>NC_064645.1:306929870-309429870 GCF_023864345.2 Schistocerca serialis cubense | reverse complement strand
GCAGGTTCGAATGCTGCCTCGGGCATGGATGTATGTGATGCCCTTAGGTTAGTTAGGTTTCAGAAGTTCTAAGTTCTAGGGGACTGATGACCTCAGATGTTAAGTCGCTTAGTGCTCAGAGCCATTTGAACCATTTGAGCCATATACCTTAAACGCACGACGGCCACAAGCTGTGAATATGTACTCACTTATGAAACAAAACGGGCAGCCTTGGCCCACGGTATCAGACAGCAGTAAGGTCACAACTGTTAAGGAAGTTCACGGAAAACCAGGATGCATGAATTTAGAGCCAATAATCAAGCACCTCGTTGTAGTCCACAATACAGCGAGATGACAAAAGTCATAGAATACTTCCTAATATCGTGTCGGACCTCCTCTTACTCGGCATAGAGCAGCAACTAGACATGGCATGGACTCAACAAGTCGTTGAAAGTCCTCTGCAGAAATACTGAGCCACTTCTGCCTTCATAGCCACACATAATTGCGAAAGTGTTACCGATGCAGGATTTTATGTACAAACTGATCTCTCGATTGTGTCCCATAAATTTTCGATGGGATTCTAGTCGGGCGATCTGGGTGGTCAAAACATTCGCTCGAACTGTCCAAAATGTCCTTCATACATATCTCAAACAATTGTGGCCCAGTGACATTGCGAATTGTCATCCATAAAAATTCCCTCGTCGTTTGGTAACATGAAGTCCATGAATGGCAGCAAATGGGCTCCAAGTAGTCCCATTCAAGGATCGGTTCGGACTGACCAGGGGGCTCAGTCCATTCCATGTAAACACAGCCCGCACCATTATGAAGTCACCACCAACTTGCACAGAGCCTTGTTCATATCTTGCTTTCATGGCTTCGTGGTGTCTGCACCGCTCTCTAAATCTGCCATCAGCTCTTACCAACGGAAATCGGGACTCATCTGACCAGACCATGGTTTTCCAGGCGTCTAGGGTCCACCCGACATGGCCACAAGACCAGGAGAGGAGCTGCACAAGATGTCGTGCTTTTAGCAAGACTACTCACTTCGGTCGTCTGCTGCTATATCCAACTAATGCCATATTTCTCGGCAATGTATTGATGGATACGTTCGTCATACGTCCGTTCTGCGGTTATGTGACTCAGTGTTGCTTGACTGGTACCACTGACAACTCTATGCAAACGCAGCTGCTCTCTGTCGTTAAGTGAAGGCCGTCGGCCACTGCGTTGCCGTGGTGACAGGTAATAACTGAAACGTGGTATTCCCGCCACACTCTTGTCACTGTGAAACCCGGCATATTGAACTCCTTAACGATTTCCGAAATGTTATCTCCCATGCGTCTAGCTTTAACTACCATTCCGTGCTCAAAGTAAGTTAATTCCCGTCGTGAGGTTCAAATGGCTCTGAGCACTGTGGGACGTAACATCTGAGGTCATCAGTCCCCTAGAACTTAGAACTACTGAAACCTAACTAACCTAAGGACATCACACACATCCATGCACGAGGCAGGATTCGAACCTGCGACCGTAGCGGTCACGCGGTTCCAGACTGAAGCGCCTAGAACCGCACGGCCACACCGGCTGGCCCCGTCGTGAGGCCATGGTTCAAATAGCTCTGAGCACTATGGGACTTAACATCTGAGGTCATAAGTGCCCTAGAACTTAGAACTGCTTAAACGTAACTAACCTAAGGACATCTCCCACGTCCGGCCATCCTGATTTAGGTTTTCCGTGATTTCCCTAAATCGCTCCAGGCAAATGCCGGGATGATTCCTTTCAATGGGCACGGCCGACTTCCTTCCCCGTCCTTCCCTAATCCGATAAGACCGATGACCTCGCTGTCTGGTCTCCTTCCCAAAACCAATCAACCAACCTAAGGACATCACACACATCCATGCCCGAGGCAGGATTCGAATCTGCGACCGTAGCGGTCGTGCGGTTCTAGGTTAAACGTGAGGCCATAATAACATCGGAAACTGTTTCACATGAATCAACTGAGTACAAATAAATGATCCGCCAATGTGCTACCCTTTCATACCTTGTCCACGTGATACTAAAGCCATCTGTGCATATGTGCATATCACTGTCCCATGACTTTTCTCACATCAGTGCATGCAACAGTTTCCCAACCAGGATCGCTTTGTTCAGTGGTGAGGTAGACCAGACTCGAGTTCTGAGCTAGTGTGATGTAGGCCATACCTGTTCACAAGCGAGGCCGTCGCCTTCCAGCCAACACGGAACGCTCACACGTCCTCCATTAAGACGGATGGCCAGCTAGCACTGCCACAAGTCAATCCCCATCGCCAGCAAAACGTCAGAATGTACCCCGAACGCGGTCGCTCGCGCGCGTCCTCCAGTGGGCCAGCGTTCACATTGTTGCTCAGCAACGACTAGAGGGAAATCCTGTGCTAGCAGGATCACCACCGGCAACGTTACCATGCGCTTACGTCACAAGTCTCTTATCTCTTCTGTAGTGTTCCTCATCTACACTTCAGTTCTGTACAAGGCTTCGCTCCAGACCCGCACCTTCAGATAAGGCTTCTTTAGTATTAACAGTGATTCGCATTCCATGCCGTGCAAATCAGACGTGCCCTTCCAGTGACATGAGTGTGCCGAGCACTTGTCCGGCAGCTCTCGTTATTCTTTGACGCTTTCGATACTCGACATGGATAGTTGAGTGGCTGACCATGCTTGTGTTACGCTTTTCGTTCTGGATTGTTCCATGGACTATTCGCATTTGCAAACTATTGCTTCGCTACGCTCTGGGTTTATCTTCTGGCTAGCTGTTTACTTTGTGGACTCCACCTCCATTGAGCAAATGAGCAAACTCCTTGCTCCACTAGCCTCTGTGTCACCGTCAGTGCAATTATTCTGATCTGCAGTGTCCTGTCACATTAATGTGACCACTAATCAAAAGACTGAATATCCAACTTTTGCAGTAAGCATCGTTGCGACACGTTCAGGAAGAGAGTCATTGAGGTTCTCGAAGGTACCGTCAGGAATGTGGAACCATGCCGACTTCACCGCTATGGCCGGTTGTGCTGTATTTCTCGGATGAGGACCCATGGTTCGCATAGTCCAAACGATGTGGTCCCACAGATTCTCGATTGGGCTCGAACGCGGAGGGTTGGTGGCCAGAGGAGCACTTTAAACCCATCCTGTGCTTTTCGAAACACACACGTAAACTGCGAGATGTGTGAGACGTTGGTTTGTTCGGCTGGTAGGTGCCACCGTGCCGAGGAAAAACAAAGTGCATATAAGGGTGGATATGGTCTCCATGGATTGTGTCGGTCGTGCCTTTTAGAATGCCGAGATCACCCAGATAATGCAACGAGAACATTCCAGAGACCATAACTTTCCCTCCTACGGTCTGGGACCTTCCATGAATTTTTACAGGGTCTTTGCCATCTGTCCGATGGGGCATAAAACATGATTCCTCTGAAATCCCCGTCTGTTGCCACTCAGTGAATGTCCAGTTGCAGTGTTGGCGTGCAAATTCCGTGCTTCGTTGTCGATGAACAGTAGTCAGCATTGGTGAATGAACGGTCTTGAGAGTCACTTTTGGTACTCCTTGGCTCATCTTGGCACTGACTTGCTCAACAGTTGCACGTCTATTAGCCTGTACACATATCCGCAGCCGTCGTTCACCGGCGCCATTTTGCCATGCACGGTGTACTAATCCTTTTTGTCAGTGCTTCCATCCGTCACCCGAGAGCCAATGACTATGCATTTTTGGAAGTCAGATAAACCATTCAGTTTCCGAATTACGACAACGACCGAACTGTTTTCTGCATTACCCTTCTCCGACACGCTTTATGTACCTTCCACTGTTAGTTATGCCACCTACCGTATGTGTGTGGTTATTGCATGTTGACGTCCAATATTGACGGTGCTCATATTAATGTAGCTGGGTCGTGTACCCACACAAAGTAGGATGGAAAAACTTCGTCAACTTAAATTGCTATTTGAAGTTAGCAAATTTCTACTTCCTCATGGAAGACTGCAATTTGTAGCCCCTGCAGTTCGTCCATCGTCAATTAGCTTGCTGCCCCATCTAGTAGTTTTAGCGTCTCATTTGCAAACCAAATTGCCTCAGTATCACCTAATTACTTCGACTGCAGTCCATTACCTCTGTTTTATTTTTGTTCATACTCGTCTGGTAACTTCGTTTAAAGACACTGTAGATTGTGTTCAACTTATCTTTCAAGTCCTTTGCCATATCTGACAGAACTGTAACATCATTGACCTGTTCTTATTTCTTCTCACTTTCCACGTTTCTTCTTGGTTTGGTTTACTGCGAGCACAATTCACAGACTGAATTATGTTGGGATAGGACCTTATCCTGTCCCACTCCATCTTATCTGCTGCTTCCTTTTCATATCCTTAAACTCCTCCAATTGCAGTCAGGTTTTGTATACATCATATACCGGATGTCTCTCATAAAAGCCCTCAGATGCATTTTCACTGGTGTTGCGGGTTCTGATTTGCAGTTTGGACTTGTACCAGGCAATCACTCAGTTTCGTGCGTTTCATTTGATTTCCATTGCGAAAGAAAACTTTTGTTTATTGGTAAAAAAATTATGTTTATAAAGTGGAAATTTATGTGATTTTTCGATAAGGCAAACTCAAATATGTAGTCTGACTAACGCTGATGTACGGCAGCAGTATAATGCGCGGGATGGGTCTCCAACCGAGTTGGATCACGTGAAAATAAGGAATTTCAAACGCAACGGCATACTGCACTCGATCACACTGTAAGGCAATCAATAAGAACACTAAGTTCTCGCCTTCTTCGGTGCCCTCGTCGCTCCTTCTCGCATCATTTCAGCCCGTTCTACGTTGTCCATCCGAAACCGCGATGCAGTAGCGCTACTCAGTCGCTGTTGGAGTTGCCGGTATTCTACTTTCTTTGTTGTCTCTGTAAAAATAAACACTTTAAAACGAATATCACACTATAATGCACTGGGAACTCTCTATTGAAAGAGCATATAAAATTTCATTTGAAAAATTTGATTGTAACAGGGAACAAAACGAACATTTCGCGTTACCAGTGGGCTTCACGTGAAACAAATGAAACAAGTGATGACGATTATTTCTTTGGGCTGAATCCACCTACACAGTGCAGAAAGAAAATGGGAAGTATATGAAGAAGCGCCAAAGAAAATGTACCTATTCTCCTGTGAGAGAGGTGCGGTAAACATCCTTGTTTCGTGATTTAGTTTTTAGTTTCACGTTAATGGCAGGAAGGTCCTTCAATAAAGGTTGGGATTTTTTTCAATCCCTATCTTTCCAAGATGATATAGTGCTCTATCTTTAATATCCCGAACTTCATTCGGCCATTCACTGCGTTCTGATAAACCCACTAACGTGCCACTGCCGTGTTATTGAAATCATCTAAATACCACTCCTTGTCTAACATGTTATGAGATTTGATTAATAGCCACTTTCTCTGGTAATTTTGCAATTTATCAGTCTGGAACCGCGCGACCGCTACGGTCGCAGGTACGAATCCTGCCTCGGGCATGGATGTGTGTGATGTCCTTAGGTTAGTTAGGTTTAAGTAACTCTAAGTTCTAGGGGACTGATGACCTCAGATGTTTAGTCCCATAGTACTCAGAGCCATTTGAACCATTTGTTGCAATTTACCCAAATTTCTTTGCTCGATAGTTAGTGACAATATAATGAAGTTTAAGTTTCCAATAGTGGAAACTGATTACTCCACGCGCATTTTATGACAGCAACCGTCTTGCAGGCGGACTGTTTCTTCGTGAGCGATACCGGTAAACACAATTCTTTTGCATTCAAAAAGATTTCTCTTTCATCTGCTAATTTCGATGCGAACCAAGCGTATCTAATGACGCTTTCAAAATTAGGTGCGCTGAATCGCGGAGTAGATTTTCGGCGTATTTAATGGCATTTGTGATTTCGCATTCTGATTCTTCGTTCAACTCCTCTACTTGTGGATCTTCTTCTGGCTGCAGTATTGCAGGAACACTTGGTTCTTCCATTTCAAAGAATGTTTCTAACACACGGCACTAGAGACGCTTTCCGAGCAGCTGACGCTGTAGTTAGATGTGAACGTAAAGGAATGCAGCTCGCATCCTCATTGGCCAGAGCTAGGAGATGAGGTTCCCGTTACGGCCAACAGAATTCACGGGAGAGTGGACGATAAAGGGCGGAAATCGATTTCAGATAATAATACAAGAAGCGACCGTTTTACGAACATTTGAAACACCAAATGCGAACCACAAACGGAAGGAATATTTGGAAAAATTAATAACTGATTATATCTTTATACTATCGCACACCTTACACTGTTTGTAGATATTCTTTGAAATAAAATTGAAAAAATTGGTCGATTTTGAAAAACAAAAGTACACGAGCAGGTTTCGAACATGGTACCTTCGGCGCGGTAGCCGCGAACCTTTACCGCTGCGCCACGCCGACTTGCTCGAAATATATTTAATGTTACGGGTATACAAAGCACGCAATAAACTTCAAAATCATTTTTCTCAAAAATTAAGGCCCGTCGCTAAAAAGCCGGATAGCCAGGTACTCAGGGTATGTGCCTCTACAACATATTTGAAACGAATGAAAATCACTTTACACTAAGGAGGCCTCTTGTTAGTCAGAATTTTCCACACATTCTTTTCGTCTCCGATTATGCTCATACCCACTTCATTCCTTACATTATCATTCCACCTAATTTTCAACATTTGCCTGTAGCACGACATCTCAACTGCTTCGATACTCTTCTGTTCTGGTTTCCCCACAGTCCATGATTCCCTGCCATACAACGCTGTGATCCAAACATACACTCTCAGAAATTTCTTCCTCAAATTAAGGCTTATGTTTGATATTAGTACACCCTCGGCCAGGAATGCCATTTGTGCCATTGCTAGTCTGCTTTTTATGTCCTCCTTGCTCCGTAGGTCACTGGGTATTTTGTTGCCTTTGTAGCAGAATTCCTTAACTTCGTCTACTTCGTGACCATCATTCTTGACGTTAAGATTCTCGCTCTTCTCATTTTTATTACTTCTCATTACTTCCGCCTTTCTTCGATTTACTTTCAATCCATATTCTGTACCCACTGGACTGTTGGTTCCATTCAGCAGATGGCGTAATTCTTCTTCACTTTCACTCAGGATAGCAATGCCATCAGCGAATCGTATCATAGATATCCTTTCACATTGAGTTTTAATTCCACTCGTGAACCTTTCTTTTATTTCCTTCACTGCTACTTCGATGTACAGATTGAACGGTAGAGCGAGAGACTACATCTATGTATTACCCCCTTGGGTGCATGAGCACACTTCGTTCTTGGTCGTCCGCTCTTACTATTCCCTCTTGGCTCTTGTACATATTGTATATTACCCGTCTCTCCCTGTAACTTACCCCAATTTTTATCAGAATTTGGAATATCTTGCACCACTTTACATTTTGCTAGGTCGGCTAATCCTATGAACGTGTCTTGATTTTTCTTAAGGCTTCCTTCCATTATCAGCCGCTAAGTCGGAATTGCCACTGTGTTGCATTTACCTTTCACAAAGCCAAACTGATCGTCATCTAACTCATTCTCACTTTTCTTTTCCATTCTTCTGTATGTTATTTTTGTCAGCAGCTTGGATGCATGAGCTACTAAGTTGATTCTGCGATAATTCTCGCAACTGTCGACTCTTGCAGTTTTCGGAACTGTGTGGACGATATTTTTTCGAAAGTCAGATCGTATGTCGCCAGACTCGTACATTCTGCACACCAACGTGAATATTCGTTTTGTTGCTCTTCCCCCCCCCCTCCCCCCAATGATTTAGAAATTTTGATGGAATGTTATCCATCCCTCCTGCTGTATTTGATTTTAAGTTCTCCAGAGATCTCTTGAATTCTGATTCTAATACTGGATCCCTTGTATCGTTTAAATCGACTCCTGTTTCTTCTTTTATGACATCGGTCAAATCTTCCCCTACATAGAAGCCTTCAAAGTACTCTTTGCATCTATCCGCTCTCTCCTCTGCATTTAACAGTCTAATCCCCATTCCAATCTGAATGTTACCACCCTTGCTTTTAATTTACCAAAGGTTATTTTGACATTCTTATAAGCTGAGACAGTCCTTCCGACAACTATTTCTTTCTCCATTTCGTAACATTTTTCATGCAGCCATTTCCTCTTAGCTTCCCTGCACTTCTTATTTATTTCATTCCTCAGCGACTTGTACTTCCGTATTTCAGAATTTCCCTGAAAAATTTTGTACTTCCTCCTTTCATCAATCAACTGAAATATTTCTTCTGTTACCGATGGTTTCTTCGCAGTTAACTTCTTTGTACCAATGTTTATCTTTCCAGCTCCTGTGATGGCTCTTTTTAGAGATGTCCATTCCTCTTCAACTGTACTGCCTACTAACTCCTTGTTGTTGTATCTATGGTCTCAGAGAACTTCAAGCTTATCTCGTCATTTCTTAGTACTTCCCTATCCCACTTCTTTGCGTATTGATTCTTCTCGACTACTCTTTTAAAGTTCAGCCTACTCTTAATCACTACTACATTGTGATACGTCTTAAAATCCAGTATTTGATTTCGGAATATAAGTGAATCTAAGAGTAGTCGATATTACTAGCAAAAATTTATTATAGAGCTCAGTTAGTCTTTCTCCTCTCTCATTCATTGTTCCAAGACGATATTCTCCTGTAACCTTTCCTTCTACTCCTAACCCTACAACTGCATTCCAGTTCTCCATGACTATTTGATTTTTATCTCCCTTTAAGCATTGTACTACCCTTTCAATATCCTCATATAATTTCTTTATCACTTCAGCTTGCGTTGCTGACATATATACCTGAACTATCGTGGTCGATGTCGGCTTGCTGTCGATTCTGATAAGAACAACTCTCTCACTGAACTGTTCACAGAAACACATTGTCTGCCCTACCTTCCTATTCATAACTAGTCCTACTCCTGTCATACCATTTTCTGCTGCTGTTGATATTACCCTATACTCACCTGACCAGAAATCCTTGTATTCTTTCCATTTCACTTTACTGACTCCTACTATATCTAGATTGAGCTTTGGCATTTTCCTTTTCAGATTTTTTGACTTCCCTACCACTTTCAAACATCTGGCATTTGACGCCCCGACTCGTAGAACGTTATTCTTTCGTTGGTTATTCAATCATTTTCTCACTGTCATCTCCCCTATGGCAGTCCCCTCACGGAGATCCTAATGGGGTACTATTCTAGAATCTTTTCCCAATGGAAAACAAGACTCCCTAGATAGTACACAATCAGTTCTTCTCTGAATTTTCATTGACAAACGAAGGGTGAGAACGGACAAATGGGGCCTCAAATTGCTCAGCGTGAGATCTAGTTTTCCAAAATAGCTTTAAATAGCTTGATAGTACACAGCGTAATTAAGGAAAACTTAATCAGTGATTTGAGGAAACCCTGAAATATTTCACGAATAGCTGCTGGTAGCTTTGCTAATGAAGTGTTAAATATATCAAATAACAGCATAAACTGCATCTATTCTGCATTCTCTTGCTTTACATATTCTTAATAATAATAATAATAATAATAATAATAATGTAGATATTGACTGATATTTAAAGACGTTTATTGCTTTTTGAACAAAATATAAAATTAAAAAAAGAAGGTCGAATATTTTGTGAAAGTGCCTACAAGTAAGAAACGAACTAGATTAGAGAAACAGTTGACCCACCTTTGAATGGTATATGAAATGATGTATAGCAGATATGCTGTCGATTGAAAATTTAAGGTTCAATGTTCAACTTAGGATCTTAGACTTTCAAGGAGTACTAGAGGATGCTTGTTTGATGAAATTTTACTCGGTTGTTTTCTCGTGACAATAACGTGTGAGCATCTCAGCAGCTGAACATCACATCGAGCATCATTCAGAGGCGTGTAAAATATTTTTCCAATGTATTTTATTTCTTACTTTTTGACATATCATGTCACAAGACATTTGACGTTTTTTAGACGATAGGGTGCCATTCCCTTGCTTTATCTCCACTGTCGTCAGCACTGGTTAACTTCTGCAACCTCTGCTGTAGGAAAGCATGCTTCCAAGCGAGCAGGAGGAGAATAAAGGAGGAGGTCGGAGCTTCGCCGCCGGCAGGGCGCAGTGACTACGGGATCAGAAAGTGCTCGGCTCCTGCCACTGCTGATGCGATCGCCAGGGAGCCCTGGAGGTACGCTCAGACGAATACGGGCGAGCTTAGCGGAGCAACGAGCTCCATTCTTATCTGGTCGGAAAGAGGCTACGCAGAAGTCTCCGTGGGCGCTGACCCCACCTGACCTCGCGCCAGGGCAGCGCTACTCTCATGCGGGCAGGTTGCTGGTTCTCTCTCGGTCGCTAATTCCGCCAGTTCAGACAGTCGTGCTCTCAGTCTCAAGGACAGGCGCACGAACAATTGTCTTCGATCGTCCCGCTTCCGCACTCTCAAAAGCAAACGAAATGTTTGGATAAGGAAGCAACTGACAAAAAATGGACTTTTTGGTGTATCGGTGCTTTGCTGCAGAGAGATTTATAAAATGTGCTTATGTCCGCATATTATCCGCTTTCTGGTTTTATTTTATATCGTAGTCGCGATTGGTGACCACGAAATCCTGCATTTGTGAGTAGTCAACTATTCTCTACAGTGTGAAGAGAGATCATTGAAACATTCTCGACTCTGTTGTGTAGCTGGTAACACTTCGCCACGCAACCCACGATTGCAATGCAAAAAGTTGTATGAATAGGTAAGTATGCATACAGTGAATCGTCAGAGAACAAACAGTGCAATATACTCCAAAAATATGTAATGTATGCTTATTGCATTGTCTTTCAGTTAAACATAGTGACCACGAGGTCGTGAAGAACAACTGAGAAAAGTGAGAGGAAATTGCGTATTGGACTTAGTTGTGTAGAAGTGTTACAGAAAATGTAGATACAGCTTTAAGTCTAGCCTTACCGCAGGTGGCGTGAAAAAAAAAGAATGTAAGAATTCTGAGTTCACGCCACATGCTTCATTTACTTGAAAAAATGAGTACGGAAAACATTGTAAGCTTGGTGGTCCGGTTTTTGTAACTAATTCTAAAAAGATATATCGCTTTAAGCCATGACCTGCATGTAAAATATTTAATTGTCAGGTCAGTATTCGAGCATATAGGTCACTATCATCGGAATTTGATACAGAGGACAAACAATAAAAATTTACGTATTGATGTTTATAAAACACGTCGAGGTAATAGAAGTCGTGGAACAGCGATATGGCGATAGAATCGCGTATACAAGGTATAAAAGTGCAGTACATTGACGGAGCTATCATTTGTTCTCAAGTGATTCATGTGAATAGGTCTCCGATGTGATTGTGGCAACATGACGGCAATCAACAGACTTTTAGCGCGGAACTGTAGTTGGAGCTACACGCATGGGACAATCCATTTCGGAAATCGTCAGGGATTCAATATTTCGAGATCCACAGTATCAATAGTGTGCCAAGAATACCACATTTCAGACATTACCTCTCACCACGGACAACGCAGTGGCCGACGGCCTTCACGTAACGACAGAGAGCGGTTCCGTTTGCGTAGAGTTGTCAGTGGTAACAGTCAAGCAATACTGCTTCAAATAACCGCAGGATGGACGTACGACGAACGTATTCTTTAGGACGGTGCGGCGATATATGGCACCTATGGGCTATGGCAGCAGACGACCGACGCAAGTGGGTTTGCTAACAGTTAGAAATCGCCTGCAGCGCCTCTTCTCGGCTCGTGACCATAACTGTTTGACACCAGACGACTGGAAAACCGTGGCTTGGTCAGATGAGCCCCGATTTGAATAGATAAGAGCTGATGGTAGATTTCGAAAAAGTGGAAATTTGTGGTAAGTTGGGACCAAACTTCTGAGGTCATCGGTACCTAAGCTTACGCGCTACTTAATCTAACAAACTAACTTACGCTAAGGACAACACGCACACCCATGCCCGAGGGAGGACTCGAACCTCCGACGGCGGACCGCGACAATACGCCTCAGACCGCGGCTACCCCGAGCAGCGGTAGATTACGAATGTGGCGCACTCCCCACGAAGCCATGGACCCAAGTTGTCAATAACGCACAGTGCAAGCTGGTGGTGACTCCATAGTGATCTGATGTACGCTGTATTCACATGGAATGGACTGGGTCCTCTCGTCCAACTGAACCGATCATTGACTGGAAATGATTATGTTTGGCTACTTGGAAACGATTCTCATTCAATCATGGATTTCATGTCCCCAAACAAACATGGCATGTCACAGGCCACAGCTGTTTGTGATTGGTTTGAAGAACATTCTTGACAATTCGAGTGACTGATTTGGTCACCCAAGTCGCCCAACATTAATTCCATCGAACATTTATAGGACGTAATTTAGATTTCAGTTCGCGCACAAAATTCTGCACCAGTAATACTTTCGCATTTGCGGGTGGCAATAGAGGCATCATGGCTCAATAGCTCTGTAGGGACTTCCAGTGGCTTTTTGAGTCCATACCACGTCGAGTTTGTGCACTGCGCCGGGCAAAAGGAGTTCAGATACGACACTGCTTTTGTCATGACTTTTGCAACCGCAGTAAAGGAACATTTTGTACATATTGCAGTAGAAATATAAGATTACTTACAAATTTCGTACGTCTATATCGAATGACGTCTTTGTGGTATTTAAATTGCCACACAGCAGCCTAGATGTCACCGAGGAAAGACTGGTAACAGACCTTATCCTGCTCACACAGACATAGTTAAGAGTGGATTTTAAAGATCCAGGGGATTCTGTTTTCTAGATCCGCTTCAGTTTTAACAACGCGAATATTATCATCAGAGGCAGAGGACAAGCTTGTATTGCTGAATTAAGGATGTGCAAGGAAAACAGTGGTGCCATTTCAAAGGAACCATCCCGGCATTTGCATTAAGCGACTTAGGCAAATCACAGAAAAGGTGCCGGCCGAAGTGGCCGTGCGGTTAAAGGCGCTGCAGTCTGGAACCGCAAGACCGTTACGGTCGCAGGTTCGAATCCTGCCTCGGGCATGGATGTTTGTGATGTCCTTAGGTTAGTTAGGTTTAACTAGTTCTAAGTTCTAGGGGACTAATGACCTCAGCAGTTGAGTCCCATAGTGCTCAGAGCCATTTGAACAGAAAAGGTAAATCTGGATGCACGGCGACAGATTTATACTGACATCCTCCTGAATGTGAGTTCATTGTGCTAACCACTAAGCCACCTCGGTAACTACACACATCGATATGTAGACGTCTGCATATTGTTTGTCGTTTGTCTTAGATATCACTGATAAATAAACGTAAATGTCGTGTGACTAGAGCCTCCCGTTGGGTTGACAGTTCGCGGGTGCAAGTCTTTCGATTTGACGCCACTTCGGTGACTTGCGCGTCGATGGGGATGAAATGATTATGATTAGGACAACACAGCACCCAGTCCCTGAGCGGAGAAAATCTCCGACCCAGCCGGGAATCGAACCCGGGACCTTAGCATTGACATTTTGTCGCGCCGACCACTCAGCTACCGGGGGCGGACGAGATCACTGATGATTTACCCTAAAAACGGTTTGGCAGTTAAATATTTGTACAGCATGTGATGGTGTACAGCAAGATATCTTTCAATAAAGACGTGGTCATGCAATAAATACGGATATAGTGTCGTGTTGTCAAGCAATAGCAAAATAGTTTGAGGCGTCCGCAGTGAGCTATACAAATTGATCAGACGCGAGGAGCAAAACCAAATCGCAGTATGGCTCGATGGATTTCTCCATCACATTTTGTGCCTTTCATGATTCGACACTTAGACGTACAGTTCGACAAGTTGTTGCACCTTCCTTGTGCTCTGCGGCTCCATAGTACTTCCGATGCTCCACCTACCAAACCCACCCGATTATCGGACTGAATAGAACATATCTTCGAAGGTAATGCAATGCATGCGTCGTACCGTGTACCAGGTTCTCTCCTCATCCTTCTGTTCCTCTCACACCCTTGCTGCGCCGACGCCACGCAATCTTATAGCACGCCGACAACTGCCACGAGGGTCGATACCGTACTAATCTCCCAGCGGAAGGTCGAAGCCGTTAACTCCCAACAGCGACTTCCGAACGCAACATCCTGAATGGGCCGGCCTCAGGCTGCATATCTCGCAGCCCTTGTCGGCGTCCTCCAGGTTAGCATTTCCGTGCATATAGTACCAAACTGCGTTGGGGCCCTTGCTGTTCGTGTTGTACGTAAAGGATCTCACAAGCAATTTTTATAGTAACCTAAGACTTTTTGCAGGTCAATCAAATGGTTCAAATGGCTCTGAGCACTATGGGACTCAATTGCTGAGGTCATATTCCCCTAGAACTTAGAACTAGTTAAACCTAACTAACCTAAGGACATCACAAACATCCACGCCCGAGGCAGGATTCGAACCTGCGACCGTAGCGGTCTTGCGGTTCCAGACTGCAGCGCCTCTAACCGCACGGCCACTTCGGCCGGCGCAGGTCAATCCTTCTTCTATAGTCAAGCGTGAAGAAAACTGCTCAAGTATCCAGTACGTCTTGATAAGACTTCAAACTGGTACAAAGGGTGGTCACTAGCTTTAAATGTGCACGAATTTAAAACTGCACATTTCGCAAAAGCAGGAAAGTAGTATCCAATGACTACCATATCGATTAGTCACGTCTGGTATCAGTCAGATCATATAAATGCATGGACATTACAGCATGTACTGCCCAGCCATAGGTAAGACAAGTTACACACTTTAGTTCATTGGCAGGATTCTCGGAAAATGCTGTCAGTCTACAAAAGTCACGTACACCTTATCTATTAATGTTGCATACATGTGCTGGACAGTACGAATGCAATGGCTCATTTAGATAAAATATGGCCTTTGACCGTCAGGTTCCCTACATGCGGTCACAAGGCCAAGCACATGATGTCATTGCACACCATCCCTCTCCTGAGCCAATTACTCCTGCACCACACCTATCCGCTACCTCGTCCCAAACCCATCTCTCCTAAGTACCTCGCCTCTCTCTAGTTCCTCCTAAGCCATAACACTTTTCTGGGAATACGCAAGTCAGAGAGCTAATGAACCGAAACACATATATAGTTCTCCTGATAGCAGATCAGTATTTCTCAGCTCCGTAAGTCATGCCTCTTTCTTACAAATATGCCAGGCAGAGAGCTTTCTGCAACAACGAAGAGCGGCACATAATGTCATTTTCGTCTATTTGTGTTGGAAATCGGCCGGCCCACGTGGCCGAGCGGTTCTAGGCGCTACAGTCTGGAACAGCGCGACCGCTACGGTCGCAGGTTCGAATCCTGCCTCCGGCGTGGATGTGTGTGATGTCCTTAGGTTAGTTAGGTTTAAGTAGTTCTAAGTTCTAGGGGACTGATGACTTCAGAAGTTAAGTCCCATAGTACTCAGAGCCATTTGAACCATTTTGTCGGAAATTGCATATGTACTTAAGGTGTCAGACATATTAGCATTATATCCAGTGTTAGTTCGTTATCCATACCTGTGTGCCTAAAATGGTTAAACAGTATGTGAGAGATAATATTCACTTATTCTACATAAATTCACTTATTTTACATAATTTTCTATTTTCGGTCCAGACTGTGAGCAGTATATGTCTAAATATACGCATGTTGACCTTGTAGCCATCGCAGACAGCCGCCAGCATTGTGTTCTAGTTAGCTTTTTCCGTTTTTTCATGTTTTAGAGAAATTATAATTGTTTCCACAACTAAATCAATAACCTTCTTTTGTTTTACAATATTTGGAAGCATTTGTGAGCAAAATGTAAAACGGCTTCTTTTATTGCCATATACTATAACATTCTGCTGTTCAGCCGCTATAATACAAGTGAAATGCACTGAATTTTCATGGTGGTGTTATTTTTAATATTTGGGAGGGAGGGAGGAAGGAGAATCTGTTATTACAAACAATGTTCCAGAATCGGTGGGTTCCATAAACGAAGCACCTGGCATTTTTAAATGTTTTTCAATAATGATTCACTCGAGAAAATAATTTTAGGGTGGAAGATGATACTGCATAATGTTCTGCACTAGAAATATACAATTAACATTATAAGTAGCTAACATCGTTTTTCATTTATTTCGATTTTGCGAAAGCTTGAGGTTATATCCCACTGGGACGGATAACATTTGTTCGTATCAAACATAACTGAACTAGCAACCGAGGAAGCAAAGATGTGAATACTAACAATATTGGTACTGTCTGTCAAGCATTGCTATTACAAATTTTATCCATTCTGGATTTGGAACACTACGACTGTCTCGTTAAAGCTTTCAGGAATTACTACAACCAATCGCCGTATTTTCTTCAATTTTTATTTATTCATGACCGGTTTCGAATCGCCTGGCGATTCATGATCAGATGATACAATTTAGTTTGGAGTATTGTGGGGGTCCTGCCAGAAGAATAAAAACAATTCACGACCCCCACAATACTCCCAACTAAACTGTATCATCTGATCATGAATCGCCAGGCGATTCGAAACCTGTCATAAATATATAAAAAGTTGAAGAAAAAACGGCGATTGGTTGCACTAATTCCTGAAACCTTTACTGCTATTACAAACCTATAACACGCGGGAGTTGATCATCATCTGATTCCATACGAGAAGAAATAATTTAAATTTCGACAAAAGTGTAATAATTTACATAATGGCAAGTTGCGACTCAAGAGCAGCACACAGTGCTAAATTAGGTGCACAGTGGTCGTGGTTAAATAATTAAATTAGGCACCATTATGCAAAGGAACCTGAACTAAACTTAAGAAAATCTGCACCTGCAAATAGCAACTTAAATGAACAATCATACAGTCTTGTGACAGATTTTAGATAAATTGGTACAGATAAAAAAGAAAATATCAGCAACATAGCACAAAACTAAAATAAAAGAATTTTAAATGTGCTTATGAGAAAACAACACATACACGTTCAACAATTCCAACATACGTCTTCGCCAAGAATAACGAGCCTTACAGACAAGTGAGTGAAGCAGAAACATAATTTGTTCTTGTTATTGTTAAATTCAGGATTTTTCTCTAACAATTAACAAATACAATCATTAGGAAGATCATAATAGAAACAGAACATCTTGTAGAAAAAGAATGAAAAATAATAATGTAAATACAAGACTAATAACATTACTGATAGTAAAACAAGTATATTGCTTCACTGAAAGCAAGAAAGTCATAGACACAAATAGTAAGGTAACAAAGATACACTACCAATGAAGTCCATTACGGAAAAACTACAGGAAAGAAGGGACTATGGGTACAAAATCAGAGAGTAACAAGTAGTGCTCATGGATGCACAGGAATATATGAACGAAACAAAGACAATTTTTTTAAAAATAAGTGTTGAAGAAATAAAGTATGATCTAACTTCTAGATTTCCAATGGAACCGAAAAATGCATTAGAAGTGTCAAGAACGTACAACACAGAAAAACAAAAGAAAAAAAGTCTGGAGCACCAATGTTCAGGAGCAAAATCAAAACGCATAAGGCCCTAAGTGATCAGTTATCAATTTCAAGAAAGCTCTCACATAGCAAGTTGAAGAGTTCATGAAGTACTAATTAGCTGAATATTGCTAACTAGAGAACAACAGATATATATAAAACTCCTCATCATTAGTCTCAAAAAAATCTTTTGTACTGATTTATGTTTCTTTGTTTTGCATGTTCTTTACATATTTGGAACAAAGTGAAGCACCGATTGTCATGCACTTCCCAGAGTTCTGCAAAATACGGAATTAGATGTAGGTATAAGGGTGGCGACCTGGAAGCCTAGTTCATCCTTCAGAGTCTCTACTTGCCTGTAGAATCTACCTTGTGAGGAACACGACTACAAGGAAACATTCAGTGCCGTAAAAATTTCCTTCCTTGTAAGAGCCTCATATGCACCACTTATTTTACTGAGGAAATTAAGGTGAATTCCAGTAGCACCTGTACCAGGTCAAAATATTTGGTACATTGCAGACTAAGTCCCGTTCAGTACCTCATTCAACTATCGCTTGCTGTGATGCACCTTCAGGAATGGAAAAGAAGGAATTTCACATGCTGGGTGTATTTCTTTTTGGCGTCCAGTCGTTCATTCATCTACATGTTGCTTTCCTTACAGTCCGTCGTGAGGGAGAAAGAAGGAGGTAGGTAGCTTACTGTTTAACGTCCGACGGGCAGTTCAGTCATTAAAAACGGAGCGCAACCTTGGATTGCGAAAAGATGGAGAAGAAACTGGACCGTGCTCTTTTCAAAAGAGCCGTATAGGCATTTTCATTAAGCGATTTAGGGAAGTAACGGAAAGCCTAAATATGGATGACCGGATTGGGATTTGAACCGTTGTCCTCCAGAATGCGAGTTCAGTGCGCTGACCGCTGTACCCCATTACTCGGTTCCTTGTGAGAGAGAGCCTGCAGGAATGTATACATTAAGGGGCACAAGCACCCACTTATGGCTTCCTCTGTGAAATATGCTAACAACAAATTATCACAGGTAATTTTTTCTGCTTTCATTTTTTAACCGATAGACGTAGTCAACAATCATTCGTTTTCCGGCATTTTCCGATATTTGTTATTAAACAACAATGGGTTCAAATGCCTCTAAGCACCATGGTACTTAACATCTGAGGTCATCAGTCTCCTAGACTTAGAACTACTTAAACCTACCTAACCTAAGCACACATCCATGCCCGAGGCTGGGTTCGAACCTGCGACCGTAGTAGCAGCGCGGTTCCAGACTGAAGCGCCTAGAACCGCTCGGCCACAATGGCCGGCGCCCAAGGGGATTTTGTGCCCGTAATCTACTTACTCGGCACACACGTCTCCAGCGAACCATTTACGATCAGTTTAATCTTTGCCTATACTTCCTGTACAGCCAACATATTTGATGCTTGTAACAGATCGACTACACCGACCTTCATGGCTCATTTTTAATATTTCAGTAAGAGACTAGTTCCCTTATTTTTAACAACACAGCATCAGGCTGCGGAGCTCAGTTGAAGTGCTTAGTCGACGAGTAACTCACAACAGTGCTTCAATGCTAGTGGTGTTGATACAAAACAGAGCAATGGGAACTATAAACAAAGCAAGCATTGCATTATATCTACAGCAACGGATGCCAAAGCTGACATTTCGTCAGGAAAGAACCCAAGAAATTTCACACAGTGAGGAGGAAGTGGTAGGTATATTAGCTTTTCTGCAAGATTAGTCACTTGAAAGTGTGGTGCCGTATACGCTCGGCTGTTCGGGCAATGTACATGAGGAGTACAATGATGACGACATGTGCTGAAAAAGTGAAAGTGATACTGAAACAAGTGTCGATCCATGTAGTTCATCATCCTTTTCGGGCAGAGAGACACAAATCCTGTGTCAAATGATACGAAGTAAAGGACAATCGTCGTCCAAGGAGCGGGTTCTAAACCTAATTACGTTCATGGAACATCATTCTCAGCATAGAGCAGAAACAATTGTGAACAAGTTTCGTGTAAGTTCGCAGTGATATGACAGTGTAGTGCATAAGAAAATCTCCGGATATTCAAGGGAGGAAAAGGTGCAGTTGTTATAAAACAGGTGTTTGCCCTTTTGAAAGATGCTCGACACAGTTTACGGCTTGCGCGTGGTAGTGACCTACTACTACGCTACACACATCACAAAGATTACAGTGATTTCAAGAAAAGCATTGGATGGTCGCCTAACTTGAAACAGTGCTACGAAATTAGAAGACGGAAGGTAATGAAATTTTAAACCAATTATCAAGTTGACGGTGCACAGAAAACTGCGGAATAGGGCAAAAAAATCTGTACACAAGGTATACGAACTTATCCCATTGTTCAATATGGAATTTGTTTTCTACTCCAACCAGTCATGATTCGAAGAGAAAATGCATGTGAAAGTAACTCTGGAAATTAGAGGTACCAAGTAAATTGTATCAAGGCCAAGTAACATCAAGGCTTTAACGCATTCGTATACAATTATGCTGAGTGTTAATGTGGATGATAAATTGACTGGAAAGTTATTTAGTGTGCTGCGAGAAGTTGGAGGTGCTCTGCTCCTTAAGATGCGCATAATCTGGCAAGGGTAGTAGGAAACATTTACGTCACAGCAAGCAGGAGTCGGTAAAAGGATGTGAGAGAACTACAACTATTGTATGAGCGCTGCTTTTGGCCAATAGCTGGTCAAAAGAACTTTTTGATTGATCCCTGGCCTGCGTATAAAAATCATACTCCTTTAGAGGGAACTTCCCTTCCTGAAAAGTGTGTAACATTGCAGTTCATACCACTGGAGAAATTCAGCCTCTGTATATCAGTTTTCTCGTGCCTGTCAAACATATAATCACACTATCTGCAGTTACGCCTTAAAGGATAGCCAGTTTCACTATAAGCTCCACGAGACGCTGTTTAGCTTTAGGCTGCATGTCATCACATTCCATCAGCTCTCATCACCCCGTTACACCAACATGATTTTATATGTATTCTTTAAGAGCGGAAACTTAGATGGACGTTCTGCACAGTTGATAACTCCCAAGGAGTTCGCCTTCGATCTTGAAGGTGGTGACCTTTGTGAACACTGTGACGTGCCATTTTTCGTGGTGCAAGTTAACGGTTTGTTTCGAACATTTCTTGAACGTCGACGATGTCAGTATTGTGAAGTGCAAAACATACCTCATAGAAGGTCGATCTGTGCCCCTCCTGCACAGTTATTTCTGTCGCCCTCTTGGTGCACTCGGTGAGTCATTAGCAGCTAATATTTTTCCTGTCATAGTTATTAACACCACTCTTTCAAATGAGCTTTACTAAAGACTGAACTTTAGACCTGGCACTCAATGGGTTCCTTGTGAGCATTTTGGTTAACTATTTCATATTCTGGTGCTACCTCCGCTTATCATCGTTCTGGATGCGTGCGAACTACACACACGAAGCCTCGTACATTGAGGCCCATCGATCTCTGCATCTCGTATGTGTGCCATGTTTATGGCCTTGGAATTGCATAACAGTCACACTAAATCGTCGCGTGCGTTCGTTTGCATACACACCCGTCATTGGCAATCTGTGATGGAAAACGCTTACTACTTTTCATGTTCCCCAGTTCAATCTCTCCTTCATTATGGATTCAGTTGTTCAGACAGATGACAACGAACAATTATCGTACTGAGAGGCAGGGGTGCATATCGGCCGAGAGCAGGTGAACGTGGAGTTTGCAATGAGTGCAACGTGTGTAATGATTCGCGATGGAAACTAAGTAAATAGGGGGACAGTTTTCGAACTAACTACACCTGTATGCGTAAGACTGCATTTTGTCATTTTTAAATGTGTTCTTCTTTTATTAGACTGACTTGTCTATTATTATAGTTACATTTTAGAATTAATTGTGTTCGAATAAACAACTAAGAAGACAGACTTTATTCACAAGTAGACGCTGAACACAGTGACATTTGCATAATACTGATTTATTTGAGTATTTTAGCAACCAGTCGCTTCCCCGTGTTTTGACATAATTTCTTATACAGGTAATCAGGTTTGGGCCACTTTAGACTCTTAATCAGATGCTATAATTTTATTTTAGTGACGTGGAGCTAATTACTAGGCGTTGGTGAAGATAACCGTAATTAAGTCTCCCAGCCAATTAATTAAGTCTCCAATCGTAATTAAGTTACCAGCGTCATAACCCGAACGAGTAGTGCACGTGGTCTACATAAGAAAGTCGCTGGGATATTCAATCATCTAATAACGATCATTCAATAGCTAGAAAACTGGTTAATGGGATAATAAATAATTTCATAAGCTGGACTCTAAATGACTTTAGTTTCTACCCAGTTTGCCTGTTAAACAGTAAGATTTTATGCACAAAGTGAGATATACGGTCACAAACTACTGATAAGGAGGGTCTCACACGGATTTCTGTCAGTTTCTGCAGCATTGCGCACCAACACATAAAATTACTCTGAAGAACTCTCCAGTTTCAGTTCTTATTTTCGATCATAATCTAAACCAAAGTCAGCACACTGATATGTTGGTGAAGGAACCTACTTCAGTCTTTTTGTTTACAGGTTTTCACGTTTTGTTGACCTGTAGGTAAATACCGTAAGTTATCTCATTTTACATACATTCAGCCCCTGTTAACCATTGTAGTCATATCCTGACAGTGATGATTTCAGGGTTAGCCAAGGGGGAAAATATCCTGTCCCCTCCCCCTCCCCTCCCGGGGTTATTAAAATTCCCCTGTCTCCGAGCAATTCATATCTAATTTGGATTTAACATTAAGAGACCTTGGACTTAAATTATCGTCTAGGCTGGTGTGCTGTAATACCTAATAAGCTCGTATTGTTTTGACGAATTTCAACTGTCCATGCAGTTGCTGCTTACGAAGTTCTGAATCAATAATAGACATGTACTGCATATGCTGATACGCACAAAAATGATCTATTTAAATACAAAGGCCGATGCCTGCTACACCCTACGACAATAGTAAGCTTCCTTTGTTGTAATACATTTCAACTTCTCGTATGCAGTTATTTAACACTTAGCCAGTCAGCAGTTTCTATGGAGGAGTGATGTGATTATGCAACGTTCGTGCCGTCTTCCTCAATTCGTTACATAAAAAGAAGTGTTAGCGCCGTAATACAATGTCGAAACAAACTTTATAGCCGGCCGTTGTGACCGAGCGGTTCTACGCACATCAGTCTGGAACCGCGTGACCGCTACGGTCGCAGGTTCGAATCCTGCCTCGGGCATGGATGTGTGTGATGTCCTTAGGTTAGCCAGGTTTAAGTAGTTCTAAGTTCTAGAGGACTGATGACTTCAGATGTTAAGTCCCATAGTGCTCAGAGCCATTTGAATTATTTTTGTACAAACTTTATATTTGCTTTCTTTGCTAATAAGAGACAGCGCATTGCAAAAGCCATACATGAGTTGTAAATGATAATGAATGTGTTACGCTTCCTCAATCTTCGAACGTAAAATGCTGTATTTCTGATCCTTAAGGGGAGCCGTAACGATGAAAATGATAAAATTAACGTTTTGTGGTTTTTCATTATAAAATCATTTGGAGTTTTCTGAATAAAACAAATCACGTTTCACCCTTATAAGTGAATTTTAAGTGTGTTTTTTATCGCTGCAAAGTTGACGCGCCGCGTAAACGGTTGTAGCGACTTGCCAGTGTTACCTCTGACGGCGCCGCTCGCTGCCTTCAAGCAGGGTATCTTTACGGAATTAGTGTTTTGTCTTCCAACGTTGTATGGCTTTATCTCTGTGACAAGTGACTGTTCATATCGGTAAACATAAACGCTGTATCGTGTGTGTTGACTTGTGGAGTTTGCTTTGTGTTGTTTAGCTGTTCAACTTTGCGTATTTGAAGAATTTTGCTCGTACCTGTTTTACGTGTTTGGTTTGTGAGTGTCAAAATGCCCCGTTTCAGTAATCGAGTGTTTAAGAAAAGGCAAAATGAGTGGAAGAAGAAATCTTTTGTTGTTTCGAAGGGAGATGCTGCTCAGACTGCTTCATCGACTACTCCAAATGAATGTGATAGAACTTCTTCCAGCAAGAAATTTTGTGAAAGCAAAGAAAAATTTGAAAACCATGAAAGTGACAGTAATGATGTGAATTAAATAATTAACATTTCCCTGCTCTTCAATATTTTGAAACATAACGTATTATGCCAAGTTTGCAAAAAAAGAGGACTGGAATTGAAAATAACTTCACACATTGGTTTGGCATGTAAAATGTTATTGAAGTGTAACAAATGTGCTGCAGAAGTTTCGTTTTCTAATTCTAACAGAATTCCTCGTAGTGGTAATAGTGGAAAGAAGTGTATGATATAAATGTTAGGCTAGTGTATGGCTTCCGTTGCACTGGCAAGGGCAGTGCTGCAGGGACAATGTTATGTGGAATTTTGAACTTGCCAAAACTACCAGCCAAGTTTGGATTTTATAATGAATTGGTGGGAACCTCTACTGAAGATATTGCTCAAATAACAATGAAGAAAGCAGTTGAAGAAGCTGTGACAGATAATGAGGATTTGTAGAGATTTAACTGTTGCTTTAGATGGATCATGCCAGCGTAGAGGTCATAAATCTTTAAATGGAGTTGTAACAGCTACTAGTAGAGACAGTTCCAAAGTAATTGATGTCGCTGTTCTCTCAAAATATTGTATATGTAAGGGCAATACCAAGGACGAACATAGTGAAAGTTGTGAAGCAAATTTTCACAGTACGAGTGGAGCGATGGAAGTAGAGGGAGTGAAAGCAATTTTTTCCAGATCACGGGAGTGGTATAATGTACGATACACTAACTATATAGGAGATGGTGATTCTAAGGGATATAAAGCTGTAGAGGAACTCAAACCTTATGGCAATCAAATTCACATTAGAAAACAGGACTGCATTGGGCAAGTGCAGAAGCGCATGGGAGCTTGCTTGTGCAACCTAAAGCAGACGTTAGGATCCCAGAAGCTTAGTGATGGTAAGACCCTTGAAGGAAGAGGAAGACTGACAGATGAAGCCATTGATAGATTCCAGAGGTATTATGGGTGTGCAATTAGGAAAAATACAAAAAGCATTGCGCGTATGAGGAGAGGAGTATGCGCGTTATTTTTCGTACTGCATCAACAAATGAGCACCCACAACATGCACTGTGCCACACAAGTGATGAATCATGATGTAAGTACTAATCAGGAAAGGAATATGCCCTTAAAAGCTATTTGCCAAATGCTGTAATTGATGTAATTAGGCCCATATTCAGAGATTTATCACAGTCAAGTTTATTGTATAAGTGATTACATGGGAAAACACAAAATCCAAATGAAAGAGTAAATAATTTAATTTGAATTAGGATTCCCAAAAGAGTGTTTGTACAGATAAAAACATTGCATTTTGGAGCGTATGAGGCAGTGGCAACATACAATGAAGGAAACATTATCAAATGTGATGTGCTGAAACGTTTAGGTTTCCAACCAGGACGCAACGCCATTTCCACAATGCGCCTAATTGATGAAGAAAGACTAAGAGGTTCAGGAAGAAGTGACAAAAGCCTACAACATGCAGCAAAAGGGAAGAAAAGACCAATGAAAAGAGAACTAACACTGGGAAAAAAGAGTACGCTGATAATCCATCATATGGGGCAGGAATGTATTAAAAAAACTTTGGAAGCCATTTCCCGTAACTTTAAAATTTTCATCTTTGAGGAACATTTTCTCAAACTGGTAACAGTATATCTATGAAATTTATACAGAATACTGTTTACTTCTTTTCCTTCATTTTTATTACAAATTGTAAAAAAATATTGTCTGATTCAAGAGTTATAGAAGAAAAAGTGCAAAATTTTAGTGGAAAAAATAAGCATCTCTTTAAAAAATTGTAAAACATAAACCAATAAGTATTTCTTAACATGGCATTATAACTTTGTAGAGAAATAGTCACTGAACATGTAGTACAAATTTCAGAGCAATATGTTCAATGGTTTTAGAAAAAATGTTCCTTCTATTTGCTAAAATTAACATGGACGAGATGAATCGTTCAGGCTCCCCATAAGTCGTCATCCTAAGCAAAGAGTTGAACGTGAAACGAAGTACTAGCAAAAATGGGAGTGTCGGTACCATTAGTTGTACTTTGACCGCAGTGGGGGTGAGGCTTTTTTCAAATTGTGTGAAATGCATTTAAAAAATGATATCGAAACTCTATAAAAATTGGGAGAGTGATAACTAAATTTAGAAAAGGTACTGTAAGTGCGGAAAAACTAGAAAAGCACGTCAAGTCAGGAAAACATGCAAAATCAATTGCATTCGAAAACTTTAAATTACAGGGATAATAAGCCCCACCTCATGCAAATATAATTAAACAAAATGTGGTAAATTGCCTAGTAATGCCTTCTTTAATTCGAAGGGTGTATTTTCTTAGCAAGGAAGAAATTCCCCACACAGCAAAATATAAATCTTTGATCCGTAAGGTGATGGAATTCCCCACACAGCAAAATATAAATCTTTGACTCGTAAGACAGTATTCCAAAGCAACATTAATCTTGTAAAGTGGGTTAAATTTCGGAGTGAAACTATGGGGATGGCAGCTATCGCTGAAACAACCAGTCTTCGGTTGTACCGGTCTTATAAGTCTCCAATGTATCCTGGCTCCTAATACTGCACAAAATAACCGGTTTCTGAAATAATCGATTTTAGGTTTTTGTTGCTGTTATTTCCAGTAAGAAACGAAGATTGTAAAATTCTCATAAACATGAAGGAGTATGAGACCTCGATCTATAACGGTCTGAGGCTGTGACAACTCATTCTCATTGTTTCCAGCAAAGAGGCGGAGGTGAAGGAGATTAGCGCGGCGATGGCGGGAGCGGAAGCCCACAGGTTGCTACTTTCTTGCATCGTCACATTTGGAAGTTATCAATTGTTCACGCTGAAGGAATCACACGATTTAAGATTCAATTATTATCCCAAGTTAATAGGTTAATAGCATTTCAATAAAATTACGTGTATATCAATCAAATTTGTCTTCTTCCCCAAGGAACACTGTGGACGGTTTCTTCTTATATGATATAGCAGGTTTGTTGAGCCTCCTCCCGTTTTTAATATTTTAAAGCAAATGGAATCTTTTACTTCATTGCTATCGCACTTAGTAAAATAGTTCCAAAAAGGAATGATGCAATTCTGCAGCAGATGTCCGAGGACGACAGCGGGCAACTAACGTAAAGGCCAGGTGGCGGCAAGTCTTGCACTGTGCACGTACTAGCATACCCTCTAGCAGGCCATGCCCCACGGTACATTACTGACGCAGCAATGCCATATAGAGTCATATCATGTGTTTCTTCCTAGTTTCCAGTGGTCAGCGTTGCTATTAAGACAGCACTGTTTGCGTTTTCCATTTTTTATAACAACCCAGCATTTCAAATCAATGAAAATCTCACTCGCAAAAATTACATCACTCGTTTTTAAAAAAAAAGTTTTATTTAAAAAACAAAAATTTTAGTACTGCGTCTATGGCAAACTGATACGCCAGCCTTCTTACGCGATTATAGATAAAAATGAAAAAAGCCTGTAATTGCCGAGACCAAGCAGATAACGAAAAATATCGATTTCTCAAAACTAAAATACCGGTATGGGTTTTAACTGGTCGCGTTTTCCCATCCCTAACTGGAAGGTCTACGTATGCTAGCAAATACACTGTATCTGAATTATTACACTGCATTGGTGATGTTTTAGACCGCTCTGGGTAGCCGAGAGCGCTAACGCGCTGCGTCCTGGGCTCGGGTAGGCGCGCCAGCCCCGGCTCGGATCCTCACGGCAGCCTAACGACGGGGGCCGGTATTCCAGCCAGCCTGGAAGTGGTTTTTAAGCGGTTTTCCACATCCTGATAGGTGAATGCCAGGCTAGTCCCCATGCTCCGCCTCAGTTACACGACTCGCAGACATTTGAAACCCGTTCGCACTATGCCATGGATTACACTAGATGCAGGCAGTTAGGGTACACACATTCCATCCCAGGGAAGGGTGGGAGGGGTTTGAGTGGCGACAGGAAGGGCATCTGGCCACCCCTTACAATTAACACGCCCTGTCTGGTTAACCATAACAGCAGACCGCGCTAGTCGGGATTAATGCTTGGAAAGAGAGAGAGATTGGTGACCTTTTAGACATTAAAGATGAAACAATTCTCCATGACAAATACACAAATACTTTTCCGTAATTGCACATGAATCTAATGTTCCTATACTGGAAGTATGAATTAAAAAAGGCCTTCAGTCACAACTTCTCGTGTGTAATTAAGTACACAGTGCATTTCGAACTCTGTGAGTCCTTCATCAGGTGCATTTTGTCTTAATACATGCTTTACATTTTTCCTCTTGCATTAACTGAAATGCATATTCCTGTCATGAAAAGGTTCTATGTTAGGCTATGAATTTCGTCAAACGCGGGAAATATGCACGAAGTAGTGGAGGGGAAGAATTTTTAACCTCCATCATACGTTCTTTTCTTCACACTGTTTGTACAAATCACTTTACTCAAGAGGCACATTTGCATACACATGTTTGTAAACACTTCACAGATGTTTTTGTAGGTGATGTGATCAAAGTTTAATTTATTCGTAGTGCTAAATATCTTTTTCATTATTTCGCACATGTCATCCGCGTTTGACTTACAAAATTCATAATATAACGTCAAATTTTTTCATGACAGGAATATGCATTTCACCTCATTCAAGAGGGGGAAAAAAATAAAGCATGTATTAAGACAAAGAAATTGCCTAAAAGGTTATGTAAGTCAAGCGTGTTCAGAGATCTGGAGATCAGTACGCCCATGCAACATTATGGCTCCCGCACCATTATAATTGGACCACAAAAACGATATAGTTTGACAATGTCGCTAGGATCATTTACGTGGCGAGGGGTTGAATCACGTCTCGTTTATGATACACACAGACGAACCACAACAATGTAGCTACCTGCTTAATTTCGAGTGTTACCATTTGTAGCGTAATACAGCAACAATTTGCAAGAATTCGAAAAGTCATTGGTAGTTTCCGGACGTCGGTTGTACCACACGTCTAGTAACAACCGAAGAAATGCCCGTGAATTACATGACAGTGTCTTGCGCAAGTGGAACTGGCGTCTGTCAACATTTCAGATGTGTGCCATTGGCTACAGATCATTTAAATTTTGTGGACAACACATTAACGAGAATTCGAAATCTTGTTTGGCTCAAAATGGCTCTGAGCACTATGGGACTCAACTGCTGAGGTCATTAGTCCCCTAGAACTTAGAACTAGTTAAACCTAACGAACCTAAGGACACCACAAACATCCATGCCCGAGGCAGGATTCGAACCTGCGACCGTAGCGGTCTTGCGGTTCCAGACTGCAGCGCCTTTAACCGCACGGCCACTTCGGCCGGCGAAATCTTGTTTCTTGAAGTACTGTAGTACTATTCTGACCTTATGACGTGGACAGGCAAGCTGTTGGAAGATCCCATAGATGCAGGGGAAAACATGGAGTGTGAACGAAAACAGTAAAGTCCACAGTGACTTCGCTTAGCACCTTAGGACCCATGGGCCTCCTCCCGTGGCGAGATTCATGTTCCGAGCAGCCGTTTCCTCGTATCCAACGTCCAGTCTCTATAATCCCGCGCCCATTTCAATTGTGACTGACGTCGTTGGGTCCATATGAGAACGCGTGCTTCACGTCCACTGCGGAGCACCATGTTTAACAGTGTGCACTGAACGGTAAGCTCCGGAACACTTGTAGCTGCACCAGCATTGTATGAAGAGCAGTCAAATGAAAACCAAAGACAGGACCACGGAATGGCACCATTGTAGGATAGTCAACATACGCGTGAAGACATTTATCTCACTTGAAGACGAGGCGATCAATTCCCGTTCCGTGGAACGCTGTTGGGCGCAGACGGTTCCATAACAGCACCCAGCCCTGCACTTCCTTGTTCAACTGAAACCGACGTCCAAATATCTCTTTCTTCACGTCGCAGAGGATATAAAAATTAAACGGTGGATGATACCGGCTGTAAGAAAGATATTGCAGTGTTGCCCAACCGAGTCGCTGGGTCTGACCCACAGAACTCTTGGGTGTTTTGACTTCATGACGTGTCGCAGTTTCTGCTAAGTGTCTTCACAGCACTGCGCACTGATTGTGGTTCCACGCTCGAGGACCTCTATGAGCAGACGAAGCATCCTATTCACGATAACTCCCGCCAACAGGACGAAAGCTACGCTGCAGTGATTTGGACAGCGCAAAATTGGTTAAGTTGTCGACCCGTCAGCGGCAGGGTGCGTTCTGCGAAACAGGAATTTATCATCTCGTCTCCAAGCGAGGTAAGTGTCTCAACACGTGCAGCGATTACTTTAGAATGAAACCATTCCATGGTCCCATTGTGGAGGGTGGTCGGATTTCATGTGACTGCGTCTTATGATCTGTCGTTAGAAATGACACAGATCGCAGCCTAACATGCTTTACAAAGCGGAAAGGCCTCCAATCTTCTCCTTCTGTGTTAAGTAGACTTCCAACACCTTATCGTCTACTCTTCGTTTCATCGTCATTGAACTACTTTCCATAGATGCTCACGACAGTAGCACGCGAGAAGACGACCAGATTCCCTCTTTTCCGAGCAGCTCGTTTCCACTAGCCGAATCATAACAAACAGTTCCTTGTCAAAGACACTTACGTTCAGTGGATATCTTCATTTCTGGCCTGTGTTGTCCTTAAAATGACTCTCAATTCGTCCCGGCTCCGATTATATATAATATTTTTTTATCGCGTCACGTACCCGCTGAAATCTAGTTTCGCAGGACAGAGCGGATCAGGTTGTGAAAAGAGGCGAAGGTCAATTACTGTTACTTATACAAGAACACACACAATTTTATTCCTCAAACCAATGCACAGTTTTCTCTTTAAAACAACAAAGATCATTTCTCGGCTGAGGGCCCAAGTAACTTCTCCAGAAAAAGTTGAAATGATTGCCTTTAAAACACCAGGATTTAGAGTAACATCTGAAGGCCTTACTTACGTAAGATTACAATATCTTTTCGGCTAAAGGCTGAAATAATAATTCAGATCAGCTAAGGAAATTCTTTAAAGTCAAACATTTACAATTTCCGGCTAAAGGCTATATTAAGGAAAATTCGAGTTAATTCTTCGGCTGAAAGCCCAATTAAAAAGTTATCTTTACATAATAAAAGAGAGACTTTAAAGATATGCCTTTACACAGTACAACAGGAAAACATCTTAAGAAAACTTGAAGTATATTGTCAGCTGAAGGCCCAAACAATTACTCAACAATAATTAAAGACAACCTTAAGATAAACATTCACAGAACACGGCTGAAGGTTGTTTCAAGAATTCAAAATAATTAAAGAGAAACGTTACAGACAAGGATTTACATATTAAAACCACAGATTCTGAAACAAACCCGGCTGAAGGCCTAGAAGCAGAACAACAAGAATTTTAAATGATACACGGCTGAAGGCCTAATCGTAAAGTTGTTATGAAGTTCGGCTAAAGGCCATATACTAAACATAAAACAGACAATATTAATACAAGCTGAAGGACTGGCACAGTACCTGCGACCAAATGAAAATCACAAACAACAGGACAGTGGTGCTCGGCAGTGTTCCAAGAGTCGGCCTGGGGAGGAAACTGTAACAACGGGTTAGATGAGACAGGCAGCCAAGGGTAACACTAAATAATCGGGTGGCAGCAAGACCTAGGGACGGCTGAAGAACCAACCAATAACCTAATCCATTCCCTTCCACCCGACTAACGACACGACAACCGAAAATATCAGCGAGGACGAAGATCCCAGCAGCACTACGTCAAGACAGTCAAGTCACAATAACCGCTCAAAGACAAAAAATGAAAAATACTAAAGCTGTCGAACTACACGCTGTGTCGGACAGCATCAACACGGCGAGGAAAACCTCGCAACCGATCGACTGGCTACTCTAGTACGCAGATAGCATTCATCTGCTCAGCGGAAATCACAGAAGCTACACACAGTTCCACGTAAACACTTGTAACAAGAATTCCGACAATCCTAAAAACAAACACTGTGGAACAACAAGGAGAAATGACAAGTCACACACACATAGACTTTCCATAAGCGGTCGGCGACCAAATACACGTCGTCCGATGAGACAACTGATCGAACGACCAACCAAGGTCGTCCCCATTCAAGTAATGCGTGTCGGCATCGGTCGGGCGAGTCTTGGCTGTCCGGAGTTCACTGCAGCTCCAATCCGACTCAACCAGATGTCCGTTCGGAACTCGGAGACACGGCGACACGGACACACTGGCACGGACCCACCCATACAGAGGTAACTCTTGCCCATTGGCCACGACATCTCTGCACAAGGAAGGAACCGACCCATGTCCGGCAAGATCACCAACTGACGAGGCCCAGAAACGGTCAAAAGACCAAGTACACGTCGCCCGATGAGGCGACCCACCGAACGACCAACCAACTGTCGTTCCAGCTCCAGTCTCCTTCCGTCGGACAGTGTATGTGTGTCGCCAGCGATCGGCGAGTACTGGCTGTGCGCCTCACGGGCGCTCGGTCCCCGACTGCTGCTCCATCCCCGACTGACCCCAGACACACGACGACCCGGAAATACACTACTGCCCATTAAAATTGCTACACCACGAAGATGACGTGCTACAGACGTGAAATTTAACCGACAGGAAGAAGATGCTGTGATATGCAAATGATTAGCTTTTCAGAGCATTCACACAAGGTTGGTGCCGGTGGCGACACCTACAATGTGCTGACATGCGGAAAGTTTCCAACCGATTTCTCATACACAAACAGCAGTTGATCGGCGTTGCCTGGTGAAACGTTGTTGCGATGCCTCGTGTAAGGAGGAGAAATGCGTACCATCAGGTTTCCAATAAAGCTCGGATTGCGGTTTATCGTGTCGTGACATTGCTGCTCGCGTTGGTCGTGATCCAGTGACTCTCAACACAATATGGAATCGGTGGGTTCAGGAGGGTAATACGGAACGCCGTGCTGGAACCCAACAGCCTCGTATCACTAGCAGTCGAGATGACAGGCATCTTATCCGCACGGCTGTAACGGATCGTGCATCCACGTCTAGATCCCTGAGTCAAAAGATGGAGACGTTTGCCAGACAACAACCATCTGCACGAACAGTTCGACGACGTTTGCAGCAGCATGGACTACCAGCTCGGAGACCGTGGCTGCAGTTACCCTTGACGAGGCATCACAGACAGGAGTGCCTACGATGGTGTACTCAACGACGAACCTGGGTGCACGAATGGCAAAACGACATTTTTCGGATGAATCCAGGTTCTGTTTAGAGGATCATGCTGGTCGCATCCTTGTTTGGCGACATCGCGGTGAACGCACATTGGAAGCGTGTATTCGTCATCGCCATACTGGCGTATCACCAGGCATGATGGTATGGGGTGCCATTGGTTACATGTCTCGGTCACCTCTTGTTTGCATTGACGGCACTTTGAACAGTGGACGTTACATTTCAAATGCGTTACGACCCATGGCTCTACCCTTCATTCGATCCCTGCGAAACCCTACATTCCAGCAGGATATTGCACGACCGCATGTGGCAGGTCCTGTACGGGCCTTTCTGGATACAGAAAATGTTCTACTGCTGCCCTGGCCAGCACATTCTTCAAATCTCTCACCAATTGAAAACGTCTGGTCAATGGTGGCCGTGCAACTGGCTCATCACAATATGCCAGTCACTACTCTTGATGAACTGTGGTATCGTGTTGAAGCTGCACGTGTACACGCCATCCAAGCCCTGTTTGACTCAATGCCCAGGCGTATCAAGGCCGTTATTACGGCCAGAGGTGGTTGTTCTGGGAACTGATTTCTCAGGATCTATGCACCCAAATTGCGTGAAAATGTAATCACATGTCAGTTCCAGTATAATACATTTGTCCGATGAATACCCGTTTATCATCTGAATATCTTCTTGGTGTAGCAATTTTAATGGCCAGTAGTGTACTAGCGGTCGCTCCAGAGATGTTAAGACAGTGTCCTTATCGATAAGCGCTGCTGTTGCCACTCACGGGAAAGCAAACCAGTAACCCAGTGACGCCAGTAAATTGAATTAAAAGAAAAAGAGGCGACAGAATCAAAAAAATAAGATAACGAGCAATAAACGGCATGACCGCGAGCCGCGCACAGCTCACCCGCAGCGACGCCAGGCCAATATTTTGTATCAAGCTCCAGTCGTATATATTTGTAGTGGAGGTACGGATCTAAGCTGACAGTGTGATATTTTTAATTTTTTCCGTTACTGAACGGTTCCGTTCTTCTTTTCCATTAGGGTGTGCTGAATTTCCTCCCGCGATAAACGTTTGCAGTGGTTTCCTATAAATCTTAAAACTTTTTTTTTTTAATATGGCGTTGAATTTCAGCCTGTGAATCAAGCAGAGTACCTCGTGCTTCCATTAATCATGTTATGAGATGTCCTCGTCTCATATTGTGTTCGTTAATTACATCGTGATCGTGAATGTACACAGAACGTTGATATTGAGCTGGTGTCTTTCTCGCCTGGTTTTTGAATCCGACTGCTGTTGACTCTTTCTGCTCGATGTCATCTGATCGCATTCATGTGCTGCAATAAACTTTCCTTTTTCGCGTTGATTTTCTATAGACCGAGGATATTTTTTTAAACAGCTATGTGACACTTTCGTGTGAGTTTTAACAGATGTTTAATTTTAGGTTCGGACACCTCGGAGCGTCTGTTCGAAGAATAATTTTTGCTATAAATATTTCCAGTGACATTACGTGAACTTTTATGTATTGAAATTTGATACACCACATGACAGGAGGAACACGTGGTTTACAATTTGCCTTATACCAATTGGTGAATCTGTGTTAATGTACACAAACTTCACTGAGACAGTTGACCGCTACCTCATATGTAAAGAAACAAAGATACAACTATGGTGATTTTTGTTTCGGATGTTAAATAGCTTTCGTTAGCGTTCTAGGGTGTTCAGCTCGTCACCACATTTGAAGTAAGGTGTCTGATCTCTGGGGCTGAGAGCGCAGCTAAAGGCTTCAAACAACATTGTTAGTTGTAGTTCAGCATAATAATAGTACGCTACGTTGTCGCGGTAAGAATTCCATCCGATCTGCCTCAGTCAGCAGCCAGGTATAAATATTTATTAGGCGAATTCCGTTTAAATTTATTGCAGTTCCCGCGTCGAGCCAAAAAATGCCTGAGCGATGCACCCTGCACCTTGTCACCTTCCGAAATAGGACAACCATGTTCTGCTGCTGTGTGCGGAAAGCTCATCACATCAGCGATTCCTGGAGCCACAACTTACTGCACGAACGGGGTGTCTATTTCTGCCACCCCATAAATACTGCCTTGCTTCCAAGAGCTTAAACGCGGTGAGTATTCAATTTGCATTTATAGTGGCTAATTTAAAGGTTTGCATACTGTCATAAACTATTGCATTTCTCCATCTTAATTATCCTACGGATCAGATTTGGTATCATGTGGAATTGCAGTTCTGATTCTGATTTTTACTTCTTCCTGAACGTCTTCGAAAGCTCTAGGTAACCAGCCGTTACGTAATTAGACCTGTTCCAGTTTGTTTTCGTATTTGCTAGTTCTTCTGTTGTTGATTCTTGTTATCAACGCTTTCTATCCTTGTCCTGTTGCTATAAATCCTGACAGGTCCGCAGCGATCGTGTGGGTCGAGTCAATTTTGATATTATTATTATTATTATTATTTCACGCTGATACCTCTCCCTTGGTTCCCCGCGTCTTGTTGATTTTTTTCATTTCCTTCCTGTTGTTTAAGCGCTACTACTCCAGTACGCACCATCTCCGACCATCCATCTCACAATGAGTTCACAGGATTTGTTTGTTTACTAGTGTGCTTAGGTGAATATTCTGTGTTAGTCTCATTTCGTTGTGTCGATATCGGAGGAATGGGGAGGCTAAGTGAAAAACACGCAGTAATTTGTTGTTTATCGGAATGAAAAGTAGTCCATAAATCATCTTCTCTCACAAATACCACTGGGATCAATCCTGATCCCACTATTGTTTTCCCTGAACGCCAATGATAGTATCTCGTCGGTTCTTTCCGCTTGTAAATATCATTTGTGTGTTAATAACCTCCGTCATGGTCTAAGTGCCAGAACTGAAGTTGTTAGTGCTACCTTCGTCAAGATGAATAATGATTCGATAAGATGGGAGCAAAACCAGTGACTTAAATTTATTGCGAAAAACATGAAGTTATTTCAATATCCTATAAGAATCTAATAATTTCTGACTTCCGTGATCAATTAACTCGAAAGCTTCTAACCGGTATTTCATTCCTTTTAAGAAGTTGTTGAAGCACGTTCTTCTCTCACCATCATAATGTTTCCCTAAAAGATACTGTATATAACAAGATATCCCTGTGTGAGACATTAAAGCAAACGCTCTCATATTATGCCAGTTTGCATTTCTTATTCAGTCATGCCACTTTCTATTTCCCTGTCTTACTTCTATCGCATTTCTCTTTCCCTCCGCCACCCCTCGTCTGGTGTCCATTGGTGCTGAAGCTCATAGTTTATTTTCCTGTAATTTGTCTTTATCGTTGTACTTACAGTGAACGAAAGCAAACTGCGTTTTTTCTGCACAGTAATAGTTATGGTGAAGACAACTAGCAACCCACGTGGAGTGCAGGCCAAGCTCACTATTTGCTGCATTTTACTCGGGGTCGATAGTGGTCCTCTGATTTTGAGTAGAGTGGAATGCCTAAATCAGAGGCTCGCACGATTCTGCGACGGTATCGGATGCGAATTTCTCGACCGCCGATGTCCGGTAGAGAACTGCAGGGTTCGTCTTAATAGATCAGGCGTGCGCTACATGCAGGGAGTAGCTACTAGGGTAGCGGAGAACGTGTGGTGTGCACATGGGTAATTTTCTTTTTAGATCAGAGGAAAGCCCTCTGGGGATCAGAGACCAGTTGCCTGCCAAAATTTAAGATACATCAACCAAAACGTTCCCACGAATGCTCGTTCTCACAGGTAGGATATAAATATGGTTAGTATGACACTACTAAACTGCAAGAGCATCCAAGGAACTATCTCATAATTATATCGCTTATTGAAGATTATAAAGTCCAGGTAATTTTAGGAACATAAAGTCAGTTGAAACCGGGACTGAATACCAACGAATTGCTAAGTTCAGATCGGAAAATTTATCGTAAGGATAAATTACTCGCCAATGATTGCGGCGCTTTTACTGCAGTAAAGAATTCGATAATATCTAGCGAGGTTATCTTGGATTCCGGTATGAAATATTCTCGTTGAAGTTAAGTTTTAGAGCTGTGTCAAAAATGGTAATCAGGTGCTTTTCTAGATCACCTGGCTCAGGAGCTGTAGTGGCAGAGAGCTTTGGAGAGAACTTGTAGAATACCGATAGTAGCTTTCCCGACCACGCCTTTGTAATAGGGGTTGATTAAACTTCTTATGTACAGATTGCAGGAGACAGAGATTCGTACGGTAATATTCCGAAAATTACTTCGAGCACATGATTAGAGAACCAACTCGTGAAAATAACGCCTTAGTCAACTCAACAAAAAATAGACCTTAACTTATGGAATCAGTTAACGTAGAGGATGGTATCAGGGTGTGTTAGCAACTAAGACGACGGGTATTACAAGGAATGTTAAGAAAAGTAGGGAAACTATTTTGCTTAGTAAGAGTGGCATGGTGCAAATTTTACTGTATCTGAGTAGTTAGTATCAAATATTCAGTGCTGACGACGAAGATCTGGATCACAAACGGAAAAAAATCAAAAGCATCGTTCAAAATGCCTTAGATAAATATGTTCCCATCAATGACTTCATGCAAGGAAAGCCCGACGTGGTTTAATAGAGGCGTTAGAAAACGGCTACATAAACGGGGTATCGTCATAGATTCAAGAGAAGTAAAAACCCAGCTGACAAACTAAAGTTAACCGAAGGGCAAACGCCATGGAAGAAACTTTCAGTGACTTTGGAGATAAAATGGTGACAGCCGATCTGACTAAAAATTCTAAGAGGTTTTCGTCTTACGTCAGATAAGATGTTCTAAATCATCTGCTCAGTCAACCAGTGACCATATTGGCTTCGTAGCGGAAGATAACTAACAGATATCTGAATTCGGTCTTCCGAAATTTTTTGATAAACGCTTTTGATAATCACTTAATAGAGGAAACGCATCAGGACCAGATGAGATACCTATAAGGTACTACATAGATTATGCGAAAGAACTTGCTCCGCCTCTAGCAGCAGTTTATGGTAGTTCGCTGTAGCAACAAGGGGAACGTAGCGGTAGGCAAAAAAGCGCAGGACATTCCCGTCTACAAAAGAGTCGTAGGACAGTTGCACACAATTATGGGCCTATACCATCGACGTCAATCTGTTGTACAATTACGAAGCATATTTTATTCTCAAGAATTATGACGTTTTTGGAAAACTAATATCTGCTCTATAATAATGAAAATCGATTCCTTCGAAACTCAGCTCCCTCTTTTCCTCCACGAGATAGTCAACGACAGTCAGGGTGATGCCGTGTTTCTTGACTTCCGAAAGGCATTTGGCACTGTCCCGCACTGCTATTTAGTGAAAAAACTGCGGACCAGATTTACGACTGTATTCAAAACTTCCTCGCAGACAGAAGTCAACAGGTAGCTGTTAAAGCGAAAAAATGAACAGATGTAACGATAATTTCTCGAGTACCCCAAGTGAGTGTGACAAGATCGTTAATGTTCACGATGTATGTAAATGACTAATATCAAGCCTCGAAAGGTCTTTAAAACTGTTCGCAGATGATGCGGTTGTCTACAAGAAAATAGTAGCGCCCGAACACAGTATCGATTTGCACCGCGGCCTGCAGAGGATTGATGAATGATGCGGGCTCTGGTAATTGACATTGAACGTCAATAAAAGCAATATATCGCGAGTACATTGGATAAGATATCCACTTTTTCATTTTCATTCTGTCGAATTCGTAGATTTGTGTTTGTGTCGAGAGATCTGACGAAACAGCACAGCTGAACTACGTCTGATATTAGTAGCATTGTAGGGGTGCACCCAGTACTTCCTGCTCTTTTTATTACTTTTAGGCCTTTAAATAACGATACGCGACAATAGCGTCCTTATCAGAATATGTCATGATTGCACCTGGGCGAGAAACGTGACTCGTCCTGTCTTCTTGCTTGTAATGACACATGTGACATCACGTATCGTATCATGCCAGAGGGTACGTGAGTGTATCATCGATAAGCGTCGAGTCGCGCTACTTTTATTGTAACGTAACGTATCGCATATCGTAGCGTCACAATGTGAACTGCGGCTAAATGTTAAAGCGCTTCCGTAAACAACGCATTATTAGGAAGGCAATACCAGACCTTTTTCTAGTCTAGAATGCATATTTGGTTCGGTATAATGACGCATTCAGCCTCGTTAATGTAGCAATGTTTCTGTTATACATTTCGAAAAAGCTGTAAGAGAAGTATGTAATGTGACAAGGCTCCTTTCGCAATCCAGCATTTTCATAACACGGACTGACGAACCCGATGTTCCGTCTATGTCCTCTTGGACAAAATACTGGAACCCTATTATGGTCGCGTTGGGTTGTTTTGGGGAAGGAGACCAGACAGCGAGGTCATCGGTCTCATCGCTTTAGGGAAGGATGGGGAAGGAAGTCGGCCATGCCCTTTCAAAGGAACCATCCTGGCATTGCCTGGAGCGATTTAGGGAAATCACGGAAAACCTAAATCAGGATGGCCGGAGGCGGGATTGAACCGTCGTCCACCCGAATGCGAGTCCAGTGTCTAACCACTGCGCCACCTCGCTCGGTCATATTATGATCGGTTTCCAACTTTCTCTTCTCCCAGCGTTCGACCCGAGAGCTTTTACACTTGGACTCATGGGAAATGTAAAGTCGAAGACAGAAATAAAATCACTAACATGAAACTAACCACTGCATTATAAATTCATGTGTATCAAATAAAATATCGCCTGAACGAGCCTAGTCACGAATTTAATGTGATTCTTTTACATTTTGCGTTATAGGAAGCTAATACTTGAGGCATCTGAGATGGCGTACGTCGGCTTCAGATCTGTCACGTCATGACAACCCCCCTTATTATACCTCCATTGACGACTGAACAAGACACGGTCTTTGCAAGACCCATGTGCACTGTATTTAATTGTTGTTCCTGACATTCCAGAGCTTTCAGTGGCTCGTGATTACTTCGAAGACATATCCAGATTTATTCTACATCGTCCAGTCAAATTAATGTGACCACCGCCTATGTTCGTCTTCAGAGTGCAATAACCACCCACAGACGGTAGATGGCAACACTAGGAGGGTGCATAAATCGTGTCGGGAGGGGCGAGGTAACAGCGCATTTATTCTCGTAATGCAGAAACAGAGCGATTTACCTGACGGCCAAAAGGGCGTGATCATCTCTTTTCGGACCCAGTTTGGAATCATTTACGAAACCGCTAAATTTGCAAACTTTTGGCGTGCAAAATGGCGCTATCCAAAACCGGCTCGACGCAACTGTTATGCACTACAGGCCACATGTGACAGTGGTGAAAGACGGCTGTGGAGATGTATACGGGTGAAAAGACTTGAAACTACTGAGCACCTGAACTCCAAGGTAAAACAAGGGGCTTCCAACAGTGTCTCCTTAGCGAACGTTCAGTGAACGCTGCTGCATATGGGCCTCCGCAGCAGGTTCAAATGGCTCTGAGCACTATGGGACTTAACATCTGAGGTCATCAGTCCCCTAGAACTTAGAACTGCCTAAACCTAACTAACCTAAGGACATCACACACATCCATGCCCGAGGCAGGATTCGAACCTGCGACCGTAGCAGTCCCGCGGTTCCGGACTGCAGCGCCAGAACCGCGCGGTCACCGTGGCCGGCCTCCGCAGCAGGTGCCTAGTTAATGAACTCATGCTGACTGTTGTACATTGACGACGAACACTAATTTACACGACGATACCGCAGCTAGACGTCCACTGAGTGGCAACAGGTGGCCTGTTCATATCAATCAAGTCTTGCGTTCCATCGCCACATGACCGTTGCCGTGTACGGTCCTGCAAAAATCGTCGGAAGGGTCCAGGCCGGAGGAGAGAGTGTTATGGTCTGGGGAATGTTTTCGTGATATTCCGAGGGTTATCTGGTCGTTATGAAAGGTACAATAGATCAAGAGAAGTATCTATCTATCCTTGGGACTTGGGACCATGCAGTTTGTTTTTCCTTGGAACGATGGCATCTATCAGCAGGACAATGCAACATGTCACATAGCTCGCATTGTACGTGAGTGATTCGAAGATTATAGACCCAAGGACACCACATCGATATCCACGAGAGTGCTCTGGCAATATGTAGTCGCTACCCTGGGCAGTAACGCCTGCTGTACCGGTTACGCCGGTCAGCAGCGAGACCTGCCTCCCACCCAAGCCTCCCGCTTCCCACCCCCACCCCGACGCCGACCCGCTCGGAACCGTATTTATGTGAATGGACGCCGCTAAGGCGACGTTCTCTGAAGATTTCTGAGACAGCGTTAGCTCAGTCCGAGGCCGTGTTTCCCGTTGTCACTGGCCTGGACGCTGCCATAGAGGAGAATGAAACTGTCTGCTGTGTGAGTACTTTGGTGATATTTATTCGAGTCTCTCATGGCTATTATGTATTTCAGTTTGCATATCCCGAGAATATATGGACTTGTTCATCACTTCCTATAGGCGAAGTTGTAGATAGATTTTTCAAACATACACACACGCGTGAGCTACTGTAACTGATTTTATTTTCATGGGTGTTTGTGAAAGACTCCATTTCCGTGCCTCCCCTTCCACGAACTTTGGGTTAAAAGCGACACAATAGCAATAGCGGCAGTAACGGCAGCAGCTCTATAAATGCTCACAAAACCCTGGGGCGAGTTTGAGTATTGTCTGAATGTTTGTCGTGCGTTCGGTGGAGGGCAAATTGAACATCTGTAAAAGGTAAATGGAACCTTTGGTTCTAAAATCATATGCAAACGAACCACAAGGTTGTATGTGCTTGAATTTTTAGAAACGCCCTTGTGAGATCGTATGGTACTTTTGTAAATAAAAACTTTCTCCTCTCATGCATGTGTTAAAACTTAACCAGGTTTTTATGTTCATTTATTTAGGAGATATAGTCTTATGAAATCGGCCGAATCTTTTTGAAACACCCTATCTTGTGGGATTGGACACACATAGCACTACTACTAAGGATCCGGGTAGAGTAGTGGAGTGAAGGGTGTGACATGTACAAATAATCATCTACTATAAATTTAAAATAAGTTTGTTTCTTTACCTTATTGAGAGTTTATATTGTTCTTCCCAATACAGCGATGGAATAAATGAGTAAGTGGGCAACGCTCGGTTATGGATGTTTAGCAAACAATTACCCACATCCTTTTTTCCTTACAGTCGCTAATACACCGGGTGTTTGTTTTAAATTGAGACAGCCAAGTATCTCGAAAACGACACACGAAGAAAAATGTTCAAACGGAAAAGTTAGTATTAGTAAAGGGGACTTCTGTCTGTGCTAACCACTCCTCCTGCGTGGACGGCGTCAAATTTGTAGTTTTCTAATGGGACCCTCCAATTCTTACCACATATTCGGATTCTACGCTACAAAATACGTACGGTTCACTAAAACCATTGTATTCAGTTCGTGATACATGGAGCTGTAGTCAACAAGTATATACTGTTACTGTTTCTGCAGTTAAGAACTTTCACATTTAATTGTACATTTCACTGAAGATGCAAATATAAACCTTTGTGTTCGAATGGTCGACATTTGTATTCAAACATTCCTAGAGTGTTGTGGGTGTAATTGCACAGTAGAAACCATATGACTAGAAATTCACATTTCCGACAAATAAGCTAATTGTATGCTAACATAGTTTTCTGTTCACTAAATGGTTGATCGTGGTGAGACCCCAAACCACCTAAACCCTTGATTTCAGTGGTCGCCATTAACCCCACCTTGAGGGAGACTGATTTCAATGTACGAGGTGCGACAATAAAATAATGAGAATGATTTTCTTTGCAAGATGTGGCAACCCTGCAGGCTTGCGTAGGCACAATATATTTGACCTTGGTCTATAAGCTGCTTCTAGTCCAAGCAGCACATCTATGCAACAGCTCAGTCGTGAGGTGTGCTGTAATAAGTTAACACGTGTTTATGTCTCTCGTCACGGAAATGGAACTTCATAATATTGTGCAACGGTATGCCATTTCTTTTTGCGTTAAATTGGGTGAAAATGCGACGAAAACTTATAATAAGCTTCAGAAGCCTTTTGGAGAGAAGGTTATGTCAAGAGCTCAAGTTTTTCGTTGGCATAAAATGTTTAGTGAAGGCAGAAGGAATGTTGAAGATGAAGACCGCAATGGACGACCATCAATCTCACAGACGGATGTCAACTTGGCCAGGGTGCGTGAACTTGTACTATCTGATCGAAAATGATTGCAGAAGAACTGAACATCATTCGAGAAACGGTTCGTCTAATACACTACTGGCCATTAAAATCGCTACACCAAAAAGAAATGCAGATTATAAACGGGTATTCATTGGACAAATACATCATACTAGAACTGACATGTGGTTACATTTTCATGCATTTTGGGTGCATAGATCAATACCCAGAGCAACCAACTCTGTCGGTAATAACGGCCTTGATACGCCTGGGCATTGAGCCAAACAGAGCTTGGACGGCGTGTACACGTACAGCTGCCCATGCAGCTTCAAACGATGCCACAGTTCACCAAGAGTAGTGACTGGCTTATTGTGATCAGCCAGTTGCTCGGGCACCATTGACCACACGTTTTCAATTGGTGAGAAATGTGGAGAATGCGCTGGCCAAGGCAGCAGTCGAACATTTCCTGTATCCAGAAAGGCCCGTACAGGAAGTGCAACATGCGGTCGTGCATCATCCTGCTGAAATGTAAGGTTTCGCAGGGATCTATTGAAAGGCAGAGCCACGGGTCGTAACACATCTGAAATGTAACGTCCAATGTTCAAAGTGCCGTCAATGCGAACAAGAGGTGACCGAGACATGTAACCAATGGCACCCGATACCATCACGCCGGGTGATACGCCAGTATGGCGATGACGAATACACGCTTCCAATGTGCGCTCACCGCGATGTCGCGAAACACGGATGCGGCCATCATGATGTTGTAAACGGAACCTGAATTCATCCGAAAAAATGACGTTTAGCCATTCGTGCACCCCAAGTTCGTCGTTGAGTACACCATCGCAGGCACTCCTGTGTATGATGCAGTGTCAAGGGTAACCGTAGCCATGTTCTCCGAGCTGATCGTCCATGCTGCTGCAAACGTCGTCGAACTGTTCGTGCAGATGGTTGTTGTCTTGCAAACGTCCCCATCTGTTGACTCAGGGATTGAGACGTGGCTGCACGATCCGTTAAAGCCATGCGGATAAGATGCCTGTTATCTCGACTGCTAGTGATACGAGGCCGTTGTGATCCAGCACGGCGTTCCTTAATACCCTCCTGAACCCACCGATTCCATATTCTGCTAACAGTCATTGGATCTCGACCAACGCGAGCAGCAATGTCGCGATACATTCCGAGTTTTATCAAAGTCGGAAACGTGATGGTACGTTTTTTTCCTCCTTACACGAGGCATCACAACAACGTTTCGCCAGGCAACGCCGCTCAACTGCTGTTTGTGTATGATAAATCGGTTCGAAACTTTCCTCATGCCAGCACGTTGTAGGTGTCGCCACCGGCGCCAACCTTGTGTGAATGCTCTGAAAAGCTAATCCTTTGCAAATCACAGCAGCGTCCTCCTGTCGGTTAATTTTCGCGTCTGTAGCACGTCATATTCGTGGTGCAGAAATTTTAATGGCCAGTAGTGTAATAACTGAAGATCTTGGTATGAGAAAGATTTGTGCAAAAATGGTCCCCAAAAATCTCACACCACAACAGTGAGAAACACGGAAAAATGTGGCATCCGATCTGTTAGAGCGAACGGAAATCATTCAGAATTGTTGAGCCGTGTTATCACTGGTGATGAAAGTTGGTTTTTTTCAGTACGATCCAGAGACAAAACCCCAAAGTTCGCAATGGTGCTCAAAGGGATCACCCAGACCAAAAAAAAAAAGCTCGCATGTCAAAGTCAAAAGTGAAATGCATGCTTGTGTGCTTCTTTGATTCCAAGGGAATTGTTCATAAAAAGTGAGTGCCTCCTGGACAAGCAGTTAACCAATACTACTACGAAGAAATTTTAAAAAGATTCATGAAAGAGTTCTTCGTGTCCGTGCCAACATTGCTGATAACTGGATTCTGCATCACGATAATGCCCCATCCCACATTGTTCTGTCAGTACAGCAATTTTTAACCTCAAAACAAATTCCAGTTCTACCAGAACCTCCTTAGTCACTAGATATCGCTCCGTGCGACTTTTTTCTATTTCCAGGAGTCAAAACGGCGGTCAAGGGACACCATTTTCAAACAGCACAAGATGTCCAAAAAGCTGTGACGAGGGTCTTGGCGGATATTACAGAAGATGAGTTCCAGAAATGTTGCCCTCAATGGCTGAAGCGCTGGAAAAAGTGTGTGCAATCAGAAGGGGACTACTTTGAAGGTGACAACACTAAACTTGACTAAAACGGTAAGCAACATTTTTTTCACATCAGTCTCATTACTTTATTGTCGCACCTCGTAAGCTTCCATCCAAACGCCGTAGCTCTTACGCTGGCCGCTACGGCGGAATACAAACCACAACTCTTGAAACAAGATACAACGTCCATAAAGTGACAGTGACAGGAGCACTGCACCGATATCAAACGTACTATGGAAGCAGAAAATTATAATATCCCCGTCGTTGTTCTTGGATGATGGTATACGTAGTTTCTAACTAGACACTGAAACGGCTAGCCATATTACATTGCACAATCAAATTTGCAGCAATAAAGTAAATTTCTAAGACAAATATCAATCGTTATAACACAAAGATTCACATTTACAGCGTAAATGAAATGTTGAATCAAATGCGGTTCTTCTTAATTACAGGAATGGCTCTGAGCACTACGGGACTTAACATCTGTGGTCATCAGCCCCCTATAACTTATTGTAAACCGCACATATTATTTGACGTAGAATCCGAATATGCAATGAAAAGGGGGCTTCCCATTTTAAAATACAAAGCTGACCACGCCCAGGAAGGAGGGCTTGTCTGGAGGTGGTCAGGCAGATGTTACCCTTACTAACATTAACATTTGATCTTGAACGTATTTTTCGTAAGATGCGTCGTTTTAGAGAGATTTATATAGGATTTATACAGGAAAACGGCCTTTTAGGTGCTTTTAATTTGGTATTTCTTCTACATGTCTGCGGATTTTTGAAAAGTTCCGACACATGGCAGAACCATAGTCAACTGTCAATCTGACGTCTACGCTAGACAACATGCTGTAATTGAGTTCCTGGTCGTGGAAAAAGAAACCATGGTGAACATCCAGAAAAGTTTGTGTGCAGTGTATGGTAATTATGTAGTTAACTGAGGTAGTGTTGAAGGTGAGTAAAGAGAGTTACAGTGTCACGGAGTGCGGAAATTGTGTTCGGGACGTCCCGTCACATCCTCTGCTCCCAATATGGTGATTCACGGGGACTAATTATTTGTGCATACTGGTGCATCACGACTCGGCGGTTCACTGTATAACTAATGGTGAGAATTGGAAGCGTGTGTGCAATGATTGCTACTCTTGGATATTAAAAGGTGTGCCTAAGATCAGTTCCATGAACTCTCACAATATGCCATCAGATTCAAAGGAATGCAATTTCATTTGAATTGTTGGAGCAGTTGGAAACCAATGTATAGGCATTTCTGGCATGGATCGTTACACGTGACGAAACATGGCTACACTACTGTCACTAGGAAACAAAAAGGCAGTTACCTGATTGGTACCATCCGTAATCACCGAAACAGAAGAAATTCAACCAAACTCATGATGACAGTCTTTCGGAATATTGATGGCGTTATTCTTGTGGATGTGTTGCCAAAAGGATCAAGCATTAATTCAGAGACGTATGTGAAGACTCTCAAGAAACTCCACAGCCATTTCTAACGTGTTCGATCTGACAAGGCCCCAAAATAACTCTTGTTCCAACAGGACAAAGTACGACCACAGACAAGGCCCAGAACCAGGAAACACATCGACAAATTCGGTTGGACAACAGCCCAGACGTCGCGTCCCCAAACTTCTATCTCCTTGGTTCACTTACGGATTCTCTGCATGGGACACACCATGGAGATAGTGAGAGCGTAATGCATGCAGTGAAAACATGGGTATGATCACAGGACAAGAGCATTTACCAAAAGGAAATGCGAGCTCCTACATAACGCTGCCACAGAACGCTGTCGGGTGTGTGTAGGAAAATAGTTCATGTAAAAGAAACGTTGACTTGAATAATCACCAAATTCTAACTCGTAACTATGTATAAGTTATGAGAATAAAACTGTGGTGCATTATTTATTAAACGACGCTCGTAGTTAAGCTACAATTATAAAGAAATACTCTTAATAATGGGTTGATTTCGTTTCTACAGTTACGTCTGTATCAAAACAGAAATCTGTTCACGTTTCTCCCGCACAGAACTTCGTTAAGGGTTTAACAGTGTCGATGTAGGGAGACAGTAATTGTCCCTGTGCCCCTGATCTGAATATTCATAGCGCTCATTAAGAATTCCTCGCTACTGTTCCCGCCATCTGTACCACGAGTGCGTAGTTAGCTTGTTTGGTTTGTCTGTTTTCTGTACACGTAGAATTCTAATTATATTCCATGTATATGATTTAGATAGTTTTATATGTTCTTCAATTTGCAATAATTTCTTTCAGTGCTATATAGGCTGTATATATTCCACTACATTAAAGATATTAGAGGTTTCTTTTGCCAGCAGATATTACAAAGCGCATAGGAAAAATATAGAATTTTGCAAACGTCTTTCAATAATACTACAACATAATACACACATTAAAAAAACTTTTGAATCACTTCAGGTCCGAGAGTTCAGGAACCTGTACACAAAATTGGAATAGAGAACAACATAAACATCATTTCCGTCATTTTTGTTGCTCATGAAAACCACACAGTGCAGACCTTCAGAGGTGGTGGTACAGATTGCTGTACATACCTCTAATATCCAATAGCACGTCTTATTGCATTAATGCATGCCTGTATTCGTCGTGGGATACTAACCACATGTTCAGTATCGCACTTTTTGTCGAGATTGTCCCGCTCCTCAACGGCGATTCGGCCTGTATCCCTCAGAGTGGTTGGTGAGTCACATCGTCCTTAAATAGTCCTTTTCAATCTATCACAGGTATGTTTGATAGGGTTCATGTCTGGAGAACATGTTGGCCACTCCTGTCGAGCGATGTCGTTATCATTCAGAAAGTGTGCACGATGGAGGCACGAATTTTCGTCCATGAAGACGAGTGCCTCACCAATATGCTGCCGATATGGTTTTACTATCAGTCGGAGGATGGCATTCACGTATCGTACACCCGTTACGGCGTCTTCCGTGACCACAAGCGGCGTACGTCGGCCCCACATAATGCTACCCCAAAACAGCAGGGAACCTAAACCTTACCCCACTCGCTAGACAGTGTGTCTAAGGCGTTCATCCTGACCGGAATGCCGCTAAACACGTCTCCGACGATTGTCAGGCTGAAAGCCTACGCGACACACATCGGTGAAGAGAACGTGATGCAAATCCTGAGCAGTCCATTCGGCATGTTGTTGGGCCCATCTGTAGCGCGCTGCATGGTGTCGTTGTTGCAAAGATGGACCTCGCCATGGACGTCGGGAGTGAAGTTGCGCATCATGCAGCCTATTGCGCACAGTTTGAGTTCTAACATGACGTCCTGTGGCTGCACGAAAAGCACTATTCAACATGGTGGCGTTGCTATCAGGGTTCCTCTGAGCCGTAATCCGTAGGCAGCGGTCATCCACTGCAGTAGTAGCTCTTGGGCGACCTGAGCGAGGCATGTCATCGACAGTTTCTGTCTCTCTGTATCTCCTCCATGTCCGAACAACAACGCTTTGGTTCACTCCGAGACGCCTGGACACTTCCCTTGTTGAGAGCCCTTTCTGTCACAAAGCAACAATGTGGACGCAATCGAACCGCGGTGTTGAACTACAGACAACACGAGCCGTGTACCTCCTTCCTGGTGGAATGACTGGAACTGATCGGCTGTCGGACCCCTCTGACTAACTGGCGCTGCTCATGCATGGTTCTTTACATCTTTAGGCCGGTTCAGTGACATCTCTGAACAGTCAAAGAGACTGTGTCTGTGACACAATATCTACAGTCAACGTCTATCCTCAGGAGTTCTGTGAACCGAGATGATGCAAAACTTTTTTTGGTGTGTATCATACAGTATAATACAGCATTATTACTAAAATATTTAATTACGATTTTTTTACGTCTTTCATGTGTATGATCAGTTTCACTGTTATGTGAAGACTAAACTAAAAGTGAGGAATGTATTTGTTATGAATGAAACATCGTCTGAAAAGGTTAAAAACAACTTTGTAAAATCTGTGAACACAAATCTCTCTTCCCGCAACAGGTAACTTTAAATAACGAAGTTCACGGCTTGATAATACAATCCAAGTCCTATAGTTCCTACCACATTATCTTCCTAGAATGCTTCGTGGAGGTCCACTGTACTGGCAGTGGTACCGCTCAACGATGACTGCTGCCGGAGGCTGCTATCTAGCTTCTTAGCGTGGACTCTAACCATGAACTTTTTTGAACTCGCTGTACTCGTCTTCCTCTGACCGTAGACTGCGCTGGCTATGTTATCACACGGATGAGTGCACTTGGTCTGCATGATTGGCTGCCGTCACTCATGATGACAGGCTGCTTGCTCCTTGGCTCTCTGTGTAACGTTATGTCCTCCGATGGTTGACTGGCGTCTGTGGAAGTCGTAGCAATGTAGTCCCATCAACTTTAATGCCCCCGACATCAATCTTGTCTAACGGCAGCACCTGCCGATTATGCAATCGGTGATACCGCGCCGTACAGGTGGTAGTCGTCCGGCGAGCGACGGAGGATGCAGCAATTTGTACCTCAAGACGAATTACGGAATTGCTATCGTGTGCGCCAAGCTACTGTTTTGCGCCTGGATCATCCAAAACTATAAAATCAAACCACCACACCTCAGCCTTTTACCTTAGCAATGGGCATGCTTGTGTTTTGGCCGATTTGAAGAATGCAATTTTTGTGTGAACTTTCATTTTATAAGGTACGGTCAAAAACTTTCCGTTTGAAGACCATACAGCCGATTGCGGTGGCCGAGCGGTTCTAGGCGCTTCAGTCCGGAACCGCGCGACTGCTATGGTCGCAGGTTCGAATCCTGCCTCGGGCATGGATGTGTGTCATGTCCTTAGGTTAGTTAGGTTTAAGTAGTTCTAAGTTCTAGGGGACTGATGACTTCAGATGTGAAGTCCCATAGTGCTCAGAGCCATTTTGCAAAAATGTCGCCGGCGCAGGATTTTGTGGACGAACTGACCTCTCTATTGTGTCCCACAAATGTTCGATGAGATTCATGCTGGACGATATGGATGGTCAGAATGTATTTTAAAGAAGTCGCGGATAATAGTGGCCCAGTGACATGGTGCATTCTCAGGGGAACAAGATGTCCATAAATGGCTGCAAATGGTCTCCAAGTAGCTGAAGATAATCATTTCCAGTCGATGACCGGTTCACCTGGACCAGAGTACCCAGTCCATCCCATGTAAACACAGCCCGTAGTATTATGGGGCCGACATTAATTTGTACACTGCATTGTTGACAACTTGGGTCCATGGCTTCGTGAAGTCTGCCCCACACTCGAACCGTACCATCAGCTGAAGTCGGGAGTCATCTGACCAAGCCACGGTTTTCTAATCGTCATGGGTCCAACCGATGTGGTCACGAGCGCAGGACAGGGGCTGCAGGCGACGTCGTGCTATTAGCAAAGATATTCGTGTCGGCCGTCTACTGACATGCCCATTAACGGCACATTTCGCCACACTGTCCTGATGGATTCGTTCGTTGTACGTCCCAAACTGACCTCGGCTGTTATTTCACGCAGTGTTGCTTGTGTGTCAACGCTAACAACTCTACGCAAACGCCGCTGCTCTCCGACGTTAAGTGAAGGCCGTCGGCCAATGCGTTGTCCGTGGTGAGAGGTAATGCACAAAATGTGCTATTCTCGGCACACTCATCTCGGAATATTGAATTCTTCGAACGATTTCCGAAATGTAATGTCCCATGCGTCTAGCTCCAGTAACCATTCCGCGTCCAAAGTCTGTTACGAGGGTTATTCGGAAAGTAAGGAACGATCGGTCGCGAAATAGAAACCACAGTGAAAATTCGATGAAGTTCTGCACAGGGGTGTTGGGCAGTGTCTCTAGTATGCCCGTCGATCGCGTTGCGTCGTTCTTTTTAGTTCTACGCACACAGGGAGCACATAAATATACAAATAACAATAGTGTCTCCCGCCAAGTACGAAGGCCTGGTGAGAAATTTCGCCTGAAGCTATGCAGCCAACATTACATAGCTGTCGTACGTTTTCTTCATCAAGACAATCCTCAGCCGCATTCTGCAGGGGCAGTGAAGATGCTCCTGTATCGTTTTCAATTGGAAATGTTTGATTACCCACAATACAGCCCGTAATTGTCTCCCTGTGAGTTTCATCTCTGTTCACATGAAACGCTGACTATGGCACAGACAACGAGCTGTAGGCCAGCATAGCGAATTGGCGGAAAGCACTGGCGGCTGCCTTCTAAAACGAGGGTATTGGAAAGTTGGTTCAACACTACGACAAACGTATAAGTCGGATCGTTGACTATGGAAATAAGTCGTAGCTAACTGTTGCAAATAAAACAGTTTTGATTTTCACTGTGGTTTCCATTTCGTGACCTATCGTTCCTTACTTTCCGAATAGCCCTCGTAATTACTGTGGTGTGGACTGTATCATGTTGGAAACCTTTTCACATGAATAATAGGAGTACAAATAACAGCCACGCCCATCCGCTGCCTTTTTATACCTTGTGTACGCCGCACTACCACCATCTTTATATGCATATCGGTATCCCATGAGTTTGTCGCCTCAGTTTATACAGGGCAAAATATCTCACGAAAAAAGGATCAAACGAAAAAACTACAAAGAACGAATCTCGTCTAGCTCGAAGGGGGAAACCAGATGGCGCTATGGTTGGCCCGCTAGATGGCACTGCCATAGGTCAAACGGATATCAACTTCGTTTTTTTAAATAGAAACCCCCATTTTTATCACATATTCGTGTAGTACGTAAAGAAATGTGAATGTTTTAGTTGGACCATTTTCACTTTGTGATAGATGGCGCTGTAATAGTCACAAACATGTAAGTACGTGCTATCATGTAACATTCCGCCGATGCGGATGGTATTTGCTTCGTGATACATCACCCGTGTTAAAACAGACCGTTTACCAATTGCATTAAAGGTCGATATCGTGTTGATCTATGGCTATTGTGATCAAAATCCCAAACGGGCGTGTGCTATTTATGCTGCTCGGTATCCTGGATGACATCATCCAAGTGTCCGGACCGTTCGAAGTATAGTTACGTTATTTAAGGAAACAGGAAGTGTTCAGAAACATGTGAAACGTTAACCACGACCTGCAACAAATGATGATGCCCAAGTTGGTGTTTAAGCTGCTGTCGCGGCTAAACCGCACATCAGTAGCAGACAAATTGCGCGAGAATCGGGAATCTCAAAAACGTCGGTGTTGAGAATGCTACATCAACATCGATTGCACCCGTACCATATTTCTATGCAGCAGGAATTGCATGGCGACGACTTTGAACGTCGTGTACAGTTCTGACACTGGGCACAAGAGAAATTACGGGACGATGCCAGATTTTTTGCACGCGTTCTATTTAGCGACGAAGCGTCATTCGCCAAGAACGGTAACGTAAACCGGCATAATACGCACGAAGGGGCAGCGGAAAATCCACGATGGCTGCGACAAGTGAAACATCAGCGACCTTGGCGGGTTTATGTATGGTGCGACACTATGGGAGGAAGGATAATTGGCCCCCATTTTATCGATGTCAATCTAATGGTGCAATGTATACTGATTTCCTACGTAATGTTCTACCGATGTTACTACAAGATGATTCACTGCATAACAGAATGGCGATGTACTTCCTACATGATGGATGTCCGGCACATAGCTCGCGTGCGATTGAAGCGGTATTGAATAGCATATTTCGTGACAGGTGGATTGGTAGTCGAAACACCACACCATGGACCGCGCGTTCACCGGATCTGACGTCCCCGGATTTCTTTCTGTGGGGAAGGTTGAATGATATTTGCTATTGTGATCCACCGAGAATGGCTGACAACAGCACATTGTCAATGCATGTGCGAACATTACGGAAGGCAAACTACTCGCTGTTGAGAGGAATGTCGTTACGCGTATTGCCAAATGCATTGAGGTTGACGGACATCATTTTGAGCATTTATTGCATTAATGTGGTATTGACAGGTAATGACGCTGTAACAGCATGCGTTCTCAGAAGTGATAAGTTCACAAAGGTACATGTATCACTTTGGAACAACCGAAATAAAATGTTCAAACGTACCTAAGTTCCGTATTTTAATTTTAAAAACCTACTGTTGCCAACTGTTCGTCTAAAATTGTGAGCCACATGTTTCTGGCTATTACAGTGCCATCTATCACAAAGCGAAAAAAGTGGTCCAGCTAAAACATTCATATTTCTTTACGTACTACACGAATATGTAATAAAAAATGGGGGTTCCTATTTAAACAAAATGCAGTTGATATCCGTTTGACCTATGGCAGTGCCATCTAGCGGGCCAACCATAGCGCCATCTGGTTTCCCCCTTCAAGCTAGACAAATTTCGTTCTTAGTAGTTTTTTCGTTTGACGCTTATTTCGTGAGATATTTGGTCCGGTCACGATCAATGGTCCACCCTGTAAAGAGTTTAGCACTCTACAGTCGTGAATCGCGGACGTGTTAGCAGTAGGTCAGCTCCCTCAGGCGGACGCCCTCCTCGGACCAACAGTGCTGCAGGGCGAGGTAATGCTGCGGAACGCGCTACAGTCGCGGCCGTCGCCACTGCTGATTGCGGGCAGGCGGCATCTGCCTGTGTCCGGTTGCCGCCGAATCAGCATCGGACACGGCTTGACTGCCGCGAGGACATCAAACGGCGAGCCGTGGCGATCGGGGTCCCGGTGACCGGAGCGAGGTTAACGAGGCGGCAAACACGCCGCCCGTCTGGCGGAGCCACGTGACTCGTGTAGCAGGGCGTGTTCCCGTGTCTCCAGTCGCCGCCGCCACGTGAAGAGCGGCCGGAGGGCGCCGGCCGCTCGTGTTTGAGCAAACCCGGCGCAGAGTTTGATTACAGCCTGCCGCAGGATAACACACTCCCCGGTAATGAAACACCGCTGGTCATCTCCGTCTACACAGACCTGTGCCCCGTATACTACCGAGCCGGCTAGGGCCTCAGTTGTAGCAGTCGACCGCTAGTGATCGCGAAGTCATGTGAGGGAACACTCCTTCCAGACACTCTATAGCATTTGTTGAATGTTAACTGTGAGCATGACTTGAGTTTCCCTTAATTTACGTCTATGGTCACAATCTTTTTGTTTAACAGATTACCGGTTTCGGTATTTAATGACCATCATCACATCTGTTTCATAAAAACAAAGTCCTAATGTACTGCAGCCATAGTGGCATCGTCAAAATTTAAATGCGGAATCAGCACCAGCATCGTCAAATATATATAAATCACATCACATGCGCGAGTGATGTTGTCAGTAGTACTGACTTTGTTTTTATGAAACAGATCTGATGATGGTCGTTAAAGACCGAAACCGGTAATCTGTTAAACAAAAAGATTGTGACCATAGACGTAAATTAAAGGAAACTTATTACATATACGGGTCACTGTGTTTTTTCGCGACGATGTCGCAGCTTGTGTGTGTATGACTTTCTAATGTGCATGCTGCAACGTTTTAAAAATAACGAATTTATTCAAAATAGAACTAAGGAAAATGTTTTTTTTTTAATTTTTTATGAAGTGTTTAAGAAGTCGTTCACGCTGGAGAACCGTAGAAATATACCGCCGTTTCCCCATCGAGAGACTTCCGTGTAGGTGACGTGATAATAAATGTCGCTTGCGTAAAGAAAGAATTGAGAAAGCTCAATAAAAGTAACTCGTCAGGTCTGGAATGGAATCCCAATTCGGTTTTAAAAGATCTCTTACTTAGCTTGCATTTATCGCGAATCTCTCGCCCTCTCCCAAGCCACAAGAAAAAGCGCAGGTGACTCCTACGTTTAAGAAGGGTAGAAGGACGGACCCTCAAAATTACAGACCAATTTACTTTTAACATCGCTTTGTTCCAGAATTCTTGAACATATTCTAAGTCAGAATATAATAAAATTCCTAGAGGCGGAAAAGCTTCCGTCCTCGGGTCAACACAGTTTTAGAAATCATCACTCGTGTTAAACTCAGCTTACCCTTTTCTCACAGGATATCATGTGGACTATGGAAGAAGGCCAGTTGGCAGATGCTACATTCCTCGATTTCCGAAAAGCATTTGAAACGGTGCCTCAGCGCAGACTGTTGTTAATGAATGCACGAGTAGGGTCTGTATGGAATAAGTTTCCAGACATGTGACATAACAGAACCCAACAATCCACGGGAAGGTGTCGTCAACGAGTGAGTCTAAGAGGATACAAGACGACTTTGACGAAATTTGTAGTTGGTGCGACCAATGACAGCTAGATATAAATGTAGAAACATTAAGTTAATGGAGATGAGTGGCAAAAACAGAAGCGTAATATTCGAATACAGCGATAGCACTGTGCTGCTTGACGTAGTCACGTCGAATAAATGTCTAGGTAAATGGGAGGCCCCTTACGGGGCAGGTCCGGCCGCCTTGATGCAGGTCTTATTACATTCGAAGCCACATTGGGCGACCTGCGGGCCGGATGGGGATGAAATGATGATGAAGGCAACACAACAGCCAGTCCCTGAGTGGAGATAATCCCTGACCCAACCGGCAATCGAACCCGGGCCCGTAGGACGGCAATCCGTCACGCTGACGACTCAGCTATCGGGGCGGACAATGTCTAGGTGTAACGTTGCAAAGCGATATGAAATGAAAGGAAAATGTAAGGTTTGAAGTAGAGAAGGCGAATGAGGTGATTTAGAAATGTGCTGTTCATCTGTAAAAGAGGCTGCATATGGAATACAAATGCGACCCATTTTTGAGAATGGCTCAAGTGTTTGGATCCGCACCAGGCCGGATTAAAGACAGACATCGAATTAAATTCAGGGGTGGGCTGCTAGATTTTTTACCTATGGGTTCGAACAACACGCGAGTATTGCGGTCATGCTTCGGGAACTCAAATTGGAATCCTTTGAGGGAAGGCGACCTTCTTCTCGGAGAACGTTACTGAGAAAAGTTATAGAATGGGGGTTTGAAGCTGACAGTAGAACGATTCTGCTGCCGTCAACGTACATTTCGCGCAAGGACCACGAACATAAGAGAAATTATGGCCCGTATTGAGGCATATAGATAATCTTTTTTCCTCGCTCTGTTTCCGAGTGGCACATAAAAGGAAATGACTAGTCGTGGTACAAGCTACCCTCCGCTGCGCACCTGATGGTGGCTTGCGAAGTATGTAAGTAGATGTCGACAAACATACATGACCTAGGATTGTTGAGAAATACTAGCACTTAATGGAAGATCTGCCTGTTAACAATATAACGAAACCTCTTAGGTGAATAATCTCTTCAACGAATGTTCGTAATTATTAGCCAGTTATTATTATTGTAATTCGACTTCTGATCTAACTTATGGTGTGTGAGAACATCTGAAATAATATATCACATGGACAAAAGGAGGAATACTGCCGACAGCTTCACACGTAGGTCAAGAACATTACGGTGAATAAAAAATAGTAGTTATCTGTTTCGGAGATTTTTCATTTTTCTAACTTTCTTTTGTATGATTAATAATAACAGAATGGTTTCTTCTTATGTATTTCAATAAATACGGAATATTATACGTAAAAAGGAAACATGTATATCTATACCTATTTTACATGAATATTAATTTCTTTTTAGCTGCAATTAAGCTTCAGGTCCGAAAATGGAAGAGAGTAGACACATAAAGATAGGAAGTATTCGGCAGCTACTTTTGTAACTCCATAGGCTTCTTATGAGCTCTCTAGACTGTACGATGATAAAACTATAGTGTTAAAGTAGCTTACACCTCTCATAACACGATCCATTATCACTTTGTACTTAATGAACAGTGAAGTAAAGACAAATTTTCTCATTCCAGCGTCAATATCCTAAGCTGGGCAGACTGATCGCCTGCTCAGGAGATTCCAGGAGCATATGCTCAGTAAAAATGACGGAATTAATAACATCTCCTCGTTTGCCATACATTTTAAGAACTAGAATTGCTCCAAAGCTTGCATCGTTCACCAGAGAACGCAAAAGTTGGCTTCTCTTGAGGAATTGCAGACTGTAAAACACACTTTTGTAGCTAAAGATTTAAGTCTCAATTACAAACTAATCAGACGTATTATGCCAATGATAACAATTTTTCAGAGAGTACAGCTGAGCACGGGCATATCTCTACTTTTCAAAACGTTCACTCATTTCTACGTCTCATATTTTGCGTAATTTATGTCTGTTTTGTTTAGGAGTTGTAATGTTTATACATTTCTTACACACATCTTGACTTTACTCTTGATACCAATAAATCAAATGGCTCTGAGCACTATGGGACTCAACTGCTGAGGTCATTAGTCCCCTAGTACTTAGAACTAGTTAAACCTAACTAACCTAAGGACATCACAAACATCCATGCCCGAGGCAGGATTCGAACCTGCGACCGTATCGGTCCTGCGGTTCCAGACTTCAGCGCCTTTAACCGCGTGGCCACTTCGGCCGGCCTGATACCAATACATAGCATCATGTGTTACATATTTGGTTCCTTCTTCGACTATTGGTATACCTGTTTTACCTATATCACTTATTTTAATATTTTTTTCATTTTCATTGTGTTTACTTACCACTATTCGTTTTACTTTATTCTTATTTATTATGCATCCAAATATGTAAACGCCGCCTAGCGAAACTTGCGTCCGCCGCGTCGACAGCTTCCTACCCTTCCTGCCAGTCTTACACAGCATGCGCATATGTTGTACTCACGACTACTACAATTTGTTAGCATCGCTTTATGCCTTCACCGAAGGTAACAATTGTCGTCTTTTGTACGGTTCCACTACGAGTTTAGCCTTCCGTTGCTTGTTTGCGCCAACATTAAAAAAATATTTTTTTTTAACTTTCATTCTAGGTGCATCGCAAAATTTTTGCTATTTATAACTAACACGTTACCCGCCGTTCCCAAAGATAAGTTCTCCTGCATTACAGCACTTAAAAAATTTCACCACCTTTTCATGCTAGGTAGGACTATAACCCTATTCTGTTTCTATTTATCTCTTTTTCAGTGTAGAAATTATGAAGATTCTTCGAAAAGACCAAACGCCTAAAAAAATTCTTCTGTGGCCATTTCAAGTCTAAACTGTTTTTCTTTCTGAAAATATTCGACAGTCCTTTTTTTCTAGTAAATAACTTGGGCGTGGTATATGTTTCGCCCTACGGAGCGAGCTCCCATTCTGTTTACCACGTTTCACATTCGTGATCGGACAAACGACGATTAGTCATACGTTATAACTACAATGTTTTATTTTCAAGTACTTGAGCTGTGACGTTGAGCTGCTGTAGTTGTTGCACTGTTAAGTTTTGTAGATAACAGACTAGAGGCACACATAGAGACACTGTTTACAGAGATCATTCCACCTTGAGTACTAAGACTGGACTTCGCAATTGAAACCTTAGCAATAGTTTACGCTTGGTTCCTACGTTCAGCGACGCGAAGTAGCGGGTTTTGTATATCCCTGGAACTGAATCACCCAGCTCAGTTAAGGCAGTTTTCTTCAGGGGGGGGTGGTCTGGCTCAAAGTGTAACACTCTACTGGAAAAAATTGCAACACCCTCAAAGAAGACCGCGTTTAGTGGCCTACTGAAGCGTGATCAGATGGCGCTCAGGAGTCCTGCCGGTGCGCCTTCTGTTTAGTCTTTGCAAGCTGTAGCAGTGCTGACTTTAGAGGTGAACAGCGCTGCCAACATGCATTCTAGTGTACAACGATCGCCCACCGACGAGTAAGAACCCCTGTCGAAAATCCTCAGTCACTTGAAAGGAGTCGCGCTGTGGTCCTGCGGGGAGCTGCATGGACGTATCGAAGGACTGCTGCACATACTGGGCACTATGTATTAGTGATGTGCCGCTGCCTTTACCAATGGTCCCTACAACATTCCAACACCTGTAGATCAGGTTCTGGACATCCACGTCATATAGTTGCATGCCAGGTTCGACCCACTGTGTGAACAGTGGCGGCCGAGGGAACATCATGCAGGGACAAAATCAGGGCACATGTTACATTTGTTGCATCTACATTTACATCTACATGGTTACTCTGCACTTCACACTTAAGTGCCTGGCAGAGGGTTCATCGAACCATTTTCATACTACTTCTCTACCATTCCACTCTCGAATAGCTCGAGGGAAAAAGGAACGCCTAAATCTTTCCGTTCGGGCTCTGATTTCCCTTATATTATTATTATGATCATTTCTCCCTACGTAGGTGGGCGTCGACAAAATATTTTCGCATTCGGAAGAGAAAGTTGGTAATTGAAATTTCGCAAGTAGACCTCGCCGCAAAGAAAACTGCTTTTGTTTCATTGACTGACACCCCAGCTCGCGTATCATATCACTGACACTCTCACACCTATTGCGCGACAACACGAAACGAGCTGCCCTTCTTTGCACTTTTTCGATGTCCTCCGTCAGTCCTACCGTGTAAGGATCCCGTACAGCGCAGAAATATTCCAGCAGAGGACGGAGAAGTGTAATTTAGGCAGTCTCTTTAGTGGGTTTGTCGCATCTTCTAAGTGTTCTGCCAACAAAGCGCAGTCTTCGTTTCGCCTTCCCCACTTTTCCAATTTAAGTTGCTCGTAATTGTAATTCCTAGGTATTTAGTCGAACTGACACCCCTTACATTTGTGCAGTTTATGGTATACCCAAAATTTATCGGATTTCTTTTAGTACCCATGTAGATGACCTCGCAGTTTTCTTTGTTTAGTGCCAATTGCCACTTTTCGCACCATACAGAAATTCTCTCTAGATCATTTTGTAATTGGAAGTCTGATGATTTTACTAGACGGTAAATTACAGCGTCATCTGCTAAAAATCTAAGGGGGCTGCTCAGATTATCACCTAGATCATTTATGTAAATCAGGAACAGCAGAGGGCCTATGACACTAGCTTGCGGAACACCAGATATCACTTTTGTTCTACTCGATGATTTACCGTCTATCACTACAAGCTGTGACCTCTCTGAGAGGAAATCACGAATCCATTCAGACAATTGAGACGATACTCCATATGTACGCAATTTGATTAATAGTCGCTTGTGAGAAACGGTATCAAAAGCCTTCTTGAAATCTAGGAGTATGGAATCGTTCTGAGAGCCCTTGTCGACAGCACTCATTACTTCATGGGAATAAAGAGCTAGCTGTCTCATCTGGGACCACTGGGAACCATATGCTTCCAGCAAGAATAAGATTACGTGTGCTTACGGCTAGGCTACCACTAGCATCACGACACCCCCAAATATGACTGCCCTAGTATGGTGAAAGAATTGACTAAAGAGACTGGAATGGCGTTCTGTTGTCTTCAGTAATGAGAGCAGGTCCTGTCTATACGCCAGCGATGCGCGTACACCCGGATGGCGCAGACCTGTGGAGCTGTCTAATACTCTAGTACACGACACACAGGTCTCATCCTAGGCTTCATGGTGTGGGGGTCATTAGTTACAAATCGCGGTCACATTCCGTGTATGTGCAATGGAAAGTAACTAGGGCCCGTTTCATCGCGCAGGCTGTTGTCGCAGTGGTAGTACTACTTCTTTCACAGGAAGCTGACGTAGTTTTTCAGAAGCATACATACAGCAGCTGCTTCGCAACATGGTCTCCGTGATGTACAGCTATCATGGCCAATAAAATCACCAAATCTCTCGCAAATTGATCATATATAAGACATAATGAAGAGTGAACTTACTCGTCTTCCAGGACCTGCAAGAACCATTGCCTAATTGCAGCAAGATGCTTGGGATACTGCACACAGGGTGCCATTCGTTACCTTAATGAACATTTGGATCCTAGGATGCACATCGGTTATGTCGCCAGAGGAGCGCACACCTTGGCTTTTTACCACTGTTAGGGCACCTTTACTGTGAAATGTGTGTTTCGTTTGATCTGCATTTATTATTGTATACTCCTACAATGATGAACTAGTTATCGCCTCATTTGTCAATGAAAAGATCTTGTCCTTAATGGTGTTGCATTTTTTGCCGCCAGTGTAGTAACATCTGTTACTTAAGCTCACCTGACGAAAGATTTGTCGCGTCATTGTGCGCACACACAAGTGAATTGTTAAGCCTTTACAGATGGCTCAGTGGTAGACACACGTGCTAAACAGCACACGCACTGCCTCTGCGTGATTATAAATCAGTAACGATAAGTGAGACATTTATGTCTCAATCGATCATTGTACCTAAAAACGGGCAAATGTAAGGACGTGGGAGTAGCAAATAGGGAAATAGAATTTGGCCTTGCAAATGGCCATACAGTGGGTCTAACAGCTGGATTTTTTGGTATTCACAGGGGACTGTTAACGTGTCCACAAGAAGTGGTGTAACACACGTGGCCACGAAACGACGTCAGAATTGTGGTCGGAAAAAGATCCTGACTGAGAGACTCCGGAGAGGCGTTTCACGGTTTGTGAATTAAACTCTGTACTAACTCCGACAGGAATTGCTGCAGGCAGTGAATGAAGCTCCACCCCAACCTGTCAGGGAGAGAACATCGCGACCTGAGTTGCATACAATGAACATTTGGAGTCGATGACCTCGCAAGAGGCCGCTGCTGGCACAGACACATCAAGATGACGATAGCCAAGTTCATCGGGCTGCAAGAATATGTGACCGGTTTTCCTGAACACTCACCTACCCTATTACATCTCGACTGTCCTGCAAAATCATCTGACTTGAATCGCATACTGCTATGGCTACTACTACTACTACTACTACTACTACTACTTCTACAGTAGGAGCCGTGTAGTACCCGAGTGCTGAAGCAAAAGCACTGCACAAGGTGCAGAGAACACCACGAAGTCAACACTGTGCACGACCTTGACACAGATAACAGCATTGCAGTCATATCTGCAAGCACTGAATTTGAAAATAGATTGTCGTCATCGCCATCACCATTACACCATGCCTAGAGCAAAAATTATCGAAATTGCGAAATATTTATGTTGCAGGCTCTTTTCTTTAAACATCCATTTCGTAGCTATTACAGTACAAGCAATTTGGTCGACAACATACATTTCTATAAAGCATGTATGCTAACTTTATCAATGAGTAAAAAATTTCTTTAATCCGTATTCCAAAATATTGGAATCAAACAAAAACGAAACATCCTAAAGTCACCGGCCAAAATATGAGATCCGCAGAGTAAATAAAACGAATCAAGATCCAAATATCACCTCTCTATTCACATTACCCTGAATGTAACAGGTTTTTGTTAACACAGCAAGTGCTTCATGTGTGAGATATATATCAGTTTATTGTTGCTCCACTCCATAATTCTCTTGCTGGAGACCGGTCTCTTGTGTTAGGTATATCACAGTGCTAAAGGCAGACACGTTGCCGTCACTTGATACAACAGTAAAAAGAATCAATGGACTGATGCTTTGCACGGCAGTAATGTAATAGGCGTGCAGTCAGACTACACGGAACGCACGTCAGTAGCTCGGGCTGAGCAGCTCGCAGGCGACAGCCTCCTTACTTACCGCCTAATAACAACTGTCTCTCCTGCGCTAAACGCTGTGGATTAGCGATTACTACGACGGTGACCTTCTTCATAACTATTTTCATGCTACACGTTGTGTAAGCGTGCTTCAAGTACACAGCTACTAAATTCGAAGCAGTTTCCGCGTGCAACCGCCGTTTAATGTATGAAGAGGTACAGTCTCTGTAACGCTGTGCTGTGTTATAGTGTGCCTTTTGAATGTTGATAAACCATGTTTCAATCACTTATTGTGAAAGTTTCCAATTTCCTTGCGAAATAACTTATTTGAGGCAGACCATTTTTAGGGCTTCTGGTTCCCCCAAACACTCGCAATATTAAGACACTACATCACGGGTGGGGAATCACAAGCTTTTTTGCACACATTAATAGGCCATTTTGTCAACCAAGCTATGTGTGTGTACATGAAATGGATGGTTCTAGTAACACTATTGCTATGAAATCTCGTATAGGTAATGAAAAATATGAATTTAAGTTTAACGTCAGAGTGATTTCTGAAATACGCAAAACCACCCAGAAAGCAGAAGTTAAGAATGGTTCAAATGGCTCTGAGCACTATGCGACTCAACTGCTGAGGTCATCAGTCGCCTAGAACTTAGAACTAATTAAACCTAACTAACCGAAGGACAGCACACAACACCCAGCCATCACGAGGCAGAGAAAATCCCTGACCCCGCCGGGAATCGAACCCGGGAACCCGGGCGTGGGAAGCGAGAACGCTACCGCACGACCACGAGATGCGGGCTTAGAAGTTAAGATATTTCATGACAAATAACTCGCTGACATGCTGATGTCTTTTGTGCAAAATCTACGAAGAATGTCCACTAAATACTTTATCATTAAATAAGTAAACAACATATTGCTTAAAAAGCAAAAATTTAAGAAATGTTTTCAGACTCAGACTGCTACTACTATTTTATCTGCTGGATGATATTTTCATTCGTTGCATTCTGAGTGAATGTGTGGGTGTTTGCGGCATGGATCTGATGTACGAATCGTTGAAATCGTTAGTAAGTAAGCATGAGTGCAAGTAGGAATGAATGAGTGACACTTTGATGTGAATCACATACATGAAGGAATATACACTGATCTGCTAACTCGTTATGATCACCGACCTACTTTTTGTATAAACCCGTCCAGGTAATAGCAGCGTCACTTGGCGATGAATGACTCCTAGTCAGACATACGAGCGGTGCATGTAGAATCTGCGACCGTACTGTCCGTGTGTAGAATGGGGAAGCCGCGCGACCCAGCTGTCGACAGATTGTGATGGCCCGTATGCTCTGCACGAGCATTTCAGAAACTGTACGAGTTGTCGGGCGTTCGAGGACTGCCGTGGTAAGTGTCTTCATCACGTGTCGAAACCAAGAAGAAACCACGTCCAGATGTCGTGGGATTGGGTGACCACCCCCTCACTACAGCTGTTGGTACGTCATAGGCTGGGCAGACTGGTAAACAGGACAGGCGACGACTTGTGGTGGAACTAACATCAGACTTTAACGCTGGGCAGAGTACCAGTTTGTCTGAATACGCAGTGCACCGAACACTCCTAAAGATGGGCCTCCGCTGTCAATGAGCCATGTATGTGCCACTGTGAACACCACAACATTGGTAACTTGTACTGAAACGAGCACATGACGTTGGCACAATTGCAGGGAAACAGGTAATGCACGTAATCTTGCAGGTACTCTACGTTCATCTTCTGCTACTTTAGGGAATCGAGGGTTGCTGAATGAATACCAACGGAAGAAACGAAAGCTTCCTAGGATTAGTCAGTAAGTCCACCTTTCTACAGGTGGCTGCGGGGCCGCGGCTGTTTATTATAAAATATTGAATCAAAACACCTTCATCCGTCAAAATTTCCACTTGTCATTTTATTTCAGCAACAAGTTTCAGCGTTACATTACGCCATCAGGACAGGCGTAAACAGAGAAGTTGTAGCATTAGAAAATTGCAGCGAAATGCAGAAAGATCTGCAGCAGATAGGCACTTGGTGCAGGGAGTGGCAACTGACCCTTAACATAGACAAATCTAATGTATTTCAAATACATAGAAAGAAGGATACTTTATTGTAAGATTATGTTATAGCGGAACAAACATTGGTAGCAGTTACTTCTGTAAAATATCTGGGATTGTGCCTACGGAACTATTTGAAGTGGAATGATCATATAAAATTAATTGTTGGTAACGCGGATGCCAGCTTAAGATTAATTGAGAGAGTCCTTAGAAAATGTAGTTCATCAACAAAGAAGGTGGCTTACAAAACACTCGTTCGACCTATACTTGAGTATTGCTCATCAGTGTGGGATCCGTACCAGGTCGGGTTGACAGAGGAGATAGATAAGATCCAAAGAAGAGCGGCGCGTTGCGTCACAGGGTTATTAGGTAAGCATGATAGCGTTACGGAGATGTTTAGCAAACTCAAGCGGCAGACTCTGCAAGAGAGGCGCTCTGCATCGCGGTGTAGCTTGCTGTCCAGGTTTCGAGAGGGTACGTTTTTGGATGAGGTGTCGAATATATTGCTTCCCCCTACTTATACCTCCCGAGGAGATCACGAATGTAAAATTAGAGAGATTCGATCGTGCGCGGAGGCTTTCCGGCAGTAGTTCTTCCCGCAAACCATACGCGACTGGAACAGGAAAGGGAGGTAATGACAGTGGCACGTAAAGTGCCCTCCGCCACACACCGTTGGGTGGCTTGCGGAATATAAATGTAGATGTAGATGTAGACATCTGCAGATCGCAGTGTCAAAAATTTACGAGCACCAATCACTGAATGCTGGCCCCTATATTGACTGGACTAGAGAGGGGATTATTTTTGCATGTCTATCAGGGGCCTGAAGATGGCATAATGTCCCCACTGAAGCTGGTGGCTCAAATAAAATGACAGCTGGAAATTTAGACGGCTGAAGGTGTTTTGATTCGACATTTTCATCCGATTACGTTAATCAGTCTCAGAATCCATGCGCCTACAGTGTTCACAGACTTTCATAGCTCAAAGTGAGCGAACTCGCTTGGTTTGGCTTATCCCACGGCAGCCCTTTGTGCGTCGTAGACGTCCCTGGCAGGAGCGTTGCTGCGAGAAGGGCCGGTCCGGTGGCAGGTCGGGCGAAAAGAAGCGCTCAGATCGGCCGCACACCAGACGAGTAGGGCAGCCCGGCAAGTGCCGCGGAAATTTACGGCTGTCGTTCAGTGCCCAGCTTTGAGGCGTCGCGGTGAGGATAGCGCCGGGATAGCGAGATACCCGCCCTGGTGTGGATATTGGCGTTCCCTACCAGCATCTCGCGCGTTACTCCTCATCCCGGTATAAACGGTGTCACGGCCGGCGAGCGCAGGTCGCTGTCACTCTTCCCTCGTATTTACGACATTTTCCGCTCTATAGGGCTTCCGGGGTACTTCTCGAGACACAGGGTGCAAATAGCTTTGCAATTTCGTCGCTGCAGTTCGCCACTGTGAATTACTTTCGGTCTTCAAAATGTCGTTGCTTAGAAAACACATCTAGTATAGCGTAAATAAAGTTGAGTCAGTTTACTCGAGCGTGCAGCTACTAAACACGTCTCTGCTCTGTATTTGAATAATAGGTCAACTCTGGCATGGAACATCATATATGGATACGAAGGACGTAAGCGTCCGGTTATTAAATGTTATCTGTAGACGTCCAACTTGCGCAAACTACAATTTTATTTCACGTAACGTACACACACTGATCAGCCAGAAAATTATGACCACCGACCTTCTATCGATATAAACCATTCCAGGCGGTGATAGCGTCTCCTGGCGAGGAATGACTGACAGTTCAAAAATGGTTCAAATGGCTCTGAGCACTATGGGACTTAACAGCTGTGGTCATCAGTCCCCTAGAACTGAGAACTACTTAAACCTAACTAACCTACGGACGTCACACACAGCCATGCCCAAGGCAGGATTCGAACCTGCGACCGTAGCAGTCGCGCGGTTCCGGACTGAGCGCCTGAACCGCTAGACCACCGCGGCCGGCTGACTGACAGTCAGGAACACGCACGGTCCATGTAGTATCAGCGAGCGTGTCCGTTTGCAGAATGTGGAAGGTGCGCGATCTATCTGAGTCTGACCGAGGGCAGATTGTGATGGTCCGGAGGCTCGGCACGAGCATTTGGGAAACTACACGACTTGTCAGGTGTTCGAGAAGTGTCTTCAACACGTGGGGAAACCACGATGTAAAAACGTCGAGACGTCGTGGGGTTGGATAGCACCCCTCATTACAGCTGTCAGATCTCGTAGACTGGGCAGATCGATAAAACAGGACAGGAAGCGAACTGTGGCGGAACTAACATCAGACTTTAATATTGGGCAGAGAATAGGTGTTTCTGAAATCACAGTGCACCGGGCACTCTTAACTATGGACCTCTACAGCCGACAACCCATGCATGTCCCAATGTTGACTCCACTTGATCGGCAACTACAACTGAAGTGAGCACGCGACCATCCACACTGGACGATGGTGCACTGACAGAGCGTTGCATGATCTGAGAGATCCCTATACACTCTTCCTTATGTCGATGGGAGGACACGAATCCTTTGCCTTCCCGGAGAACAGCTCCCTGACATCTGCATTGCGGGACGGAGAGAAGCTGGCGGCGGCTCTATTATGTGCTGGGGAACATTCACGTGAGGCTCCATGGGTCCGGTGGACCTCGTGCAAGGCACCATGACGGTCAGATAGCATCGTATACTGGTTACAGACCACGTACGCCACTTCATGATGATATTGATTCCCAACGGCATCGGCATTTTTCAGCAAGATAATGCGCCAGGAGTGTGTGAAAATGTGGTGCCAGATCCCTCCAGCGACCTACCAAGGCCTCATTGTTTCCATGCCACAACTCGTTACCGTTGTAATCCGTGCCAAAGGAGGACGTAACGGCTATTAGGTAGGTGGTCATAATGTTCTGGCTGATCAGTGTAAATTGCTCCGTTTCCGCATTACGACAACGACTGCACTGTTTTCCACGTGCCTCCGACACGCTTTGTATACTTCCACAGCTAGCACTGCTTTTTCCTATTGGACCGTAAATTTGAGCGAGAATTTAAAACCGTTAAACATCTTGTGTGTTTTTGGCCTTAGTAGCTGCATTTCACGCTTGCGTGGAAGTGAGGATGGTCGATAGGCATTTCCCACCGGTCGTATCTTCAGTATCTAAAATTGAGAACTTGCTTTGCTCATTATTAACATACCTCGACCGAGGAACCTAGTGCAGCTGGTCGCGGCTCTGGAGTCGGCATGTGTTCACATCCATGTCGCTGCCTTCCAGAACCTCACTGGTTCTCTTCTTGCGTCTCTCGTGCAGTAACAGGTGGTTATACAGGCTTTTGACATGAGATCACATTAATGTGACTGTAGAATGCAGAAATTATAGTGGTACAAGAAGCACCCACCGCCACGCGCTGAGAAGTGTGTGACTTAACAGAGTATACAGGGTGAGCGTCAGTTCCAGCGACAACATTTCGAAGGTTTTACAGGAATATTTTTTGAGTATTTTCCTATTAGTTACAGGTGATCTCGAGTGGCTTATCTCAGAGTAATTGCTTTCACCGCCATTTATCTTTGTATCTCTACTACAACTAAAATATCTGCAGACTAGTACAGTTGTGAACACGATGCGTTGTGTCTTGTTTGGAGACAAACTTAGTCTGTTCACTCACGATACTTGGCATTAATATCAGTAATAAACACTCTACTCTTCGGACTGAAGCTTCCAATTGGTAGTGCTCCATTATTAATTTTCTGGGAGTGTTATTGCACATTAACACTAATGCACAGCAGTATGTTCAATATAATTACATTCACTAGTGAAGAGTGGCCCGATACATAGTTCGCGTGCGGTTTGACTGAACGAAACGGAAGCGCTGGAGCCGGCCGTGGTGGTCTCGCGGTTAAGGCGCTCAGTCCGGAACCGCGCGACTGCTACGGTCGCAGGTTCGAATCCTGCCTCGGGCATGGATGTGTGTAATGTCCTTAGGTTAGTTAGGTTTAAGTAGTTCTAAGTTCTAGGGGACTGATGACCACAGATGTTAAGTCCCACAGTGCTCAGAGCCATTTGAACCATTTGAAGCGCTGCACATCCACGCTACGCTGAGCTGTTCCCGCAGAAGTGGCAATTACAACACTTTTGCTTCGTCTGAGGATCATTCCATTACTCTGTGCTTTGTGTTGCACATTTTGGTGTTTAGATATCACAGGCTTTTTGACAGCTGTAAAGGTATCTTCACAGAAACAAACGTAATTGTGGTAAGAAATCGAATAAATCATAATTAAATTATTAGCCTGTAAAGAGTTACCCGAACCACAGATCCCTTATACCATAACAGTAAATGTTCGTAAAGAAACTCTGAAATCGTATTGGCAGAGTTCGAGTTAAGCCTGGTTATTTAGATGAGAGAAATAATAAATGAATAGCATTATATCTTTTATGGCAACAACCTTGCCGCAGCGGATGCACCGGTTCCCGTCAGATCACCGAAGTTAATCGCTGTCGGGCGTGCCGGCACTTGAATGGTTGACAGTCCGGGCCACCATGCGCTGTTGCCATTTTTCGGGGTGCAGTCCGCCTCGTGATGCCAAATGAGGAGCTACTCGACCGAATAGTAGCGGATCCAGTCAAAGAAAACCATCATAACGACCGGGAGAGCGGTGTGCTGACCACACGACCCTCCTGTCCGCATCCTCATCTGAGGATGTCACGAAAGTCGGATGGTTCCGATGGTCCACTCGTGGTCTGAAGATGGAGTGCTTAATTGCATCGCTCATGTCCTACAGGATTAATTTATAGAGCAAACCAAGTTTCGCCTTACGAAGCCATCCTTAGACTTTAACTGAATTTCGTCACCAAACAAGTTGCTATGTTTATAGAAAACATTGGAAAGAAAGTTACTTACCTAGATACTGGCACAAACACACAGTAAATGCCATAGTTGAGAATGTTGTGATAATGAAATTTAAAAGGTAAAATATTAGACATTAAGTGAATATAAAGTGATGAAACAGGAAAAAAATACTGAACACAAAAACTGTGCCTACATAACAGTTCACAGTAGTAAACAAACACACTAAAATAAAATACAATAAAATTGGTTCCTGAAAAGACAACTTCAAGAGGTATTCAACATGGAAAGTGGTGCAGAAACATTTAAAAGAGAAAAATTTACAGTTGTTACAAAACAATGTATGGAGTGCATAAGCAATCATAAAAAAATAAAGAGAAATGAATACATATAGGAAACAATGAAATCCTGCGCAACTACCAGCCACAGTCACGTGTCTTTCACTTAGTAAACAAAGGCCAAAGTATTAGTTTTGCTTCATTTATTTGGTTTGTTTACTTCATGTAAATGCTATATAAGCAGGTTTTTCGAACGTAGTGTCAATGTTCTACCTTTTTCCTCCTTTTATGCTGCATTTATCTATTGTAAAACTTTTTACCTTTTAAACTGCGTTACCAGCACACTGTCAATGATGAAATTTCTGCACCTTCCTTACATTCCTTCGCTTTCCTATATTTATTTGTTTCTATAGTATTTATTTTATTGTAATAGCCTATGTACTACATATGCTACAGTTGTTAACTGGTTCTTTTATATTGTTTTCTGTATTACTGTCTATGTTGAATACCTCTTGTAGTAGTCTTGTCAAGTACCTATTTTAATTTAATTTATTTGTTTAACACTGTCAGCGTTATGTATGCATAGTTTTCGTGTTAGAGCTTATAATTTTGCTATTTGCTCACTTTTTTATAGTTCAAACTTTTACATTTTTAATTGCATTATCATCACTCTGCCAAAAATGACATGTTTTTACTCCGTGTTTGTGTCTCATCTAGGTGAGTAAAATATTTTTCTAGTTTGTTTAAAAACATTGTCACTTCTTTGGCGACGAAATTCAGTTAAAGTCTGGGGGCGACGCCCTCGTAAGCCGAAAATCGATTAACTCAATAAATTAATACTGTATAATCGATATAGTGCTTTTCATTTATTATAATGTTGATCTCCCAACAACCGACGAGAAATCAGTTTCTATGAGAAGGATAGTTACGAGTTGGTGTGATAATATCACAGACTCCGCATGTGCAACTGATTGAATGAAGGCCCGCACCTCGCGTCTTCTGCCTGCCAGTAGCAGCAGAGGCGGCGGCTGTAGCGAGGACCATCGCGCGGTCTGGTCTGGTAAACAGTTTGCCACAAACAGCGACCGCAGACTGTTATGCGGTATCGAGCGATGCGTCTGCGACACACCGGGAACAGCTGGCGTAACCAGGAGCTGGCGGCAGCCGCGTGCTCTACCTGCCAATCACATCTCATCAACCGCCGGATGCAGATCTGGGCCACGTTTACTGCTACGGGCAGATGAGAAGCACGAGCTCCGAGATTCAGGAACAATTCACACTCAAGTATGATTGTATAGAACTTCCGTAGTCAGATGGAATAAATGCAGACTGAATTAAATATGCAGGAACCTCATTTCGTCTCAGATTCTTGTATCTTATCAGCACGTTTGGGCGAAGGTGCACTATACCAAGGTCGTTACAGCCACCAAAAACACGTTACACTACATTGCTCTGTACTGTATATGATAACCGTTGATATTCATAACAGCTTCCAGTCGTCTCGGAATCGACAATTATAAGCCCTGTATGGTTTTCAAGGCCGGTTCTCGTGAGATCACCGAAGTTAAGAGCTGTCGGGCGTCGTCGACACTTGGATGGGTGACCATCCAGGCCGACATGCGCTGTTCCCATTTTTCGGGGTGCACTCAGCTACTCGACCGAATAGTAGCGGCTTCGGTCAAGAATACCATCGTAACGACCGGGAGAGCGGTGTGCTGACCACACGCCCCTCAAAAAGGGTTCAAATGGCTCTGAGCACTATGGGACTTAACATCTATGGTCATCTGTCCCCTAGAACTTAGAACTACTTAAACCTAACTAACCTAAGGACATCACACAACACCCAGCCATCACGAGGCAGAGAAAATCCCTGACCCCGCCGGGAATCGAACCCGGGAACCCGGGCGTGGGAAGCGAGAACGCTACCGCACGACCACGAGATGCGGGCACACACGCCCCTCCTAACCGCATCGTCCACTGAGGACGACACGGCGGTCGGATGGTCCCGGTAGGCCACTCGTGGCCTGACGACGGAGTATGGTTTCCAAGGAAACTTTATACCATTATTCCTGCAAACTGGTGACAAGACCAGGGTACGGCCATAGAGAGAGACAGAGATAGCGAACCCTTCTCTCCAAAGTGGATCACAAAGGCTCAGTTACATTGAGATCTGGCGACTGGTGTTCAGCGAAGATGCAACAGTTTATCCTCACGCTCGCAAAACGAGTCCTGGATGATGCGAACTGTGTGAACAGGGACTCAGATGTCCTGGAACACAGTGTCGCTATTGGGGAACAAACATTATCAGACGGAAGCCAGTGGTGCAATGCTAGATCGCACAGCAGATTCACGAGGGAGCTTATCGTGAAGAAATGGACTTACATGTAACTCCTAGTGCGTTGGGGTTGCGTTCTCCTAAAAATTGAAATTTCAGCATGTTCTAGCGAGTGTGAAAAAAGCCATATGAAGGAACGAGCGAGCTGCAACAGGGTTACTCCAATGCACAACCCCGCAAACCGACAAGGAGAGCTTGTATATGCGACACTAAATTGAAATTGATGCCATTTTTGTGTGAGGGTCGTCCAGTAAATTATCCAATTTTTTTTCTGAAAGCAAGTTGGTTTTGAGCCGTGCGAGCCTCGTGTTCGTGCCATCTCCTATTTAACGACCTATTTTTACCTTACTGTCTCCTCGTTATGTTAATTCTCCATTACTGGCGTCACTGAGTTGCTGCCTTGCCTGCCCGTGAGCGGCAGCAGCAGCGCTTATCGATATAGGCCCTGCCGTATTACCTTTGCTGTACTGCTATTACTTCCTGGTCGTCGTGTGGCGTCCAACGAGTTGGAAAGCGCCAGCAGTGGAGTTCGGACCTGGTAGTCGGACAGTTTGGACGCAGCAGAATTTCGGTCGGGTTGGAGCGGCAGTGAGGTTCGGATAGCCACGACTCACCCGGCCGTGGCCGGCACACATGGCTTGAGTGGGGACGGTCTAGATTGATCGTCAGTTGGTCGTCTTACCGGACGACGTGTATTTGCTCGCCGATCGCTTATGTGTCGGCGGAGTGTGTCTCAACTCGTGGTTCGTCGTTGTGATTGCACACTCTATGCTTTAGCATTGGTCGCGTTCTTCGTCCAAGTGTTCGTGAAATTGTATGTAGCCTGTGATGTCGACTGCCCAGTTACTTTAGTGCTGTCTCCGTGCTGATGTGCAGCAGTTGGTCGGTTGGCGCAGTCGCGTCGTAGCACCAGTGGGGCATGCAGCGCCAGGGAGGCGCGGATAGCCATCACTCGCCGATGATTACCGACACACACGATTTGAGTGGGGGACGACTTTGGTTGGTTGTCGGTCGGCCGTCTCGCCGGACGACGTGTATTTGGCCGGCGATCGCTTATGGGTTGTCTGTGTGTGCCGATTCGTGATTCGTCCTTGTTACTGCACAGTCACTGCCGTTAGCATCGTCTAGTTCTTCGTGCAAGTGTTCAAGTGAAACTGACAGCCCCTTATTTTGGCCACAATTTAACCTCCTGTCCTGTCCTGCGGGTTTAGAAGGGCGCCTCAGGTTTTATTCAGGATTGCAATACGCGATACTTTTCCGCAGTCTTTTGAAACAACACCCTATTTTTTTACATCATCTCCGTTCAATGCGACGACCTGACGCACTTCACAGGAACGGCCTTTATGCCCACATGGTACCACTGTACTGGTCGACGACGCAGCCACTGTCTTGCTCCATCAATAACTTCCCCATTGTCCACTTACTGTTTCCGGTAAAGTGCACCCTTCATTGAGCCAAAAAGATGGACGTCGGAAGGTGCGAGATTCGGGCTGCTGGATGGATGAGAAAGAACGATCCAATGAAGGTCTGTGAGCTTCTCTCGGGTGATCAGGCTTGTGAGAGACGTTGCGTTGTCATGGAAAAGGAGCTCACCTGGAATGAAAGTGTCCGCACGTTCCAACGTTGGAGGAGTCAGCAGTGTGCGGCCGGGCGGTATATATCAGAAATGCGCTTCGTGATCTCCCTTTAAACTCGCCAGCGTATCCACTGCCGGCGTCTCCGGACTCGCTGCCTCCGTGTGCTCAGAGCTTCGACTAGCGTGTCCCCGCCGCAGTCCCTACAACCGATGACACGACATTGCAGTCTGTTGTCGGGTACAACTGTACTAATACAGCGCAGAAACTAGAGTGAGTACACGAGTTCGCCAGTGAAACAGAGGACTCGCGTCATTGCCGTCACACGCACTTGGTCAGGGATGACGACTATCTATACGCAGTATAACTTGAAGTCCCCCGCCGCTGTTTGCTCTCTGTATGTGAAGAATAATTTTAAAAACTACTGTAGGGATTTTCATACAGTTTCACTAACAGAAGGACGATTTACTTACATAATTTATTACCACTATTCCAGACAAGTCGTCCGGCCGTAGATAATTAGTGCGACCGTGTGAATCCGGGGGTGGGGTGGAGAGGAGGGGTCGCTGGTTATTTACTGATACTGATCTGTTAGCAGTGAATATTGCCCTGTTTACACACACACACACACACACACACACACACACACACATATATATATATATATATATATATATATATATATATATATATATATATATATATATATATATATATATATATATATATATATATATATATATATATATATATACACTCCTGGAAATGGAAAAAAGAACACATTGACACCGGTGTGTCAGACCCACCATACTTGCTCCGGACACTGCGAGAGGGCTGTACAAGCAATGATCACACGCACGGCACAGCGGACACACCAGGAACCGCGGTGTTGGCCGTCGAATGGCGCTAGCTGCGCAGCATTTGTGCACCGCCGCCGTCAGTGTCAGCCAGTTTGCCGTGGCATACGGAGCTCCATCGCAGTCTTTAACACTGGTAGCATGCCGCGACAGCGTGGACGTGAACCGTATGTGCAGTTGACGGACTTTGAGCGAGGGCGTATAGTGGGCATGCGGGAGGCCGGGTGGACGTACCGCCGAATTTCTCAACACGTGGGGCGTGAGGTCTCCACAGTACATCGATGTTGTCGCCAGTGGTCGGCGGAAGGTGCACGTGCCCGTCGACCTGGGACCGGACCGCAGCGACGCACGGATGCACGCCAAGACCGTAGGATCCTACGCAGTGCCGTAGGGGACCGCACCGCCACTTCCCAGCAAATTAGGGACACTGTTGCTCCTGGGGTATCGGCGAGGACCATTCGCAACCGTCTCCATGAAGCTGGGGTACGGTCCCGCACACCGTTAGGCCGTCTTCCGCTCACGCCCCAACATTGTGCAGCCCGCCTCCAGTGGTGTCGCGACAGGCGTGAATGGAAGGACGAATGGAGACGTGTCGTCTTCAGCGATGAGAGTCGCTTCTGCCTTGGTGCCAATGATGGTCGTATGCGTGTTTGGCGCCGTGCAGGTGAGCGCCACAATCAGGACTGCATACGACCGAGGCACACAGGGCCAACACCCGGCATCATGGTGTGGGGAGCGATCTCCTACACTGGCCGTACACCACTGGTGATCGTCGAGGGGACACTGAATAGTGCACGGTACATCCAAACCGTCATCGAACCCATCGTTCTACCATTCCTAGACCGGCAAGGGAACTTGCTGTTCCAACAGGACAATGCACGTCCGCATGTATCCCGTGCCACCCAACGTGCTCTAGAAGGTGTAAGTCAACTACCCTGGCCAGCAAGATCTCCGGATCTGTCCCCCATTGAGCATGTTTGGGACTGGATGAAGCGTCGTCTCACGCGGTCTGCACGTCCAGCACGAACGCTGGTCCAACTGAGGCGCCAGGTGGAAATGGCATGGCAAGCCGTTCCACAGGACTACATCCAGCATCTCTACGATCGTCTCCATGGGAGAATAGCAGCCTGCATTGTTGCGAAAGGTGGATATACACTGTACTAGTGCCGACATTGTGCATGCTCTGTTGCCTGTGTCTATGTGCCTGTGGTTCTGTCAGTGTGATCATGTGATGTATCTGACTCCAGGAATGTGTCAATAAAGTTTCCCCTTCCTGGGACAATGAATTCACGGTGTTCTTATTTCAATTTCCAGGAGTGTATATGCTCTCCATTTAGAGAAAGTACAACAATTGCGTTGACATACAAACAGACACACACTTTCCACCAGTTATCGAGTACGAAACGACAGTACAAGTAAACAGAATACGAGTATGAGGTGGTTTCTCTGAATGGTGCTTAAGTATTAGAATAAATTTAGAACAGTCCTCAGAGTAGTACAGAAATGAAGTGGACGTTTCTAAGAAACAGCTGGAAAGAATCATTCAATTTAAATAACATAATGTCATAATATCACTTTAATATCTGAACCGGATTGACATCAATTAATCTACGTCAGAATTATTTAACAGATCATTGTTATTGTTAACTAATAAAATGTCATGTGCAACACTGGGGCTAAAAGCCTGCGGCTTTCGATAACAACGAAATCTGCGACACTGAAGATACTCTCACTAGATCGACGTGAGGCTGGAATACACGTGCCGGAAACGGTACTGTCATGTTCCTGCCACATCCAAGAATAGCAGTTTTTCATCTCTGCATCTTCTTGCTAGCGGCAATTGAGAGGTACAACGATAATTCGCGGTATTTGCCAGTATGTTCCCGACTTCTCGCTTACCTCAGGAACTTCAACGGCTGCGGCAGTTTCGATAAGCCTGGTGTACTTTCTTGTGAACTACGAGTAACTACAAAGAACGGATGTCGCAGTTTGTAGCAACGTTCACTCGTATCACGTTCCACGAGCAAAGAATCTTAGGCGTATACAGTTTTCAATCAACTGAAATTTTTTCACACAGTGCACCAACCTCTTTGGAAACGTTATCTATGTCTTCAGTTTCTTTCTTTCTTTCACTGGTGCCATGTCCCGCGCTGACGCAGGGTCGGCATTGTTAGGAACGGATTTGGCAAGGTTAGGATGAAGGGGTGGCCAGATGCCCTTCCTGCCGCCACCCTGTACCCCCTGGGACGGAAGTAGTATAACCTTGCTGTCTGCGTTGAGCATGGAATAGTGCGAACGTGTTCAGATGTCTGCGAGTCGTGTAGCGGAGGCGGAACGTGGGGACCAGCCCGGTATTCACCTAGCGGGATGTGGAAAACCGCCTAAAAACCACATCCAGGCTGGCCGACCGACGACAGTAATCCGCCAGCCGGATTCGGTCCGGGGCCGGTGCGACTACCCGAGTCCAGGAAGCAGCGCATTAGCGCTCTCGGCTAACCCGGCGGGTGTTATCTATGTCTTCAGTGCTCAGTATCAAAATATCAAGGTGTGGGAGACATAAGAAATGTTGCGTTCTTGTGGCACAACCACATTTTTAATGTCATCATTACTTTCGCCCATGTACCTTCTGCATCTTAATTTTTGCCGTGGCATAACTACGTAATTCATTAGGGCTCTCAAGTGCTCATCCAGATGTTTAAAACGTCAAAGAAGTAATAAATGGAAAGTTGGATAGTTGTCACTTTCTAGATCATTTCTAGCTTCTTTGAATAGCTTGAGGAACATTACAAGCTCATTTAGGGTATCCTCATCTTTATCCTGAAGTCTAATTAACTCTTTTTGTGGCAGTAATTCCTTAATCTCGACCGAAGTATCTGGTACAGTGATTGTGGAAAACAAACTCTCTTACAACATGCCACTAATGCTTTACACGAGTTTATTGTCTCTCCTACACACTTAGTTCCGGCTGCAATGTTTAAAGTCCGTCTTAAAAGAATGTTTGAGAAAACTGCTAAGACCGCGAGAAGCGCGAGAAAATCTTGTGGTGTCTTTCAGAGCTGCCACTATATTAAAACATTAATCCATTACGAAAAATCCGCACTTCATTAAGTCCTCAGAAATTGTCGAGGGCTCGAGGACTCGAAACTCCGATAAAAAGTTAACTACTGTTTCTTCCTCATCAGGAAATGTGGCGGTAAACAGCATTCTACATCCGCCACGTTTCAATAATAGTGGATACAGTCACTATAGTGTACGCTATTTTCTTATGTCCTCTGTCCACATATCAGTTTGCGAAGAGGTTCTTTTATTGGTAATAGCAGCAGTAACCAGTGTTACGAGCACCTTTTCAACAGCGTCTACGATTGCTGTTACTCTATTGCTAACCGCCGTCTGATGGGCTTCAGTATAGTCTTCACATGAACTTCACAATGCACTTCAGCTCCTAAACATATGAGCGTTTGGGCTACCTTTCTGAAACCGGAGCCATGAACAAGTCTGAATGGTCTCTCTCTTCACAGCATATGAGTGCCACAGAACCACTGAATTATAGATATCGGTCTTTTTGGTTGCAGGAACGTAAGAGCGACATAGCTTTCTGTCCTGTTTCCTTCTGATGGTACACGTACGTTTCCTCGTCGCGGAAGTAGAATAAATAAAAATGCAACCATTTTGTTTGCACTGTGCGAAGTTCGTATCTTTTCCGTCTGCAGGGTACAAATAGAGTCACTCTTTCTCTACTATTTGAAATTATTTAATTTCATAGTTTTCGTTCTACATCCTCTACTGTCAGTGCTACACAAAACAGCAAGATCGTGCAGTCAACCTCCGTATTCCGTAATTGCTAGACGTACAACCCCCCAAGGACAGATTAGAGTCGATTAGTATAAAGCGACCGCACTGCCACCATCTCATACTCGTCACAGCAGGAGATAGTCGGTATAACACTGAAGAAGCAGCAGCTCCTTGATTACTGGTGTATGCAACCCGCAATGTTTGATTCGTTCCCGCTCCGTTTCTGATCTGTACCGACCGGCATGCGGGAGATCGGACAGGTTCGCGTGACCTTGCGATGATGACAGATATCTCGTCCTACGACTCACCATGCTTTTGTCCACAGCCAGATCTCCGTAGACATCCAGCAAGCGTTTATGAATATCTGCAATGTTCTGGTTTTCCGCCAAAAGAAACTCAACGACAGCCATCTGCTAGGAACCTACCTGCGCTATAGACGCCGTTTTGAAGGGTACATACAGCGCCGCAACGTATCTGAGCTTCATGAAACTGGTTCTGAAGCGAGCTATTCCACAACGCCACACAAAAAGTTCTGCATTTTTTCAACTGAAATTCGCAGAGAAACAAATGTGTTGCATTACGTATTGAACGCTCCTCGTATCTTCATCCGTGTAGAAGCAAATCTTGTGAAATCAAATAAATTTGTCTGAAACGCGGAAGCACCGTCGAAAGAGGAATATTTCTATTGACACGAGAAACATAGTTCACGACATCTTACAGATTTATTAAGTATGTTGAACGGATTTTCCTCATTGGTATTGCAGTGAGACGTCTCAGCTTCAGAAATCTACCAAGGACTTGTCGAGTACATGTTACGGAGAATACTTTCTGCATTTCGTTCCAAAGGTGCACTGACAGGTTACTGCGCAGCTGGTCATATTACTTCGTTTCATCAGTATACATCGTGTTTGGCACAAATGAAAAGTGCGAGTAGAGAACAATGAAATATACAAATAATCCTAATAAGCATAGGCCCGGGAACCAATGGTTTCCGCGAATCGACGTATGTACAAGTGCAGTCATGTCAATGTTACAACAGTATTAATGCCTAAAGCTACTTTTATGCTATAGATTATGGTGAAATAATGCGTATATGGTAAATGCACGATGTCGTACGCGCAAGCTTTTATGAGGCCGTTTGGGAAAAAGGAGCACGAATCTTCGCCAACTAGACTATCGGTCGTGGCTCGCCATTACCATAGTCTCATAATTCTATCAGCCCCCCCCTCCCCCCCAAGATTGAACTCATCGAATTTCTTTGTATGGGAGGATATTTAAAATCTTTTTCGTTTTCCAGTCCTTTTGATAGTGTTGATGAACTCCGTTTAACGTTTACGGGCATTGATGAAGAGATGTGCTGTAGCTTGTCTTCACATGAACGAGGACCATATAGGACACTTATTTAACGTGTTTTTCGTCAAGCGCACATCCGTAGTTTCGATCCTCGAGGACTTTGTTACAAAATGTTCATGCACTTATAGGTAATAAGTCGTATCGGAAAAACCCCAGTAATTCTGCATTGAGGCTGAATAGGTCTTAATGATAAAAGTCAAACATAAGAAAGGAATACTGCAATGTTCATATGAAGAGCTTCGTAATTTATAAGTCTGAGCAACTACTGCACGTAGATATAGCGTTTCCAGTTGTATGTGAATTTTTGTTTCACATATAACTGGAAACGCAATATCTACGTGCAACAATTGCTCCTCGATATCTGAAAATTATGAATTCCGAAACGTGTCATACGAGCAACAAAGTCATTGCTTGCCTGATGTTTGATTTTTGCCATTGCGATCCAGTCAGCTTGAATGCAGACCTACTGATTATTACAATAATTATCACTTGCCTCCTGCATGACTTTATGTCATCTTTATGTTACCCTGTGTGGTGTCACCGCCAGACACCACACTTGCTAGGTGGTAGCCTTTAAATCGTCCGCGGTCCGTTAGTATACGTCGGACCCGCGTGTCGCCACTGTCAGTGATTGCAGACCGAGCGCCACCACACGGCAGGTCTAAAGAGTCGTCCTAGCACTCGCCCCAGTTGTACAGCCGACGTTAATAGCAATGGTTCACTGACAAATACGCTCTCATTTGCCGAGACGATAGTTAGCATAGCCTTCAGCTACATCATTTGCTACGACCTAGCAAGGCGCCATTACCAGTTAATATTGAAATTATAAAACATGTACCGTCAAGAGCGATGTTCTCCAATTATGGATTAAAGTTAAGTATTATATCAACTACGTACTTTATTTGCTACTATTAATTCCCTTAACTGTTCCAGAACTCGCGCCAGCCTGCGTGAGCTTAAGCGCGTGCCTTTCGGCTTCCTCTCATAGTGACTTGGCTGTCTTGCCAAGTCACAACACCCTGCACATGTTTCAATAAATCAGTTAAAACCGTGCTGATATTTTATTGTCACAAATCAACTTAAGCGTTCAACGTCTTAGCTACAGCAAATTAAAGTAATTAACATTGCAAGATCAAAGGTTAATGTAAGTGCGAGATAAGCCATTGCAAATGCGAAATGCAGGTTCATCAATAACCGAAGTAGCCGTCAGAATGTTGACTGCAAGCGTAAATTGTGCTGTGCATGTGCCGGTTGTCAGTTTGTGGGATGGAGTCCAATTTCTGTTCCACGTGGTCTGTTAACACACGGACGGTTAATGCTGTTTGTGGATGACGCTGGAATTGTCATGCGACGATGTCCCAAATGTGCTCGCTTAGAGAGAAATCTGGTGATCGAGGAGGTCAGGACAACATGTCGATACTCCGTACACCACAACGGCGGTATGTGGGCGAGCGTTATCCTGTGGAAAAACACCCCCTGATGCGCTGTTCATGAATGGCAGTATAACAAGTCGAATTACCAGACTGAAGTACAATTTTGCCGTCATGGTGCGTGGAATAACCATGAGAGTGCTCCCGCAGTCCTACGAAATCGCACCCCAGACCATATCTCCAGGCCTATGTCCAGTATATCTAGCACAGATTCGTTGCAGGGTTTCAACTGGGCTCGTTCTAACCAACACCAGGCCATCACTGGCACTGAGGCAGAACCATTCTTCATTATAAAACACAACAGACCTCCACCCTTCCCTCCAATTAGCTCTCCCTTGACACCACTGAAATCGCAAATGGCGATGGTTTCGGGTCAGTCTAATGCACGGTATAATGAGTCTGACTCGGAGCTGTACTTTACATAACCGACTTGTAACAGTTGCGTCACTGTGGTGCCATCTGCTGCTCGGTTTTCTGATGCAGATGCAGTACAATGTGACAGAGCCATACGCCGAACGCAATGGTTTTCTATCTCGTTGATGCCACGTGGCTGTCCAGAGCCTGGTCTTCTTGTGACCGTACATTGTCTTGACCACCTCTGTCAGCAATCGTGTACAGTGGCTACATTCCTGCCAAGTCTTCTTGCAATATCGCAAATGGTTCAAATGGCTCTGAGCACTATGGGACTTAACATCTGAGGTCATCAGTCCCCTATAACTTAGAACTACTTAAACCTAACTAACCTAAGGACATCACACACATCCATGCCCGAGGCAGGATTCGAACCGGCGACCGTAGCGGTCACGCGGTTCCAAACTGAAGCGCCTAGAACCATACGGCCACTCCAGTCGGCGCAATATCGCAGAAGGAACATCCAGCTTCTGGTAGCCCTATTACACGAACACGTTTAAACTCAGTAAGGTTTTGGTAATGACATCTTTTCCGCTTTAAAGGCATTCTAGATTGACATCAACTCACCACGTCCAATCTCAAAGGTAACTAATGCTCACGAACGTCGGGGCGTGTATTTAATGCAAACGTGATTTTCATTCTCGTAGTGGCATTACTACCGCCACTTCCGTGAAGACTGAGCAGACATCTACATCTACATCTACATCCATACTCCGCAAGCCACCTGACGGTATGTGGCGGAGGGTACTTTGAGTACCCCTATCGGTTCTCCCTTCTATTCCAATCTCGTATTGTTCGTGGAAAGAAAGATTATCGGTATACCTCTGTGTGGGCTCTAATCTCTCTGATTTTATCCTCATAGTCTCTTCGCGAGATATGCGTAGGAGGGAGCAACTCCTCGGTGAAGGTATGTCCTCGAAACTTCAACAAAAGCCCGTACCGAGCTACTGAGCGTCTCTCCTGCAGAGTCTTCCACTGGAGTTTATCTATCACCTCCGTAAAGCTTTCGCGATTACTAAATGACCCTGTAACGAAGCGCGCTGCTCTCCGTTGGATCTTCTCTATCTCTTCTACCAACCCTGTCTGGTACGGATCCCACACTGGTGAGCAATATTCAAGCAATGGGCGATCAAGTGTACTGTAACCCACTTCCTTTGTTTTCGGATTGTATTTCCTTAGGATTCTTCATCACCTTTCACAAGTACCACTTTCGTTTATGTTGCACAACTCTTTCTTGGTGCTGCGATTTTTCTTTCCTTTAGTGTAAGACTAACATGATCCACGAAACAGTAAAATAGGCCACTAATTCACTTTGTTGACATGCCCAGCAGATATTAAGGTGGCGTTTAGCAATACTGGGATCGGTATTCCTCTGTGTCACGGTACAGCGGAAGGGAATGTTTCGAACTTAAGTACTTCTTTGTGCCTTTGCATAGCACATGCGGAAATTATCCCTCGAGTTTTCTGCACGAAGGTATACTCATTGACGTCAGTAGAATGAAGATACAGGAAGCAGAAAGGCACTAATCTGAAGTAATTTGATTCACACTAAATCTGTCCGAGCAGACAGCTGGAGCTGCGTAACAAGGAAAGAGGAAGGGTGGCTGGTACGCAGGGATGCAAAGAAAAGTAAAAAAGCGGAACTACGTACATAAAAACCTCCCATCAACTCCCTTGCAAAGTATTAACTTCGTTTAGCCAAGTCCTTGACGAGCTACATTGTACGCCTGAAATTGAATCGCAAGCAGTTCCGCCGGGCAACGTAACGTTATCCAGTCGTGTGTGCGCCACTGTGGAGTTGCGTCTGGTGAGCAAAAAATGCCCGAAAAAGGGATGATAAAACGGTTAGTTAATGCTAGAAGTAATTGCTGTAGGCTTGTCCTAAGTCTACTGCGGTTACTTTAACTATAAATACTAGCCGAAAATGAAAAGTGAAGAACACGAAAAATGAATCCATCTGAGAGAAGTTTCATTTAGACGTCATGCGAAGTTTTGAACATCACTTCGAATTATTAAAGCTATTTTTTTTCACAGGTGCGAAACTACAGTCCTGCTACGTACTGAAAGCCTCGCACCTGATTATCACTTCACGCCACACAGTGAGACAAGTCGCTTTAAAACTTGAATAAAATAGAGAATTGTGCTCGTACATAAAATACTGCAAAAACATACTTTTAATTTTTTTATGTCACTAATTGCAAATTAGATATCGGAATTACAAAACTGAAAATGGCGGAACTAATATGGCAGATCAAAAGCTAAGTGCATAGTAGATTCTAGTAAAACATCGCGTATAAGGTATTTTGTGGTCACGCATAATGAATTATAATTGCCTCATATTTATTCGATATTTTACATTTTTCATCGAAATCATAGTCACATTAGTCAGTTGCATAATTATCGCTGTCATAAGGGTCACTGCTGGGTTACCCGGTTGGAGATGATTCGCATAGCACATCTCTGACCTCACGTGCCATCCGTTTACCTTCTTCAGTTGTCATTTTCTGGAAACTTGAGATGAGTGGATCCAAAGATGCCAGAAGCTTTTGGAATAAGTCATGCACCGTTTACTCACAGGAGTATTTGCGCATAAAATCTTCCCGATAATGCCGGATATCCTTACTGCAAAGGGTTCTATAACGCAAAATTAAAATAATTCTGCTGATATAAGGCACTAAGTTCACTCCTCTGTGGAAACTGGGAATCGCATGAGAAACAGAGGCTCTGATGCTCGAACACCAGCACCTGACAATGGAGAATGTAGTGGAAAAGTGAAATTCGGTCACTGATCAGTTATCACCATTTTGTAATGACGAAAGTCACCAGCCACTGGGTAAAGCGCCTGCTCACACACAAACACACACACACACATACCCGGCGAATCGAGGCAGCAGCGAAAATATTTCAGGGGTATCAGGCAAATCCAGAAGACGTCTTTAGCGGTCAAAGTACCATAGGCAGATGCTGAGTGTATTACAGCGACCAAGGGGCAAAGCAATCAGAGGGAACATGTAGCTTCACCACCATGTAAAAGGCGAAGGACCAGTCATCACTGGACAAGATGATGTTCAGTGTCTCTTGAGACTGCCGAAGTGTAGTGTTTATAGATTATTATTACTGAAATTTCCTGACAAGGTTCCTGGAAGCGATAAAGATGAACTGTCGTTGGTAGATGTCCAAGGGGATGTTCCTACTCCAGGGCAACGCCCCAGCTCATTGCACATAGGACTCAGTCATATCGGAGCGAAGAGGCCGCGCGGATTGAGGCGCCATGTGACGGATTCAAATGGTTCAAATGGCTCTAAGCACTATGGGACTTAACATCGGAGGTCATCAGTCCCATAGACTTAGAACTACGTAAACCTATCCAACCGAAGAACGTCACACACATGCATACACGAGGCAGGATCCGAATCTGCGACCGTAGCAGCCGCGTGGTTCTGGACTGAAGTGTCTAGAACCGTTCGGCCACAGTGGTCAGCTGTCACGGATAGTGCGGTCCCTCTCGCCGGAGGTTCGAGTCCTCCCTCGGGCACGGCTGTGTGTATGTTGGTCTTAGCACCAGTTAGTTTAAACAGTGTGTAAATCTAGGGACCGATTATCTCAGCAGTTTGGTCCCTTAGGAATTCACACACATGTGGACATTTTTGACTCAGTCACACATGATGCTTCTTACGGTTACAAAATTTTAGCTCCAGCACCCGCTATTCTCCTAACACTGCACTCAGTGACTTCTCCTTCTTCGCAAGAAGAAATATCTGCGTGGCTGGTATTTCCAGAATGGAGAAGAAGTGATTTTCGAAGTGGAACGTTTCCTAAATGCACAAAATCAGCCTTCTAGAACTAACGACTCCGCCAAGTTACCCGTAGTTGGTAAAAATGCGTCGCATTTAATGGTCAGTATATGGAGAAGAACGGAATCAAGTTTTATCGTCGCAGCTTCATTTTTAGAGATTACTTCTTGTACGGCCTGCACAGGGTCCAGTCACCGCCTACGTTCGACGTCAACGTGCAATGGCCACTTACAGATGGCAGATGGCAGCACTAGCAGTGGAGGGTATATAAAGCTTGCTGGGGAGGCGCGGAAAACAGTGCAGTAGTTGCAGTGCGAAAACGGAGCTATTTATCTGACGTCAAAAAGGGCATGATCATTCGCTTTCGGACCAAGGTTTGGAAGCATTCCCGGAACGGCTAAGTTTGTAAATTATTCGCTTGTCGCTGTGGTTAAGTTTACTGTGCAAGACAATAGAGCGCTTCCGAAACCGGCGCCGAAGCAGCTGTAGTGCTCGATGGGCCATATACAACAGGAGTCAACGACGGCTGCGCAGATCTATGTGGACGAATAGACGTTCCACTGTTGAACAACTGACAGCCCAAATGAACAAAAGAGTTACCAATAGTGTTTCCTCAAATTCCGTTAAGAGAAAATTGCTGTTTATGTTCCTTCGCAATAGCCACCTTGTTTATGTACCCATGCTGACCGCTCTTCACCGGCGACGGAGGCTGAAATTTGTACGCATGTACCGCATCCGGACACCCACTTAGTGCTGACATCTTGTCTCTTGAGATGAATCACATTTTACGCTCCACTGCACACATGGCGTTGGCGTATAGGGCGTGCCGTGACCGAAAGCAAACACCCTGCAGCCGGGAGGGAGCGTTATGGTCCGGGGAACGTTTCCGTGAATTCCCTGGGTGATCTCGTGATTGTGGAAGGCACAATAGATCAATACAAGTATACATCTACGCTTGGGAACCTTGTCCCACCTACATGCAGTTTGCCTTTCCTCGGCAAAATGGCATTTACCGGCAGGACAAAACAATGTGTCACACAGCGTGCGTGGTTCGAAGATCACTGTACTCCCCTGGCCGTCAGCCTCCCACGATTTAAACACAATCGAAAATCTGTGGTATCATATCGATCGGGTGTTCGTGCTAAGAATCCTCAACCAATAAATCTGGTGCAGCTGACCACGGCACTGGAGTCGCCATGGCTCCATATCTCTGTCGGTAACTTGCAGAACTACACTGTATCTCTCCCTGCATCTCCCGCGCTGCAAAAGTTTGTTATTCAGGCTTTTGGCAGGTGTTCACATTAAGGTGACTGGACAGTGTAGGTCAGGCTTGTAAAGTCACGAGTGCAAGTCATTCGGCTACAAGATGGCACCGTAGCTCAATAGTGGAGAGCGTTTCAGTTTCCAGACACAGGTGTTTGTAGCATCATTTACAGAATTTCCAAATTCAGCTTCTGCGAAGTCAATGTGTGTCGGTAACTCAAATTTATCGTCGGAAGTCAGGATGCCTGAAATATGGTACTGCGCTCTAACGCCTTCAGAGTGGCCGACAGACTGTGATGGACCTCCACTGAAACTGGATAGAAACACGTAATCGATACCGAAAGAATTCCTCGTGCGGTCCTATTGGAGCCTGAATAATGGGGTGCCAATCAGTGGGCCAAAACTGTTTGTGATGGGAAAATTTATGCTAGATTGGGACTCGAATCTGTATTTCCCGCATAACGCGAGCAGTCACCTTAACTATCATGCCCGCAGGCTTGACCCAAATTTTCAACGTAATTCCTGTTTTTCCTTGTGATTTCCGAAGACTGCCACCAGATTTCTCCCACGGACTGTGTGGGAATAGCACTAGAAGGTAACTGGTTTGGTAAACAATCCTAGCTTAATCTGCCACAAGGGATACACATAATTTCATTATGAGTCCCTGTTAATGAAGTGAAATGACTGTAATCGTGTTCTGGCACAACTTTTAATGAGTCAGGACATTTTCGTTACACTGAGGGTTCAGGGTTTCTGCCCATATGTCACTAATGGATTTCATCATCATAGATCCATTCATTTAATTTCAGAATGACAATTTTTCTGAACGACAGTATCTGCCTCTCTGGTTGTCGTTCCTTCAATTAAACTGTTCATTTATTTTGTATCCTTCACTACTGGGCAGTGTCAGCTGTGTGGCCATTTTCAAGTCTACAGTGCAGCCGTCAAGCAGTCTTATTTGGATAACAATTAAAACTTAGTTAATTTCAACTGGATGGCAGGACTTCCAAACAAACAAAGAGTACCAAGTGTTTTCTTAATAGGTATGACAGACCTCGCCAAATTCGTATGATACCAAACCAATGGAACACATTGGGACCCTATCTGGCGCCAACTTCGTACTCAGAAATCACCGGCACGTAATTTATCGGAATTGCGTGACCTGTGCTTAGACATCTGGTGCCACATATCTTTGTAAACTACAGAACAAGTGGTCATACCTGTTTTGATTGATCAGTATACGACGGGTGTACCAAAACTGTACTGGGCTCCAACACCATTTTTCGTTCCTCTTACTCTAATTCACTTGATTTCTGCAGACTCTTTCAGAGTGTTGGTGAGGAGCTTCTCTATTGACGCTATGTCCTTTTCGCAACAAGGTTTATCTAATTCTTACAACAGTAGTCTACTATTTAATCTAGTGACCTTTATATTCCATTGTTGCCATAACTACAATTTTTGCCGGTCCAAGGCAGTGAAATATGCTGCCGGATAAAAATAAAGAGCACCCAGAAGACAATGTCAATGTAACTCCGTACTTGTTATGTGAACAAGGTGCATATACACTCCTGGAAATGGAAAACAGAACACATTGACACCGGTGTGTCAGACCCACCATACTTGCTCCGGACACTGCGAGAGGGCTGTACAAGCAATGATCACACGCACGGCACAGCGGACACACCAGGAACCGCGGTGTTGGCCGTCGAATGGCGCTAGCTGCGCAGCATTTGTGCACCGCCGCCGTCAGTGTCAGCCAGTTTGCCGTGGCATACGGAGCTCCATCGCAGTCTTTAACACTGGTAGCATGCCGCGACAGCGTGGACGTGAACCGTATGTGCAGTTGACGGACTTTGAGCGAGGGCGTATAGTGGGCATGCGGGAGGCCGGGTGGACGTACCGCCGAATTGCTCAACACGTGGGGCGTGAGGTCTCCACAGTACATCGATGTTGTCGCCAGTGGTCGGCGGAAGGTGCACGTGCCCGTCGACCTGGGACCGGACCGCAGCGACGCACGGATGCACGCCAAGACCGTAGGATCCTACGCAGTGCCGTAGGGGACCGCACCGCCACTTCCCAGCAAATTAGGGACACTGTTGCTCCTGGGGTATCGGCGAGGACCATTCGCAACCGTCTCCATGAAGCTGGGCTACGGTCCCGCACACCGTTAGGCCGTCTTCCGCTCACGCCCCAACATCGTGCAGCCCGCCTCCAGTGGTGTCGCGACAGGCGTGAATGGAGGGACGAATGGAGACGTGTCGTCTTCAGCGATGAGAGTCGCTTCTGCCTTGGTGCCTATGATGGTCGTATGCGTGTTTGGCGCCGTGCAGGTGAGCGCCACAATCAGGACTGCATACGACCGAGGCACACAGGGCCAACACCCGGCATCATGGTGTGGGGAGCGATCTCCTACACTGGCCGTACACCACTGGTGATCGTCGAGGGGACACTGAATAGTGCTCGGTACATCCAAACCGTCATCGAACCCATCGTTCTACCATTCCTAGACCGGCAAGGGAACCTGCTGTTGCAACAGGACGATGCACGTCTGCATGTATCCCGTGCCACCCAACGTGCTCTAGAAAGTGTAAGTCAACTACCCTGGCCAGCAAGATCTCCGGATCTGTCCCCCATTGAGCATGTTTGGGACTGGATGAAGCGTCGTCTCACGCGGTCTGCACGTCCAGCACGAACGCTGGTCCAACTGAGGCGCCAGGTGGAAATGGCATGGCAAGCCGTTCCACAGGACTACATCCAGCATCTCTACGATCGTCTCCATGGGAGAATAGCAGCCTGCATTGCTGCGAAAGGTGGATATACACTGTACTAGTGCCGACATTGTGCATGCTCTGTTGCCTGTGTCTATGTGCCTGTGGTTCTGTCAGTGTGATCATGTGATGTATCTGACCCCAGGAATGTGTCAATAAAGTTTCCCCTTCCTGGGACAATGAATTCAAGGTGTTCTTATTTCAATTTCCAGGAGTGTACTTATGTGTGTCATGTGTGTTCTTTCGGACGTAAAATAAGAAGCCTACTACTTGACCCCTCTTGCTTCCTTCTGCGGACGCCTACGGCAGTAACCGAAAATGTAATCAGACGCACAAAACAGCAATCCGAAAATCTCTAGGGCACACGAAGCAGGAACAATTATCAGACTCGTTCGAAATCACGAGTGCCTTTATTTTATTCCATTTGAAGTGTTGAGAACACTATTCATACTAAGATCTATGGAGGTGGAAACTTCATACGAGTTGTTATCCAAAGTTCCCGTAATTTGAATTGCGCGCAAATGGTTAAACAGGACGGTGATATCCCGCTAGTTTTTTCACCAGAGATGCATCTTGGGTGTCGCAAGTGGTTACTATGAGTGTGACAATATTTCCTTTGTTAGATTTGTGATTTAGCACTGGCCGACCTGAAAGAACAGCGTTTTAAATTTGGGAAAAAGTCTAAAGAAGTGCATCAAATGTTGGAATAAACTTTTGCTGTCAACGCTTTAGATCGGACACAGACGTAAACTGTTAGGCCTTTAAACGTTTCCAAAACAAACTAACACTAATGACGACGACAGTTCTTGTCGGTTGTCAACTAGCACCATACCAGAGAACGTTCAGAAAGCCAGGGGCCTGATGCAGCAAGATCATAGGCACCAATCCAAGACATACGCAACATCATATAAATAACCGTTCTATTAGAAGACAATTCAAGACCGCCGAAGAAACATCAGATGAAAGTCTGCAGGGAACTTAAAACAATTGGCTCTTGACGATCCACACTATCTTTCGATGCTGATGACGGAAATAGGCTTTATGCCTGGGACCTTCAAACTAGGCACTAATCGTGAAACAGTCCTCCTTTGCTTCGTTCAAAAAGAGACTGATAAGAGTTGGTTCAAATGGTTCAAATGGCTCTGAGCACTATGCGACTTAACTTCTGAGGTCATCAGTCGCCTAGAACTTAGAACTAATTTAACGTAACTAACCTAAGGACATCACACACATCCATGCCCGAGGCAGGATTCGAACCTGCGACCGTAGCGGTCACGCGGTTCCAGACTGAAGCGCCTAGAGCCGCACGGCTCGATAAGAGTAACATTCAGTCTTTACTGATCATTTTTCGTACAGATTTGGTACACCATCAAACATAGCCCGACCGCATACGGCCTACATTATTTAGGATTTTTTTTTGTAATGTTAACAATATGATAGTTGTTCCCTATCCGTCATAAGAAAATGAAAAGGTATTGGGTTAACTTCCCGTCAACATCGAGGTCCTTAGTATTGTGTCAAGAAGGAGGAAGGAATCCGGCAATGACCCCTTTTCTTCTGATCTCATTTTGTTCGTAATTGTTCGTTGGATATGTTCGGGGCGGATGTCCCATGGCACCTGTTAAGGTTCATAGTTGATCCGTTCACTCAGTGTTTTTATTACAGAGGGCAACTAACCTTCCGAAGGAAAACGCTGAGCTACCGTGCCGGCGCCCTTCGAAGGAACCGTTCCGGCATTTTCCTGGAGCGATTTACGGGAATCACGCAAAACATAAATCTTGAAGGTCGGAGTCAGATCTGAACAGTTGTCCACCCGATTGAAAGTCCAGCGTGGTAACCACTGCGCCACCTCGTTCCATCTAGCCTGCGTATTCACCAGACTTAACTCGGTATGAAATTCACAATTTTCCCAAGATGAAAATAAAGTAAAAGAGAAAAGTAAAAGGAATTTAATCGGAATCGCAGACCATACTAAACATCCTAGCAAATAATTAAAGAATGTTTTTCAAATGTGACACGTCCTCAGGATCGGTGTATTCACGTCCAGACGGACTACTTCGAAGGTGGTGGTGGAGAATAAAATCGAGGTAAGATATAATCATTTCAATTAATATGTTTCGGGAGCCTTTGGATACCATTACGTAAGTTTCGCAAGGTGAAGGAACCGAGTGTGGTGAATAAACAGTTGTGAAATTCGTCTTGGGCTATTAAGAAAACAGGCTAAAGACTACACCAAGACGTGATAATGAACTAGATAGGTGTCGCAGAATTATTTTCTCGCTTTGTTGAAGCCTTTGTCATACGAGATACTGAAGGAACAGAAGGCCATTCATATTATGATATTTTCAAGACAGGCTAAATTCATTTAAAAAGGACTTCGAAGTATTTTATGCATTTAGTTAATTAAAGTTACTCTACTCCAGTCCCATACTCTATGGTACTGGTATAGCAACAGTGGTAATGTTATAGGGAGAATTCAGTCGTGGTTGCAATAAAGACGGCTTTATTAGTTTTTCACTTGCGACGCTTTCCGCTTGTATTGAAAGGCATCTTCAGACACTGTAGGAAAATTACGAATCCAGTTCATATGTAATGGCCATATACAAAAATTCTAAAACAACAAAACCACATATAAAATCTTTAAACTTCAAAACAAAAGTTAAAGGTCGTAAACTGCTTGTAGGGGAAAAAAATGATCGTATGGCGTCAGTGGCCGGGAGTTTCCAGGCGGGAATTTCGGCCGCCAAGTGCAGGTCTTACTGAGTGCGACGCCACACTGGGCGACTTGCGCGTCAACAGTGGGGATGAAATCATGATGAGGCACCACAACACCCAGTTCCTGCGGGGAGAAAATCTCCCACCTCAGCCGGGAATCAAACCCGGGCCCCCGTACTTGTAAGGGTAGGGGGGTGGGCGGGTTGGTGGTAACTAAAGAGTGTACTAAAATTTAACTCTTGCCGAAAGATTGGTAAATAATCATCCCATGAAATGAGTCAAATTCAAAAAAATACATCCTTGAAAGAATAGGCCAAGTGCTTGTATAACGCTAAAATATGAACAATGCCGATGGTCGCAATTTGTACCTAAAACAAGAACGACATTAGATCGTATGCAATATTATTAGCAATGACCATTAAAGGGAAACAGATGTGACTTTTTAAAAATGCAGGTTCTGTCGACAGTATCAAAATTCTTCTAGACAAGGAAAACAACACAGTCAAAATATATAAACCACGACTTTATACAACAGGATGAAGCACACTGTCTGCGTGTAGAAAGAGACAGACATTATTTGACTTTCCAAATGGAGACGACTCCCCTTGAACACAAAATATGGCATCTGTCATGTATGCACAACCCTCGTGCTAGCACTAGCCTAACTAAACGAGAACTAAGGCCTACGGTGTCGTAGTACCGGTAAACCCGACAGGAGACGATGCTACGGTTTCCAACTATGAACGCTTTGTGTAAATAATCGGGAAGAACGCCCATTCTCTGAACGAATATGTATTCATAAACTCAAATGAAGATACAGAGCATAGCATCGAAAGACACTTGATTTTTAAAGAATGACTGTTCGTTAAAAAGCCTCGGAGATTTGTTACGAACATGTTTCGAAATTTCGAATTCCTCAAGCAAATTTAATTTTCGCCCTTTCTTTTCTACGTGCGGGATTATAAGATATTCCAAACTAGGGTACTGATGGCCTGAAGCTTTCAGATGTCCAAGGAAAGGGCAATATTTTTTACTTTGCCCTTTTTCGTTAACAAGTGTTTGTTGAATCTAACAGTAAATGACTTCCCCATCTGACCGATATATTCGCCCGAACATTCAGGGCACCGAGTGACGATTAAAGCCAGTGAAATTATTCAGAATGTAGCCAACAAGCTTTGCATAGGGCCCTGAAGACTATAAAACAAAAATTAGATCAAGAAGAGGCGATATGGTAAGAGGAGACAAGTGGAATACAGGAGTTGTGATTTGCAAACGTGACTATGTAAAGTTGAAAACTTTTTTGCTGAAAATGTGTTTCATCGAATCGGTCAGATCCCACTGTTGCGTTCGACAAGCTTTCAAGAAATTACCTTAATAGTTGTGTGCATATTATTCCTCCACAGCAATTCTATGGTTTGAAAGTAAGGAACAGATGCACAGATAAAAACTCAAAAAGGTAAACCAGCAGGATTAATCGAAGGGCTTATTTCAATAGTGGTACAAGTCCATTTTTGTTCATTCTGAGATATAGAGTCCTAAAGTTAAAATAGCGCTGAAATATTTGCAGTTGAGATACCAGAAATATTCAAGTAAATATACTTTAGGACTCCGTATTTCAGAATGAACAAAAATGGACTTGTACCACTATTGAAATTGTCAAATTGTCAGTGATGTCGATAGCCCCCACTTATTATGCCTCTAGATATCTTCTTCAAATTTTGAAGAAGAACGTAACTTTGAATCAGATTACACTACACGTATTCGTAAGGAGTTGGAAGCGTGTTTGCATGATCAGGTTTTTTCAGAAGATTGCCGTATCATTTCTCTCGTTATCAAAAACCTGAATGTCACCCTTAGGGAAACTATACATATTATTCGACGATTCTGGACTGAGGAAGGATAGCTCCTAATGGAAGAAATTAACGAGATTATTACTCTTTCCCACAACTACTTTTCATTCACAACTTTATTTACAAACAAGAGAACGGTTTGGCTATAGAGAGCTGCCTTTCTGGCTTCCTGGTCGACGTCTTTGTGAATCATGTAGAATGTGTATTATTTGAACGGGGGTCCCCTATTACCGAGCAGATCACCCTATATAAAAGATACGTTGATGACATTTTCATTGCCTTCAAGGGTAATGAAGGCGATATAAACCTCTTCATTTAAGAGTTTACTTGCCAACATCCAAAACTAACTTTCACGTATTTCGAGGGGACCTTTGAACTATTTACATCTTTTTTTGCAACTCGTGGAAAGTACGATTTCCCTCGATATCTTCAGGAAACCTTCCACCAGTGTGTCTGATATACATTCCAACTCCCGCCATCCGAGGCGCTACAAGCTTAATTATTTTCGAGCTGCTGTTGCAAGAATTTACGTGCTCTCCCTTTCTGACGGTGCTATGAGGAAATAATTGAATAATCTGTGTTATGTAGCACAGAAAAACGGGTACATCCCATCGCTGGTGCTCCCGTTACATTCCGAATGCAAAAATGCCTTCAACACTCGGGCCACTCCTCTTCCCACCACTTCTAACGTATGTGAGGTTACGCGATTTTCGATTCCGTGTTTAGATCCTTTCTTTATAATTGAGCAAAATTGTTTAAACAGACTAATGTTCATATTGTTTTTTCTCGGGTTGGTCGATTCAGTCATCTCTCCCCCATAATGAGCCACACACTAACCATTTATTTTTGAAATAGGGGTTTTATAAAATTAGGTGCCCAGAATGTTCCGACGAATATATTGGAAAGAACGGGAGGTCATTTACAGTTAGAGTAAGGGAAAACTTGTTAATACAATATCTTGGATTCATAGCCAGGCTGTTTTCTGCTCGCGCAACTATAATTACCTGATTTTCCTTCTCAAAGTTCCTGCACCTGGCTAAGGCTGCCGCTTGGTTTCACGAAAGTCGTGACCTGGTACCCTTCACCTAATTTCTTCTGAAGCATCTGGCCTACAACCCTCCCATGACTGCTACCGAGAAGCAGAATTCTTCTTTTCCTATTCTGTTTGTATCCCAACCTGTCTTTTTTCTATAAACTAATATTCTAATTCAACCTACATTCAACTACATCTGGATGAGGCCCTTCCTCTACTACTTCAGACAGCAAGCCAAAGTGATTTACTAACGAAATTTCTAAAGTTTTCTCAACAGTTTCCATTTTTCGCCCTATGTGTGCTACCTTTTCCCAGCACCCTGTCTCTTTTTGCTCCCTTAGCCTGCATAATTCCAAATTCGCGTTTTCTAATTCACCCTTAAGGGCACAAATTTTTGCCTCCCGTTCAGCGATTTTTCTGTCCTTTCTGCATAATCTACATTGCCGTGTAAGAGACTCATTATCTACCATCGTTTCCTCACCGCTACATTTTCCCGAATGAAACAGTAACCTACAGTTTTCACAGAAAATCCCCGCCTTCAGATTTCAACGGTAATCACCACATTTGTTCAATAGAAAAATTTACATAAAAATTTACACAAAAGCAGAGAATAACTTGGCACAAGAGCACTGAAGTTTCGTAGCCTATACTAATACGTAACAAAACGCTAGTGTAAACAAACTGGATGATAGACACGAATTAATTTAACTTTGAACCGCTAAGTCTAGTCAAACAAATAAAGATCTAAATACGCTCAGAAAAGTGAAACCTTCAATAGATAACCTTGCGAAGAAGTAAATGTATTAGTCTAAAATGTAATATTAACTAAATTAGCTCTTATTTCAATATTAGTCACTTAACTTACTGAGAGATTCGTGGACGTGCGCGAGAACTGAACACTGAACTACAAGTAAGATAGACTACTCGCAAGTGAAGGATCAATTATTAGAAAAATAATTCGTGTGAAACAAACAACCTACCAACTTGATCAAAACCTAGTTTAAAGCTAGGAATGAATCAACTGGAATCATCGCCACGATAAGGAGTGAATGTAAGATCTGAACCATCTGTTACTTGCAAGTATGAAGTTGCAAGTAAAAAATTTATGCATCTCTTGTGTTCACCAAATGTCCATTCCCAAAGAACACTGCTCCATGTTTCTTTGAGAACAGTATACGAGTTCTTATAGCAGTCACTGAACTCATTTCGAAAAGCAGTTTACTGTTTCAGTTTGAGAGTAGTTTAACTGATAGCAACAACACCTTGCGATATGATACTCTATGCTATTTTAAAGTGAGTTTCATATGATCTGTGTTTTAACATGTATTAACGCTTGTTGCACATTCTAGTCGGTTCGATGAAAAATGTTTGTTCTGAAGACTTGATTATCAACGTTCAATGAAATTCACTTTAAATACGAGAAAGATAAATTGCGATCCGCACGTGTCAATAACCAAATGGGGTGCCTAATGACCAACTGCTAATAAAATAAATAAACAATAATAACAAACAACTCACGCTGCTATTACGCTGAAGACATTCCAGTAGAATGGGAAAGTGGAGCAAATAACCTGTATAAGCCTTCTAATAAGCTGACTAAAGGGGAGTTGTGTGGAGACTGCGTCTGCCGTTACAGCATAAATCTAACACGACAACTTTCTGAACCTGTCTCAATCGGACGCAGCCGACAGCAGCTGCAGGCAAGTGCAGGGCAACAGAGTGCTGCCTGGATCTGTTATCGGTAATCCATAGAGCGCACCACTTCATCTGTCTCTTCCCTCCACCTCCCTCCAACCACTCAACTCGAGTGTCATAGCTGCATCCTCTACTCTGGGCTTCCATTTACTACGGTTCCGGTAACATGGAGTCTACATATATTTTCTTTCGCTGTGTCCGAAGATCGCAGGAGAGCACTTGAGTAAATATTATCAAAAATGGATGAATGTTTACTGTTTTGCGAGTGAGTACCACAAAGCAAAAACGCCCCTAAGTGATGTTCTGCATCGTCTGAGTAGCCTGGTCCCTGAAGTATAATCATTAACAATTATTATCTGTTATTGATGTTGAAACACGTATGTTGTGTGGCGGCGATGGCGAGGCATTGCAGAGTCTCTGACCAGAGAGCCATTTATCGTGGCTAGTCTGCGCTTGACCGCGCGAGAGTTGCGAGCGGTACTCTGTCAGTAGTAGTCGTGCAGTACAGTTGCGAGCAGTAGTCAGTGGGCAGTCTGTGAGCAGAGCAGTCTGTCGGTAGTAGTAGCCCAGTGCAGTTGTGTGTGAGGAGTCGGCGGGCGTCGACATGGCACTCTGGTCAAGATTCAGGATGAGGTATATTATTTTTAAATGCGCTCAGCTAATAATGTAAATTAACTGTAACTAATTTGTGCAATAATCGCCCCAATAATAATTTTGGTTTTCAAAGCAATATTTTTAACAAAAGAACTATTTAATTGAACGAACGATTTCCTTCCATTTCCTTTAAAGAAAAGATTCAATTAAATTTCAAACAAAAATATATATAAAAAAAATAATGCTTGCAATGCATTTCCTCCAAGCCGTCGCCAACAATAAGAGCAGAAATTTGACATGCAGTTTCAATGAGGTAAGAAATTAATTACGATTTTTTTTGCACAGGGCCAAAGACCGATATTTTGGTTTAATTGAGTTTACATTGTCTCTGAAGTCTCATTAGCATTGAATTGTTTTTCATTATTTTCGTGACAGCTTACACTTCGAGTCAGATTGCGATTCTCATTTTTATTGTCATTAAATTTATTTGCTGGGAGCTTACGTTAGGTTGTATTCTTGTTAACATTCAACTATTGTGTTTCAAAATTTCTCTGGGGAGCTTACATTTAGCACAATGTGCATTAGCATTATTAAATAATATCCTTTTAAATTTTTGCGGGGAGGTTACAATGTTTATTCCATGAACAGTCTCCCTTAACCCTCAGGGGAGGAGACTCTGCATGTGACAGGCCATCGAGATGTGCCCTCGATAGGAGGACCGTCATTTGACAGATCAAAGATAACGTGCCGTTAGTACGAGTTGGAACAAAATATTCAAGCAACCCAGAATTATAAAATGTAGCCCAGACAATCAAACTATTAATTTTATGAGGTGTGTTTAGAGTTAAGTAATATATAAACACTTCTCTACTGGGTAAATAATTCCGCACTCATTTTCTGTTACTTCTTCAATTTCAGACCGTCGATAAATTCCGAAATGAAACAATAAAATTACAGCTACAATAGATCATATAATATAGTGAATATGCACGGGATTTTTCATAGTATCAAATGTCTAGGAGTGACAGGCCATGTTATGTGAAACAACTTTTGTTACACACAAAATGTTCGCTATGCTTCTTTTATGATCCGTTATGCTCCTGAGAAGTAGCAGGGCATAGGCACTCTGCAACGCGCGCATGCACAATGCGTACCTTATAATCCTGTCATCCGCTCCGTATGAAAAGAGGTAGGCTGAGCTCTTGATTTGCTTCTAAATTATCTTTCTCCGCTTAGAGACATCATGCAGATGAATCACACATGGTTAGTAGACCCAGCTAGTTCGATGAAATGTCATTGACTCAGGGATGGTGAAATCAATAAAAAAGATACCTAGAGTCCCCAGGATACCTTAGTGAACATTTGTTCCCTGACGAACTTCGTTACCCATGTCGTGATGTATCACCCCTAGATGTTTGATACAATTACGTTGAAATACCCCGCACACACGATGAACCAGAACTCCACGACAAACTTCCAGAAGTAGCAGTATCGATCAAAACAAGAAAACCAAGTCGAGTAAATAGTCTCTAAAGTGCATATCATAAGAGCTATGACCACTTCCCCCATAGGATTGTGATTCACAAAAGCGAAGATGGACAAGTGCTCGTAGTTCTTATGGAATGCAGTTCTAATCCCACGTTTGCCAGCGTTTTTTCTTTTCTTTTTTTTTTTTTTTGTCTTGTTTTGGACCATGCTACAACCTCTTAAATATCGTCGGTAGAGTTCTGGTTCCCACTGTATACTAACTGTATACTAACTGTAAACGATAACTGTTTACAACATACCATACTGGTGTAGGGCAAGTCGAGAAAACTAGCTTAACATAGAACACTAGTGGTCAGTTGAATCAGGAAGCAATCTCAAACTGGCCTTCAAAAGCCACCAAAGCTATAGTCCATTCGGCGTGCATGAAACTTTGGAATATCCTCTCGTTATCTAACAACACAGGGTCAGTGGTGCACTTATGTAAAACTGACGTTTCTGTAAATATCACCCCACAATTTTCTGAATTTTAACGGCATAAAATTAACAATCAAATCTTTTTTCTGCCTTCCGTTTACGAGACTACTGTGCTTGTAAGGATTAAGTTTAAACCGAATTGTAAACTTTATTGGCTTCGGATAACGTGTTCAGAAATCTTTTTATGACACTATCCTCACAGATAAGGTTACCGTACAAATGTTAACGTAAGGTGGTGGCATAAAAGGGCGCGAGTATACTCTAAACATCGGTGTGCATGTGCCAGTAGCTTAGGTAGAATTTCTAGACCAATAAGAGGTATCCTGGCCTGATAGACCACAAGTGCGCTACAGCTTATCCTTCATGTCGCCTTTTCTATACCACTGTGACACGTTGTATGCGGTTATCGTGTGTATAAAGGGTGTTTAAGCTGCACCTAAGTATAGGTTTTACGCAACCCCCAACATCTTCATAAACCATAAACGAAATTTTCCTATTATCTATGTGCCAACAGTTAGTCGTACAGAAAAAATTATTAAAGAAAAACGCATCTGAAGGCCACTTTTGTACGTTTTTCGTGCGTGTTTTTTGTACGTTTTAATTCGAAAACTGTGGCCTGTAACAAAAGCATATACCATTACAAAATTTAATCACATTAAATTTCCTGTAGAAATGTCTTGCTCATTTTGTCTGAAGGACTGACACTTTTAGTATTGTAATCACAAACCGATAAGCTAAAAATGCAACTTTCACTGGAAACCTAAAACTTGCACCGCAAATATTGCTGAATTGGGAAGTGCTATTGACATGGAATTTTCACAGTTTGAATTGGTAGTCAATGGACTCGTATTGTTAACCAGCAATAAACAGATTCTAACAATACTTTGAAAATGTATTTTTTTCACGAACACACACTTTTTTGACTGCGATGCCTGTGCACGTTAACGAACTAAAAGTATGGTAAATTACAGTGTAGCGATGTTTTTTGTAGGCGCCTAGTGCGAGTCGTTTACGAGGCAATGTAGTTTGGAAGGTTCTACACTGACACTTCAACAATACCTGTGGTAGTACACTAAAGAACAAGTGCATACACTAGTTATGTGGCAACTGACCACCACAGGTTGTGTTCAAAATAACCATCGGGAGTGGCAATACAAACGTCCAGTCTGTTAAGGAATGACTACTGCATATGAGCTAGAATTTCAGCGGAGAAGTTCGAGCAGGCTGCAGCAATATGTCGGTGCATATCATCGGGTTTAGTTGGTATTATGTACTTGTATACAGCGTCTTTCAGCTTTCTCCACAGAGTAAAAGTCTACAGGCGTCAAATCCGAGGAATGGGACGACCAAGGTACGGGTCTCCTAGGTCGAATCCAACAATTTGGAAACATTTCGTGAATACACGTTGCAGTAATTCGTCCATTATGAAGTGGACAGCCATCATGTTGATACCAAAGGTTCCTCCTAGTCTGCAGAAGAACGTCTTCAAGCATTCGTGGAGGATTGTCTGTTAGGAGGCTGCAATACTTGTGAGCGTTCAGTTTTCTGTCTATGAAAAACGGACCTATAAGCTGATGGTTCACTATCCCACACCACACGTTTAAATCCCATGGACGCTGACGTTCCACGTGACGAAGCTAATGGAGACTGTCAACAGACCAGTATGTTTCGGCGGTTGATTGGTAAATGTAACTTCAAAACTAAACAAGATACATGATACATCTGGATTATCCTGTCTTTTTTCGCTTTGTGATAGATGGCGCTGTAATAGTCACAAACGTATAAATACGTGGTATCACGTAACATTCCGATGGTGCGAACGGTATTTGCTTCGTGTTACATCACCCGTGTTAAAATGGACCGTTTACCAATTGCGGAAAAGGTCGATATAATGTTGATGTATGGCTATTGTGATCAAAATGCCCAACGGGCGTGTGCTATGTATGCTGCTCGGTATCCTGGACGACATCATCTAAGTGTCCGAACCGTTCGCCGGATAGTTACGTTATTTAAGGAAACAGGAAGTGTTCAGCCACATGTGAAACGTCAACCACGACCTGCAACAAATGATGATGCCCGAGTAGGCGTTTTAGCTGCTGTCGCGGCAAATCCGCACATCAGTAGCAGACAAATTGCGCGAGAATTGGGAATCGACATCAATATCGATTGCACCCGTACCATATTTCTATGCACCAGGAATTGCATGGCGACGACTTTGAACGTCGTGTACAGTTCTACCACTGGGCACAAGAGAAATTACGGGACGATGACAGATTTTTTGCATGCGTTCTATTTAGCGACGAAGCGTCGTTCACCAACAGCGATAACGTAAACCGGCATAATATACACTATTGGGCAACGGAAAGACCACGATGGCTGCGCAAGTGGAACATCAGCGATGTTGGCGGGTTAATATATGGTGCGGCATTGTGGGAGGAAGGATAACTGGCCCCCATTTTATCGATGGCATTCTGAATGGTGCAATGTATGCTGATTTCCTATGTAATGTTCTACCGATGTTAGTACAAGATGTTTCACTTTATGACAGAATGGCGATGTACTTCCAACATGATGGATGTCCAGCACGTAGCTCGCGTGCGGTTGAAGCGGTATTGAATATCATATTTCATGACAGGTGGACTGGTCGTCGAAGTACCATACCATGGCCCACACGTTAACCGGATCTGACATCCCCGGATATCTTTCTGTGGGGAAAGTTGTAGGGTATTTGCTATAGCGATCCACGGATAACGCCTGACAACATGCGCCAGCGCATTGGCAATGCATGTGCGAACATTACGGAAGGCGAACTACACGCTGTTGAGAGGAATGTCGTCACACGTATTGCCAAATGCATTGACGTTGACGGACATCATTTTGAGCATTTATTGCATTAATGTGATATTTACAGGTAATCACGCTGTAGCAGCATGGGTTCTCAGATATGATAAGTCCACAAAGGTACATGTATCACATTGGAACAACCGAAATAAAATGTTAAAACATACCTACGTTCTGTATTTTAATTTAAAAAAGATACCTGTTAACAACTGTTCGTCTAAAATTGTGAGCCATATGTTTGTGACTATTACAGCGCCATCTATCACAAAGCGAGAAAAGTGGTCCAACAAAAACATTCATATTTCTTTACGTACTACACGAATATGTAATAAAAAATGGGGGTTCCTGTTTTAAAAAAACGCAGTTGATATCAGTTTGACCTATGGCAGCGCCATCTAGAGGGCCAACCATAGCGCCATCTGGTTTCCCCCTTCAAGCCAGACAAGTTTCGTTCTTTGTAGTTTTTTCGTTTGACGCTTATTTCGTCAGATATTTGGTCCGGTCACGATCAATGGACCACCCTGTATATACTATATGCGTACGGTAAAAACGGAAACGTGAACTACGGCGACATTACCAAACACCTCCAAACAAGACCAACGTACTGTTACTGTTTCCTTGGCTGCCGAAGGCGAAGCTCCAATCGACATCCATCGGAGAGTGAAGCATGTTTGCGGGCTAGTATATCAGTCTGAAACCACCGTTGTGTAATGGTGCGCCAAGTTTCGTGGTGGTCGCGATTCGACACAAGGTGTCGGTCGATCTGGGAGACCAGCCGCATCCACGACGGAAAAACCACAAGCGGGCGGTTCGTAATGCTATTGGGACGGGCCGGAACATAATAATTCGTGTGCTAGCAAAGGATGCCGATATCAGCTTTACCAGTGTTCAACACTTTATTCAGCAGTCAGGCTACCATAAGGTCTACAACCAGTGTACACCAAGCGTAGAATCACCAACAAAAAGCAAATCGGATGGCTGTTTGTCTGAAGCACCTGTCGAGACTGAATGTTGAAGGCAAGGTATTCTTTGAGCACAATGTTTCAGGCGGCAAAAACTGGTGCCGCCACCGCGAATTAGAACCGAAAGCATTAACAATACATTGTTGTCATTCATCGTCTCTTCGTCCAAAGAAGTTCAGGAGTCAGCAATCTGTTCAACCTGTTGTTTGATTACCAGAGGCTATTGCTTATTGATTTCAAGGAGCGTGGTCTCTCTTTCAGTGCATAACGGAGCTGCGCAACTCTGGAGAAATTATTCAGTATAAGTAAGGCGAAATGTTCGTGAAAACTGTTACAGAGCGAGCTGCTGCTTCATGATAGCGCACGTCCCCACATCGAAAATGTCGCAATGTACAAGTTTCGCCAACTCGTGTGGGAGCCACTTGAACACCCGACCTACAGTACTCCTCATCCTATTGGATTATCACGCCATCGCTCTCTTAAAATAAGACCTTGACAAATAAGCGATACCTGTCGGAGGATTTGTATCAGGTAGTTGCGGACCTCGTCAACCAGCAAGACTTTTCGTTTTAGTTAACAGTTGCCTTCAGCCTGATGCGTCAGTGGGATGTTATCCTCAATGCTCACTGCGATTTTTCCTGACTGGCATACCGATTCTGGACTGTACGGCCTTTGAGCAGAAACTTTCTGATCGTCCTTAATAAAATTAGATAACTGACAGGCATATGTGACTGAGCTTAAGTTGACATTTTATATGATTACGATCCTTTTTTTTTTAGTAACTATCATCTACTTAGTAAGTATTTGTTTAGGTAGTCCGTTCTAAAAACACACATTTTCTTCAGCACCAAGTTTCCACAGCTCACATTACGCGCTCCACTCTTAAGTAGAGCAAACACAGACTGAACCATTAAAGTCTCCTATGGAAAATATTAAAGTTGAGAGCTTTCATCTATACTTGTGTGAGGATTTGGTGTCATCTAATCTGTCATGGAACGTTCTACGGAACACAACATTTTAAGACCTTCCTGCAGTATACCAGGAAAGTCGACCCCGCAAAAATTATTTGTAACAGATGTATGAAAAGGCTATTGCTGGTATTAAAACAGACATTAGTGACCAGTGCATTTGGCTTTCAGTCGACGAGACTACTGACGTCTATGGCAGAGCTTTCTCAACCTGCAAAAATGTACTGAGAGACAGTAGAAAAAGTTTCATAATACACAGCTTGGAAGTGTGGTTCATTCTGTACTGCAATTTCAAAATGTACACTACTGGCCATTAAAATTGCTACACCACGAAGATGACGTGCTACAGACGCGACATTTAACCGACAGGAAGAGATGCTGTGATATGCAAATGATTAGCTTTTCAGAGCATTCACACAAGGTTGGCGACACCTACAACGTGCTGACATGAGGAAAATTTCCAGCTGATTTCTCATACACAAACAGCAATTGACCGGCGTTGCCTGGTGAAGTGTTGTTGTGATGCCTCGTGTAAGGAGGAGAAATGCGTACCTTCACGTTTCCGACTGATAAAGGTCGGATTGTAGCCTATCGCGATTGCAGTTTATCGTATCGCGACATAGCTGCTCGCGTTGGTCGAGATCCAATGACTGTCAGCAGAATATGGAATCGGTTGGTTCACGAGGGTAATACGGAATGCCGTGCTGGATCCCAACGGCCTCGTATCACTAGCAGTCGAGATGACAGGCATCTTATCCGCATGGCTGTAACGGATCGTGCAGCCACGTCTCGATCCCTGAGTCAACAGATGGGGACGTTTGCAAGACAACAACCATCTGCACGAACAGTTCGACGACGTTTGCAGAAGCATGGACTATCAGCTCGGAGACCATGGGTACGGTTACCCTTGACGCTGCATCACAGACAGGAGCGCCTGCGATGGTGTACTCGACGACGAACCTGGGTGCACGAATGGCAAAACGTCTTTTTTTCGGATGAATCCAGGTTCTGTTTACAGCATCACGATGGTTGCATCCGTGTTTGGCGACATCGCGGTGAACGCACACTAGAAGCGTGTATTCGTTATCGTCATACCGGCGTATCACCCGACGTGATGGTACGGGGCGCCATTGGTTACACCTCTCGGTCACCTCTTGTTCGCATTGACGGCACTTTGAACAGTGGACGTTACATTTCAGATGTGTTATGACCCGTGGCTCTACCCTTCATTCGATCCCTGCGAAACCCTATATTTCAGCAGGATAATGCACGACCGCATGTTGCTAGTCCCGCACGGGCCTTTCTGGATACAGAAAATGTTCTACTGCTGCCCTGGCCAACACATTCTTCAGATCTCTCACCAATTGAAAACGTCTCGTCAATGGTGGCCGAGCAATACGCCAGTCACTACTCTTGATGAACTGTGGTATCGTGTTGAAGCTGCATGGGCAGCTGTACCTGTACACTCCATCCAAGCTGTGTTTGACTCAATGTTCAGACGTATCAAAGCTGTTGTAATAACATAACAAATTGCGTAAAAATCTAATCACATGTCAGTTCTAGTATAATGTATTTGTCCAATGAATATCCGTTTGTCATCTGCATTTCTTCTTGGTGTCGCAATTTTAATGGCCAGTAGTGTAATATGATTGTAGCATTAGGCCTCGGCCTGTGGTCATACTCAGGTACGCATCACAAGTTTGTGTTTCTGTGTGAGTGACATATGATAGGATTTTTTCCGTAAAACGCATCCCATTACTATATTATCAAAAGAGAAGATAGTTGTAGCACTGATAAGGATCTCAACTGCTTGTGAATTTTTCCAAGTTTCGACATAGGGAGTAATTAGTCACCCATTTTCCACAAATAACTAGAATGGCTCTGTCAAAAATATAATCACTATATTGGAGTCCATTACACTTTCCATTGAAGGACTCCGAAAACGCTAAAATCAGTTTTACAAAAGCCCAATAATGCGGGCGCTAGTCATCACCAATATTCGCTGCTTAGCATTGGTCCCAGGGCAGCCACACAACAATGAAAAAAAATCACGCGTCCTGACTCTGCCGTTGCTTAGCAATTGTCTGCTTTGAGAGCTCAAGCTATTCGGGCGTGTGTCAGAGTTCTTTGAGGGGAATACACTGACAAATAAGTTTGTTGCCGATCTTTGGGAATAGAAGTTAAAGAAGACTTTGAAAGAAGGTTAAATATTGAAGAAAAGCAGACTTGTGACGAAAAACAATGGAGGTAAGTGAGCAATCCATATTCAGCCATCATAACACGTCTACGCTGAAATCTGATACTGTAGGCAACAACTTCAAAAGTTGAATGCTGCGTGTTCTGATCGAAATAAGATACAGCGCGAATCTGAGCAACACCAAAACCACTTCCAAAGTTTTTATGGATATTTCCTTAGAGTTTTGGCGTGGGAGTCTCCTGTGAATCGCTCACCACTATGCTTCGACAAATACGCTCCGCAAACCGCTTTACGGTGTGTGACAGAGAGTGCTTCAGCAGTCCTTCCCTCTCTCTTGTATTCGCACGTCGTACAGGGAAGGTCTCCTGTAAACGAACCATCGTAACGACTCCAATTGCTCTGACCTCCCAGCCGTTAGCATTTCGTGAGAAAATGTTCTCAAGAATCTTCCGCGTGTATGCTTTTGGAATTTATACAGTACCATCTTCGTGATGTACAACGACATCTTGTGGCGTCTGCGACTGCAGTGTGTATTTTGAGCACATTCGTAACTTTCTCCCGTCTACTCAACAATCCTTCAACCAAACGTACCGACCTTAGTTGAATCTTCTCAGTCACTTATATTAGTCGAACCAGACAAAGGCTCCAGAGTGATCAGCAATTCTTAAAAACCGGTCGAACAAAATGTTTGTGAGTCACTTCCCTCGTGAATGAAGTCTCTGCTTTTACTACAATTAGTTTTATGTGAGTATTTCACTTTAGCCCACTTCGGACAGTTTATCCTAGGTATTTTACCGAAATTGCTGTTTCCAGGGATTTTTCCTCAATAGCGTTATCGAACAGTAATGGATTCCTTCGCCTATTTATACGCCGTGTGTTACAATTCATTTAGTATTTAAGGTCCTGCCAGTCTCTGTACTCGTAATCGATTCTCCCCAGATATTTCTGGATTCCGCTCGCAGCCATCCTACAGCTAGCAGACTCGTCTGCGTGTACCCTCAGTGAGCTTCTGACGTTATACACCTCTGTTTGTAGCAGACTCTTTTGCAGATTTTATTTTCCCTTGAAACGTCGTAATGCATGAGCGTAAAATATATTCCACAATTCTACAACAGACTGACATTAGTATTACTGGCCTGCAATTATGTGCATGTACCCGACGACCCCTCTTGAATACGGGAATGCCTTGCGCTTCTTTTCCAATCGCTTGATGTGAGCAATCTGTGTAGAATGTCGCACTGTCTCACGCATCAACAATGTGTTTCCTCTGATGAACGATTCCAGTTGATTTCCTGTTTCGTGGTCACTTGTTTCAAAACTCTTTGGTATTTTTGCGATGATTCAAAGGAGCAATAGTTGTAAAGCTTCGTGACGAAACATTTCTGGACAGTGAAATACAGCAGTACGGCCTCCTCTCTATCGCCTTCTATTTCTGGACCAGCACGGGTAACTCGCCGACTGATTAGAAGATTTAGATTATTTAAGGGAACCTGCGATGAACTCACACATCTTCATTGGAGTAACACTTCCGGTTGTCTCAGTATGAGCCTGTTGAGTTTCACCAAACTGACAAGGCGAGCAACGGATACTTTTTCGTTAACTCAAATGGAACTAGTTTCAGCAGTTCACAGTGTTCATGCAGTAATCGAGTATGCACGCTGTTAAATTTTAACTCCATTTCAAGCTTGTGCATGTTCCTCCAAACAGCCGTAAACATACGTCCGAAGGAGAAAGGTCTGTTCAATGGTTCATCTGTAACCCTCCGACCCATTTCCATCTTAGATAAATTCTTCGCCATATATGCTAAGCAAACAGATCGCCTTATATCCATTGTCAATCAAATTAATTTTTTTTTTAAATCAGGAGAGAGCGATTTCGATTTGTTTTGCGTTTGTGGCGTGAATGTAAAACTGCAGTAGTAAAACAAGCATCCCAATTAAATAACGTGTTTTGTCAGTACGTAAGAACCTATTTGTCTGATTACCATTAAGTCCTTTTTGTTCAGTACACAAGAAGACGGAAGTGAATTAAAATATGTGGTTAGATGCATCTGAGAAGAATTCTAGGAATAAATAACTGAAAAATGATCTCAGATACTGAATCACTTTCACTATTGCCTCTCATTATCAGAACTTGCTGTTCCACTCTTTGGAACCATACATTATGGGATACTGAATTGACGTGTTTCGTAGGACGGCGTTCATACTGAATGTCATTATCGGCTTAGCTTTAACAGTGCCATTGAAGTTTCTCGAAACTTTTTATAGACGTTTACATGTTCAGTAAAGCATTTATTACATACGGTTTCTTAGGCATTAGAAGGTAAAGACACTGCACAGTACATGTCGCCACCGGATGTACGTATTAATCTTCCTCCCTTCCGCAGCATTTCGCATCTAAGTACGAGGTATAAGACGACAATTTAGATTTTAAAAACTTGTTTGCATGTTCCTAAGATCTTCAGTATTCTTATTCGGACACAACGATATATCAGTCACAAGAAAGGTGTACCATGAATATAATTAGTTAAATGCTCTGAAGTCTGATGCGCATCTTCATCACAAGATGTACGCTGCAAAGTCAACGAATTTTCTGATTCTGCTGCGGCTGCACATTGAGCTGTGTTGTAACACTGATAACTACACTCCTGGAAATGGAAAAAAGAACACATTGACACCGGTGTGTCAGACCCACCATACTTGCTCCGGACACTGCGAGAGGGCTGTACAAGCAATGATCACACGCACGGCACAGCGGACACACCAGGAACCGCGGTGTTGGCCATCGAATGGCGCTAGCTGCGCAGCATTTGTGCACCGCCGCTGTCAGTGTCAGCCAGTTTGCCGTGGCATACGGAGCTCCATCGCAGTCTTTAACACTGGTAGCATGCCGCGACAGCGTGGACGTGAACCGTATGTGCAGTTGACGGACTTTGAGCGAGGGCGTATAGTGGGTATGCGGGAGGCCGGGTGGACGTACCGCCGAATTGCTCAACACGTGGGGCGTGAGGTCTCCACAGTACATCGATGTTGTCGCCAGTGGTCGGCGGAAGGTGCACGTGCCCGTCGACCTGGGACCGGACCGCAGCGACGCACGGATGCACGCCAAGACCGTAGGATCCTACGCAGTGCCGTAGGGGACCGCACCGCCACTTCCCAGCAAATTAGGGACACTGTGGCTCCTGGGGTATCGGCGACGACCATTCGCAACCGTCTCCATGAAGCTGGGCTACGGTTCCGCACACCGTTAGGCCGTCTTCCGCTCACGCCCCAACATCGTGCAGCCCGCCTCCAGTGGTGTCGCGACAGGCGTGAATGGAGGGACGAATCGAGACGTGTCGTCTTCAGCGATGAGAGTCGCTTCTGCCTTGGTGCCAATGATGGTCGCATGCGTCTTTGGCGCCGTGCAGGTGAGCGCCACAATCAGGACTGCATACGACCGAGGCACACAGGGCCAACATCCGGCATCATGGTGTGGGGAGCGATCTCCTACACTGGCCGTACACCACTGGTGATCGTCGAGGGGACACTGAACAGTGCACGGTACATCCAAACCGTCATCGAACCCATCGTTCTACCATTCCTAGACCGGCAAGGGAACTTGCTGTTCCAACAGGACAATGCACGTCCGCATGTATCCCGTGCCACCCAACGTGCTCTAGAAGGTGTAAGTCAACTACCCTGGCCAGCAAGATCTCCGGATCTGTCCCCCATTGAGCATGTTTGGGACTGGATGAAGCGTCGTCTCACGCGGTCTGCACGTCCAGCACGAACGCTGGTCCAACTGAGGCGCCAGGTGGAAATGGCATGGCAAGCTGTTCCACAGGACTACATCCAGCATCTCTACGATCGTCTCCATGGGAGAATAGCAGCCTGCATTGCTGCGAAAGGTGGATATACACTGTACTAGTGCCGACATTGTGCATGCTCTGTTGCCTGTGTCTATGTGCCTGTGGTTCTGTCAGTGTGATCATGTGATGTATCTGACCCCAGGAATGTGTCAATAAAGTTTCCCCTTCCTGGGACAATGAATTCACGGTGTTCTTATTTCAATTTCCAGGAGTGTATTTACAATAAACGCAACTAGCAGTTATTTTGCGAATCTCAAGTGTCTGATCACGATATACTTACTATCAGATTATTTTCTGATATTTATGATTAATGCAATGAAAGAAACTGTTTAGCTTTGTTGGTCGTAGGAATCGTTCATTGCTTGATGGAGAGAACCCAGAGAGATGGATGGATATCGATGCTAACCGTGGCCGATTTACTCTATGACGCACTGATAATACTCTTCACTCTTTACTCTTCATCTCTGAACAAAACAATGAAAGGTTTTAGTAAGCTCCAGGTAGGAAGTAAGATGATGCAAAGTTGATTACTAGGACGAAAACTATCGACTATGGATCCTAAAATTTACCACCTGATTTCTAGAGCTGTGTTGGAGCTTCATCCTATGCTGTGAAACTCTAGATATCAGACGCGGAAATTTGGTTTTGACGTCTCGTCGACTTTCGGATTGGACAAATATCTACCATTAAATGGATCATAAACTTTTCAGGTGAACCATTCCGGCATTTGCTTGAAGCGGCTAGAGGAAATTAATTCAGTTTCAAGTGAGATCGCTGAATGACGATGTGAGTAGCTTTAGACGTATGAAACTCCAGTGCGTTAACCCCTCCGCCAACACTGCAACATGGCTACATCTTTACAAGAGTTGTGTGTTGGAATTTGCGTGAGGTCAGTCCATTGTTCACGTCCAACGTGCATTTCGCCGCCGATACAGCAAGAAGCCACCTCTGCACTTGTAGATTTATTTCTGGTGTACAAAATCCTAGGAAGTTGGTTGCATACGCACAGGGAACGGCATTGGTCGGCTACGCACGTGTGATGAAAAGGTCGAGCATATCCGAGATGCATTCACACAGAGCCCTCGCAAGTCCGCAAGAAGGGAAGGACAGTAATGTAAAGTTCCTCAACAACAGTGTGGCATGCTCTGAAACAACGTCTGCATATGAAGCCTTACAAGTTTCCGTTGCTGCAGCAATCGCGTCCTGCGGACCATTAGAGAAGATACGAATTTAACATTTCATTTCTCCACAATATGTCAGTGGATACTTTTTCCCGAACGTCTCAACTTCTCAGACGAATGGATGTTTTATCTATCTGGTAAAGTAAACTGCCATAATGTAACTTGGGGATCGCAAAATCCTATCGTCGCCTTCAAACACCAAAAATGAATGTGTTTTGTTCCGTTTCTGTTCGGAGTGTTTATAAACCTTTCCTTAATGCAAAGGAAACATTGACAGGAATATCATACCTGAACATGACGCAAAATTGGTTGTTTCCTCAACTTTACGAAGACTCGAATGACCATATTTTTATGCATGACGGTGCCAGCCTCACTTTCACCTTAATGTGCAGAGTTATTTTAAGAACACCATCCCATAACGCTTGACTGGAAGAGGTGAACAACAAGATCTTGTTCATTCCTTTTGGCCTCCCGGGTCACCAGAACTCACACTTTGAGATTTATTTCTCTCGGAGTGCATAAAACAAAGAATCTTTGCGCACCTACGGCAGCTACTCTTCAACAGCTGATTAACTGTTGAAGCTGCCGCCTTGATAAACAGGAACCTCTTGACTCGTGTGCAGAATGAAATGGACTACCGTTTCAATGTTTATCCAGCAAAGTGGATGGTACAGTGTCATTGCGAAGACAAAACTTTCAACCTCTCGCTATCCAGTGACGTGCGTAAAGTGTTTTGTCTTTCATAGTTTGTCTTTAATAAACAACTGATATTTGTTCTTTCTTTATGAATCAACGTGTATGTTCAGCTGTCACATCGGCTTTAATCAGTGCACAGTAGGCAAAGTGTAATGTGAAGAAGGCGTTATCAGGAGAGGCAACACGCACGTTGGGCTTAATTTTCTTCCACTTTTAGTATTGCTAACCGAGGCTTCCGCTTTACAGTTGATCACAGGAAACTAGCGATTTCGATTAATCACGCTATGTCCTCTGGCAACCCGATGAATGGGTTTGGTTTGCCAAATGGCTAGAGAATGTGAGCTGCCCTTATGTTGAGTGCCACATATGATATATAGAATATAACACTAATAACACAAATGCTTAGTACTGCGTGAGTAGATACTCGATAATGTTACTCATTCGAACAAAGTTTCAAGTTTGACCGCGGTCGTGTGCTAATGGAAACTTATCCGACAAAATTTCGTCACCAGGAAAATTACTTATTGGCAGGGGGCGCGCTTATTTTTAGTCGAAACAATGTAATTTTGGTTGTAAAGTAAATCGGTAGTTATGTACTCTGTAGATCTAAAATGGTCGCCAGCCGATTTAGATAAAGTGATTCCAAGAAAAGTAGCTGCCGGATTTTACTTGGGACTGAAATATGTTTTGTATGGTGAGTAGGAAACCATAGTGTAACCTATGACGTACTGGTTAGTAGTTTGCCACGCTCAGCGCAGAAAAAACATTAAAAGTTCTTGGCAACAACCACCTCTCTCTGACGTACACTTGCTGTTTTTTATCACAACACCAAAATATTTGTAAATGTCTTTATTTCTAGAGCCCAGGTCCTACTTGACCCGGATACACCTTTAAACTGCTTTTTACAAGGAAAATAATGCGCGGGTTCATGTTAGCCAAACCCTAGAGTTACTTGGACCCAAATTTCAATATTTTTTAATCACATACAAAAAATAAAATTTGGTCAGAAACAAATGTAAACTGCTAGAAAAATATCACAAATATAAAAGAATTTAGGATATCGCCATAATTAATGGTTTTAGACTATCATGTGGTACTAAATATACAAAAATTTTTACTTCTTGGGTCCAAGTAACTTCAGTTTACGGTACTTTCCGTTATCCTTGTTTTGCTTTTGTTGATGTTCATCTTATATCTTCCTTACAAGACACTGTCCATTCCGTTTAACTGCTCTTCCAGATCATTTGCTGTCTCTGACAGAGTTACAGTGTCATCAGCAAACGTCCAAGCATTTATTTCTTCTCCATGGATTTTAATTCCTACACCAAATTTTTCTTTTGTTTCCTTTATTGCTTGTTCAGTATACAGATTGAATAACATCGGTCATCGGCTACAACCCTGTCTCACTCCTTTCCCAACGACTGCTTCCCTCTCATGCTCCTTGACTCTTATAACTGCCATCTGGTTTCTGTAAAAATATGGAATTAAAAGAAGCGTTCAAGAGTGGGATTAAAATTCAGGCGGATAAGGTAGCAATAATAAGATTCGCTTATAATTTTGCTATCTTCTGTGAAAGTGAAGATGAATTACAGGGTATTTAACATGGAATCAACAATGTAATGATTACAGAATGTGGACTAAAAGTATCACACCACGACCCCATCCCCCGCACAGAAATTTACTGCAACTAACACCACAGATTTTACTATGAGCGGTTACTCATACGTTAGGTACAGTCACACTTGCTTTTCATAGATAACAACATTAGTTCATATCAAGCTGCGATGGGAGATAATTTTTACTTGATGGAATATATTGAGCGCCTGAACTGACAACAACGTCAATAATCTGAAAAGTATTAACCATGTATATGACACCTCACTAAAAAACCACTGAGAACATGTACACCTCTTGCTAATTATTGCATTGTTGCGGAAGAACTTTCCTATAAGCATCTTTTTTTACTTAGATGGGAATTTTGAATTCTTAACATTGGTAATTTCGTGTCTTCGATATTTTTTGAGGTAAATATCATTTGAAAAGTTTAGCTTCTTCTGTAGCTCTTTATTCATGGTGCCGCATGCGTTCTGTCATTTCTTGACTACCGTCTACTTTTGTGTGCGGGTGTAGTTTCTGATATGAGACCCAATCTGCATCTTCCACCATGGTATTTATACCTTCCCCCCTTGATTTGAAACGATCTTGTTAGTTCAATTATTCTACTCTCACTCTTTTCCTCTGTATCTTTCATGCACTGCATGGTACTAGGAAGTCACCAATAGAAGTAATATATGTAGCACTTCCGTAGTACGCGTTACAACTAAAATCTTTCAATCGAATGTGCACATTGTATCTCCTAAAGAGGTTATTTTACAGTGAAACCTGCTATTTACTGCCTCATAGCTCTACACATGTCTAGAACTGTTTAGAAACAGTCTTCTTCCTCCTGTATGATTTCCTTCTTAGTAAATTCGCTGACAAGTTGGAGGTGTCATCATTGTGAACTGTAGTGGACTCTTCGGAGCATGAGATTTATACTTGAGTCGTTCATAACACTCACCCAGTACGGTGCGCCTTCCTAGACCAGAAATAGGTACATGCACACTCCAACTAACGATAGATCCACTCATTGATTCGGCGCATAAAACTCACATATTTCACGTGAATGTTTCCTGTAATCGTGTTTCGTGCTCCTGCAAACTCACTGTTGCCCAAATATGTCAATTCACACGCGTTACGATCACAATAAAATAAACCGAGAAAAGGCACTCGCCAAAGCAACGGGTTATACTCAGCTAAAAATGTGGATAACACTCTAGGTCTCTAGCACCACTAACGCTATTCATGTGGTCTGCACTATAGTGTCGTTGTAAAGCAAAATATTTTTACTTTTTACACAGATCTTCAGGCATCTGCTTGTTCCCATTCTCAGTCCCTAGACTGTGTTAACCTATTTGTCTGCAGCATCCCTCCTTCCAGGGGCAATAGTTCCGCAACGTTTGCTGGAGGACTACTGTCAAATTTGGAATGTAGGAAGAGAGTTTTGGTGGTATGAAACCTGTGTGGGCGGTAAAGGGATAGGGGTACAGTGAGAATATTTACCCGTAAAAGGCAAAGCTTCTGGGGTCGAGCCCCAGTCAAGCACACAGTCGCCGCCCACCAAGGTTTTTCATATCTCCGCACCTCCCGCTTCCGATTGATGGTTCATTCTGGTCTTAATTACAGCTACCTCCGACTACACATCAATTTCATTTCATCTCATTTGTTAAGAGATACGTTTCCTGTATGTTGTGCACATATAAGATATTCCTCGCCTGAACGATCTATAAATTTGATACGAGTTTGTCAGTGGTGAAGTAGTACCGCGTGGTTTTAATTAAAGCCCCAGTCTCAAAACAGTGTAAAAAAAGAACCGCTGTCTAGAAGTACTTCAGACTGGAACGTAATGTTACCGGAGAGGGGGAAAATGACACATGAATTGCAGTAGAGGATAATATGCAAGCGGATTTTCCGAGTTCTATGCAGGGCTGCCACCCTGAATATTTGACCAACACAATTACGTATATAGGGTGGTCCATTGATAGTGACCGGGCCAAATATCTCACGAAATAAGTATCAATCAAAAAAACTACAAAGAACGAAACTCGTCTAGCTTGAAGGGGGAAACCAGATGGCGCTATGGTTGGCCCGCTAGATGGCGCTGTCATAGGTCAAACGGATGTCAACTGCGTTTTTTTAAATAGGAACCCCCATTTTATTACATATTCGTGTAGTACATAAGGAAATATGTATATTTTAGTTGGACCACTTTTTTCGCTTTGTGATAGATGCCGCTGTAATAGTCACAAACGTATACGTACGTGGTATCAAGTAACATTCCGCCAGTGTGGACGATATTTGCTTCGTGAACCATTACCCGTGTTAAAATGAACCGTTTACCAATTGCGCAAAAGATCGATATCGTGTTGATGTACGGCTATTGTGATCAAAATGCCCAACGGCCGTGTTCTATGTATGCTGCTCGGTATCCTGAACGACATCATCCAAGTGTCCGGACGTTCGCCGGATAGTTACGTTATTTAAGAAAACAGGAAGTGTTCAGCCACATGTGAAACGTCAACCACGACCTACAACAAATGATGATGCCCAAGTAGGTAGGCGTTTTAGCTGCTGTCGCAGTTAATCCGCACATCAGTAGCAGACAAATTGCGCGAGAATCGGGAATCTCAAAAACGTTGGTGTTGAGAGTTCTACATTAACATCGAATGCACCCGTACCATATTTCTATGCACCAGGAATTGCATGGCGACGACTTGGAACGTCGTGTACATTTCTGCCACTGGGCACAAGAGAAATTAAGGGGCGATGACAGATTTTTTGCACGCGTTCTATTTAGCGACGAAGCGTCATTCGCCAACAGCGGTAACGTAAACCGGTATAATATGCACTATTGGGCAACGGAAAATCCACGATGCCTGCGACAAGTGGAACATCAGCGACCTTGTCGGGTTAATGTATGGTGCGGCATTATGGGAGGAAGGATAATTGGCCCCCACGTTATCGATGGCAATCTAAATGGTGCAGTGTATGCTGATTTCTTACGTAATGTTTCACTGCATGACAGAATGGCGATGTACTTCCAACGTGATGGATGTCTGGCACATAACTCGCGTGCGGTTGAAGCGGTATTGAATAGCATATTTCATGACAGGTGGATTGGTCGTCGAGGCACCATACCATGGCCAGACGTTCACCGGATCTGACGTCCCCGGATTTCTTTCTGTGGGGAAAGTTGAAGGAAATTTGCTATTGTGATCCACCGACAACGCCTGACAACATGCGCCACCCCATTGTCAATACATGTGCGAACATTACGGAAGGCAAACTACTCGCTGTTGAGAGGACCGTCGTTACACGTATTGCCAAATGCATTGAGGTTGACGGACATCATTTTGAACATTTATTGCATTAATGTAGTATTTACCGGTAATCACGCCGTAACAGCAAGCATTCTCAGTAATGATAAGTTCACAAAGGTACATGTATCACTTTGGAACAACCTAAATAAAATGTTCACACGTACCTACGTTTTCTATTTTAATTAAAAAAAACCTACCTGTTACCAACTGTTCGTCTAAAATTGGGAGCCATGTGTTTGTGACTATTAGAGCGCCATCTATCACAAAGCGAAAAAAGTGGTCCAACTAAAGCAATCACATTTCTTTACATACTACACGAATATGTAGTAAAAAATGGGGGTTCCTATTTAACCTATGGTTCAAATGGCTCTGAGCACTATGGGACTACTTAAACCTAACTAACCTAATGACATCACACACATCCATGCCCGAGGTAGGATTCGAACCTGAGACCGTAGCGGTCGCCCGGTTCCAGACTGTAGCGCCTAGAACCGTTCGGGCACACCGACCGGCTTGACCTATGGCAGCGCCATCTAGCGGCCCAACCATAGCACCATCTGGTTTCCCCCTTCAAGCTAGTCAAGTTTAGTTCTCTGTAGTTTTTTCGTTTGACGCTTATTTCGTGAGATATTTGGCCCGGTCACGATCAATGGACCACCCTGTATACTTCGTCGGCCAAATGCGGTGCCTACATCATCTCGGCGATTGTTTGTCAACAGAAAAATAATTGGCTTTTTTACCGTCTAGTGTCCTGCAGTCAACGCAGAGTTAAAGGGCGAGCAGTCGCAGGCACTTACTGTCGTCGGTGCGATAACGTGTCCACGTAACACCAAGCATGATGTCTTCCACACAAGCGTACTTAGATCGCACGTCAGGCCCTCGACTGTTAGTTATGCTCCGGACTCCGACTGACCGTCACCCACCACGAGTCACTATTTCGTACAAAATTCTTGTCGCTGCTGCTGGATATCGAAAGGTGTCTCCTCTTCCTCTCCGTGAGATGCATAAGACGTTGGACTTCCGTTACCTGCCGAGGGCACCACTATGCAGGATCTACATGTGACTGCCAACAAGGACACAGTCTCATACGCCGTGTCGTTTATCATCCATTCTCCTTGCCACTTCGGCATTCACTGACATTCGTCCTCAGAAGCTACACCCAGTTTAGTTCTTGCTAAGGGTACCTCGTAATCGGCTGCCCATTGAAGACTGAAATGGCTTCGTCTGTCTATAAAATGTACCGTAACCATTCATTTCCGACGTCACTGTAAGCAAGAAATTATGGAGCAAATTTTTTCTTACTAGCATATCACCTTGCAGCATTTCCTAACCTGCGCAATTTTGTATAGGTATTAATGAACAATCTTTCGCAGAATATTATGACTGTACAGACAGGCATGTCCTAAGTTTGGGTAATTCCTCATACACTGCGTATTTGCACACCACGGTCGGACCCCTACAAAGCTGTGGCCATATCGTCTACTGTCGTAGGATCAATAAAATATGGGGTCTATAGAGGACTTTATCTCAAAAACAGAATTTATTAATAAACTTTATAAATAATGCTAAGGCAAAGAATGTGATTTTCCACATTTTAAGAGGACACTGAAACCAAGAATGTATATGGTCCACTGGCACTTCTCTTTGTAGCTCGATAATGTGTTAGTAAGATGCTACCATGATGACACTTGAGTGTGCTTATTTTTGTAATTGTAAAGGAATAAACACCAACGGCAGTGAAAAAACTGGTTCGCTTCAGATCACCAAAATTAAGCGCTGTCGGGCTTGGCTAGCACTTGAATGGGTCACCGTCCGGGTGTGCCGAGTGCTGTCGGCAAGTGTAATGCACTCAACCCTTGTGAAGCACACTTAGGAGCTAACTGATTGAGAAGTAGCGACGCCGGTCACGAAAACTGACAAAGGCTGGGGTAGTGGTGTGCTGACCACATGCCCCTCCGTGACGCATATGGGCTGCGGATGACGGGCCGGCCGGCCAGTACTGTTGGGCCTTGAAGGCCTGTTCGGACAGTGTTTGTTTTTCTTTTTTTAAGGCTTAAGAGACATAGCTCACAATGAAACTAACACTGTATGACGCATGTTCTCTGCGTGAATACGAACACACGCCACTTTGTCGTGATATACACCGTCAGCCTTTACTTAGAATGTTGTTTACTGGGGACCAGGGTTCGCGGGAATTCTGGGGAATGAAAGGGCTGATCGAGCAGCCAAGGAGGCGTGCCGTGACCGTCAGGTCTTTCAGTGTGCTATCCCACTGCATGCCCTCACCTAGCTGTTGAGGTGTAAAGTCCTGTGTCGTTGGGAACATGAGTGGCTAGAAGTGACCGACAACAACCTCCGTGTGATTAAGCCCACAACTCGGCAGTGGCGTTCTTCCTTCCAGCCACGACGACGAGACGAGGTCATCCTTACTCGTCTTCGCATTGGCCACAGCCCTATGACGCATGGATTTTTACTCCGGCGGGAGGACCCTCCGATGTGTGGTGCTTGTGGCGTCCAGATCACGGTGCATCACATTTTATTGGACTGTATTTTATTTGCTGACCAGCGGAATGCAGTGGATTACTGGCGGATCTGCAGCGTATTTAATGCAATACTCAAACGAATGTGATTCGGGTTTTAAAGTTCTGTGAATTGTCCCACTTTTTAACAAGATTTTGGGTAGATATTTTTAATGTGTCAACCGGGTGGCTGGCTCGCCCAAATTTTTCGTAAGTGGTCAGCCACTCTCCTTTCCTTGTGCTGTTCTTTTAGCTCTTTTGTGTTTTGTTTTCCCACTGTTTTAATTTCTTGATTAGATATCTTGCCTCCACATTGGTTTTAATGCATGGGAGAGTGCCTGTGCGATAGTCATTGTGTGGTTGTTTCGTGTGCATGCGTGTAAGACAATTTTCGTTCTTTTCCACATTCGTTTGTTTTCATCGATGTCAGGGCGCTGATAACCTCGCCGTTGGGCGCCCGTAAGTTCCAAACCACACACACACACACACACACACAATAGGGAGGTATATTTAAGAAACAAATCAATGACACTTGGGTCTATTCATTTTTGTAGTTGAGAGGTAATCTCAGGAGTCGTGTGTCGACACGCATTCGGTAGGGCGATTGATGCGTAAAGCTATCATCGTCTTGCTGGAGTGTATCGGGAATAGATTATTGTGGCATTCATGCCTGTCTGCCATGGGCGCTGTAAACTGTAAAACGTCAACTATGTTAAATTTATCACTAAATGCGTTGAAATAGGATCAACGTGCTTCTGTTCTGTTCTTGGCTGCCGAAGGATAATCACCGATAGACACCAATCAGAGATCGATGAATATCTATGGGGCAGCATGTGTGTCGAAAATCATATTTCAGGAATGGTGTGCGAAGTTCCGTTGTATTCGCAATTCGGCACAAGTCGCCGGTAGATCTGGGAGACCAGCGTCTTTCAGTGCAGGAAACAACAAGCGGGTGGATGATGACGCGGTTAGGGCGAACCGGCGTATAATCAATCGTGTGTTAGCAAAGGCTCTCAGCATTAGTTTCGGTAGCAAGCACCATATAACGAGGATAGCCTACCGGAAGGTCTGCAGCCTGTAGATACCCGCGGCAATGAATGCCGAACAAAAAGCCAACCGGATGCCTGTTTGACTGAAGCTGCCTATGTGTTTCAGTACTGAAACTCAATAAAGGAAAAAAATAAATCAGCGAGGCAGTCTGGCATTCACGTTGAGTTGGTTGATATCTCGCTTACAGACATCGTGTTTACGTTGCGTGTGCTTACTTCCCGTTTACGAGTGGACGTTGTTTTCATTTCGTGAGGTTATCCCATGTGACCCAGTTGCTTAATACTTTGATGTTGTTCTTGGTGTCTTGCTCGGTTGTCCGTCATCGTGCTCGTCCTTTTATTCCCGTTTGTCCGTCTTGTTTGTTCGCTGGTCGCTCCCGTTCAGTCAAACGTTGTGTGTCAACAGAGTATCAACCTGCTATTCTCGGTGGTATTAATGTTAAGAAATAAATACATAAAAATAAAAAAGAAAGAAAAGGAAAATAAATAAACTATGTTCATTGCACCTCTACTCCACCTTCCCTACGCTTTCCTTGGTTCCTGGAGTATGGGTTGCGACCCCTTCTCGATTTGCCCCTCCCCCCCTTTGGCAGCGGGGAAGATCCTTGAAAAAAAAAAGAAAGAAAGGAATTTGGTAGTGCTTGAGATCGTCGAAACTAAAGTGCCAGATTGGAACATTACTGATAACAGTTTTTTTTATACGTGAAACTGTTAAATGGTTAATTGGAAGAATATTTTCCTGACATGTAAAAGGTGTTTTCGGAGTTTGTAGCAATGTTGTTTTGGCAGTCTGCTTTCGCTTCGTTAGTTGATAGTAGCAAATCTACAGAGTACATTTGTATAAACAGGTGTTTTGTTATCTGTACAAATGTACGTTACAGGTTTGCTACTTTCAACCAACGAAGCGAAAGCAGACAGCAAAAATTACATTACTACAAACTCCGAAGCGTCCTTTTACATGTCAGAAATATGTTCTCCCTTATAACAACTTCACGCGTAAACTCTTTTAAAAAGAATCGCCATCAGTGGGCTTCGAACTCGGGACGTTTAGGACGACGAGGTAACGCCTTACCTACTCACCTACCAGAGCTCTCTGTTATGTTTCATTACAGATACGCTTCTCCTATACTCCATTGTGATGGTGTTACTTTTAATTATCGTTAATGCATGTTCTACTGGACGACAGCACCAAGCACGAAGTAAATCGGTGTTTTGGTTGATACTCTATTGACACACAACGTTTGGTAGCGATTTGTGTGTCTGATATATGGAGGTTTGGGTGTAAGTATGAGAAATAAAGATACAATTTAGATTTTCTAACTTTTATTTGCGTGTTGCCGAGTCCACGATCTTCAGTGTTCTTAATTGGATGCAGTAGATATATCAATAACAAGAAAGGCGTAACTGAAGTATAATTATGTAAACGTGCTAAAGTATGATGTGCATATAAATTACAAGATCTACAACTATACAAAAATAGCTGATAGACCACATAATTTCCTCATTCTGCAACGGGAGCAAATTGAGCACTGGTGTAACACGGATAAGGACATACAGTAAACACAACTAGAGGTTTTTTTTTAGAATCTCAAATATTTGCACACGATGTATTCATCATTGAATTATTCATTGAAAGAAAATGATTAGGGTTATTGCTACTAGGGTAGTGTAATACCTGAGGTAGACAACATGAATTCAGCAAAGATTGATGGATGTGAATGCTAACCTTGGCCGTTTTCCCCTATGAGGCATTATCTGTATTCTTCACTTTTCAACTCTAAATAAAATAGTGAATGATTTTAGTAGGCTGAAGGAACGAATTAAGATGATGCAATTGTGATTACTCTATATCCAAGTTATCGATTAAGGATCCAAAAAGTTGCCACCTGATTAAAGGAATTTCTAGAGCCGTGCTCAAACATCATCCTATTGTCAATCTAGTTTAAAAATACCAAATTCAAACAGAAATTAACTCTGTTTCTCAAAACCATGCTAACACTGCGATTAACATGTTTCTTCAGTCAAATGCTGAAACCTACTGGGAGCTTGCAGAAACGAAAGCATGTGATGAACAGAAAGCACGTGGTGTGAAGTATAAGCTACAATCGTGGACAGCAAATTTACTCACATTCTTGAGCTAGAAAAAAATAAAATTTGTATGTAGCGTATACGCATCATAAGGAGTGTGTAGAATATTTGAGGCCCCTATTACAAAAAAAACAAAACATGAACACTTATTGGAGTGGGAGCCATCACTTTCACAAGGTTTTTCAGTAAAGAGTTTTTGTGTGTTTCCAAGTAATTGTAGGAAAACAGGTAATTACTTACGTCTCCTTCCTTCTTGTGTATTCTGACAGTCTCAGAGAGGTTATCCCTGACATCTAACAAATGTAAGTGGGTACGATGAACTACGGTTCATATGAATAAGTGCCAAGATAGTTTTCAGCTTCCTGTTAGTCTGAAATTCTCGAAGACAGAGAACCTTCTAATTACTGGCTGGATCGCAGCGTCGCATTGACTTTACGCGCAGTTTCCGCACCCACAGCTGGAAATCGGAGGATGGTAGAAAGACATTCATCACAAATCCAGAACCATTGGAATTCTTCGCCAGCTTTCCGACTAAGTCTTCTGAACCAGTCAGATATGATCTGGGGCCCATTGGAATGAAATTCTCATACCTGTTTGGTTATTTCTCAATGCTTATCCTAAAATTTCAAATGTCTGAATATTCATCTTACTGTTACACTTTAGTTTGAATAGATTGGAACAAGCTTTTTGAGTACTAGACTACAGCAGGTTCTGGAGCCTTCCATAAATACCTAAGGTCAGAGCCTCTCGAATAGCTGCCGCTTCTGCAATAAAGATTGAACAACATGATGGGAGACGAAGTTCTTTGGAATACTTCAGCTGCGGGAGAAGTAATACGCATCTTACTGCTGAAGTCTCTTGAAATTAAAAGCAATAAATATAAAAGTGAACAAAGTGCCTCAGTATAGTATAAAGTAGGCAGTGAAACTTGAACTCATTGTGCCAAAGCAATTTTTCATCGTACTGTAAATAGTGAATACTGACATTTTACATCTACATCTATACTCCGCGAGCCACCTTACGGTGTGTGGCGGAGGGTACTTATTGTACCACTATCTGATCCCCCCTTCCCTGTTCCATTCACGAATTGTGCGTGGGAAGAACGACTGCTTGTAAGTCTCCGTATTTGCTCTAATTTCTCGGATCTTTTCGTTGTGATCATTACGCGAGATATATGTGGGCGGTAGTAATATGTTGCCCATCTCTTCCCGGAATGTGCTCTCTCGTAATTTCGATAATAAACCTCTCCGTATTGCGTAACGCCTTTCTTGAAGTGTCCGCCACTGGAGCTTGTTCAGCATCTCCGTAACGCTCTCGCGCTGACTAAATGTCCCCATGACGAATCGCGCTGCTTTTCGCTGGATCATGTCTATCTCTTCTATTAATCCAACCTGGTAAGGGTCCCATACTGATGAGCAATACTCAAGAATCGGACGAACAAGCGTTTTGTAAGCTACTTCTTTCGTCGATGAGTCACATTTTCTTAGAATTCTTCCTATGAATCTCAACCTGGCGCCTGCTTTTCCCACTATTTGTTTTATGTGATCATTCCACTTCAGATCGCTCCGGATAGTAACTCCTAAGTATTTTACGGTCGTTACCGCTTCCAATGATTTACCACCTATGGCATAATCGTACTGGAATGGATTTCTGCCCCTATGTATGCGCATTATATTACATTTATCTACGTTTAGGGAAAGCTGCCAGCTGTCGCACCATGCATTAATCCTCTGCAGGTCCTCCTGGAGTACGTACGAGTCTTCTGATGTTGCTACTTTCTTGTAGACAACCGTGTCATCTGCAAATAGCCTCACGGAGCTACCGATGTTGTCAACTAAGTCATTTATGTATATTGTAAACAATAAAGGTCCTATCACGCTTCCCTGCGGTACTCCCGAAATTACCTCTACATCTGCAGATTTTGAACCGTTAAGAATGACATGTTGTGTTCTTTCTTCTAGGAAATCCTGAATCCAATCACAAACCTGGTCCGATATTCCGTAAGCTCGTATTTTTTTCACTAAACGTAAGTGCGGAACCGTATCAAATGCCTTCCTGAAGTCCAGGAATACGGCATCAATCTGCTCGCCAGTGTCTACGGCACTGTGAATTTCTTGGGCAAATAGGGCGAGCTGAGTTTCACATGATCTCTGTTTGCGGAATCCATGTTGGTTATGATGAAGGAGATGGATGTATCTGTTTGAACCCAACTGTAGGTACTGTACACTGACCCTAATGCTTTCACTAGCTGAGGGCAAACACGCCTTATTTCCGATGTACACCTTGTGTGCGGAAGACACCCTCATTTGTCGCAGGAGCGTGATTAATCTGTATTGGACTGCTGCCCTACTTGGATTTTAAAATATCTCTCCAAGTACTGACGTCGAACACGCAGCGGAGTTTCAACAACTTCTCCTAATAAGACATTCTTGTAAGTTCATCGCATTGCTCCAAGGCACCCAAGCCTGCATCCGAATTGTACTAAGTCAAACTAATGAAGTGCACCTCTCGCAACGGTATTGTACAACGATCATTCTAATCTATGATGCAGCGGACGAAGACAAAGTTACAGTGTGCACACCGTCAGGTCCCAGCTGCAGGTCTCATTGCATTAATGTTTCTTTTCGTGGTTACATAGTGGACTGAAGAGAACTCTAGGAAATTTCTTAGTCAAAGTCTTAGGTCGTTGGCAGTCTTCCAGTCATTGAACGTGTAAATGTCTCTGCCTGACATTAGGCATAGAGATTTGATCTTTAAGTGTAGAAAAAAAGCCATAATTCATCTGCATACTGGTGAGATTCTACCTCTGGTGTAATAAAGTTCTTCATATCTCGTGTGGATATTAAAAACAGAATAGTGCTCTGATCTGAGCATTTAGGGAGCCCTCTTGAGTTTGTATGAGTAATTTTTTTTAATTCTTACACAGATGGTACTGTGCTTTGGAAAGATTTGAACACAAAACTAAATGAGTCTTCAAGAGCTCTTTTAGTAAACGCCGACAAGCCAACAACGGGATTGGTATGTAGGAAGTTAGACTTGCAGCACAGCTTTAGATGAAGGAACTGAAACCATTATTTGAACTGTTCAGGGAGGAAGTAGACTCTGATTCAGATGTCCATAAGGTTCGTAGAAAAGTCGTGAATGGACGATTTGTCACGAGAGACAGCACAGGACAGTGAGCATAATCCATTCCAAGGACTGAATTCGTAGAGGACTTCCGTATTTAATTTATCTCTTTCATCTGAGACGGGGACATTATGAAATGATCATATATCATATGCGATGACTGCCGGGGAGAATTAATCCAGTTAAGAGGTTATCACAATTTTCAAAACATGATGGTCCGAGCATTTAGCTCCCAGTTTGACGGGTAATCTTCCATAGATGAGAAGATGTTACCCTTCTTACGTTCCAGTACCACGGAGTTCGTAACATGTAACGGAGTGAAATGTCGCTTTTGATACCAGAAGTCTGTCGCATTTAATACTCTGAAGAATGTGTAGTAAGATATTTACACTGAGCCGGTCTCTGGTAAACTTACTTCAGCAACCGCATTCTCACTTTTTGAAAAAGTGCCATTTTGCGTTATTGACGCTCCATTGATTTTCAGGAAAGAATTCCACGTCTCTTGTTGTCGCTTCCATCGTCCAAATAACAGGAAATGTTACCTGATCCTGATTTTTGATGCAATATCGAGCGAGCACAAATATTCACTTTTGGTGGCAAGAATTACGTGAGCCACTATTGTGGCGAAGAGACTCGAAGATAGGAGAGCCGTCGTTGAGGACTATGTGGTGACTGTCTTCCATTACATTAGGTGAGCTCTGTCCTGGGTCTCTTGCAGACGAATTTCCATAAATAGAGGTGTGATCGCTGAAATTCACACAGAGCACCAGCGGCTGCTCAAGTAGGAGCAACAGTTCTTTCCACTCTTACTTCACCTATCTCAGTTCACGGGGATTAAAAACCGGCTAACGGGGTGGATAACACAGAACGTAATTTAATTCATTCTACCGATATCTGCAGTCCTGCGGAAGGGGAACTAATGTGTATATCCGAAAAAGCAAGTTCCTTCCGCAGCAGGACAGCGGCACCCCCTTTGGAGTCGAGTCTGCCTGACCTAATAACAAAAAACCTTCTACAGGTGATATGCCTATCTAGTTTGGATCTTGTTTCAGAAATCCAAGCAGCACGCACATTTTTTAGATGGATTTCTTGTAGCAGGCTCTCTCTGTTGTCTACGGTTCACTGAACATGCCACTGAAGGACCATTAAAACAATGACTGGAAATAATGCTTAGAGTTAAAATTCTTATGTCTCTCGTGTCTAACTCTTTCTGGTAAGGAAATATACCTCAGTTGTTAATATGATACTCCAGATATTATCTCTGAGTTAATTGCAGATGCCATTTGTCGTGGACGTCCTGAACACTGACTCTCTGTTACGGCTTGGTAATATGGAATTCCAGTTGGCCTGGGATAAATGAAGCAGGAGGATACGAGGATACTGTTTGAGCCTCCATTGTGTCTCATAACTCCTCACTTGATGTAACATAAAACTAATTCGAAAACATCTGCATACCGACACTGTTCGATATTGCGCTTCACCACAGAGCCATTGAACGCGACGCATTGCTCGAAGTTTATAATTCATTTTTTCTCAACGTTTGGAAAAATACGTCTATTAACGCAGATTTTATAGTTCAAGAGATTATTCCAACAAAATGAGACAAGGGTCAAGTCCTTGTCAAGGCCAGTCCACAAAAAAATATCTGAACTTTCTGATTGCTATGTAGTCCACGTTTGAGGCGGCGTCATCGTTGTCTTAATGTATCGGCACTTGTTGATGTGTATAGTGATTTTAATTTGGCTTCTCAGATGCTACGCAGCATCTTGTGCTGTTGGTGTCTTCCCTGCAGGAAGAAAACGACAACATATGTGGAGCGCTACACCAGTAGAAAACAGTGGAAGAAAGACCTCGATGCTGGGATAATGGATCTGAACATGGTGAGCAACTCCAAGACGTATCAAAAACGCCACAGCAATCTTAAAGCATTAATTAAATTAGTAACAATGCGTACTCCAATAGAAAAAAATCTGTTCTTTTAACTTCTTTTAACTTTTTTTCAATATTCCAACTATTTGTTTTAGTTTTCTGGAGTATATTAAATCTTAAATTAGACCTTACAAACATACACTCATTTTCGGTGTCTACGTCTAATCCTGGAGAACTGTTGTTAGACTTTATTTGTTGTCTTTACGCTCTCGACGTTAATATAAAATCGATGAGATGGCTGTTATTATTACATTGAATTTCCGGGTGCAGTTCTTTATTTTATGATTGTTGTATCATGTCATGTTCATCTGAACACTCAAGGAGACGCTCTCTTTTATTATTTGTGGTTCACTGTCCAAATCTCTCTGCCATCAGCCATCCACAATCACTTCCCATTAAGAGGTTCAAATCTCCCCTTAAGATAATATGAAGACTTTATGAAGCAACTGTGTTTTCATAGCTAATGAACATATATTTAAATGAGGAGCGTAGTATTATATATTCGAAATATTTGTCTTATAACAGGAAAAATACTAACAATTAAATAAATCCGTATAAATAAAATAATGGGTGTATTATTAATAATTGCAAATCATATAATGTCTGTTCGCTTTCATTATTAATTTCTGCAGCACTATTACCATAAACATACGTTTTAAACGGATTTCGTGTTGAACATATTTGGCTTCAGTTCCCCATGAACTGTGCTACATACAAGCTTTACACATACACTGATCAGCCAGAACATATGACGACCTACCTAATAGCCTTTGGCACGGATAACAGCGCTGTCGCGTCGTGGCAAGGAAGCAGTGACACCTTGACAGGTCACTGGAGGGAGTTGGCACCACATCTGCACACACAAGTCACCCAGTCCCCGTAAATTCCAGGAAGGGGAGCGATAAGCTCTGAAGACAAGTTCGATCACATCCCACGTGTGTTCGGTAGGGTACAGATCTGGCGGGTTGGAGTGTTCGACAAACCACTCCATCACACCACTGACCTTGTGAGATGGTGCACTATCTTGCTGAAAATCCCACAGCTGTCAGGAAACGTAACCGTCATGATGGGGTGTACTTGGTCTGCAAACAGTGTACTCCTGACTGTCACGGTGCCGTGCACGAGCTCCACTCGACCCATAGATGCTCACGTGAATGTTCCCCACTGCATAATGGAGCCTCCGCCATCTTGTGTCCATCCTGCAGTACAGGTGTCGAGGCGCTGTTAACCTGGAAGGCGATGGATTGGCACCCTCCCACCGGCATTATGAAGAAGCTATTGGGATTCATCGGACCATGAAACGCTCTGCCACTGCGCCAACTTCTGTGTCGATGGTCACGTGCCCATTTCAGTCGTAGTTGATGATTTCAGGTGCTAATATTGGCACATGCATGTATCGACGGTTGTGGAGGCCAATCGTTAGGAGTGTTTGGTGCTCTGTGTACTCACATACACTTGTACACTGCGCAGCATTAAAGTCTGATCTTAGTTTCGTCACAGTTCGCCGCCTGTCCTGGTTTTGCAGTCTGACTTCCGTAATGAGTTGTTGCCGCCCAACCTCGCGACGTAAGGACATGGTTTTACCTTGGTTTCGCTGCATTTTGAAGTCATTCACCACAGCACTTGCCGGCCTGAGTGGCCGAGCGGTTCTAGGCGCTACAGTCTGGAACCGCGCGACCGCTAAAGTCGCAGGTTCGAATCCTGCCTCGGGCATGGATGTGCGTGACATCCTTAGGCTAGTTAGGTTTAAGTAGTTCTAAGTTCTAGGGGATTGATGACCCCAGCAGTTAAGTCCCATAGTGCTCAGAGCCATTTGAACGAACCATAGCACTTCTCGAAAACTCGGTAAGTCGTGAAGTTCCCGACATGGTCATGCCGAGCCTCTGGGCCATCACAGTCTGCCCTCAGCCAAACGTAGGTAGAGCGCGCGCCTTTCCTAGTCTACATACGAACAACATTGTCACTGATAGTACATGCACATGCGTGTGTCAGACTAGCAGTCATTCCTTGTCGTGTGATGCCGCTATTGTCTGGACGTGTTTGTATCTATAGTAGTCGGTAGTCGTAATGTTCTGTATGATCAGTGTACGTGACTTCTGCTATGGCAAGAATTAAATATAAAAGCATCATCTACGTAATACCATAACTCCATGACGTTTTTAGGTCATCAGACTCTCTGCTTTTTCATATTGCTTCCTTCGGCTAATATTCTCATGACTGTGAACCTATTCGCATCACAGCTTATTGTCCACTTATTTTATTGTATTCTTTACATACAACCTCACTTGTCCCCTCCATATACCTTTTAAAGATTTAACTGCACCATTTTCTTTTGGCAAGAATGGAGTCATACTAACTCATCAAAATTTCTGGTCACCCTCCATCACGTAAAACTGCTGTAACGTTTTCGTTCTATGTCCACCCATCTATCTATTTTCATTGCTGACTTAAAATTAACTTTTAAAGAATAACATATTTGACCAGTGAGAATTATGAAAAAATGGTTCAAATGGATCTGAGCACTATGGGACTCAACTGCTGAGGTCATTAGTCCCCTAGAACTTAGAACTAGTTAAACCTAACTAACCTAAGGACATCACAAACATCCATGCCCGAGGCAGGATTCGAACCTGCGACCGTAGCGGTCTTGCGGTTCCAGACTGCAGCGCCTTTAACCGCACGGCCACTTCGGCCGGCTGAGAATTATGATTTACTTATTTTAGTGCGATATTGGTTTAGTTTTGAGACCCGGTTGCCTTTTATTACGTATTTATTTGCTGAGTACACGGGGACGCCCGGGTATTTATTTCTCCCAGTTTAGCATTAGAAAGGAAGAAATACACACGTTTCCTGTCTCCTCTCTTCCATCTGCTTCCTCACACACTCTCTCTCTCCAATTGACAACTACGTCACCATCTCCCTCATGCACACCTCCCAAACGCCCCTTCCCTCTGTCTGTCTACTTCTACCACTTCTCTCTGCCCATCTCCTCTTTTCAACTCTCTTTGACCATCTACTAGCCCGGTCTTGCTCCGTTCACTTCCTCCTCCCACACTATGTTCATTTACTCCTGCCCCTTTCTCTCCGTTCATCTTTTTCTCAGAATGTCTCCTGTCCAATGCGCCTGTCCTTCTTCTCTCACTTCCATCTCCTCTTCCCCTCATTCTGTCCATGTCTCGATGTCCATCTCTTCCTTTCGCTCTCCGACTGTCCCTCTCCTCGTCGCTCCTCTCTCGGTCTCACCTGCCTGTATACCCCTGGGACACAATATGACACACACAGAAAATGCCAGGCCTTGCAGGGCAACCTAGATGCTTCTGGTTAACAGCCGTTTTCAAACACACCACCACCCCTGTGGGTGAAAGGATGTGCTTACCCTAGCAGTACTTCTTCCTGGGCAATACGGTAAGTGGTGTGTTTACCAAGACTGGTTGAAACTGCTCCAGTAGTTTAGGAGGAGACGTGGAATATACACACACAAACATACATCCACTTGTATATATGTGTGTGATATGAATTCTGCTCATAGTACGACAGTCATCCTGAGTCAATGATCGTGAAACCATACCACCTGCAATATGGAAAACTCACGTCGCTTCAGAAAGTCAGTTACAAGATTAGGTACAATAGAGAAAGAGAACTAATGACACTCATAACATGTTGGGGGGACAGCGAATCAAAGACGGCGATTTTTTGGCAGAACACACAACAAATCCAACAAGTCTACTAAAGAGACTGCTTGTACTACGCTTATCCGCCTTCATCTGAAGTGTTGCTGTCCAGTGTGGGATTCGCATCAGACAGGATTGAAGAGGGACATCAAAAAGTTCAAAGAAGGGGAGTTCGTTTTGTATCTTCGCAAAGTAAGGGAGTGAGTGTCACGGATATCATACGCGAATTGCGGTGGTAATCATTCAAATAAAGGCGTTTTTCGTTGTGACATTATCTTCTGATGAAATTTCAGTCACCAAGTTTCTCCTCAGAGCGTGAAAATATTTTGTTAGCGCCCACCAAATAGAGAGGAATGATCATCATACTAAAATGAGAGAAATCGGAACTCTTACGGAAAGATATGTGCTTGTTTTTCCCGCACGCTGTTCGACAGCCCAAGGCTAGAGATATAGCTCGACGGTGGCTCTGTGAATCCTCTGCCAGGCCCTTAATTGTGAATTGCAGAGTATGCAAGTAGATGTAAATGTATATGAACACTCGAGAGCAGAAGCAAGGAACGTGTGCGAACAGTCACAGCAAATAGAATACACTTTCCGTCGTTCACCTGTATTTGTTGATGGTTTTCTTCTGCATCCATATGCAGGGAACAGTAAATGACATTTATGAGAACACAGCGCACAGTCACACCAATGTACACCGCTGTAGTACAGCCTCTTCCATTCACTCACAAACACTGAACAGAGACTTCATTGAGGACGCATGTCAACTCTATGGTGGAAGAATATCAGCAGTATATCTATTCCGTAAACACCTGAAAAATGCATTGTGTGTGGCTGTATGTCTGTATGTTGCATATCTCCTCCTAAACCACTGGATCGATTTCAATCAAGCTTGTATACATATCATTTTCTGCCTGGAAAGAATGGCTATGTGTGTAATAACCCACCTATCAAAAGATGAGAGGAGTACGGTACGGGGGGGGGGGCGGGGGGGTAAAAAGCAGTGTAACCCATAACACGCGAATAACCATACTCCATGCTTTCAGTATTTGATTTGAGAATGAGAGCACTCAGTGACTTGCAGATTCTTCTCGTTGACAGCCATGGGAAATGAAGAAAGGAAATCAATTTGCCGTTTCTACATTTTCGCTATTCGCACAGCATCACGTTTTAATTTATTAGTAAGTCGAATCTCTAGAGTATTCCTATGTGTTAGTTATATGCCATACTACGTGAGTCAGCAATGACAAAAACAAAACACCCACAGTTTATGGAGTACGGACGCTTCAGAGAGAGAAGGGAGCCAGGATATCCATCTTCGAGATCTTTCCCTGTCAACCGACTCCAGGACCTGCCCCTCACGTCAAGAAAGAAGAGGAGAATATGGACGACACTCAGAAGGACGGCCGTGCGGAGGTGAGCCAACATCAGTACTATCGTGTGTGCATCGCATTATCAGTCACTCTCCCAGATAGCTCTCTCATTTTTATACGTAGGACTAAGTAAGGAACGCACTTTGTTTTAATCCATTAATACTAAATAGCAGTGGTTACAATATCCTAAAATAAATGACACACAACGGAATGATATTGCTGTGGAAAGCAAACTTCCGTCGTAAAATTAAAAGGATACGGAATATACCATTCGTTTGGAACACAAGCTAAAAACGAATGTTAACAGTTGATTCAGTCTTACGTGATTTCCCATGTGCATTCGACATGCTACTTCAAGTGTCCAGTACACGATGTACGATCATACGCAGTGTTAGCTTCAATACCTGTGCATGAAACTAAGTGCTGCTACGAATTGCAGTGGGCATATGCTGTCGGTAATAAGAGGCACAATGCCGACTTCAATTTCTATTCATAAGTCGCAGGAAAAATATACACGATACCAATGCGACGTAATACGGTTTACAGTTCCAGTGTTTGTGGCCCCCATCAATGCGAAACATGACGAATATTTAAAGAAAATATGTAACCAGACCAAACCACACGAAGGTATGACAGAGAGTTGTATAGTGTGGGGGGCTCTTAAACAAAAGATAATGATGAAGACGTGATCTCTTTTTCTAGTCTTCCAGAATGTGAATTCGTGGTAGATTGGGCGGCGTCATACAGCTTTACACGTATATTCACGTGACGATTAGAGGATCAAGTGAGAGAAATTAGGGTGGCAACAGAGAGTATTATAAATACAAATGTAAGTTCTCGCTAGGAAATTTTCTTGTTTACAATTGCCTGCGTATTTTACTATGTTCTTGCTGTACGTAGGCTTCTGCTCTGCTGTCGCAATTAGTGAACAAAGATGCATCACAAACGTTGTATACAAAACGGATCACAGACAATGTCTATCTTTTTCGACTCATATGTCTAATGACTTGTTTCAGCTTTCTTCATGTGTTGTGTACTACACAGTGCGCGGATAACAATCAGGTGTTTATACACTTAACTTTGCACACCTTCACATTCTTCCCGTTTCAAGTGCGGGGTTCATTATTCCTGGATGCCTTATCATTATTTGTGTCAACCAGCCTTTATTCTGTTAAGTGTGCTCCATTAAAACATTCTGTACCCTTTTCATTAGTGTGCCTCTCAGTTCCATATCTATATTTGACATATTAATTTTTGACAAACGCCTATAGTATCGCATTTCACATTCGTTATTAGCCACAATTATGGTCTGCTTAATTAATACACCATCTGTTTAACAAATCTAAGTCAGTTGTCTAAAGTTTCCTTCAATTAGACATATGGCATCCTAGCTGAATAAGCGATGGTAAAATCAAACCATCTACAGGGCCACGCTGTTGGGCGCGTTAAGAAGAGAAAGCAGCGTCGCAGTCGCCGCTAGAGATGTGGGAATAAACTGGTCGTTGCGCCGCAGGAGGGCCCTGCTGGGGTAAGTCAGCGTCATTACTGCCACGAAGAGCAAGCAGGAAGAGACGGACAGGCAGGATGAGACCTAAGAAACAACATTTACTTCTGAAACTGCACTCGTTGCAAAATGAGCCACTCTGCCAGATCAAGTCTATCGAGAATTTCTGATGCTCCAGACATGCCTCCTTGTCCATAAATTCAGGAAGAACAGTTTAAGGGATTCACTTTATTACAATCAAATGATAGATTGGTTACAAGACAATGATGTAAATCGTGGGTCGTACGGGTAGTTATTATTGTGGGATAGTAAGGCCCGATGAAAAATATCCACGGGTTCGCATTACAACGCTTATGTGAAACACAGCAGCTTCAGACAGCTTCATTTGCACAAATTATAGATCTGCAGCTGTGGCCAACGACTGCCGCGAGTCGGAGACACATCCGTCCATCAGTATGGCAGATTTGAGGTAATGGTGTAAGACTAGCGAAAGGGATCCAGTGTCGACGAATTCATTGTAGATGTAGTTCGCAGTGTGGAATGACGGGGAGTGAAACTGTTTGACTTATTTTTAACGCAAGTATGCCGATAACCGTTTTCTGTGTTTTGCGTAAATACGGGGGACGTGAATTTAACTGAGCACATACTGATGAGCCACTCTGCCAGATCATCTCTATCGAGAATTTCTGATGCTCCAGGCTTGCCTTCCAGACTACATATTCAGGAAGAACTGTTTAAGGGATTCACTTTATTACAATCAAATGATAGAATGGTTTCAAGACAATGATGTAAATCCTGAACTGGAATCAGAGAAGCGCAATAGATTGGCCGACATGAATTTAACTGAGCACATACTGATTTCGAGTAGTGCGCGTTAAGCAACTCGACCTATCACCTGGTTAAAGTTGCTTGTGGAAATACCACCTTTGTTCAGCTTGTCTCTTACAGCGACATGAAATGTCGCTTATGTATCAGACTGGAGAGCTGAACTGCTCGATTACTTGGCTCAGCAAAGGGTGAACTTAAGTACCTCTAGCACCAATTTGATTGAGCCTTTAGCTATTTGCTAGCAAGGAAAGAGAAAGTTAGCTACACGGTAACTATAAATCGTAGTGTCCTATGGTCGCCCAGCCAGTCCCAAACTGAGCACAAATACTTGCGCCAGGACCTATCGCATCAAAGATAATACTGCCATGTACGTAAAGATATAGGTATAAGCGATATTAGCCCTAACTGTTTGCGGAACTGAACACTTGAGTAGGATACACTCGTACGAAACCACAAGCTGAAAATCAATGACGCCCCAAATACCAGTGGCCCTTATGAGGCAGTAAGGAACCTATAAAGAGCACTCGGAACCAATTACAACAATTCGACGATTTATGCGTTCAAGAAAGTGATGACATCTAACGTACATGGTAGAAGCGAAATGACTACCTTAAAATAGCAGAAAACTTGGTAAGAATTAGTCGAAGTTAATCAGACTTCGAGTACATTCCAACTGTATTAATGAAATCCTCTGTGACTGACACAAATGGCATAGTGAAATCAACTTAAGTTTTTTAAAACAGACATGACACATGAAGAGCATCAGTGCAGTCTTTTCTGGTTTATTACAACCCCATCAACAACAATTCACGTGATGAGATAAGCGTGAGATTCAAACTGCGTAACTTACCCAGACTATTTGTGTGAAATAGTAGTAATAACAGTCGGTAGAGAACATACGAAGTCAATGGCACAGCTCGTAAAAATGTGTTACTGACTCTCACTGGACACAATCAGAGATGGCCCAAGAGCCTTGGTGCAGGTTCTGAAGGGCTTACTCCGAAGATCAAACCAGATGTCATCCCATTTTTAAGTCCACTTCATCCGCGATCAGCATAATAACTGAAGTTTTAGCACGTAAAGATACTAGTTAAGAGCAAGAACACTGTACACAGATATAAAGGAATCTAATATAACAGGTGTGAACTGATGAAATTGAGTTGCGTTAACAACCTTACAGCAGATACAGGGGATCTGATACAATACAGGAACAGCGTGAAAATCTACTACGTGTCACTAAATACACTACAGGCCATTAAAATTGCTACACCACGAAGATGACATGCTACAGATGCGAAATTTAACCGACAGGAAGAAGAAGCTGTGATATGGCGTGTCACCCGGCGTGATGGTATGGGGTGCCATTGGTTGCACGTCTCGGTCACCTCTTGTTCGCATTGACGGCACTTTGAACAGTGGACGTTACATTTCAGATGTGTTACGACCCGTGGCTCTACCCTTCATTCGATCCCTGCGAAGCCCTACATTTCAGCAGGATAATTCACGACCGCATGTTGCAGGTCCTGTACGGGCCTTTCTGGATACAGAAAATGTTCGACTGCTGCCCTGGGCAACACAGTCTCGAGATCTCTCAGCAATTGAAAACGTCTGGTCAGTGGTGGCCGAGCAACTAGCTCGTCACAATATGCCAGTCGCTACTCGATGAACTGTGGTATCTTCTTGAAGCTGCATGGGCAGCTGTACCTGTACACGCCATCCAATCTCTGTTTGACTGAATGCCCAGCCGTATCAAGGCCGTTATTACGGCCAGAGGTGGTTGTTCTGGGTACTGATTTCTCAGGATCTGTGCACCCAAATTGCGTGAAAATGTAATCACATGTGAGTTCTAGTATAATATATTTGTCCAATGAATACCCTTTTATCATGTGCATTTCTTCTTGGTGTAGCAATTTTAATGGCCAGTAGTGTATATGCCATGCCAGCTCAGTAAGTAACTATAAGATCAAACCACCGACAGGTCCACGTTATTGGGCGCTTCAAAGTGAATAACGTCGTAGAAGATAATCCACCGTCTAAAGATCAAGATAGCGACCTGACTACACAAGGAGAGATTTTCTGCAAGGAACAAGAGATAATACTGTTCAATACGCCGCAGGAGGGCCCCAGTGAGGTAAGTAGACATCGTTTCTAACATTAAGAGTATGCGCGTGAGACCGATGAGGAAACAGTTACATCTGTGAACTCACTGCGGAATCAGCCACTTACGCAGGTGATATCAATCGAGAAAATCTCATTATTTGTACGTATCTCCATGACTGTAAAATACAGTTGTCCCTCATCTTTACATGAAGTATTAACAGACTGATTCACGATATTAGAATTCAATAGTATAGAAACCGATGTGTTCGTAGACCCAAATGTAAATGAGAAGTACTACTCAGGGAATGTAAGATTCCGTTGTAAAACTGTCACGGGTTCGGCAAATATTACTCGTGTTACAGACACTTGCCAATAACGACTGTGAGACCGCCAACTGTAGAACTCCGTCATGACGGGTCTCAGCGCCGGGTAGAGTGGCCGAGCGGTTCTAGGCGCTACAGTCTGGAACTGCGCGACCGCTACGGTCGCAGGTTCGAATCCTGCCTCGGGCATCGATGTGTGTGATGTCCTTAGGTTAGTTAGGTTTAAGTAGTTCTAAGTTCTAGGGGACTGATAACCACAGAAGTTAAGTCCCATAGTGCTCAGAGCCATTTGAACCATTTGACGGGTCTCAGTGGTCCGAATTCTGCTACCAGTCGGAGACACAGCCTTTATCAGTATTGCATGTACCAGGCAACGGTGTAATATCAGCAGTTGAATTTCAGTTTCCGACAAAGTCGTAATTGACCTAGTGCAACTTATGGTACTTACTTTGGAATACCATTTACGATTGGCATGTCTCTTACAGAGATGTAAGACTTCGCCAAAATAAAACATAGGAGACAATCTGAGTAGCCGTCTTTCATTGTTTGCAGATGATGCTGTCATTTACCGTCTTGTAAGGTCATCAGTCATCAGATGATCAATATGTCTTGAAAAATGATTTAGATAAGATATCTGTATGGAGCGAAAAGTGGCAATTGACACTGAGTAAAGAAATATATGAAGTTATTCACATGAGTATCGGTACTAAAAGAAATCAGCTAAATTTCGATTAAGCGATAAGTCACACAAACCTGATGGCTGTAATTTCAGATAAATACTTAGGGACTACAATTACAAATAACCTAAATTGGAACGATCACATAGATAACATTGTGGATAGGGCGAACCAAAGACTATGATTCATTGGAAGAACACTTACAAGGTTCAACAGATATACTAAAGAGACTGCTTACACAACTCTTGTCCGCTCTATTCTGGAGTATTGCTGTGCGGTGTGGGATCCGCATCAGGTGGGACTGACGGATGACATCGAAAAAGTACAAAGAAGGGCAGCTCGTTTTGCACTATCGTGAAATAGGGAAGATAGTGTCACAGACATAATACGTGAATTAAAACAAAGGCGTTTTTCGTTGCGACGGGATCTTCTCATGAAATTTCAATCACCAGTTTTCTCCTCCGATTGCGAAAACATTCTGTTGGCGCCCACCTACATAGGGAAAAATGATCATCACGATAAAATAAGAGAAATCAGGGCTCGCACAGAAAAATTGAAATGCTCGTTTTTCCCGCCTGCCGTTCGAGAGTGGAACGGTAGAGAGACAGCTTGAAGGTGGTTCATTGAACCCTCTGCCAGGCACTTTATTGTGAATAGCAGAGTAATCACGTAGATGTAGATGTAGATGTAGATCCTACTGAATGATAGCTGAAAAATTCTACTGGTCGCTAGTGAGGATAAGAACGTCTGGCTTCTGTGCGATTGCTGCCGTTGTCATTTGCTATCAAAGAAACCGGAAGTTCTTTAGATGCTGCTCTGTAATGAAAATCTGGACCACAGTAGCATACACTCGTCTGGTCAGTCACACCTTAAACAGTCACATTAACTCAAAGAAATATCACAATCAAGGGCAAAACCTCCTGTGTAGTTACACACAACTAAGTACAATTAGGCAAACCTCTTAGTGGAGCAGAGCATTTCTGCGTGCTACGCAGGAGTCAGTGGGTGTGAAACCAGGAGCTGGAAATAATTGACGCCATGAATACCGGTACCACCAAGAACATGTGAAGCGGTAGAGGACGGAAGAGGCAGTCACAACAGTTACAACACTTCAACGATTGTTGCCTACAAGAAGATTATTATATCCCATCTAACACGGATGGTACATCTAGTACTTTCAATTGATAAAGGTAATTTGGTATGATCTCTTGAAACAATTGAGTAGGATATATTCGCCCTCATAAACATTCCAACTGCGTAAATAAATGATCGTCTGACCTAAACAGAGATGTTCCACAAGAATATTGTCATCTCTCTTCCAAAACTGCTCACACAATGAGAGCACAATTCGATCCAATTTCGTGGGGTCTCCTCTGCTCTGTTACAACACTTCTTCGAACATTGAAACAAACGTCATCTTGTAAATGGATTGTCAATCCATACCATCAATTTCACTTGATAAGAAGTGCAGTGGCCCACGTTATGAGGAAGTATTACTGTCTCTCGTTGAGGCGAAAGTAGATTTCCCACGTGTCTCCAAGCAGGCTCTGCTAGAGATACTATGAAGACGAAACTGGAAGTCATTCCATCTGTATGTCCACATTAGTTTTCAACACTATAATACTTAAGTTTTGGAACCCGAAGGTAATTAACAAGGTATTACCACATCCTCAATGGATGCTAGTCTATAAAGTGGAATTACTTTGTTTTCTACAGATTAGGCTGCTTTAGAATTAAGCTGTTTAAGTTACAGCTAGAACAATAGTGAGGATTATACTGTGTTCCAGCCTGAGCAACAAGTTTGAGGTAAAGCCTACAAATTATGATCTGATGTATTAAAAGCATTTAGTTTGACACAGCTGTCGCGGATTGACAAAAAAATTTACTCATAGGTAGAAGTTAACAGAGCAGCGTGTGCGAGATACACAATTTGATCAAAAGTGTCCCGACATCTGGTTGAAAGTGACTTACAAGTTCATGGCGCCCTCCATCGGTAATGCTGGAATTCAATGTGGTGTTGGCCAACCCTTCCACTCTCGCAGGCATAAGTTCAATCACGTGCTGGAAGGTTTCTTGGGAAATGGAAGCCCATTCTTAACGGATTGCTGCACTGAGGAAAGGTATGGATGTCGTTCGGTGAAGGCTGGCACGAAGTCGGCGTTCTAAAACATCCCAGACGTGTTCTATAGGATTCAGGGGAGGACTCTGTGCAAGCCAGTCCATTACAGGGATAATATTGTGTGTAGCCACCCCACCACAGGCCATGCACTATGAACAGGTGCTATTCTGTCTTGATACATTATGCCATTACCTCTCTCAGCATGTCAAAAAATCTGTCGCCAGTGTACTCAGTCAAATATTTACTCTTGATCGATGTAGGCAATATACAGAGGGTCTAGGAGGAATGGTCTATATTCAGAGATACGACAGGGACCATCATTTGAAGCAAAAGAGGCTAGCAAACATGGACTTTAACCTTGTGCCTCGCAGTGCATTCATAACTTAGTCTGGGCGCTAATGACCATTGTAGTTGTGCGCCTTGAAAAAAAAAAAAAAAACAGTAAAGCTGCACAAGTGCCCAAAGTTCTGAAAGAGAGCACTTTACAGCCCATATTTGCAGGAATTATTTTTCTTGATTTGGATTTGGGTCATACTTATCCCCCTCAAAATATAGAAGGCCAGGACGTTGCAGTAGAAGAGATTTTGTTACAATATCGAAGATGAAGCGTTCGTAGCTGCATTTCAGAGCCCATGTTTAGTAGACTTTTAAGCTACGAATGATCGTTCCTGCCATACGCCTAAATACTGACCATTCCTCCTACGACACTCTGCTGCATTCTTGGCTCTTGCTTAGTCTTGTCTCAGGTATTAGCCGTAACCTGAGTATTGCTTCTCGTGTGCCTATAGCTCCTCTAAAGCCAAACTTATCTTCCATGTCTTGTACACCTATTCTTTCGTCAGTCCGCGTTACAAAGATAGAGGTCGAGATCTGGGTGGCATGTGTTCTCAAACTGAGGGTGCTACATTGCTCACACTTGCGTTGGAGCTGTAACTATTCTTCGAAGTCTGTTCGATGTTCCCTGGTTTCGTATGTAATTTGTATGAAATGGAACAGTTCTTCATGCAGCTGTTTCCTAGCAGTCTTGACGAGTTCTGCTGGTTTATCACCATCTTTGGTGGCTTTCCCATATTTTAGCTGCTTGACTACGAGATAAAATTGATCACGTGGGGAACAGACTCCCTCCTCTTCCGGATTGCTTGCCTCAACGTTCTCCAGTTCCTTATCTTCACTATTTCTTGTATACGGCTTTTCAAGGCATTGTTTCCACCATTCTAGTGCATCTTTATTATCATAGAACAAGAACCACATGAGGATGTAGCAGGTAGCTTGAAATACATTAAAGGGTTACGAAAATATACTCCACTTATTGAAACAGATATAACACGTCCACATAGCGGCAAAGTGAAAATATCCTGGATGTTACACCATACATCGTGCGCAACATAAAAAATTACAATAGACGTGTTATCAAATGCCATGATAATAAGTCTAGAATAACCAATTACAGAAAATTAGGAAAATGAAAGTGTGCTGAATGTTAGAATGGTAATGAAGCTGTTGAATGTGGAGTTATATGATCTGCTGTTTTAATACTTACGATGAGTTAGCCACTACTACCAGAATGCACCACGATAGAATCTTTTTCGCGCGATGGTATATCCATGCAGTCTAGGTCTCTCTTCTTCAATGAATAACATCAGTACGGCCATTTCCTCTTGGTAAGTATGAGCCAGGCAACTGTTAGAAAATCTTCACGTGGTGATGTTGTTGATAGTGCGGTCTTCCGTCTGAGTATGATGAGAGGCAATTTCTCACGGTAGTCTATCCTGCGACAGGCTCTTTGCCTCTCCGTAAGTGCAGCAGCCGACATTCATTTCAATCTGCATACTGTGTTCAACTCGTCTTCTACCTGTACAAATTTTACAACCCTTCCACGTCCTCTCCCCACACACGATCTTCAAAATGGTTCAAAATGGCTCTGAGCACTATGGAACTTAACTTCTGAGCTCATCAGTCCCCTAGAACTTAGAACTATTTAAACCTAACTAACCTAAGGACATCACACACACCCCTGCCCGAGGCAGGATTCGAACCTGCAACCGTAGCGATAGCGCGTTTCCAGACGATAGCGCCTAGAACCGCTCGGCCACACCGGCCGGCCCATTTACGATCTCGCACCAACTTTTAACAACATACGATCCTTTGATACCCCACGATGCATACTAGAAATTGATCCCAGCTTTCAATCTAATTGTGTGATAAAAGACGTTCTCCTCCATTTCGATTCATTTTCTTCTCGCAATTTACACCCTGTACCCAGTTTATCTTTAGTACTCTCCTGTATAAATATATCAAAGCTATATATTCCATTCTTTCTGAACTATCTTCAGCGTTCCACTCATGTACATGGCTACACTATAGACAAATACCTCGAGAGAGGTCTTCCTAGAACTGAAATTACTATTATAGGTTAACTAATTTCTGCTTTTCAGAAACGTCTTTCTTGCTATTCACATCCTGATGTTTACAAGTCCTCTACTTCGCTAATAATCTGTTACTTTTATCCAAACAACAAATCTCAGTTTACTTCTCTCAGTGTCATTCGTTAATATTTTTCCACCTTCAACTCCTAATTCAATTCCACGACATTTTACTATCCTACTTTTACTTTTGCTAGTATTCATTGATAATCTCTTTTCAAGACATTACTCATTTCATTCAACTGATAATCAAAGGAACATTGGTGTATCTTACAGAACAGTAATGTCATGAACCCAACTTAAAGTTCTATTTTTTCTACCTGAGCCTTAATCCCCATATCTAATTTCTGTCTATTTTCCGTACTGCTTGCTGAATTGCTAGGTTACAAACGTATCTCACTCCCGTCTTCACTGCTGTACGCCTCAGAGATCCTGAGACCTTCATAATTGCACTTTGTTTTATGCACAAGTTTTGTACCACATCACTCCCTGTGTTTTATCCCTGTGACCCTCAGAAATTGAATTATTAACGATTTACTGTTGCTTTGCAGCAGTCTGTCTTCAGAGTCGTAAGGGTGCAAATGACTTGGAAACTTGTGAGCATTTGGTCTGTCTGGGAAAGTGATTATTACATGTTTTGGAAAGTCTGAGTGTATTTCGCGTGGAACACCTTTTTCAGGCGCTCTACCAGTGATCTTAACAATTTTGAAACACTGTACTGTACGCCAAGAGCCTTTCTTCGAATTGAGTCTTTTACCGCTATGTGAAACTCTTTTCAGTGTACCATATTTCACTTCTAATCTTCTTCCACATCCTTTTTTAAGTTGGTTTACTTTGTAGGACCCATTCAAATGTTAAATCCAGCTTTCAGCCTTCCATCCTTTGGTTCGTATTGGCTTGCCAGGTAAGCGTTTGATATTTTTAAATCAGAATCTCTCTCCTCTAACGGTTTCCATAATTTTCCCATATATGGTGTCTAACTTTCCGATTGTTAAACACGCTTCTATTGTTTCGCATTTCTTCCGCATCCAGCCTTGTTTTCCCGTTTTCTGCTTACTGCAATACTTATTTTTACTAGCTTGTATTCACGTTTGAGGCTACATTTTCTGTTTCTCTTTTTTTAATTTTCTTCTTTTAACAGTTAAAATCAGCATCTGGTGAATTAGGCAAGAATTCTATTGGAAATAATCTGTTTGCCCATTTGATTCTCTACTGCCCTCTCTATTTCATGTATTCCATTCGTCTTCTAATGCAGTGTTTCCCCTTTCTCAGTGGGTTTTGGACTTACCTCGGACCATTTTTCCAGATTTCAAACTTTCTGCAGCTTCTACAGTTTCAATTAGCCGTTTATATTCAACAAAGTATGGATATAGTCCATAACTGCTCCTGGGAAGAGATACGAGTTTAAAATCTGGTTTTCAAATCCATGTCTTGTTAATACACATTCTGAGCGGCATTGAAAACATAGGGAATAAGAGCAAATGGGGAATTCTGCGCCATTTGCGAATCCACAGACCACATAACGCTTGTAAATGACGCATTTCTTCGTCGGATGGTAGTGTCATTTTCCGAGTCTATACTAGCACTACTGAAGTCGAAAAGACCGACATACATAAAATTTGTATCTCGTACTTCAGTTGACCTGTACACCTGGTGCTAGACGAAAAAGCGACATATGTAACAGTAACGTGATTTACCTATATAGGTCAGTTGAAGTACAGAATACACATGTCGTAACTGACTTTATTTATCATTCGCTGATACCAATTAGTATCACATTCTTCAGTTGACTTATACAGCTTAACAGAAGATTGGGCTACAAATTTCACTGCTATTGGTTTTCTTGTCGTCTCTAGCAAGACTGTGATAAATTTCAGTCGATATTATTAGTACCGAAGCCAAAAATAAATTGTATCCCATACTGCTGTTGACCTACATAGATCGACAGGTTGCCAATGTTACGTACGTAGATTTCATCGTTTTCGTTAGCACTAGTATCTTATTGACCTATATAGGTCAACTGAAGTATGGGATGAAAATATCATGTACGTAGATCTTTCCGCCTTCGCTAGTAATGCCATCTACATAAGAACAGAATGTTAGTAGTAGTGGAGGCGAAAGAAACACCTTTACAATTTGTATCCCGTACTTCACTTGACCTATACAATTCAAATGAAGAATAGGATACCAATTCTACAGAAAACGAAGAAATCGACATACTTTAAATTTTATATCCTACTGCAACTAACCTATACAGATCGACTGAATTTCGAGGTACAACTCATATATATGTCAACTGAGGTATTCTACGCTACTACTACTTCTATCCTTTTTTTCCTTTATTTTTTACATAAGTACTAGGACTCAAACAAGCGATATTCTTAACATTATGGTCGAAATACTACTGGATGGTATATATGTCTACCACCGTTTTTATCTCCTGCATTCCTTAGTTTATGAACACATGTCTCAACTGTTAAATATGCATAGAAAATCATTTCTGGAAAATTCTGACATCATTGGTCAGAGCCGACGGGTTGTATCCTGTTCTTCAGTAGGCCCAAAGCTTTTTAGTTACGGACATGCTGCTAGTATGAGAATCTCAGCGGTACATTATTGTGCAGTCGGTGATAATGGAAGACCCTCTTTTTCATACCATACACTAAGTCATCAGCTTCTAATGCCTGTGCGGTAATAATATCCCAGTATCTTACTTACTACATCTTAAACATTATCACTACTATTCAAATTTTTAATTTCTTTTGACTCTGACATAAAAGAGTGATGCTCCATATAAACCTCTTGTTCACCTCAATGTCTGAAAACTCTTACCCATTATTTCATAATGTAAGTTATAGTGTATAATGTTGTTTCTAGTTTAACCAAGCACCTAACACCAACATGGATGCCTAGGTGGATGCTGCCAAGATGGATCAAGAGGACGAGAAAGTACCTGAGTGTCTCGTGAATGTAGTCAAGATAGCAAAAGCCTGTCAAGATTTAGAGGAGAAGGCAGCTGAGAGTCTCATGGGTGCTCACTAGATGGGTGAAGAGTGTGGAGAGATTGAGGAAGGGGCAGATGAGGGTCTTGTGGATGCTGCTGAGATTGACCCAGAATGTGGAGATGAGGAAGAAGGAGCAACTGAGGGTCTCGTGAATGCTGCCAGGATGGAACAAATCCATCACGATTTAGAGAAGGAGGCAGCTGAGAATCTCATGGGAGCTGCCAAGATGGGTGAAGCGTGTGGAGAGATTGAGGAAGGGGCAGATGAGGGTCTTGTGGATGCTGCTGAGATTGGTCCAGCATATGGAGATGAGGAGGAAGGGGCAGCTAAGGGTCTCGTGAATGCTGCCAGGATGGAACAAATCCATCAAGACTTAGAGGAGGAGGCAGCTGAGAGTCTCATGGGTGCTGCCGAGATGGACAAAGACTGTGAAGATGAGGAGGAAGGGTCAGCTGAGACTCTCGTGAATGTTGCCAAGATGAAACAAGCCCCTAAAGATCTAGAAGAGGACACAGCCGAGAGTCTCATGGGTGCTGCCAAGATGGAGGAAGTCCGTGTAGAGGTGGAGGATGGGGCAGCTAAGAGTCTTTGGAGCCAACCCTCTGGCGGCGCTGCATGCACCCACTGAAAAAATGTTCATTTGTTCCAAAAGTTCCTGTATGTGTACAGTTTGTGTTCTGTTTGTTTTTTCTTTTGTTTTTCGTTCAGTGTTTCATTTTTGCTGCGTTCATTTAATGTTGTTTCTGTTCATTCATTTCTCAATTTTCATTAACAATTATTGGTTTTCTTAATGCAAAAAATAAATTTTACGTATTTCACCAACTGTTCTCTTATTTTTTAGTGTACATCTGCGACAATAATAGTTGCCGTAATGAAAGTACATTTAATTTTCAGTTTATTCTATAGCTGGCTCTCTCCCTGTCGTTACAATGAAGCCAACAATAGACAAAACCCGGGGCTCAGTCTACGGCATTTATGAAGCTCATTTCAGTGGCATTGAAAGGTCTATGATATATGCAGCACACTAGTCATCAGCAAGTGTTACATTCACTTCTATATTGCAAACCTCACATAATGCTGATTTACGCAGTCTGATTTTATAGTTGCTACAGAGGGTTAGGTAACCACCGCAATATCGTTGGCCCAATGTCTCTAATGACTCTGGGTAGGATCATGGCCTGGACAAATGTCCACCATTGTGACCAATCTGTGTGAGTGTATTTCATGGCTGCAACACGTGTGGGAGTGCGTTGGATGAAAAATGAGGAAAGAATATTGCAGAGATTGCTGTTTTCCCCTATGTAGCTAACTTTTTGTAGTAGAAGCGTACATCCTTAAATCTGAGAGTTGACAGATGTGGGACATATTGTTTGTGATCCTCTCTGCTTCTCCACTGAGTTTCTTTCTAGCTTGTTTAAAAATACTGTCATGACTTGCTGGAATACACACTCTGAAGTCAAGCTGCCATAGAGAGGAATTGTCTCCCATTATTTTATGGTATGAGTAGCTATATGATTCTTCGCGAATAATACATGCGCAATAAATTAGATCGTTTCAGTTTTCTCTAGAGAGAAGAAATAGAGTAGTAGTGGTACTGGGATTAACCTTTCAGTGGGGAGAAGTCCAAATTCGAGCACGTATCCTTCTCTGACCAGCTTCTCATCTGAATAGCATGGTAATATAATCCGCTCTAACGAGAAAAAAATGTATCGTCTGCCACTCAGCTTAATTATGCCACTCATTCCTATCCTCAGTGAGTATTGTTGCACTATGTTCTCATCAGAAGTATGTAAAATAACTCAGTTATTTACGGTTAGTGTGCTACGAAAGTACGTGCGTGAGCAATAGAGATTTTTTTCATGTGCTTCACCAACGTGTACTATTTGAAAGCAAGTGTGTGGTGGGAAAACAAAGCATACGACTTTGTAACTACATACAGTAGGTGCATGGCGTGATGCACCATCTCCACATGCTAGATGGTCTCATTATAATTTAATTTAGTGCAATGGATATGGAAGGGAAATGTCCTCAGTAACTAATTGGTCGGGTTTACAACTGGGCCGTAATACAGTCACTTATTAAGAAATCAACTGGGGCACCATACGCCTACCAGAAATTGTGGGCAATCAGAACGGAGACTGAATATTTACAAACGGTACACAGAGAGAGCTCACCTACCCATTGATTGTAGAAGCTAAGCAAGTAACCGTAAGAATAAAAAGGTGAGCTCATCGGTATATCAGCGTAACAGAATGCACAACATCGCACAGGCCAAGTGAGAAGAAACCTCACCGTCTATGTAGCTGTGACCACGTGCGAGCATAGTAGAGAAATTGCATATACCTTACTTACAGCGACATCGTCCATGTATCGACTACACGCACACAAAAGATTTATATCAAATTCACATTAACACACACACACTGCCTGATCTGGAAGCTATGGACAAGGAGCGGATGCCCATTGTCTGTACAGTCATGCTCACATGGCTTTTTTAAGACGATGATATACACGTTACTCACCATTTAATAGATCTTGATTCCGATAAAATGCACACACTAATATTCTTTCTCAATGTATATTTGCACACGCATGCTGTCTTAAATGAGAGCCATAGATGAACGATGAGAGGTCATTGTCTGTGTAGCCATGGCCAAGTGTGACATGGAGAACCGTGGCATACAGTTTACTGACCGTGAGGCCATTCGTCACTGTAAGAACGTTCACACGATAATATTTTTATAGAGTACACACGCAAACACGAACTTATTCGGTATGAAACGTCCGAGTTAAAGTTAAAGCTAATTGGCTGTGCATCCCATGGAAGGCAATGGCTGATACGTTTCTCATAACAAAATCATCAGTTGATCCTATACAAATTGCTGGAAGAATAAGAACGGAGCACCTGTAATTAAATAATGATAACATCAGCTGTCCTGAAGCTAAAGGCTTGGGCGAATATTCACGCACACTGATGATTCAGTGACTGTACAAGGGAAATTCCATGAGACTGTGCTGTCTCTACTGAAGTTACCAGAAGTATAAAAATTTATGTGTGTTACAACACTTCCCTACTATTAACAGACCTGAAGAAAGCGATTAATCAGTTACATTTGTAAATAACTCATTCTTGTACCGTAGACAGCCATCTGAAAAGGACGCTCCGACGGAGCTACCGTTCACTTAAAAGACGGAAATACGGTGCCCATCGTGGCCTGCAGATGAGGCAGCACCGACTTTCTGTTCCACGATGGAATAAACTGAATCACTTTCGTGACCAACCACGGCACAACACATTTCAGACTATTGTATATCTCCGTCATACCTATTTTGTTTGCATTGTTTCCCAGAAACATAGGTAGGTAACAACTTGACATTTCACGTGCATTTGTGGGTGCATCAGCAAACATTTATGCTCGTGACTCACTCCACGCTATCTACATGGTAATAAATTACGGACACATATTGGGAAAAAGGGGGGGGGGGATACATGCACTAGTTAATAACTAAACCTGTTATCCGCAATCTTCCTTAAAGGGCTACTGGTACACTGGCTATGTAAACTTATTAAAAATATACTAGTACTGATACAATTCAAAATGAAGTAGCACTTGTATAACGCATGTAATACCAAAAGCCGTAGTAATTTAACGGTACATATGGTAGCCTATCAGTATTAATGTAACATTGTAATTATCATCTTATACAGACCTCAAATGATTTGGTTAATTAATGTTTTGATTAAATGAACCTCCTCCTTCCATGATCATGGCCAAATAGTGATTTTTATCCACTGAATACAAACTAGCTGTTACCGAGACACAGAATTGAGTCGGAGTTCGATACAGACTGATGTATCGAGATATTATGGTTCTGCTAGATCTTATTAATTCGTTGAGTATACCAACTGTCCTGATTCCACCTTACTAATCGTTTAAAATTAGAGTAAGGTTGCCTGCGTACGCCTAACCTGCATTCTTCATCAGTAGGAATGTAAGGGGTTTATGGATCAAGGGTGCACACCATTCCTTCCTCTGAGGATAGTAGGTAGAGACTCCGACTGTAGCAGGTGGAGGTCATGTCCCTGCCTATGCCGTGCCTATTTCTATCATTTCATAGTGTCTCGGTCCTCCAGTCTCACGCTAGTAATTTACCAGCCATGAAAACTGAAACAGCCAGTCAGATTACAATATTAAACTTAAATGTAAACTTTCACGGCCGGAAATATCATGTCCATTATAATTATCCGGGCTGTTATGCCGTGGTCGGTTGATGAATTCTGTGGTGATTCCCAACGTTTCGTCTCCGACTGCGGGAGACATCTTCAAGTGGGTCCGTAGCTTGATGGAAGGTCCAACACACACACTGGCTCGCTACTGTCTGTCAGTAGCGAGCCAGTGTGTGTTGGACCTTCCATTGAGCTACGGACCCCCTTGAAGACTGACTGTCAGTAGCGAGCCAGTGTGTGTGTTGGACCTTCCATCAAGCTACGGACCCCCTTGAAGACTGACTGTCAGTAGCGAGCCAGTGTGTGTGTTGGACCTTCCATCAAGCTACGGACCCCCTTGAAGATGTCTCCCGCAGTCGGAGACGAAACGTTGGGAATCACCACTGAATTCATCAACCGACCACGGCATAACAGCCCGGATAATTATAATGGACATAATATTAAACTTGCCTTTAAAACGAAACTGCCAATCGCCATTCTTGTTCTCTGTACCTTCCAGAAGCCAATAATTCTCCAAATTGAGCATGACCTTACCTAAATTGACTATATTTTTTAATAGACTGTGTTAACATATTGATAATATTGGTGTATCTTACAGTTCTTCAGAGCCTAAAATATATTTATTATCTATCGAAATGCACATGACACTATAGCTGATTAAATAGCAAATTGGTTATTGTACACATCTCCTAATTGTCTGTCGTAATTAACAAATTACGAAATGATATTGGCATTCCTATTCTAGACCTACATGAGGGAATGAACTCTCTGTAAAAAGATCGAATGTTCATCACCTGACATATTGTTAAGCACTTTTATAGAGGGGACGGGGATGGAAGTTTTAAGCTTATTGCTATTCACTAGCAAAATGTAATCGATGTTACTGAACGCCAATACTGTTTGTTTTACGTTAGAACTTTAACATACATGTGGTAACTTGTATAACCATCAATGTTATAGCACACACGCTACAATAGAACTGATACTTTATGACGAGATAGCTAATGCCTTGTATCATTTGCACTACATATTATCTTGATACACAATGGAAGTTTTATCATGTTCCTAATACAAGATGCAAACACCCAACATGTCCAAAGGATAAGATCGTGTGACTCCCACCTGAGGCCTAAAACCCTAAATGCGTATTCTCAAATTAACTAAAACAGTAATATATCTACATCTGTAACTGTGATATAACACGTGATGTACTAAAATAACTTGCTACGCTCTCATCTCATGGCTCTTGTTAACTGTACAAGAGACTGTGGGAAAAAATCAAGCTGATCAAGCATCATTTTAGGGGAGAAGATTACCGTTTCTTGACAAGGTCTTTGATGCACTTTATCGCTTAAACTACGTATTACTGTAGTACCACATGGTAATTTTGCACTGCACTATTATGACGTGTAAAGAAACAAAATGATGAAAGAAAATGATGATTTACGTTACGGATAAATAAAATTTTTTACGTTAACATTTTCATGACTGAAGCACTTTTGCAAGGCACATGGATCCTAAAATTCGATATTTCCACGTGTATTTGTATAATTCTTCACAGTACTTTTGGATCATATGTTGGCATCAGTGATATAACTTGCATGTTTATCTGCGATTTCATGCCGAGTTTTGTACCACAGATTAAAGAAAGCAAGAGTTGTATATATTATTTAACAAAATACGTAGAACCGTTTCCTAGAAGAAAACAAAACACACTTGGCACATTATCTGACTCAGAGCTTAAAGTGTATTTGTCAGTGAGAATATGTCTATGTTTCTATGCAAGTAAACATTTTATTCCCACAGCTAAACCGTGTGTATAGTGCTACAACGATGAAAATTAATATTACGACGATGTCAAACCTTATTTTCATGATTTAAAGAAGTATTCATGATATTAAAAATGTAATTATAATTTTATTATTTTCATTTTTGTGCTCAGTGTATCAAAGACTTTCTAGTGCACGGAATAAATTAGCATGTTTGTACTACGAAACTATATATGATTGTTAAGGGTTAAGCATGTAATAATTCGATGTAAGACATTTTGTTGAGTCTGAATTTTGTTCTCGTACTGGTCGGTAGAGAAGGAAAAGTTCCTTAATCGATGTGAAGGTATGAAGGCTGTAAAAGGGAGAGAGAGAGAAGGTAAATACAAGCTATTCAAAACAAATACCTCTAAAGTGTAACGTCTTGTGATTTCCTATAACTAAAAATTGCAAGGTTTAATCTGAGCCTGTCCTGAATAACAGCGAAGAACATTTATGTTATCATATATTTTCTTCGCTTGATCACGGTTGTGATTCGCATGTTTCTTTTTGTTACGCGACGTGTTATGAATATTTTCATTATACGCGCAAAAGTGCACACAGCTTTAATCGAACATGCGTCTTTCGGAAACGATAATTTTTAATCAATACAATTACGCGAATACTGTCTAAATCGCAACCGTGATCGCAAAAGTGTTTCCTGGACCAAGTAATTCTTATGAAATGTGTATTCTCCAAAGCGAGCAGCATTGCACTATCGCTGACTCACAACAATCGAAAGAGTAAAAACAGTGCTTAAACAAAATTGCCACCTTTTTATAATTATTATTATCTCATTAAATAAATAAATAGCAATTCAGTGGCTATCCAATCAATAAACAGAGTGGGCAATTCAAGCACTTTTGCAAGGCACACTAGATCCTAAAATTCGATATTTCCACGTGTATTTGTGTAATTCTTCACAGCTAAACCGTGTGTATTACTTGCCAAAACTTATAAACTAAAACCAATATCAAAGTCAACTATATGTGTTAGTAAGACCCAAACAAAGGAATCAACTGTATCTCCCACTGGAGAATTATAACAAATTGCCTCATGTATTACTACGTTTCAGCAAATCTGTAATAGATTATCCCATCTTACAGCAAAATTGTAAGAAATTGCCCCTTAAATCGCCTTATTTACAGCAAAGTTGTTACAAAGTGCTCCAAAAATTATGTCGTTACAGCAAAATTGTAAGATGTTACCACAAATTCCGCTCGGCAGCAGCAAAATTGTAACAAAATTATGCTATATTACAATAAAGTTGTAACAAATTGCCCAATATATAATAAAATACCTTATATTTAACAGTGTTATAACAAATCTTAACAAGTTACCCCAAATTGTAAATAAATGCTCAACAAATAAACATGCGCCACGTAAATTGTAATAACTTATTGCATGCTACGATGTGCTACTCGAAAACTATCGTAAAATACCCTACACATCCCCATGTTGCACCAAATTGTCAGAAGGTTTTACTATTTCGTGTACCATGAGATAAACACCATTTGCGATAGTTTTCTCTAAAATGACGAAGTATGGTGTGAGAAATGTCTTGTAGTCTCCACTGTGCGATGACATATGTCAGCATTATCTGCAAAGGATGGCAAATGTGTTGTACTGCATGATAATGTTGACTCCCCATCTTGTGGGTCACTATAACGTTTGGATGACTTTCATATTGAGATGAGACAAACTAAGACCAGTTTTGACAAATAAAGTGTTTTGAAGTGGGTATAACTTTGTTTAGTTTAGTGCAAAAATTAAAAAAATCTTGTACACTGGTGCACTCTGACAGTAACTTCGATCAGCAGTTGTGGCATGTGTGTTTGTGACGCTATAGATCAATTTTTTACATACTTCGACAAATAATACAAGTACTCCTTGACTTCTTCAATACATGGTACAAAGATCGAACTACGATCTTTCGTTAACATGTAACTTATATTGGCAGTGCCAAAATGCAAGTCATGTAATACCACAGCTGCCAGAAGCTACCCGGCTTGGTTGCCCCCTTCTCAGTACGGCTTCAGACACTGCTGTCCTACCCACATACGCGCAGTACCCTGCCAGCCCATCAGTCAGCAGGATTACTTCTGAGGACTATGACGGAGAGTGCCGTTGTTACTCGCGAGAGCAGCCTGTCGCCTCTGGTGCGCCGCATTCTGCCTCCGCCTTTCTATCGTGCACTTGTTCACGTTTATTACTCCTAAGAACTGTGAAGTGGCAGATTCATTGGTTTCAATCACATCTGAAATTATGCCATTTATGAAACCTCAAATATGGTTAGTGATGACTGAAGCTTGGGAGTCCGTTTTGCAGAGGAGGGAGGTGTGAAACAGGGAAACTGCATCGGTCCAATGCCCAGGTATTAAATTGACGTGACTCTGTCAAGCGCCACTCTACCACTGCTGCACTCGAATGTAAGTGACTGTTTTTTCTACTCGGTATTAACTTATATTTTTCTACGTTTACAGCAAGATATCATTCATCAAAAAAATTAGAAATGTTGTCTAAGTCACCTTGTATCCTCCTAAAGTCACTCAGCTTTGACACCCTCCTGTACACCACAACATCATCAGAAAAGAGCCACACACAACTTCTATCCGAGACTGCCAGACCATTTACGAGTAAATGTATAGAGGATACGAGCGTTTATATCATTCTAGCATGGAGCAGTAGTGACGATAGCCCTGTCGCTGATGAACACTGGCCGTTGTCGAGAACGTGCTTGGTTCTATTACTTAAGAAGTCTTCGAGTCACTATTGCGCATGCTCATACCTTCATTAACAGTCTGCAGTTGACACCATTTCAAACATATTTCGGAATACTCTGAATATCGAAACTGCATGTTGCCCTTCACCTACGGAAAACAGCATTTCATGCGAGAAAAGGCCAGGTTTCGCATTAGTGGCGCTTCCTAAATGTGCTTACTTGTGGACAGAAGATTTCCCGTCTCAAGGAAATTTACACTCGAACTCAGAATTTGTTCAAGAATTCTGCATAAAACCTATGTTAGAGATGCTGGTGTGTAATTTTGTGGGTAGGTCCTTCTAGCCCTCTTTCATACAGCAGGCGTTTGGGGCCCAGCACTGGGCGAGCGATCTGCTATAAAAGATAGCAAAGTAAGAGGGCAGTACCAGAGAGTACTGTCCGTAAAAACTAAATTGGACTACCGTCTGGAACTGCCGACTTACTATTTTTATTTTATTTTCTTTGAGTTTGTTTAGTACGCCAAGAATGCCTGTTTCTTTCCAGAGGGAAGTCAGTACCACGGCCGAACCACAGTATGTTTGTACTATTCTCATTGGTCAATGATTTCTTACATGCCTATTTGATTTAGTATTCAAAAGTTCCTAAGAAGAGCGTCGTCGACCGCTAGAGGTGTACATGCAGATGGATGAGACTGTGGCTGTAGCGGGAGAGGAAGGGGAATTGTAAGAAGAAGAAGAAGAAGAAAACATAAATGATATAGTGTCCCTTTTGAAATATTGAAGCCGATATATTTGAGGTAAATATTGTAAGGACTCTGAATTATATTACACTCCTGGAAATGGAAAAAAGAACACATTGACACCGGTGTGTCAGACCCACCATACTTGCTCCGGACACTGCGAGAGGGCTGTACAAGCAATGATCACACGCACGGCACAGCGGACACACCAGGAACCGCGGTGTTGGCCGTCGAATGGCGCTAGCTGCGCAGCATTTGTGCACCGCCGCCGTCAGTGTCAGCCAGTTTGCCGTGGCATACGGAGCTCCATCGCAGTCTTCAACACTGGTAGCATGCCGCGACAGCGTGGACGTGAACCGTATGTGCAGTTGACGGACTTTGAGCGAGGGCGTATAGTGGGCATGCGGGAGGCCGGGTGGACGTACCGCCGAATTGCTCAACACGTGGGGCGTGAGGTCTCCACAGTACATCGATGTTGTCGCCAGTGGTCGGCGGAAGGTGCACGTGCCCGTCGACCTGGGACCGGACCGCAGCGACGCACGGATGCACGCCAAGACCGTAGGATCCTACGCAGTGCCGTAGGGGACCGCACCGCCACTTCCCAGCAAATTAGGGACACTGTTGCTCCTGGGGTATCGGCGAGGACCATTCACAACCGTCTCCATGAAGCTGGGCTACGGTCCCGCACACCGTTAGGCCGTCTTCCGCTCACGCCCCAACATCGTGCAGCCCGCCTCCAGTGGTGTCGCGACAGGCGTCAATGGAGGGACGAATGGAGACGTGTCGTCTTCAGCGATGAGAGTCGCTTCTGCCTTGGTGCCAATGATGGTCGTATGCGTGTTTGGCGCCGTGCAGGTGAGCGCCACAATCAGGACTGCATACGACCGAGGCACACAGGGCCAACACCCGGCATCATGGTGTGGGGAGCGATCTCCTACACTGGCCGTACACCACTGGTGATCGTCGAGGGGACACTGAATAGTGCACGGTACATCCAAACCGTCATCGAACCCATCGTTCTACCATTCCTAGACCGGCAAGGGAACTTGCTGTTCCAACAGGACAATGCACGTCCGCATGTATCCCGTGCCACCGAACGTGCTCTAGAAGGTGTAAGTCAACTACCCTGGCCAGCAAGATCTCCGGATCTGTCCCCCATTGAGCATGTTTGGGACTGGATGAAGCGTCGTCTCACGCGGTCTGCACGTCCAGCACGAACGCTGGTCCAACTGAGGCGCCAGGTGGAAATGGCATGGCAAGCCGTTCCATAGGACTACATCCAGCATCTCTACGATCGTCTCCATGGGAGAATAGCAGCCTGCATTGCTGCGAAAGGTGGATATACACTGTACTAGTGCCGACATTGTGCATGCTCTGTTGCCTGTGTCTATGTGCCTGTGGTTCTGTCAGTGTGATCATGTGATGTATCTGACCCCAGGAATGTGTCAATAAAGTTTCCCCTTCCTGGGACAATGAATTCACGGTGTTCTTATTTCAATTTCCAGGAGTGTATATGGACATAAACGACAAATTAATTATGAAAATGTATTAAATTAGCTTCAAAGAAAGACTATATCGATTGCAAATGTTATAAAAAGACATTATTTATATTAGATGAGATCGTAGTGCATAACGTTATCGAAACTAACATTATTACCTTTGTCATTATGTATAAGAGAAAAAAGATATTTAAAATCACTTCGAGTCAGATCATGTCTTCTGCTGTATGTAAGGTACGCCTGCGGTCGCTTTTGGTCTTTTTGTTCTCGTACGTAGCGAATAATCCAAGTGTGTATTCTGTGCTTTGTGGAAATATATCTACAAAAAGTGAGGGCATTGTGTTACTTAAACAACCCATGCAAACAATTCTTCCTGAATTGATAATTGCAAGAAGTTATGTAGCATTTTTTCAGTTTCTGCGAAGTGAGCAGCGGTGATCTTTGACTGGCAACAATTGGCCGCCATTACGCGGCGTATTTAAATTTATTTTTCTGTGTAACATTTCACCACAGCCGGAGCAGAAATAATCATTTCAAGTTCTTAAATTAAAGCGCAAAGCGTCACTAATATTATTTCGTCAAAAAATGCATACTTCCAAAGATACAATTTGTTCTAGGTCAGTGAACTTAGCATGCATTACACTTCGCCGAAAGCATTTGAAATAATTTGTAAGGTGCCTGGCGCTCATTTGAAACATAATTTACTATTTATCTTTGACCACCTACAAATCAATAATATATATATATATGTATGTGTGTGTGTGTGTGTGTGTGTGTAAGTATTTCTCCCTTTCTTGTGTTTCACTTAGAAAGGAGGGGGTAATATAATGAACACGCTGTTTAATGAACTAAATGTGATTCCCGTAATAAACGGAAGAAGAATTTAATGGCTGTAACATGAATTGAGGAAAAGGAAAAATTGTTGAAGGCAGAGCAAGAAGGGAACTTTGGAAGTACACCAAAATTGAGGGATCGCTGATCAGAAATGACCTGGAGACCATGGCACCCCAGATGTACATGGCCAGCGAAAGACAGCAGTCCAAGACGCTGAGGACTGAGGGTATTAACGGACTTTGCTCTGTGCTACCAAATGAGTAAAATAAAGAAAAATATGAAACCTAGTAGTTCTGTCTCATATGTGCACATTTTACTGCCGCAAAACGTTTAATATATCAGCATACATTGATTGTAAGACACATAGGTATCAGTTAATAGATGAAGTTCGCTGAATATTTATTTGCAATTCATAATTGACAGTAGCGGGAAAAGTATTCGGAATAATTTTAACCATAAGAAACAATGTAAAATTAGCGCTGTGAGTCTTTTAACCTAGCACGAATGCTCTGTCGCTTTGTTCTGACTTAGATACTTGACATATTGTTAGGGAAGAGTGAATCTTTATGTGAGAGTATGTGGTGACATATCTCCGCTACTTGGGGCTTTCGAATACTCCGTATGTGGGAGGCAAACCGCAGTTACTACCCACGTCTTCGTCATCTGAGTCGACGTCGCCCACGCCACAGGGTGTTCTTACCACGGAAGCAGCGAAGGCACAGTTAGTTAAAAATAATTAGTTTTGTACTTCCAAAGAAGAATGAGTTATCAGCAGCATGGAAATAGATTTTAGCTGCAAACTGTGCACTGGAAGAAACTTTGGGAACGAATGGAAGAAAGAGTAAATTCAAAAACGACCTTCTGATACGAACCTCAAGGAAAGAAGGACAGTGGGTGGACAGCTAAGAGTTGGCGCTAAAGGAGAAGGAGAAGAAAGATTATGGTTTCGAGAAGCGTAACTCATATTGTTTTGTTTATTTCTTTAAGAGACATTCCACTAATTTCGTCAAGAACAAGCCGCAGTGACGTTAGTACTGGCGTTCGGCCTTTAGCCAAGTGCGCACGTGCCCACAGTAACGATAAAGGTGAAACTTTCAGAAACCTCTGTCAGGATCTTTTAGCCACAGCTGTAAAACAAGCTAAATCTGGCTGCATCCAGACAGCTTCTTAATCCGTCAACAATTTCATGTAATACTTCTAAGGCCACTGTAAAATCAGAGTAGATAGCCAACAGGAAAACGTTGGCTGCCTAGTGACCAACGCATCTGACTTGGAAGTGGATTTGTGGCCCGATAGACATACTAGTGTTGAGTATGATAGCATACGGCAGACATGCAGACATGTTTGGCAAGGATGCTAAATCTGATCTCACAATTAGGACGGAAATTTTGTCACAGTTAGGAAATCATGAAACTTGTGAGTGATATTTAATAGATACCTTTGTAATAGACCTAGTTGTCAACAAAAAGACCTTGGTTTCGTCGTTACATCAGGTTCCCTGTACAGCAGATTGCATTGCAACTGTGTTGCGACAGATGGTAGGTTTCTTAAAGAATATACGCCGTAGATATTTAAATTAATAACAACTTCAAATAGCATCATTAGTTACATGAAAATATCTGGTTGGAGTTATTCCCTCATGACAGATTTCCGCAGAGCTACTGGTGGTGACATCATATAGTCGGAGGCAAATGCAGTTGGTGACATTAGTACGACATTTAAAAAACTGACCAAAATGCGTCTGTTAGAACGTTGAAGCACAGAGAATCCTTCCGCCTCAACTTACTGTCGAAATTTCAAGATGTTACTTATGTGATTCAAAACCATGGTACATGCGATACATCACTCTGATTTAGTGAGATACTACGGTATACATGATTATTGGTCTGTTGCAGAAATCTCAAGAACAGAACCGCCGAAACTATGAGTATAATTTTCGGTAGGTTCCTGATTCCTTATTAATATCATTTATTGCTGCCAAGAAAGTTTGTTAGTAAGGCCTTATTTTATATTTTAGGCAAAGAACGCAGCTGTTAAACAAAGAACAATTCCGCCCTAAAAGGGCGACCATCTTGTTGTGAAATTCTTGTGTCCAAACTCTCTAAATGTCAAGAATGTAGCTCAATAATAAAATGATAAAGTACATAGTACTGAAAGCATAGTTTGATGCATTAGAAGATGTGAGTCCTGTCCCTGTAGCATGCTAGAGGCAACGCGAGAAAGTATTTTCTTCTTTGTATCCTGCTGTTGGTGATAGTGAGTTTTATGAAACTAAACATCTAAAGTCACCAATTTCTCATTCACACCCAGGAAGGAATCTGTGTATACCAGCTGTTTGTTTGCGTACGGAGTTAGGATTAAGTGCAAGTTGGAAAACTGGTTCTAAATGTCAGTGTAACGTGTATATGGGGCGGGACGTGCGTACCAGCCCGGTTCTCATTCTAGTGGTATGTGGGAAACCGCCTAAAATCCACACACAGAATGACTGGCGCAACTGCGGTAGTCGTCAACCCGCGAGGCGGATTCGACCAGCGTCAGGCTCGCCTCCCAGAGTCCCGGAAGGGGCCCGTTTCTTCTTTGGTTCCTTTCCCCTTACTTTTACCGTGCATCCTCTTCTTTAACCTATTTTTGTCCTTCCTATCCTCTACCCTCTCACTCTCATTGTCTTTTGATTCATTCCTTGCCTCTTAGTTTCTTTTGTTAACTGTTCGTGCAAAGAGCCAAGGATACAAAAAGGTGAAGTTTTGCACTTCACACAAATAATGTTTAATTTCAGTGAAAGAAACTGATTTCTCCCCCATAGTAACCAAGGAATGGAGATTTTGAAATTGCGCAGATGACTTAGACGACTTTTGGAATTTGAAACAGAATTTCGGATGATGTTGTTTCACTTTACTTAGGCACAGTTTATTGTGAAAATATGGCCCCACCGCAGTTTGGTGTAGTAGTGGTGAGTCCGTTAAGATACAATTCCCTAGGCACTTCCTATTGTCCCTGTCAGAGCTAGTAATCCCTGGATCAACCGTATGAAAAGAAAGAAATTTCAGTCGTCCAGGCTGATTGTCAAGGAGAATACATCACTAATCAGTTCAAGGACGTTAATCACCTGCTGACTGAACATAACTACCACTTGGTAAGATTTATAATGTAGAAGATACGGGGCAACGACCTTGCTGCAGTGGATGCACCGGTTCACGTCAGCTCACCGAAGCTAAGCGCTGTCGGGCGTGGCCGGCACTTGGATGGGTCATTTAGTTTCAAGTTCAGGTGTGCTAACTGATAGCTTACAAATCAATCGTTTGACAAATACTTGAAAGCTACTCATCACCGTAAAATCCAAACAAGAGCAACACTGTTAGTTACACGGTTATTTAGTAAGCACGAAAGCTTCACAGAGATGCTTAGTCACTTTTAGTCGCAGACGCTGCAACAGAAGGATCCCACATGGCGGTATGCACAGCTGTATAATACCGAGAGCTTACGACACATGAATAGTCAGCTAATATGTGGATTCCTCCAACTTACATCACCCGGAAAGACCATGAGGATAAAATTAGAGAGATTCTTGCCCACACAGACGTATAATAGCAATCGTTATTGCTAAGAAATATTCGCGCCTGGAATAAACAAATGGGAAAATGACCATGGTATACAGGGTGTTACAAAAAGGTACGGCCAAACTTTCAGGAAACATTCCTCACACACAAATAAAGAAAAGATGTTATGTGGACATGTGTCCGGAAACGCTTAATTTCCATGTTAGAGCTCATTTTAGTTTCGTCAGTATGTACTGTACTTCCTCGATTCACCGCCAGTAAATTTTCACAATCAACATGTGTGGGCTGACGAGAATTCGCACGCAATTGTGCAATCACGTCATCAACAAGATTTTCTGTGAACGTTTGGGCAGGCATTGTTGGTGATGTCTCGATTGGGTCCCATGTTCTTCCACCTACGCTCAATGCCAGCACGTCATCATGATTTCATACGGAATACTCTACCTGTGCTGCTAGAACAGGTGCCTTTACAAGTACGACACTACATGTGGTTCATGCACGGTGGAGCTCCTGCACGTTTCAGTCGAAGTGTTCGTACGCTTCTCAACAACTGATTCGGTGACCGATGGATTGGTAGAGGCGGACCAATTCCGTGGCCTTCACGCTCTCCTGATCTCAACCCTCTTGACTTTCATTTATGGGGGCATTTGAAAGCTCTTGTCTACGCAACCCCGGTACCAAATGTAGAGATTCTTCGCGCTCGTATTGTGGACGGCTGTGATACAATACGCCATTCTCCAGGGCTGCATCAGCGCATCAGGGATTCCATGTATGCATGTATCCTCGCTAACGGAGGACACTTTGAACATTTCCTGTAACAACGTGTTTGAAGTCACGCTGGTACGTTCTGTTGCTGTGTGTTTCCATTCCATGATTAATGTGATTTGAAGAGAAGTAATAAAATGAGCTCTAAAATGGAAAGTAAGCGTTACCGGACACATGTCCACATAACATATTTTCTTTCTTTGTGTGTGAGGAATGTTTCCTGAAAGTTTGGCCGTACCTTTTTGTAACACACTGTATATAGTGCCCTGTATCACACACCTTAATGAGGCTTGTGAAATATAGATGTAGATGAAATAATGTGTTATTCGCAGTTTATGAAATGCCTTTGTGGATGTTCGCGCTTTGTAATCAGTGTCATGTTGTGGTTTCATCTGTGCAATTCTGTAAATGTTGTGTCTATACTCTAGTCTTCTATATGAAGACTAGAGTGCTCCTTATATCACGCAGTCATGAGATTCTAATAATACCCCCGTTAGCCACTAGCAGGTAATTAACCAGTTAATCGAGAGAGCCGGATTCTTTCACAGCTTCCAGGCGCTTTGCCGGCCACAACAGCACAGCCAGAACGTTGCGAACTGCGAGTTGCAGTGGTCTCTTGGGTTGATCGTTGTTTGATAATTGCGGGGTATATGTTAGATTCTCACTCATGGTGTCCATTTTCAACATTCACGAAAAGATCTGATTCACCTATGGTAACGGCAAGTCCACAATGTTAGGTCATACAGTGGTTCATAATCCGTATTAAACACAATATCCCTTCACTACCAACAGCGTCAGCGCCTGCTTAAATGGCGCCATAACATAGGCGGTAGGCGCCCAAGCTACAAACTCTGTTGCCAGTAAACTAGCACTAAAAAGTTTATTTAATTTAATTTAGGAATAGCTATTTCGTTCACAGTGTTCATATTTAATCTGAACTTGAAACGTTAAATTTTTGGTCTTCGACTGGAATTCGACTCCGGATCTCTAGGAATGAAACGCATCTGGGTTGCAATCCTGGCCGGCCGGAGTGGCCGAGCGGTTCTAGGTGCTACAGTCTGGAACCGCGCGACCGCTACGGTCGCAGGTTCGAAAGTTGCCTCGGGCATGGATGTGTGTGATGTCCTTAGGTTAGTTAGGTTTAAGTAGTTCTACGTTGTAGGGGACTGATGACCTCAGCAGTTAGGTCCCATAGTTCTCAGAGCCATTTGAACCACTTGCAATCCTGGTCCAGCACAAACATATTCATAATTTCATTTTACACCGTAGCCTATTCACACTGACCCACCACCGAAAAATAATTTACGTATTTAATGTTGTTCATGAATAGCCAACAATAACAATAGGTACCGTTATTTCTAGTGAAACATGCGAGCATCTCACTACTAGTGAGCAAGCAGTTGATACTTAACGTCTCTTTACGAATGGGAAAAAGCGAAGTATGCGCCGGGTTCGATTCCCGGGCGAGCAAAACAAATTGTACCACCATTTCATACGGATACAGCTCGCTGCTGGTAAATAAATTCCATTTCTAACATCTGATTTTACTTACTTAACAATCCGATAACGTGCTGGGTAGAAAATCCCGTCATAACATTTTAAATCATAGCATTCAAATTTTCAGCACATGCATACTTGGTTACTTGTGAAGAAGAGTATATTAAACGTAATTCGTGGTTAATGAACAGGGCGATGATGTTTTCGAGGTAGTAGAAATAATTTCGTCGTTTCTTTTCAAGTTCAGATGTATTAACTAATACACTACTGGGCATTAAAATTGCTACACCAAGAAGAAATGCAGATGATAACCGGGTATTCATTGGACAAATATATTACACTAGAACTGACATGTGATTACATTTTCACGCAATTTGGGTGCATGGATCCTGAGAAATCAGTACCTAGAAAAACCACCTCTGGCCGTAATAACGGCCTTGATACGCCTGGGCATTGACTCAAATGGTTCAAATGGCTCTGAGCACTATGGGACTCAACTTCTGAGGTCATTAGTCCCCTAGAACTTAGAACTACTTAAACCTAACTAACCTAAGGACATCACAAACATCCATGCCCGAGGCAGGATTCGAACCTGCAACCGTAGCAGTCTCGCGGTTCCAGACTGCAGCGCCTAGAACCGCACGGCCACTTCGGGCGGCCTGGGCATTGAGTCAAACAGAGCTTGGATTGCGCGTACGGGTACAGATGCCCATGCAGCTTCAACACGATACCACAGTTCATCAACAGTAGTGACTGGCGTATTGTGACGAGCCAGCTGCTCGGCCATCATTGACCAGACGTTTCCAATTCGTGAGAAATCTGGAGAAAGTGCTGGCCAGGGCAACAGTCGAACATTTTCTCTATCCAGAAAGGCCGGTACACGACCTGCAACATGCGGTCGTGAATTATCCAGCTGAAATGTAAGGTTTCGCAGGGATCGAATGAAGGGTAAAGCCACGGGCGTAACACATCTGAAATGTAGCGTCCACTGTTCAAAGTGCCGTCAATGCGAACAAGAGGTGACCGAGACGTGCAACCAATGGCACCCCATACCATCACGCCGGGTGACACGCCAGTATGGCGATGGCGAATACACGCTTGCAATGTGCGTTCACCGCGATGTCGCCAAACATAGATGCGACCATCATGATGCTGTAAACAGACCCTGGATTCATCCGAAAAAGTGACGTTTTGCCATTCGTGCACCCAGGTTCGTCGTTGAGTACACCATCGCATGCGCTCCTGTCTGTGATGCAGCTTCAAGGGTAACCGCAGCCATGGTCTCCGAGCTGATAGTCCATGCTGCTGCAAACTGTTCGTTCAGATGGTAGCTTGTCTTGCAAACGTACCCATCTATTGACTCAGGGATCGAGACGTGGCTGCACGATCCGTTACAGCCATGCGGGTAAGATGTCTGTCATCTCCACTGTTAGTGATACGAGGCCATTGGTATCCAGCACGGCGTTCCGTATTACCCTCCTGAACCCACCGATTCCATATTCTGCTAACAGTCATTGTATCTCGACCAACGCGAGCTGCAATGTCGCAGTACGATAAACCGCAGTCGCGACAGCCTACAATCCGACCTTTAACAAAAGTCGGAAACGTGATGGTACGCATTTCCTCTCCTTACATGAGGCATCACAACAACGTTTCACCAGGCAACGCCGGTCAACTGCTGTTTGTGTATGAGAAATCGGTTGGAAACTTCCCTCATGCCAGCAAGTTGTAGGTGTCGCCACCGGCGCCAACCTTGTGTGAATGCACTGGAAAGCTAATCATTTGCATATCACAGCATCTTCTTCGTGTCGGTTAAATTTCGCGTCTGTAGCACGCCATCTTCGTGGTGTAGCAATGTCAATGGCCAGTAGTGTGTATTTCACTTCTCATTACGACTAGTCAGCATTGATAATCGTTGCCTTCATCAAGTACCGGGGAGCTGCGAAAGTGTATTTTAGTTAGTAGTGGCTACGTCTGCTGTGTTTCTATTCAGATCCAGAACAAAAAATTTCGTCATGTCATTTACAGTTCAAACATGTTGGCAAATAATTCTTCGTGAATATATAGTACAGTGACGTTAGTGGTTATACTCCATTAATACTGCGGTTTCTGTAGAGCGTTTACCGCTGTTTATAGCGTTTTCTTTAACTAGTTGTTTCAGATTGTAGTGAGACTGTAACGCTTTTGAAAATCATTGTAACCTGTAGAAGCGTTAGGGACTAACTCATCTCTAATTACGTTTTTTTTACTTTTTGCAGTGTCATGGTGTGATGTTGCAACGCACTGATTACCTTAATGAACAGTGTTGTCTAGTGATCTCTCGTGGTATCCATATTGTGTAGTCGAACGACTGTACCGCAAAGCGATTAGAGGACCCGCTAGACAGCTACGTTATGTTGGTTGCATGCAAATCAGGCGGATCACAATTCAGGTCGTTCTGATGCTTTTGCGCGTGATAGTACCTGATCAGCCAAAATCGCCACATAATCCTTACCAGTAATGCGACTTTACTGAGCAACCATGGGGTCCATTGAATAGTACGATATAGGTGCCCAAACAACACCGGACCTCTGCCATGTTTCACTCTTGTAACGTAAACTCGGACAGAGGATGAAAACGGGTGAAACAAGACTCTACGACCAAATGACATTCTTCTTTGCCTCATAGACAAGGTTTTACAGCATTAATCAGCGCTTTCTTATTACGAAAACATGTTCAAATGTGTGTGAAATCTTATGGGACTTAACTGCTAAGGTCATCAGTCCCTAAGCTTACACACTACTTAACTTAAAGTATCCTAAGGACAAACACACACACCCATGCCCGAGGGAAGACTCGAACCTCTGCCGGGATCAGCCGCACAGTCCATGACTGCAGCGCCCCTAGACTGCTCGGCTAATCCCGCGGGGCTTTCCCTATTACGGACACTTTTATCACTAATGTGCGGTTTAGAATTCCAGATTATCTTGCAATTCGCAAGGTGTTCCCTTCGTGTTGTTTTGATGCTGTTAGAATTCACTAGTACAACTCTTAGTTTTGCACTGACTTCTGCAACATCGCCCTCTCACACACGTCAAAAAAAGTTTTGCATAAGCTAGTTTCCAAGAGTTCCGGAAGCTGTACAGAAAATTGGAATACAGATCAACATAAACATTACTTCCGCCATTTTTATTGCTCATGAAAACCGCACGTTGCATGTTGTACCACCATACTGCGAGACCTTCAGAGGTGGTGGTCCTGATTGCTGTACACACCAGTACCTCTAATATCACGTAGCACGTCTTCCTACATCGCTGCATGCCTGTATTCTTCATGGCATACTTTCCAGAAGTTCACCAAGGTGCTGTTTGTCCAGATTGTCCAACTCCTCAATGGTCATTCGGCCTCGATGCCTCAGAGTGGTTGATGGGTCACGTCGTCCATTAACAGCCCTATTCAATCGATCCCAGGCATGTTCGATAGGGTTCATGTCTGGAGAGCATGCTGGCCACATTAGTCGAGCGATGTCGTTATCCTGAAGGAAGTCATTCACAAGATGTGCACGATAGGGGCGCGAACTTTCGTGCATGAAGACGAATGCCTCGCCAATATGTTGCCGATATGGTTGCATTATTGATCGGACGATGGCATTCACGTATCGTACAGCCGTTATGGCGCCTCCCATGACGACCCGCGGCGTACGTCGGGTTGCCTCCAAACACGTCTCCGACGATTATCTGGTTGAAGGCATATGCGACACTCATCGGTGAAGAAAATTTGATGACAATCCTGAATGGTCCATTCGGCATATTGCTGGACCCATCTGTACCGCGCTGCATGGTGTCGTGGTTGAAAAGGTGTACCTCGCCGTCGACGTCTGGAGTGAAGTTGCGCATTATGCAGCCTATTGCGCACAGTTTGAGTCGTAACACGACATTATTCAACATGGTGGTGTTGCTGTTAGTGTTCCTCCGACCCATAATCTGTAGGTAGCGGTCACCCACTGCAGTAGTAGCCCATGGGCGGCCTGAGCGAGGCATGTCATCGACAGTTCCTGTCTCTCTGTATCTCCTCCATGCCCGAAAAACATCGCTTCGGTTCACTCCGAAACACCTGGACACTTCCCTTGTTAAGAGCCCTTCCTGGCACAAAGTAACAACGCGGACGCGATCGAAGAGCGGTATTGGCCGTCTAGGCATGGTTGAAGTACAGACAGCACGAGCCGTGTACCTCCATCCTGGTGGAATGACTGGAACTGATCGGCTGTCAGGCCTCCTCCGTCAAATAGGCGCTGCTCATGCATGGTTGTTACATCTTTGGGCAGGTTTAGTGACATCTATGAACAGTCAAAGGGACTGTGTGTGTAATATAATATCCACAGTCAACGTCTGTCTCAAGAAGTTCTGGGAACCGGGGTGATGCAAAACTTTTGATGTGTGTATTTTTCGTCACATACTCTTCACAGCCATCTATCACAATCACTCAATACACACTTTCGTCCGCGTTGTGTGTTCCAGTTTGCCTGTATGCGTTATAAATCTTCGATGCGGTGTCTCTCGAAGCTCCAAACACTTCGGTTACGTTGGTTACGGAAGCACCCACCGTAGGAGCACCATAGGCGCACCAACAATTCGTCTACGCTCGTATTTACTTAGCTCCCACATAATGCTCACAACTGCACGGAAGACTGTCCCGATCTCGACTGAACCTTTCAATGTATTGAGTACATGGCGCATGTGACCTTCGTAGCCAAATACAACAGCAGAACCCGTAGACTTGGCTGGCATCTACAGTTACGAACTTCACGCATGCATTTCTCGCTGTGTTTCCATGTCTTTATTCAACGCTTGTATTTCTGCTGATACCGACAGTAAACTTTTGTGAGCAGTGATGGTAATGCTAGATAATTAGCCTACAGAGAACGTCTTTTTTATTTTTGTTCGTTCTACACTCGTGTGAATACTATGGAGAGTACACTGTTGTTACGCTCACTCCCAGTGTCTTGGCCATAAATGTAAAGGTGTCTCGTCTCTGGAGAAGTCTTCATTTTGCTTTCCCTGGCAATAATGTTACTAACCTCAACATTTGTACAGTATAAGCCAACACGAACTATTACAGGACATGAAAATTTTGAAACACACGACTTGTCAGTTGATAAGAAGGGGATCACAACACGAAGAGGAATAGACTTTCCAACAAAATCCTTGTCTCAAGTAAATGTTCCTACGTTGTATCAATCGCAAACTTTTTCACAAAAATGGAAGGGTTTATTAAAGCTGTTCGCTACGAACAGCTCTGCAAGAATGGCCAGACCCCGGTAACTGGCACCATACGCAGCTCATACATCGTTTCCACTGCTTTTGGCAAGTGCTCAAGGCAACGCAATATTCAGCCCACAGTCTGCACAGAGGGCGATATGTGATCTCCCGAAGTGATACTGTACTGCCAGGATGCATCCAAATGTGTCCCTAGCGAGCTTGCCACGGCGAATATGGCCAGAGGGTACTTCTCGGTGCTGGCCGACCTCCAAGCCCACCGTCATAGGCGCCAGCTGTTTCTGCACCACTCCAGCGCACACTGGAGCTGAGCCTTCGCCGTGAATCTCAGGCAGAGTTGTAAAACTACCGTAGGCTACCGCAGACTCTTGTTAAGTAAGAGTAGATTACATTAGTTTTCTTAGCAGCAATGGTCATTTAAGGTCGTACCAGCATTACGTGTACGTTAGGTGTGTTGCATATCTACTGGGCATTACCTTATAACCAATGCTTTCTTTGCGTAAGCGATCAGTGTCTTACCAGATTCCCGAAAAAACCAGAAGTGGTGGGTCGTCATGAAACTGAGTGAGGGTATATGAAGGGCTGGGTTACCTATGGAACAGATTTTTTCTGCACAGCTATCCTGTCTGTTAACTAAAATTAAACACTATTTATAGCAAGACAGAAATTTTCGATGTTTATATCTTGTTTTATTCGAAAAGTGCTGATTTGTAACGTGAAACAGAAGGATGTCGTAGTAAAAGCAAAAGAAACAATTCAGTTTTATCTTACAGCTGTAGTAAACGCAATTTCATCAACAAGAAGGTAACAAAAGCGAAACCAATATATTTCAAACATCATTTCAGAACTTCGGCGAACTTATATAAAACACAGTTCTGTTATTCGTAAACATATATATATATATATATATATATATATATATATATATATATATATATATATATATATTTTGTGTGTGTGTGTGTGTGTGTGTGTGTGTGTATGTGTATGTAAACTGCACTTGCATCAAAAGTAATGCTTTGGTTACATAAAAGCGCAAAAGTTACGCGATCAACCAATTTTTATTACTTATAAAATGCCACATCTATTCTGTACGGCTCTAAAATACACAGTGATGTGTGTTTTTAATTAAGAGTATATGTAAAACCAACAAACAAACAAACAAAACAGAGAGAAGTCGCTGGCTCCCAGTTTTTGTCTTCTACATTCATTTACATTTCTTTCTCTAGAAATGTTACAAGTACTACCCGTAATACCATCATTTATTAAGTCATTTATGTAGTGTACCGAATCTACCGAATCGTATTTTAGGCAGAGTGGAACCCTAATCTGAGGTTTTGATTTAACCGTCACGTCACAAGTAGGCAGGGTGGGCCGTCAGAATTCAGGAAAGTGAAACCGCAAGTTCATTCTGAAATGGGAGGAGAAGACTTTCAATTGGGCATGCTGTTGAGGCAATCAGAGATGTTACACAAGCTCAGTGCGTGAAGGATAGGAAAATTCAACACTGACGTTACTACGGAAGCCATTTTTAACTCTTAATTGTTGTTCCATCCTCCTCGTTTCATTTTGTCATCAGAAAATCTCTCCACTCTTCATCCTAATGTTTTTAATATACTAAAACTGTCACAATATTATTAAGAACAATTAAATGGGCTTTTTGACTTTTGCACTTTGCTTCTATACACGGTGTGGCCGTGCGGTTCTAGGCGCTTCAGTCTAGAACCGCGTGACCGCTACGGTCGAACGTTCGAATCCTGCCTCGGGCATGGATGTGTGTGATGTCCTTAGGTTAGTTAGGTTTAAGTAGTTCTAAGTTCTAAGATACTGACGACCACAGATGTTAAGTCCTATAGTGTTCAGAGCCATTTGAACCATTTCTATACATTGAAAATTACTTCATTCTTAACTGATTTTTTATTTTTTTAAAAACCTAAGGCTAAAATAAAAAAAATATGTCACCGAAAGACTGAAAATCCTGAGTAGTACTGTACATCCACTGATTCAATCAATGTTGAGTGTAATGACTGGTTCCAATAGTGATAGTATATTCAAGAATAACCTTTTCCCAATGCTTACTAACTGTTTCAGGGTATGAATCACATGATATGTCAGGTTACTATCGAGACAAAACGAAAAGAATTTTTAAAAAGTTAGTTTATATGCTTATTTACTAACATAGAACAAACGTCCTTTCACATCGTAAAATGCATAAAATAGCTTAATATCGTCCCGTAAATGCGGTCTATTGAAATAAAGAAAATGGTAACAACATGTACTAGATACACAATTACGAAAAACCCATTACAAATTGAAATAACACAAATTATTAATATTTTATGAAGTATGAAGCTTCATGAAGTAATACAAAATAACACCTCACTTCCTAAACATCTGTCGTTAACATCCCTCGGAGGTCCCAGATCTTGCAACACGATTTGCTGTTTTTCAGCAACCGTTTCTCCAACATATGAGGACACTTATATACACTGCGCAATAAAATTAGAGGATCTCATTTCTGCAAACCCGTAATCTTCTCCTGTCCAGAACGCATAAGTTTCAAATTTGGCTCAAAGGTGAATAGGCATTGTTCCATCTAAAAAATGTATGTTTGCATAAAAAATTCTCTTTCTGATATGGTCATAGGCTAACAATACGAGCCCTTGACTACCAATCCACTCTGTGAGAACCGCACGTCAGCAGCACTTTCCATTTCCTCAATAATTGCGATGTAAGTTTTAAGTGATTCACCCTGTATATGTTCCTCCATGTTTTTTTCCGTTTAGTGTTAATCACTGTGATACTGTGTTACTACTGTAAGTGCTGTATTTGACTATTGATTGTGGACTTTCACTGTGTCAATTTTACATTGTATGGAAAATGAAATATGTTTCCACCTTGCGAGGTAACATCCCTGAGATGTTCGGCCTCACATGCGGTTTCTCTTCGTCGAAATGACTTGGCTCAAACTTGTCTAGGGGTTGAACCCGTGTCGCATTACACGTCCTAAATTAGACACTTGTAAGCCTTTGGTTAAACTGTCTAGCTGATGGCGAGTTTGCGAAATACAAAGTTAACATAACATATAATAAAAGTAATAATAATATCGAGAACTAAATTAACGACCCATAAATGATGTAGGCGACACAGTTGCGATTTTGTTAAAATAATATTTATTCAGAAAGCAAACTAATAGCGAAAGTCGTCGTATTTAGAGTTACTGTTACACTTGAGCGCATATCCATTTGACACAGTTCGATCATTCACAATGTCATAGCGAATTTAAGTTCAATACTCCACTCGTTAAATATACGAAATGTTAGAGTTCACACCAGGCGCGCGGCTACTCGCCGCAATACCACAGAACGTGAAATTTTCTAAGTTGTTTCACTTCATAGCTACCTAAAGACCGACTGTCCGCTTTCGCGTCTGCATCCGAACTGTACCCTTCGGTGTCTCCAGCCGAACTGGCCGCTTTCGCGTCTGCACCAGCACTCTCTCAGCCCGTTCCCGGCCGCGTTTCCGGCGTGCCGAGCATCGTCGCTCAACTGACTAGGGCAGTTCCCTTTCCGGAGGCCGTCCATCTCATTGGCTACAGTTTATTCTACATTATTTTACATTTTAACATATTCAAGTAATCAAAGCTTGACCACTTTCACGTTCTAAATAAAGTAACAATAATATTCATTACATAATAAACGTCAAATTCTTTTACATACAACCAATTCAATTTTCTCCTTAGCTTTGAATGCCACGGGTAGTAGCCTTGCACCAATGTGCTATCTGATAAATAAACAAAGAATAAAAGTAAATATTATGCACTAAACTTTACAACAAATATTCTATTACCTTATGATTCAATAAGGTGTCATGCTGTCATCGTTCAATGTGTTTTGTGTGGAGGAAATGATGCTCTGATGCTTAACTGAAAATACTGATAATGTAATTTTACTATATATTTTAAACAAATAAAGTTACAGAGTTGATATTTACAACGTCCGTCATTTTAATGATGCTCTTCTATATGAAATATTGATCGTTAAGATCGACCAAAGCGTTCAGACTTGAGCATTCACGTCTTTATCACAAAAATTAGTAATTTCACTTTAATAGTAAACCCTAAACTATTATAGATATGATCAGTATTAAAGATTTATTGTGATCACCATGACAATTTATGGAGGATGGCAAATTAAAATCGCTGTTGCTTGAGTCCCTGTATTACTACAGAATTAAATAGTTAGGTCCGCCATATTTAACACTGCTACGTCTCCTTGGTCACAAAAGCCTTCTTCTGCATTTCCCTATGACGTAGGTTCTTGTCTGCCTCATTCGCACACTACAAAACTTAGGCCTCAATAGACAATAGACGCCTATGAGTTTCCCCATCTCGTGGTCAATCTGTGTCCTTTGTGGCACGCGGTCCTGGACGACAGGGTTCGTTTCACAGGCTGACGCTTTCGGCCATATATTTAAATGAGAGCGCAAAGCTCACAACCTGATCTGTTTTCACTTTGTAAGTCGTTGTACATTTGGTATACCAATATTTTTGTCATGTTATATTATTTTCGTAGATTAAAACTGAAGAAACTGCAAAGAGGTGGAAATTTGTACCGAAAGCAATGTTTGTTTACTTGTAGGAAATGCACAATTCCTGTTCATTCTGTGAGCCCCTGACATGTGTGCACCCTGAAAATTGCATTAATCACATTTTGTTTCTTATTAGAAACATATGAAGTGTAAAGCTATGAGGTGACTATTGTGTAATGTATAATAGGAGAAGTTGTATCTGGGATCCATATGTTTAAACTGGGATTTAAGTTATGTAACATTTATTTCAACCCCATGAAAGATGGACCTTGCCGTTGGTGGGGAGGCTTGTATGCCTCAGCGATACAGATAGCCGAACCTTCGGTGCAACCAAAACACAGGAGTATCTGTTCCGACGCTAGACAAACACGTGGTTCCTGAAGAGGGGCAGCAGCCTTTTCAGTAGTTGCAGGGGCAACAGTCTGAATGATTGACTGGTCTGGCATTGTAACACTAACCAAAACGGCCTTGCTGTGCTGGTACTGCGAACGGCTGAAAGCAGGAAGAAACTACAGCCGTAATTTTTGTCGAGGGCATGCAGCTTTACTGTATGGTAAAATCATGATGACGTCCTCTTGGGTAAAATATGCAGGTGGTAAAGTAGTCCCCCATTCGGATCCATGGGAGGGGACAACTCAGGAGGACGTTGTTATCAGGAGAAAGAAAACTAGCGTTCTACGGATCGGAGCGTGGAACGTCAGATCCCTTAATCGGGCAGGTAGGTTAGAAAATTTAAAAATGGGAAATGCATAGGTTAAAGTTAGATATAGTGGGAATTGGTGTAGTTCGGTGACAGGAGGAACAACGTAGTAGGTGCTCCCTGCCGCCGTTGGATAAGCAGCTGAGCAGCAAGTCGTATACTCCTAGCTCACTCATTTGTTACATAGTTTAATTCTTAATTTCTTTGCGTGTTTTTGGTACTTGCATTGTTTAATTCATAAATTTCGGGAGTATTATAGTATTTGAGAGTGTAGCATCGCGTTTTAGTACCTGAATAGTGTAAATTCGCGTAGTCTTCTTCCGCCGCCGAGCAGTGTCAGCAGTGCGCAAGTAGCAGCACTACTGCATTTACTAGGCAATCTCGTATTTTAATAACCGTTTAAATTTTGTCGATTTGTTTGCGCTCTCTGTAGATTAGTTCAGACGGTCTTTGCAAAACAGTTTTTAGCATGGATAGGGACTGCAACTGCTGTGTTCGGATGCAGGCTGAGTTGGCATCCCTTCGCTCCCAGCTTCAGCCAGTGTTGGCTTCGGTCACACAGCTTGAGGCTGTTGCCAGTGGGCATCACTGTGGGGGTCCGGATGGGGGTTTGTCGGGGACGGCCAGCTCGTCCCACGCATCCCCTGATCGGACTACGACTGTGGTTGCCCGGGATACTGCCCGCATTGAGGCTGATCCCTCACCTGTGGTAGAGTGGGAGGTCGTCTCAAGGTGTGGCAGAGGGCGAAAGACATTCCGGAGGGCTGAAAGGAAAGCCTCTCCAGTTTGTCTGACGAACCGGTTTCAGGCTCTGTCTCAGGCTGATACTGATCATCGGTCTGACATGGCTGCTTGTCCTGTTCCAGAGGATGCCCCTCAGTCTGCAAGATCCGGGCAGTCGCAGAGGGTGGGCTTACTGGTAGTTGGGAGCTCCAACGTCAGGCGCGTAATGGGGCCCCTTAGGGAAATGGCAGCAAGAGAGGGGAAGAAAACCAATGTGCACTCCGTGTGCATACCGGGGGGAGTCATTCCAGATGTGGAAAGGGTCCTTCCGGATGCCATGAAGGGTACAGGGTGCATCCATCTGCAGGTGGGCGCTCATGTCGGCACCAATGATGTGTGTCGCTATGGATCGGAGGAAATCCTCTCTGGCTTCCGGCGGCTATCTGATTTGGTGAAGACTGCCAGTCTCGCTAGCGGGATGAAAGCAGAGCTCACCATCTGCAGCATCGTCGACAGGACTGACTGCGGACCTTTGGTACAGAGCCGAGTGGAGGGTCTGAATCAGAGGCTGAGACGGTTCTGCGACCGTGTGGGCTGCAGATTCCTCGACTTGCGCCATAGGGTGGTGGGGTTTCGGGTTCCGCTGGATAGGTCAGGAGTCCACTACACGCAACAAGCGGCTACACGGGTAGCAGGGGTTGTGTGGCGTGGGCTGGGCGGTTTTTTAGGTTAGATGGCCTTGGGCAAGTACAGAAAGGGCAACAGCCTCAACGGGTGCGGGGCAAAGTCAGGACATGCGGGGACCAAGCAGCAATCGGTATTGTAATTGTCAACTGTCGAAGCTGCGTTGGTAAAGTACCAGAACTTCAAGCGCTGATAGAAAGCACCGAAGCTGAAATCGTTATAGGTACAGAAAGCTGGCTTAAGCCAGAGATAGATTCTGCAGAAATTTTTACAAAGGTACAGACGGTGTTTAGAAAGGATAGATTGCATGCAACCGGTGGTGGAGTGTTCGTCGCTGTTAGTAGTAGTTTATCCTGTAGTGAAGTAGAAGTGGATAGTTCCTGTGAATTATTATGGGTGGAGGTTACACTCAACAACCGAACTAGGTTAATAATTGGCTCCTTTTACCGACCTCCCCAGCAGCATTAGTGGCAGAACAACTGAGAGAAAATTTGGAATACATTTCACATAACTTTTCTCAGCATGTTATAGTCTTAGGTGGAGATTTCAATTTACCAGATATAGACTGGGACACTCAGATGTTTAGGACGGGTGGTAGGGACAGAGCATCGAGTGACATTATACTGAGTGCACTATCCGAAAATTACCTCGAGCAATTAAACAAAGAACCGACTCGTCGAGATAACATCTTGGACCTACTGATAACAAACAGACCCGAACTTTTCGACTCTGTATGTACAGAACAGGGGAATCAGTGATCATAAGGCCGTTGCAGCATCCCTGAATATGGAAGTTAATAGGAATATAAAAAAAGGGCGGAAGGTTTATCTGTTTAGCAATAGTAATAGAAGGCAGATTTCAGACTACCTAACAGATCAAAACGAAAATTTCTGTTCCGACACTGACAATGTTGAGTGTTTATGGAAAAAGTTCAAGGCAATCGTAAAATGCGTTTTAGACAAGTACGTGCCGAGTAAAACTGTGAGGGACGGGAAAAACCCACCGTGGTTCAACAACAAAGTTAGGAAACTACTGCGAAAGCAAAGAGAGCTCCACTCCAAGTTTAAACGCAGCCAAAACCTCTCAGAGAAACAGAAGCTAAACGATGTCAAAGTTAGCGTAAGGAGGGCTATGCGTGAAGCGTTCAGTGAATTTGAATGTAAAATTCTATGTACCGACTTGACAGAAAATCCTAGGAAGTTCTGGTCTTACGTTAAATCAGTAAGTGGCTCGAAACAGCATATCCAGACACTACGGGATGATGATGGCATTGAAACAGAGGATGACACGCGTAAAGCTGAAATACTAAACACCTTTTTCCAAAGCTGTTTCACAGAGGAAGACCGCACTGCAGTTCCTTCTCTAAATCCTCGCACAAACGAAAAAATGGCTGACATCGAAATAAGTGTCCAAGGAATAGAAAAGCAACTGGAATCACTCAATAGAGCAAAGTCCACTGGACCTGACGGGATACCAATTCGATTCTACACAGAGTACGCGAAAGAACTTGCCCCCCCCCCCCTTCTAACAGCCGTGTACCGCAAGTCTCTAGAGGAGCGGACGGTTCCAAATAATTGGAAAAGAGCACAGATAGTCCCAGTCTTCAAGAAGGGTCGTCGAGCAGATGCGCAAAACTATAGACCTATATCTCTGACGTCGATCTGTTGTAGAATTTTAGAACATGTTTTTTGCTCGAGTATCATGTCGTTTTTGGAAACTCAGAATCTACTATGTAGGAATCAACATGGATTCCGGAAACAGCGATCGTGTGAAACCCAACTCGCTTTATTTGTTCATGAGACCGAGAAAATATTAGATACAGGCTCCCAGGTAGATGCTATTTTTCTTGACTTCCGGAAGGCGTTCGATACAGTTCCGCACTGTCGCCTGATAAACAAAGTAAGAGCCTACGGAATATCAGACCAGCTGTGTGGCTGGATTGAAGAGTTTTTAGCAAACAGAACACAGCATGTTGTTATCAATGGAGAGACGTCTACAGACGTTAAAGTAACCTCTGGCGTGCCACGGGGGAGTGTTATTGGACCATTGCTTTTACAATATGTATAAATGACCTAGTAGATAGTGTCGGAAGTTCCATGCGGCTTCTCGCGGATGATGCTGTAGTATACAGAGAAGTTGCAGCATTAGAAAATTGTAGCGAAATGCAGGAAGATCTGCAGCGGATAGGCACTTGGTGCAGGGAGTGGCAACTGACCCTTAACATAGACAAATGTAATGTATTGCGAATACATAGAAAGAAGGATCCTTTATTGTATGATTATATGATAGCGGAACAAACACTGGTAGCAGTTACTTCTGTAAAATATCTGGGAGTATGCATGCGGAACGGATTGAAGTGGAATGATCATATAAAATTAATTGTTGGTAAGGCGGGTACCAGGTTGAGATTCATTGGGAGAGTGCTTAGAAAATGTAGTCCATCAACAAAGGAGGTGGCTTACAAAACACTCGTTCGACCTATACTTGAGTATTGCTCATCAGTGTGGGATCCGTACCAGATCGGTTTGACGGAGGAGATAGAGAAGATCCAAAGAAGAGCGGCGCGTTTCGTCACAGGGTTATTTGGTAACCGTGATAGCGTTACGGAGATGTTTAATAAACTCAAGTGGCAGACTCTGCAAGAGAGGCGCTCTGCATCGCGGTGTAGCTTGCTCGCCAGGTTTCGAGAGGGTGCGTTTCTGGATGAGGTATTGAATATATTGCTTCCCCCTACTTATACCTCCCGAGGAGATCACGAATGTAAAATTAGAGAGATTAGAGCGCGCACGGAGGCTTTCAGACAGTCGTTCTTCCCGCGAACCATGCGCGACTGGAACAGGAAAGGGAGATAATGACAGTGGCACGTAAAGTGCCCTCCGCCACACACCGTTGGGTGGCTTGCGGAGTATAAATGTAGATGTAGATGTAGATGAATATGGAATGAGAGCAAGGAATGAAAGAGGAAGCCGCCCGGTAGAATTTTGCACAGAGCATAACTTAATCATAACTAACACTTGGTTCAAGAATCATAAGAGAAGTTTGTATACATGGTAGAAGACTGGAGATACTGGAAGGTCTCAGATAGATTATATAAAGGTAAGACAGAGATTCAGGAACCGGGATTTAAATTGTAAGACATTTCCAGGGACAGATGTGGACTCTGACCACAATCTATTGGTTATGAAACGTAGTTTAAAACTCAATAAACTGCAAAAATGTGGGAATTTGATGAGATGGTACATGGATAAACTGACTAAACCAGAGGTTGTACAGAGTTTCAGGGAGAGCGTAAGGGAACAATTGACAGGGATGGGGGAAAGAAATACAATAGAAGAAGAATGGGTAGCTTTGAGGGATGAAGTAGTGAATGCAGCCGAGTATGAAGTAGGTAAAAAGACGAGGGCTAGTAGAAATCCTTGGGTAACAGAGGAAATATTGAAGGTAATTGATGAAAGGAGAAAATATAAAAATACAGTAAATGACACAGGCAAAAAGGAAAACAAAGTCTCAAAAATGAGATCGACAGGAAGTGCAAAATGGCTAAGCAGGGATGGCTAGAGGACAAATGTAAGGATGTAGAGGCTTATCACACTAGGGGTAAGGTAGATATTGCCTATAGGAAAATTAAACAGACCTTTGGAGAAAAGAGAACTACTTGTATGAATATCAAGAGCTCAGATGGAAACCCAGTTCTAAGCAAAGAAGGGAAAGCAGAAAGGTGGAAGGAATATATAGAGGGTCTATACAAGAGCGATGGAAGAGGATGAAGATGAAGATGAAATGGGAGATATGATACTGAAAGACCTGAGTCGAAGCAAGGCCCCGGAAGTAGACAACATTCCATTACAACCACTGACAGCCTTGGGAGAGACAGTCCTGACAAAACTCTACCATCTAGTGAGCAAGAAGTATGAGGGGGGCGAAATTCCCTCAGACTTCAAGAAAAATATAATAATTCCAACCCCAAAGCAAGCAGGTGTTGCCAGATGTGAAAATTACCGAGCAATCAGTTTAATAAGTAACGGATCAAAATACTAACACGAATTCTTTGCAGACGAATCGAAAAACTGGTAGAAGCCGACCTCATGGAAGATCTGTTTGGATTCCGTAGAAATATTGGAACACGTGAGGCAATACTGACCCAACGACTTATCTTAGAAGAAAGATTAAGGAAAGACAAACCTACGTTTCTAGCATTTGTAGACTTAGAGAAAGCTTTTGACAATGTTGACTGGAATACTCTCTTTCAAATTCTAAAGGTGGCAGGGGTAAAATAGAGGGAGCGTAAGGCTATTTACAATTTGTACAGAAACCAGATGGCAGTTATATGAGTAGAGGGACATGAAAGGAAAGCAGTGGTTAGGAAGGGAGTAAGACAGGGTTGTAGCCTCTCCCCGATGTTATTCAATCTGTATATTGAGCAAGCAGTAAAGGAAACAAAAGAAAAATTCGGAGAAGGTATTAAAATCCATGGAGAAGAAATAAAAACTTTGAGGTTCGCCGATGACATTGTAATTCTGTCAGAGACAGCAAAGGACTTGGAAGAGCAGTTGAACGGAATGGGCTGTGTCTTGAAAGGAGGGTATAAGATGAACATCAACAAAAGCAAAACGAGGATAATGGAATGTAGTCGAATTAAATCGGGTGATGCTGAGGGAAATAGATTAGAAAATGAGACACTTAAAGTAGTAAAGGAGTTTTGCTATTTGGGGAGCAAAATAACTGATGATTTTCGAAGTAGAGAGGATATAAAATGTAAACTGGCAATGACAAGGACAGCGTTTCTGAAGAAGAGAAATTTGTTAACATCTAGTATAGATTTAAGTTTCAGGAAGTCGTTTCTGAAAGTATTTACATGGAGTGTAGCCGTGTATGGAAGTGAAACATGGACGATAACTAGTTTGGACAAGAAGAGAATAGAAGCTTTCTAAATGTGGTGCTACAGAAGAATGCTGAAGACTAGATGGGTATATCACATAACTAATGAGGAGCTATTGAATAGAATTGGGGAGAAGAGAAGTTTGTGGCACAACTTGACTAGAAGAAAGGATCGGTTGGTAGGACATGTTCTGAGGCATCAAGGGATTACCAATTTAGTACTGGAGGGCAGCGTGGAGGGTAAACATCGTAGAGGGAGACCAAGAGATCAATACACTAAGCAGATTCAGAAGGATGTAGGCGGGAGCAGGTACTAGGAGATGAAGAAGCTTGCACAGGATAGAGTAGCATGTAGAGCTACATCAAACCAGTCTCAGGACTGAAGACCACAACAACAACATATTATTTTCGTGTACATGGTATGTTTTCCGTTTTGAAGTTGACAGACGCTAGTTGTTGATGACCTACGTATTACCGAAACAGGTTAACATGAAGATTTATGATAAACAGCTGATGGTTAATAATGCATTTTATCAAGTACTTGGCTGTTGGTTTTCACTTAACCAAGTCTTTAAATATTTCTGTGACGTTTGGGAGTATTTCTCTTACTATGACTTAGGCCAACCGTGACTGTGAACCAGGACGTTTATTTTGAAGTTCACCGTGACAACGTATTGCCCTTTCTTCCACAACTTCGTAACGTGTACTTTGTGGACTCTCCCAATGCAAAAGCTTTGTTGACAGCGCAGCATACTTACACATCGCTCTGCCTGGGAGTATTCGGAACAGGGGCCTGAAACATACTAACGAACATTCCCGCAATCTGATACTTCTACGAGATCTAAACATCAGGCTTCAGCTGGGCACGGCATTCCTCAAGACACCAGAACGGCCGTCACGAAATTAGGCAGCTGAAGGTCACGCCAATTCTTGCAGTTTATCGCCACTAAGCGTTGTGATTCGCCCGCCTCATAACTTTGTTGCCACATGCACTAACAGTGCAGTAGGTCAGCATGAGATGAATGTTTTAGTGTTCCACTGCGATATCGCGTCTTCTTGTGCGGTTTCAGTCTTCCGTGTAACGGGGCATTGACGTGTGTTTCGTATTAAGCGTAACACAGGAGGGAGGGCCTACAAGTGTCAGTGTGCGTAAAGGGCGATAGGACAGTCTAAAATGACTAATATTGTCATATCGGACGTCCCGAAGATAGTTTTGCTGGCCTGGGCAACAATTAAGAAGCAGTAATAATATAAATTTTGAGTAATTTCGGGAAATGACAACAAAACTTTGTGATATTTCCGAATCGACTGTATCCCGTATTAACAGTGCAGTGACATGGGCAGCGTCTCTAGATGTGACCATCTGTTTTGAATCTCCAAGACATGGATAGAAATGGAAAGAGAAATTACGAAATTTAACGATTTTGATAAAAAGTGCGTACAACTGTACTTCGATATTACGGCAGATAGGAGTGTGCGACAGCTAGGAATATATAGTGTGATCGATCTCCGTGAAAACATTAATTATACTGGCTCAGAGACCTTTTGATTCACAAAGTCTAATCATCATCATCATAATCACCATCATAAGTTTCCAGCCTCTGGCCGAGTCCGTTTGGAACATAGGCCTCTCCTTCGTCTTCTGTCTTGCCACCATCTCTCCGTCTTCACCTTGGTCCGGCCTTCTCCTTTCTTCTGGACGCATTCCTCTACTCCTTTCAGCCCTCCGTCTCTCGGTCTTCCTCTTGGTCTCTTTCCTTCCAGCTTCATCTCATGTATCCTCCTGGTTATCCTCTTCTTCTCCATTCCCTTGACATATCCATACCATCTCAGCCTTGATTTCTCTAGCTCCTTCTGTACTCGTGCAACCTTCATGAACTCTCTGATCCTCTCATTTCTGTCTAATGATGGACAAAAATTTCTAATGAACTGCAAAGATATAGCAGCAGCAAGAACTAAGTTTAGTGTAAAATGCATTTACTGCTTGCTGAGGGCAACAGTCTGTAATACACTTCGATAAAACTTTGGTTTCACAAAAGCACTTCAACAGAAATATTCGCCTGAAAGTACCTACAGTTACTTTTGTGTAGCGTATGTAGGCGGTCTGAGTGATAGTTGTAATGACGAAGGGTCGTAAGAGCTGCAAATAAAAACTTTTTCAGAAGTACAGAATAGTTTCGGTCGTATTAAGGTGAGCCGTCGCAACTAAAATCCTAGAGTCGACATACAAGTAGACGCGCGTCGGCGCACGGAGTCTTGTAAAGAAAACACCTCTATACGTGACATGATGGGGTTGTCTCAGATTTTACCAAAATTAATTTCATAGTTTTCTTAATAACTTTCACGCTGGATGTTTCCACAAGGTCCGACAGAATGCAAATTCATCAATGACAACATTTTTCGTTGCACAGGCGGAACAGTTTTATACCTCTTACAGTATTTTTTATCTCGGAATACTTTTAAGTTTACACGATAAAATATGTATCACATTTTCTTGTAATGTAAGCTTTTATTTAGTCATTTATTTGATAGCAGCTGGCAAAAATTTTCTTTTGAAATGTGCTCTATCAAATTCTAGACTAAAAGCAGAGATGTCTAATATTTTGATCGGAATTTTTACTATATGTGAAATTGTCAGAAATTGTTAACGCTGTGAGGAGGTGAGATTTTCGTGACGGCCACTATAGTGAATTCAGGCCATTATCGCACTAGAGGCGATGTTGGACACTAATAGCGTGATGTCTCCTAGGGGGTCTTTAATATTGTGTTCGGTGTGCTTATACAGCATTAACGTTAAGAAAAGTGTCTAACTGCAGGAGCCAATTTCTAACTAGAAATGGAAGAAAAAAGATCCTATGAACATGTGTCCGGAATTGGACGGTGTGCGTGCAACGACAACAAATCTTCTGGGAACACAGCACAGCGATACATTGCATCCACGTCACAACAAGTGTTCAAAGTACCCTCCGTGGGTCTTCAGTGATAAGTATAGTAGCAATTGTCATCCACGATACACATAGTCGCACTTTGGCTTACGCCATGTTGGCGAGCCACTTGCATGGAGCTTGTACTAGAGTTCGTCCAGAATCCTGTAGAACCTGGTCCTCCAGATCTGGTGAACGCACAGTCCGACGCCTCTCTGCACTATCGTCCGTCTGAAAGGACCCATCATCACACTAACGCCCAGAAAGGGCTTGAAATGTTGTATGATGTGGTCGGTGTCTGTGAGAGTACTTGTTTTCGAACAGCCGTGCTGCCTCTCAACCGCTTCCATCTTCTTGGCCGTACACAAACCCCATCTCGGCTTGTTCTCGACATGAATCCCGTAACATTCTGCTGCTTACGGTACGCTGCGTCATTCACACAGCTTGCAGCACACGAGGAACGCACGTCAGTTGGTCAGAGGAACCGTCATTCGTCAGCGCCATGTACCATGGTAACGACACATTTTGGAACACATGTTCATAGAACCCCTTTTCCTCCTCGCCCAGTTAGAAACCCGTCCCTGGATTGGACGGTTTTACACCACTGGCCATTAAAATTGGTACACCGCCAAGATGACGTGTTACAGAAGCGAAATTTAACCGACAGGAAGAAGATGCTGTGATATGCAAATGATTAGCTTTTCAGAGCATTCCCTCAAGGTTACCGCCGGTGGCGACACCTACAACGTGCTGACATGAGGAAAGTTTCTAACCGGTTTCTCATACACAAACAGCAGTTGACCGGCGTTGCCTGGTGAAACGTTGTTGTGATGCCTCGTGTAAGGAGGAGAAATGCGTACCATCACGTTCCCGACTTTGATAAAGGTAGCATTGTAGCTTATCGCGATTGCGATTTATCGTATCGCGACATTGCTGCTCGCGTTGGTCGAGATACAATGACTGTTAGCAAAATATAGAATCGGTGCTGATTCCAACGGCCTCGTATCACTGGCAGTCGAGATGACAGGCATCTTATCCGCATGGCTGTAACGGATCGTGCAGCCACGTCTCGATCCCTGAGTCAACAGATGGGAACGTTTGCAAGACACAACCATCTCACGAACAGTTCGACGACGTTTGTAGCAGCATGGACTATCAGCTCGGAGACCATGGCTGCGGTTATCCTTGACGCTGCATCACAGACAGGAGCGTCTGCGATGGTGTAATCAACGAGAACCTGGGTTCACGAATGGCATAACGTCATTTTTTCGGATGAATCCACGTTCTGTCTACAGCATCATGATGGTCGCATCCGTGTTTGGCGGCATCGCGGTGAACGCACATATGTTCAAATGGTTCAAATGGCTCTGAGCACTATGGGACTCAACTGCTGAGGTCATTAGTCCCCTAGAACTTAGAACTAGTTAAACCTAACTAACCTAAGGACATCACAAACATTCATGCCCGAGGCAGGATTCGAACCTGCGACCGTAGCGGTCTTGCGGTTCCAGACTGCAGCGCCTTTAACCGCACGGCAACTTCGGCCGGCGAACGCACATAGGTAGCGTGTATTCGTCATCGCCATACTGGCGTATCACCCGGCGTGATGGTATCGGGTGCCACTGGTTACACGTCTCGGTCACCTCTTGTTCGCATTGAGGGCACTTTGAGCAGTGGACGTTACATTTCAAATGTGTTACGACCCGTGGCTCTACCCTTCATTCGATCCCTGTGAGACCCTACCTTTCAGCAGGATAATGCACGACCACATGTTGCAGGACCTGTACGGGCCTTTTTGGATACAGAAAATGTTCGACTGCTGCCCTGGCCAGCACATTCTCCAGATCTCTCACCAGCTGAAAACGTCTGGTCAATGGTGGCCGAGCAACTGGGTCGCCACAATACGCCAGTCACTACTCTTGATGAACTGTGGTATTGTGTTGAAGCTGCATGGGCAGCTGTACCTGTACACGCCATCCAGGCTCTGTTTGACTCGATGCCCAGGCGTATCGAGGCCGTTATTACGGCCAGAAGTGGTTATTCTGGGTACTGATTTCTCAGGATCTGTGCACCCAAATTGCGTGAAAATGTAATCACATGTCAGTTTCAGTGTAATATATTTGTCCACTGAATACTCGTTTATCATCTGCATTTCTTCTTGGTGTAACAATTTTAATTAATACAATACGTATTGTATTAACGTTCACCTTGTATGCATGTATTTATGGACATGATAGGTAATACGAACATACAGTATTGTAGCTCTACCAGAGAGTGAGACAGAATTGTGTCCCTGGCACGTTAAATTATTGTACTTGTTTTGGCTCGTAGTTTATTCAGCGCGCAGGCGGCGTTGAAAATTTATTGCCCTCTCTTGTTGCTGCGAGTCGTGTGCTCACTGCAGCGGAGCTTTACGGTTCGCCGGTCGGCAGTACTTGTTGCTTCATGCAGCCCACAGGCGTTCACAGGTCGAATACACTGCGCTGCACGGCGTATCCAATACGAAACTGTTCCCTTATAGGACTGGCATGTCCATGGAAGTTCCAGAGCCGTGAGGGAAACACAGATTCAGTGAATTACACTACAGTGAGTAACCGTTCTCATTCTTTTCAGTGAAATAGCTAGCTTCGCACTGCTTCACGAACATTGCTTGTTTCCCTGAACTTGTTCATCACTGTCCGTGTTTTAGGTCTTAATGGAGCTGTCTTTTTGAGCTTCCGGGTAAAATACGTCTGCACCTGTCTGTTCGTCAGACAATGAAAACTGGTGTTAGCAGTAGTTATTCTCGTCTCTATGAAGTGGATCGACTTTCATCATCTTCAAAAGAAGTGAGACTTTTAGCAAAACTGTCCAGTAATTTTTTTCGTCATCTCATACCGTTTTCTCAACTGCCAGACTGCAACCAACTCGATAAAAATCTGCGCCTTCGGCGAACGTGTGTCTCCTACTTATTCAGTCGTCAATTATAACCATGACTCTGCCCTAATGTGCATATATTAATTTATCCTCCATATCATCCTGCACCAAAGCAAATACTCTGAAGTAACTGCCCTCCTACACTCATCGAATCTAACAGTGGGGATATTAGTCGCTACTTAATTTCAGATCCGAAAGCGAAACCTTCCGAGTACTGTTGTGATGAATTTAAAATGTTTGTAAAGTTCAAACTACTTTCTTTACAGATTTTAGGAGAGCAACAATGTCGTGGACTGAATACGTGAAAGAAAGATTCCAAATTATAGTCTCGTTACTTAAATGATAGTTTTTAGGTACCGAATGAGTGACGAGGAGCTTTGTTTCCTTCCTGTAACGTCGAAATAAACAAAACACAACAATTTAAATGGCTATGAGCACTATGGGACTTAACTTCTGAGGTCATCAGTCCCCTAGAACTTAGAACTACTTAAACCTGACTAACCTAAGGACATCACATACATCCATGCCTGAGGCAGGATTCAAACCTGCGACCGTAGCGGTCGCGCGGTTCCAGACTGTAGCGCCTAGAATCGATCGGCTACCCCGGCCGGCGCAACAATTTAAAGAGTGGCAATGTTTTCACCATTCTGTTAGTATAAACGAGTAATTCATTAAACATCACTATGTGATATCTACGGTGCGCTTGTTCTCATGTGCACCTTCGGACATAAAACCCCAATCAGGTGGAAGTCAAAATATAGAAGTCAATACGACCGCACTGGATGTAGCGTTCTGCCAAAAACGTAGTGTGATTACTTACAATGGATGTGGAAACTTCATCCTCGTAAGTAACATAAAGCAGAAATCACATGCCATGTAGTTACGAATGGCCAACAACATTGTTCATACTTTTGGAATAAGCTAAATCTTGAAATATTGTTTAACGCTCTTTCTTTGTATTTCTGAATGGGTACTTGAAACATCACTGAATCATTGTAATCCGGGTCCAACACTAATTTTTACTTGCCGTCATCGAATTTATTTAAATTCCGGATTCAGATGATGTTGGAATTTCTCTTTCGTCAAATATATACAGCTGCAGAATCATTAATGTTGTCTGTCCTTTCGGATATGTCGAAAGAATAGATACCACGCATATAAATAGGACCTTGGCGGCAAATAGTGATAGCCACAGCGTGGATGCACTCTTCGTTTGACCTCTTGCGATAATCAGATGAGTCTGCTACCAGTGAGGATAATGAACAGCAGACACTACACATGTAGTGTGCGCCACACGGGAATTAGGGTTGGACAGGAAGCAGCCTAAGTGGTCGGTCAGTTCAACTACGTGCGTCGCCGAAAGGTCGTACATAGCTTCAGTATGTACCGTGGGGCCGCGACTGCTAATTTTGTTTTCATTCAGTGCTGTCTGTGCTTCTGTGCGCATCACATCGTCATTCGTCTAGCAACGTTTGTTGTGAGTGTGTCTTTTGGTTGTAGCATTAGACCAAGCCATGATATCCACCACGCGTCCCAAGAATATTCCACGTGAAGTTACTGCAAATTCCTGTTTCGACAAGTCCAGGTGTCTTATTCAGCTTGGATCCTTGGAGATTTACTATCGGCTTGTTAACAAGATTCTAGTCACTGCAGAACATGTTCATACAGCTTACTTTGACTCGGATTCCTATATACACTCCTGGAAATGGAAAAAAGAACACATTGACACCGGTGTGTCAGACCCACCATACTTGCTCCGGACACTGCGAGAGGGCTGTACAAGCAATGATCACACGCACGGCACAGCGGACACACCAGGAACCGCGGTGTTGGCCGTCGAATGGCGCTAGCTGCGCAGCACTTGTGCACCGCCGCCGTCAGTGTCAGCCAGTTTGCCGTGGCATACGGAACTCCATCGCAGTCTTTAACACTGGTAGCATGCCGCGACAGCGTGGACGTGAACCGTATGTGCAGTTGACGGACTTTGAGCGAGGGCGTATAGTGGGCATGCGGGAGGCCGGGTGGACGTACCGCCGAATTGCTCAACACGTGGGGCGTGAGGTCTCCACAGTACTTCGATGTCGTCGCCAGTGGTCGGCGGAAGGTGCACGTGCCCGTCGACCTGGGACCGGACCGCAGCGACGCACGGATGCACGCCAAGACCGTAGGATCCTACGCAGTGCCGTAGGGGTCCGCACCGCCACTTCCCAGCAAATTAGGGACACTGTTGCTCCTGGGGCATCGGCGAGGACCATTCGCAACCGTCTCCATGAAGCTGGGCTACGGTCCCGCACACCGTTAGGCCGTCTTCCGCTCACGCCCCAACATCGTGCAGCCCGCCTCCAGTGGTGTCGCGACAGGCGTGAATGGAGGGACGAATGGAGACGTGTCGTCTTCAGCGATGAGAGTCGCTTCTGCCTTGGTGCCAATGATGGTCGTATGCGTGTTTGGCGCCGTGCAGGTGAGCGCCACAATCAGGACTGCATACGACCGAGGCACACAGGGCCAACACCCGGCATCATGGTGTGGGGAGCGATCTCCTACACTGGCCGTACACCACTGGTGATCGTCGAGGGGACACTGAATAGTGCACGGTACATCCAAACCGTCATCGAACCCATCGTTCTACCATTCCTAGACCGGCAAGGGAACTTGTTGTTCCAACAGGACAATGCACGTCCGCATGTATCCCGTGCCACCCAACGTGCTCTAGAAGGTGTAAGTCATGGCAAGCCGTTCCACAGGACTATATCCAGCATCTCTACGATCGTCTCCATGGGAGAATAGCAGCCTGCATTGCTGCGAAAGTTGGATATACACTGTACTAGTGCCGACATTGTGCATGCTCTGTTGCCTGTGTCTATGTGCCTGTGGTTCTGTCAGTGTGATCATGTGATGTATATGACCCCAGGAATGTGTCAATAAGGTTTCCCCTTCCTGGGACAATGAATTCACGGTGTTCTTATTTCAATTTCCAGGAGTGTATTTATGTCAAGTTTCTAGAGCCCCTTCAAGTAGATTACTTTCGCGTTGTGGTTCCCAGGCTTTCTTCACCCGCTGCGATGGAACTACCAGTACGGGTCTTCTAGCTAACGCGGAAATCAAATATAGAAATGTTAGGGTTTTTAATCTTCTGGCTGAAGTTGATGACAATTTCCTTATGCTCCCATATGAGGACATAAGAAGTATACGATGAGAACATCCCCCCTCTCACCTCCCCCCCCCCCCCCCAAATTGATTTGTTGTGTGCTGTTCTTAGGTTAGTTAGGTTTAAGTAGTTCTAAGTCCTAGGGGACTGAAGACCATAGATGTTAAGTCCCATAGTGCTCAGAGCCATTTGAACCAAAATTGATTGCCTTGCTGTGTGTAAAACGGAATATGTAATATCCCCTCTCACTTAAATGTGTGTGTGGATACCGTGTTCATATTACTTACACACGACGAGTGGAGGCCTACTTTCTCTATAGTGAAAGTGGCCACCTTCGATCAAATTGCCCACGTCATGTGGTTGTCTTAAAATGAACTTTTGAACAAAGGCATAAGTTGATTTCAGCGGATTCTGTTACACAAAAGACGGCTGCCATACCTTCCCAAGTCATTGAAGAACAACGGGAATGACAACTCTCTAGATTTTTCACCGTTATATTAACATCATGACCTTGAAACTGTAGTCGCCACACGGCCGGCACTTATAATTCAACATAAGCGTCGACAGACGCACAGGATGGTGACGATTCGCAAAAATCCCCCTCCCTTCCCCACTTCCGTGAAACGATGCAGTCAGAGGACGCTCTTCCTCATACTGAAAACAGGATTCCCCCTCCCCCCCCCCCCCCCGTGAGTCCACTGGGATCGATAACGTTCCTTGAGGACCACCTGAGTATGGTGATCTTGTAGCGTCTCCCATAGCGTCTCGATGGACGCGCCGACTATGCCTGCGCCCGCAAGTTGTTTACACAGGCGGGTGGGGCGCGGAGATTCCCTCCTTCGCGCCAGACCTGGATGTGATACATGTGTTATACATGACCCCCTCCATATTACCGCGTGCAGAGTCTGTGTTGCCCCGAAGCTGCAGTAAACAACGCTTTCAGCCGCAGCGCGCGGTGACATGCAAAAATAAAGGAGCATAAAGAATCTGAAGATTGCACAAGCGCTTTACCCTCCGATTCATCCGTGGACTCCGCCATGGATTACGATGAGCAACACTGATGTCATCTTTTGTTCGTGACTTCTAAATCTTCTTGTACATAATGGTTGCAAGCTTGCAGTCTGTTTAGTAAGATCATGGTTTGGTTAATCAGTAGAAAATTTTATTTGAAAACAAATTAAACACATACATGCATCGTATATGAATAAAACAAAAATGCAGTTACAAGTAATAATATGTCCAGACACCTGTAGAGTCGATAATTGCTTGACATCTCCGAGGCGTGCTTGAAATCAAGTTTTCATCGTATTCACCTGGAATAGACCTCCAAATGCGCCGAATTTCCATTGACAGCTTCTTCAAAGTGATGATCTTTTTTGCTTGCAACTTTTTTTGGTGTAAGAACTTACATTTTCAATAGGATTAACTCCAGGTGGGTGTTAGGACGAATCCAGTACCCGCACGTCTTCCTCCTTTTTCCAATCGCTGCAAAGCTTGCTGCGTTGCTTCTGATCATTGTCCCCCTGCAGTATACAGTCTTCGTTTTTGTCGATAAACCAATGTTTGGCAGTCGGCATCAGACATGTTAGATAAATTTATAACACCTTCTGTGCATTTAAGTAGTAGGTAAATTCGTGCAAATCTCAATCAATAATTGAAAATGAACTGATGTTTCGGGACTCTGAATGAAGGACAAAGGTTCAACTCAGTGGGCTGTGAAAGAACTAAGGCGATTTACTTTGCCATCTGCGTGCAACACCGACGTCGCTCTTACTTAAGAGACTGTGTATCTTCCTTACTCTGAATGTGAACAGAATCGGTTCTGAACTCTGCTTTGCAGCGTTGCGCCAATTTATATATGATTCAACTGCCGATGTGGTGTTTTTGCCTAAAGTATTGTTTGATAAGCTTTCTTTTCCAGGTTTTTTTTATGATTTTTAATGTGGCGCTATACATTCTACTAGAACTGCGTTATTGTATAAGGAGGGTTTATCGATAACTAATATCTAGATACCTGAAATAGTCTGGGCGTAGACTGTACCTTTCACGATCTTAATTCTTCTTTATGTACCATCCGGATCTGGCTCTTTTTTGGACCGTTTGCGTTTTCACGAAGAATATTTGTATTTTTATTTTGTAAAAAACCGCAGAGAGTACTGCAAGGCAGTGATTTTAGCTATGTGTTGCGTTCTGTGGACGAGACACCCAATTTCAGTTTCAGCCGGAAACTTAATAATTTAGTGAGCTCTTTGCAATTACGCGATGCAAGTACCCTACCCCTGTCAAGTATAAATACTTTACAGCGAGCTTGACTGATTTTATTTCTCTGATTCACTATGTGGCTAACTGCCAACAGCCGTGCAGCAGTAGTAACGCCGGTTCCGCTGAGATCACCGAAGTTAAGCGCTGTCGGGCTGGGCTAGCACTTGGATAGGTGACCATCCGGTCTGCCGAGCGCTGTTGGCACACGGGGTGCACTCAGCCCTTGTGGGGCAAAACTGAGCAGCTAATTGATTGAGAAGTAGCGGCTTCGGTCTCGAAAACTGATATACTGCCGGGAGAGCGGTGTGCTGACCACATGCCCCTCCACATCCGCATCCAGTGATGCCTGTGGTCTGAGGATGACACGGCGGCTGGTCGGTACCGTGGGCCTGTCGTGGCTCGTTCGGACGGAGTATTAGTAGTATATGGGTAACTATTGGCGACAGAGGCTACACATGCAAGCTTCACTGCCCACTGTGCCGTAGCTGCGACCTTCAGTCCCGTGCGACAACCGGTGCATCCCTGTCGTTCCTCTTGGATGCTAAATATATCTCATTTAGAGAATTGTTATCTCGGTGATATTATTAGCGAAGTATGGTATCGCAATCTTCGTTCCAAATGAAAATACCCATCTCTCATTGGACTGGTGGATAAGGAACGCAAAACCGCGGCTCCGAATGGCGTTAGCAGCGCTGCAAGGGTGAGAGAGATCGTGAATACCCTCGATTTTTACTCCGCCATTTTACGAAATCTTTATTATAGCGCCCGGCGACTTCCCTGCGGATTACAGATATTCGGCGTGTCAAAGCGAAACTACTTCAGCTTAAACGACAGCAAATGGAAGGGCTTAGGATAAGGTCAAAACCAGGCTCCTTTCTCTAAGATGAGTTACACTATGTAATTAATACTTCAAGCGCGTTGTAGACGCGTGTGTATCACGACTGTTGCAAAGAAGTATGGAACGTGAAGACGTCAGAACAAGACATATGACGTACGATACACGAATACTTTTCTCATATTTATGCATCGCTTGCTTCAGATACTGCGCTGCTTGATGATTTTACCTCTTCTCTGGATTGTGTAGTTAATCCAGAATTAAATGCTGAATTTTTATGTGGCTTTCAACGAGATGAAATCTATGATTTTATTGTTCATTCACCCTCGCGTAAACCACAGGAATTAGATTGTCTCCCTGAAGAATTTTGTGTGCACTTTTGGCCATACGGATGTCACAATGACGTCACTGGAAATGAGGTTTTGCAGGGGTGTTTGACTCCCTCCCCTTTCAAGGATGGCAAGATTGTCTTAGTGCCGAAGAGATCTGGGTGTTCAGACCAGACACTCACAAAAATGGTTCAAATGGCTCTGAGCATTATGGGACTCAACTGCTGAGGTCATTAGTCCCCTAGAACTAAGAACTAGTTAAACCTAACTAACCTAAGGACATCACAAACATCCATGCCCGAGGCAGGATTCGAACCTGCGACCGCAGCGGTCTTGCGGTTCCAGACTGCAGCGCCTTTAACCGCACGGCCACTTCGGCCGGCTGCAGACACAAATTCTGCCTGATAACGCTGCTTAATTTTCATCACAAAATTGTTTCGAGGGCAATAAATAGCCGCTTTGAGGTCATGCTTGTGAAAATACCTGCAGTTCATCAAAGTTGTGTTCCTGGTAACGGAATCCTAAGCCCTACCGTAGAGTGCTGTGGTGTCGAGTAGGTCGCTGCCACCACTTTTGTTCCTAGGGTCTTATTTTTTGTTGATTTTAATAAGAAGTTTGATCGAGAGTCACAGTCTCTTGTTGCGGGTATTGGAAGCAGTCGGTTTTAAAGAGGAAGCGTCAAGTGTTGCTCAATCTTTTTACTGGTATCTGATCTTCTTTGGCTGCGAATGGCCAACTCATATCCTAATTCACAATCTGTTCGGGTGCCCCACAAGAAAGGCCTCTCTCCATGTCACTGTATTATTTCCGGAGGCCTCAATGGCTGTATCGCTGCTCAGCAACGTGGCTAGACGATATTAGGGGAAAAATTTTCGGTGCGTGTATTTGCGGAAGACATCATGGTCTTAATTCGAAATCCAGATGAAATTCCCTTGCTCAGCGTAACCTTCGGATGCCTTCTATCATCCCTCTGAGCCTGCATTAATGAATGGAAATGCAGTTTGTTGAATTTACGGGGCGCTCTAGTGGATATCTGTTTCTGATAAAATACAAGGGATGATTATAGAGCAAGAGCGCCGCTTCCCTACAATACTTCACGGTCTGGATCACAGATATGTATGTTTTGTGTTAAGCGTACCATGTAGCACAAATTTTTTGGCTTCCCGTGATGATAGCCAATAAACATAAGGAATTATCTGGGCGCTTCCTATGGAAACATCACATTTTTTGATATGAAGTGATGGCGAGGCTCCGTCCCCTTGGAAGGTTAGGGCTGCCTGATATATTACGTTATTTATCCGACGCAGTGTCTGCCGGCCGGTGTGGCCGAACGGTTCTAGGCGCTTCAGTCTGAAACCACGCGACCGCTACGGTCGCAGGTTCGAATCCTGCCTCGGGGATGGTTGTGTGTGATGGCCTTAGGTTAGTTAGGTTTAAGTAGTTCTAAGTCCTAGGGGACTGATGACCTCAGATGTTAAGTCCCATAGTGCTCAGAGCCATTTTCGACGCAGTGTCTTAACATGTACTGAAGTCGGACCTTCAAGCACGTCTCAACTGTTTACCTATTTCCGACCTGTTAGTTTAGCTACCCCTGTCGATGGTGGCCGGATTAATTCCAGACAGAAACATATACGGGAATTTTATATCAGTGTAAATTATTTGGGAGCTGACACCCTCCCAAAACACATCTCATTGCCAGATTGTGTTCTGTCACTGGGGAAGTCTGGCTATCCCATCCTTTGTTGAGCCAGTGTCCCGACGACATCGTGGAAGTTGGTGTGGTTCCATATTACCTTCCTCTTCAACCAGCGGACGTGGCATGATCATGGTATAAAGTCGTTTATGATCTGGAATGAACCAAAGAACGTCTCTTTCGTACTGGTCTAAGTGCGACGGACCAGTGCAGCAATTGTCTCCAAACTGATATGTTAAGACATAGGATTGTCTCTTGCAGTCAAGGGCACTGAATCTGTATTAGCCGCCAACTGGCTTTCCTCGCCCGATCGACCGAAACTGTCTTTCCAACTGACTTCCTTCTACGTCCGGGCTCTTCATCTTCCCCGCGGCCGAAAACCAGTACGATCGAGTATATAGTTCTTAGGTCATTACGTTCACTTTATAGTGGGAGGACAGGACGATCTCGGCCCTCGGACCTTTCAGCAATATAAGGTCCGCTGGAAATGGCAGTGGATGGCATCAATCGGCAGGGGACTGGGTAGTCAGGTTTACGGCACTGCAATGCTTCGACCGGGTACCGCAGTGGCCGGCACACTTCACTCGCATTCGGGAGGACGACGGCTCAAACCCGCGTCTGGCCTTCCCAATTTAGGTTTTGCGCGATGTCCCTAAATCGCTCCAGGCATATGCCGTGATGGTTCCTCTGAAAGGGCACGGCTGATTTCCTTGTCCATCCTTGACAAGATCTGAACTTGTCCTCCGTCTCTAAAGATGTCGATGTTGACGGGACGTTAAATCCAATCTTCCTTCTTTCCATCCTTGTAATGTTTCAGGAACCCTTCCCACCCTCACGTTGCGCTTATCCTGATAATAATTGTTCCGGTTCAAGGTTGTGGAGATTTTGCTTTTATATGTACATTACACTGAGAAGGTTTCCTTTGTGCGGCACTAGAGTCTTAGTTCACTGAAAGAAGTTTGAGACAAACGAAGAAAGACGGGTGGTAGTGTCATTAGACTACCAGACCTCCGATCCGTGTTTGATTCTTGGTCATGGCTTCTTCTTCTCTTTTCTGGGTAGGTCTGTATCTGACAATATTCTGATAGTCGAAATACTTTTCTATGCGTATTTTTTGCAGTAGAACACTGAGAGGTGTAATTAATAACCACATAAATATGTTTGTAATATATTTACAGAGCCGGCCGGCGTGGGCGTGCGGTTCTAGGCGCTACAGTCTGCAACCGAGCAACCGCTACGGTCGCAGGTTCGAATCCTGCCTCGGGCATTGATGTGTGTGATGTCCTTAGGTTAGTTAGGTTTAAGTAGTTCTACGTTCTAGGGGACTGATGACCTCCGATGTTAAGTCGCATAGTGCTCAGAGCCATTTTCATTTACAGGTGTTTGAAAAACTTGGTTAAGGCAAAAGGAAAAAAAACAGTAAAAAGTGGTAATGCGTAAAAAAGGGATAGCGGCTTACAAAGGAAAAAGTACTTAAAGCGACCGCTCGTGATAAGTTGGAAATCCGCGTTCGAGTCCCCTTTCGCCATTAGATTTATTGCAATGTCCGATTGCAGCTGATATCGGGATTTCTCTATTATCATGTATAGACGGCTGCAGAATCATGAATAGTGTCTGTTCTTTCGGACATATCCGGAACAACAGAAGCCAAACGTATAAATATGGTCATTTAGTTTTGTTGCCCGTCTACCTATAACATTTTGTAATAATTTATGACGCAGCCCATGTTGCCAAACCACATCTTATGCTACACGTAGATTGCAATGTATTCGAATGTGAAGGTCACGCCGCCAATCTTCAGTGTACAATTGACTGGCCCTGCCTTGCACCACTGCGCACTCCCTGTCCCTCCCCCCCCCCCCCCCCACCACCGTTACCACCTTTCTTTCCAATCACATTCGAGGGAGCTGCCGTAGTATCCGCGCAGCAGGTGTTACAAGCTATGAGAGTAAACTTGGCGGCGTGCGTACGGTCCTCCATGGCTCTATGGTTAAGAAGTGTGGACGCGGCGTATACTTGAACACCTCGTAAACTAGAGGGAAGACCGTGTCAGATGAAGGGCAGGGCCTACTGGATGTCTTCACAGGACGATATACGCTAATGAAAAATGGACGGTGTGTAATTCGGCAAGGGAAAGAATACTAGCTATGAATACCTTCTTCTTTTACGTTGTACGTTGTCCTCTGCTTTCAGAACTGTAGGACCAATCACCCACCCAGACCCACACTGTTAAGGTGGAGAGAAAATAAGACTTTATCAGATGCAGAGGTGAAGGTGATAACTGGTCGTGTCCACAGAACGCTTGGCGTCAATGTTAAATGGACAACATGCCGTTTGACAGGCGAGGGAAAACTGTGCACAACTTCCACCACTCTGACAACAGCCTGACCGTCGCCAGATAAAGATGTACGACTGCCCTCTCATCAAAGTCCGCCTGCCAACCCGTTCTGTCTCGCAGCAACCGTGACTTGAAACCCTGATAACGACCCTGAGAATCATGTAATTGATAGTGGGCAAATTATTATGTCCTTCGCATGATTATAATTGCTTTGTAAATATTATTTGTGGAGTCATGGCCCAAATGTTCTCTTTTTATGAGAATTAATGTTTGTGTTTGTTTACGTTACCGAGTCTGGCGCTCCTAAATGGTTCAAATGGCTCTAAGCACTATGGGTCTTAACATCTGAGGTCATCAGTCCTCTAGACTTAGAACTACTTAAACCTAACTCACCTTAGGACATCACACACATCCATGCCCGAGGCAGGATTCGAACCTACGACCGTAGCAGCCGCGTGGTGCCTAGAACCACTCGGCCACAGCGGCTGACGCGTTCCTAATCCTTTTATACTATTTGCAAATGCCACTTCCACTTTAAGATATCGTAATACCTTTTCTTTAATATACTCAAGCTCAATTTAACGTACTGCATAAAAAATTCGACCGCTTCAACATTAACAAAACCAAATGATGTTTTCTGCTTCATTTAGTATCCTGTAATAGTATTAGTTCTCAATATTATTAGGAAAAGTTGATACTAAATTCGTACTCAAAGAACTGACACACCAATAATATAATGTGTCAGTCACTGAGTGTATAACGATCACCAACGACAATTTCTTAAACTAAGTTAGTAATATTTGTGAGTACCACCAAAAAAATAGAATTGATAAGATCAGTTTAGAACTGCAAAGGCATGATAAGATCAACGGAGTGGACACTTGAAAGGAAAATTGGAAATCGAAACGAAGGTAATTAAGCAAATAGACAGTGTAGAAATATTATTAGCTTTACAAAGACACCAGTAAAGAGGTAGACTCTACTTCAATGACCATGCCATCGATGGGTCGGTAAACTGTAAACTCACTTGGGGAGTTACTGCAGGTTATATCATTGCCAGTCCACTTCGTTCTTTTACCATCTTTAGTTATGAGCTTTTGCCATCATTGGTAAGCTATGTTCTAGTGGGAAGTTATCTTCACATAAATACACACCATGAAAGGTGGCTACATTGAGTCACAGCGCCAGAGATTGCGCCAAAGATTATTATTCCGCCGCCTCCACTGGGCGCAGTAATAGTTCAGAGGATGTCGAGAGCAGTCGTTCTGTTGGGCGAGAGAGTAGACGATCTGAGTGTTGCACTGTTCCGTTGGTGTAATGTATAGATGGAAGAAGATGCAATTGTCAGGATATATTTGAGAAAGGAGGTGTAGTGGAATATTTTTGTCAATATGTAATGAGGTAAAAAAGTATTACCGTTTTCTTTAACAACAATCCCTCTTGCTCACAGGTACAGTCAACAAAGCATCTGGCTAGTGTTCATTTACTAGACTTGTAATTCTGGTTTCTATGTGCAATTATAGTATTTCTGGTTTTTCAATTAGTTCGTTGTAAATGGTGTTTAAACTATTTTGTCGTATTGAGAAATAACCGAGCCAGATACACGTACGGTGAGTCACACTACCACACACAGACCAGTTACACTTGTACTTTGTTGTTTCTTAGCTTTTATAGTTGCAGGGGACTTAATTAATCAATTGTGTTAATGGAAATTCCTTGTCATTCTTTATTTTTATTTTTATTTTATGCAGTCAGATTGCGTGCTGATAATAGTCAGGGCCAACCGGTTCCCAGAACCGAACGCGGTCCTCTGGTTTGTAGCCGCGTGGAAGGCTTAAACCAGTGGCTCAGACGATTCTGCGGAAATCTGGGATGCAAATTTATCGACCTCCGCTATCGGGTGGAGAAATGTAGGATCCCCCTGAATAGGTCCGGCGTGCACTACACGCAATAAGCGGCTACAAGGGTAGCGGAGTACGTGTGGAGTGCACATGTGGGTTTTTTAGGTTAGAGAAGTCCCTCCCTGGGCCCGTCAAGACACCTCCTCAGACGCGACAAGGTAGTAGTAGGCAAAACGCAGCAGGGAATGATAATATTGATGTGCTAATAGTAACCATGAACCATGGACCTTGCCGTTGGTGGGGAGGCTTGCGTGACTCAGCGATACAGATGGCCGTACCGTAGGTGCAGCCACAACGGAGGGGTATCTGTTGAGAGGCCAGACAAACATGTGGTTCCTGAAGAGGGGCAGCAGCCTTTTCAGTAGTTGCAGGGGCAACAGTCTGGATGATTGACAGATCTGGCCTTGTAACATTAACCAAATGGCCTTGCTGTGCTGGTACTGCGAACGGCTGAAAGCAAGGGGAAACTACAGCCGTAATTTTTCCCGAGGACATGCAGCTTCACTGTATGATTAAATGATGATGGCGTCCTCTTGGGTAAAATATTCCGGAGGTAAAATAGTCCCCCATTCGGATCTCCGGGCGGGGACTACTCAAGAGGACGTCGTTATCAGGAGAAAGAAAACTGGCGTTCTACGGATCGGAGCGTGGAATGTCAGATCCCTTAATCGGGCAGGTAGGTTAGAAAATTTAAAAAGGGAAATGGATAGGTTAAAGTTAGATATAGTGGGAATTAGTGAAGTTCGGTGGCAGGAGGAACAAGACTTTTGGTCAGGTGATTACAGGGTTATAAATACAAAATCAAATAGGGGTAATGCAGGAGTAGGTTTAATAATGAATAAAAAAAAATAGGAGTGCGGGTTAGCTACTACAAACAGCATAGTGAACGCATTATTGTGGCGAAGACAGACACACAGCCCATGCCTACTACAGTAGTACAAGTTTATATGCCAACTAGCTCTGCAGATGATGAAGAAATAGATGAAATGTATGACGAGATAAAATAAATTATTCAGGTAGCGAAGGGAGACGAAAATTTAATAGTCATGGGTGACTGGAATTCGTCAGTAGGAAAAGGGAGAGAAGGAAACATAGTAGGTGAATATGGATTGGGGGGAAGAAATGAAAGAGGAAGCCGCCTTGTAGAATTTTGCACAGAGCATAACTTAATCATAGCTAACACCTGGTTCAAGAATCATAAAAGAAGGTTGTATACCTGGAAGAATCCTGGAGATACTAAAAGGTATCAGATAGATTATATAATGGTAAGACAGAGATTTAGGAACCAGGTTTTAAATTGTAAGACATTTCCAGGGGCAGATGTGGATTCTGACCACAATCTATTGGTTATGAACTGCAGATTGAAACTGAAGAAACTGCAAAAAGGTGGGAATTTAAGGAGATGGGACCTGGATAAACTGAAAGAACCAGAGGTTGTACAGAGTTTCAGGGAGAGCATAAGGGAACAATTGACAGGAATGGGGGAAGGAAATACAGTAGAAGAAGAATGGGTAGCTCTGAGGGATGAAGTAGTGAAGGCAGCAGACGATCAAGTAGGTAAAAAGACGAGGGCTAATAGAAATCCTTGGGTAACAGAAGAAATATTGAATTTAATTGACGAAAGGAGAAAATATAAAAATGCAGCAAATGAAGCAGGCAATAAGGAATACAAACGTCTCAAAAATGAGATCGACAGGACGTGCAAAATGGCTAAACAGGGATGGCTAGAGGACAAATGTAAGGATGTAGAGGCTTGTCTCACTAGGGGTAAGATAGATACTGCCTACAGGAAAATTAGAGAGACCTTAGGAGAGAAGAGAACCACTTGTATGAATATCAAGAGCTCAGATGGCTACCCAGTTCCAAGCAAAGAAGGGAAGGCAGAAAGATGGAAGGAGTATATAGAGGGTTTATACTAGGGCGATGTACTTGAGGACAATATTATGGAAATGGAAGAGGATGTAGATGAAGATGAAATGGGATATATGATACTGCGTGAAGAGTTTGACAGAGCACTGAAAGACCTGAGTCGAAACAAGGCCCCCGAAGCAGACAACATTCCATTAGAACTACTGATGGCCTTGGGAGAGCCAGTCATGACAAAACTCTACTATCTGGTGAGCAAGATGTATGAGACAGGCGAAATACCGTCAGACTTCAAGAAGAATATAAGAATTCCAATCCCAAAGAAAGCAGGTGTTGACAGATGTGAAAATTACCGAACTATCAGTTTAATAAGTCACAGCTGCAAAATACTAACGCGAATTCTTTACAGACGAATGGAAAAACTGGTAGAAGCGGACCTCGGGGAAGATCAGTTTGGATTCCGTAGAAATGTTGGAACACGTGAGGCAATACTAACCTTACCACTTATCTTAGAAGAAAGATTAAGAAAAGGCAAACCTACGTTTCTAGCATTTGTAGACTTAGAGAAAGCTTTTGACAATGTTAACTGGAATACTCTCTTTCAAATTCTGAAGGTGGCAGGGGTAAAATACAGGGATCGAAAGGCTATTTACAATTTGTACAGAAACCAGATGGCAGTTATAAGAGTTGAGGGGCATGAAAGGGAAGCAGTGGTTGGGAAAGGAGTGAGACAGGGTTGTAGCCTGTCCCCGATGTTATTCAATCTGTATATTGAGCAAGCAGTAAAGGAAACAAAAGAAAAATTCGGAGTAGGTTTTAAAATTCATGGAGAAGAAGTAAAAACTTTGAGGTTCTCCGATGACATTGTAATTCTGTCAGAGACAGCAAAGAACTTGGAAGAGCAGTTGAACGGAATGGACAGTGTCCTGAAAGGGGGATATAACATGAACATCAACAAAAGCAAAACGAGGATAATGGAATGTAGTCAAATTAAATCGGGTGATCCTGAGGGAATTAGATTAGGAAATGAGACACTTAAAGTAGTAGAGGAGTTTTGCTATTTAGGGAGTCAAATAACTGATGATGGTCGAAGTAGAGAGGATATAAAATGTAGACTGGCAATTGCAAGGAAATCGTTTCTGAAGAAGAGAAATTTGTTAACATCGAGTATAGATTTAAGTGTCAGGAAGTCGTTTCTGAAAGTATTTGTATGGAGTGTAGCCATGTATGGAAGTGAAACATGGACGATAACTAGTTTGGACAAGAAGAGAATAGAAGCTTTCGAAATGTGGTGCTACAGAAGAATGCTGAAGATTAGATGGGTAGATCACGTAACTAATGAGGAGGTATTGAATAGGGTTGGGGAGAAGAGAAGTTTGTGGCACAACTTGACTAGAAGAAGGGATCGGTTGGTAGGACATGTTTTGAGGTATCAAGGGATCACAAATTTAGCATTGGAGGGCGCCGTGGAGGGTAAAAATCGTAGAGGGAGACCAAGAGATGAATACACTAAGCAGATTCAGAAGGATGTAGGTTGCAGTAAGTACTGGGAGATGAAGAAGCTTGCACAGGATAGAGTAGCATGGAGAGCTGCATCAAACCAGTCTCAGAGAACTAAAGACCACAACAACAACAACAATAGTAAACTGCAGGAGCGTCTATAGGAAGGGCCCAGAACTGCTCTCATTAATAAACTGTCACAATGCCCACATAGTATTAGGGACGGGAAGTTGGCTGAAACCAGATGCAAACAGTTATGAAATTCTAAACTCAGATTGGAATGTATACCGCAGAGACAGAGTGAAGGGGCAGGCGTGTTTATAGCGATAAAAAGAGCAATAGTATCGAAGGAAATTGACGGAGATTGGAAATGTGAAATAATTTGGGTGAAGGTCACGGATAAAGCAGGTTCAAAGATGGCAATTGGATGGCTCAGCAGCTGTTGTGGCACAACACCTGAAGGAAAATTTGGAAAATATTTCGAGTAGATTTCCCGACCGTGTTATAGTTTTGGGTGGAGATATTAATTTACCAGATATAGACTGAGAGACTCAAACGTTTATAACGGGTGGCAAGCACAAAGAATCCAGTGACATTTTTTTAAAGGTATTATCTGAAAACTACCTTGAGCTGTTAAACACATAACCGACTCGTGGCGATAACATATTAGACCTTCTGGTGACAAACAGACCCGAACTATTTGAAATAGTTAACGCAGAACAGGGCATCAGCGATCATAAAGCGGTTACAGCATCGGTGATTTGAGCCGTAAATAGAAATATTACGAAAGGTAGGAAGATTTTTCTGTTTAGCAAAAGTGACAAAAAGCAGATTTCAGAGTACTTGACGGTTCAACACAAAAGTTTTATCTCAAGTACAGACAGTGTTGAGGATCAATGGGCAAAGTTCAAAACCATCGTACAATATGCATTAGATGAGTATGTGCCAAGCAAGATCGTAAGAGATGGAAAAGAGCCACTGTGGTACAACAACCGACTTAGAAAACTGCTCCGGAAGCATAGGGAACTTCACAGCAAACGTAAACATAGCCAAATCCTTGCAAACAAACAAAAAAAATTAACGAAGCGAAACGTAGTGTGAGGATGATTATGCGAGAGGGGTTCAACGAATTCGAAAGTAAAGTTCTATGTACTGACTTGGAGGAAAATTCTAAGAAATTTTTGTCTTATGTAATAGCGGTAGATGGATCAAAACAAAATATCCGGACACTCCGTGACCAAAATGGTACTGAAACAGACGATGACAGACTAAAGGCCGAAATACTAAATGTCTTTTCCCTAAGCTGTTTCACGGAGGAAGACTGCAACGTAGTTCCTTCCCTAGATTGCCGCACAGATGAAAAAATGGTAGATATCGAAACAGATGACAGAGGGATAGAAAAACAATTAAAATCGCTCAAAAGAGGAAAGGCCGCTGGACCTGATGGGATACCAGTTAGATTTTACACAGAGTACGCGGAGGAACTTGCCCGCCACCCCCCCCCCCCCCTTTTTGCAGCGGTGTACCGTTGGTCTCTAGGCCGGCCGAAGTGGCCGTGCGGTTCTAGGCGCTGCAGTCTGGAACCGCGAGACCGCTACGGTCGCAGGTTCGAATCCTGCTTCGGGCATGGATGTGTGTGATGTCCTTAGGTTAGTTAGGTTTAACTAGTTCTAAGTTCTAGGGGACTAATGACCTGAGAAGTTGAGTCCCATAGTGCTCAGAGCCATTTTCGTTGGTCTCTAGAATAGCGTAGCGATCCAAAAGATTGGAAACGGGCACAGGTCTTCTCCGTTTCCAAGAAGGGACGTCGAACAGATGTGCAGAACTATAGACCTATATCTCTAACGTCGATCAGCTGTAGAATTTTGGAACACGTATTATGTGCGAGTATAATGACTTTTCTGGAGACTAGAAATCTGCTCTGTAGGAATCAGCATGGGTTTCGAAAAAGACGATCGTGTGAAACCCGGCTCGCGCTATTCGTCCACAGACACGGGTTCCCAGGTAGATGCCTTGTTCCTTTACTTCCGCAAGGCGTTTGATACAGTTCCCCACAGTCGTTTAATGGAAAAAGTAAGAGCATATGGACTAAGACCAATTGTGAGATTGGACTGAAGAGTTCCTAGATAACAGAACGCAGCATGTCATTCTCAATGGAGGGAAGTCTTCCGAAGTAAGAGCGATTTCTGGTGCGCCGCAGGGGAGTGTCGTAGGACCGTTGCTATTCACTATATATATATATATATATATATGTATATATATATATATGACCTTGTGGATAACATCGGAAGTTCACTGAGGCTTTTTGCGGATGATGCTGTGGTATATCGAGAGGTTGTAACAATGGAAAATTGTACCGAAATACAGGAGGACCTGCAACGAATTGACGCATGGTGCAGGGAATGGCAATTGAATCTGAATGTAGAGAAGTGTAATGTGCCGCGAATACATAGAAAGAAAGATCCTTTGTCATTTAGCTACAATATGGCAGGTCAGCAACTGGAAGCAGTTAATTCCATAAATTATCTGGGAGTAGGCATTAGGAGTGATTTAAAATGGAATGACCAAATAAAATTAATCTTCGGTAAAGGTACATTGGAAGAATCCTAAGGAAATGTAGTCCGAAAACAAAGGAAGGAGGTTACAGTACACTTGTTCGCCCACTGGTTGAATACTGCTCATCGGTGTGGGATTCGTACCAGATAGGGTTAATAGAAGAGATAGAGAAGATCGCTTCGTTACATGATCATTTAGTAATCGCGAAACTTTATGGAGATGATAGATAAACTCCATTGGAAGACTCTGCAAGAGAGACGCTCGTAGCTCGGTACAGGCTCTTATTGAAGTTTCGAGAACATACTTTCACCGAGGAGTCAAGCAGTATATTGCTCCTTCCTACGTATATCTCGCGAAGAGACCATGAGGATAAAATCAGAGAGATTAGAGCCCACACAGAGGCATACCGATAATCTTTCTTTCCACGAATAATACGAGACTGGAATAGGAGGGAGAACCGTAGAGGTACTCAAAGTACCATCCGCCACACACCGTCAGGTGGCTTACGGAGTATGGATGTAGATGTAAAAACACCATTCGACGGTTTCGCAATACAACATTAACAGGAAGGTAAGACTAGTATCGTCGAATCAAGTTAATGTGAATGATGTATTCCTTCGAAGAACAAGCCGATATGCTTCTCATTTATGGAGAATGCCAGCGATATTAGGTGAGAGATAGAGACATACACGCTGAAACATATCCTCAGCGTAATCACCAAACAAGTCGTACATTTAAATATGTGTATGACAAATTGAGAACAACTGGATCTGTAACGCATCGGAAATATATCCGGCGAAGGAAAGTTACTAACGAGGAAACGGAAATTAGTATTCTTGCCACTGTGGTTCGATATTCTTGAGTTAGTTCGCCTCAAATCGCAAGGTAGTCTGGCATGAGCCAGAGTCGTGTTATTCGTGTTCTGTATCGCCATAAATATCGTCCTTACCATATCAGTGTCCACCAAGAATTAACTGGTAAGGATTGTATGCGTCGCATTGAATTCTGCCGATGGGCTCAACTTCAGACTCAGAGGGATGACACATTTATTAATTTGATTTTATTTACTGACAAGGCTACATTCGCGAACCATGGAAATGTCAATTTACATGACATGTATTACCGGGCAACTGAAAATCCATGTTGTCTGCGGCAAGTTGCACACCAAAACCCGTGGTTGGTTAATGTATGGTGTGGGATTTCGGAGGACAGAATTATAGGTTCCTATTTCATCGAGGGAAATTTTAATGGTAGGAAGTACACCACATTCCTGCAAGAAACATTAGGTCTTTTATTGGAAGAAATACCGTTAACACAAGGAACAGAATGTGGTATCAACACGATGGGTGTCTGGCACATTTTTCGCTGATGGCTAGACATGAGTTGCAGAGACAATTCCCAAATAGTTGCATTGGACGCGGAGGAAGTGTGTCGTGGCCGGCTCGTTCGTCAGACTTGACGCCTCTCGATTTTTTCATGTGGGTATTCGTAAAAGACATTGTTTATAAAGACGTTCCAACTACACCTGAAGATATGCGAGAGAGAATTGTCAGAGCATGTGCTTCGATAAGTGCCCATGTGATAAGGAATACCACGCAGTCCATGATAAGAAGATTGCAGCACAGCATTGATACCAATGGTCATCACTTCGAACACCTTTTGTAAAGGGACGTTCATGCCACCTTTGCGACCTTGGTTAACCTCCAAAGACCTTATTGTTACACTTCATTGGATTCATCTCGATAGCCTCTATCAGAAAATAAGTAGCAAACTATAGCATCCCATTAAAAAAAAAATGGTAATCTTCATATCTCTGAAGCGACCCAACCTAGCAACAAAAAACCAACGTCATATTATGGCCCCTGTTGTCCCATGCAACTTTTGTCCCACAACCTTTTCAACTCCTATCATACTTTCGGAGTTATTCTAGGTGGCAGTAGTTAGTGACTCACCCTGTATATGATTTCAACGGGGTTTTGTTTTCAACCTTAGTTCACATCGCGAAATGCCACGTAGTGTAAGTACAAAAAGCGCATTTTGGAGAATCGCAGACTGGTAGAGTTGAGGGGAACAACGGATTTAACACTATTAACTATCCAAGAAAAATTCGAATACTTTATTACTTAACGTTCTGCTCAGCACACGTGACACCTTCTCGAATATTCTAGGAAAATTAGGTGATTCTCCAGCTTCTAGATGACGTAATAATAGAAGCTACTCCAAATAGAACCTCCAAATATTACGTCCTTGAAAAGCAAATTTTGCAATTTACAATAATTTTGAAATATAACTGACAACACGAAGTTAAAACAGGAATTCAGTAAGCCAATCACAAATAATGGAAAGAAACAATACGAAGTATCCATAACTCGAGATATTCCGATATTTTTACCACGTAACTAACTGCGACGTTTCGTAATCACCATTTAAATTATGGTTTGCGAGAAAACCGTAAATAGAGGTGTTCTTCCTTTGCTCCTTTACGGTTCAGAGCAGCCCTACCAGTTTACGACAGAAGTCTCCGTAATAACGCGTAGTTTGTGCAGCAGCTAGTATTCTTCTATGAGGACCGTGATGGGACGTAAAAACAAACAAACACACACACACACACACACACACACACACACACACACACACACACACACACAGACAGAGAGAGAGAGAGAGAGAGAGAGAGAGAGAGAGAGAGAGAGAGAGTGCTTTTAAAAGACTGATAATTAAAACAAAATGGCCTTTGAGGCCAATTTCTCAACTAGTTGCTCTGTCATTCATTTGATTGGTAATACGAGGCTGTACGTCATTTCCACATGCACACTAACATTATTACGTGGCAGTTCAATGAAAATAGCGGCAGTGAGTGCTTTTCGTTGTACCGTGTATTAAGCGCACTTACTACTCCATTTTACGGATGGAAAGCGGGGGAGATCGACTGCATTGCATTGTGTACACACAGGTAAGCTGTAATAAGCTTAATTCTCTCTTCACGACCCAGTGGAGCACTGTATGGGGAGATGCGCCATTCCGCACCAAAATGCGGTTCTTTTCACCATGTAAGTAAATTTTATGCAGTAACCGGTTCCCTCTCCATGTACTTGCAACATTTCTCTGACATAGCTGAGAGGTCATTCCACTCTTATTTCCGTGTGATCGACGTAATATGTCACCTGGAAAAGGCAGCTCAATTAATGTCATCTGCTCCCGATTACAGATTACGTGAGCTGGGCTGCTCATCTTAAGGTGCCTGAAATAATTTCCACGTTAGGTTTATTTTGCCCACCCTGTTTGGTTCCTTTCCACAGATATAATATTGTCGGTCAGAATGTACAATCGGCTTTGAATCAGTCTCTTTTGTTGTCATGTCAAAGCGTAAGAGCCATCCACTAGCCGGCCGGAGTGGCCGTGCGGTTGTAGGCGTTGCAGTCTAGAGCCGAGCGACCGCTACGGTCGCAGGTTCGAATCCTGCCTCGGTCATGGATGTATGTGATGTCCTTAGGTTAGTTAGGTTTAATTATTTCTAAGTTCTAGGCGACTGATGACCTCAGATGTTAAGTCGCATAGTGCTCAGAGCCATTTGAACCAACCATCCACTAGTTTTACCAAAGAAGTAGTTTTTACGTCCGCCTTTCCGTTAAGTAGACATCTACGTCTATACTGCGAAAGTCAACTTAAGATCTGAGATGGAAAGTACTTCTGATACCATTACAATCTGGCCACTCCATTGCTCCATTCGCGAATGGTCTGTGTCAAGAATTATCGTTCTTAGGCTTCTGTGTAAGGCACAATTTCTGTGCTATGATCAATTTTCGATACACATATGGTAGTAATTATGATTTGATGGTTGTAATTATTGTTATTATTATTAAGTGTAGCTCAATAAGGATCTCATGTTAGACGTAAGAAAGTCTCTCATCGTGCCAGTTGGCATAAATGTATTAATAAATACATCATTTAACTGCAGCAGGGTTTTCTCATCCCTGACAACTTTGCTCATGGCATACAGAACTAAAAACCTTCGTTCAAGGTTTTTTTTTTTTTTGTTTTAGCCTTTTGTCCCCACATCGAAGTCAGTACAGATAAATATTTGATTTTGACTTTTAAGAGAATTCATTTCTACTAACCTTCGACACATACACTGACGGAAAAAGAAATAGCAATACCAAAAAATAATTAATGTACAATAATAAAATTTCGAGAATACTTTTATCTAGGTAACATACAGTGCGAACATATTAATTGGATTAATTAAAAATAAATAAAAACATGAAATATCAGTCATTTATTTCATTCATGGATATTCAGTGTTCTACAGAGTAGTGACCAAGTAGCCCTTGTTAACAACCTAACAGAGCGTAATTTTTTCTAATAAGGACAATGATGGAGCAGACGTATTTTGACAAAGTTGAGAAAAACATTTTTAATACATAATTGTCATCTACTGTAATAAGAAAATCAATATTTAGTGGTACATCACTTGGTTTTACGACAGCGTCACACCGTGCCCGCATTGAGTCGAGCAGCTTTTGGAATGGATCCATCGCAATTTTATCTCATTTGTTTTCGAAAGCTTCAAAAAAAAGTGTCTTTGTTCGAATAATTTTTTATCCTTATTCTGCGATCCAACTCTTCCCACAGATATTCTAAAGATTCAAATCCGGTCTTTGACTTGGCCACTCCAAAACCTTGACTTTTCCGCGTTTTAAAAAATCAGTAACGCACTAGGACTTGTGCTCGGGATCGTCATCTTGTTTAATCTACCATTCAGCTGGCATGTGATGTTTAGCATATGGCAGCATTTGAGTCTTCAATACTTCTTCGTAAACGAACCGAACGATATTACCTTCAATTCGAAAGAGCGGTCAAGCTCTGGAGCGTGAAAAACATCCCCAAGCCATCACACTGTCACCTCCATATTCGGCAGTGGGAACTTCGTACCGAAGATCATATATTTTATTTACAGGACACCTAATGTACTTGATACCATCAGACGACATTAAATTAAATTTGCTCTCATCACTCCACAGTATTTTAGACCAGTCTGAACCTGACCATGATCTGTGCCGTATTCCAAACGCAAGTCGTGCTTTCGTGTTTTTCGTAGATACCAAAGGCTTTTTCGTCTGTCTTCGTCCGTGTACTCCAAAGAGTTTCAAGCATCGTTTGACAGTGGAAACGTGAATATCGACGGTATATTTTTCTTTCAATTCTCTTTGCATCATTACAGCCGACTCGCAATAACTTTGTTCATGATATGATCGACTTTAGGATACGTTTTTTTCTTTTTTTTTTTGTACGTCCACTTCGAGGCTTATTTTCGACAGTCTTTCATTTATTACACAACTTTTCCATGCAGTAAAGAGCTGACGAGACACTTTAAAAGCCGGCCGGGGTGGCCGAACGGTTCTAGTCGCTACAGTCTGGAACCACGCCACCGCTACGGTCGCAGGTTCGAATCCTGCCACGGGCGTGGATGTGTGTGATGTCCTTAGGTTAATTAGGTATAAGTAGTTCTAAGTTTTAGGGGACTGATGGCCTCAGAAGTTAAGTCCCAAAGTGCTCAGAGCCATTTGAAGCATTTGAAAACTTTAAAAATACGAGCAACTTCGGTTTGTTTCAGTCCTTGCTTTAGTGCACTTATCACGGAGTTTCAAAAGTCACTGGCATATTCCTTATGTTTGACATATTGAAATAATCACTGCAAGTAAATATCAGTAGAAGTCAGAAGTAAGAAGCAAGTAACGTCCACGAATTCACGGACCAAACTGCGTGTCGAAATACACACATCAATACACGCATCACCTCGGTTCCGAGAGTTCCGCAACCTGTACAGAAAATAGGAATAGAAATCAACATAAATATCATTTTCGCCCTTTTTATTTCTCATGAAAACCACACATTGCTTGTTGTACCCCCATACAGCGAGACCTTCATAGCCTGTGGTCCAGATTTCTGTACACACCGGCACCTCTAATACCCAGTAGCACGTCCTCTTGCATTGATGCATGCTTGTATTCGTCGTGCCATACTATCCACAAGTTCATCAAGGCACTGTTGGTCCGGATTGTCCCATTCCTCAACCGCAATTCGGCTCAGGTCCCTCAGAATGGTTGGTGGGTCACATCTTCCATAAACAGCCCTTTTCAGTCTATCCCAGCGCCCACATCTCGTGGTCGTGCGGTAGCGTTCTCGCTTCCCACGCCCGGGTTCCCGGGTTCGATTCCCGGCGGGGTCAGGGATTTTCTCTGCCTCGTGATGGCTGGGTGTTTTGTGCTGTCCTTAGGTTAGTTAGGTTTAAGTAGTTCTAAGTTCTAGGGGACTGATGACCATAGATGTTAAGTCCCATAGTGCTCAGAGCCATTTGAACCATTTAGTCTATCCCAGCCATGTGCGATAGGGTTCATATCTGGAGAACATGCAGGCCACTCTAGTCGAGCGATGTTGTTATCCTGAAGCAAGTCATTCACAAGATGTGGTTGCACTATCTGTCGGAGGATGGCATTCACGTATGGTACAGCCGTTACGGTGCCTTCCATGACCACCAGCGGCGTACGTCGGCCCCACATAATGCCACTCCAAAACAGAAGGGAACCTCCAACAGCATTTCACGTTTGCAATGACTTATCTTACGCTTACGTTAACCTACGAATTTGCAACAATAATCACTTAAATACACCTCGCTGGACAGTGTGTCAGGCGTTCAGCCAGACCGCATTGCCTCCAAACACGTCTGGTTGAAAGCGTATGCGACACTCATCGGTGAAGACAACGTGATGCCAAACCTCAGCGGTCCATTCGGCATGTTGTTGGGCCCATCTGTACCGCGTTGCATGGTGCCGTGGTTGCAAAGATGGGCCTCGCCATGGACGTCGGGAGTGAAGTTGGGCGCCATGCAGCCTATTGCGCACAGTTTAAGTCGTAACACGACGTCCTGTGGCTGCACGAAAAGTATTAATCAACACAGTGGCGTTGCTGTCAGGGTTCCTCCGAGCCATAATCCGTAGGTAGTTGTCATCCACTGCAGTAGCAGCCATTGGGCGGCCTGAACGAGGCATGTCATCCACGGTTCCTGTCTCTCTGTATCTCACCCATGTCCGCACAACATCGCTTTGGTTCACTCCGAGACGCCTGGACACTTCCCTTGTGGAGAGCCCTTCCTGGCACAAAGTAACAATGCGGACGCGATCAAACCGCGGTACTGACCGTCTAGGCATGTGTGAACTACGGACAACACGAGCCGTGTGCCTCCTTCCTGGAGGAATGACTGGAAGTGATCTGTTGTCTGCCCCCCTCCGTCTAATAGGCGCTGCTCATGCATGGTTGTCTACATCTCTGGGCGGGTTTAATGACATCTCTGAATAGTCAAAGGAACGGTGTCTGTGATACAGTATCCACAGTCAACGTCTATCTTCAGGAGTTTTGGGAACTGGGGTAGCGCAAAACATTTTTTTTTATGTGGGTACTTCTTAGATCGTTGAAAGTCGGATTCGTCGGGCAACACAAAGTATAAACAAACGAGTCGCAAACTGACACCTTTAAATAATCGCAGTTATACTGCTGTCCACTATATTCAAGACACTGTCCGATAGAGTTTTATGTTAATAGAAATAATAACAAATTCTATGTTGTCAGAATACTTTTGAGCGCTACTGAATTTAAGTGATTAATGTTGCAAATTCATAGGTTAACGTAAGCGCAAGATAAGCCATTTGTGGAGGCGCTGGAGTTGTCGTCCGATGATATTCCACACATGCTTGACTGGAGACCGATCTGGTGATCGCGAAGGCCAAGGTAACATGTTGTCATCACGTAGAGCAAGTTGGGTTAGAACAACGGCATGTGTGCCAACGTTATCCTGGTAGGATACACCCCCTGGAGTACTGTTCATCAAAAGGCAGCGCAATAGGTCGAAACACCCGATTGATGTATAATTTGCAGTCATGACTGTGGGATAAACATGAGAGTGCTCCTGATGTCATATGAAGATGCACCCCACACCATAGTTGCACGTGTAGGTCCAGTGTGTGTAGCACATAGACAGGTTGCTTGCAGAACCTCAACTGACCACGTTCTATCCAACACATTGCCATCAATGGCACGGAAACAGAACCAGATTTGACTAGAGAACACAACAGACCTCCACCCCGCCCCCCAATGAGCTCTAGCTTGGCACCACTGAAGTCGCAAATTGAATGTACCCTGCAGGGTAACTAGTTGGAGCTGTCCTGGAAATAACCGATTTGTAACAGTTTGTTGTGTCACAACGTTGCCGAATGTCGTTCAGATTGTTGCTGCTGGTGCTAAACGATGCTCCATACATGTTGGTCTTCCCTCTCAGAAGTGCCAGGTTGCAGCCCGGCGCTTGGTCATCTTGGGACTGTACATTCTAGTAACCACCATTGACAGCCGTCATGTACATTGGCTACATTCCGCCATGCCTTTCTTCAATATCACATAAGTAGCATTCAACTTTTCATAGTCCTATTACATGGCCTCATACAAACTCATTGACGTGCTGATAATAGCGTCTTTGTCGCCTTTAAGGCATTCTTGAATCAACTGACCATGTCTAATCTCAAAAGTAACTAACGCTGACAAACGTTACAACGTGTATTTCAGGCAATTCTGATCTGTGACGCGAAATTTCGGATGTAGAAGCACCCCTACCGACTTTCATTTATGTCACACAACTCCTTCTTAGAGCTGCGATGTTGTTTCGTCAGCGTATATTGAACACATCTCCCCTTTCGTTGCCCATTTCTCCTACCCCCTCTTTTTGGCGATATCAGCCTCCCTCTAATCATACCCTCTTCCCCTCTTTCACTGCATCTTCATCTCCCCCTCTTCTTATTCTACCTACCCATACCACTCTACACCTTACACATTCCTCATATCTCATGCTTCCCTTTTTTCTGTCCATTTTCTCCTCCCCTCGATCTGCCCATCCCTTACTCTGTCCACCTCAGTCTGTCCCCAGTTCATTCGCATATATAGTCCCTGCAGTACAGTTCAATAAGTAAGGCTGTAGCTACTCTCACAGCACACCTGTCATGCAGGTCAGGCTACATATGAGGGGCTTGGAAATCATTTATTTGCCACAGAAATACAGGCTGCCATGAAAAACGCAACAAAGAAGGCCAGTTTTACTCCAGCACAAAATGCCTACCATAAAGGGCAGCCTACATGTTGAGTTTCTTGCCCCTGATATGTAGGCTGTCCTGCAAAGTAGGTTGGTTTGGCAAGCTGATACTGTTCCCACACAACATGCCTGTCATGCTGGGCAAACCACTAGCCAGTGGCTGGAATAAACACATTTTGCCTCCTATCTCCACTTCTATTGGAGCTATGTGGTTATAAACGCCACAGTGATAATATTCATGATGCCTGCTGTTTCTGTGCCAAATTTACCTCATATAGATCCATGAGATCCCAAACATACACGCATACACTCCGCTTTATGTATTTATGTGTATAGAGGCAGTTCTGTAAATGTTAAGATTTTCAAAAAAGATACAAGAATCTCAGATGAATCCCTGTCTCTAACAACATTTATAGCATGTTATATTTTCATGCTGTGCTGACAAATCGAAGCCTACCCCCGTTACAGTGACATTTACAGGAAATTTACCAAGGCAAAACTCCACGATTTCGTCTTATGCAGCTGATATGTGCAATCATCTGACTACTAAGTTCTACCAGCTTTTGATGCTTACCTTTGCTCAATTATTTCTCATTTACAATCTGTAATATTATTGCTAATTGCAAATTCTTTGCGACAATAATACTCCATCTGCAATGCTGTCCACTCTATCCCTACCATATACATGATTTCACCTCTGATCTCCCACACTTTTCTGATCCTGATACAATGAAAGCATAATTACCTTAATTTTGGAACTATACTTTTGATCCTCCTGCAGTTAACTAAAATCAATAATCCTTTAAGCTTACGACCTGCAAAGACGAAAGCTCACCTTTGTGATTAATCTGTGTGGCTTACACTTTCTCAGATTATGGCTCGTAATTAGCCACCATGCCAATGGAGTGATTTCCTTATGCATTATCGGCGGTATCTTTGAGGACCACACACGGCACGCACGCACCGTTCACATCTCACCGGATGAAGACGTGTTAACCTAGGAGCAGGGATTTTGCGCCGCACCAGGACGATGGGGGCTTTGCGTCGGTACGGACGTAGAACTTATTTAAGTTGCACATTTGTGTTTCCCCAAGAAATGAAGCCGTCAGAGCATTAACTATTCAGTCTACCCGTGTTGTTAGGGAAAGGATGTTCAAGCAAAATGTTGTTAATTTAACCGAAGTGCTAAAATATTTTACAGTATTCACGGAGCGCGTGGGAGAAAATATAAGGAAACTGTTGGGTTTACTGACAGCGAAACGTATAATGGACGATGAGAAAGAGGATTATTTACTCCAGACTTATGAGAAGTGCAGAAAAACAGTTGGCAACACGTTTTTCACAGTTTCAATTACAATTTACCTTCCGTGGGAATGAAACGCACCTTAGCTTTTTAGCACTCTTTGTTACCATTTTGCTGACGAACTGTACCTGATGTGCAGAAATTGCTTCATTAAAACTTAATGTACAACGCATTAGATTCTTCCAGAACCAGTTTGTCCGTCACGTCTGACGTATAGCGCTGCCACACTACGCATTGCGATCTGTCGAAAAACATCTTCAGTGTGTTGTCACTGTTGAGAGGACGACGCACTACGCCGGCGCTTTAATACTGCGTGGCACAAAAGTCCTGCTCCTAGAAAAACGCAGTTTAAAGAGGCCTCCAGCGCGAGACACGGTCTGTCCAGTCTTCCAGTCGGTGCCGCTACGGACGCCATCGGTGGTCGCGGTCTCCGCTTCTAGACACAGCATGGAAATGTATTTTTTCGAGCGGCTTTTTTAAACGTTGCACATCAAGCTTCGGCCGAATACTCGCAGTAAGACAACTATATACTAGTTCGATGCTATTGACAGTGACTGAAGCTGTGATCAGTAGTCCTATACTGACAATTCACTGATATATGAGAACCACTGTGGGGAAGATAACAAAGAAATTTAAGTTATTTAGAACATACACTGTTTTAAATGTAGTGTAAATAAATATATTGATGTTAAACACTTGCAATAAATGTCTGTAGCGTTCTCCATCTCCTCCCTGGACACAACATTATAACCTAGAAATATATGTACCTCCTGCATGTACTCAGCTACTAGAGTAACTGCTGCTCGAGTGACTTATTCAGGGGCAACCCCTCTATTATTATCCTCGCGATAGCAGAAGTGAGGACATCCTCCTCCAAGAATGTCGCAGAATTGTCAAAGTATCTGCCTGAAGCTTTCAACTTGTGTCCAGGCCAGTGGACCGCGATCTGCTCTGCATGCAGTGCTGCAGATTGCGAGTTGTTGTTTCATCCTGTGTGTGAGGCTAGCTGCCTCACCAATTCAGCCAACCGTGTAAACCTAGCTATGTAAACTAAGCTTGGCTGTAGTATCCTGCCCACTCGTCCAATATAGGGTGGCTAGGAAACTGTTTTCTCTGACCGATATACAACAATTCAAGCAAATCATGTTTATGGAGTTTCTTACAGTAAGTTAAAATGACAATACTTAACTTTGTGTATTCACCCAGGTGTGTCGGATTTAAATGGTGACATGCAAACAACCAATGTCCTTTGATATATACAATTTCAATGCAATCAAAAGAATTCAGTCCATAAGTCACTGCTGTAGCGTTCGTATGACGCCTATGTTGTGACTGACAATCCACAATTTTTCAAAACACAACTTTTATTGATGAAAGTTCACAAGGCTGATGACTGTACGTACAGACGAAATGTAACAATAAGGAAAAAAGTCTCCTAATTGATGCAAAGAAAAGATCGCTTCTTATTTTCCACAAAGGTTCGTGGTAACTCACACTCACACTCACACTCACACTCACACTCACACTCACACACTAGTCACAGTCAAATATCGAGACGAAGACGTAATCTTCGACGGTTGCAGTTATCGAGGTCGGCATCCGGCGTGAAGTGAACTTTGGACCTGGTTCTAGCCCCTAAATAGCTGTCTCCAACCAATCAGATTTCGGCGAAGTGGTACTTCCTGTTGGCCGTGGCTCGAGCTCCCCCTGCAGGAAGTAGTTCTCGGAACGTCGGTTTCCATTATCTTGTGTGTAAATAGCCGGTGTTTACCCTTGTGCTTTTGTGTACGCCTTCCGGCATAGACAACCTCGTCCTCAGTGATGTTATAAGGGGTGGCCGGCCCGCAGGGGCTACCTTGGCTCCGGTATAACCGGCTAGTCTTCTACTCTTGCCGCAGCTAGGCGGCGCGGCGCTTATATTTTCTTCATGTAGATGTCGCTCCTGTCTTGCTGTCGTCTTAGTCAGAGTACTATTGACTGACGTCGTCTCACGGCCTTCTCTGATCTTCCGTTCTTCATCGTCGTGGCAGCGCTTGTCATTACGCCGGAACATCAGCGAAGACACACACTCTGCGATTGCAACCGAGTCTGCTTAGCGCCCTGGCTTCCCTCACCACTCCACTATTCCGAGCAGCTGTGAGTAAGGCGGCTAAATCCTGAAGCCTACACGAGCGAGGAACTCAGGAAGAAGAAAAGAGGCATTGATGCCGGCAGGAGGAGGCGGGGAGGCTCGACATCCCCCTACCCCGAGCCATGAAGGTGTTTAAAAAAAGTGGATTTAAAGTCGCTCATGTTAAAATATGGCAAATATTAGTTCTAATGGACATGAGATTAAATTTTCCTGTTGACCACTTCCAGTAACTGTTAGATTACAAAGTCAGGCAGCAGCAAGAAGTGGAACGAGGACTATAAGACGCCGACGCTACGCTGGGCATTGGCGCCCAACCTGTTATCGGTACACGTCGATACACTTTCAAGGAAGAAGGAAGGAAACTGGGTTTAACGTTCCGTCGAAATCGAGGTCACTAGAGACAGTGCACAAGCTCGTATAATGTGAAGGATGGGGAAGCGAACCGCCCTTCCCCTTTCAAAGGAATCATCCTGGCATTTGCCTGGAGCGATTTAGGGAAATCACGGAAAATCTAAATATGGATGGCCGGACGCGGGTTGGAAACCATCGTCCTCCAGAATGCAAGTCCAGTGTGGTAACCACTGCGGCACGTCGCTCGGTTGATACACTTCGTGTGGGCAGTCATCTTTTACGACTGCTACCAACTTCAGTGATCTCACAGCTGTAGCAACAAAGAGTGAAAATACGACTTCGGAAACCAACACCGTGTTTGAGAGAAGCCATAGAAATAACTTGAGACTCTAGAGAAGAACTGGAAATGGAGGTCAGGTGCTACAAAAATTTTGAGGAATGTTTTTTCAGAAAAATAAAATTGGGCAACAGCTGAACATCTCAGTCTACGCTCCGCAGGGGATAAAAATCCCAAAGGACAGACCGAACAACCTGATGCATGGCCCTGAAGAGAGGTACTGAGGGGTGGTCTTCATCTCATTTCTACATTCTACTATAACAAAGCTTGCACATCATAAGAAAGTGCTTTCAGGATTTTCTTAACTGATTTCGATTTCACCCAGTGAAGTATTCGTAATAGTGATGCATGGGGAGAGTTCAAGGCCTGTAGTTGAATAGTACAATGGAGTTTAGAATGTGAAGTTTAATTACATTTATGGGGAAGGAACTTAGCGAGGTTAATATGATATTAGTAAACTGCAGGGGCCCCATGATAAGGTCTCAAAATTACACTACTGGCCATTAAACATGCTACACCAAGAAGAAATGCAGATGATAAACGGGTATTCATTGCACAAATATATTATACTAAAACTAACATGTGATTACATTTTCACGCAATTCGGGTGCATAGATCCTGAGAAATCAGTACCCAGAACAACCACCTCTGGCCGTAATAACGCTATTGATACGCCTGGGCATTGAGTCAAACAGAGCTTGGATGGCGTGTACAGGTACAGCTGCCCCTGCAGCTTCAACACGATACCACAGTTCATCAAGAGTAGGGACTGGCGTATTGTGACGACCCAGTTGCTCGTCCACCATTTACCAGACGTTTTCAATTGGTGCGAGATCTGGAGAATGTGCTGGCCAGGGCAGCAGTCGAACATTTTCTGTATCCAGAAATGCCCGTACAGATCCTGCAATATGCGGTCGTGAATTATCCTGCTGAAATGTAAGGATCCGCAGGGATCGAAAGAGGGGTAGAGCCACGGGTCGTAACACATCTGAAATGTAACGTCCACTGTTCAAAGTGCCGTCAATGCGAACAAGAGGTGACCGAGACGTGTAACCAATGGCACCCCACACCATCACGCTGCGTGATACGCCAGTATGGCGATGACGAATACACGCTACCTATGTGTGTTCACCGCGATGTCGCCAAACACCGACGCCACCATCAAAATGCTGTAAGCAGACCTGGATCCATCCGAAAAAATGACGTTTTGCCATTCGTGAACCCAGGTTCGTCGTTGAGTCCTGTCTGTGATGTAACGTTAAGAGTAACCGCAGCCATGGTCTCCGAGCTGATAGTCCATGCTGCTGCAAACGTCGTCGAACTGTTCGTGCAGATGGTTGTTGTCTTGTAAACGTTCCCATCTGTTGACTCAGGGATCGAGACGTGGCTGCACGATCCGTTACAGCCATGCGGATAAGATGCCTGTCATCTCGACTGCTAGTGATACGAGGTCGTTGGGATCCAGCACGACGTTCCGTATTACATACCCTCCTGAACCCACCGATTCCATATGCTGCTAACAGTCATTGGTTCTCGACCAACGCGAGCAGCAATGTTGCGATACGATAAACCGCAATCGTGATAGGCTACAATCCGACCTTTATAATAGTCGGAAACGTGATGGTACTCCTTTCTCCTCCTTACACGAGGCATCACATCAACGTTTCACCAGGCAACGCCGGTCAACTGCTGTTTGTGTATGAGAAATCGGTTGGAAACTTTCCTCATGTCAGCACGTTGTAGGTGTCGCCACCGGTGCCAACCTTATGTGAATGCTCTGAAAAGCTCATCATTTGCATATCACAGCATCTTTTTCCTGTCGGTTAAATGTCGCGTCTCTAGCACGTCATCTTCGTGGTGTAGCAGTTTTAATGGCCAGTAGTGTAGTATCGCTTATAGAACGTTATAAGGCCCAAATAGTATTAGGAACAGAAAGTTGGCTGAAACCGAAAATGAATAGCAATGGAATCCTAAATTCAGAATATTTATCGTGAGGACAGGTTAATCGTCAATGTTAGCGGTGTAATAATTGTAGCTAGGAATTCGATGATACAAGCGAGGTTATCATGGATTGTCGATGTGAATTAATATGGATGAAGTTTAGTACCTAAGATGTTTAAAAAATGGTAATTGGATGCTTTTATAGACCACTTACGTCAGGAGCCATAATGTAGATAGCTTCAGAGAGAACTTGTAAAATTTCTTGAACATGTTTTCTGATCATGCCGTTGTATGCAAGTTGGTTCAACTTGCCAGATATAAATTGGGAGAGTCATACTATCAAAACTGATGGCAGAGAAAGGGATTCGTGTGAAATTATTCTGAATGTCTTGGGAGAAAATTGCTTCGTGCAGATAGTTACAGAACCAATCCCGAGCGGTCTAAGGCGCTGCAGTCATGGACTGTGCTGCTGGTCCCGGCGGAGGTTCGAGTCCTCCCTCGGGCATGTGTGTGTGTGTGTGTGTGTGTGTGTGTGTGTGTGTGTGTGTGTGTGTGTGTGTGTGTCTGTGTGTGCGTGTGCGTGTGTGTGTCCTTAGGATACTTTAGGTTAAGTAGTGTGTAAGTTTAGGGACTGATGACCTTGGCAGTTAAGTCCCATAAGATTTCACACACAATTGAACAGAACCAATTCATGAAGGTAACTTCTTACACCCCTATAAAAAAAACGTGCTCGAACTTCTCCAATCAGTTAACGTAGAAGAGTGCATAAGCAACAGTCATAAGGCTGTGATAGCATCTGTGAGTACGCGAGTACGGGTACCAGGTAAGACTGATAGGAGGAAGAGAGAGAGGGAGAGAGAGAGAGACAGACAGACAGAGAGAGAAGATCCACCGACGTGTGGCGCGGTTCGTTACAGGATCGTTCAGGGCAGTGCTCAAATGACTTTAGTGGCAGACGCTACAAGAGAGGTTGTGCATCAAGGAAAGGTATACTATTGAAATTTCGAGAGAGCACTTCCCGGAAAGAGTTTCACACACGTCTCTCTCAATTTTTCAGAACAAAGTACATTCGAGAATTAGAGCTAATAGAGAAGCTTACCGATAGTAATTTTTCCAACGCACCATTCGTGGATGCAATAGGAAAGGGGGTGGGGGGGGGGACAGTTCCTGGTACCATAAGTAACCTCCACCACACATCATCAGGTGGCTTGCGGAGTGTTGATGTAGAGTAGAGACGTATACGCAGGTGTAGATCTGCCGTGGAAGTACAACAGTTATGCAACGAAGACATGTATCCAAATATGAACAACCTTCTGAAGATACAGGTCGCACTTCCTGAAGCTACAGCCACAGCAGACAGGTCATTATGCGCTTTAAAGATAATCGAAACAGCCTGAGGAATTCAACAGGACAGGCAAGTTTGCAGGTTTATTATCTCACATTAAATCTTATAACAATTATTAGATTATCACTTATTAATGTTTACAAGTTCAAAAAGTAAAATATGTATGCTGCTCTATCAGTTGAATTAGATTGATAACTTTGTTTTAGCCTTTCAAAGATGACTAAATGTATTAACCTTCTTATCCATTCGTCGTTCAGTATGCAGGACACCATTCCAAGTGATATACAACCTCGATAAGAGAAAGAAGAAACTGGATATGTCGTTATAGGAAATACGATTATCACTTACCGGTACCTTCGTTTTACATTTAATTACTTTGAGCCGTGATTTATTTATTCATGTGTAGAGCAATATTTTTGTATGAATATCGTCAATATTTCGCACTATGCTTTTTTTTTATATTTAATCCTAAGACTTTAAGAATCACTAACGCTCAGGTTGACTTTTAATGAGTTGCATACCATGTTTCGTAAAGTACTTTCTTTTCAGATTAACTATGCTGGGAAAGACAGCATCTGGCGTGGACTGTTACATAACATGCAGTTTATAGACGCTAAATGCTCGCGATTTACGCCAACATCAATTTGAGGCGCAATTTTTCTGATATAGCGTTTTCATCTCCAGTCATTTGTATTTGTGACGACTCAATCCCTTCACGTTTTAGAGGCGGTTTGAACAGCCGCCGAACGGCTCCGCCACCAGATAATACAGGCTCGCCACAGCAACTGAGGGGGCGGCGCTTCGAGGACCGCTCCAGAGACTCATCTCTTCGATCTTAAATCTTCCCTGTGGAGCGCCCAGCAAGACACACCGGTGGCCCGTGGAAAGAGAGCAGTACGTGCTTCGACCAGCCGGCGAGTTGCTCTTACTAACCAAATCTGCCACCAGCATACTGTCTTGACTCGGTGTGGGCCCAATTTGGCTTGCGTGAAATGGAGATCAAGTTTATTATGTTCACGGCTTGGTAGGAACTTGTTAAGAGTAGAGGCATTCGGTTATGGACGTCCTGTAAACTTCACTATTGATAACTTTAAACGTCAGCCCGCATCTCGTGGTCGTGCGGTAGCGTTCTCGCTTCCCACGCTCGGGTTCCCGGGTTCGATTCCCGGCGGGGTCAGGTTCAAATGGCTCTGAGCACTATGGGACTCAACTGCTGTGGTCATAAGTCCCCTAGAACTTAGAACTACTTAAACCTAACTAACCTAAGGACATCACACACATCCATGCCCGAGGCAGGATTCGAACCTGCGACCGTAGCGGTCGTGCGGTTCCAGACTGTAGCGCCTTTAACCGCTCGGCCACTCCGGCCGGCGGCGGGGTCAGGGATTTTCTCTGCCTCGTGATGGCTGGGTGTTGTGTGATGTCCTTAGGTTAGTTATGTTTAAGTAGTTCTAAGTTCTAGGGGACTGATGACCTTAGATGTTAAGTCCCATAGTGCTCAGAGCCATTTGAACCATTTTTTTTTAAACGCCATCGTGTCCTTTATTTGGCGCTTCAGCCCGGAACCGCGCGACTGCTACGGTCGCAGGTTCAAATCCGGCTTCGGGCGTGGATGTGTGTGATGTCCTTACGTTGGTTAGGTTTACGTAGTTCTAAGTTCTAGGGGACTGATGACCTCAGATGTTAAGTCCCATAGTGCTCAGAGCCATTTGAACCATTTTGTCCTTTATTTGCTCAGATGTTTCCTATTCATTACTGCCTAGTTGTTGTAAGTTCCACGTTAACTTAAGACGCCACTTGAATAGCAGTAATTGTGTTTATTTCGAAGCCCATCAGTGATAATTGGTACCCATAATTACTGCTAATTTTCTTTGTGTGGTCCTATTTTGACTATACTGTGTCTCTTAAAACCTCTGCCGATTGCTGTTTGAGGTTAACTTTCTTTGGAACGATTCATCTGTGTAATATGTGTTACAGAACTGTTTAAAACAACTAAATGAAAATGATGCCATAGATTTGAAGTTTTTGGATATTTTAAGTGTGCCTTTGGCAGCTGGCTAATGTGAGGATCAAATTTCGTAGTTTATTGTCTAACAAATTCTGTTGTGTATATTATTTTAATGACTGTGTATTGAGATTACTAGAAGCTAAGTATTGTATTGGAATGTTAACTTGGGCTTGGAGAGGTGGGGGATGCTGGTGGAAGGAGCCTCTTGATAATGATTTGTCACTTATGATTTTATGTGATTAATGTAAATATTTCCTGAATGTTGTTGCATACCCCACAACCTGGCACCACCACTCCTAACACCAAAGCATTAGAATTTTCAATAGAAGCAACCAGTGCCCCTACTCCAAACATTGAAACGGCTTATATTAGTTCAGCTGCTGATATTTTGCGATACTGATCTGAACGAACATCTCGTACTTCAGGACCAGCCATAGCGTGGCAAACCGCAAACGAGCCCAGTGTGCGGGCTACTTGCGGGTTGAAGCTCAGCCTGTCTCTGCTTTGCTCGGTCGACATACGTGACACGCTGTTCCTTACGTCAGGCACGGAGAACATGAAGAAACTGGTGGTACGAATATTGAAATTTCTGAAGTCGCACGTATTATTCTGCTGTCAGTTGCAACAGTTTTCGCTATAATTGAATGAAGAGTACGGAGACTTTATATATTAATGCAAAGTACGTTGGTTAAGTCAACCGGCGGAACGATTTTCGATTTAAAACTCACTATTGTTGAATCTATGAAAGAAAAACAGCAGCAGGAACGAAAATTAGAGCGTGCGAAAGGAATTGTTGACCTCGCATTTTAAATGGACTTGACTGCACACGCCGTAAGCCACTGCAAGGTGAGATGACTTATTTCTCATTTGGTAGGGATTTATTTAAACAGAAAATCGTCTCGTAAAAGGGACAAATTCTGAGAAACACAGTTCGGTTCCGTAAGCACACTGGCATCAAAGAAAACACGCGGTGTTCAAATGGCTCTGAGCACTATTGGACCTAACATCTGAGGTCATCAGTCCCCTAGAACTTAGAACTACTTAAACCTAACTAACCTAAGGACATCACACACATCCATGCCCGAGGCACGATTCGAACCTGCGACCGTAGCGGTCGCGCAGCTCCAGACTGAAGCGCCTAGAACCGCTAAGCCACCGCGGCCGGCAACATGCGGTGTGAACAATTCATTAACGACTTGAAAGAATTACATGACCAGCAATCATTTTTTGACAAATATTTTCAGTGTACAGGCATCGGTTTTACTGTTTTAGTATTAGTTCGATGTCTTACATCTTACAATTAAACCAAATTTGTGCTGCGGCATACAGAGCATACGGTACAGAAACTTTCTGCGGAAAAAAATATGCAGTTAGCTGTGGAGGCTAAAATCCCTTAAAACGACCACGATTATATTGCAAGAGAATGTGACAGGTTGATGCTAGAGGGAAATCGACTTTTTAGTATGCCTTCTAATATTGAATCGGAGGAATATGTTCGTGAATTACTGATGCCAATTTAATAAAGTTTCACTTCTTATCGGTGTATGGCAACAGCTCCTGAACATTGAGAGCCTAGTGAGAAATTCGCCAAATTACTTTAGTTCCAACGGACGTCGCTAACACCGCAGACATCGACACGATCTCTTACAACATGATAGTCAGATGTCCCTGAGGATTACAGTGGTGGTAACCGTCGAGAGATCGAATTTTTGTTCAGATTTTATCCGGAAAGAATACTGAAAGTGTACCAGAATTCTGGAGCAAAAGTACGCCGCATGGCCCAGTGCATGCAGCCGTTTCTCTCCACACGGCGAACAACGAGAACGAGACTTGGTTGGGTTCCAGTTGCCACTCCACAAGTGAGGCACGTGTGTGCGCCTCCCGCCTCCTCTTAATTCAGCTCAACGTCAGAGTTCACCGGTAATCAGGGCTCGCTAAATTGTCTCCGTGTTGCCGGGGCAGTAACACGGTGGGAACAAAACGTAAGTTCTCTCAAGTTTCGCGTTTCCGTTTCTCAACCGAGAGGCCGAGCGCGTGAAAGGTCGGCTTCTCGACACCTCTGTTAAAGCTGTCGGACAAGGCAAGTTCTAGGGACGCAGGCCGCGTCTTGCCGAAGTAACCAGGAGAGTTGGAAATTCAACACACTGTGGGCAGAGCTCGCCAAATCCCCGGGCCGCGAAATTCAGGAGTACGGCTGTGACGTTTTGGTTCACGCTGTGTATACGTACTCATAACTTTCGTTGGACTTAGTGCCTCTGTTTGGAACGATGTAGACTGTTGAATGCAAAATCTCAGAATAGTGCCACCTCCTAGTTTATTGATTCTGAAAGGAGAATCTGTAAGACATATGAAGGGCTTATTTCAATAGTGGCACAAGTCCATTACCTCCACTTTTCTGCCTATAATGCTGCTGAAATTAAAGATCCAAACAAACAGAAAGAAAGGTTCATCTCTAGCAAGAAGCCATATGCATGAATATTTCTGGTCTCTCAACTGCAGATTTTTCAGCGCTCATTTAACTTTAGGACTCTGTATCTCAGAATGAACAAAAATGGACTTTTACCACTATTGAAATGAGCCCTTCATATATTAAAGAGTAAATCGCGGCTGGGACGTTAACAGTACTAATAAAATTACTTTTTGGATAAGTAAGTTTGGCACTTTCCTCTCCAGATTCCAAAGCACGAGTGACAGGCATGAGCTGAAACAGTAAACAGTAAAAAAAAAAAAACTGCATTTGCATCTCTGACGTCAGGCAGGCGTGTATTCTAGGAGGAGGAGATTAGTATTTAACGACCCGTCGGCAACTCTGTCATTAGAAACGGGCACAAGATCGGATTAGGAAAGGACTGGGAAGGAAATCGGTCGTGTCCTTTGAAAGGGACAATCCCGGCATTTCTCTGTAGTGATCTAGGGATTTAATGAAAACTAAACTCCTCCCGAACAGGCGATGAACGCCCAATGTACCGACCGGTCGCCGTGTCATCCTCAGCCTATAGGCGTAACTGGATGCGGATATGAAGTGGCATGTGGTCAGCACACCGCTCTCCCTGCCGTATGTCAGTTCCTGAGACCGGAGCCGCTACTTATCAGTCAACGAGCTACTCAGTTTGCCTAACAACGGCTGAGTGCGCCCCGCTTGCCGACAGCACTCGGCAGACCGGATGGTCACCCATCCAAGTCCTAGCCCAGCCCGACAGCGCTTAACTTCGGTGATCTTACGGGAACCGGTGTTACCACTGCGACAAGGCTGTTTTCTTAGGGATGTAATGGAAAATGTAAATAGGGATGGCCGGAAGTGGGGCTGAACTGTCGTCCTCCCGACTACGAGTCCAGTTTGCTAATCATTGCGGCGTGTATCCAAAGGGTGGGGTGAGATGTCATGCCGGTCTCCAAACACCCTCACTCATTTTCCCTTGGAACAGCAAGATCGGTCACAGAGCCTACTGGTGATAGATCGTCTGAAATCGGCGAGGTTACTGGTGGAGACACGCACGTCCATCATATCTCGATGCAGGTACTGCATTTTCTCCAGACGATGAGTTAATGGTCGAGTAATAGCGAGCGGAGTGTTTGAAGGGATGTAATTTTTAATTCTAGTAATTTCCTTTGTTCCTTTCTTCGTAGTAGAGGACCAGTCTTACAGAATTTTTTCAAAGAAATTTCCGCCATTTGACTGTTAATTTAATTTTTGTTCCACAATCATGATATCGGGTTTGTAGTCAAATGGTTCAAATCGCTCTGAGCACTATGCGACTTAACTTCTGAGGTCATCAGTCCCCTAGACTTAGAACTACTTAAACCTAACTAACCTAAGGACATCACACACATCCATGCCCGAGGCAGGATTCGAACCTGCGACCGTAGCGGTCGCTCGGCTCCAGACGGTAGCGACTAGAACCGCACGGCGTTTGTAGTCATTCTCAAGGCATGTTGAAATAAAATATGTCTATGTCTGTGACGATGACATGTCACAGACAGGTCAACAATATTTTCAGTTATCATCCATCTGTACCGTTTGCATATTACAATTGTTTTACACTCGCGTACCGCACTAAACAGTGACACTTACATTTGACAAAGTCTAAACAGTGCCACAATTTAACAGATAAAGCATATTCTATCATTGTCAGCGGACTGTACGCTCGACACGCAACCGCTCAACTCTGCCATCCCTTTCCAACCGCATCTTTGTTACCTAGACGCATGATAGGAAAGTGCTTCCTTGTGTTTAGAGCTTTGGGCTAATCAGACCCCTCCGTCTTGTGGCCTATGGTCCTGTGTTTCCACTGGGAGGTTAGAACCAAGGATTGTTAGTTACTGCAACATCCATTTACAGCCGCACACTCTGGGTGAACAGACCCTGACCAGGAAGCCGCCCACTCTGGATGCCGTTATTCAACCTAGTGCTGGACAAAGAAATGAGGGAGTGGGAAAAACAACTGAACACTCAAGGTCACTGGAAACCAACAAGACTAGGAAGATGCCGCGACAAAATAGAAATATAAAACCTAGCTTTCGCAGATAACCCAGCCTTACTATCAGACAATGACGCAACAGCAACCAAACAAATAGAGGCACTAAAAGAATGCGTTGAAAAAGTCGGACTGCAAATCTCTTTCGAGAAGTCTGAATTTTTCTCCACGAAATGAAACATAACAAAATTAGACACAAAATTCGGCAAAATAAACAGAGTTGCACACTTCAAGTATCTATTTGAAATCCTTGAACCTACAGGAGGAGAAAAGATCACACAGAAGGCTCGACTACAAAAAATGAAGAGAGTGTTCGACAAGAACAGCACTTATGTAATAGAAAATGCATGTTCATTCACACAAAAGTCAGACACTACAACACAGTAATCAAGCCTGAAATACCGTATGCAAGTGAGGCACTAACACTCCATTCAAAAAGTGACACGGAAAGCATACTGAAGGAAGAAAGGAAAATTCTCGGCCCAAAGCTGACAGAAGAGGTATACAGATTACACTCTCGGGAAACCACAGAGAAGATGTCAAACATAGCAGCAGATGTCAGAAAAAGAAGGTTGAAGTTCTATGGGCACATCATCAGGCTATCACCAAAACGACTGACCAAGAGAATACCAACATATGTCAGATCAACAATACCATGGATCACACAAGTCAAACTGGACCTAGAAGCAGCAGAAATTGATCCAATAGAAACTGAAGACAGAAATGTATACAGGGACAAGATACACAAGTGGAATGTGAAGTCAGAGAATGAAGTTCCAAAGAAACCAGGGACAAAGTGTACTGAAGATACAAAGAGACTCCATAGAGAAAAAAGGGGAGAATCGTGGAAGATCAGAAAGAACGCTCAAATGAGGCAGAATGCTTTGCGTGATCCTAAGGGTCTCGAAGCAAATAATAACAATAATAGATATTGCCTTGTAGGGTCGACCAATGGCCGTCTCCAGAGCTGATTGAGACAATGTCACGTCACCATGGACGCTACCCAAGGCACTCTGTCCTCCAGTTTATTTACCCCCTCTCTCTCTATCCTTTTCTGCCTCACACAATCCAGTGGCAACATATTACCCAACACTGCGTAATTTTTGGTGTCATCTACTGAGTACCCCTTAGTAACACAGTCATTAACCCCCCCCCCCCCAAAAAAAAATTACTATAGGTATAGATTGATGAGCCAAAACGTTATGACCACTGTCCACCGCGCAGTTGGATGCGGCCCGGCGGCGCTGCGGGCACGTGACGCGGTAACAAAAGTATGTGAGAGAAGCAGACACTGACAGGAGATCACGATAGCAAGTATATGTGAGCTGGTGCGTTTCTGGCGCCAGTTTCCATCGATTGTCATTTTGATCTTTGAGTCGACTTCGATGCTTATTTGTCTTCTTCACATCTTTGGCCGCGGGATTTAACGGCAGCGTGTGCGGTCTACCAGGGGCGGGTGCGGGTATCCGCGGTGTGAGGTGGAGTGATGTCAGACTGTGTACGTATGTAGCAAGCCGAGAGGCCGAGTCGGCATCACGAAGGAGCGTGGCCAGCCGCTACGACGTGTTTAATCGTGCAAGGCAAATCCATTGCCCATGGTGATGCGGTTTTCCTGGAGATTGGAAGGACAAGTTCCGTCGAGTCTGTTACAAGCTACACAGGCCGAATGAACTGGAGTCGTCGCGTTGGTTCGGTGGGTTGTGTGCATCTTAACTGAATATTCCACTGTACTAAGACAATTTGAGACTGTTCTAGTTGTTCAACACTCAATTCGGTGTCGTGCTTTGATACCTAGACGGCAGTTAAGGAAGTGTAGCTACACCCAACAGACACGAAGTATGGCTAAATACGTATCTAGAAGTGCAACAAGTAGTAAGTAGTGCGTAAGTTGGTGTCTGGCGTTCCAAGTCACACCGGGATATTTCTCCCGTTCTACCTTGTAGTTCATTATTGTAGTCGGGCGTTTAAATGTGCGCCGAGATAATTGTGTGTCTTTAACTTCTAGGCCATTACTGTATTGGTGGTTTTAAGCAATTGGTTCTTCAAATTTCAAGGGCCGTGACTGGCCAAGAAACTCATGGAGGGTAATTCTGCTTGCATTTAGTTGTGACGTATATCATTGAAAGTTATTGATCTCTTGATAAGATTGTGTATCTCTTGCCTCAGAATATTGTCTGCCGCTGATGTGTTTTATGTTGCGGATCATTGGCAGTGGTCGATGCGAGCAAACCATGAGCCGAGTACCACAGTGCCAGAGTGATGTTAGAGGCCCTGCCAACCCCCCCCCCCCCCCCCCCTCCCGCGCCGCCCTTGCATATCTGGTTATGTGGTTACTGTTTTGTGATTCCATCCTTCCGGTGAAAAGTTATGGTGTCTGAAGTTTTAACTGCAGTGCAAAGTTGAGTACATTTCTATTTCATTTTCTGCCTCGTGGATCACTTGTATTGGTTAAAATCCATTGGTATTCTCGCGCCAGTCTGATTAATATACAGAATTGAAGGGCTCTCGGATGCCCACTGTGTCCGAGCGATTCTAGGGGCTTCAGTCTGGAACCGCGCGACCGCTACGGTCGCAGGTTCGAATCCTGCCTTGGGCATGGATGTGTGTGATCTCCTTAAGTTAGTTAGGTTTAAGTAGGTTTAAGTCTAGGGGACTGATGGCCTCAGATGTCAAGCCCCATAGTGCTCACAGCCATTTGAACCTTTTTTTGTTCTCGAAGCAGCCTCATTTTAGGGGCTATTCGTCATATTGTTCTGTTCTAGTAGCAATGGTTTACTGAATATTTTTCATTAATCAACATGGTTAACCAAACTTTAAAAAAATGTTTGGTGAAATTAATGCACCTTCTTAGTTGTGGAAGTGGTTCTTGTTTTTACTAATAAAGCTTTTATGAAATTGTTCTATTTAAGGAAAGTTGACTAGCCAAATGTTGCAAGATCTGTGTATTGGACTTAATGTATTTTCTTTGCGGTGGATGTAATTAGAGTTCTGATAGGAATCGTGTGGACATTAGTTTCATTTAAGTAAAGAAATTTACCTGAGTTAGTACACATCCAATTTTTCAGGTTTTATGGGCATTGTTCTACTTAAAGAAATTTGTTTATGTCATTTGTTAAAGTTATGTAGCTTTATAAGGCAGTCGCCTTTGTATTATTGTTATGATTGGAATTTGATAAAAGCTTTATGATTTGTAATAAAGAATTATGTAGCAACTACAACAGATTACTCCTGCGATATTTCGGCGTGTCCTTGAGATCCACATACCAGTATGAGCTGCAAATGGGACAGTACATTTAAACAAGCGACTTTAATAAATGGCAGATTATTATTACACAGATCCTGTGAAAGAGAATTTTGAAAATTGCGAGTATGGTCGAATGTCACGTGCTACTCTCGTGGACATCTACAGAAAGAGGTAGAAGGATAGTGAAACTACCACTAGGTGACCCTTCACAGAACACTGGTTTCGCAGGCTTGTCTGCTCTATAAAGTAGGGTAGATGATGGTCTGCCGAAAGAGCACAAAGCTGGTGCTCGTTTAAGTGTTCCTGTACACACCGTTCATCATGCATTGCAGAATATGGAGCCTTGCATCAGACCACCACTACGTTTTCGCATGTTTCCCCAAAGATATCGTCAATTACTTTTGCAGTGGGCACGGGATTCGACCGTCTGTCAATGGAAACGTGTCGGCACTTCGCGTGAATCACATTTGTGCTTCACTAGTTTGATGGTCGTCTCCACAAACGCCGTTATGGAGGTGAACAGCGGTCCAAACGTGCATCATGCCACGCTCGCAGGCTGGTGGGAGCAGTATTATGTTGTCGGAGAGGTTCTCCTACGCTACCACGGGAACCGGGGTAGTAATCCACGACACGCTGATACCTGCGAACCACCTGCATCCCTTCATGTTTTGTGTCTACCCAGAGGGCGACGTCATCTTTCAGCAGTATAATTGTCCGTGTCTCCGAGCCAGAACTGTGCTACAGTGGTTTGAGGAACGATATAGTGAACTCACGTTGATGTCTCGGGGACTAGATTCGCCTGATGTAAATCCTTTGAAACCCGTCTTGGTCACTATCAGATGCCGTCACCGCGTACGCAAATCAACAGCCCGTTTTCTATACGAACTACATGACCTCTACGTAGACATCTAATGCCACATACCTCCACAAACTTATCAACAAATTGTCGGATCCCTGATTTCGTTCCGAAGACAGACAAACAAGCTAGTAAACAGGTGGTCAAAATGTTTTGGCTCACCAGTGTACATTTTTTGCATACATGAATTTACAACTTTCTTAGATAATTTTCAGAAAGCAAAGTAGCATGAACACCTTATGAAAATGGGAAGAGATTGTAGAAAATTAAAAGCTTTGCTTAGCACAGAACTCTCTCTAATTGCACGCTTGAGGGCCAGCCCACATGGATGCGTTTATAGGTTTACTGCCTTGAGAGACCATTACAGCTGGTTAAAGACGCGCACTAACTGGCTATCTATACCTACTGCCATCAACAGATCCAGTATGGTTCTTGAGTCAACTGTTATCCACCCTTACCTAGAGGACTGAATCCTATATCCGTGCCTGCCCTAATGGCGTGTGAGCATCCAGAGCCCATATTCAATATTTTTGTTCGCACCGCCTATAGTAAGCAACGAAAAGTGATGCTATGAACAGCAGTAATGTTTCGAATTCTTTTCACGTTATTTGCGTTTCATTATGTTAAATGTCTGCTAACCCAATCGCATCAAATACAGAGCCGCAGTCGCATTAAGTTGTTATGGTATTCAAATCGTATAACGAGCTCTGCTAGCAATTGCGCACCTCAGTATATAAATGCACGGAGCTCGATCTCTAGCAAACAGACAGCTCGCAAATTTATTCTAAAACGAAGTATAGGCTAAGTGTTACACCTGGAAACTGATATTATTAAACAACCAATGGTAATGATGAGGAGGGTTTGCGGAAGCTGGTTCATAGTGTTTCCAACAGAGATAATGAGACTCCTGACAGAAAAATGTACTCATTTTCCGATTCACATACCACCACTGACAAGAAACAATGTCACAAAAATGCATGCTGTACTACTCGAGAGGAAAAAGAAGTGAACATTCATGGCATAGCAGTAACTGTGCGTTTGAGACCTACCACACAAGAAAAATCATACTAGCTGCTATGTAAAACAATCGAAGTAACTGGTATGTCTTATACCTAATCTTACAGCAACCAGTAGAGAATTTAAATACGATCTCATTGGGGTAATCACTAGTTATTCAAAGTAAAAGTAGACGTCTCAATCTGCTAAGTTCCCTGCTGCAGCAACAAAAGCGCAGCCTGAGGCATCTGGTGGCAAACGCAGAAATCAACTGATCCAGAGTTTCGCAAAGGTACTCTATGCTACAAGGAAAAATATAATGCATACCAACCACTGCATGTACTGATAAATATCCGGGCACAGTGCTGGTGATTGTTGCAAAGGGGGACAAGTACTATTAACTTACCAAATTAAACGCATTAAGAGACAGTGACTGTCCGCCGTCCTGATTGGACGTATTTGTTGGTAAGAGCCGCCCCGCCTTTTGCAGAATGTTGGTGAAGTAAACGGCTCAGCCATATTAATGTGATCAGCACCAACGTTCGACGTCAAAGTGAAATAAGCACTTACAGACAGCAGGTGGAAGCACTAGCTGCAGAAAGTATACAAAGCGTGTAGGGGAACACGGAAAACGGTGCAGTCGTTGCAATTCGAAAATGGGGCGATTTGTCGGTGATCCAAAAGAGGATATCATTGGCTTACGGGCCATGGAAGGAAGCATTTCTGAAATGGTTACGTTTGTAGACTGACGGCGTGCCGCCGTGGTTAAAGGATGCCATCGATGGCAAAATAGCGCTATCCAAAATCGGCGCCGAGGTATCTATGGCGCACCATGGGCCGTAGTTGACTGGGGTGAACGACAGCTGCGGAGACGTGTGTGAGTAAATAAACGAGAACTGTCCGCCCAAATGAACCAAGCAACTGCCAATAGTGTCTCGTCTAAGACCGTTCTGCGAACACTGTTGCGTATGGGCCTCCACAACAAGAGTTTCGTTATGTTCCCACGCTGACTGCTGTTCAACGGCGACAAAGAATGGACGTCCACTGGGTAGCGACAGATGGCCCTTTCAAATGAATCCCGTTTTATGCTCCATCGTACGGATGGCCTTTGGATCGCCGGAATAATCCCGGCCAGGGGTGTCAGCGTCAAGATCTGTGTGGCATTTCCTAGGAGATCTAGTCGTCCTGAAAGGCTCAATGGATCAACCCAAGTATGCATCTATTCTTGGGGTCCATGACCATCCCCACAGGCAGTTGGATTCTCCTCGGCACGACTGCTTCTACCAGCAGGACAGTGAAACGTGTTACACAGGTTGCAGTGTGCGTGCATGGTTCTAAGAACACGAGGACGAGATTATCGTACTCCCCTTGCCGCCAAACTCCCAGGATTTAAACCCAGTCTAGAATCTGTGAGACAGCTTCGATGGGGTTTTCGTGCCATGGATCCTCAGCCGAGAAACATAGCGCGGCTGGGCACTGCACTGGAGTCGTCACGGATCAACACTGCTGGAGGTACCTTCCAGAACCTTACTAACCCCCTGCATGTCACGCAGAGGTATACGTAGCAAAAGGTGGTTATTCGGGCTTTTGACAGGTGGTTACATTAATGCCATTGGACAGTGTCTAAACGAATAGCAGCGACTGTTCTGGCCTACGTCATGTGTGGGTAGCTTTTGAATTTATTAGCAAGCAATTTATGTCAATACTAATAAAGGGAACAGTTATCTCAGATACATCGTGCTCGTTGTGCAGCAGAACCATTCTTTCTGCTTCGTAGGTTAAACTTAGTGATTTCGAATACTGAGTAAATTTATTATTCTCTCTTAGGGAAACGACCAGGCAAAGACAGCAGGAACTGTGAGTGAAGTACAAGACTCCATACGCCCAGCACGATACACCACGAGCATATTAATTCTGAGAAAATACTTTGTAAGTTGTTTTAAATGATACTCGAGTGCTGTCTGTAAGCAGAGTAGTACTTGAAGATCGTTGTAACTAAAATATGTGGGCAGTAGAATGCATTGGAAGCTAGTTATGACATTGAAAGTTATTAAAATTAAGGAATATTCCCATTAACTGAAGGAAAAAGTCGTTCGAATATTCTTTATGAAAAAAGAGAGATTAAATTTTTTATTTTAGCCCCGGGATCTAGGGGTAACAGCTTTGATTCATAATAGAAACATCTTCGGTCCCGGGATCGAATCCAGCCGCTGCTTAAATTTTGATAAATAATCAGCATTGGCGGCCGAAGACTTGCGGCATAAGAAGTCAGCCTCATTCTGGCAACGGCCTTGTCAAAGAGGGCGGAGGAGAGGACAGAGGTTCAGGGCACTCTCTTGTCCTAGGGGTAGGAAACTGCCCCTAAAGGCGGAAGAATCAGCAATGATCAACGGCATGAGGATGCAGAAGGCAATGGAAACAACTGCATTAAAGACACGTAACGTGTATCTACAGGAAATGTGGCCTGTAATTGAAGAAGTGTCATGTTGATCTCTCCATTGACAAAAGATTCCGAAATAGTCCCACATTCGGATTTCCGGGAGGGGACTGCCAAGGGGGAGGTTACCAAGAGAAAAAAGATTGAATAATCAACGGAAGGATAACGTTCAACGAGTGGGGGCGTGAAATGTCAGAAACTTGAACGTGATAGGGAAACTAGAAAATATGAAAAGGGAAATGCAAAGGCTCAATCTAGATATAGTAGGGGTTAGTGAAGTGAAGTGGAAAGAAGACAAGGATTTCTGGTCAGATGAGTATAGGGTAACATCAACAGCAGCAGAAAATGGTGAGACAGGAGTACGATTCGTTATGAATAGGGAGGTAGGGCAGGGAGTCTGTTACTGTGAACAGTTCAGTGACAGGGTTGTTCTTATCAGAATCGACAGCAAGCCAACACCGACAACGATGGTTCATGTATACATGCCCAAATCGCAAGCTGTAGATGAAGAGACAGAGAAAGTGTATGATGATACTGAAAGGGTAATACAGTATGTAAAGGGGGATGAAAATCTAATAGTCATGGGGGACTGTAATGCAGTTGTAGGGTGAAGAGTACAAGAAAAGGTTACAGGAGAATATGGGCTTGGACAAGAAATGAAAGAGGAGAAAGACTGATTGAGTTCTGTAACAAGTTTCAGCTAATAATAGCGAATATCGTGTTCAACAATCACTTGGAAAAGGCCGGGTGATACGAGAAGATTTCAGTTAGATTACATCAGATCACCATATAGTAATGATGAAGAGTTGGCTGAAGTTTAAGACATTACTCAGGTAGAATCAATACACAAAGAAATGTGATACGGAAGTACTAAGGAATGAGGAGATACACTTTAAGTTCTCTAAGGTTATAGATACAGCAATAAGGAATAGCTCAGTGGGCAGAACAGTCGAAGAGTAATGGATATCTCTGAAAAGGGCCATCACAGAAGTTGGGAAGGAAAACATCGGTACAAAGAACGTAACTGCGACGATAGCATAGGTAACAGTAGAAATACTTCAATTGATCGACGAAAGGAGAAAGTACTAAAATGTTCCGGGAAACTCTAGGAATACAGAAATTCAAGTCACTGGGGAATGAAATAATTCGGAAGTGCAGGGAAGTTAAGACGAAATGGTTGCAGGAACCATGTGTAGACATCGAAAAGAAGTGATTGTCGGAAGGACAGACTCAGCATACAGGAAAGTCAAAACAACATTCGGCGACATCAAGAAAAGCAAGGTTGCTAGCATTAAGAGTGCAACGCGAATTCCACTGTTAAATGCAGAGGAGTGAGCGGATAGGTGAAAAGAATACATTGAAAGGCTCTGTAAGTGGGAAGATTTGTCTGATGTGATAGAAGAAGAAACAGAAGTCGATTTAGAAGAGATAGAGGTTTCAGTATTAGAATCAGAATTTAAAAGAGCATTGGAGGGCTTAGGGTCAAATAATGCAGAAGGGATAGATAACATTCCATCAGAATTTCTAAAATTATTGGGGGAAGTGGCAACAAAACGACTATTCACGTTGGTGTTTAGAATATATGAGTCTGGCGATATACCACCTGACTTTCGGAAAAGCATCATCCACGCAATTCCGAAGACGCCAAGAGCTGACAAGTGCGAGAATTATCGCACAATCAGCTTAACAGCTCATGCATCGAAGCTGCTTACAAGAATAATATACAGAAGAACGTAAAAGAAAATTGAGGATGCGTTAGATGACGGTCAGTTTGGATTTAGGAAAAGTAAAGGGACGAGAGAGGTAATTCTGACGTTACGGCTAATAATGGAAGCAAGGCTAAAGAAAAATCAAGACACTTTCATAGGATTTGCCGACCTGGAAAAAGCGTTCGACAATATAAAATGGTGCAAGCTGTTCGAGATTCTGAAAAAAGTAGGGGTAAGCTATAGGGAGAGACGGGTCATATACAATATGTACAACAACCAAGAGGGAATAATAAGAGTGGACGATCAAGAACGAAGTGCTCGTATTAAGAAGGGTGTAAGACAAGGCTGTAGCCTTTCGCCCCTACTCTTCAATCTGTACATCGAGGAAGCAATGATGGAAATAAAAGAAAGGTTCAGGAGTGGAATTAAAATACAAGGTGAAAGGATATCAATGATACGATTCGCTGATGACATTGCTGTCCTGAGTGAAAGTGAAGAAGAATTAAATGATCTGCTGAACGGAATGAACAGTCTAATGAGTACACAGTATGGACTGAGACTAAATGGAAGAAAGACGAAGGTAATGAGAAGTAGCAGAAATGAGAACAGGGAGAAACTTAACATCAGGATTGATGGTCACGAAGTAGATGAAGTTAAGGAATTCTGCTACCTAGGCAGTAAAATAACCAAAGACGGACGGAGCAAGGAGGACATCAAAAGCAAACTAGCTATGGCAAAAAAGGCATTCCAGGAGGCCAAGAGAAGTCTACTAATATCAAATATCAGCCTTAATTTGAGGAAGAAATTTCTGAGAATGTCCGCCTGGAATACAGCATTGTATGGTAGTGAAACATGGACTGTGGGAAAACCGGAACAGAAGAGAATTGAAGTATTTGAGATGTGGTGCTACAGACGAATGTTTAAAATGAGGTGGACTGATAAGGCAAGGAATGAGGAGGTTCTAAACAGAATCGGAGAGGAAAGGAATATGTGGAAAACACTGATAATGAGAAGGGACAGGATGACAGGACATTTGTTAAGACATGAGGGAATGACTTCTATGGTACTAGAGGGAGCTGTAGAGGACAAAAATTGTAGAGGAAGACAGAGATTGGAATAATCGTACATCCAGCAAATAATTGATGACGTACGTTGCAAGTGCTACTCTGAGATGAAGCGGTTAACACAGGTGAGGAATTCGTGGTTGATTCCATTGCAAAGTAACAATGGTCTCCACAATAAAAAGTTTTCTGTCAACACCCTAAATTATTCTCAGATTCATTATTTCGCAGTAACCATCTTTTTATGAGATAGATGCGTTAAATTTAAGATCATTGGACTTAAATTCACAAATAATTTCACACAAGACGAATAGCTGCCAGCAGCATCGCTGTTTTGTTAGCACTGAAAAACAGAAAAGAAACGAGTGGCGATATTGGTACCGTCAACAATAATTTACCCTCTTTGTAATGCCAAGAAACGATCTAGGTATTATTAATGTAATTTTATTAATTCTGCTACACCAAGAAATATCAGTGATAAACCAGCTTCTATTCTCACCTTCCTGGCCCCAGTAGCTGTGCGGTGGCTATCGACTCGGAGGTAAGATGGCGGCAGAGAGAGGACTAGTAGTTGCTTAAAGTTCCTGCTAATAAGTCTTTGCCGGTATGTCTTGACTTAAATTCCAAACTTCTTCAGTTGTCTCATGAGGGCACATGACATTGTCGATAGTGATCCATTCGTAGGTTGAGACGTTAAGCTCGGCGGCTCTCTTGGTGCTATTTGGATGGAGTAAGCTATGTGCCGGTACTGAGTTTAACCCTCTCCCTTTCCTTCATGCGTAACAACACAAACCCGCTACACCCATAACCTGAGTAGGTAACTGCTTTAATTCTCATCTTACGAGGAGAACATGACAAGTGCCATAACCCGATATCCCAGAAACTTCCTTCAGTAGAAGAGGGGTCATAATAAGCGGCCACATGTCTCGGCTTATCTGTAGATACTCTACCATTTCTGAAGAAACGACTGTCAAAGTTTTCGAGGTATTTTCCAGGCCCTTATGCCTATCACCTCGAGGTTTCCTTAGATGAAATGGTGGCCCAGTGGTTCGCATCGCGGCTTCTTGTTTTTGCGCCCCGTGTTCGAAACCCGATTGTTGTTATTTTTGTTCTTCATTTATATACCTATGTCTGTAGGCGATTATTACACGAAAGTTTTCCAGTGTATATTGATATAACGTTGTCCTTATTTGTCACTCATTGTAAGTCGGATGAATAATTTTCTTCAAACCATTAGAAAGTTATTTAAAATTGTTTTCGGTGCAATTCTTGTAGTGCATCTTCACTCACAATCAATTGCAAGCACCAGATTTCGGAAAAGTGGTCCCTTACGTATAGTTTGCCACGAAATTATTGCCAACGCATGAAACCTTCACCAACGATAATGACCTTTCTTCCCCCAGTGAAATTCATACGAACAAATGCCACTTTGCAAACCTGCCGTTGCGCGGTGCTATTAGTGTTCAGAATATTTGTGTTTCGAATATTTCTACGAATATATGAATAAAATACAAGAATTAATACAACAACTGATATGAGAATGAAATATCAGAATATGAGAATTTAAAAAGATTGTAGCCCCGCAACATATTGTACACACACATGTATTATATAACAAATATAAGACACACATACTGAAATCAAGTTGTAATTTTAGAATTAAAATAACGCCTTTGTATCCGCTAATCTGATAAGAAAGATTCGCATAATAACCTCCTACGGATGCGGGTGAATAAATGAAAACAATAAAAATAAAACAAAATAAAAACAATAATCGAATTTCGAATACGAGGCGCAAAATTGAGAAGCCGCCACCTTAACAACTTTTATTTTCCCTTAAGAGTTTTTTTTTGTTTTTTTCTATTTTTTTATTTTTTTTTTAACAAATCAATCTTCCTGGCGCCCAGAGGGAGGGGTGGGGGCAATGAGGGAAAGAGATTGCGGGCAACTGCACAACGGCGTTCATTGAGGAAGTGCCAAAAATCAAGGATGTTTTCCTGGCAACCATTGAGCCACCGCCGAGCGGTTCTAGGCGCTGCAGTCTGGAACCACGCGACCGCTATGGTCGCAGGTTCGAATCCTGCCTCGGGCGTGGATGTGTGTGATGTCCTTAGGTTAGTTAGGTTTAAGTAGTTCTAAGTTCTAGGGGACTGATGACTTCAGATGTTAAGTCCCATAGTGCTCAGGGCCATTTTAACCATTGCGCCACCACTGCGTCTGACGTTAACACATGGAAAAAGACATATAAAGTACCTCGAAAACATCTCGAAAACTTTGACTTTCGTTTTCTCAATGAGGCTTATTTTGTATGCCACATTCAGGAAGTTGTAACTCTACACCCAATGTAAATGGACGCGGGTTTATGTAGGTTTTTCCAGCATGAATCTTTGCACTAACATTACATGAAATATTTAAAATATATTCTGAAACACAATGCGTTCCATAACCAAGAATCTTGAAAGCTCATGATAACACAAATTCTGAGAAAATTTCCACATAAATAACTTCAAGTGTTATGCGCCCTTTACTGATTTGTAAGCTACAGATCGGGTGTCAAAGGACGCCTCAGATGCCCATGTTATCTGTAATGTTCTATCCACGACGCTGCCTCCAGCAAAAAGGGAAGGTTCTGCATTCCAGTTTGATGAGCTACACTTGAAACCTCAGTGAATCCGGCGCGGAGTGAACGGTACACGCCCGCGCAGTGCGTTTCCAGGTAATAACCACTTGTTCACCAGCCCCGAGCGAATTCATACGGCTTGCCGTAAATTCACAAGGGCTGCGAGCCAGCGAACTCTTCTCATTTATTACGAAAGAGGATTTTTTGCCTCTTAACACATCGCTGGGTACGCTGCGAGCTAGCTTTCAATGGCATCCACTGCATCGTTCTTGTAGGAAGCAGAGCTCTATGAACATACATTCTACTTCCGTATTTCGAGCCAGCTGCAACATGAATTCTGCAGCAAAAGAGCTTCAGTAGCATCTTAACAACACACACAAAAACTTGACATCTGTTAAAGTAAAAGGCAACTCGGAAAAAAAATTGTGGTTACTATTGTCATTTCAATTGGGGATTAGTAGAGAACCTGTGAAACTTTGGTGTCTACCGGCATATAAGTTATTCAAACAACTTACGGGAAAACAGTCGGGGGAAGTTAACGAACACCGAAATTTCAACACGTAAACCTCCTTCCCCCCCCCCCCCCCCCTCCCGCGCCTTATTAGTTCCAAGTCCAAAATGCAAAGAAAAAGCGCAATACAAGGAAATTTAAACACTAGATAGGCGGAGGTAGACTGACCAACAGCTAGGCGCTACAGTCTGGAACCGCTCGACCGCTACGGTCGCAGGTTCGAATCCTGCCTCGGGCATGGATGTGTGTGATGTCCTTAGGTTAGTTAGGTTTAAATAGTTCTAAGTTCTAGGGAACTGATGACCTTAGACGTTAAGTCCCATAGTGCTCAGAACCACTGACCAACAACCATAATACTGCATAGGCAGGAAGACAACACAGACACACAGACACACACACACACACACACACACACACACACACACACACACACACACACACACACACACACACACACACACACACACACGTACACCATAAAGAACTAGCGCCTAACACAATCAAAGGTTACTAGCATCAGAAGTTATTGCTACATGCTTACCTACTAGTAACTAGTATTCACTAGTACTAATTACCAACAGGTGAGCATGTAGAAATAACTTTCTACCTCTGTAGCCACACATCATTCTCTCTGTTTTTCCTCGGCATGCAGGCACCTACGAGCAGGATAATGCAATGTGTCACACAGCTCGAAATGTACGTGCGGGGTTCGAAGAGCCACCAAACTCCCTGGATTAAAATCCAGTCGGGAATCTGTGGGATCACCTCTATTGGGTTGTTCATGCCATCCATCCTCAACCGCGAAACCTGGTGCAGTTAGCCACAGCACCGGAGTTGGCGTAACTCCAGCAAACCTGTCGATACCTCCCACAATTTCATTTACTCTCTTCCCGCTCGCTTCTCAGAAGTCCGCATTGTGCTATTCAGGCTTCCGACAGGTGGTCGCATTAAGGTGACCAGTCAGTGTGTTATTCAGTATTGTAGTCAGAGACTACTGACCTTATTATTCCTCGAACTGGCATAACCTGTTAATATACGCGCTAGAAGACCTGCTAGCAGTAGCTTAGAAGCTCTTCTTGTGAGTGGGCTTTAGCTGTTGAACTTAAGCTCTCCTACAGCACAATTGCTGCACATCACAGATCTCCCACAACCGCTTTCGTCCCAACCCCTACAATGGCGTCTGTACAGGCAGTTTTTTTTTCCACAATCTGCGTTTATTGCAACGACCAGACTGACACCAGTTTAAAATTCTGTCCGAATAAGTGCTTTGTACACACACCAGCTCCCTGAGTAACGTGTTCACTGGAGTAAGTCCACAATGGCATTTGCACAGCTTGCTCGTAAAGTGGCAAGCGGATTTATTTCAAAATGCAGAAGTAGTTTGCATTGGCTAAATTAAATACAGAATAGTAAATAAAGATAGCTTTCTTAACGTAAACGCAATGGCTTCTACGTTTATGCAACTGTATTACTGTCTGGTTGGCTGCACATGTTTGCAGCTTATATTTTAAAAGTAATGAATTAAGAAGAAAAACAGTTTGTGTTGATCTTAATCGCTCCCTCTCCCTTTTTAAACAAATGTTTTAAAACTGAGGAATAATCCTCTCCATTTAAGTCAAAGGTGCAATATCTGGGTCTTATTTTCAATGATAGGCTAGCGTCGTATAGTGTCCCTTTTGAAATATTCAAGCCGATATATTTGAAGTAAATAATAAAAGGACTCTGAATAATATTGTATGGCCATAAATGACAAATTAATTATGAAAATAAATTAAATTACCTTCAAAGAAAGACTATATCGATTGCAACGTAACAAAAAGATATTATCTATATTAGATGAGATCGTAGTGCATAACGTTCTCGAAACTAACATTATTATCTTTGTCATTATACAGGGTGTTACAAAAAGGTACGGCCAAACTTTCACGAAACATTCCTCACACACAAAGAAAGAAAATGTGTTATGTGGACATGTGTCCGGAAACGCTTACTTTCCATGTTAGAGCTCATTTTATTACTTCCCTTCAAATCACATTAATCATAGAATGGAAACACACAGTAACAGAACGTACCAGCGTGACTTCAAACACTTTGTTACAGGAAATGTTCAAAATGTCCTCCGTTAGCGAGGATACATGCATCCACCCTCCGACGCATGGAATCCCTGATGCGCTGATGCAGCCCTGGAGAATGGCGTATTGTATCACAGCCGTCCACAGTACGAGCACGAAGAGTCTCTACATTTGGTACCGGGGTTGCGTAGACAAGAGCTTTCAAATGCCCCCATAAATGAAAGTCAAGAGGGTTGAGGTCAGGAAAGCGTGGAGCCGTACGAACACTTCGACTGAAATGTGCATGAGCTCCATCGTGCATGAACCACATGTTGTGTCGTACTTGTAAAGGCACATGTTCTAGCAGCACAGGTAGAGTATTCCGTATGAAATCATGATAACGTGCTCCATTGAGCGTAGGTGGAAGAACATACTGACGAAAATGAGCTCTAATATGGAAATTAAGCGTTTCCGGACACATGTCCACATAACATCTTTTCTTTATTTGTGTGTGAGGAATGTTTCCTGAAAGTTTGGCCGTACCTTTTTGTAACACCCTGTATATAAGAGAAAAAAGATATATAAAATCACTTCGAGTCAGATCATTTCTTCTGCTGTATGTAAGGTACGCTTGCTATTGTCAAGCGGTAGCTTTTGTTCTATTTGTCCTCGTACGTAGCGAATAATTCAAGTGTGTATTCTGTGCTTAGTGGAAATATATTTACAAAAATTGAGTGCATTGTGTTACTTAAAGAACCCATGCAAACAATTCTTCCTGAATTAATAACTGCAAGAAGTTATTTAGCATTTTTTCAATCTCTGCGAAGCGAGCAGTGCTGATCTTTGACTGGCAACAATTGGCCGCCATTAAGCAGCGTATTTAAATTTATTTTTTTATGTAACATATCACCACAACCGGAGCAGAAAGAATCATTTCAAGCTATTCAATTAACTAAAGTGCAAAGCTTCACTACTTTTATTTCGTCAAAAAATGCATACTTTCAAGGATAAGATTTATTCTAAGTCAGTGAACTTAGCCTGCATTACATTTCGCCGAAAGCATTTGAAATAATTTGTAAGGAGCCTGGCATTCATTTGAAACATAATATTTATCTTTGACCGCCTACACACACACACACATAAATATGTGTTTCACTTAATAATAATAAATAACCACAGAAAGGAAGGGATAATATAGTGGCTGCCAAACCTCAAAAGAACTGAAATTGAAACGCGTCAAGCCTCTGACCATCCTTATATGCGTCAGTCAAATGTCTTGGGGAGCCGATAGGTCATGTCTTCTCCAACTTTATAAAGCTTTCATGTGACGCCAGCTTGAATGCTGATGCCAGATTTGTGGATCAGCAAGGCTTAGCACCGAAAAGTGCTGGACACGGCTCACCACGTGGATATTAGTCTGTCAGTAGGGGCTTATCGCACGAATCCAGGTGCCAGCCTGTGTGCAGAGGCTGGTTAGCCTCCACTGTCTATCCGACGTCTTTTCCTTTTGGTTCGCCAAGCATACAGTGCTCTGTACGTTCCAAAATTGCCAGCATCCGTCACCGCTGTCCAGCCGCCACTGGAACAACTGTTCCATAACCGTCCGCGTGCAACGAGGCCTTTTGGGATTCGTGGGAGGGACAGTCTTATAGCAAGTTGGGGACATTAAGGCCCAAAGCCCACGATGGAGTAGGGGATACTTCTCATTACGTTACTTTTCGAATTGACTGAATACAGGAAGAATTCTACTCCAGGCAATATCTTTAAAATTAAATTTAACGAAATTTTAAACCATCGCCCAGATTTCATTAGTATTACGCGGATGGGCCTGAGAAGAACGATTCTATCGGCTGCTCCGTCGTGTTCTCCGACATTATCCTTAGGCTTCTAGAGCAGTTTTTTGTTTTTCATGCCGAACTGTTTGCTATCCTGGGGGCACTAGAGCAGATGAGACAGCGTCTTGACAAGATTTCCTTAACTGCTCAGATTCCCAAAGTTCCCTTTTTGCTGTTGGTCAGATGCACCCAGCATATCGGATGGTGCAAGAAGTACATGGCACTTTCCCTCTCTTGCAAAGACAGGAAAAGGAAATTATTTCCTGCTATGTATCAGGGCACACAGGATCCCGGGCAAACGAACAAGCTGATGGGCCGCCAAGGAGATTCGCTCTCTTCCACCTCCTGCCCGCTGTTCAGTCACCCTGCGAGCTGCCATCACATATGTGTCCCAGGGGTCCATGTTTTGGTGGGAGGCTCAGTGCCTGGAAGTGCAGAGTAAAAGCTCCATTCAGTGAAACCTTCAGAGCGACTGTGGCTTACGTCCTTCCGACCACTACGAGCTGAAGTAGTAGCCCTTGCAAGCCTTTAAGTGGGACACATGGCTTTCTCTTATGTGGCGAGGAGCCACCAAGTGTTACAGATGTACAGGTGTGTACACAGGTATAGATGAGACATCTTTTAACTGAGAGTGTTTTGTATGATAACCTGAGTTCAGATCTAAGTCTCCCATTGGACCTGACCTCTATTTTAAATCAGGATTAGGCGACTACGGTTCGTCTTTTTAAGATTTTGTGTCATGTCAGAACTTCTCCCCAAAATACTGGGTGTGATATTTTACTGTGTCGCAGACCACTTTGAAATCAATTTTTATCATCTTCCTCTGTTTTATTTCAAGCAATGGCGCTGATAACCTCGCCATTTAGTGCTCTAAACCACTAATTATTATCATTAAGAACAAACTAAAATAAATTATTGCTTTCTTGTAACGTAAAGGGTCAGAAAGAATGTTCGTTCGTATTTTAGTGTGACAATCTTCGATCACACTATATTCTTTGCCTTCTGAGCGACATAAGGTAAATACTGTCATACACCAAATTTAATGAGTTTTTACTCATTATGATATACGAAATAATTACGTAGTGTTACCTTTTTGCATTTCATGTTGAGCGAGAGAAGACCAGAGCACTACTGTTCCACATTCTTCCTTAGAAGAAGACCGTCGCAGCGTCTCTAAGGGCGACAAATTTATTCGACGGTCAGCGCCCGTTATAGGGCATTGCAATTATGTTCACGTTTCCTGCGATCTTAATAACTGTCTACATTTACATCTACGTCTACATCACTACTCTGCAATTCACGTCCAAGTGCTTGGCATAGGGATCACAAAACCACTTTCAGACTATTTTCCTATAGTTTCGCTCCCGGACAGAAAGTGGGAAAAATGAACACCTAAATCTTTCCATACGAATTCTCATTTCTCTTTATTTCATTACAATGGTCACTCCTTTCTATGTAGGTGAGCGTCTACAAAATACGAGTATTTCCGCTTTCGGAGGAGAATGTTAGTGATTGATATTTTCTGAAAAGCTCTCGCAGCAATGAAAATCGCCTTTGTTTTAATTATTGCTATCCCAGTACACTTATCACATCCGTGACACTCCTACCCCTATTTCGCAATAATAAAAAACGAGCTACCGTTCTTTGTACTTGTTCGACGAAGCATAAACTCTAAAACAACACAAGGCCGTTCTGAAGTTGTAGATTGGTTGGAATATCGCAGCGCTGCACTAGGCGTGATCGTGGTAAAAACGGTGTGTGCCTGCCTGTCCGTTTAACTGACTTACCCATGCAGTAATGGCAGGACCACCCCTTTAACATGGATTCCGTACCACGTTACAACTTCGCTTTTCCTACAATTACAAATCAGTGCCAGAAGAGAAATCAGCGGTAAGTAATATAAAAAATCTAGTGACCGACTGGAGGATGAACCACAGACCTTTGCCACTTCAAATTTGTCGACAAAAGGCACTAAGTCTCGCCCACTAAAATGGCCACCACAATGGCCAGCAACAGGCTGAAAATATGAGCGATCTATGTTCTTGTCTTAGGAGGAATTTCTGTGGTTCAGCTTGATATTTAAAGAAAAACGTTGTGATTGACGCACAAGTCAGCTTTCTACAAAAATATTACGAGTCTTTTCTCATGTCTTGTGTAAAATATGCTTTAGGAAGATCTTCCTTTCATCCACTAAAAGAACTTATTTAAGAGGGAATAGCGTCAAATTTAAATTTCCTTTGTTTCGTATACTTGCTGTAGTGTCCGTTCTTGTCACACAACTGAATATTAGCGTCAAAGCAGAGCTTGCTCTTGAAGAAACTTCGTATTATCTGGAGTCCCGATAATTGTGGCATAGCCCGAAATTTAGCGTGACACACACAAAAAATCCTATTCAAGTTTTCTTGCTAGTGCAAAAATCGTTTAAAAAAGACAGTTACTAGTTTTATCAGTGTCTATCATCGCCATAGAAGTGTAATTAAACGTTTCCAAATCGTATTTAACTGACACATTTCGTATTGTTTAGAAGTTAGATAGATGCGATATGGGCCTAAATTTTCCGAGTTATAACTGTTTAAAAAGCTGATCAAACACGCTTGATGACGTAAATTCTCTAAAAGCAAAGTAATTACTAATTCATTCTTCTGTTACTGTATCTCTAAATCAGTGCAAAAACAACAACAACCGCACATAAGACCTTTGTGTCGGTTTTCGATTACACACAGCCAATCTCGCGTCCTTGACAAATTTAAACTTAGTTATTCCTTAGAAACTAACCATGAGTGAGAAATGTGTGATTTGTTTGCCAATCCTATAGGATATGTAGTGGGGAGAATATTGGGAGAACAGATGAGGCTCTCTCCAGGAACTACAGCATATGCAGTAGGAACATTTTGATTGGGGAACAGAAAGTTCGAGGAAGCAAGGAAGGAACTGATAAGGATCAGAGGAGATATGGGGGAGGAGGGTAGTTGGAAACAGGCAGCTGGTAAGAGGATAGGAAGAAAGAGAAGGCGATCTGACAGTTTTATCATCAACACCAAAAACAGGTATCTACCACTGCCAGAGTTAAGTGAAGAAGAACTTCAGGTAGAACGAGGAGCAGAAAATGTGCAGCACACATCAACTGAGGCCTAGAATCCTAGGAATGTACAAAGTGTTAGGAAGAAGACTGTGGTGCTGCTAGGTAGTAGCCATGGGTGAGGTGTAGGTCCTCAGTTACAGGTAAGTTTGGGAGCAGCGTACCAGGCCACCAGTATCTTCAAGCCAAATGCAGGGTTCAGTCATGTGATAGGGCCTCTGTGTAAGGGCTTTGCAAAAGAGGAGCATGTCATGATAGTGGGTGGGGCGGGAAACAGTTTGGATAGGGATGGGGCATATGACATAGGTAGTGACCTGGACAATTAGCTTCCCTGACTCGTGGCACCAACGTACACTTTGTTGGGCTGTTCCGGCGTCATGGTCGACCACACCTTGATGGAACTGTGAGGCAAATCATGTGGGGTTTGAGATGGCTCTGAGGACAGCCACCTTTGCTCATGCTTCTCTGGCGCCCGGAGGCACTATCAACAGATGAGTTTTCATTAGGTATGGCCTATACCTAAACAGAACTGGGGAGCGAATGTTGGTACAGCTGATTCATGTAAGTATAGGGGGTGGATCTCGAGCCACACATGGTAAAATACCTGTTGTCATGGATAGGAAAAGTATGTCTTTTTTTAGGATAAATCCAGACAAGTGCCCCTGCCTAAAGAGTACCTCCAGCAGTTTAAAAAATACTGAAACAATCACTCACAAGACAGGTTTAAACTCTTCAAGTATCACATATACCAAATGTCACAAATAAAAACAAACCATTGGAAAGAGTAACATGGGGAATTTCACAGATTTAGCAAACCTCCATCAAAACATGCAATCACTAAAAAATAAAATATAACTATTCGAAGTTGAGCTCCAGTATTTGAGCTGAACAGTAGTTTGTGTTACTGGGCACTGGTGTAGAAACACATAAATCCAACATGTAGTATTATCATTGCATGAAAGGGCAAACTCTTACTGCAGAATTGCTTCAAGAGGAGGAGGATCATGTATTTATATCAGAAAAGGAACACAGCTCAAATCAAAACATGATCTCAGTACAGTAAGTGAAGACAAATACATTGAAATATCAGCCACTGAATTAACAGTGCTTGATATAACCAAGCAATTAATCATTTTGTGTGTGCATAAATCTCCCAGTGATACTGTGGACACTTTTTTAAACAAATTAACAGAAGTTCTAGTTAAAGTCTCAAGTACAAAGGTCAACATAATTCTGTGTGGGGACATTAAAATCAACACTATCATAAATGAATCCAGCAGCACCCTCATAAATGTCCTACAAAGTTTTGGCATGTCCCTATTGATCAATAGTGCAATAATAGTTACTAGGATGACTGCATCAGTGCCAGCCGAGGTGGACGAGCGGTTCTAGGCGCTACAGTCTGCAACCGCGCGACCGCTACCGTCGCAGGTCCGAATCCTGCCTCGGGCATGGATGTGTGTGATGTTCTTGGGTTAGTTAGATTTAAGTAGTTCTAAGTTCTAGGGGACTGATGACCTCAGAAGTTAAGTCCCATAGTGCTCATAACCATTTGAACCATTTTGACTGCATTAGTAACTGACCATGTGGCCACAAATACGCACAGGAAAAAAATGTGGTGTAGCTGTAAAAGATCTCTATCAGCCCATCTCTGTTAAATAACAACAGTAAAATCAGGCATCAAATCTTTCCCTAAACTGCGTTCCCTAAACTACGTTCCCTAAACGACATCCAGCAGAAATCGAAATAGAAGATTTTTCAAAAGAACTTGCAAAACAAAGCTGGGATGAAGTGTATGAGGAAACCAATGTGCATATGAAATTCTCTAAATTCTCCACATTTTTTTTAATTGAGCTTTGAATAGGCATTTCCAAAAGTATGCATGTCTGCATCAACATATCACAAAAACAGATGGGTAACATCAGGTATTAAGAAGTCCTCCCAAACACTTAAATACCTCAGTTCCATGAAAAAGAGTCGCAATAATCCAGAATTCTTAAATTTCTCTCACAGATACAAAAATATCTGTAGGAAGGTTCCGATTGCTCCAAAATAGTCATTTAATGACAAAATAATATATAATGCAGAGAATAAAAGCAAAGCAATCTGGGATGTTATAAAAAAGAAACGGGGAGAGGCAAACAAATGCAGAATAACATACTGCTCAGGGATGGGGATAAGGTAATACATGATCCACAACACTTAGCAAACTATGTAAAGAGCATTTTTCAAGTATTGCAGGGAAGTTACAGCAAAAATTCCCCAAAACAAATATAACACCTGTACATAATGTTGCACTAAATACAATGATGTTACTTCCAACCACAGAGAATGAAGTCAATAAAACTGTTCAAAAATTAAAGAATAAAAAGTCAGTAGGCTTAGATGAAGTACCAGTGTGTCTACTGAAACAATGCATAGGGATTATACAGAATCCCTTAACAAATATAATAAATGAATCCTTCACATCAGGGACATTTCCAGAGCATTTAAAACAGGCAAGAGTTGTACCTTTGCTTAAGAAAGGTAATGCAGTAGGCATAGAAAATTACTGGCCCCTTTCCCTGATGTCACCATTCTCAAAAGTAATAGAAGCAATTGTGAAAGAGAGTTTAATGAATTACCTGAATAAATACAATCTTTTAAGTGAATCACAGTTTGGTTTCCGAAGCGGCAAAAATATGGAATCAGCCTTACTATTTTTTTTTTTAAATATTAATCTCTGTGGTTCATGGTGTGGGTTCCTGTAGTCATGTCCTAGTTCATGAACCATGGGCAACGTATGAGTGGCCAAGTAAGTGGTCCCAACAGTCAGGATACCAGTTACTTTGGAATAAGGCTGGGCATCTCGGACATATTCTGAGTCGTGGTCACCTTTGTGCTCATACGGCAAAGACTACCAAATCCACCGGTTAGTCCCTCAGCCGTTCGGGGTAAAACCCAATGGGACTCGGGGCAAGTAAGGCTAGCAACCTGCTTCCCTTGGTACTTTAAATATGATGCTGGCAACAATCAGAGCAAAATGCCTCGGACCTTTGGAGGTGACGGAGTCCCACCTCTAACTGACAAACCAGGGACTCCAAAGATTCGACTTGGCAAACAAATGGTAATGAGATGGGGAGCTATTAATATCAATGGGGGCTACTCTGGGAAGAAGGTAGAGCTGGCATTGGCTGCAAGTAAGATGGGGCTGGACGTTTTAGCTGTTAGTGACATTCGGGTAAGGGGTGAGAAAGAAGAGGAAGTGGGAGAATACAAGGTCTACCTGTCAGGAGTCAAAGCAGGAATAGCACAATGGGGTGTAGGGCTTTACATCAGGAAAGAAATGGAACCCAGCGTAGTTGCAATAAGGTATGTAAACGAACGACTGATGTGGATAGATTTGACAGTGTCTAGCAAGAAAATTAGGATTGTGTCAGTATATTCGCATTGTGAAGGGACAGATCAAGATAATATGGATAGTTTTTATGAGGCACTCAGTGATGTAGTTGTTAGAGTAAAGGACAAGGACAGTGTTCTGCTCATGGGTGATTTTAACGCCAGGATTGGAAATCGAACAGAAGGGTATGAAAAGGTTATGGGTAAATTTGGAGAGGATATGGAGGCTAACAGGAACGGAAAACAACTCTTGGATTTCTGTGCCAGTATGGGCTTAGTAATCACAAACTCCTTTTTTAAACATAAGAACATTCACCGGTATGCTTGGGAAGGCAGGGGAACCAGATCTGTCATTGACTATATAATAACAGATCAGGAATTCAGAAAGGCTGTGAGGGACACACGTGTATTCAGGGGATTCTTTGATGACACTGATCATTATTTAATCTGCAGTGAAATTGGGATTGTGAGGCCGAAAGTGCAGGAGGTCAGGTCCATTTGTAGGAGGATAAGAGTGGAGAAACTTCAGGATAAGGAAATCAGGCACAAGTACATAACAGCGATCTCAGAAAGGTACCAGTTAGTTGAATGTACTCAATTACAGTCATTGGAAAAGGAATGGACAAGGTACAGGGACACAGTACTAGAAGTGGCTAAAGAATGTCTTGGAACAGTAGTGTGTAAAAGTAGGATGAAGCAAACAGCTTGGTGGAATGATACAGTCAAGGCAGCCTGTAAAAGGAAAAAGAAGGCGTATCAAAAATGGCTACAAACCGGAACCCAGGTAGACAGAGAAAGTTATGTTGGAGAAAGAAACAAAGCCAAACAGATAATTGCAGCATCCAAGAAGAAATCGTGGGAAGACTTTGGAAACAGGTTGGAGACTATGGGTCAAGCTGCTGGAAAACCATTCTGGAGTGTAATTAGCAGTCTTCGAAAGGGAGGTAAGAAGGAAATGACAAGTATTTTGGACAGGTCAGGAAAACTGCTGGTGAATCCTGTGGATGCCTTGGGCAGATGGAGGGAATATTTTGAAGAGTTGCTCAATGTAGGTGAAAATGCGATCAGTAATGTTTCAGATTTCGAGGTAGAATGGGATAGGAATGATGATGGAAATAGGATCACATTTGAGGAAGTGGAAAAAATGGTCAATAGATTGCAGTGCAATAAAGCGGCTGGGGTGGATGAAATTAAGTCGGAACTCATCAAATACAGTGGAATGTCAGGTCTTAAATGGCTACACAGGATAATTGAAATGGCCTGGGAGTCGGGACAGGTTCCACCAGACTGGACAAAAGCAGTAATCACACCAATCTTTAAACATGGAAACAGAAAAGATTGTAACAACTATAAAGGTATCTCTTTAATCAGCGTTGTGGGTAAAATCTTCTCAGGTATTGTTGAAAGGAAAGTGCGAGTATTAGTTGAGGACCAATTGGATGAAAATCAGTGTGGGTTTAGTCCTCTTAGAGGTTGTCAGGACCAGATCTTTAGCTTACGGCAAATAATGGAGAAGTGTTATGAGTGGAACAGGGAATTGTATCTATGCTTTATAGATCTAGAAAAGGCATATGACCGAGTTCCTAGGAGGAAGTTATTGTCTGTTCTACAAGATTATGGAATAGGAGGCAAACTTTTGCAAGCAATTAAAGGTCTTTACATGGATAGTCAGGCAGCAGTTTGAGTTGACGGTAAATTGAGTTCATGGTTCAGAGTAGTTTCAGGGGTAAGACAAGGCTGCAACCTGTCTCCACTGTAGTTCATATTATTTATGGATCATATGTTGAAAACAATAGACTGGCTGGGTGAGATTAAGATATGTGAACACAAAATAAGCAGTCTTGCATATGCGGATGACTTAGTTGTGATGGCAGATTCGATTGAAAGTTTGCAAAGTAATATTTCAGAGCTAGATCAGAAATGTAAGGACTATGGTATGAAGATTAGCATCTCCAAAACGAAAGTAATGTCAGTGGGAAAGAAATATAAACGGATTGAGTGCCAAATAGGAGGAACAAAGTTACAACAGGTGGACAGTTTCAAGTACTTAGGATGCATATTCTCACAGGATGGCAACATAGTGAAAGAACTGGAAGCGAGGTGTAGCAAAGCTAATGCAGTGAGTGCACAGCTACGATCTACTCTCTTCTGCAAGAAGGAAGTCAGTACCAAGACTAAGTTATCTGTGCACCGTTCAATCTTTCGACCAGCTTTGTTGTATGGGAGCGAAAGCTGGGTGGATTCAGGTTACCTTATCAACAAGGTTGAGGTTACGGATATCAAAGTAGCTAGGATGATTGCAGGCACTAGTAGATGGGAACAATGGCAGAAGGGTGTCCACAATGAGGAAATCAAAGAAAAACTGGGAATTAACTGTATAGATGTAGCAGTCAGGGCGGACAGGCTTAGATGGTGGGGTCATGTTACACGCATGGGAGAAGCAAGGTTACCCAAGAGACTCATGGATTCAGCAGTAGAGGGTAGGAGGAGTCGGGGCAGACCGAGGAGAAGGTACCTGGATTCGGTTAAGAATGATTTTGAAGTAATAGGTTTAACATCAGAAGAGGCACCAATGTTAGCACTGAATAGGGGATCATGGAGGAACTGTATAAGGGGGGCTATGCTCCAGACTGAACGCTGAAAGGCATGATCAGTCTTAAATGATGATGATGATGATGATGATGATGATGATGATGATGATGATGATGATGATATTAATCTCTGTTAGTAGCGGGAATCGAACCCGGATCCCGGGCGTTATTGTTTGTCGCGTTAACCACTTCTTTTTATCATGTGATTGCCTTGGTACTATCATGACACTTCAGTAGACCATAGTCAAATCACCATGTTATATAAGCTGCAAATGGGAGAAAAAATTAATTATAACGGAATAATAATAAACCGAGAACGTAGCCGACAAACCACCACCAAGATCACATGATATGTATCAACAATTATTTTTATATGGTTTTTAGTAGTTTTTAATGTTTTTATTTTCTGTTTTTTATTTATTTTTATAGTTTGTAATAGAATCTAAAAGTGGAAGGAATTCGAAACCAGATTACATTCGAGATAGCAAACCAAGAAAAATTCCAATTTGATTGCAAGGATTGTAGACGCTCATGTTTATCTACATTTTATCTATACACTTTTTACAATAGAAATGGAGCGATGCTGAGTCAATACAGAAAACAAAACAAACAGGGAAACCAGGAGAGGACAAGCCGAAGCAAATCAGATGGGAACTTACATAACAAAAAAAAACAATTATCAGAAAAATTAAATTAACCAACACCTTGCCTACGGAAAACATGATTCAACATGTTGACGAAGAGGTCTAGATATCGAGACATTCGCAAGCATGTCCAATAGATGGTGATCATGTACTGCATGAAGTTCATGTGATCTACGCCCTCGCCTTCTACAACATAATGAACGAAGTGTTCCAGCAATCACGTAACGGTATGGGTTTTCGACCAAGAAAAGAAAGAAGAATCTGGGAGCAATGTGATGTCCGTAGTGTGTGCACCCTCAGGAGATCGAATAAGGAAGACCAATTGTGTGCTGATCCAAAACCAGTTTGCCATATGATCTCCACAAGTAAAGCGATGTCGTATCGTATCTGAAGACGTACAACGACTACATAAGTCCGTGTCGCTAAGCCCAATACTGAAAAGTCGCTCGTTCGTTGGAATCAAGTTATTTACTACCTTATACCACGAGGACGGCTACGGTCGCAGGTAGCCAGGGGCATGGATGTGTGTGATGTCCTTAGGTTAGTTAGCTTTACGTTCTAGGGGACTGATGACCTCAAATGTTAAGTCCCAGTGTTCAGAGCCATTTGAACCATTTTTTGAACCAGAGGACGCTACGCGCATCGGCAAAATCTGAAGACTGATATTGAGCCAAACTGTCGTCCAGGTTGAATGCGGCGATTCTCTTTCAACGAGTTTCGGGCAAGGGTCTGCTTCCCATCGAGTCTTCAGGAACTTCATGGTGTGGACAGGTCTCCATAAGATGTCAGCTCATAAATAGCTTACCGCAAGGTAGAAGTCACCAATGTGTTTTAACATATAAGTTATTGGACCAACATCAATAAGGGGTTCAAGACAAGCAGGACGGACACAGAGAAATAAATGAGACGTGAATGTGTGAGTTTCTTGAGTCACCGTCAAAACAGTGCTTCGCAAATTCTCTGTCTTCCATCGCATATCACTCAGCCCCCCCCCCCCTCCCCCAAAGGAACGAGGCATCGTGATCAGTCCATACCGAAGCGAAATATATCTCTTCTATAAGAAACGACCAGACAATTGTTGTAGTTTCTTCGCCATCATCGAGGGAAGCAGATAATCTTGGGCCACGTATTAAGCTTTGCATAAGACATACGTATCCAATATTCGGACTTTCTGGAGCAGAGTATGACAGCGCCTTTCATGTTCTAGTATCGCTCCCTGAATTGGTTCTGTAACAAACTTCCAGCTGACTGTTCCCATTTTGAGTTGTCAATGATCAATTATGATACCGAGAGACGTATACCGGTGCACCTCAGTAGCCCATGGAACAACCGCGTCACCAAACCCTCGCAAGGGAAGAAGCCTGCATTAACCTTCATTAATTTTTGCACCTAAACTCCGACAAAAATCATCAATTACAGCCTTCAGTCGAGGTATCTCAGCAGGATTGCGAAGTAGAACCATCACGTCATCCGCGTATGCACGAGCAGCTGTAGTCCCGCCGGAATGCCTCCAACCTGTCAGCTGGGATTCTAGCATCCGAAGTCATTGACAGCGGGCTTCCTTGAAGCACTCCCCTACGGGTATTTATTGGGGGCGTCAGTTGGCCACTAACAACCACCGAAGCCGCATTACCTGTTGACATATTTGAGTGAACTCGCCGAGTGTCAGAAGTGAAACCAACTGCCTCCAGAATCCGAAAGTGAAAGTCGTGATTAACATCATCAAATGCCTTAGCGAAGTCTAGAAGGGCTATAGCACAAGGAACGGACGTTACAGCAACAACTCAAACCACGTCACGACACTTGACTATAGGGGTGAGAATGGTACGCAGCTTTGATGTTTTGCAACAATTGTCTCCATCAGAGCCGACGTCCTACTGTTAACTGCCCTCGCCAAAGTCTTATAATCAAAGCTTAACAAAGTAACTGGGCGAAAGCTATCAGGGGCGGCCGGTCCATTGCGTTTCAGGATTAAAACAATTTTTCCCACTTTGGACGATGTCGGCACTACTCTACCCTCTAACACTTCATTCAAAAGGGAGGTAAAGGTAGCACCCAACAACGGTCAAAAGCGCGCGTAAAATTCCTTGGGATATCCATCTAGACCCGGGGACTTTTGAAAAGGCGATCCCACAATGAGTTTGTAAACTTCCTGAGGCTGAAAGGCAGGTAAGAGCGTTGCATTATGTTCAGGTGTAATTGTCATATCCAAGATGCTGACAAGTGGGTCGTAAAATGTTTCGTTGGACTGATCGATGTTTTAGATTTTTACATAGTACTGGTGTAAGGCACTGTACCAGCTTGCGCCGTTACGATATGTACATCATTTGTCGTGAGAGAATGAATACAAGCACGTCGGCGACGGGCCTCATGCCGAAGCAAATGATATAAGGAAGTCAGTTCTTCCGTCACCAATGAACGCGGCTTCGATCGGATTTTCAAGCCTTCCAATTGTAATCACTTCAATGTCAACAATTTTGCTTTTACACGCCTAACACCCGCAACTCGCAGAGGGGCGTGATCCGAAGCAGCATAAAGTTCACGCACGTTCTCCGAAAGTCTCGCGCTCTGGCAGCACAGAAAAGCATCAAAGTTTGCCTGGACCTTGGTTTTGCTAGCTGTGTCCACCAGTCAAGGGTGGAAGAATATTTCCCAGTGGATTATAAAGTACGCTCCCACACGACTAGCATTACGTCATCGAGAGAGGGGTCAGCTAGGTGAGCGACGTTTAACATCCGCGGAGGGCGAAACAATCTGACTGGATGCCGTTCTTGATTGAGAGCTGTGGCTACAGCACAGTGATTCGTAAAGGAAGTTGAGATGACTTCAACATTGAGAATACTATCGCTCAGGCAGTCTGATAAGTAAAACCTATGTAATCTGCAACTATAAGTCGCAGTAAATTAGGTAAATTTAACTAACGTCGGTTATTTACATATCCAGACGTCTTTTAGGCGTAAGGAGAGGACCAATTCGTGTAATTCACGAGAAAAATTAAAATTAGGAGATTGATCTGTTGGACGCAATACATAGTTAAAATCAACAACCAACAGGATACCCTGAGGACTCTTACGCAACACATAAACAATGTCCTCTTTATAAAAACGCGAACGATCCACTGCACTACCAGTGCCACAAGGGGCATATAAAAAAAATCAAGGTAAGATTCAAAAGTTGACAACCTCTGTCCCTGCCAGAATCCAACATCTCCACCTCAGCAATAGGAATGCCTTCGCGAAAGAATAAGGTGGTCCCCGTAGAATATTCGGTTGTTACATTAAAGATAAGACGAAAACCAGGTAAGGAGAAATTATTAAATAACACCTTTTGTAAGAAAACTATGTCCGGACATGAATCATAAATGAACTGACGCAGCGAAGCCAATAGCAATTCTGATTCAATACGATTAACGTTTAAGGAAAGGATCATTGATCACAGGGATGTACGGAACCTCCGAGTGGAAACAGGTAGACAGCTGAGAGTCATTGTCTATTGCGAAATTCACAGAGGAATCAGACAACGGGGGACCAGAACACCCGTCATCGCAACGGTTTTTCTTAGATTTCTTACGTGCCACTGCACGGTCAGGTTGTATACTCTGTTTCTGTCGGTTACGTGCGATGGCGGCCTCTGCAGACGGAGATGTGGGGTGTCACAGGCACAGCTTCCTCCACCCCAAGACTAGGGTCATGTAATGCAGTTCCAGTCACTAAGGCGGAAGCGTTCTGTGGAACTACCAATACAACAGGTGATACTTGGTTGCTAATTTTATTCTCCTCGGGATTTGCTGTAGTCAGCAAATTCAGGAAACAGTCGGCGGCTTAAGACGAAGGAACAGGAGTACATTGCATCGTGTCAGACTGTAACGGAGGACAAGTAGACGAAGGGGGGGGGGGTCTCTGCCCCCTCTCCACGCACCGGCGGCTCGGCTCAGAATGAGCGACTTCGCGAGCAGGAGGAATGCTAGAGGTAACTTCTTCGCCACTCACCATACCACGGTAGCATCGAGAGAAGCAGGGGGCACAATCGATGCGGGGGAGGTTGGCGCAGAAGGCACAGCCAAATCCTCACCATTTCCATTACCACCCTGAGTGCAACGTCTCATTTGTTACAGTTATAGGTTCTATCCTGGGGCCAATAGGATTCTGAGCCTGTTGTGGAGGTAAAGACAGAAATTCACTGACATGATTATCAGAACAGACTGTTCATTATAATCCGAAGCAGAAGTATGGCCAACAGAGGGAGTGGAAGGAACAAGATCAGCAACCGTCAATTTGCGACACTGCACTAATGACGACTTTAATACAAAAACCCTCCGCGGATAATTAGACTGATCGTGTCCACTTTCATTACATAGGAAACAGGTTTCCTCTTGACCAGTATGTACATGACACGGACGCGGTAACCACACACTTGTAAATGTGATGGAATATTGCATTTGAGATGCATTTCCACGGAACGAATTCCACTATAACACTGTAGCCTGTGTTGAGTAGACCAGCATTCACGACGGACGTTTTTCACGTTGCCATAAGGAGTCAATATATCCGTTAGAAAGTTGTCATCAACTTCCGGCGGGAGGTTGAACACTTGAACAATGGTATATTCGATTCCAGCATCTGCGAGCGACACCATACTAACGGAATTATCGCGATGCTTGAACGGGACTTTAAAACCATTTCACGACAGTAATCTTTCAACGTGAAGGGGATCCATAAATTTCACGTCTGCGTCAAAATAAGCAGAGTGGACCAGATCAGAGTTCACATGAATTGTATCGACAAGCCAATCGTGATTTCTAGACACCCGGGCTGCACGTGTCGTGTTGTTTTATCGAAAGTAAAGCTCACAGTACCTTCCCGTGGAATACACGTGGAAACCATGGTAGCCATAGCGGAGCGGCCGACGCCGCTGCAACTAGACGAACAGACAATAAAGGCGGTGCGGAGACGCTACGACTCACTCGGCAGACGGAACAACACTAACGAGGAAAACTCCACACAAGTGACGCTGCGGCAAGTGAAATAAACAAGAACCTTCCCGCTCGGCGCTCGAAGGAGAAGTACCATTTAGACTATCTGAACACGATCCACAGGCCGATCCAGTCTTCCATACGTCACACACCTATCTATTCCTTCTATTAAATTATTAAGTCCATTACCCACATTCTCATATCTCGTGACACCCGTGCAGATTTTAGAATCAAGACAACGAGACATCATAGACTATCGCTGTCATTTTCGTGACAGTACAGTTTTCGCCTAACATATATTTATGTTTTGTGACGAACTGCAGTTTCAAATATTGAAATTTACTCCTGAATTTCAACGTAACTGTAATAGGTATGGATGTACTACCTAAAATGACATATGAAAATCTGTGCCGGACAGGCAAAAATTTTCATATATCGCTTTAGGTAATATATCTGTACCTATTACAGTCAAGCTTAATTTCAGGAACAAATTTCGGTGGTTTTTGTAATACTAATCCAATGTACAGAATGTTAGTGTATATTAACAACGTAAAAAATTACATTAGGATTTAATTATTGACAATTAGATTACTACAAGTCCTCTGCACCAAATCTGAACCTGAAATTAAATCATGTCTAGTAGTAGTAGCAGTAGCTTTATTCATCTGTAGATATCTTTTTACAAGGATATAGGACACGTCAAAGTCCTTACATAAATAAGCTAATTCGTATACATATACATTTACAGACTTATAGTTAGAGATAATCATTAGATATACTCCTGGTATACAATACTTATTTCACAGATAACTTATTAAATAATGTTATGACACACTGTTCACTCGTATCTCACTACCAGTCGCTGCATACACTATACACACATTGTTCTATAACACTTCACTCACTAGACACACAAATACACACACACTGGGACATTATCTGTACGGCAACTTCCCATTTGCTATTCTGAAAAAGTGAGTGAGATGTTGAGCTCAGAAGGAGGAAGAGGTGTTAGTATTGTGCTAGCCATAGCTTGGTAAGTATTTCTACAAAAGGAAAAAGGAAGGAAAAAACATGGTGTGAAGGTGTTATGTGCAATGTTGGACGTTTTATAATCATTATTATTTATTTGTGTAACAATTTTTTTACCAAATCCCTACTGTGTTTTTTCGAAGTAATCCTTAAATGTACAGCAGGTAATTTTTAGCTCCCTTTTTAAATAAGTGTATTTTTGAAATTTCTTTAATCTATTTTGGTAATTTATTGTTCAGTTTTATTCCTTGGCAGAAAATGCTTTATTGAGTTTTATGTTTACTTTTTCTTGGTAAATGTAAGTTTATTCTAGCTCTTGTTTCATGGTCATGGACAAAGCTGTTTGTGCAGTAGTTACCAATGTTATTTTTGATGTGTACAACTGACTGATAAGTGTATTCACATGGAGCAGTTAAATCCCCAGTGTTTTGAACAGGTCTTTACATTGGGCTCGACTACTGTTTTTGGTTATTATTCTTATGGCTCTTCCCTGGAATTTGAAAACCGTGTTCATATCACCAGGAAATCAAGGTTCGAGTCCCGGTCCTGCACAAGTTTTCATATGTCGCTTTAGGTAGTGCATCTGTACCTATTACCGGAAAGATTAATTTCAAGAATGAATTTCGGTATTTGAAACAGTAGTTCGTCATCATCTAAAGAAGAAAATTATACAAAACAATTTCACGCTCATCTGAACATTTCTCTCCACTGCTGCCCCATCCGCAATATTTTCGTGCTTATTAAAGGTTATACAAACTATCGCATCTCAGAGTTTAGTACGTATTCTAGTACTTATATTTCTCTAATCCTTCTTTCGATTTTGGGTAACTGCATGTGCGGAAGATCAGCAGCTCTTCTCCTGCGAACATGTAAGCTCGAAAATTTTGCATGCATGCTTTTGTTATAAAAGTCATAAACGTGGAAAGTAATTATTACTTACATTGCAGTATCTGTTTCTAACATTAAAGACAATTGTTCGGATTGTGGTAATAAAATTATTTAAGGAACACGTGTTAATACCTGCTATTAAACACACAATTGCTTGCAGACGCAATACTTAGCTACATATTTGTAAATTGGAAACACTAAAAACCCGCAACATTCTGTGTTGCGGTGTAATAGGTAGAAATATCAGATGCAAAATCTTAAGAAATGAGTTGTGCTACTAACATCAAGTAAAGCAGTTTCTATCAAATGTCAATATCACCAATTTAGTATTTGAGGGAACCGTGAAGGGTAAAAATCTTAGAGGGAGACCAAGAGATGAATATAATAAGCAGATTCAGAAGTTATTCGGAGATGAAGAGACTTGCGCAGGATAGAGTAGCATGGAGAGCTGCATCAAACCAGTCTCTGGACTGAAGACTACAACAACAACATGACCTTAAGATGAAAATCGCTGAACTGGTAAAATTCTTGTTTTATTGATACATAACCGGTTTCGCTGCCTAAAGCCTCATGGTTAGTCCGTCATAGTCGTTTCTACGGGCCGCCACTACACTTCCCAACACCGGCTTGCTCTACCATCTCGCCGATGAAGGCAAATTTTAAAACAAGGGACAATTCGTTTGCCAGTATAAAGTGGAAAAATTCACTGAACAACATAGCTTGAGTAGGAGCGATAGGTACACCAATGACCGTTTAACAGTGTTGCATCTGATGATGCAGCTTCAGACTCCGAATCCGGTTGTGTATCAATAGAACAAGAGTGCTACCAGCAGTCAGCGGAATTCGTCTTAACATCTTGCTTTCAACGGCTAGAGATACCAAGAACATAAAATACTTTTTGACAAATTCCGGAGTCCATACATTTATAGAAGTGCATGTACACTATGTGTTCAGAAGTATTCGGACACCTGCCAGAAAATGACTTACAAGTTCGTTACGCCCTCCATCGGTATGGAGATCAATATGGTGTGGGCTCACCCTTAGCCATGATAACAGCTTCCACTCTCGCAGGCATACGTTCAATCTTGTGCTGGAAGATTTCTTGAGGAACGACAGCCTATTCTTCACAGAGTGCTGCATTGAGGAAAGGTATCGATGTCGGTCGGTGAAGCCTGGCACGAAGTCGGCGTTCCCAAATATCCCATAGGTGTTCTACAGGATTCAGGTCAGCACTCTGTGCAGGCCAGTTCATTACAGGTATATTATTGTCGTGTAACCACCCCGCCACAGACCGTACATTATGAACAGGTGCTCGATATCGTGTTGAAAGATGCAATCGCCATTCCCGGATTGCTCTTCAATAATGGGAAGCAAGAAGGTGCTTAAAACACCCAAGTAGGCCTGTGCTGTGATAGTGCCACGCAAAACAACAAGGGTTGCAAGGCTCTTCCATGAAAAACACGACCACACCATAACACTAACGCCTCAGAATTTTACTGTTGGCACTACACACGCTGGCAGATGACGTTCACCGGGCATTCGCCATACCCAGACTCTGCCATTGGATCGCCACATTGTGTACCGTGATTCGTCACTCCACACAACGTTTTTTCACTGTTCAGTCGTCCAATGATTAGGCTCCTTACACCAAGCGAAACGTCGCTTGGCATTTAACGGCGTGATGTGTAGTTTATGAGCAGCCGCTCGGCCATGAAATCCAAGTTTTCTCACCTCCCGTCTAACTGATGCAGTTTGGAATTCGTGTTTGAAGGCCTGGATAGATGTCTGCCTATTACACAATACGACCCTCTTCAACTGTCGGCCGTCTCTGTCAGTCAACAGACGAGGTCGGCCTGTACACTTTCGTGCTGTACGTGTCTCTTCGCGTTTCCACTTCACTATCACATCGGAAACAGAGGACCTAGGGATGTTTAGGATTGTGGAAATCTCGCGTACAGACGTATGACGCAGGTGACACCCAATCACCTGACCACGTTCGAAGCCCGTGAGTTCTGTGTAGCGCCCCATTCTGCTCTCTCACGTTGTCTAATGACTACTGAGGTCGCTGATGTGGAGTACCTGGGAGTAGGTGGCAGCACGATGCACCTGATATGAAAAACGTATGTTTCTGGGGGTATGCGGATACTTTTGATCACATAGTGTATGTATCCACGTACGTGTGTGTGTGTGTGTGTGTGTGTGTGTGTGTGTGTGTGTGTGTGTGTGTGTGTGTGTGTCCTGCCAAAGCGATGGGGATGAAAAAGAAACGTAAGGAAAAACGTTTATCGCTTACTACATCTCCACTGTTCGTGCAGTAGCAGCACCGCATGTGGAATGATTTTGAAATTTCTTACTTCTTTACTACCAATTGTATTTATGACACATTTTATAGATAGTATTCACATACAGCACAGAATGTAAGAGCAAAATTATATCATTGTACGGCACATGGCTCAGCAGGTGTGACGTCATAAACATCGAAATGCGTGAAAAACTGCCGCATCGTATATGACGTTTAAATTTATTACTACGTTGCTAGTTACTTTATTCGCAACACATTTTGAAGACAGTATCCACATATGCCTCTGAATGTACCAAAACTACGATTTCATTGTACGATGCATGGTTCAGGAGATATGAGGTCATAAACATTAAGCGCAAGGCCAAACGCTATGTGGTACGGGCGTGGGTGCACAGCTGTAAATAAATACATGGGCAACGCCAGGTTTCTCACAGAGAGAAACGCATCAACGGAAAGGAAAAGTGAACGCAAGAGACTGTACTACACGTAAAGTAGGGTAAACGTCCAAAATAATTTGAGTAATATTTTACAACTGTATAGTAACGTATCAGTCAAAGCTCTCCAAGTACGACAGTATCAGAAAATCGTAGCAGTAGCACGTAGCAACAGTCGTCGAGTATTACTTGTCTTGTCAAGGAATTGTAGCTGGCCTCTGTGACCGAGCGGTTCTAGGTGCTTCAGTTCGGGACCCCGCTGCTGCCACTATCGCAGGTTCGAATCCTGCCTCGGGCTTGGATGAGTGTGATGTCCTTAGGTTAGTTAGGTTTAAGTAGTTTTAAGTCTTGGGGACTGATCACCTCAGATGTTAAGTCCCGTAGAGCTTGGAACCATTTTTGAAGGAATTGTAATCGTCGATCACAATATTGTTCAAAATACAAACAGCAGTTATATTTAGCATCTTCAATAATTTCGTCACTTGCATATTGTCTTTTCTTTCCGCAATAATTTCACTGTCCAGTGATATTAAAGTGATCACCTGTTAAAAACCTGAATAACCACCTTTTGTTGGACGGACTGCTGAGAGACGTGTAGGAGTAGTCAGTGAAGTTCTGGAAGGTACCGACATGGTTGTGGAACCATGCCGACTCTAGTTGCATGGCCAGCTGTGCTCTCGAACGAGTTTAAATCTGGGGAGTTCGGTGGCCAGGGGAATACGTCGAAGGTATCCTAGTTCTCTTCGAACCACCCACCTACAGTGCGAGCTGTGTAACACGACGCGTTGTCCTGCTGGTATGTGCCATCGCGCAGAGGGAAAACAAAACTGCATGTAGAGGTGGACACGGTGGCCATTGATAGATCCTTACTTGTGTTGATCCTTTGTGTCTTCCGTAATGACGAGTTCTCCAAGAAATGCCACGAGAATATTCCCTAGACCATAATGCATGCAGTGTGTCTGCTCTCAGACGTTTCACGCCGCACACAGGAACAAGGATGAAGCATAAAACAAGATTCCTCTGAAAAGGCAGCCTGTCGGCATTCAGCGGACGTACAGTTGCGGTATTGGTGTGCAAACTCCGCCTTCGTCGCTGATGAACAACAGGCACCATTGGTCCATCAACCAGGCGCTTGCTGCTCATATCCACATCCATCAGCGTTCGCTGTACGATTAGTAATGGGTCACTATCGGTAGCCCCTTGATACATCCGGGCGGTCAGTTCCAGAACAGTTGCACGTCTGTTCGCAAGTACACACCTCTACAGCCGTCGTTCACCCTCTTATCCATTGCCCGTGGTGCTCCATGGTAGTCTCAGCGCCGGTTTTGGATAGCGTCATTTTGCTAATCTCGCTATACTTTAACAACGGCTGCACGAGAACAGTTCACAAACTCAGCCGTTTCGGAAATGCCTTCACCCTTAGCTCGAAAGACCGGAAGACAATGATCATGACCTTCTGGACGTCCGATAAATCGCTCCGTTTCCGCATCACTACAATACCTGCACTGCTTTCCTCGTCCCCCGGCCACGCATTATATACCTTGTACTGCTAGCGCCGCACATGCCGTCTGTGAGTGGTTATTGCACGTTGACGTGGAACATAGAGGTTCGTCACATCAATGTGATTGGACCGTGCAGTACAGGGGTAGTTTTCTCTGTGTTCCTTACCGAAAACTTTCCCAGTCGTTGTTGCATTTGACAAACTGGTAAATTTGGAATTAATGTCAAACGACTCATGTTTACGTCCTTTTATCCTCTTGTACTAGATGAGCCGTCTTGCTTATACCAATTTTACCAAGTTATTTATATGCATCTTCAACCACAATGTCTCTAATGCGAATCGTAGCAGTGCAGACACGACGTGTTTCGAGACATTCTGCCCTCATTCTCAGGCAAATGCCATACAAGGCTCTACAGATATACGCTAGATGAATAAAATCGGTTATGTAGCACCACAAAACATCAGAATAGTTGTCTCCATATCAACTGTTATCAGCGGTCAACCTGTTATGTCGTACAGAAGTTTTGCTCCCTCCGACTCGGCATATCCCACCGTATTATTCCCCGCTACCTGCGCGCCCCAGCGACTTGTACAACCACGGTATGCACCCACTAGGTCCTTCCTTGCTCAGTCGCTAACTGGTAACTAAGCGTCTCTCGGATTGCATTGTAAAATTAAAGTTGCTCAAAGACATACGCCGAAGTGGCCCAAAGAGTTGTATTAAATGGCACGTGCTGCCAATACGTACATTACATGTCGCTGATCCGTCTTTGCAACCTATCCGCAATACATGATTATTGAAATATCAGAGAACTACACGGTCTAGGTACACTATGTTCGAAATCAACATGAAGTAACCTCTTGCAGGTCGCAGCACTAGCAGTGGATGCTATATAACGCATGTCAGGGGATGAGGAAAACGATTCAATAGTTACCGAGCGAGGTGGTGCAGAGGCTAGCACACTGGACTCGTATTCGGGAGGACGACGGTTCTATCCCGCGTCCGGCCATCATGATATAGGTTTTTCGTGATTTCCCTAAATCGCTCCATGGAAATGCCCAGACGGTTCCTCTGAAAGGGTACGGACGACTTCATTCCCCGTCCTTCCCTAATCCGATGAGACCGAGGACATCTCTGTGTGGTCCCCTCCCCCAAACAACCCAGCCCCATGCAATAGTTGTCGTAATTCGGAATCAGAGCCATTTATCTGACGTCCAGAAGGGAATAATGACTGGCTTTCGGGCCCAGGGTGGAAGCAATGCCGAAAGGGCTCAGTTTGTAAACTTTTCGCTTGCTGCCGTGGTTCAAGTACGCCATTCATGGCAAAATGGCGCTATCCAAACTTGGCACCGTGGGAGCTGTGTTGCTACATGGGCCGTAGATGACAGGGGTGAACACTGTCTGCGGAAATTTCTACAAGTGTAATTTTTGAACAACTGACCATCCAGACGAACCAAAGCGCTACCAACAGTGTCTCCTCAATAACCATTCAGTGAACATTGTTGCAGGCACCTCGTTAATGCACCGATGCTGACTTGTTTTCCATCGCCGACGAAGGCTGGAATTCGGACGCCAGTACTGCAGCCGGACGTCCATTGAGTGGCGATAGGTCACTTTTTGAAATGAATCACGTGTTATGCTCCATCGGACAAGTGGCTGTTGGCGTCTACGCTGTGAAACGTCTGAAAGCAAACACCATGCAACAATATTCCGAAGGGTCAAGACTGCAGGAGCGAGTGTTATGGGGAATGTATTCGTGGCGTTCTATGACTGGTCGCTTCATTCCGAAAGGCACAGCCGAATAACACAAGTATGCGTCTATCCTTTGAAACCATGTCCACCCTTACAAGCAGTTTGCTTTCCTTCATCATGGTGGCTTCTACCAGCCGGACAATGCAACGCGCCACACATCATGACTTCAGCGTACTCTCATGGCTCCCAAACTCCCCGGATTAAAAACCCAATCGAGAAGCTGTGCGGTAGCGTTCTCGCTTCCCACGCCCGGGTTCCCGGGTTCGATTCCCGGCGGGGTCAGGGATTTTCTCTGCCTCGTGATGGCTGGGTGTTGTGTGCTGTCCTTAGGTTAGTTAGGTTTAAGTAGTTCTAAGTTCTAGGGGACTGATGACCATAGATGTTAAGTCCCATAGTGCTCAGAGCCATTTGAACCACTTTTTTGAGAAGCTGTGGGCCACTTCTATCGGGAAGTTCGCGTCACGGATCATCAACTGAGAAACCGGGAGTCAGCGCGGCTACACATCTCTGTTGGTACCTTCCAGAAACTCGTTGACTCTCTCCCTGCACGTCTCGCAGCGGTTCGCGCAGAAATATGTGGTTATTCAGGCTTTTGACAGGTGACGACATTAATGCGACTAGTCAATATAATATACGTTGTTACTACACACAACAGGTGATTAAGCTGTTCATCACCATATTTTCGCGGCACAATGATTGTTGCATAACATGTCGCGCGAGCAAGTGCATAAATTTCACATCTCCTTCTGATATTTTGGCTGTATACCGTCCAGCCGAAATATGAGAAGAAGATGTGAAATTTATGCAGCTGCACGGTGGATATTTTATGGAAGGTGCGATTAAGCTGTTGTACAATTTTTGGGCTGCACCAGGTTTCACATTTGGTTGTCATCAAGCAGCTGAAGAATTTCCTTACATCACTCTTAGTTTGTTCACAAAGAACATTCGTCATTTCAAAATCTCCTAGTGGTTCCAGCTTCTTCCCCTTCTCTTCTGTGTGCAACACTTTTTCCTCTTTTTTTTGGTTGGAAGGGGGGGGGGGCTTAAGAGCAAAACAATAGAGCAATAGAGGACATAATCATTCAATATGGGCCGTATTCTAGAGAAAGCATTCTGTGGTTCTTGAAGTTAGTTGACATATAAAAGCCTAAACGGCACTAGTAAATGGATAAACCCATGATGGTGAACCTGACACTCGAGTTAAAAGGCAGCGAAAAGTTAAAAATCACAAAGACCATTATCAGTCCGCTGTTTGTATCCACGGTCGATGATTAAATATTGTTCGTCACGTTACTGCAGCGAGTAGAGAGCAGAACACGCTCTGCAGACTTTGGTGCGTCATCTGAAACATTGTGTAGCTTACATGGCAAACAAATACTAAAGCGTAAAAAGTTAAAAATTGACACTGGGTTTTGGATTTGGAGCACCACCAGGAAGCTGATCGTAGACACGTCTAAGTGGGTGAGCTGTAAGAAAATGTGATGCTACAACAGATATCTCACATGTGTGAAGCCTGAAATAATGTCTACGTTCATTATACCCTTTTATAAAATCGCTTCCTCTTATCCCACTCTGTCGCGAACCGCGCTGCTGCTACGGTTGCAGGTTCGAATACTGCCTTGCGCGCATGGGTGTGTGTGATGTCCTTAGGTTAGTTAGGTTTAAGTAGTTCTAAGTCTATGACACTGATGACCTCAGATGTTAAGTCCCATAGTACTCAAAGCCATTTCAACCATTTTCATATCCCACTCTACTCTTCCTTCAGAAAGGAAGTTCCACATTATTCTGCCAGGGCAAGTAACTTTTATTGAATGCAGCGCTAAACGTCACAGTGACACAGATACATTACACTGTTTTTCAACGCAGTCACCAGGTCTCTGTAAGATGGTCAGAGCGCTCTATCGGTCGTTAAGTTCTTCAACGACAGAAAGTGTCTGGCGCAGTTGTTATCTCGGTTACTGCTGCTACAACGACAGGTTATCAAGATTTAAGTGAGTTCGAAAGTGGTGTTATAGTCGGCGCACGAGCGATGGGACACAGCATCTCCGAGGTGATATGAAATGGGGATTTTCCCGTACGACCATTCCACATGTGTGCCGCGAAACATCAAATCTCCAACATCACTGCGGCCGAAAACGATCCTGCAAGAACGAGACCAACGACAACTGAAAATAACCGTTTAGTGTGACAGAAATGCTACCTTTCGCAAATTGCTACAGATTTCAATGCTGAACCATCAACAAGTGTCGTCCTACAAACCATTCAACGAAACGTAATCGATATGGACTTTCGTGTACCCTTGATGGTTGCACGACACGAAGCTTTACGCCTCGCCTGGGCCCGTCAACACCGACATTGGTGATGACTAGAAACATGTTGCCTGGTAGGACGAGTCTCGTTTCAAATTGTATCGAGCGGATGGACGTGTACGGGTCTGGAGACAACCTCATGAAATCATGGACCCTGTATGTCAGCAGGGGACTGTTCAAGCTGGTGGAGGCTCCGGAATGGTGTGGGGCGTATGCAGCTGGAGTGATATGGCTAGATATGGCTCTGACAGCTGACACATGCGTCAGTACCCTGTCTGATCACCTGCATCCATTCATGTCCATTGTCCTTTCCGACGGACTTGGGCAATTCCAGCAGGATAATGCAACACCCTACACGTCCAGAATTGCTAGAGTGGCTCCAGGAACACTCTTCTGAGTTTAAACACTTCCGCTGGTCACCAAATCCCCCAGACATGAACATTATTAAGCATATCTGGGATGCCTCGCAACGTGCTGTTCAGTAAAGATCTCCTCCCCCTCCTACCCTTGCGGATTTATGCACAGCACTGCAGGATTCATGGTGTCAGTACTATTTCAGACCTTAGTCGAGTCCATGCCACGTCGTGTTGCGGCACTTCTACCTGCTCACAGCGGCCCTACGCGTTATTAGGCAGGTGTACCAGTTTCTTTGAGTCTTCAGTGTGTAATCAGGACGGTGGATCTGTGTGCAATTCAGACCTTTTTCCCACAACAGTCGTGCTGTCCTGAGAAATTCATCTCTGGAGTACGTTTCCAGTTGTCGCGCGGCTTCAGCCTCACACTGTAATGCAAGTGGAGCAGAACTGTGTCTGCAGGACACTTGGAATACGTACTGTCTTCCGAAAATGGCCACTCATGTTGCCCAGTGGTGTTAGCGTGGGATGTCATGTGTAACTTACATTCTGAAATTCCTTTGCTTATTTGTCAACTCGTGAAGAACAGTAAATTTTATACGCCGTGGATTTTTCTCGGAACATTCTTAATTTGAAAAACTACTTCGACATGCACACATTAAAAAAATTGTCAGCTTTTACGATGTTCTATTTTGACGCGAAACAATGACTGTCTTGGAGTTATTAGTTATTCATTCTGAATTCTTTTTCTTCCTTGTTCCCTTCATGGAAAACGCTGAATTGGAGAAAGCAAGCTGTTATGACGAAGTTGCTTCTGAAGGCAGCGGTCTGTAGACATTAGGTAAGACGAAGAATTTAACACGTTATTTGATGGTGTTGTAAGTGGACTGTTTAGGTTTTTATGTTGGTAACGCCACGTAGCACTCTGTATGAAAATCACTGACTGTGCTGTGTGCAATCTGTGGCTGGTTGGCATTGTTGGAATATGCGCCATTGTAGTGTTGGTGAGTTGAATGTGAACAGCGCGTAGCGTTGCACAGTTGGAGGTGAGCCGCCAGCAGTGGTGGATGTGGGGAGAGAGAAGCCAGAGTTTTGAGATGTTAATATGATCGGTCGAGCTGGACATGTGTCCGTTAGAAAACGGAAATTTGTCAAACTGGATGTCACAAATTATACACATATATTATGAGTTTTGAACCACACTAAGGTAAATACATTATTCGCTCTCTATCAAAATCTTTCATTTGCCAACTATATGCCTATCAGTAGTTAGTGCCTTCAGTAGTTAGAATCTTTTATTTAGCTAGCAGTTTTGCCGCTCGCTGTATTGCAGTAGTTCGAGTAACGAAGATTTTTGTGAGGTAAGTGATTCGTGAAAGGTATAGTTATTGTTAGTCAGGGCCATTTTTTGTAGGGATCATTGAAAGTCAGATTGCATTGCGCTAAGAATATTGTGTGGAGTGTCAGTTTAGAGTAATTAAAACTTCCGGGCTAAGAGGCCGTGGTCCAATAGTAGAAATACTTCTCCCTGACGTTTCGTTGCCAGCTGCGGGCAACATCATCTGAGGTGAGTCTACGACTCAGATGATGTTGCCCGCAGCTGGCAACGAAACGTCAGGGAGAAGTATTTCTACTATTGGACCACGGCCTCTTAGCCCGGAAGTTTTAATTACTGAAGACGCCGGCTGTGAAAGCCTACACGCTATGTCAGTTTAGAGTTAATCAGAATAAGCAAAGAGAGAAATGTTTGAGTACGTTGAGTGTTGCTCATCTGTTTGAAAATCAAATAACGTAGAGGTTTTCCAGCACCGTCATTTTTAAATTTTTCTAAGGGGATGTTTCAGTGTGTCTGAACTTAAGTTACACGATTTACTCATCAACTTTAAACTTTTAAGATTTATAGGTTTCGCTTGATGGAAGAGCCTTGTTGTCAGTTATGTAAAATGCTGAACACCGAAGCTGTCAAATGACTTCCAAAACCGGCTGGTTACCAATAGCAGTCATATGGTCACGACGACGTAGAGTGCACGCTCTACAAATGTCTGACTTATATGGTAAACTGTATAAAACAACAATATGTCTTCCACACGCTGCCCGAATCATCGTACGATAGTTAGTAGGATAAGCCGAGCAAAAATGTAAGATTTCGGTTACGACAGCCGGTGTCGCTCTTGACGGTAAGCTTACTAAGTAGATTAAGTTCGACGTAAGCGCTTAATGGCTTCGCACCTCCGTGTCACACCTTCAGCTGCCGTTAGCGCACAGCGGACAATGCGCCGTGAACGGGCAAATGCACTCAGCAACCAAGACCCAACACATGCCTGTTGACGTCTGGAAAATGCCTGTCATTTTCATAAAGCTTACACGGTTGTAACTCATAAAAATGAACTCTTGGTAGAATAAAAATTGTAGAAGAGTAGGAGTGTCTCCTTCGGATCATTTTGATATATATAATAATCGCACTTTCTTTCATACTAACTTTTTTGCATTTTTGTGAAGCCCACTTTTTTTCCGGCTCCATGCGTGGGTTCTATGCGCTGACTGCGTTACTTAGATGACTCAAACGTCAAATACTCTTTCCCAATAGATATATATCCATGTAATAAGTAGATTAAGTCTTTTGAGTAGCAAGCTATTTCTTAGAAATACTTACATCTGATGAACGAAATAAAAGTTCCTTCTTTTGTAATTTGTCCGTATATCTTCTTTCTTCTGTTGATAATAGATTTCTGTCTGTAGTCTAAATTTCTCCAAATAGTTTCCGAAATCTTCCCAAAGTATTTCAGGTGCCCAGCTCAATTTTTAGTGCATACAACAAACATGTCATAAAATATGGTTGTCAGGAAATTCAATTCAAAATTTATATTTGATCTATGAGTCAGCCCTTTTCCTCCTAACGAATTTCCGGCGCTTATTCTTCGTGGTTTAGATGCTCATCATTTTCCCTCTTTAGGTTCTTGTTCCTCCTTGTATTTTTGTTCTTTTTAGTTGCTTCAAGGACTCACTTTCCAGTTTCGGTCACTGTAAAGGAGTGATTGTTCCTTATTAAACGCATGAGATATTCCTAGCACATCTGAAACTTCACGCCTGCCTACTGTTCTTCGTTAAAATAGTGCCCAAACAACGCCCAGCACACCTAATATGCTTGTGCTCAAACCAACAGACACTGCTTACGTCAGGTGTTCTCTTACGAATGACTGAAACATTCGCTCACGTTTCATATCTTCTCGTAAGGGTATAAGAACCATGACAATAGTTTGTTTTCACTTAGAACTCGGAAATATGAGCTTAACTGATTACATTACTTCATGTGGCTGCGCGTAATGGTGTATGGAAACATCATTTGCGAGCGCTTTTGAGAACCCACACCATGAGTCTACACCACTGTCACAAAGCCTATGCTATGAGTTGTCATCTGCAGAAGCTTCATGGAAGAAGGTAGTATAAAGTACTTTCCTCATGGCGTCTATATCACCTTTATTCCTTCTTATGGCTAAACCATAATAGAGCTGCGGCTCGTTTACCTCTTAATTAGTGAAACGACCACCATCACGTATAGATTTGCCATCGCTCACTTTTTTCCCTCCCTCTCCCCTCTTGAGGTTACGTAAAAGTGCGGCAAGTCTCTTATTCACATTTCCAACACACTCCAGCTTCTCAGTCGTTGCACTTACTTTGGTTCTCTATCTCCAAGATATTTCACAGCACCGTAGTCGCACGCTGGGAGATCTGTAAATTGCTTTTCAAGCAAATTCGCGATATGAAATTCAGGTCTTTTAACTGCCATTGAATTCAGTAATCTCTTAAACTAGATTCAACATGTAAAACAAAATAAATGGTTTTTTAAGCGATTCCGCGAGCAAGTGAACTGAAAGCACGTAGGCAAATGTAAACCACTCGTCTCTTCGTTTCATACGTGAACACTCGGAGATAGTGGGTATACATTAGAACATAGAGAAGAGGTCTAGTCGGATTTTTTTATATAGAGCAGTTTGCTAATTTTTTGCCTATTAGAATGGTTTCAAGAAGTCGATTTCAACTACATGTCCGTCTTCGTATATATGAGTGTAATTCCTATCGAAAAAGTCTATTTTCGTCAAGTTACTTGCAGCTTAAGGGCATTACCCTTGCCCTCTCGAGAAGAAGAATGTCTCGTTTCCGTCATTAAAACAAACCCTTCCAAGTCACTCGAAAGAAGAAAAGCCGTTTCCACAAAAGTATGCCCTCAAATACGCTTAATATGTAAACACATTTAACGTATTGCCCATAAAGATAAGAAAAGGCCCATTACGCTCCTATTATGCTATTGGCAATAAATCACCCAGAGCAGCCATAACGTAGGCTTTGGTAGCTGCGGGGCCAGCGCACAGATCATTAAGCGGGTACGCCCGGGTTCGATTCCCGAACGGGTTGCAGATTTTCTGCACTCGGGAACTGGTTGTTATCTTGTCGTTGCGTTCGTATTTCCATAATTGACCTTCGACTGCTGAGATGGCTGTATGGGCACGTCGCGAAAGCCAGTTTTTTTTAAAAGTAGTAATCATAAAATATCGTGGACACCGGAAGCAATATAAAGTAAAACTGGTCTCAGGAAAAGCAGATGCAGACCACACGAAGCTCGGGATCCCGTTTTTTTCATTTTTTTAATGTACGTGAAGTTCGGATCTCAAATATAAAACTGCCACAGCTATTCATTGCAACTCTCACACATTATCGAGAAATCCGTCTTTGAAGTTTTATGAACTGCCTTAATATCGTATAGCAAAATCATCTTTCCAAGGGACCACGTCTTTCTGTGGCAGAACGCTCATTTACCATGGGTATGGCTCCGAGTTCGATTCTCATCCATATTAAAATTTTGAATAAAATACATGTTCCACGAACATTTCCATGAAACGTAAAATGTATGAGGATGAAAAAATATTTATAATTTTCTATTAATTTAAACAATATTACATAAAAGATAGGTAACTAAGAATTTTTTATTTACAATGAAAACAGGATTTTTTTGTACGATATGTGATTAGAAATCAAAAGATGTGCAGAAAAATTGGTTCAAATGGCTCTGAGCACTATGGGACTTAACGTCTGAGACAATCAGTCCCCTAGAACTTAGAACTAATGAAACATAACTAACCGAAGGACATCACATACATCGATGCCCGAGGCAGGATTCGAACCTGCGATCGTTGCGGTCGCGCAAAGATGTGCATTTTTCATAAAAATGGCAATTAGACATCTGTTAATTTTTATATACATTTGATGAATTTTTTATGTAAGTGATGTAGGTATTCGAACTGAATAAAAAAAACTAAAAAAATAATGACCAAAGCAAGACTCGAACCAGCGATTACCAGTCTCGAGCGCTACAGTAATGCTAGTTGAACATGCAAATCTCTTTAAAAATTTGCATCTCATGGGAATGGAACCTAGGACCCTTCTGTGGCATGTGAACATGGCAGGAGATATTAAACGAATTCAGAGACTCTATGACTGCAACAGATCGGTACAGCACTTACGGTCGTCTAATAGCAATGTCCAGGAAAGTAAGTGGGAAGAACAGCGACAAAGTTCTCATGAAACTATTGGCCACGTTTCTACTGCCTCCTACTGTATTTTAAAAGTATCATTAAAAAGCATTCTTAGACATTGCGAGTATCACTTTGCCTTCACTTCTCACTGCATGAGAATCGGGACAGGACAAAGATGGCATAGATTCCTCCAACACGCACAGTAGAGTAGCCTGGTAAAGATATTTACTACTTGATCAAAAGTGGTCAGACACTCCTACCTAATGCGATGTTCACACTAGATGTCACGAAAGGCTGGTCCACCAGTTTGAGATGTGGCAGAGTGTACTGAGACGTCAGTAGAGAAGCAGAAACAAGAGAATGGGCCGGTCAGGAGAGCTAGTGACTTCGAGCGTGGACTGGTCACTGAATGTCATCTGAGCATCATACCTATCTGGGATATTTCAACCCTGCTAAAGCTGCCGAAGTCGACCGTTGGTGATGTGATTATGAAATGGGAACGCGAAGCAAGAAGCAAAGCTAAACCAAGACCACAGCGGTTCTAGGCGCGCAGTCCGGAACCGCGTGACTGCTACGGTCGCAGGTTCGAATCCTGCCTCGGGCATGGATGTGTGTGATGTCCTTAGGTTAGTTAGGTTTAAGTAGTTCTAAGTTCTAGGGGACTGATGACCACAGTAGTTAAGTCCCATAGTGCTCAGAGCCATTTGAAGCCAAACCAAGACCACAGATTCAGGAAAAAACTGCCGCACCATGCATGACGTTTTAATATATTACGTCTTAATTGCTAACTCTATTCGCTGCACATTTCGCAGACAGTATAAAAATTTACCATTGATGGTACCTGCAAAACTATATCATTGTACGACGCATAATTCAGGAGATACGGCGTCATACAAATTTAACTGCGTGAAATCGAAATTGCATGACGTAGTTCGCTACAGTTTGTTCTGGCGTAACCACAAGCGCCGGAACGAAGACGACGAACGCAAGACCAGAGAAGGCGGTGAGGAAACGTCAGGCAAAAGCCTGCTGACAAGGATCGCGCCGCGCTAGGAGTGACATCTGCAAGAAGTGAATGAAAGTGCGACTCCTGTCAGCCTCGAACGCTCAGATCGTCTCAGCGCACTAATATTAGTGGACAGCATTGTGCGGCAACATCAGATTGTAGTGATCTGTATCAAGAGCATACTTGGACTTTGAGTATAGCGAGGACTGTTACTGTTTGCATGTCACTTTCGACCCCAGTGTAACTCCAAAGTATTGTTAATTTGGTTTGTAGAAATAAAACTAACAATGTTATTTGCTTGAATTGTTGTATAGTCTTCCGAGAATGCAGCATCCCTCAGGCACCCTAAAAGTGACGAGTGGGTACGATCAAACACAGTTAAGGGTCAAGTTTGATAGAAATATGTGTGGAATATGTAAAATGTATGTGAAATACGTGTAACACGTGCGTTATTTAGCATAGCCAGCAGCTCCTGCTAAATCTCAGGATCTATTTCTGCCAAATGTGGTACATATTATCATCAGCAAAGAAATACAGGGTGCGGCAGGGTTCGTAGTAGGATATAAAAACACACCATCAGGCAGTAACTGTAATCTATTTATTACCTCTTATGTCAATTAATAGTTAAAGGTATGCCATTTTCTAACGTGTAAGTCATTGTCCATTGCGTGGATTATTTCTTGAATATGTCTCGAGTCAAATTATGACCCCTCTGCACAACACATTCATCTAGATGGCGTTGGAAGCTTTCCATAGCTCCGTGTAACGTATTCCCTAGGACATTGCTGACGGCAGTTGTGATGCGATCCTTCAAGTCAGGAATGGTGGCACAACGTGTTCGGAACACTTCTTCCTTCAAGTTGCCCCAAAGGAAAAAGTCTGCACATGAATGGTCAGGTGAGCGGGACAGCCAGGAAATGTCACCAAAACGGGAAATTACTCTACTGGGAAATGTCTGTCGCAAGAAATCCTTGCGAATTCTGGCTGTATGCGAGGTCGCTCCGTATTGTTGAAACCATTATTGTTCCATATCCACATCGACCATACCTAATTGGGGAAGAACTAAGTATTGCAGCATCTTTAGGTAGCGTTCACTGGTGACAGTTACAGTCACACCGCTGTCATTCTCAAAGAAGTAAGGGCCAATAATCCCAAAGGAACCAACTCCATACCACATTGTGTCACAAGAACTATGCAAGGGTTTGATGTGCAGTTCATGGGGGCTTACATCACTCCAATAACCCATATTCTTTTTATTCACTGAACCAGATAACTCGAAATGAGCTTCATCTGACATCAGGATGGTGTGCAACATTTGTGGATTTGGCGAAGGAGATCACACATGGTTAAGCAGAATGCTTCGTGTGAAACCCCAATCGCAAGGCCTAATTTCCTGAACAATCTGCACCTTATATGGGTGATAATGGAGATCTTCGTGCAATATTTTCCAGAATGAGCGATCAGACATATGCACAGTTTGCGCATGATGACGAGCAAGACCTTTTTGGCCCACGCAATAGTGCAGCACGAACATTTTCCACGGCTTCTGGTGTCCGCACAGTTCTTCCACCTCCTCCCAGTTTGCCACCGCAAACAGAACCTGTTGTTCGAAATGCACGTACCCACCGCACAATGGTCCGTCCATCTGGAACTTTCCCATTACGTCCCAAGTTGAAATGTTGTCGAAATAGATGCTGGGTAGCAATAAATTATTCTTGAAATAACTTTAAACAGCAAAGACACGATGCTGTGCACTCCACCGCTCCATATCACTGTCACACTCGAAATGGTAGCTCATTAGCACACGAGGGCGGAACGACCTGGCGCGCATTCCTGCAGTACGTTATTGTACTACGCAAATCAAATTACGCTATGAACGCTACCGCACCCTGTATTATGCGAATAATAACCAATAAATTCCTATTGGGGTACGTGTTATAACGTGTAGTGAGAAAGGGAGAGGAGGAGACGGATAGATAGAGAAGGGAAAGGACATAGATCGATATGACAAAGGCGGAGATGAACACATTGGGGGGGAGGGGGGGGTTGGGGTGGAATGGACAGAGGAAGGGGAAAGGAGGAGATGGGCAGAGGGGAAGGAGCAGACAGAGAGAGTGAGGAGGAGCAGATGGACAGAGAAGAGGGTCGAGGAGATGGACAAAGAGGAGTGAAGGAGGCGTTGGGCTAATGGAATTAGAATAAATACATACCAGCGCAATGCTGGATACTCAGTGTATAATAAAAATAGATGAACGCATGTTCCACATCTCCTCCGAAAAAATGGACTAATTCCAACTAAACTTCCTACACATATCACTATCTGTCTGGAAAAAATCGTTGTGAGGGTAGGAACCACGTATTTATCAAAGAGATGAGGGTGGAGGAGAAAGAGAGGTGTAGCCAACGAGGCCCAAATACTGAGAATTTATTCATCCAGTGCTTGCACTTAGTGACTTGCAACAAGCTTTACACATAATTTCAAACCTTTGCTAAACATTTTCTTGTCCAAACTCCGCAAAATGATGAAAGGAAAAAAGTTTACCATTTATTACATTTTCGCAGTTCATGCAGTAAAATACTGTATCAGTGTTAACTCTATCTGCAACACATTCCCAGACAGTACGTACATATACCACAGGATGTACATGCCAAATTATATCATTGTACGACATATAGTTCAAGAGATATGATATCATTGACATTGAGCTGCATGCAAACGAAACAGCAGGGTGAAAGTCACTAGAGATAGAAGTGAAATATGTGAAGTATATGTAAAATATATGTGACTAGTGCGCACGTGGGCATTGCCGTGGGTAAAAGCCTCCTCCTAAACCCCTGGATCGATTTCACCCAAAATTGGTACACGTATTACTTACTATCTGGAAAGAAAAACTGTGGGGTAGGAACCAACGAACTCCTACTCGAGTGGCAGTGATTACCTGGAGACAGAAGGAGGAGGAGGTGGACAGAGAGAGAGGAAGAAATGGACTGGGACTGGGGATGAGACATACAGGTAGAGGGGTGAAGAGGAGATGGACAGGGAGAGGAAAGGGGAGGAGGTGGACATAGAGGGAGGGGAAAAATGGACAGAAAGGTAAGAGGACAAGATGGAGAGCGAAAGGGAGGAGGAAGATATTTACAGAGAGAGGGGAGGAGGATTTGGAAAGACACAGGGGCAGGAGAAAATGGACAGAGAATGCAGGAAATGGAGAGGGGGAACAGGAGGAGATGGATGGACATACAAAGAAAAACGGAGAGATAGACAGCGAGAGGACAGAGAATGATGTGAACAAGGAGAGGGGGGCCAAAGAATGGGCAGAGAGTGGGGAAGTGGGAGATAACAGAAAGCAGGAGAAGGGGAGAAGATGGGCAGAGAGAGGGGGAGGAGCAGATCGACAAAGAGATGGATAAAGAGGAGATAGAGGGGAAGGAGAAGATAGACTTAAAGGGAGAGGATGAGACAGACAGAGGCGGAAGTAGCATACGGGCAGAGGAGGGGAGGGGAAGGGGGAGGAACAGATGGTCAGAGAGAGAATGGGATAAGAGGTACAGAGAGTAGAGGATGGAGATACAAGACATAGACAGGGAATAGGACAAGATAGAAAGAGAAGTGGGAAAAGAGGCGATGTGCTAATACCAAACTGGAATATATATATACAGGGTGTTTCAAAAATGACCGGTATATTTGAAACGGCAATAAAAACTAAACGAGCAGTGATAGAAATACACCGTTTGTTGCAATATGCTTGGGACAACAGTACATTTTCAGGCAGACAAACTTTCTAAATTACAGTAGTTACAATTTTCAACAACAGATGGCGCTGCGGTCTGGGAAACTCTATAGTATATCCACCATGCGTAGCAATAATATGGCGTAGTCTCTGAATGAAATTACCCGAAACCTTTGACAACGTGTCTGGCGGAATGGCTTCACATGCAGATGAGATGTACTGCTTCAGCTGTTCAATTGTTTCTGGATTCTGCCGGTACACCTGGTCTTTCAAGTGTCCCCACAGAAAGAAGTCACAGGGGTTCATGTCTGGCGAATAGGGAGGCCAATCCACGCCGCCTCCTGTATGTTTCGGATAGCCCAAAGCAATCACACGATCATCGAAATATTCATTCAGGAAATTAATGACGTCGGCCGTGCGATGTGGCTGGGCACCATCTTGCATAAACCACGAGGTGTTCGGAGTGTCGTCTAAGGCAGTTTGTACCGCCACAAATTCACGAAGAATGTCCAGATAGCGTGATGCAGTAATCGTTTCGGATCTGAAAAATGGGCCAATGATTCCTTTGGAAGAAATGGCGGCCCAGACCAGTACTTTTTGAGGATGCAGGGACGATGGGACTGCAACATGGGGTTTTTCGGTTCCCCATATGCGCCAGTTCTGTTTATTGACGAAGCCGTCCAGGTAAAAATAAGCTTCGTCAGTAAACCAAATGCTGCCCACATGCATATCGCCGTCATCAATCCTGTGCACTATATCGTTAGCGAATGTCTCTCGTGCAGCAATGGTAGCGGCGCTGAGGGGTTGCCGCGTTTGAATTTTGTATGGATAGAGGTGTAAACTCTGGCGCATGAGACGATACGTGGACGTTGGCGTCATTTGGACCGCAGCTGCAACACGGCGAACGGTAACCCGAGGCCGCTGTTGGATCACCTGCTGCACTAGCTGCGCGTTGCCCTCTGTGGTTGCCGTATGCGGTCGCCCTACCTTTCCAGCACGTTCATCCGTCACGTTCCCAGTCCGTTGAAATTTTTCAAACAGATCCTTTATTGTATCGCTTTTCGGTCCTTTGGTTACATTAAACCTCCGTTGAAAACTTCGTCTTGTTGCAACAACACTGTGTTCTTGGCGGTGGAATTCCAACACCAGAAAAATCCTCTGTTCTAAGGAATAAACCATGTTGTCTACAGCACACTTGCACGTTGTGAACAGCACACGCTTACAGCAGAAAGCCGACGTACAGAATGGCGCACCCACAGACTGCATTGTCTTCTATATCTTTCACATCACTTGCAGCGCCATCTGTTGTTGAAAATTGTAACTACTGTAATTTCGAAAGTTTGTCCGCCAGAAAATGTACTGTTGACCCAAGCATATTGCAACAAACGGTGTATTTCTATCGCTGCTCGTTTAGTTTTTATTGCCGTTTCAAATATACCGGTCATTTTTGAAACACCCTATATATATATATATATATATGTGTGTGTGTGTGTGTGTGTGTGTGTGTGTGTGTGTGTGTGTGTGTGTGTGTGTTGCGTGTCTAAAATAATTTTAAATTCGTTAGTTTTAAAATGTAAAACGCGGCGTTTTATAAACTTACAAATTTTAACTACCCTTGGTCTAGACGAAGCATCTTTGACTAGTAATCAAAACGTCCTCGGTTCTAGGGCGCCACCGCTTACATTTTGAGAAAAGTTATCAGTAATGGCGGTCGACGTCTTCAAGCATAAAAAGTCACTCTCATTCTGCCAACGGTCTTCTCAAAGAGCACGGATGAGCGGACAAAGTTTCAGGGCATTCCCTTGTCCTTGGAGTGCGAAATTGTCCATAAAATGCGGAAGAATCAGCAATGATCTATGACATGAGGATGCAGAAGACAATAAAATCTACTGCATTAAAGACGCATAATGTGAATTCACAGGATATGTACCCTGTATTGGACAAGTGTCATGATGATCTCACCATTGGCAAAAGATTCAGGATTACTCCCCCATTCGGATCTACGGGACAGACTGCCAAGGGAAGAAGACCACGAGAAAATGACTGAATAACCAACGAAAGGGTAACGTTCTTCTAGTAGAGGGGTGGAGTGTAAAAAGTTTCAACATCATAGGGAAGCTAAAAATTCTGAAAAGGGAAATGCTAAGGCTCAATCTACACTCGCGCTCCTAAATTAAGGATAATGCTGATACACGCTGAACAACGCTCTGGTGGGCGGTTTGCGGGTTTAAATCACCTCGAGGTATGTCCATGCGGTGCATTTGACCTGCGGTCGTCGCGCGGTGGCGCTGGCAGCAGTCCACATACGCAGAGATGTGTAGGTGCATGTCAGAGTACGGTGCAGCGAGTAAGTGTGCAGACGTTTTCAAACGTGCTAATGGTGACTGTGTGTTGAAAATGGCTCAAAGAACGCACATTGATGACGTTATGAGGAGTAGAATACTAGAGCGACTGGAGGCTGGTCGAACACAACAGGTCGTGGCACAGGCCATCCGGGTGCCACTAAGCGTGATCTCAAGATTATGGCAACGATTCCAGCAGACAGGAAACGTGTCCAGGCGCTACAGTACGGGACGTACACAGTGTACAACACCACAAGAAGACCGATATCTCACCATCAGTGCTCGCAGACGGCCAATGAGTACTGCAGGTAGCCTCGCTCGGGACCTTACCGCAGCCACTGGAACAGCTGTCTCCAGACACACAGTCTACAGGCAACTGAACAGACATGGTTTATTCGCCCGGAGACCTACAAGGTGTGTTCCACTGATCCCTGGTCAAAGGAGAGCCCGTAAAGCCCGGTGTCAAGAACACAGTACATGTTCATTGGAACAGTGTTTCCAGGTTATGTTCACGGACGAGTCCAGGTATAGTCTGAAAAGTGATTCTCGCTGAACTTTCATCTGGCGTGGACCAGGAACCAGAGACAAACCCCTTAATGTCCTTGAAAGGGACCTGTATGGAGGTCGTGGTTCGATGGTGTGGGGTGGGATTATGATTGGTGCATGTACTCCCCTGGATGTCTTTGACCGAGGAACTGTAACAGGTCAGGTGTATCGGGACGTCATTTTGCACCAGTATGTCCGCCTTTTCAGTGGTGCAGTGGGCCCCACCGTCCTTCTGATGGATGATAACGCACGGCCCCACCGAGCTGCCATCGTGGAGGAGTACTATGAAACATAAGATATCAGGCAAATGGAGTGGGCTGCCTGTTCTCCAGACCTAAACCCCATCTAGCACGTCTGGGATGCTCTCGGTCGACGTATCGCTGCCCGTCTTCAAAGCCCTAGGACACTTCAGGAGTTCCGACAGGCACTGATGCAAGAATGGGAGGCTATACCCCTGCAGCTGCTCGACCACCTGATCCAGAGTATGCCAACCCGTTGTGCGGCCTGTGTACGTGTTCGTTGTGATCATATCCCATATTGATGTCGGGGTTCATGCGTGGGAAACAGTGGCGTTTTGTAGAACATATGTTTCGGGACGGTTTTCTCAACTTATCACCAATACTGTGGACTTACAGATCTTTGTTGTGTATTCCTATGTGCCTAAGCTATTAGCGCCAGTTTTGTGTAGTGGCACGTTGTGTGGCACCACATTCAGCAGTTATCCTTAATTTATGAGCATGAGTGTAGATACAGTGGGGTCAGTCAAGTGAAATGGAAAGAAGACAAAGATTTCTGGTCAGACGAGTAACATCAACAGCAAACAGAAAACGGTATGGCGGGGGTAGGACTCGTTATGAATAGGAAAGTAGGGCAGAGAGTTAGTTCCTGTGAACAGTTCAGTGATAGGATTGTTCTCGTCAGAATCGATAGCAAACCAATACCGACAACAATACCTCAAAAATACACGCAAACGGTGAAGGCAGAATATGAAAAGACAGAGAATTTATGCGAGGATATTGAACTGGCAATTCAGTATGTATAAGGAGATGAAAATCTGACAGTGATGGGAGATTGGAACCCTGTTGTAGTGGAAGGCGTGAAAGAAAGTTTGCGAGATAAATTGGGCTTCGTAGTATGAATGAGAGAGGAGATAGACTAATTACGTTCTGCAACAAATTTCAGCAAGAAATAACGAATACTCTACTCAAGTCTCACAAGAGGAGGAAGTATCCTTGGAAAATGCCGGGAGATACGAGAAGATTCGTTATGATCAGGCAGAGTGCTTTAAATCAGATAATAGAATATCAGGCGTATCCAGGAGCAGATACAGACGCAGATCACTGTTTAGTAATGATGAAAAATAGTCTGAAGCTTAAGAGATTAGTCAGGAAGAATTAAAGTGCAAAGAAGTAGTATACGGAAGTGCTAAGGAATGAAGACAAACGCTTGAAGTTCTCTGATGCTATAGATACTGCAGAACTGAATAACTCAGTAGGCAGTTCAGTTGAAGAGGGACGGACATCTCTAGAAAATACACCGTTAAGAAAAATACAGAAATACAATTCACTTAGGAATGAAATATATCGGAAGCGTAGGGAAGCTAAGCAGAAATTGCCGCATGAAAATATGAAATGAGTGTCTGAAGGGCTGTCTCAACACATGAAAAACTCAAAATAACCTTCAGTCTAATTAATGACAGCCGGCCGCTGTGACCGAGCGTTTCTAGGCTCTTCAATCCGGAACCGCGCTGCTGCTACGGTTGCAGGTTCGAGTCCTGCCTCGGGCATGGATGAATGTGATGTCCTTAGGTTAGTTAGGTTTAAGTAGTTGTAAGTCTAGGGGACTGATGACCTCAGATGTTAAGTACCATAGTGCTTAGAGCCATTTGAACTATTTTTTTTAATTAATAACAAGGGTCGTAACATTAAGAGTGCATTGGGAATTTCATTATTAAATGCAAAGGGACAGAGTGGATGGGTGGGAAGAGTACACTGAAGTTCTCTATGAGGGTGAGAACCTGTCTGATGACGTGATGGAAGGAAAATAGGAGTTAACAGGGAAGAGATAGGGGATCCAGTATCATGGCCAGAATTTAAAAGAGCTTTGGATGATTTAAGATCAAATAAGGCAGAAGGCAATGGTAACATTCTATCAGAATTTCTGATATCATAGGATTCAGTGGCAACAACATGACTACACAGTGGCGTGTAGAACGTATGAGACAAGCAACATACCGTCAAACATTTGGTAATACATCATCCGCACAAGTACGAAGGCGACAAGAGCCACCAAGTGCGAGAACCATCGCACAGTCAGCTTAACAGCTCATGCATCCAAGATGCTGACAAGAACACTATACAGAAGAATGGAAAAGAAAACTGAGGATGTGTTAAACGACGATCAGTTTGGCTTTATGAAAGGTAAGGACACCAGAGAGGCAGTTCTAATATTGCAGTTGACAATGGAAGCAAGGCTGAAGAAAATTCAAGACACGTTCGTAGCATTTGCCGACATGAAAAAAGTGTTTTACAGTGTCAATTGGTGCAAGCTGTTCCAAACTCCAAGAAAAAATAGGTGAAAGCTACAGGGAAATACGGAGAATGTCTAATAGGCATAAGAGCCAAGAGGGAGACTGGAAGACAAGAACGAAGTGCTCGGATTAAAAATAGTTTGACACAACTGTAGTCTTTCGGCCGTAATGTTCAATCGAAGAGGCACTGACGGAAATAAAAGAAATGATCAAGTGTGGAAAAATGCAAGGTGAAAGGATATCAATGATAAAGATTCGCTGATGACTTTGCTATCCTAAGTGAAACTGGAAAAGATTTACAGCAATTATTGACTGGAATGAACAGTCTAATGAGTACAGAATATTGATTGATAGTAAATCGAAGAAAGAGGAAAGTAATGGGAAGTAGCAGAAATGACAGCAGATTGAAGTTTAACATCATAATTTAGAATCACGAAGTAGACGAAGTTAAAGAATTCTCCTACCTAGGCAGCAAAATACCCCTTGATGAACGCAGCAAGCAGGACACAAAAAACAGGCTAGCACGGCAAAAAGGGCATTCCTGGCCAGGAGAAGTCTATTAGTATCAAACAAAGGCCTTAATTTGAGGAAGATATTTCTGAGAATGAACATTTGGAACACAGTATTGTACGGTAGTGAAATATGGACTGTGGGAAAACCGGAGCAGCGAAGCGTTTGAGATGTAGTGCGTAGAGGAATGTTGAAAATTAGGAGGACTGATAAGGTAAGGAATAAGGAGGTTCCCCACAGAATCGGAGAGGAGAGGAATGTATGGTAAACACTAACAAGAAGAAGGGACAGAATGATAGGATATCTCTTAAGACATCAGGGAATAACTTCCACGGTACCAAATGGGCTGTAGAGGGTAAAAACTGCAGAGATAGACATAGACTGGAATACACCAAGCAAATAATTGAGGATGTAGGTTGCAAGATGTAAATGTTGGCACAGGAGAGGAATTTGTGGCGGTCCTCGTGAAACCTGTTCTGGCGCAACCACAAGCGCCGGAACGAAGATGAAGAACGCAAGTAAAAACAAGGCAGTGAAAAGGCGTCAGCCAATAGGGCGCTGATTAGGACCGCACCACGACAGGAGAAGCCTCTATAAGAGGAGACTATAAGCGCTCCTCGTGCCTCCCTTGGGCTCTCACTTTACGGACAGCAAAGAACGCAACCATAGTAGTTATTAGTGATCCACAAACTGTTTGCCAATCTTGCGTGAACATTGTATATAGCATATGACTCGGATTTATGTTGCATGTCACACATCGCTTGCGACACCATTGTAAATTCCAAGTTTGTCAGTCTTCTTATTTGTAATAAAAATTATTAATGTTTTTTGCTTGAATTGTTGTATAGCACAACGAGAACGCGGCGTCCATTAGGTATCCTATATGCGAAGAGTGGGCAGGACCCCACAAAACCAATCAGAAGACTGGTGTCTGAAAAAAAAATTGACCTTTTGATAGATAAAATTTTCTGAGACTCTTGAGGACTGCACACCGTAGGAAGACATCATGACACACCGACTGGGAGCCTGATCTACTTTGCTCTCAGTGATGAAAACAGGAAATCTACCCGTTTGATCTCCGGCGAGAGAGAATAACGACCCTGGCGCTACCTAAATGTAGCCCATTGAAATATCACCGAGTGTTGGTGCTGATAACCATGGTGCACGATTAATTGAATATTACGAAGATTTTTCTAGAAGCTATATATCTATTCTTTGCCATGATGTACAGTCAGATCTGTAGCCTTTTTATAATGTTCTTCACCTGCTTGGGAGCCGTAGCAGCTTATCAGGCGATATTGGCTTTGGTTGTCACTCCTCATCTTTGAAACGAAAGTAGTTCCCCATGGGGCGTGGTGGAAAAGAGAGTTTTGTCTGCTTTGGTCATGACTGTATGGGCTGTGGAGCAGAATCAAAAACAAGATTTCTGGCGGCGCCTGGTCTGTCTGTGCAGTAGGGGAAATGGATCTCAACATCGCGGCCTGAAGGAACCTTGCATCCATCGTTTGCCATCTTCGAGGATGGCTACGAAGGAGGTACCGAGCTGTCAGAGACGTGCTGACCATGACGGACGGGTGCTTTTCTACTATATTCGGTTTGTGGCTATTCTCGTCTCCACCGTGGTAGATTGCAGTGGCTTCATATGATTAAGAGAGCGAGCTGACGTTGAGGTCTGTTAAATTTTGTTTCTGTGAGACGTTCAAGTTGTGTACTGGAACTTTTGCTGTGATACGCCATGTGTATGAATTTTTATTATCTCATTGCATCATTTTACTGGCCTGCAATTAATTTCAAGTATTCTTGAAAGGAAGAGAGAATTATGCTAAACAGCCATGGCTGTTACTGGGTTTTTACATGTGCCATCTCTTTCCCTCATGGCATTTTGGCAACTCACCTTAGTGTTTAAAGGAACTTCGAAATGTAATTCTCGTTCATGTCTGATGCACGAGTCACGAATTTATGGTGTAAATTCTAGCCTGTACCTAATTCTTATAGTGGGGTGAACTTTGATATCCGGGTTGGCGTTAGTATGCTATATCGGCACTAAATTATGTAACCCGACTACTGTCTTACTCGTTAATTCATGTGTAATGGGTGAGTAATCACAGTATACTACTTCTCTTAGATATCAGTCTTGAATTAAAACTATTCTTGTTTGAGTTTTTGGTGCAGTGGCTAAATCATACACTATGTGAAAATTTTGGAAATTTGTGATAAGGTCTTATGGGACCAAACTACTGAGGTCATCGGTCCCTAAGCCTACACACTACTTAATGTAACTTACGCTACCGACAACACACACACCCATGCCCTAGGGAGGACTTGAACCTCCGATGGGGGGAGGGGAGAGCCTATGTGCTCAAAAACATCCGGACACCCCAAAATTAATATTAGATGCATTGCGCGGCGAGCTCAGTAGTTGTTAGACATCGTGAGAGAGCAGAATGGGGCGCTCCGCGGAACTCTGACTTCGAACGTGGTCAGGTGATTGGGTGTCACTTGTGTCATACGTCTGTACGCGAGATTTCCACACTTCTAAACATCCCTAAGTCCACTGTTGCCTGTGTAATAGTGAAGTGAAAACGTGAAGGGAAACGTACAGCACACAGGCCAACCTCGTCTTTTGACTGACAGAGACCACCGACAGTTGAAGAGGGTCGTAATGTGTAATAGGCAAACATCTATCCAGACTAACACACAGGAATTTCAAATTGCATCAGGATCCACTGAAGTACTATGACAATTAGGCGGGAGGTGAGAAAATATGTATTTCATGGTCGAGCGGCTGCTCATAAGCCACACATCACGTCGGTAAATGCAAAACGACGCCTCGCTTGGTGTAAGGAGCGTAAACATTGGACGATTTAACAGTGGAAAAACGTTGTGTGGAGTGACGAATCACAGTACACAATGTGGCGATCCGATGGCAGAGTCTGGGTATGGCGAATGCCCGGTGAACGTCATCTGCCAGCGTGTGTAGTGCCAACAGTAAAATTAGGAGGCGGTGGTATTTAGGTGTGGTCGTGTTTTTCATGGAAGGGGCTTGCACTCCTTGTTGTTTTGCGTGGCGCTATCACAGCACAGGCCTACAGTGATGTTTTAAACACCTTCTTGCTTCCCATTGTTGAAGAGCAATTCGGGAATGGCGATTGCATCTTTCAACACGATCGACTACCTGTACATAATGCACGATCTGTGGCGGAGTGGTTATACGACAGTAACATCCCCGTAATGGACTGGCCTGCACAGAGTCCTGACCTGAATCCTATAGAACACCTTTGGGACGTTTTGGAACGCCGACTTCGTGCCAGGCCTCACCGACCAACATCGATACCTCTCCTCAGTGCAGCACTCCGTAAAGAATGGGCTGCCATTCTAGCACCTGATTGAACGTATGCCTGCGAGAGTGCAAGCTGTCATCAAGGCTAAGGGTGGGCGAACACCATATTGAATTCCAGCATTACCAATGGACGTTGCCACGAACATGTAAGTCATTTGGAGCCAGGTGTCCGCATACTTTTGATCACGCAGTGTATGTGTTTATTGTTTTATAGTGGCTCACATAATAAGTAGTCTGTTTCAGCATGTACTGTATACCGGTGCCTCAAGGTTTCTCCGCAATCTGACTTCATGAGGGGCTGAGCAGTTTGTAGCCTACAACAAATACTTTGCTAGACAAAAATTTACTATTTTAGTTAGAATTTTGTTTTAAGGCTTCAAGTTTAAAATAAAAAAAACACTCGGTGTTCGCGGGTCATGCTGAGGCCGTTAGATTGTCATTTTCTGTTGAAAGGAATCCATTCTCGACCTATAGGAATGCCTGGCGTTGGAATATACACGGATGAGCCAAAACATTATGATCACCTGCTTAATAGCTTGTTTATCAGTCCTTGGAACGAAATACATCAGTGATTCCTCTTGTCAGTGATCCTGCAGTTTGTTCATATGTTTGTGGAGATATGTGCCATTAGATACAGGTCATATAATTCGCGTAATGAACGAGCTGCTAATTTGAGTACTGGGTGATGGTGACAAATAGCGACCGAGATGGGTTCCATACGATTCACATCAGGCAAATTTGGTCTCCGATACTTCAACATGAATTCAATAAAATGCTCCTCAAACCACTTTGGCACGGTTCTGGCTCCGAGACACGGACAATTATACTGTTGAAAGATGACAACGCCGTCAGGGAAGACGTCAAGTATGAAAGGATGCAGCTGTTTCGCAGCTGTCAGCGTGTCTTCGATTACTACCACAGGCCCCACGCAAGCGCAGGAGAATGTGTCCCATAGCATAAGACTTCTCGGGTCAGCCTGCGTCGGTGGCGTGCTGCACGCTTCGAGCCGCCGTTTACCTCTATTCCGGGGTTTGTGGAGACGACCACCGACCTAGTGTGGCAAAAATGTGACATACTCAAAGAGCTGACACGTTTCCATTGATCGACGGTCGATCTAATGCCACTGCAATCGTAACTGACGACGTCATTGCGTCAACAAGTGAACACATGGAGTTGGTTCCCGCAGAGCTCCGTGTTTAACAATGCACGAGGAACAGTGTGCTCCGGAACACTTGTGAATGCACCAGCATTGTGCCCTTTCGACAGAGATGTCACAGATCTCCATCTGTCCTACCTGACAGAGCAGACAAGCCTGAGAAACCCACGTTCTGTGAAGACTATTGGACATCCAACCATTTAGCCTCTAGTGGTAAGTTCACAGTCCTATCTCATTCTGTAGATGCTTACGACAGCAGCAAATGAACATTCTATCAGCTTCGGCGTTTTCGAGATACTTTGAACAAGGCTCTGCATAATAATAATTTCCCCTTTGTCAAAGTCGCTTATTTCAATGGATTTCCGTATTTGCAGCCCTTACCTTCGCTAGGGTGGACCCCTACATGTCTTCTCCTCTCACATACTTTCGTAACTGCGTCAGTTATCATAAGTTCTGCCTGATCAGTGTATACGAGGGTTGTCCAGAAAGTAAGTTCCGATCGGTCGCGAAACAGACACCACAATGAAAACCGGATGAAGTTTGCACAGATGTGATGGGTATTGTCTCTAGTATGACCGTCGATAGCATCAAGACGCTCTTTTCAATCGTGAGAGCACTGTGAGCGAGTAAAGTTGCCTAGAACAACGATGTCTGCCACCAAGTAGGAGTGCCCGCTGAGAGGCTTCGCCTTAATGAATGCAGCCCACCTAACACAACCGCCACGCACTTCCTTTTTCGTGGCAATCCTCAGCCGCACTCTGCAGGGGCATTGAAGACGCTCCTGCAGCCTTTTTGTGGGAAGTGTTCGATTACCCACAACACAGCCCTAATTGGCTCGTCCTGAGTATAATCTCCGTTCACATGAAATGCTGGCTGCGAAAACGGCACTTGGGGGCAGGCTACGCACTATAGACCAGCGTAGAGAATTATCGGAAAGCACAGGCGGCTGCCTTCTATTACGATGTTGTTGGAAATTTGGCATAACGCTCCGACAAATGTCTAAGTCGGAGCGGCGACTATGTAGAGAAGTATCTGGAAAGTGTAGCTAACTCTTGCAAATAAAATGTTTCTGATTTTCACTGTGGTTTCCATTTAGCGACCGATCGGAACTTACTTTCTGGACAATCCTCGTATTTGTCACGTAGTAGCGTCTTTATAGCAGTCCATATCTTAAGGTAACTATTTTGTTCTGCAGGAACGTGTCATTAAGATTTCTCTAAGGGGATCGTCGGTGACAGGGTTCGTATGGAAGCGGTCCACTCATCCTGAGGCTGTCGGCAAAGCTGGTCCCGCTAGCGCGCTGTCCTGGGTGCTTATGAACGGCCGCGGCGTCTGATGTCTCGACGCCACACATCCGTGGTCTTCTGCGTCGGCTGAGGCGGGGCACCAGCCACAGTTTTGCTCATCTATATAGTGAACAACTGTAGTTATTGTGATTTGGACATACCGGGTTTCTACGCACTTCATGAATATCAGTTTCCAGGGCCTCCTGAGGTGTCTGACGATTGACATCTTTCAGTTGGCCCTCAGTCAGTCTTACTGCCGTTCTATCACAGGCTAAGTTTGTGTGTAGTAAATTAATATTTCTTTGATAGTACACCTAGGTATTTCTCTGAGGTAGTGAATTTAACTTAATTCCTTGTTGATTTAAAACTGTTATGTAAGTTATTATTTACTTAAGTCAAATTGAAAGTTTCTGTTTTAAAGGCCCTGTTAAAGGACGGCTCATGCCCTTTGTTATTTGAAAGTAAGTTTTGAAATTTGTACTACTCGTTGTTGGGGTACTGTGTGCTCATGTTCTCCAGGGGCATTTGCATATTGGTAATCCATCAAATCTAAGTTATTACTCCTGTTAAAGTTGATATTCATTTTTATTATAAATGCTTCTAATTTTTATCCAAAAAAGTAACATGTTACTTGGTGTAATTGCTCTGTTCATTATAGTGTATTTCTTACCTTATATTAAATTTTATGAGAAAGTGTATGTAATGTTTAATGAAGATTGGTTCATAAACTGTGTGCATGCATTACACCAGCGATTGAAACATTTGATATCCCTTAGGCCCGGTCCTTCCCGTAAAGTCTTATCGCCACGTAAGAGGACGTAACTTACCATTACAGCCTGTATAAACAAATGTCGTAAGGCTCCATTAACAGCTCACATTTTGGAGGAATTAAATTCTCCTCATTGCCAGACCATCACCATGTTGAAAAGTTTACATGGGAATTAATAACAAGAACAGTCCCGACATTGGGATACGATTCCTAGACCCAGCACTTATCAGACCAAGCACTTAATCGTTCCGTGAGTATTACCGAGTATATAAAATATATAAGTAGAACCAAAATTTTCATGTTCGATTTTCTCGGAAAAGATTGAGAGTTTCATCTTCACATTTATGTATGTTGGAGTCCCAGTCATGCTCTCCACACGCAGTTAAAATGAATCAAATCGGTGAGTGGGTGTTCATACATTTCTGTGTCAGGTCGATTCGATGCCTAGCTGTGTTAGAGCCAATCTTTCCGCCAGAGTTGGCAACTTTGTGTATTACATTTTGTACTCTGTACAACCGCAGACCACCTATATAATTAATCATGTGTTTCTCTTTCTATATTGTATATGCAGAATGAGTAAACGTATGATACTTTCTAACCATCTTGGTACAGCAATTTGAACGGCTGATTGTATAAGCATGTCTACTTAACATGTTCACGCCAGCTTGTACCACTAGTGGCTCACACTAGATCCTCCCATCGGGCGGCATGAACCACCGGGGGTTCACACTCGATTTTACCAGTTATCCTACTGCTCTGGCGTGTGATGTATTGCCTGTCAGTCAGTTACAACGAACAGCTGCGATTGCAATTTTGTGTGACCGTTCAGCGAGTGAACTTTTTCAGCAGACGACATAGCACATAATTTGTGAATAATCTACTGTAAAAATATTTCGTGTCATCTCTTTTTTTTCTTTTTTTTATTAAAAAACTGACTTCCGCCGTTTTCAATACAAACGATCATGATATTAAAATAGATAGCCCAATCACATTACTGTAACCACCACCTATGTTCGGCGTCTGCGTGCAAAAAGCACTCACAAACGGCAGATGGCAACATTAGTAATGCATGGTATATAAAGCGTGTAGGGGGGATGCAGAAAACAGGGCAGTCACTGTCGTAATGTGGAAACGGAGCGTTTTATCTGGCGTCCGAGTGGGCATGATTGGACCAAGAGTGGAAACATTTCCAAAACGGCTAAGTTTGTAAACTGTTCGCGTACTGAAACTTTCTGGCAGATTAAAGCTATGTGCCGGACCGAGACTCGAACTCGGGACCTTTGCCTTTCGCAGGCAAGTGTTCTACCAACTGAGCTATCCAACCGCGACTCACGACCCGCCTCCACAGCTGGGTAACTGAGTTGGTAGAGCACTTGGCATCGAAAGGCAAAGGCCCCGAGTTCGAGTCTCGGTTCGGTATACAGTTTTAATCTGCCAGGAAGTTTCATAGCAGCGCACACTTCTCTGCAGAGTGAAAATCTCATTCTGGAAACATCCCCCCCAAGTTGTGGCTAAGCCATGTCAACGCAATATCCATTCTTCCAGGAGTGCTAGTTATGCAAGGCTCGCAGAGGAGCTTCTGTGAAGTTTGGAAGGTAGAAGACGAGGTACTGGCAGAATTGAAGCTGTGGGGACGGTTCGTGAGTCGTGCTTGGATAGCTTAGTTGGTAGAGCACTTCCCCGGGAATGGCAAAGGTCTCGAGTTCGAGTCTCGGTCTGGCACACAGTTTTAATCTGCCAAGAAGTTTCATATCAGCGCACACTCCACTGCAGAGTGAAAATCTCACTCTGTTGGCGTGCTTCATGGTTAATATAAACCGTGCACGGCAAAACTGTGGTGTGGCATGAGCCATAAAAGACAGGGGTGAACGACGGCTGCGGGCACGGTACAGGTGAATAGACGTACAACTATTGAGCAACTAACTGCCCAGATGAACCAAGAGGCTACCAACAGCACCTCCTCATCGACCGTTCAGCGAACGTTGCTGCATATAGTCCTCCAAGGCAGGTGTCTGGATCAAGCGTCCACGTTGACAGCTGTTAATCGGCGACCAACGCTTGCATTTAAACGTCCACTTAGTGTCGACAGACGGCATTTTCAGGAGAATCACGTTTTATGGTCCGTTAGCCGTTGGCGTGTAAGGCGTGAAACGAAAGCAACTATCATCGGAAGGCGTGAACGTGCTAATACAGTGTTCTCGTGAGTGTGTGACGACCAAGACTGTCAACGCACCATAAAATTCATCTGTAGTGTCAAATGGACATCGGGTACAAGGGCGTAACTTAAACTGTGCCGATCGGTTTTGCCCTCCCTATGTAGTACAGTCGTTGCCTCTTTACGAGAGACTTCGCAATACCATATAATTATTATTGTCTTGCTTCTTTTTCCAAAAAGTCACTGTATAAAGCAGTACGTAGTTTCATATTTTGAAAATATGGCGCTGCTCCACAACCTCGTCAAATTGGGATCACAACAATACTGAGTCTACAGCAAAGGACTTGTTCGTTTCTTTCGAAAACACGAACTGTTTTGGATAAAACAGATGTTAATAGCTTGCATGCCTACGCAATTTCGCGAAATGTGTGGTACTCAGATTTATAACACAATCGCCTCTGGGAAACGTTTGTTGTCTTCTCATTTATAAAAGTATCATGGCTTCTGCCCGAAACCTATCCTACCGCACACTCTTTAGCTTAGCAAAAACCATAAATTTCCCATTTTCGAGAAAGATCGTAGGAGAGATGCACATAATTATAGGCCTATACAGTTGACATCAATCTGTTGTGAAATTATGAAACGTGTTCTATGCTGAAGAATTATGGCGTTTTTGGAGAACGAAAATCTCCTCTATGGAAATCAACATGGATTATGGATTCGGCAAACAGAGCTCTTACGAAACTCAGCTCTCAGTTCGCTATGTTCCTCCATGAGATCCACAGCGCTGTAGTCAATGGCATGCAGTAAAAAAAAAAAAAGTTTATCAAGTATCGGATCAGATTTGAAGTTGCATTCTAGACATGCTTGCAAATAGAACTCAACACGTCCCTCTTAATGGAACAAAATTGACAACTACAAAATTAATTTCCGGAGTAATCCATGCACGTGTTGGTAGGACCATTACTGTTTACATTTTACATAAATTACGTAGTAGAAAGCATCGGAAGCTGACTATGCAATTGCCTCCAAGAAAGTAGTAATGGCAGATGACAGTATCGATTTACTCAACGACCAGCAGAGGATTAATGAATGGTGCAAGCCCTGGCAGCTGACCCTAAACGTAAATAAAAGTGATATATTCCGCATACATACGAAAAGAAGTCCACTACTGATGGAAAATTGCTGGGAACAATATCTGCCGTAAATTGTCTAATAATATACCTATCCAGAGAGAACTTATGTGGAATGACCACATAAAACAAATAGTAGGAAAATCAGATGCCAGAATCAGATTCGTAGGAAGAATTTTAAGGATATGTCACTCATCCACAAAGGAAGTGGTTCAGAAGGCTCTTGCTCGACCGATTATTGAGTACTATTCGTCACTCAGGGACCCTTACGAGGTAGGACTGATAGAACAGATAGAGGAGATCCAAAGAAGGTAAGCTAGCTAATGGAACCCATTGTCACACGACGCTAAGTGGCTTGCGAAATATTATGTGGTTGTACATGTATTTTGTTGAACACGATTAGAAGAAATCGACGAAAATTACAAAAAACGACACCAGAAAACTAGTCAACCAGCGTAAACGTTTATTTTGAGTCAGAAGGTATCTAACATAGGTTCTGAACCAAATCCAAAATATTCGTCTCATTATAATACTAAGTACCTTAAAATAAAACACAATCCCACAATACAAAATACAACAAATATTGTTGTAAAGCAATGTACAATATCGCCATCAATGAACCCCCATTTGGTATAGAAAATACGCCCACCATTGTCCTAACACACCTGTCGTTTTGTATGAAATGTATTGTGCAGTACATACGAAGAAAACTAAAACATAGCCGAATTCCTAGTTAGGCCTATATATCGTGCCAGAGGATACCAGAATGAAATTCGTAGGAAGAATTTTAAGGATATGTCACTAATCCACAAAGGAAGTGGTTTACAAGGACCTCGCTCGACCGATTCTTGAGTACTGCTCATCAATCAGGAACCCTTACCAGATAGGATTATACAATACGACAGGTGGGTTAGAACAATGGTGGGCGAATTTTCTATATCAAATGGGGGTCCACTGATAGCGATACTGTACATTGCTTTACAACAATATTTGTTGTATAGTGTGTAGTGCTGAATTCTCTAACGCACACACTCCGAACAAAGTTTGTGATGGACCTTCTGCGCAGTAGAAAGCGGAAACGAAGGCTACAAACAAATTCGGCAGCGGCTGACATCTATCTGTATGTTGAATTATGAGACGCAATAATTGATCGCTGCGTGTGAGATCTATATTACTAGAAAGTAAAAACGCTGCAGAATCCGAGCCTCTCTAAAGGCTTCCAGAGGCAATCAATTTTATATAATTATCGACCAGATTTAAAATTTTAATATGCTCTCATAACGGGTATAATCTTACTTTAAAGGAGTAAACCAGAAGTCGAGTATTAGAGTTAGAAACTGGGTAAGTGTCTTGGGGCAGCGTCAACAACCGCGCACCGAATTCCCAGACTATATTAATAAATTATTTGAGAATAAGATTCAAAATTTTTCAAATGGCACTAAGCACTATGGGACTTTATATCTGAGGTCATCAGCCCCTAGACTTAGAACTAATTAAACCGAACTAACCTAAAGACATCACACACATCCATGCCCGAGGCACGATTCGAAGCTGCGACCGTTGCAGCAGCGCTGAGAATGAGAAAACTGAGAGACTTCCAGTGAGCTTTACACATAATTATTACTTCTTTACTGCCAGTTCTATGCCTGACGCATTTTGCAGAGGGTGTCAACATATGCCACCGAATTTACCTGCAATCTTATGTCATTATGCGACACATATTTCAGCAGATATGACGTCATAAACATTGAGATGCATAAAATTGTAGTTTTTCTTAAAATGGAGCACGATTTTTTAATTAATCAGAATTGATATTACTAGCCAAATACTACATTCAATCAATAACGATCTTCTGTTGCTCACTTCGATGTGCACTCAAGTTTGGTTTGATTTTGTGGCTTTAAGCTTTCCGTACCTCGCTTTCGTTGCGCCAACAGCTTTTAGGGAGTATTAGTCGGCCTCTTTTATTTTCCGTACCAAGATTGGCCCATAATGATCGTCTGCCAAATTTGACAAAACCACTCATATTTAAAACGGGAACGTTTCCTATCTTCACAAGTAATTTCGCTTCAGGAACGAGCGTGCGAGGATTGTAGTAATGAAAGCGAATATTCGACTTCAGTTTATTAGGAGGATTTTAGGGAACTATCGTACATCCCTAAAAGAGACTGCATATAGAACACTCATGAAAGCCATTCTTCAGTACATCTACATCTACATCGATACTCTGCAAATCACATTTAAATGCCTGGCAGAGGGTTTATCGAACCACCTTCACAAATCTCTATTATTCCAATCTCGTATAGCGCGCGGAAAGAATGAACAACTATACCTTTCCGTACGAGCTCTGATTTCCCTTATTTTATCCTGGTGATCGTTCCTCCCTATGTAGGTCGGTGTCAACAAAATATTTTCGCATTCGGAGGAGAAAGTTGGTGATTGGAATTTCGTGGGAAGATTCTGCCGCAACGAAAAACGCCTTCCTTTTAATGATGTCCAGCCCAAATCCTGTATCATTTCTGTGACACTCTCTCCCATATTTCGCGATAATACAAAACGTGCTACCTTTCTTTGAACTTTTTCGATGTACTCCGTCAGTTCTATCTGGTAAGGATGCCAAACCACGCAGCAGTATTCTAAAAGAGGATAGACAAGCGTAGTGTAGGCAGTCTCCTTAGTAGGTCTGTTACATTTTCCAAGTGTCTTGCCAATAAAACGCAGTCTTTGGTTAGCCTTCCCCACAACATTTTCTGTTTGTTTCTTCCAATTTAAGTTGTTCGTAATTGTAATACATAGGTATTTAGTTGAATTTACGGCTTTTACATTAGACTGATTTATCGTGCAGCCGAAGTTTAACGGATTCCTTTTAGCACTCATATGGATGACCTCACACTTTTCGTTATTTAGGGTCAACTGCCACTTTTCGCACCATTCAGATATCTTTTCTAAATCGGTTTGCAGTTTGTTTTGATCTTCTAATGACTTTATTAGTCGATAAACGACAGCGTCATCAGCAAACAACCGAAGACGGCTGCTCAGATTGTCTCCCAAATCGTTTATATAGATAAGGAACAGCAATTGGCCTATAACACTACCTTGAGGAATGCCAGAAATCACTTACTCGATGACTTTCCGTCAATTACTACGAACTGTAACATCACTGACAGGAAATCACAAACCCAGTCACATAACTGAGGCGATATTCTATAAGCACGCAATTTAACTACGAACCGCTTCTGTGGTACAGTGTCAAAAGTCTTCCGGAAATCCATAAATACGGAATCGATCTGAAATCCCTTGTCAATAGCACTCGACACTTCATGTGAATAAAGATTTAGTTGTGTTTCACAGGAACGATGTTTTCTAAACCCATGTTGACTGTGTGTCAATAGACCGTTTTCTTCGAGGTAATTCATAATGGTCGAACACAATGTTTCAAAATCCTGCTGCATATCTACGTTAACGGTATGGGTCTGTAATTTAGTGGATTTATCCTACTACTTTTCTTGAATATAAGTGGAACCTGTGCAATTTTCCAGTCTTTGGGTACGGATCTTTTGTCGTGCGAACTGTTGTATACGATTGTTAAGTACGGAGCTAATGCATCCGCATACTCTGAAAGGAACCTAACTGGTATACAGTCTGAACCAGAAGACTTGCTTTTATTAAGTGATTTAAGTTGCTTCACTATTCCAAGGATATTTACTTCTACGTTACTCATGTTGCAGCTGTTCTCGATACGAATTCTGGAATATTTACCTCGTCTTCTTTTGTGAAGAAGGTCGGAGCGAAGGAAGACACCGGAGCAATTCGGAGGCGGCCTGATAGATTTGTTACCGGTAGGTTCGATCAAAACGAAAGTACGGAGATTATTCCGGAACTCGGATGAGAATCTCTGGAGGGAAGACGGCGTTCTTTTCAACGAACACTATTATTTACCACAGTTCGTTAGGTTTATTGAAGTTTCACAATGTGAGTTAAGGCTGTCTGCAGACCATTCTATTGCCGCAAACGTGCATTTCGCATAAGGGCCGCGAAGATATGAGACATTAGTGCTTCCCTTGCTCTATTTTCAAATGGAAAGCGAAAGGAAATGACTAGTAGTGGTGCAAGGTATACTGCATCACGCACCATACGACAGATTGGGGTGTATGTATATAGATGTAGATGTTGATGTAAATGGAGATCCGTTCAATGTGTGTTTTACTATTCTAGCACCCTTACGATAATATATTTTCTTTGAATGCACTGCCCCTATATTTATTACGTTCAGTTCTCTCCCATATCTTCAACGTGACATTTTTCGCTGTCGTGTGCCATCCTATTAGTGTATTGTTTTGTTAAATGTCTGGCACGTAAATTTTATCAACAACAGTTATGCTGGGGTATAAAGTTAAGTGTGTCCTAACACTTTAATTATGTCTGGAAACACTGTTATTAACATGCCAGATAAAGCGTAGTACACAAACTCGTGTGACCAACGCAAATTTTAGGCACAGGGAAAGAGAAAATATTTATATTTCGTCGCCTGAATGTGATGATATATATCATTCTAAAATTGTGCTAAGGTACACTTCGAAGCCCTTGAGCAGACGGTTTTTCAGTCGCTAAGCATTCAGTGATGGTTCGCTTTTCTGTAGCGTCCCAAATGTTGTGAACAAAACCTTGACTCCCATCGGTTTTATTTTTCACAATTTGTTACTTGAAATCCCACATTATTTACTTTGTAAGAGTAAGATAATCTGAATAATATTAGTAACATAATGGATAAATGTATAATTATCCTGTTCCGAAGAGAGCTACGACAAAGAACAGCGAATAGAATTTTTCCTTTAACATCGCATATCATTATTGTAGTAATATATTCCAGGTTTCTTCGTATTCATATATTTTTACGAAACTGGGGTAGAACGAGAAGTCCAGCGTTTCAAAATGACCAACTTTACTATTAAAATGTTTATTCGTGGCACGTAAGTGTTTATGATACTAAACCATGCGACCATAGAGCATTGCTGCCCACACGGTAATGAAAACTGCTTTCTTTTCTCAATCTAGAAATCTGTGAAGCATAGTAATACTCATGATTACTTCCATAAAATCACATAACAACGGCTATAAACTATGGTGTGCAATACACAACTCTCAGACATTTTCATGACCTGTACTCTGTTCATTAAGAAGCAACACACTACTAAGCGAAAGCGCAATCGAGGAAACAGAAAAATACCGCATGTCTCGCACACGAGGGAATATTTCCTAAATATGCTGAAGGGCCCCAAAAATCCAAATTGGAACAAAACTATGTCGCCTATAATTATAGACGTTATTAATGAAGTAACTACAAATAAAGAAAAACGAACAGTAATTTTTTGGGATTCCATACAATAGCTGAGTGTCATCTTTCGTAATGAGGCAGGAGACACGGTTACCAAACGAGCAATGCTGGTACACTTCCTTAACAAGCAAAGCTGAGCTTGCTTAATAATAATAAAAAAAGAACGAGAAACGACGGACAGTCGCAACGGGAATGCACCAGTATCTCAAAAGAAGTGCAACTTGAAATAACAGTGTCTCTATGATTTACTAGATGGAATAGAAGCAGATAACTCATCAGAACGATTACACACTTGCCTTTCTTCCGAATACGACTGAAGGACTCATCAGTATGTGATTTATGCACTCAATAATGAGAGGTGAAACACGCATGCACCAAACATAAAGCACAACAAAAATGTTTTACCCGAACACTGTTTAAAGCAGAGGTTCCCCGCCAAACATCGGATGCAGTCTTGCTGTCAACTAAAAAAAGAAAGGGACATGTATTAAAATGCGATATTTAGTCACTTAAAACTGTATGACTTACCTATCTAGAGATATTTTATAGACCGTATACAGATATTTTGTGTGGTAGTTACGTGCCATTTTTATTATTATTTATCTGTGGGTAGTTTTACCCGCCCGGATAGCCGTGCGTGTTAAGCGCCCCTTCCTGGACGGGGAGGTTAGCCGGCCCCGGATCGAATCCACCCGGCTGATTGACGACGAAGGTCATTGTTCCAGACAGCCTGGAAGTGGCTTTTAGGAGGTCTCCCACGTCCCACTAGATCAAGACGAGACTGGTACCCAAGTTCCGAAGCGAACGAGATGTGCAGTGGTTAGCACACTGGACTCGCGTTCGAGAGGACGACGGCTAAAACCCGCGTCCCGCCATCCTGATTTAGGTTTCCCGTGATGTCCCTAAATCGTTTAAGTAAATACCGGGATGCTTCCTTTGAAAGGGCACGGCCGATTTCCTTCCCTTTTCTTTCCTAATCCGAGCTTGTGTTCCGTCTTTAACCACCTCGTTGTCGACGGAACGTCAAACGATAATGTCCTCCTGCCTCCTCTCCCAGGTCTTGTTCATACACACTTTGTCTCACTTTTATATGAGTAACACTACACGAAGATAGTTGGGGTACACATGTTCCGTTCCCGAGGAGGATGGGTAGGGGTGGGGGGGGGGGGGGGAGGGGGGCTGTGGTGTGGCACGAAGAAGGGCATCGAGCCACTCATTAATCTAACCATACCGTTCCTGCGCCGATGTAGGACAAAAGTACAAGGTGGTGATACACTACACATGGTCTGCGCCTAAATAAGAAGGTGGAAGATAAGTTAGTTTCTGTATTAGCGAACATTGTAAGGGGCGCCACAGTCACACAAGGGACGATCCCTGTGGTTAATGGTACCAGGAACGCAGATTTTTTTATGTTAAAGCCAAGTCCAGACAGACAAAAAATCAAGAAAAATAGAATAAAAGAAGCTTCATGTACAGTAAATAGGCATAAATAGAAGGGAAGTATCAATTTACTTCATCAAAGTATCAGAGAAATAAAAAATAAATAGATGAGCTGTTTGCGTGTTTAGATTATCTCAAAAATAAGAATGAGATTGATATATCTTGACTGTCTGAACACTACGTAACTGTGGGGATGGAAAGTGTCAGTATAAATTGGTATAACTTACCATCTTGAACTTGCAGATTTAGCACGGACAAAGGGGGAGTTGCTATTTACACAAAAAAGGGTCTAAATACAAAACTGTAGAAGTAAGCAAATTTTTTGTCGATCAGCACTTTGAATTTTGTGCATGTGAACTACAGCTGGATAATGTAATGTTGATGTACAGGTTCCCATTAGTAGATTATAAGCTATTCAGAAAGAAATTTGACTGCCTATTATGCTATCTGTCAGACAAAAAAAAGTTATTAATCAGTGGTGATTTCAATGTAAACCTTCTAAGCAATTCTGATGGGAAAAGTGAACTAGAAGTGTAATAATAACATATAAATTAGAATCAGTGATCTTCCTACACATATAGCTCAATACAGTAGAACTCTAATAGATAATGTGTTTTTACAGCAAGAGGATGTAAAACTAACACATACTTTCCCTGTGATAAATAGATTATTTTTTAGACCATGGTGCAAAATTGACTAACTTACAAACTCTAGCATAGTGTACAATTCAGAAACCATTAAGCAAAAGTGTAAGGTTACTCAACCCAGTATCTATAGAGCATTTCAGAGAAAGTCTAAGAAATGTTAATTGGAGAGATGTATATAATGAGCCAAAGAATTTATATCCCTTTTTGAACATTCTTGCTCAAAAAAATTACTAAATGTAAGACCAAAAAATTTTCAAAGAAACTTTGGATAATTACAGGTGTTAAACTGTCTTCAGAAAGAAAAAGAAAACTCTATGAGACCGCAAAAATTAGTAAAGACTCAGAAGTGTTCGTACACTAACATACTGAGAAAAGTTGTCAGAAAATCAAAATGAAATTAACAATTCTGGAAGTACAATCAAATCAGTATGGAATGTTGTTAGATGGGACACAAGAATTGTAACTATTAAAGAGAATGAGACCATCTTAACCAACAGTACACAAGTAGCTAAACGATTTAGCAACAATTTCTTCTGTGTAGGTGAAAAAATTGGTGAGAACAGTGTCAAGCTGTTCGTGGAACAGTCAGTTTTGAGAAATCTTAGATTAATTTTCACTTAACAACCACTTGTGAAATAAGGAAAATCATTAAATCTTTGACAAACAAATGTCCTGTTGGAGTAGATTACATTTCTAACAAGATATTAAAACAATCTGGAGCAGTGACAGCTGATGTTCAGAGACACATATATAATGCATTACTAACTAAAGATATTTTCCCATACGGGTTAAAACATGCTATTGTCAAATCTCTGAACAAAAAAGGAACAATACACATGATAATAATTACTGGCCACTATCATTGCCTACAGTATTTTCAAAAATTGTCGAGAAAGTAATGTACTCAGTAGTCGTTGGCCATCTCAGCAGTAACAGGATACTTAGTAGATCACAGTTCAGATTTCAAAAATGCTGTTCCATTGAAACAGCAATATACAGTTTCACTACCCACATAATAGAGTCTTTAACTAGTAAAATGTCACTAATAAGAATTTCCTGTGGCTTACCCAGAACATTTGATTGTGTAAACCATGACATTATGTTACAGAAATTACAATTCTATGGTATAAATGGAACAGCATATAAGTGGCTTGCGTTATATCTACAGAACAGGAATTGAAATGATTCTTTACATGGTTAAGTGATTTACAGAGGTTTGCCACTTCATCTAACTGGGGTGAAACTACATTAGGTGTTCCACAGGGTTCGATCGTGGGCCACACTCTTTTGATATTTGTGAATGACCTCCCTTCTTATTTGAAACAAGAAGCTAAACTGACACTGTTTGCTGATGCTACAAGCATCATTGTTAATCTAGTAAAAGAAACTCCAACAGAAAATAATACAAATAATGCCTTTACAAAAGTATTTAATTAGTTTTCTGCGAATCAGCTTGCTCTGAACATTGAAAAAACACAGTACATCCAATTTTCTGCTGCTAGGAGTACAGTTCCTTCAATAAATATAACACATCAGCAGATGTCAGTAGCTGGGGTAGAGCATACTAAGTTTTTGGGTGTACATATAGATGAGAATCTTAATTAGAAAATTCATATTTTGGATCTTCTAAAGTAACTAGGTTCAGCATATTTTGCAATCAGAATAATTTCCAGTTTTGAGGATATAGAAATCAGTAAGCTAACACACTTTGCATACTTTCACTCTCTGATGTCATACGGAATAATATTTTGGGGTAACTCAAGACTTAGGCAAAAAGTATTCACTGCTAAAAATAAAGTGGTTAGGATAATGCATGGGGCTCATAGTCGCACATCTTGTAGACACCTCTGTACAAAGTTAGGCATTCTTAGAACAACCTCACAGTAATTCTACGTAATGAAATTTGTTAACAACATGGAGCAGTTTAAAAAGAAGAGTGCCATTCATGATTATAATACCAGGAGAAAGAAAGACTTACACTATCCTCTACTTAATCGATCTTTGGCACCGAAAGAGGTAAAATTGCTGTTAAACTTTTCGGGAAATTACCAGATAAAATAAACTGTCTGAAAGACAGCAGTAGTAGTTTCAAAAGTAAATTGAAATCATATCTCTTTGAAAACTCCTATATACCACAGACGAATTCTTTAATAGGAATAAATAAATCTATAGGTATCATATATGGATTTTGTGCCATTTAAGGGAATGGGGTAAGTAATAAAAGTTTTAAGGTTTTAAAAAAAATCTTGATTCGTGTGTACATTTCTTATGCACTTGGCACGTCTCACATCATAACGGTTACCGTGAGATTGATTAATGGAACACGTAAGCAACTAGCTAACTAACTAAGAAGAAGAACAAGAGGATTTTTGGGTAGCTTTCTGGCGACGTCATACTTGAATCATTTTTTCGTAGCGTACTTTTTTGTTTAAGACAATTAACGAAATGCATTGTAGAATAGACATTATGAATAGTACTATGCAATGTAAAGAGTGGTTACAAGATTGCGGTCAAGTACCAGTAAAGAGAAACATAGCTTTCAAGTATCAACAAAATTAAGATTAAGTATTACGTCTACGCACAACATAAAACTTAAACATACGTGACTGTTAATGTGTTCTACAATTTCAGGTTATATTAACTGTTCAGAGATTGCACACACTACCTGCTGTACAGGCAACAGCAAGAAACTTGTAGCCGCACTGCAGTCTCTTCATTATTCGTGTCCCTTTTCACGAAAGTACACACGTCAGATGGCGGCTTTATACGCACCGTAGGTGGCTAATCAGCCATCACGATTAACTTATCCTCTTCTGTGGCCTCTCCGAGCAAAACAAAGACAACACTACTCCGCATATTTCACATATATGACGAAACTACAATGTGGATAATAAGGCATTAAACACTGATTGTATTGCAGTGTAGAAGACACGTATCTATCAGTTGTTCGCTTGTATTTCTATGTCTCATCCGCTAAATGATGGCATATAACTATCTATAACAGTTCATTAAAATCATATCACGTTGAATAGTTGGAATTTCCTAAATTTCCTAACTATTTTTAAGCGCAAGTTCACTCACATTCAACATCATTCGATTATCGTTATCGAAGCATTTTGTTTATATAGCCTCGCCGTAACAGTAAAGTTCATTTCCCTCAAAAGCTCAAATTAAATATTTCAGTATCTAAACAGTTTTTTACTTCTGACTCATTTTCATTAGCTCCTTAAATTATTATTACCTTGAGGCTGCATCAAATTCTAAAAGTCAGAATATTTATGTGTCTCCTTACGAATGTGCTTCTGCTAACCTGCTGTTAGGGGCCACTCATAAATGATAGACCCTCAATTTTACGCAGCTCTAGGCAAATATTTTTTGTTTACGGACTATTGAAACTGACTAATAAGTCGAAATCGGTTTAGCCCCTGTTACATTTTACGTGAATATTTACTTGAACGGAAATAAAGTTTATTGTGACAAGAAATGTTCTCGCTGTCGCTTTTGGCCAGTAACACGGTAAACACGAAAACATTTTTCATACTACAGAAGAGTTCTCAAATATGTTTGAACATTTTGCTTTCGTAGCATATACACTTTAGTGCGAATTCAGTGTAGACACTTGTAGCGTTTACGATATTTAAATCTGGTGTTTGCAGCCCTGTGTTAAAAGAAACCCGAATCGCACCTATTGGTACAATAACAGCTAATCTTAATGATATTACAGAGTTACTAAATAAGATACTCCTCTGTTCACTTGTGCTTCCAAATTGCATATTCCATGTATGAGTCTTGTTTGGTTTATTTCTACGTTATTGCTATTTTTGCTCCTTCGTAGCTATTTGTGTTATGCATTACGAGGGCTATGATGAGATCACAAGCATAATTTCCAGTAAGTACTTGACAAGATTATATGGTCTTGAAATCAATTATATGTGGATTAAACCTCAAAATAAATTTTATGACACAGCTGAGCGAAGAAAATGACACTGTCATTGTGATAAAATGTACACTATTTAGTGACACTTTTTTGCTGTATTTGTATATCGGAATCGTTGTAGTTTTCTGAAAGCACACTAACTGCGTCCGACGTTCCTTAGTAATGGCTGCTATTATTATCATGGCCCTTTTTTCAAACAGGTTTATAAGTGTTTATTTCATTATGAAAATATATTTCTTCCTTGTAACAGATCAAAACCAGACTGCACGAACGGAACGAATGTGTATCAAAAGGGCAACAACTGTGACTGTGAGGAGAAGCGTTTTGTGAGTTGAAGACGAAATGACTTGCAAGAACCGGTAGTGTGAACGTATCTCTGTATATAAAAGGAAATGTCCTGCCTGACTGAGCAATCATCGCCCAACCCAAACTGTTGAGAACAGAAACTTGAAATTTGAAGAAATAGTTGGTCTTAAAGTGTAGGGCATCGTTTAAGATGGATTTTTTTAATTAGAAATGCAGTTTTGGACCTAGAACTAAGGAAATTGATACTTGGTTTCTCTGTCAGAGATAAAGAAATATTTTTGAAGATTTAACCACTAAGGAACTAAAATAGTGGGTGAAAGTTGTTTTAAATAAATAATTACTGAAATACTACTAAAGCTTTTTTAAAGTTACTTCTGTGAAAATTGGTATTTGGCTTCTTGGCTAGAAATTTAAAAAACTGTGTGTTTCATTGTTTTTGGAAATTCATCCCTTAATGGAGTTGAAATAAGGGATGAAAATTTGTATAAGAATGTTTCATAACGAAAACGTTTTTAAAGGTTAATCTAAGAAAATTCGTATTTGGCTTCTCGGGTGGAAATTAAAAAAATATTTGTTTCAGTGTTTTTGAAAATTTAATCCCTAAGAAGGTAAAATAGGCGACGAAAATATTTATTAAATTATTCAGTTACATATCTATGAAAACTTATATTCTAAATAAATATGTGTTAGGGCATAAATGTCACCATGGAAATATCACCATAGGTACTCAAAACGCGGGGTTAACAAAACCCCCGACTCCAGCTACAACAGTTGATTTTTGGTCATAGCCTTAATTAGCATGAAAAGTTTAGAAGATGTAGGAATTTATAAACAACATAAAAAATCCAATAAAAGTAAACAGACAGTAGAGTCTACGCGAACGAAGCAGCGGGTGCTAAGCTGGTTTGTAATAATAAGGGATCCTGGTGAAATAAATTTGTTTTTACTGAAAACAAAGAGGGTCACATGAGCTGCAACTGACTAGATCAATCCTGACAGCAGGAAGGTAAACTAAGTAACAAATTGATTTAATATCATTTAATAACTACGTAAAGAGTGAATGGGGACAAATTTATCAAAATAAATACACCTCTCAATCTTTTAAAAACTTTGTTGGTAATTTGTAATTCGCATCATAAGTCAGTCACATGTGAGGATCCGTTATCCTGTTACACATAGTGTTGCTGGAAACTGCGTATACACTCTGAGGCAGCTACGAATGTCTAACCTAGATACATCCAGAGCGATTAGATATAGAGTATAGAAGTGTAGATTTCTCTCAGGCATAGCGGATAACGCGAATTTTTCCAACTTCTTGACTAGCGTATACATTGTGAAAGTGTATAAATTGACGAGAAAATTGTCTGATCAGTACAAGGACAGAGGACAGACTGATGGGCTTCAAGCACACAGGTAAACAGACAGACGGTAAGTTAGGTAGGAGTATGCTTACACGCTTACATCTGTGATATCTCTGTCACTCTGTTACTATCTGCTCAAGTTCCGCATATATTACGTCGCTGAAGTCACTTCGAAGGCTCTCTAGAATAATACAGAGAAAGCTTAAAGTTCCATTTAAAAAACAATGCCGGCGTCATAACTCGGCGAATACAAAAATTACAGAAGATTAGTGTACGTTACAAAGTTCTCCACATTGTCCGGTGAAACTTAGAAACCGGCCCTAGTTGTATTATCTCGTGCTTGGTATATTTATATAGGGAGCATCGTAATTAATACCGGAAACTGTGACGGCTGAAAAATTTGATAGTGAAAGCAAACCCGTTCCGCTAAACGTGAATTCTCTAATGAGTCGCTTAGCAGATAATTGCGAATGTGTGGTTCGCAGCCAACACTGACTTCATTATCAAATATTGTTCTAGCTAGTATAAACGTGTTTCAGATGTAAAGTTTTCGATTGAATCCTATTTCAGTTTCGCTCAAATTTCACCTATGGCCTGTCCTAGCAAGAAATACAGCTAGTACGTCACCTTACTGGCAACAAATCGCTGCACAGATGCACTTGTTAATAGTCGTCCTCCACGTGCCGCCCGCTCGTCCAGTACGATAATCTACTCGTTCTCTCAATGGGTTACGAATTCTTTCAAACATCCCGGACCATTTCGTAATTCTTGACAGGACAAGATGATCTGCAGTTCTTTATCTGTAGCAACGGCAGTACTGCACACTTCACTTTTGATGTGATCCCAGACAGAAAAATCTAGAGGACTGACGTCGGTTGATTTTGGATGCCAAAGTAATTCTGTTCGACCTATTCATCTTGAACCATATTGGCGCATAAGATGTTGTCTTCAATCTCCATCAATATCTGCTAGTGTTCTGTCGCACATGTGCCACATACCCTAATGACGGTTTATGAGTGGAATTTGAACCCAGTTACATAGGGGCTTAATCGGAAAGTTGGCATTTCAAATGCATTTCTATTGGCCACATCACAATGTGGAGGAGGGGGGGGGGGGAGGAGGAGGGGGAGAAAGGGAGAGGGGAGCGGGGGAGCTGGGTACCGGGGTAGAGGGAGTGTCAGCTTGAAACTATACGAATTTCTGCAATTGCACTATCCTACTCTACGGCAGAGATACGTATCCTGTTTGGTGTAATTCAGCATATGCCAAACAGGTGGGAATAGCTATTAATTACACCTTCAAAATCATAAGAGGTTGCCTGAAACCAAGTCCAGTCGATCGGCTTCACCACATCACAGGAATAGCAGCCCCCCCCCCCCCTCCTTGTTCGGAGAGAAATGGCTGCGAATGAGGAAAGAAAGACAGGGGAGCGGGAGAGGACTCATCTTCTACATGGGCACAAACCGCACCTGCAGTGACTGAAGTCAAGGAGGAGTTTCTTTGAAAACAGTATTGAAAAAGGTATGTTACAGCTGCGGAGGGCTAAAACCTTTCATTCCCCTGGCTGAAAAAAACGCTTCTGAAACTTCACCTCCTTGTTATGATGAGGAATGAACGACGTAGAAGTCACTGAATATGAGAACCGGAGTTCTCAGATCAAAGGTTAATTTGGCAAGATGGGGCTAATCAAGAATATATTCAGTGTGACTGTGGAGAACACGAGACTGTTCATCTTCAATGCCGAGTCAACTTCATCGAGGAAGAGAAAATATGTTGGAAGTGGTCAAGGATTTGGCGAAAGTGTTATAGTCATTGCTGTGTAAATAAGCTCACGGAACAAAAAGTCAGTCACCCCAGTGCGCACGCACAGACGAATCATTATGTCTTTATAGACGGTACGGCAATTGAGTCACGTGCGCAATCACGCACGCACTGACTTAAGGGGAAAACAAGGCAGTAGCCTATGTTTCAAGCGGAGCTTGAACGGAGACGTGGGAAAATGTAAGGACGTGACACAGTGACGAAAACAGACAATAGCGTTTGGCCGTGTCTATGACCACACGGTGTGTGAAGTTGGATTTGTTGGCGTTTCGCGGCGGACTCTTCAATGTGTCTATAAGCAGCGGTGTGACACTAGTGGCCACGAAACACGTCAGAGTCATGGTCGGAAAAAGATCTTGGCTGAGAGAGAGCGGAGAAGCTTTTCGCGGCTTGTGAATCTAAATCGCTTCCAAACTCGACAGGAATTGCTACAAGCAGTAAATCAAGGTCCATCTGCATCCGTTAGCGAGAGAACATTCTTTACGGGAACTGCATGCAATGAACATTTGAGGTGGGTCACCTAGCTAAAGGCCATTGTTCTCACAAAACGAGAGACATAAAGATGACAGCAGCAAAATTCATCAGCCTGGAAGAATGTGTGACTGTTTCTATGAACATTCCCCCCTCCTATTACAGTTAGACTGCCCTGCAAAATCATATGACGTGAACTGCGTAGAAAATCTGTGGGACATGTTGGAAGAGCGGGTAAAACACTGGCATCGACATCACCGCAATTTGATACAACTACGCGATAAAATCCTCGGAGAGAATGGCTTAACCTGAATGCGACTGACCTGCGCAACCTGGTGGACTCGTTTCCTAACCAAATCCAGGTTCAGCGGCAGTATTAAATGATGCGCTGTATGATTTCCCTAGGTCTGGTTAGATTATATATGTTTCTGATACAAAAAATAAATAAATAATTAGGACAATGTTTTATATTGAAATCAATAGTGGCTCATAACCTCAACTTTCGCTGCTATCCCGTAAACCGTTCGTTCGTGGACCAAGTTTACTGGAACTACTACGGTTATTCGAAAAGTGAGGTCCGATCTGTTACGAAATGGAAACCACTGTGAAAATCAAAAATGTTTTATTTGCTAATAATTTTTTTCATAATGCGGGGCCACAGTCATAATATATTTCTTAAAAGTCAGTACCGCCATTAGACTGTTGTTCATCTGCATTGTTACATTTACACTAACACGATCATGCCATTATCAAGTGTTTTAAGTGTTATATTTGCTACTTCTTTGTACAGTCGCCGCTTCGATTTAAACATTTGTCGTAGCATTGTACCAGTACCTTTGTCATAGAAGGCAGCCAACTGTGCTTTCGGCTAGTTCTCTACGCTGGTCTACATCTCGTTGTCTGTGACAAAACGTTGCTTCACTGCCAGCGGTTCATATGAGTGGAGAGAAAACTCACCGGGAGGCAGTAACGGGCTGTGAATTGGGTAATCAAGCAGTTCACACTGAAAACGCTGCAGCAGCATCTTTATTGTCCCTGCAGAGTACGGCCGAGAATTACCATGAAGAAAGAAACGAATGATAGTTATGTGGGTTGCATGACAGCAGGCGATAGCTGCCACGAGGCCCTCATACTTGCTGGGAGACACTGTTTCCTAGGCATATTTACGTGCTCACAGTGCGCTAAGAAATGAAAAGAGCGGCGTGACAAATCGACGCGCATACTAGAGACACTGCCCAATGCATCTGTGCGAAGCTTTGTCGGACTTTCACTGTGATTTCCATTTCGCGTCCGACCGGACCTTTCTTTCCGAATAGCCCTCGTGTTTTGCTCCTCTTATCACATGTCCCCTGTGACAGTTTCGGCTGTTAACTACGATACACTCAGTATATTAGTACGCCTCATCCTGTCTGTGAAGGAGGGGTAATTAGGGACTGACGTCAGTTACGTTCCTGTTGTCTCGGTAGGTCAGCGGTAACGACCAGAGCATTACGTTTAGCGCACAGCGTGAGGATTGCATGTACTGAGAGGGACGGCACTCATCACACTGGACGCCAGGAGCTCCCTCGGCGACGCAGGTCGGCGGCCTACCTTGAGGGAGCGCGGGTAGAAGTCGGACCCGTGGCCGACGCTGTGCCGACGTCCCGACCCGCCGCCGCGCGTCGAGGGCTCGGGCGAGCGGCGCAGCGCCTTGCTGTCGATGTGCACGTTGGTCTGCATGGCCGCGCACTGACGCCCGGGCGCCCACGGCCGCCGCCCCTGCCCCTGCCGCTGGCGCCGGCGCGTTGCCATGGCGACGCCACCACGTGACGCCGAGAGGTCTGCGTGCCGCCCCCGACGCCGGGGCCGTCGCCACAGACGCGCTGCAAGACGGCGTCCCAGCACGTAACTACACAGAGACTGACAAGCCTAAATACAGTATCTCACTCAAACATCCAAATATCAGTACACTCACGTGACAGAAGTCGTAGAATAGTGATATACACATATATACACTACTGGCCATTAAAATTGCTACACCAGGAAGATGACGCGCTACAGACGCGAAATTTGACCGACAGGAAGAAGATGCTGTGATATGCACATGATTAGCTTTTCAGCGCGAACCTACAACATGCTGATATGAGAAAAGTTTCCAACCGATTTCTCAGACACAAACACCAGTTGACCGGCGTTGCCTGGTGAAACGTTATTGTGATGCCTCGTGTAAGGAGGAGAAATGCGTACCATCACGTTTCCGACTTGTGTAAAGGTCGCATTGTAGCCTATCGCGATTGCGGTTTATCGTATCGCGACATTGCTGCTCGCGTTGGTCGAGATCCAATGACTGTTAGCACAATATGGAATCGATGTATTCAGGAGGGTAATACGGAACGCCGTGCTGGATCCCAACGACCTCGCATCACTAGCAGTCGAGATGACAGGCGTCTTATCCGCATGGCTGCAACGGATCGTGCAGTCACGTCTCGATCCCTGAGTCAACAGATGGGGACGTTTGGAAGACAACAACCATTTGCACCAACAGTTCGACGACGCTTGCAGGAGCATGGACTATCTGCTCGGAGACGATGGCTGCGGTTACCCTTGACGCTGCATCACAGACAGGAGCGCCTGCGATGGTGTACTCAACGACGAACCTGGGTGCACGAATGGCAAAACGTCATTTTTTCGGATGAATCCAGGTTCTGTTTACAGCATCGTGATGGTCGCATCCGTGTTTGGCGACATCTCGGTGAACGCACATTGGAAGCGTGTACTCGTCATCGCCATATTGGCGTATCACCCGGCGTGATGGTACGGGGTGCCATTGGTTACACGTCTCGGTCACCTCTTGCTCGCATTGACGGCACTTTGGACAGTGGATGTTACATTTCAGATGTGTTACAACCCGTGGCTCTACGCTTCATTCAATACCTGCGAAACCCTACATTTCAGCAGGATAATGCACGACCGCATGTTGTAGGTCCTGTACGGGCCTTTCTGGATACAGAAAATGTTTGAATGCTGCCCTGGCCAGCGCGTTCTCCAGATCTCTCACCAATTGAAAACGTCTGGTCAATGGTGGCCGAGCAACTGCCCCGTCACAAAATGCCAATCACTACTCTTGATGAACTGTGGTATCGTGTTGAAGCTGAATGGGCAGCTGTACCTGTACACGCCATCCAAGCTCTGTTTGACTCAATTCCCAGGCGTATCAAGGCCGTTATTACCGCCAGAGGTGGTTTTTCTGGGTACTGATTTCTCAGGATTTATGCACCCAAATTGCGTGAAAATGTAATCACATGTCAGTGCTAGTATAATATATTTGTCCAATGAATACCCGTTTATCATCTGCAGTTCTTTTTTAATGGTCACTAGTGTATAAAAGGGCATTGCGTTGGCGGAGCTGTCATTTGTACTGAGGTGATTCTTGTTAACAGGCGTCCGACGCTATTATGGCCGCAAAACGGGAATTAACTAACTTTTAACGAGGTGACATTCCATTTCGGATATCGTTAAGAAATTTAATATTCCGGGATCCAATAGTGCGCCGAGAACACCACATTTCAGGAGCTACCTCTCACCACGAACCTTCACTTAACGAGCGAGAGCAGCGGCGTTTGTGTAGAGGTTTCAGTACTTACAGACATGCCACAGTGAGTGAAATAACCGCAGAAATCAATGTGGAGTGTGCGATCAACGTATATATTAAAACAGTGAGGCGTAATTCGGCTTTACTGGGGTATGGCAGCAGACGATCATGGCGAGTGCCTTTGCTAAGAGCACGACATCGCCTGTAGCGCCCCTCCTCGGCTCGTGACCATATCGGTTGGACCCTAGACGAGTGGAAAACCGTGACCTGGTCAGAAGAGTTGCGATTTCAGTTGGCAAAAGCTGATGGTAGGGTTAAAGTGTGGGGCATACCCCAAGCAGCCATGGATATAAGTTGTCAACAAGCACTTCGCAAACTGTTGTTGGCTCCATACTGGTGTGGGCTGTGTTTACACGAAATGGACTGGGTCCTCTTGTCCAACTGAACCGACCGTTGCCTGGAAATAGTTGTGTTCGGCTACTTGGAGACCATTTACAGCCATTCATGGACGTTTTTATAGATGACAATGCACTATGTCACCAGGCAACAAGTGATCGCGATTCGTTTGAAGAAATTCTGGACAATTTGAGTGAACTATTTGACCACCCACATCGCTCTTCATGAATCTCATCGACCATTTATGGGACATAATCGAGATGTTGACTCGTGCACAAAATCCTGCACCAGCCACACTTTGGCAGTTACAGACGGCTATAGAGGCAGCATGGGTCAATATTCCAGACGGGAACTTTCAACGACTTGTTGAGTCCATGTCATGTCGAGTTGCTCCACCGTCCCGTGCAAAATGAGGTCTGACACGCTGTCGGGAAGTATCCCATGATTTTTGTCACCTCAGTGTAATGTTGCATGCTGGGGTCTGGAGCGGAGTCGACACGTTAACTCATCCTTAGGGTATTCCATTGGATTCACGTCCGGATGCTGCGCAAAACAACCCGTTTCAGGAATATTATTGTATATAGTCTGACCCGATAGCTGAGTGGTCAGCGAGACGTACTGCCGTCCTACGGGCCCGGGTCGGGGATTTTCTCCGCTCAGGGACTGGGTGTTGTGTTGTCTTCATCATCATTTCATCCCCATCCGGCGCGCAGGTCGCCCAATGTGGCGTCGAATGTAATAAGACCTGCACCAAGGCGGCTGGACCTGCTGCGTAAGGGTCTCCCGGCCAATGACGCCAAATGCTCATTTCCATTTCATAGTACACAGAGTATAGCCTCATAGATACTGCCTTAGGACAGGATGTATTGTCATGCTGATGCAGTCATCGTCTCCTAACTGTTCGTCTGCTCTATGCTGTATAAAGAGCAGTAAAATGTGTTCCTATCATTCAACATTTAGTGTTTTCTTATGTGCAGTATGGGGACAACAACCTAAGGACGAGAGAAACGCCCATACCTTCTCTGCGCTTCACTGTCGGCACTACAGATGATGGCAGGTAACGTTCTCCCGTCATTTGCCAACCTCAAAGCTTTCGATCGGATTGGCACAGGGCATAGTGTGGTTCATCACTCCAAATCAGTCTTTCCTACTCTTCTACTGTCCAATGGTGCCACTCTTGACACAACCTCAAGCGTAGCTTCACATCGACTACAGATTTGTCTGGCTTATAAGTAACTGATCCACAACTGCACCCCATTCTTTTTAACTCCTTACGCTTTGAGCTAACTGGACTGCTGGCAGCATTTTGGAACTCATATGAGATTCCCCGTGCTGATTTCATGCCCCCGCAATGCCCAATGATCGCTTTCTGCTAGTTCACAAGATATGCTGGGTCTTGATATATCTGTGGGTACTCCCTCGCGTTCGATGCCACGCCAGCAACAGTCGGTTTGAGCAGCTTACAGCGTTTGAAATGTCCCTGTTGGATCTGTTACTCGGGTGGCATCCAGCGACCAGTGCATGTCCGAAGTCAGTGCGCTCTCATGACCGACCCACTCTACTGTTTCTGCTTCTCTGCTGACCTCCTTTTATACCGTCGGATCTGTCTCTCCGTACATCCAGTGATCAATTCCGCATTATATAGGGTGATACCGTGATGGTGTGACAAACTTCCGTGGATGGTGGGGAAGGGTAAATCCGTCAATTTGAGTTCAGTGATCCTAGTCCAGAAACAAATGAGCCGAAAGACACAAGCGAAAACCGTTCAGATACCTCTGACAGTAGACTTCTATTGCAAGCTCTCTGCTTACCATATTTTGGTAGTAGCTGGTATGGAAAAAAATCGAGAAAAAATGTCCATCATACATGGGCTGTAAAATGCATACCTTAAGACCTTTGGGCACTTGTTCAGCAGAAGAGATCTTTTTCACAGAAGCAAAGATGAACAAGCGCTCATAGCTCTTAAGGTATGCTTTTTACAGCCCATGTTTACTAGACCTCTTTTTGTTTTGGTCCATACTATCACCACCCAAAATATGGAAAGCTAAGAGCTTTCAGTGGACTAGGATCACTGTCAGATATATCATAAAGGTTTTCGCTTATGACTTTCGACGCGGCCATTTCCAGACCAGGGTCCCTTTCGTCTGATTGCTACATTTAGTCTTCTCCATCATCCCTGAAAGTTTGTAACCTCGTCACGGAAGCACTCTGTACAGGAGTGTCCAGACACTTTCGATCAGACGGGGTGCCTGATCACAAAATATCCGAACAGATACGCGAATCGATAGAAGACTCAACTCCGTACGCCGTTCTTAAGTGGAAGTCATCGCCAGAAGTGAAGGTATCATCCTGCGCCGCGCGTTGACAGCTCGGGCGAGCGTTGCAACGTGCTGCACACGATATGCCAGCTTTTCAAGTTCGTCCGCAGCTCGTGGTCGTGCGGTAGCGTTCTCGCTTCCCGCGCCCGGGTTCCCGGGTTCGATTCCCGGCGGGGTCAGGGATTTTCTTTGCCTCGTGATGACTGGGTGTTGTGTGCTGTCCTTAGGTTAGTTAGGTTTAAGTAGTTCTAAGTTCTAGGGGCTGATGAGCATAGATGTTAAGTCCCACAGTTCTCAGAGCCCTTTCAAGTTCTATGCTTACGACCTCTACGGGTGTTTTACCGCATCGAGAAAATATTGTTCCGTAGCAATCTTTGAGACCTGAGTATCTCCTGCCGTATAAAATGTTCCAATAACTTACGGAAATGATCCGGGTGGCAACGTCGACCATCGCCGATATTTCGACAGGAGCACACCCTGTTATTTTCAAGGCAAAACTGCAGCAACTAAGTATTGTGCAAGGAAATTTAAAATCTCAGTTTGCAGAGCAATTCCGGAAAGATAAAACACACACACACACACACACACACACACACACACACACACACACACACACAACTGTAAACGTTATCGACGTCACACAAGATGATTGGGGTTGTTTGGGGGAAGGGACCAAACAGCTAGGTCATCGGTCTCATTGGATTAGGGTAGGACGGGGAAAGAAGTCGGCCGTGCCCTTTCAAAGGAACCATCCCAGCATTTGTCTGGAGCGATTTAGGGAAATCACGGAAAACCTAAATCAGGATGGCCGGTCGCGGGATTGAACCTCACACAAGATAACTGACGTCAGAATTTATCGATACTGAAAATTTATAACCAACGGGTGAGGTAGAATTAACTTACTTCTTCTGTTTTTCAACAAGGGAGACAAGATTCCAAGCATGATTTTTAAAAAATCTCCATTTATTAGGTTATTTGTTAATCTAATTTCAACTGGTTATTTTTTTCCTTAATGACACGACACCAATTGCTGGATGTGCATTCCGGAATCTCTGTGTTGCTATATTCCATAGCATGACAGGTGCCAAGACAATGTTCTGCAATAGCGCAATTACCCGCCTGCTGTAAGCTTGTGTGATGCTTATGCTCAATACACTGGTCTTCCACTGTCCTGATAGTTAGACCAACATAAGGCACGCCACAAATACGATAGACACCCGCATTATGTAAACCAGGATCATCCTTTACGAAACCTAAAAGGACAGTAATCTTAGATGTTGATCGAAAAACCTATTTCACACCATATTTCTACAAAATACCATCAATCTTACTGGAAATGTTCCATGCGTAACTTGGTATTATCATTACTCACCCGGTGCACGGCTGGTCGATAGTGCAATGCAAGTCTGACCTGTCTTTCACTATATCCATTCTGACGACAGATACTCTCCCGATGAGTTAACTCAGCTGATAAACTCTCAGGGTCTGAAATGACGTGGGCCCTGTGAGCCAACATATGAAATATCTCTTCACGCTTAGCCGAATGGTGACAACTACCAGACTGTAGATACAAGTCAGTGTGAGCAGACTTCTTATGAATGGCGTTTCCCAACGTACCATCAACCTTCCTCCTAATCAACATATCAATGAAGGGAAGACAGCCATCCTCTCCCACCTCCATTATGAAACAAACATTAGGGCTGATTAAATTCAGTTGTTCTAAAAAGTCGTTAAAATTCTCACTGCCATGGTGTGCCATAAGCCCAAGCGACAAGGGTGCCGTCTACCTATCTGAAAAAAAAAACATGCAGGTTTCAAAGCCGTCAGCGTTCCTAGCATTATTCCACAAACAAAGCGGCAACAGTAGGTAACAACGTGATTCCCATCGCAACTCTGTCTGCTGATAGTACTGATAACAGAATAAAAAGTAAGTGGAAGTCCACACATGTTGAAATAAGTTCGTTAATTGTACACCAAACCTAACCTCAGTCAACCGTAACGAATCGGACAGAGAAATCACATCAAAACTTACTAGACTATCAGTCATTCAAATGCATTCCCTCTAAACCACGTAAGAAGTCCGCAGAGGCCGGCCGTTGTGGCCGTGCGGTTCTAGGCCCTTCAGTCTGAAAGCGCACGACCGCTACGGTCGCAGGTTCCAGTCCCGCCTCGGGCATGGATGTGTGTGATGTCCTTAGATTAGTTAGGTTTAAGTAGTTCTAAGTTCTAAGGGACTATGACCTCAAATGTTAAGTCCCATAGTGCTCAGAGCCATTTGAACCATTTGAATCCGCTGAGTTCTTAATGTGATGGTCACACCGATCTACTAGTGGGCTCAACAGAGTAGCACAGTGTTTTGATACACGATTTGATGGAGAACTAATATTACAATCGGTCTAAGAGGAACCCCTTTCTTGTGGACCTTCGGAAAACCGAGTAACCTAGGGCGAACAACGCAATAAGAATTAAGTTTTGATAGTCTACTGGGATGTGCGGTATTCATAGAATTGGTTGATAGTCAGGGGCTCGTATTGTTAGCCAACAAATAGATTGCAGTAACACGTAGAAAATGTTTTTTTACAAACATACACTTTTTAATGGAACAATACCTGTTGACATTAACAAATTAGAAGTAGTTAAATTAGAATATCAGTGTAGTTTGTTGTAGGATTCTACTGTGAATCGTTTACGAGGCATCGTATTTTGAAAAGTTTCCACACCGACACTTGTTTGTACCGTCCAACTTGTGTAGTTGTTAGGTACAATGTCGTTATGTTTGCTTACAGTGAGCTTGTGTGCTCCTGGAGTGCATTGCGACTTGCTGGTCAGTTAGTGTGTAACAGTCCCAGCAGTAGCTTCTGAGTGAATGATGAGATTTACCAACGCAGAAAAGGCAATCCTCCTCGTGGTTTATGGGGAGTGCAGGAAGAATGCAGTTCATTCTTGTAGGTTGTATGCGACAAAATATCCCAATAGACGTCAACCTTCTCGGAAATTATTTATCAACATCTTCAACCAGTTACGTGGAAGTGGTAGTGTAATACCTAGACAACGTAACAGAACGAAACTAGTGACGGCAAAAGAGGCGAAATTAATGTTCTTGCTATTGTTTCAGTTGATCCGCACGATAGCTTCGGCGCAATCGCGTGAGGAGGTAACATGATCCTGACAAGTGTGCTACGTATTCTCCATCGACGTAAGTTCCATCCCTGTCACATCTGTCTCCAACAATAGCTCTTTGGAAAAGATTAAGGGATTCGTGTTAATTTCTTTATATGGGCATTAGGACAGGATTCTCCAGATGCATCATGTATCTTGTTTAGTGATGAAACCAAATTTACTAATCATGGCTAGGTAAACAGCCCAAAACATGCATTGTTAGTCTGCTGACAATTCCCGTTGGCTTTATGAGGTGGAACATCAGCGTCCATAGAACGTAAACGTGTGAACCACCAGCTCATAGGACCGTTTTCCGTAAACGGAACACTGAACACGCGCTAGTATCGCAGACTCCTAACATACTAACTTCCACGGATTCTAGAAGACGTTCTTCTGCAGACTAGGAGGAATCTGTGGTACCATCATGATGGCTGTCCATTCCACCCTGAACGAAGTACTACGGCATATTTTCACGAATTATTTCCAAATCGTTGAGTTGGACACAGGGGATCTGTACCTTGGCTGGCCCGTTCCTCGCATTTGACGCCTCTAGATTTTTTTCTGTGGGAAAAGCTGAAAGACGCTGTTTACAAGGACATCCCAACTAGGCCCGATGATATACAACGACGTATTACTGCAGCCTGGTCGGACACCTTCGCTGAAATGCTAGCACATGTACAGCAGTCGTTCCATACCAGACTGGAAGCGTGTATTGCCACTCCCTATATTCATTTTGAACGCAACCTCACTCTCTCTTTCACAGCATTAATCCCGACATGCTGGATCTGCGGTTATGGTTAACCGGATTAACCAGATTTGGCGTGTTAATTTTAAGGGGTGGCCAGATGCCCTTCCTGTCGCCACCCCCTACCCCCACCCCTCCCCGGAATGGAATGTGTGTACCCCAACTGTCTGTGCCTAGTGTAATCAATGGAACATTGCTAATGTGTTTTAAATGTTGGCGAGTCGTGTAACTGAGGCCCAGTATTCACCTAGCGGGATGTGGAAAACCGCCTCAAAACCACATCCAGGCTGGCTGGTACACCGGCCATCGTCGTTAGTCCGCCGGGCGGATTCGATCTGGGGCTGGCGCGCCTACCCGAGTCCAGAAAGCTGCGCGTTAGCGCTATTTTTTTTATAATTTTTATTGAACAAATTAAAAGTACATATATATTCACTATGCAAGAGTTCTTCAAGGTACCATTTAAACATATACAAATGACTCTTAGTTAAACAAAAAAAATATTAAAAAAACATTAAATACAACAAAATATAACATATTCTGTCTTCTTCCTTTTTTTTAATTTGTTTTTCGGTCGATGCATGAGAACGTGGATAAGGGTGTTGCATCATGTGACAGGTAGGCATGGCACACCCCAACTTTGAGAGGGGTTGAAACACGTATGTATTCATTACCAGCGATGGCGAGGCATGACAGAATCTCTGACCACAGAGTTATTTATCGTTACTAGTCTGCGCTTGACCGCGCGAGGCGACAGTTGCATGTAGCGAGTCGGCAGGAACAGTAGTAGTATGTAGCGAGTCGGCTGAGGCAGTAGTCGGAGTCTGTCAGAGGTAGTAGTCAGTCGGCAGTAGTAGTAGCGAGTGGACAGTTGTTCTGAGCAGAAGTCGGCATGCGTCGGCGGCGTGCTCTTCCGACTCTGGTCAGGATTGTGGTGGACGATGAGTATTGTTGTAGAAGGTGATGAAGCAGCATTGCGCACATCTAGTAATGTATGTTAATTGTAATTAATTTGTTCAAAAAATTCCCCAATAATAATTTTTTAAAGTAAATCTTTTAAAGAAAAGTAATCATTTCAATTTAAAGAATTTTTCCACTCTTTTGAAGAAAAAACATTCATCTCAATTTAAAGAATATTTCCTATGCATTCCTTACAAGAATCAAAAAAAAATTATACGCCAGCATTGCACGAAGCTGTGTCGATAGATAAGAGCAGATATAGATGCAGTTTTTTATTGAGGTAAGAATTTTGCTTTTTTATTCAGAATACAGGGCCGAAGGTCAGCGCTGCTGTCCTTATAAAATTTATCAGGTTTAATTATTTCACAGGGCCGAAGGTCGGCGCTGCTGTCCTTGTAAAATTTACCAGATATTATTATTTCTGATGAGAGGTTCCATTTGGGTCATGGTTCACTATTTAATTAATATTGTTGTTGGTTCCTGGCTTCATTTTCATTATTTTTATTTATCTAAATATTTGCGGGGAGGTTACAGGGTTAAGGAAGGCGCTGCGGAAATAACCGGCAAAAGTTTGTTGGTAAGATGGTTTTCGGGTGAGGGTGCTATGTGCGGTCACAACTTTGTACCAGAAGTCAAGGACTGTATGCGGACCACTCTGAAAGAGCTATTCTAAAGCCTGTCCTCGAAACCAGATTAGGGTATGGTACTTAGCAAGAGGGTAGAGAAATGTCTGGGGCAACAACAGGAAATCCGGGGTTACCGTCGTTGGCGGGGCACGGAGGTACAAGCCCACGATTCGTTGGATGAGGAGCCATACGTTTTGTTTCAGGGGACACGTAAGACGGTGCTCGTCGGTGTCTTCGAGCTGACAGTCAGGGCAGAGTGGGGAGGTAGCCAGTCCTATGCGATAAAGTCGACTATTAGTCGGGAATTTTCCATAGACTAAAACATACCAGAGTGCAGACACAGACAACGGTAAAAAGGGTGCATGCACCCCCCCCCCCCCAAACTGTTCGCCAGTTAATGTCAGGATGCTGCAGCACCATGAAGTCGGAAGGGTTGGACAGCATAAACAAACGATAATAATCTTTTGTACGGGGAAACAATCCACGGACTGGCCAGCTCACCGGACCTCGACACAATTCCGCCGGGCGGATTCGTGCCGGGGACCAGGCGCTCCTTCCCGCTCTGGAAAGCCGTGCGTTAGACCCCACGGCCAACTGGGCGTTTTTTTTTTTTTTTTGGTGGGGTTTAAGTGCGCTCAACTACTGAGGACATTAGCGCCCAGTCACTGTTGTTAGAGCACTTGGAATCTAGTAAAACTCAAGGGGATGGGAGGACACCAGAAGGACCTGACAAAGATGCAGATAAAATAAGTAAAAAGGTTAGATGTCTTTGGACAAGCCACTCAAAGTTATAAAACGCAGAATACGAGCAGCTGCTCGAGCGTCATCACCTAAAACATCTGGTAAAGTAGATGGCAGGGACAGGACAACACGAAATTGACTAAAACAGGGAAACGACAATAAAACATGGCGCTCTGTTAATGCCTCACCACAAGGGCACTGCGGGGCTGGGTCACCGGAGAGCAGGTAGCGGTGGCTAAACCGGCAACGCCCAATCCGCAACCTGGTCAGAAGGACCTCCTCTCGCCGAGATGCTCGGGAGGATGTTGTCCAAGCAGTTGGGAGCGGTTTTACTTCCCGGAGCTTGTTTCCTTGGAGGGATGACCAAGCATCCCACCACAACGACACAAGCCTCTTACATACATCCCCACGAACGTCAGATGACAGGACACAATGGGAGGCTGGCCGAGGCAGGAGGACTGCAGCCTTGGCTGCAGCATCAGCAGCCTCATTCCCAGGCACTCCTACATGTCCGGGAACCCACAGAAAGCTGACAGGAGAACCATTATCAGCGAAAGAATGGAGGGACTGCTGTATCCGTTGAATCAAGGGATGGACCGGATAGGGAGCTCCAAGGCTCTGAAGAGCACTGAGTGAGTCAGAGCAGAGTACATACGACGAATGGCGGTGGCGGCGGGCATACTGAACGGCCTGATGGAGAGCAAAAAGCTCGGCCGTAAAGCTGGAACATTGGTCGAAGAGCCGGTATTTAAAGGTGGCGGCCCCGACGACAAAGGCACAGCCGACACCATCGTCAGTTTTGGAGCCATCGGTGTCAATAAAGGTGTGACCGGCAAGTCAAGCACGAAGTTTGACAAACCGTGAGCAATACACTGCAGCCGGAGTACCATCCTTCGGGAGTGAGCTGAGGTCGAGATAAATATGAACCGGAGCCTGGAGCCAAGGTGGTGTCGGGCTCTCACCCTCTCTGAAGGTGGTAGGGAGGGCAAAATCCAATTGTCGAAGCAGGCGACGGAAGCGGACTCCGGGGGGCAGCAGGGCAGACACATACAACCCGTACTGACGGTCGAGAGAATCGGCGAAGAAGGACTGGTAAGAGGGGTGGTTGGGCATAGACAACAGCCGGCAGGCATACCGACACAGCAGTACGTCGCGCCGGTAGGTCAATGGTAATTCGGCAGCTTCAGCATAAAGACTCTCGTCAGGACTAGTGTAGAAGGCTCCGGTCGCAAGACGTATCCCCCGATGGTGGATGGAGTTGAGCCGGCGTAAGAGGGATGGCCGAGCAGACGAGTAGACGAAGCTCCCATAATCCAGCGTTGATCGGACTATGGACCGATACAAGCAAAGCAGGACAGTGCGATCCGCTCCCCAAGATGAACCGCTAAGAACTCTGAGGACATTAAGGGAATGTGTACAACGGGCCACCAAATAAGAGACATGTGGAGACCAACACAGTTTCCTGTCCAACGTGAGCCCTAGAAACTTAGTTGTTTCCACGAATGGGAGAACAACGGGACCGAGATGTAAGGATGGCGGAAGGAACGCTTTACATCGCCAAAAGTTGATACAAACCGTCTTCTCTTCAGAGAACCGGAAGCCATTTGCCACGCTCCATGAGTAGAGGCTGTCTAGACAACGCTGAAGGCAGCGCTCCAGGAAGCATGTTCTCTGGGCACTGCAGTAGATCGCGAAGTCATCGACAAAGAGAGAGCCTGAGACATTAAGTGGAATACATCCATAATTGGATTGATCGCGATGGCAAAAAGGGCTACGATCAAGACGGAGCCCTGAGGCACTCCGTTCTCCTGGAGGAAGACGTCGGACAATACGGAACCCACACGTACCCTAAACTTTCGATCCGTTAAAAAGGAATCAATAAAAAGGGGCAGGCGACAGCGTAGGCCCCACCTGTGCATAGTGCAGAGGATACCTCCTCTCCAACAGGTATCATAAGCCTTCTCCAAGTCGAAGAACACGGCTACCGTTTGGCGCCTTCGCAAAAAGTTGTTCATGATGAATGTCGACAAGGTTACAAGGTGGTCAACAGCGGAGCGGCGGCGACGAAAGCCGCATTGGACATTAGTAAGTACCCGTCGAGATTCAAGAATCCAGACTAACCGAGCATTAACCATGCGCTCCATCACCTTACAGACACAGCTTGTAAGAGAAATGGGGCGGTAACTACAAGGAAGGTGTCTATCCTTCCCTGGTTTGGGTATAGGAACAACGACGGCGTCACGCCAACGCATGGGGACCTGACCTTCAGTCCAGACGCGATTGCAGGTACGAAGAAGGAAGCTTTTGCCCGCCGGAGAAAGGTGAGCCAGCATCTGAACGTGAATGGCATCTGGCCCCGGAGCAGAGGACCGGGACAGTGCAAGCGCACGTTCGAGTTCCCGCATAGTAAAGGGGGCATTATAAGTTTCCAGATTCAGCGAGTGGAAGGAAGGTCGCCGAGCCTCTTCTGCCTCTTTCCTGGGAAGGAAGGCAGGGTGGTAATGGGCGGAGCTTGAAACCTCCGCGAAAAAGCGGCCAAAGGCGTTGGAGACAGCCACAGGATCAACAAGGACCTCATTACCTGAGGTCAGGCCAGGTACCGAGGAGTGGGCCTTAATGCCCGACAGCCGGCGCAGGCCACCCCAAACGACGGAAGAGGGAGTAAAACTGTTAAAGGAGCTGGTGAAAGAGGCCCAACAAGCTTTTTTGCTGTCTTTGATGACTCTACGGCATTGCGCTCGGAGTCGTTTGTATTCAATACAATTCGCCAACGTAGGATGGCGGCGAAAGGTGCGTAAAGCACGTCGTCGAGCACGGATAGCGTTCCTACAAGCCTCGTTCCACCAGGGGACGGAAACGTGACGTGAGGAAGAGGTAGTACGAGGAATGGAACGTTCGGCAGCATTGATGATAACAGCCATGAGGTATTCGACCTGACTGTCACAACTGAGAAAATCGTGCTTCGGAAAGGTCGCCAGGGAGGAGTAAAGTCCCCAGTCAGCTTTCGGTATGTTCCAGCTCGAAGGATGTGGGGATGGGGTGTGGTGCAGGAGACGAACGACACAGGGGAAGTGGTCGCTTGAATAGGTGTCAGAAATGACATACCACTCGAACCGACGAGCAAGAGTGGTAGAACAGATCGAGAGGTCCAAGTGGGAGTAGGTATGAGTAGAGTCCGAGAGGAAAGTTGGGGCGCCAGTATTGAGGCAGACAAGATTGAGATGGTTGAAGACATCCGCCAAGAGTGAGCCTCTTTGACAGGATGCAGGAGAGCCCCAAAGGGGATGATGGGCATTGAAGTCGCCAAACAATAAAAACGGCGGGGGAAGCTGAACGATCAGGTGCACCATGTCAGCCCGACTAACAGCAGATGACGGTGGATTGTAGATGGTACAAACTGAAAAAGTAAAAGCAGAAAGAGTAATACAGACAGCTATTGCTTGGAGTGGGGTGGTCAATGGGATGGGATGGTAATAGACATCGTCCCGAACGAGCAACATGACCCCACCATGAGCTGGGATACCGTCCGCAGGGGTGAGGTCATACCGCTCCGAGGTATAGTGGGTAAAGGCAATATGGTCAGTTGGGCGCAACTTGGTTTCCTGGAGACCAAGGACGAGCGGACAGTGCAGGCGGAGGAGCAATTGTAATTCCTCCCAATTAGATCGAATACCTCTTATGTTCCAATGTAACAAGGCCATCGCTAGTCAAAAAGTTGGGGGAATGAGACGGGGGAAGAGCTGGTCACCTCGACGGCCGCAGAGGGCCAGGTTGCGAGGGAACAACGCTACAACCGGCGGGAGGCGGATCCGGTTCCATCGAGTCGTCGCCAGCTGCGGCCGCTGTCCCTGGTTGTGTAGGAGGGGCAGCATCATTTGCCGACGAGAGGCCAGCTGAGCGCCTGGCAGCAGAGCGTCCCAGCGAAACTGAGGATGGCCGGGAGCAGCAACTCACGGATGGAGCGTCAGACGAAACGCGCCGGGGTGGAGAGGGGGAGAGAGACTTCTTCTTGGAGGCCCACAGGGATGGTGGGCTGGACCCGAAGAAGGTCCTCACGCGCGGGGTCCGTTTTGGAATGCCGGACCTCGGAAGCTGGGGTCCGGAACGTTTCCCCGATGGACGCCTGAGAAGGGGATCGCTTCTCAGGCAACGGGGGGGGGGGAGGAGGAGGAGGAGGAGGAGGAGGAAGGGTGGCCGCTGGGGCAAAGGGGGCGGGGGCCATGGGGGAGGAAGATTTGGAAGGGAGGGATTTGGGAGGCGGAGGCAGAGCCCCCTGATGGGCGGAAGAGGCAGAGGGGGGACAGGATAAGGGTGAGGATACGCGGAAGGAGTGGACACAACTGAGGCAAACGAAGTGGTCAATGGTACGGGATGGAGGCGGTCATACTTCTTCCTGGCCTCAGAATAAGAGAGCCGATCCAAAGTTTTGAGTTCTTGTATCTTCTTCTCCTTCTGATAGGCGGGGCAGTCTGAGGATCTAGGCGAGTGGATGCCAGGACAATTAATGCACTGAGGTGGTGGGGTGCATGTATGTTCCTCACCAAGAGGACGTCCACAATCGCCACAAAGGGGCTCAGCCTCACACCGTGACGACATGTGCCCAAAGCGCAAACACCGAAAACAGCGCACAGGAGGCGGGACGTAAGGTCGCACGTCACACCGGTAGCACATCACCTTTACCTTCTCTGGGAGAACGTCCCCCTCGAAGGCGAGGATAAAGGCCCCGGTGTCGATGCGACAGTCTTTGGGGCCGCGCTGGACTCGCCGGACGAAATGCACGCCTCGGCGCTCCAGGTTGGCCCTGAGCTCCTCATCAGATTGTAGCAGGAGGTCACGATGAAAAATAACCCCCTGCGTCCTATTTAGTGCCAGATGCGGGACAATGGACACTGGGATGTCCCCTAGGCGGTCGCACGCCTGGAGCGCCGCCGACTGTGTGGCGGAGGTGGTCTTGATAAGAACGGACCCTGAACGCATCTTGCTGAGAGCCTCGATTTCCCCGAAGATGTCCTCAATGTGCTGAACAAAGAACATGGGCTTGGAGGTGGCGAACGTCCCCCCATCGGTTCGAGAACAGACCAAATAGCGGGGGAAGTACTTCGCCCCAAGCCGGCGGGCCTGTCCCTCCTCCCAAGGAGTGGCCAAGGGGGAAAGGGCAGGAGAACCAGAACTAGAAACGGTACCTTTTCTTTTGAAAGACTCGGCCGCAGAGCGACCTGATGCGTGTTGACGTTTCATCTGCGAAATGTCCGCCCCGATACCACTCACTCCGACCAGGGGCTCTCCCCACGGGCGCCACCCAGCCTCAGCAAGGGCCACCTGGCAGGATGACCGTTGCCGGGAGTCCTGATGCCCCAAGGAGACGGGCATCTACTCCTTGGCCGACGTGGGGAGGGTGCAGCTCAGGTATCAGCAGTATGATCCCTGTGTTGTCAGGGGGCTACAACCTATAGGGTACATGACGACCCCACCACAACGGGCTGGCTACCGTGCTGGATTTCTGGTGCAATGGAAAGTCCATCCTGATCGCTGGTGCAGATGGGGATGCACTATGGGCGTAACTTGTACAACCCATCAGGCGTTTAGGCCCAATTTGAGGAACAGTGGGTATGGTTACAACGCCGGTGCAATGCTGAGTGCCAAGGTCTTAGTGCACTTAGGACCAGTGGTACACCACGTAAGGTGTCCTTCCCCAAAAGGCTCATACTTCTGTAGAATTTTGAAAAATTGAGGTCAAACCCCAAGGGGGACCATCACATGGAAGGCCGAAACGGTTGAAACTCCTTTTAGTCGCCTCTTACGACAGGCAGGAATACCTCGGGCCTATTCTTACCCCGGACCCGCAGGGGACCAACTGGGCGGTGCTCTCAGCTACCCTGGCGGATATTTTGAACACACCCTGTGATGGTAAATTGTCTCGTTGATGGGCAGAATCCACATAACTAATATACTTACTTGTGTTTTTCTTTGGTGTGTGTTACCACAGGCATTGTGCAAGTGTCGGAATGGGAACTTTTCAAAAGACGAGATCGCGTGAATGGCTCGCACCACAATCCTGCAACAAACACAACTGACATTGTAATTTACCCCACGTTTAGTGTGTTAATGTCAACAGGCATTGTTTCATTTAAAGAAGCGTACATTATCACAAAAAATACATTTTCCAGTTATTATTACAATCTGTTTATTGGCTAACAATACGAGCCGCTGACTAGCAATCTGATATTTAAAAACTGCACATCAATAGCCCTTTCCATTTCCTAAATACATGTGGTGCAAGTTTTAGACTTGTCCTGTATATTCTATGTTGTGGAAACACATATCCGTTACAAAGTATTCGTTACTCGTTGCTCTCGTTACTGAACGCTTTTACTGATGCAGCCATTACACGTAAATACGTTTCTGTTTTCCTACCAAATTGTGTGTATAACTGCACACCTGAACGCGCCTCTTGAGTAGGATCTCTTTCCCTATTAAATTTTCCTTTTCTGCATACTTACGAACAGTCTTCAAGGTTGCGCAAGCGGTAATAGTTACAGACAAAGTTGAAAGAGTAGAGTTGGTTATCATCCGAAAATAGTTCCAAACTGAATAGCCACGGCGCTGCTTCACGTAGTCCTCTACAGGTAAACACGGCGTTGGGCCTCTGCAGTGACAAAGCATGGCGACGTACGGTGTGTGCGAGCCACATGCGGTAATTCTGCTAAAATCCCTGTTTGCCGCTGTGGGGAGTCGAAAAGCCGGTGATTTGCCATATGACGGAAGCTCGTAGCGTTTGAAACTAACTGTGGATTGCGAATACAGCCGACTCCGGCCTAGTGAGACATGAATTGAAAGCGGGAAGGAAACGTGAGAGTAGCGAAACGTTTCAGACAGTAACGAAACAATACCTCGAATCCCCTGGAAAATTCGTCACTCAATAACGAACACACACAATATGCGGTTGGCTTAATTGTGAACGGCCACCCTGATGCAGGTGAGATGGAGTTCTGCAGGTGAAACATACGAGTAGACCCAAACGCATGTCCCGCATGACTTGTAAGCTACAGAACATCTACAAACGATGGTTATTATTTATTGTGGCCTTCAGTCCGAAGAGTGATTTGGTGCAGCTCTCCATGCTACTCTGTTCTGTGCAAGCCTCTTTATCTTCTAATACCTACTGCAACCTATATCTTTTCTAACATGTTTGCTGTGTTCATTTCTTGGTCTCCCATAACGATTTTTAGCTCTCCCTCTCCCACATTTCCCTCCAACACTAAATTCGTGATCCCTTGATGCCTCAGACTGTCCAATGAACCGATCCCTTCTTCTAGTCAGGTGCCATAAACTTCTTTTCTGGTAAATTCTTTTCAGTACCTCCTCATTAGTTAGGTAAACTAATCATCATTTTTTTTGTAGCACAACATTTAGAAACCTTCTATTCTCTTCTTATCTAAACCGTTTATCGTCCACGTTTCACTTCCACACACGCCTATGCTCCAGACAAATATCTTCAGAAAATAATTCCCTTACTCTTGATTTCATATTTGACGTCAATAAATTTCTCTTCTTCAGAAATGCTTTTCTTGCCATTTCCAGTCTATATCTTACATCGTCTCTGCTTTGGCCACCATCAGCTGCTTTTCTGCCCAAATAGCAAATCTGATCTACTACTTTAAGTATCTCATTTCCTTATCCAATTCCTTCAGCATCACCTGTATTAAAACGACTAATTTCCATTAGCCTTGTCTTGCTTTAGTTGATGTTGATCTTATATCCTCTTTTCACGACACTGTCCGTTCCATTTAACTGCTCTTCCAAGTCCTTAGCTGTCTCAGAAAAGCTCAAAATGGTTATTTCTCCTCCCCGAACTTTAATCCTTACTCCACAGTTTTCTCTGGTTTCCTTTACTGCTTGCTCAGTGTGCAGATTGAACAACACTGGGGATAGGCTGCGACCCAGGCTCACCGCTTTCTTAATCATTGCTTCAAATGTTCAGATGTGTGTGAAATCTTATGGGACTTAACTGCTAAGGTCATCAGTCCCTAAGCTTACACACTACTTAACCTAAATTATCCTAAGGACAAACACACACACACCCATGCCCGAGGGAGGACTCGAACCTCTACCGGGTTCAGCCTACGCTTTGCCGGCCGGGATGGCCGAGCGGTTCTAGGCGCTACAGTTTGGAACCGCGCAACCGCTGCGGTCGCAGGTTCGAATCCTGCCTCGGGCATGGGTGTGTGTGATGTCCTTAGGTTAGTTAGGTTTAAGTAGTTCTAAGTTCTAGGGGACTGATGACCATAGATGTTAAGTCCCATAGTGCTCAGAGCCATGTCATGTCATGGTTTCTGCACAAGTTGTAAATAGGCGTTTGGTCTCTATTTTACCCCTGAGACCTTCAAACTTTGAGCGGGATAATTCCGGTCAGCATTATCAAAAGCTTTCTCTAATTCCACAGATGCTATAAACGTAAGCTTGCCTTTTCTTAACCTGTCTTCTGAGTTTCTTACTATAGCACAGAAAAATAAATAGTCACGTAGGATCAAGCAAAGAAGAGAAAGTCCGACAACGTGCTTCCACGAGAAAATCTCACAAAAAAAAATGTGTAAAAAATGAAACGTAGCAGGCCACGTCGATTACTGCTATACTCGCAATGTAAAAAAACGAACATGTGACTCTTGGCAATTTTGTGTCAGTCCCCTGACAGCTGTTGGTTAGTATCTTCTGCATATAAAGTTCTCGTTCTGTTGTATCTTTTGTGAAACAGTGAAGCCTTGGAAAGAAATTGTAGCTACGTTTCTCCTTTTTTATTCTCATTATTGCGCGTCTGGAAGTACTAGCGGTTCCTGCAACCGTCTCAAGCACACTTTTAATGAGATTTTTGCCTCTCTGCTTGCCTTTTCTGGCATAAATTTAATGACATTGTGCCGCATGTTTCAAAATTAATATCGGAGTCCTAAGGCTTTGTAGCATTTGTTACATTCAATTTACAATCATAAATAATACGTCAAATGAAATAGAAACTCAAACAGTTTTTCTTAAAAATGTTCAATATGTCACACGCACATATCGAGTTGATAGATGAGTAGTTCCCAAACCTTGATCAGTGAGTCTGGAGTAATTGTTGCAACAACTGCTTCAGTCCTCTCTCTTAAAGCGGGAAGTCAGATCGCAGAGGAGATACGTATACGTCATCCTTTACCAACTCCCAAATGTACAAACGAATTGCGTCAGATCAAGCGAACGTGGAGGCCATGCGAAAGGAGCTCTGTCACCCGACTCCTTGCGGCCAGTTCAGCATCGTCTTGCTGCCAGATTGAGTTCTCTGGTGCAGTTCCTTCCAATTGAGGAACGAGGCGTAGCTCTAGCGCAGCAGTATAAGAAACACCAGTCACAGTTACCTCTCCGAAAAAAGGAAGCCCTACAAACTTTCCCCTGAGACCTGGCACGAGGAAGACACAGGCACTGCAATATTTACCGACACCGGACAAGTGACTTTCAGTTAAGATGTCTACCCTGTACGGGAATATACAGGGGAATCACCTAGAACTTGCACCACAGATATTTCGGAAACGGATACCGTTATTAATGTGCGTTTTTCACAAAATAGGTTGGTAGCCAGGGACTTGTTTTGTTAGCCAGTAACCGGCCGGAGTGGCCGTGCGGTTCTAGGGGCTACAGTCTGAAACCGAGGGACCGCTACTGTCGCAGGTTCGAATCCTGCCTCGGGCATGGATGTTTGTGATGTCCTTAGGTTAGTTAGGATTAATTAGTTCTAAGTTCTAGGTGACTGATGACCTCAGAAGTTAAGTCGCATAGTGCTCAGAGCCATTTGAACCATTTTTTTTGTTAGCCAGTAAACACATTGTAATGGTACTTGGGAACTGTAATTTTTTTTGCAAACATACAGTTTTTAAATAGAACAATACCTATTGACATTAACAAGCGAAACGCAGAATAAATTAGAATGTCAGTGGTGTTTGTGGAAAGTTTCTAATGCGAGTCGTTTACGAGATGACGTATTTTGAGAAGTACCCACACCGACACTGGTTTGCGCCCTTCAGTCTGCGTGGCTCCAAGGTACGATGTTGTTGTGTTTCCTTACAGTGAGCCTGTGTTTGAGCGGCTGATCCCGGCGGAGGTTCGAGTCCTCCCTCGGGTATGGGTGTGTGTGTCTGTTTGTCCTTAGGATAATTTAGGTTAAGTAGTGTGTAAGATTAGCGACTGATGACCATAGCAGTTAATTCCCATAAGATTTCACACATCTTTGAACCTGTGTTTTCCTTAAGTTCGATGCAACTTGCTAGTCAGTTTGTGCGTTACAGTCCAAGGAGTAGGTAGTGAGTGGACGATAAGATTTACCAGTGCAGAAAAAGCCGACATGCTGATGGTGTATGGACAGTGTAGGAAGAATGCAGTTCGCTCTTGTAGGTTGTATGCGCCAAGATATCCCTATGCGCGTCAACCATCTCGGCAATTATTTATCAACATCTTCAACCCGTTACGTGAAAGTGGTAGTGTAATACCTAGACAATGTAACAGAAGAAAACTAGTGACGACAGGAGACGTGAAATTGACGTTCTTGCTATTGTTGCAGTTGGTCCGCACGACAGCTTCGGCGCAATCTCATGAGGAGGTTAAGGTTCCATCCCTGTCACATCTGTCTCCATTAAGAACTGTATGGAAAAGATTAAGGGAATCGTGTCAATTTCTGTATATGGGCATTAAGACAGTCTACTCCACACGAACACACACCATAAAAAGTTTTGCATCAAACCGGTTCCCAGAACTTCTGGAGATAGACGTTGACTGGATACTGTATCACAGACACCGTCCCTTTGACTGTTCAGAGATATCACTAAACCCGTCCAAAGATGTAAACAACAATGCATGAGCAGCGCATATTTTACTAAGGGGATCCGACTGCCGATCAGTTCCAGTCATTCCACCAGGAAGAAGGTACACGTCTCGTGTTGCCTGTAGTTCAGCAATGCCTAGACGGTCAACACTGAGGTTCGATCGCGTCCGCATTGTTACTTAGTGCCAGAAAGGGCTCTCAACAAGGGAAGTCTCCAGGCGTCTCGGAGTGAACCAAAGCGATGTTGTTCGGTCACGGAGATACAGAGAGATAGGAACTGTCGATGACACGCCTCGTTCACGCCGCCCAAGGGTTACTACTGCAGTTGATGGCCACTACCTATGGATTATGGCTCGGAGCAACGCCACCAAGTTGAATAATGCTTTTTCTGCAGCCACAGGACGTCGTGTTACGACGCAAACTGTTCGCAATAGGCTGCATGATGTGTAACTTCACTCCCTACGTCCATGGCGAGGTCCATCTTTGCAACCGCGACACCATGCAGCGCGCAACAGATGGGTCCAACACCATGTTGAATGGATCGCTCAGGACTGGCATCACGTTCTCTTCACCGATGTGTCTCGCATATGCCTTCAACCAGACAATCGTTCGAGACGTGTTTGGAGGCAACCCGGTGAGACTGAACGCCTTAGACACACTGCCCAGCGAGTGCAGCAAGGTGGAGGTTCCTTGCTGTTTTGGAGTGGCATTATGTGGGGCGACGTACGCAGCTGGTGGTCATAGAAGGCGCCGTAACGGCTGTATGATACATGATACAAGAATGCCATCGTCCGACAGATAGTGCAACCATATTGGCACCATATTTTGGCGAGGCATTCGTCTTCATGCACGACAGTTGGCGCCTCCATCGTGCACATCTTGTGAGTGACTTCCTTCAGGATAACGACATCGCTCGACTGGGGTATCCAGCATGTTCTCCACACATGAACCCTATAGAACATGTCTGGGATGGATTGAAAAGGGCCGTTTATGATGGACGTTACGCAACAACCACTCTGCGGGATTTGCGCCGAATCGCCGTTGAGGAGTAGGACAATCTGGACTAACAGTGCCTTGATGAACTTGTGGATGGTATGTCACGACGAATACAGGTATACATCAGTGCAAGGGATGTGCTACTGGGTACTAGAGGTACCAGTGTGTATAGCAATCTGGACTACCACGTCTGAAGGTCTCGCTGTATGGTGGTACAACACGCAATGTGAGGTTTCCACGTGCAATAAAAAGGGCGGAAATGTTGTTTATGTTTGTCTGTCTTCCAATTTTTTGTACAGATTCCGGAACTCTCCGAACGGAAGTGATGCAGAACTTTTTTTGATGTGTGCATCATGTATCTGGTTTGGTGATGAAGCCAAGTTTACCAATCATGGCCAGGTAAACCACCAAAACATGCACTACTGCTCAGTTGACAATCGCCGTTGGCTACGTCAGAGAGAACATCAGCGTCCAATGAGTGTAAACATGTGGTGTGTGATAGCGAACTACCAGTTCACAGGTCTGTTTTTCATAGACGAAACACTGGACGTGGGCCAGTGTCGCAGCCTCCCAACAGACCTCCTTCCACGGATGCTATAAGACATGCTAGGAGGAATCTCTGGTACCAACATGATTACTGCCCAGCCCATAGTGCACCAAGTACTACGGCATGTCTTCACAAATTGACTCAAAATCGTTTGATTGGGTGGAGGGGACGTGTACCTCAGCCGGTCCATTCCCTGGATTTGACGCCTGTAGACTTCTTTCTGTGGGAAAAGCTGAAAGACGATGTCTTCAACCACATAGCAACTACAACCGATGACATGCATAGACATATTACTGCAGGCAGCTCTGGCATTTCCACTGAAATGTTTTCACGTGTGCAGGAGTCGTTCCATGCCAGATTGGAAGCGAGTATTTCCGCTGCCGATGACCATTTTGAACAGAAACTGTGATGGTAATTTGTCTCGTTACTGGTCAGAATCCACATAACTAGTATATGCACTAGTGTATGTTCTTTAGTGTGTGCTACCACAGGGATTGTACAAGTGTCGGAGTGGTTACTTTTCAAAATACGAGTTCTCGTAAACTAATTGTACTAGAATTCTGCAATAAATATCACTGAGACTCTAATTTACCCTACTTTTAGTTCAAATGGTTCAAATGGCTCTGAGCACTATGGGACTTGACATCTATGGCCATCAGTCCCCTAGAACTTAGAACTACTTAAACCTAACTAACCTAAGGACATCACACAACACCCAGTCATCTACTTTTAGTTGTTTAATTTCAACTGTTTAAAGAAAAAATGCATTACACAAAAATTCCACTCTCTAATTATTATTACACTCTGTTTAGTGGCTGATAATACGAGCCCTTGACTACCAATTCATTCGTGGAAACCACATATAATAACCCTTTCCATTTCCACAATATTTTCGGTGCAAGTTTTAGGTGATTCACATTGTATATAATGGATGTACGAGTGCTAGTTATATAGACACATGGTTCACAATAAATGAAAGTTTGCGTCTGGCTGTGAGGCGTGCTCGGATAGCCTAAAGGTAAGGCGACAAGCGGGAAATCCGAGCTCGAGTCCCGGCCCGACACAAATTTTCACTGACCTCATTACATTATACAGATGATGCTTGTCCATATTCGCAACTGCGAATACACTGGATATTTACAAACTTAGTTGTTTCGGAAATGCTTCCACCCTTGGCCCGATAGCCAATGATCATGCCCTTTCGCTCTGTTTACGAATTACGACAATGGCAGCACTTTTTTCCGCGTTCCCTGAAACACTTTATATACTCTCCACCGCTAGTGGTGCCGTCCGCAAGTGGTTATAGCACGCTGATGTCGAACATAGATGATGACTGGAGGGTGTATAATGGCTTGCGTCTGACTATGAAGAACTTTCTATGGACCTGCGGTAGTGAAGAGGTAGCAACTAGTAAACGATGTCGAGAGGTCGGCCGACAACAGCCTACTTAGGCGGTCGCTCCTTCGGAACAACAGGATGGGCTCGCCCAACTGCGCAGGCTCCACATGTCTGCAGTCCTGGTACGACTGAAATCCCGATGCCAAAGTGCTGTAGCTCTCTGTGAGCGAGACAAAAACAAAATGGTGCAGACAGCATCCTTATTAACTGGCCGCTGTGAATCAGACGCTAAAAGTGGTCAGCTCACCAGAGGAAAAGTGCAGAATTGATGTGACATAGCAAGAACTATCGATAACCAATGGTGGTTGCCTTGTCCTCTAGAATGGGGCAAATAGGACGTCCAAGAAATCTCTACTTGCGTCTCCACATTACTGCAGAGGAAGGAAAGCAAATTTGGTTTGTTGAAGGAAGCTGACGGAATAGCATCCTAACTAAAGTGTGACCACGAGGCTCTTTATTTGGAACGTTCAGGTATATTAGTCTGAAGACTCTGTTTTAGAAAGTCTGTGAACCAAGCAAATGTATGTATGCCAACAATTTGTTGAAAGAGGCAAAAGGGAACTCTAGGTAAGAGTTAAGAAAAGTAAGCGGAATGTTATACTATTGCTTCACACTTCGTGCTCAGAAAATAAACTAAAAAATCTGCTGATAAAATAGTCTACTTTGCACTCAAAGGGAATCTCACGTATAAGAAACTCGACAGTAAGAATAAGTGAGTGGATCAGGAGATGAGCAGTAACAAGGCATTTGATATTCCACGTCGACAAGAAACAAAATTTTAATAAACATACAGAAACTAGCGGAAAAGTGCTCGTATTGGATCTCAAATAAAGGCTAATATCGTTCTGTTTTAAAAGAGGGTGATTTTACCTACCTCAGCATCTTTAAAAATTTCCCAAAAATTTTGGTATGTGAACACATCTGCGCTTTTTTTATGCTGAGCGAGAAGGAGACTGTGGCGGTGAGAAGAGGTGGAAAAGTATTAAATTCGTGAAGATAGTAGACAGTGATTGTGTAACAGGAAGTGTGAAGAGGACAATGACCCTGTGAGAGAAAGAGAGTGACAGTGGCAATAGAACATAGTTGACAGTGACAGAAGAGTACTAGGAAAAGAGTAAAGGAGACTGTAATAACAGGAGTGGAATTAAGAGACGAAGAAAGTGGAAGTAGCTGAGAGTTAATGATAATGTGAGACAGAGGCAATGACAATGACAACAAGGAAGAGCGTGATAGTGACAATGAAAAGAGACAGTAGCACTGCAAAGGAATGAATGAGATAGTAGCAGTAAGACAGAGCAGGAAGGAGACAGTGACAGTGAAAAGAGGCAGCAGCAGCAGGACAGATTGAGGAGACTTTGGCTATGAGACAGAAGATAGTGACAATTAAACACAAAGAGATAATGACAGTGAGCTGGGGTGAATGAGTGAGAATGGCAAAGTGGGATAGGATTGATATGAGTGACTTACAGCGATGTACTAATGGGTGTGGGCGAGTTACAGTTATGGGGCTTGTAAGAGTGAGATGCCAGTTGCATGTTGAAAACAGCGCGAATATCTTCGAAAGTCAAAATTCTTGGGAACATTTTTAAAGTTGCTCATGACGGTAGAATGAGGCCGCTGGTAGTCCACTTTTCAGCCAGAGTCTTTTAAAACAAGAACATATTAACCTTTTTTGTACTCCGATAGGAGCATTTTTCCGCTGGTTGCCTTCTTTTCCTTGTACAGCAGGGCATGCCGCTCACCTGAAAAGAACTGTATGGATCAGTAAAATTTTAGTAGTTTGTTTGTGTGAAATCCAAATTTCAACTAATCTTACACTTCCCACCAGGTATTATACGCGTATTTTACAAATACGTGAAGGGTAAATTGGAAACTCTGTATCTCGAAAACGGATAAAGATACCAAGAAAATTTTCAAAGTTGTTTGAGGTCGGGAACTTAGGAATGTGTCGTAAAAATTACAGCCCTATGCTCTACGCAACAGTTTCTGAATCCGAGGGGTTGGTAACCAAAACCCATGTTTCGTCAGGAACAGCCCACGAACTAAGTGGTACCTCCATGAGCCTCTTAAACGTGCACCATAGACCGCGTATAATGCAAAAAGAATCAAATGATTTGTTCCATTTCCCTAAGGTGGGCGAAGTGTGTAATATTCGAACTCTGACCCTGTACTGTAAGGTAGTTACAGCAAGATGATTCTTCTGTTGCTTATACAAATTATCCCTGTCCCAAAGGCTGTCGAAAACACTTGATCCTATCTTTCTATCACCAACAGAACACGGGATATCAGCACCATGAAAATCCCGTTATTATTCTTGGCGTTTTGCAACGTACACTGACAGAAAAAATCGGAATAGCAAAAAATAATTAACGTAAAGCATCGAAATTTCGGGACTATTTTTTTCTAGGTAACATATTTAAGTGATTAAATTACAAGATCACAGGTAAATGTAAGCGCGAGATGAGCCATTGCAAACACATTTGCATTGGCTCATGCTGATACATTAATAACCGATTTAACCGCCAGAATGCTGGATACAAGCATGCAAACGTGCTTGCATTGTGTTGCACAGGTGCCAGATGCCAGGTTGTGGGAGGGGGTTCCGTATCTGTTCCACTGGTCGGTCAGTATAGGGACGGTTAATGCTGCTTGTGGATGTCGCTGGAGTTGTCTTTGGATGATGTCCCAAATGTGCACGTTTGGAGACAGATCTTGTGATCGAGCAGACCAAGGCAGCATGTCGACATTCTGTAGAGCATGTTGAGTCACAACAGCGATATGTGGGCGAACGTTGTCCTGTTGGAAAACACCCTTAGGAATGCTGTTCATAAATGGCAGCACAACAGGTCGAATCAACAGACTGACGTACAAATTTGCAGTCAGATTGCGTGGAATAACCACGAAAGTGCTCTGCTGTCATGCAAAATCGCACTCCAGACCGTAACCCCAGGTGTAGGCCCACTGTTTCTAGCACACACACAGACTGGTGGCAGGCTCTTAGCTGGACTCCTCCTAACCATGGCACGGCCATCATTGGCACCGAGGCAGAACGAGCTTTCATCAGAAAACACAAGAGACTCACACCCTGCCCTCCACTGAGCTCTCGCTTTACATCACTGACGTCACAAATGGTGGTGGTCTGGGATTAGTGGAATACGCGCCACAGGGCGTCTGGCTCGGAGCTGTCTTCGAAGTAACCGACTTAAAACAGTTCGTTGTTTCACCGTGGTGCCAACTGCTGTTGAGATTGCTGTAGCGATGCACATACGCTGCACACGATGGTCTTCCCTCTTGACAGTGCCACGTGGCTGCCTGGAGCCCGGTCTTCTTGCCACTGTAGACTCTCGTGACCACCTCTGCGAGCAATCCTGTGCAGTGGCTTAATCCTGTCAGGTCTTTCTGCAATACCGTAGAAGGAACATCCAGCTTCTCATAGCATTATTAAACGACCCCATCCAAATTCTATGAGGCGTTCTTGATTAACATCAACTCACCACGTCCAATCTCAAACTAACGATCACGACCGTTATAGCGGTTATTTAAATCAAACTTGTTTTGGATCCTCATAGTGGTGCTACTAGCGCCACTCTTACGCGGCTGGTGCGAAATTCGAATAGATGTCCCATCTAAAGACACAAGCATATTCTATCACGAAGCCGTACTTGCCTCTCTAGTAGGTCGTGTTGCAAGTCTGTGGCCATATAAGGGTAACACGAGTAAAGCCTAAATAAGTCATAAAAGTGAGATACGAGGGTTGGAACTTTAATAGTGGCAACTATTTATTTACAGCTCGTACAAAATAGATGCAGGTTTCTAAGTTTTACTGACATTCAAAGTAGTCACCAGCATTGCGTATAACCAGTTGCCAGCGATGTGGAAGTCGTAGGATACTCTTAGCAGTGCCAGTTGTGTTGACAGTTCGAGCGGCGCGGTCTGTTGCCCGACGAATTTGTATCAGTTCTGAAGCGAATGCCGTGAAGCGTTTCCTTCAGTTTAGAAATAGAGTTGAACTCAAAGGGCTTAAATCAGGGGAGTGCAGTAGGTGGTATAGCACTTAGCAGCCCCATCACTCAAATAAATCAGTAGCAGCTTGCACTGTACGTGCTTGACCATTGTCCTGCAAAATGATGGTCAGGTCCTGCAGAAAGTGAAATCACTTCTGTCTCTAAGCTGGTCGTAGGTTATGTTCCAAAAATGAACACCATAGAGACAGAAGTACTCACACTTTCTGCAGGACCTGACCATCATTTTTCAGGACAATGCTCAAGCAAGTACAGTGCAAGCTGTTACTGATTTGTTTTACTGATGGGCCTGCTAAGTGCTATACCACCTACTGCACTCCCCTGACTTAAGCCCTGGTAAGTTCAACTCGATTTCTAAACTGAAGGAAACACTTCAAGGCATTCGCTTCACAGCTGCCACAAATTGGTCGGGCAATAGACCGCGCCGCTCGAACTGTCAACACAACTGGCACTGCTAAGAGTATCCTACGACTTCCACATCGCTGACAACGGCTTATACACAATGCCGGTGACTGCTTTGAAGGTCAGTAAAATTTTGAAACACGTATCTATTTTGTACGAGGTATAAATAAATAGTTGCCACTATTAAAGTTCCAACCCTCGTAGATATAAGGACAGAGATCAAACGCAAAGGAAGAAATTTCTTCACGCTTAATGAGAAAGTGGCAGAGATACTGGTATGCAGGTAAAACAGGACCTCAGGTCTAAGAGTTCTTTCGAAGTTGAGGGGTACCGTACGTTTTCTTACAGGACATACACCTTACCCCACGTGTCTGAACAAAAATGGCGACGTTTCAACTGTAATAGAGACTATGGAGAAATTGGAACGTCGATCACGTTGCTCCGGCTCAAATGTTCAAATGTGTGTGAAATCTTATGGGACATAACTGCTGCGGTCATCAGTCCCTAAGCTTACACACAACTTAACCCTAATTATCCTAAGGACAAACACACACACTCGTGCCCGAGGGAGGACTCGAACCTCCGCCAGGATCAGCCGCACACTCCATGACTGCAGTGCCTTAGTCCGCTCGGCTAATCCCGCGCGGCTCCGGTTCAAAGACATTCCTCAGTACGAAGGAGGTTAAATTGGGGACAAAACATTTTATAGAAAATTAGAGAATGAATCGTTGTGGCGTAAGTTAAACGTGATAGCCAAGAAACTATCCAAGAGTGAGCTGAAGATTTATCTTCGAGCGGAAAGTCAGATTCACCGCAAGGAACTACATTGACGACTTGAAAGAAAATGACCACTGCCCACCGCAAGACTGAATACCGCCTGTTGGTGATATGGGCACGTGACGCACTAAGACAAAAATGGAAACTGAGTGCAGAGTAACGTAGAATCAATCTAGCGCCGATATGGGCCACAAATAAAGAAAGCGCCTTTAAAATAATGAGCGGACTGTTCTGGCACGCCACTGGGGGCATTCCGTGGACGGCACTTACGATCCTTTTGTAGGTGCCACAGGTGGCGTGGCACTTACGACCAGCCAGTTTTACACCGTAGCATTATCGACCAGAGGCTCCTCTGCTGTTAAGGTTTTCTTCGACGCGGCAACAGATAGTTGTGCTGTCATTGCTGCGTGTTTTACTAGAAGAAATTTGAGCTACGCTCCTAGCAAGAAACAGCCACAATACAAATCCCAGTGAAACTCGTTTCACTCACAGCAGCTTAGTATTCCGTTACTTAATCAGGCCAAAAATAAAACACACACGCTTATGTATTAAGTCCAGAGCCAGTCATTACCATGGACAAAATGAGAAGTTATATTCGTATTACAAAATGGTCGGAAGAGCCACGACTAACACCAGCCACTATGCGTTGTGGTATTTTCAACCAGCGTCTCCCCCACGGCTACAGGTTCCTTTGATGTTCTTAAAAAAATGGGTAAAATATTTGTGGTCGCAAATACCATATTGAAGTCACAGTTTATGAATTCGCAGTTGGAAAGTCCATGACTCTCTTGGGAACGAGCACCTCGGAAAGGCAACCTTGTGGATTTTCCGATTGTAGCGTTTCCGATCCTTTTCTAGGTGCCGCATCTTGCGTGACACTAACAACCAACTTATTTTACACCACGGAATTCCCAATCACAGCCTCACCAACTCTTGCGGCTTTCTTCGATGCGGCACTGTCACTGCTGCTCATTTCACTCACAGCAATTTTAGGTGTAATCATACACTATGTGATCAAAAGTATCCGGACACCCCCACAAACATACGTTTATCATATTAAGTGCATTGTGCTGCCACCTACTGCCAGGTACTCCATATCAGCGACCTCAGTAGTCATTAGACATCGTGAGATAGCAGAATGGGGAGCTCCGCGGACCTCATGGACTTCGAACGTGGTCAGGTGGTTGGGTGTCACTTGTGTCATACTTATGTCACACTCCTAAAGATCCCTAGGTCCACTGCTTCCGATGCGATAGTGAAGTGGAAACGTCAAGGGGCAGTACAGCACAGAAGCGTACAGGCCGACATCGTCTGTTGACTGACAGAAATCACCGACAGTTGAAGATGGTTGCAATGTGTAATAGGCAGACATCTATCAAGGTCATCACACAGGGATTCCAAACTGCATCAGGATCCACGGCAAGTACTATGACAGTTAGGCGGGAGGTGAGAAAACTTGGATTTCATGATCGAATGGCTGCTCATAAGTCACACATCACGCCGGTAAATGCCAAACGACGCTGCGCTTGGTTTAAAGAGTGTAAACATTGGACGATTGAACAATGGAGTGGAGTGACGAATCACGGTACACAATGTCGCGATCTGATGGCAGGGTTTGGACATGGCGAATGCCCGGTGACCGTCATCTACCAGCGTGTGTAGTGCCAACAGTAAAATTCGGAAGCGGTGGTGTTATTGCGTGGTCGTGTTTTTCATGGAAGGGGCTTGTACCCCATGTTTTGCGTGGCACTATCACAACACAGGCCTACATTGATGTTTTAAGCGTCTTCTTGCTTCCCACTGTTGAAGAGCAATTCGGGGATGGCGATTGCATCTTTCAACACGACCGAGCACCTGTTCATAATTCACGGCCTATGGCGTAGTGGTTACACGAGAGTAACGTCCCTGTAGTGGACTAGCCTGCACAGAGTCCTGACCTGAATCGTATAGAACACTTTTGGGATGTTTTGGAACGGTGACTTGGTGCCAGGCCTCACCGACCGACATCGATACCTCTCCTCAGTGCAGCACTCCGTGAAGAATGGGCTGCCATTCCCCAAGAAATCTTCCAGCACCTGACTGAACGTATTCCTGTGAGAGTGGAAGCTGTCATCAAGGCTAAGGGTGGGCCAACGCTATACTGAATTCCAGCATTACCGATGGAGGGCGCCACGAACCTGTAAGTCGTTTTCAGCCAGGTGTCCGGATACTTTTGATCACATAGTGTATGTTTCGTGGCTAAGCACATTCTTGGAAATCGCGACATATTCGGAAAAACAGCAGAATATTTGTGACAAGCAGTAATACAAATGTTTTTGCTTCTCATTTCACTTGCAGCAATTCAACCTTTCGCATTTTAATTGGATAAAATGTGAAGAGATGGTTAAAAAACGATCGCAAAGGCCACTGCTGGCACCAACCTATTCTGCTCGTGGTATTTACAACCAGAGCCTCCCCTACAATTCTTCCCAAATATTTGTAGTCGGAAACACCACGTTGACGTCACAGATCGCAGAGTCAACGAGTGGAAAGTCAGCGACACTGAAACGGCAAAATAGGTTGCCTGCTTGTGTGTTACTGTCATGAGCATCAATGGAAAGTGGTTGAAGATCAGTGAGCTCACGAGTAAACGATAAGTAATGGAAGTCTGCGTCTCAGCACACAAGGTGGTGATCGAAGACTTGCTTACTCTGTAAAGCAGGATGGGTGGCGATCTGTAGTAGATGTGACGATAGAGTATAATGGTGGTGCAGCCATAAGTGTTTTCCAGCATATTCAGTGCACAGTGCTCCACAGAAGATGCCCTATACGTGTTCGCATGTTCACCCACCGACGTAGTCTATTACAATTGTAGTGGGCACGGGATCCTCTAGGTTGGACCGTGGATCAGTGAAAATGTATCTCCTGATCGGATGAGATACGTTTCTTGTTATACCCTGTCGATTGTCGTGCCCAGACACGTCGTCAGCTATACGAATGGCTGCTCGAAATTTGCCCCTCACCACGCAAGCGGGCTGGTGAGGGCAATATTATGCTACAGGGGTCACTCACGTGAAATTCCATGGGACACGTGGTGGTAATCAAAGGCAGCATGATGGCTGTGGGTTAAGTCATTGTTGTGGATCACCCGCATCCCTTCGTTCTTGATGTCTTCCCCTACGACAATGTTCCTCCCAGCAGGATAACTGTTCCTGTCACTAGAATAGTGCTACAGCAGCTTGAGGAGCATGATAGTTGAGACTTGTAGGCTCTTATCGCTCTTCTTGTCTGGAAGGGGTTGTAAGCTTTGACAGAGCTACACCGAAAGAGCTAGAGGGATGCGTGGAAAGGGCAAGTGGTGTAAGTGGGTGGTGCTCGGAACCCCGGGGGGCAGTGGTGAAGTGGCGGCTCAGCCAGGTACTTGCAGGTGAGAAGCAATACCAAGTGCAAGCGGGGCGAGCGGGGGCCTGATGTGGCGCGGCAGCGAGAGTGCATTTTACGCGGTTGGCCGCCCGGCATCGTATACTCAGTCACCTGCGTGGTTATTGGGTTTACCGCGTTCCCCTGGCCAATGGAGCACTTTGCTCTGGATTTAATGCACCTTGATGTCGACTGCTTGTACTGGGAGTGTGCGTGTATTAATTCATCCGGCTCTTCGTCAAGACTGCATATGATTTGGTATGAAATTTTATTGTTTGTGTAACGTAGCACAGCGTGTGACAAGTTTAGAAGCACTGTGAAACCTGCAGTAGCAGCTTGTTCTATCGCAGTACAGGAAACGCTACAAATTTAAATGGTGATTGATTCTGCACTTGTTTGTGTCTGGTTGAAGCTGTTACTCTGCGTGAATGGAACGCAAGGCATAAGCATGGTAGCATTTGCGTGTTTCGATTTCGTAATTAGCCTTTGAAACGGACGGAGACTATAATGGAAAGACATAAATTAAACGACAATGTTGTGCCTCTCACTCTATGCAGTCGCATTTGAAATTCTTGACAAATAAAAAATGGAAGGCTTTACTGTTTGATTGATCATTGTATATTGTAGTCTGATGAAAGTTACTTGTCACTTAGCCCGCCATGTTAGTCGTGCGGTCTAACGCACTGCTTTCCGTGCGGGAAGGGGTGCCGGTCTCCGGCACGAATCCGCCCGGCGGATTAGTGTCGAGGTCCGGTGTGCCGGCCAGTCTGTGGATGGTTTTTAAGGTGGTTTTCAAACTACCTCGGCGAATGCGGACTGGTTCCCCTTACTCCGAGTCAGTTACACTATGTCGGCGATTGCTGCTCAAACACTGTCTCCACGCTCGCGTACACCATAAGTTCTCTACCACGCAAACATTTGGGGCTACACTCGTCTGGTGTGAGACGTTCCCTGGGGGTTGGGGGGGGGGGGGTGTCCGCTGGGACCGAATTTGAACCGCACAATAACCCTGGGTTCGGTGTGGGGCGGCGGTGGGTTGAGTGGACTGCTGTAGCCTGTTGTGGGGTTGTGAACTACTGAGGGCTAAGACGGGGACGAAGCCTTTCCGTCGTTTCTAGGTCCGCAGTTCAATACAATACAATACCATACTTGTCACTTGTCACTTGCCGCTTTGATGTTCCCACATCCGCTGCTGGTTGCATCTCGGCAACAAACGACACCCAAACATGCGAGTCACTTTTATTTTTTAATTTAGTGGCAGTCAGGCGTGCCCATTCAGCTCGCTCAACAGCAATGTCTATTAGTACGATATGGAAGTAAGGACAACATAATACCAAGCCTCCGGGCGGCGAAAAACTGACGCGGCAGGGAACCGATCCCATGCTCCTTCGCTTATAAATCCGCCCGTCTACCGCACAACTACCGAGGAGGACACTGCGAGGAGCTACGTAAGTGCCATTACTATCCAGTCACGATATTACTGCATTTGGTCTCCCTCGGCGTTATAAGAAACGCACGGTGCCCTTATAATAAAAAAGTACAGTGGTGACTAAGGAAAGCTCACTCAATGTGGATGATTTCGAGACAGTTGTGCATTTGCTAATAAGTCGTTAAACGTGTCCTCTTGAAATACCACGATAACAACTCAATAAACCGACCTAAACACCCTCACTCTCAGGTGCAATAATATTCTGGTCGACAAATACTTACCTGAATGTGTACCGCGGAGCAGTGTTGTTAGCGGTCGCCGTGAGGTATGATGGGAACGCCAGACGCTCTGTCCACAGCTGATTCTACGTGATCAGTGAGTGAAATGCGGCAGACGACGCGTTTGTACCCCCGAATTTAAAATCAAGTCCTACCCTAACTACAAACTCGTGATGTGCAGTGTATCCGTGAAAAATGCAACAGCACTACTAACCACGCTGGTTTTGTTAACGGTGATTAAAGCCAACTTCGGCGAGCAAACTTCTGACAGAAAAATTTCAGTTTCCGCACTAAAGACAACAGTAATTTGTCGCTTTGACTGCTTACCTAAAGAATCCTTATATTAGTTGCACGACCAGTCGCGTTCCGACCTATGCCAATTTAAAGAAGTTTCGTGATTAATTCCCTCGCGATAATCTGACGTTTCTCTTTGATTTGCAAAGTAGTTGACAGCCTTGAAAAAAATCATGGTAGAAACCAGCATACAAAAGAAAAATTCTACCAGTCTGCTAGCGAACCCTACTCCTTTCACGTCACACAAACCTTTCATAGGACTATGACCAATATTCACCCACGATCCGTCGATGCAAACGATGTCCTCGGAATTAATGTCATTTACTCTCTTACTTCACGCAACAATCTGCCGCCATGTGACTTGTCTGCTCGTCCCATCGACATTTTATGGCATGAAAAATTTTTATATTTAAAACCGAGACTCTGCAGAACCAGCCGCATCAAAAGTTAGGCCTCACGCAATATAGCAGCAAAATTCAATAGCGTAGGCCTATATCTCTGATGACAATAATCATAAAAAATGGCTCCGAGCACTATGGGACTTAACTGCTGTGGTCATTAGTCCCCTAGAACTTAGAACTACTTAAACCTAACTAACCTAAGAACATCACACACACCCATGCCCGAGGCAGGACTCGAACCTGCGACCGTAGCAGCAGCGCGGCTCCAGACTGGAGCGCCTAGAACCGCACGGCCACCACGGCCGGCCAATAATTATATACATGCCCTCTAGGCACGCTTGATTTTGCGGTAGCGTAATTGACTAGCACTCCAAACATACTCCAGCCTGTGTTCGAATCTCACAGCTGTTTAAATTTTGAATGAAAATCGTTAGAAGTGGCGACCGAAGACTTTCGGCGTAAGAAGTCACGTAGTTTCCCATCCCAAGGCCAAGAGAGTGCCCCGAACCTCTGCCTGCTCTTCCGCTCTCTTTGACAACGAGACACGGTCATAGAACCCGAGGACCTAGGAAAATCGCCCGACAATATAAAATGGTGCATGATGTTCAAAATTCTGAGAAACAGTAAACTGTAGGGAAAGCCTGGTAATATGTAATATGTTCAAGAACCGAGAGGGAACAATACCACTGGAAGACAAAAAACAAAGTGGTGGGATTAAGAAGGACGTAAGACAGGGATGTTGTCTTTTCTCACAACTTTTCACTATACATCAAAGAAGCAACGAAGAAAATTAAAAAATGCTTCTAGTGTGGGATTAAAATCCAGGGTGAAATGATACCATTGATAAGATTTGCTGATGACATTGTTATCCTGAGTGAAAGTGGACATAAATTATAGGATATGTTGCATGGAATGGAAAGTCTAAAGACTACAGAATATGGAGTGAAAGTAAATCGAAGAAGGATAAAAGTAATGAGAAGTAGCAAAAATGAGAATAGTGAGAAACATAAGATCAGGATTGAGGAGTACGAAGTTGGCGAAGTCAAGGAATTCGTCTACTTAAGCGTAAAATGACCCATGATTGACCGAACAAGGAGAACATAAAAGGCGTATTAGACCTGGCAGACAGTGTATTCCTGGCCAAGTTAAGTCTACTAGTGCCAAACATAGGCTGTAATTTGAGAAAGGTAACTGTAGAGAGTAAAAACTGTAGAGCAAGACAGAATTCGAAATATATCCAGTAAATAATTGAGGACGTAGGTTAAAATGGCTATTCTGATATTAAAATGTTGGCGCAGGAGAGGAATTCGTGGCGGGCAGTGACAAACCAGTCAGAAGACTGACGACTCCGAAAATAAATAAATGAGTAAAATAAAAAGTGACACCGAATCTTCTCTTGTTACTCGTTTCAGAATATTTTCCTTTTGCCCACCGTATGAGGACAAGTAGGCTCTGCTTCACTTCCCTCCTTCTCTATCTTTGTTTACCAGCACAAATTACGTTCATTTCAGTAATCTTAACCATGGCTGCAGTTTGCAGGACTACTTTGGAAAACAGTAAGGGAGGTCCCCATATTCTGCCTCCCTTTTACAGTATTCCTGCAGATTACATACGAGTTGTTGGATTGTTCTTTACATGCAATTCATTGTCCATCTTTCTTACTTGATACCTAAATTTGGATCCTGAATCACAGCACCTTCCCAAAGGACACTGCTTGCAGTACACTAATGCAACCTATCTTAAAATAGTGCTGGAGGGTGTGAGTCCCAGGTTTATTTGACTTGAATGCAGTTTATAAATGTGCCACAGGCTGCTTGCCGGTTTATAAATGTGCCAGAGGCTGACTGCCACTATATCTTTGAAATATTATTTATGAAATAATAATTACGTTTCACAAGCTACATAAGTTATTTATATTTGAAGTTATTTACAGTAAATAAATAGATAAGTGCAAAGTTTTGTGCTTTCCATGGTTTTCACTACGTTAAATTTACATAAAATTATGTGGGTCTGTCCATGTAATGCTTCAAACTGAAGGGAAAGTTTGTGGTAAATGCTGAAAGATCTACATTGTCTATGGTGTCAGATTTCTCGCATCGTGAGGCTCAAGCTTGGCACCACGAGAGGCCCCACTAGTGGGTGGTTATAATTAAAGTGCAGCTACTCTCAGAGGTCCAGTGTGGGCTGTAATTATCGTATGGCAGCGTAACTTGGTGGATATGCTAACGCATTAATAAGAAATCCATTTACGCTGCAAAAAAATTATTTCCACTTTTGACACCAGGTGAAAATCTGGCGCTGTACAACATCCCGTCGACGACGCTGGTATTCATATTAAACAAACTGTATGTGGCGGACAATAACAAAATCAACATTCTGCGTTTGTCGCTTGTTTGATTTCTTCCCACGTCCCGTTCCTAGCCGATAATGTATGGAAACATTTCTACACATCTTCCTTGCATTAACAGCGCGGGGCTTCACCTACTGGCTAAAATTAGAACTCTTTTCAGCGTAAATCGGTTACTCGTTAACGAATTAGACTAGCTACCAAGTTCCGCTGTCATGCGATAACTACAGCCCACACTGGACTTCTGAGAGTAGCTGCACTTTAATTATAAATTGGTTCAAATGGCTCTGAGCACTATGGGACTTAACATCTGAGGTCATCAGTCCCATAGAACATAGAACTACTTAAACCTAACTACTCTAAGGACATCACACACATCCATGCCCGAGGCAGGATTCGAACCTGCGACTGCAGCGGTCGCGCGGTTCCAGATTGAAGCGCCTAGAACCGCTCGGTCACCACGGCCGGCAATGATTACTGGAGTAGTGACGCATCTTGGCCGACCACTGCGCGGATCATCTAAGCTCTCAGGACCAAATTTAAATCATTTGCCCACTTGGAAACAGTTGAACATAAAGGAACTGAGTCTCCCAGTGTATGCTAGAAATCGGAATGATCGTCCTTAGCTTTCATACCTTCCTTTACGAAGTACTTGATCACTGCTCGAATCTCGAATTTTTCCTTCTTCGCAAATCACTACGCGGGAACAACATAGCCATGTCACCGCCACAGCTCTCTTCCAAGAGCACTGACGCAGCAGTTGTTTACAGGCAACAGTCCAATGAATATCACGTGAATAACTCGTTGCACTAGTGCTGACCTCTCGTGATGATTCCGAGAACTTTTCAAACCACCCTCGTACTATACTGTACAGTCAGTGAATCGCGCACCGAGTTTTCTGTTTGTGTACCATCTCAAGCTGTGGCGGAATTACCAGGGAGCTGAGTAGGCTGGACCATAGGGCGGCATCGTTTTGGAGCGTCAAATTTGGAGCCAATTTGGAGGCAATTTTTTTTGTGTGTTACAGAAATTAAAATGATTCAAATTTTTATACGTAAATGTTATTAGGTGCACAAAAACAATTCAACATATAATATATTTCAACGCTTAGATAAGTCTTTCTACAATTTGCGTAGTCGCGTTTGGTTGCGGCGCAGGAACAATTGACATGAACGTTCGCGAAGTGCGATACGGACGCTATTTCAGTGGCTGTGTTTTCGGAATTACGATTCAACATTCCTTCAGACACGTAGCATTGCATCGTAATTCGGAATAACATAGCCACTGCAATACCATAGTTATTCCACAGCTGCGAACTTGCGGAATATGTTTAACCCTCCACTAGTCTCATCGTTGTGTTTTGTACAACACGTGGCTTATTTTAACTGTACACTGCTTCTGGTCAGCTTCTTGGAAGAGAGGCGTCAGCTATTCCTTGCGGCAATCTTGTTCTTGGGACCTGCCCCTCCCCAGGCCTTTATTGCGGCTGTTTTTTCTGCCCACAAACAAATTATTCAGTAGGCACCTGGACTAATGTACGGAATATAATGCGTGATCGCTCACGTTACGATCGCTAACAAACGCGAACAACGATTCTGAAACTTAAGTTGAGGATAGTGACGGAGAAGACGAAGATGAAACAAAGGTGAAGATTTTTATGCTGGGAAGGACATAGTTACGAGAGTATGCAATTCAAGTTTATCGAAATGTTCAAAAATTAAGAACAAAATATAGCAAAAATTTTACCTCGACCAAGAAGAATAGTAAGTGGTTCTGTATCTCCAATTGATGTATTTTCAAAACTTTTCGATGTAAACGTGATTCATGAAATTCTAAGAGAAACTAATTCAAAAACGCATGTTCGACCATGACATTACACTGACCTAAGCAGTCAAGAACTGTTTGCTACGATCACTATCCTTATTCAAATCGTGTTGAAAAAGGGACGAATGGTACATGCGGAGGAGTTACGGCACAGGTTGGAAAGGAAAAAACACTTCTGTGAACAGCCATGAGTTCTTGCAGGTTTGAGGGGTCTTAGAGTTCAAGATATCATAACGCAGCAGGAAACAAGGTAACTTGATAAACTTGCTGGCATAAGATGTGTAAGTTTATTTGTTTGTTCCGTACATCATAACGAATTTAATACAATCACAAACCGCAAATACATTATATTTTGAACATAAAATGGTTAAAATATGTTATTTAATACGTTCACTCCAAAATAAGAACAATAATTGAAGCAAAACAAAGCGTTGCACTTTGTGCAATGCGCGACCGCTCATATGGTAGACACTGGTGCGATCGGTGGAAGGTTGAAGGAAGCCGCCAATAACCGGGTGGCAGATATCCAGGAAAATGGCGTTCCTTATTCTACACTGCTTGCCAAGCGTCTTTTCCTTGCCTTTTTTCCAGGTGAGTGTAATATTTCCGTTCTTCGTAAATGACCTTAAACTAGCTCTCCTTCATTGTAGGTTTTTTACGATATTGTGTACGTTGTGACTATCAATCTAAGGTGAGCTACGAATGTGGATTTACTTTCTAAGTTCTTTCCTTTCTCAATCAGTGTGTTCCTTATATCGCGTTTTGATCTTTCTATCAATTTTTCCGATGTAGCTCGCCTTCAGCATGGAGAAAGTAACTACCAGTTTCTACTTGCACAAACACAAAATGAATTTCTTGTGGCGCTTAGTCCACGAGCAGTTTGCTTTAATTAAGTGCAAGCAGAAATTGAGACGTTGCATTGATTTCACTGATTCAGGCGCAGACTGACAACCCTCAAGTACATTTCAAAAATGCTACAAATTGGAAAATAATACATTGATGAGTGAAAACTTCATTACCACCTGCTAATAGCGTGTTGGTCCCCTTTGGAGCATAATACAGTAAAACTTTTATCCATTCTGGATTTGGAACACTGCGACTGTCTTGCTGAAGGTTTCAGGAATTACTACAACCAATCGCCGTTTCTTCTTCAATTTTTATTTATTCATGATCGGTTTCGAATGGCCTGGCGATTCATCATCAGACGATACAATTTAGTTTAGAGTATTGTGGGAGTCGTGAATCTGTGGCAAATACAGAGACGAAAAAGTGAGCACTATATGTGGAAACAATATTACGATTGTAACATTAATTTGTTGGTATTACTCACTGTTTTTATTCTTGTGGCAGACACTGCTCTGCAAAACAATGTGTGCTTACCAGAATCGTTAAATATCAAGTGAAACAGGCACTTTTCCACCGGTGGCGACTCCCACATGTTTTAGGAAATATAAACAAACCAAAGAGTGTAGCTGTTGTCTCCAAAGAGTTTTGTGGAGGCAGAGAATTTTCTTTGCTCATTTTTCGTTTTGTATGGCATTCGTAATAAAGTATACATTTATTAGATTACTTTCTTTATAAAAATTACAAAGAGCACACTGACACTCCGTTCAAAAAATTTAAATAAACCCACTTTTGCAGCCCATCTAGCCCAAAATAGTCATTCAATCAAATATAAAAACCAACATCCACATTCTACTCACTGTAGACAAAGGAATAAAAATGGACCTCTTGGAATAAATAGAAATTTTCATCATCATCATCAGTTATCTGCTATATTAGCAGGTCCTTTGCCTCTCCATTTTCTGCGATCCATTGCTTCCTTCTTAAGGCTGCTGTATGTTGTACCGTCCATCATGTCATCCAGTATCTGGAATCTCTTCCTTCCTCGCTTCCTTTTCCCTTCTACATAACCTTCTAAAACTGTTTTTATCAGTCCGTCATTCTTTCCTAATATATGCCCAATCCATACATAGCAATAAAACACCCCACACCATCTTAAATGAACAAATTGATTTAGCAAACAACCCATTCTCTCAAAATTTTAAAGAATCCTTAAATTTGAAAAACTAATAAATAGTGTACTCATCCACTCCCATATCCATTCCCCACCTCGCTCATACCACATCTAAACACCCTCCTCTCTACCTCTTTTTTATACACACACTCTCTCTCTCACACACACGCACACACACACACACACACACACACACACACACACACACACACACACACACTCACAGTCACACACACTCACACTCACACACACTCACACTCTCTCTCTCTCTCTCTCTCTCTCTCTCTCTCTCTCTCTCTCTCTCTCTCTCTCTCATCCCACCTTTCCACCCCTCCCTCCCCCCCCCCCCATATGTATACTACCCTGTTTATTGAGCCATAAGAAACTTTCCAAACATAACTTCACTATCTGTCCTAAGCACTTTGTTGTAGATTTTGTAAATAGCATAAGAAAATTTTGCAATGTAAAAACATATTAATAATTTTTATAAAGAAAGTAATGTAATAAATATATAATTTATTACAAATGCCACACAAAACTAAAAATGAGCAAAGAAAATTCTCTGCCTCCACAAAACTCTTTGGAGACAACAACAGCCACACACTTTGGTTTGTTTTTACTTCTTTGCAGAGTATATGGGAGTCGCCATCAGTGGAGAAGTGCCTGTTTCACTTGATATTTAACGATTCTGGTAAGCACGCATTATGTTTTCCAGAGCAGTGCCTGCCACAAGAGTAAAAACAATGAGTTATGCCATCAAATTAATCTTACAATCGTAATTTTGTTTCCACATACAGTGCTCGCTTTTTCGTCTCTGTATTTGCCACAGATTCACGATCCCCACAATATTGGAAACTAAATTGTATCATCTGATGATGAATCGCCAGGCGATTCGAAACCCGTCATGAATAAAAAATTGAAAAAAAGCGGTGATTGGTTGCAGTAATTCCTGAAACCATAATATAGTAGCTATTCTCTGTGTCGTGGATTCGGTAAGTGCTTGGTAGATTTCCTGAAGTGTGTGGTACCAGGCGTCTGTCAGGCAATTCCCCACAGATTACAAGCCGGTATTTTGTGGGCACGGACATGGCGCAAGATAGCGTCCCACGTGTTCCACCGGGTTCAGAACAGGTGAGTTTAGTGGCCAAGAGTGAGTTATCTTCGTCAACCCACTGTAACACGATTCTGACTGTGACACGGGCAGCTACCCTGCTGGAAGATGCCATCGCCATCAGAGCAGGCATGAAGTATGAACGGGATGCAGGTTGTCCATAACAACGTACACGTAGCCAACAGCTGCCACGGTAGCTTCCAATACTATTACAGGTCCCATGGTAGCCCAGTTGAACGCTAAGTTAGCAAAATACTGTCCACGCCGGCTTGCGTCCTATGCGCGGTGCATGTTTAGATGGGCCTCGCCTGAATGTTTGCGTATCCCGACATGACTTTCTCCCTGTGTTAACGAGAAACATGAGTCGCTACCGTTGATCCCAAGGTCACGCGCCCACTGCAATCGTAATTAACGGTGTCGCTGGGTCAACGTAGGAACACGCGGCGGTCTCCCGCTGTGGAACTCTAAGCTTAACGTGTCTCTAATGACAGCGCTATCGACAGGCCTTTAAACAAACCTACCTTCCTTCCTTCCTTCCCTCCCTCCCTCCCTCCCTCCTTTCAAGCCCAACTCTATCCCATCAACGGTATCCACCGAAACACAGCATTGTTCTCTGTATAGATCTGACACCGATCGCCTTCTATCCTGCTGTGACTCTGGCATCCATGTTCTGTGATGAGGGGCGGACGTGCAACACCTTATCGCGTGCTAGCGGCTTCACCGACATTCAAACACTTTCCACAGATAGCAAGGAGAGAAGCGTCCGAACAGTCGACCAGCTTCGTCGTCACCGGGATGCTCATTGCCAACCGCCAGGCTATAAGAAACTGCCTTTTGTCAAAGTGCTCATGTCACGGTTTTCGACATTTGCGTCCCGTATCGCCACGAGAATGAATTCCATTTAGTATCTGTTCTACTTATACAGGTTAAGGCAGCTAAGGCAGGCCACCCCAGATACATCGAGAATGAACGAATTGTCGAGTTTCACTTTGTGCCAAGTTATAACGGGAAATTGGCCAATTTCCTAACCTTCACAAACATTTTTCGTTTATCGTTGCTGAATTACGACATCAGCATTGTTTTTATTTCCAATGGAACTGTAAAGGGTGTATCAAAAAGAACTATTCGATTTGGCACTTCTGTTGTTGTTGTTGTTGTCTTCGCCTGCCGGAGTGGCCGTGCGGTTCTACGCGCTATAGTCTGGAGTCGGGCGACCGCTACGGTCGCAGGTTCGAATCCTGCCTCGGGAATGGATGTGTGTGCTGTCCTTAGGTTAGTTAGCTTTAACTAGTTCTAAATTCTAGGGGACTGATGACCTCAGATGCTAAGTCCCATAGTCCTCAGAGCCATTTGAACCATTTTGAACCTCCTCCAAATTTTGCCTTTGTTTACTTACTGAGTAACATCGGGGAAAGGCTACAACCCTGTCTCACTCCCTTCCCAATCACTGTTTCCCTTTCATGACCCTCTTTTGTAACAGCCTTCTGGTTTCTGTACAAATTTTAAATACCCTTTCTCTCCTTGTATTATATCCCTGCCATCTTCAGAATTTGAAAGACAGTATTCCAGTCGACATTGTCAAAAGCTTTCTGTAAGTCTACAAATTCCATAAACGTAGGTTTGCCTTTCTTTAATCTATCTTCTAAGATAAGTCGCATAGTCAGTACTGCCTCGCATGTTCCAACATTTCTACGGAATCCAAACTGATATTCCCCGAGGTCGGCTTCTACCAATTTTTCAATTTGTCTGTACAAAATTCGTGTTAGTATTTTGCAGCCGTGATTTATTAAACTGATAGTTCGTTAATTTTCACACCTGTCAACACCTGCTTTCTTTGGTACTGGAATTATTATATTCTTCTTGAAGTCAGAGTATTTCGCCTGTCTCACATTTCGCTCACCAGATGGTAGAGTTTTGTCATGACTGGCTCTCCCAAGGCTGTCAGTAGTTCTAGTGGATTGTTGTCTACTCCCGGGTCCTTGTTTCAGCTGAGGTCTTTCAGTGCTCTGTCAGAGTCTTCACGCAGTATCATATCTCCCATTTCATCTTCATCTATGTCCTCTTTAATGTCCATAATATGGCCCTCAAGTACATCGCCCTTGTATAGACACTCTGTATACTCCTTCCACATCTCTGGTTTTCCTTCTTTGCCTAGGACTGGTTTTCCATCTGAGCTCTTGATGTTCATACAGGTGGTTTTCTTTTCTCCAAAGGTCTCCTTAATTTTCCTGAAGGCAGGATCTATCTTGCCCTCTCTATATTTCTGATACTAATAAACATATACAATGAATTTTGTTTTTTATGAATGGGAAACTCGAAGTTTTTTCATACCTTTTCATAGGTGTTCAATACGCCCCCTTTTAGATGCATGGCATACGTTAATGCGGTATTCAGATTGTTCCCACACTGCAGCGAGAATTTCTCGAGTTACAGCTTCCACACCTGCTGTTATGCGATGTGTGTTCATTCATTGTTGTTGACAACGGAGGCGCATAAACAGTATTTTATATAATCCCCCCCCTCCCACACACACACACACACACACACACACACACACACACACACACACACACACAGCCACTAATGTAAGACAAACATTTAGTTCAGTGCGACCAATCCATCGTTCAATAATCCTTCGATTTAAAAATACGACACTTACAGACGTCAATGTGGCGGTGCCCCATTCTGTTGGTAAACGATGTCCTTAGAATCGGTCTCCAACTGTGGGAAAAGGACGTTCTCAAGCATATCCTATAACAGTGTTTTCGGCAAAGAAAAATGGACCATACACTTCTCGTGAAACTGCACAAAACACATTAATTTTTGGAGAGTCCCTCTCATGTTGTACAACTTCATGTGGTTGTTCTGTACCCCCTATTCTCACATTATGACGGTTCACCTTTCCATTTAAACGCAATGTTGCCTTGTCACTAAACATTAAGCGTGGAAGAAAACAGTCATCCTCCATCTTCCCAAGAACGATATCACAGAGCCCCACACGTGTTGTTTGTCACCTTCACGAAGTGCTTGCAGTAGCTGAATTTTGTATGGTTTCATGCGCAAACGTCAACGCAACACACACCAGACGGACATCGAGGGCTTGTAAAACTATGGCGGATGCGTTCGACGTCTGTGTCAGACACTCGGGAACGGTCCGGCGATTTGGCTTTACACAAACAACCTGTCTGTCGGAGCTGTTCATGCCATCGTCTAATGCTCTGTGCTATAGGAGGATCCACGCCATACCTAGTACGAAAGTCATGCTGAACAGTTATTACTGACCCGCACCGCGCAAAACTTAGAACAGAAATGACTTTCTGTTGTCCCAACACCATTTTTACTACGAGCAGTATATTGTTCGCGCACATTTCTCAAACAACATAATAGCTATGATTTTTGCAAATCGGATGATTCTTCTTGATAAACCCTTTACTTTTATGTGGTATTTGAAAGAGGCTTCTGAGAAATCGTCAGCGCCATAACATGTATGGCAGTTGACCAAATGGTATCAACATAACAGTGCCACAAACCACTGTTCCTCCGTCAGGAGAAGAGTTTCCACAAACGTTTGTCCCATATAACAAATGTAAACACTCAAGATCTGTCTTTGCAAACGCTATAAAATATGTTCTAGAAACTGAAAATGTCGGGAGTGAAATACGCCATGGAAAAAGAAGAGCAACTGATGAAAAAAATTAAACTAACATTCGAGCAACTGTAATACACAATGCAAATGTCACTAAGCGGTATCTCTGAAATGCGAGAGAGATCAACCAAACAAGTGGTCAGCGAACACTATATTCCATTGAATTTCATCCTTTTCACATTTCGCTGCATCTGACAGCCTCATAGCAATGACTTCCAAAATTGGTTACTGTTCTACGAATGTTTCGTTTAAGTAAGAAGCATCTTTTACAAACTGTGGGCACGTCAAATGGCTGAAATGGCTTTGAGCACTATGGGACTTAACATCTGAGGTCATCAGTCCCCCATAACTTAGAACTACTTAAACCTAACTAACCTAAGGACATCACACACATCCATGCCCGAGGCGGGATTCGAACCTGCGATCGTAGCAGTCGCGCGGTTCCGGACTGAAGCGCCTAGAAGCGCTCTGCCACCGCGGCCGGCGGGCACGTCAATCTTCGCTCTAATAGTCGATTTACTCAACTGGCTCAAAGAGGTGTCTAAAAACCACGCTCTTTGTCTGCTTACGTTTGGTGCGTATTTTTCAAGATCCACATCATTAGTCCCTCTTCTATTGATGGAACTTTAAATACACTAAAGTATCTCGTGTTCCTAAGAGGTGCTGCTGCCGCAGTTATTGGAGACATCCCACTGGACATAAGGCAATCAGTGTTGTAACAACACGACAGATGCCCCTCCCGTTCCGCACTTAGAATGACAGATTCTCTTAAGAGAATTTACGGAGAGCATTCGAACTGTCGTTCAGGAAACGCAAAATGGTTTGCGCACTCACTTAACTGTAACATATCTACGCTTCTACCTGTAACAAAAATTAAAACAAAAGATCAATTAGGAAAGACCAGCGACTGCCGTAGGCATGAAACACCTTACAAGAGCAGGCCGGAGTGGCCGAGCGGTTCTAGGCGCTACAGTCTGGAACCGCGCGACCGCTGCGGTCGCAGGTTCGAATCCTGCCTCGGGCATGGATGTGTGTGATGTCCGTAGGTTAGTTAGGTTTAAGTATTTCTAAGTTCTAGGGGACTGATGACCTCAGATGTTAAGGCGCATAGTGCTCAGAGCCATTTGAACCATTTTGAACCTTGTAAGATGGGGCTGTGCTGCTGTTAACGCCAGATGAAATTCTACGTCTTGTTGTGTCAGTCCAGAATCACTATTAGCGTGTACCAGTGCTCAGGGTCAACATTTTGAGCACTTGGTTTGACAGCCGTGGTAATAAACGCACCTACCGAACCTGAGGTACGTGTATGCTTATATTTGGATGATAGGGGACATGTTTGCGGCGCTGTTATCTTGATACCATTTGATCAGGTCCGATGCAGACTATGTCGTTGAAGTTCTCTAAGAAGCTTGCATCAAAAGCCACTAGAAAAGTATGTAGGGGCATTATAAGAAAAACAAGGTCAGTGTCATATTTTGGCAACTACAAATGATAAAAATTAAAAGTGACCGTCAGGAAATTGGCCGTATTGTCTCCTGTAGCTTAGCGAAAACCGCACCTCGATATGTTTATTCACTCTAGATATATTTGGGGTCATTCATTCTAGGTATATTTGGGGTGACCTATCACAGCTGCCTCACCCAGTATACTTTTCTTGCCGCGTCACATGCACGCAGCGCCATTGAACCTCGCGGTGGCCAGTAATCATAACGTTCTAACTCAGTGTGCCTCGACTGGCACAAGTGCACTAAGGACAGTCACGGTATTCAAATTACGAAAAGGGCGTCAGAACTATAACAATAATGGGATAATTGAAAAAATCTATTGAAGAAATCTACCAGTCCATTATGGCCGTTACGAAAAACAGCAGTAATTATTAATCTAACAGCTCTATTTGTGGTCATGGTACAAGAGCCTACACTTAATTTGCATATACCAACAAAAAAAAATTACAAAATCTTCAAAAGAATATTTTCTACTGGAATATCAAAAAATAATGAGTAAAACATTCTTGGAATTCTTGTACGTCAGTTCAGGGTAAAACCGCGAGATTTAGACGATCAGCCTTCGTTAGGACTACCAGACTGTCTGAATTGCCTGTTGCGGCGGCCTTATACAGACCATAGCGGCTCCTGATTGGTCGGAAATTACGTCATGCTGTCGCACATGGTGTCAACGTCTGCGCTGGAGACTTCATTGTTCGCATAGTATCCTAAACGTTGTGACAAATTCTTTGCTTCTGTGCATCGAAAGCTCGCTTCTATGCGCCACTAAGATCATAAGTATTGGGACAAGGGTGGTACGGACCAAAACAACCGCTATCCAAGATGGCGGTAATGACGTCTTCCAAGATTGATGCTGTGACATCAATCAAGATGGCGGATTTTGGTGGGAAGTTTGAATTTTGGCGGGAAAGTGCCACACGCCCTCGCCCAGAAAAATGGCGCGAATTTCAAATTCCATTGTGATGATGCATCGCACACCATTTATCTCTACTATGCAAATAAAACGGCGGAAAAAAAGGACTTGTCTTCATTATTTAACGAATTTCAAGCAGGTGTGTTCGCCACTTGGTCTAGACTGCAACTGCCTTAGTTCATATCGGTGCCAGCAGAGAGCATTCTCCTGACGTCAGGTCATGACAACTACCGTCATTCAAGGTGGCTGCACCCGATCTGTCCACCATGAGCTCCAGAGGCCAACTGGCTTAGTTCATATTCTGGCCACCAGAGGATGCTACCGTGATGTCTGTTGATGACAACATCGTTCGCTCTATCACACCGCGCCACTGTCTGCAGGCATCTGACTACTTACGTCAAACACCCTCGGCTGCCAACTTCATACACGCACCTTACATAGTCTTCTGTAAATATGCTAACTAAAGTAACACCGACATCACACATCTAACCTATCATTTACCTAAGTACTTAATTCCACATCAATTTTCATCATACTCAATAAATCAATTTAAAATTTCAATATTCGATTACCAAATGAGAAGTTCGACATTTTCCCACTATCAGCGGGGTGTTCATTCATTACATAGCACCCCCCCCCCCCCAATCCCCTAGAATGCTGCACTCCTATTGGCTGCTGCATTAGTCACGTGATTCGAATTCATTGAACCTAGCACTTGGAATCAATTTATACCTATGCCACACCCACCTGGACTTGGAATCAAACAGTTAAAAGTCCCTACGACGATCCTCAACCCAGCACCACGCCTCCTTACCGACCCATGTTGACGGGCTAATGTATACTAACCTACACTAATGCGCACTAACCTGTACTAATGTGTACTAACATGCACAGCATATGACCTCATCCAAGATGGTGGGGCGAAATGACGGGAAAACAGATCTGAACACAAGTCTTTATTTTGCAGGCAGTGTCTCACCACGAGGTTTACTGTCCAACTGACATAGTACACATCACTGCCATCAGATCGTACTGTCATCTCTCCTACGACCTAATCCCAGATTGTGGTCTGTAGGGGCGAGAATTATGCTAAAATTACTCAAGCTGCACTACATTGCTGGGGAGAGTAGGGAAGGAGGCCACTCTATTTACTTTCGAACATTTTATTTAGAAATCTAATATATTTATCACACTGAGGCAATACAGGCTCCATCTTATCCTTTCACTCACAACACACTCTACAAGCCGGTCGAAGTGGCCGTGCGGTTAAAGGCGCTGCAGTCTGGAACCGCAAGACCGCTACGGTCGCAGGTTCGAATCCAGCCTCGGGCATGGATGTTTGTGATGTCCTTAGGTTAGTTAGGTTTAACTAGTCCTAAGTTCTAGGGGACTAATGACCTCAGCAGTTGAGTCCCATAGTGCTCAGAGCCATTTGAACCATTTGAACCACACTGTACAGACAAACAAACAACTCCTAATTTACGCAAATAATTCAATTACAGACATTCACACTCCTAAAGAATCCTGAACAGCTATGTCTAGACTCGCTCAGCACTCGTAAACTGTCCAAATAACTCACAGCACAGCCTGCACACCTGCTCGCAGAATAATTCCATCAACGCCTGCAAGCACCCTCCGCCAACCCTTGTCCAGTAGAGCGCACAGACAGCCCCAATGACGTGGCACAGTCGTCAACTGTCAAACCACGCACAGGCTCCCTCTGGCGTCCCGCAAGCGGTGGCATTCATACTTCATTTTTGAGAAATTCCTATCCAAATACTTGTTCACCTAGACACGTGGTGACGTGATCGGCCGGGAGCACAGCCGCGAACTGTCCCCGAACACAGGCAATAGTTGCATTTATACAGTGTCCCTCATACCCACTTCGCAGAACTCCAAGGTGCAGCCCCTTATTCGAGAAACCCCAGGCCAGCATTCCCTTTACCACAGATGGAAGAATACCGCAGTGTGCTTCCATCTAAAGGAAGATACGTGACGTGTTCAGCTGTGCTTTATCGCCACAGCATGGCTCACGCTGCGTCTCCTGGCGGAAAGTTCGCGTCGCGGCGCACCATGTAAAAATGTTCCCAATCTTATTCTTACCTCACCATACTTTTAAAAAAAATAATAACCAACTCGACCTCTCCACAATTGTATATTCTCCCCGAAATAGTTTACGCTAGCTTTCTATATGTCGAAGCTTTTATGCAGGGAAATTCCTACTCTAACACAACCTCCTTACGAAAATAACATCTAATGCACTCACCCCATCGCTTCTAACGACTTTTCCCTTCAGATTTCAACGTATGTAAACGTTCCCTCCGCTATGTACAGCCCCTTATATACCAGTAAAAAAGATGGAGCATTCTTATTTGCTCTTATCGAATTTACACGCCCAATTACTTATGCACCCGGTATCTAAGTACAATCTACCTATTCTTTCTGGTGCTTTCAGCCGTTATATTACACAGAACGCTAAATTGCATTCACAGTTAAACTCACAAAATTGTCTTCCCATTATCAAATACATACCACACTCAAGAATATTACAAGCCTGGAAAATATTTACCACTAACCACAATTAAATATTACTATTCCTGCTACAGTCTGACACCAATCAATGTACACGTAATCTGTCCTCTTGATGACTGTACATCAGTATTTATAGTGAATATAATTTTCCGTTTAATAATTCTCACCCATACCCTCGTCATTATCAAACTGCTCCATCTATACGTCCCTCACCATAGGACACGCATCATTGTGTAGTCATGCAATAAGATAAAAAATAACTCTCTTTACAGTGCAATATATACACAGTTTATACAGTGTAAGCCAAAATAACTTTACAGTATATACACATTTTAGACAAACAGTGCAGTTATCTTTTATATCTGTACAGCATGTAAAAAAATTTTTTTCTACTGGCCCTAAAATACATACCAGACTAGCAACAATATTTGACTGTCAAACTGATCACCATCCCAGCAATATATCAACAAGTACCTTGTCGATCTAGTAAACATACATTTCACATCCCACATCAAAAAATCATCCCTTTTACGTCAGTGAACCGAAGTCATTCTCAGACCTGTTCTACAAATTAGCGATCGTTTCACCTCGACACAAATGCATTACTGTCTCTGCTTCCTTGCCTGCTCGCTTTTCTATGTACACTTGACAGCAAAAAAGTGGGTCACTGCCGAATACAACTAACATAACGTAGCTGTGTTGCAGGTCCTATAAACACCAAAACCACGTGGGGTACAGTCGTTTGACTACACACAATGGGTACCGCAAGAGACTACTAAGAGACCAAAGGTCTTTATGGCTGTCAGTCTGAGTGTCAACTAATATCATCATACAAAACATATTAGAAAACACGTTCTTAGCGATGAGACACCCCATAACACTCATAATCTAACCTTAATTACAACAAGTGACATTCCAAAAGTTCTGAGAAACCGGATTGTTTTACATGTATCTTACAGTAATCCTTAGTCAAAATTAAATACTTGAGACAATATATGGAGTTACAAAGCTGTACAGCAATTGGAAAAAAGTTTTTCGCTCTCTAAAAGGTTTTCCATCCCCGAGCTGAAGGTCGCTTAACGGCGAGTGGCTCTGGAAACCGGATATTGGACGAACCAGTAGAAAAACGCGATTAACGGCAACAAGCACTCTAAGGAAATCTCAACATTACCAGCGAATCACCAGTAATATCATTCTTCTCGTAACAAATCAACGGCTACGTGTACGCAAATATGAACTTCAAATGACATGACCAACGTCGTCGTTCTGGACCTGGATTCAAACCCAGGACCTCTAGCCATTGCTCACTAAGCTAAGCATTGTTTGTGCATTATTGAGACCCAATCACTAGGCATAAAGAGACGTGAAGTATAGACATTTGCACCAGTATCAGTCATCAATTCAGATCCTGAAAATAAATGACGAAAATGTTTGTACTGAACTGGGAATCCTGTCAAAACAGTTACCGTCCTGGGAACTACCCCCAACGACGTTTAATATGGTGTCATTCACAAGGGACAATGTATGCTCATGTTTAAAATTGAAATGCCATCATATAAAGCCTGTAGCAAGGATGCGAACCCAGCACCTAATCGGTTTGTTAACGAAGTACAGTCATGTTCAAAAGTATCCGAACGACCTGGATTGCATTTCGCCTGATTCCCATGCAACCCACATAACGCAGCTGTCTAGCAGGTCCTCTAATCGCTCCTTGATACAGTCGTTTGACTTTTGAAAATGGTTCCAACAAGTCACCACTAGAAAACACTGCTCTGTATCGCAATAACTCAAGATGTAAAGTAATACCACTATACTAAAAATATCAGGGAACACTTCATCACAGATAAGACTGTCCTTAAGGCTTGTAAGCTTGCATTTATTGCAATAACTGACATACCTGAAATGTTAGCGCTCTCATAATTATGTCAGATAGGTAATGCACGTAGTAAGTTCGTCGTGTTCATGATTTCCTCTTCAAAGTAACGTACCATACATGTTATTTAACACAAAAGTCATTAAAAACTTACGTTATTCACGAGCAGCTAGTTGAGAATATGTATGAACTTCAAATGACACGAGGAACCGCCTCGTTCTACATATGGATTCATATCCAGGTCATGCAAACTAAGATTTCGTGACTGACGGAAATTAACAGTCATTCCTGACTAGGCATAAAGAGAATGATATACCACGATTTTAGAAAGTATCAGTTCACAAATATCAACTCTAAATTACATAACGTAAACATTCCTAAAGGTCGCGAATTCCTACCCAGCATCTATTGTCCCCGTTAACGAACTACGAGAGACGTTAAATATTGCTTCTTCACAAGTAAATTACTTGAAATGCAGTGAGGTAAAGTTTTGTGTTGAACAGGGATTCGAACCTAGAACCTAATCGTATTGTTACCGAAACACAATCAACTTTGACATATCGGATTTTCTCAGCAGTAGCTAGATGTATTAAATGAAATGACGAGACGAAACATTAATTTTTCCTTCCCAGGACTCCAACCCGGTACGTATCGCTGTTATATTCTAGAGAAAGGGAACGTTAAGTATGGGTTTGTTACACCAGCAGCGATATGTGACCATGTTTGAACTAGAAATAATATGACAGAGTTCAGTGCTGACTAGGAATCGAACCCCACACATATCGTTGTTGACTACACACAAAGAGACGAGACTTACCGAATTTTTCTCCACCAGCATCTCGGAATAACATCCTTGAACTTAGTGATCTCGCAAATAGTTCTTTGTCCCACTGGGAGTCAAACACGTCAGATATCGTTAGTGTTGACAACGAATGAAAATGCATTAAAAATAAAAATTATTATCCACCAGCAGATAGGTGTTCTCATGCTAGAGCTTGATAATACATAAAAGTTTAGTGCTGGGCCAGGATTCCAACCCATTCATGCGCAATATGTGGAGATGTCGAGGAATCTGCAGTTTTGAATAAACAACAAGTTGTAGTCGAGCTGTATTGTCACGAAGGGACCAAATTCCGCGTTAAGGGCGGTCTGAGTTGCATTCCCAGTTCAGAACCAATTTTATCGACACACAGAAGCAGCTGCAAATAAAAGATGGAATAAGTGTCCTGTGACCATACACAGCGTTTGTGTCGTCACTAGAAATAAATAACTAGTATAAGAAATGTTACTGGTGATATAGTTTCTACATGTCGTCACTCCTTACTTTATTGTGTTTCCACCTAACGGTAGAGAAGAAATATCATGTTTACTGTGATTTTCAGACCACAATTCCATTATACCTTCTTCACTTGGCGTAGCCAGAAGAGAATAGAATCTGGCTCTCCCTATCAAAACACACCGACAGAAGTTGGAATCGAACCGAGACCATCATCATACGAAACTATCATCAGTCCAACAGACCACCAAACCGTCTGCGTCACGACTCATTTCTCTATCACAACAACGTTGCGGCACACAAGATAAGAACTCTGACACACAGGCTCCCTGTAGTGGTTTGCAGGATGTTCAGTACATTCATTTACTTGGTTGACCGAATCACCATGAACTAGCTGCCTTGGCTACCCAGTGCATATATTCTACTCTATTTTGTAATCACCGAAATAAAATAACGTAACTGCCACCTACACAGAACTGCCAACAGTGTAGGATTCAGAAATTTAAATAGGAAGTGTTCCTTTCCATTTGAGCTACTCTATTGCGCTGTTTGTTGAAACCATCATGCAGTGCAAAAGCAATGCTGTAACTGTCTGTCTCTCAGAAGTCTAGATCCAGCCATATGCATTGTCTCACAGCACTGTGGATTGCCGAAGTTCTGGAGGAACTGTTGTTCACTTCCAGAGGTGCTGTAGCTACGTCACACCTAGTAGCGTAACGGTAAGCGTCGCGCACTGTTACATTCGCTACTACATTTTTTTAAAAAGCAATTCTGCTGTCTGCTGAAGTTATCAATTTAATGGAACTTCGAACATAATTCTCTTCACTTCTCTACCCAAAATAGTCGTATGTGGAAAAAAGGCTAACTTATGCGTCATTTTGTTCTTTTCAGGTTTAATAGATGGCCAGGCAGCAGGTGCGTCTCTAAGCTTTTGTATTATGTATGGGGACAGCGCATCGTGCCAAAAGAGTCAGAAAAGTATTTTCTACATTAGCTGTCGTCTGGGAGTGACATTTTATTTTTCTTCTAACCTTGTTTGACAGCTTTAACTCAGAACAAGTTTTCTACATGCATGTAATCAATAAACTGCATGTGTATTGTCAGACTGTTATAGATATCATCAGAGAATTCGCATATATCGTTCATAATTAATTTCTCTCTCATGTTTAGTACTGTTTCAACAAAACTAAATGAAACCTTACTAAAACTGCGCACGGTATTATAAGAAACGAAATAAAACTACCCACGATAACCTTACGACGAAAGTCTGTTTTAACAAAACTGGGTATCTGTACACAAGCGTGCCTCTATCTGCAGGAATTAGTAAAATACTACTAACTTAGATTTCGATTGGGTCTGTGTTTAAATGGTATGCTGTGTCATACTCAACAGGTATGCAAATGTGGCATTTCATAAATAAAGTTACGTATTCCTAGAAACCCAAAATTTGCTTGTCAGCAGCGGAAAGTGGCGTTACCTGATGAGCAACATTGTAAGTTTTTCACCATTGCACTATGAGCTGAAAGTATTTTCTTACGATTTGCTTATCTCTGTTTGATCTGACTGCTTTCAGCTCTTACACAGAAGGGATAAAAACGTTACACTCTGCGAGACTGGAACCGCGAACCTTAACAGTCGCGTTTCCACGGGTCAGCACGTAAACACAGAGCTAGCGGATATATGTGGTTTCCGTCTTCCACTTACGAGGCTAATAGTGACTAGAACTCGTAAACCGCTATTTACCGGACGAGATTAGTTGCGATTGCCACTTTCAATGACTTTGCTGGGCTGAAAACCGTAAATTTACAATCTTGTGTTACACCTCAAGCGATAACAACTCAGGTTGTTCAATGGAAATGACAGGAGAAATCAAGTGATCTTTGAGGCTTAATTCCGTGCACACCAGGAAGTAACTCGTCGATCCCAGAGTTGCCAAATATACCTTGCCTTGTTGCCAAATCTCAGTTGCATTACCAGCAGGAAGAAGACGAACCGATGCGATCGTACAGCGGGCTGGGAAGTGACAATAGCTGGCGCCTCAAAGACGCGGATGCTACGTCCTGGAATACGTAATGCGTCTGATTCGCATTTCTGTAACTGCGTTTAGGGACTGGAGCTTAGTTAATAATACTCAGAACTGACTGCTACTAAGCATCATAAATCACTAACTCTCAGTTGTTTTTATACTTCTTTCGTAACTGTACTAAAAAATAAGAAACTCATTCACGGACGTTTTCGTGCCTCGCCGATAGTCGACCACAACAAACAAATAAAGAGAGCGAGAGCGAGAGAGTGGGGGGGGGGGGGGGGGGGGTAAAAAATTGTTGTAAAGAAATTGAATACTGGTATGTAAAGAAATCTTTCATTAAAATGACTCGTTCCACACCATTACGAAATGTCGTATTCATGATCTATGGGACAAGTATTAATCTAATCATATCATATTGCTGACTATCCATGAAGAGTCATGAAGTACCGAAATTTTCGCCTATATCAGTAACCAAATCTAAACTTGAAAATAAAAGACGACAGTTTTTGTAATAAACCGGTACTCCTATCAAGACCCCTTCATCCCTGTTAACTAACCATGAAAGATGTCTGATGTACCTCAATTCAGAAGTAACTAAGTGTGTATGCATTTTAAGATGAATCGCATGATGTGAAGTTCTGCGACGGAGATACGAACCCAAGACGTAATCGGATTGTTAACTAAGTAAAATCAAATGTTACGTATCGGCTTTTCTTGCCAGCTGCTAGGTGTTTGAATCTAAAATGACACAAATTTTTGTGTCCGAGCGACAATCGAACGGCACTCCTATCGTTGATCTTTATTGTCCACGAATGTTGCTTAAGTATCATTTGCTTACTCACCAACAGTAAGATGTGTGCGTGTTTGTCCAGAAATTGTTGGCAACATGTACAGACATTAAAAATGCACGTTAATTTTCACTAGCAGGCCGGCGTGCACGTGATAGGGCTTGAAATGAAATTATCAATGTTTTTGTACTGGATCAGGATTCGGACCCACATATTTACCTTTGGAGGAGACCTAGAGAAGACTGCAGTCATGGGGAAAGGAATGAAATGATTGAACTATCCTGTTCCGAGAGATTCAGATCCTCGACAGAGGAGATACGAATTCGAATCACAGTCCAGCACCAAATTTTTCAACGTTTCTAGTTCAATCAAGTACAAGTAAAATAAGAGCCCTGTTCCTTTAGATGGCTATCAGTTCATCAAATAAAATAAAATTTTCTAATTGTAAGTAAGTTTACTGGTGACAGTATTTCTGTTTACCCTGACCTCCACCTGTGTCATTTTCCAACGTAAACCGGCTCTGCCCAGTTTGGAACGAAGGAACGTGATGTTTAATGCGGATTCTGGATTATAACAGCTTTCTCTTGACGTTACCAGAGGTAAAGTAAATCTGTTTGTGCCTCTTAAAAGTAAATGCCTCAACCCACGCATGGCACTTGTGGTAGTTCGTTCCACCAGACCGTTGTGGCCACATTTCCCAGCCCCAGGAGTGTGCTGTAATGGATGATGTGCTTAGCTTACTAAACTAGTCACTGTGGGAAAAAACGCTAGTCTGTTAAATGGTTAAGTAGAAGCAAGCTTCTGACGTGGAGATTATGCTATTCCCATGTCAGCAGGATGTAAAGACTCTTCTAGGTGTCATAGCCTCGATTTGAAGCCATTTTGAAATTTTCACTAATTCAGGAAATTTCTTAGTTCGAGAAAATCCATTGTGAAGTGTGAAGTTACTGGAGAATTCTATTATCACCGTTATAATTACTATCATTTTCTTCATACCGCTGCTGGAACACATGTGATTGAAGATCATTTAAGTCCTTTTGGTCATTATAGAAGTAGTTGTCCAAGAACAGGTTCTTTCCCTGTCTACGAAATTCCTTTCATGTTAATATCAAACATCAGCAATTACTCGTAGATTACATTAAAACTGAAGTAATTGATGAAGATGTCACTTGATAACAAAAACGCACTGTCTTTCTTCATTTACCTGCGCCTAGAAATGGCTGTCGAATACTGCCAAACCAAAAGCCAAGGGATCTTACTGCCTTCCGATATATGTCGCTGTCAGTTCATCCATATGATTTGGTCGACGTGACCTGTTTCAAGTTGTGCATGACAGAATGTTTTAGAAAATCAATTATTTTCCTTTGCTATAACCACAAAGATCTTCATTCTAAGCTAACGAAGTCCAAAATTTTCGCAGTATTAGTTCACATTTAATATTCGCTTCTGTAATGTGGAAAAATATTTCAGTTGCAAAACCCGCATCCGACCCATTGACCTTACGCTGACCATAAGTTCTAGCTCAGAGTGACACCAGTTTAAGTAACCTAATGTAGCGAATAGTGTTTGCCAGTGCTCTTTCTCACCGGAAAATACGCTATTAACCCATTGGGCTCCATAAGTACACTAACAGTAATTTCTGTGTGTGTGTGTGTGTGTGTGTGTGTGTGTGCAATGCGTACGGATTGTTGAATATCGTGGTGCTCTCTCTTCAACTTCTGTATACATTATGCCTGATTTAAACGGGCCCTTTAACATTACAGGCCCTGGGCAGTGCAACATCATACTAACAACAGTAACGTGCTTTTACTGACAACCTCACTGTTCGTTTTACCTGGTTTTGTAATCATTTAAATAAAATAACATGATCTTCCAGTGGGTGACATTTCGTCCCCCTTTTCCTTTTGTGAAATTTGTCAGTAAGCTTTTTGCCTTCGAACCAGCGAAATGCGGCAGAGTTCGGCTGGTAAACGATTTAGAAACCATGATTTAGTGCCGTTAACAGGATTTCTTTAAACATTGGCGTAGCTGAAGGAATTTAGTTTCTTCTTAAATCGTCTTATGCATCAACGTTCACAGATATCTCAAATAGGAAAAGCTCTTTATCCAGGTACGAATGTTGTAAAACAAACTTCCCACAGTTTGTGTCAGGTTGATCTTTTCGCCTGATAGCACTGCGTAAGTATTTTGTGTAAGAGGTATTAAAGTAGTGTTCCTGTAGCTGTGGGAATCATTGGTAGAAAACGAGTTTCACACCAATGGGTACAGTACTGATAAATATTCAAAATGATTATCAACCTAAGTCTGCGTTCATCCACAAACTGAGGCGTATTTCTAATATTGAAGCTAGACTAGGTATCCTTGTCTTCCTTGAGTGGGCATTGGAAGGCGTTTACACACACGTATACGAGGGTAATCCCAAAGGTAAGGTCTCCTAAGGGACACGCAACTGCCAACGCAGGCACAAACGAGAGATCCTTGATTTTAATGGCAAGCAGAAACCACAGTGTTGGGTGCATCGTGGCAAGGTGATAAAGAGCAAGACTATGTATACGAAGGTCTCAGGATCTATCCCTCACCAGTCCCACGATTATGTGCCGTTTTACATATATTTCTCCTGTGGCAGTGTTTGTTGATGTAAAAAATACCGAGTTGCACTGTGGTCCGAAAGCCACGTAAAACTGTAGGTTCCCCTATTAACTGGCTAAGTAAGTAAACTCAAAGGTCCGATGAAAGCAACAGCATACCACCTTCAACAAGACCGTGCCTATTAAAGCACTGTGGTGTTAAAACCACTCTTGCGACTGATGACTGCTTTACTTTCTATGGGTTCCAAAACTATTATCTTCGGGTTATTATCATTTTTGTTTTTTCATGCTGTAGCTTTGATACCAGTAAACGTAAGTAACCGGCCGAGCACTGTCACCGTTCTAGTTGTCAAGGTGCTAGACGACGATGCTGTCGACCCCAGTTACAATTTTGGTCATGGCTATGTTTCACTCGAATACCTCTATGGGCCTTTCTGCGTATTTCAAGATATACTTTTATACACTTGGTACGCTTCCAAATTGATATCTGATAGAGCTGTATTTAGCAACATGAATCAGATATGTTTTCCGTGCAATATATCGGACAACACGTCAGTGCAGCGAGATTTCGTTTATGTGTTGCACATGGTGCAAGAAATATTTGTGTTTTGCTTCCTTCTGTGATAGGTTTCACCCCACTGAATGCGAGCAAGCTCACGAATAGACTGTCAATAACTGGAATTACGCAATAACACACTTAAAAGCTGTATTTTTGCATTATGTACCCCGATGAAAATAACTGTAAACAGGTTATATGCCTACTTGCTTGTTATCGCGCTACTCGATGCTTTCCTCAAAAAATAAAAATAAAGAGAGACAGAGAGAGAAAAGAAACGTATTTCAAATATCAGCTCAGTGACGCCATGTTCGTCTCGTGATGTAATGCAAGGATAATTGATAGGTAATATCTCGTTGTACTAGCGATATGTATGGCTACGGGGTTCTTTGTTTTCTCTCTGCAAACAACTAGAACAGAATTCAGTAACAAAGTGGTAAGAACACCTCAGTGCGCCAATTAATCACTCAGCTATTCTTAGTTATTTTGTTAATCGTCTGCAATGCAGTAAACATCCTTAATTATTAATTTGTAATTACTGCCATTGTTATTGTTATTGGTCACCCCACAACATCTTTCCTATCACTCATTGCCGCCGAATGGATCAGGATGGATGGAATATGGGATGTTTCGTCACGGAGAATATACACTTATCTCGGCGTCTTGTGTCAGGGTAATATGAAAATCTCAATAAGAAAAGACGATAGTAACACCCAACCATTTCTGTCCACTTAACACCATGACGACAGACAAATTGGCGTCTCACTGTATTCTGATTATAATTTGTTAGCCTTTTTTGCGACCTTATTTTAATACCACGTGGAGCAGGCATAATATTTTGCTTTTTGAACACCGAACAATAACACACAAAGATAGTAGATGGAAGGGTACAAAGAAAAAAATCAGACTCATGGGTGTGAATCCAGTTCATCATAAGAAGACTAAACAAGAGGGAAACATTACGAAAGAAATGAATAAGCTGGTTAATATACATTATCTGTATAGATCTGAAGATGAAAAAGCGCAGATCTGCACAGTGCCCGCATCTGCACTTTATTTTCTGTCTTAATGGGCATAATTTTTAGTTTCTTCTCTTCTGAATTATCAGATGAATTGATAATGACGTGGTACAGAATAATTAGGTAACTGTTTCTCACAGCTTCCATTCGCACCTACGTTTTTCTACATTCTCGTGAATTCATGAATTTCTATTCGTATGATCACAAGACTGCACATAGATGCAATCGATTTCGAGGTGCAAAGTGTTTATCTTACTTTTCGTGACAGTTTGGCAAAGTTGATTTCCAAAGACTTTTTATTGTACTGAAATAATCTTTTGTAACAAAGTAACAAGGTGTTTTACTCATATATATTTTGTGGGAAACTGTAATCGTGATGGAAGATTACACACCTGAACGTTTGACACAGCTGGTAGGAGAAAACGCTGCATATTAACCAAACCCCGCGCCTCCTCTCCGAATCCTCCTATGACACGAGCACAGGATTCTCCTCCTATAACACTACAGAGCTGTTCCTAGCTCAGCTGAGAATTGGCATCATCGTCACAAACATTTGGCAACACTGTGACAGTGCAATCACTTCCGCGAATGGTACTGAACTGACTCGCTAAATTCACTTGATATTCCCTTTCCATTTGAATGACTCGAGGTATATAATCCTCACGTTAACTAAGACGCTGAGACAAAAATTTCAATTTTTTGGCTAAAGAAATGCTATTCTTCACATAAGTGACAACTTTTAATATCTTTCACGATGCGTTACGGGGCTGAGCGGCCAATACCATGACGAGAGTGGCGTGCTGGCAGCAGTGTGTCCGTAGCCCCGTGGTACCGCCCGTGTCTCGTGTTCCAGCGGTTAAGAAAATCGTCAGTTCTAACCGTGGTAGGGGCAGCGCGTGCGAGCTTTTTTTCTGTATTATTTCATGGAGCTACGAATTCCCAGAAAAAATTCTGTAACAAAATCAGAAAAACCTGTACACATCAAATCTTCTTGGTAGCTCGATTCAGTAAGTTGTGTTAATGGTCGTAGATCTCGGCCTTTCTGACTGCCAAGCTGGTATACAATACAAGCGTCTCTGAAGAAATTCGAATCGACCGTCAACGATACAAAATTCAATAATGTTCTTCACTTAAGACTCCAATGCCAGGGTGATAAGTGAAGGAAATATGTTGATTAGCAAATCGCAAGAAAGCACTTTCAGCTCAAAGTGCAATGGTGAAAAACTTAGTGCTGCAAAACAGGTAACGCCACTTTCCGCTGCTGACAAGCAAATTTTGGTTTTCTAGGAATACGTGACTTTATTTATGAAAAGCCACATTTGCATACCTATTGAGTATGACACAGCATACCATTTAAACACAGACCCAATCGAAATCTAAGTTAGTAGTATTTTACTAATTCGTGCAGATAGAGGCACACTTGTGTACACATACTCAGTTTTGTTAAAACAGACTTTCGTCGTAAGGTTATCGTGGGTAGTTTTATTTCATTTCTTACAATACCGTGCACAGTTTTAGTAAGGTTTCTTTTAGTGTTGTTAAAACAATACTAAACATGAGAGAGGAATTAATCATCAACGATATATGCGAATTCTCTGATGATATCTATAACTGTCTGACAATGCACATGCAGTTTATAGATTACATGCATGTAGAAAACTTGTTCTGAGTTAAAGCTGTCAAACCAGGTTTGAAGAAAAATAAAATACCACTATCTGACTATTTTGGCACGAAGCGCTGTCCCCATACATAATACAAAAGCTTAGAGACGCACCTGCTGCCTGGCCATCTATTAAACCTGAAAAGAACAAAATGACGCATAAGTTAGCCTTTTTTCCACATGCGACTATTTTGGGTTGAGAAGTGAAGAGAATTATGTTCGAAGTTCCATTAAATTGATAACTTCAGCAGACAGCAGAATTGCTTTTTAAAAAAATGTAGTAGCGAATGTAACAGTGCGCGACGCTTACCGTTACGCTACTAGGTGTGACGTAGCTACAGCACCTCTGGAAGTGAACAACAGTTCCTCCAGAACTTCGGCAATCCACAGTGCTGTGAGACAATGCATATGGCTGGATCTAGACTTCTGAGAGACAGACAGTTACAGCATTGCTTTTGCACTGCATGATGGTTTCAACAAACAGCGCAATAGAGTAGCTCAAATGGAAAGGAACACTTCCTATTTAAATTTCTGAATCCTACACTGTTGGCAGTTCTGTGTAGGTGGCAGTTACGTTATTTTATTTCGGTGATTACAAAATAGAGTAGAATATATGCACTGGGTAGCCAAGGCAGCTAGTTCATGGTGATTCGGTCAACCAAGTAAATGAATGTACTGAACATCCTGCAAACCACTACAGGGAGCCTGTGTGTCAGAGTTCTTATCTTGTGTGCCGCAACGGTGTTGTGATAGAGAAATGAGTCGTGACGCAGACGGTTTGGTGGTCTGTTGGACTGATGATAGTTTCGTATGATGATGGTCTCGGTTCGATTCCAACTTCTGTCGGTGTGTTTTGATAGGGAGAGCCAGATTCTATTCTCTTCTGGCTACGCCAAGTGAAGAAGGTATAATGGAATTGTGGTCTGAAAATCACAGTAAACATGATATTTCTTCTCTACCGTTAGGTGGAAACACAATAAAGTAAGGAGTGACGACATGTAGAAACTATATCACCAGTAACATTTCTTATACTAGTTATTTATTTCTAGTGACGACACAAACGCTGTGTATGGTCACAGGACACTTATTCCATCTTTTATTTGCAGCTGCTTCTGTGTGTCGATAAAATTGGTTCTGAACTGGGAATGCAACTCAGACCGCCCTTAACGCGGAATTTGGTCCCTTCGTGACAATACAGCTCGACTACAACTTGTTGTTTATTCAAAACTGCAGATTCCTCGACATCTCCACATATTGCGCATGAATGGGTTGGAATCCTGGCCCAGCACTAAACTTTTATGTATTATCAAGCTCTAGCATGAGAACACCTATCTGCTGGTGGATAATAATTTTTATTTTTAATGCATTTTCATTCGTTGTCAACACTAACGATATCTGACGTGTTTGACTCCCAGTGGGACAAAGAACTATTTGCGAGATCACTAAGTTCAAGGATGTTATTCCGAGATGCTGGTGGAGAAAAATTCGGTAAGTCTCGTCTCTTTGTGTGTAGTCAACAACGATATGTGTGGGGTTCGATTCCTAGTCAGCACTGAACTCTGTCATATTATTTCTAGTTCAAACATGGTCACATATCGCTGCTGGTGTAACAAACCCATACATAACGTTCCCTTTCTCTAGAATATAACAGCGATACGTACCGGGTTGGAGTCCTGGGAAGGAAAAATTAATGTTTCGTCTCGTCATTTCATTTAATACATCTAGCTACTGCTGAGAAAATCCGATATGTCAAAGTTGATTGTGTTTCGGTAACAATACGATTAGGTTCTAGGTTCGAATCCCTGTGCAACACAAAGCTTTACCTCACTGCATTTCAAGTAAGTTACTTGTGAAGAAGCAATATTTAATATCTCTCTTAGTTCGTTAACGGGGACAATAGATGCTAGGTAGGAATTCGCGTCTGTTAAGAATGTTACGTTATGTAATTGAAAGTTGACATTTGCTTACTGATACTGTCCAAAAATGAGGTATATCTCTTTATTGCTAGCCAGGAATGACTTAATTTCCGTCAGCCACGAAATCTTAGCCTGCATGATTGGCTCAAATGGCTCTGAGCACTATGGGACTCAACATCTGAGGTCATCAGTCCCCTAGAACCTAAAACTACTTCAACCTAACTAAACGAAGGGCATCACACACATCCATGGCCGAGGCAAGATTCGAACCTGCGACCGTAGCAGTCACGCGGTTCCGGACTGAAGTGCCTCGAACCGCACGGCCACCAAGGCCTAGCCTGAATGACCTGGGTTTAAATGCATATGCAGAACAAGGCGGTTCCTCGTGTCATTTGAAGTTCATACATATTCTCAACTAGCCGCTCGTGAATAACTTATATTTTTAATGACTTTTCTGTTAAATAACAAGTATGGTATGTTACTTTGAAGAGGAAATCATGAATACGACGAACTTTCTACGTGCATTACCTATCTGACATAATAAGAGTGTTAACATTTCAGGTATGTCATTTATTGTGCCGGCCAGTGTGGCCAAGCGGTTCTAGACGCTACAGTCTGGAATCGCGCGACCGCTACGGTCGCAGGTTCGAATCCTGCCTCGGCCATGGATGTGTGTGATGTCCTTAGGTTAGTTAGGTTTAAGTAGTTCTACGTTCTAGGGGACTGATGACCTCAGATGTTGAGTCCCATAGTGCTCAGAGCCATTTGAACCATTTTTTGGCTCTACCTCGAATAGACATCTCCCAGTGAGCCATTACGGCAGACAGCCTGATGTGTATTTCTGCTTGCCGCTCTTATACCGATTCCAGGAGAGGAGGTAAACATATTGTTGAGTTGTTCTTAAGTAAATTAGTGAAATCAAAGTGAAGTAGAAATTAGAATATAAATGAAAAACTTGGTTTAGTTTAGAGAGTTACATACTGGCATTCAGCGGGCAGAACAGCAGAACAGAAGAGACAATGACCGTGAAGTCAGCAAGTTCCACATAAGTGGGCGCTGTCGATTCAGCCGTCAGGGCATCGCCCTACTGGCTCACGTGTTTCTCAGTTGACGCATGTGAGCAAAGGCCCTCGCCTACATCCCAAGAGCCAATAACCGACGTTAAGAAGATTCTTCGAGAAGCTTTTCAACGTGACAGAAGAGGCAATGGCCGTGAAGTCGTTCACCTCCAGTGAACTGAAGTGAATAAATACGCGAGACGCGGTGGGCCCGACAGACGGAGACGGAGACAAAGACGAAGACGAGGATGGAGACGGAGACGAGAGGCGAGAGGCGAAGAAGACGAAGAAGTGAAGAAGCGTAGCAGTTGTTTTCAGTCAGTTTCGCTGCTGAAGACCGTCATGCAAGAAGAGACTGCATCATGCACAGACGCACCAAGTCCGCCGCTATAATGGAATAGCAAGCAGCAGCCGCGGCGCCAGAAGACAGAAGTTAAAAGATATTTGAAGTCTGGTTTTTACATACCCGGGTGACTCGTGAGGACGGGAAGGAGACGGCCTCACATCAGCAGTCACCTGTGAGCTGGGATGAAGATCTGACAGCCGAAGACTGGCAAGCGGGAGTCCGTTGTTCGAGTCCGGGACACTCGCCTTCCCCCGCCGCGCCGCTCCGCTGGCCGACGCACAACACACGCGGCCGCTTAGAGAAGAGAAACACTGGGACGCCACATTCAAGGTATCACCATCCGATGCACGACTTCGCTCGCAATCATTAAACGGGCCACGTCGCGCTGCGCGTCTCCAGTCAGCTGGGCGAGACGGCGACACGAGATACACACCGCTACGCGTAATCAGACGCCGCCGCCGCCGCTGCCGCAGCAGAAGGCTACGCAAACGACACAGCTGCCGTTCTCTGAACCAGAACATCCAGTAAGATACAGTTGTACGAAACTTTCAATAAAAGTTATCTTATGTAAAAATGCTGTTTCATTCTACCTCATACCCGAGCCAAGGAAGAACCCACCCTGCCCACATGTTGTTAAGAGAGAAAAGTTAATTTGTTTAATATTTTCACCCTGACAGAATGCTTTAGAATGCTCATCCTGACAATTGACAGCATCCAAAGAGAAAACCCAGTTACATTTAGTAGCAAAAGTGTTACATTTAGTATCACAACTGTTACAATATTTACGTCAAACGGAGCGGCAGAGGCAGAGGCAGAGGCCCACCAACGCCACCGCCAGCTTGCTCACTTGCGTGTCGCCTCGGCCAGCCTGGCTGGCCCGCAGCTCGCGAGCCGCGGCTAGTACAGACCCGGGCCGCAGGGCCACGATCACCCCTTGAAGGATCAAAAGCTACACCTAACCTACCCAAGTCTGTAGTACAAACTAACGCAGCTGCACCTATTATGCTATAGCATGTGCAGGCAAACCTACAGTTGACGGTTGATTCAAATATTTGACGAACAATACTTTCAAAAATGCATTCATTTTAAACATAGCTACCACAAAATATTTCACCTAGCTAGCAACAGCATGACGCAGGAAACTATACTTTCTTGTAAGCGCTGTGCATTAGATGTAGCCTTAAGAAAACCTGTATTTAACCGCGACAACTAAGCGGAATGTAAAAGTAAACGGGTTTGGCGGCAGCTCCTCCAAATAATAGTATACACTTAGTATATGATACACGTTTTGTGCACTTATAACATGTACTCAGTGTGTATGAAACAAGACGTGCTGCACGACGGAAATTACTTTCTGCTGAGGCACTTCATTTACATCTCAATGATACACGACTACTAGAGAACATTGCTCTTTATGGCAGTCAATCCACTTGTAAATTAACATCATGATATCGCAGATATTAGGCACAAGTTACTAGGGATGAGTAAGGCCTTAAGGTTTGCAACTAAACATGGTACTCCTAGCTACTACTGAATATGAAGTTGATTATTAACGTGTCTTCATAACCATGTGTGCGGCGTTCGACTCTCAGTCAGCATAGACGTTTTCGTCACCTTATTTCTAGTTAAATGTGTGCACAGCTCGCTGATGGTGGACCAACATTGGACATTTCTCGTCTCTTCCTGGTTAGACAACGACGGCGGTAGGCGCCGGGTTCGAATCCCGGTCAGGCAATACAACTTCAGTCATTTATGGTACCAACCCCACTACTGGTGACAAACTGTGATATCTACATTCTGATTTTACGCACTTATTCAACAATCCGATTAGGTGCTGGGTTCGCATCCTTGTCCCCAGCATTACATGATGGCATTTCAATTTTAAACACGTGCATCCTTTATTCCTTGACAATGCAACACTATACAACGTCTTTCGAGGTTAATTACCAAGAAGTGAATTGTCATACTAGGGTTCCTGCTTTCGTACAAACATTATCGTCATTTACGTTCAAGTTGAGAATTGATAACTGATACTGGTGCAAACGCCAATATTTGACGTCTCTTTCCGCCTAGTGATCGTGTCTCGATAAGGCACAAAGCTCTGCTTGGTTAACAATGGCTTTACATTCTGGGTTTGCATCCGGATCCAGAACAAAAACGTTGGTCATATCATTTAAAGTACAACTTCGTGTACAAGTAACTGTTGATGAGTAGTGCGAACAATGATATTACTTGTGATTCGCTGTTAATGTTGGGATTTCCGTAAAGTGGTTGCCGCCGTTAATCAGGTATTCTTTTATCTGCTTAGTATTACATAAAGTTGATGCGAATCCACTCCCCATTCAACGTTGAACGACGTTCAGCGTCTGTTGGGTAAACCTTTTAGACAGCAAAGAACTTTTTTCCAATTGCCATACAACTTTATAAATCCATATACTGTCTCAAATATTTAATTGTGCCTAAGGATTACCGAACGATTTATGTGACAAAACTAGTTGTCCCATATCATTTGAAATGTCACTTATTCTAATTAAGTTTAGTTTACAAACGTTAAGGACTGTCTGATCTCTTCTGTACTATCATGGTGTTACTTTACATCTGGACGGACTCAAAGACCAGTGTTCTCTAGTAGTCTCTAGCGGTACCCATTGTGTATCTTACAACGACTGTACTGTGGAGGGTTGCGACGACGTGCAACACAGATATGCAATGTTGGTTGCACACATTCAGGTGCAGCCTACACGTTGGAATTCAGGGGTGACCCACTTTTTCTGCTGTTGGGTGTACATCTCCAGAATCGGTGATTACAAGAACACACGTATTTTCGCCATAATATTATATCATGTTAGCTATACTTCTCGATATCAAGTACACAGCACTAGCCCCCTGATAGCTAACCCAACGTAATTCCCGATATATAGACTCGAAATCATTTCTCTACAAACACAAAACTTTAGCTATGTCGAGCGTGCTCTATACCACTGAGTAACTAGAAAAAAACATCAAAAATGATATCTCCACCCGTTAATACCAATCTCACTCATGTAACAAATTCCAAATCATCCCTATAATTTACGAACCAACTAAGGTTTTTCTTATGTCTAGAGAACAGGCGAACTTATCTTCCACACAACACATTCGATCTTGTCTCAACTAAATAAACTAGCTACATGTTCACAAGTAGTCAACCAAACAATTTACATGGGACGGAATAACGGCCCAGCGCAAACCCACTTCCATACACAATGTTATCAATTTTCCACTCGATCTCTAAAGCCCCATTTTGTATCCTGCCTGGGAGGTGGCACGTGAGTAGGAGCAGGAAAAGGTGAAAATCTCTCGGTACTGCAGTGTGATTTAAAATCACTTTCACTTTAGCAACAAGATTAATACATAACTTTGCCCTGAGTTGCGAAGCTGAAGCGAAGTGTCCTGGCCGTCTGCTCTTCATCAAATGGGCAGAATCTACAGTGGTGCTCAGAGCTGAACAGCGCTTGCTGGAGGACGCTGTCGTCGTCGTCTGTCATACTGCCAACTTAACTGGCAGCTACACCGTGGTATCCTACCTATCGATACCACATCCCTTCCCCCCTGAAACGATGCACCGTCGTTGAGTATGGCTTCCGACTATGTATGGAGGAATCCAAGGGCAGTGCAGATTAAGGGGCGGACAGCAGAACTGCGCACTGTCAACCCACAACCCCAAATTGCTCGCGAGGGGCGAGGAAAACTCCCTGTGGAAAACCTGCAACGGTCGTGCACCGCCACTGGGTATGCTCGGATGAGGAGGCGGAGCAACGACCTCCATGGACGATGGCGGCGGCGACATGACGGCAGCCTCAGCATCCATCGGTTCCGGCACCCCTGAGGAACAGGGTGGCGGCGGCGGCGGCGGCAGCGGCCGGAGGTGGCGCCGTGGAGGCAGAGAGAGGCGCCCATCCGGTGCAGGTGACCGGATCGGCAGCGGCGACGACAGCAGGCGCGCCCGCGGAGGCGTGAGAGTCGGAGGCGCCGCCGGTGGAGTCGTGTGCTGAGGCAGCGGAAGCCGCGAAGCCTCCAATTCTGCCGGAAAACAACCAGCGGCAGAGAACCGAGGACGGCACAAACGGATCTGGTTGCGGTGTCGCTTGAGAGTGCCGGCCAAGCTGGTGAAGAATGCGCCCCTGCTCCCAGGCGCTGCCTGCCAGAGAAAACGCGATAGAACACCAAATCATGCGGCGCCAAGCCAGAACGAGGCGAAGCAGCGGGAGCGTGCGGCGGCAGGTGCAATAGCGGCAGGAGCGACCGATGGGCGGCCATGTAGCATTCCGCTGGGGAACGGGTGCCGCGCACCAGAGCGATAGGAAGCAAGTAAAGTCCAGAGCGCGCGCTCGCGATAGTGCGTGGCGCTCATCTTGCTCATCTGCAACTTAAACGTACACACAAAGCTTTCAGCCTCGCCGTTCGACTGGGGGTGAAATGGGGCTGAGGTCAGATGGCGAATGCCATGAGCAGCACAGAACGCTTCAAGCTCTGAGGACACGAATTGGGGGCCATTGTCGGAGACAATAACTTCAGGAAGGTCCTCAATGCAAAAAACAGATGTAAAAGCCCGAACAGTACTCTCAGATGTAACAGAAGACATAGGTACAGCAAAAGGAAAGTTGCTGTAAGCATTAACTACCAACCAGCGGGTGTCCCAGAAAGGACCCCCAAAATCAATATGAATGCGATGTAGGAGTCGCCATGGAAAAAAGCGCTGGCGGGGAAGCAGATTGATTCTCCGCGCAAGATCGACACTTAGCAATCAAATTCTCAATATTTTTATCAATGCCGACTCAAGTGCAGTGACGACGCGCTAATTGCTTCGTTCGCACAACACCCCAATGACCAGGGTGCAGCAAGTGGAGAATTTCCGACTGCATAGAACGAGGTACAACCACACGAGAATGATTGTCAGTTCGTAACAAGACAACGCTGTGGTGTACAGTCAAGTTGTGACGGTGCGCAGAGTAACGTGGATGTTGAATCTACATAGAAGATGGAGGCCATTGAGTACGAATATACTGCAAAAGAATCTGCAAAGAAGCATCGGCGGCTGTCGCGGAAGCAATGCGACGAAAATCCACCGGAAAACCACCAGCTAATTCCTTATCTTGCGAATCAAACATGCATGACAATTCGGAAGAATGAAACACTCCGTCAGGACCGATAAGCATACGAGACAAAGCATCAGCATTGCCATGCTGGGCCATAGGCCGAAGCAAAATTTCGTAATTGTAGTTAGACAAAAAAAAAGACAAACGTTGCAACTTTTGTGCAGTACGGGCCGGAACTGGCTTTGACTGGTGGAACAACGACGTCAAAGGCTTGTGGTCGGCGATCAAATAGAACTTTCGATCGTACAAAAAAATCATGAAACTTAGTCACTCCATAGACAATAGCTAAAGCTTCTTTCTCGAATAGAGAACAGTTTTGCTGGGCAGAATTAAGCAACTTAGAGGCAAAAGCCGTCAGGCGATCGACAGAATGAATGCGGTGTGAGAGAACCGCTATGATGCCGTCAGAAGATGCATCGACAGCCAAAACTGGTTTAGAGGGATCAAAAGGAATCAAACAGCGATCACTCAACAAAGCAGATTTGAGCTTGTGAAAAGCAGCGTCACATTTCGAAGACCAAACAAAAGGAACATTCTTACGCCGAAGGTGATGCAAAGGCGCTGCAATCTGCGCTGCATTTGGTACAAACCAAATATGATAAGCGATTTTCCCCAACACAGACTGAATTCTTTCAAGTTCCTGGGTGCTGGCAAGTCTCTAACCGCACAGATGTGACGGCGAGGGGTGGATACCCTGTCCGTTAATCATATGTCCTAAATATTGAATCTCAGTTTGAAAAAAGTTGCACTTGTCTATGTTACACTCTAGTCCTGCCTGCAAAAGTACAGTAAATAAGGCACGCAAATTCTGCAGATGTTCGTCAGGGGTGCGACCTGATACAACTATATCGTCCAGGTAATTGGCACAACCAGGACAGTGCACACAAATGCTGCAAGTAAGACAAAAATAGCAGGAGCCGAAGCACAACCGCACGGAAGGCGGCTAAACTTTAACAATCCAAGATGGGTGCTGCGACTGTTCGTCGAGCGGAATCTGGAAGTATGCGTCCCGCAAGTCAATCGTCGAAAGGAATTTTCCCGCACCAAGCTTATCAAAAATGTCGTCAGGACGCGGTAAGGGAAATGTAGCTACCACTGTCTGGGGATTTACTGTAGACTTAAAGTCAGCACAAATACGGAGACGACCGTTTTGTTTCTTCTCAAACACTATAGGCGAAGCCCATGGCGAAGCAGAAACAGGTTCAATGACACCACTGTCTTGCTAATGCTTAAGTTCAGAAGCTACGGCGTGGCGCGCAGTGCGTGCGGTACCGGGCGTGCGCGCCGGAAACAAGCATGGCATTGTCTAGCTATAACATGCGGAGCAAAGTCTGTAGCACAACCAAGGCCATCAGAAGAGAGTTCAGCAACATCATTGCATAGCCGGGCAACACTGTCTGCATGGTAACTAGAGCTGATGCAAAATACATTGTCCTGAATTGGGACGCCAAAAATGTTCGTAGCATTTTTGGAGTGGAGCACATGGAAAGACACTGTACGGGTCGTTGCACCATACGTGGCTTGCCAACTACACACTCCGAGCACTGAGCTTTCATGTCCAGTAAATGCAGTCAGTATGGAATGTGAACGACGAAGCGGGAGCGAACCAAGAAAGTCATACGTAGATTTGTTCAGCAAGGAAACTGACGCACCAATGTCCAGCTGCAGGCGAACATAACGTCCACAAACGCGCAAAGTCACAAAAAGTTTCATCGCATCGCGCTGCACGCGAGAGTAAGTGTCTGGCAAAACTTGATTCACACGACGAGCTGTAAAAGCACGTGAAGCAGAAGGCTTTGAATAAATGGCATTAACGTCCATAGGCTGATGTGAATCATGATCAGGGTCGTTTCCGTTGCGGTGACGCCCACGCGAGTCACGCGAACAGGAGACAAGTTGTGAATTAGAATTTCTCTTACTGCACATAGCTTGCACATGTCCCTTCTTGTTACAGGCCGGCCGAAGTGGCCGTGCGGTTAAAGGCGCTGCAGTCTGGAACCGCAAGACCGCTACGGTCGCAGGTTCGAATCCTGCCTCGGGCATGGATGTTTGTGATGTCCTTAGGTTAGTTAGGTTTAACTAGTTCTAAGTTCTAGGGGACTAATGACCTCAGCAGTTGAGTCCCATAGTGCTCAGAGCCATTTGAACCATTTGAACCTTCTTGTTACAAAAAGTAACAATGCGCTTGAAGGGATGGGCAACTGTCCCGTGGGTGGGCACGAAAGCAGTTCGGACATGATTTCAGTTTCTTAGAGGGTGCCTGGTTTCAACCATGTTCACGTGCGCGCGAGCGGCGCGGTGTGGCTGGCTGGGCTCGTGGAAGGGCACGTATTGTGCCGCGCTAACAATACACACACCAGGGGTCACGTTGAACGCGGAAGTAGCCATGTCTAATGTATCTTGACTGTCTAGCAAGTCCACTACTTCCTTCAATGACGGATTTTTAAATTGGAGGATTTGTTGGCGGATGCGGTGATCCGCCACATTCTGATCAATAGCGTCTCTAATCTTTATATCCGCTTAGAGCGTCCACACGAGCAATTAAAGTCACAGTCAGAAGTTAGGCCCTGAAGGTCCGCTAACCAAGATTTATTCGACTGAGTAGGATCACGCCGGAGGTGAAAGAATTTGTAGCGCGCAGCTACCACATTTATACTGTCACGGAAGTGGGAGTTCAAAGCTTCAATCACTTCGTCGTAAGTTTTAGTTTCTGCGTGGGAGGTGGGAAACAATATCACGAGCACACAGTACAACAACACCCGCGTTGGCAAAGAAAAAAGCAAGTCGTTCTGTACCTGGTATGTTGTAAGCTGCGAAGTGTGCCTCGAGCTGGGCGATGTGTTCTGGCCAGCGTTCAACGTCAGGATTGAAGGCACGAAGTGGCGGCGCCTTCGGCGACGGCGTCGGTACTGGTGGTGGCGTAGAAGACGCCGAAATAGCTGCAGTTTGTAGTGTGACCAGTCCATTTATGGCAGCAAGCAGCTGCGTCATTTGCTGAGCCTGAATACGTACAAGATCGGACAGCGATGCCTGTTCCTGTGGCGAAGCCACGGTTTACACAACTGAAAGTCTTATATTGAGGCTAGCACGAAAGGAAACCAGTACCGAGCAAAAATGAAATGATAGGAGGGGAAAGGGGTGTCCTCGTCGCCAACTTTTGTATCCCACCTGGAAGGCGGCCCGTGGGTAGGAGCAGGAAAAGGTGAAATTCTCTCGGTACTGCACTGTGAATTCAAATCACCTTTACTTTAGCAACAAGAGTAATACATAACTTTGACCTCAGGTGCGAAGCTGAAGCGAAGTCTCCTGGCTGTCTGCTCTTCATCAAATGAGCAGAATATACAGTAGTGCTCATAAAGCTGAACAGTGCCCGCTAGAGGACGCTGTCGTCGTTGTCTGTCGTAGTGCCAACTTAACTGGCAGCTAAGCCATGACGTCCCAGTTATCGATACCTCCCCCCCTCCCCCCCCCCCTCTTACGATCGCGATCTCGATTGAACGTCATTCGACAATGAGCGAAGTATCGTAAATACACCCTACCGAAGGCGGTTGCTCTGGAAATTCAAATATCTGTACCTGCCTTACGACTGGACATTCTATTCCCTATGCTATAACAGTACTGCAAATCTAATCCATACCTTCCCTACAACAGCGCATCGTCATCTCCTTTCCACAAACACATACTTTATAAACCTAATTCTCAAATATGTACATATCACGCACCCACCGCTACTACTAAGTATAAAAGTTCTTCAATAAATTATTGCCAATGATACTAAATAATACTGACCCAAAATCATCGATGGTTGTGCATGTCTCTCAGGTTCTTCTTGCGAGTCCTAGCACAGTGTCATAGAAAGAGAGACATAATCAAGCACATGTTAAAGAAATAACTCAATGAGTGAAGTATCGTAAACACATCCCACCGAAGGTGGTGGCTCTGGAAGTTTAAATAACTGTACCTTCCTTACTACTAGACATACTCTTCCCTTCGCTATCGCAGTACTCCAAGTCAAATCCATAAACTCCCTACAACAGCACATAGACATTTCCTTTACACAAACACATATACTCAATAAACTTAATCCTCAAATGCGAACATATCACACACCCAGCACTAATACTAAGTACAATATTACCTCATCAATAACTAGATAAATACAATACCAAATAAAACTGATAGAAAAGCAACGATGAGTGTGCATGTCTCTTAAGATCTACTGTCGAGTCCTACCACCCTGTCATAGACGTAATCGAGCAGATGTCAAAGAAAAAATCACGATCCCAACAACTACTGCATGTTACTCTCACAAGCGCTCTTGGTTCTACAGGTGCACCCAAGTATCCATCCTTATAACTGCTTTACAAATCAAGGTACAACATTACCTCTGAATGAGGTGTTGTTTTCCGGATAAATACCATGACGGTGATCACAGAAATGTGTGTATTAACAGTCAACTATGCAACCTCAGGATAAAATCACTGAACTTTGAAAGTGATTCGGTTAAGGACCGTGGTATGTACGCGGTATTTGCGACTCCATCACACCACACTCAACTAGATAATTCATTAGTTTTTGCAACGCATTCTGTCTCGAGATCATATCAGAGATTCCGTGATATATCCGCTGAGTTATAGGTGATGACAGACAGTAGTAGTAGATGATGTGTTGATTGAAGAAGAAAAATATACACTAACATTCAATTGAGATCACAATCATAAAAAAGGGGGCTATCGTGATCAAGTGGAAATTTTAGAACATTTTGTACGGAGGTGGGTTTGCGCTGGACTGTTATTCCTTCCCATGTAAATTGTTCGGTTGACTGCTTCTGAGCATTTAGCACGTTTATTCAGTTGAGACAAGATCGAATGTGTTGTGTGGAAGATAAGTTTGCCGGTTCTCTTTTAACATGGGAAAAACCTTAGTTGGTTCGTAAATTATAGGGATGATTTGGAATTTGTTGGATGAGCGAGATCGGTATTCGTGGGTGGAGATATCATTTTTGGTGTGTTTGTTTCTAGTTACTCAGTGGTATAGAGCACGCCCGACATTGCTAAAGTTTTGTTTGTAGAGAAATAATTTCGAGTCTATATGTCGGGAATTACGTTGGGTTAGCTATCAGGGGGGTAGTGCTGTGTACTTGATATCGAGAAGTATAGCTAACATGGTATAATATTATGGCGAAAACACGTGTGTTTTTGTAATCCCCGATTCTGGAGACGTACATAGAAAAGCGAGCAGGCAAGGAAGCAGAGACAGTAACGCGTTTGTGTCGAGGTGAAACGATCACTAATTTGTAGAACAGGTCTGAGAGTGACTTCGGTTCACTGGTGTAAAAGGGGTGATTTTTTATGATGTGGGATGTGAAATGTATGTTTACTAGATCGACAAGGTACTTGCGGATATATTGCTGGGATGGTAAAACGTTTGACAGTCCAATATTGTTGCTAGTTTGGTATGTATTTCAGAGTCAGTAGAAAAAAAATTTTTACGTGCTGTACAGATATAAAAGATAACTGCACTGTTTGTCTAAAATGTGTATATATTGTATTTTAAAGTTACTTTGGCTTACACTGTGTAAACTGTGTATGTATTGCACTGTAAAGATAGATATTTTTTATCTTATTGCACGACTAGAGACGATGACATGTGTCCTATGGTGAGGGACGTATAGATTGAGCAGTCTGACAATGATGAGGGTATGAGTGAGAATTATTAAGCGGAAAATTATATTCGCTATAAATACTGAAGTACAGTCATCAAGAGGAGAGATTACATGTACGAGGGCTATCCACAAAGTACATTACGTTTTGGAATTAAAAATAAATAAAGTATTGGAATTTTTTTATTATATACAGATGAAAGCCACACTTAAATACTACTTTTCTACATAGTTGCCATTTAAATTAAGGCACTTATCGTAGCGATGAACGAGCTTGGAAATTCCTTCGTCGTAAAATTCGGCCGCCTGCGCCTTCAACCACGTAATGGCTGTCTTTTGGGACAGAAAAGGTGTGATTTTTGTGGATTTCCTGGAAAGAGGCACTACAATAAACTCTCAAAGGTATTGCCAAACTCTGCACAACCTCAGAATAGCAATACAAAACAAGCGCAGGGGAAAGTTGGGCTCAAAGATCTTGCTGATTCACGACAACGCCCGGGCCCACACGGCAAATGCCACTCGTGAAGTCCTCGAATCTTTTAAGTGGGAGTTGTCTCCTCATCCGCCGTACAGGCCCGACCTGGCACCGAGCGACTTCCACTTATTCCCAGCAATGAAGAAGTGGTTGGCTATCCAGCGTTTTGATGACGCCGCACAGCTTCAAGAAGAGGTAACCACGTGGTTGAAGGCGCAGGCGGCCGAATTTTACGACGAAGGAATTTCCAAGCTCGTCCATCACTACGATAAGTGCCTTAATTTAAATGGCAACTATGTAGAAAAGTAGTATTTAAGTGTGGCTTTCATCTGTATATAATAAAAAGAATTTCCAATACTTTATTTATTTTTAATTCCAAAACGTAATGTACTTTGTGGATAGCCCTCGTATATTGATTGGTCTCAGACTGTAGCAGGAATAGTAATATTTAATTGTAGTTAGAGTGGTAAATAATTTCCAGTCTTGCAATATTCTTGAGTGTGGTATGTATCTGATAATGGGGAGACAATTTTGCGAGTTTAACTCTGAGTGCAATTTAGTGTTCTGTGTAATATAAAGGCTGAAAGCACCAGAAAGAATAGGTGGATAGTGCTTCGATACTGGCTGCATAAGTAATTGGGCGTGTAAATTCGATAAGAGAAAATAATAATGCTCCATCGTTTGTGCTGGGATATAGTGGTCTGTACATAGCGGAGGAATGTTTACGTATGTTGGAATCTGGAGGGGAAAGTCGTGAGGAGCGATGGGGTGAGTGCATCAGATGTTATTTTCGTAAGGAGCTTCTGTTAGAGTAGGAATTTCCGTGGGTACAAGCTTGGACATATAGAAAGCTAGCGTAAACTATTTCTGGGAGAATATACAATTGTGGAGAGGTCGAGTTGGTTATTATTTTTTTAAAAAAGCATGGTGAGGTAAGAATAAGATTGGGAACATTGTTACATGGTGCGCCGCGACGCGAACTTTCCGCCAGGAGACGCAGCGTGGGCCATGCTGCGGTGATAAAACACAGCTGAACACGTCACGTATCTTCCTTTAGATGGAAGCATACTGCGGTATTCTGCCATCTGCGGTAAAGAGAATGCTGGCCTGAGGTTTCTCGAATAAGGGGCTGCACCTTGGAGTTCACCGAAGTGGGTACGAGGGACACTGTACAAATGCAACTTTTGCCTGTGTTCGGGGACAGTTCGCGGCTGCGCTCTCGCCCGATCACGTCAGCACGTGTGTCTAGGTGAACATGTATTTGGATGGGAATTTCTCAAAAATGAAGTATGAATGCCACCGCTTGCGGGACGCCAGAGGGAGCCTGTGCGTGGTTTGACAGTTGACGACTGTGCCACGTCATTGGGGCTGTCTGTGCGCTCTACTGGACAAGGGTTGGCGGAGGGTGCTTGCAGGCGTTGATGGAATTATTTTGCGAGAAGGTGTGTAGGCTGTGCTGTGAGTTATTTGGACAGTTTACGAGTACTGAGCGTGTCTAGACACACCTGTTCTCGATTATTTAGAAGTGTGAATGTCTGTAATTAAATTATTTGCTTAAATTAGGAGTTGTTTCCGTGTCTGTAGAGCGTGTATTGTGAGTGTAAGGATAAGATGGAGCCTGTACTGCCTCAGTGTGATAAATATATTAGATCTCTAAATAAAATGTTCGAAAGTAAATAGAATGGTCTCCTTCCCTACTCTCCCCAGCAATGTAGTGCAGCTTGAGTAATTTTAGCATAATTCTCGCCCCCTACAGACCACAATCTGGGATTAGGTCGTAGGAGAGATGACAGTACGATCTGATGGCAGTAAGGTGTACTATGTCAGTTGGACAGTAAACCTCGTAGTGGAGACCCTGCCTGCAAAATAGACTTGTGTTCAGATTTGTTTTCCCGTCATTTCGCCCCACCATCTTGGATGAGGTCATATGCTGTGCATGTTAGTACACATTAGTACAGGTTAGTGCACGTAAGTGTAGATTAGTATACATTAGCCCGTCAACATGGGTCGGTAAGAAGGCGTGGTGCTGGGTTGAGGATCGTCGTGGAGACTTTAACTGTCTGATTCCAAGTCCAGGTGGGTGTGGCATTAGTGAAAATTGATTCCAAGTGCTAGGTTCAATGAAGTCTAATCATTGACTAATGCAGCAGCCAATAGTAGTGCATTATTCTAGGGGATGTAGGGGGGTGCTATGTCATGAATGAACACCCCGCGGATAGTGGTAAAATGTCGAACTTCTCAATTGGTAATTGAATATTGAAATTATAAATTTACTAATTGAATCTGATTAAAATAGAAATGGAATTAAGTACTTAGATAACTGATAGGTTAGATGTGTGATGTGGGTGTTACTTTAGTAAGCATATTTACAGAAAATTATGTAAGGCACGTGTATGGAGGTGGCAGTCAAGTGTAAAGAGAGTAAACGACCTTGTGTCATCAACCGATGTGACGGTAGCATCCTCTGGTGGCCACAATATGAACTAAGCCAGTAGGGCTGTGGAGCTCGCAGTGAACATACCGTATATGGCCATCTAGAATACCGGTACTTGCGCCATCACCTGATGTCACGGTGGCATCCGCTGGTGGCACCGATATGAATTAAGCCAGTTGGGCTCTGGAGCTTATGGTGGATATGTCGGGTGCGGCCACCTTGAATGACGGTACTTGCGTTATCACCTGATGACAGGAGAGTGCCCTCTGCTTCCACCGATATGAACTAAACCAATTGCAGTACAGACCCAGTGGCGAACACACCTGCTTGAAATTCATTAAATAATAAGGACAAGTCCTTTTTCCCCGCCATTTTATTTGCTTAGTAGAGATACTCAGGATGTGATGCATTATCATGCTGGAATTTGAACTTCGCGCCATTTTTCTAGGCTAGGGGAGCGTGGCACTTTCCTGCCAAAATTCAAATTCCCCGCCAAAATCCGCCATCTTGATTGATGTCACAGCAGCCATCTTGGATGATGTAATCGCCGCCATCTTGGATAACGGTACTTTTAGGCCGTATTCCCTTGTCCCGGTGTCACAGTTGAACTCCTTCTCACATATTCTTATTTCAACAGCCTCTTTAATTACAGGAACCCAGCACGTAGAAGAATGCGACAAATCTTTCATATCATCAAACAGAATTTTGTGTCTTTTCATACGGTTGTGCTCAGCAGCTGCAAATGTTGTCATCACCACAGCGACAGCATTGCGTAATTTCAGAGCAATTAGAAGCCGTCTTTGGGCTATATAAGGCCACCACAGCAGCAGTTTGGACAGTCTGTTGCTCCTGACGATGATGATGGAAGCAATCGTCGAAAACTAGAGGTTTTACCCTGAATTAACGTGACAAGAAGCCCGAGAATGTTCCTTATATCTGTGCAGCCACGAAAGACTTCGTTCTCATATTCTTTTCAACTATGAATTGCTCATGGAAATAAAGATAACTTATACAATACGTTTCAAAATGTAATTAATACAGAACTCTTAAACAAAGCATACTATAAAATAAATGATCACTTAAATAACACAAAGTAGGAGTTGCTAAAATAATGTGTGAGTTGATAAAAGGTAAAAAATGAAATAACACTGCCGTACACTGTCAGTGTAAACTTCACGTTACTTGAGAACTGTATGGAACTTTCTGTTATGGAATATGCTAACCTCCTTACCTTCTAAGCTCAACATCTCCTTCATATGTAGAATGCTGATGCAGTCTTTCATTCGGACCACTGGGAACGCACAAAAAATGGATTGTAGAGGCAGATGTGTCATCATGGTTCTGATGTCCGCTGAAAGAGTGTGCGTGAATTGTGAAGTAGGCCTAAGTGTAATGTGTGCAAGGCTGTGATGTGAATCAATTGTGTAATATTGGTTTAAGAATTAAGTACACAGGTGGTTTGATAAGTTTGGCAAAAAAGCAAGAAAACGTATTTCTTTCGTAAACAACTCACCTTATTTCTCGACATTAGTCTCCTTTGAGGGATAGACAATTCGTCCAGAAATCCACCAGATTTTCCATACCATCGGAAAAATGGATTCTATCAAACTCTGCAAAATACTTGGTGACTGTAACCAAAGTTTCAAGTTAGGAAAATGAAAGAAGTCATTTTGGCGATTTCTGGTGAGTAGAGTGAATGAGGAATCATTTCAAAGGCCAATTCATGCACTGTCGCCATTGTTCTCGCAGACGTGTGGAATGGTACATTACCCTGGTGAAAGAGCATTTTTTGCATGCCAACTTTAATCTTTTTTCACCCAGCACAAGATTCAAATGATCCACCAACGAAGCTTGATAGGATACACCTGCCTTTTTCCAAGTAATCTATGAGGACATTCAGTGGAAACCCAAAAACAGGGGCTATCACATTACCAGCTGACAAAATGGATTCCGCCTTCTTCGGTGCCCTTTCCATTGTTTTGACTGCCGTTTAGACTCTGGTGTGTAATGATGGATCCAGGTGTCATCAACAGTCATAAATCGTGCCAAAAGTCTTGTGGATTGCTATTAAGCTTAGCCAGGCATTGTGCTTAAATGTTGCGCCGGATTCGCTTTTAATGACTGTGAGCAATCGCGGCACCAACCTCGCACATAGCTTCTTCGCAGCCAGTTCTCCGTGCAGGATATTATGTACTCCCTCAGATGAGATGCCTACAGTCTAAGCAAGCTCACGAATTTTTATTCGGAAGTCTTGCGTTGCAGTATCATGGATTTTGTCAATGGACGTCCGTAACGCTCTTCGTCCTCGTTGCTTGTCCGACCGTGTTTAAATTCATTAATTCAAAAGCAAATGGACTTCAGTTATGATGCACGGTTCGTGTGAACTTCTTTCTGTCCTGTTTTTATTTGTGTGGCAGATCAACCCTCCAAAATGAAATGTTTAATAATAGCATGAAACTCAGTTTTCTCCATTTTCAGTCACACTCGACAAACTGACAATTTCAGATGGCTGTCAAGGATGAACTGCATACGATACATTGTTGCAATTCTTTGTACGATCATTGGAACAATCAAGCTTACCAACCATGAAGGAATAACAAAAGCGTTCCATTCTTTCATTGAAATATACCAAACTTGCCAAACAACTCTCCTACTCCGTGCTACTGCGTGTTTATCGTTGTATTAAGCTGACATATCTAACGCCATCGAGAAATATATGAGTAAATAAACAACTAACTAATTAAACATGTTTTCGTACTTTGTACCGTGTTCTGTATAACATACTTCGCTGAAGTTTAATGGCAAGGCACACACAGTTTTCTCCTCTTCCTCTGCAGCCACAAGCAGGTAAGTTCTAACATCACGATCTACCGGAAACAGACGCTACTGAACTCGAAAGCCACAGACTGCTACGGCTCAATGCCATCCCACTCAAATTAGTGGCATTCCCGTGGGTGCCCGGAGTGGATGCACAGACACACCTCGCTCAATTGGGAAGCTCAAGGCTAACTTCGGCTTGAGCGGCGCAAAGCATCGCAGCTGAAACAACACTCCTACGTCCAACTTCTACGACACCTAATTAATACGGAAACTGCTAATTTCGCGAAGTGCTTGCGTTTACTGTCCCCGGAACCGAATGTTGGCAAACCTACCAGAGCAGTAACTAAACTAGTCTCCGAAATATGACGGAAGTAAAGAAACGAGACTTTATTTCCTGAATACCTTGTCGAAAAATTGCATATTAAGAAAAAACGCTTAAGCAGAAGACATTGGTATACAACATTGTCAATAACACCTAATCGCGGCAATAATAGGTCTTTTTGGCATCTGAACAGAACTCATACAGTCATCATCTCTCATCTTCTATATATAAAAGGCAATATCTTGACCGACTGACCGACTTACCATTGCCCAGCCTAAACCGCTGAGGCTAGAAAGTTGAGATTTGGAGGTGTGGATCTTCTACTATAGGCACCGTTTAAGAAGAGATGTCTCGAAATCCAACCCTAAGGAGATAAAAGGGTTTTTTGAAAAATGTCGCTACTAAGGCAACTTTAAAGCTAGACCTACGAAAATTGACATTAGGTTTCTCGGTCAGAAATAAAGAAAAATGTGTTTTAGAATATTTGGAAATTTAAGCCTATAGGGGTGAAACAGTCGGTGAAAGCTTTTTTTGATCACTGGTATTTGACAAATATGAACACTGGTATTCAACTTCTCGGTTGCAAATATAAAGTACATGTTTCAGTGTTTTTGGAAACTGAACCACAAAAGGGGTGAAATGGAGAATGAGATGTTGTTATGAAAACATTTTTAAAGCTAAATCTATCAAATTTTTAATTTGGCTTCTGAGTCAGAAGTTAAAAAATGCATGTTTCACTATTTTTGGAAATTTAATCTTTATGGGGGTGAAACAGGAGACGAAAGTTTTTATGAAAATATTTCATTTCTCAAGCATTTTTGGAACTAAATCTGTGAGAATTTGTATTTGGTTTCGCTGTTAGAAATAAAACATACGCATGTCACTTTTTTTGGAAATTCAGCCCCTAATGGGGTGAAAGAGAGGGTGAAAAATTTTATGAAAATATTTAATTGCGAAAACATTTTAAAGCTAAATCTTTGAAAATTAATGTTTGGCTTTTCGGTCAGAGATGAAAAAATACGTGTTTTAGTGTTTTTGGAAATTCAACCCTAAGCGGATGAAATAGGGTTAGACTGATTCACTGACTCATCATCACTGAGCCAAAGCCGCTAATAAGAGAAATTTGAAATTTGGAGAGGGCGTGGATCTTATATTGCAGGCATTGTTTAAGAAGGGATTGTCTGAAATTCCACACCTAAGGGGATGAAATAAGGGATGAAAGGCTTTTTACAGTATGTCGCTAATAAGGGAATTTCGAAACTATAACTACGAAAACTGGTATTTAGTTTTTCAGTCAGAAAATAAAAAATACATCTTTCAGCATTTCTGGAAATTCAACCGCTAAGGAGGTAAAATAGTGGGTGAAATTTTTTTTTGCAAATAATTAATTACTATAGAGCTATTAAAGGATTTTAAAGCTACATCTATGACAATTAGTGTCTGACTTCTCGGCTAGAAGTAAAAGAAATGCGTGTTTTAGTGTTTCTGGAAATTCGACCCTAAGGGAGTGCAATGTGGGGATGAAAATTTTCAAGAAAATATTTCGTTACATTAAAAATCTTTTTAAGCATAATTTATGAAAAATGGTATTTTACTTCTCGGATAGATATAAAGAATATTTGTTAGGGGGTGAAAGTTGCTATGGAAATATCTTCACAAGGACGCGAAAGGCACGATTAACAAAAACTTTGGACTCCAGCTACCAGAATCGCTTTTTGGTCAGAAGTACATTCAGAAAAGAACATGTTTATATGGTCTCAATTAGCGTGCAAAGCTTAGAAGGTGCTGCAATTTGTGAACAGCATAAAAATTCGATTAAATAAAAACAAAAAATATCTCTGCGGGCCATACAGTCTACGCGAGTGAAGCAGCGGGCACTAAGCTAGTAATACATGTACGGTTTGACACATAGAACAGCAACGCACACAATGGATTGATACGTTACTAATCATATAACTATACTAATAATAAATCTGTGACATTGTCGTATCTGTCTGTTAGCCTTAGAACAGCATAATCTCCAAAATACGAGAAGAATTTTCATGGGGTTTTCTCAGGTAACTTTAGCATAGTTTTGGGCAACGTATAGACTTTCGTTCGTCAAAATCGGACCACGAAAAAAATGATATCGTGATCTGAAGTTTTACTCGAATTTTCTTGCCTGTCTGTTTGAACAAGCTAATATCCGAAACTACTAGATAAATTTTCATAGGGCTTTCGCAGATTACGTAAGTATAGCTTTGGGCACCGTGTAGGCCTTATTTCTTCAAAAATGAACTACGGAAGAAAGATACCCACTTACAAAAATGTATATACGTATGTTGCACATCTCCTCTGAAACAGCTGGACCGCCGGCCGCGGTGGTCTCGCGGTTGAGGCGCTCAGTCCGGAACCGCGCGACTGCTACGGTCGCAGATTCGAATCCTGCCTCGGGCATGGATGTGTGTGATGTCCTTAGGTTAGTTAGGTTTAAGTAGTTCTAAGTTCTAGGGGACTGATGACCACAGAAGTTAAGTCCCATAGTGCTCAGAGCCATTTGAACCATTTGAAACCGCTGGACCGATTTCAACCAAACTTGGTACACATATCACTTACTGTCTGGAAACAATCGCTGTGAGTGTAACAATCTGTCAAAGAGGTGGGAGTGCAAAAGAAGAGTAGGCTACAGCGCGCAAATACCCACATTTTATTCATCTAGTATTTGAGAGCGGGAGCATTTAGTGGCTTGCAAGGAACTTTTCAAATCTTTACGAAGCTTTTTCTCGCTGACGCCCCACACATGATGATGAAAGGAAAAAAGTTTGTGACTTACTATACTTCAGTTGTTAATTTTCGCATCAGGCATGACGTTTCATTACTTCTTTACTACTAACTATTCGCAACACATTTCGTAGACAGTGCTCGCATACGCCACTGAATGTACCCGAAAAATTATATTATTTCACTACACATAGATCAGGATATACGGCGTCATGTACACTGAAATGCGTGAAAAACTGCCGCATCATGCATGACGTTTCAATTAGTTGTTACTAACCTGTTGAATTAATGTCGATGAAATTTCGTAAGGAGATAGCTTGAACCAGGAAGAAAGAACATAGCCTAGTTTAGGAAGTGTTCAGTACAAGATATTAACTGATTTGAATAATATTACGCGAATAAGGGGATAATACTTAGTGTTTGAAAATGCTATTTACTCTTGAGCTTTAACATATTTCTCAGAATTCCTTTATTGGTTGACGTGTGCTACGTGATAACGATTCAAAGAAATGAGTGCAATGTTTGTACTGTTCTCGGGTCTCCAGCCGGGTGCAGTCGTTTTCAAACCACGATATTTCGACAGCGTTCCTTGCCGTCATGTTCAGGTAATAATAATGTCGTGTGACTAGGGCCTCCCGTCGGGTAGACCTATCGCCGGGTGCAAGTCCCTCGATCTGACGCCACTTCGGCGACTTGCGGGTAGATGGAGATGAAATGATGATGATTAGGACAACACAACATCCAGTCCCCGAGCGGGGAAAATCTCCGGCCCAGCCGGGAATCGAACCCGGGCCCTGAGGATTGACAGTCTGTCGCGCTGACCACTTTTTTTTTCTTGCTTTTTTTTAGGGCCTTCCATCTCCCCTTCTAGCCCTTCCATTCGCTCACCTTCATGCGCCTCCTTCGGCGAGCTTCAATGCCCCACTTTTTTTTTATTTAATGGGTTATGAAACTGAATTACATCTTGAAGACAATGTTAGAAAATTGTAATCCGAATTGATTACGGTGAAAATAACTCTCTCTATAATACTATTGACTGCATTAACGGAATGCAAAATATTCTTCCATTAGAATTTAAACAAAAATGAGAGAGAAGCAAAAGTTAAAATTAAGAGAAGAAATTAAACTTCTTCAGTGATGCACGTCTTATGCATGAGAATAGTTTTTCCCTACTATTCTTATGCTGTGGCATGACTCCTGTTACTTTTTGGGAAAACATGCTTTTTCGGGGTTCTGTTGAGGCCTTCACGGCTACCGTATCGGTCCCGGGGCACACGAAGTCCCCACCGTCCTTCACCCTCAACAGCAATCCCCAACTTTGGCAGTCTATCTTGTTCGGTCGATTTCATATTAATGAGGTATTAACCGATGCCTTGTTTCTAAAACAAAATTTGCATCGTATTCCCGAACTTCTTTTTATGGTCTTTGTTCCGGTATATTTTGAAGTATTCGTATTTCATATATTCTCGATATTCTTGTAGATTGTCATTGTCTTTGTTGTTAACAACATAATTGACAAAATTTCCGAATAGCCACTAGATGACATTGTTTTTTTTTGGTGGAAAGGAAATTTCTTCTGGGAAGAGTATATCGTTTAGTGTGACTTCTCTTCCATCGGTCCGCTTGAGAAAAGCAACTTGCAATACAATGTCATTCCAAATATTCTTGTATCCATTACAGATGAAGTGATGCTTTAAGGAGTCCAAATTGTGACATTTTTGGCACACATTGGATGCATGTAGTCCTATTGAATACAGTTTTTAATTGGTACTAATAATGTTGTTGACAACTCTGTATCATCACGCTTGCACTTCCGTAGTCAGTGTTTTGTTATTTATATTAGTCCATATTTTTTCCCAGTTTTTGTTGGGATACTTCAGCTCCATTTTATTTTGGTTTTCGCGTGATTGTAACTTCTCCACTATATATTTACTTGTCCTCTTATTTTTGTCTGTTAAAATGCATGTAAAGTAGCTTAATTCTACATAAAAATCCTTAATATGCTTTAGGTTGCAATTTATGTTGTGAACATCTAGTGGTGGCTGCATGCTTCCGGGTTTGAGAAGGTCAAATAGAGCGGCAGTTATGCTGTTCGGCTGCGTCTCTATAAGTTTTAGCATTCTTTTGATGAAGAGGGCAGTGTTTTTCCTCCGAAGATCTGTTAGCCCTAGGCCTCCGTTTTCGGGTCTCGATGTAGTCGTTCCTACTGCTACTCTAAAAATATGGCCTTTCCATACTTATCGACAGATTGTGCTCATTATAGATTTCACTATGTCTGGAGGTGTTGGTAAAATCTGAGCGACATATGCAGCTTTCGAAAGAACTGCACAGTTTATTAGTTTAATTCTTTGCTTGATATTTAAGTCTCTCGTTTCATGTAGTATTAAGCTGCCTCTGATTTTTCCTAACACCTGTTTCCAATTAGCAGCCGTTGTTCTTAATGGGCAACTGTAAAAAGTAATGCCCAAAGCAGTGTGACGGCCCACCCTGTTTGCCCACGGTAGCTGCGCATTGTCAAGACCCTGTAAATTTAAAAAGGAACTTTTCGTTTCATTTATCCTCGAACTACTTACCCTGCTATAAAGCAATAACTTGTCCGTTAGCTGGGTACAGTCATCATCGCTCCTTACTAGAACTCCCACATCGTCAGCGTATGCATTTGTAACCGTCTTCAGCCCAGCTATTGTTATGCCTTCTAAGGTTGTGTTCAAAAGCCGTAAAAGGGGTTCCAAAGAAACCACATAAAACAACATGGACATGGGACTTCCCTGAGGAACTCCACTAGATATCAATACTTCATTAGTATATTGTCCATTGATCGAGATTTTGGTTCGTATGCCTCTGACGATGTTCATTAAAACCGCTAACTTGCCATCATTGAAACCTATGTGTTTCAAGGTTCTGAACAGATATCCGTTGTTGACTCTGTCAAACGCTTTAGCAAAATCAATTAAGGCAGTGCCTCCATTCGCTGACGATGATGAGAAAGTAGAAATAATGTCTCGATATTCACATACAGTCTTAAAAATGGTACGTCGAGGGAGACACGTCTGGTGGCATCCAATGACTTTTTCCAAAATCGGTCCCATTCGTTCTTTAATTACACGTGCAACTACCTTGTAATCTGAGTTCATTAGACTGATCGGCCTCATTTTAGTAATATCTTTCGTTTCCGTACTCCTTCCGTTTGGAAGTAGTACAGTTACACTTTCCTTGAAAGCAGCAGGAATTTCCTCTCCCCTCAAGACATCATTAACTACTTCCGGGCCGGCCGGAGTGGCCGAGCGGTTAAAGGCGCTACAGTCTGGAACCGCGCGACCGCTACGGTCGCAGGTTCGAATCCTGCCTCGGGCATGGATGTGTGTGATGTCCTTAGGTTAGTTCGGTTTAAGTAGTTCTAAGTTCTAGGGGACTTATGACCACAGCAGTTGAGTCCCATAGTGCTCAGAGCCATTTGAACCATTTTGAACTACTTCCGTGAATTGGGAATCTATTAGGTGCCAAAAGGTCCTACAAAACTCCACAGGCAGGCCGTCTGGGCCTGGAGACTTCCGTGAAGGTGAAGATTTGAGTATATCAAAAACCTCGTCATTCGTAATTTCTAACGTTAAACCTCTGTTCTCCTCCTCTGTAACAACTGCCTCTATTCCGGAGTTCTGTAAAAACTCTTGAACTGAGTTGTCGTCAGTAGCATTTCCAGAATATAATTGCTGAAAAAATCTATGTGATTCATTTAAGATATCCCTTTGTTCTGTCAGGACTTTGTTATCTTCCGTTCTGAGGCTGGCAATAAAATTTCTTCTTCTGTTTTTTGTGCGTTGTATCAAGTGGTAGATGGAGGTGTTTTCTGCTTCCACCGTCGTTCTAGTGTGTGATTTGATTTGCAATCCCTCCAAGTGTACCCTCTTGATACTTATCATTATGGCTTTAACGTTTTTAATATTGATAAAGACGTCTTGAGACATTGGTTGGTCGTAAAGTTCTCTTAAGCAAGAGTAGTAAAACTCCATTGTGTGCCTTGACCACATTACCCTTTCTTTGGCGTAAGATATCAGCGCTGCTCTTATCTTTTTCTTAGCGGCCATAGTCCACCATTCAATAGTTGTTCTATATTTAGTACGCATCCTTATAACAGACTGCCAAGTTTCTCGCATCTTTAAAGCTAGAGCGTTTTCAGAGAGGGTATTGATATTTAATATCCATAGTGGGCGACCCCAATATGTCTTTTGCCGGGATAATTTGATGCTGCACCTCACTTCGAGGTGGTCAGAGAAGGCAGCTGGTATCACATCGATACTACTGACTTTAGTGTCTAAAGTGGGAGAGACATATATTCTGTCGATTCTGCTCTGTGTAGCACCAGTGGTATATGTGAAGCGAACCAGCGTCGTATATTTTATTTCCCACGCGTCAAACCACTTCATGTTGGTGACCAACGCCTGCAGTTCTTGGGAGAAGTTAAAATTGGTCGCTGATCCTTTTTATTTAAAACGCAATTAAAATCCTCACCAATGTTATGCAGGGTTTTCTTGGAAAAGGAATAAAATGTCACTTTTAAAAAAGGCTGCCCTCCCTCGTCTCGCATTGTTGCCTGAAGGTGCGTATAGGTTTAAAAAAGTGGTGTTAAAAATTTTGCAGCTAATTCCCCTCCCCGACTCTAAAAGGCACACGTTTGTCATCTCGAGCCCTTCTTTAGCAAGGATGGCCGTTCCATACGCGTTTTCTGGAGCCACATTTAACACCTCATTGTAATCCGAAACATTCTTTGACATTAACTTCCTACAGGAAGGCGATATCTGTATCTGACTGATACCGGGGGTGGACGTATGTTCAGTTAATACCTGCAGACTGAGCGTCTCCGCTCACTCGCTCTCACATAACAGAGGTTTGAAGCCTCGGCTGGTGTTGAAGTGCTAGCGCCTCTGGGGCTTCCTTCAGTATTGATGTGGTGTGGAGGAAATTGCATTGGGGTTCTGTGTTGGACTTGATGTTGTGCTGCTGCTTTTTGTTCCTTTTTCTTCAATTAAAGATGAAAGAATAGTTAGAAGGATAGCAGAAGAAGCAGGAAAACGAACGGCCCAATTGACTGGCCGGCGTAGTATTTAAAAATGACAGATGATAGGTAAGTAGAAGGGACAGTGAGAGAGTGAGGAAAACGAATGGCCCATTAACTAGCCAGTAGCTTACAAATAAATGACAGATTAAAGGAAAGGAGGATGAACAGTAAGAGTTGAATGAAAACGAAAGGCCATTTTCATGGCGGCGTCGGTGATGGCGGTGGCAGAAAGTCATGAGGGAATGAAGTGTGGGAGGGGCGGGAGCAAGAAGTCGGAGAGTGCCAGATGGAGAAGTGAAAAGGGAAGGGCCTGTAAGGATTAGGCCGACATTTGAGGGGGGTGGGGTGAGAAGCGGTGGGGGTGGCGTGAGGGGCGGTGAGGGGGGGGGGAGGTTGATGTCATGACATGGTGACTAGTGAATGGGGAGTCATGGCGGGGGGGGGGGGGGGAGGGGCGGAAGAGAAGGTCAGCCCAGCGGGTGGTGGCCAGACGGTGGACACAGGTGCCCAGGGAAAGGATTAGGGGACTGGGAGTGGCAGGTTTGCTAGTAGAAGGAAGTGGCTGCAGAAAGGATGCGGAAGTGAAAGAGTGGCACCTCGGCCATGGTGTGGAGTTCTTGGGTAGGGAAGTCGAAATAGAGGTGGAGGGCACACCGGAGAGCTTGAGTTTGGACGGTTTGGAGTCGGCGGAGGTGGATGGGGACAGCATTGCCCCACACCACCGCCGCTTATTCAAGGATGGGACGAACAAGGGAGGTGTACAATCTGACACAAAGGTGTGAAGGGAGTTAAGAGGTGGGACTGATGAGGGAATAGAGCAGGCATAGCCTTTCGATGCGTGCCATCAATGTGGGGGCGCCAGGTGAGGCGTTGGTCCAGGGTAACGCCCAAGCACTTCTCAGTACGAGTCCAAGGGACTGGGGTACCAAGGACGGACACCTGTCGGAGCCAAATGGGAATATGGCTTGGGTTTTGGAGCGATGAAATGCCAGACGCCAGGTCCGAGCCCACTCAGTAAGGGAATATGTTGCCCCCTGGAGCCGCTGTTGAAGACCTGCCACACTCTGAGAACGAGAGAAGACCACCGTGTCATCCGCGTAGAAGGCTAAATGCACCCTCAGCGCAGAGGGCAGGTCAGCCGTGAAGAGGGAGTAGAGTAGCAGTCTGAGTACGTTGATTTGCGGTACTCCTGCCCTGATACGTCATAGATTTCCCCTCGGGGATCCTAACGTGGAAGGTGCGCCCTTCAAGGTATATGGCTATTAGCCGTACATGAGACACTGGAAAGCCGAGTGAGAATAACTTGTAGAGCAGCCCTTCGTGTCAGACCAAATCAAATACCCTGGACACGTCGAGGAGTATGGCCCCGAAGTACTCCCTATGTTCTATGGCGTCCAGTGCCTCTTCTACAAGGCGCAGGAGTTGGTGAGTGGTAGCATGACCCTGCCTGAAGCCAAACTACTCATCAGTTAGGACTCGTTCTTGGGCAATGTGGATGAGCACACGTTTAAGGTACAGCCTCTCAAACACCTTGGAAATGGCGGGCAAGAGGCTGATGGAATGGTATCTGGCAGAGGAACGAAAATGGAGATGGCGACCACCTCGACATGTTTCCAAACAATGGGAAATTGCCTGGTTGTGAGGATGTTGTTGAAGGTGGCCGTCAGGATGGGAATAGAAAGGGGGGGGGGGGGGGTTGCTGCTTGATGAGGACGTTGGTCAGCTTGTCAGGCCAGCTTTCTTGGAACTGAGGTAACACAGTTGCAGTTCAACCTCTTCTTTGTTGATGGGAGTGATATGATCCTTGTGGTCCTGGACGGCAAGAGATGTGGAGGCGTGCCATCACCAGGCGGATATGGTCAGGGTCGATGAGGTCATCGACCAGGGTGAAGTTGTGAGTGAAGACGTTGGCCAGGGCGTTTGCCTTAGCATAAGGTTCAGACACAAAGTCATTACCGACCTGCAGGGGGGGGGGGGGGGGGGGGGAATCCGTTGCCCTCATCGTAAAAGACATTTTGTGAGCCGCCAAGCAGATGGATCACTCAGGTCAATGGCGGAGATTTTGTCCGCCCATGCCTGATTGCAGTGGTCTTGTACCGGAGCCTTGATCTGGTGTTGCAATTTACTGGTTAGGCACTTGGTTGCCGGGTTCCGAGTAAGCTGCCATTCTCGGATGGTCCGGTTTTTCTCTGTGATGGGAGCACAGACATGAAGAGGGAGTGGATGCAGATGATCTGGGGGTTGTACCGGACAGTGAGGGTTCACTGCAGCTGCAGCATCGAGAGCGAAAGTGGTGAGGTGGGTAAGGGTGCGATCTGTGTCCATTTGATCGGTAGCAGGAATCCTGGGTAGGGCTGCTTCGACCTGTCGCTGGTAGGACTGCCCATCAATACCGCGGATGTTCAGGCCATCACGCAGCACCACCATAAGTCCAACTAGATCGATGGAGCAGATGACCAGCTGGTGATCAGAGGCCAGAGCGATGCAGGTGGCTGCAGTGATGGGGTGGTGAAGACCTTTCACCACTGCGATGTCAAAGACATCTGGGAGACGTCCTCCAGTGGGGTATATGGTGGGATCGTATGGGCCGATGGTGCATGAGTGATGCCGCTCAGCGACCCAGAGGAGTTGACGACCTGATGTGTTGGTAACTCTGCTGTTCCAGGCACCATGCTTGGCATTGAAGTCGCCGCCAACGAAGATGTCCTTGCCAAGCGACAGCAATGCCTCGTAGTCTGGTGTTTGAAGAAGGCCTCGTGGTGGTCTGTAAAGAGCCACGAATGTGATGGGACCCCTCACCGTGTGGACGACAATGCCAGTGGCTTCCACGGTGTTGAGTTGGGGGAGGGGGATGGGGTGGTGGCATAGAGAATTACGCACGTACACCACAGTGTCACCATAGGCAGTGGGCCTGTCAGTCCTGTAGCAGGAGTAGTTCGTTACACAGACAAAAACACCAGGTTTGAGGTGTGTCTCAGCGCCAAGGCAAATATGAACCACCCCATCAAGGAGGAACTGTCAGAATCCGTTCCGTTGTTTGTGGATACCATTGGCGTTCCAGATCATGGCTGTCAACCCACGGTTTGTAATAGCCGTGACCAGAAGGAGCAGGGGTAGCGGTGGTGGGGAACATGGATAGGGAGAGGGCGGAGGCAAGCTGGAGAGGGATGGTTTGGAGGAAGGAGTTGAAGGCATTGGTGATTGGCAAGGTCAGAGCCTCGACAACACTGGAAATGAGGTCACCAAAGGGGGTGGGAATAGAGGAAGGGGTGGGGAGAGGGTGCTGCTGTGACTGTACCAGGGTGGGAGGGGGCAGCAGAGCTTGACACCTGCTGCTGGGGTGGGGAAGGAACAGTGGAGCATGACGCCCTCTGTGAGGGAAGGGAAGAGAGCTTGACGCCTGGTGGGAAGGGAGGTGGGGGAGTGGTTTGGGGGGGGGGGCATGGGATGGGGATGGAGAGGAGTGGGCGCGGGTAGGAGCCCAGAAGGGCAGGATGGGAGTGAGAGGCGTGGTGGGGGTAAGTCTCCTGGAGCGAGGTTTCTCTTTCATCATGCTGAAGCGATCAATAGAGGTGAGGGTGGGGAGGAGGTGGTTCTCTGGCGTCTCTGGGGCGGAGACGAAGAAGAGAGGAGTGGGGCGACAGATACTTGGGGGATATGATTCTCGAGATGACCTTGGGCATTATGTTGAGGGCGGATAAGAACGCCTTCAGGTCATTATGAAGTACACTGATGATGACCTGAAAGCGTTCTCTATGAAGTACACTGATGGAGAGTCCCTTGATGACACCCGGAAGTGGCGAGACTTAGTGGGGGGGGGGGGGGGGTTTGGAGAATCGAATGGTAAGGGTACGAAGGGTGTGGAGGACTTTGATGAGATCTTTATGGGACTGAATGGACGGGTGGAAGAGGTCTTCACCTGCCGTTTTGATGTGACAGGGGTAGTGACAAAGTTGAGTATGTCAAGGTGTCCTTTAAAGGGCTCCTTGTACTCGTTGATGACGGGTGGGGGGCTGGGGGGTGTGGCTGATGCTGGGGAGGAGTGGGAGGTGGTAGGGGGGTGTCTGCCAAGCCATCAATGGCCGCAAACGTGTTGCGGACGGGCACGTCATGGCAGTTGCGGCGAGTTGGCGGTGGGGTGCCATTTTGTGCGGCACTTGGAAGCCCTCCGTGTCGACGGCCACCTTCTTCTTTTTCATCTGCCCACGTTCTTCTGCGGGCTGGGTGGCCTCCAAGCCAAAGGAGGCTAGCTGTCGCTTCCGAGAGTCAGTGACCGGATGCCGATGGTCGTCATCATAGTCCATCAGACTCCCGTCGTCGCTGTCGTCGGCTGCAGCAGCCATGTTGGGGTAAAGGAGGGCCTGTAGCCGAACACTGTCGATCTCTGGGCCCCCTCCTCTGCAGCATCGTGGAGGTGATGAGGTGCTCAGCGAGCCCCTCCTGGATGTCGGCGTCAGTCATGGTCATCGCGTCGAGGTCGTCCCCTGGTCCAGGAGACGAGTCAGGGATGTTCACAGCATCCTGAATGTTGGGCATATCGATAGGGGCCCGGGGGGGGGAGGGAAGGTGGAGCGTGCTAGACCTCGGCGCACGTGGGCTTGCCCCACATGAAGGGGGCCCTGGTGCACCAGATTCCGTAGCGGCCTTAGGTGTAGCTTCATTGATCCACCACACCCTTAGCTCCAATATGCAGGTCCGTCACACGCGACATCCCAGCTCGGAATGAGGGTCTCCGCTGAATCTCCTCCCCTTTATACTCTGTTCGCTCCCTACCCCTTCCCCCATGTCCTGCTGCACACAGCGCTGGGTGGAGGGGTGGTAGAGAGGAGTGGGCTGCTGGCTGCTGGATGCGAACTGTGGACCATCAGATGTCCTGTGGCCTCCGTCGGGCCCGAAAGTCGCTGTGGGTCAGCGCTGTGCTTTTACTTGGCTGAGTGATGGCTCCCAGGCTTTGCTGAGGTTGAACCCGGCGTCTTTGTTGATCAGTCCATCAGCTACACGTATTTCAATCGCCTGCTTCAGAACACAGTCCCAAAAAGACGAGGCCTGCCGTAAAACTTCCGTTTTCGCATACTCCATATTATCTCCAGTATCCATGTAATGTTCCACAACCGCAGATTTTGTAGGCTGCTTCAGCTGAGTGTGCCTTCTGTGCTCCTGGCATCTTTCTTCGATTGTCCGTACAGTTTGCCCGATGCATGGCTTACTGAATTTACACAGAATGTGGTAAACTTCCAGTTTGCGGAGCCCCAGGTCATCTTTTATCGTACCTAGCAGGGCACGCGTTTTCGGACGTGGGCGGAAGACACATTTAATGTTACACTGAGCCAGAAGTCTGCCGATTTTGTTGGATACTTTGCCGGCGTAGGGCAGGTACGCAATTGTCTTCTCGTCCTCTTCGTTCTCTCTCTGCTGGGCTTGTGCATTCTGCCTGAAAGCTCGTCGAATTTGACTCTCTTTATATGCGTTCTTCATGAAAACGTCCTTAAGGTGGTTAAGTTCTCCTTGTAGGATTTCCTCATTCGATAATGCGTGGGCCCTGTGTACCAGTGTTCGCAGTACACCCTCACGCTGTGAAGGTAGCGCGGAGATACAGGTAAGTATACACTGTGCCCAAGGTGCCATCCGCTTAGCGCTTGACTAGGACATTCAGAAATGGGAGTTCACCATTCTCTTCCACCTCCATGGTGAATTTGATGTTAGGATGCCGAGAATTCAGATGTTGGAGAAACTCTTGAAGTTTTTCTCTTCCATGTGGCCATATCACAAATGTGTCATCAACATATCTGTAAAAGCACATAGGCTTCAGTACTGCAGTTTCCAGTGCTGTCTCTTCGAAGTCCTCCATAAACAAGTTTGCTACCATTGGCGACAGGGGACATCCTAAGGCAACATCATCCGTTTGTTCGTAATAGTTTCCATCGAAGAGAAAGAATGTTGATGTGAGGACAAATTCGAAAAGATTACTCATCGTCGGGTTGAATTTCTCCCTAATCAACTTAAGAGAGTCATCAAGCGGCACTCTGGTGAAAAGTGAGACCACATCGAAGCTCACCATGAGGTCCTGGTTACGGAGGTGCAGTTCCTGCAGCCATTGAATGAAATGTACAGAATTCCTGATGTGATGCTGACATTTCCCAGCATGAGCGCTTCATTCCGCCGTTAAATATTTGGCTGGCTGGTACGTTGGAGCGCCTATGTTGCTGACGATAGGGCGCAAAGGAACATCCTTTTTGTGCGCCTTTGGTAGCCCTTAGAGCCTTGGGGGTCAGCAGCTCGAGGTCAGAGCTTCTTGACGATTTCCTTCGGCGGGCACTGGCGTAGAAGCTCAATAGTCTTCTCTTTGAAAATGACTGCACCCGGCTGGAGGTCCGACAACAGTACAAACAGTTAATTCGCCGGGAAAGCCTAATGAGTGCAATGCTTATTCAATCTTCAGTGTGCTTAATCCGTAGTTCCACACTATTTGTTGCGTAATGTATATGGTGTATAATGTATAGCTGTTGCGCGCGCTATCCGGAATTTGAGAATGAGAGCACTTAATGATTTGCAACAAACTTTACCTATAATTTCAAGCCTTTACGAAACTTTTTCTCGCTTACAAACTTCACAGAATGATGAAAGGAAAAAAGTTTATTACTTGCTATCTTTTCACTGTTCATGTAATAAGACTGTCGCATGGCGCATGGTGTTTTAATTTAGTACATCTTTACTGTTAAGTATATTCGTGACGCATTTTGCAGACAGCGTTCACATATACTACTGAATGCATAGTTTATCATTGTCTTTTGTTTTTTTTCACTCTTGTAATGTTTGATCAGTTAAAAGGTTGTATGTTCGAGTGTAACTGACAGCCCCTTATTTTGGCCCCTTTCCACAATTTAAACTACCTGTCCTGTCCTGCGGGTTTAGCAGGGTATCTCAAGGACTATGAGAATACTTTTGCTCACCATACGTGATAGATAATCACAAATATCACACTTACAAGACAAATTACATGTATTTAGTTCAAATGTGACAAATGTACAAGACTTTTAACTTTGGTTGAAACACTTTTCAGTCATGTGCCATAAAAATGCATAACAAGTAATGCCTTATGTCCACCTCCCAGGGTTCATTCTGGTGTTGGGAGAGAAGACAACAGACAGAAAGCTAAAATATCAAATTCTGCAGTTGAAATTCATTCACACATGATGCCTCAACAGACATGCTTTCATCAGACAATCGCATAAATTAACGAATTGATAATGCTGTAATAAACACTGTCAGTACTAATAAGACCTGAAACCACAATTTTCAAAGAGGTGGCATGCTCCTGATAGATTTCCTATTAGATTTTACATTAATCTCTTTCTTATATTTAAATTTATAGCATAGAACAGTTTCCGCGGACCGGAAAATAGCAAATTTAGAATGTACAGTAAAAAACAGAATGTACCCATTTACAAACATTTACATATATTTTAGGATCCTACAGCATACTTGAAAGTATCAGCACATCATCACATCATAATCACTTTGCTTCTTTAACAAGAATACGCTGTAAATACTAGATTCTGCTCACCATGTAGATTTCATCTTCTGGTTTTCGAGAAAGCACAGCACCTTACCCTTTCGCATATCAATAACCAAGATACAACCATATGGACTACATCCTCATATATGTGGTTGCTAACAAGAATTTTTGACTGTAGACAGCGAGTGTTTAAGATGAAGCAGCTTTGGATGTTACCGAATGGTCTCAATACACATAATTTACTTACCACATAGGGTCAGCAGCATGCACACATGGTTTGCCAATGCTGATGCTTTTGGTCTCAAAACATATCATTGCTGATTGATAACAAGGAAATGCAAAGTGATAGATGGTATTTACACTACTTATACTGAGTAGTAACTCTCTCTGAATGTGAATAAATGCAACATAGCACCATGCTAAAAGAAAAAATTCCTTACTGTAAGACCAGTAATAAACTTCTGTGGTATGCATATAAAAATCTAGTGTTATTGTTACAATATGTAATAGGATGAATATATGAACACATTAGTAGGGAAAGCAAATCAATGACTTGGGTTCATTGGGATGATTTTGGCTAAGATATACAGCATACCAGACATTAAGAGAAGTGCTGAAGTTAATGTATCTTCTTCTAGAATACTATTCCTTATCAAGCCATCCTGAAGGCAGGTGGTAAAATAATTCAGAGGAGTGATGCTTTGATCATTACACATTGCTATAGTCTGCATGAAAGAGAAACAAAGATGCTTGCAGAGCTTACACTGGCATCACAGATTACAGGCAGAGTTTCCATGAAACCTGATAGAGTACATTACAGAGCCAATATCCAAGATTAACTCTGCAGTGCTGGCACTGGACTCATGATATGTATTGAGTAGGGATCATGAGACCAAGATGGCAGACATTAAAATATTTACATGGCACGATGCTCCAATAAAGAATGGAATAAGACAAAATATGTAGAACAATACCTGAGTTGCTATTTTGGATACTGACATGGATTTCTGCAAGAAGTGACAATATGGTGTTCTTCAAAATTACACACAATTTGAAATGAGTATCACATTACTTCTTCCACCATTTTGCCTACAAGCACCACATAATTTAAGGTGCAATTTTTTTTATTAGCTACAGAATCCATGTCATAAAACTTCTTCATGACCATTTGTCGTGACACCATTGTCCTTTGAATTGCACTCAGCTGAATGTTTTTCAATTTTTGATTAGATTTTATGACTGCATTAAGAGTCCAGACCTCAGTATTTTTACCATCCCACTATCACCTCTGTATTATATGGAAGTCTCAATATATCTAGTTTTTTTGTATCAGTCCTATAAGTACCTTTCCTTAAATGATCAGACACTTTGCTTTCAATAGCAGCATCACAGCAATGCAATATTTAATTAAATCAACACAAAATAAATTCAGATATGAAATGAGTCATTATTCCATTGACTTAAATGATATTTCAAAAAAAAAAATAAATAAATAAATAAATAAATAAAAAAAACACTTAGAATTCTACTAAAATTCAACAAAGTATGTAGTATATCACAGACTTCACTAATAGATTCTTGAAACAACTTTTATATCTGTGCTCTTGTTTTTTAATTGCTGTCAGCCTTTTCAATTTTTGATTGGATTTTATGACTGCATTAAGAGTCCGGACCTCAGTATTTTTACCATCCCACTGTCACCTCTGTATTATATGGAAGTCTCCATATATCTAGCTTTTTTGTATCAGTATAAATGCTTTAGTCAGGAATTTATCCTGATAATTTATCTACCTTCTTAGCATTTCTCTTGCTCCTTTCAGCTTCTTCTCTGTCACAAACTGTGTTCTATTCCCCCTCCAAATGGCTTCCTTCTATGAGATTTCACTGGCATTCGACAATCCCTTCCCGCTTGTAGTTCTCAAAGAAGTAGCTACTTGGAATTTCAAAAAATGCAAACACCATGTTGGAATAACAACAATACAAGGACTAGGATAGACTGCTACCCACTATAAAGATGAACCATTGATTTGCAAACAGGCACAACGAACAGACTGATACATATGCAGCTATTGGCCAAAGCCAAGAGATAATAACAAAGGAAAATAACTCAGGGTTGTGAGATGGAAGTAAACCCATTAGGCAAAATCAAACAGTGGAGCTCCAGGCTGCAATAAAAACAATATAAGGAATAACTGTAAAGATGACCTGCTGAGTTGCAGGAAGGCACAATGACAAGACTGATACACATGCAGCTACCAGCTAAAGATTTGGCCAATAGCTACATGTGTATCAGATTTTCCATTGTGCCTGTCTGCAACTCACTGGGTCATTTTTATGGTGAGTATCACTCTATCTCATACTACTTGTAATTTCTCTTTATTTTCTTGTGTCATTCATTAACGTCTATATTTGTCAGCTACATTTTTCTCAGTCTTATCTGCATGTTAAAAACCAAAACTTAGGCACCACAAGAATGTTGATCACCTCTCAGCTAATAGTATAAATGCAGTATGTTTTCCTCTTTTCTGGAATTATTTCCCACTTGCGACTTTCATCACAATCACTTTCACATCATGGAACATAGTCCTCTTTAGCTGATGCTGATGAGCAGCCAACATTAGATGAAAGGAAGACAGACAATGTCTGTGAGATTACTGTCATACTGCTGATTGTTGTCCATGGAGGATTTGTATCTGTCATGGCCTCAACTCCATAGATAGTTGCCTTGCATATTTTTCCTGAAGTTGGTGGCTAGTCAAGTGGGTGGAGATGGGAATTTCTATGGAGTGTTGGAGAGCAACTAATCCATGGTACACCAGTTGCCTGGTGTGAACGGTAATGCTGTGGTGGTTAATGTCTGGTGACACAACACTCACAAAAATTACCTTTTTCTCTGTAATAGTGTAGAAAGTATCAAGGGCATCCACTATGTAAACACATTGCCATGTTGTTCTCCATCCATCAAATATCTGGTCTTCTACAGGGCATTATACTTGACATCTTTGGGATTGTTGTACCTACTTTGGTCAGGTGCTATGTTGTCATTTGATGGTTGCGGCATAAGTCTGAGTTGAGTTTCCACTGAGTTTAGCTGGTGGTGGAGACTCATGCCAAATATCAATACACTTCTTTTTCAATATTCTCTATTATCTCCTAAGGTTTCAAGCCAACATCCATGGCTGCTAATACATGCTTACTTAGTTTGACAGTTCTGGTTTGGTTGCCTTAAAATGCTGTACCTCTTCTCTCACTATTTGGCATACAAGAGAGGTGAAGGCATGGTGGTCTTCCACAACTGCCTTAGGGACCACATTTGGAAGTTAGTCATACTTCTTTTGAGCAGTTCTTTCTGTTGCATTTCCTCAGTTCACTCACGCCACTTGATGAATTCCTCAGTTGTAATGACATCCTTTACCAAGAGAGCTTGGTGCATGTCTTCTGCAACTCCAGTCATCAAATGTGAGCTACTGTCACACTTAAATTCACCATCTGGCATATGGCCAAAACATTTTGAATGTAGCACTGCATTGTTTCCTCATGATGTTGGGTCCTATTCTTTACCCTTCTTCTGCTGCTGATTGGCATGACCTGGAATTTGTCCCAAGTACTGAGCTTCTCTTCATTGTTCTTGGACAATTGCAGTGCTGTGCTGTCCTAGTAAAAGTTCACATTTGCCAAACACATCATATCATCTCACCCGACTCAGTTCAAACCTTTCAGCCATTACACTGGGTCTTGATAAAACATTACCGTGTTATATGGGTACAGATCTGTACTTAACATTTAATTACAGCTAATGTAGAAATAAGATATGTATCTCTTCATAGCATTAATCTCCAAATGTAAGGAATTCTGGGCTCTCCATATGTCACGAGCTGCATGTCAAGTTATTAAAATAAAAATTACATATCCAAAACAGTAAAATACTTTTAAAAATTTATTTATTTTGCCACAAACTGGCACAGGTTTAGTGACTGAAGGATGACCATAACATAGACCTCTCCAAGAACTGAGTCAATATTAACTTTTTACAGCTACTGCCTCTGGTCTTTATACAGGGTTATTACAAATGATTGAAGCGATTTCACAGCTCTACAATAACTTTATTATTTGAGATATTTTCACAATGCTATGCACACACATACAAAAACTCAAAAAGTTTTTTTAGACATTCACAAATGTTCGATATGTGCCCCTTTAGTGATTTGGCAGACATCAAGCCGATAACCAAGTTCCTCCCACACTCGGCGCAGCATGTACCCATCAATGAGTTCGAAAGCATTGTTGATGCGAGCTCGCAGTTCTGACATGTTTCTTGGTAGAGGAGGTTTAAACACTGAATCTTTTACATAACCCCACAGAAAGAAATCGGATGGGGTTAAGTCAGGAGAGCGTGGAGGCCATGACACGAATTGCTGATCATGATCTCCACCACGACCGATCCATCGGTTTTCCAATCTCCTGTTTAAGAAATGCGGAACATCATGATGGAAGTGCAGTGGAGCACCATCCTGTTGAAAGATGAAGTCGGCGCTGTCAGTCTCTAGTTGTGGCATGAGCCAATTTTCCAGCATGTCCAGATACACGTGTCCTGTAACGTTTTTTTCGCAGAAGAAAAAGGGGCCATGAACTTTAAACCGTGAGATTGCACAAAACACGTTAACTTTTGGTGAATTGCGAATTTGCTACATGAATGCATGAGGATTCTCTACCGCCAAGATTCGCACATTGTGTCTGTTCACTTCACCACTAAGAAAAAATGTTGCTTCATCACTGAAAACAAGTTTCGCACTGAACGCATCCTCTTCCATGAGCTGTTGCAACCGCGCTGAAAATTCAAAGCGTTTGACTTCGTCATCGGGTGTCAGGGCTTGTAGCAATTGTAAACGGTAAGGCTTCTGCTTTAGCCTTTTCCGTAAGATTTTCCAAACCGTCGGCTGTGGTATGTTTAGCTCCCTGCTTGCTTTATTCGTCGACTTCCGCGGGCTACACGTGAAACTTGCCCGCACGCGTTCAACTGTTTCTTTGCTCACTGCAGGCCGACCCGTTGATTTCCCCTTACAGAGGCATCCAGAAGCTTTAAACTGCGCATACCATCGCCGAATGGAGTTAGCAGTTGGTGGATCTTTGTTGAACTTCATCCTGAAGTGTCGTTGCACTGTTATGACTGACTGATGTGAGTGCATTTCAAGCACGACATACGCTTTCTCGGCTCCTGTCGCCATTTTGTCTCACTACGCTCTCGAGCGCTCTGGCGGCAGAAACCTAAAGTGCGGCTTCAGCCGAACAAAACTTTATGAGTTTTTCTACGTATCTGTAGTGTGTCGTGACCATATGTCAATGAATGGAGCTACAGTGAATTTATGAAATCACTTCAATCATTTGTAATAGCCCTGTATAAGGTGTTCATAAATTCCCATTACAAACTTATAGGACTTGTAGAGGGGAGTGACTACATAATATTTTGAACAGGAACCCATGTCTGGAAATGCACCATTTCCATTGTATGGCAATTTCACTGCTTCAGAAACTGAATTATGTGTGATGTAGTACAATTATGTCTGCCCCGATAGCTGAGAGGTCAGCGTGACGGATTGCCATCCTACGGGCCCAGGTTTGATTCCTGGCTGGGTCAGGGATTTTCTCCACTCAGGGACTGGGTGTTGTGTTGTGTTCATCATCATTTCATCCCAATCTGGCACGCAGACCACCAAATGTGGCGTCGAATGTAATAAGACCTACACCTAGGAGGCTGGACCTGCCCCGTAAGGGGCCTCCTGGCCGATGACGCCAAATGCTCATTTCTTTTCCAGTACAGTTATTAAGTAACAAATTGGAAGGAAACATAACAAAAAATCCATTTATCTCTTAATCATATTTTTTTGTATTAACACTTGAACATTATATATTCACATAGTTCCAAAACGAAAAAGAACTCAGCATACTGTACGCACACGACAGCACTGATGCAGTAAAATAGTGGCTTGTTGTGGCAATCACCAATGTTGTTACAGACACTGTACCTACAAAGCATGTTCTGGTACACACTCTCCATCTCACCTGGTGTCTTTTCAATTTCTAGTGCAGAAGATGTGGCTGTGTTACATATCTGAACTCAAACCAGTGTAGCATGGGAACAGTATGTTTCTGGGCATGGGTTCCTATTCAAAATATTATGTACTCACACCCCACAACGAGTCCTGGAAGTTTGTAAAGGGAATTTCTGAACACCCTGTGTACATTTTAATGCACAAGATGTTTTATCATACATTGCTTCATAGACGTTTTTTAAATTTTAAACTTACAATTTGAGTGGTTTTGCAAGAAGATTACAAAATTTCAGTCTATTTTCTGCTAAAAAATTTATAAAGCATGCTAAAATATTATTACCATTGTGGCCAAATCACCTGAAATGCCATTCTACAATAATATTTGAAATACCAGTACTTCACTTAATAACTTTGCAGATAAGTATTTGTTTCAATTATTCACTAGATATAATGACATGTTAATTATATTTCATCTAAATTATGCCACAGGCACCTCACTTACAGCAACACAGTGAATTAACAATATTACAATACATGTTTATAGCCTCACATAAGTTTGCATAAATTTTTTAATGTACTGATGGGTATTTTGAAATAGTCAGAATAGCAGTTTTTGCCACATGCCTTCCCATTCTGCTATCTTGCATTGACCAGCATCTCTGGACAACCCTGATGGATGCCTGATATGCATCTGATTTGCTGCTGGCTTGAAATCCATTGGTCTCCTGAAAGCATGGACTGTGGGATTTATTACTGCTTTTATTGTGTAGGTGACAGCTTTCACATTGACTAATTGTATCCATGCTGATGTGAATGTTTTGAAGTACTCAGTCTCTCTACCAAAGAATGCCACATTGTAAACACTCTAGTCCAAATCTGAAAGCAGGTTCATCAACAAAATACAACACTTAACACAAAAAGCACGTTTATTATGAACATAAGTGTGTAGCCTGAGTAGGACTGATCTCCTGTCTGAAGAGTGCAGTTATTTATAAAAACACTGAATATGTCAGAGTACACAAACATTATGAACATAAGATATTCCAAGAACCTTCCAAAAATAATGAATACTAAATAGCAGCACCACTACCTGAGTCAACTACTGCAAGCAACAACTGTTGACTACAAAAGTCACATTTAACTGCCACATACTGTAAAATGAGTAGACATCCCACAGCGCAGCAAATTCAATGCTGGACAACCATCAGTGAGAAACTGTACCATTCAGAACTGCTATGTAACTGTGGGGTACACAAACCAAGGCACCACACATGTACCCCTGCTCACTGCTTGTCACAGATTACAGTAGGTGTAGGAACACTGCCATCAGCCACTCAAAGCATAGAGAAAGGTCATATATCAAAAAACATTAGAACACTCCACACACATGAGAGTACTCGTGTTGCTACCCAAATCGCCTGACAACAATAATACAAAATGCCATCTGGTGTAAGCTTGGGTGAGGTGTGCTTTTCCTGACCTTGTCTTCGATAGTTGCGTACAGTGCGTCTGCAACACTGTAGATGTCTCATTGAGTCCATGCCACCTGAACCTCCCCCACATTCTACAGCCATAAGAGCAAAATGGTACATATGCACTACACATTAGGTGTGCTTAATTCAGTGATTCGCTATTTATACCTCAAATATAGCGTATTATGTCCTCCTCCATACTAAGTTCTTTCTGGTTGTTTTCTTCTACTTTGCACTAAAATCAGCAATATATACAGTTTTTGTAAAGAATAAAGAGATTTAATTCATTCCCTATCTCCCAAAATCATACTCCACCCTGAATTATAGTTTCTCTCCCATAATTTCTTCACTGAAACCTACCAAACTGCAATTTCTATTCAGTTTTTTTTTTCTGTGTGATTTTTATCTAATTATTTTGCACATTTTATTACTGGGAATCACAAAAATGTAGTGCAGATTTTCAAGCTATGAACAATGTTACTCTGCGAAAATAAAGTTACATCTGCCAGTTATACTTAAACAATTTCCATTATGACACAACAGAGAGATAGCACTAGTTCAGGCTGCAAGGGTGACCTGCATCTGGTTGTCAAATAGAGGGGAGAGGAGGGAGTGGGTGCATTGAACTGCACCACCCATCACTAATCTATTTTCAGACAACTTAATTTCAATATTTATTGACAGTGCTGACAATTTACCTAAAATTATCAGTCACTGTAGTATACAGCAAAAAATCTATATTACAAATGTTTACCCCAGGGTAGGGTCCCAGCGCAAGATGTCTATCATATGGTTCCCAGGGCAACAAAAATTTGGTATCAATGTTTCATATAGTTACTGAATGAATTTAAAAAGTTTAAATGCTGTCATAATTTGCCTATTAGGTTGTTAAACCGTATGCTTAAAGTTTGACACACTAAGCTAAATATTCCAATTAAGAGCTGTGTTATATCTTGAGTCACCATAGCTCATGGCACACATATTACCCAGACTATATTCGATCAGTATTTGAGGATGAGTGCACTAAGTGACTTCCAACAAATTTCACATACAATTTTAAACTTTTATAAAGCCAATGAGATCCACAGTATGAAATGAACTTAATAAGCAGCTCAGGGGTGTAAATAAGGATCTGAAACAGATGAAAGATTTTACTGAACAGGCATTTTTGGAAGATGAAACATAAAACCTAGGACCTGTCTGCTTCTTCAAAGTTTGTTCCCAACAGATTCTCTCTCATATAAATTAGTAGAAAACTAATAACACATCAACAGCAATCCTATATTTTGGGAAATAAACAATGCTGAAACTCCAAATCACTTGTGGTATAAAATAATGTGGGTATTGCTACCCACTTGGTCAGTCTTTGTTATACCAGGACTTCAATTTATTTCTTTTCTACAGCAATACCGACAAGTCAACTCTATAAAGCAGATAACTCAAAAGTATTTGATCCCAGCCAAAAGAGGAAACATTTCAAAGTGCATAAGCAGATCTCAGACATGAGAGTCCAGTTAAGTGATTTAGAACTGAGGAAAGATTCTGATGTAACAGCAGTTTCAGGCTCTACAGTTGCAACTTTAGAGGAGCAGGCTAGTAAGGTAACTGAAAAGGAAGGCCAGCAATTAGCTGAATCACATGTTGATACTCGTTATTCAGGGGATACAGATGTAGTGAAAGTAAGTTCTAAAATACCTGACATACATTAGCCAAAACTAAGAAAGAGGTTAATGAAAAGAGAGGGTTTGGGAATTCATTTGAGTTAATAGAGGAACTATGTTAGAAGGAGCAACAAACTTATCTAAACGGTTTTCCAAATTTAGGTCTAAAGGGGATGTGCATCCTATACATATTTTTAAGAATGTTTTTGAAATCATTACTGAAGTGATGGGATGACTCCAAGAGGATTCATTTAGCACTAAGTTATACAGGATGGGACATATCTGAATGGGGAACAGCTCAGTCAGAAGAATTATCTTCATTGAAAGATTTCCAGGATAAGTTTAAGAAGAATTACTGATCTTCCAGTACTCAAGAAAAATTACCCCTAAAATACTCAATCTAAAGTACTATAATAGTTTCTGGAACAACTGTTTTATAGCAGTATCTGGGCTAGTTATAAGAAGTACATTGAATCGAACCTGATAAGGTACAAGGGTTGAATGAAAAGTAATGCCTCCACCTTTGCTAATTGGGTTTGGATGGGAATATTTTAATAAATCAAATGCAGAAATAATCCTTAGAATGTGATCTTTAATTACCAATATTCACTTTTCCATGTAATCACCAGCCAATTGGATACATTTCTGCCAACAATGAACAAGGTTTCTGAAGCTGTCATGGAAGAAGTCAATTCGCTGTTTCTGCAACCACAGTCTCAAAGTTCTCTCAACATCTTCATTAGAAGCATAATGATGTCCCCGCAGATTGTCTTTCATTATCAGGAACAGATGGAAGTCAGACGGTGCTATATCTGGACTGTATGGAGGATGCCATACGATGGTGAGGTTCACTCTCTGAAGTTCTGCTGTGGTGGCACGTGAAATATGTGGTTTGCCGTTGTCATGCTGCAGGAAAACATTTCCCTTTCCCTTGTTAGCTGTCGTTTCAGAGTTTTCAGCATTGTGATGTAATGCTCTGAATTTATTGTTGTTCCATAATCAGGGAAATCAATATGGATAACACCATTTGAGTCCCAGAACACTGCAGCCATGATTTTTCTGGCTGAGGACTGTGTCTTGAATTTCTTTTTCTGGGGTGAGTCTTTGCGTTGATATTCCAGAGACTGATATTTCATCTCTTGGTCATAATGGTGTACCCATGTTTCGTCTCCTGTTGCAATTGAATAGAGGAAGGTATTACCTTCATTCTCATAATGCAAGAGAAGTTCCTGGCAAATTTCTAGTCCGTGTGCTTTCATTTCGGGAGTCAGCATCCAGGGTACCCCTCATGCACAGATCTTCCAATAGCCAAGTAAAGCAATAACGTGACCCACACATTCTTGTGAAATGCCAATTGTGCTTGCAGCTTCTCTCTGAGTGATACAACGATCATCCTAAATCAATCTGTCAACATTTTGCTTTTGAAACTTGGTGGTTGCTGTCACAGGATGTCCTACTCTTTGTTTGTCATGCAGGTCAGATGTTCCTGCTTCAACATCTTCAAACTTACTCGCCCAACAATGCACAGTAGTCACATCAACACAATCACCATAAACTGCTTTCATTCTCTGATTAATCTCCTTTGAGTTGACACCTTCTGCTGCCAAGAATTCAATGACTGCACGTTGCTCAAATCGCATTGTCCGACTGTCTGTGCAGGGTTCCTTACTTTACACTGTAAAAACACAATTGTTCAATGCTAAGGCTTACTGCCAACTGGAGCTGTAGAGAAGAGGCTACAGAACAAGCCAGTACCTGCCGCATACCAATGCTGCTAACTGTTGAACAGTTATGAAGGTGGAGGCATTACTTTTCAGTCATCCCTTGTATAAATACTTAGATGATCTGGTAGAAGAGCGCCACCTGAGTAAAGTTTTAGTTCATAGCAGCTTTATCATGTAAGGAGAGATGGATATGGTATCATGGCTGGACAATAGTAAATGATTTGTTAATTTTTGTTGAGGTTTTGGATGCATTAAACAAAGAACATGGGGATTATACACAGGGAGAAAGCAGTCAAGATAATATTACTAAGGGAAACTATTGTTGACCCTAGTTTCAGAAAAATGTTAAAATAAATATTGTTAAGTGATAAATAACAATAGCAATACTGATAATAATAATAAGCATAGCAGAAGTAGTCAAAAGCATAATCATACACAGAAATTTGCTGTTAACAATGTTAGTACTAGTATGTTGACAGTTTAATTGCTCATCAGAAGACAATGCACATTTCGGGGCAGGGAACAGTCTCTAGAATACAACAACGCAGTAGATGGCTAGCATTTAGAGAAGCTAGCTGACTGTGCACTATTCTCTTGAGTCTTCGTGCAGCCACCAAGGAACACACAGAAAAATGATTGACAATGGCACTATTTAATGAGTGGTTGTTTGAAGAAGAAAACAGTGATAATGAAGAACAAACAAAACCATAGTCTCAGGGAAAGTTTTTGAATTGGATGTAGATATTCACTTAGGCTTAGGTAGAGAGATGAACATTACATAGCACAAATTAACTTTAACTCTTTGAAACAAGTATGTGTGTCCAACACTATCTGGAACTGGAGTCTGTATTTTAGGCATAACTGGAAGTAAATCAAAATCTATAAGGGAGGAGATATGATTACCCTTGACATTTAATGCCTTTACTTTCCATCAGACTTTGTTAATTGTGCCAAATGTAAACTTAGATGTAACTTTAGGTCTGTACTGACTACTCTCCAGTAAAATGTCTTTTCATTTTGATGCAAACAGAGTATGATGGAATAGTCAAAAAACTACCTACAGAACACCATTTCAAAATAATTTGGTCCTTTTTAAGCAATGGGTTGTATGGTAGTACTGGAAGATCGGAGTACAGCAGGAGAGAATTTGTAGAAGTTATTAAGGAAGTTTCTAGAATCAAATACTAACCCTGGAGCAGAAGAAGGGGTTACAAAATCTAATACTCATGTATAAAGAAACATTCAAATCAACTAGGGTAATTGGTGTATGTGAATGTAAGCTGGAAGATCAAAAGTGTTTTTTTCCCAAACAGTGTACTATTCTCTTGAGTCTTTGTGCAGCCACCAAGGAACACACAGAAAAAATTATTGACAATGGCACTATTTAATTCACCATAAATGCATATAATAAAGTATATACAAAACCTGCATGAAGCATTCACCTGGTGTTGGATGGCCAAATTTTAAATAAATACTTCTGAAACAGAGAGAGATAGGCCTGTAAGTTAGAAGAATTATTATCAAACTCTAAACAAGCTACCTTCTTTAGCTCCATGGATTGAACACCCTGCTACTGGTAGGTGCCCTTGCATAAAGACTGCTCAGAACTGTGGAATATAAAACAATTCTGTTCATTTTTAGGGTTAGCTAGCTTCTATGGACATTTTAGTAAAGGATAATCAATGAAGAATCCCCAACTCCTACACCTACTAAAATGATGATCGAAGTAGAGATGGGCTGATAGTGCCACTGAAGCATTCAGTAGTATTAAGCAAGCTCTTCTGGAAGCCAAGATTTTAGCACCTGAGAGACTTGCCACTTAAAAGAATATTGGAAACTGAACATTTATGCCACTATTTGAAGTATTATTGGACATATATGAATGATGTATCTTCATGAGTAATACATACAAGAAAATGACCAAGCTTCAAGACTTATTTTTCAAATTTCCTGTAGTTTTTGATAGATTACAGATTTTAAAAAACTGATGACAGAAATTATAGTTATTGTAACAAGATGAAATTGCAAGGTGAGTTATTCAGCAAGTTCTTCCTCTGAAGAACAAAGAATTTCTTGCTCACTTAACAAATGTGATATATTTGTAGCAGAATAACAGCAAACTGTGAAGTCTAATGAGTACACACATGAAAGCATGTTATAGTGATCATATAGGCTCAGCCATCCATGAAAGCAGCTGTTACTTTCACTAACATTTCTTTCGAAATAATACTAGAACTTGACAATGCCCCAGGCAAGGGACTAGTAGCAAGACATGCACACATTGTTCCCATATGATATGAGTCCAGTTTTTGAGAAATAGGTGGCTCCCATGTCAAGAAAATCAAGACCTAGTTTACACACAGGTGTAGTCTTTCCAACACAAAGTTTTTGCCTGAGATATGTTCAGACTTGGCCTCCAAAGTCTTAAGTCATCCAAAAGTTAACCAAGGTTATTAATTAACCAGAGATATCTCAGAATTTTGGCTTGGTTGCGAATTGTTTCAAGGGGAATGGGATCTGTAAAGAAAAAGAACATAATACAATAGTGTTTGCTAGTAGAAGTGTTCTTAAGTATGAACTGAATTACACTGTTACAGAAAGGGAATTATTGACAGTCATTTGGTGTTTACAGGAATTCTGAATTCTGGTATTGGAATCAAAACTAATAATACACACAGACTGTCAAGCCTTAGCATTTTTAATGGAAAATAGGCTATTGCATAGTTAAGTAATGATGTGGGTCTTATTTTTACAAAAGTTCAGATTACAAGTAATTTACATAATAGGGCCACCAAATACCACATGTGATGCAGTTTCCTGAGTGTCCCTTGGTATGAGTAGGGCAAGTAGTATAGAAAGTCATGGAATAACATTTACAGACAACTTTATGGCTATTAGTTATGCCAATAATGAGGTATGACTTCTTGCTAGAAAAACCAAAGAAGGACTAGAGTCTGATGGGTATTTCAGTAATATTGTTAGGTCAGAGGTCTTACATCATTGGAACATGTGTATTCTTCAAATAGCAGTAGAAGATCTTATTTGGTTTTTACATAGGGGCTATGGTTGTTTTGGGATAAGGAAATGTATTAACTATATGACAAAATTCTGATATTTTAAGAACTTAAGTAGAAGTAAGGAGGATTTTGAGACTGTGTCAGAAGGTTAAAAAAGAGAATACTCAAGTGACTCATAAAATTTATCCAGTAATACCAATGGCTCTACGTGATTTAACAGTCAATATATTTGAACCTTTACCTACAGGAAGAGGTGGAGTTTCATATACATTTTTGGCAATATAATGTGGGTCAAAGTACATAAAACTGTAATGAAGGTCATGAACGGGAGTTTCATTGCAAAATCATTTTTAAGCTTGTATGACATACAGAATATTGTGTGAAAAGAGTATTACAAAATCAGGCCCAATGCTGGTTGCAGGACAGAATCATAATGAAATCCCACCTGATTTTTCACTTAGATGATATGACACCACAAGAGCTTACCAGTTAAGGTTAAACATAAAGAGAGAGATTAGCAACTTCTTTTGCAGGTATGAAGGTGTCTCCAGATATGTCTTTGGCCTGGAATCTCATTGACTAGAGCAGAACTATCCTCAGTGATGTGTCCCATTTTAAAGTGACCCCTCATGACTAGCATTAGTTATGAGTAATATACAGAACAAAAATTAAAATTAGGTAAAGTTTTTGCATAGATGGAGTCCACATATTCTATTTTGAATCTAGGTTATTGTGTAACAAAACTTACAGGATTACTAATTTTTGTAGCACAACATTATCATACAGAAAGATGGTAAAACCTAATTACATTATGGACAAATTTATGAATGTGTAAAATTTTATAGATGCACCAATAAATTGCATAATTATATGAGAAACATGATTCTCAGACTTAATAACTGAAAACTGGAATAAACACTGCAGAAATTAAGGTGGAATCCAAACCTTTGAATAACCCAGGAAGTTGCTGTAAATTTTGATTTGTTATAAAGTGTTGAGGTGGTACACATTTTGTGGTTATCTGTTAATTTATAAAATCTGTTTGAGGTTCTTCAAATTGCCCATTCAGCAATATTCCAAATTATTTATCTGTAAACCTGTGGTAGATTGAGCATAATTATTTCTGAAGCTCTTTATATGGTTGAATTGGTGGTTGACTCACATAAATAGATCAGTCAACATTTTTATCGTGTTCAAAATCATAAAAAGCCATTCGTATCATGCTGTATTGACTATGTTTGAAAAGTCATGTTGGCTCTTTGCCTTAGGATTACTGAACAGGAAGTGGGTAGTAATATCCTAAAAACTATGCACTCTCAAAACTGTTCCTGAATACTACTCACTAACAAGCTGGACACTTTTGTTGAGCTAGATAAAATAGTACTGGGTGTAGAAAACATCTTGTTTAGTGACAAAAAGTGTGGCTTTTGTGAATGCAAGTTTTAGCTCTTTGCTTTTGTCACCAAACAGACATGCCAGCTGATAATAAGGGAAAACAGTTCAAATCTGATAGTAGAGCTGGTTTCTGCTGCAATCAATCAGGTCATCTAGTTTGTGAGTGTCTAGTACAACAAGACAACATAAAGAAGGGTTGATACCATTGGTCAACAGCTTATAGTAGGAGTTGCAGAGGGCCACTGAAGGGCTGCAGTAAGGTAAAGGCTGTTTATAGTGTGGGTTTACCCTTTGTTTGTGCCACTATAAACTGTGAACCAGCAAGTGCCTTGCTTGACTAAGACAGTAATATTCCTCTGCTTATTTATCATTGGTATTGTAAACATGCTCACATCTGTAGATTTCTTTGCTTACAATTATTTCTCTGCCTGGAGTAGGGGAGATCAGTGTCAGTTTAGGTGTTGATGGATTGTCGTGGCTAACAAACTGTACTGTTGTCAAGGGATTGTCCACTGACATCTAGCTCGACTGCAACTTCATAAAGAAAACAGAGTGCATTTTACATTACGTGAGTAAACAGTCTTTTTTATTTTTTATTTTTATTTCCAGCCTTAAAATGGATATTTTTTTGTATACTCAAAATTATATACAAGGTGTTTGTAAAGTTCAAGAAAAGGTCATTTTTCTTAAGGTGGCTCATCTGAAAAAAATACCAACCCAACAATTGCTTAAATTACTTGATAATTTTCCCATTGTCCTGACAAAAAAATTAGGGGTCACTAATAGAATGAAGTATGAAGTTCAGCTTGAAGATGAAATTCCTGTCCATTGAGCTCTCTTTCTTCTGTCACCTCCTAAAACAAAGGAATTATTCATGACTATTGATCTGTTTTTCTAGTGCCAAAGCCCAGTGGCGGAAGTCACAGTCTCAGGCTGGATTACAGGTCCTTGAACCAAAAGTTGATATTGGAATATATCAGTTCCCTCCATCTAAGGATAAGAAAGGTGTGGCTAGGTCTGTTGGCATGGTAATTTTTTCTAGACATTTTGTCACCAATTTTACTAAACTGACTGTACTTTTAAATCAGTTACACCATGAGAGAGAAAAATTTCAGTAGACTGACAGCAAGCAGCCCACCTTTGATACTTTGAAAAAGGCCACAATTAATTCTCCTGTCTTTGTTATTCCTGACATTGAACATAAATTTACTCTCCAGATTGTCACCTCTAATTCTGGATTAGCCACTGTATTACTTCAGGAGTATAATGGTAGCCTATGCTTCAAGAGCCTTATCATTGACTGAAATTAAATATTCAGTTTATTAACTGGAGGCTTTGGCACTCTTATTCAGCTTTGAGAAATTTAAATTCACTCCCGAGCACAAACGACTGAAGCTAGATACAGATAACAAAGCTTTGACCTGAGTATTGGACTGGCCCCAAAAACTGGGTTTGATGCTCAGCTGTTATGATTTCTGACTTCTGTTGTCAAATTAGACATATTAATGGTTTTGATAACCAAATTGCTGATCCTCTTAGTCATATATTCCAGTGTGAGCCACCACAAGTCATTCAAAGAACTGCATGGGTTTTTACAGTCCTGAGTGAGTTTTGCAGTCCTGAGTGAGATGTTATCCAGTGACTTGGAGGTAGAACAGGGCCAAGATGTTCAGTTGAATAACATCAAACAGTGACTCAAGGATACTTGGACAATTCAGGTGGTTTACAAAGTAGATTGCTTAAAAATCACTTGTGTGAACCATCCTAGACTACTGCTCAAATGTGTTAAACCTGTACCAAATAGGACTAAATGGAATATTAAACTTATATAAAGAAGGACAGCATGAATGGTTGCAAGTTTCTTTGACCCATGAGAGAGCATCACAGAGATGCTGAAAACCTTGTACTGTGAGACACTTGAACGTAAACACAAACTATCCTGTGAAAGCCTACTTACAAAGTCTCAAAATCCACTTTAAGTGATGAATCTTGGAATACACTGCAACCACCTATGTGTCACTGCCACAGGATAATGAAGACCAGCTTAGAATAATTTCAGCACATATAGAAGCATTTAAGCAATCTTTCTTACTGTGTTCAATATGTGAATTGAATGGGAGGAAGCCATAATAATTGCTATAATCGGAAATACTCTCTCTCATACTCTCCACAGTAGTTTTCAGAGAACAGCTATAGATGTCGGTAAGCCAGGATATATTTTGATAGAGAAATAGGTTTGATGAACAAAGTATAAGAACAGAAGCAACGGAGGATGAAAAGCATTCATGCTAGAGACTGTCAAGAAGAAAATCTAATAATTCTTTAGGGTTACTGCTTAATGCAAAGTTTAAACTTGACAGATAAAGCATGAATCATATAACAAATACATGTTAAATATCATTGGAAATTACTGAATTTTCTTGTTTTATTTTTACTTAGTTTTCACAAATATGACCAACAATGCCAACCCTATGGCACACTTTTGTGTGAGATAATATTTTTGGCATCCAAACTTTTTCATCCTCTCTCTTCTTTTGTATTCTTCTTTTCTGCAATTAGTTTTATTTACCTTTTGTCTGTAACTGTCTATCTTTGACACACCTAAACATTGTTTCTCACTTCCTTTCTTCTTCTTTTATCCTATTCTTTGTTCCTCAGATTTCCATATCTCATCTGTTGCTGCTCTATCATTCCTTATCTGCTTCCCATAGAGTGCATCCTTCATTGGGGCAAACAGATAGAAGTCTCAAGTTGCAAGATAAGGGCTCTAGAGTGGTGGGGGATGAGGAAGAAGAGACCAATGAAGTTTCATGAACTCCTCTCAAGTGTACAGACTTGAGTGAGGCCTTTCATTGTGATGGAGAAGGAGAAGCTATTTACATTTTTGTGGTGATGAACACATTGAGGTCCTGTCTTCCATTTCCTAAGGATAGCACTCTACACTTCTGAGTTGATCTCACCATGAGTGAGAACATCAGACAAAATAACCCCTTCAGAGTCCCAGAAAACCATTATCATGACTTTATCAGCGGAGGGTGATGATCCCATCTTCCATCACTTGTGACAGTGTCCAACAAATAAATGTCATGATCAGCTTTGCAATGTATGAGCAACTTCACACAGATGGTCCTTCATTGCTCTTTATATTCGTCGGTGAGGCAGCGAGGGATCCAGCTGGTACACACCTTTGTGTACCACTACTGGTGGACTAGTGTGTCAGTGCTACCAACAGAGATGTCCATTGGTGCAGCAAGGTTTTCCATTGTGATTCACTGATCGCCTCAAATGAGAGTGCCCACACCTTCTAATATTGCAGGAGTACCAGCTGCGTGCAACCAGCCAGCACACAGATCTATCAGGTTCGTGTGATCTTGTTGCGATGATGAAAAAGGTCTCAGACAACAATTCATCATGCTTTTGTTCACTGCCAGGCACCTTTGAATATCTGAAATGCTCTGTTTTCCATACAAAACAAACTCAATGGCAGTTCTCTGCTTGGAAAGCACCTCCACTAATCACCACCACCCATTGAAACTGCATGAAACTATATGGGCTGAATATTCCAGTATGTCCAACAAAAAATTCCAAATTTTTCAGCTGAAATTAGCTGCAAAAAAAATACATTGCAACTCGCAGTATGGAGATGATTCCAGATAACCACTGTCAACTGCAGTATGCCTCATCATGTTGAAACCACTTCCTGCAGAAATTAAGATGTGCTACAATTTCCAGCAATGGTGAGAGTTCAATTTACAGAAATTGCAAGTATACAATCTGATAAAATATATCCAGACACTGCTTTGTAATGTGGAATTGACTACTAGGTTCACAAGATGCAGACCTGCCAGTATAAAAGGAGGCAGGAAGTGTTGTGTTGTCAGGAGAGAAGCAGTCACAGAAGTGTGGGTCAGTTAAGAGAGCTCAATGATTTTGAATGTGAATTACTCATTGGATGTGTCCTGAGTAACAAATTCATCATGTATATTTCCATCCTTCTACAGCTGCCCAATATGGCTGTTGGTGATGTGATTGTGAAATGGAAATGTGAAGAATCAATCACGGCTAAACATTACACCAGGCAGGACTCATGTACTGATGGACAGGGAATTCAAGCATTGAGTAGGTTGGCTGTATGAAATCAGTTCCAAAGTGCTATCAACAGGTCAGCTAACACAATGACTGCACCTGGGGTATTACAAAGTATGGGCTACATTGGAAAAGCTACTCCTTATAAGCCAAAGCCACATATTTCTGTATTCAATGCTAAATGACACTTGAGGTTGTGTGAAGAATGACATTACTGGAAAGTGGATGACTAGAAATGGATGGATGACTGGTTTGGAGTAATTAGTTACACTATACTGTGGAAAGTGTAGTGCCATTCCCTTGGACACAAAGATGAAAATATAAAAATAGTACCCAAAACCCAATACAAGCCCAAAACCTAAGATACAAATTTCATAAAAAAAGAAAGTAAAGTCCCACTGTGATAGCATCACTTGAATAGTAGCAAGCATACTGAAGGGAAACAATGTAAAAAGAAATAGAAAAGGAGTCTAGTATAAAGTAACTTAGTATTTTTGCAAAAGAAAGTAAAATAGAATCCCTTTTGTATCAAATTAAAGTAAAAGTAGACTGGTGAAATCTGGATCTTATTGCAAACTCTTTGACTGAAATTTACATAACTAATTCCACCCAGCTTAGGGAAAGGTTACTTCTTTGAGACAATGATAGGATGTGCTTAGACTATAATAAAACAGCATAATGTGAATTTACCATGTTTGACATTTATTTCAAACCAAATAATATTACGATCTTATGAAACATTTTATCAGTGCAACAATACACTTTAGTAACAGAACGCTGCATACGTGTAGCTGTGCTCGTACACGTCAGGGAGCATATGATTATTTGAGCTCACCAGTACAATTAATACGCACTCAGCATGAATATAGTGCAGCAGGACAGACTTCTTTTGTAACGTTCCTTATCAGACAGTATACAGACATTCTACCACTAGCTGGTCAGAGCACGAACTTCATCAATGAACAATTTCAATAAAAGGAGCAGTTACAAAAGCCAATGGAAGGGCTTGAATTTTTGAAATGCCATCATATCTAGTGCCAACAGTAAAATACAGAGAAGATGGGGTTATGGTATGGGGGTATTTTTTGTGGTTAGGTCATGGTCCTCTTATCACCCATGAGAAAATGCAAAATGTGGAATGGTAAAGCATTGTGTACTGCATACATCACAGGAACAGTTCACAGACAATGATTGATTGCATCACCATGACAATGCACCCTGTCATAAAGCAGCATCTGTAAGGCAATGGTTTGTAGATAGTAACATTTCTGAAATGGACTGGCTTGCCCAGAGTCCTGACATGAACCCAATGGATGAATTAGGATGTCAGCTTCACTGCTGAACCGAGCATCCAGCATCACTACTCTCTCTGGTTTCAGTTATTGATGAAGAATGGTCTACCAATCCTCCACATATATCGTGACACCTCATTGAAAGTGTCACCAGCAGAGTTCAAGATGTCATGAAGATGAGGTGTGGTCATATCCCATATTAATGTCCACTAATTGGTGTATGGATACTTTAGATCAGATAGTGGGTGTGCTCCATTTAGAACAACACCAAATAAAAGAGAATCATTGAGGTTTTGATCACCACATGTTTACACAAAATTTTGTCCAAAAATCTGTTTGGCATACATTATAAGATTTCTCCACGTTTCAGTATTGCATGTTGTGGTGATTAATGGTTCTGAGTTGTGGAGCCATGATTTGTTCAAAACCATGTGGGTAAAGGGCAAAATCATTATACACACTGAGTAACATCCATTGAAAGAAGACTATCTGTATGTCAACATCACAAATGTAGAGCTCCTGATGCAACTAAAGGTGGTAAAGTGAAATTGATGGATAATTACTATCTGTGTAGCAAACGCCTTGCTAAAAACTTGTGCTAACTTCTAGCATGAAACATCTCCACATCTAAATTACGTATCTCAGACTATGATGTAGGGCAGTTGTTTGGAATAATTGTACTTGGGGAGCAAGAGGGTAGGCTATAGGAGAGGGAAGGAATGTTTGCATAAAATAAGACTGAAGGGTAATGGACCATAATATGTATTTAGATACTCACGTGAATTAAATGACAAAAAACTTGAAACTTCAGCAGCCATCTAGTGTGGCTGAAAATGGTAGTTGCCCTAAAAGCTACAACAGAAGAAATGAGAACAGTAAACACAGGTAATAGAATAGGCTGTATGCAGTGAGCTATGCATATATTGTGGGAATTAAGTACAATACTTTTTAAATACAGGGAACCATTGGTTGAGAAACACATGATTTTTTTTTTTCACAGTGCCAAATCTAGCCTGCCTCCTTGCTCTGCTGATTACAGTAATCATAGAATTATGTTAATCTACAAACTTCGCAAACTGCTATCTTTCCCTATGTTCATGTAATAAATGCATACTTGTATGAGCAAGAGCTGGTAGACGAAACAAAATTAATATTTTTTGCTTAACTCTGTGATCACTAAATTATTGTTTGGCTGTTATTGTAGTAAGCAGATGCTGCTTCTTGCAAGACATAGTCAGGTTGTAATCTGGAAATATTCACTTTGAAATACACTCCTGGAAATTGAAATAAGAACACTGTGAATTCATTGTCCCAGGAAGGGGAAACTTTATTGACACATTCCTGGGGTCAGATACATCACATGATCACACTGACAGAACCACAGGCACATAGACACAGGCAACAGAGCATGCACAATGTCGGCACTAGTACAGTGTATATCCACCTTTCGCAGCAATGCAGGCTGCTATTCTCCCATGGAGACGATCGTAGAGATGCTGGATGTAGTCCTGTGGAACGGCTTGCCATGCCATTTCCACCTGGCGCCTCAGTTGGACCAGCGTTCGTGCTGGACCTTCAGACCGCGTGACACGACGCTTCATCCAGTCCCAAACATGCTCAATGGGGGACAGATCCGGAGATCTTGCTGGCCAGGGTAGTTGACTTACACCTTCTAGAGCATGTTGGGTGGCACGGGATACATGCGGACGTGCATTGTCCTGTTGGAACAGCAAGTTCCCTTGCCGGTCTAGGAATGGTAGAACGATGGGTTCGATGACGGTTTGGATGTACCGTGCACTATTCAGTGTCCCCTCGACGATCACCAGTGGTGTACGGCCAGTGTAGGAGATCGCTCCCCACACCATGATGCCGGGTGTTGGCCCTGTGTGCCTCGGTCGTATGCAGTCCTGATTGTGGCGCTCACCTGCACGGCGCCAAACACGCATACGACCATCATTGGCACCAAGGCAGAAGCGACTCTCATCGCTGAAGACGACACGTCTCCATTCGTCCCTCCATTCACGCCTGTCGCGACACCACTGGAGGCGGGCTGCACGATGTTGGGGCGTGAGCGGAAGACGGCCTAACGGTGTGCGGCACCGTAGCCCAGCTTCATGGAGACGGTTGCGAATGGTCCTTGCCGATACCCCAGGAGCAACAGTGTCCCTAATTTGCTGGGAAGTGGCGGTACGGTCCCCTACGGCACTGCGTAGGATCCTACGGTCTTGGCGTGCATCCGTGCGTCGCTGCGGTCCGGTCCCAGGTCGACGGGCACGTGCACCTTCCGCCGACCACTGGCGACAACTTCGATGTACTGTGGAGACCTCACGCCCCACGTGTTGAGCAATTCGGCGGTACCTCCACCCGGCCTCCCGCATGCCCACTATACGCCCTCGCTCAAAGTCCGTCAACTGCACATACGGTTCACGTCCACGCTGTCGCGGCATGCTACCAGTGTTAAAGACTGCGATGGAGCTCCGTATGCCACGGCAAACTGGCTGACACTGACGGCGGCGGTGCACAAATGCTGCGCAGCTAGCGCCATTCGACGGCCAACACCGCGGTTCCTGGTGTGTCCGCTGTGCCGTGCGTGTGATCATTGCTTGTACAGCCCTCTCGCAGTGTCCGGAGCAAGTATGGTGGGTCTGACACACCGGTGTCAATGTGTTCTTTTTTCCATTTCCAGGAGTGTAGTATGGATAAGGCAGATAATTTTCTCCAAATTAATTTTTAATATACATTAGGCCTGTTTCAATAAGTAAAATTAGCCAAGATCATGGTGTAATTTCTCAGTAACTCTGCAGCTCAGTTTAAACATGACTTGTTCTTAACACATGCCATAACCAGCTTAACACCATTAAGTTACTTACTTGCAGTAACCAGTTACATAGATCAACAAGTGCAAAAATACAAATTGTTACACTACAGTGGTTTTACAAAGTATCAATCTTTTACATATGAAGACTTTAAGACACAAAAAATTAATTTTACAGATATCATCAAACTTTTTCTCAGAATAGACTAACTGAAATTGTTTATTATTAGAAAATGTTGTCATTGTACTACTGCCAACAACAGTAATACCACCACCACCAGGTTACAGTGACAACAATCCAGATGTTTTTATCAGTTACAAATGTGTTGAAAACCAAACATTCATATTTATAAATGAATAATAAATTTCATATAGGGTGTTCACAAATTTCCACTACAAACTTCTAGGACTTATAGAGGGGTGTATGTAGGTAATTTTTAGAGCAGGAACCCATCTCTGGAAATGTACTGTCTCCATGCTACAACCATTTGAAAGCATGTTGGTAACACAACCACTTTTACAAGTAATTAATTAGGCATGACCAAATACATCACTTGTTTTACATTCCACTCATTGATAGTCAAAGAAACTTCTCATGTACTCATTGACAGGTTCTCTTCAATGTGATGTGGTATGGCCTCTTCCAGTTCAGGTGTATGGCATCTCCTTGGAGCACCTCAGTCACACCTACTGATGGTGAAGATGCCCTTTTCCAAAGAGCTGCATATTTGTAGCAAAAAGAGTATGCGATGGAGTTGAACATAGTGGAGAACAAACTTGCATACCTCCATAGCACACGTGTTTTCAAATGGCTGTAATACAGAAGCAGTACATTTCCAGACATAGGTTCCAATTCAGAATATTATGTACTCACTCCCTTCTACAAGTCCTGGAAGTTTGTAACTGGAATTTCTGAACAGCCTTACGCTGTCAACTTGGACATTGTTTTGTAATAGGACTTGTTTTGTAATGAAAGAAATTAGCAGACTGATCATCAGATGAAGGAGAAATTCAAATCCTTGGCACACTGGTTACCTTAATGCTACAGAACAGTATACAATTGCACATAAAATTGTGAGACAGAATTTCTGACCAGCACTTACTTTCAAAATGTGAAGTATTAAGTAACACTGGGCAACAAGTCTGTCTCATAATTTTATAGTTTTGAAGAGTGAATTGTTGTTTTTTCACAGTTTAGACATTTACAAAGAGAACTGCTTCCTTGATTAATATGATCAGTGATTCACTTTATGGTGTTCCAAGAAACGCGTATACTATAGTGTCACACTTACTCTAAATCACTACAGTGCATAGTTTGTACTGTCAGGCAAGAGAATAGGAGAAAAAGAAGTGGTGTTGGAATATATTCAGTTAACTTATAGTCATAACTATAATATTACACTTTTTAATAGTAGCCAAACTGCTGCATGTCACCTGAACATTGGTATGTAGCTTTTTTTCCTCAATAGAAAAGGGAAGCATTGTTAAACATGCTTCTCATATTAATGATCTTTGACTCTGAGTTGCAGAACATTATTACAGTTAAAGAAATCACAAAGAAACCAAAGAGAGAATTATATTCATTTTAAGCCAGTAACCCGTTAACAATTTATGAGCAACATAAAAGGTTAAATATGCAAAAATCAAGTCAATATGTTTCAGCCTGAGTGCACTGTAGGCATATTAACAAAAACAAAAATAATATTAGGTCAATCAAAGGGATAACATGGAAAAATGGTGCTGATTGTCAAAAGTTCAATTAAGTTAACGTGCAGTTTTATTCAACACTGCTTTTGTACATTTAGATACATATCTCCTTTCCATGAGAACCTGAATGTACAATAATTGGACCTAACATATTTTTGTGTGTTACCATCAAGAATGTTCTTATGTGGGTCTTTTAGGTTAGAGAATTCCCTCCCTAGGCCCAAGAAGATGCCTCCTGAGACATGACAAGGTAGGAGCAGGCAAAATGCAACAGGGAATAACAATATTAATGTGGTAATAGTAAATTGCAGGAGCGTCTATAGAGAGGTCCCAGAACTGCTCTCGTTAATGAACGGTCACAATGCCCACATAGTACTAGGGACAGAAAGTTGGCTGAAACCAGATGTAAACAGTAATGAAATTCTAAACTCAGATTGAAATGTGTACTGCAGAGACAGGCTCGGCAGTGAAGGGGGAGGCGTGTTTATAGTGATAAGAAGTGCAATAGTATTGAAGGAAATTGACGGAGATCTGAAATGTGAAATAATTTGGGTGAAGGTCACGGTTAAAGCAGGCTCAGACATGGTAACTGGAAGTCTCTATAGGCCCCCTGGCTCAGCAGCTGTTGTGGCTGAGCACCTGAAGGATAATTTGGAAAATATTTTGAGTAGATTTCCTCACCATGCTATAGTTCTGGGTGGAGATTTTAATTTGCCGGATATAGACTGGGAGACTCAAGCGTTCATAAAGGATGCCAGGGACAAAGAATCCAGTGAAATTTTTTTAAGTGCTTTATCTGAAAACTACCTTGAGCAGTTAAACAGGGAACTGACTCGTGGTGATAACATACACTCCTGGAAATTGAAATAAGAACACTGTGAATTCATTGTCCCAGGAAGGGGAAACTTTATTGACACATTCCTGGGGTCAGATACATCACATGATCACACTGACAGAACCACAGGCACATAGACACAGGCAACAGAGCATGCACAATGTCGGCACTAGTACAGTGTATATCCACCTTTCGCAGCAATGCAGGCTGCTATTCTCCCATGGAGACGATCGTAGAGATGCTGGATGTAGTCCTGTGGAACGGCTTGCCATGCCATTTCCACCTGGCGCCTCAGTTGGACCAGCGTTCGTGCTGGACGTGCAGACCGCGTGAGACGACGCTTCATCCAGTCCCAAACATGCTCAATGGGGGACAGATCCGGAGATCTTGCTGGCCAGGGTAGTTGACTTACACCTTCTAGAGCATGTTGGGTGGCACGGGATACATGCGGACGTGCATTGTCCTGTTGAAACAGCAAGTTCCCTTGCCGGTCTAGGAATGGTAGAACGATGGGTTCGATGACGGTTTGGATGTACCATGCACTATTCAGTGTCCCCTCGACGATCACCAGTGGTGTACGGCCAGTGTCGGAGATCGCTCCCCACACCATGATGACGGGTGTTGGCCCTGTGTGCCTCGGTCGTATGCAGTCCTGATTGTGGCGCTCACCTGCACGGCGCCAAACACGCATACGACCATTATTGGCACCAAGGCAGAAATGACTCTCATCGCTGAAGACGACACGTCTCCATTCGTCCCTCCATTCACGCCTGTCGCGACACCACTGGAGGCGGGCTGCACGATGTTGGGGCGTGAGCGGAAGACGGCCTAACGGTGTGCGGGACCGTAGCCCAGCTTCATGGAGACGGTTGCGAATGGTCCTCGCCGATACCCCAGGAGCAACAGTGTCCCTAATTTGCTGGGAAGTGGCGGTGCGGTCCCCTACGGCACTGCGTAGGATCCTACGGTCTTGGCGTGCATCCGTGCGTCGCTGCGGTCCGGTCCCAGGTCGACGGGCACGTGTACCTTCCGCCGACCACTGGCGACAACATCGATGTACTGTGGAGACCTCACGCCCCACGTGTTGAGCAATTCGGCGGTATGTCCACCCGGCCTCCCGCATGCCCACTATACGCCCTCACTCAAAGTCCGTCAACTGCACATACGGTTCACGTCCACGCTGTCGTGGCATGCTACCAGTGTTAAAAACTGCGATGGAGCTCCGTATGCCACGGCAAACTGGCTGACACTGACGGCAGCGGTGCACAAATGCTGCGCAGCTAGCGCCATTCGATGGCCAACACCACGGTTCCTGGTGTGTCCGCTGTGCCGTGCGTGTGATCATTGCTTGTACAGCCCTCTCGCAGTGTCCGGAGCAAGTATGGTGGGTCTGACACACCGGTGTCAATGTGTTCTTTTTCCCATTTCCAGGAGTGTATTAGACCTTTTGGTGACAAATAGACCTGAACTATTTGAAACAGTTAACGCAGAACAGGGAATCAGCGATCATGAAGCGGTTAGTCCATCGATGATTTCAGCCGTAAATAGAAATATTAAAAAGAGATAGGAAGATTTTTCTGTTTAGCAAAAGTGACAAAAAGCAGATTTCAGAGTACCTGATGGCTCAACACATAAGTTTTGTCTCAAGTACAGATAGTGTTGAGGATCAGTGGACAAAGTTCAAAACCATCGTACAATATGCATTAGATGATTATGTGCCAAGCAAGATCGTAAGAGATGGAAAAGAGCCACTGTGGTGCAACAACCCAGTTAGAAAACTGCTGTGGAAGCAAAGGGAACTACACAGTGAACATAAACATAGCCAAAGCCTTGCAGACAAACAAAAATTATGCGAAGCGAAATGTAGTGTGAGGACGGCTATGTGAGAGGCGTTCAATAAATTTGAAAGTAAAGTTCTATATACTGACTTGGCAGAAAATCCTAAGAAATTTTGGTCTTATGTCAAAGCGGTAGGTGGATCAAAACAAAATGTCCAGACACTCTGTGACCAAAATGGTACTGAAACAGAGGATGACAGACTAAAGGCCAAAATACTAAATGTCTTTTTCCAAAGCTGTTTCACAGAGGAAGACTGCACTATAGTTCCTTCTCTAGATTGTCGGACAGATGACAAAATGCTAGATATCGAAATAGATGACAGAGGGATAGAGAAACAATTAAAATCACTCTAAAGAGGAAAGGCCACTGGACCTGATGGGATACCAGTTCGATTTTACACAGAGTACATGAAGGAACTTGCCCCCCTTCTTGCAGTGGTGTACCGTAGGTCTCTAGAAGAGCGTAGCGTTCCAAAGGATTGGAAAAGGGCACAGGTCATCCCCGTATTCCAGAAGGGTCGTCAAACAGATGTGCAGAACTATAGACCTATATCTCTAATGTCGATCAGTTGTAGAATTTTGGAACACATATTATGTTCGAGTATAATGACTTTTCTGGAGACTAGAAATCTACTCTGTAGGAATCAGCATGGGTTTCAAAAAAGACGATCGTGTGAAACTACATCATCCTTTTGGGATTCGATAGTGAAGGAGGCAATTGAAATTCACTTGGCGACGAATTTAATTGATAGAGATAGTGGTTTCAATCTTGATAAATCATGGAATCTGGCACTTGCTGTAATAAACTCACAAAGACGTCGTCACAGTGCAGCTCACAATGATATATATCGATATGCCAACACAGATCAACTGCAGAGTCATAGATACAACTCGCGCACTATGCACGCCTCTGCCACTGACCAACATCTCTGGCGCATTTGCAACGTTGGCCGCATGCGCAGTCGCACTGTACAACAGTATAAAGGGCCGAAGAGAGCACTGGAGCAGCACTCTTGCAGCTCACTCTGAAGATGGCTGAACATTATACAGCCGAAATATTAGAAGAAGAAGGAGATTTCTTGTGGCTGCACACCCGAAACTTAATGGAACAGTCTTTGCACCACCAAAACCTGAAGATACAGTACGCTTGTATGCCCACTGCTTGAATACTGCTCAACAGTGTGGGATCCATACCAGATAGGGTTGATAGAAGAGATAGAGAAGATCCAACGGAGAGCAGCGCGCTTCGTTACAGGATCATTTAGTAATCACGAAAGTGTTACGGAGATGATAGATAAATTCCAGTGGACGACTCTGCAGGAGAGACGCACAGTAACTCGGTACGGGCTTTTGTTAAAGTTTCGAGAACATACCTTCACCGAGGAGTCAAGCAGTATATTGCTCCCTCCTACGTATATCTCATGAAGAGACCATGAGGATAAAATCAGAGAGATTAGAGCCCACACAGAGGCATACCAACAATTCTTTCCACGAACAATACGAGACTGGAACAGAAGGGAGAACCGATAGTGGTACTCAAGGTACCCTCCGCCACACACCGTCAGGTGGCTTGCGGAGTACGGATGTAGATGTAGATGTAGATGCAGATTGATCGTGATTCACTTTCTGGTTCAGAGTCAATGTCAAATCGTTAATTACCTTCAATTTAAATTTATTTTGCAAGTAGGTTTTATGAAAAGGGTAAAATTTCTGTCACATACTCAAAAAATATTTTCCAGATACAAGTCTTTCATTGTTTGTGTGCAAACATATCTTTAAATCTGCAAACGTGCTGAGGCTGAAGTGCAGCAGCTAATTTTGCCAGATGGTTTGAAAACACATTCATCAACTTCCCTGAATTATTTCCTCCTTTTTCATTATCAGACCATGTGAAACTTATTTCCAACATTTTGTGTCTTTGAGGATAAAATGGTATTACATCAGTTTGAATTATTATACTGTCAAGGATACTGTACAGCACTCTGCTTACTCCTCTTATGAATATAACCAGAAACACTAACCTCTACAAGAACCTTTCAAGAAAATATTGCTGATGTGTAAGTACAGCAGAGACCCAGCTCATAAATAGAGATATACATCACCTAAATTGTTTCACATGACATACTGACAAACTATTAACAAACAGAATATATCTAACAACAGGTTAATGACAAATATGGATGGTTTAGTTGATATCATTTTAATTACGAGAGGATAAATGTGAATATAGTTTACCTCCTGCCTCAGTAAATATGTTGCACAAGGTAGTTTAAAGTCACGTATTACATGTATTTGTTATATTTACATAAGTGATCAATCAAATTAGTGGTCTTCATCATATTTTAACTCATAATTCACGAGTAGTATATCCAGTCTGAGAACTCCAAAAGTAACAATACTGTATAAGAAAGGAGACAAACATGAGGGTGAAAAGTATATATCTGTATCAGTATTGTCAGGCTTTAGCAAAATACTTGAAAAACTTTCCTTGGAGACTAACAGCCTTCTTAAATAAAGAAATGATAAAAGATTCACAAGATGGATTCATAATAGGCAGGTCAACACGGTTGAAATTTCATCGAGGAAGGTAAAAATAGCTTCCTAGGTGAAATTACATTTGCAGTAGATAATACACAACATGTTTTTCACATATTCCGTGAACTTAGTAAAGCTTCTGTCCCAGAAGCTAAGTAATTATGGAATATGAAGTCTACCAAACCAGTGAATCCCCTCTTACCTCCACTACCATCAACAAATCACTCAAATAAAATACAAATATACAAAAATGCACAAAAGTTCTAATTTTTATACTAATGCATTAAAAAAATCACATATGGTGTCCCTGAAGCATCAGTCCTTGGGTTCATTTTTTCATTCTTTATTTTAATGTTTCATCAGCAAAATTAACTAAAAGGACAGTAGTACTTTTTGCAGATGACACAAATATCCTAATTAAATGATGTGATGATGGCAGCTACAAAAAACAGTTGCAGATTTAATACAAAGTTTAACACAGTGGTTCAAAATAAACAAGCTAACAATAATTTCTGGAAAAACAGTGACAGTCAGCTTCTAGACTTCATAGAAACTCCATTCTGCAATACCAGTGAATAATATTGATGGAAAAACCGTCTCATCTGTGAGCATGGCAAAATTTTCAGGTATACATATCAGGGTAACCTGAGATGGAAAACACATCTGAATAAAAGCTATGCATCAATTGTCACAATGTACCATGGCAGTATCTATTCACTACTGATGAACTGAATTATCTTTTTGGAGAATTCCATAAGTTGCAGAAAAACATTTAGCTCAAAATAGCAAAACATACCTAAAACAGTGACTCTAGCAGATCAATATTTAAAATTCCCAGTAAACTTCCAATTCCTTGTTTATATGTCTGAAAAGCAAGAATATAAATTTCCTTATGTGACTTATAAAACAATTGGATTCATGCATAAAACAATTACCTATATTTATTTTCCAAAACAGACACTTCATGGAGCATCATATTGCTAGCAGGGTAGGCTTCAGTTGTGAAACAGTGAGGAACAAGCTGATGGCTAATATGTGCATATTATTCTGTAATAACAGATGTGAGATAGCTTTTACAAAACAGTACTTTGCTAGTATCCACATGCTCCCTTAATATTGAGAGCAGTCAAGAACTGTTATCTTACAATGATCACACTGAGGTGATAGCTACAGCAAAGCATTATCTGCGCATATCTGTGGCAGTGTGCTTTATGAAATCACAAGAGGAGTTAACAAGAATACACAAGACACATTACAAACTAAGAAATATTGGTTATTGGTCTTCAACAAATTCAGGTATCTCTGAAATTTCAACCCAGACATTAAAGAGTTCATTACTGGTATCGCAATAAAATATTATCAAGTAATGTGTTTGAATGGATGTGGATTCTTAATAGCAAAAATAAATTTTGAAAATTGCATATCATCTACAAGGGAAAGAAGAGCCCAATTAGTGGAAAAATATTATAATGTGGTATAAATGATGAAAGTAAAATGCTACTACCTATCTCAAAAAAAGGTGCTGTGAAATTTTCGGAGTTACATTTTAATTATTTTGAAGGTCTACCAAAGTGCTATAAGAGCATGTCAGCAGGGAATATTTTCCTGGCATGTGGTTAAAAAAATGAGAATAATATGAAACCCTGTCGACAAAGATGTAGAACATCTTGAATGTTGGGTGGAGATATGGAGAGCTCCAGGTAGACAGATGCACAGAGGCATTCAAATAGTTATTCTTCCCACACTCCACATGTGAATGGAACAGGAAGAAACCCTAATACTGGTACAATGGGATGTACCATCTACCATGCACCTCACTGTGGTTTGTACAGTATAGATGTAGATGCTGATGTAGAAAATATACAATAAAAATAGAATAATTATGAGAACATTGAGACAAATAGGAGTAGGGACAGAGGTAATATTTCAGACCACAACCTTCACTATTTTTTCAGACTGTTCAACACTGAACTTAATTTTTTAAACAGCTTCATTATATCTCTAACATAGAAAACAAAGTCAGTTGGCAGTAATACCTCAACATGTTCACACTAGCATGGAAATAGAGGAACTTAGTAAGTAACTAAATAGATTTTTTTCAATAAACAGTGGACCTATTATTGTTAAAACTATCTTGTATATAAATCGTATTATTAGTCATATTATTTCTTTCATTCATGTAAGCACTGGAGAGGCACCATGAGAAAGCTTCCCATGCAAGTTAAATTATGTGCAAGTGTCAATTTATATGAAAATGAATGAAAACTCCTGTGGGTTAATGAATACTTAACCACAATATAAAAATACACCATATTAATTACTAGTAAAGCAAAAATAATGAACCAAACTATCACAGCATGAATTAAATTTTAAAAAATTATTCCAAAATGAGCCGTGATTTAGTAACAAATGCAAACTTTGCTTAAGGATACAGGTTACTTATGAAAGGTGGAGGATCGAAATTTTTTATGACTTTATTAAATTCTATAATCTTTCCTGATTACATTGATATTTACATTACAGGTTTTCAAATTAAAAATGACCTATACACACCAAATTTTAAAGTTACAGTCATGTATGCCATCACGCCCCCTTTACTTCTTTTACAGAAACCAGTATTATTTCGAAAAGAACTGTGAACTTCCTGTTTCCAGTGATTATACGTATAATACATTGTGTATGTTGGTAAAAGTGCTGGTTTCTGGTGTCTCTAAATGATTATCTTTGCTAGTATTTACTTTTGTTTCACTGAAGCTGTTTTTTTACATGTTATTGAATATTTGTTGCCCAAGTGCTACATATATTTGTGGAAGTACATATCCTTTAGTGTGCAAAAAATACGAACTATGCCACACATCAGGAAATTCAATAAAAGGAAATTCTGTGGTAACCAGTTCACAAACAAAGCAAGCTACACTGATCAAAGTAACCTATGTATCAGTTCTTCAGGGCAGAAACTCCCACATGGCACACCTCCTGGTGATTCAAATTTTTGTGTTAACAAAGATGCTGTTTGTAGTGAATTTGCTGTTGTTGCTGTGGGCATCTTATCTTCTTTAATAGAGGAAGTGGTGAAATGTAAACAGTGTGATGATGTAGGCTCTCTGGAAATAACAGAACAACAAAGTAGCACAAAGGGTTTAGCATCAATACTAGTTGTGCTGTGAAGATCCTGCAATAAGTCTACCCTGAAGATGACTTCAAACATTATGCATAACTCGTATGATGTGAATTTGAAGTTAGTGTATGCAAAGCGTGCAATAGGAAGGGGAAGAAAGGCTGCTCAAACGTTTTGTGGTTTGATGGACCTTCCTCCTCCTCCCAGTAGGTTCAGCAAGTACATAAAAATACTTTTAGGTGCCTTCACAGTTGTGTCTAAAGCATCTATGAAACATGCAGTAGAAGAAACTGTAAATATTAGTGGAACCAGGGACATTGCTGTTGCACTTGATGGGACATGGCAATGTCGAGGACATCATTCCTTGAATGGTGTTGTAAGTGCTACTTCTCTGGAGAATGGAAAAGTTGTTGATGTTGAGTGCTTATCTAAGTACTGCCACACCTGCCATTGTAACACTGAAGGACATATTGAACATCAGTGTTCTAAGAACTATGATGGTTACAGTGGAGGTATGGAGTGCGCTGGAGCTCTAAAGATATTTCAGACGTCGGTGCCCATTTATAACGTTATATATACAAAGTACCTAGATGATGGGGAGTCTAAAGCTTACAAGAAAATTAATGAGTTCAATGTTTATGCTGATACCTTTGTAACAAAAGTGGAGGGTTGTGGACATGTGCAAAAGAGGATGGGTGCTAGATTGAGGAAGCTATGAAGAGAAAGGAAAGGAAAGTTGTTAACTGATGGAAAATCTCTGTCTGGCCAAGGCAGATTGACAGAAACTGAAATAGAGTTATTACGAACTGGCCATTAGACAAACTGCACCTCTGAATGATGTTACAGGATTGAAAAAGCAGTAGGGGCCACCAACTTTTATAAGTAGTCGACAGATGGCCACCCTGTTCACAGACTTTGCCCTAAAGGAGCAGATACTTGGTGTGGTTACAAAAAAGCAAAAGAAAGTCGTCAGATATACCATCATAAGCATTCTCTTCCTGAGCCTGTTATGAATGAAGTAACACAAATTTTTAGAGACCTGATTGACCCTGTTTTGTTAAGTAAATGTCTTCATGTGGGCATTCAGATTACAAATGAAAGTTTAAACCATTGCATATGGGAAAGATTACCCAAGAATGTTTTTGTAGGGCTAAATACATTAAAAGTTGGTGTACTAGATGCAGCGATATGTTTCAGTGATGAAGTGATAGGAAGATTGGAAGTCCTGAGAAATTTAGGCATAAAATGTGGCAGTAATGTAACGGTACCACAGTTTAAGATAGGGAAGTTAGATTTGATGCAGTATTTCGGAGCTCACAAGTTATAGCTGGGTGCAGGCTGGATAGCAGTAAGTTACACTGACCACTGGTTGTGAAGTGGAATGGAGGCCACAGGGGCTGTCAAATCACTGAAAAGCATAAACACAGCGGTTCGCATGTCGCAAGCTATAGGAAGAAGGAGCCCATTGGAGCAACCGTGGTGTGGGGCATATGTGACTCGGAGCGACGAGTTAGGAAAACAGAGCCATAAAGCCAAGTATAAATAGGTGTGGTTTTCTAATAAGATTCAGCCAAGTGTGGCAGCTCTCCTGGATGGCAGGGCATGTCACACTACTGGAGACACACGGCAACAGATGGGGTGACAGCATCCCAGTCCACAGTGGGTCATTGGATCGACCCTCTGAGGCCAACACGGGGTCCACAGCCAGCCAGGGCAGGCCACTCTTCAGGTCACTACTGCGGACAGTTGTCTCGGCTCCCGACTCACACACCGGAGACTTACAAGGTGAGGGCCACATGTTCAGACGCTGGAACGGGAGTGGTCATTTCATTGCCGCCGCATTCCCAGCTATGTCAGCTGAGGAAGAAGCAGCAGTGCGGCCAGCTACAGCTCCCGGGGGAGCAGTGCAGAGTCAATGGGGACAGTGGCCACTGAGTTGGCTGTTAGCACAGCCATCCTGACGTAATTGGAACTCTACAGCTGGCAAACAAGGCTGGCACAACACAGCGTTGCGTTGCACAGGCCGCTGGGGGGGTACTTCCTCAGCAATGCAGGGCCTGTGACATGGTCCGTGGTGAATGAAGCTCTGTAGTGGGAAAAATAAATCATTTGAAAAGCTCGGACGAGCGTTAATATGCCTCATTCTGGCACCAGACTACATTTGGTGTCAGAATACTGGACATTGTCTGTCCAGTACGGCTTTCGAGCCCACCGTCTGTAGTACAGTCACAAGATGTGGTGAGTGCTGTCAAAATTGTTGTTTTGAAAAGATAGCACAATTGACAGCAGACAATATGCAGTTGAGAAATGAATTAATATCTAGAAGTGAGCGGGAAACCACATCTGATCAGTCATTGTTGTCTAGGAAGCAGCAAATTGATCCAGCTGCCGTGAGTTTGAATATTCCATTTTCTGGCAAGGCATCTGAGGATGTGCGTTCATTTCTGGAGGACTTGGAAATTTCAGCTGCGATGAATGGTTGGTCTGATGAGCAGTTGTTACATGTAGCCAAGATTAGACTAATGGGTAAAGCGAAAACATATGTAACGTGTTCTGAGGCCTTAAGGATGGCAGGACAGTTTAAGAACTTGAAGGTCGGGCTTTTACAAAAGTACAAGAAACAGAAGAGGCTCGGTACTTTAGGGAGAGGTTAAGTACAATGACAAAGAGACAAGGGGTGACGGTGGAGAAATTTGTAGACAGGATAAGGGAAATTAATGAGTACACTTCCGAGATGGGTCAGAGCGATGAAGCGAATAGTGTTCTATTGCAGGAGGCCAAGCAAAGGGCACTTGATGTATTTTTGAGAGGGTTACCAGCGCATATGTCACGGAAAGTGCGTGAAGGGACTGCGAAAGATTTGTATTCGGCCATTCAGCAGGCAATTCAGTGTGAGGAAATAGATGTAGCAACAGGAGTATGCGAGAGGCAAACAGTATTTACAGCGGGTATAAAATGTAATAAGTGTGGTCGTATGGGACATGTGCAGAGGCAGTGCACCCAGTCACCAAGGAACAAAGGAAGGGGTGGAAATCAACAGCGTGGAGGATGGAGAAATGGAAGTAGGAGAGGTGGACAAGCATTAAACGACAGAGGGGGCCCAAGACCTACCTAAAGGAGCTCCCGTTTAATTTCAGTGCTACGAATACGTATGCAGAGATGGAATGTTCAGTGGTAGGATCCATAGGAACTAAAAAGTTTAAGATTTTGTTGGACACAGGGGCTCAAGTGTTAATGGCTACTAAGAATATAATGGGACGAAGGAAGTTAGACCCGCCACGTTATAGATTGCGCAGAGTGGGGCTTAAGGTGGTCACGGGGATCAGTGACAGTTGATTTTCACATAGAGAAAGTCCGATTTAATGCATGCATGGAGGTAGTACCATGGGTGAGCAAGGGCTACGACATGATCCTAGGAGTAGATCTCTTGCATCAACATCATGCCAAAATTGACCTTGGAAACGAGCTGTGGAACTTGGTGGAATCTTATTTCCGCTAGGGGAAACTGTTGTCAATGCAGAGCTGTTGCGAGGGGTGCTCAACATAAGGAAAAAACCAGTTGAACCACGTACATTAGCATTAAGGCTTAATTCACATGAGTGTGTGTCTAGTGGCACCGGGAAGTCGCTTTGGGTAAGTGTGGAGTCGACTCTACCTGTGGGTACAGTATGTGTTATTGAACCATTGAAGAATAATGAAGATTTAGGTTCATTGGATTGTTTTGTGAAACATAGTGTTATACGAGTACAGGAGGGGAACGACGGGCGAGTAGTTCCCGTGAACGTGGATAATTTTAATGCGGTAGACGCGAATTTGAGGAAAGGAGTTTTAGTAGCAAATTGTGTGTGCCAGATGATGAAGACTGGTGTTCAAGAGGTAGGTGAAGCGATTAACCACTAACTGCCGATAAAACTGCATTGCGTGACAAAATTAATCATTTGAAAGGAGAAGAAAGAGAGCAGATGGAAGAATTATTATGAGAATTTAAGGATTTGTTTTTTCCACAAGGGCCGTTACCAGCAGCTCAACATAGGATACCAGCAGGGAATGAAGCACCTGTTTACCATAAACCATACAGAATACCGAGGTATTCGCAGGCGATTGTGGAGGATTTCATTGATGAGCAGCTTGCAGACGGTATTATAGAACACAGTAATAGTTGCTGGGAAGCAGGCATTGTTGTTGTGTCTAAAAAATCTGTGGATGAAGCTGAGAAGTACAGGCTCTGTTGTAACTACTGATACCTCAATAATAAGACAGTAATGGATGCATACCCCATTCCGAGCATATCGGAGACTTTGGATTACTTTAGGAGAGTGCCAGTACTTTTCTACGATGGACTTGACAAGTGGTTATCATCAGTTAGAGGTGGCTCCACAGGATCGTCCAAAAACTGCTTTCTCCACATATGGAGGCCATTACCAGAACATTAGAATGCCATTCGGTTTGAAAAATGCTCCGGCAACGTTTCAGAGGTTGCTAGATAGTGTCTTGAGGGGTTTGAAATCACAGCAGTGTCTTGTGTATTTGGATGACATTATACTGTTTTCAAGTAGTATGGAGCAACATAGACAGCAGTTAAGGGAAGTCTTTATGAGGTTAAGAGCAGCTCGTTTGACGTTGAGTGTAGAAAAGTGTTATTTCGCGTTAGAAGAAGTAAAATATTTGGGTCATATTATCAGTAAGGACGGAGTGCGAACAGATCCGAGGTTGGTACAGGCTGTAAGGGATTTTTGGGAATCAAAAACAGTTAAGGAAATGCAGTCATTCATGGGAATTTGCAATTTCTATCGAAAGTTCATTAGGGGTTTTGCAGATTTAGCTTAGCCGTTGACACGATTGTTACAGAAGGGTGTGAAATTTGAGTGGACAGAAGAGTGTCAGGAAGCGTTTGACAAACTGAAAGAAGTGTTAACAGCAAGTCCGGTTCTTTTGTTTCCAGATTTGGAAAGGAGTTTATACTAGTCTGTGATGCATCAAATCAAGCATTAGGTTGTGTTCTTAGTCAGGAAATTGATGGGAAAGAACATCCTGTAGCCTATGCGTCCAGGCAGTTGAATGCAGCAGAGAAGAATTACTCAACAACAGAGAGTGAGATGCTTAGCGTAATCTGTGGAATCACATATTTTAAATGTTATTTATATGGGAGAAGATTTTAGGTAGTGACAGATCATGCTGCAGTGGTTGTTGGGGTTGAAGGATCCGTCCACTAGACTTGCTCGATGGGCTGTGAGGCTTAGTGAATTCGACTATGAGGTGGTACACAAGCCTGGGAAGAAGCACGGTAATGCGGATGGACTAAGTAGAAAGGTGGCAAAAGTAGAAGTCATAGGTTATGACCTAGCAGTATGGCAAAAATTACAGGACGTGGACAACGATTGTAAATTGTATTGGACACAGCCACAGTTTAATGTGTAGGATGGTCTTCTGTGCAGGGAAACGAAGTTAGGACCAAGGCTAGTAGTGCCAGCAAAGTTGAGGGATGAGGTTTTAAAGGAAGCACATGATCACATGTTATCCGGTCATGGAGAGTGTAGAGCGATGAACAGGAGAGTGGCAGAGAGGTATTGGTGGAGAGCTAGGAAAGGAGATGTGGAACGGTATGTCAAGAATTGCATACCATGTGCACAGAGAGCAGATTTGAGTCGGAAACAGATACAGATACAACGATTACCGAAAGCAACATGTCCATTCTCTTTCCTGGGGATTGATCTCTTAGGACCTTTTAGGTGAACACCATCGGGGAACAGATTCTTTCTGACAATAGTAGACCATTTTTCGAGGTATGTGGAGATGGTGGATATGCCAAATCAACAGGCAGCAATGGTCGTGCAAGCATTAGTAAACAACTGGATTTTGAAGTTTGGTGTCCCAGAGATAATAATTACTGCCCAAGTGACCAACTTCATGTCGGATTTAATGAAGGAACTGTGTAAATTGTTGAACATAAAGAAGTTGAGGATGAGTGCATTGCATCCACAGGCCAACGGAAGGACAGAACGGGTACACAGAACAATCGGGAAGATGCTAAGTTTTTATGTGGATTCTCATCACCATCAGTGGGACGAGTATTTGAAGCATATTGTACGCGCATAAAATGCAAAAGTCCATACAAATACCGGTTTGTCTCCATATGAGGTAGTGTACGGGCGAAAAATTCTGTCACCGTTTGATTTAGTGAAGCTACAGAAAGGAAGGACTGGTGAATCTGTACGTCAACTTGCAAGGACAATTTGCGATGTTTGGAAATGAGTACAAAAGGCGAATACAAAGGCTTTGGAAAGGCAGGAAGGTGCAGGCTTTGGGGAGGCAGGAAGGCACAGTAAAGCGGAAAGGAAATTTACCGCATTATAGGGTGGGGCAATGGATAATTGTCCAGCCCTTACATGCAAAAAGGGAAAACAAAGAAGTTCCTCATGAGGTATCAAGGGCCATACCAAGTTGTTGAAACCACATCTCCCGTTAATGTTAAGCTTCAGATGCCAACTAGAATGACGATAGTACACATTGGGCGATTACAGCCATTTAAGGGTTGCCCAGATGTGATTCCAGGCATGTCACAGGAAGGAAAGAGGAAGAAAGAGAGAGTGAAGAGAGGTGCTATGCACAGAGAAAACCAGGAAGATAGAGTACAACATGAAGTACTGTAAGCTTTGCGTTCTAGAAAGTAGCAGAGTATTTGTAGTTTTTTTTTTTTTTTTTTTTTCTTTTCTTGACATGTATCATTGGGCTTGTGTAGATTAATTAGGAATTGTATTTTATATGTGTTTTCGAGTATTGAAGAGGGAGGGAGGGTGATGGTGATCCCTGTCCTCAGGTCACTGAAAAGGGAAGTGTAGCGTATGACATATGTGGAGTGTTGTTGGAGAAATTAAAGATGTCGGAGTAAATTTTGCGGCAAAGCCATCATAAATATGTGTTGAACGATGTCAGAGTCATACAATTTCTTGTTTAAATTTTTAGTTATCGATAGTGATAGGTCAGAAAAGTCATGTTCATATAATGTAAATTTAAGGATGAAAGTAGTCACACAATCAGTGTTGAGTTTGGATCAGAAATAGTGAATGTCGAAGAAAAATGTGGGACACGTGCACGGTGCAGTATTTTAGCTAGGGGGAAAGGAATAGACTGTCCAAGGGACATCATAGAGCCAAAATTGAGCATGCCTTGGATCTTCTCCACCTATGAGAATTTGATAGTAGTAGCAAGTTGTTTTGAGCAAGGAGTGTTTACGGAAGCGATACGAATTTTAATCGATGGGATTAAGTGTAACATAATAGGACCAACCTTCCATCTGCCAGCATCAATTTCAGGAGCCACACAACTGATGTTACGCAGCCACAGCTGTACTGGCCAGAAACCGAGTTTTTGCCAAGGCAGAATCTGACCTTGTTAAATAAAATTCTGGAGCCAGGTCTGTTGAGATCCATAAACCACTTCACTATAGAGCAAGAGGAGCGCATATCAGCCAAACAGCTTGTTCAACGTGTCACGCAGTATAGGGAAAGGCAACGGCAAATAACGATCATTTTGAGCACCACTGTACCAAGTGTCATTGCAGCCTTAACTTTGTTATGTGTTGTTTTCTTTCTGATCAGGTGGAGAGCTAATGCCAAAAGGGAACCAAGGGTAGTCCAAGTCCCAGAGGATTGGATACCAAGGGTGTAAGATAAATAGGTAAGGGGTTGAACAAGCAGTGGTCGTCCAGTAAGGAATTTTTATGTTTTGTTTTATGTCATGGTCTTAAGGGGGCACTAGACCGCATTTAAGTTTTCTAGTAGTAAGTAACCATCTCATAAGTGCCAATCCAAACAAGTTTAAGAGTGAGTTAAAGGACGACCCAGGGACCAGGTTTTTCCGAAGAGGGGAATAATGTAGCGACACCACAGTTTAAGATAGGGAAGTTAGATTTGGTGCAGTATTTCAGAGCGCACAAGTTACAGACTGGTGCAGGCTGGATTGCAGTAAGTTACGCTGACCAGCAGTTGTGAAATGGAATGGAGGCCACAGGGGCCGTCAAACTGCTGAAAAGTGTAAATGCAGTGGTTCACATGTCACTAGCTATAGGAGGAAGGGGCCCACTAGAGCAACCGTGGTGTGGGGCGTACGTGACTCGGAGCGATGCGTTTGCAAAAGAGAGCCATGAAGCCAAGTATAAATGGGTGTGGTTTTCTAATGAGATTCATCCAAGTGTGGCAGCTCTCCTGGATGGCAGGGCGTGTCACACTACCAACGACACACGGCAACAGATGGGGTGACAGCGTCCCAGTCCACAGCGGGTTGTTGGTTCGACCCTCTGAGGCCGACGCGGCATCCGCAGTCAGCCAGGGCAGGCCACTCTTCAGGTTGCTACCGACTCCTGGCTCACATGCCAGAAACTTACAAGGCGACAGCTGCAGGTTCGGACGACAGAACGGGAGTGGTCATTGCTGCCGCATTCCCAGCTATGCCAGCAGAGAAAGAAGCAGCAGTGTGGCTGGCTACAGCTCCTGGCAGAGCAGTGCAGAGTCAGCAGGGACAGTGGCTGCTGAGTCAGCTGCTAGTGCAGCCATACTGACGTAATTGGAACTCTACAGCTGTCGAACAAGGCCAGTACGACACAGCGTTGCGTTGCATAGGCCGCTGGGGGGGGTGCTTCCTCAGCAATGCAGGGCCTGTGACACGGACCAAGGTGAACAGAGCTCTGTAGTGGGAAAAATAAATCATTTGAAAAGCTCGGACAAGTCTCAATATGTCACCTCCTGGCACCCACCCACTACAATAATATGGAAGATCAATTGCTGGCGTGTGACAGACAATGGGTGCATGAAGCTAAAAGATTCACTCTTCAAATTACCAAAGAAGCAAGAAGTGCTAAAGGGAATGCTTGAATGTAAAGAAATGCTACAGAATGATGACTATGCTTCAGGAATGTACTGAGGCACAGTTTAATTGGACTTACCCATTTGCAATTTCCCACAAGTTGTGTGCCGGCCGAAGTGGCCGCGCGGTTCTGGCGCTGCAGTCTGGAGCCGCGAGACCACTACGGTCGCAGGTTCGAATCCTGCCTCGGGCATGGATGTGTGTGATGTCCTTAGGTTAGTTAGGTTTAACTAGTTCTAAGTTCTAGGGGACTAATGACCTCAGCAGTTGAGTCCCATAGTGCTCAGAGCCATTTGAACCACAAGTTGTGTTTTTCAAAATTCAAGTACAAAATTTCCTAAAGTTTATAAAACATTGCTCTAATTTTTTTCTGTAACTTCCAATAATCCATACTTATGTAGCACACCAGAGCTTTATTGTAGAATCAACTAAATTATAGAAAAAATAAAATTTTTATTAGGAAAAAGTTATAAAAATGAAAATGGAAGATGAGATATTTTTTATCCTTGTAATATACATAATAGGTGGAGTCTAGTATCTCAGCCATCATGTCATGCATATCTGGTAAAAATTTGGTCTCCATCAAATGTATAATATTGGATTAAAGGGTACCTCAATTTGAGGAGGCGTTTTGGAGAAAAAAAATTGCATCAATTTCTTCGTAATTTTCTTAATAACCCTAAGCAGGTTCAAAAATATTCAAAATACTTCTAATTTATTTAGAAAGTGTACTGCATTACCTGATATAAACAACAAATCTGTAAAACATATACATTATAAAGAGTGCCTGAAAGAAGTAGGTGTTGATTTTTACATAATATTTAGCCAGAAAACTACCCTGTATCCTTAAGGTTGTATGAGGTATTGTAGAATTTCTCTGCTCAAGTGACTCTGCCACTGTGTGATAATTGTATCAGCTTTCTCCCCACTAACTCTAGATGTTGTTTCACTGTATTAATTACAAATACAACTCTTTCAACCATAACTTCTCACATTAGGCTTACGATTTTCTTTCTAATCAGTGTCCATTATTGTCTTATACAACAGTTTTCATTTTCCCAGAACTCTATACATTGGACATTATCATCTCATTCTCCTAATACCATCTAATTATTGGATTAACTGTAACATATGACTATGCTGAGCACAATTTTTAATGGAGATGTAGCTGAGCTGAAGATTGTGTGCCAGTTTCCCAGATAGGACAATTGGAATACTTTTGCAGAAACAGTCAGAAAGCATTCAGTTCATTTGTTTATGAGTTCCACTTGGATTTCCTTAGGTAATTTTCAACCAAAAAAGAGAAACATGTTGTAATAATTGACATCAACCCATATTAATGTCTAATTCATGTTTTCTGGCATCAGTAGGCTACTGTAGGAAGTCCCACTTACATCTCAGTCCAAGTTTAGTTGAACAGAACAGTAGAACTTTGTATAAACTTGTGGGTAATCAAACACTGTACCATAGTTGGAAGTAATAGAGACACACTATTAAGTAATAAACACTTTATTAACAGAATCTTTTTGAATGTAGATCACCTCAGATACTAAAGCAACACACAACATGACTGAACAAGAGCACACTGAGAGCAAGTAAAAGAAGTTATTACTCACAAGGTGATAGTAACTTGTATTGAGTTGACTGCAGCCACAATCTTCTAAAAGATTTACAGATGAATAGTAACGTGTAGAATCTCCTAGACTGTACAAAGTATCGTTGATCAGCAAAGCCTGTGTATAAATAAGATGATGAGCAACAATTCAGAAACAAATACTGTAACAGAAATGGAAAGACTGAAACAGTTTTTACCCCTGCCTGCTACTCATCTTAATGGGCCTCCAATTTCATTACCAGGTTGCAAATGCTAGTCTCATAGGTAACCACAATTAATGATGGCAGTTGGCTGTGCAAATGTGCCATTGGGAGCCTTGCCTCCATCAAATCCAGCTGTAAGTTAGTGGCAAAAATAGATTATTGGCAATGATGTAGTCTACTACAGATTTGCAGTTCAAACACTTTACTTACTCTTAGATAGTGAATCAACCAGTGTTTGTGGGCAGTTCGTGTCTCATCTGTTTAAATTATGCACGGAGTAACAGCTAGCCACATCCTGCAATATCGTTCAATTATAGTACCCTATCACTGAAGTAACTATTCACAAAATGTCACATATGGCAAACAAATACATTTAACACAGGCACTGAATGAAGTTCTTAAATCATTGTCCTTGAAGTCTAACAATCACATAAATATGAAAACAATGTGCAGAATATTTGCTATTGAGCCGTATGAAGCTCACTAGATGTCTTGGCAATGCCTGAGCTGAGAAGGTCATTGGTTGTTTGTATATCTGACTTGAAATGACAGAGTTCAGAGTGCATGGCAGATGTTGTGAAGAGCTCGTCCAGAAGCATTTGACATTTCAAGATAAGACTGAGCAGCATCTCTGACTGCGAATTAGGAGGCAGTAGCATATCATTGGCAGGAAAACAGTCACGGATCTTGCTGCTGATGGGCCATTGGTGCAGGAGCAGAGCGTGGATCAGGTCTGGCAGTAAATGGTAGTGCTTGAAGAAACTGGCTCCTAATGCAGGTTCCACCACTTCAGCCACCAAGGGCATGTATGTAAGGGTGCCAAGGTCAAAATTGATGCTGGCGGTGCCAGCCACCAGTATCACGGAGTCATTAGCTGTGCACAATTGCATGAGTAAAGGTGAAAGTGTAGCAGGAGCAGGACATGGTGAAATCGTGCTGACATTTGCTCCAGTCTCAACCTGAAGGTAAGAACTCAGTTGTGATTCATAAACAAAGAGGCGAGAGCCATCCAGTTGTAGATGAGACATGCAGATTATAATGAATCATCCTCCTCTAACATTACCTTTTCTTTATAGAGATAACCGATACCATGTATACTATCGATTCTTTTGCATAGGTTAAAATTATCTCAGCAGTTACACTAAAAGAATTCATATGATTTTGCATAAGATGTATTATACAAGGGCTATCCACAAAGTACATTACGTTTTGGAATTAAAAATAAATAATGTATTGGAATTTTTTTTAATTATATACAGATGAAAGCCACGCTTAAATACTACTTTTCTTCATAGTTGCCATTTAAATTAAGGCACTTATCGTAGCGATGGACGAGCTTGGAAATTCCTTCGTCGTAAAATTCGGCCGCCTGCGCCTTCAACCACGTGGTTACCTCTGCTTAAAGCTGTGCGGCGTCATCAAAACACTGCATAGCCAACCACTTCTTCATTGCTGGGAATAAGTGGAAGTCGCTCGGTGCCAGGTCGGGACTGTACGGTGGATGAGGAAACAACTCCCACTTAAAAGATTTGAGAACTTCACGAGTGGCATTTGCCGTGTGGGCCCGGGCGTTGTCGTGAATCAGCAAGGTCTTTGAGCCCAACTTTCCCCTGTGCTTGTTTTTTATTGCTCTTCTGAGGTTGTGCAGAGTTTGGCAATACCTTTGAGAGTTTATTGTAGTGCCTCTTTCCAGGAAATCCACAAAAATCACACCTTTTCTGTCCCAAAAGACAGTCATTACGTGCTTGAAGGCTCAGGCGGCCGAATTTTACGACGAAGGAATTTCCAAGCTCGTCCATCGCTACGATAAGTCCCTTAATTTAAAGGGCAACTATGTAGAAAAATAGTATTTAAGTGTGGTTTTCATCTTTATATAATAAAAAATTTTCCTATACTTTACTTATCTTTAATTCCAAAACGTAATGTACTTTGTGGATAGCCTTCGTAGTTCAGGCAAAAATGTATAAAAAGAAATTAATGTGTTACAGTTGATTTGTACCAACATTCATATTATTCTCTTTTAATAATAATTTAAATTACAAAATTTCTGGCATACTTAAAATTCATATTATTAATTATGCAATCTAACACTAATTATTATATTTATTTTTGGATTTATTTATGAAATAATGATATAATTTGGTAAAGATTATTCACCTATCAAGAAAGTATGTAAACTGTTTTGCTTTGTAAACTCTTTGGAAATCATGAGTACCACACATTGTAAGTAGTGATCGGCATGATTCTGATGAAAGTAGACATTTTCTAAGTTTGTCAATGACAATGTAATTATTGGTTTTTTTTAATGTGGAAAATGTAAAAAATGATGTCATGCTGAAAGATGTGAAAAGAATAAAATTCAAGAATAATATAGAAATATCTTCATCAATTATTTACTCATCAATAACTTACAAAATCAAAATTTCAGCTGCAAGAATGTACCCCTAGACACGACTTTGAGCCATTAACAACAACAACAATGAGATAATGAAGATAAATAAAAAAGTTATTATTTTGTATATCTTACACCTCTTGAAACTTTTGAAAATAGTGAAGATACTAAGATAATGAATTTAATATGGATGTGTGGGAGGGTAAGATTACAAGTGGGGGCTCATCCGGGATCAATTGACTGATAATGAAGTATTGTCTGCTGCAGAATAAAATGGATTTTGGATATGTATATTTGCAGTTTTTATGTAAATGAAGATTTGGAAGCTCCAATCAATCAAAGATAGGAAACCAGAGAATGGCCCAACAGTGTCGTATCAACAGTGACAAGAATTTCATATAATATCAACAATAATAGACCAGATGAATTGAAAGAGGACTTTACAACTACAATGAAGGACATCAGATAAGATAAGTACAAACCATTTGTGAAATTAATTGTTCTTGGTGGAGTCGTATGATTGCTAGCAAAATGAAAAGAGATGAGGGTAGTGGTGATGAAGTGAAAGCTGTAGGACATATCCTAGACATGTTTGAACCAAGTGAAAGTGTAGAAAGCAAAGAAACAATAAAAACCGATATTATGCAGTTGATTTTGGCAAAATTGAGAGCAGTTAATGATAAGTCAATAGAAATAAAAACAGATAACGATAACAAATTTAGTGCAATCAGTTAATGGAAATACAATCTGAAAACAATGATAAAATGGACATAGTACAATACCAAATAGACCAACCAAGTAATCAGGTTCTGAAGCTAAAGAATTGGTTGTCAGATAGATTAAAAAGTGTGAATGAAAAGTCAATGTATTAGAAAATAAATTTATTGTTTTGAAATATGAGTTAATTGCACAATCTTTACAACAGGAGAAGAATGTTAATGATATCAGAGTTCAACAGAAGGTCATAGAGGAAAAAATGTAACAGAACTTTAGTAGTTTAGATTAAAAAATTTTAAATGTTGAAAACAGTATGCTAACTAAAGTAAATATTTTAGATCAAATAATTTCAGTAGTTCAGGAAAATTGTATTCACAAAAATCATTATTCAAACAATGGTATTGCTTGGTCCAACATTCCAGTCAAAAGTTTTCCATCAGACAATTTACATACAGTGTATTTTCTACACCACTGTAGAGATAGTTTTTTGTTTGGCACAAGTGATGACCAAAAGATTAAATTCATTAAGAGATGTCTTTAATATGCAGCTCTGGCATGGGTAAATCTAAATTTAAGTCAGAGGCAAACATACCACTGTTTCAAAAAAAGTTTTTTAAATAAATTTTGGTCAGAAGCTGAACAAGGGAGAATTAAAAGTGGATTTCTGAATAGGGATGGTACACCAAGAATTTTGTAAGAATCAACTTAAGAAATTAGCACACCTTGACAGGCCATTTGGTAAAATGACATTAATTGATGCACTAAAAAGGAGATTACCAGAAAGGTTGCAGTGGGATTTGGTACACGGATCTGACAGTTGCCTTGAACAATTTTTAAGGTATGTTGACAGGCTGGATGTGGCAATAGCAAAAAGCATGTACCATAACAATCTTAATGATAGAGATTACAATGGTAACAACTACAGAAACAGAGATAGTAGTAACTTCAATCAGGGTCAAAAGGGTAATAGATACAGAAATTTTGAACATTAGCAGAATAGGAACAATGGGGATAACCACGGACAATATAATAGGAGAAACAATCATGGAGGCAACTATTTAGGCAACGGTGGTCTGCCCCAATGAAAGTCCACAGTTTTAGGGCAAGGAGACACAAGAAGTACAGGACCCCCAATTCACACTTGCATTTAGACAATAATAACAGTAATAATAATGTAACAAAGGTATCTGAAGTTGAACGAAAGGAACATTAGCTTTCTCATTTTTGTTTTGATCAAAAGTTTTGGAATACTACATTTAATTACGATGATGTAAATACTAATCACAAACCAGAATGTGAGAGTAATGAGAATTTCGATATAGTATGTACTAATAATTTCTTCTCTTGATCAGAAAACAGTGTTACTGATGTATGTGAAACAGGTAATAACTGTATTGGATCCGAATTAGGTGGTATTTTTGATGTAAATGTGAATGAGAGCTGTGAAATGAGTGAGGTTGGTAAGTCTGAGACTGGTAGCTTATTGCAAATGAATGTAGGTGAGGAGTGTGATTACAATAGTGATGAGAATTATATTGTTAATGATGTTACTGATGAAGTAATTTTGGAAGAATATGATGATGATGATGGTGGTGAGTACCAGGTTTTTGTAGAGTTTAAGGATAATGAAGTTTCACTTATGTGATGATGTAAGTGAGAGTCATGGAATACCAATCCCGTCAAAGCAGTTTTTCATTAATGTCATGCAGAGAAATGACCCAAACAGTAAAGGTGACCTGTCTCTAAGCTTGGAGAACAAAGGTGAATTTTTTGAAATTTGTTTGGGAATAAATTGATGATGACATAGACAAATGTGCACTCTGGAATAAGTTAGTTGTGGTCAGTCAGACTCTGTATCCAAATTGGTGGAATGAAGTGAAAGAATATCCAAGTAGGAAGTATAATTTTGACAGTAATATATTTTTTGTTCCTTCTGTAATAAGTGATGTTAGTTGTGCTATGGAACCCATTCAGTGTGTTCAATCTTTACCTGACAACATATGTAACCAAAATAATGCTATGATACCATAAAAGTCGATAAAACCCTGTATGAATAGTGTAGATGTAGCATTTGATGAAATTGGAAATGATCTTTTACATGTAGTGTCTAATAGCAGAGATGATGATTCAGATTTTGGATGTCCTTACATTAAGATTAAGGTAGATAGTGGGAAGGGAACTGTTTGATTGATACAGGTAGCCTGATTTGTGGTATATCTGAACAATTTAGAGACAAGATCAAGTACAGTAAGAAATTTTTTGGAAATGTCCATTGTACATGTAAAGATAAGAGGAGTTATTGGTAAGCAAAGTGAGTATGTAAAATGTCAAGTACTGTTAACGTCTAGTATGGAGGACAAGAGGTATGAACATGGATGCATAATTATCCTTGGTATAGAAGGAAATATTCACTATGTTTGTAGATTTATAAGACTATGTAATTTTGTTTTGTTTTGCCATGAATGTAGTATGTAAGATCATGCTGTTTTAAAGTTCTGTCTTAACTGTTGACTGAGGGACATGATGAAAAAAATGGGGATAGGAGGAAGCAGAGACATGATGGTAAGGGTATATTTTCTAAGTTTGAAATAGGATGTCTTGTGTTGGTGAAAGCCAAAGAGAAATCTAAAGAGCTGACATCTGAGATAAAGAAATTTTTCGATATTTATATTTGACCATGTGAAATTCATGAAAATCCATATCCTAATGTATACAGACTTGTGTCTCCAAAATCTAAGAAGTTGTTTGGATTATGCAAAATTACTGAACTGGAAGCATATAGACATGATCCATAAGTATCTAAATTTTGTCTGTCTGGTTTTTTTTCCACTGTCATGAATTTAACATGAAAGATGTGATTTCTAGAGTTCTACATCTATCTGTAGATTTGTAAGACTATATGACCGTGTTTTGTTTGCCTTGAATTTAATGTGTAAGTTGTTGTCATTTATAAAGTTTTGTCTTATCTATTGACTGGGTTAAAATCTATGATACACTATATAATTACGTTCTGTGATGGAGTTGTGCTTTATAAGTTAATATATAGATGCCAGGAGGCTAAATAAGTAGAACTTTTTACAGTTTTGAAAAGTGACAATAGTCATAATTTGTACTGAAAAGATTAGGAATAATATCTGAGCATATCTGTGTGCATCACATTATTAGCTCATTTTTTTTTATTGCATTTAACTCTGTTTATTAATGTTTCACATGGGAACACTTTTTAATAGTATCTGACATAAATCCCATATAACTGATTTTGCAAAGTTACCAAGGGACGTCAGATCCGGTGAACGTGTGCTTCGACGACCAATCCACCTGTCATGAAATATCCTATTCAATACCGCTTCAACCGCATGCAAGCTATGTGCCAGACATCCATCATGTTGGAAGTACTTTGCCATTCTGTCATACAGTGAAACATCTTGTAGTAACATCGGTAGAACATTACGTAGGAAATCAGCATACATTGCACCATTTAGATTGCCATTGATAAAATGGGGGCCAATTATCCTTCCTCCCATAATGCTGCACCATACATTAACCTGCCAAGGTCACTAATGTTCCACTTGTCACAGCCATCATGGATTTTCCGTTGCCCAATAGTGCATATTATGCCGGTTTACAGTACCGCTGTTGGTGAATGACGCTTCGTCACTAAATAGAATGCATGCAGAAAATCTGTCATCGTCCTGTAATTTCTCTTGTGCCCAGTGGCAGATCTGTACATGACATTCAAAGACGTCGTCATGCAATTCCTGGTGCATAGAAATATGGTACGGGTGCAATCAATGTTGATGTAGCATTCTCAACTCCGACGTTTTTGAGATTCCCAATTTTTCGCGCAATTTGTCTGCTACTGATGTGTGGATTGGCCGCAACAGCAGCTAAAACACCTTTTTGGGCATCATCATTTGTTGCAGGTCGTGGTTGACATTTCACAAGTGGCTGAACACTTCCTGTTCCTTAATAATGTAACAACCCAGCGAACAGTCGGGACACTTGGATGATGTCATAAAAGATACCGAGCAAAATATATAGCACATGCCTGTTGGGCATTTTGATTACAATACCCTTACATCAACATGATATTGACCTTTTCTGCAATTGGTAAATCATCCATTTTAACATGGCTAATGTATCACAAAGCGAATACCATCCGCACTGGCGGAATGTTATGTGACACCATGTACTTCTACGTTTGTGACTATTAAAGTGCCATCTGTCACAAAGCGAAAAAAGTGGTCCAACTAAAACATTCATATTTCTTTACGTACTACACGAATATGTAATAAAACATGGGGGTTACTATTTAAAAAAATGCAGTTGATATCCGTGTGACCTATGGCAGTGCCATCTAGCGGGCTAACCACGGTGCCACCTGGTTTCCCCCTCCAAGTTAGACAAGTTTCGTTCTTTGTAGTCTTTTTGTTTGATGATTATTTCGTGAGATATTTGGCCCAGTCACTATCAAAGGACCACCCTATATAAGGTGTACAACTTTGCTTCCACTGTTTTTTCCCCAACATTTGAGGCTTTGATGAAAAAAATTGGATACACATATATCATTCAAAGTATTTTCCATCACTGGCCACTACTTTCTCCTCTTTCAGGCAGTGTACAATCCCCCATTGAAAAAATTGTTCATCTTTTGAAGTGATCCACGAATCGATCCAATTTGTGACTTCTTCATGAGATAGGAAATGGTCAGCCAGACCATGTGCCATTGATCTAAACAGGTGATATTCAGAGGGAGCAATGTTTGGAGAATACGGTGGGTGGGGTAGGACTTCCCATTTTAACATTTCCAAGTACAGGTTGACCTCTTTTGCAATGTGGGGTCGAGCGATGCCATGCTGCAAAATCACTTTATCATGCCTCTCACTGTATTGTGGCCATTTTTCTTTTAATGCTCTGCTCAGATGCATTAATTGTGTTTGATAACAAGCACCTGTGATTGTTTCACTGGTTTTTAACCCCTCATAGTACATGTCACCAAGCTGGTCGCACCAAATGCAGAGCATGATCTTGGAGCCTTGAATACATCTACATCTACATCTACATTTATACTCCGCAAGCCACCCAATGGTGTGTGGCGGAGGGCACTTCACAGGCCACTATCATTACCTCCCTTTCCTGTACCACTTGCATATGGTTCGTGGGAAGAACGACTGCCGGAAAGCCTCTGTGCGCGCTTGAATCCCTCTAATTTTACATTCATGATGTCCTCGGGAGGAATAAGTAGGGGGAAACAATGTATTCAATACCTCTTCCAGAAATGCACCCTCTCAAAACCTGGACAGCAAGCTACTCTGTGATGCAGTGCGCCTATCTTGAAGAGTCTGCCACTTGAGTTTGCTAAACATCTCCATAACGCTATCACGCTTACCAAATAATCCTGTGATGAAACGCGCCACTCTTCTTTGGATCTTCTCTATCTCCTCTGTCAACCCGACCTGGTACGGATTCCACACTGATGAGCAATACTCAAGTATAGGCCAAACAAATGTTTTGTAAGCCACCTCCTTTATTAATGGACTATATTTTCTAAGGACTCTCCCAATGAATCTCAACCTGGCACCCGCCTTACCAACAATTAATTTTATATGATCATTCCACTTCAAATCGTTCCGTATGTATACTCTCAGATATTTTACAGAAGTAACCGGTGTTTGTTCCACTATCATATAATCATACAATAAAGGATCCTTCTTTCTTGTATTTGTAATAAATTACATTTGTCTATGTTAAGTGACTATATTTGGTTTGGCTGTCAACATGGAAGAATGGCCAGGATATCCCCATGATTTTTTTCTTTTAGGGTTATCATAACGAACCCATTTTTCGTCCCTGATCACAATGCCTGTTTTTGCCTCTGAAGCAACTGTTCACAAGCACACAAACTCCATTCAACACCTCTTGGTTTCAGCTTACACGGGACCCAGGTTCCTTCTTTCTGAATCATTCTCATAGCCTTGATACATTTTGAAATGGCTTACTGTGTCACTCCCACTAATCGTGCCAATTCTTGAGATTGATGTGAGTCTTCACTCAGTGATGTCTCCAATTCTGCATCTTCGAAAACGTTCTCTCTTCCACCACTGTGCCAGTCTACAATGTTAAAATCACTGTTCTTGAAGCATTGAAACCACTCGTGACACATTCTTTCACTAATAGCATCCTTATCATATGTACTTGAGAGCATTCAATGAGACTCAGCCACTGTTTTCTCCATATTGAAACAAAACAGTAACACCTCCCACAAATGATGACAAGTAGACTTGTAAACTGACATTTTCAATGAAGAACAACTTTATGATGCAGACACAAATTGACTAATGTTCAAATGAGGTTATGTTGACTGAGGTCCAAGCTAACTGCCTGATGTCTGTGATCTGTCTCTTTTGACCGCTACTTACCGTTGTCGCCATCTATCGGCAAACGACGATATATATATGAGAGGAAGAAAAACATAACAGCTGGAAAAGACACACTTGCTTTGTTAGATAGTCTTTTAAATCAAACTCCCAGGTTTTAGCCCCAATTAGGTGTGGACCCTACTATTTTAATATACTATCCTAATTTGCCAAAAGTTTCAAATCACTACACAATCTGCTGCAGAGTGAATGAATAATTCTGGAAATAAGTGCCAAGTCTGTGACTAAGCATTTTTTCCATGACATGCTACGTTTTGTTAGTGCTAGTCAACCGAGGCTTAGATGAGAGCTTCTGTGAAGTCTGGAAAGTAGGAATTGTGAGGGAAGATCATAAGCTATACCTGGATAGCTACAATGGTAAGAGCATTGCTCTCAAAATGTAAGGTTCAAGACTAAGTCTTATACACAGTTGTCATCTCCCTGGAAGATTCAGTATAGCACAAACTCCATTGCTAAATGAGAAATTCGTTCTGTGATCTTCATGTTGTCTCATTGGAGTTTTAGCAGCTCTTTTAATCATTCTGGAAATGATGATCACTGAACAAATTATTTCAGTGTGTACACCTATTAAACACATACAAGAGATAACAAGCTTTGTTTCCAAGCATCTTTCTGCCTTCTCATGACCAACTTTTCTACTGCTCAGATAATTGTGACTGTGAGAAACCAACCAGCTCTGAATCAAAAATTACAATTTCATGGTGATTATGGCACTACTGTTTCTTCTGTGGTTCCTCAGTTCTCCTCTCAAATGTACATTAATCTCTCACAATTTCATTACTATCCATTGCAGTGACTCTTCAGATTATACTTATTTCAAATTTTGCTTCTTATCTTTCCACACCATTTGACCACAGACCTTTGAACACTTGAGAGAAATCTACACTGTACGAGGCCTGTTGTACTAATCGCATTCATTTGAGAGTAGCAGACTAAATCACAACATATGGTACATTTGATTATGTTCCCATATATGGTTGCATACTAGTTCATATGCTTTTACTAGATGACTTTACTAGGAATTGTTATGAAACAGGTGACATAGTCCTGTTAGTGAAGTAATATGAGTGCCCAGTGTGGTTTATTTCTAATTGGTACATCCATTACCTCTTACCTTGCCTGAGATGAATAATATATCACCAAAAATTCCTTTCTCATCTGTAAAAGTAGTTTTCCATTGCTCATCTAATTAATGCAATATCATAGTCCATTCTTATACCACTCCTAATCTTAAACCTGCACACACCCATATACCCAGCTACTGTCACCCATTGCTACACTCCAGTTGCAAGCATTTCCTATCCACTCCAAAAGAGGGCTATGTGTGGAAATAGCAACATTGTATACCATCTTGTGCTGCTATTAATGTGTTCTATGTGGGTATGACTGCCAGCCTTCTACCCATCTGCGTCATGAAGGCCACTTCCGAACCACTGCTAACAGTAAATATGACCATCTGGCTGTTAAAAATGCTGCACGCCACAGGACAATCCCCCCTCCTTCCTTGCCCAAAGCAACAACTCTGCTGAACTGCAGATGTGAAATAGCCCCCCCCCCCCCCTTTCAGCTGTTCTATGTCTATGTCTCCAGCCACCGCCTCAGCCATGCTGTCTGCCTCCCTTGTCCACTTCTCACTATCTTATCCCTCTTGTCATATGTCACACCAATTCTATCTTGGCTAACAGTGGAGTCCCGTTTTACAATTCTTTGTATTTTATTCCCCTCAGTCTTGGAATAATAAATAGCATTAGCTGATACTTCACTGCTGGAACTGAAAGTGATCCATTCTCCCCTTTAATTCTGCTCTACTGTCCACCAGTACTTCCTCACTTTCATGTTTAACACATCCCACACCACTTTCCGCTATTCCTTCCAACTCATTTAATTCCTACCTTCTCCTTATCATTAATGCGTGTTTCTGAGTTCGATACATACATATGGAAAATCTTTGGGTGGGTGGCTCACCATCCTAATTATTTATTTGTTGTTTCAAATGTGGAATTACCACTAACCCATCACACACAAAGTTCTGTTTCAATAGAGCTTTGAAAATATGCACTATCATGATGTGCAAATATCTCATACAGTTGCCTATCCAGTACTATACTTTTCTCCCCCCTCCACACACACACACACACACACACACACACACACACACACACACACACACACACAAGAGAGAGTACAGTTACAGCAGCATCAGAAGCTTCAGAAGAACATGCATACAGGGTGTAATGCACCAGAACCCATGCATGTAAATGTCATCCAAAAATGCTACACAGTGTCTTACTTACAGCTGCTGACATCTACCATTTGGCCCCATCTTCAGCAACAAACATAGGCCCACACACTGAGAATACAAAAGCAAGTGTTGAAGGTTAAGGTGCTGAAGAATAACTCTGTAATCTTCACTTTATACTGACTCATTACATATTGAAACCAGCCATTTGTGGGATATTTCGAGTTCATCTTCAACATTGCCAATTCAGATTTTTCAAAATGTCAATAAATGTCTTTTGTGAGTCAAACAAAGCAATGACAGTGTGAGCTGTCCTCCTTTGCACACATTCAGTATATCCTGTTAATCTTATTTGGTATGGATTACACACACTTGAGCAATATTCTAAGATGAGAAGCACAAGTGACTGAAAACAGTCTCCTTTGTAGACCTACCAGTACTGCATTTTCCTGATATTCTGCAAATGATCTGAAGTCTCCCATCTGCCTTACCTATGAATGAACCAATGTGATCATTCCATTCCATACGTGTACAAATTTTTAAACCTAGGTATTTATTTTCATTGTAGTTCATTTATACTGTAGGCATTGAATACTGCATTTCTTCACTTTGTGAAGTACATAATTTTATATTTCTGTACATTTAAAGCAAGTTGCTAATGTCAGCACCACTGGTTGAATATTTTTGCATTAATTATAGATAAATGCATCACCTGGAAATAGTCTGACATTACTATAATATTGTCTGCCATGCCATTAACATGGAATATGCACAACAGGTGTCTCAACACACTTCCATGGGCCACACCTGATGTTAAGTCTCCTTCTGAAACTTCCTGGCAGTTTAAAACTGTGTGCCAGACCAAGACTCGAACTCGGGACCTTTGCCTTTCGCAGGCAAGTGCTCTACTGACTGAGCTACCCAAGCACGACTCACGCCCCGTCCTCACAGCTTTACTTCTGCCAGTACCTCGTCTCCTACCTTCCAAACTTAACAGAAGCTCTCCTGCGAACCTTGCAGAACTAACACTCCTGAAAGAAAGGATATTGTGGAGACATGGCTTAGCCACAGCCTGGGGGATGTTTTCAGAATGAGATTTTCACTCCGTAGCAGAGTGCACACTGATATGAAACTTCCTGGCAAATTAAAACTGTGTGCCGGACCGAGACTCGAACTCGAGACCTTTGCCTTTCGCAGGCAAGTCCTCTACTGACTGAGCTACCCAAGCACAACTCACGCCCCATCCTCACAACTTTACTTCTGCCAGTACCTCACCTCCTACCTTCCAAACTTTAAAGAAGCTCTCCTGGAAACATCCCCCAGGCTGTGGCTAAGCCATGTCTCCGCAGTATCCTTTCTTTCAGGAGTGCTAGTTCTGCAAGGTTCGCAGGAGAGCTTCTGTTAATTTTGGAAGGTAGGAGACGAGGTACTGGCAGAAGTAAAGCTGTGAGGACGGGGCGTGAGTCATGCTTGGGTAGCTCAGTCGGTAGAGCACTTGCCCCGAAAGGCAAAGGTCCCGAGTTCGAGTATCGGTCCGGCACACAGTTTTAATCTGCCAGGAAGTTTCATATCAGTGCACACTCCACTGCAGAGTGAAAATCTCATTCTGGAAGTCTGCTTCTGTCAATGACTCTCCATCCAAGATAACATACTGCATCCTCCCTACCAAGAAATCCTCAGTCCAGTCAAAAACTTCATTTAACATCCCTCATAGTAACAATTTTATTAACAAACAGTGATCTGTTAAAAAGATGAATGCTAAGAAATACTGCATTCAACTGATTTCCTTGATCCATGACTTTCAGGATATCATGTGTGAGAAGTGCAAATGGGGTTTAGCAGTACCAATGTTTTTGAAGTTCCAGCTCATTAGTATGGAGGAGGTCAATATGACTGAGATGCATCATTCATTTCAGCTGCAAAAATGTTCCATGATTCTACAACAGATGATATCAACGAAATAGGACAGTGGCTTTATGGATTGCTTCTGTTACCCTATTTGTAGAAGGGTGTGACCTGTGATTTCTTCCAGTTTTTAGTTCATGGAATAGACAGTATATTATGTTTAGGTCAGCTGCAAATTCTGTGTAGAATCTGATAGTCACCTGACTGGGCTCTAGGAACTTTTTTTGGTTTTAATGATTTCAGCTATTTTTCAATGTCACTGACACTAACACATGTATCTCTTATTCCTGTAATTATTATGATTATAGCACTGGAGTGATAAGTAAACTAATGCAGTACATCTTTATCTTCATCAGTAAATGAACATTCCAAAACAAACACCTGCTTTTACTTTGCTACTCTTAATATAATTTCTGTGTCACCCATGAGTGTCTGAACACTAACAGCCTTTACATATGACCAGAATTTCTTTGTGTTTTATGAGAGATCTTTTGATAAGCTTCTGCTACAGTAGTCACTTAAGTGTCCATACATTTCCCTCTTGACATCTAAATGTGTTTCAGTCAGTGTCTATCTATTTGTGGCTCTACACTTTAATTTACACCTCTTATACAGAAGTCAACAGCTGTGCCAGAGTGAATACATCGGTTGCTGACAGATATACAAAGTTAAGCATCACATGTCCAGCCATTACCTGCATGGATGGCCATCCAGGTATGCTGTTTGCTGTTGGCAAGTTTCCCTTTGTCTTTAGGTCAGAGGGGTAGAAGGGTTGGTTGCATAAAGTTCCTGATCACCAGCCTTTGTGCCGAAGACCTGCATTAAATTCCAAACCTCTCCACATTGTCTCATGAAGTGAGGGGATGCGACACTGTTGATAGTGATCTGTCTGTCAAATGGGGATGTTAAACTTGGTGACCCTATGGTGCTCTTCATGAGGAGATGGGCCATGGAGTACAGAAGTTTAAATGTGGTAGGGGAGGTAGAAAATATGAAAAGGGAAGTGCTCAGTCTAGATACAGTGTGGGTCAGTGAGGTGAAATTGAAAGAAGACAAGGATTTATGGTCAGATGAGTGTAGGGTAATATCAACAACAACAGAAAATGGTATAATGGGAGTAGGATTTGTTATGAATATGAAGGGAGGGCAAAGAGTGAGTTATTGTGAACAGTTCAGTGATAGGGTTGCTCCCATCAGAATCGACAGCAAACCAACACCAACAACTGTAGTTCAGGCATTCATGCAAATGTAACAAGCAGGAGATGAAGAGATAGAGAAAGTAGGGGGAGATGAAAATATAATAGTAGGAGAAGGAGTAGAAGAAAGGGTTGTGTGAGAATATGAGCTTGGTTGTAGGAATGAAAGAGGGAAAAGACTAATTGAGTTTTGTAAATAAATTTCAGCTAGTAATAGCAAATGCTCTCTTTAAGAATCAGAAGGGGATGAGGCATATTTGGAAAAGGTCAGGAGATACAGCAGGATTCCAATTAAATTACACAGTGGTCAGGCAGATATTCCGAAATCAGATTTTGGAATTTAAGCATGCTCAGGAGCAGATATACACTCAGATCACAATTTAATGATGATGAAGAGTAAACTGAAGTTTAAGAGACTAGTCAGGAAGAATCAGTGCATAAAAAGAGGGATACAGAAATATCCTTGAAGTTGACTGAGACTGTAGCTATTGTGATAACGAATTGCTCAGTAGGAAGTTCAGTTGGAGGGGAATGGATAATTCTAAAAAGGACAATTACAGATGATGAAAAGAAAAAAAACATAGTTACAAGGAGGAAACCAAGGGTAAGAGACAAAATACTTCAGTTTGTCAATAAAAGAAGGCTTTGGGGAAAGCGGTAACAAAATGACTATTTATGTTCATGTCTACAATATATGAGACTGGAAGTATACCATCAGACTTTCAGAAAAACATCATCCATACAATTCCAAAGATTGCATGAGCTGAAAGTGTGAGAATTATTGCACAATCATCATAACAACTTCATGCAACCATGCTACTGATGAGAATATTAGAGAGAAGAATGGAAAATAAAACTGAGGATCTGTTTGATGGTGATCAGTTTTGATTTAGGAAAGAAAAAGGCACCAGAGAGGCAATTCTGACATTGCAGTTGATAATGGAAACAAGGCTGAAGAAAAATCAAGACACACTCATAAGATTTATTGAGCTCAAAAAAGCATTTGACATTGTAAATTATGCAAGATTTTCAAAACTCCGACAAAAATAGCTATACGCTATAATGAAAGACAGGTAATGTATAACATGTACAAAAACCAAGAGGGGACAGTAAGAGAGGAAGACCAAGCATGAAGTGCTCAGATTATGATGGGTGTAAGATGGGGATGCAGTCCTTTGCCCCTACTGTTCAGTCTAAACTCCGAAGAAACAATGATAAAAATAAAAGAAAGTTTCAGTAGTGAGATTAAAATTCAAGGTGAAAGGATATCAGTGATAAGATTTGCTGATGACATTGCTGTAGTGAAGAAGATTAGATTAGGTGTACTTTTTGTTCCAGCTGATCCATAATGAGGAGATCCCATGGGATGTCAAACATGTCAGAAAACAAGAGTATGCAACAAATATTAACAAAAAAGAACAGATATACTAATATGGCCTCCACAGATCCTAAATGAAACTGCCCTTGTATGTGGAATTGAAAGGGGGGTGGGGGAGGGTGGGGGGTGGGGGTGGGGGGGGGGGGGAATATCTTAAGCATACTTACATTTAAAAGATATCAAACTTGTCATCAAATACTAAATGTTCAAAACAGTTAGATGCATATGATAATTCGTAGGCTATTGTAGCCTATTGCCAACAACCAAACAAACTAAAAAAAAAACCTTTTACAGCCCTTATTTGCAATGATGGTATTAATGAACACAATTTGTACAGAAGTCAGAATGCACAATGTATTCACATCATGTGATATTATTAGTAACAAATACATATCAATTGGTTCTGCTAAAGAATTCATTAATGAAGTAGGTTCTGGCCACGAACAAATCCTCTAGAGTCTTTAGACTTTTTAATATTAGTTAAACGTTTTATGGCTACTGGCATGTTATTGAAAATATATATTGCTGTATTGTGGACACCTTTTTGAGCCAAAGTAAATGACTTTAACTCCCTGTGAAAGTTATTCTTATTTCTTGTATTGATTCCATGAACTGAGCCAATGGTTTGCAAAAAGGATATATTTTTAATGACAAATTTCATTAAGCAATAAATACGAGGGCGGTTCAGAAAGTAACCTCCGATTGGTCACAGTGCGGATTGTGGGGGGAGTAGCGACGCCATCTGTGCGTTCACGCACTCAACAGCTCAGTCGGCATCAAGCCGTGGTCGAGTGAACGTCGTACCTGCGCTAGTTTAGTTTTTGTGGCGGTTTGAAATGTGTGCTGCAATAGAAAACCCCGCCAAATGTGAAGTGCGTGCTGTCATAAGGTTTTTTACAGCCAAAGGATATTCTGCAGCAGCTATTCATCGTGAGCTTTGTGCCGTGTACGGACCAAGAGTTATGAGTGAAGGAGTTGTCCATGAATGGGTATGTTTATTTAAAAGTGGACGAGAATACGTTCATGATGAAGAGAGGAGTGGTAGACCATCATTGGTGACTGACGAACTCGTTCAGACAGTTGATGCAAAAGTTCGTGAAAATCGGCATTTCTCAATGTCGGAGTTGTCTACTGGTTTTCCACAGATTTCTAAGACTCTCTTGTACGAGATAGTGACAGCAAGATTGGGTTACCGTAAGTTCTGTGCACGATGGGTGCCCAAAATTCTTACCGAGCACCACAAAACTCAAAGAATGGCCTCTGCATTACACTTTCTGTCACGTTATGAGGACGAAGGAGAACCATTGTTAAACAGAATCGTGACCGGTGACGAAACCTGGATTAAGTACGTGAACCCTGAGACAAAAGAACAATCAAAGATGTGGGCACATTCAAATTCGCCTACCAAACCAAGAAAAGCCTCGCAAGATTTTTCTGCCAGAAAACTGATGGCAACGGTGTTTTGGGATGCCAAAGGGATGTTGTTGCTTGAATTCATGGAACGTGGTACCACCATTAATCAAGACGTGTACTGTGAAACAATAAAAAAGTTACGACGGGCTATACAGAACAAACGCCGTGGTATGCTGACTTCCGGTATCGTTTTTTTGCACGATAACGCCCGTCCTCACTCTGCTCGCAGAACAACGGCCCTTCTTGAGTCCTTCAAGTGGGACGTTATCAACCATCCACCTTACAGCCCAGACCTGGCGCCAAGTGATTATCACCTCTTCATGCATTTGAAGAAATGGCTCGGGTCACAGCGGTTTGATGACGATGAAGAGCTCAAAGATGCGGTCACAGGCTGGCTCCAGGCACAAGCGGGTGATTTTTATGCAGAAGGAATTTCAAAGCTTGTGAAGAGATATGATAAGTGCCTCAATCGCTATGGAGACTATGTAGAAAAATAGTGCAAAGATGTAGTTGTAAGATGTATATATTAAAATATTTTTATTTAACTTGGTGTATTTTTTTAAATCAACCAGAGGTTACTTTCTGAACGGCCCTCGTATATTGGACAACATCTATACATTTTTAAAATGTCCACAGATGGCTAAATAAATAAATAAAAGTAGTTAGTGTTGCCGGTTCCTTATACAGCCCTCTGCAGGACGTTTTTGAGTTCACACCACAAATAAGTCATATTGCACATTTTTGGGTTCAGAGAACTTTAGCTTTGCTTGACAAGTTACCCCAGAAAATAACCCCATATGACATTATGGAAGGAAAGTAAGCTTTTTTATTTTTATATCACCTAACAACATTAACATTGCAAACAGAGATTTGCCTAGGCACAATAGTAGTTCCACAGTATGCTTCTCCCAGTTAAATTTTCATTAGCTGACATTTCTTAGGCTACTAAATTTACTATTTACTGCAATGTTTGTATGATCTGCAAACAAAGTAAACTTGGCATCTGGTAATGTTACTGATGAATGGTGACTGTTGCACACAAGAAACAGTAAACGCTCTAAGATGCAACTCTGTAGGACACCACATGTTATTAGTTCCCAGCTGGATGATGCCTGGTAGCTTAATACGTGTCTCTTTCCTGATTACAAGCTTTGTTCTCTGTCTGAGGTAAAGGATATCAAACATTTTGCAGCATTTCCTGTTGCAGTGTAATATTGTAATTTACTTAAAGGTATGTTGATAGATCACAAAATATACCAATGGGCTGTAATTTATTGTCTGATGAATTAAGTACATTTTCACTGTAGTGTAGAAAGCCTTCTCAATATCTGAACACTTTAGAAATCTAAATTGTCACTTGAATTCTATTTGTGGCCAGATGGTTAGGAAGATGACTGTGTACTATCTTTACTAAAACTTTGGAGAAAGTGGGCAAAAGTTAAATTGGTATTTCTTTACCTCCTTTCTTTTAATTTCAGCATATTCCAACCATTCAGGAAATGTTTCACTGATAGAAGACTGGTTACACAAATAACTTAAAATGTCACTAAACTCAGAGGCACACTATATAATCAACTTTGTTGATGCAATATCATAGGTGCTAGAAGTTTTTGATTTTAAGGATTTTATGGTGGACATTACTTCCACTGGTGTTGTCAGGATCATACTCATATTATTGTAGATATTTGTAGTGACTGGTCTGAGATACTTGATAGAGGTACCTACTGAACCTGACAATTCCATCTTTTCAGTAACAATTATGAAGTGCTTATTGAAAAGTTCAGCAACACTACACACATCTGTTATCCTTGTATCATTTGCCCTTAATGCTAGGTGCTCGTCTTCATCTCTGGTTCCAGTAGTCTCCTCCTTTGCTGTATCCCATACTGTCTTTATTTTGCTATCTGATGTGACTATCCTTTTATGATAATGTATTTGCTTTGATGTCCATATTATTTTACAGCATATTTTTAAATGATCTGTAGCATTTATGCGAGAGCTGTTTCTGACTGATAGATATAGTTTCCTTTTTTGTCTTACAGGATAGCTTTATTCCTTGAATAATTCACAGCTTTTTATGATAATTGTTTATTTGAAGAAGAAGATTACAGGATCTGTTGAATGAAATGACCCATCTGATGAATGCAGAATATGTTTTGAGAGAAAATGAAAGAAAGATGAAAGTAATAAGAAATACCAAAAATGAGGAATGAAACATAAGACCATAACTGGTGATCACAATGTAGATGACGTTAAGGAATTCTGGTACCTAGGCAGAAAAATAGCCCATGATTGAATGGAGCAACAAGGACATAAAAAGCAGATTAGCACTAGCAGAGAGGACATTTCTGGCCAAGAGAAATCTACCAGAATCAGATGATGACCTTAATTTAAGGAAGAAATTTCTGAGAATGTACATTTTGGAGCACAGCATTGTATGGCAGTGAGACATGGACTGAGGGAAAACCCAAACAGAAGAGAATTTAAATCTTTGAGGTGCAGTGCTACAGAAGAATGTTGAAAATCAAGTAACTGATAAGGAGAAGATGAGGGTGTTTTCTGCAGAATCAGTGAGGAAAGGAGTACATGGAAAACATTGACAAGAAGAAGGGACAGCATGATATGAAATTTGTTAAGACATCAGGGAATAACTTCTATATGGTACCAGAGGGAACTGTAAAGGGTAAGTACCGTAGAGAGAAAGAGAAAGAGAGAGAGAGGGAGAGAGAGATAGGTTAAGTGCAGCACTGGGTTTTACTCTTTCCCTACACTCATCATCTCCAACGTGAAAGTGAAACCTCACTACATTGCACTACACTACACTACATATCTCATGCATTCACGCACACACACATACCCATGCACACACGCACACATGCATACATGTGCACACCTGCACAAGCGCACACACACACACACACACACACACACACACATGCTACAGTGACTCAGTCACTTACAGTTAACAGATATACTAACATGTACAACTCTCATACTTAGGGAGGGAAATGTGCATGGAAGTGTGAAGGGTACAGAAAAACCTTTCCAGTTAGGTGGCTGACCCTGCCCTTCAGGCTCTCCCAGCCATCCATACCAGACAACTTCATTTTATACAGAAGTCACTGTTCTGTAGAGGTTACTTTGAAGTGACTGAATACCATGGAGGATTGCTCTCATTATGAACTATTCTATCCAGTGCATGGCCAACCATTCATTTGAAACTGAGCCTTAGTTCTTTCACATGGTCCTGTTCAGAGGCAAATTTTCATCCTTTTGAGATGTAAAATTGCTGCATCTTTATGTAAATTTCTAACCGTGTATATCTACCTACTTGTTATAGCTGCCCTTATTAGTTTAGCAATCATTGTTGCCACAGCTACTTTATGGTCCCTGATACCAGTTCCAATATGACATTCTTGAAGAGGTTACTATCTGTTGCCATTAGATTTAATGCATTTCCATCATGAGTGGGCTTTAAACTATTAGTTCTACGTAGTTTCCGCTGGCCACTGTGGCCAAGTGGTTCTAGGCGCTTTAGTCCGGAACTGCGCTCCTGCTACAGTTTCAGGTTTGAATCCTGCCTGATGACCTCAGATGTTAAGTCCCTTATGCTTAGAGCCAGTTTTTAAGTAGTTTCCAAAGAAACATTTAATAATATTTCACAGAATATTATGCCATGCCCACCACTTACAAAAACGGTAAATATCACAATCAATAGTTGGATGAGTTACGTCTTCTCCAATGATATATAACATAATAGACAAATGGGGCTTAGATTTAATGTATTTCCATCTTGAGTGGACTTCTAAACTATCAGTTCTAGATAGTTTCCAAAGAAAACATTTAATAATATTTCACAGAATGTTATGCCATTCCCACTACTTACAAAAACTGTAAATAACACAATCAAGATTTGAATGAGTTAAGTCTTCTCCAATGACCTATAACACAATAGGCAAGTGGAGCTCCCTCTAAAGTTTGTGTTTACATCTCAAAGGTGGATCTAATGGCTGATTGGCAGATTCAGTTACAGTTTTATGTCCAGCCTCGATAATCAGACTTTCCCAAAAAATTTCACATGTAGCTTCAGAAAATCCAGGATGGAATAATGACAATATTATAAAAGAGATAGATTGCTACTCACCATATAGTGAAGAATTGAGTCATAGACAGGCACAACAAAAAGATTACTAAACATGTAAGCTTCTGTCCGGAAGGCCTTCTTCTGATATAGACAACATACATTCGTCCACGATAATGGAGCTCTCACACACATGACAACTGTCTTTTGCTGCCGAGGCCAGACTGCGAGCAACTGTGAATGATGGGAGAAGCGGTCTGGGTGGTGCAGTAAGGAGGAGGCTGGGGTGGGGAGGAGGAGGGAGAGCAGTGTACGGGTGGGGAACAGTAAAGCAATGGAATCACATTCTCTGCATGGTTTCGACCACTTCTCATCATTCCATGAAATGAGGAATGTTCTACCCAATATCCTTCCCACCCCTCCCTCAGTGGTATTCTGCCATCCACCAAAACTACACAATATCCTCATCCATCCCTACACAGCCCCTGCTCCCAATACCTGGCTTCATGGCTCTTTTCCCTGTAAAGGGCATAGATGCAAGGCCTGTCACATACAACCTCCCACAACTACATCATCCAGTCTGGTCAGAAGTATCCACCTAGTTGCTGGGCATGCTGCCCAACACAATGTTCTCCATTTTAATGACTGCTTCACATCCTGTGCCACCTGGATCCTTCCTACCAACACTAGCTTTTTTGAATTGCACAAGTGGGAACTCTCCCTGCAAAACAACCTATGTTCCCATAACTCTCCTGGTCTCAATATTCATTAGTCATTGTCCATCTCCCACCTCTCTTGTTTGCTGTACCTGCTCCACAGCCTTCAATTCCACAATCACAGCCAGAGTCTGTTTACTTCTCTCTATTTCCATTCCCTCAATCCCCCCCCCTCACCCCCCCCCCCCCCCCTGGATCATTACCTCCTGTCTAACTTCCTGACTGCATCTAGCTGCCACACCCTCTCCCACAAACAGTACTTTACCATCTCCCACCTGTACACTGCCTTACCTTCAACTGCCTGCCCTAGCCTCCCTCCTTCCCTAGACTGTTCCACCCATCATCCAGAGTTGCTTGCACTCTGGCCTGAGGCAGCTGCCTTTGTGTGAATGTGTCTGTATATGTTGTCTATTTCAGAAGAAGGCTTTCTGCGTGAAATCTTATGTGTTTAATAGTTTTTTTGTGTGTTTGTCTGAGGCTCAGCATCACTGCTATATGGTGAGTAGCAATCTATTCTCTTCATAATATTATCATTATTCCATCCTGGATTTTGAATTGTTTGATTTTGCCTAACAGATTTTATTCCATCAAGTAACCCTTTTATTCCATCAAGTAACCCAATGCTGTTTTCCTTTGTCACTGTCTTCTATCACTACCGTATTCAGTGTGCAGCCTTTATTTTTTCTTCTTCCCTGTGTTATGCATGCTGCCTGCTGTGCACTCTAACTTATGAGCCACACTGCATCAACCATCTTGTCTGTGCACAACACGTGGCTACAACACTGCACTAATTGTAGGTGCAGGATCTCACATCCCACATTACTCCTGCCAATATCATTAACACTAGATCTTCAGATTGATCACTCTGTCTGCTTCACTCTCATGGATTTTCATGTATTATTTCCCATACCTTCCTGTGCCACATGAAGTTGTACTTCGTCCTACCAACCTCTCCCTGTTCCCCACTCTTTCTCTTCTCTTATTCCAGTTTGCACATACTAATTGCACCTGGTGTAGACACATCTACCGTCCCTCTTCTTTATACCTCTCTGCTCACAGATGTGCAACCAATATTACAGTATTTTAATTTATTTATTTATCTGAAATCCTTCTACTTTCATGTCAATTTCACTTTGTTTTCAGTTTTTCCTTTCGGCCTACACCCTCAGGCTTCACCGTGTTTCCCCATACTCCATCCATTACATCTTTTTTGTGATTTTTTTCCATGTATTTTAGTGTGTTTCTGCAAAATGTTTCACACCTATTTCTATGTTACTTACGTATTTTTACACATTTTTATTCTCCTCCATGGATCTTGATCTTCCATCTGCATCATTCAGAAAAGTTTCCATATTCCTCGTCAGAACCCAGCTCCACAGATTGTTCCTGCATTGTTGTTTGGCTCATGGAATCGCCCCAAAATGGCCATAACATTAAATCAATCCCAAACCTCCTTGCAGTACCTCCTCTCCATCCACAAAATTCTCCTGCTGCACCATACTAAGTTCCTGATCCCATACCACACATAGAAACTCTTGCCCGCCAGGAGCTGAGCAGAATGCCCAATTCCACCTCAAAAAACTGTTCAACCCGTTCACTTCCTACTCTCACCTTGGACTACCACAAAACATCTCTACAACAGACTCCAAATGTGCCCCATAGCCCCTCACAGCTGACAAACGCCGCTTCAAAAACCTACTACATTTATCCCATTCTCAAAAACTTCCTCCTGTCACCATACAGAATCCATAACCTAAACAGACCTAAAACACATTCATGAATCTTTTATCCAAAAGCCTTAGCCCCACAGAGTATCAGTGGTTTTCAGTGGCCTAACTTTTTGCCCTACTCGCAAATTCAATCATGCTGGACTTTTTACACACCTTTTCTTCTTCTCCTGAACCATACAGTGGAAACACTTTTTTGCCATGAACCCTACCAGTCAGGCTCAACCTAAGACAATGTTCACCCCTTCCTGACTCAGTTCACTTCCCCTTTCACCATAATACCCTCCTATTGCCTGCAAATCATCCCCTGTTAATTTTCCAGAATTTATTAACCCCAAACCTTGCCACACCAACATTTCCTGAATACCTCAACATGCAAGCTAACCTTACATCCACAGAATGAACTGCAATCTACCACCTAAATCAGATCCTGACATTATGATCACACCTGCTGACAAAGCCTCCACCATCATTGTTTTGAACTGCAAGGATTACATGGCAGAAGGATTTTGCCAGCTGTCAGATTTGTCCACCTTCAAACCCTGCCACAGTGACCCCGTTCCAGAAATCCAGCAGGATCTCCATCCTCTCCTCAAATCCTTAGGCTCCTCCTGTGGTCTCTCACTCTCTGTCCCTTCACACCTACCAGTCCCTAAGCTTTTTGTACCTTCTACATGCTTCCTTAAGCCCACAAACTCAACCACCCAGGATACTGCACTATAGCTGGTTACTGTGCCCCCACTGAGAGAATCTCTGCTCTCATAAACCAACATCTTCAGCCTATTACCCACAACCTAATCTCCTATCTCTCCTATATAAAAGATACCAACCATTCCTCCTCCAGCTCTCCACAGTTCCTGTTCCTTTACCACACCGTGTCCTGCTCATCACTACTGACACAATTTCCCTTTACACTAACATCCCTAACACCCTTTGCCCAACTGCTATGGAACCCTGCCTTTTCCAATGACTGATGGCTTTCAAACCTACAAACTCCTTCCTAGTCACCATGACCAACTATGTCATCAGCCACAATTATCTCTACTTTGAAGCCATCACTTACAACAAGTAAGGTGTACAGCAATGGGCACCTGCATGGCACAATCCTATGCCAACCTATATGTGGGCCTTCTAGAGAAATCCTTTTTAACCACCCAGAATCCCAGATCCGTCACCTGGTGCAGATTCATTGAGACAACTTTGTGACGAGGATTGAGAGTAAGGACACCCTATCTACATTCCTCCACGGCTCCAACAACTTCTCCCCAATTCATATCACCAGGTCCTCTTCAACCCAACAAGGCACTGTCCTCAATGTCAACGTCCACCGCAGAGACAGCTACAACAGTACTTCATTCATGTCAAACCTACCAACCACCAGCAATACCTCACTTTCCCATTCCATACCAAGAAGTACCTACCATACAGCCTAGTGACCCATGGCCTTCACATCCATAGTGATGAGTAGTTCCTCTCTGAGGCCTTCACAGACTATAATTGCTTCCCCAAACACGTACAGAAACCCCCCAAAATCCCACCGTCTGGCCACAGATGAGCATTCTCCTCATGACTCAGTACTACCCAGGAGTGTAGTAACTGAATCACATTCTCTGCCAGGGTTTGATTACCTCTCACCATGCACTGAAATGAGGAATATCCTACCCACTGTCCTCACCATTCCCACAGTGGTATTCTGCCACCCAGCAAACCTATACAATATCCTCATTCATCCCCACATAGCCCCAGGTCCTAACACCTGGCTTCATGGCTCATATGCCTGTTATAGTCCTTGATGCAAGACCTGTCCAATACATCTTCCCAACACTACCCACTCATATCTGGTCACAAGCATCACCTATCCCATCAAAAGCAGGAATACATGTGAAACCAGCATGTTATCTACATGCTAAGCTGCAACCACTGTGTTGCTTTCTACCTGTGCTTGAGAACCAGCAAGCTGTCTGTCAGCACAAATGGCCACCAAAAGGCCAACATACAGCTAGATCACCCAGCTGCCGAGCATGCTGGCCAACACTACATTCTTCATGGTAATGACTGCTTCACAGCCTGTGCCATTTGAATCCTTCCTACCAATACCAACTTTCCTGAAGTGCGCAGGTAGCAACTCCCCTTCAATTTGTACTATGTTCCCGTAACCCTCCTGGCTTCAACCTTTGTTAGTCATTGTTTTTCACCCACTTATCACCTACACTGTCCCCACTCCACAATTGCACCCACAGTCTGCTTACTTTACTCCTTTCCTGCTTCCTCCCTCCCCCCCCCCCCCCCCCAACCTTCCATCTAACTTGCCCTGCCCACTCTCCACCTCATCCCTTTATGTTACCACAAACAATACTTTACTGTCTCCCATCTGTACACTGCTCTCCCACCAACCTCCCATCCCAGCTTCCTCCTTACCTCCATGACACACACTGCTTCTCCCATCATGTACAGTTGCTCACAAGCTGGCCTCGGCAGCCAGAGACAGTGGTTGTATGTGTGTGAGTTGACTGTGCATGAACGTGTCACTCCCACGTATTCTGGTGTGTTATTTTCTGTACCTTTCTGTGCCTGTGCCACACAAATATGTACCTCATCCTACCAACCCCCCCCCCCCCCCCCCCCCTTGCCAAAACACACACACACTTTCTACACTCTTATTCCAGTTCGCACATACTAACTTCAACACAGCTGCTGTCCACCTACTTCATACCTATCTGCCAACAAACCTGCAGCCCACATTACAATATTTTAATTTATTTTTGTCTTTGATCTCTGATAAGGTAGGAATAGGACACAAGGCTGCTGCATTGGAATGCTGAGCCACAATTTGAGGTTACAGTAAAAAAGGGGTTTATTTGACAAAACTGAGATGAAACTACTGGTAACAATTCAGTTACAGAATAATACTACATAAGCGGCTAGTAATATAGTCATGGTTACAGAATTAACTAAAACAAAATTTAAAACAAGAAGTTACCATCCATGTAAGCAAACAATTCTTGAAGGAGTGAAAGAAAAACTGCCTTATTGCCTAAAATTGTAATAAAAACAGTATTACTGTTACATAAAATTAACTTCACAATTAAAATAAAACAATTAACTATTGATGTAAGTTGAATGAACAAATTTTGACCCAGGCAAATGATAGTCCCTTGTGAATGTCAATATGGCAACACTGTTTATAGCAAGCAAGGTTTCAAACTATTCAAACATAAATTGTTTTAACAGCAAAGTTCTCTTTCACATTTGCACAACTAGATTAATAACCAAAGAATCTGCAGCTTACAGAGAAAAGCATAACAACAAGTATCAGGTGATCATTACAAAATGTAGTAACATGAAAAGAGTAAACACAAATTAGCACATTATTGATGGATGGTGTTCATCATCAGCATAAGGTTCTCGACAAGATACAACTGCCCACAGGTAGAAAGCGTCACAGCAAAATTCCACTTAAGCTGGAAGTTTACCTTTAGCATTCAGGCAAGGGATTGACTGACAAATCCTGGAAGTAGCAATTCACTCAGATAAGATACAAATATGCCAGATATGTGCCACAACTGTCAGCAATCAACAACTAATAGCAAAATCAACCAGGCCACATGTCAGTTAATTCCACTCACGATTAACAGCACTGCAAAATCAACACTCAAGCAATTCAGAATAACACCACTCAAACAAACAGAGTGGCCACATGGAGCAATCACAGTTTGTAAGTGATCCACCAGACACATAGCTAACCAACTGAAAATTGATCCAGGGATCTCCCATAAATGTACAAGTCAGTCAAAACTCTGGGTGTCATCATAGCACAAAGGCAGAATTTATTTATTTATTTATTTCGAGTCAAAAACATTACAACAATATTTACAATATATACAATATAACAAATCAGGTCAAATCATAAAAGAACAAACTAAACGGTATTAGCCCAAAATTGTGCAACGGCAGCAGCATTGTCTGAAACATCAACAAGCTCTTGTGTGGAACATGATACAGGACATCTAGGACAGTTAATTAAATGTTTGGTTGTCTGTTCTTCTCCGCAGTCACACAAGGTGGAAGATTCCTTCATGAAGCCCCATTTAAACAGATTGTCCTTAGTTCGTCCGACGCCACTCCTGAGCCGATTTAGAGACTTCCACACTGTCCAGACTTGATTTCCACCAGGAGGAAGGGTCTCAGAAGGAGTCATCCAATCGTTACTGTCAGATTTTGCTGTCCACTGAGATAGTCTGGCTGCTCCAGTCCGACCGGTGAGGGGTGTAGTAGTTCTCATGAAGCTCCTCCTAGATTTGAGTCTACTAATTGGTAGCTGGTATCCATGTAGCAGGTGATCGGTGTTATGATCTGCTTTATGTCTCTCAAGTTTGGCTGCGACTTCACGCCTTATGTCTGGAGGAGCAATACCTGCTAGTTTATGGAGTTTATCAATAGGTGTAGCTTTGAGGCATCCCGTTACTGTCCTGCAGGTTTCGTTCAGGGCCACATCAACCTGCTTTGCATGAGATGACTGGTACCATACAGGACATGCGTATTCAGCTGCGGAATAACACAAGGCCAAGGCTGATGTTCTTAGTAGTTTGGGATCTGCACCCCAAACGCTGCCAGTGAGCTTCCGCAGGATGTTGTTACGAGCAGCAACTTTCTGCTTGGTGTTAGTGCAGTGTTTTCTGTAGGTCAACGTTCGATCTAAGGTGACACCCAGATATTTGGGGTAGAAACAATGTTCAAGCTCTTGATCTTCCCAAAACACTGTAAGTTTTCTATAGGCCTCTCGATTGCGTAGGTGGAAAGCACAAACTTGAGTTTTAGCAGGGTTCGGTCTTAAGTTATTGACTCTGTAGTACTCAGATAGGTCCTTGAGAGCAACAGTAAGCTGGTTTTCTACTGTGTCAAAATCTCTGGCTTGTGTGACTAAGGCAAGATCATCTGCATAGATGAAACTCTTTGTAAGAGAAGGTTGAGGCTGGTCATTTGTAAATATGTTGAACAATATGGGGGAAAGGACACTACCCTGAGGCAAGCCATTCCTTTGACTTCTCCATCTACTCTTTCTTCCTTGGAACTCCACATAGAATCGCCGGTTTTCCAAAAGTGTCTGCACAGTTCTGGTGAAATTAATGTCTCTAGTGATGTAATAGACTTTGTGCAATAATTGTCGATGTTGAATGGTGTCATATGCTGCTGTGAGATCCACGAAGACAGCCCCGGAAATGTATCCTTTCTCATATCCCTCTTCAATATGTTCAGTCAGATTAAGGACTTGTGCTGTACAATTCTTTCCAGGTCGGAAACCTGCTTGTTGAGGTATGAGTTGTTTTTCAACAATGGGAGTGAGTCTATTTAGCAACATTCTTTCATAGATTTTATACAAATGGCAAAGGAGCGAAATCGGTCGGTAGTTCTTGGGATCAGCTGCACCCTTTCCAGGTTTTAGTAAGGGAATAACTTTAGTTTTCCTCCAGATGGCAGGGATCTGTTTCCGCTTCAGACAACCATTATAGAATTGCAGAAGCCATCTTTCCGTGATGGGACCAAAATGTTTAATTTGCTCAATCATTAGGTCGTCTAGACCAGGCGCTTTACCATTTTTGCATTTCTGAATTGCGGTTCTGAGTTCTTGTAAGATGAAGTCATTTGATATATGGTTGTTTTCACGTTCAGGTTCTCTTTTGAGTTTTGTTCTATCTTTAGAACAATTGACCCTTCCATTCTGAACTAGATGATGAGCAATTTGATCTGGTGCAATGTTTGCATGGCCATGATTGTGGACAGGGTCGTTGTTCAGGCGTCGCAGCAACTGCCAGGCTTTCTGACTGCTTTTAGACATATCAAGGTTCTCGAGTAGCTCTATCCATCGTTCTTTTTTGGATTTGGCTAAGGCTGAGGATAAATTTTGGCCAGCAGTTAAGGTTTCAATGCTGTAAGGATTATCATTGAAAAGTTGGATATAGTTATGTAGATGCTTCACGGATTCTTCTGTCAAGCCAGGTATGTAGTTAACTCGACAGCCTCTGGGAGTTGAGAGTCTTGAGCATCTTTTCACGGCTTCTACAAACTCATCATAGTTGGAAACTGAGGGTTCTATGCGTGAAACTTCTGAGTCAAGGAGATCAGCAAACTTCTGCCAGTCTGCTTTCTTGAAATTGTATCGCCTTCGGAATGATGTGATTCTAGGAGTAATGGCTGCAAACACTTGGCAGCCTATGGGGCGGTGTTGAGTATTTGGTATCGGATTTAGAACAGTTTTTCTGCATTGGTGAGCTATGTTCTCGCTAACAAATTTAAGTCGGGGTTATACCCACGTTTCCAACGCCCACTGTTAAAAGATGGTGGGAGTTTATTATCATGGACAAGATTAAGATGGTTGGTATCAGCCCAAGTCAAAACTGCTTCACCATTACTGTCGTCCTCAGCATAACCCCAAACACTGCTATGACTATTGAAATCTCCAACAATAAAGTGAGCTTGTTGATTGGTGTAGTTGTCTGTAGGTGAAAATTGGAAATCTGCTCCTGGGGGTTTGTAAATTGACGACACAATACAACCATTCAGTTCTACAGACAGTATTTCAATATTGTTGAATTCTGTAAGTGAGGTAGAGAGAACAGCTATATCGTTCCTCACAAAGATAGCACTGCCATATTGTCTATGGGGTCGCTCAACTGCCAGTTTCATCCCAAGGATTTTTGGTCTTCTCATGGTGTCATCTCGATGGGTTTCTTGTATACATAAAATATCACACCTAGGTTCCTTGGCAATATGTTGCAGGAGTTCTTCTTTGGCAACAGACAATCCTTCTATGTTGATTGATACAATCACAAGGTGAGGTCTTGATAAAGACCTTTGGTTTCCATTCATAGTGAAACCTATAATGCAATGCTTTTGGAATGCTGACGTTCAGTTCAGTACTGGAGAATCTAGTCCAGTACCTATGCAGGGGCACCACGTGCAGGAGTCAGCTTCACCCCCAAAGGCAGAATGACTCTTGAAGAGAGCCTATGTTTACTGGCCATGGCAACCATGCTCCAATTCTGCTAGCCAACAGCCATCAGCGCCGCGATGACAACACTAGTGTGGCACAGCAGTATACCGTGCACCATGTGTTCCCCTGTGATGTCTGTGTGTATACTCACTCCATACTCCTCCCTCCAGCAGAGCACCAGGCCCCATATATCAAGGTGGCGATAACCAACCAACATGCCACAAAGCTTATCATTTAGACAGGAAAAACTCCATGAAAGCAAGAGCATTGCAGAAGGTCACAGCACAACCTCCCCCCCCCCCCCCCCCCCCTCCACCCTTAATGCAGAACTGGTGGGGAGTGATTTTCATTCATATCATCTGCTTGAGCTACTTTAATCTGGCTGAGATGTGCCCTTGTTTGTTTCCCTGATTTCAGATTTTAGATTAGGATGTTCACTGGTAATAGCCTTCTTACAATCACACATAGTCCCACAAACCTTGGCAATAATTTCTTGCTGATGCCTTGGCTACCTTCAGCTTGTTTGCGGAAGTTCTTCAGACACACCCTGTCTCCCACCACCAGTCCTACTGCATGGCTCCCTCTATTATATCTCCCCAGGACTAAATTTCTCTGGTAACAGATCATTGAGCTTCCCCAGGTTAGCCAAAGGTGAATTCAGGCTGAACAAAAACATCAATCTGGCAGAAGTCGTCCAGTGCGGCTCACGATTGGCAGTGTTATAATGTGAAGACCAACGAATTGAGGGATAAATCCCATCTCTTGTGCAATCCTGAGTGATATGCCCTCAGTGCCACCCTAAGATTACAACTAACCTCTCAGCAAAGGAGGCGTTGTTGTCACATGTTTTATGCCTTGATTGCCAGCTGGAGTGGCCGAGTGGTTCAAGGCGCTACAGTCTGGATCCGTGCAACCGCTATGGTCGCAGGTTTGAATCCTGCCTCAGGCATGGATGTGTGTGATGTCCTTAGGTTAGTTAGGTTTAAGTAGTTGTAAGTTCTAGGGGACTGATGACCTTAGAAGTTAAGTCCCATAGTGCTCAGAGCCATTTTTTATGCCTTGATCAAAACATAACTTCTGAAAGCCAGAGTATTGTCACTCAACCAATGTCTTGGACAGCCCAAAAATGGCAAATATTCTTTTCAAATGCTGGATACTTGGGGCCGCAGTGGTACTACCTCTGGCAATGAGCCACACGAATCTGGTAAAGGCATCTACAATGACAAATGTGAAACGGTTCCCCCTTTGAATATGAGACAACTGTCCCGTGTAATCAATGTATAATTTCTCCATAGGTTGAAATTCTATAGTGGACTGCAGGAAACCTCACCTAGGTCCATTATACAGATTGGCAGCTTCACACAGCTCACACGCAGCAACCATCTTATGAATATCTCCGTCTTTGCACCTCTAGGTCAATTGCTTCCTGACTTCAAGGCAGGTCTTATTAAATCCCAGATGCCTTCTACACAAGGACTGATGAAAATAGCTGAACACCCCAGATATTAAGCTCTTGGGCACACACAATTTCAGACTTTTATCTCTGCATGCCTGACAGCACAAGAAGCCTTTCTGCAAGTATGGTTTGAACAGACTTTAATTCCATGTCCTGCCATTGTTCCCCTTTGAGATTAGTAAATATGGAAGGAATTTTGATTAAGATCCCCACTTCTACCTGCTGCTCCATCCCCTGTTCCTTATTGGCTCATGGAACATCTGACTCAGGGCATCGGCAGCTTGATTCCGCCACCCTCTTATATGACTGTCCTCAAACTGAAAGGCTGATATTCTATCCGCCCATTGTGCTATTCACCCAATTTTGTGGGAATGAGCCAATACCCAGCTTAGGGCTTGGTTATCTGTCTTAAGATAGAATCTTTGGTGCTCAAGATAAAATTTGAACCTTTCCAATGTGAATGAGACAGGTAATACCTTGAGCTCACATACCAGATACTTAGATTTGGTCACTGACAATGTTTGTGAGCCATATACTAGACGATGTCTTTCCCTGTTCTGCTCTTGTAACAGAATGGCTGCCACCTCCACATTGGACACACCATAGTGTACGATAAAGGGCAAATTGAAGTCAGGTACACAGAACTCCGGAGCAGTGTTTAAGTCCTGCTTTAACCCCTCAAAGGCAGCTTTCTGAGATTCCCTGAAGATAAATTTTATGCTCTTTTTACGTAATTGATTGAGATGTGCCACCAAGTGTGCCAAATTAGAAATAAATTTTCGAAAAAAATTTACCATGTCATTGAAGTGCATGATGCTCTTTTTATCCTGCAGCACCAAAAACTGACTTATGACGTTAGTGCAGCTTTGGTCCATCTTTACTCCTCTTTGAGACTCAATGTGCCCCAAGAATATGCTCATGAGTTAGAGTCACCTTAGTAGATTTAACAGTGAGCCTTGTTTCCTTGAGGCACCGGAAAATTTCCCTAAGATGTTCAAGGTGTTCCTCAAAACTGGCACTGTACATTACCACATTGTCTAAGTAATTATATACAAACTTAAATTTCAGATCACTCAACACAGAATCCAATAGATGCAACAAAATGGCTGTACCAGTAGCTGATCCAAAGGGTACTCCATTGAAATCAAAAAGGTTGTAAGCAGTACAAAAGGTGATAATTGGTGTTGACTTTTCTACAAGGGGAATCTTTGATAACAGGCCTGGTTTAAGTCAAGGAAAGTGAAAACCTTAGCACTCACAAAACATTCAAAACAATTATGTATCTCAAGAAGTGGAACAGATTCCAATACAATCTTCTGATTCAAGGCCCAACAGTCAACCATGAGCTGAAAATCTTTACCATAGCCCTTTGGAAAATCTGGGCAATATAGAGCGAGATGGAAGGTCTAATTACATGACCAGCAAGAAGCTGATCAATGATTTTGCACAGCTTTTGCATCTTATGAAAAGACAACTATTACAGTGATTGGCATACAGGGTTCCAATCAGTGAATATTATATTGGATTTTGTTAGTAACACCCAATTGATCCATAAACAATTCTGGGTGTTTGCCCAATGACTCAACAATCTTAGAAGCCTGTGTTTCAGAAAGATGGCTGACATCTCCCCTGTTCAACTGAACTTCCACTCTGTCATCCCTCACCTCACTGTTATGAGAACATAAGCTAAAACTCTCACTTGGCTTAAAGTTAAAACAAAACCAACCACCCACACAATCCACTAAACACTGCATTAAGTGCAAAAAATTACACCCCAAAATAATTTTAATTGATAGCCCATTAACAACCAGACATTAAAGGGGTCATGTAAAGCCTTGAATACTCAATTTAAAACGGGCCTGCCCTACTATTTCAAGAGGCTGCCCATTCGCAGAACAAGATTGATTGACTAGACCCAATTTGGGTAACCAAGCTGCATATTGGTATCTGGTGTACTGATAATAATGAACCAGGGAAACACTATTTCCCAAATCAATTAGAACATAAACAGGTTCCATACCCAGCATCACACACACGTAAGGAAACTGCTCATGGTTTACAGCACATATTCTACAGGAGCACACTGGAAGCTTTTTAAGGAGAGTTCATGGTGCTCCTTTCTTTAATGTCACTACTTATCCACCTACTCTTTGGAACTGGGCAGGGCTTAATAAAATTCCCTGGTTTGTTACAAGACTCACACACTCATTTAACTAACAAACTTGGCTGACAGTACTGAACATTAAACTTATTTACTGTACCCTCTCCACAGCCTGCTCTTAATTCTCCATGCTTGCTATCATCATAACAAATATTTTCAATTTTAGTCAGCAACTTATTTAAATAAGCAAAACATGATGGTTTATCACAATCAGAATCCTGCATCTATTAGCAGACCACATACCTTCCAAGATACTTGTGATCACCTCAGCCTCTGAGACCTCAACACACAAAGCTAAGATTATAAGACAGACCTAATTAACACAATGGGACAGTGTTTTATTTCTTCTTTGTACCTGATAAACATGTTTATCAATTATGTCTTTCTTCTCACGAGTACCAACACACTTATAAAAGAGCACTTTCTGAAAATCCAGAGTGTTTCCAGATTCTCTAATGCTTCTGTAACTATCCTCACTAAACATCCCGTGGCCAATCAGTAAATAAGTTGCAATACTACACTCTGATTGATACACAACATGTTTGCCTGCTCATGCAACCTAATTAACAACCACAAGAGTTCAAGTAACCTGTCAGTATTTTCCAGGGACAAATTTGAAACCCCATTAAGAATAGACATTATCGTGTCAGGTAATCTCCCAGAAGTAATTTCTTGACTAACATTACTATCAACATTTTGCTCATCCTCACAACAGTTTAAATATAACATTTGCTACTGTACAGCTAAAACTTTGTCCTATAATTTTTGAATCTTGGGTACCACTTGAGAATCTTTACCCACAGCATGCATATCATGCATTGTATTAATTAAAAGATCAAGTAGGGCCTGTACCCAGCTAATTTGCCTTCATAATGGAGAGGCAACCTCAAGAGTTATCACATCATCCTGAAGATCTCCTAACAAATTTCACAAAAGAATAGGGCTGTGCTCACCTTCCTCCTTGATGCCCTCAAAATATTCACTTAGGCAGCCATTAAGCATTGTGCAAGTTCCATTTCATTTCCTTCTTCATCTTGCTTGCAAATCTTGAGCTCATATCGTAAGTGAGGTTTTCTGAGACTGGCTACACCATTGACCTTCCTCACTTGTGTGGAATCCATACTGGAAAAAAAAACAGAGTATGACCCAAACAACAAGCGATAACAGGCTCAATAAAAAGTTTTACACTAGCCACTATGTTGCTACCGGTGAATTTCCATTAGCATTCCCCCCGTGATAATCACAACCTCACTCTGCTACCATTGATAAGGTGGGAAGCAGGGCACAAGGCTGCTGGAGTGTAATGCTGAGTCACTATTTCAGTATGTAGTGAAAAAGAAGTTTTATTTGGCAAATCCGAAATGCAAACACTGGTAACAACACAGTTACAGGATAATACTGTCATTAGCAGCTGGTGGCATATATATGTTTGCAGAATTAAGTAAAACAAAATTTTAAAAAAATACTACCCATTTAAGCAAACAGTTCAAGGAATTCAAGGTGAACAGCCTTATGGCCCAAAAATGTTAATAAAAACAGTGTTACTGTTACATAGAAATAACTTCACAATTAAAATAAAAAAAACCTAACTACTGATGTAAGTTGAATGAATGAATTTTGACCCAGGCAAATGATAGTCCCTTATGAGTGTCAACACATTAACACAGTTTATAGCAAGTAAGGTTTCAAACTACTCAGATTTAAATTGTCTTAACAGCAAAAGTCTCTATCACAGTTGAATGACCTGATTAATAACTAAAGAATATGGAGCTTACAGGAAAAACCATAACAACAAATATTGGTAACACAGTCTATAGCAAACAAGGTTTCAAACTATTCAAATGTAAATTATCTTAAGAGCAATAGTCTCTATCACAAATCAGCAACCTGATTAATAACTAAATAATCTGCAGCTTACAGAGAAAAGCATAATAACAAATATTTGGTGATAATTACACAATGCAGTAGCTTGAAAAGAGTAAATACAAAATGGCACACTATTGACTGATGGCATTCAACATCAGCCGTGTGTCTGAATTTCATGAGTGAGACCTGACCAGAAACAACAACTAGCGTGTGCTGTACACTGACAACAGCTTCTAAAACACAAACAATACCAACATTAATATACAATTCTCTTAAAAAAATTACCACAGTGGCAAAATACAGAAAATAAATAGAGATAAGATTCAACTCATAGTCCTTTGTATCTGGTTCCATTTGCAAGTGGAACAGGAGAGGGAATGATTGATAATGGTACAAGGTTCCATTGGGATGCACCACGTGGTGGCTTCAGATGTATAAACTCACATAGTAAAATGTACCGCGTTGTGTGAACAGCCCCAATATTTAATAAAAAATTCGGGATATCTACAACAGATTTCTGGTGACTGGCAATAAGTTCCTTAAATTCAGTATTGTGTGATAAATTGCAGCTATATTGATATTAATCAGCTTGAATCAAATTAACATTCATAAAAGGTAATACACAGAGCCACTCAGGACTTTTACCTTGTAAAGAATTAATATCTTAACACAGTTTTACCTACTAAGAATACCAGTACTGTCCTTTGAAGACACAAGGTTTCCAACAAGCTACAGCTGCCCATAGGCAGAAAGTGGTGCAGCAGAATCCAGCTTAAATTAAAAGATAACCTTTAGCACACAGGTGAAGAATTAATTGACAAATTGTGAAAGTAATAATTCCCTCAAATAAGATACAAGTTTGCCAAATATCTGCCACAACTTGCAGCAATCAAGAACTGATAGCAAAATCATCCAGAGCACAAGTCAGCTAATTTCACACATGATTAACAACAACGCAAACTCAAAACTTAAGCAATTTAGAAGAACAACCTTCAAACAAACAGGTTGGCCATTAAGAACAATCATGGTTTGCAAATGATCCACCAGAAAAATGTATCACCACCTGAAGACTGGCCCAGAGATCTGCCATAGATGTACAAGCCAGGTCAAACTCCAGGATTCTCATCACAGCACAAAGCCAGAATGACTCTTGAACTGAGCCTATGTCATTTATTACAGTAGCCACACTCCATCTCCTCTTGCCAATAGCCACTGGCACCACAATGACAACACCAGTGTGACACGTCATTACACCCAGCACCAACTAATCCCCTGTGATGCCTCATACAGACTTGTTCCATACTCCTTCCTCCTTCAGAGCACTGGGCCTTGCATATCAAGGGGGCACTCACCAACCAGTGTGCCACAAACTATATCATTTAGACAGAGAAAACTCTACAAAAGTAAGAGTATCACAGGAGATCATGCCATAACCTCATTATGTTTTGATATCAATTTCACTTCTTTTTCACCTTTTCCTGTTGGCTTACTCGCTCAGGGTTCATCTTGTTTCCCCATACTTTATTCATTCTGTCCTTCTTGTGATATTTTTGTAAATTTATAACTTTTACTCATTTTTATCCTCCATCATGAATCTTGTTCCTTCCATCTGTGACAATACAAAAGGTTTCCTTATCTCTAGCGAGTACTCATCCCCACATAGAAATTCTTGCCCTCAAGGAACTAGAGCAGCATGCATAACAACACATTACAAAACTCTCCAACCTGTTCACTGCCTACTCTTGCCTTGGACTACCACAAAACACCTCTACAACAGAGTCAAAATCTCCCCAGCATCCCCTCATAGCTGACAAATGCTGCCTTGCAGATCTACTACATTTATCCCACTCTCAAAAAATTCCTCCAATTACCATACACAATCGTGAAACCAAGCAGACCCAAAACACATTCATGAACCTGTCCTCCAAAAGCCTTAGCCCCACAGTAGTGTCAGTCCTTTCCAGTGGACTTACCTTTTGCCTCACTCCAAGTACAATCATGATGGACATTTTAAAGATCTGTTCTCCTTTTCAAATCCAGATCTCAAAACAGACAAAATATATGGTACACTAAGCAGCTGACAGATCTAAAGAAACAAGTTTTGTTACTTTTCAACATATACAATAGTATGAAGTCTGACTGTGCCAAATCAGCCTATGTGGAATGCAGGAATGATTAGAAAAAAGCCATCCTGCAAGCCAAAAAAACCTACAATGCCAACAGCATACATAATTCCACCAATAGATGCAAAACCACTTGGAAAGTAATTAACAGTGCTGCCAGAGATACTAAAAAAGACAAAATTAATATCCCACCACAAACACTCAATGAGTTTTTTTATCAATTCAGTGAAAGAAATAGGAGACGCAATTATCAAACCAGACATTAGTCCATCAGAGTTACTCTCCCAAAATTGGGGTAGACAGTCACTAAATACAAGCATGGTAACCTTCTCCGAAGTATAGCCTAGATATGTACAAGGGGTCATAAAACAACTGAAATCATCTGATAGCTTAGATATATATGGCATATCATGCAACCTGCTAAAAAAAGTGTGTGACCGCATTCTCTACCCCTTAACCCATTGCATTAACAAGTGCTTACTTGAGGGATATTTTCCTGATGAGTTAAAACTGTCTAGGATCGTCACAGTATACAAAAAGGGAGATAAAGACTCTCCATCTAGCTACAGGCCTATTTCAATAGTACCCGCATTCTCCAAGGTAATAGAATGCATCATGTACCAACAATTATCATCTCACTTTGAGAATCTAGGAATAATTAATGCTACACAATACGGGTTTAGGAAGAATCTGTCGACCATTGATGCAATCAACACGGTAGTCAGTTACATCCTCAAAGTTTTTGAGAACAAAGGCTTTGCTCAGGTCTCATTCTGTGACCTAAGCAAGGCCTTCGACTGTGTTGAGCACATGCCACTACTAGAGAAACTAGAATTCTACGGCATCAAAGAAAACAGTCTCAGACTATTAAAAGCTTATCTCAACAACTGTAAACAGGTAGTTTGTGTTGGTAAGGAAATGTCAAACATAGAAAATGTTAAAGTAGGTGTGCCTCAGGGATCTGTACTGGGGCCCTTCCTGTTTCTCATAATGGTCAATGACCTCTCCTCGTTTATTAGATCCACCACTGTATTGTATGCAGATGATACGACTTTTCTCCATAGCAGTAACAATCTTAATGATCTTAAAACCTGTGCTGAAAATACACTCACTCATGCAGCATATTGGTTCAGAGCAAATGGTTTCCTGCTAAATGAAAATAAAACTCAGCAGATAATCTTCACTCTAAGAGACAAGCCACTATCTGATGACCCTAGTTCTGTTAAATTCCTGGGAGTTTATTTAGACGAAAAGTTATCCTGGGGCCGACATGTAAACTATATTAGTAGTAAACTATCTGGAGTAATTTATTTATTAAGACAACTCAGAAATTGTGTACCTGAAACATATATCAGATCATCTTATTTTGCATTTTTCCAGAGTATAATATCCTGTGGCATTATCTTGTGGGGTAACTGTAGTCATATACATGACATCCTATTATTGCAGAAGAAAGCCATTAGGATAATTACAAATTCTTCACATAAGGCTCACTGCAAACCCTTATTTACTAAACAAAAAATTATGACTGTAATAAACCACTATATATACAATGTCTTAATCTTTACGAAGAAGAACCTACAAGATGTGAAACGTAGAGAAAATGTACATTGTTACAACACAAGACGCATCAAACACATATACACGCCTTACCACAGACTATCAAAATCAATAAATAGCTATGAAGTCACAGGGCACAAGCTATTTAATAAGCTGCCATATGCCATACAGGATCTTCCTGAACATACATTCAAAGAAAGACTGCATGAATGGTTTATTGCCCACCCGTTCTATGATATCAATGAATTCTTCAACTGTAAAATGCAGTAATCCAACAGATGACCCACTGTACATTTATTGTAATATAAGCTAAAATATTTCAGCAGTCAATACCTTATCACACTGTATTATAAATTGTAACTTCATTTGACATTGTCAATTGCTGTAATGGCCTAAAGACAATAAAATCTTTATTATTATTATTATTATTATTATTATTATTATTATTATTATGTACCATAAGTGAAAACACTTTATGCCACCTATCCTACCAGTCAGACTCAAGATAAGACAAATGTTGAACCCTTCCTGACTCAGCTGACTCCTTCCAACTGTGATCCACTCCCACTGCCCTCCAAATCTACACCTGTTAACTTAAAGAATTCCCTAGCCTTGAACATTGCCTCACTGTCATTCTCAAAATACTTCAACATGCAAGACAACCTTATATCTGCAGAAAGAACCACAATCCACCACATAAATCTGATCCTGACCTTTGTAATCTTACCCTCTCTGATTTCATTTGTTGATTGTCACTCATTTCAAAGTAAAATCTCTTAATAAGCTTTGAGAGGAGTAAGATTTACAAACAACTTTTCTACTTATCTTCTTTTCTTGTAGTTGACTCCTGTTCTTCACGTCTAGGGGTTTATTCTTGAGGTTGAAGTTTTTGACTTTATAGATTTTTATGGTTCGAAATGGCATGATAACTATTGAAGAATTCCCTGTTTTTATCTTGATTTTTATTTTTTTCGTGTTTTTCTATCTCTTGTTGTGTTTACAATTTCCACTTAATTAACAAAAATTACATTGTTTTAGCCAAACATAAAAACATGTCCAATCACAATAGATGCATTCCCACTACTACTTCATTCTGCGATTCTAACAATATTCCAGAGTTTACGTATTTTCTTGCCAAGTGAATATCCACCAACTTGTGTCATTATTTTGTAAATGAATCCAGAAATAAATTTAATAATTAGCATCAGATTGTGCAATTAATAATAAGAATTTTAAGTGTGCCAGATATTTCATAGTTTCAAACATTTCTAAGAGAAAAGTAATTCCAACTGAACATACAGAGCTAGTACACATCAGCTGTTACAATGAAAATAAATTTATAACTTTTTATACATTTTAGCCTGAAATGTAATTCATTGTGTACAAAATCATATGAATTTCTTTTAGTTAAACAGCTGAGATAATGTTAACCTTTTTAAAAGGTGGAAAGTATTTTGGTATGAATAACTTCTGTTGAATGAAGGTAATGTTATAGAAGGTTGTCCATTTACACCTTATTATTCTACCTGCTGACAAAGGCTCTACCACTGTTGTTTTGAACCACAAGGATAACCTCACCTAAGAACTCCACCAGCTGTCAGATTTGTCCACCTACAAGCCCTGCCACAGTGACCCCATTCCAGTAATCCAGAATGATCTCCAGTGTCTCCTCAAATCCTTAGGCCCATCCCAAAACCTCTCCCCAGAGTATCTCTCTCCTCATCCCTACCACTCCCCGCACTCTTACCGTCTACATGCTCCCCAAGGTCCATAAACACAACCACCCATGATGTCCCATTGTGGCTGGTTACTGTGTTCCCACTGAGAGAACCTATGCTCTGATAGACCACCAGCAATACCTCCACTTCACAGCTGCCCCCCATTCCATATCAAGAAGTCACTTCCATACAGCCTAGCTACCCATAGCCGTCACATTTGCAGTGATCAGCAGTCCCTTTTGAAATATACCAGGGGTCTCACTGAAGCCTTCAAAGACCCCAATGACGCTTCCAACACTCTATAGAAACAGATTTACCGTGTCTGATCTCTCCAGTCACCCACCACGTCCCGAACTTCCACCTTCTGCCAACAGAGGACCATTACCGTCATAATACATTATGACCTAGGACTGTAGCAACTTAAGCACATTTTCCAACTGAGTTTTGACTACCTCTCGTCATGCTCTGGAATGAGGACTGTTCTACCCACTATCCTTTGCAAACCTCCCACAGTGGTAGTCTGCTGCCCAAAAAACCTACACAATATCCTTATCCATATCTCCATACGCCCTGTTCCTAACACCTTGCCCCTTGGCTCATATCCCTGTAAGAGACATAGATGCAAGACCTGTCCTACACATCCTCCCACTGCTACCTACTCCAGTCCAGTCATGGACATCACCTATCGATCAAATGCAGTGAAACTAGTCATGTGACTTACATGCTAAGCTGCAACCACTGTGCTTCATTCTTCATGATCATGAACCAATAAACTGTGTGTCCACATGAATGGCCACCAACAAACTGTGACCAAGAAACAGTTGGACCATCCAGTTGCTGAGCAAGCTGCCCAAAGTAATATTCTTCTTTTTGATAATTGCTTCACTGCCTGTGCCATGTGAATCGTTCCTATCAGCACCAGCATTTCTGAAGTGCACAGATGGGATGTATGCCTCATTCCTATATATACCTCATACCTGTAACACTTCTAGCCTTAGCTGTCATGAGTCATAGTCCTTCACTCAGCTATCCCATTCCCTGTTCCCACTCCACAGCCTTCAGTTCCACAAGTGCACCCACAGTCTGTTTACTTCTCTCCTTTTTCATAACCCCCCCATCCCCCTTTTCCTCTTTTCTTTCTAACCTCCAGCCTATACCTAACTGCCCTGCCCTCTCTCCAGCTCATCCCTTTATGCTCCCACAAACAGGACTCAACTTTCTTCTTATTTGCACTGCCCAGACTGCTTCACCTGTCAAGAACAGTTCCTTGCTGTCTGGACTTGGCAGCCACAGGCTGTGGTCATGTGTGTGTGAGCTGCATTTGAATGAATGTGTGTGTGTGTGTATGTTGTCTGTTTCACAAGTAGCCCTTCTGGCTGAAAGCTGACATGTTTAGTAGTCTTTTTGTTGTGTCTGTCTGTGACTCAGTATCTCCCCTGTATAGTGAGTAGCAATCTATCATTTTCATAATATTGTCACATGTAGCTTCAATTTACATCTTGCTTCATATCAGTTTGCTGATTGTTACACAAAATACACCATCTCCTTTATCCATTGTTCTGTTCTTTTGATATGCATTTAAATTTATTCCAAAATCTTACTACTGTCGCTTCTGTGTTTTAACCAAGTTTAACTGTTTTTAGGAATGCTTCAAAATTTGGGGTTTTGTTGTGAGTGTTTGATCACTAGGATTTTAATAGTTTCTTCTGTGCTGACCATTTCTTTTAACTTTATCTGAATATTTCAGAATCTCCTAAAGCTACCATATAATGAAACTGATAAGAGTCACCTAAGCCAAAAAGCATCTAGTGTGCATTCCAAACAGTCAGCCATCTAAGTAGCCTCAGAGTCAAACAGCCCCAATCAATTCTGGGGACAATTCACACTCCCTGAGCAAAGATGGTCTCATCAATCCACTGTGTCAGTTTCTGGATTGATCCAAGTAGGATATCAATTTCCTGATGGCAGACATAATTTGTTCTGTGCACCATGATCTGCAGTTTGTTGCACCCAGTTCCATCAGAGGTTACTGGAATAGCTTCTTCTGGATGTCCCTTTCTGCCATTTTCCTAACGGGTACCATTATTCACCATACATCTGAACAGAGTGGATGGTCTCTTGAAAAGTGAATATCAACAAAGATAATTGTAAGTGAATTAAATCAGCTGATGTTGAGGAAATTGGATTAGGGAATGAGACTCTAAAAGTAGCAGATTAGTTTTAATATTTGGACAGAAAAAATAATAGCTTGGGCCCAGGTTAGAGATGGTATAAAATTCAGACTGGCAAGAGTAAGAAATTATTTCTTGGAAAGAGAAGTATATTGACATCAAATACAAATTTAAGTGTTAGGACAACTTTTTCATAGTAGTTGCCTTGTACAAAAGTGAAACATATCCAATAAGTAGTGAATCAAGAAAATAGTAGAGTCTTTAAAAAATTTCTGAAGATGAGAGGGTGGAGGGATGGGGGAGGGGTTAGAGTGTCAAGTAGACTACTGGTAAAACAATCTGAAAGAGGATACATATAGCTATAAATGTAACTAAATACAAGAAAGATGTCTGAAGACGATGTTTAAAGACAGAAGATAGCGTGACCAAAGTAACAGTTTGTTTTACAGAAACCCTTATGCAGTTCAGAGAAACTGAAAATAAGAAAAATGCTTTTTGCATGGGTCATGAAACGGACATCAAATCTGTCCCTGTTGTGATTCACAACAAATTCTAAAACAAGCAGAGCACCTTGCTGTTTCTGTGTCTATGCACTGTTCAGTATTTCCTCTTTGTGGTGACTGGTGGTCTTCAACAATAACATTGTTTATACTTCCTCCAAGTTTTTAATTACTGTATTAACTAATTCATTATTTGTTACTCTAGTTTAATTTCATTGCAGGTGATAACAATCTTACCTTTGAAATAAATTAATTTCCTCTTAACTCAATACCTTATCAAGTATACTTTTACTTTCAATATTTACTCTTTAAACAACTAGTACTCTACAAACATTGATGCTTGGTATTTGCTGTACTGCATCAGATGTATTACTGGTACAAAGAGAGTGCACAGAAACAAATATTGTTAGTTTGGTTGTTAATTTATAGTGAAACATTTAGTGTCAGAATTGGTGAGAGTTACATTAAAATGTGAAATATGTGAATACTCATGGCAAGGCAAAAAGCAAGGTAGTTGATGTATAAATGTTATGTACAATTGCTGTATTCTGCATGAACAAAATATAATCTTATTAACAAGTTCTGAGTCAAGTTCTGAAATGGAAATACCGTGTGGCTAGGGCCTCCCGTCGGGTAGACCGTTCGCCTGGTGCAAGTGTTTCAAGTTGATGCCACTTCGGTGACTTGCACATCAATCGGGATGAAATGATGATGATAAGGACAACACAACACCCAGTCCCTTAGCAGAGAAAATATCCGACCCAGCCTGGAATCGAACCCAGGCTGTTAGGAATGACTTTCCATCGCGCTGACCACTCAGTTACCAGGGACAGACAGCTCTGAAATAATAAAAGATATTATAAACAACTGCATGAAGAAAAAGTAATTCTTAAAAGCTGTTTAAAATGGCCATGGCCTTGAATACAGGAAACTTGCAGTTAATATTAATGTGATAAATGAGTGGATATTGTAAACAGACAAGCCAATGAGGAGTGAAAGTTGGTGAACTTGGGCAGAGCTAATAAGGATAAATGGATTCTGTTACTAATGGCCAAAACTTTAAATTTTGAACAGTGAAACTAGAACACTGATAAATTGTTGGAAGAATGGTAGTTGAGTATTTACCATAATATAAACTGTTTATTATAGGTCTGGTATCCCATACTGATAATTTTGACAGCCTGCCAGAAGACATGGACGTAGACAGCCAATAGGCAGTGCCCCTATAATCTGCAATCACTGCTATTGCTGCCAGAGTGCTATGTGAGGGCCATGCCTGCTGCACCAGCCTATTGGCACTAATGGTGGTCCTATGAAGCCAGCAGCACAGAAGCTCAGATCACCACCATGTTGTGACTGCACTTGTGATCATCATTCTATTGATTGTTGCTCTGGACACTGGTAGTTGCTATGTCTTGGTATCTGATTTGGTTTTGCTCTCTGGTCTTGGTATTTCACTATTTAGTTTGTGTTGTCAGTCATCCCTGCTGTGTGTGTTTTTGTTGTAGCAGCAATTCCATGTTGACACCATTGGCCTGTCGGCAGGAGCACTCCAGTCACAGTCAATTCGAATTACTAGAATATGAGCCTCCAGTATTTCTCATGTTGTGATGTTGACAGTTACAGATGCTAAAGAACAGTGAATACAAAGTACTGCATTTCCAAGGCAATATGAATAACCAAAATTTAGGACATTTAGTGCTGATGAAAAATTTTATTTTATTTTTATTTTTTATTTATTTTTATTTTAGTTAATTCTGCATCATTTTTAGGAAGAGTTGTGAGAACCCAGACTTTTGTCTCTATGCTGCTGGGAAGGGGGTGAGCAAATGACTCTTTGTCACCCTTCCCTCCTGCATCTGACTATGATGGGAATAACACTAGTGCCCTGAACATTGACACATGGTTCTGACACTGAATTATTAACTATCTTCTAAAACGAGGTGACAAATACTCAATACATGCAGTGTCACCAGTCAGACCATGGGAGCAAAAGAAAGTTCTCAAAAACCTATCCCTTCTGCATGGAAACAAAGCACAAAGAAAGGAAGTGTTACTTTGGAGAGAGAGTTCTCATGTAGTCAACAATTACAGACAGAGGACTAAAACAATGATATAAAGTACTATGTAATGACAGAACAGAAATTATAATGAGACAGTTAAATTATATGTAACTTCAGCAATTCTCTTTTAAAATAACAGGTGGCTGTAAACATCTCTTACATTAATAAATTCTACTGTGTTTGCATCCAGCCAACTACGTTCTTACCTTTGCACACTGCTTCCTTTAGAATCTGAAAATATTAGTGCATGATAGTTTTCTGTTTACTTAAATCTGTATGGTGAATGGCAACATAACATTAAAGCAAAATAGTATTATATGAGAGCATGCTGAAAAGTAATGCCACTGAATTTTTCACATGAGGATTCTTAAAGCTTTCTAAATAAAACCAAATGTTATCAACATTCTATATCTTTATTCTTCATGTCTACATATCTCCAGCTCTCTGCCACTAGGGGGATGCCAACTGCAGCATGTAACATGGTGGAGTGTAACATAACTATGTCAGTGTGTGGAAAACAACGTCCTGTAAACAAGTCTTGATTTTAAGAGTTCTTCCACACATGGAGCATTCTCTCCCTGAGCATGACAATGCCAGACCACACGTAAGTGCTGCAACATCTGTAACAGTCTCCTTGGGTTCACTGCCATTGATCATTCTTCATATAGACCTGACTTGATCTCATCCAATTTTCATCTGTTTCCAAATTTAAAGAACACCTTCAAGGACTGTGCTTTGATAGTGATGGCACAGTGCAAACAGAGGAAAGATTGTGGTTCCATCAACAGAGTCAAGTATTCTACAGCGATGGTATCAATAAATTGGTTTCTCATTGGGAGAAATGTGTTTGTTGCCAGTGTGAAGATGTTGAGAAATAACTATGTAGATGTGAAGAATAAAGGTGTGGTTGGTTGATTTGGGGGAGGGGACCAGACAGTGAGGTCATTAGACCCATCAGATTAGGGAAGGATGAGGAAGGAAGTCACCCATGGCATTTCAAAGGAACCATCCTGGCATTTGCTTGAAGCAATTTTAGGGAAATCACAGAAAATATAAATCTGGATGGCCAGATGCTGGTCTGAACCATTGTGATACATCATCCTCCCAAAAGGGAGTCCAGTGTTTTAAACTACTGCCCCACCTCGCTCAGTAATGTGGAATGTTAATAACATTTGTTTTATTTAAAAACATTTAATATTTTTCATGCAAAAAATTCAGAAGCATTGCTTCTCAGCACACTCTCATAGAGTTGTGGTACTCTACTGTCTACAGTTTCCAGAAGGAAATATCACTCTTGCCTCCTTAAGATTTCAAATAAAAATAAAAAAATTACAAGAACTATAAAGTGTATTGTATGTATTGCTTTTTTATTAATGATAAATGCAAACTGTAGCTTTAATGTAAAAGTAAATCAGTAAAATATATTTTTCTCTCACTTACATGAGGCACAATATCTCCAACATAGATTTTACTTTATCAATGTTCTGCTGTACAGTGAACAAGTAACACCTGTCAGCATTTGTCAATGTACAGATGTAAGCCGTAATTTCTCATGTCAGGTCAGTAAAATCCTCTTGCACAATTAAAACTATAACACTTGGACAAAGAAATGATATTTGATAATAAAATCTTAACAGTTTTCACAACAATACACAATAAAAAACTAGCAATAAATAAAACAGAAACAAAACTTTTATTAACAAAATTTTGTCAAGTGTGCGCCTCCTACTTGGTAACTATGTGAATCATCAGCACTTAAAGGACTAAGGTGTTGTAGTTACTGCCTAGCAAAATTTAAGCATGTGACATAGTGTACATACATCCAAGTGCTCTGTATTTGAGATATTAAACTTAATTTAACTCTGTTCGAACAGGCCTTGGAAGGCCAAACAGTAATGACTGACTGCCGTGTCATCCTGAGCCAACAGACATCACTGGATGCAGATATGGAGGTCAGCACAATGCTCTGCCGGCTGTATGTCAGTTTACGAGACTGGAGCCGCTACTTCACAATCAAGTATCTCCTCCATTTGCCTCAAAAGGGCTGAGTGCACCCCGCTTGCCAACGGCACTCGGCAGACCAGATGGTCATCCATCCACGTGCTAGCTCAGCCCGACAGAGCTTAACTTCGGTGATCTGATGAGAACCAGTGTTACCACTGCAGCAAGGCCATTGGCATTTGAAATATTAAAGCCTTATTTAATTTCTATGGCACTGTTGAAAACTACTGTGTTTTAGCTGTTAACTCTTCTGTTACTTCATAATCTAGTGTCTGTTTCATGATATAAATTTCATCCCAATTAAAAAATAAACAAATAAATTAACTGATAAGAAATCATCACAAATAGGTAAGGAAGACAATGTCACATTTGATGCAAAAAGCACCAGAAAGAATAAAAGAATGTTACAGCACCTTGTGAACATTAATGTCATTAGAAAGTTTACAAATGTCCAACTGAACAAAGATGGAGAGATATAATATAGCATTATCCTGGGATTTTTCAGATTTATTCATTTGCCTTGCACCATAAACCCCATCATGATGGTGAGCCCACAAGAATGTTGAATGGGTCAGATTAAACATTAACTGGAAGAAGTAGCCACTTTGGGCCACTTCTGTAACAATAAATTACAATTAGTATTAATCTACTCACATTTATCATTGATGCTCTTAGAGTGCAAGTGGGTTAATTCACATTACTCTTGCTTTGAGATAGTTAATGGCTTAGTAGGATTGTTAGAATACTGGGGAAGTGGAACCAGTATACAAAAGAGATCACTTACAAATCACTTGTGAAACTATTCTAGAATACTGCTCAAGTGCGTAGAACCCTTACCAAACAGAACTAGGAAGGGTCACTGAATGCATATAGAGAAGGGCAGCATGAATTGTCACAGGTTTGTTTGACCTATGGGAGGGTGTCAGAGAGATTATGAAGAAACTGTACTGGTAGACTCTTGAAGATAGGCATAATCACTCTTCAGAAAGTACTTACAAAGTTTCAAGAAATGGCTTTAAATGATGACTCTAGGAATATACAACAACTTCTTACATCTCACTTCTGTTTAATTTGTGAGGGCAAGGGCAAGATAAGTTTAGTTACAGCCTGGAAGGAGGCATTTAAACAATCATTTTCACCTGCTCCATACATGAATGGAATGAGGAAAAAACCCTAACAACTGGTACAATCCAATGTACCCTCTGCCATGCACTTCCCAGTGGTTTGCAGAGTATAGATGTAGGTGTAAACTGTTGTGTAAAATTCAGCAGTACTTGATGTAATATTTTTTCATCACATACATTATCAAAACAGTGTTTTCTAACATGAACTTTGATTTTATCCAGTTATTGATAGTTATTTACATTTGTTATACAGTTAGGTAGTAGAGGGTTTTATTGGCTGTAAAGATATATATGGCTGTCAATAATGCTGTATTTACATAATTTTACTTTTTTACTACTTATCATAAGTAATATCATTTGCATTGGTGCTTCTGTGTCTCCAGTATTCTCAGAAGAAAGAAGACTGTGAAAGTAGTGGTGATGAATTGGTGGAATGATGAGCAAAAGTTCCTTCATGTCCTTCTTCTCCTCTTTTGTAACAGCCCATGGTCCTATGTACACTTTTCCTCAAGGTATGTTACTCAGACAGATTGTGCATCCTTTATTTGAATTTGGCTTGGAGAGCAATTTGTGGAATTCATTGTCCACTGAAATATTTTCCCTACAGAAGAGTGTGAATGGATCACTCTTTTGGTACTGAATCCACTGCATCTTAGCCATGGCACTGGATGTTTCTAGAGTCCATCTTTGTTTTGGTGATTGATTTCAACAAGTTTTCCACAGACAAGAAGTTGTTGTTTGGCATTAGACTAATATGAAGGAGAATTTTTTTCCTCAACTTGGCAATAATATCACACCAACCATTGGGACAAAATATCTGTTGTGCCTTGCTGTAGTTTTCTATTGAGGCAATATCACCACCATTGTGGAAATAGGGATGGTCACTTGTTATTTTACTGTTATGTGGAATTTATCTACAGCTTTTATGTATTAGTTGTTGTACTTTGCATTGGCAAAAGAATACAAACACAACAGAGTATTAAGATAATGAGGAAATATAAAAACTGACCAGCACAGATGACTGAATGTACTGCAAAATATCTGTCACTGTACCAGTGATCATGTCAAATAATTGGTTCCCAGGTGTTGCCCTTATTACTATTTCATGGTGAATCAAACTGAACACAATTCAGACAATTAAACAAAAAAAAACCTATTTGCTTGACAGTCAGAAGATGAAACATTCACAGTAAACTGAGAAAACTCAGAACAATAGCAAGTACAGTAACATAACTCCCAAACACACCACTTCAGCTGTCAACAGATGGATGGTCCTGCTTACAGTGGAAACTTGTGCTGGTGCTTCAGCAGTTGTTATGCAAATTTTAATTACATAACTTCTCTGTCAACATAATACCACTTGCTAAACAAGACAATGTCCCCAATAAAAAAAATTAAGAAAATTGGAGTTATATCAACTGGGCTTTAAGCAGTTCAATTATGGGCATTAATTCTTAGTACTGTGTATATTGTTCTGACAAAAAAGAAGCTGCTTTGGAAAAGCCACTGCTTTTCTGCTGCTGTTTTTATCCATTACTCCAAACTAAATATGTATGCAGATTTTCATATAACACACTTATCTGCAGGTATATTGATTGTAATGATAAAGGCCATTTAATGTGAACATAGTGTTAAGTGGAATTTCCATCCCAAAGTCGTAATAGACTGACATATTATAGGTGATGCTTTTAAATATTTTGAGGTCAACATTATTCAAGGTCACCTGCATTCCTTTGTGCTTTTTATCTAATGCCTTCCCCAACAGAAAATGGCATCTTGCAGTACGATAACTGTCTGTGTCACAAGATAATAACTAAGCTACAGTACACAAATAAATTGCACACATTGGCTGCAAGTGGGCATTGATGTAAATCGATGGGAAAAGTTGAAAATTTGTGCTGGACCAGGATTCAGACCCAGGTCTCCTGTTTGTTAGACAGTTGCTCTGATCACTAAACCAGTTTAACACAATGGTCATCACAACTGCATGTTCTACCTCAGCATGTCTCCTGTCAGACCCAAATTCTCAACTTATACATACACTACGAATGTAGTGACCCTTGCCCATTATCCTCATGACCTGCAGCATTTCCCTGATTCCCATAAGAACTCAAACTTGGTGTGCATCTGCACTGAAGAAATCATTGCCTATCTTTGCCTTAATTATATATATGTAGTGTCTGTTCTTTTGGACATGATCCAGCAGCCACTATGAATTAAGACACAAATGAATTACAGACATTGGCTGTGAATGGGCATTGATGTGAATCAATGATGAAAGTCAAAAATTTGTGCCCCTTACTAGGCAGTTGTTCTGACCACTAAGCCATCTGGACACAGTGGTCATTGCAGCTGCATGGACTACCCTAGCACACCTTTCAGACCCAAATTCTCAACTTATCCACCCATTACGAATGTAGTGCCCCTTGTCCATTATTCTTATCACTCACAGCAATTTGGCAATTCCCATAAGAGTTTGATCCTGGTGTGCAGCCACACTGAAGAGATCGTTGGCTGACTCCACCTTAATTATGTACCCCTTGTATATATGTGGATTCTGTGCTTGCAGACATGTCTGACTGAACAGACACCACATATATGTGCTACAGTAGACAGTAGACAACAGTTAATTTACATAAATGTCATGGCAGTGACAGCTTGTGAAAAATTTTATCAACTCATTTAATGTTGTGATCAATAAAATAAATTGAAGAAAAAAAAAAAATGTTGGTAGCAGCAGGTTCAAACCCGACTCAATGAATTGCCGCTTGATGTGCTTTGTGCTTTACTGCCAGGCTACCGCACTGTTATAATGATTGCTGCTCAAAAATCTCACATACTATACGTCTAAATCTTTAGAGCACATTTTACCTTTTCCAATGGTCTACCAAGGTAAAATACACTCCTGGAAATTGAAATAAGAACACCGTGAATTCATTGTCCCAGGAAAGGGAAACTTTATTGACACATTCCTGGGGTCAGATACATCACATGATCACACTGACAGAACCACAGGCACATAGACACAGGCAACAGAGCATGGACAATGTCGGCACTAGTACAGTGTATATCCACCTTTCGCAGCAATGCAGGCTGCTATTCTCCCATGGAGACGATCGTAGAGATGCTGGATGTAGTCCTGTGGAACGGCTTGCCATGCCATTTCCACCTGGCGCCTCAGTTGGACCAGCGTTCGTGCTGGACGTGCAGACCGCGTGAGACGACGCTTCATCCAGTCCCAAACATGCTCAATGGGGGACAGATCCGGAGATCTTGCTGGCCACGTTGGGTGGCACGGGATACATGCGGATGTGCATTGTCCTGTTGGAACAGCAAGTTCCCTTGCCGGTCTAGGAATGGTAGAACGATGGGTTCGATGACGGTTTGGATGTACCGTGCACTATTCAGTGTCCCCTCGACGATCACCAGTGGTGTACGGCCAGTGTAGGAGATCGCTCCCCACACCATGATGCCGGGTGTTGGCCCTGTGTGCCTCGGTCGTATGCAGTCCTGATTGTGGCGCTCACCTGCACGGCGCCAAACACGCATACGACCATCATTGGCACCAAGGCAGAAGCGACTCTCATCGCAGAAGACGACACGTCTCCATTCGTCCCTCCATTCATGCCTGTCGCGACACCACTGGAGGCGGGCTGCACGATGTTGGGGCGTGAGCGGAAGACGGCCTAACGGTGTGCGGGACCGTAGCCCAGCTTCATGGAGATGGTTGCGAATGGTCCTCGCCGATACCCCAGGAGCAACAGTGTCCCTAATTTGCTGGGAAGTGGCGGTGCGGTCCCCTACGGCACTGCGTAGGATCCTACGGTCTTGGCGTGCATCCGTGCGTCGCTGCGGTCCGGTCCCAGGTCGACGGGCACATGCACCTTCCGCCGACCACTGGCGACAACATCGATGTACTGTGGAGACCTCATGCCCCACGTGTTGAGCAATTCGGCGGTACGTCCACCCGGCCTCCCGCATGCCCACTATACGCCCTCGCTCAAAGTCCGTCAACTGCACATACGGTTCACGTCCACGCTGTCGCGGCATGCTACCAGTGTTAAAGACTGTGATGGAGCTCCGTATGCCACGGCAAACTGGCTGACACTGACGGCGGCGGTGCACAAATGCTGCGCAGCTAGCGCCATTCGACGGCCAACACCGCGGTTCCTGGTGTGTCCGCTGTGCCATGCGTGTGATCATTGCTTGTACAGCCCTCTCGCAGTGTCCGGAGCAAGTATGGTGGGTCTGACACACCGGTGTCAATGTGTTCGTTTTTCCATTTCCAGGAGTGTATTTCAGGGACCTGGAAGGGTACATCTACCTGCTTCCATTAACACAGTTCGAGCCTAACTGGTGAGCCTCATTCAACACCCTTCTGTTGCTAGATTTACTTTTGGAATAGATCTACCTAACTCTTTAAACCTCACTATCTCCTCCAAAGAAATACTGTAAAAGGGCTTCTATACCTAAACCCCTTCTTCACAATGGTTCACAAACTCTTTCAGATATGTCTGACTCAATTCAAAGTGTGCCTCATACACTGTCACATGCTCCTGTAACATCTGTATATTGTCACGTAGCTGGGCATACATAAGTCCCTTTAAATGTCTCCATAGCCATAAATCCAATAGTTTCAGGTCCATTGTAAGGGAGACCATGTTATTAGACCTCCTCAATCAATCCATCACCCACAAAATGTTGCAGTGAGTTACTGCCACATGTTCTGTTGAAAATGGGTTGATGCTCCATCATGCATAAGCTGCAGTTGTCTTTCTACACAGGTACGCTTTTCCATTAATGCCGGTGATTCAACAAGCATAAATTACTGATACACAGCACTGGTTAAATTGTTTGGTAAAGTTTTCTGGACATATAATTATAGGAACTTTTCTTCTAGTTTTGACCTATACCACCTTCTAGAGGAATATGAGACATATTTTTAAACACCTTGTATATTGTGATTCTTCAATTTCTCCAGGTGTATTTTATGATGAAATAAATCTCAGGTGAACAGCCTGGTATGAGTGAGCATACATTAAGAATTAAAGACTGGCTAAATGCAGAAAAAATTTTGCAGTATGATGTAGATGATGTACATGATTTTCCTGCCTTTGAGTATATATTGGTGTTCTGTCTTGATGATTATGGAGAGAAGGGCACCTGGTTGCATGGTAAGTGATGATAATGATGATTATAATTACACAGTTATAATTATTATATTGGTTACCAAATGATAGTTGAGTGACTTTCCTCCATTGGAAATTCCTGCTAAGGGGAGGAAAATACTGAAGAAAAGAGTTTTTACCTTAAAAACTAATGAACAGAAAATACTCATTTTTTTCCTCTTGACACACTTTCTTAATCCCCAAAATTCAGAGTTTACTTATAAGCACCCAACTCTTATATATATTCTACTGAGTTCGTAACATTAAATCCAAAAGAACTATGGTACATGAGTGAATTCCTGTTGTGAAAACTAAGATGTAGGTGTTCATGTAAGAAAAATTAAGAGATCAGATAAAATTTAGTAGTGGTTTAGTTGCTCAAGCAGTGAGTAACACAACACAATGGACACTGTATAAAAGTAACGTTGATAAACACATTTCAGTTACTTTATTTTTAAGCTTACATTTCATCATATTAAACTACACCCTGTGAGAGACCTGAACTATTAACTTCTGCTACTTCTAGAAAAGTTTAAGATCTTATAATTATGTCTTTATGCAGATATACCTTAAAAAGTCTTCTCCCAATAATGTCAACATTAGTTTCTGAAATATCACTTTTCCCTTTACTGTTATTTCATACCCTCACCCCTATCCGTAGGGTGTGGGCTGCCACTGGTACAATATAACACTCTTCAGCCCAGAGCATTTACAAAAATTAAAGAGTATGTGACAAAACTTACATGGATGCAGAAGATAAAACATTTTGAAATACAGTGCAGAGGTGATTACAGATATTAACAGTGATTCTCTTGATTTAAAGTTTAAAAAGAAAATTAGAAAGTCTGAGAGGTAATGATAAAAAGACAAAAATGAAAATTTAAACTTTAAAATGGAAATGAAATAGTCATGTTCCTTAACATGAAATGGTCATGTTCCTTAAAATGAAGCAATGCACTTTCACTAAAGAGCTGAAGTACCTTGTGCTGCGTGAAGTAACTGTGGGGAAATCAATTGCCTGAATGAAGGTGAGAATAAATTTAAATGCCGTTGCATGGTATCTGTAGAAAGAGGGTGGGTAGTAAGGTGGGTGTTGGTATACCAGAAAGAAAGGATGAATCAGGTGGGTGAGCAGAGCCATGGTAGTGGTAGAGGAAGGGAGGGAGTGAAATGAAGAGGGAGGAGAGAAGGGAAGCCCTTATGTGGACTGGATATAGGTGGGAAAAGTTATGGTTGGTAGGATGGATAAATATTGGAGTGGATTTCATTGTCTGGCTCAAGTCAAGTGAAGCTACATTGGGATAGGATATGGAGTGTGAATAGGTGTAGAGAGAGCAGGATGTGTCTATAAAGGTGCAGCAGCATACCAGGGTTGGTGATCAGAGGAGAGACAATGGGGCTATTGGAATCTAATTTGCAATTAGTATAGGTGTAGAGGTGTTTGATGTGGGTTAGGAGGGTTGAGAATGTGATGAGATGGTAGAGGATCCATGTGGGGAAGGTAAACAGATGCAGACAGCAAGATGGAGTGCATGGCATTCAAGGATTTGGAGGAAGTTATAGAACATTAGTTGGGAAATATCACTATGGACTATCATTTTTTTAATGGAAGTATAGTAATCTCTTCTGTTACATAGTAATTTCTTTTGCTAATATTGGAGGTGTGAAGGTACGAGTTCAACTGCATCAAATCCCATTAAGTAGTGCCTCAGAAACTATAGAATTTGGAACTTATGATTTCCCTATTTTGAAGTCAAACCTGCAGCTCTAAGAACATGGAAGCTTGTGATTTCATAGTCAAATAAGTAAATAAATCACTTTATCTGTTTCTTCCTTCTCTGATAGGATGATTTTCCTTACTTCAATCTGAAACCATAAACAGCCAACAGTCAGTCTGATGTTCAAAACAGAAATTCTAAATTCCAGATAGGCTACCGGATACCGTATGTTTTCTGGAACTACTTATTGGATTTTGGAGAGTGAAACATTGCTGAATTCATCTGCCCCAGACCTACAATACCAGCAATGGGAAATAACTATAGTTCCACTTCAAATAAACAGCTAATAACAGATATCTCCTTGATAAATGTATGTACAACAAGACATTGTTCATTATCAAGTGAGGACTTAATTAAAATCCATCTGGCTGAAAACAGAATTGTAATGTAGTAAACATGTCTGAAAATATTGGAGGTTATCAGTTTAGGTGACTCACTGTGTATAGAAATAAAACCTTTCCTAATTTTAGTGACAAATCATAGAAAAAATAAACTATATTGGCAAGGGCAGACTATAAAAACAGAAATATATTTGTTACTAAGGTGCATGTTTAGTAAATTATTCAATAAATGGGCTATGAGGAGTCATCCGTATACACAGTGTTTAAAAATGAGTCACATCTTCCTACAAGAGACAATATTGGTCAAAACTAAATGAAAAATTCAATACTTATGTGTCTGGAAACAAATACCAGTTTAGATATGGGCCATTTTGCTAATGATGATCCGCAATTTATGGCCTGCATTTTATTTATAGGTGTGGAAGGATTCACAAGAGATGGCATAATAAATTACCACAATACACACATATGGGCACATGCAAATCCTCAACCAGTCATGGAGTTGAGGCAAATGATTGTTTCAGTATTATTAAACATCATTAACAGCCTCATAGGACAGACATCTTACCAAAGCAGTTAACAAGTGCTGTATATAATCGATTTCTGCACAATGAATTACAAGCACTACTGGAGGTCTACACCATTGCAGCAATACAATGACTATGGTTTACAGATGACGGAGCACTGCACCATTTTCTATCAATCACTGATTCATGCTCAATGAATTTCCAGCACTATTGGACAATATTACCCTTACAAAATAACAATGACTGCACTGGATGCACAACAGAGCAACATCCAATTTTCTACATACTGTGCACACCAGTACCTCACCACAGTGTTCTGTGGGCAAGGCATAGATAGAGGAGGTCTGGTAGTGTGGTCTCCCCATTCACTGGACCTCAATCCATTTGAATTTACTGCTGTGGGGAAATTTAAAAGCATGGTGTATGCCCAACCCATCAACAATTTATCGATGTTACAGAAGCACATGACCAATTAATTGGATACAGTTTGAATGGAGTCGAGTGTATTTGAAAGCGTTCATAATTTACTGAGGAGACGGGTCAAAGGACGCATCACAATGCATGGGAACCACATGCAGCACTGCTTCTGTCTACTTTTACATAAGAGACAGATAGCAGTGAGAGGACAGATTGGTCCTAAACTCAACAGGTTTTGGTTTTTGGACACATAATTATAGGAACTGTTCTTCTAGTTTTGAGCAATACTGCCTAATGTAGGAATATGTGAAAGTCTTAACACCCTGTATTTCTTTTTATAATGCCATTTGCAATGTGTGTGTGTGTGTGTGTGTGTGTGTGTGTGTGTGTGTGTGTGTGTGTGTGTGTGTGTGTGTGTGTTCCTGTAGCTAACTGAGTTTCTACATCAATGAAGGGAACATTGTTATGGACCAAAGAAAAGATACAATGAACTCAGATTTATTTATAAACTGTTTTATTTCAAGAGCCTTATTCGTCATAGTGTTAAACCAAGAAAGGGCATATGTCATATTGTCTCACAATCAGGAACTTTATTACTGTGGCACATGTGTGCACCTAAGGAACAACTCTGTCTGGTAATGCTGTCTACAGATAATACGATACTGAGTCAAGACAACAACAAACCATAAATGAAGCAAAAGAAAAGTAAAACTGAGTTGCCAAAATGACAGTATGTCTCACAACCTTCTTCACATTTACCGTCATTCACTGCTAGCATATAGTTCTTTTAACATGTAAGTAAGTGAGAAATTGTCTGCTGCAGATTGTATTCCATGACTGTCCAAAAAATCTGTACTTCGAGGGACACATTAGGGGCCGTTTAAGTGATTTTCTCAACAATTGTGGATGTGTGTCAGAGATTTGGCAACAAAAATCTCGGGACATAGCGCTTATTGGTTTCTTTTTCTCCTTCACTCTAACATGACTGAGTAAACAAAACAAATGGAACTGCTGATTCAGTCTTGCTCAGAGTTGGTCAATGATCTTCATTTGGGTTTATAAAAGTATGCCTTCATGGGAGAAAGTTTTGCATCATCCATTGTAAATCTAGAAGCCATTGTCTTTAGCAGCTGTGGACTTCATCATCCACTTTATTCATATTAGGTTTATGATGACCAGAATCTAACAAGACTGGGAATGACTCAACAACTTGCAGAAACTGGCCAACCAGCAGAAGGCATCGATAGCGAACCGCTGATGGTAAATAGGACAAGATGAGGCAGTATGTAGGTTTGAATTTTGAAGCGCCACTGGGCTCTGTCTATTTGACTTCATAATGATGATGATGATGATGTTTGGTTTGTAGGGAGCTCAACTGCACTGTCATCAGTGGCTGTACGAAGTTCCAGTTTTTACATAGTCCAATTTTTTACTCCGTCCAATCTAGCCACTGCCACAAATGATGATTATGATGATGAAATGATGAGAACAACACAAACACCCAGTCCCAGGCCAGAGTAAATCCCCAACCCAGCCGGAAATCGAAACCAGGACCCTGTCATTCAGAGGCAGCAACACTAGCCACTAGAACATGAGCTGCAGACTGACTTCATAATGCACTTTGGGTTCAAGAAAATGGGGATCGGAGACGTGTGCATATCTGTTTAATGTAAATGTTTGTGTTTGGTGTCTGCGTGTTATCACTGTCTAAAATGCCGCGTTAATCTTGGATGTTTATGAAAAGCTTCATATGGCTCTAGGCCTAAATGTTGTATGAGGAGGTGGGATGATGTCGGTGTTCTTTTGTAAAATTTAACTGATTTATCCTTTATGAGTCTGTAAATGGCGGACAGGTTCAATTGTGTGTGTTTGGGACGAATCTGTTAGCACCTGAAACGATCCAGAAAGCTTTGCTCCGGAGGTGTTTTAGTCATAGGAGGGTTGTGTTTGGCGCCGTGGACCACACTTCCGAGGCATACAGGATAACTGGAAGAATGAGCTGTCGCCAGAAGAGGAGTTCGCATTGCGTGGTCAATCCTCCACCCTTCAAGAGAGGATACAACCGGTACAGAAGAGCACAACCTTAATTCGTTGTTTTTGTTATATGCTTGCGCCACATAAGGCGCTTGTCAATTTCGAGGCCCAGGTAAGTGAATAAGTCACGCCAGGGCGGTTCTCATCCGTCAGTGGCGAGATACGGGTTGGGAAGCTTAATTTTCGTCGCATTATAAATGGCCTGGCATTTGGTAGACTTAATTTTTACTTGCCGAACATCACACAATTGTGTGATCTAGTCTAAATGTTCCTGCAGTTTGTCGTATATGAATAATAGGTTGCGGCTGCTCTTGCAAATGGCAGTGCAATCAGCGTAACCTCTAGGAGTATTTCACCACAGAGTTGTTGGTTATGCCGTTGGTGTAACTGGTGTATAGGACAGGACCTATGACCGAGTACTGCGATACTTCTGCCGCAGTCGGACGTGTCTGGCTGGATTGTGTTCCGTTCTTTCGAAAAACTGATGTCTGGCAATAAAAAATCAATGATCCAGTGTCGTAGAGAAGGACAACAACAAGAGGAGGAGAGACAATGGAGACAGCACAGCAGAATAACAATTCCAATGGGTAAACCGAAACCACGAATTTAAGGCAGAGAGAATCTAGAACCAAAACAACGATGTGTGGCAAGATCAACCGAGGAGCACAGTGAAATCACACCTGACAGAGCTGCTGCACTCCTAGCTTTAAGTGGCGACTGCGAGTGCTAATAAGCCAGCAAATCGGGCGTGGCTCCGTAGCCAACGCTGCAGCAGTGACAACGGCAGTCGCAGATTGTAGCAGTGACGTCTAGTGGCTATCACTGAGGTCCATGTCTTCCAGCGGGCTTTCAGATTGGCTGGGGCAGGGTTCCAGATCCCTTCCCCAGCTGAAATGACTGTGAAGCATCCCAAACAATGTTTCGGAAGGCAAATTGGGGCATGGTTATCTGTACCAGGTTTCTCTGGAAGACTGCCACAACAGAAGGGATCCCAAAAGCAAATACTTGTATCTGTGTAAGCCGAAGGGAGCGTTGGTAACCATAACGCTTTGTCATTCATCGTCCAGTGGGATCTGCAAATATATGTGAGCCAAGTCTATCTCAGAAAAGTATTTGCTCACGGCCAACTTTGTAAAAAGATCCTCTGGACATGGTACGGCCACTGAGTGTGGATGTAAAGTGTCCACTTAGCCAGAGAGAGTCAATGAGTTCCTTGACCACTTCCAGGAGTGTGGCCCAAGTGCTGGTTTTAATGCATTCAATCACCCCAGCTTTGTGATGGCGATCGAGTTCCTGATTACCAATCATCTGGAGGGAGATGGAAATGGGCCATGTTATGCAGAAATGGAGCACTGTGTCTGGTCTGGAAATCTGTGGCACACCCCAGGCCATTTTCGAATATATGGACGAAAGCGGCACAAAGGTCACGGAGTTCCTGGAAGCGAACCTTGTCAGAGACTACCTGAGCCTCATCAGTCATGAAGAACTCAAACAACAAGAAGGCACCCAGACAGCAAATTTATCTGGCTAAGTGATTATCGAGAACAAACACCATCGTCTGCCGTGTGCACTTTTTGCATCCCGTGGCAGTGTTCAGACAGGCAGGGCGGACTGAGGGTAAGCAATGCGAGCATATGTATGAAAGTTTCAATAAGAAAATGGCAGCTACCGTATCCCCCTGGAAGCCAACGTCTTGATTTGCAGTAGAGGTCGATAAACATGTTGGTAGTGCAACGATCACACCCTGGGGAACAATCATCTGAAGTTCATGTACTGCTCCTTGACACAAGTGGGGGAAGGTATCCAACTGTCACAGTGGGTTATGGTAGGCAGTTCAGAGATGCCCACTGTTCCCACAACGCGGGCAGTGTGCCCAGCAGTCTAGGCAGTCCACACGTGGGTGCACTCTGAAGCAGTCAGGAGCGTTCAGAAACCATCAACACATCAAAAATCGATGACTCGTGATGTCACCTCCACAAAAAGACTTGCGAGTATTCCACCCCTGCCTCTCGAGAGGCGAGGCAGCGCTAGGACCACTGCTACTTGTGGTTGAGCCATGCTTTGATTTGCTCCCTGTGCAGTCTCAAAGGAGTGTGTGAGTTTCAAAGTACCGCCCATGGAAGGATTTCCAGTTTGAGGGCTGCAGTGTATACTTCCAGATCAGGAGTCAATTGCACCACTACATCTCGACTAAAAGAATCTGCATATAAGATTTTGCAAGCTGGGTTCACAATGACAACTCAACCCTTGCAAATCCATCATCCACTAGCAATACGACTGACCAAGTGGCTTGTGGTGATGGATCTTGAGGCGCCATGCAACCACATGGAATTGCTGCGAATAAAAATTCAAATGTGAGAAAACGTCTTCTATATCACGAGCGTGACAGGATTTGAGGGTGGAGCCAATTTCTTTAGTAAGAAATCTGTCTCCAGGTGAGCCCATGAAAGAAAGAGCAATCGTTGCATAGCGTCATCAGAAATCCTAAAAGCGGTGAGATACTCTTTTAGCTTCTGCAAATACACTACGTGATCAAAAGTATCCGAACACCTAGCTGAAAATGACTTATAAGTTCGTGGCGCCCTCTATCGGTGATGCTGGAATTCAGTATAATGTTGGCCCACCCCTTAACCTTGATGACAGCTTCCACTCTCGCAGGCATACGTTCAGTCAGGTGCTGGAAGAATTCTTGGGGAATGGCAGCCCATTCTTCACGGAGTGCTGCACTGAGGAGAGGTATTGATGTCGGTCGGTGAGGCCTGGCACGAAGTCGGCGTTGCAAAACATCCCAAAAGTATTCTATAGGGTTCAGGTCAGGACTCTGTGCAGGCCAGTCCATTACAAGGATGTTATTGTCGTGTAACAACTCCGCCACAGACCGTGCATTATAAACAGGTGCTCGATCACGTTGAAAGATGCAGTCACTATCCCCAAATTGCTCTTCAACAGTGGGAAGCAAGAAGGTGCTTAAAACATCAATGCAGGTCTGTGCTGTGATAGTGCCACGCAAAACAACAAGGGGTGCAAGCCCCCTCCATGAAAAACACGACCACACCATAACAACACCACCTCCGAATTTTCCTGTTGGCACTACACACCCTGGTAGACGACGTTCACTGGGCATTCGCAACACCCTGCCATAGGATCGCTACATTGTGTACAATGATTCATCACTCTACACAACGTTTTTCCACTGTTCAATCGCCCAATGTTTACGTTCCTTACACCAAGCGAGGCGTCGTTTGGCATTTACTGGCATGATGTGTGGCTTACAAGCAGCCACTCGATCATGAAATCCAAGTTTTCTCACCTCCCATCTAACTGTCATAGTACTTGCAGTGGATCCTGATGCAGTTTGGAATTCTTGTGTGATGTTCTGGATAGACGTCTACTTATAACACATTACGACACTCTTCAACTGTCGGCAGGTCTATGTCAGTCAACATAAGAGGTTGACCTGTACGCTTTTGTACTGTATGTGTCCCTTCACGTTTACACTTCACTATTACATCGGAAACAGTGGACCTAGGGATGTTTAGGAGCGTGGAAATCTCACGTACAGAAGTATGACACAAGTGACACCCAATCACTTGACCACATTTAAAGTCCGTGAGTTCTGTGGACCACCCCATTCTGCTCTCTCACGATGTCTAATGACTACTGAGATCGCTGATATGGAGTATCTGTCAGTAGGTGGCAGCACAATGCACCTAACATGAAAAACAAATGTTTTTGAGGGTGTCCAGATACTTTTTATCACATAGAGTACGTGTCTCAGTTCCCGCCTGGGTAGCCGAGAGCACTAACGCGCTGCTTCCTGGACTCGGGTAAGCGCGCCAGCTCCGCATCGAATCCACCCACCGGATTAACGACGAGGGCCAGTGTGCCGGCCACCCTGGATGTGGTTTTTAGGCGGTTTTCCTCATCCCAATAGGTGAATACTGGTCTGGTCCCCACATTCCGCGGCTCGCAGACATCTGAACACATTCGCACTACTCCATGTATTACACTAGATGCAGACAGTTGGGATACACTAATTCCTTCCTAGGGGAGTCCGGGGTGACGACAGGAAGGGCATCTGGCCACCTGTTAACATTACCATGCCACATCCGATCAACCAACAGACCCCGCAAGTCGGGATAAATACTTGGAAAGAGAGAGAGAGAGAGAGAGAGAGAGAGAGAGAGAGAGAGAGTATGTGTCTCAGTCTTCTTGTTTAACGGTGGGAATGCGGATACAGGGCTCTGCCTGGATGGAGAGGGGACTGTGAACCTGTATTTGATCTTTTAAAAGCTGAATTTCCTGGCAGAGCAAGTCAGTTTGCCGCTCCTGTTGTTGAACCTACTGTTGGGACAGCTGCTGCAATTCCTGCTCCAAGAGCATTTTTTTGCTGTTGCTGTTTCACGGGTTGTGCAAGTGTGACGTCTACTAACCTTTTTCCTCGTCGCCAGTTATAGTGACTATAATCTGACAAGACCGGGAACGACTGTAGAATATGCAGAAACTGCTCGACCTGGTCGAGGCCGTGGACAACAAGCCACTGAAAGTAAACAGAAGGACAATAACAAGAGAAGGACAGGCAATCGCGTCAGCACGGGGAAATAACAGCTCCAGTTTGTAAACCAAGGTCGAAAAATCTGACAAGGGAAACTCCCCATCGCACCTCCTTAGATTGATCTGAACACAGATCAAGCATGAAAACGGGAAGGAGGTGTATTTAACTCTGAAAAAAAGCAAAATAGAAACAGTGAACGGTCAAAGGACAAGAAGTGCAATAAAGAGCTGTCATGGGTAAGTGGTCTTCCGGTCATTGAAATGTTTGTTCCCTCTCTGTAGTCTTGGCAGCATTGTCACACTATACATTGGTTGTAGAATACGAGTCATGTGGTAAGAATATGCTACCGTCGCAAGTAAATGTTATGAATAGTGAGAGCAGGGAGATACCACATAGGGGGTCACAGAAATGAAAACAACAAACGTTAAAAACATATGTTTTGACAGAGCACAGAGAAACTGTGTGATTGTGAAAGTGTTACGTTCGTTTGTTGCAGCTTATGAGACAAACTGTTATGTTTTCATCATTTCTTTGCAAGTGATCACATGCACATTCATACGAACACTTATATCGGGCAATGTGGCATATCTCACTCACCAGTCGTACATATTAGGTGTGTCGATAAGAGATTCCTATCATATGACACACGTACTGTTACTAATGCCGTGTATGGCACACCAGACCTGTTTTCTGGGGGGGGGGGGAGGGGGGGGGGAGGGGGATTCGGTTGACTTGTCCCCTTGTCATCAAATGTTTTAGGTTCCCATTCGATAGCCACTTCTTTTCGGTTGATAATAACTATCATTATAGGTCCCTACCTTACACATCGCTGTTGAAAACGGACGTTATACCACGACACAAATTTGAATTAGGCGAGGCCGAAGTGGCCGTGCGGTTCTAGGCGCTGCAGTCTGGAACCGCGAGACCGCTACGGTCGCATGTTCGAATCCTGCCTCGGGCATGGATGTGTGTGATGTCCTTAGGTTAGTTAGGTTTAACTAGTTCTAAGTTCTAGGGGACTAATGACCTCAGAAGTTGAGTCCCATAGTGCTGAGAGCCATTTTCTTGAATTAGGCGAAGCGATCAGTGAGGGGGAAAAAAAAGAAATTGGCACGTGGGAGGTCTGAACTAGGCTGCCCGCCTAGCGGTACAACACCGTAATCATTTAACGACGACGCCATTTGTCTCTATTGCTGCTCTATATTGCACTTTTTGTTCTTGGGCCGTTCACTGTTCCCACTTTGCTTCATTTTTTTTTCACAGTCCAGTACACTTTCTTCCTGTTTCCATGCTTGACCTGTATTCAGTTTTTGTCGTGCTGACCATTGGTCCCTCTTACCACTAAATCTGAGGGAGTTTCCCTTGCAAGACGCAGCGAATCCAGAACCGAAACAACGCTATGTCATGAGATTAATAAAAGAGTGCAGTGAAAACTCTACTGACTGACTGAGCCCTGCACTTTCGACAATACAAGTTTGGAAATATACATAGTTTACTTGGCGACTGAATGGAAATTTAACATTGGGTTTCTGTCTGGTATCATCTTCATGATTGTTCAAAATATTTTGAAGTAAGCTGTCAGGACGGTAATCTACAATACAATGTTGGAGACGTTGTTATTCCGAGAATGTTGTCGGCTTCTAGTTAACCCTGCCATATTTTCCCTATCAAAATACCGGGACCCCTGAAGAGCTGTGATAAGGTAATTGGCAGTTTCTTAAATACTGTAACATGTTTGGGCCTCAGTATGTAAAACCCGAATCTACTGAAATTTCTAGTAGAAATTACGGGAATGTAGCAAGTCAACCCTCCATTACTGAATTAATGTGAAGCTCTGTGGTCTTCAGTATCTGAGCTTTGAGTAAATGACACCCGTTTAACAAAACATGTCGATACTGGGAATGCTTTACATTTTTAAGCACTTTGTTTATACGAAAAGAACATAAGCAGAATATCTAATAATGCGTGAAATACACTCCACAACAGTTTAAAAATTTTATTTATTTATTTATTTACTTTTTTGGCGAAAATTAAGAAGAAACCAACTTTCGTTTGTCTCATTGTGCTGCAGCCTGCACGTTTAGTTCTCACTCCGTGCTATAGAATAGTACGTGGCACTGCAAATTTTATATTAAACTTCTTAACTGAGCTTTTTTTCTTTGAGGAAAGGTTATTTTTGTTTTATGTTGAAACAAAAGGTATATTTGCGTGTAGACATAACAGCAGTGCTCACACAAATGACAACACACCACGTCAACTGCCAACAAGACTACTTAAACTTTGTAGTCTGTCTTCTCTGCCCACAGCAACGAATAACATGTTATAAGAATAAGTGGGATAAGAGTCGATCCAGCACACCTCACTGCAAGAAATTGCAAAAATTATTTGTTTCTTAAATTAGAAAGACAGTGTCCAGAATATTCAGAACATATTCGCACCCCACCTAAAATTCCGGTGATGCGGGAAACAAAGCCACAAAAGTGACTGTCCATTTTCTTTAAGAGACGAATTCCAACAGGCAGGTGTGCTTCTACTGTTCACTGACAACAGAGAAACAGGCAACAATGAAATTAAATTATTCTGCATTGTCGTCCTTTCATAGCATAGTTCCGTCGAGTAATCCGAGTTGGTCAGTTCATCGTTCCGTGTTTAAAGGAAAAATCTTTGTGCTCGTGTTCCGTGTTTAAAGTAAAAGGCTTTGTGCTCATGTGCGGTGTAGTACGACTGGAACTGGACACAGTCTCTTTCTTTCCGATTAGAATTTTTTTTCTTTTATTTTGACTGTTGGTTGATAATTTTGTAAGTGCCTTAACATGAGCAACAACGAAAAAAGCGAACCTGCAAAATTAAGTGGGGCGGCATTTCGGAAATTATTTAAGGAAAGGCGAGAACGAGCAGTCAATGTTCTAAAAACGCTTGGCAGAGTACATCTACATCTACATCTACATCCCTACTCCGCAAGCCACCCGACGGTGTGTGGCGGAGGGTACTTTGAGGTAAAGGAAGTAAATACAGACGAAACAAAAGTTAAAAATGCAGAAAAGCAATTTGTTCCTGATTTCGAGTTTCACGAAAAACTAAGTGCCGAGTCAGACATTACAAAAAGAAATAACCTCGTTACTGATGATCCTGCAGAATGGTCTGTCAATGAATCAGCAATCGGCATTCTCTTACAACATGGCATTAATCAAAATTGTAACGGTTGTTTCTCTAATTCAAGAAGATCTATAGGCTATAAAACCAGATATTTGAACAAAAATGTATTTTACCGTGAACTTTTAAATTGTGAATCAACTTTTCGTGGATTTCTAGTATACTCCTGTAGCACCTGTGCTGTCTTTTGTGCACCATGTAAATTGTTCGGAGGTAAGGCCGCGATTGCTACTAATGGTATTGCAGATTGGAAAAATATTTCTCATATTTTATTTCATCATGAGAATTCACTTGAACAAAAAAATTCTGAGTTATCACTCTTAACAAGAAAAAAGTCACTTGGAACGATGGATAACCATTTCGAGTCATATGTTGAGACAGAAAAAATGTACTGGCGCAGTGTGTTGAAAAGGGTATTTGCAGTAGTGAAGAAGCTAACAAGCTGTGGACTTTCCCTATGTGGACACGTTGAAAGATTCCATTCATTACATAATGGTCAATTTATGATGTCTCTTGAACTTATAGCCGAGTTTGATCCTTTTGTCGCAGAGTACATGAATGATATGGAAATGCAGAGCAGGGACATACAAGTTATCTTTCTTCAACAATCTGTGATTAAATAATAGAGCTTCTTTTTGAATGAATAAGTGAAATAAAACATGTCAAATGTTTTTCTATAATAGAAGATTCTACTGTGGACATTTCACATATTGATCAATTAACTTTCATATTAAAATATGTGAACGAGAATGGTGAACCTGTTGAACGTTTCCTTCTGTTTTTAGCAAACCCTGGACTCAAGTCCGAAAACTTAGCTGAGGCCGTACTAAAAGCTCTGTTTACAAATTCGATTGATATTGCTGACTCTAGAGGCTAGTCGTACGATAATGCAAGCAATATGTCAGGAACCTACACTGGTTTGAAGGCACGCATTGAAGAGCGAAATCCGAAAGCGCATTATGTGCCGTGTGCAGCACATTCTTTGAATTTAGTCGGCACTAGTGCTGCAAGCTGTTCAGTTTTCAATGTAGTGCAAAACCTTTTTAATTTTTTCTCTGCTTCTATACAGCCCTGGGATAAACTTCTTTCTTTCATGAAACCAGGAAGCAAAACGATAAAAAGTTTATCAAAAACACGTTGGTCGAGAAGAAGCTTGTGTAAGTCTATATGAAAACTGGGAGGGCGTTATCAATGCCTACACACATATTGCCAATAATACGTTTGAAAAACCACTTGTGCGAAATGAGGCTTCAGCTTTATTGAATTAACTCAGCAGACTAGAAACAGTATTCATGATGACAGTTTGGAAAGGCATAATCCAGAGATTTAATAGTGTAAATCTGAAATTGCAAAGTGTAAATATTGATACTAAAATAGTGCATGAATTATATGAATCACTTGTAGGGATTATCGCATCTATTCGTGGCATGTTCGACTATTATGAAAATAAATCCTTGGAGATTGTGACTGATATAGATTATGAATGCCCCTATAAAAGATTACGAAAACGCAAACTTCATGATGACGAAGAAGCGGACACTGATGAAGTTTTTCTGACTAGAAGGGAAAAATTTAGATTTGAAACATTTCTCCCAGTACTCGACAATTTGTACGCCGAATTAGTGAGGAGGGAGGAAAGCTCTAGAACACTGATGGACTCCTCCACAGTTTTCAGTAATCTTAAGAGCAGTTCACCTAACGATTTTGCTGAACGTGCAGCAAAACTCGAAGCGTCATATGACACAGATTTAGAGCCTTCCTCCCCTAGTGAATGTGTACATTTCGAGGAACTTTTGAAATCTTCTGAAATTAGTAGTATAGCAATCGAAATGAGTAAATTTTTACGAAAAGAGAGGTTACAGTCCGTGTTTCCGAATGCTGACATAGCTCTTAGAATATTTCTATGTATGGCACTTACAAATTGTTCAGCAGAACGCTCGTTTTAGGCTCTTAAATGATTGAAACCGTACCTACGTTCTGCGTTATCTGAGGAGAGATTGAACGCCTTGTCCATTCTTCACATCGAAGCCGACCTCCTAACCGATAACTGAACTATGAAGATATGATCAACGAGTTTTCTGCTGTCAAAGCCAGACGCAAACTTTGCTGGCTGGTGAGTTTGTTTATTTATTCATATTAGTTTTAAAATTCAAGATTATAATGTTATTTTTATTACAACTTAGAGCACATTCATTGGATTTACAAACTACGTATTACCTGTTTATCTTACAATTGCCTATGGCAGAATGCGGAACTAAACCTCGTTTACGTGCAAACGTGACCGAAGGCGTTCGACAGTACTAAACAATCCCCGAATGGAAAAAATGGCTCTGAGCACTACGGGACTTAGCATCTGAGGTCACCAGTCCCTTAGAACTACTTAAACCTAACTAACCTAAGGACAGCCACACACCCATGCCCGAGGCAGGATTCGAACCTGCGGTCGTAGCAGTCGCGCGGTTCAGGACTGAAGCGCCTAGAACCGCTCGGCCACACCGGCCGGCATACCCGAATGACCCAGGCCGCTCGGCGCTGTATAGTCAGGTCATACTGTAGTACATTAAGCAACTGATTCGTATTCTTGGCGTCTTTTGAAATGTATAGTTATCGCGGAAATATACGTTATCGGAGAGTACTCTCAGATGAAAAAGTGTTAATAAATAACGAAGTTAAGTTCTGTCGATAAATGCGTAAAAGCTTTTCTGATGCCGTTAGAAAGAGCTATGGTGAGAGCAGTAGCTGCAGTACAAAACTGCTTTACACGTTAACTATTGGATTATAAAACAAATTTTATTTTTCCGCCCTAGTCTGTAAATTTATGTAATAGCAAATCCAGTTCTGTGTTTGTTCGTCTGTATTTAGTTAGTTCGTGCACCGAACTGTCTCAAATGTTCAAATGTGTGTGAATTCCTAAGGGACCAAACTGCTGAGATCTTCCCGAAATCTCTATTTCATTTTCATTTCTTACGCTTTCCTATAGATCCACGTATTAATATCGAACGTGTTTTTTTATGTGCTACACATTCAAGTTATTATATCGTAAAACGACAATTTAATTTTGAACGCATCCATGTAAAAGTACGTATTACTTTCTAATGTATGACACGTTCGCTTCATTTTTTTAGATCGGAACACAACTTTTTTATTTTCATTTTCAACGGTTTCGTGCAAAAGAATATGTTAAAAGTGAACGTATAACAAAAACCCGATGTCTCCTACACGCTCTACTGAATTTTTAGGTCATAAAAGAAAAGTTATTTTCCTTGTGTTCGTTTCTGTTGTCTTTCGACCGAAGATTGTGTTAACACAGTGCAGTTTTAAGTTTGTTTTATCCGCTGCCGTACAAGTACAGTTCAGGAACCATATTACATTTTGACTGAATGCGACTAGACCGCTGACGTGTCCTTCGGAACAACGAATAGCAGAGTACGGGAACAGCTCACAGCGCTCCCACCCACAACGGAATTTGTGAAGTGATCGGGCAGTAGTCATTACTTAAAACGTTTTTTTTTTTAGGGGGGGGGGGTCGCGAAAAGCTCTTTTTTATGTTTCTATCTCTCTCTTATATTATTGCCTTAATATTCACGTTTCACTTTCTTAAAATGAGAATATGTTTAGAGACGCAATTTTTTTATTTCTCGCTTATTTCATACTATCACAATTTCGGCTTTATATCCATAATCAACTGTAAATGACAGAATCATTTGAACGATATGTCGTCGTCGATATAGTGTGCTAGAAACTTCTCATAATGAGAGATAAGAACAAGCTATCTGTAATTGCTTTGCAGAAAATTTAGTAAACAAGATCGCATTTAGTACTATTTAAACCCCACTGCCGGTTTTAATAGTCAAAATTTTCACCTTATGATCTTCAAAAGACTTGTTGTAGTATGTCCTGTTCCATTATGACTGTTTCACATACCATCTCGATATTCTAGTCAATATTATGTAGCACATTCCACGTAGGTTTGTTAAAAAATAAATAAAAACTGGTTCGTCACAAATGAAATCAATACAGTTCAATAACTCATTTTTGTAACTAGGAATGTATTTGTGACAAATCGGTTTTTATTTTATTTTAACAAACCTGTGTAGAATGTGCTACATAATACCCACTAGAATGTCGGTATGGCATGTCTGATACATTCGTAATGGAACAGGACGTATAGCAACCAGATTTTTTATAATGATTGGAAGATGACAGTGTTAACTGTTGATACCGGTAACCAGAAATAAATAGTGCTGAATGCGATCTTGGCTATTAAGTTATATCAATGGCTATAATTCCGAAATCGTGGTAGTGTGCAATAATTAATGTTAAAAAATCTTACTGTCGAATGGCAGCTGTTTCAATCAATAAGTACATTACGACTGTGGTCCCCAACGACTTAAAAATCAATGTATACATATTTTTATGAGAGGTCTGAGAATGAGGGGGCATGAAACGTCTACTGGCATTTCAGGGGAACGGGTAGCCCTCGTTACAGAAGCTGTTGCGATTATTCGCGCAACTCCTGCTTCTTTTGAGCGTGTTTGGAAGTAAATAATACACAAATGCCGCTTGCGTAATTGTCTCACAACCCAAACCTCAACTCCAAGCAGTTACAAGGCAATCTCAAAGCACCAATTATCGAAATTGGAAATTGGTGGTAAGGTCTTTTGGGACCAAACTGGTCAGGTCATTGGTCCCTAAGCTTACGCACTACTTAATCCAATTTAAACTAACTTAGACTAAGGACAACACACACACCCTTGCCCGAGGGAGGGCTCGAACCTCCGACGCGGCGAGTCGCGCGGACCGCGACAAGGCGCCTTCGATTCGTAGCTCTCTAACTACTTGCCTTCGAAATTTTAGCTGTAAAAATGAAATGTGCCTTTTTATCTTATGGATCTGGAATCGCTGTAAATGTGATTTTATACCAAGCGTTTGCCTGTCAGTTATTAAACGAAACATCTTAGGTCTTCTAGCTACACACAGCTATCATTGATCACAAGGCTGTGATGACAACTATGACTCCAGGTATTACAAGGAATATTAATATTTTTGTTTAGCAAGAGTGACAGGAAACAATTTGGAGAGTACCTGAGTAGTCAGTATCAAATATTCAGTGTTGACGACGAAAATGTGGAGCAAAAATGGAAAAAAAATTCAAAAGTTTCCTTCAATATGCTTTAAACAAGTTGTTCCGAGCAGGGTCTTCAGGGATGGAAAAGACCCACTGCAGTTTAACAGTTGTGTTAGGAAACTGTTAGGTAAATAAACAGAACTTCATGACACATGTAAAAAATGGTTCAAATGGCTCTAAGCACAATGGGACTGAACATCTGAGGTCATCGGTCCCCTAGACTTAGAACTACTCAAGCCTAACTAACCTAAGGACATCACACATATCTATGCCCGAGGCAGGATTCGAACCTGCGACCATAGCAGCAGCACGGTTCCGGACTTAAGCGCCTAGAACCGCTCGGCCACAGCGGCCGGCAGGACACATGCAAAAGAAGTGAAAATCTAGCAGACAAACAAAACGTCAACGTAGCGTATGGAGAGGAATGAGAGAAGCGCTCAGTGATTTTGAAAGTAAAATTCTATCAACCGGTCTTGTGGACTTCCTCGTGCCCACTCGTCTCGTATAGGGTGCCTAAGGGATGCTGCGTTCTCGTAATGCTATACAACAATTGAAGCGAACAACATTAATAGTTTTTATTACAGGTAAGAAAATTGGAAACTTTGGAATGACAGTGGTGTCACAAGCGATAGGCGACATGCAAACAAGTAATGATCTTCGCTATAGACAATGTCCAAACAAGCAATGGTTAAGGATCACTAATTACTGTTCTCGTAGCACTCTCTGAAGGGCCGTGCTAATCCTGTCCACTAATGTCCGACCGAGTCTGGCAGGAGCGGCGCTTATATTCACTTCGGCTAGATGCCGCTCCTATCGTGGTGACGTCCTGGTCAGCGCGCTATTGGCTGACGTCTCACCCCCTTCTCTGGTCTTGCGCTCTTCTTCTTCGTTCCGCCGCTTGTGGTTCGCCAGAACAGGTCTGACTAGCACCCTAGGAGGTTTTGGTCTTACATAAAATCAGAAGGTGGTTCGAAATCAGTTTTTCAGTTCCTCAGAGCCCGTACTGGCACCGAAGCGGAAGATTATAGAGAGAAGACCTATATAATGAATTCGGTCTTCGGAAATATTTCACAGCGGAAAATCGTAATGCAGCCCCTCCTCTGAATCATCGCACGAACCTCGAAATCGTAGAAATTGAGATAATCAATCGAAGAATAGAACAGCAATTATAATCAATTAGTAGTGGAAAGGCATCTGGAGGAGATGAGATAAGTTTCTACAAAGATTATGTGAAAGCATTCGCTCCCCTTCTAGCAGCAGTTTATCATAGATCTCTGGAGCAACGGAGAGTACTTAGCGACTGGAGAAAAGCGTAGGTCATTCCCGTTTTCAGCAAGGACCACAGTACAGATGCAAACATTTACAGGCCTATACCGATGGCGCCAGTCTGTAGTCTGTTGTAGAATTATGGAACGTGTTTTATGATCAAGAACTGTAACTTTTTGGAGAACGAAAATCTCCTCTATTTGGATTCGGTAAACAGAGATCCTGTGAAACAGTTCGCTAGAACTGTAACTTTTTGGAGAACGGTAATCTCCTCTATTTGGATTCGGTAAACAGAGATCCTGTGAAACGGTTCGCTCTGTTACTCCGTGGCATCTATAGCGCTGTAGACAATGGCGCTCATGTTGATGCTATGTTCCTTGACTTCACGAAACTATTTGCCATTGTCCTGCATTGCCATCTAGTGAAAAAAATAGGAGCTTACCGAGTATCGGACCGGATTTGCGACTGGATTCAGGACTTCCTTGCACACGGGACTCAACGCGTCCCTCTTAACGGAATAAAATCGACAGATGCAAAGGTAGTTTCTTGAGTACCCCAAGGAAGTGTGATAGGAGGACCGTTGCTGTTAACTATGTGTACAAATGATGTGGAAGAAAGCGTTGAAAGCTATTTAAGCGGTTGTCTATAACAAATTAGCAACGCCTGAAGACAATATCGATTTGTAAAATTACATATAGAAGATTGATGAACGGTGCAGTCTCTAGCATTTGACCCTGAACGTAAATAAATGTAACATACTGCGCATGCATACGAAAAGAAGTCCACCATTGTACAGCTGCACTATTGGTGACAAATTGCTGGAAACAATATCTACTGTAAAATACAGGGTGTTTCAAAAATGACCGGTATATTTGAAACGGCAATAAAAACTAAACGAGCAGCGATAGAAATACACCGTTTGTTGCAATATGCTTGGGACAACAGTACATTTTCAGGCAGACAAACTTTCGAAATTACAGTAGTTACAATTTTCAACAACAGATGGCGCTGCGGTCTGGGAAACTCTATAGTACGATATTTTCCACATAACCACCATGCGTAGCAATAATATGGCGTAGTCTCTGAATGAAATTACCCGAAACCTTTGACAACGTGTCTGGCGGAATGGCTTCACATGCAGGTGAGATGTACTGCTTCAGCTGTTCAATTGTTTCTGGATTCTGGCGGTACACATGGTCTTTCAAGTGTCCCCACAGAATGAAGTCACAGGGGTTCATGTCTGGCGAATAGGGAGGCCAATCCACGCCGCCTCCTGTATGTTTCGGATAGCCCAAAGCAATCACACGATCATCGAAATATTCATTCAGGAAATTAAAGACGTCGGCCGTGCGATGTGGCCGGGCACCATCTTGCATAAACCACGAGGTGTTCGCAGTGTCGTCTAAGGCAGTTTGTACCGCCACAAATTCACGAAGAATGTCCAGATAGCGTGATGCAGTAATCGTTTCGGATCTGAAAAATGGGCCAATGATTCCTTTGGAAGAAATGGCGGCCCAGACCAGTACTTTTTGAGGATGCAGGGACGATGGGACTGCAACATGGGGCTTTTCGGTTCCCCATATGCGCCAGTTCTGTTTATTGACAAAGCCGTCCAGGTAGAAATAAGCTTCGTCAGTAAACCAAATGCTGCCCACATGCATATCGCCGTCATCAATCCTGTGCACTATATCGTTAGCGAATGTCTCTCGTGCAGCAATGGTAGCGGCGCTGAGGGGTTGCCGCGTTTGAATTTTGTATGGATAGATGTGTAAACTCTGGCGCATGAGACGATACGTGGACGTTGGCGTCATTTAGACCGCAGCTGCAACACGGCGAACGGAAACCCGAGGCCGCTGTTGGATCACCTGCTGCACTAGCTGCGCATTGCCCTCTGTGGTTGCCGTACGCGGTCGCCCTACCTTTGCAGCACGTTCATCCGTCACGTTCCCAGTCCGTTGAAATTTTTCAAACAGATCCTTTATTGTATCGCTTTTCGGTCCTTTGGCTACATTAAACCTCCGTTGAAAACTTTGTCTTGTTGCAACAACGCTGTGTTCTAGGCGGTGGAATTCCAACACCAGAAAAATCCTCTGTTCTAAGGAATAAACCATGTTGTCTACAGCACACTTGCACGTTGTGAACAGCACACGCTTACAGCAGAAAGACGACGTACAGAATGGCGCACCCACAGACTGCGTTGTCTTCTATATCTTTCACATCACTTGCAGCGCCATCTGTTGTTGAAAATTGTAACTACTGTAATTTCGAAAGTTTGTCCGCCTGAAAATGTACTGTTGTCCCAAGCATATTGCAACAAACGGTATATTTCTATCGCTGCTCGTTTAGTTTTTATTGCCATTTCAAATATACCGATCATTTTTGAAACACCCTGTATCTAGGATTAACTGTCCAGAGCGACCTTAAGTGTAATGATCACATAAAACAAATAGTAGGAAAAGCAGACACCACACAGAATCTTGAGTAAATGTATCTCATCCTCAAAAGAAGTGGCTTATAAGGGGCTTTTTCAACCGATTCTTGAGTATTGTTCATCAGCCTGGGACCCTTACCAAGATGAGATAAAGAAGACACAAGGAAAAGCGGAGCGTTCCGTCACGGGGTCGTTCAGTCGACGTGACATCATTACAGAGACGCTTAACATACAGTAGTGGCAGACGTTACAAGAGAGGTGGTGTGCATCACGCAAAGGTTTACTACTGAAATTTAGCGAGAGTACTTTCCGAGTAAAGTCGGACAACATATAACTTGCTCCCACATACATCTCTCTGAATGACCACGACGAAAAAATTCGAGAATTAGAGCTAATACAGAGGCTTATCGGCAATCATCTTTCCCACGCGCCATTCGCGAGTGGTACAGGGCACGGGGGACTAGTTACTCGTACCAGACGTACCCTCCGCCATACACCATCAAATGGCTTGTGAAGTATTGATGTATATGGGTTATTCGTTAAAGAGGACACCTTCGTCTTGTTTCTAATGGCACTCCTGTAGCGGCCGGGGAGATGTCACAGAAATACTTCCAGCAGTTTTCTATATGCTTTCTTTATTTAATTCTATTCGACAATCAATTTCTTTTTTTTTTTAAATTCAGAATCCACATTTCCAGGCTCACAATTCAGTCGGACACCAGACCAGACGTCTTGTCTCGCTGAACCTATTTGTACATTAACACTGTGTTGATACACCTGTTCCGCTTATGGACACACCGGTGAATGTACCCGCATGCTCTGCTGACCGCAGTAATGACAGGCATGTAACGTCTGTCTGGGCCAGCACGCTTGGCTCAGGGCGTATAAACGGCAGACTGAGGAGTGGCTTGCTAGTAAAATGCAGTATCTTATACACCATCCACTTTCCAAACCCACATTGGTTTTATAGACTTTGAGAAAGCTTTTGATCGAACCGATGGACATAAACTGTGGACAATAATATGTGACAGCGGCTACCCAGCACACTTTGTTAGGGGAACCAAGAGCTTATATCTTGAAACAAAAATAGTAGGCCTAATAAGCTTAGAGAAGGAAAGAATAACTTGAAATATGAAATCAATCAAGGTCTTAGGCAAGAGAGTTCTCTTGCAGTCACCCTTTTTTTACATACATAGTGACATTTTGATTAAAAAACTTAGATAAATGCAACAACTTACAGTGTGACAATTATTGAACTGCATGAAATAAAATCGTCATAATTTCTGGACGGTTTGCGTTAGGACATTCAAACTGCACGGTTGGTCTGGGGGCATGATGGGAATTACTATGCGCATGCATGGTTTGGTTTAGCGACGAAGCACACTTTCATTTCGATTGGTTCGTTAATAAGTGAAACTGTCGCATTTGGAGAGCTGTGAATCCGCATTTCGCGATCGAAAAGTCTCTTCACCCTCAATGGGTGATTGTATGGTGTGCAGTGTCCAGTCACGGAATAATCAGTGCGATATTCCTTGATGGCGCAGTGACTACTGAACGATACGTGAAGGTTTTGGAAGATGATTTCTTCCCCATTATTCAAAGTGATCCGGATTCCGACAAGATGTGGTTCCTGCAAGACGGAGCTCGACCCCATCGAAGAAAGGAGAGTGTTTGATGTCCTGGAGGAGCGCTTTGGGGACCGCATTCTGTCTCTGGAGTACCCATAGGCCACTGGCGTGGGCTTCGATTGGCCGCCATATTCTCCGGATCTGAACACATGCGACTCGTTTTTGTGGGGCTATATTAAAGACAAGGTGTGCAGCAATAGCCCCAAAAACCATTGCTGAGCTGAAAACAGCCATTCATGAGGTCATCGTCGGCATCGATGTTCCGACACTTCAGCGGGTCACGCAGAATTTCGCTATTCGTCTGCACCACAACATCTCCAATGATGGCAGGCATATCGAACATGTCATAAACTAAATCCAAATATCTGTAGCGACGTTTACATGTTGAATAAAGTGTAGGCACGCCATAGTTTGCAACTAATTTAACGATTTCTTCGATGTAGTTCAATAATTGTCACCCTTTGAGTACACTAATATTTGCGGATGATAAAGTAGTAAGAAGAGGAAGAGGAAATGACGTCCAGCTGGTAGTACATTGGATAAATCAAATTTGTACAGAATAAAATCTTAGAATTTCATTAGATAAGACGAAAGTTACTTCCTCTTTAAGGTAAATACTCACTGTAGTCGAATATAAACAAGCAAGTGTCACATTTAAGATATTTTGAGTGTGACACGATTTTTGATTATGGTCTCTTATAGATGAGAAGCTGGACAAAGTTCATGCAATATGTGGAACAACAAACAGATCACATAGCTAAAAATCATAAAAATTTTACAAAATTATGGTGATGTCATTACTGTCGTGAGGAAGCCAGAACTGGTTAAATAAAAAGAAAGATGACAGGAAAATATTAGCAGCAAAAAATAAAAATTTTTAGAAGTGTGAAGAGCAGCAATAGAAGAGATCTGATTAAAAATGAAAACGTGAGGTGAATATACATGCTACTGAACTCATGATGAGAGAGGTGGAAACAATATTCAGGTGATGAATGACTACCCAAGAAAGCCCTGAAGTACACTTCGAAACGAAGGAGGGAGATAGCTCGACCAAGGAAACTGTGATCGGTAACTTTGTAAAGACGGAACAGAGAGACGTCTAATCCCAGAAAGAATCATATCCTGTAACAGACATTTAGCTGACAGACTTTCGTTAGACAACTTGAGTCACAAGCTAAGCAACAAATGGAAATAAAAATCCGAAGATGTGAAAAAAGAAACGGAATGGTGATGACATCGAAAACAATCGATAAGGATAGGCAAAAAGGTGGAAATACCGCCAGAAATGCGTGCCTGAACATAACGCTGCACGTTGCACAAACGAACATAAGCCTGCGGGTTGCGCTACTTCATTTGACCACTGAAGGCACCTGTGCAGTGTCCTCAGTACGTTGCACTGTCAGTCGAGGTCAGAAAAGCGCTCTGTGTAGGTGGGGAGCATTATGTCGGAGCTAAGTGAACTCGAACGTGGGTAAATTGTTGGATGAGTCCTTCCGTGACCAAGGTGGCCAAGGTGTCCGATGTTTCAAGGGGCACCACGCGGAATATTTATTCCTCATAGTGGGAAAGCGGAAAGTAAACATCATCCGCTAAGTCACAACGAGAACGGAAGTGTGTGCTGAGTGACTCTGATGGACGATCATTGAAGAGGATTGTTACGAAAAATAAGACGACGACAGCTGCATAAATCACTGCAAAACTGATTGTAGCACTCGCGAACCCTCTAAGCACCAAAATAACACGACGGTAGATTCATAAGCTGGGTATTGCAGGCTAGCTGGAATTCCAGAAGTGCTCTTTAGTGATGCAAAATGCAAATGCCCGTAACAGGGAAACGTCGTGCCGAAGTCATAAAACCTGAACTGCAGAGCAACGGGAGAGCGTCATTTGATCAGACGAGTCTTGTTGCACGCTGTTTCCAGATTCTGGCTGAGTTTACCTCGACAGTGTGAAACGTGTTGGGGGTTGGGTGACGGTTTGGGTATCCATATCGTGGTATTCCATGGGCGTCATGGTTACTGTGCAAGGTCGCATTACTGCCAAGGGTTATGTGATTGTTTTTGCTGAACAGATCCATCCAGTGGTGCAATATTTGTTCCCAGATGGTGATGGTGCGTTCCAAGATGACAGGGCCCATGTTCACACAGTTCGCATCGTCCACGACTGGTACTGTGAGCAGCAGGATCTCCCCTGGCCACCAGTCACCAGATCTCAATGTTACTGAGCCTTTTTGCCTTACTTTTGGAGATGAGTACGCTATAGCCATCGATCTCCATCATCTTTACCTGAGCTCACCACTATTTTGCCGGAATAATGACATAAGAGTCCCTTCAAAACTATACAACACCTGTATTCATTCATTTCGAGATGACTGGGAGTTGTTCTAAATGCCTACTGTTTTCCTACACCGCATTAGGCGTGGTAATACGCTTTTGGTGTTCGCATATTTTGTCCAACACCTGTATGTACCTTGTAAGCCACAAAAAGGTCGGCCTATGTGGCCGAGCGGTTCTAGGTGCTACAGTCTGGACCCGCGCAACCGCTACGGTCCCAGGTTCGAATCCTGCCTATGGCATGGATTTATGTGTTGTCCTTAGGTTAGTTAGGTTTAATTACTTCTAAGTTCTAGGGGACTGATGACCTCAGAAATTAAGTCCCATAGTGCTCAGAGCCATTTGAACCATTTGAACCACAATAAAGTGTCTGTTGGACAGTGTTCCATAATCTTAGTCTTCCTTTCCGAATCCACTCGCGAATGAAACATGTAAACAATAATGGGCGTTTCTGACCCACCCTAATCTCTCAACTATTGTAGTTATCGTCGTCCCGCTGAATGTACGATAGCGCAAGAAGAATCGTTCTAGTCGGATGGAAATGGAAAGCAGTACACCACGAGCCCTTTATCCTAATAGTACGAGAACTGATACTCCGCAGTTTACATCCCTGTGGGATACATCAATTAATATTTCATCCCTATGCGAGCTTATTTTCACACATAAAAAATCTGTTCCCACAGGTAAAGTTTGGCATGAGTCCATGAACACAATTGGGCGTTTGTAATGTTAGTGGAGCTTTTCAGGTGGAGACCACAATATACCATGCCCAGGGGGCGTGTACATGCATCGTACTGCCGTACCCTGTATAAGGTCGAATCATTAATAAAAGGAATGTCGGAGTATCACACCGACAAACTGCACAGACAGTTCGCTGTAGTGCAGTGACGGCAGGAGAAGAGATGACAAGACAGAGTAATAGCGTGGCAAGAAAAGTAGCACTGGTCCTTCCAGAAGGACTACAACAAGAGAAGATCGTAGGATTGTTCGGCTGGTTCTGACGAACAGCCGAGTGAGAACTGTTGGAATCCAAGAAGATGTTAGAGGCAGAGTGAAACCACTAACATTCGGCAACATATGATTGGAACTGGATTGAGGTTCCAGTTGGCCTCCGTCATTTACCGCTGACAACATACCAAAGAAAACAGAGATTGCATGATGTAACGCCAGAGTCAACTTGAGCACTGAGTAGGAGTCTGGTGGTCAGCGATGAGTCTCGGTTTTGTTTGTGGTGGTCAGATTGACGCAGTTTCTCTGTAGAGTCGGTGAACGGTCACAGAAAGTGGGCATTCTGGAGGCATATACGTCTTCAGCAGTGGGGATCTGTTGAATATAATGGGAGGAGTGATTCGGTAATCACGCTGATCGGACAGAACTGATCGCTAATATGTTGCAAGAGCAGTAGACCTTTTTATAATACCCTTAATGACCTGAATATCAAATGACGTAGTCCAGCAGGATATTGCATTGCCTTGAGGAACATCAGGGTCCTTGACTGTGCTGCCCGTTTCCTTGATATGGCGCCCATAGAGCATGGCTGAGATGCGGTGCAAAGAGTATGCTTTCATATTAGCCTCCAATCAGCAACCTTCGTGAATTTGCACAGCATGCGTTTCAGGCATGGTATGAAATTCTTCAGTGTGCCGTTCAGAGGCTGTTTGCTTCTATGATAAATCTAACACGTAGGAGAAGTTCAGACCTCAGCGGCAGTCGAGCATTGACATAAATTCAATGGCGACAAGTGAAAATTTGTGCAAGACCAAGACTCGAAATTGAGTATCTCACTTAACGGGAGCATTCTCCTTGATCGCTTCGACCATCTGAGCGTGCTTTCAATCCAACACAAATTCTCAGCCTGTCGCATACTACAACGTGTAGTGTGTCCATTGTACATTGTCATCACTTCTCGCAGCTTCACTTGATTCTCTCAGAAGTTTCGACGTAGCATACATCTGCATAGAAGGTATCATAGACACCACTTATATACTGAAGAGCTAAAGAAACTGGTACACCTGCTTGATATCTTGTAGGGCCCCCGGGAGCACGCAGAAGTGTCGCAACAGGACGTGGCATGGCCTCGACTAATGTCTGAAGTAGTGCTGGAGGGAACTTACACCATGAATCCTGCAGGGCTGTCCATAAATCCGTAAGAGTACGAGGGGGTGGAGATCTCTTCTGAACAGCATATCACAAACCATCCCAGATATGCTCATGTCTGGGGAGTTTGGTGTCTAGCGGTGGTGTTTAAACTCAGAAGAGTGTTCCTGGAGCCGCTGTGGCAATTCTGGACGTGTGAGGCGTCGCATTGCCCTGCTGGAATTGCCCAAGTACAATGAACATGAACAGATGCAAGTGATCAGACTTACGTGTCACATGTCAGAGTCGCATCTAGACGTATCAGGAATCCAATATCACTCCAACTGCACAGGCCCCACACCATTACAGAGTCTCCACGAGCTTGAACAGTCCTCTGCTGAGATTCAGGGTCCTTGGATTCATGAGGTTGTCTCCATACACGTACACGTCCATCCGCTAGATAAATTTGAAACGAGACTCGGCCGACCGGGCATCATGTCTCCAGTCATCAACAGTCCAATGTCGGTGGCGACAGATCCAGGCGAGGCGTAAAGCTTTGTGTCATGCAGTCATCAAGGGTACACGAGTGAGCCTTCGGCTCCAAAAGTCCATATCAATGATGCTTCGTTGAATAGTTCGCAGGCTGACACTTGTTGACGGCCCAGCATTGAAACCTACAGCAATTTGCGGAAGAGTTGTACTTCTGTCACGCTGAACGATTTCCTTCAGTCGTCGTTGGTCCCGTTCTTGCAGGATCTTTTTCTGGCCGCAGCGATGTCGGAGATTTGATGTTTTACCGGGTTTTTGATGTTCACAGTACATTAGTGAAATGGTCTTACGGGAAAATCCCCACTTCGTCACTACCTCGGAGATGCTGTATCCCATCGCTGGTGCCTCGACTATAACTCTACGTTTAAACTCACTTACATCTTGATAACCTGCAATTTTAGCAGCAATAACCGATCTAACAACTGTGCCAGACACTTCTTGTCTTATATAGGCGTTGCCGACCGCAGCGCCATATTCTGCCTGTTTACATGTCTCTTTATTTGAACACGCATGCCTATACCGGTTTCTTTGGCGCTTCAGTTTATAATTATAAAGACAATGGTACTCGTATATTCATGCTCGCGGGGGTCTTATCTCGAACTGATGTTCATTTTTGACCTTGATTCCGAATGGAAAGAAAATTAATCATTAAATACTCGTCATGTGATCAACATTTCCATAAAGTTCGATAAATCTCGGACTGGGGTTTCATGGTTTAAAGATTTCCGTTTGCGTCAGCGTAGCTGACATGGCTGGTCTGCAATTCACACTTAAGGGCTTAGCAGAGAGTTCATCGAACTGCCTATTGATTATTTCTCTACCGTTCCACATCCGAACACAACGCGAGAAGAACGAATATTTAAATCTTCTCGTGGGAGCTCTGATTTCTCTTATTTTACTACGATGATCATTTCCCCCTATGTACGTGGATGTCAACAAAATATTTTCACATTGGAAGGAGCAACCAGGAGAGTGAAATTTCGTGAAAAGATGTCGCCGCAAACAAAAACGTCTCTGTTTTAATAAGATTTCCACCCTGACTCGTGTATCATGTCCATGACACTATATCCCGACTTCGCGATAATAGAAAACGAACTGTACTTCACTGAACTTTTCGGATGCCTTCCGTCAATCCGTTATAGCAAGGATCCCAAACAGCGCAGCAATATTCCTGGATAGGACGTGCAAGCCTAATGTAGGCAGTCTCTTTGAGCCAATCAGTATTCTTTGGTTCGTCTTCCCCACAACATTTTCTGTGGGATCGTTGCTATTTGAGCTGTTCATAACTGTAATCCATAGGTATTTACTTGAACTGACAGCCTTTGGCGGTGATCTATTGTGTAACAGATTACTTTTAGTACTCATGTGGCTGATTTCACAACTTCCTTAATTTAGGGTCAGCTGCCACTTTCCGCATCATATAGATGTCTTGTCTAAATAATTTTTCAATTATTTTTCATCTTCTCACAAGTTTACTAGACGGTAAGCGACAGAATTATTTGCAAACAATTTAAGAGCGCTGTTCGCATTGTGACCTAAGTCATTTATATGGATTAAGAAGAGCAGGGGGCCCGTAACACTTGCTTGTGGAAGAAGGATTTAGGGCAGATGCACATAATTATAGGCCTATATCGTTCACGTCAGTCTGTTATAGAAGTATTATGTTTTGTGCTAACGTATTATGACGTTTCTGTAAAACGAAAATCTCCTCTGTATAAATCAGCATGGATTCCACAACAGATATCATGCAAAACTCAGCTCGCTCTGTTCTTCCATGAGATCATAGCATTGTAGCCAACGAGGCTCATATTATGCCGTGTTCTTTGACTTTACAAAGATATTTGACGCCGTCCCTCACTGTCGTTTATTGGAAAAAAGTTCGAGCTTACCGAGTATCGGACAAGATTTGTGACTGGAAACATGACTTCCTTACACGTCGCTCTTAACGGAACAAAACTGACAGATGTAAAAGTAATTTCTGGAGTAGCCCAAGGAAGTGCGGTAGGATTGTTACTGTTTCCAACGTATGTAAATGGTGTAGCGGAAAGAGTCGGCTGCTCTTTAGGACTTTTCGCGGATGGTGTGGTTGTCTGTAATTTGGTGGTAAGTTCCTATGGGGCCAAACTGCTAAGGTCATCGGTCCCCAGGCTTACACACTACTTTTTAACTCACGCTAAGGACAACACACACACCAATGCCCAAGGGAGGACTCGAATCTCCGACGGGGAGATCCGAGCGAACCGTGCAAGACGCGTGAGACCGCGCGGCTATCCCGAGCGGCTTTGTCTGTAAGAAAGTAGCAAAGGCAAAAGACAGTGTCGATTTGCAAAATGACCTACAGAGCATTAATGAATGGTACAGGCTCTGGCAGATGACCCTGAACACAAGTAAATGTAATATACAGGGTGGTCCATTGATCGTGACCGGGCCAAACATCTCACCAAATAAGCGTCAAACGAAACAATTACAAAGAACGAAACTTGTCTAGCTTGAAGGGGGAAACCAGATGGCGCTATGGTTGGCCCGCTAGATGGCGCTGCCATAGATCAAACAGATGTCAACTGCGTTTTTTAAAATAGGAACCACCATTTTTATTACATATTCGTGTAGTACGTAAAGAAATATGAATGTTTTAGTTCGACCATTTTTTTCGCTTTGTGATAGATGGCACTGTAATAGTCACATACCTATAAGTACGTGGTATCACGTAACATTCCGCCGCCGGCCTATGTGGCCGAGCGGTTCTGGGCGCTACAGTCTGGAACCGCGCGGCCAATACGGTCGCAGGTTCGAATCCTGCCTCGGGCATGGATGTGTGTGATGTCCTTAGGTTAGTTAGGTTTAAGTAGTTCTAAGTTCTAGGGGACTGATGACCTCAGAAGTTAAGTCCCATAGTGCTCAGAGCCATTTGAACCAAACATTCCGCCAGTGCGGACGGTATTTGCTTCGTGATACATTACCCGTGTTAAAATGGACCGTTTACCAATTGCGGAAAACGTCGATATCGTGTTGATGTATGGCTATTGTGATCAAAATGCCCAACGGGCGTGTGCTGTGTATGCTGCTCGGTATCCTGGACGACATCATCCAAGTGTCCGGACCGTTCTCCGGATATCTACATTATTTGAGGAATAAAATGGCTCTGAGCACTATGGGACTTAACATCGGAGGTCATCAGTCCCCTAGAACTCAGAACTACTTAAACCTAACTAACCTAAGGACATCACACACATCCATGCCCGAGGCAGGATTCGAACCTGCGACCGTAGCAGTCGCGCGGTTCCGGACTGCAGCGCCTAGAAACGCGTGGCCACCGCGGTCGGCATTTAAGGAAACAGGACGTGTTCAGCCACATGTGAAACGTCAACCACGACCTGCAACAAATGATGATGCCCAAGTAGGTGTTTTAGCTGCTGTCGCGGCGAATCCGCACATCAGTAGCAGACAAATTGCGCGAGAATCGGGAATCTCAAAAACGTCGGTGTTGAGAGGAATGTCGTTACACGTATTGCCAAATGCATTGAGGTTGACGGACATAATTTTGGGCATTTATTGCATTAATGCGGTATTTACAGGTAATCACGATGTAACAGCATGCGTTCTCAGAAATGTTAAGTTCGCAAAGGTACATGTATCACATTGGAACAACCGAAATAAAATGTTCAAACGTACCTACGTTCTGTATTTTATTTTAAAAAACCTACCTACTACCAACTGTTCGTCTAAAATTTTGAGCCATATGTTTATAACTACTACAGCGCCATCTATCACAAAGCGACAAAGTGGTCCAACTACAACATTCATATTTCCTTACGTACTACACGAATATGTAATAAAAAATGGGGGTTCCAGTTTTAAAAAACGCGGTTGATATCCGTTTGACCTATGGCAGCTCCATCTAGCGGGCCAACCATAGCGCCATCTGGTTTCCCCCTTCAAGCTAGACAAGTTTCATTCTTTGTAGTTTTTTTCGTTTGACGCTTATTTCGTGAGATATTTGGTCCGGTCACGATCAATGGACCACCCTGTATAGCACATACACAGGAAAAGAAATCCGCTACTGTATAACTACACTAGTACGACAAACTGTTGGAAACAGTATCTTCCGCAAAATACTTAGGAGTAAATATCCAGAACGACGTTAAGTTGAATGAATACATAAAACAAATTGTACAGAAAGCAGATGCCAGACTGAAATTCATACAAAGAATGTGGTGGAAATGTAACTCATCCACGAAGGAAATGGCTTACAAGGAGCATGTACAATCGATTCTTGAGTATCGTTCATCCATCTGACATCCTTACCAGGAAGGACAGATAGGAGAGATAGAGAAGATTCATCGAAGAGCAGAGCGTTTCGTCACGGGATCGTTTAGCCCGCAGGAGAGCGTTACAGAGATGCTCAACAAACTCTACTGGCAGACTCTGCAAGAGAAGCGTTGTGCATCACGGTGGAGGTTTACTATTGAAATTTCGAGAGATCACTTTCCGGGAAGAGTCGGACAACATATTACTTCCTCTCATCTGCATCTCGCATAATGAGCATGACAAGAAAATTCTAGATATTCGAGCTAATACAGAGGCTTACAATCGCTCTTCCCATGCACCACCCGCGTCCGGCCATCCTGATTTAGCTTTTCCGTGATTTCCCTAAATCACTCCAGGCAAATGCCAGGATGGTTCCTCTGAAAGGGCACGGCCGACTTCCTTCTCCATCCTTCCCTACTACGATGAGACCGATGACCTCGCTGTCTGGTCTCCTTCCCCAAAACAACCAACCAACCAACCAACCCATGCACCATCCACGAGTGGAACGCTTGCAACGTGGAGTATCTACTGCTACGACACTTACTCTCTTCTTCCATAAATTGAGCAGGTATGATGTTCACTTCCATGTTGAACATTTGTGTGATTTCGTCTTGAAAGGTGATAACGTCAGTGTCATCCTCGACACTGTAGATAAGTACATTTCTTTTTCGAAGCGAATCACACTAAAAATTACGCACCGCTTCCTGAATTCGCTACGTTTCATGCATGCGTCTCTTCAGAAACTTGATGAGTCAGTTTCTAAGAAAGTGCTTAGGCATATATTTTCTGGATTTTGTCCTCCATTTCACTGCTACAGAGATTTCGTGGGGCTGAATCTTAAGACGAACACATGTCAGAATCCAGCTACTGACCAATGTTGAAATGGATTCGTGGGCACTTTGGCAGTGCGTGCACAGGTACGCCAAGGTGAATACCCGTGAATAAGTGAGGAGAAGTAGAGGCCATATGATGAATTAAGTTATATCCTTTAAGTGGCTGTACATGTACAAGCACCCCATGCAACAATATCTACTGTTTGGAGGGTTCTGGTACGATTGTAAGATGAGATCCAAAATGTGGCTGCTGATCTGGTGAGGGACATGTCTTGGAGGCAGAACTGACATATCCCACCCATTTACCTGCAGTGCACAGTTACTTCCATTGCGTCGCGAGGGCCTAGCCCATGCAGCTATTCCACCCCGAAGCTCATGACAACGCTGGGGATTAAGAAGAGATACATTTTCCGCTACAGAGAACTCCACCATTGTCTCAGTTTGGTAACGGTGGTTGTTAGAATCACCTGTGGTACATCCTACACATAGCGTCACTGGTTGAGGGAGTGATGATGATGAGGTCCCATACTCTGAGGAGCGAAGGGGACGATGCGGGAGACCCGTACCGCTGAACTACGCAAGGTCTTAATGGAGGTGGTTTGCCATTGCCTCCCTCCGACCGTAATGGGGATGAATGAAGGTGATGAAGACGACACAACAACATCCAGTCATCTCGAGGCAGGACAAATCCCTGACCCCGCCGGGAATCGTACCCGGGACCCTGTGCGGGGGAAGCGAGAACGCTACCGCAAGACCACGACCTGCTGACGTTGAAGGAGTACGTTGATGTAAATACCGAACAGAGGGCGCTCGCGACCTGTGACGTTGAACAAGATTGTTATAAATTAATGAATAGTTCAGTTTTAGGGAAACAATGGAAAATTTTAGAGAATACCGTTAAATTCACTTGTTTTACCGATGGGATGAGCGTTATGCCACAACAGATTAAATCACCAGGCCAAATTAGAAGTGGGCCATCATCAGTGAATCAAGGTGTAGTCACTGTGGAGATCGTCAAGGTTTGCTTGTAGTTCTCAAAGTCTGTCTATGCAGGTATGCGTGTTCTGGACCTCTCCAGACTCCACATGCACTGGTTTCACAGTACGTTTGCGAAGCCAAACTTCGCTGATCCAAAATTACTTTATATAAGTACAGACGGTTTCTTCTACTGGGTGAAAGGTTGCTATATTTACGAAGTACTTAGTTCCAAGCCTGATGCAGTCGAAACATGTCTGTGTGGCTCATAATCCTTGTGGAATACTACCTCCAAACAAAAACGTTATAGGCTTGACGAAGAGACGAGTGGTTCGACTATTGTGGAGTCTGTTAGGCTAAGACGAAAATTTACGCATACTGTATAGATTCAGACGCCAGCCAGAGATAGCTAATTGTGTGCGCCGTGAGACCTGAAAGGCTCTCACAATAGAAGATTAGTCTTTGTGGCTGGTTAATTTTTTGTAAGTAACGGTTGTGTTTGCAGAATAGTAGTGTGTATGACCGCTTGTCATAACTGCGTGTAAATGCGTATTATGAATGAATGTACAGTATGCATGCCTGCAAATTATGTACACTATGTGTGCCACAGTCTAACATAACAGTCGCGACACTCACTGCTGTGAATGTTGTTGCCCTTTTACAGATGGAGCGACACTAGCGCTCCAAGCGGCAGGTAAGGTGAACGTCAGACGCGTCGTAAGCATAATGTTTGTTTGCATCCATTTCCTACGTAATTTACGAATTATTCGAGTTATTTTCTTGCCTCCAAGAGTTTGAGTAGTATCAGAAGGCATATATGTTTCTAAAAATAATTCTAAAATAAGCGCAAGTATGGACAAAAACCATTAATAGAGTGGCAAGCTACAACACATTCGTGAAGAAACACTTGTGACATTGGACAGAATTGCAACTTACCACGTTGATATCAAAAGAATATAAGCACACAGATTCACATGTACGAAACACAGACATGTACCTCTACATGCAAAAGCGATCGACAGCTCGTTTATCGTTCTGTAGGCCTACTGTGTTTGTCATTGTCGCCTGTCGCCACAAGTACGACCATCATCTTTATATTATTCTAAGTGGGACAAACAACTGCCAAATAGTAGGAGAAATATACTGAAAACATTATAATGAGCTGATTACATTACATTTCACGAAAAACCAAATATTTGAATAATTTTCAAACAGTCTGTCTGTAGGCATTTTCCTTGTCCCATAACAGTTTCGCTCGAAGTCTAGCGATCTGCACATTCTGACACTTCACACGCTTTTGTAAGACACGAACAGCTTCACTTAATCTAACCACTTCATCGTCAAAGCAGGTCTGTGTTGATGATTCACACGAATCTGGCACTGGTACATGGAGAGTTGAACTGGCTGCTTCTGTGTCATAGGACTGTTTTACACCTTTAGATTGACTGTCGAATCTTTGTGGCAGTTTCCTCTTCATCGTCAGCTGAGGTGGCTTATTTGAAATTGTTTTTTTTCTTTATTGTTATTTTTAAACCTGTTTACAGGCTGGCCAGCAGCAGCATACTACGCCGCTCTTTGGCCATAGAGAAACACAAAAGAGACAAATGAAGACAATTAGAGAAAAACATGGTGGACATATAAACGGAGACAAACACTTTTTAAAATACATGGAGCCATTCACGGACGTAGAGTCCAAGATAAAATTTGTTCAGACACTTGGACACATACATAGACGAAAATTGTCACACGCGAACATAGGTGCACAAAAACGAATAACACTGAACCACTTAAGCACAAACGACAGCACACACAGAAACACGAGGCATTGATCTCCGGCGCACAAATGTTCACTAAGCGTGTACGAGTCTGAGGACCTGCCAAGAGAGGGGGAGGGGGGGTGGGAGAGGGAGCGGGGAGAGCAGAGATGCCATGGCAGGGGAGATAGGGGGAGGGAGGAAGGAGCAGGGAAAGCCCGGGGGAAGAGTGGTGGAGGAAGGGGGATAGGGGGAAAAAGAGAGAGAAGAGAGGGAGGGTGCCAAAAGGAAAAGGCACAGGATGTGGGAGGGGAGGATCAAAGTTGGTAGGAGGGGTAGGTGGAGGGGAGGAGGACATCATCAGGGAGGGGGAGCTGGCGGAAGCCACCTTGAGAGAGGGTAAGGAGGGTGGAGAGATGGAGACCGGGTGGGACGTGGGAATACAGGCACAGCAGTGGGTGGGGGTGGGAGAGGATGGGCGAGACAAGCAGGTGAGGAGGATCGAGTTTACGGGAGGTGTACAGGATCTGTATGCTTTCAAGGAAAAGGAGGAGGTGGGGGAACGGAATGAGATCATACAGGATCCGCATGGGGGAGGGGAGACGGATGCAATAGGCGAGGCGGAGAGCATGGCGTTCAAGGATTTGAAGGGATTTATAAAAGATAGGGGGGGGGGGCAGAGATCCAAGCTGGATGGGCGCAACAAAGGATAGTGTGGATGAGGGATTTATAGGTGTGGAGTATGGTGGAGGGGTCCAGACCCCACGTACGGCCGGAAAGGAGCTTGTGGAGACGGAGTCGGGAGCGTGCCTTGGCTTGGATTGTCCGGAGATGGGGGCTCCAGGAGAGGCGACAGTCGAGGGTGACGCCAAGGTACTTAAGGGTGGGGGTGAGGGCGATAGGATGGCCATAGATGGTGAGATAGGAATCAAGGAGGCGAAAGGAAGGGTTGGTTTTGCCTACAATGATCGCCTTGGTTTTGGAGGGATTGACCTTGAGCAACCACTGGTTGCACCAAGCGGTGAACCGGTCAAGATGGGATTGGAGAAGGTGTTGGGAGCGCTGCAGGGTGGGGGCAAGGGCAAGGAAGGCGGTGTCATCGGCAAACTGGAGAAGGTGGCCGGGGGTTGACGGCGGCGGCATGTCCGCCGTATATAAAAGGTACAGCAGGGGGCAGAGGACAGAGCCTTGGGGCACACTGGTGGAGGGGAAAAAAGGTGTAGGAATCTGTGTTATGGATGGTGATGTAGGAGGGACGGTGGGAGAGAAAGGAGCCGATCAGATAGACGTAGTTAATGGGAAGGGTGAAGGTTTGGAGCTTGAAGAGGAGACTGGAATGCCATACGCGGTCATAAGCACGTTCGAGGTCCAGGGAGAGGAAGATTGTGGAGTGACGGGAATTAAGCTGTTTGGAAAGGAGATGAGTGAGGTGAAGGAGAAGGTCGTCGGAAGAGAAGGGCGGCCGAAAGCCACACTGGGTAACGGGAAGGAGGCGGTGCTGGCGGAGATGCTGGTGGATGCGGCGGGTGAGGATAGATTCCAGGATCTTGCTGAAGACCAAGGTAAGGCTGATTGGACGGTAGGAGGAGACAGTGGACGGCGGTTTACCAGGTTTACGGAACATCAGGATATGGGAGGTTTTCCACAGGTTTGGGTCGTAACCGGTGGACAGGACTACATTGTAGAGCCTGGCCAAGGTGGAGAGGAAAGAGACAGGAGCTTAACAAAGGTGACGGTAGGGACACGATCGTGACCAGGAGTGGTGTTGCGTTTGGTGCGGAGTGTAGCAATGAGATCCTGTGTAGTGATAGGGGCATTGAGTTCCGTGTGTGCAATGTTGTCCAAGTACTGTAACCAGGTGAGAGGGGAGGGACAGAGGTGTTAGTTCGATCGCGGACATCCGGGAAGAGAGAGTAATCGAACTGGGGATCATCGGGGATGGAAAAGACATCGGAGAGGTAAGAGGCAAAGTGATTGGCCTTACTAAGGGTTCAGGGAAGGGGTGATCATCATGAGGAAGAGCATAGTAGGGGGAGGGTTTAGTTCCGGTAAGGCGATGGAAGGCTGACCAGAACTTGGACGAGTTTATAGGTAGGGTAGCATTTAAACAGGTGCATGTCTGTCGCCAGTCCTGGCGTTTCTTAGCCGCAAGCAAATTTTGAATGTGTCGCTGGAGTTGCTGGTGGCGTCGGAGTGTGTCTAGGTCACGCGTGTGGAGGATGACATGGTAAAGACAGCGGGATTCACGGAGGAGGAGAACGGCCTGTGGTGGTAAGTTAGGACGGTGGGGGTGGATTGTCTGCAGATGGGGGGCCCAGGAGAGGCGACGGTCGACGGTGACGCCAAGGTACTTAAGGGTGGGTGTGAGGGCGATAGGACGGCCATAGATGATGGGATAGAAATCAAGGAGGCGGAAGGAAGGGGTGGTTTTGCTTACAGTTATCGCCTGGGTTTTGGAGGGATCAGCTCCTAAATTTTTTTTTTTTTTCTTTATTGTAATTTGGACACCCCATACAAGGTGGGCTGGCAGCGGAACAGTGTACTCCGCTCTTCAGCCATAAGCAGTACAATAAAAAAGAAAGGAAGACAGACAAGTAACAGAATGGCGGTTTAAAAAACAGGAGATACAATAGTTAAAAAAAACATGAAGCCGTTCACACTTGACGAAATAAACAAGAAAAACCGTCGGCACTGGGCACAAACACTGACGAGGTAGATGACACACATGAACGAAGGAGCGTGGACGCCGAAAAACACTGAGGCACAGACACGACGGCACAGACACTAAACCGAGGGCGATGATCTCCGGCGCGCGAAAGTTCACGATGCGTGTGCGAGTCCGGGGACCTGCCAAGAGAGGAGGAGGAGGAGGAGGAGGAGGGGGAGTGGGAAAGCGAGAGGGGAGAGCAGGGACGCCACGGGCAGGGGAAAGAGGGGGGAGAGAGGAAGGGGGAGGGGAAGCCCGGAAGAAGAGGGGTGGAGGGAGGGGACGGGGGAAAAGGAAAGAGAAGGGAAGGGAAGAGAAAGGAGGGAGGGTGCCGAACGGAAAGGACACCAGGAGGGAGGGGGGGCAGGGTCAAAGTTGATAGGTAGGGGTAGATGGAGGGGACGAGGACATCATCAGGGAGAGGGAGCTGGCGGAAACCACCTTGGGAGAGGGTAAGGAGGGTGGAGAGATGGAGACCGGGTGGGACATGGGAGTACAGGCGCGGCAGCGGGCGGGGGTGGGAGAGGATCGGGGAGACGAGCGGGTGAGGAGGATCGAGTTTACGGGAGGTGTATAGGATGCGTATCCTTTCGAGGAAGAGGAGGAGGTGGGGGAAGGGGATAAGGTCATACAGGATCCGCGTGGGGGAAGGGAGACGGATGCGATAGGCAAGGCGGAGAGCATGGCGTTCAAGGATTTGGAGGGATTTATAAAAGGAAGGGGGGGCGGAGATCCAGGCTGGATGGGCGTAACAGAGGATAGGGCGGATGAGGGACTTATAGGTGTGGAGGATGGTGGAGGGGTCCAGACCCCACGTTCGGCCAGAAAGGAGCTTGAGGAGAGGGAGTCGGGAACGTGCCTTGGCTTGGATTGTCTGGAGATGGGGAGTCCAGGAGAGGCGACGGTCGAGGGTGACGCCAAGGTACTTAAGGGTGGGGGTGAGAGCGATGGGACGGCCATAAACGGTGAGATAGAAATCAAGGAGGCGGAAGGAGGGAGTGGTTTTGCCTACAATGATCGCCTGGGTTTTGGAAGGATTGACCTTGAGCAACCACTGGTTGCACCAAGCGGTGAACCGGTCAAGATGGGATTGGAGAAGGTGTTGGGAGCGTCGCAGGGTGGGGGCAAGGGCAAGGAAGGCGGTGTCATCGGCAAACTGGAGAAGGTGGACAGGGGGTGACGGCGGCGGCATGTCCGCCGTGTACAACAAGTACAGAAGGGGGGAGAGGACGGAGCCTTGGGGCACACCGGCGGAGGGGAAAAAGGTGTAGGAATCGGTGTTATGGATGGTGACATGGGAAGGACGGCGGGAGAGAATCAGCTCCTAAAACGAAACAGTCATCATTTATACATATACAGTTTGCAAGTGAATCCTGACGATACAGTTTAGTAACATGATGGTATTTACCTCTCAGGATCCTTAGGAAACGTAAAAAAAGACGGCTGTGGTGTCTTCTCCCCGTTGCTGCTGCAATTTATTGCGCTATAAACCTTCCCGATGGTAAAAACCATTGTATAAATCAAAATAAACAATCACTATTCGCATTCACGATCGCGCCGAACTCACAGTTCAACCTACCGGCCGCTTGGGGCGCTGCTGGCGCTGAAGGCAACAAAATCGAGGCGAAGTGTCGCAACTGTTATGTTAGACTGTGATGTGTGCTGTTAAATATTGCATTTACAGGGTTTTTCAAAATGAACATATCGGTTTTAAGGCGTTGCAGCATTTATTACTTTCAACATACAATTGTAAATAATACACCAAATGAAAGAGAAACTCAAACAGTTTTGTTTGTATACCTGTGCGCAACGGGAAGAGTATGGAATGACATAGACTGCCTGAAAAACGTTGAATGAGTGCGAGTCTTTCACACTTAGGCCCAAGAAATATCCCTGCGGAAAGTTTATGGGCCTTTCTTTTTCGTCGAATCAACTGTAACTGATGTTTCTTATCTTAATGTGCTGCAGCTATGGCCCGTGCCTCAATGGGAAGAAGCTGAACAACACATCTTTATTTGGGAGGAAGATGGTGCGCCGCCTCACTGGCATAACTCAGTACGCGACTGGTTAAACGACGTTGTATCTGCCCCGTGGATTGGGCGGAAGAGGCCATTTGACACAGCATTTTATGCATGACCTCCACGTTCACACACGATCTGACGCGATCATGCGTATGTGCTTCCGATATCAGCTGATCTATCCAACTTTAGTAACAGTGTTATTGCAAGAGTCACTCCTGACACATTGATCAAGGTTTCGGAACAACTCGCCTATTGACTCGATATGTGATCGGTTTTCACACTCAATAATTGTAAGGAAAACTGTTTGTCTTTCTCTTTCATTAGGTGTATTATTTATAATTGTAAGGGAAATGTAATATGTGCTACAAAGCCTTAAAACCCGTATATTCATTTTGAAAGACCCCGTATATTTGTGTGTGTGTGTGTGTGTGTGTGTGTGTGTGTGTGTGGATTTCTTCACATGTTGCTGCTAGTCACCTTTCCCATACACTGTATATAGAAATGATAAGGAATAAATGATTAAAAATGTATAAACTGTACACAGAACACAAGAAAACAGCTGCAGAGTACGAATTCAATGGGAAACGTAGTACTTCAGATATTATCCTTACTAGCTTTTAGTGTACTAATGTTGTTGATAGTGTTACTAATGTATAGAAGTAGAAGATGTAAAAATATCTCTGCAGTTTACTGTAAATAAACCAGTGTATATGAGTATACGTAATCAGAAAAATAAATTTTTCATTACATTTGTAAATAAATACACAAACGAAAAAATTGTTAATAAATAACAAAAAATTAACGTAAAAAGTTGTGCTGCAGAAAATTGTTGTTTTTAAACCATATGTTTATTTGCTGTGTCATTGTTACACTACTTGCCATTAAAATTGCTACACCAAGAAGAAATGCAGATGATAAACGGGTATTCATTGGAAATATATTATACTAGAACTGACATGCGATTACATTTTCACATAATTTCGGTGCATAGAACTTGACAAATCAGTACCCAGAATAACCACCTCTGGCCGTAGTAACGGCCTTGATACGCCTGGGCATTGAGTCAAACAAAGTTTGGATGGCGTGTATAGGTACAGCTGCCCATGCAGCTTCAACACGATACCACAGTTCATCAAGAGTAGTGACTGGCGTATTGTGACGAGCCAGTTGCTCGGCCACCATTGACCAGACGTTTTCAATTGGTGAGAGATCTGGAGAATGTGCTGGCCAGGGCAGCAGTCGAACATATTCTGTATCCAGAAAGGCCCGTACAGGACCTGTAACATGCGGTCGTGCATTATCCTGCTGAAATGTAGGGTTTCGCAGGGATCGAATGAAGGGTAGAGCCACGGGTCGTAACACATCTGAAATGTAACGTCCACTGTTCAAATTGCCGTCAATGCGAACAAGAGGTGACCGAGACGTGTAACCAATGGCACCCCATACCATCACGCCAGGTGATAAGCCAGTATGGCGATGACGAATACACGCTTCCAATGTGCGTTCACCGCGATGTCGCCAAACACGGATGTGACCATCATGATGCTGTAAACAGACCCTGGATTCATCCGAAAAAAATGACTTTTGCCATTCGTGCACCCAGGTCCGTCGTTGAGTACACCATCGCAGGTGCTCCCGTCTGTGATGCAGTGTCGAGGGTAACCGCACCCATAGTCTCCGAGCTGATAGTCCATGCTGCTGCAAACGTCGTCGAACTGTTCGTGCAGATGGTTGTTGTCTTGCATACGTCCCCATCTGTTGACTCAGGGATCGAACGTGGCTGCACGAGCCGTTACAGCCATGCGGATAAGATGCCTGTCATCTCGGACTGCTAGTGATACGAGGCCGTTGGGATCCAGCACGGCGTTCCGTATTACCCTCCTGAACCCACCGATTCCATATTCTGCTAACAGTCATTGGATCTCGACCAACGCGAGCAGCAATGTCGCGATACGATAAACCGCAATCGCGATAGGCTACAATCCGACCTTTATCAAAGTCGGAAATGTGATGGCATGCATTTCTCCTCCTTACACGAGGCATCACAACGACGTTTCACCAGGGAAAGCCGCCCACAGCTGTTTGTGTATGAGAAATCGGTTGGAAACTTTCCTCATGTCAGCACGTTGTAGCTCTGAAGAGCTAATCATTTGCATGTCACAGCATCTTCTTCCTGTCGGTTAAATTTCGTGCTTGTAGCACGTCATCTTCGTGGTGTAGCAATTTTAATGGCCAGTAGTGTATTATTTGCTGACCATTCCACTGTGGAACTATATAGAAAACATTGTTATTGATAATTTGTTTATAACAAATCTGATTCTTTCTCTATGGTGCAGAGTCCTCGAACGAAGAGACCCACGCAATTGAGGAGGAATTACCCTCCATTTTAATATGCTCCCGTTGTTTGAGAGAGATAGCGGGATGGCAGGGGTTTACCGCCAATTGTTACTGACACAAGTGCCTAACGACCGTGACCAGTATCGCTGCCGGCCGGAGTGGCCGAGCGGTTGTAGGCGCTACAGTCTGGAACCGCGCGACCGCTACTGTCGCAGGTTCGAATCCTGCCTCGGGCATGGATGTGTGTGATGTCCTTAGGTTAGTAAGGTTTAAGTAGCTCTAAGTTCTAGGGGACTGGTGACCTCAGCAATTAAGTCACATAGTGCTCAGAGCCACTTGAACCATTTGAACCAGTATCGGTGACATACTAACCATGAATGTACTTCATACAATTGTCTGAGGTGCATGAGCTGGAAGCGCTTCCCCAGGGTGATCGCAAGTATAGCTCACCCATCTGCCTCAGATGGATTGGCTGGAGGAGGGGGAAGGAATAGGGGAGGGGTGATGTCGTCCAATTGGTGCAACCTGGCACTCTCGATAGAGACTATTACTTATCAGTAACAGTGTTACTTTATCACCAGAAAGTGATGCACCGCCAGACGTTTACCTTAACCAGTATGCTCACTGCTATCCTATTTCAATGTAACAGGCTCATGTCGAGGCGGAATTTGGAATTTTTTTTCTACTGGCACTTCGTGGCCGCCGTATTGTAGTTGGAAAAGATACGAGGTAATTTTGACCGGCACGCTTTGACAATTCGAGTCTGACGACCAATTTTAAAAAAAATGTTCAAATGTGTGTGAAATCTTGTGGGACTTAACTGCTAATCAGTCCCTAAGCTTACATACTACTTAACCTAAATCATCCTAAGGGCAAACACACACACACCCATGCCCGAGGAAAGACTCGAACCTCCGCCGGGACCAGCCGCACAGTCCATGACTGCAGCGCCCCAGACCGCTCGGACGACCAATTTAGACAGTGATCACTTGGTGGAGCATGTGAAGCCACTCTTAGCTCCTTGACGCCAGTCTCTTGGCTCACTGCGAAGACGAATGGAAAACGCGCGGTCGACATATCTGAGAAGGAGTTGGGAATTGCACTAAGAATGTCCGAAATAAAATGAATTATTCATTACGCCATGAAAGGTGAAAATGTACAATAACAACGGTCCTCGTCTTTTCATCCATACCAGCATGCAATCCTTCAGCTGCTCTACGGGAGGGAAAAGTCTCCCACTTTCACCCTTTTACCCCTCTCTTACTTCTACTTGCTACTGTTTCTTGGTTTTCTTCATCCTTGGATTCAGTCGAGTTCATCGGGATTTGTCTGTCGTGACCTTTCTCTCTGGAGATTATTCCTGGCCACACACACACACACACACACACACACACACACACACACAGGACTGAGGGAAAGATAACGTCGTAGTTTTGTCCCTTTAGTCCCTTCAGTCCATCCATCCTCTTCCTCGTTTATGAGTCACCGTGTGTCGGTAGAAGAACCGCTAGGAATGGGTCGTCGGTCTGTCGCTCTGAGGCCGCCTGTGCTATTCGTGGCGGAAGCCAGTGGGGAGCGGAGACTGCCGCGGGGCGCCCGTACAAGGTCCTCTCGGCAGCCCCAGCGTTCAGTGCTGGTTATGAAAACTACCACGCGCTTTCAAAATGGAGATAATATCACAATACAATAACGCACATCACTATTAATCGTAATTTCGTTATCACTAGGCAACGAACTTCTCAAAAAATGGTTCAAATGGCTCCAAGCACTATGGGACTTAATATATGAGGTCGTCAGTCCCCTAGACTTAGAACTACTTAAACCTAACTAACCTAAGGACATCACACACATCCATGCCCGAGACAGGATTCGAACCTGCGACCGTAGCAGCAGCGCGGTTCCAGACTAAAGCGCCTAGAGCCTCTCGGCCACTACGGCCGGCAACGAACATCTCATACTTCGTAATAAAAAAGAGCCGTGTTCTAGAAGGTTCAATACTGGGTTCACTATAATTTTTCACTTTGTTATACGTATAAGGGAAGAAAGTACGGTTTAATACAAAAAAAGCATTTCTTGGAATTACTTAAGTGCGTTCACTTACACCAGTCATACGCCAACAGAAGAAACTGTTGTTGTTGTTTTGGCCTTCAGTCCAGAGACTGATTTGATGCAGCTCTCCATGCTACTCTATACTGTGCAAGGTTCTTCATCTCCCAGTATCTACTGCAACCTACATCCTTCTAAATCTGTTTAGTGTATTCATCTCTTGGTCTCCCTCTGCGATTTTTGCCCTCCACGCTACCCTCCAATGCTAAATTGGTGATCACTTGATGCCTCAGAATATGCCCTACCAACCGGTCCCTTCTTCTAGTCGTGCCACAAAATTCTCTTCCCTCCAATTCTATTCAATACCTCCTCATTAGTCATGTGATCTACCCATCTAATCTTCAGCATTCCTCTGTAGCACCACATTTGGAAAGCTTCTATTCTCTTCTTGTCTAAACTATTTGTCGTCCATGTTTCACTTCCATACATGGCTACACTCCATACAAATACTTTCTGAAACGACTTCCTGACACTTAAATCTACACTCGATGTTAACAAAATTCTCTTCTTCAGAAACGCTTTCCTTGCCATTACCAGTCTCCATTTTATATCCTCTCTACTTCGACCATCATCAGTTATTTTCCTCCCCTAATAGCAAAACTCATTTACTACTTTAAGCGTCTCATTTCCTAATGTAATTCCCGCAGCATCACCCAGTTTAATTCGACTACATTCCATTATTCTCGTTTTGCTTTTGTTGATGTTCATCTTATATCCTCCTTTCAAGACCATGTCCATTCCGTTCAGCTGCTCTTCCAGGTCCTTTGCTGTCTCTGACAGAATTACAGTATCATCCGCGAACCTCGAAGTTTTTATTTCTTCACCGTGGATTTTAATTCCTACTCCAAATTTTTCTTTTGTTTCCTTTACTGCTTGCTCAATATACAGGTTGAATAACATCGGGGAGAGGCTACAACCCTGTCTCACTCCCTTCCCAACCACTGCTTCCCTTACATGCCCCTCGACTCTTATAACTGCCATCTGGTTTCTGTACAAATTGTAAATAGCCTTTCGCTCCCTGTATTTTACCTCAGCCACCTTCAGAATTTGAAAGAGAGTATTCCAGTCAACATTGTCAAAAGCTGTCTCTAATTCTACAAATGCTAGAAACGTAGGTTTGGCTTTCCTTAATCTATCTTCTAAGATAAGTCGTAGGGTCAGTATTGCCTCACGTGTTCCAACATTTCCGTAGAAAAGAGAAGAAACTATAAACAACATATTTTAAGGAATTGTTGATTCAGTAAGTACTAAATATAAGTACACCAAAACATATAAAATCAAGGTGGTCAATAGAGGTCAGAACTGCCTGGGATCTTTTCGTTGCTTAGTCGACTGAAGAAAATAACACAGTCTGGAGTTTATTAATAAATAAATTTCAGCTAGTTTTGCACCTTTTTTCATTGCAAGACTCGAATGCAACGAGCTAGTGACGTAACCTTGCCGGACAAAATTTTAATCACCCCCTTAAGGGAATAGACCTCTATGAAAATCTCAATAAATCGGATTTTTTCTTAAAATGTTCTCTGTTATGTGTACTTCCTTGTATTGTTCATTTCAAGTTCGCTATTAACTTCCCTCTGTGACTGGTTTTCGGAGACACTTGTCTCAGTGTGTCACAACTTCTGCACAAAAGCACACGGGAAGCGTATCGAGCGAGCACAGCAGCGGATGACAGAGGCTGCCAAAGAGGCCAGCAGGACCATCATAGCCACGAAGGAAATGGGGGAGGATCTCCTTTTGAACCTGGAAGCACCTCTGTATCGTCCACGTATCGATGACAAGAGGTATGTTTCACTAAACACGAATGTAACCCAAAAGTTTCAAAACGTTTTTCTCGAAACAGTAATTTTCAAACTAGCGAGAACGATAGCTAGGGAACAGTACACACTATTTTGATCAGAATCTGATGCCGGCATTCTACATTGGATTCTCTATCGGCGTAGGTAGCCGTTTTTCGATATTTTTAAAGTCTATTTTCTGTGCACGTTTTTGTCTAAATTTTGCTGGCAAAGAGAATGACGTTTGTTTCAACACTTTATCATTTATGTATAATTTAATATTTTTCATTTATCCTATCTTTGCTGGTAGAAAATATATTGAAAATGTCTTATTCAAAATTATTTTGTTACAAGTCCAACAGGTAGGCTCCGGGAATTCCCGCCGACGACTAGTGTTCCGACAGCAAGGAGTCCTTCCATATTGTGCAGCGGTTACAGGGAGCGTCCGATGTGGACACAAAAATGGTTTCCTAAGGACAAAAGTGCAAGGAATAAAACTAATCATCAGGTTCAGTATTACTTCTTAGTTTACTTATTAAAAAATCAGGACCATCGCCAATTTTTCCTACGTTCAAAGAGGGATAATACGCTAAAAGAACACACTGGACGCATTGGAGCGCTGTAGATGACGTATGGCTGATAACATGCGGTCACGCGACCCTCCACCTCTGACGTAAGTCATGGTAGTGACGGGGCCCACGAGAAATACGCGCCCCACCACGAACTTCTGACGTCATACTAGTTGGCTTCTGTGCCACACTTAGCGTATGTCCATTGAAAAGGTACTCTTTAAAGGTCTCAGGTTTGCCGAGTCCTACCGAAAGCTTGCATACTTCTAAATGCACTGTCAGACATTATTAAACTCGTCTGAAACAGTTAACGCGCTCCCTACCGGAGGCGGCTGATGGCACTCGTAAGATCTGCAGCGTCACGCGCTGTGACGTACGCACCACGGCCTGTGTTTCTGTGTGGCTCACGGCATTGAAGTAGCGTGTCTGTGTGCATCGAATCAGTGCAGTCAGATGGCTTGACATGGAGGCGTGACATAACGGCTGAAAGTTATTTTGTTCGGACGTGCCCGTGACCACACCATGGACGAATGTGCCAGATTTGTCGGTGTATTGACGTGGAACGTCCAACTTGTATACAAGAAATGGTATCTTTCCCGCAGCCATGTAACACGGCGTAAGGTGCTTGTAAAAAGATCCTTCGTCAGGCATCGGAGACGAGTCTCACACCATTTCACTAACACTCTTTTTGAAACTCAACAGGAATTGCTGCTGTCGGGGAATACCGGTCCATTTCAACCAGGTTCTGAGCGAACTTTACGGAGACGGGTGCTTTGCAGAAGACCACTGAACGTAGTGGCACACAATATTGCAGGTCCTCAATAGGCCAAACAACACAGAAACAGAACAGTAGCTGAGTGGAGCCGCGTGTGTGGTGCGGCGAGCTAACATATTGCCTCTTTTCAAACAACGCGAAGCTTCGTGCGCATCGACGGCCAAATGAGATGCCCAACTAGCATTAAGCGGAGGGTGCAGTTTCAGTTGGAGCTGCTCATGTGATAATGTACAGTGTTTCTAGTACCACGACTTTGGCTTATTATTTCTGGTCACTATGGACGCAGACCAGGATGTTTATTTCAACACTAGCTAAGTACACGGTGTTGCCCTCTTCTATCTTCCATCTTCTCCTACCTCTCTCTCTTCCATCTCCTCCTACCCTTCTCTCTGTCCATCTCCTCCTCCCTGCCCCCTTTGTCCATCTGCTTCTTCAGCCTCTGTCCATCTCTTCCTCCCCCCTCTGTCTATCCACCTCCTCCTGCCCCTCTCTCTGCCCATTTCCTCTCCTCTCTCTCTCTCTCTCTCTCTCTCTCTGTTCATCTCCTCCACCCCTCTTTCTACCCATCTCTTCCTCTCCCTCCCTGTCCATCTCCTCCTATCCCTCTCTCTGCCTATATCTTCCTTCCCCTATCTGCAGTCATCTCTTTCTTCCCCCCTCTCTGTCCATCTCCTCCTGCCCCCTTCTCTCCATGAAGTCACCCTCGTCCCAATAGTAGGCTTGTAGTTCTTACCGCCACAGTATTTCTTTCCAGTTCGTAACTAATGTATGTACCAATTTTGGGTAAAATCGTTCCAGGGGCTTAGAATGAGATTTTTTACCAATGGCTTTGCTCGTGTATGTACTTGTCAAATACATTTCACATGTATGTAACATATTTGCACGTGTTTGTGCACATACTTCATCTGCATCTCTAGCGGATTTCCCCCTGCAGCTTCACTTACACGCAACTCAATGTTTTTAACGTCGCATCTCCTGAACTACGAGTCGAACAACGATATAATTTTTCCGGCACAATCAGTGGTATATGTGGATACAGCCTGCGAAATGTGTTGCGAATACATTTAGTAGTAAAGAAGTAGTAAACTAAAACGTCATGCCTCATGTGGCAGGTTAACTGCACGAACAGCGAAACTGTGGTAACCGGTAAACTTCTTTCCTTTCATCATTTTGTGGGGATAAAGTTTCGTAAAGATCTGAAAATATGTACAAAGTTTGGTGCAAGTCACTAAGTGCTCCACTCTCAGATACTGTATGACTAAATTAAGGGTATTCGCTCGTCATGAGGTATGCTGCTTCTTCAGTCGCACCCCCACCCCTTTGATAAGTAGGTGGTTCTTACCCCATCAGCGATTCTTTCCTGGCAGTAAATGACTTGGGTACCTAAGCTCTCCAGTAGTTTCGATGGAAATGTGGAACACATATGCATACAGAGATACGTGCATCCATTTTTATTATACTTATGGATTCTCTGTGACCAGATGTTGCCATTTTATCTATATTTTCTTGGTGAATATTCTAGGACACTCCCCTCTTAGAAGATGGAAACAGCCTCGCTCACAGGGCTGCAGGCATACGTCCCGGCGTGATGAACAGTCAGACACCCTACTGCATGTCGGTTGGCCCGCTTTATCACGCGATCTCAGTCACATCAGCTAAATATGGCACACCTGAAGGAATTTCTGATCTCTCTTCACCGCAGATTGAGACAATAGACAAGGTTAAAGTCGTTGTTATCGTGATAAGATGATTTCTACTGGGGGTGGTTAATTAACGCCAGGACTGCCTAAAGGCTATGCTGAATATTTACGCGTTCTGCTCTTCTTTGGTGACAGGGGAGATCAAGGAGAGGGTCCGTTGGTGCGGGTAGCTGAAGCAGAAATTATTAAATATGCATCTAACATCTGCCATCACATATCTTACCTAAAGTGTTTTTGTCGAGTCACTGTGTAATACACTATCGCTTAATTAACTATCATCCTTCTTCAGATGCAGAAAAAAAGAGGAAAGCGAATGAAGTTGCTACGTGAACACGATTATTGTAGAATGGAGGCGATACTCCTGCCAACATCAAAAACAGCGGAGAAAATCCGCGCATAGTAAGATACTGTAATAAAACCAGTGAAGGAGTTTAAATTCATCAACAACAGTATCTCCTACATTACAATCGAGAACAGTGATGTATCCTTGATTAAAGCACACGTACCCTGTGAGGACAAGGAAAACTTCGTGAAGGAGGAATTTTACACCGATTGGGACTATGTGTGTAACTCGTCTCGTTGACAAACCATTTTGCCAAAGTAACACTTGGTGATGTTAACGCCAAGCTGGATCAAGAAGACGTGAGCAGTAATGAAACCCTTCCTCAAGAGAGCAGTGACAATGGCACCCGTTTGATCAATTTCACAGTAGGCAATGATATCTGCATCAGCAGTACATAAAACACACATAAAGGGACGTGGATAACACCAGACGGGCAAACCATAAATCAGATAGACCGCGTAAGTATCCAGAAGTGGTATGTAAACAGCATCAGAAATTAGCAAAACTGTAGAGGAGTAGGTTGTGACACTGATCATTTGCTGGTGATAAGTAAGATGAACATTAAATTTCAGAAGGTGTGTAGAATAGCTAAGCGGACTAAATCTGTAAGTAGGCTGTTTAGGTTCTTATATTGGTAACGCCACCGCCACCTAGCGCTCTGTATGAAAATCACTGGCTGTGCTGTGTGCAGTCTGTGGCTGGTTTGCATTGTTGTTGGCCATTGTAGTGTTGGGCAGCTGGATGTTAACAGCGCATAGCGTAGCGCAGTTGGAGGTGAGCCGCCAGCAGTGGTGGATGTGGGGAGAGAGATGGCAGAGTTTTGAAATTTGTAAGACTGGATGTAATGAACTGCTATGTATATTATGACTTTTCAACACTATTAAGGTAAATACATTGTTTGTTCTCTATCAAAATCTTTCATTTGCTAACTATGTCGATCAGTAGTTAGTGCCTTCAGCAGTTTGAATCTTTTATTTAGCTGGCAGTAGTGGCGCTCGCTGAATTACAATAGTTCGAGTAACGAAGATTTTTGTGAGGTAAATGATTTGTGAAAGGTATAGGTTAATGTTAGTCAGGGCCATTCTTTGTAGCGATTACTGAAAGTCAGATTGCGTTGCGCTAAAAATATTGTGTGTCAGTTTAAGCACAGTCATGTATAATTTTTCTGAGGGGACGTTTCATATGTCGACCCTTAGCCGAGAATACCTCACTGGAATCTTCTGATTTTTTCTTGTAGTTTGTGCAATTAGTGGTCCGCAGCTCGTGGTCGTGCGGTAGCGTTCTCGCTTCCCACGCCCGGGTTCGCGGGTTCGATTCCCGGCGGGGTCAGGGATTTTCTCTGCCTCATGATGACTGGGTGTTGTGTGATGTCCTTAGGTTAGTTAGGTTTAAGTAGTTCTAAGTTCTAGGGGACTGACGACCATCGATGTTAAGTCCCATAGTGCTCGGAGCCATTTGAACCATTTTTTGCCATTAGTGCAGCCTTTGTTTATTGCTAGCGCGCAATTGTAGAGAGAATTTCCTTTGTAGTTGTAGTTTTTCATTCTTGTATAGTAAAACAGTTGTGGCATGCATGTAGATTTGCACCAAGTAGTTCGCAGCTGCGCTTGCAATTACAGAGATATAATTTTCAGTGCTATGTTAATGTGTTTTCGTATTTTGCTCTTCAAATTGTGCTTTTCTGTGTTATCGTGTGAAATATTGTGTCAATAATGGCGTGTGAAAAATGTAACACTGGACTCCAAAGTAAACTGAGAAATAATAGTGACGACGAGCGTAGCTTTTCAGCACCACTGTGTAATGAATTAACAGACATTCAAAGTAGTAATTTGGTAATTGTGCATAGGGAAATGGAGCGGGCGGCAAATAATGGCGTAGACAGTGAAACAATTAGTGAACAGGGAAGCATTATCGATCGATCGGTCGGCAATAGCTCGCCTCAGGAATCCGAAATGACAGGACACAATCTCGCAAATACTGTAGATTCAGGTTTTGGGTCCTCACCGTTTTCTCAAATAAGTCAAGCCACATTTTCTGCTTGTCAAAATGTGAATGTTGCCGGTGCAAATTCACTGCCGAAAAGCACTGAGGAACATGTTTCAGACACCAGTGCATTGTTATTACAATTAATACAACAAATGGGACAAACACAGCAAAAGCTTCAAAAGTTAGACACAATCTTCGAAAGTTAGACACAATGGAACAAAATCTTCAAAAGTTAGACACAATGGAACAAAATCTGAGACAAACACAGCAAAAGCTTCAAAAGTTAGACACAATGGAACAAAATTTTCGGACGTTAGACACCACGCTTGAACAAACACGTGAAGATTTAACTACTGAGTTACATAACATTGAATCGAAATGTCAAAAAGTCTGTAATGACGTAAAAACACAAATTTGCGAGCATTTTCAACCTATTTTTTCGCAGCATGAAAATGCTTTACAGAATCACAAAGCAGCTATAAAAGAACTGCAAACTATTGTTCATGAAAATCGTGAGACCTTGCGGGCTAAAATTGACTCAGTTGCATCTACCGATTCGATTACGCAACTTGCAAAAACTCAGGAAAACTTGAAGGACACAGTAGATACTCTGAAAATTGGTTCAGAAAGACACATGGAGGAAATTAGTTCATTATCAGAGAAAGTAGTTGAACTTTCGGATCAGCTAAATAATTTATCTACGAAGGTAGATGATAATCTGAATGACACAAAACCGCTAGTCTTTAATGACACAGAAGAGTGCGAACAAATTAGGAAATTCAAACAAAATCAGAATCAAATTAATACGCAACACCAAAGAGAAATCCGGGAAGTACAAGATCAGCTGACACAGGTAATACAAAAATTACATATTTCAGAGGACACTCGCGCTCCAACACGAGAAGAGGGACTGAGAAATACGGAAAAGCCATAAAATAATAACACAGGGCATTTCGGAAATTATGAAAGAAATTTGCAAGGTACATCGAATTTTGAGATGGGACCGCCGAAACGACGTAACAATGACCGACATGCGACTCGTCGACATGATGATTTTGACTATAAGCTGTTTATTACTACACGTAAATTCAAAACATTTAAGAATTCCAGGAACGACATTCATCCACAAGCGTGGCTTCACCAATTCTCTCATTGTTTTCCTCCCAACTGATCATTGGAACACAGATTAGAGAATTAGAGAATTAACCTGCTGTAAGAATGCGATCGGTCATTCATGATTGTCACAGTGAAGGAGAATTTTACCATGCCTTCCTCTCAGCATATTGGTCTCAAGCCACCCAAGACCGAGTAAAACATAGCATCATAATGATGAAACATTTCGAACAATCTGAATTTTCCAGTCTTGTGAAATATTTTGAAGACATGTTGCACATGAATCAGTACCTGTCAAACCCATACAGCCCCTCAGAACTCATCCGCATTTGCTTAATCAAATTACCTGAACATTTACGACATACTATTTTGGCAGGACGTTGCAAAGACGACATTGAAGCTTTTCAGGGACTCTTACAAGAATTAGAAATTGACACCGACAATCGCGGGACGCGAAAACTGGAGCACAACAATTGCAGGTCACATCCGCTACAATTCCACGATGAAAGAAATAATAACTGATCACGACAAGGCTATTCTCACAACACAAATCGTGACCAAAACAGACACCACCCGTATGACAACCGTTGGCAGAGTAAAAATAATTACAGAGAAAGATCGCATTTCCATAGTAATGACTATCACAGAGACTACCATAGAAACAGACAATATGGGAACCAAAACAATTATTATTACGGGAGACAGAATAACATCAGACGCAACGGTCAACCGTGCAGTGATAATTCAGGGAGAAATTCTCCACCACGTGACCGACAAGAAATCAATTACAGAAATTACCGACATGACGACAGACGATATGATCGTAACGACAGACCTGAATTGCATCAGAACTGGCGAGATTCAAACAGAGCAGGGCACTCTCGACAAGGTGAATTTGTAGAAGTTAGGTCTCCTAATCCCAATAACGACGCTCGCCAACAAAGAGACAGACAATGACTAGCACCGCAGGCAGCCACGTGTGCCCGCTAGCTCCAAGAAAAACAACATAACACGCTAGCCTTGAGAAAAATTTTAGCATTCCTTACCGACGTATACAACATGATAATTGCTTTGAAGTTGAAACTCTGCGCACTAGAGAGTAAAGGATTGCACCACATTTCACATGTAAAACCGTTTATTGAAAGATAATCTGCTTAACTTAGTCTTTGCCATAAAATTTTTCACTTCGCGCTACTAGTACGCGTTGTCACACTTAGAAACTGTTACCATGCAACAATGTTTGAAGTTAAATATCCAATCAAGAACCAAGAGAACTTATTTAAACAGAAATTACGAATGCATTGTTATAGTGAACAGACGTCACAGTGTTATTGTGTGTGTATATTCTTGCTTGTTAGTTGCACAATTACGTAATGACTATAAGGCTTACATACTTAGAACATATACTGGTACTGCTAATGAGATTTTAATGCAACATTTTGGTTTCCTTGAAAATACATTCAGGATTTAAAGTACTTTCAGTGAGATACAAGATGACACAGTGGTTAGTTTATGTGACAGCTACACGATTTTATCACAACGCTAGTAATGAGTGACAATTTACAATGTTGCTTTTGCAGTGTTTCTGTTTCATATCTGCACAGTTTTTCTGTATTATTTTGGAAAGTAAAACATGTTTTAGTAGTAACTTTTGTGGTATAGCTACAATGAGACTGCCTTTTCCGTAGCACAACAATACATTACAGCACAGTACTTTCTTCATCACGGCAATAAGCGTAATAACTAAGATATCTATACGCAAAGCATTTCACTTTTGTTTATCAGGAGGTAAGTACATTGGCTTCTGCAGAACTTAGCTTTCGGAGGACGATAACTACGACACTTCCACAGAGATTGTCTTACAACAAGACGCACAGTTTAGCGCTACAGTACATGCATTTGAGTGATTAATTTTGTACTTAAATCATTTATTTTTAAAGAGATTTGAAGTACAATGATACAAAGGTTTTCCGTGATACATATCATTCCATTGCTGTATTCTGTAACACCTGAGGGTATAATTGCATTGATCCTCAGGGGGTACACACTTACTTTGTGTACCATGTGTTTGGCAAGCACAAGGAGCCCTAACTAATATGGTATTTGCTTATACAACTTTACACATCGGTACCATATTCCTGTAACACACAATTACATAGCTATCTGATTATTTAACAGAGAAACAAACATTTTTTTTTACTACGTCAGTGACAGACATTTACGCAATTACAAAGTTGGATAACTTCACACTTATGAAATTGTATTTTGTCTGTACTTGTGAATAATATGAGAGCTTTGAATGATATATTTGGTATGGGATCACGATTTTTAAAGTACGTTTGAGGCAGATGACACTTTTGACATGAGCAGAGAATTTTTTTAGGTTTTGAAATTATTGGGGGAAGCTATGACGATTTTGAGAGTTGACTGAGGTGTTATTATGTTATTATTACGATGACTATGTGTATTATGCTGTTGAGGTATGTTTATGATCAATAAGGTGATGCTACCGTATATGAGGAATTTGATTATGCTACGTATTTATTTTGATGAAATATTGAAGAAGTGTCGACGAATATGTACATATTTGTGTAATAAGGTAAGGAGTAATGAACAGTGGTTAGGGACTCTGACTTGTGAGAAAGGATGTTGGAAACCTAGAATCGTACTTTAAGAGTTATGAAATGTGTGTAAATGCGTGAATGTATCACAATGCCAGCGAAAATTTTTTGGACACTGTTATATTCATAGAATTTTGTTTCTACACATTTGCAACACAAATTCTCGACCTGTGAAATTTTTTATATGAGACTGTCACTGTAGTGCAAACTGGTGTCATAAATATTTCGGTAAGAAAGTTAAGTGACCACCTTCACGTAATGCGTCGTGGACACCCAGCTGAGCAACAGTCTCCTGGAAAAAAGCCATTAGTGTGTGCCTTTCAGAGGCACAGGTGAAAAAAAAAAGGGGCCATTATCCTCGCTATTGACATTTCTCTGTAGAAAGCGTCGAAAATACGACACGCTCAAACTTGAAAACATATGATTACACTGTGGAGCTCTTAATTTATGATATTTACTAAAATGCCTAATGAAATGATGAGAAACATTTTTACAACTATTGTCTTTCTAGTTGAGGGATTACTCCTTTTGTTTAATATCTAGTTTCTAGCTGCACTGGAGCATTGGTCAGAATAAAATTTAATAGATGTACTAATATAGATATTTTATGCCTACAGATCCAGTAAAAACGAAGGAGCACAAAAAGATACTTCCCTTCACAGGAATTGCATAAATAATTTTTTATTGACTTGGTAACTTTCTTGCAGAGTAAGTTTTTGTGATGCATCACTCTAGTGTTAAGATCTGACATAGGTATTAAACATGGCCATTTTTACTGTAATATTTTTTCTGCTTGAGCTTTGTCATGTTTAGATATAAGTAATTGCATTTGCTGCTGCTGTTTGCCAGGCATAGTGGTACTAAATTTCACTTTTTATTACTCTGTTAAGCCAGTTTTACTACTGATTTTTTTTTCTTGTTGCTGCACATTGGCTCATATTAGTTGTAATGTTGCATTTGCTTGGTAATTTAGATTTACTGTAGCTTGCTTTGCCAGTATCCATTTTTTTGTCATTGCTGTTTGTGTTAATTGTTTTGTGCTGCTACATTGTCTTGTCCCTTAGTTTAGCATCTGAGCTCAGTAGATTTAAGTTAGCTTAAGATGAGGTAGGCTATATGAGAGAACGAGTTGTGATGAATTGGAAGAAATGCATAGAGAAGCTTTAAGAAAATGGTTTGGCCAAAACAGTATTTTGAAAGAGGATATGAACAAAAAAGTAGGGTTTAGGGACAACAGGTTTAGGTAGGATTTTCTTGGAAATAAATGATGAGGTAAGATAATGGAAAATAAATAATGAGGTAAGAAATATGTGAACATATAAATACAGAAAGCATACTTGGATAGGATTTTTTTGGTGGAAACAAATGCTGAAATAAGAGGACAGATCTATGGAATGAAATTTTGGGTTGGAGTGCAGTACCAAATGTCACACTGAAAACGAACCCTGTCTTTCCTTTTGTGTTATTCCACTATGTGTTTATGTACCCTTGTGTATTTGTCTTTTTCCTGTCTTTACGTGTTTAGCTAATAAGATTTATGTTGTAGAATTTTTCAAATACTATGTTATTTTCTTTGTAAAGATGTTTAGACATTATTTATTCTGTTCTGTTTTAATGCTCATGTGTGAAGTTGATGTTTCGAAAGTTATTCTGATCTTTTATGTAGGTACTCATGTCATAATTCCTGTAACACTGATGTATATGTTATTTCGATTCTTTTGTAAAGCCTGTACTACAAATGTTATCTGTATTGTTATGTTCTTTAATGATGTATTTTGTACCTTTGTAATTGTATTCTTATGTTATAAAATTGTAATTGACACCAGTTCATCATATTATTAACTTGTAAGTTACATTTCACTGCACACGTTTCTGTTGGTCATAGTATATGGACAATATGTGAGAAGTAGGGACTGTTAGTGCTTGCACGTGTGTTAATAATTCAGCAAGGGACTGGGTAACAACATTGCTGGTGCTAAGGACAATTCCAAAAACTTTGTGAGTGCACAAGTGGTGGTTATGGACTTGCTATATTATCCGCAAGACTCTTCAATGGTGATTGTGCACCAGCACAGTAACAACAGATGGCTGATGCCCATCTCTACAAGGACTACCGTGGGTCTGCATCTTTGATGACCCACCAATACCGTTATTTCTACAAGGACTACAGTGGGTCTACACCTTTGCTGATTCACCAGTACCATTATTTCTACAAGGACTGCAGTGGGTCTGCACCTCTGGTGGCCCACCAATACCACAATCTCTACCAGGGCTACAGTGGGTCTACTCTGTGATGACCTACCTACCAATATTCTTCAAAACTTCGAATGACTCTGCTGTGGGTTTGCTCTCTTGCTCAGGTCCATTACCTGTCTGCATGTCGAAAGTCAGCACTGTCTTTCCGTTGGAAGGACAACACTACTTCTTCAAGACTGCATGGAAATCCACTACTTCTGTGTGCATTTTCTTTTACTGCTCAGACTTTGAGAAAAACACTGCAATTTTACTGTGATGAATGATCAGGACTGTCTTTATGGACTGTGAGAAAATTTTAGCTTTTGACCAACATTATATCAATAAGTGTGTGCATCTGATTTCTTTGTTATCGTAATTATGAAATTTTTTTTCAAATCTGTATTGGCCACTGCTCAAAACAATTTGTAAAATTTTTTTGGTGGGGAGCATGGGGGCTATGTAAGTAGGCTGTTTATGTTCTTATATTGGTAACGCCACCGCCACCTAGCGCTCTGTATGAAAATCACTGGCTGTGCTGTGTGCAGTCTGTGGCTGGTTTGCATTGTTGTTGGTCATTGTAGTGTTGGGCAGCTGGATGTTAACAGCGCGTAGCATTGCGCAGTTGGAGGTGAGCCGCCAGCAGTGGTGGATGTGGGGAGAGAAATGGCAGAGTTTTGAAATTTGTAAGACTGGATGTCATGAACTGCTATGTATATTATGACTTTTCAACACTATTAAGGTAAATACATTGTTTGTTCTCTGTCAAAATCTTTCATTTGCTAACTATACCTATCAGTAGTTAGTGCCTTCAGTAGTTTGAATCTTTTATTTAGCTGGCAGTAGTGGCGCTCGCTGAATTACAATAGTTCGAGTAACGAAGATTTTTGTGAGGTAAGTGATTTTTGAAAGGTATAGGTTAATGTTAGTCAGGGCCATTCTTTGTAGCGATTACTGAAAGTCAGATTGCGTTGCGCTAAAAATATTGTGTGTCAGTTTAAGCACAGTCATGTATAATTTTTCGACGTTTCAAATCTTACGATATAAACACATTAAAAGGGACAGAGATTGAAAGAATATCAGCAACTACTGGTCTGAAATTATTGAAACAGTGAACAGGGTAGCATCTAAAACCGTAGGCAAACGAGAGGTCAGGTAAGTTGTGGTCAAGTCAATTGCGCAGGCATATATTTAAGAGAGAAGGTTGGCTGGATAGAGGTGCTTAGAAAATATGAATGATCAGAAGTTAAAAGAAGGATAAGGAAGGAAATGGCCACTACATTAAGACAGGAGAATGGGAAATATTACAAGGAGCTAATAGAAGAAACCGAAGACGACTGTATTTATCATAGAACAAGATAAATATACCAACAAAGAAACGTAGGAAAAATGAAGCATTTATTAAAGACACACGGTGACGATCCTCACGAATGAAACTGATGTAGAACCATGATGGCCAGAGTACTTATCAGAATTTTAAACTTTGGTAAGATTATTGAGTCACTTCCAAGTGAGGTACCAGATGCGACGGACAGTAAACCAGAGACCTCCAATGAATGAGAATTACGGCAAATAATCAGAAACCTAAAAAACAAAAAGGCTTTCAGCTAAGATCAAAATGCAGGAGAGCTAATAAAGAATGAGGATCCTTACTAGTTAAAGTAATTACGAAGCTCCTAAAGAATGTTTGGGAGTACGAGTATTAGCGATTGCCTGACGAGTGGAAAATGGCCGTAATCTGCCCTATACTAATAAAGAACGAACCCCTAGTATGTGATAATTACAAGGGGACTGCACTCCTTCATGAAAGCTACAAAATTCTGTGTCGATGTCTACTGAAAAGAATGACCCCAATTGCAGAAGGAATTATAGGGGTATAATCAATGTGATTTCAGAAAGAATATATCAACTTTAGACCATCTTATTAACAGAGAAAGGTTGGAGCATAACGCTGATATTCACATGGTTTTCGTGGCTTCAAAAAAACTTATGACAAATTCGGTAGAGCACTTGCCCAAGAAAGGAAAAGATCCCGAGTTCGAGTCTCGATCCGGTACACGGTTTTACTCCGCCAGGAAGCTTCACATCAGCACGCACACCGTTGCAGAGTGAAAAATGCACTCCCTAAATGTGTTTCCTGCCATCCAGTGCACATGAATTCCTCCACATTTCTAAATGGTCGTCTCATCCTTTTTGGCAATCGCAGATTAATTGTCTGTCGGTCAGACAGAGAGAAGTGCCATCTACTGTGTTTACTCTCATTTGCGGAGGACATTAACGTTCAGTGTCTAGCCGACAACGAGGTCATTAAAGATGTAGCACAATCTCGGATTAGGGAAGGATGAGGAAGGTAATCAGCTGAGCCCTTTGAGAGGAACTATCCTGGCATTTGCCTGAAGCGATTTAGGGAAATCATGGAAAACCTAAATCAGGATGGCCGGACGTGGGTTTGAACCGTCGTCCTTCCAAATGGGAGGTCAGTGTCTAAGCACTGCGTCACCTCGCTCGGTATATTCATTTGAGGAAAGCTCTCCTTGTTAAGAGTACGTCCCACAGAGAAACTCAGATCATAAGAGACAGGCCAAACTCAATGCTGAAGAAGGGCAACCAAGGTGATTCTTCGTTTGATGGGTACAACCGATCCCATCCCTTGTGAAGTTCCGTACCTTGTCTGACAGCAGCAATTAAGTATCACTGTTGAGTTACTTTAGTACTTTCTTCGATAAGAATAGAAACTGAAGTTGAGACTCAATGTATCTCCAGGAAAATGTAATAACACCAGATCAATAGATTTAGTACTTCTGCTTATTTCGATTTTGATGTCAGATAAAGACGTCCACAGGAAGATAATTTGTGCAAAACGATGACTTATCCATATAAATTGCCAACCGGCCTGCATCTCAACCACTGAAATTACCTGCTAAGCCTGACTTAGACTTTCAGCAGCAATTGTAGCAATAGCCATAAATGCTCGACTCCTCAGATTACATGACGTTATACCCTACCAACTATCACCCCTTTAGGGACCCTAAGGTTGTAGGTCGCCGAAAAGCAGCAAGCCGCCTAGTATATCCCTTTTCATTTAAAGTGAAAATAACACTCTATGTAGCGGGTAATGAGAGGGCAGAATACAATAAGGTCTGTAAAAGCGAAGTGGACTGCAGTGACTGACTTATAACTTCAAATCTTAACTACTTTTAACATGGTGTGGGTTTTATTTTCGTTTCACATTTGAGAGTGAGTAGAAACAGGGCAGAACACTGGATATGGGACAGGCACACCAGTGTCCAACGTAACGAGAAAAGTGGCATCTGGCATCTGCACAGGTAGGCAGCCTAAGGTATTGTCTTCCTGAAAGTTGCCTCACCGAGTGAGTTCCAGGGAACCGGAGCTATTGTGCGTTTATGAGCCACCCTCAGCCCAGCAGCCAAGCAGAGGTGAGGGCAGGAACTTTTTCAGTGAGGCGCCGATGCTTTCCTGTGTTCTGAAGAGTTCCTTCAGCAGATACGAATCTTACACTTTTCAAAAGAAACAGGACTTGCGAAACAATAAAAGTCTAGCCTCATGAGCAGTTTCTTCTATTTTTTTTTTTCAGTGTACATCAAATGCGAGACTAGTTGCTGGGCACGATTGGTAAAAATATTTGTGGCGTCACAAAAACAGAGCAGAAGGACTAGCTTTTTTGAGAAAGAAGGATGAATCGGAAAGTCATGTATTCTTTTAACGCAGCGCACTTCGTTGGTAGGATTTTTGTGCAAGAAGGAATCACGCCACTGGCCAGCTCAGTGTTCTTATTCAGTGATTGCCAGGCATGCCCTGTTTGGCGGAAAGAAAAGAGCATGCTGTACGATTCAGCTAGAATATAGAGAGTCGACTGTGGGACAGAACCACAGACAGATCAAAGAGTTCATCCAGAGATGAGGAGGTGTGAATCTGGTGCACTCTTAGCAGCTGACTGGGGTCCAGACTTCGGGTTGGTTGAAGCAGGACCCTCACCCGGTGCCACGCAGATGCTACAAGAGAGGCGTTGTGTATCCCAGAGAGGTTTACTACCGAAATTTCAAGAAAACACTTTATTTGAAGAGCCGAGCCACGTGTTATTTCATACCACAAACATCTCGCAAAATTACTACGGCAAGAAAATTCGATAAATTATAGGTAATGCAGAGGCTCACCGACAATCATTCTTCCGACGCGCCATTCGCGACTAGAACCAACACTGACTCAAAGGAAGGCCTCGGCGCTTGTTGGTGACGTCACGTCAGCTGGGCACGGCGAACCCCAGGTCTTTTGCAGGCAGAAATGCCTGGGCGTGCTTATCACTATAAATCTCTTATTTTTGGACAAAATGTTTGGTATTGTTTTGGATTCTGCAGTTTTATTTAGATGAAAGATTTTCTTACTATCGTAAAGCTACAAATGAAGATCATAGTTCTGTATTACTGAATCCTGTCGAAACAAACGTAGATCAATATGAGAAGATGCTTTGCCCCATTGCAATCTTCGGAAACTTTACATTCAAGTAACTACATTTACTTGATCCATTTTGCTATCGAAACTTACCCCAACCCCATACAATGAACTCGTTTCTTTTATTTATTTTCGTTCGACATAGTCACTGTAAATGTGAACTAATTTACATGTGTAAATGTCCAGCTGTTGTCAGTCATTAGATTACAGTCGTTTTCAACGAAAGGAATTCTAAACAGGAAACAAAATAGCTTCATACATCGAAAATACTGCTGATACTGCTGAGCTTAAACTTTTTTTAAACATGCGCATTAGAAAAGATAAATATTCCCCTCTTGCAACTGAAAGGAGGAACTTTATAAGATAAAAAAAATTTATTTGATAAAACAAGTATCTCTCTTTTGCCTCTTCTTCTGTCCCCACCCTCTCCACCAACGTGTACAATCGCAAGATATTTCATTAACATTCAGTGCTTCTCACCCTATAGTCAACCAAGATACCTAAAGAAGAGCACCAATATGTTCACAGTTTCTTGTAAAAGCAACCCAGTAGAAACGTAACTTACGCAGATTTACAAATAAGGTAAAGAAGCACGAATTCTGTTGCTGCTGGACCATGAAGTTGTTTTTGTATGTCAATCCTTAAAATAAGTGGAAATTTAAGTTCAGGAGTACACTATTTGTTAAGAAATGTAATGAATTGCACAATTGATTGATTGCAGATATCTCTCAGAACAATGTTTGCTGGTCAACTACCGCCAATATTTTCACATTTTCCTGTGTTAGGGCGGGAGACACCACCATTATGAGTATGCCTGCAACAGACCTGGCGTTCGCCGTGCCTAGCTGACGTGACGTCACGAAAAAGCGCCGAGGTCTTCCTTTGAGTCGGTTTTGGTAGAACACGGTAATGGTATCAGAAATGCTCTCCGCCACACACCGTTAGGTGGCTTACGAAGTATGATGTAAACGTACTCAGTGCCCAAAGAACACCAACAATAAAAATGTCTACACAGTCTTATCCTATAGTCGAGTCGCTGTCATAAGATCCCTAGCAATTTCAGTGGGCTGGGTGCAGCAGCTCCACGTGTCTGCTGCAACAAATCACGATACGCGATTTTGTAAACGCCCTATGGTAAGACCTCACTGTAGCCGGAGCTCTACAGACGGCTATTGTTTCCGCCTGCAAGCGTTCAGAGCTGGCAACACCGTCAGCAGCTGTCAGAGATCAACTTACACCGACTGAACTCGAGTGGGTCTCGCTGTCCTGATCTGCTGTTGCAAACGATAAGTGATCAATAAAGTTAAGATTTTAACCGCATACGGAACCACTTTCTTTTGGGAACAGTCTGTATTTGTATCTGGCAGCGGCTGCCCCCTCCCCCCCCCCCCCCCCCAACTCAAGCACGCGTCGTCAGTTCCGGAGGCTGTGGCCCTCCTAAGTGAGTCGCTATTTCCGACCCCCCGGCGGGAGGGCCGGTGACAAAGTGATGTGGGGAATCCCCGGCCGCTAATTCAGTCGAGGGCGCAGGGGAAGCTGCCTGGAGCGGCGACAGCGCCAGCGTCTATTTGTGGGCGACGCGGCGTCTAGACTCCAGACAACGGCTGGAGCCGAGCTCTGCGGGCCGCGTTTTTCCGACCTCCGCCCCTGAGAGCCACACCTCACGTCCTCGACGTTCCCGCCCAAAGTGTCGCGGTGGATAGGAAGACCCAGCCAACTTCATCACATGTCGGTCAGCCTGTTGTTTTCCCACAGCCACATGCAATAGACATGTATAACAAATTAAACCTGCCGGTATAATTATGTGGCATACTGAGAAATTATTGGTTTAAAACAGTCTTGGTTGCAATTTTTTTTTTTTTTATTTTTCAACGACGCGTTTCGCCTTATTTAGGCATCTTCAGGTTATCTTTACTAGATGGACGCGAGAGGCACCAAGATCTGCATAACGCGTTCCCGTTCACAGGAGCGAGTAACAGTAAGATGGGGGCTCAGGTAGTAAGCATAAAATGCGCCACAGCGTCGTGTGCCAGTACTCACTCCTGTGATCTTGCAGATCTTGGTGCCTATCGCGTCCATCTAGAGAAGATAACCTGAAGATGCTTAAATAAAGCGGAACGCATCGTTGAAAAAAAAAAAAATCTAAAATTGCAACCAAGAATGTTTTTAACCGATACTGTTAAGCACTGGTTTGCTGTTATACCACATATGGACTGGAAGAATTTCTATACTGAAAAATGTTTATATTCTTGGACTCTGTATGGTAGACTTGATGAATTATCAAGTAGGCCGGCACGTGTGACCGAGCGGTTCTAGGCGCTTCAGTCTGGAACAGCGCGACCGCTACGATCGCAGGTTCGAATCCTGCCTTGGGCATGGATGTGTGTGATGTCCTTAGGTTAGTTATGTTTAAGTAGTTCTAAGTTCTAGGGGACTGATGACCTCAGATGTTAAGTCCCATAGTGCTCAGAGACATTTGAACCATTTTTTTATAAAGTTATTTTTTGTATAAAACAAAGCAGGCTCTCTCAGAGCCCTTCTTGCGACCCACTTCTTCTGCCTCAATAATACAGAACGTCACCACTTTTGGTACCTCTAAGTTAAATGTGAATTATAACGTTAATATTGGGTTATATGAATTCATACCTTATTGAAGTTGTACCTTAATCATCATTAATTATCTATACAGATTTCAGCAGCTTAATTCCGCTGAGAAACGAATGTTTGTTGTTGCGATAATTACGCGCCCACAGCGTGCTATCTCATGTATATTAGGACCTATAGTTATTCTTGCTGTACACTGCGTCATAGCATTGTACTGCATATTAACACGGTCCGCCATCAGCCAACTTATCGCTCGCCTACAGCGGTATCTGCGCCTGCTTGTATCACAACAGGAAACTTAACAGGTAACACAGCGCAGATTCAGGTTCGATAAGGAACATGATTACAAAAATAGGAGCACGGGTACGCTACTACGAGCAGCATAGTGAATGCATTATTGTAGCCAAGATAGACACCAAGCCTACGCCTACCACAGTAGTACAAGTTTATATGCAAACTAGCTCCGTAGATGACGAAGAAATGTATGATGAGATAAAATAAATTATTCGGGTAGTGAAGGGAAACGAAAATTTAATAGTCATGGGGGACTGGAATTCGATAGTAGAAAAACAAAGACAAGGAAAAGAAGTAGGTGAATATGGAATGGAGATAATGAATGAAAGAGGAAGCCGCGAGGTAGAATTTTACCCAGAGCATAAGTTAATCATAGCTAACACTTGGTTTAAGAATCATGAAAGAAGGTTCTATACGTGGAAGAGGCATGGAGACACTGGAAGTATTCAGATAGGTTATATAATGGTAAGAAAGAGATTTAGGAGCCAGGTTTTAAATTGTAAAACATTTCTAGGGGCAGATGTGAACTCTGACCACAATCTATTGGTTATGAACTGTAGATTAAAACTGAAGAAACTGCAAAACGTTGTTAATTTAAGGAGATGAGATCTGGATGAACTGAAAGAACCAGAGGTTGTAAAGAGTTTCAGAGAGAGCATTAGGAAACGATTGACAAGAACGGGGAAAAGAAATACTGTAGAAGAAGAATGAGTAGCTTTGAGAGATGAAATGGTGAAGGCAGCAGAGGATCAAGTAGGGAAAAAGACGAGGGTTAGTAGAAATATTTGGGTGACAGAAGAGATACTGAATTTAATTGATGAAAGGAGAAAACATAAAAGTACAGTAACTGAAGCAGACAAAAAGGAATACAAACGTCTCAAAAGTAGCTAAGCAGGAATGGCTGGAGGACAAATGTAAGGATGTAGAGGCATATATCACTCGGGGTAAGATAGACACTGCCTACAGGAAAATTAAAGAGACCTTTGGAGGAAAGAGAACCACTTGCATGAACAACAAGAGCTCATGTGGAAAAGTAGTTCTAAGCAAAGAAGGGAAGGCGGAAAGGGCGAAGGACTGTATAGAGGGTCTATAGGAGGGCGATGTGCTTGAGGACAATATTGTGGGAATGGAAGAACACGTAGATGAAGATGAAATGGGGGATATCATAAGGCATGACGACTTCGACAGAGCACTGAAAGACCTAAGTCCAAGCAAGGCCCCAGGAGTAGACAACATTCCATTAAAACTACTGATAGCCTTGGGGGAGCAAAATGGAAACTACTGTTAAAATCAAAAGTGTTTTGTGTGGTACAGTAGCTACACCTTCCAGCCACTACATAGTCACCGCTCCGACTAAGACATCTGTCGTAGCGTTGTACCAACTAACACCCTCGTCATAGCAGGAAGCCGGCTGTGCTTTCCGCCAATTCCCTGCGCGGGCATACTAGAGATACTGTCCAACACATATTTGCAAAGCTTCATCGGATTTCAGCAGTGGTTTCCATTTCGTGACCGATCGGAACTTACTTTCAAATAGCCCTCGTATGTAATCGACAAGTAGGAGATCAAAAATATCTGGCAGTCGGGTAAGGACAATGTTTCGAGCGTCTGTTTGCTTTAAGATGGATGGTTGGCGTAGCCTCCCAGTTTTGTTCGAGCGCCGCTCGCGTATGGATGTGGCACAGGAGTTGTGCGAAGTCAGCGACCTACCACTTTAATCCGCGATAGCAGTTAGTAAGTATATTTGAAACACACTCTTTTTCTTGTAGTTTTTTTCCACTCTTATTCTTTTAGAAGATATCAGCATACGAAATTTCGTTACATTTTCAGAAACGATATGGATCAGAGGCAAGAAGCTCCAATTCTACATCTACATCTACATTTATACTCCGCAAGCCACCCAACGGTGTGTGGCGGGGGGCACTTTACGTGCCACTGTCATTACCTCCCTTTCCTGTTCCAGTCGCGTATGGTTCGCGGGAAGAACGACTGTCTGAAAGCCTCCGTGCGCGCTCTAATCTCTCTAATTTTACATTCGTGATCTCCTCGGGAGGTATAAGTAGGGGGAAGCAATATATTCGATACCTCATCCAGAAACGCACCCTCTCGAAACCTGGCGAGCAAGCTACACCGCGATGCAGAGCGCCTCTCTTGCAGAGTCTGCCACTTGAGTTTATTAATCATCTCCGTAACGCTATCACGGTTACCAAATAACCCTGTGACGAAACGCGCCGCTCTTCTTTGGATCTTCTCTATCTCCTCCGTCAAACCGATCTGGTACGGATCCCACACTGATGAGCAATACTCAACTATAGGTCGAACGAGTGTTTTGTAAGCCACCTCCTTTGTTGATGGACTACATTTTCTAAGCACTCTCCCAATGAATCTCAACCTGGTACCCGCCTTACCAACAATTAATTTTATATGATCATTCAACTTCAAATCGTTCCGCATGCATACTCCCAATTCGGGGAGACTGAGAATGTGGGAGGTATTCCTGACTCGAATTCTAGCAATGAAGACGATGTTCTGGAAGGGCATGACTGTCAGTCTGAGCCAGAGCAGTATGAGTCTGGGCAAGAGGACGAAGTTCTAGGTGAGACAACTGAAAACAGTCCTGGATTTGCCTGTGATAAACTTTCCTGGAGATGAAGGCAGAATTTTCGTTTCTTTTTACATTCATGTGACCATAAAAAAAGTCTTCAAGAAGTCCGTCTCTCAAAATAAAAGAAGTTCTTGACATTCGTCTGATGGAAAGTGAGCCATCAACCTCGGGAATGGCACAGAGGAGTTCCGTGGCTCGCCGCTGTGACTGCGGAAGAACACGAAATATTTAGTACTCGATGAGTGTGTAATCAGTTTATTTGACTTAATCAATCTAAGATCGTCCGTATACGTTGTTCCAAAAACTATTGTTACATTAGTAGTTTTTAGCATATGTATCATTTAACCTCAACCAAAGCCAATACCGTCATTTTTGTTAAATTGTAATATACCACCAATATTTTGTTGTTTTCCGAAATACGTTTACTTTTTTTGATAACTTTTGACAAACATTATGATATGATAAAAAATCCAAGAAAAAATTTTCGAACTTCAATTTCTTCTTTTCTTTATCTGATAGAACAGCATAAGCAGATAATCGATGCGACCGCTTAAGTTTTTTTTTATTGCGCGCCTGTAGGATTAATTCTTAAACTACGTTTGTTTGTTGTTTTCGTTTATATGTCAGTTTTTGCGTCCCTTTCTTCGTCTGCGCCTTTGTTGGCGTCCTGTCTCGCCATGCTCTCGAGCTGCCTATCCCCAACAAAACAACAAAAACGACAAATTCATTCTGAGCACCGAAAAATGTTTTGGAATCGAAAGGGCGCCCCCACATTAACTGCACGCCTAGACGAGACACCATAAACTGGTAGAGTGGCCTTCACCGATTCGGCTTACACGAATTCGGCATCTATCTGCTGGAGGGAAACCAAAAACTCGAATTCGGTATATCTTTTAAATCACAGACTCCGAACGCAACACACGTATTTGGCAACTTCTAGCTGCTACCGTTATTTGAAATGATTTCAAAACAGCATTGAAAACAGCAGTACAATGAAAGAGATATCAATGGAAACATTTTATTTAACATTACACATACTAAAATATTTCATGAAAACAAATTAATTTATTTTGTACGCCCATTCTCAATCTGTGGCTGCTTTGTATGATACGCGCTTTACAAAATCTGCTTTGCTAAATTCACCACTTTTTATATAGTAACTCTAATTTTTGTTGTATGAAAGCTTGCCTCTTTTTGGCGTTTACATTCGTTATGCTGATGTGGGAATTTTAGGCAGAATTAATTCTTATGTACGTATCGGACTGTGCATGTTTCAGACTTTCCAAAATTTGAAGATATTTGGGTGGGGGGTCTCACACGAAACATTGAATCGAGAATGAAAACTCTCACAAGCGTTCATAATCCACGACAAGGCCCAAATTTGTAGAGGAAACAACGCATATTCTTCCTCACCGATTAGTTTTCCATAATGTTATCTGCAAACTTCGTGAGTTTTTAGTCTTATGGCTATATACTGACCAGCTCGCTAACAACATTAGGAACATTTTGGGTGCTTCAGTGAATAAATCCAAAAGTGTAGTGCAGCCATTGTCCTTTTTCGCTGTTCTGGGCTTTGTACAACGATGACAAACCAAGCTTTTGTATTTTTCGACATCTGAGACGTACAGAATAAAATATTCTTTCTGCAAATTTAAAAGACAAAAGCTTTTTTTGTGATAAGGTCTGTGACGTAAGCAATGATCGCTATTCCTGGTAGCTCTAAGCAGAAAGGGCGTCAAAGTCGCGTTGTATAAGATAATTTTAGGAATAAAAAGAGAAATTAAAAAAAATGCACGCGAAGTACGTGAAGTATACTGAAAACATCAACTTGAAGTGCGAGTCTGTGTGGTGGAGGAACATTTGCGATGAGAGAATTCAGAACCGAATATACAAAACATCCGTTGTAATCGAGAATCATTTGTCCATTTTACATATATTGTGTTTTTACTTCACGGGTATTTTCCCAGATTCGCAAATACATGACGATAACAGCGAATCACGTTGGGAAGTTTGTCGACAGTGCTCTCTTTTGCAGTTGTTTCCTAAATTGTAAGCTCTCACAGGTGGATTTTTCGAAGTCTGTGACCAACGCTTTTGGTTTAAAAGGCAATAGTCTTGTCCCGCATTCATCATGAATACATTTCAGAATACTGAGAAACGTTTTCACCTTCGTATCTTTCATAAGGATGAATACTATTGGCATGTAATAACATCCAGAATAACAATGTGTTGTAAATAGCTGAAGAAAATATTTTCGTGCATATTGAAAAGTACCACCCATCAATATAATTTCCTACTGATGTAGAAATTCTAGATTTGAGTCGATAGAAAAAATATCATGCCATTTTCTATATCGTTACAGAGGATAAAAGTTTCACTTGTTGTTGTTGTTATCTCCATCTATGAAAGACAATCTGAATTCCACGTAGATTTTGGCAGTTTCGGTATACTCCTCAAACGAGCATGAGTAATGTTAATGTGTGTATACTCTGCACACTTTATGACAGTTTTTAATTCAAAGCTTCGCGTTTTCTTTTAATAGAATTTCATAACATTCTTCTGTTTATTGAGTATTGTGGGACAGGTAAGTGGTCATGCCGGCCTTCCAAACGCGAAAATAGGGTTTCACTACCTCTTTCGGACAATTTCACAAAGCACAGAGACCAGTTACCGGAGCATAGTCATCCGCGTTCTCCAGATACTAAAAGCCAACGCAAATTAAATTTACATTACCGTGATTACTATGAACAGGTAGAAAAATATATCTATTTGCCGTATTGTTCTATTCGATAACCTTAATTTGAAGACCACTGTGAAACACTATATAAGCCTGTACAGACGCTAGCCACTTAATGGCAACCACGGAACCGATGAGGTATGTTTACAGCCAGAAATTCCATCTCTGGTGAGTCATTCAGGGAGTCAGGCCCTTCTGCTACCTAAGTGCGGAGCTGCCGGATTCGAGTGAGGAATTAATTACCTGAAACTTTTCCAACGCCCTTCCTGTGCTCATTAAAAGTTGTCGAATTCAAGTGTGCCCCACCGATTACACCACGCAGCTCGAAACAAAGGACATGGATTGTTGCCTAGTAAATTATGTTTCTCCGCGATAAGACTCGCCCGTATTCTGTTGGCTTGGCGAACGATTTGTTTCCGCTGTTTAGGTGGGAAGCTTTTTAACTTCCGCCTTATAGACCGGACATGGCCCCGAGTGATTATCATCTTTTTCGCAAACTGAAGGACTTATTGGGAGGAAAGAGCTATGGAAATGAATATGAACGGAAGGAGGACGTTCGTGACTGCCTCAACAACTTGATGGCAACTTAAGAGGGGGTACTAAAAAAAACCGGGATGACATTGCCATGGGTGAGTTTGTGTAGTACGCATTTCTCCCGCTAGGCGTGTATAGCTCACCTCATTGCCAATTCAGTGCCGCCTGTGTTGTCGACTTGGCTTGCTCTATTCAACTACAGTTACTGTTTATGCTAGAACTGTTTTGTTCTTGTTTCGTTTTTTTGACGGCAAGTTTAAGTGAACAACGTGAAGCTGTGAAGTTTTGTTTTCTCCTCTGTAAAAATGCTGCTGAAATTGTTTTAATGTTGAAAACAGCTTACCAAGATGACGCTAAGGGAAAAACTCAAGTTTATGAGTGGTTTGCTCGAATTAAAAATGGCGACATGTCAATTAATGACAAACCGCGTTCAGGACGTCCATCAACTGCCCGAAACGATGAAAATATTGAAAAAGTTCGAGAGCTTGTGCTCAAAGACCATCTATGGACAATTGATTAACTGTCATAAAGTACTGGGTTATCGTTGAGCACGATTCAGCAAATTTTAGCGGAATATTTGGGAATGAAAAGGGTTGCTGCCAAGTTTGTTCCTCAGGTTCAGACTGCCTGTCAAAAGGAACATCGAGATGAAATATGTCATGCTTTGAAACAAAAACTTGAAACTGATGCAGATTTCCCTTCCGAAGATCATCCTTGGTGGTGATTTATGGTGCTATGGTTACGACCTAGAAACAAAGCAACAGTCAAGCCTATGGAAGACGTCATCGTCACACCGTCCAAATAAATGCCATCAACTCAAACATCAAAACAATGCTTTCTTTTTTTATGCAAGAGGGCTTACTTCATTCAGAGTTTGTTCCCCCAGGTCAGACCGTCAATCAAATTCTTTATTTAGAAGTTTTAAGAAGATTGCGCAACAGTGTTCGTAAAAAAAGTCCCGATTTGTGGCAGATGGGAGACTGGTTCCTCCATCACGCCAACGCATCTACCTACACACCTACACACACGATTGGCTGCCCTATGCACCTTACTCGCCTGATCTGACTCCGTGCGACTTTTTTTATTTCGTAAGTTATGTTGCATTCTAGATATTTAAAATATTTAATTTTTCCAAGATTTTGTTACTAAAGACTAATTCGTTGTCACTGGCTGTCTGCCCTGAAATACCATCAATTGATTTATCTGCCGACAACGTTGAGTTGTAACCTGAGGCTATCTTCTGCTACTTCTGGACTCCCATCTGAAGTACATCTTCATTCCATCGAATCAGAGTTACGTCATCTCCGTATAAAATTATGTTTAGTCAAGTGTCACGATCTGAAGAAACTGCTTTAAGTACAACATTTTCCATTGGCTAGTAACTTCTAATAAAGTTGGAAAAATGCAGCACCCTTTTGGAACCCCTTTGTTTGTGTTCATTGGTTTTGTTGTTATATTTCCCGTATCTATAACAATTGCGGTGTTTGTGTATAGATTGTTAATAGCATATTTGAGGTGAGATGGATAACCTCGTTCAGCCATGATATTCCACAGCATCTCTCTATTTACACAGTTGAATACTTTTTCAAAATCCACAAAACAAGACGGGTTTCTCTATTGGTTATCGTCTCTTTTCTATAATTTATTGCAGTGTAAAAGCGCTGTCAATAGTTGTTCGTTCATTTCTAAAACCTGATTATTCAGGTTTAATTAAACTGTATACAGGAAAAAGAAAGTGAAACTGAATTGTACATAAGAAAGAAACTGAAGTGCAGTTAGCAATAAATTACAAATGTAACAGCAGGTTTATGAGATTCATTAATTTTAAGTATTAGGAGGCCACTCTATTTTGTCATCAACAATTTTTTTGAGCTTGGGAGACCAGGTAGTGGCTGCCATTCTAATACGTTTGTCCAAGTCTTCATCAGACAGTCTATACTTGTATTTATGAAACTCGTACTGAAAAATAAACCTCTTACAGATATGCAGAGATGAACATTGCTTTCTCTTTGAGACCAACATTGAACCAAAATTGCTTATTTTTCTTTGGGAACAAGACGAAAATATTTTCAGAGCCTGAAGAAAGCGATTTTGTAGATATTTTTAAATCGGTCAGTTCCAACTCCACTGTAGCGCTGTCTTCAAGAACATCTAAATGCTCCATGACACAACTAGAGAACTCTTCAGCACCAATCTCTATAAAAGGAGATTTGGCCATCTGTGCAACAACTGAAATGCTTTTGAAATCGTGGAAGCGTTTGTTGTACTGACTTCTCATATCTGAAAGAATTTCAACGTATTGTTTACTGTTGTAAGGAGGCACTGAAGAATCTTGCTTGTCAAGGGTTTGTTTCAAACAGTGGAAGAGTCTGTTGCAGTTAGGATGAGATTTTTCCCCACAGTTCCAGATGCTTTGAGAATGAAGCAGAATCTGAAGTTGTTCTGTCAGTACCTTATCTGGAAGCTGCAACTTCAGGATTTTAAGTTTTTGGTGATTGTTAGAAAACCAAAATCCGGCATTCAAATCGAATCTTGGAGTTCACGGAAGGATTCGTCCCAGTCTTTCAAGAATTCTAATAAGGCAGGAAGGAACTGTAAAACTCTTTCTACTACGCCAGCGAACTTCCGTATAAAGCAGGAGATCGTCACACTGGATCTTTTCTGGCTTATCTTTCCTCTCCTTAGAGCAGGATCTAGTGCAAAATCCTTTTCAATCCTTTAGTGGACAGTTTTGAAGGGCTCTTTTTTCTCTACTGGTACACTTGCATAGCATAGCTAACACACAGATTTGTTCTTTACCTGGATAAACTTTTTTTCTGAACGCACCTTAATTGAATCCTAGCTTTGTATCAATGCGTAATTCAAGCTATCCAAGTTAGCACATACCTGATGTAAACACTAAAAACATCATGTGCACAACATCACGCGTATACAATCAGCTATGTGGCTGACAATGCAGAATTCTTGACTGAGAATAACAGTTGACTAGGAATGGAGAAACAAGCAACTGTTTCGAGTGTGATCGGAGCTCAGTTAAACAATCCAAGTTTGCCAACCTAGGCGGTACCGAGATCTACCAAAAACTTCCCCGCGGACTATTGGAAGCTTGCTATCGGCGGATTGGCTGTCAACTACGTGTTAACTCGTTCCATAATCTAGTATCTGTGGCTAAGTTTATAAAATAAGTAAACAGTTGACAGGTATGAAAGGATTTACAGTAAATTCCAGATTCTGCATTAGGACAAAACGAGTGGCTCGTTTTTATTAGCTTTTATATTCCCTTGAGACAAGTGAAGAAAATCGACTTTTGCTGCTCGCGTCATAGAAGGAGAGCACCGTTTCCACGTTGTCGGTGCCTGAATCTCCCAGAGCCGTAGTGACAGCGTCCTTCCATAGGATTTCCAGATGATCGAGCTGCGCGCTCGAGCGTAACATTCCGCTCGGAGCTACATCTAACCACAACGACAGGAAACAGGTACTCCTGTTCTGGCACGTGAAAGATAAGCTCCTAATTTACGTTTACACCTCAGAAACCACTGCTACGTATTGTGTTCAGTGTTCCACTTAACGTTAGTAATGCTTCTCTTTCTTGTGACGTTTAAGCTGATTAAGATTCGCCGTTTTTGGAAATTATAACGTTGCCAGTACCAATTCAGCTCGTTTACTGTATGCCATATTTAATGTTCCTGGTACACAACAAGATTTACACGCTCAGTGGACATTCGCGCGCCGGAGATCATCGCCATCAGTTTCTCGTGTGTGTGCCATCATGTTTGTGCTTTAGTGTGTTTCGCCGTCACGCTCCTTCGTTCACCTGTACCGTCTAATTCATCAGTGTCCGTGTGCAGTGCCAACAGTTTCTTTCGGTGTCTTCGCGTGTGAACGGCTACGTGTTCTTTGTTTATGTGTCTACTGTTTTTGCCCCACAATTTTGTTCTCTCTATTCTGTGACTCCATTGTTTTTTCAGTTGTTAAGCTTGTGGCTGAAGAGCAGCGTAATACGCTGCTGCCAGCCCACCTTATGTAAAGGTGCTTAAATGACAACAAAGAAAAAAAAACAAGATTATACGCTGCTTTTATTATTCCTTAAGTCGTTGTCTATCAGTAACGGTAATTGTTCTGCACCCTTTTAAATAACGGATGGAGCCCCTCCACGCCCACACCAACGTGGTGAGCAAACCAAAAGTTGTACTGTCACCTCCGTATAACATGTTAGTTTTTGAATCAGGAGTCACAGGATGCGGGCTGTGATGTTATACATGCGTCTGGGTAAGATTACTCTTTAACATGGTCCATCAGGAGATAGAAAGTGGACGAAAGCGATCGAAGGGCAGAGGAAAAAAAGTGCCAAGGCAAGCGCCAAGGCAAAAAGACCTCTGCGACAGTAGGACGGGTAGTGAGGGCAGTAGCGGCTTGCTATGTGCGACAGTGCTTGCAAGGTGTGGTTATGTTAGTGCGAGGTATCGTGCATCGTTACCTTTGTCGTTGCGGAAGTTCGCTGTAGGGCTTACTGCAGTTGTTGCGTCCCTGTAACAGTTCAAGGTCGTCACACGTTAGTGGGCAATCGGTCACAGATCAGCTCACAGTATAGGGGGTGTGTGTGTGGCTGGTTTGCGTGCTGTGTACAGTACGGTTTCCCTGCGGTTGGCTGTTTTTCGGCGGGTCGAGCATCTGGGGTTACCAGTAGTAGCTGTGTTGCAGGGGCTCGCCAGTACTGTCGTGTTAGCATGCTATGGATCATAGATGTTTAGTTTCTTGCCAATAGTGTCTCCATTCGCCGATATATCGAACAATAGAGCAGTCTGTATTATTAAGGACTGAACGTACATTTCAGCGCTCTTTTCTCAAGCTGCTATTTTGTACTGTTCTTGCCACTTCCTTTGCGACGTCTATTCATAGTTTCGAGACCTGTTGTTGTTTTCAAATAATGTACGTGAATGGCTTTGTTTGGCAATATATGACAATGTTTGTAGACAATACTCTTATTGTGCATCACATTATATGGTGATGGCGGTTCAGTATCAACGATAAATCACAATACAGACAGAAACATCATCATTGCATAGAACGACGTATGATATTCATCACATGACTTTATTCACACATATATTGTAGATCAAAATGTCTGATGTCGAATATACAAATATTTCCTCCAATTGTGACGTAGGCCACCCTTCCATTCTATAGCATCCGCCATTTATGGAGGCTCCAACCGGACTGCCTATAAGATCAGTCCTGTTATAACTTCGGACTGCTCTGCCTACGCTTTCGTAAACTGTGGTGAGTGACCGGGTGAAAGTTTTGGGCGCCAGCAGTGTGGTAACTTCTCAATTTTTAATGAAGAAGCAGGGAAACATTAACTGATTTTATTTTTGCTTGTCGCCCGGTTTTATAACAACTAAACCAAAACTCATTTCTTCAATGGTCGTGAGCAGAACGTCGGAGTAACAAAGGAGAACACAGATGGTACTTATTAAAACAGTTTTTTTAATTTATTTGCAATATATTCCATTAATTTGCAATATATTTGCAATATATTCCATTAAGGTATTCGTAATACATATGAATGTATTGTGTGTCTGTATGTGTGTGCATATATATATATATATATATATATATATATATATATATGTGTGTGTGTGTGTGTGTGTGTGTGTTTGTGTGTGTGTGTGTGTGTGTGTGTGTGTGTGTGTGTGTGTGTGTGTATGTGTGTGAGTGTGTGAGTGTACGTGGAGTGCAGTATAATGTTTGTATTGGATACGATGACGATGATGATGATGATGATGAGAGAAAGAAGAGGGCGAAACACCATGCCGGCACAGAGCCTACTGCACGTGAATAACACCAAGGGGGTTGCGAGGCTTAACGTCCCCATCCGACGGTCGGATCACCATCAGCCGGCCGCTGTGGCCGAGAGGTTCTAGGCGTTTCAGTCCAGAACCGCGCTGCTGCTACGGTCGCAGGTTCGAATCCTGCCTCGGGCATGGATGAGTATGATGTCGTTAGGTTAGTTAGGTTTAAGTAAGTGATAAGTCTAGGGGACTGATGACCTCAGATGTTAAGTCCCACAGTGCTTAGAGCCATTTTTTTGGATCACCATCAACTATGTCACGTGCCCTCACTTCATGAGACACTGAGGAGAGATCTGATGTTCAAACCAGAACATTGGCGCAAAGTCTGTTGATTGGGAACCCTAGCCACCACCTCTCTTCGCCTTGCCGGAAAAATACTGGCAGTGAAAATTTTTTCCACCACCAGGATTCGAACCAGCTTACCACAAGTTCAAAATGGTTTATTAAAACAACAAAAAACAAGAAACATAATTAGAGATAGGCAGTCAGAGCGCTTTGACTCACATACACGTTACAAATGAGTTCTTTGAAAGCTCTGCCTCGTCAGGTCTCACCAAATCGGCCGTGGCAGTGCAGCGTTGGCTGTTAGCGGGCGTCGTTTTGTTGCGGCGAGTATTTGGGCTGTTGTCTTGTCCTTGATCACTGCGAGCAGACAGAGGAATACTGTCGCCTTCAATGTTGTTGACAACGCAACAGAAACAGCTGGTAGCACGTAGCTTTAGTGTGATGATGACCACTGGCTGGTCGAAACTGGTAACAGATGCTCGTGTGATTGTGTCGAAAAATTGTAAAAGAGTGGCTTTCTATTCTTCCTGTGACAGAGAGAGAGAGAGAGAGAGAGAGAGAGAGAGAGAGATAGAGAAAGAAAGACAAGTGTGTGTGTGTCAAAAACTAGATCATATTATTCATTATGTACGGAAGTTTTTTGAATGATTTTAATTGTGAGACACTTACTTTCAATTTATAGTTACTGTTTTTTACTGAAATGACTGTGAGTTTCTTTTATGTGAAGGAGGACGCGATATGGGCGAGGATACCTCTGCTGGGAGGTACATTGTCCCCAGCCACATTAATGTGACTACCTGCTAAATGCCTGAATAACCAACTTTTGCAGTGCGAGCCTCTGCAAGATGCGCAGGAAGAGAGTCAATGATGTTGTGGAACGTACCTAAAGGGTTGCTGAGCCATGCCGATTACTACGCTGTGATCAGCTGCGCTAGGTTTGGCGGCTGAAGATCCGTGTCGCATACAGTTCATTGAAGGTGGTTCCAGGATTTTCGATTTGGTTTAAATGGGGGAGTTTGATTGCCAGAGGAGTACTGTAACCTTATCCTGGAGCTCTTCAAACAACGCACGTGCACTGTGAGGTTGTAATACGAGGTGCGACAATAAAGTAATGAGACTGATTTCCTTTGCAAGATGTGGCAACGCTTCAGTCTTGTGAAGGCACAATATCTTTGACCTTGGTCTATAAACTGCTTCTAGTCCAAGCGGCACTTCGACACAACTGCTCAGTCGTGAGTTGTGCTGTAATAAGTTAACACGTGTTTGTGTCTCTCGTCATGGAAATGGAACCGAATAATATTGCGCAAAGGTATGACACGACGGCAACTTACGGTAAGCTTCAGAAGGCTTTTAGAGAGGAGGTTATGTAAGAGCTCAAGTTTTTCGTTGGCGTAAAATATTTAGTGAAGGCAGAACGAATACTGAAGATCAAGACCGCAGGGGACGACCATTAACCTCACGGTCGGATGTCAACTTGGCCAGGGTGCGTGAACTCGTACGATCTGATCAAAGGTTATCTGTGAAAATGATTGAAGAAGAACTGAACATCAGTCAAGAAACGGTTCGTCAATAATAACTGAAGATTTAGTATGAGAAAGATTTGTGCGAAAATGGTCCCCAAAAATCTCACCCGCAACAGCGAGAAACACGGAAAAATGTGGCAGCCGATCTGTTAGAGCAAACGGAAGTGAATCCAGAATTGTTGAGCCGTGTTATCACTGGTGATGAAAGTTGGTTTTTTCAGTACGATCCAGAGACAAAACGCCAAAGTCCGCAATGGTGCTCAAAGGGATCACCCCAGAGCAAAAAAAGCTCGCATGTCAAAGTCTAAAGTGAAATGCATTCTAAGGGAATTGTTCATAAAGACTGGGTGCCTCCTGGACAAACAATTAACCAATATTACTACAAAGAAATTTTAGAAACACTTCGTAAAAGAGTTCTTCGTCTCCGTGCCAACATTGCTGATAATTGGACTCTGTATCACGATAATGCGCCACTCATACTGCTCTGTCAGTACAGCATTTTTTAACCTCAAAACAAATTTCAGTACTACCACAGCCACCTTATTCACAAGATATCGCTCCGTGTGACTTTTTTCTATTTCCAAGTGTCAAAACAGCGATCAAGGGACACCATTTTCAAACAACACAAGATGTCCAAAAAGCTGTGACGAGGGTCTTGGAGGATATTACAGAAGATGAGTTCCAGAAATGTTGCCATCAATGGCAGAAGCGCTGGACAAAGTGTGTGCAATCAGAAGGGTACTACTTTGAAGGAGACAACACTAAACTTGACTAAAACGGTAAGCAACATTTTTTTTTTCACATCAGTCTCATTACTTTCTTGTCGCACCTCGTATGTTGCATTGTCCTGCTGGTTTATTGTAATATTTCTGGCTTATTCAGCCATCATATTAGGCTCCAGGAAGCTATTCCCAGGGCAGTGGAGATGCAAGAAGCTTAGAGATGACGCAATGTGGGATGAGGTACCGGTGACAGATGCTAGATTCGGTACCATTGCCGTGAGACAGACTGCCTTCATGATGCTGCTGCTCTGTGATTGGCTGCTGTGTTCGGCGGTAGGGCGCCAAAACGTTAAACTTTGGTTGCTATTATTAATTAAACCTGTCATCCAAATTACTTCATTTTTTAGATAAACATCTCTCAACAGCCAGCTATCTATCAGTCATTTCAAAATTATTAAAATGAAAGTATTACTAAAACAAAAGACTGACGATGTTACTGCCGATGCACTTCGGTGGGGTTCGGGTCACGCCTTGCTGGCTTGGTGCGCGAAGTGTCTCGGGCAGTCCGGCTCTCCAGTTCTGACCGTTCCAGTAGACAGACATGTTGTCTGTGGTAGGATGTATTTCATGTTATTTTAGCCAGATACAATGATTGTGGCAAGATATGTTCAATACTTTGTGATCACGAATAGTTTCTCGTGTCTATATCAATAAAAACGCGAGTGGCATCCCAAATGAGTTATAGTTTATTCGTAGCAGCAGTTCCTTGCGAAGTTAATTTCACCCTCAAGAAAAAGAATCCACGACCTGCGTGCTGTTTTCTGCGCTGGGGACATCATCATCACGAAGACAGCAGGTTAGTGAAGTGTACAAGAACTTATGTATTTATGTATTCCACACAGGGCACTGGAAACAACTAGGCACCTCAAGTGTACTGCATGCACAGTACAAATGTGCTCAGTGACACGTCATCTGCACTAATTCCTTTTTCTTGCCGTAAGATGCCATCGTGAGGAGGAGAAACTAACTACATGTAGGGGTGAACATGGTCCACAAGGACAGAAGCATGCTTGTGTTCATCCATTGTGCCTTCTAGAATGGCAAGATCACCCGGGGAATGCCACGAAAACATTCCCCAGACCATAACGCTCCCACCTCCGGACAGGACCCTTATGTCGACTGTTGCAGAGTGTTTCAAGCCGTACACGCCAACGGCCTTCTGTCTGATGAAACCTAAAACGTTATTCGGTCCCCATCACGGCAATCCGTGGGCGTCCGGTTGCGGAACTGGCGTGCAAATTCCAGCGTTCGTCGCAAATGAACAGCAGTGAGCATGGGTGCTTGAACGACACCTCTGCTACAGAGGCCTACACGAATCAACGTCCACTGAACTGCCGTTGAGGAAACACTGTTGGTAGTGTAGTGTCACCGCAAGGCACCACACTTGCTCGGTTGTAGGCTTCAAACCGGCCGCGGTCCGTCAGTACACATCGGACCCGCGAGTCGCCACTGTCGACGCTAGCAGACCGAGCGCCGCCACTCGGCTGGTCTTCTAGTTCTAGAGCCGACGTTCATAGGAATGGTTCACTTGTTATAGCTTCAGAGATCTCATTTGCCGGGACGCTAGTTAGCATAGCCGTCGGCTAAGTCAGTAGTCGTTTAATGAACAAAGTAAGAGCATATGGACTATCAGACCAATTGTGTGATTGGATTGAAGAGTTCCTAGATAACAGAACACAGCATGTCATTCTCAATGGAGAGAAGTCTTCCGAAGTAAGAGTGATTTCAGGTGTGCCGCAGGGGAGTGTCATAGGACCGTTGCTATTCACAATATACATAAATGACCTTGTGGATGACATCGGAAGTTCACTGAGGCTTTTTGCAGATGATGCTGTGGTGTATCTACAGGTTGTAACAATGGAAAATTGTACTGAAATGCAGGAGGATCTGCAGCGAATTGACGCATGGTGCAGGGATTGGCAATTGAATCTCAATGTAGACAAGTGTAATGTGCTGCGAATACACAGAAAGATAGATCCTTTATCATTTAGCTACAAAATAGCAGGTCAGCAACTGGAAGCAGTTAATTCCATAAATTATCTGGGAGTACGCATTAGGAGTGATTTAAAATGGAATGATCATATAAAGTTGATCGTTGGTAAAGCAGGTGCCAGACTGAGAGTCATTGGAAGAATCCTAAGGAAATGCAATCCGAAAACAAAGGAAGTAGGTTACAGTACGCTTGTTCGCCCACTGATTGAATACTGCTCAGCAGTGTGGGATCCGTACCAGATAGAGTTGATAGAAGAGATAGAGAATGGAGAGCAGCGCGCTCCGTTACAGGATCATTTAGTAATCGCCAAAGCGTTACGGAGATGATAGATAAACTCCAGTGGAAGACTCTGAAGGAGAGACGCTCAGTAGCTCGGTACGGGCTTTTGTTAAAGTTTCGAGAACATACCTTCACCGAAGAGTCAAGCAGTATATTGCTCCCTCCTACGTATATCTCGCGAAGAGACCATGAGGATAAAATCAGAGAGATTAGAGCCCACACAGAAGCATACCGACAATCCTTCTTTCCACGAACAATACGAGACTGGAATAGAAGGGAGAACCGATAGAGGTACTCAAGGTACCCTCCGCCACACACCGTCAGGTGGCTTGCGGAGTATGGATGTAGATGTAGATGTAGATGTAGCTACGACCTAGCCAGGCCTCACATACAGTTTATGGTTCAAATGGCTCTGAGCACTATGGGAAAACATCTGTGGTCATCAGTCCCCTAGAACCTCGAACTACTTAAACCTAACTAACCTAAGTAAATCACACACATCCATGCCCGAGGCAGGATTCGAACCTGCGACCGTAGCAGTCGCGCGGTTCCGGACTGAGCGCCTAGACCCTCTCGGCCACAGCGGCCGGCTACAGTTTATGCATTCACAATTGATCTATTTGTGTGAAGCAATCAGAATTGTAAAGAAGTATTCTCAGTTCAGTCTATAACTACACTTGTAAATATTATTGTATAAAGTCAAGATAGACGTTCACTGCTGATACTGAATTAAAGCTAAGTAATTAATTGTATTCCTGTCTATTAACTTTCTAATCACCTAAGATGTTCCAGATACATCCCGTCAAGTACAGTTCATTGATCCTCACGTCAGCCTATGTGATCAACGCGTGCTCTTAATGGCCACCCTTTGTGATCAGGCTAAGAGTCAAATTGAGTGACTCCGGTGGGTCACCCCTTTTTCCATGAGACCCATAGCTCCACCTCATACATAACAAAATGGCGACGAGTCTCCTGCTAATTGGTTAACCGTGATACAAAGATAAAAAGGGTGTTTTTCTTGTCTTCTAACGAACTATACAGTTGGACGGATTATCGACGCAGGACGGACGAGTGAATGTGTGTGAATGTGGTTTGCGTAGCTCCCATAGTGCCCAGTTGAGTTTGCCCTGGTTTCATTTGTGCAATGGCTATGCCACAATCACCAGACGCACTGTCAGAGTTTTGCCCCTTGTAGAATCAGCAAACGCAGGCGTTACTGGATGCACTTGGACTGCTCGTCCAAGGTCAGCGTGAGGTACAACAAGATGCGGCCGCCAGCGCGCCACCGCTATTGCAGCCCCAGCACGCAGTAGCACCTCCGTTTCGAGCCTTTGATTCTGCATTGGAAAGATGGACGGAGTGTTCGCGACAATTTGACTTTCATCTCGCCGCCTACAGGATTCAAGGTAACGAGCGGCAACCTTTTCTCTTAGCGTGTGTCGGAGTGTCCACATATTGTGTGATAGTCAGGTTGTTTCCCCGACGATAAATAGCTACTTTGTCATATGAAGAGATTCTGTCAGCAATTGGATGCCTATTACAAACAGACTATTAATGTTGTGGCAAAGCGGTACCAATTTTTCCGGACAAGACGTGCAATGGGACAGACTAATCGGGAGCGGGTGACAAATTTACAAGGCCTCACTCGCGATTGCGCCTTTGAATGTCAATGTGGCCTCACGTACTCCGATACCATGGTATGTGACGCCATTGCACAGAACGTCTGATACACGTACCTGGCACTGAGGGAGCTGTAGGATATTTCCTGTGGATTATTTGGCAAAATGCCATTGCTTGCAATGGTACATCATGTCTTCTGAGGTCCAAATAACGCAAAAATTGACAGTAGCTGTTTGGAGACATGAAGCATGGTTTGATGGACCACAGTTTTGTCTCTTTTACAATGATGAGAAGCTTCGAGTCCACCGAGAACGTAAGAAGGCTGTGTCTAGAGGCTGAAGTTCAGGCTCATGTGACGTTATTGATGTTGTTTTCTGTACCATGACTCGGACCCACTGATTCAGAATATTGTGACCATGAACCAAGGTGTTTAAATACACATTATCAGTGACCAAGTGTTGCCTTTCCTACATTCCCATCATGAGTAAGCTGTGGACGCTACGTCTTCCAAAATCGCGACAGCCGTATTTACATGGCTGCAAGCTTACGTTGCTTGTTTGGTGAACGATCAGGCACTCTAATGTACCTCGACTGACCCATAAATCATCCGATCTTAATGCTACAGAACATTTCTGGGACTGGGACAGCAGGTAAAACGCAGCAACAGACATCTTCACAATTTTGTAGCTCTGTGAAATTAAATCATCATTGAGTGGTTTCAGCTGGGTATGACTAACCTGGAGAAACTTACAGACCCTCTTCCAAGCTGAACTGAACTAATTATAAAGGATAGAAGTGGCGTTAAGCATTATTAGCGTTATGTTTCATAGGGTACTACACACATCAAAAAAAAATTGCATTACCTCGGTCCCGAGAGTTACGGAACCTGTAGAGAAAATTGGAATAGAGATCAACATTATCATGATTTCCGCCCTTTTTACTGCTCAAGAAAACCACACATTACATGTTGTACCACCATACAGCGAGACCTTCAGAGGTGGTGGTCCACATTGCTGTACACACTGGTACCTCTAATACCCAGTAGCACGTCCTCTTGCATTGATGCATGCCTGTATTCGTCGTGGCATACTATCCACAAGTTTATCAAGGCACAGTTGGTCCAGATTGTCCCACTTCGCAATGGCGATTCGGCGTGGATGCCTCTATCCCAGGCATGTTCGATAGGGTTCATGTCTGGAGAAAACGGTGGCCACTCTAGTCGTGCGATGTCGTTATCCTGAATGAAGTAAGTCACGAGATGTGCACGATGGGGGCACGAATTGTCGTCCATGAAGACGAATGCCTCGCCAATATGCTGCCGATATGGTTGTACTGTCGGTCGGAGGATAGCATTCACGTATCGTACAGCCGTTACGGAGCCTTCCATGAGCACCAGCGGCCCCACATAATGCCACCCGAAAACAGCAGGGAACTCCCACCTTGCTGCACTCGCTGGCCGTGTGTCTAAGGCGTTCAGCCTGACCAGGTTGCTCCAAACACGTCTCCGACGACTGTCTGAAGGCATATGCGACACTCATCGGCGAGGAGAATGTGATGCCAATCCTGAGCGGTCCATTCGGTATGTTGTTGGGCCTATCTGTACAGCGCCGCATGGTGTCGTGGTTACAAAGATGGAACTCGCCATGGACGTCGGGAATGAAGTTGTGTATCACGCAGCCTATTGAGTAGTAACACGACTTCCTGTGGCTGCACGAAAACCATTATTCAACATGGTGGCGATACTGTCAACGTTCCTCCGAGCCATAATCCGTAGGCAGCGGTCATCCACTGCAGTAGTAGTCCTTGGGCGGTCTGAGCTATGCATGTCATCGACAGTTCCTGTCTCTCTGTATCTCCTCCACGTCCGAACAACATCGCTTTGGTTCACACCGAGACGCCTGGACACTTCCCTTTTTGAGAGCCATACCTGGCTCAAAGTAACAATGCGGACGCGATCGAATAGCGGCATTGACCGTCTTCGCATGGTTGGACTACAGACAACTCGAGCTGTGTACCTCCTTCCTGGTGGGATGACTGGAACTGATCGGCTGTCGGACCCCCTCCGTCTAATAGGCGCTGCTTATGCATGGTTCTTTACATCTTTGGAAGGGTTTAGTGACATCTCTGAACAGTCAAACGAACCGTATCTGTGATAAAATATCCACAGTTAACGTCTATCTTAGAAGTTTTGGGAACCAGGGTGACGCAAAACTTTTTTGGATGTGTGTAGTATCTTCTCATTTAATCAGGCAGTAGTTCGATAATTTCGATGAAGTCTCCCGCACTTATATCTTTGCGGAAATCTGCTCGAATAGCTTCAATCGCTTTGACGACAGGGACATTAGTACGTAAGTTCTAGATGTCTAATGAGGCCATACATGATAGATCACCGATTGGTTTATGGAACACCTCGTTAAGTAGAACCGTGTCATAAATGCTGACTAGTTACTCCCAAAAAAATTGCTTTTATGAGTTTGATTCAATAACTTTCTAATAGTATGTGCTGGGATGTTTGTTGGGTTAACAAATTGCCTAATAGAGTGGATATACTCGCGTGTTTCACGAGTCGTAGTACCTGAATACTAACTCCCCAACCGAAAAGGCCTCGCAAGGCCAAATGGTACCGACCGACCGCCTTGTCGTCCTCAGACATAGGTGTCACTGGGTGCGTAGGTGACGGGGCATGTGGTTAGCACACGACTCTCCCGGCCGTTGTCAGTTTTCAGCCAAGTAGCTCCTCCACTGGCCTCACAGGACTGTTTGCCAATTGCATGGTCACATATCCAAGTGTTAGTTCAAGCCCGACAGCGCTTAACGTCGGTGATTTGACGAGAACCGGCGTTACCATTATGGAAAGGCCACTGGCTGCTGTAAAACTGGCAGCTTTTTATTTAAACTGATATAAAATAGCTAGATGTTTCAATTTAATTCTCCTTTAGAGTAGTCAGCAGTATCATGTATAACCAGTTGCCAGCGATGTGGAAGTCGTAGTATGTATTAGGCAGTGGCATTTCTGCTGATAGTTCAAATGGAGCAATCTATTGGCCGAAGAATCTCTGTGGCAGTTTTGGCGCCAGTACTAGAAAGTTCCTTTTTCACCCTAGCAGTTCAGAAGAGCTTAAGTGCAAGAGTATAGAGGACTGTACAGCATTCCCCTGCCCCATCCATCGAAAAAATCAATCACAGCTTGCTCTGTATATATCTGAGCACTATCCAACAATATGACGGGTACCTGTAGTAAACATCGATTCTTCTTTCCAAAGATAGTCGCAGGTCTGTTCCAAAAATGAGGAGTAATACATCTCATTGACGTTCTGCCTCTGGAGAACAATATGCTTCGGGTAACACCATCACAATCGTACCCGATTATCACCATAGCTTTCACACTGCTGAGGTTCTGACGAACTTAAGATCACCGTGGTGTCTCGTAAAAATGCTTTTCTTTTGATTTGCGTTTCAAGTGTGACTCATTCGATTGGTTCATCTGTCGTCCAGCGTAAGAATACATCCTCTCATTCGCATTCATTATGTTCCAAACACCCGTGGTCAAGGGATCGTTGATGTCTTCGTTCCCGGGTTCGAACCGGCCACCGCTTAAATTCACAAAAAAAACATCAACAATGGCTGCCAAAGACTTTCGTCATAAAAAAGCACCCTTATCCAAATAATGTCGTTTGTACCACGCCTTAGTTACGAATGTCTATTGTACTTCTGAGCAAGTGAACCCTACCAAGTAAATGCGCTGTTACGAGAAGAACAGAACCTAGTGTAACGGACGGTCGAGTTTAATCCTGTTTCGATGTCTTAGAAGTAACCAGAACGAGGTTGAATAAACATTCAAAGTGCCAGAAGACGTACAGCACGATATTGTTAACAAGGTCTCAAAGAAGCTTGCGGAGAATCTGTGCAACCTTACAGAATAGCGTCCAGAAGGGTAAAAGCTTTCAAGGAGGTTCGCCAAAATGTGGAAGACATTCGTCGGCCAGTTCACCTCAACGTCAGAAAAGAAGTAATGTCTGTTCTTACTGCGTTACTGGACAGCGTCCGACACCAAAAGATTGGTGAGATGACCAAAGAAACAAGATTACCGTATGTGACTGTGTTTCACGTCATGGAGGAGCTTCTGATCATGAAAAAATTTGCATCATGATGAGTTCCGAAGGATATGACGGATACGATTTCTTTCCCTGCATATCCTCCGGAGAACTTCCCCATTCCTTACTATACCAGTCCACCTAATTTTCAACATTCTTCCGTAGCACCACGTCTAGAATGTTAGATTCTCGTCTTTTCCGATATTCCCACAATCCATGTTTCACTACCGCACAGTGCTGTCCTCTAAACGTGCATTCTCAGAAAATTCTTCCTCAAATTAAGGCCCACTAGTAGACTTATCCCGACGGGAATGCGCTTTTTGGCAGTACTAGTCTGTTTTTATGTCCTCCTTGCTCCGTCGGTCATGGGTTGTTTTGATGCCTAGGTAGAAGAATTCTTCAACTTCATCTCCTTCGTTATCACCAATCGTCATGCTCCTCGCTGTTCTCATTTCTGCTACTTCTAGCTCCTTTCATCTTTCCTCGATTTACTCTCAGTCAGTATTCTGTACTCATTAGACTCTCCATTATGTTCAGCAGATCCTATAATTCTTCTTCACTATCACTCAGGACAGCAATGTCACCAGCGAATCTTATCACTGATAATCTTGAATTTTGATTCTACTCTGTACCCGTTGTTTTATTTCCGTCATTCCTTCTTCGATGTATTGATTGAACAGTAGGGGCGAAAGACTACATCCCTGTGTTACAACCATTCTAATTCGAAAAAATGGTTCAAATGGCTCTGAGCACTATGGGACTTAACATCTATGGTCATCAGTCCCCTAGAACTTAGAACTACTTAAACCTAACTAACCTAAGGACAGCACACAACACCCAGCCATCACGAGGCAGAGAAAATCCCTGACCCCGCCGGGAATCGAACCCGGGAACCCGGGCGTGGGAAGCGAGAACGCTACCGCACGACCACGAGATGCGGGCTTCTAATTCGAGATCGTATGATGTGGCATTGCCAAGTAATACATCTCGATGAAACTTGGGCAACACGTAGAAAGAACTGCTGCTCAAAGAAATACGCAATGAGACGAACAGAAATGATACTTCTATACAAAGACAATAATTGCTCTGAAGTCACCGCGATTCATAATGGTCCCTGGACATTACGAAACTGTGAACACAGCCGTACACTACAACGCCCGTAGAAGACAGTCCGTATTCACATAATGCATACGGACGAGCCTCAGGGGCCGTTGTAATATACGGCTTTGTTTACGGTTTGCGCGCCCGAGGTCCTATTCTGCGCTGATATGCCTGTCATCGCACCCATCATGCTGCCTTTTACTATGTTAATATCATGTCTTCTTGATGGATGCTTTTTGGCAGAAAATTTCGGTTTTTTTAACATAGCCCGATGATGCCCCATCCACCAGAAACGCGTCGTTCTTGAGTTAATAAAGAACACTGTGCAACCTGCGACTGTCTTTTGAATAGTAGCAAGAGAAGGTTACTGTATCACCACGCCAAGATGGAACGGAATAATTTTTAATGAGTGTACCGTGTTCAAATATTTGGAGATCAATACGCCCATGCAGCATTATGCCTTCCCATACTAGAACACCAGGACTATCAATACAGTATTTGACATTGCTGGACGTACTCTCATATGGCGAGAAGTGGGAACACGTTATGCACTCAGGAACTTTGTCAGACATGACCGTTTTCGTATTACAGGTTGGGAAGGCATTATGTTGCACGGGCATACTGACCTCCAAATCTTAGAGTATGGTACACTCATTGGTCAACATAGTTGCGACATTGTACTCATTTCCCATGTCTTTTCAAGAGTACTTTCGGCCCAGACAGTGTGTGACTACATAGAACTGCGCAGGCGGAGGAGGACTTGGAATAAGAGGATATTTGGGGAATGGGCTGGCCTGCCAGTTATCCCAAGTTAAATCCTTTCGAGCATATATCAAATGCGTTGGGGCAACATATTGCAGCACGTCCACATGAACCAACGACTATCAAGCATTTGTCAACTGCAGTGGTGGAGAATTATAATGCCCTACCATAAGAACTTCTTACCAACCTTGTAGCCAGCATAGGAGCATGCATTTCCACCCATGGTGATTACACACCCTATTAAGAAGAATGGCTAGGAGACCATCATGAATCGCAGTGACTTCAGAGTAATTACGAGGGTTATGGAGAATGTAAGATTAGGTCGATGGTGAAATGTAAAGCACAGTTAAAATCAAAGCTGTTTTATTTGCAACGGTTTGCAGCAACTTCTATACGACATAGACATCTGTAGTAGCATTGTACCAGCTTTGCAATACCCTCGTCAAAGAAGGGAGCCGCCTGTGTTTTCTGCCACTTCTCTAAGCTGGTCTGCAGTTCGTTGTCTGTGTCAAAATGCTTTCCTCGTAGCGAGCTGGTCACGTGACCAGTGATGAATGTCAGAGGGAGCCGAGTCTCGGCAGTACAGTGGGTGATCACCGTGAACGCTGCAGGTGCATCCTCACTATCCTTCACGTGTGCAGACGAGAACTGTCACGAAGAAGGAAATGCATGACAGGTACGTTATGTGGGGTTGCATGAAATCAGGCGAAACCTTTCAGTGAGCACCCACACATGGTGGGAGACACTGCCACTACTCATAACTGAAAAGAGTGACGTGACGCGATCGACTGTCGGCTAGCACACTTCAGACACTGCCCATCACATCTATTCATTGCTTTATCGGATTTTCGCAGCCTATCGGACCTCACATTCCGAATTGCTCTCGCATTTTTTCTGTTCATCTCATAGTGTATTTCTAAGAGTTACCTTCTCTGTTATACTGTACTATACTGTAGCAGCTCTTTCGATGTATGATGCAAGTTTAATCGTTTGGCAGTGGCACATAGTGCGAAAGCTACTTTCGTCTTCAAGTTATGTACATCATTGTATTAACAATCGTTACTTCAAGGACGGTAGGACGACTAAGATTAAAACTCCGCTAGTGTGATTCTGAACGAGCAGCGGTCTCCGGTGTTATGGTCAGGGTGCGCCGCATGGTTACGCCTGATCGGCGCTGCGGCGTAGCGGCAGCTGCGTGGGAGACAGGTGCCGGGCCGCTCGCGGATTGGTTTTCAGCGGCGCGGCTCGCCTTTCCGCAGGCAGACCACACCGCCCGCACGTGGCGTCCGGTTTTGCCATAACAGATGCGGCCGCGCCGAGACAACGGCTTCCCTTTGTCCAGTGGCGCCACACGACGCATCTCGCGAAGCCGGACCTATGTCGGAGCATGGAAATTGCAATGCGGCTGCAGAATTAGGGTTACTATATGTCCGCATTTATGCGAACATGTCCACATTCTCGACTCTTAATGTAGTGTTTACATACACTACTAGCCATTAAAATTGCTACACCAAGAAGAAATGCAGATGATAAACGGGTATTCATTGGACAAATATATTATACTAGAACTGACATGTGATTACATTTTCACGCAATTTGGATGCATAGATCCTGAGAAATAAGTACCCAGAACAACCATCTCTGGCCGTAATAACGGCCTTGATGCGCCTAGGAATTGAGTCAAACAGAGCTTGGATGGCGTGTACAGGCACAACTGCCCATGCAGCTTCAACACGATACCACAGTTCATCAAGAGTAGTGACTGGCGTATTGTGACGAGCCAGTTGGTCGGCCACCATTGACCAGACGTTTTCAATTGGTGAAAGATCTGGAGAATGTGCTGCCCAGGGCAGCAGTCGAACATATTCTGTATCCGGAAAGGCCCGTAACATCTGAAATGTTACGTCCACTGTTCAAAGTGCCGTCAATGCGAACAAGAGGTGACCGAGACGTGTAACCCCATACCATCACGCCGGGTGATACGCCAGTATGGCGATGACGAATACACGCTTCCAATGTGCGTTCACCGCGATGTCGCCGAACACGGATGCGGCCATTATGATGCTGTAAACAGAACCTGGATTCATCCGAAAAAAATTACTTTTTGCCATTCGTGCAACCAGGTTCGTCGTTGGGTACACCATCGCAGGCGCTCCTGTCTGTGATGCAGCGTCAAGGGTAGCCGCAGCCATGGTCTCCTAGCTGCTGCATACGTCGTCGAATTGTTCGTGCAGATGGTTGACTCAGGGATCGAGACGTGGCTGCACGATCCGTTACAGCCATGTGGATAAGACGCCTGTCATCTCGACTGCTAGTGATACGAGGCCGTTGGGATCCAGTACGGCGTTCCGTATTACCCTCCTGAACCCACCGATTCCATATTCTGATAACAGTTATTGGATCTCGACCAATGCGAGCAGCAATGTTGCGATACGATAAACCGCAATCGCGATAGGCTACAATCCGACCTTTATCAAAGTCGGCAACGTGATGGTACGCATTTCTCCTCCTTACACGAGGCATCACAACAACGTTTCACCACGAAACGCCGGTCAACTGCTGTTTGTGTATGATAAATCGGTTCGAAACTTTCCTCGTGTCAGCACGTTGTAGATGTCGCCATCGGCGCCAACCTTGTGTGAATGCTCTGAAAAGTTAATCATTTGCATATCAAACATCTTCCTGTCGGTTAAATTTCGCTTCTGTAGCACGTCATGTTCGTGGTGTAGCAATTTTAATGACCAGTAGTGTACATTTTTACGATTTCTGCTAATGTCTTCTTTTTTAGTTTTGGGAATTAAGATATTGTAATTTTTATTTTCATCTCATATACTCAACAATTTGTATACCTTTTATTTCGGTTCCTGAATTACATCGTTTGTTATTTGCTTGCAATTGATCTGTTATGCAAAATATCGATTTATATTGCTTACAGTCGAAATTTCGATCTTTTTGGCTTAGAGACAGGTGTGATGTCTACGTTCCGTGCCTGTGATAGTGGGCCTCACCTCTGATTTTCAGTTAATTTATTTTTGTGCGATGCACGTATTTTTAGCGAACTAGTGTATTAATCCAGTTGCATTACGTTAGGAGCTGAAGAGTTTCATGGACCACGACCTTACATCCCGCAAGGTTTACCAGAAGATATGCATTACGTTTGTTTGGCATGTAATATAACCATATCGGAACATAAAATTGAGGTAAACTAGTTTCAGTCGGCAGTCCTATAGGGATTAGTTCAGGTCTCAATAGACAATCATACTTCCATGTTCAGAACCAAAAAACATTTCAGTCTAGCGCCGATTACCTGGGCTACGATGCAGATAAGAGCCACGACAATCATACAGTTTTATTTAAAACAAAGATAAAATTCTAGTACCACTATATGGATCCAGACTAGAACCGTCCTAAAATCATTGAGGCCATCCTCATTATGTGGTTTCAGAATATGGTAACCTTATGCAGAATCGAATCCAGATTAGGGCCGCACGAGAGAATACTGACCCCCTCACTTACCTTAAAAGATAAATTGAAAATAGGGAAGCGAAAGGTTATCTAGAACTTGTACTCAAAACAAACTGCAGTTCTAAGAGTCGGAAGGCATGAAAAGGAAACAGTATTTGAGAAGGATATGAGACAGAGTTTTATTGTACCCACGGTGTTATTGCATTTCTGCAATGGACAAGCACTGAAGGAAACCAAGGAGAAATGTGGAAAAAGAGTTAAGGTTCAGCGAGAAGATATTAAAACTCTAAGGTATGCGGACGCCAGTTAACGCAAAAGACTTGGAAGAGTAGTTAGAGTGCATTTTGCCAGGGAAAGAGGTTATAAGACCAACGTAAAAAACATCGGTAATGGAATACAATCGGATCAGGCATCGTTGAGGAAATTAGAATAGGAAATGAGACGCTGAAAGTAGCAAGTCAGTTTTGCATCAAAACCACTGATAATAACCAAACAGAAATTTGTTAACATGAACTATAAATTTATATGTTTGGAAGTCTTTTCTGAAGCTATTTCACTGGAGTGTAGCCCTTTACGAAAGTATGAGATAAACAAACACCGTCACAACAGGCCTTTAAGGCCCAATGATACCGACCGGCCGCTGTGTCATCTTTAGCCCTTAGGCGTCACCTGATGTGGATACGGAGGGATATGTGGTCAACACACCACTCTCAGTTTTCGTGGCCCGTGCCTCTACTCCTGAATCAAATAGCTCCTCAATTGATCTCAAAAGGGCCGAATGCATCCTGCTTGCCAACAGCATTCGGCAGACCTGGGCGGTGACCCTTCCAAGTGCTAACGAAGCCCGACAGCGGTTAACTGAGTGTATCGAATATCAGACAAGCTTTGTGATTCGACTGAAGAGGGAGTACTATAGGACCATTACTGTTCACGGTACTCGTATACTGTGAGGTGACAGAAGTCATGGGATAGCGATATGCACATGCACAGATTGTCGTAATATCGCGTACACAAGATATAAAATGGCACTGAATTGGCGGAGCTTCATTTGTACTCAGGTGATTCATGTGGAACGATTTCCGACGTGGTTATGGCCGAACAATGGGAATTAACAGACGTTAAACGCGGAATGGTAGTTGGAGCTAGACGCATCGGACATTTCATGTCGGAAATCGTTAGGGATTTCAATATTCCGAGATCCACAGTGTCAAAAACAATGGTCCCTTTGAAAGAGCACGGCCGATTTCCTTCCCCATACTCCCGTAGTCCGAGCTTGTTCTCCGTCTCTAATGACGTAGTTGTCGACGGGACGTTAAACACTAATCTTCTCCTCCTCCTGTCAATAACGAACCGAGAATACCAAATTTCAGACATTACCTCTCACCACGGACAACGCAGTGGCCGAGGCCTTCACTTAACGACCGAGAAAAGCGGCATTTACGTTAAGTTGCCAGTGCTAACATGCAAGCAACTCTGCCTTAAATAACCACGGAAATCAATGTGGAACGTACGAAAAACGTATCCGTTAGAACAGTGCGGAGAAATTTGGCTTTAATGGGCTATGGCAGCAGAAGACCGACACGAGTGCCTTCGGTAATAGCAGGACCTCGCCTGCAGCGCCTCTCCTGGGCTCGTGAACATCTCGTTTGGACCCTAGACGAGTGGAAAACCATAGCCTGGTCAGATGAGTCCGGATTTCAGTTGGTAGGAGACGATGGGGGGGGGGGGGGGGGTTCGAGTGAGGCGAAAACCCCACGAAGCCATGGACCCAAGTTTTCAACAAGGGACTGCCCAAGCTGGTGTTGGCTCTGTGTGGGCTCTGTTTGTGTTACGGCGTAAAGTGAAGCGCCGGCACGCCAGTCGGAAACGGAGATGGCTGTGAAGAAGACGTCAGCCAAATGCTTGTTGACCGACCCCTCTCCAGGACAACGCGACGGCAGCTGCCTCTACGCGAAGAGGATATAAGCGCCGTGCCGACAGGTCTACACACGAAATGCGAACAAGGACTTGGTCATCCGTGGGCTACAAACGGTTTTAGATGACACAGAAACTTGGGCCCGTCGCTGGCGCATTACCATCAATTCTGAAAAGACGCAGGCTATGCTGATCACCCGGAGGCTCGGAAGGCGCAGACCTCCTCAACACGCCCCCCCCCCCCCGCCCCTCCCCCCCTCCACCGCGCTCCACCTTCACCTAAACGGAACCCATCTCCGCTGACGCAGAGCCGCCAAGTACCTTGGCGTAACCTTGGGCTCTCGTCCTACGTGGAAACCCCACATAGAAGACGCCCACAGGAAGGTCTGTGCCAGAATGTCCACTCTATACCCAATCCTCAGCTCAACCAGTTCCCTTCCCTGCTCTGTGGGTGTGAACGCATATCAGGCCCTGATACGGCCAGTAATGGAGTATGCAAGCCATGTTTGCGGATACGCAGAGAAGCAGCACCTGCACAAACTCCAGAGGCCGCAGAACCGCGCCCTCAGGAGGGCACTGCACCTACCCCTCGGATTCCCTACCGACGATCTACACGCCGCTGCTGAAATCCCACTTCTAAAAGAGCGCTTCTAGGATCTGGCAAGGGACTTCTATGAAAGCTCTTCCAGGTCAGGAAACGTCATCCACTCCCTAGGTCGGTATGACATGTCCCGTGACAAGCACAAACGCCCAATGACGATCTTCGACGACTAAGTCGAAGAGAAAATCGCTATATCCAATTCCTGATCCTCTTCCCTCCCCCATAATATCAGTGATCTCGTAAACCCCAGGCGAGTACCAGACACATACAGAACGATCATCACATCACACAGACAACCAAAAAAGCACAGAATAAACACACACCAAAGTGGAGTAAAAGCCACAAGGCTACAAACTCCCCCCACACACTTCTCCAAAGAGGGGAAAGTATTAGATGAGTGAGAGGAAGTCGCGGCCCAGTTCTGCAACAGGTTCAAGATTAGGCACTTCAAGACCAGCGACTTAGAAATTTTATGTACTGAACAACATTGTTTACTTTGTCTGTCGCCCTTTGCTTGCGACACATCTGTTCAACACAAAGTTAGGTATTGTCATGTAATTTTCGTAATAAACGGTTCAAATGGCTCTGAGCACTATGGGACTTAACTGCTGTGGTCATCAGTCCCCTAGAACTTAGAACTACTTAAGCCTAACTAACCTAAGGACATCACACACATCCATGCCCGAGGCAGGATTCGAACCTGCGACCGTAGTGGTCATGTGGTTCCAGACTGTAGCGCCTAGAACCGCACGGCCACTCCGGCCGGCTTTTTCGTAATAAAACTCATTAATACGATTTGCTTGAATCGTTTCTAGCAATCCGACAAAGCAGGTTTCCTAGATACCCCACATTTAACGAGTAGGCGCGATTCAAGTGTTTGCATGGAATGGACTGGGTCCTCCAGTCCAACTGAACTGGCCATTGAATTTTAGTTATGCTCGGCTACTTGGAGGTCATTTGCAGCCATTCACGGACTGCACGTTCCCAAACAACTATGGAATTTTTGTGGTTGACAATGCGCCATGTCACCGAGCCACAATTGTTCACCACTGGTTTCAAGAACGTTCTGTACAATTCGAGCATGTGATTTGGTCATCGAACATTTATGAGACGTAATTGAGAGGTCAGTTGGTGCACAAAATCCTGCACCGTCAACACCTTCGCAGCTATGGACGGCTCTAGAAGCAGCATCACTCAGTATTTCTATAGGGGACTTCCAGCGCCTTTTTGAATCCACGCCACTTTGAGCTGCCGCACTAAGTGTGGCAAAAGAAGGTTCGACGCGATACTGGGAGGCATCACATGACTTTTGTCACTTAATTGTATAAATGACCCCTTATGTTGTTCAATGTTGACGATGTTGTGCGAAGTGAAATTGCGATGCTTGAAGGTCGTAATGAAATGCAGCAAGGTCTGCAGAGGAACAACTCTTAATGATGGGATTGGCAGTTGATTCTCACCGTAAACAAATGGAAAGTGTTTAGCACTAATAGACGGAAAGATCAAATAGTCTCTGATTACATTATTACCTAACGGTAACTGGAAACTATCACAGCAATTAAATGTCTGGTAGGATGGGTGGGGAGCGATATAAAGTGGGGCGACTATGTAAAATTAATCGTAGGAAAGGCAGACGCCAGACTGAGACTCATTTGAAAAATCCTCAGGAATTATAATCCACTCACGAAGGAGATAGCGTACGAACCGCTCTTTCGATCAGTACCAGAGTACTGGACCCTTATACGGATGACTTGCCAGTGGAATTAGAAAAAAGTCGAAGAAGAGCTATGCATTACGTCACTAGTTCGTTTACTGGGCGCGGAAAGCGTCACGGAGATGCTAATCCAGTTTCTGTGACAGACGCTGCAACAGAGGCTTTGTGCATCACGTCGTGGTTGATCGTTAGAATTCAGAGAGTGCACATTCGTAGAAGAGTCAAGGATCATGTTTCTTCCAACATATATCTCAACTATACAGGCAAATTAGCGAGATTCGAGATCGTACGGAGGTTTACCAACAGTCACCCTTCCCGCAAAAAACTAGCGACTGGAAACACGAAGTAAATAAGGTGCCTTGTGGAACGGAGTATAGCTATATATGCAGATGTAAGATACTATAGTTGATGTTTTCTCCAGACAGGAAGTGAAACAAATGGGAAGGTAGTCCTTGAGGTCGGATGTAAGGAAGACGGAAAAGTGCTGCTGAAATCGATATACGAGAGTATTCCGAAAATAAGTTCCGATCGGTCGCGAAATGGAAACCATTGTGAAAATCAAACAGTTTTATTTGCATTAATTTGCTACACTTTACAACTAATTCTTTACACAGTCACCGTTCCGACTTAGACAGCTCCTGCACCGTTGTACCAGCTTTCCAGTAACTTCATGATAGAAGGTCTGTGCTTTCTTCGGCCGCAGTGGCCGAGCGGTTCTAGGCGCTTCAGTCCGGAATCGCGCGACCGCTACGGTCGCAGGTTCGAATCCTGCCTCGGGTATGGATGTGTGTGATGTCCTTAGGTTAGTTAGGTTTAAGTAGTTCTAAGTTCTAGGAGACTGATGACCTCAGATGTTAAGTCCCATAGTGCTCAGAGCCATTTGAATCATTTTGAACTGTGATTTCTGCCAATTCTCTACACTCGACTCCAGCTCGTTGTCTGTGCCGAAACGTTGTCTTCATAGCCAGCGGTTTATCTGAGCAGAGATCAAACTCAGGACGAGCCAATTTCGGGCTGTGTTGTGGGTGACCAAACACTTCCCATCTTCATTGCCCCTGCAGAGTGCGGCCGAGAATTGTCATGAAGAATGAAACGCATGACATTTACGTGGGCTGCATGACACCAGGCGAAATCTCTCACCAGGCCCTCATACTTCACGGGAGACAATATTTTCTAGACATCTTCACGTGCTCACTGTGCGCTCCGAATTGAGAAGAGCGTCGTGCAGCGATTGACGAGCATACTAGAGACACTACCTGACACATCTGTTCAAATCTTCATCGGATTTTCACTGTGGTTTCCATTTCGCGCCGATCGGAACTTACTTTTCAGATAGCCCTCGTAGCTTAAGGCCGGCTTCACACGAGGCCACTTTGCTGTGCTCCTCAGTGCTTCGCCAGCAGCGCTTCCACTTTGTTATTGGAACTGCTACCGGAAGTGAATGGCGCTCCAAACGCTCATTAGTGGTGCTGAAAGCTGTGCTCGCTTTGTGTAAAATACTGAGCGTTAAGTGGAGGATATTTCATTAAATTTTGAGCAATATTTAGCGTAAATTACAACAGAAACTTGTTGCCTTTTGCGTAATTTCGTCAGGGAAAGAGATAGGTGTACGTTTGAGAGCACAGTTTGTGTTGTTACACTAGAGGATGAGATATCAGTAGACAACTCTCTACCTGCAAATGCTACTAAATGCATCCTAACATTATTTTATGATTAATTCATGAATGAAGGGTCATATGAATGACTTAAATGTACATCAAATTTGAAATCTGGATTAACATGCAACTAAAATGTTTGCTTGAAATACGACTTTTCACTCACTTAATTTGTAAGATACTTTAGGCATTGCAATATTTCCTATATTACTGATACTAATGGAAATAAAAATTAATTTTCTTACCGATTAACTTTTTAAGTGTTGTGGACATGCCAGTGCAAGGTGTTTCGAATTTCGGTGTGATGATAGAATATCACGCGTTCTTTCTTACGATCTCGTGTTTCAGATACCACATGGCAGACCACTTTTCAATCAGAATGACAAAATCTCCTGCACTGATCTTTGGGCAATGTATTCCCGTATCCAGCGCCGTTGTCTACGACTGTGCACGACCAAACTATTCTCCTTTGCAGTGGGTACTGTGCTAGGAACAAACCGGCCCAGACTCTTGCTCGTGTGGCTGTGGCGCAGTCTGAACGCTGCTATTACGCTGCTTGCTTAGTCACGAGTGGGACCGTTTTTTGTAGTCGCCTCTCGCGCCGAAGCAGAACAGTGAGACAGCCAACAGGGCCACAGTTCATTGGTTGCGGCTGGGTGTGGAAACGCTCATACCGTACGTGTTGTTGTGTTGGGTGTGTGCTTAATACCAATGCAAATGCGTTGCGCTGCATAAATGTCTAGTACGTACTTAAAACATTCTACAGCCTAGTCGCATAAATATTTCTTTACTTAAGAAAAACCGTTCGACAGACTTTGCTATCATCTTCAGGTCTTAAAAAATCTTTTTCTTGTGAAACGTGTTCATTCTACATTGGAGCTCACGCCGGGTTTTCATCATCATCATCATCATCATCATAATCATCATCTAAGACTGATTATGTCTTTCAGCGTTCAGTCTGGAGCATAGTCCCCCTTATAAAATTCCTCCATGATCCCCTATTCAGTGCTAACATGTTAAGCCTATTACTTCAAAATCATTCTTAACCGAATCCAGGTATCTTCTCCTTGGTCTACCCCGACTCCTCCTACCCTCTACTGTTGAACCCATGAGTCTCTTGGGTAACCTTGCTTCTCCCATGCGTGTAACACGACTCCACCATCTAAGCCTGTTCGCCCTGACTGCTGCACCTATAGAGTTCATTCCCAGTTTTTCTTTGATTTCCTCATTGTGGACACCCTCCTACCATTGTTTCCATCTACTAGTACCTGCAATCATCCTAGCTACTTTCGTATCCGTAACCTCGACCTTCTTGATAATGTAACCTGAATCCACCCAGCTTTCGCTGGCATACAACAAAGTTGGTCGAAAGATTGAACGGTGCACAGATAACTTAGTCTTGGTACTGACTTCCTTCTTGCAGAAGAGAGTAGATAATAGCTGAGCGCTCACTGCATTAGCTTTACTACACCTCGCTTCCAGTCTTTCACTATGTTGCCATCCTGTGAGAATATGCATCCTAAGTACTTGAAACCGTCCACCTGTTTTAACTTTGTTCCTCCTATTTGGCACTCAATCCGTTTTGGAGATGCTAATCTTCATACCATAGTGCTTACATTTCCGATCTAGCTCTGAAATATTACTTTGCAAACTTTCAATCGAATGTGCCATCACAACTAAGTCATCCGCATATGCAAGACTGTTTATTTTGTGTTCACATATCTTAATCTCACCCAGCCAGTCTATTGTTTTCAAGATATGATCCATAAATAATATGAACAACAGTGGATAAAAATCAGCACATTATAAAAAGTGAGGTGTAACATAAAATGAACACGTTCCACAACAAAAATATTTTTTAAGACCTGAAGATAACAGCAAAGTCTGTCGAAACCGGTTGTCTTATTTATGCGATCACTGTGATCAAGTAAAACAAATCGCTCCTTCGGTCTTTTCAAAATAATGAAATTCAGTCTAGTACGTAAGCCCTATGTTGTTTCCTCATTTGTCTCGTGCCAAGGAGCTCCGTGTCCAACATATGCTCCTCATACAACGTAGGCCATAACTGCGAAGATATGAGGTTTACGATCAATGTTTATAGGAATTGTTTTCCTCCGCAATTATTTGAACCTCTTTTCCGGACACCTTGTATAAATAATGAAGATGGTGTTACTCCTACCTACATTTTGCGATTGTGTTGACGTGTTAATCATTTGAATATCCACGCATGTATCACATTTCCAATTTGCGGTTCGTTGCATGAGCCTTTCATAGTGTCGCTATTTTAATGTCCCTCCAATCCCTGTACGCAAGCTGTACATCTCGCAACCAGCCATCTCATATACTGCGGCAACAAAAATCGTGGAGTACCTCATATTATCGTTTCGGACCTCCTTTTGTCCGGCGTAGTCCAGCAACTCGACGTGGCATGGACTCAACAAGTCGCTGGAAGTCCCCTCCAGAAGTACTGAGCCGTGCCACCACTACTGGCGTCCGTAATTGCGAAAGCGTTGTCCGTGCAGGAGTTTGTGCACGCAATGAAGTCTCGATTATATCCCATAAATGTTCGATGCAATTTACGTCGGGTAAATCATTCGCTCTAACTGCCCAGAATGTTCTTCAAACCATTCGCGAACCACTGTGGGCCAATGACATGGCGCATTGTTATCCATAAAAATTCCATCGTTGTTTGGGAACATGAAATCCATGAATGGTTTCAAACTGTCTCCAAGCAGCTAAACATAATCGTCTGATCGGTTCAGTTGGACCAGAGGACCCAATCCATTCCATGTAAACACAGCCTGCACCGTTATGGAGCCACACCAGCTTGCACAGTGCCTTGTTGACAAGTTGGGTCCATGTCTTCGTGGGATCTGCACCACACGAGAACCCTACCATCAGCTCTTACCAACTGAAATCCGGTCTCATCTGACCAGGCCACAGTTTACCAGTCGTCGATGGTCGAAACGATATGGCCACGAGCGCAGGAGAGGCGCTGCAGGCGATGTTGTGTTGTTAACAAAGGAACTCGCGTTAGTCGTCCGCTATCATAGCCCATTAACGCTTCATTTCGCCACACTGTCCTAACACATACGTTAGTTGTACGTCCAACTTTTGATTTCTGTGGTTATTTCATGCAGTGTTGCTTGTCTGTTAGCAGTGGTAACTCTTCGCAAATGCCGCTGCTCTCGGTCATTAAGTGAAGGCCGTCGGCTACTGCATTGTCCGTGGTGAAAGCTAATGCCTGAAGTTAGGTATTCTCGGCACACTCTTGACACTTTGGATTTCGGAATATTGAATTTCCTAACGATTTTCGAAACGGAATGCCCCATGCGTCTAATTCCAACTACCATTCCGCATTCAAAATCTGTTATTCCCGTCGTGCGGCCATAATCACGTCTGAAACCTTTTCACATGAATCTGCCCTTTTGTACCTTATGTACGCAATACTGCCGTCATCTGTGCTCATCACTATCCTGTAACTTTTGACACCTCAGTGTATTTCTTCATTAGTAAAGGTCGTGAACGCCGCTTATGTGCCGCAGAGGTTAGTGTATCTTTCCACCGTGCCCGTATCCAGTGTCTCCAGCGCCGGAGAGCCGCTGGGGTCTGGAGCGGTGCCGTTTATTTTTAGCAGGTCCGGCGCCACGCCACCACACAAAGGGGCATCCTCCGTCGGCATTCCCTGGGCTGGCTCCAGCTCGCTCCTATAGTCTCGCCTTTATCGCCTCTCACGCCATTCTCTCGAACGTGACACAATAATAATAGCTCGGCCTCTGTATGATTTAAAAAAAAATGCAAGCAGGTCGGACGGCTTATACAAATAACTATCTTAATAAGTGAATGCAGTCTGCGGATGCGTTCAGTTATGATGGAACAGTGATGCCTCAGCTATTCAATCCAGGAGGGCATTCCTAACTCACTTGTCAGACCAACCACAGGAAATACATAGGTCTTTTGATAACAAGTGTTGGGCCAAAGTTTGTGTTGTGGATTGGCAGGAGCCAACCCACGGGGTTTGGAGGAAGCCTAAAGGCACGCGTTTAAGCTCACGCAGACTAGCGTGAGGTCTGGAACAGGACAAGGTATTTAGACTTCAGAAAAAAGGTGGTACTTGGTGGAATACTTAACTTTAATCCATTAATGTTGAACGTAGCTCTTGTCTGTACATTATTTACAATATCAATAGCAACTGATAATGGCGCCTTGCTAGGTCGTAGCAAACGACGTAGCTGAAGGCTATGCTAACTATCGTCTCGGCAAATGAGAACGTATTTTGTCAGTGAACCATCGCTAGCAAAGTCGGTTGTACAACTGGGGCGAGTGCTAGGAAGTGTCTCTAGACCTGCCGTGTGCCGGCGCTCGGTCTGCAATCACTGATAGTGGCGACACGCGGCTCCGACGTATACTACCGGACCGCGGCCGATTTAAAGGCTACCACCTAGCAAGTGTGGTGTCTGGCGGTGACACCACAGTTTGATTGACTATTGCGTCAGTACTGATTTTTTCCATTGTTATGTCCTCACTTCTCTTTTTCGTATTCCTTGGTTTCAAGCTGTCTCCTGGCAGGCTTTCTCATACTTTCATTTACGACCACACAATTCAACAACGAGTAAGCCAGTGACTCCTTTTAAAATGAGCTTAAGTGTTCATACAAAATTATGAACCTGGTTTCTACCCTGAAATATGCACGGAGCAGCCAAATCAATGTACCCACTCCCTTTGTTCGACGTCAACGCGGAATAACCCCTCACAGACGACAGGAGGCAGCACTGGCAGTGGAGGGTATACAAACCGTATCGGGCGGATGCACTCCACTCAACAGTACAGTCGTTGTCCACATGTGGAGACTTAGCGATTTATCTGACGTCCAAAAAGGCATGAACATTGGCTTTTGGACCAAAGGTGGAACCATTTCCCAAATTCCTAAGCTTTTAAAGTTTCATGTGTCGCCGTTGTTAAAGAATACCGTGTATGGTAAAATGACGCTATACAAAACCGACGCCGAGATCACTAGTGCATCATCGGCCATAGATGACAGCGGTGAACGACGGCTACGGAGATGTGTACGGGCGAATAGACGTGCAACTATTGAGCAAAGATCGCCCAGGTTAACTAAGGGGCTACCAACAGTGTCTCCTCAACAAATGTTAAGTGAACGATCCTGCTTATGGGATGCCGCAGCAGGCGGCTGGTTCATGCACCCACGCTGACTGCTGTTTATCGACAACGGGGCTGGGATTTGCACGCCAGTATCGTAACTTGACGCCCACTGAGTGACGACATGTGGCCCTTTCAGATGAATCACGTTTTATGCTCCATCGCACAGACCGCCGTTGGCATGTACGGCGTGAAACTTCTGAAAGCAAACATCCTTCATGCGCTATGGTCTGAGGAATGTTTTTAGTAGGACTCCCTGGGTGATCTCGTCATTCTGGAAGCCACAGGCGATCGGTACAGTTATGTATCTGTCCTTGGGGACCACGTCCACCTACGTGCATTTCGTTTTTCCTCGGGATAATGGCATCTACCAGCAGGACAACGCAACGTGTCACACAGTTCACAGTGTACGTGCGTGGTTTGAAGAGCACTAGGATGTGTTTTATCGTACACATACCCCCCATGAACCATGGACCTTGCCGTTGGTGGGGAGGCTTGCGTGCCTCAGCGATACAGATAGCCGTAGCGTAGGTGCAACCACAACGGAGGGGTATCTGTTGAGAGGCCAGACAAACGTGTGGTTCCTGAAGAGGGGCAGCAGCCTTTTCAGTAGTTGCAAGGGCAACAGTCTGGATGATTGACTGATCTGGCCTTGTAACAATAACCAAAACGGCCTTGCTGTGCTGGTACTGCGAACGGCTGAAAGCAAGGGGAAACTACAGCCGTAATTTTTCCCGAGGGCATGCAGCTTTACTGTATGGTTAAATGATGATGGCGTCCTCTTGGGTAAAATATTCCGGAGGTAAAATAGTCCCCCATTCGGATCTCCGGGCGGGGACTACTCAAGACGATGTCGTTATCAGGAGAAGGAAAACTGGCGTTCTACGGATCGGAGCGTGGAATGTCAGATCCCTTAATCGGGCAGGTAGGTTAGAAAATTTAAAAAGAGAAATGGATAGGTTGAAGTTAGATATAGTGGGAATTAGTGAAGTTCGGTGGCAGGAAGAACAAGACTTCTGGTCAGGTGACTACAGGGTTATAAACACAAAATCAAATAGGAGTAATGAAGGAGTAGGTTTAATAATGAATAGGAAAATAGGAATGCGGGTAAGCTACTACAAACAGCATAGTGAACGCATTATTGTGGCCAAGATAGATACGACGCCCACACCTACTACAGTAGTACAAGTTTATATGCCAACTAGCTCTGCAGATGACGAAGAAATTGAAGAAATGTATGATGAAATAAAAGAAATTATTCAGATTGTGAAGGGAGACGAAAATTTAATAGTCATGGGTGACTGGAATTCGAGTGTAGGAAAAGGGAGAGAAGGAAACATAGTAGGTGAATATGGATTGGGGGACAGAAATGAAAGAGGAAGCCGCCTTGTAGAATTTTACACAGAGCACAACATAATCATAACTAACACTTGGTTTAAGAATCATGAAAGAAGGTTGTATACATGGAAGAACCCTGGAGATACTAAAAGGTATCAGATAGATTATATAATGGTAAGACAGAGATTTAGGAACCAGGTTTTAAATTGTAAGACATTTCCAGGGGCAGATGTGGACTCTGACCACAATCTATTGGTTATGACCTGTAGATTAAAACCGAAGAAACTGCAAAAAGGTGGGAATTTAAGGAGATGGGACCTGGATAAACTAAAAGAACCAGAGGTTGTACAGGGATTCAGGGAGAGCATAAGGGAGCAATTGACAGGAATGGGGGAAATAAATACAGTAGAAGAAGAATGGGTAGCTTTGAGGGATGAAGTAGTGAAGGCAGCAGAGGATCAAGTAGGTAAAAAGACGAGGGCTAGTAGAAATCCTTGGGTAACAGAAGAAATACTGAATTTAATTGATGAAAGGAGAAAATATAAAAATGCAGTAAGTGAAACAGGCAAAAAGGAATACAAACGTCTCAAAAATGAGATCGACAGGAAGTGCAAAATGGCTAAGCAGGGATGGCTAGAGGACAAATGTAAGGATGTAGAGGCCTACCTCACTAGGGGTAAGATAGATATCGCCTACAGGAAAATTAAAGAGACCTTTGGAGATAAGAGAACGACTTGTATGAATATCAAGAGCTCAGATGGAAACCCAGTTCTAAGCAAAGAAGGGAAAGCAGAAAGGTGGAAGGAGTATACAGAGGGTCTATACAAGGGCGATGTACTTGAGGACAATATTATGGAAATGGAAGAGGATGTAGATGAAGATGAAATGCGATATATGATACTGCGTGAAGAGTTTGACAGAGCACTGAAAGACCTGAGTCGAAACAAGGCCCCCGGAGTAGACAATATTCCATTGGAACTACTGACGGCCGTGGGAGAGCCAGTCCTGACAAAACTCTACCATCTGGTGAGCAAGATGTATGAAACAGGCGAAATACCCTCAGACTTCAAGAAGAATATAATAATTCCAATCCCAAAGAAAGCAGGTGTTGACAGATGTGAAAATTACCGAACTATCAGCTTAATAAGTCACAGCTGCAAAATACTAACACGAATTCTTTACAGACGAATGGAAAAACTAGTAGAAGCCAACCTCGGGGAAGATCAGTTTGGATTCCGTAGAAACACTGAAACACGTGAGGCAATACTGACCTTACGACTTATCTTAGAAGAAAGATTAAGGAAAGGCAAACCTACGTTTCTAGCATTTGTAGACTTAGAGAAAGCTTTTGACAATGTTGACTGGAATACTCTCTTTCAAATTCTAAAGGTGGCAGGGGTAAAATACAGGGAGCGAAAGGCTATTTACAATTTGTACAGAAACCAGATGGCAGTTATAAGAGTCGAGGGACATGAAAGGGAAGCAGTGGTTGGGAAGGGAGTAAGACAGGGTTGTAGCCTCTCCCCGATGTTGTTCAATCTGTATATTGAGCAAGCAGTAAAGGAAACAAAAGAAAAATTAGGAGTAGGTATTAAAATTCGTGGAGAAGAAATAAAAACTTTGAGGTTCGACGATGACATTGTAATTCTGTCAGAGACAGCAAAGGACTTGGAAGAGCAGTTGAATGGAATGGACAGTGTCTTGAAAGGAGGATATAAGATGAACATCAACAAAAGCAAAACAAGGATAATGGAATGTAGTCTAATTAAGTCGGGTGATGCTGAGGGAATTAGATTAGGAAATGAGACACTTAAAGTAGTAAAGGAGTTTTGCTATTTGGGGAGCAAAATAACTGATGATGGTCGAAGTAGAGAGGATATAAAATGTAGGCTGGCAATGGCAAGGAAAGCGTTTCTGAAGAAGAGAAATTTGTTAACATCCAGTATTGATTTAAGTGTCAGGAAGTCATTTCTGAAAGTATTCGAATGGAGTGTAGCCATGTATGGAAGTGAAACATGGACGATAAATAGTTTGGACAAGAAGAGAATAGAAGCTTTCGAAATGTGGTGCTACAGAAGAATGCTGAAGATTAGATGGGTAGATCACATAACTAATGAGGAAGTATTGAATAGGATTGGGGAGAAGAGAAGTTTGTGGCACAACTTGACCAGAAGAAGGGATCGGTTGGTAGGACATGTTCTGAGGCATCAAGGGATCACCAATTTAGTATTGGAGGGAAGCGTGGAGGGTAAAAATCGTAGAGGGAGACCAAGAGATGAATACACTAAGCAGATTCAGAAGGATGTAGGTTGCAGTAGGTACTGGGAGATGAAAAAGCTTGCACAGGATAGAGTAGCATGGAGAGCTGCATCAAACCAGTCTCAGGACTGAAGACCACAACAACAAACAACATACACCCCTAGCCACATAATACCCCAGATTTAAACCCAACCGAGGATCTGTGGGACCAACTCGATCGGACTGTTGACGCCATGAGCTTCTCACACAAGAATCCTAGTGCAGCCAGGCACGGCACCGGAGTCCACAATCCTGTCGCTTCCTTCCAGAACCTCACTGACTCTCTTTCGGCACATCTCGCAGCGGCCAGCGTTGCAGAATAAGAAGGTGGTTATTGAGGCTTCTGACAGATGGTCACCGATGTATTCCCACATACTGAGCGCCACCAATTAACATCGCAATCGGACAACAAATATGTTATGAAGATTTCAGAACTTGCACAAAGCGCAACGAACAATTTGAGGGTTACCCTAAAACAACTCAGCTGAGATTTGAGTTAGAATGTGATTGCAAAAACCGCAATCTACTTTGGCTCAAATAAGATAAATTGGGGCTTACGGGCTCAATTTGTACAGGACAACTGAGAGCTTCTGAGGTGGGGACAGCAATTTCCCTTAACGACCTCTCCGCCACCACGTATCTCGAGGTACTCCATTTACATCGCCTTACCTGAACTGCTGAAACGTTTTTAAAGAAGATAATTGCAAGTGCTGCTTGCATAGATAACACAGCCCCTGAACGGGTGGTAATATAAGTGATTGGAAAACAACTTGGTATGAAGCAAACCTTATACATTCATACATGGAGTCACGGAAAATGTGCTGAAATTTGGCGGCCGCGGTGGTCTCGCGGTTCTAGGCGCGCAGTCCGGAACCGTGCGACTGCTACGGTCGCAGGTTCGAGTCCTGCCTCGGGCATGAATGTGTGTGATGTCCTTAGGTTAGTTAGGTTTAAGTAGTTCTAAGTTCTAGGGGACTAATGACCACAGCTGTTGAGTCCCATAGTGCTCAGAGCCATTTGAATTTTTTTTTGCTGAAATTTGTGAACAAAGTAAAATGTGCATGATAATCCTCCAGAGACTAAATGTATAATAAATGCACTATAGTGTGCCAATACTAGGTCAGTGGTCATAATGTTCTGGCTGATCAGCCACCACACCATAATGTTCTGGCTGACCCGACACCGCACTGACGTGTGAGCCGTGGCTGGCTCATTTTATGCGTTGGATTAAACCTTGATTGCTATTCTGTGTTTAGTCTCCTGCGGTTATCGCGATTCTGCTGTTATACTCTCTCTCCGCGAGTGGCAGCAGCGGTGTGTATCGATATTCGCAAGTTGTACTGCCTTTGTACTGGCGCTGATAGTTTCCAGCTGTGCTGTGTGTGAGCAGTTGGTCGGTTGGTGTGGAGCAGCCAGGAAATCTCCGCGGCGCATAGTTTGGCCGAGGCCGCTGGCGGCGTCCACGCGCGGTCGAAGTGTGTGGTGCTTTTCCCATTGGTACGAGGTCCGTGGCTCACCGATCCTGGACACGAAAGTTGAGTTTTCACTTAATCTACCAGCAAGTCGGGACTGTTCACATTGTGTCGTTTGGATTCCGTTGTCGGCTGTTGGGACATTCCCGCGAGCAACAACATGTTTTCAAGTTGGCAAATTTTAACCACCCTCCAGTGGAGTTTAACTGTAGTTGGTTATTTTGAATTGAAGTGCACCAGTGGAATCTTCTGCCTTGTGGACGTTAACGTTCCGGTTACCTGCCCTGGTCGTTGACGCCGACTGGTGTGGCCAAGCGGTTCTAGGCGCTTCAGTTTGTAACCGCGCGACCGCTATGGTCGCAGGTTCGAATCCTGCCTCGGGCATGGATGTGTGTGATGTCCTTAGGTTAGTTAGGTTTAAGTAGGTCTAAGTTCTAGGGGACTGATGACCTCAGATGTTAAGTCCCATAGTGCTCAGAGTCATTTTTTTGGTCGTTGACGTAAATTCAGACAGTGTATTTTCCTCATTGTGTTGTCGCTGTCCAGCACGGTGTGCAGTTTGACAGCTCAGTGTATAATTGGTTGTGAGCGCCAATACCTTCTACGTTGTTCCATTGATCTACCTGTTGCGTGCTGGTCGGGTGGAGTGGAAGTTATCTTGTCGGTGGGTCCGTTGACTGTCTGTCGGTTGGGTTGTCCTCGGATCGACAGTGGTTGGACCGACTGCCTGTCTCACCTAAGCGAGCGTAGTGTTTGAATTCCAGGCCGACTCTCGGGAACTTAACTTCTGAGCTTCGTTGAGTGTACTGCCATTTCTTATTTGTTCTTATTGTTTGTATTTGTATGGTTTCTAGCCGATTTTTAAATTAAGGTTGTTTTGCCTTTAGGACGTAATATTGTTTGGGCCTTCAGGCTAATTTAAAGAACTGTTTTAAAGTAAGGCCTTTGGCCTTTTGTCTGGAACCTCGCGACCGCTACGTTCGCAGGTTCGAATCCTGTCTCGGGCATGGATGAGTGTGACGTCCTTAGGTTAGTTAGGTTTAACTATTTCTACGTTCTAGGGGACTGATGACCTCAGAAGTTAAGTCCCATAGTGCTGAGAGCCATTTGAACCATTTGAACCATTGGCCTATTCAAATTTTATTTTGGTTTGAGTCTTAAGTGATGGGCCTTCAGCCGATTTTTAAATTAAAGGTGTTTTGCTCTTAAGGTGTCAGATTGTTTGGGCCTTCAGCCTAATTTAAAGAACTGTTTTGAGGTAAGGCCTTTGGCCTTTTGTCTGGAACCGCGCGACCGCTACGTTCGCAGGTTCGAATCCTGCCTCGGGCATGGATGTGTGTGATGTCCTTAGGTTAGTTAGGTTTAAGTAGTTCTAAGATCTAGGGGACTGATGACCTGAGAAGTTAAGTCCCATAGTGCTCAGAGCCATTTGAATCATTTGAACCTTTGGCCTTTTCAAAATTTATTTTGGTTTGAGTCTTAAGTGATGGGCCTTCAGGCGATTTTTAAATTAAAGGTGTTTTGCTCTTAAGGTGTCAGATTGTTTGGGCCTTCAGCCTAATTGAAAGAACTGATTTAAGATAAGGCCTTCTGCCTTTTAAATTTCTGATTTTGGTTTAAGTCTTAAGTTATTGGCTTTCAGCAGATTTTAAATTAAAGTGGTCTTGCCCTTAAGGCATGAGACTGTACGGCGCATTCATCCGGTAATCAAGTTCCAAATATTATTGCTGGGCGGCCCCGGTGGCGGTGCGGTTCTAGGCGCTCCAGTCCGGAGCCGCGCTGCTGCTACGGTCCCAGGTTCGAATCCTGCCTCGGGCATGGGTGCGTGTGATGTCCTTAGGTTAGTTAGGTTTAAGTAGTTCTAAGTTCTAGGGGACTGATGACCACAGCAGTTGAGTCCCATAGTGCTCAGAGCCATTTGAACCATTTTGAATCATATTATTGCTGTGTTTTTTTTTATTTTCTTGGCTCTTGCAATGTTTGGTCAAATAAATAAAGTTGTATGTTCGAGTGTAACTGACAGCCGCTTATTTTGGCCCTAATTTAGACTACCTGTCCTATCCTGCGGGTTTAGCAGGGCGTCTCAACGTGTATGCTTCGTAGGCCAGGTACATCCTAAGTTTCACCATGGAGACTGTTTGCAAATAGTCATGATACTGTGTACAGTCAAGCAACCTTACCGTCTGGGGCGCCAACCTCGCTGATAAGCAACATGCCTATCAGGGCAAAGTGCGCTGTAGGCAGGGCACTGTTTCCCTCGACTACTTCACGTTATCTCGCACCGCCACTTGAGTATCCTTCGGTGGATGATTACTTAGGCAGCTGCTGGACCATGGTGGAGCAGTTACATCCCCAGGACTCACTCCAGCCACACCTGCAGCTCGCTGTATGGAATCATTATGCTGGCCGTGAGCACCTGTCACTGGCAGTACTCAGGACTGCCGTCTGACACTCGCATGTGCTACGCCACGCCGCACGTCAGCGCACTGGCAGCTATCACTGTCCGAGACACAGCCTCTGCCGATGCCTGACGTCCCAGGAGTACCATCATCTGAAGGCATTACTCCGAGCGCCAGGTTGGATCCTAAAGTCGATCATTCTCGCCTCTTGGGTTTCATCGTGTAGGCAACAGGTCTGTTTATACTTCAGTAGTGTGGTCGCGCATCAATCTGTACTTGAGTTCTGTTTCCTACATCGCTCCTCAGTATGAGGACACGTCACTGTCATGTCCCTGAAATCACTGTAGTTCGAGTCTGGTCTTGTCTGACTCATAGCTACGTATCTTTCTTCAAGACGCCATACCACAGGTCCGATTGAAGCTCACTTGAATGTCCCACATGGTATAATACTACCCCCTCCGTCCTGCTGCTGCGCATGTTTCGAGCAGCCATTTGACTGGACGGTGGGATATGTAGAGACGAACATCGACCTTGATTCATAGAATGCGGTCAGCCTCTGACTGATCCACAACTACACCCACTCATGCACTTCCTTGCCCGACTGAAACCGACGTCCACGCATGTTTTTCTTCAGGTCGCCAAAGGTGTGAAAATCATATAGTGAATGATCCGGTCGATACGGACGATGTTAGAGTGTTTCCCGCCGAAACGTAGCCTTTGTCCAATTGACAGTGAGGGGGTGGGCGTTATCGTGCAACAGGATGCTTCCATCCTACAGTATTCTTGGGCATTTTGACTTTATGGCCGCGTTGCAGTTTCTGTAAAGTGACTTCATGGCGCTGCGCATTGATTGTGGTTCCACCCTCGGGGAGCAGAGGGCCCCTGTCATCGAAGGATTAGCTCATTAACACTGGTACACACTACTGGTGTAAAGTTGCCTAGGAGTGGAAGGATCGGGCAAAATACGGACTGAATATCATTCGTATCAATATTTTTACTAACACTCCTCAGGAAAAGTACCTTACCAATCAGATCACCACGGCCTTGACATATTAAGGCAAAACCATCCAATTAGATAAAACTGTTTAAGAACAGTTACTAATAGTCGATCAAAGAGTCTCTTCAAAGATTGTTTTCCTTTGTTGAAAGGATAAACGATTAAGTGCAAAACTCAAGAATGCCCCAAATAACAGTGTTTTACACCAGAAGAAGAACATGATAGGAAAACTGTCTTCAAAACAGTCAGACAATAAACATGTTTAGAATGTGTTTGACTAAAATACATCAAATAATTGAAGTTTACCTAGAGGGAGCCCATTAAAACGAAACGAAACCAATTAAAGCTGCTTGATATGAAACCTCCACGTATTGGGCAACGTAGTCTGGTCGAACGGTGCTGAAATTACTTAGGGCAGACCTGAGACGCTGCTGACCACACTCCTGCATTTCTAAGGAAACAGTGGATACACGCTCCTAAGGCAACATGCAATGACAGCCTGATGAACAGGGAGGTACCCTTTAAATAAGACGAGTAAAAAATTAAGTCCTTAGATTACACACTGGCAGTGTAGACAAAACAGTAGTGATACATCGCTAAAAGATAACAAGGTAACTGGCCATGGCACCCTCCTCACTTACACCTAATTGTAAAGACGTTCAGCGATCAACTGAGGTTCAGCTTCAAATCACGCCGTGAGGCGGGGACAGTAAATACTTACCGTCGCGCGGGAAAACATAGGTGGAGTGGAGACGCTGACAGCTGGCTGGCGAACCTCACTTACGTTAAACACAAGCTTGGTTTAAAAGTATAATCCATCGAAATACATACATACAAGATTTGGCCCCTTAAGATGCGCCATCTTGCTGGCTCCAAATAACTAAAGAAAGCGACTTGGCGGTTTAGTGCACTACGTACCATGCAAAAAATTTACATAACCGCAAGCAGTCCAAAACCCCAATAATTTAAAACATACAACCACATCACAACTCTATGACAGTTCCCGAACTGAAGGTATTATATCTCTTTATACGAGCGGCACGCTCCTCTGGTCACCTGGTCAGATAGAGGAACAAGGAACAACAACAACAACAGGAGGCTGGGCCGCGTCCTATACAGAAGCAGCAGGACACAACCACGCACAAAAAAAAAAAATGGTTCAAATGGCTCTGAGCACTATGGGACTCAACTGCTGAGGTCATTAGTCCCCTGGAACTTAGAACTAGTTAAACCTAACTAACCTAAGGACATCACAAACATCCATGCCCGAGGCAGGATTCGAACCTGCGACCGTAGCGGTCTTGCGGTTCCAGACTGCAGCGCCTTTAACCGCACGGCCACTTCGGCCGGCCGACCCAGTCACAATTATCACGCTCACAGCGGGGAGCAAGATCAGTCTTTACGAAAGCCATGTGATCCGAACACCGATGTAACGAACCAAACGTAGCTCACCGAACATCCAAAGCCGCTGTGTAGTGACAAACAGTGGATAAACTTGGAGTCGCCAGAAGATACGTGGATGACGACGACCCGTCGCCCGCCTCCAGATCTGGTCGGCCAAAGGAATAATGTGTTCACTCCCGTTTCCGGTACACGTCTCTCATGTGTGGAAGATACTCAGCCAGACAAACTTGTAAGTCACACGGGCGACGGAACAAACAGCCAGCTCGTTGCCCTGCAGACCCGCGCTGTTGGTGCTGCTTCAGTGTCTTTGCCCGGAAAAACGGCCTCAACGCCACTCGCGGCAAACGTGAAACGTCCCCTTTGAACAATTCTACATGACTGTGCTTAAACTGACACACAATATTTTGTTAGCGCAACGCAATCTGACTTTCAAAATTCCCTACAAAAGAATGGCCCTGACTAACATTAAACTATACCTTTCACAAATCACTTACCTCACAAAAATCTTCGCTGCTCAAGCTACTGCAATACAGCGAGCGCCACTACTGCCAGCTAAATAAAATATTCAAACTATGGAAGGCACTAACTACTGATAGGGATAGTTAGCAAATGAAAGATATTAATAGAGAACAAACAATGTATTTACCTTGATATCATCATATATAAATATAGCAGTTCATGACAAATTTCAAAACTCCGCCATCTCTCTCCCCACATCCACCACTGCTGGCGGCTCACCTCCAACTGCGCAACGCTACGCGCTGTTCACAGCCAGCTGCCTAACACTACAATGGCGAGTATTACAACAATGTAAAGCAGCCACAGACTGCACACAGCACAGCCAGTGATTTTCATACAGAGGTGGCGTTACCAATAAAAAACCTAAACTTTGGATTTCTTTGACAGTAGAGTTGTGGGATGTTTCCGCTGCTGGTTTTGCTGTTTGCGCTCGGGCTGTCTTCGGAATGGTTTCAGAGTCGTCCTGTTGCACGATAACGCCCGCCCCACACCGATAATCGGACAAATACTATGCTTCAACGATTTGGTAGGGAAACACTGCAGCATCCTCCTTACAGCTTTCACCATGTGATTTTAACATCTTTGGCGACGTAAAGAAAGACGCGCTTGGAAGTAAATTTCAGTCAAACAAAGAATTGCAGAGTGGATGAGGTTATGGTTCAAATGGCTCTGAACACTATGGGACTTAACATCTGAGCTCATCAGTCCCCTAGAACTTAGAACTACTTAAACCTAACTAACCTAAGGACATCACACACATCCATGCCCGTGGCAGGATTCGAACCTGCGACCGTAGTGGACGCGAAGTTCCAGACTGAAGAGCCTAGAACCGCTAGGCCACACCGGCCGGCGATGCGGTTATGGGCCCCTCAGCAGACGACCACGTTCTACGGCACAAGAATTCATAGTTTCGTCTCCCAGAGGGATAAAATTGTTAATGCCCGTCTGTGGTGGTTACTTTTGAATGGAACTATGCCATGGTCCCATTGTGGTGGGTGTTCGGTCTTCATTTGACATCGTAAGATCTGTCACAGAGTGAAGAAGCTTCTGACCTCCACATTCCATGATGACGTGTGGACACCTGACAGCTTATCGGTAATTCGTTGCTTCAGCATCCTTCAGCTGCTTTCCATAGATCCTCACGACAGTCGTACGTGAACGGCCCACTAGCTACCCGGCTTCCAGGATGTTCTTTCCCAGGTGATCGGCCTTAGCAGTCTGCCCTTTGGCAGTTGATTTGTATCAGCGGATCTCCCCATTTGCGACCTGTACCGTCACTAGGATGATTTATCATTCGTCTCTGATCCGCGTACACATTTTACATATCATGACACATCCCCCCAACTTCACTAGGCGGCGTTCATTCTCACGATGGATAGTGATCATATTTTAGGTCATTAGTGCAGAAAGGAAACACAAGCAACAACAGGCGACCTCTTTGACCGAGTACATACGACTAATCCCATTTCACTGGGACCCATCCGTCAGTTTACTTCTATACCTACACCACTGACCATTAAAATTGCTACACAAAGAAGAAATGCAGATGATTAACGGGTATTCATTGGACAAATATATTATAGTGAAACTGACATGTGATTACATCTTCACGCAATTTGGCTGCGTAGATCCTGAGAAATCAGTACCCAGAACAACCACCTCTGGCCGTAATAACGGCCTTGATACGCCTGGGCATTGAGTCAAACAGAGCTTAGATGGCGTGTACAGGTGCAGCTGCCCATGCAGCTTCAACACGATACCACAGTTCATCAAGAGTAGTGACTGGCGTATTGTGACGAACCAGCTGCTCGGTCACCATTGACCAGACGTTTTCAATTGGTCAGAGATCTGGACAATGTGCTGGCCAGGGCAACAGTCGAACATTTTCTGTATCCAGAAAGACCCGTACAGGACCTGCAACATGCGGTCGTGCATTATCCTGCTGAAATGTATGGTTTCGCAGGGTAGAGCCACGGGTCGTAACACATCTGAAATGTAACGTCCACTGTTCAAAGTGCCGTCAGTGCGAACAAGAGGTAACCGAGACGTGTAACCAATGGCACCCCATGCCGTCACGCCGGGTGGTACCCTAGTATGCGATGTCGAATACACGCTTCCTATGTGCGTTCACCGCGATGTCGCCAAACACGGATGCGACCATCATGATGCTGTAAACAGAACCTGGATCCATCCGAAAAAATGACGTTTTGCCATTCGTGCACCCAGTTTGGTCGCTGAGTACACCATCTCAGGCACTCCTGTCTGTGATGCAGCGTCAAAGGTAACCGCAGCCATGGTCTGCAAGCTGATAGTCCATGCTGCTGCAAACGTCGTCGAACTGTTCGTGCAGATGGTTGTTGTCTTGCAAACGTCCCCATCTGTTGACTCAGGGATCGAGACGTGGCTGCACGATCCGTTACAGCCATGCGGGTAAGATGCCTGTCATCTCGACTGCTAATGATACGAGGCCGTTGGGATCCAGCACGGCGTTCCGTATAACCCTCCTGAACCCACCGATTGCATATTTTGCTAACAGTCATTGGATCTCGACCAACGCGAGCAGCAATGTCACGATACGATAAATCCCAATCGCGATAGGCTACAATCCGACCTTTATCAAAGTCGGAAACGTGATGGTACGCATTGCTCCTCCTTACACGAGGCATCACAACAACGTTTCACCAGGAAACGCCGGTCAACTGCTGTTTGTGTATGCGAAATCGGTTGGAAAATTTCCTCATGGCAGCACATTGTAGGTGTCGCCACCACCGCCAACCTTGTGTGAATGCTCTGAAAAGCTAATCATTCGCATATGACAGCGTCTTCTTCCTGTCGGTTAAATTTCGCGTGTGTAGCACGTCATCTTCATGGTGTAACAATTTCAATGGCCAGTAGTGTATATCTTTAAATGACAGGCCACCCAACGATATGTTGCATGGGGTATTTCGTGTACCACTGTCACTTCCCTCCTTTACTGTTTTGGAAGAAATGTATTCGGACCTGCAAATACGGTTGGACTTCAGCTGTAACATTTATTTGAGACAGATTAAAATTTGTGCCAGACCAGGTAGCGAACCTAGATTTCCCTGTTTACACCAGCAGTTCCGATAAACACATTGGCTATCTGAATGTGCCTCCTGGATTGACACAGACTTCCACATATCTGATTGTCCACGTCCTGCACTCAGACGATTGTTGTGATTTCCGCACAGTGACAGACTTTATTATTATTATTGTTGATGTTGCAGCCCGTTTAGGCATGTAATACAGGGTGTTCCACTCGGAAGAGGCCCCACAGACAATAGTAGTAATTCCGCTGAAATAGCACCGTGAAATTGTTGATGTTTGGCGTGGCAACACTGCCCTCTGAAACGTCGTTTGTTGCAACTGTCTGTTTCCACGCGTCGCTGTGGCTGGAACCTTGTGGCTAGTGTTCAGTTTTTAGTGACAATGTATCGCTATTCTGTCGAAAAGCGCGTGTGGTTCCATTAAGACATGTCAGCGAATGTTTGTTGGTGGCCAACGTGTACGTCTAAATAGTGCATATAAAAGTTAGTGAACAAGATGGAACGGTGTTGGATGTCCGTGGCGTGGGACGACCGCCATTATTGGAAGAAAAAGTTACTGACGTGTAACAGCGATTATTGGCCTGTCCTGAAAAGTCTGTTAATCGTTTATCTCAGGAATGTGGAATGTCACAGAGCACATGTCACAGAGCTGCGATGGAAGCCAGCATGTATCCATACAGGTTTACAGTTGTCCAGGAACTGAATCTCAATTAAAGACAGACGCATTACATTTTGCCATTGATTGAAGCTATTTATTGCTCTGAGACCAGAAATATTGCAGTACACGTGGTTCAGTGATGAGTCACAGTGCCGCCTCTCTAGCTATGTAACCTCTCAGAATACGCTATTGTTGTGCAATAAAAATCCACATGAATTGGTCCAGCACCTCCTGCATTTGCAGAAGATTGACGTGTTCTGTGCACTATCACAGTGTCGCATCATGGGACCAACATTTTGCAAGTTACTGTATCAAGTGCAGTTTACATCAAAATGCTTAGGAAATTTGTGAACCAGTTGGACGTTGACGTACTTACCTTCAGCTGATACCAACAGAATGGCGCCACATGGCACACGTCTCGAATGACCATGGCTGTCATCTGATTTGACAGCACCTGACTTTTTCTCTGAGGTGGCCTAAACGGCAATGTCTACAGGAACAAACCTCACAACCTGGAAGATGAGAACATCATCCGTGAAATCCGGGCATGAACAGGGTATGACATGTTCATTTAACCCCGTAAGTGTAATGCAAGCAAATGTATGTTTGTGGGGCCTCTTTCGAGTGGGACATCCTGTACTATTTGCAGTGTCCGTGTTATACAGTCTACTGTTCGATGTCCTCCAGACATCCACGTCTAAGGCGGCCGTTCGCAGTTCAATAGAACGCACAATGTCTTCAATCATGAACGGGACAATGTCGCCTGGGACACTGATGAGTCAGTTAACATACCTTTAAGGTTCACTTCAAGCTTAGACTGTGAGCCCATTGTCACTTGACGGCAAGAATAGTTGTCAGAAAGGAAAGTTGCCTGTCGAACCGGCGTATAGTACAGTGACATCATTCGAATGTCAGACAGCTATTGTGAAACACAAAACTTTGAAAATTATCTCCTTCATTGAGGTTGCCAACCGTCAACCACACCAGCTGGTAACTGCTGCTTACAGGTGAATTGGGGAAGGGGAACAGGAGGACTCTATGGACAAAGAAAGTATGCAACTCTCTCCATATGGTTAATTTGGTTTCTAACCGTCCATTATTTTGGGATAATACACTCTCGCTCCCCCCATCCTCCATCCCAGAACCGTAGTCTGAGAAGATGATATGTAAGGAAACATCTGAAATAAAACATGGATCAGCAATATCGACTGTCTTTGCTGAGGAGAATATGATATGTGTCGTGGCTGATGATCGTTGTAGAAGAGATTAGAAGAGATCTGGTATCAATGGACGTCATACGGATGCAGTCACACTGATGCCTCTGTCACATTCAAGGGTAATTTGAAGGATGTGCATTATCGAGACTGGGTACTGCAAGATATTACCCAACCCAACAATGTCTCGTCGTTGGTTCCGTTTTTAAAGATGAGAATGCACGGACACATGCGCTTACAAAGTGCACACTTCTTCCAGAAGGGAAAAAATCGACCTAATGGAATCACCTGCAGCAGCTGCTGACAAAATCGATTGAGCATGCTTGGGGCCAGTTGAAACTTTGTGTCGTTACAGGTAACCGCCTCACACACTGAATGATCCCAGGAGGCTACCTTCGAAGATTGCGTCAGACTTGAGCCATGAAAAGGGGAGATCAGGCATGTCACAATACACGGGACGGAACAGCGCTATTTGGAATGCTGACCAGCAGCGTTCATTTCACAGATGTGCACTTCCGAACAAACTGCTTCTTATTTTATTTCACAGCTCTTTTTTTCTTTCGGCTTATTTTTTCATTGCTTGCTCTTTGTAAATCTAAGCGCACACAAGATCGCATTTTTCTTGGTGTCGCAATTTTGTTTTGTGCAGCAGGAACTGGCCAAGAATATTACGAGAGTTTAGTACTTTGCAGCTACTCTCCCGTGAGGTAAACATATCTCTACTGTGCGACGTGCAGCAGTGGTAAAGGCATTGGAATCGTGTTCTAAACGAGTATGTTTGAAATGTGCTTCCAGAAAGTCTGAGTTAATACGTAGTTTTCTAGAGAGATATCAGGCGAATGAAAAGTTGCTTCCTTGAATTATACTACATCATCTTACGCCAGCCGTCGTCAACAGAACCAGGACTTCGTTCCTGGTGAACCTAACGTCAGGGAGACAAAGTCGTTGGGTTCGTCTAGCGTACATTAAATACTGAATACTGCTAGTGATAGAGAATCGAGGAAGCAGTGGTTATTCGCACGAATTTCGGCACCATCAAAGTTGACCCACTCTTCACTGAAGTGTGATATGTGAAACGAGGAAACGTGGAACAGCTGATTTGACTGTTACGTGTGAGTTCTGCGGAATACAATGGCATGTACACCTGCTGTAGCTCGGATGACTCTTAACAGCTTGGCAGGGCGATAAGCTTAGACTCATGGCTGTGAGTCAACACGGCAGCACGACTTGAGGTGATTCAGGACAAAAAAAATGGCTCTGAGCACTATGGGACTCAACATCTGAGGTCATCAGTCCCCTAGACTTAGAACTACTTAAACCTAAGGACATCACAAACATCCATGCCCGAGGCAGGATTCGAACCTGCGACCGTAGCAGTAGCGCGGTTCCGGACTGGAGCGCCTAGAACCGCTCGGCCACCGCGGCCGGCGATTCAGGACAGCGAGGCAAGTTTCGCACCAGTGCAAGACCTGCAAACGCGCAAATAAGAGGCGCGATGGACCCATTGCTACGCGATGTAGCGAAGTGTGTCAACAAGGACAATCGGTATTGGGTTATGCGACGTTACTGACTCAATGTGACATCTGTCACATATCTCTATGGCACATTATTTCATTTTTCTGTGGCTTTTTCGCAGCTGTGTAGTGAGTACAGTCGAACAGTGTGCATGAGGAGGCGGCCCTGTGCTCACTACATTGAGTGGTGTCTCTCCGGAAGCGTCTCTATGACCTCCTTTGTCGGCAGAAAGTCGCTGAATTTCATTAGGTCGACTGGGCCTATGATGGGGGAATGGGCAATGGGCAGTTCATGAAGCTCGTCCCGGTATGCAACTATCGAAAGCTGGGCTGGCGTCTCCACCCCTGGTATTAGTGCGTGCCACAGCTTGCAGTTGTTTGGGCGATCATGCTGTTCTGGTCATATTTATTTAGCAACTATTAAGTGTTGTGATGGATCAACATTCCATATACTGGCTGACTAGCCTGAAGGATCCATCAGGCTGTCTAGCGAGATCAGCACTGGTGCTTTAGGAGCACATCACAGAGGTATACAATAATGGACTCGAACACAAGGACGCTGACTGTTTTCTAAGGAGTCGTTTGAAGGAAAACAGAAGTATGGATGGAATCTCAGTGAACGCTGCATTAAATGACGTTGTTGCTGAACCGAGCGATGATCACATATTGCTGAAAAAAACTACAGCAGTTTTGAAGGTGAGGAACCAGCTAAAGGAAATTCCTGTTAACAAAGGGGGCACAGTATAAGAGGAACTATGATTCCGTGGGATAGAAGTGATTTCCCTCAACTAGCTCATCTGCGGAAAGCTATTGTGAAGTAGTACCGTAATGCACCAACCTCTGATCACCTGGGATTCGTGAAGACCCTAGACAGAATGAGACGCAGTTACCACAGGCCAGCTATTCGTGAAGACCCTAGACAGAATGAGAAGCAGTTGCCATAGGCCAAAATCCCTACCAATCCCCTAGACTCGATACCAACTACTGTAAGGAGTGCCAGTCATGAAAGCACATGCCACAACTACCTCCAAGACACCTGGTACTAATCTTGTCTGCAGTAGCGCCGTTCCACCAAATTGGAATCAATATATGAGAGCGGCTCTCGGACCCGTAAACAGGAATCAGTGGATAATTTCTGCACTAACTGCCTCACCCATTAAGCAGTCACGAAAGCTGTGCCAAATGGCGAAGCTCTACAGATTGCACAGTTACTTGTAGAAGACATCATTTTGTGTCAGGGTGATTGCAATTAGTACATTACCCGCTAGACAACTGTTTACCGCCTAAAGGCAAATGTTCTCACAGAACGCTTTAATAGGACTTTGGCAGACATGATCTCGATGTATGGCGATGTCAGAAAGACAGAGACAACACTGGCCGTCATGAGATTCACATACAAAACATTGAAGCAAGACACTGCTGTCTTCTGCCTCATGGTCGCGAGGCCGAATCGACAGTGGATAAACTGTTCCCGTTTCAACTGGGCTATACTTGGAATAACTCATAAAACACTTCATTACTAGGACCGCAGCCCTCACGTGGATACTGAACGCCCAGTAGAAAGACAGAATACTGTATCATCAAGTACCGGCCAGTGAGATACAGCCCGCATTACTTGGAAAGGATTTTTGTACCTGTGCGAAAGGTGAGACTATCGCAAAGTTACTAAAGAACTATTCTGGGCCATGTCGAAGATCAAACCTACAGCAAAAAGACAAAAGCCTGAACATGAAGCCCTACTACAGTTCAGAGGCCCAGATTGCCAGATTGATAGTGAGAGGTACAAGGAAACCTGTGATTCACTCAACAGTCGGGAACCTCTGACGTCAAGGATTATCTTCGATGTTCATCATGCTGCAGGGGGTGTAACAATTCCGCAAGACTGCGGGGATCCACCTGTTCCACCACACAGAGGACCATTGACGAGATCCAGATCCTAGGTGCTGTAGCCGAGTTCGATAAGAACGTCTGAAACAGCAGATCGCTGTTGCTCTCGGAAAACGGGTAGTGCCGCGAGCTGGGGTGTATGTCCGTCCAGGAGGTCAGTTCTTTTGGCTTTTATGTCAGTGTTCGTAATAAATGGGCTTTCAATGCTAAGTGATGTGTTTCATTAACGACCTATTTTTGGATTTTGGACTTGAGTTTGGTTACAACGTAACAATATATCGGAGTTTACTCTTTTTAACACCACTGCGTAATCTCTCCCTCTATCCATAATTTTCATTAGCAGCTTGACTATAGTCACAATGATTAAGCAACACGCTAAGGTCGGTTATACATCTAAGTACGAGAGGAAGTGAATCCCTGGGTAATGGTCAAGACAGGTTTTACACTGAAACGTCAAAGGAACTAGTACAGGCATGCGTACTCAACTACAGAGATATGTAAACCGGCAGAAAACGGCGCTGCGGTCGGCAACGCCTACATAAAACAAGTGTCTGGCGTAGTTGTTAGATCGGTTACCGCTGCTTCAATGGCACGTTTGAACGTGGTGTAATAGTCGGCGCACGAGTGATGGTAGCGATGAAGTGGGGATTTTCCCGTACGACCATTTCCCAAGTGTACCGTAAATATCAGGAATCCGGTAAAACACCAGATTTCTGACATCGCTGCTACCGGAGAAAGATCCTGCAAGAACGGAACTAACGACGCCTGAAGAGAATCTTGCTGCAGATTTCGATGCTGGGCCATCAACGAAAACATCATCGATATGACTTTCGGAGTCGAGGGCCCACTCGTGTACCCTTGATGACTGCACGACGCAAAACGTTACGCCTCGCTTGGCCCGTTAACACCAAAATGGGACTGATGATGACCTGAAACATGTCGCCTAATCGGACGAGACTCGTTTCAAATTGTATCGACCGGATGGACGTGTACGGGTATGGAGACAACCTCATGAATCTTTCATTTCAGCGGGGGACTGTTCAATCTGGTGGAGGCTCTGTAATGGTGTGGTGCGTGTGCAGTTGGAGTGATATGGGACCCCTGATACGTCTAGATACGAATCTGACAGGTGACTCGTACGTAAAAATGCTATCTGACCACCTGTATCCATTCATGTTCATTGTGCATTCCGACGGACTTGGGCAATTTCAGCAGGACAATGCGACACCCCACGCGTCCAGAATTGCACAGAGAGCGGCTCCAGGAACGCTCCTCTGAGTTTAAACGCTTCCACTGGCCACCAATCTCGCCAGACATGAACATTATTGAGCATATCTGGGATACATTACAACGCGCTATTGATAAGAGAGCTCCATCATCTCATCCTCGTATGATTTATGGAGCCCTGCAGGATTCATGGTGTCAATTCCAACCAGCACTAATTCAGACAGTCGAGGCCATGCCACGTCGTGTTGCGGCACTTCTGCGTGGTCACCGGGGCCCTATAAGATATTACGCAGGTGTTCCAATTTATTTGGCTCTTCAGTGTATTAGTAACAGACAGCAGCAGGAGAAGTAGAACAGCGGTGTACTAAACTGAATTCTTGTGCATATTGATGGCAGCGCAGATGAATTCGTTGCCTCGAGCGTTTTTCGCGGTTATGACAGAAAAATCGTAGAAAATAAACCACATCGTCTTACTTGTTCGTAGTAACTTTGCTTAAGAAGCCAAAATGAACAGTACAGTCACATTAATGTGACCACCACCTGTTTTCAACGTGCACTAACCATTCACAGACGGTAGGTAGCAGCACTAACAGCAGAGGTCATACGATGTACATCAGGGGGTTGTGGAGAGAGGAGGAGGGAGCAGTTCAGCTATAGTCGTAATACGGATATGAAGCGATTTATTTGATGTGCTGAAGGACACGATCATTGGCTTTCAGGCCAAGAGTGGAAGCATTTTCTAAACGGATAAGTTTTAAATTTTTCGTCTGCAAGCATGGAAAAATGACAGTCCGAAATCGGTGCTGAGAAAAGGTGAACCAAGGGGATACAAACAGTGTCTCCTCAAAGACCTTTCGTTGAATGTTGCTGCACATGGGCCCCGCAGCAGGCGTCTAATTCATGACGTTCATCATGAACTGTGCATCCACTGTGTAACAACAGCTGACCTTAGATGAATCAAGCTTTATGCACCGTTGGTCAGACAGCCGTGGCTTGTACGATGTGGAACGTCTGAAAGTAAACACTCCGCAGAATTTGTCGGAAAGGTCCAGGCTGGAGGGGGGAGCGTTATGATCCGGGAGATATTTTCATTGCGTTCCCTGGGTGATCTCGTCATTCTGAAGGCACAATTGGACAACAAAAGTATGCATACATCCTTGGCGGCCATATCCACCCTTACATGCAGTATGTTTTTCCTTGGCAGGATGGCGTCTACCCACAGGACAATGCAACGTGTCTTCGCAGTGTGCGTAGCGTGGTTAGCAGAGCACGAAGTTAAGTTCACCGTTCTCCCCTGCTCATTAAACTCCCTGGATTTAAACCCAAACGAGAATATGTACTATCACCTCTCAGCCAAGAAACCTAGCGTAGCTGGACACAGCACTGGAGTCGGTATGGCTCCACATCCCTGCCAGTATCTTTCAGAACCTCATTGACTCTCTTCCTGCACATCTCGCAGGGGTCCGTGCTGCAAAAGCTGTTTATTCAGGTTTTTGACAGGTCACATAATGTGACAGTGTACAATAATGATTCGCTCACAGAAAGAACCATAAAATTTCTTAACTGGCAGCCGGCCGCGGTGGCCGTGCGGTTCTAGGCGCTTCAGTCCGGAACCGCTACGAGACTGCTACGGTCGCAGGTTCGAATCCTGCCTCGGGCATGTATGTGTGTGATGTTCTTAGTTTAGTTAGGTTTAAGTAGTTCTAAGGGGACTGATGACCTCAGATGTTAAGTCCCATGGTGCTCAGAACCATTTGAACTTAACTGGCAGCTCTTCGCTCCTCCTTATGATTAATGTGATGTTTGAGTTGTTTCGCTGTCGACAGGCTTCTGACTTGTAAATTCTGACAGCATAGGAGAGCAGAATTACGTTCAAGGTACACATCCCAGTTTTGATAAACTCCCAATCGTTCCCCTGCCGATACGTAGCCTGTCTACGGTTGCCGGGACACATACGAAAGCCTGATTCAACAATAAATTTGTCCAGACACTGCCCTAAAAGCCGGCCAGCTATTTGTAACTACTAGTAGGGTATAATAATAAATTGGTTTTTTGCGATACCATCCTTAAACGGGTTTAACCTAAAAAAAATAAGCTACCAGTAAACAGCCCTAGAACTTCGGAATTGTGATAGCAACTAAGTATTCAGTCTTTTTAATTGCTCTGTTTTCTACCTAAGATAATACGTTAGTCAACTAAACGTTCCTCACTAAACAAAATAATTATCTGTTCTGGGAAAAAACGGAAAGATACTGAATAACTTTCATCATTTCTATTCGACTCTTACAGAAATAGCAATGGAATAGTGAAGCTGCAGTGCACCACGGGTTGGAGCTATCGGCGAAAGGGGGTAGGGGGGAGGGGCACGGGATGGGTCAGCAACGGCTGATCTCTTTCGGTAGACATACAGAGGAACCTACGCAACAAGAATCTTTACCATTTCGGCTGTATGGGTCACCAAATATCCATAAGAATAATGTCCCATTACGACCAACTGTCAGCGTTCCTGTCTCACCGACGTATAAACTGACGAAGTACGTGGCCGCACCGCTCCAGCCACACGTGGGACTGACACATACATAAAGGACTCAGGACATGTCACTGAGAAGCTGAAGAAAGAAACTTGGATTGAACGACATCCTGTTCAGCTTTGATTTTGTTTCTTTGTTTACTAAAGTGCCACCCAGTGACACTCTGGAACACATCGGTTCAATTTTCCCGCAAGGCATCACCATTTCATGCATGGCTCACCACGAGCTATTTCACGTGGAATGGCAACTTCTACAAACAGCTGGAAGGCGTCACCGTGCGTAATCCACTTAGCCCAATCGTGGTCATCCTCATGAAAGATTTTGAAGTATAGGCACTGGATTTGGTACTTCGTAAACCTAAGGTGTGGTACAGATACGTCGATTGATACCTTCGCTGTGTGGAGTCATGGTAAAGAACAGCTCGGTGACTTAAGACATTTGAACAGACTCCATGCCAGCGTAAAATTTATAATGGAGTTAGGAAAGGGCAAACAGCTACCCTTTCTGGATGTGCAGGCCACAAGGGATAGTGAAAACCTGAGTCACAGCATGTATCGAAAACAGACACACACGGACAGATACCTGCACAGACTGTCAAATTACCGCCCGAGCCAGGAAAGATGAATGATTAACATGCTCGTAACGCGTGCAAGGCGAACAAGGGGGCCGCAGCACTGCAGACGCCAAATGCAACACCTGGAAACTTCTGAGGAGCAATGGGTACTCCACCACTCCCATAATAAGTGCCACAAAGTCAGTGAAGAAAAAATGCCGGGTCAGCCTTTCTGCCATACATTCCCGGTGTGGCAGACAATCTGTCTATATTGCGCAAGCGGGGCGTATAGGCTATTTATAAACCGACAAAGAATATCAAAAAGTGTCGCTGAACGGCAGAGCAGAAAAGGGACCCACTTGCAATGTCGGGAATGTACCGCACGCCATGTACATGCTCAAAAGTCCATGTTGGAATGTCCAGACAATCAGTCAACAGCAGGATTACTGAATAAGCGGCATTGCAGGTTGCGGCACGTAGAAAAATCGGCAGTGGCAGAACACGCGCTTTGTACGACTGACGACATTGTAGAAATCGCTGACGCAGAAGTTATTGCTGTAGAGAAGAGCTACCAAACTCTATTATTATTATTATTATTATTATTGGTTTGAGAGATGCTCAACTGCGCGGTCATTAGGGCCCGGGACTTTTTACACAGTGCAATTTTTTTCACAGTCCTATCTAGCCACTGTCACGAATGATGATGAAGTGATGAGGACAACAAAAACACCCAGTCCCGAGCAGAGAAAATTCCTAAGCCAGCTGGAATCGAACCCGGGGCCCTGTGATACAGAGGCAGCAAGACTAGCCACTAGACCACGAGGCGCGAACGCAAGTTCAGGGAAATCATAAAAATACACAAACATGACAATAGCTTCAACAACAAAGAAGAAAGCCTGAAGGTGAACGGATCATGTATTTCCGTTATGCAGGTGGCAAAGAGAGATGAGCACCGAAATGACTGTGGAGAAGCCCTTGGACGTTTGCTCGCCAGGTACATACAATCTGCAGCCGCAGGCTCGACACCCGTGCATCACCAGCAATGGTGGGTGAAGCTTTGACTGTGTTAGCCACTTATGCTGGCGAAGCATCAGACAAATATCAAACTTACGTCTGCCGATGAATCCAAGACAATAGCCTACAGGCAGTTTGTCAACAAGTCGCCTTGAAAGCCTCAACAATTTTTTACTCGAATAAATTCTCTTTAAGCACAGACGTTATGTTCCCAGCTGACCACACTGCACTCTATTATCCCCATCATTCGCTTAACCCTCTTTTTGAATTTGCCACTGTTAGGTATTTTCTGATTGTCAGTTGATTATGCAATAACTAAAGTAAACCCGATCTTTGGTTTACACAGTTTTATACACGATCCGGCACCCGCGACCCATTTGGTCTGCTGGTTTGGACTGGATCGATCGCAACTGTTGGTAGGCAGCCTGCTTGTAGTATTGGGCATACAGAAGTCACTGATACTCCACTGGAGATTAGGAAGGGCAGATTTGATCTGACAGGTGAAAAATGTGATGATCATATGGCATTTAATGGTCGGGATATCCCCTTCGGGATTCGGCAGCCGTATTGCAAGTCTCTTTAGTTGACGCCACTTTGGCAACTTTGGTGCCAATGAAGATGAGAATGAACACTCAACACTCAGTTTCCTCCCGGGAATCGAACCCGGACCCCCCTTGTGTGGTATGCTGTAATGCTACCGCTGCGCTACGGAGGCGAATGATCTGCCAAGTAAGGATCGATATTTGTACCCTTACATCATCTTCCTAGGTTACTAGTGCAGGTCTACACATTTTGAGGGGGATAAATGTTTTGTTAAATATGCGTTAGGAATTAAACTTAAGTAAATTATTCCTTTACATACCTCATCTCCATCATGTACATTTTTATTCGACAGCTTTGGATGTTATTTACAATATGAATCACTGTTTACAACAATGAGCTGCAGATTGCAGATAATGGATTTATTTTACACATGGGAACGACACATTGCATCAAAATACAAGTGCAAATAGCCTTAATTTTTTTCTTTTAATCATTCCTGTGGCTAATTCTTGAGCTAGCACACTACATATATCTGAAAACTTAAATGTTCTGACACAAAATAAGTTTAATATGTTGCATGGTGTGTGAATCCCTGGTACATTATCAACATTCAGATGAAGCAGAAAATCCAAAATGTGAACCACTGGCGTACGTTGTGGAATAGTAAGAACCATAATAAACAGTTTTCTTGTTTCTTCTGCTGAAGTTCTCTTCAGGGTTATCTATTAGTCAATCCAGTCAGTTTTGATATGTCTACTCGTGACATTTTGCAGCAAGTTTCTGGAAATAGCTTCTACATATCACTTACATCCTCAGTACCATTGCTTTTAGTGCAGCACACTAAGATGTTCAATAAATTGTCAAAATGTACAAATTAGATAGTGGAATGTCTTCAGCTATTCTGAAGTGTAGTACAGTAACCAGAGTATTTGTGGCAGTGTTTATGTCACTACTGTCCTGGTGGAAGAAAAAATTGTTTTCAAGTATATAATCAGCACACCACCATTCAGTGCATGGCAGAGGCCACTTCATGTCATGTTTTCAAACCAAACTTAAGTTTTATCATATTCATGCAAATTTCCCTTTAGTATATTAATATGGCATGTTACCCATTATTCCTCCAGTTCAAGGTCAAATTCATGTCCACTCCCAAAAGTAAATGATGACACCTCCATACTTCATGGATGAATTATTGTATTTGTTTAAACAGCAGATTTACATGTGCTAAAATTAGAGCTACTGACTTGGATACTACCTTTGATTTTAAAAATCTTCCTTTAAAAAGTGAATAACCTTTATTCTCCTATTATTTCTTAGTGTGCATACAGTGAAAACTCTTCTGTTCATATCTGTGTAGGATTGTCATTTTCGAGACAAGTGGAAAAGCAAATATAACTTTATTCAGTGGAAAACTACCAGTGGACCTATCGTTCTGCGAAAAGCAAAAATGCAGCCATTTGAAGGTGCATATTGCTACATGAAAGATGGTGTTTAGTGCCCATAATAATCGCATTTGTTACTTCAATACCAGCGATTAGTAGATATGGCACTACGTTGTAACTCCGAACACGTGGTTTTTGGGCTTAACTTTGAAGCCACAGTTCAACACACTGAAAGGTCTTGTGAGATTATCAAGAAACTGCCTATTTTTTCTTGAACCTCTTGAAAGAACCAAATTCCCAGTGCATGTATTTTAGCATTTCTGCTATCAGTATTTCTGAAATATTAAGATAATACCTGCCACAAAAATGAAATGGAGGATTCGGTTTCATGTATTTCTGAATCCCATTTACTTCCAATATCTTGTTTCCTCTGTCAAAAGTAAGAGTTATGCAAGAAACATTCTAGACCCACTTAGCTACTTAGAGACATTTGGAATAGACTGATTTAGGCAAAATGTTATTGGCCAGTAAGTATTAAGTTTTTCATTTATTTGAACAGCTATGAAAGATGAGCTTGAACAATGTAACTCTAGTTTACAGCATCTCATTTTCTCTACCGGTATCATTAGTTTTTTGGTCACTGAAACACCAGAGCAAATGAATTTGTTTATAGAACAAAGGTTACCAAATTCACTAGCCTTCCATTCTTCTGACTAATAAACTAGACACACAATCTGTAATACAAGACTACAAATTTTCAGTTTAATAAAATTTATTTAAATAAATCTGTACATTGTATAAAAGATTTTTCTAGATGAGCTACTATAGCTTAGAAATGAAAAATATTTACTTTAAAAACTTTTATTTAAATAAATCTGTACACAGTATAAAAAAATTTGACTGAAAGCTTACAAAAATTGCATTATGTGCTCCATACATTTTCCAAGTGCTTTAAGCTCAGTATCAGAGAAATGTATGAAGCCAACAACTGAGAAGGAAGCAGTGTGTCGTAGAGGAGTAGAGTGACAGTCTACTTTAGCAGTCTTATGTAGGCACACCATCACAGCGTGGCTAGCCCATCACCCGTGTGTCCTCCATGCCATACGACTCGCCACCTGCACCAGCATCCTCAGCAGCCTCTTCCTCGTACTCCTCCTGGTCCTCATAGTCATCATCTGCCGTGGCCTCCTGCATGAAAAATGGTACACCTCACACATATTGCAACAGTATCAGTATGATTACTCACATCTCTTTATTCCTTGTATCTAAATTTTTGTATGATAATTTTTTGGTCATATTTGTGAAAGCAGTGATTACAGTGAATAAATACCTGTATGATTTGCTTTTTGGCAAGAAACTGAATGACACATACCAGTTACTTCTTTATTATCATTGTAACAACCAATGTTACCTACTCAAGACCTTTCACCAGTTACTGAGAACCATGTCTTTTTGGCAAGAGTGAACAGGTTAGGGCTCAGTTATTGAACAGAACTATAGTTTTGTAATTTGAAATCTTTTATCTGCTTGGTTTTCAGTGAAACTGATGTATAGTAGCACCACCACCACCACCACCACCACCACCACCACCACCACCACCACCACCACCACCACCAATTCTGATCATAATTCCCTCTAAAATCAAAATCTTCTCTAATAAAATAAAATGAAAATTGCCAAAATCTAATAAAATATAACAGACTTATTACAACAAAAGAATCAATTCGAAAGTATCAAGACAAAAAATAGCTGAACATGTCAAATGGACACAATTATCTATAGGAATCAATAATATTGTACAGAAAACATTTGGCTCAGTCAATAAAAAAAGAATGAAATGTGTGGAAGCTTTAACAGAGAACCAGAAAGTGGAAAACTGGACATGCTTATGAAAAATTGAACACTCCTCAATTTAAACCTGAAGGAATCAGGAAGAATAATTAGAACTAAAAGAGATTTTGGAAAGAGAAAAATTGCAGAAATTTAGGAAGGCTTTTCAAAAAAGAATGTCCGTGATTTTTATCATTGAATGGCATGCTGCAGGGGTATGAGAACCCAACAGTGTGGAACTGGCAAGCTTAAGTAAGACATAAAATTGCAGAAGACGTGCAAAATATTTTTATTAGCTTCTTAACTGTCTAGAACAAATCCAGAAGTTGAATTCTAGAACACATGAAGATTTACCTCCAACTATCAAAGACATTGAAGAAGTTTCAGCTACTAAACTTGGCAGAGACTGACACAAAAACCAAATTAGTTGTGCAACTCCATTATTTATTCATACCTCAAACACACAACCAAACATATGCATAAACAGAAATGATCCAAAGTAAACTGAAGTCAATGATCTTCACTTCCTTTGTTGAAGTTGTTTGGTTAACTGTCAGTAGTCACCACAAAGTAATTAAAACCTTAAACAATAAATCTTGTGTAGAAGATTATTACAGCAGACATTTAGGAATGGTCTATACCAAAAACAGAAAATGAGTAAAATTCATCTTTGTGGAAATCTGGAATACAGGACAAAATCTCAGGCGAGTGGAAGGTACCTGTTGTGAATATTTTATATGTATGGCCCTAAATACGTTCAAAGATTTTACTAAAAGTAGAACCAATATTGGACAGTCATTTAGGTGAATATCAAGTTGGTTTTATGAAGGGTATGTCTGTTCCAAATACATTATCCTGAAATCAACCATTCACCATAGATCACTGAAATCGACACACAGTAATGTTTTTGCTTTCAAAAAGGCCTTTCATTCAGTTGACACCAAGGCTGTTCGTTAGCAGCCAGTTCTTCAGGTTCATGGAACAATCGCTACTAACCTGGTACTGCTGGTACTCGCTGACCAAATCATTCATATTAGACTCTGCCTCAGTAAATTCCATTTCGTCCATGCCTTCACCAGTGTACCAATGCAAGAAAGCCTTACGCCGAAACATGGCGGCGAACTGCTCCGAGATTCGCCGGAACAATTCCTGAAACAAATTCATACTTGCATCAAACTTCCTACGGAGTTGACAAATAACATCAGACAGAACAGGTCACAGAACCAGTTTATGCACAGATGGAATAACTGTCTCAGTACCCAGAGAGAGAGAGAGAGAGAGAGAGAGAGAGAGAGAGAGAGAGAGAGATATCTGAAACACACTGTTATGCATTCTTTTTATGTAGCAGCAGTCGATTCAACTTCCAGCTGGTAGTGTGCATAATTATTGCTTCATTTGGGCTTATGGCCCTGTTTCTGTCACGGCATCATTTCTTTGTCAAATATCGCACAATCCACAACGTTTTCCGACATTACAGCTTTAGAGTAATTTAATTTTCTTTTCTTGGCAATATTGTATATGGTAGAATGTTCAAATCTACTAATACTTGAGGTGTGTGGTGTCTGTCATACTTGCTCTGTTTTAATCAGTAAAATTTGTGGGTTGTAATTAAGTAGTTACTTGCAGAGGATTTATTTGGTCATTATTAGAACTGGCTATGTAAAACATTTCCTCCAATGTGACAGATTTATCTGTTTTGATTAACTAAGTCAGCAACCATGAAGAATACACCATTTCAGTTTCGTACTAGATAATAACCAGTTTCTCAACGTATAGAAATTTTATAAATATACAATACTTTATGCAACACAATACCGAGCAATTTATTCAAATGAAATAAAACAGCAGCATTGTATTTCCGCAGCTCAATATTGAAAAGTCGTGGGTAAATAAGGTATTTTGTGATTTATAGACGCGTGTAAGAGAATAATGCTGAGTAATCTTGCTGACAGTTGTGTGGGGTGAATATATTTCACTTTCCGTCAGTTCTTTTTCACAGAGTAGTGTCTGCATTCAAGTGATTGTGCAGTGTTGTATGAATAAATGGCGTTGTAATCTGCGTTCCGTAAATTAACAGTGCTATAGCATTTGTCTATGGAGTGTCATTCCATTTTCGAAGTTTATCGACATTTTTAGGGCGGGATTAATTTTATTTACTGCATTTCCACCGAATAGTGTCTAGTCCTAGCCACCAATAGTCTGATAGCCATTTACTGCATATTTCAGTTTTATCGTGGTAGAATTGAAGGCAAGTAGGTTTTTTTTGAGGAAGACAAAAATTTGTGAGAAAATATCTCTACAGACCTATTTTGTGTAATATAGCCTAAGTACATCAGTACTGCGTAGTCATTTTGAACGAACATGTTTAGTGCCAATGTAGAATTGGTACCCATTTAAGAAAAAATATTCTTCTTTGACAAGCTGCCTGACTCCAGGTGCATAATACTTTTGTTGAGAGACAGTAACCAACAAGAATCCAACCTTTCGAAAGCTACCTCCAAGTCAGCAGTGGTTACCCTTTAACCAAATTTGCTGTCTGTCTAATGTATTTATAGCGCACAGCTTTGTTGTGAAATAGGCCTACATCAAAAACAGTTACGGAATTACGTTTGGAATTATATATGTAAGAATAGGCTTTTATTCTATCTAATTTCTCCTTTTTTGGTTTCTCCTTGTGTGGTTGGGTGGATTTTAGTTGACGTACAATGTATAGAAATATGATATTTTAGTAGTCAATTATAATTTTAGTCTATGGCAATAGATGTATTTCTCCGCCAGAGTGGAATATCTCAGAGTCAACAATCAGAATTACTTTCTCTAGTACAGGGCATGGTTACCACAAATCGCCAGCACTGCTTCACACCTGCAAGGCATGGATTCTCTAGTTATTGAAGAATTCCTCTTAGACCTGCCCGAGTTCAAGAAGAGCTTTGTAGCTCCAACAGTTATTGTAAGAACTCGATTGTTTGCAGTGTGTGTTTCAAGCAATTTATGTTTAGCATTCTAACCCTGGGAATAAACCAAACAAAATGGTCAAATGAACCCCCGCCCCTACAGTCATATTGGTGTGTCGTCCTGTTTGAAAGTAGTCTGTACTTATAACTTCGCCAGATTGTAATTTGCAAATCTGTTTGCTTCAGTATCGCCATAATGGAAGATAGGCATACTTCTGAAAAACTTAAGTACAGGGTTATTACAAATGATTGAAGCGATTTCACAGCTCTACAATATCTTTATTATTTGAGATATTTTCACAATGCTTTGCACACACATACAAAAACTCAAAAAGTTTTTTTAGGCATTCACAAATGTTCGATATGTGCCCCATTAGTGATACAGCAGACATCAAGCCGATAATCAAGTTCCTCCCACACTCGGCGCAGCATGTCCCAATCAATGAGTTCGAAAGCATCGTTGATGCGAGCTCGCAGTTCTGGCACGTTTCTTGGTAGAGGAGGTTTAAACACTGAATCTTTCACATAACCCCACAGAAAGAAATCGCATGGGGTTAAGTCGGGAGAGCGTGGAGGCCATGACATGAATTGCTGATCATGATCTCCACCACGACCGATCCATCGGTTTTCCAATCTCCTGTTTAAGAAATGCCGAACATCATGATGGAAGTGCGGTGGAGCACCATCCTGTTGAAAGATGAAGTCGGCGCTGTCGGTCTCCAGTTGTGGCATGAGCCAATTTTCCGCGGGCTACGCGTGAAACTCGCCCGCACGCGTTCAACCGTTTCTTCGCTCACTGCAGGCCGACCCGTTGATTTCCCCTTACAGAGGCATCCAGAAGCTTTGAACTGCGCATACCATCGCCGAATGGAGTTAGCAGTTGGTGGATCTTTGTTGAACTTCGTCGTGAAGTGTCGTTGCACTGTTATGACTGACTGATGTGAGTGCATTTCAAGCACGACATACGCTTTCTCGGCTCCTGTCGCCATTTTGTCTCACCGCGCTCTCGAGCGCTCTGGCGGCAGAAACCTGAAGTGCGGCTTCAGCCGAACAAAACTTTATGAGTTTTTCTACGTATCTGTAGTGTGTCGTGACCATGTCAATGAATGGAGCTACAGTGAATTTATGAAATCGCTTCGATCATTTGTAATAGCCCTGTACGAGTTATTACTGTTTCCGATATTCCGCGATTCTTAATTCATTGGAAATAATGTTACATTTAACCGTTAGTAATGACTTCTTAAGAAGTCCAGAACGCTAGCAGTCTTACAGCTGGCTATCAATAAGTGGCCGTTCCCACAGTCACGGACAGACGACATCTGTTGCAACAGATGTTACGGCTGTGACGATGGTCCTCGTGGGAAGATCGGTTGAAGCTAGTAATTTCGGAACTCGCTTGCAGTTTGAGCGCCCGAGTGGAAGAGTTTGATAAATACTGAACAAAAGACAACCACCACATATATCGGCTAAGAAATGAACGCAAATTTCTGGCATTAATTGTGTTCTTTAAAGTAAATGCACACCGAGATTAATTTAATGTAATATATACTCTTTAAGTCATGGTAGGTGTAAGTGAAGTCTCGATATATGTATTCAGTCCAAAGAATTAATATCCATTAATGGCATCCTTTTTTCATTCACTAATAATTACCCTCCAAGGGCATATGAAGTTCTTTTCGTCAGTAAGCGCTCCATCTGCAAAGGACAGTAAGTGACGAACTGAACCTACTTACGTCGCCGACACCACTTCGACGCCAGTTCGGGATTTACTACAAGTAAGCACTTTAGGTAAACACCAGCTCCCTGTTAGAAGTAGAATTAGGAGGGACAATTATGACCAAGCATAAAGGAATATCGCAAAGTATTACTGTACCGATCAATAATCTTCACTGTCAACGACATTTCCACTACGTTTTTGTTTAATTTAAACCTCGTTGTGATTGAACAGTTCACAGAAAACTATTGGACTCACCCTTCTAGCAGTTTATTGCTTACCTGTATGGCTGTTGTGTTGCCGATAAACGTGGAGGACATGCTGAGGCCCTTGGGCGGAATGTCGCACACGGCCGTCTTTACGTTGTTGGGAATCCACTCCACGAAGTAGCTGCTGTTCTTGTTCTGAACGCTCAGCATCTGCTCGTCCACCTGCGAACAGAATTCCATGTTATTTTCCTATAGCAACACTAGTACTTAACTGAAATTTTTTCGAGTAATGTTTTAATTTAACGTTGAAGAACATGGAACCCTTTTATTACTGAGAGATGAAAGAAACAGGAGTCCTATGTTAACTGTCTACTTGGTCCCTTCAAGTAATTTATCGAAGTTCTACCTTCAGATTCAGCAACTATTTCTTGAGTAAGCTGCACTTTTGCAGCTGCATTGCTGGGCCACATTATTGCAACCAATACGGGAAACCAGGGGAATAGGTCGGCCTGTCAGAACACCGAGAAAGGGGAAGGAGGTGGCAACGGGGCAGGAGCGAGGATAGCAAGGAAGACGGCAGGGAAAAGGAAATGCAGCTAGGGAATGAAGAATGGGCTGCAATAGCTCAGGCCCCATGTGCGCCACGCACGAACTCACGAAAGAACCGTGAGCCCCCTGGGGGACAACTGAACAAAATGGACAGTGTCTTTAAAGGAGGCTAGAAGATGAACAACAAAAGCAAAACGAGGATAATGGAATGTAGTCGAATTAAGTCAGGTGATGCTGAAGAAATTAGATTAGGAAATGAGGCACTTAAAGTAATAGATGAGTTTTGCTGTTTGGGAAGCAAAATAACTGATGATGGTCGAAGTAGAGGGGATGTAAAATTTAGACTGCCAATGACAAAAGAAACGTTTTTGAAGAAGAAATATTTGTTAACATCGAATATAGATTTTTAAGTGTCAGGAAGTCTTTTCTAAAAGCAATTGTATGGAGTGTATCCCTGTCTGAAAGTGAAACATGGACGATAAATAGTTCAGACAAGAAGAAACTAGAAGCCTTCGAAATGTGATGCTACAGAAGAATGCTGAAGATTAGATGGTGGATGGATCACGTAACTAATGAGGTACTGAACGTAATTGGGGAGAAGTGGAATTTGTGGCACAACTTGCCTAGAAGAGGAGATCGGTTGGTAGGACACATTCTGAGGCATCAAGGGCTCACAAATTTAGTATTGGAGGGAAGCGTGGAGGGTAAAAATCACAGAGGGAGACCAAGAGATGAATACATTAAACAGATTCAGAAGGATGTAGGTTGCAGTAGGTACTGGGAGATGATGAAGCTTGTACAGGATAGAATAGCACGGAGATCTGCATCAAACCAGTCTCTGGACTGACGACCACAACACTGAAATCTGAACAATGACATTGGAAGGGTTACAAGCAAACACTCGCAACTCTTAATGTCTCCCCTGTTCTTGTATATGTGAGATCTGCCCTCCAACTAAATTTCGAATACTTACAGTTAATGTTTCGACAGTTAATGTCCATGAAATATTGGACATTGGGAATGAAAGCTTAGAAGGCACACGCACAGTAGGGACACCATTACTTGTGGACCAGAGTTACGCTAGAACGCAGGGCAGCACTGCATTGTGTTACGCGCAAATTGGAGGCATTTTGTCTGGCGTCTTTTCTTCACTATATTGTCCTGCTACTTCACAAGGTATCAGATCTGTTAACGTTATCATTCGTTGACATACAGGTGCGCTCTAACGCACGGCTTTCCGGGAAAGGAGCGCCTGGTCCCCAGCACGAATCCGCCCGGCAGATTTGTGTCGAGGTCCGGTGAACTGGCCAGTCTGTGGATGGTTTTTAGGTGGTTTTCCATCTGCCTCGGCGAATGCGGGCTGGTTTCCGTTATTCCGCCTCAGTTACCTATGTCAGCGATTGCTGCGTAAACAAGTTCTCCACGTACGCGTACACCACCATTACTATACCCCGCAAACATAGGGGTTACACTCGTCTGGTGTGAGACGTTCCCTGGGGGGTCCACCGGGGGCCGGACCGCACAATAACCCTGGGTTCGGTGTGGGGCGGCGGAGGGGTGAAGTGGACTGCGGTAGTCGTCGTAGGGTTGTGGACCACTGCGGCTGCAGCGGGGACGGAGCCTCTCCATCGTTTCTAGATCCCTGGTTAACATACATACAGGTGATGGGACGTAACGTACCTCCTTCATGGACATGCGCCCACGGAAGACTGCGGCGACGGTGAGATATCGGCCGTGCCTGGGATCGCAGGCGGCCATCATGTTCTTCGCGTCGAACATCTGCTGCGTGAGTTCTGGCACTGTGAGCGCGCGGTACTGTTGTGAACCGCGCGACGTCAGCGGTGCGAAGCCCGGCATGAAGAAGTGAAGCCGCGGGAACGGCACCATGTTCACCGCCAGCTTACGCAGGTCCGCGTTCAGCTGCCCGGGGAACCTGTACAAGTGGCAACGATGTAATCTAGTAAGAAACAACATCTTTTAAGAAATAACATACGTACAAGGTGTCCAGAAATGTATAGATTTTTGCAGAAAACGGTGGTGTAGCGGTAAGATGTAGTGGATGGTTTCCTTAAAGTGAAACCACTCACAGAGGTCCAGTGTGGGCTGTAATTCTACGGTAGCAAAACTTGGTAGATATGCTAACACGTTAGTGGGGAACAGATTTACGCGGGAAAAAAAATAGTTCCAATTTTGGCCACCAGGTGCAAATGTGGCGCTGTGAAGAAGTGGTGGTGAATATGAAATTCAATATTGTACTTCTCTTACTTGTTTGACCTTTTGGGCCAACATGCCGTTCCTAATTCATCACATAGGAAACATTTGTGTACGTATTTCTCGTATTTGTAGAGCCAAATTTGCACCTGGTGGCCAAAATTAGAATTATTTTTTTCCAATGTAGATAGGTTCCGCATTATAATGTCTGCAAGTTTCGCTCCATACGATAATTACAGCCCACACTGGAGATCTGTAGTAGCTGCACTTTAATTTTTACCACCTGGAACGCGCTAGTGCATTGCAGATGTAAAAGCAGTGGTTGAAAATGATGAATTAGTTTCATGGCACCGCTAAACATGTGTTCTGCCATTATAGGTATCTGAGTAAGCTGATGTTTACTGTACAGTGGATGCCAGGCTTTGAGATGTGGAGATTGCACTGGTTTTCGTATGATGAAATTCGAACGAAGTTACATCATCGATATCACATCTGAACCTACTGATAAGGCAACTCAACAATTAGTAAGCAAACCTGAGTGCACTGCTACCGTTGAGAACGAACCCAGTGAAGTCCACCCATTATCTCAATCGAAAACATCAAAACATTCCATGACCGTTGGGCCACCTGCAGGTTCTCCACTAGTTACATGACGGGGATTTGACAGATCCTATGAACGTTTGTGAGGATTAGCTTGAAGTAGATGAAAATCTCAACGTCGTCAACCAAATACCATTCAGTGGCGAGGCGAGGCGACATTCTCAATTTATGGAACGGTTAGTCAACGTAACTGCATCATCTGGGTTCACGTACCATCACTGGAGCACCTGATTCGAACGGAAGTCCCCGAAGTTAATGTGTGGATGGATGGAACTTCACTGAAAAATTCTACGGGCCATTCTTCTTCGTCGAAAAATTCAGCAATGGCGCAATGTATCCGGATACGCTATAACAGTTTCTTTTATCACAAATTGTGCTGGATGAATGTGTGTATGATGTTGCAACAGGTCAGAGTACCATGCTGTTATGCCAAATACTTGCGGTTTTCCTGGAAGATGGACTAGGCGCGAAGGATCCAAGATCTGAGCGCTGCGCCCTACCTACCTCATACCCAAATACTTTAAGGACTGGGGATTTAGCAAGCGATATTTAATTCGCAGACACCGTACCAACTCATTCGTAAAGCTCCGAGACCAAATTGGACAAGCTGCTGAAAGTGTAACACTACAAATGTTTCGGAATCTCTCTCCCACACCAAGGAGATGGTAATTTTGTTGGGTCGTAAATGGTGCTCTTGTCGAATGTGAGGAACATATATCACTATAAATAATAAGAATACAATGATTACCTCAACAACCCTGTACTCATACATCGACAATACGCTATCAATATCGACATTTCCCCCTCTCGGTTAAGAGACGTACCTAAGACACGTTGTGACTCCAGACATGGTGAGCGAAACGAGATGGTTGAGATCGCTGTAGCTGGGATTGGGCAGCTTGAGAGTCCGGAAGCAGATGTCGTAGAGCGCCTCGTTGTCTATGCAGTAAGTTTCGTCTGTGTTCTCCACCAGCTGATGCACCGACAGGGTCGCGTTGTATGGTTCCACTACAGTATCTGACACCTGCAACAGAAACAGCATGTAGCTACATTACCAGCTCAATAAGTTACACACTTAATGACACCTAGTGCAGCCGGTATCAATTAAACTGGAAGCAGCTGCATTTGACTTAACGCTCGTCCGAGCCTCCGATATCCAGTGGTCCCACCGTGTAAACACCGATCGTTGCTCAGTTGCCCGCTGCTGGATCAAGGTTTGTGAAAATTTAAAAAATTTTCTCATCTATTCTATCACTGTTGGTGGCGATGTCAATTATACACACTTTCTTTTTCTCAACAGCTGGATGTTTATTCCAGCATTTGATGTGTCTGAAATTTCAAGTCCCACAATAATTTGGTATGATCGTTTTCGGCAATATCCTTTGGCTTGCGATCCGACCACCTCTTTGGCACCATTAGATGGTAGCTTTGGCTTAAGTTTCACTGGATCATTCATTCCACGTCATTGTGCCTCTGACTAATCAGTCTCAGCAATCGTTTTGCTACAGCTCATGATATAACCAGTTGTTTCCTCGGCTTCTTTGCAAAGTTTGCCTTTTGCGCCCTCTGCACTGACTTCTCTGTTCTGGCCTTTCGAATTAGTTCTCATAGCTTTCTCCTGCACAGCAAAAGATCGGTCTTTCAGTTGCCTTTGTCAGGGCTCCGTTTGTCATCCAAGACCCGGCCTTTTCTTTATCTATAGTACCTTCAGTCTTCTCAAATGACTTTCCATTCATCCATTATCATTACACTTTCACTATTCCTATTACTACTATTGCTATTATGATTTATTACTGTTACTATAATTTACGATAAGCCCATTAGGACTACAGAAAGTACTCGCAGACTGGCATTTGCCTTCCTTTGTGCCCTATTTCCCACATTCTCTTCCTATGGTCTTCCTTTTTCTTCAGATCATGTTGTCCAAGTCTTCTTCGGATTTTCCTCTTAGCTTGCCATTTGTGAAGTTTGGATCTGAAAATTTCACGGTTCTGGATATCTTCTGGAGTAATTGTTGCCGATTTCGGGTCAGTTTCGATCTCGCCAACAATTACATCAGTCCTTTTCGGCTTTGCTCCTGTTGACAAAAAAATCTACTTGCTTTGTAAATGTATGAGTTCATTCTTTTAATGTGTCCATAGAACTTGCGTTTTTTTCATATCACTATCAATGTGTGTATTGTTTGATTTCCTAATTGTTTCTGAGTCTGTACTATTCGTCTATAAGTTTTTGGACTTGGAATTTTTCTTACGAGTTGGGTTCCTGTTTCTCAATGGTCTCATATTTTTTCCAGATCAACGTAAGTGTTCTTGACCCATAGACGCATTCAGGTTTAATTACTGATTTGCAGTGTCTTAATTGTGTGTTTTTGGAGATATTTCGCTCTAAATATTTTTCGTTTGGTTAGGTCCATTTTCCTGAACCGTTGCACCGAGATAGATTGTGAAACTCTTAATTTTGCGGTTTTTTGTCTACGAATATTTATGCTTCTTTGTTGCGGGTCATATAATTCTTTTCAAAAGATAGCTAGGGACAGACATTCTGCAATTTTTTACTTCAAGAGTTCGATATGTCTTTGGGCTAATGTAATGTCCCAGGTTAATACCGCTAAATCGTTTGCAAATGCTTGACAACATATAGGTAACCTGCCTCTCCCTAAAGTGATTGGTCAATTTTGAGGATTGATTTCTGAATCACTTTCTCAAAAACCTAGTTTAAAGGAATGAGGACAGCCCATCTCCTTGTCTTATTCGCATCTTACTGAGAGTTCTCCCATAAATTTAATCTTTGACTTTGTATCCGTGCATTATGGTGACAAGCGCTTTCAAATCTGTATCTTGTTCTTTTAATATTTGGAAGAATTATTCTCGGTCAACTGAGTCATAGGCTTTTTCGAAATCAACAGATCTAATTTTTTGCTACAAACACACTGGTTGGTTGTAGTTGTTTCTGTGTTCTATTGATAAGAGCATAACTTAGTATGCAACTGATACTGGTGCGATTTCACTAATTATTTGTCTGTCCTGTGTACCTCCCTGTAATTATTGATATCTTTTCTGTGGATCTCCATGTGTACTATACGAGTTAATGCCTTTTTCCAGTTTTTTTTGAAAAGTGTTCTGTTTGCCAAATGTCTTGCATGATTTTTTGTAAGATGTTTGAGCCTACTGGTTCGATGGTTTATGATACGATTCAGTCGTCACTCGAAGCTGTTTTTTTGCGTTTTGATCTCTCTGGCTGTTTGTTCATTTGACAGTAAGTAATTGGGATTAGTGTCTTCAGGTTCTTTTGCTTCGTGTTGTTTTTGGGCAGTTAAGTAGTTCCTTGCAGTTTCCTTTATTGTGTCTAATTTCATTCCTGAAGAAACTTTCTAGTTTATATTCTGAGATTAGTTTTGAAGTTCTCACAGTAATGTCTTTGTTTCTTTTGAGATTGAGTGGAATATTCATATTCGTCATTCCACCACGGGTGGTGTTTTCCGTTCTGCGAAAGAATTAGTTGTTGAGCGGTTTAGATGAATTTGCTTTTAAGTTTTTGCAAATGACTTGAGTGCTTCTCTTGTTCTTCCTTAACAGATGGTTGGATCCTACTCGTGTCAAATTTGGTGATTCGTGTCTTCTTTCCAGTGAAAATCTGAGGTCTTAAATGCAATTTCATTCTTGTCATGAAATGATGTGAGTCCATCTTTCTGATTTGGCCGTTCATAGGTTCTCTGTGGTTTGAATGAGAGATTTCGACATGGTCTATTTGTAATTAACTGATGTGGGCGTTAATCTGTGTTGGTGGTTTCTTTGTGAACTGTGTTCGCATCATTTTAAGGCTCAATATCCCGCAGAGTTGAACAAATCTTCGTCCATTTTGGATGGTCGATTTCTGAGCTGGGAATTTGAAATATTTTCTGTACTTTCTTCGTTTTCCTAGCTGCTGCGAAGTTGTGGTGAAAAGGGCATGCGATGGAATCGGACGTTGAGGAGAAAGGTCTTGATAAAGGCGACGAGCAGTTCAATTAATGTGAGAGTCGCCATTCAGAAGGATCATGCAGGAGTATTGTACAAACGTGTACTAATTCATTTTGTTCTAACGTTGACAGACACGTGAACGAGGCCCTAACCAGGTCAAAAAGGTAGGACAGAATTCAGCCGATCCGACGTAACCGCCCCGCACGATGACTACTCTGTTGCATACCTACCTAGCGAACATGTTTTACCGTTTCCAGGCTTTGGGTCCTATTCAAAATGTTCTATTTCCCAAGTCCTACAAGTTTGTACGGGAATTTTCAAATACCTTGTATAGATGTAATTTGACTTTTTGTTTTGCTTAGCTGTCAGAGTAAGTTCCCGCCGACCTGCGAGGACGGCTCAGCTGTTGAGTTAGAAGTGCCAACGTGCGATCCGTGACGCTGCGGCAAATGACCACAGACTTGGCACACACTACCGTACACGACAGGATGTGGTTTAACTTCCGTGTGAAGGAGAATCCGATGGTGAAACGACAAATGCGGAAGTAGACCTACGCATGCCGCAATGTTGATCTCCGTTATTACAGGTTAGCAGTTCCTGTTGTGGTTTCTCCGATTTGCGTAACCGATGTTTACTTGTGTTGAACTAACAACGAACAGGTGAAAATGATATGAAGTGAAGGTACGTTGGAGTATTTCGAGGAGAGCAAGGTTCCACGATAAATGATAGGAATATCGACTAGTAATGCGAGGTGTCACCTATGGACTGTGTGCAATTTCCACTCATCAGCTTTTGTGGAGGTGAAGTATGAGCTGAACATATTTTAGATAAGCTGATGTTCCTGGCATGTGTATCTCTGACACCAATGTCATTCTGAATCTCCATCTATATTTCGCAAGCATGACGTGTGGGTATCACTTCCTCCCTTCTCTGTACCGGTCGCTAATAGTGCGATGTAAGAACGACTTGGTACGCCGTAATGGGAGCCCTGATGTCTCTAATTATACTTTCATCGTCTTTATACAGGGAAGTTATAATCCTTTTGCTACTTGATGAGGTCCACATGAAAAATGAGTGCTGTTTTAAGACAATAAAACTTCGTAGAAACATTTATAAGGACACACGGAAGAAAAATAATAAACCACTGAAAGGAACACTAACTTCCACATAACAGGGTAATATTTCGCACCCCGGCAAGGAACGTGATACACGTGTAAAAAAAATTTTAGTTTTTGGCACGGAAAGGTACGTGTGAAGTGCTCCAGCGTGCACGAAAAAAGTCACGTCTCTATCTTGCAATTTGTCCACTTCAGCGCAGTTGCCAGCTTTGTTGTAGGCTACTTCATGATGCACCACGGCAAGAGCAGTGTCACTTAAGAGTTGCTAATGCCAGGAGTGCTTGGGTCATTCAAGCAGAGTGGCACATTCTGAATTGTGTAACTTTTCATATATAAGTTGAATTGAATTATTAACATATTCCATTATTACAATGTCAGTGTTTATACCGTGACTATCTTACAATGTCCTAAATCCATGCACACATGACTGAAGGAACAGGCACTACTGACTACAGCTATTGTAAATATTACGAAATTTTGATCGTCTTTGCATCGTCCAAGAACGGGGGAAAGTGTTTCTACTACAAAGAAAGTTCATACCGAATCCCTTTTCTCGGCGAAAAGTATCCCTACCTTATGGTTGGCCATTTATGGGTCTATGTTATAGTAAATTGTGTTCCTTACACAATACGTAATTGATGTTCCTTATTGAGATGTATTAATTTTCATAAATTACAATTTTTTATTTTGTATGTTTCTAATACAACAACTTCAACTACTTTTTCACTTTTTAACTTGAGTACTAATTTTGTCGGATGGAATTCAGAATGTCTTGTAATATTACAGTACATAAGAAAATATATTGCATTATTTGGGATGGAAAAAGTCACAAAAGTATACAAGAACTGTCTTAACAAAAACAAAATAGTTTTTGAAAATCAAGAAATGTCAACTCAAATAATTAAATAATTATCTCGCTTCACATCATATTTGATAACAAAATACATGTCCACATTACTGTGATATAGACTAACGGAGTGTACTGCCAAAATAATTTACTTCAAATTTAAAGTACGATAATACTATTTCAGTTTAAGTTTTATAGAATTATTTAAGTCTATTTATCTCAAATAGTGCATTTTTGAGTTGTGTTACTGTCCTTGCCGGGGTGCGATTTGTTGATTGCCGTATTATGTTTAAGTTCCAGACGAAAAACAGTAGTCACATTCACCAATATCTTCACACACGACAGGCTGGAACGGCACTAGAGATTGCTCTTCTGCTGCTGGAAACAACGGTGGACCGTGGGGTGTTTAGCGGTCGTGACAGCCCGTGCACTGCTGAAGATTGCGCACTGCGTCTACCATTCTCAGCCATGGTAACAGTATCTTCAAGGCGCAATTCCGAAAACGCCAATTCTTCAGCCCCTGTGCGGAGAAAGGTCCGCCTCCGTATTCCTTTAATGCATAGATATTCGCGAAGAGCAGCAGCACTATTTCTGCTTTACGAATAAGCCCTTTAACGCTGTCCGGACCCGTGTTGATTGTCGACAACTGTGATGCACATTGATGCATGTGTTTCAGAGCCCTATGTCGCTGTACCAGCGCCGGCGTCTAACGAGAAGTTATGACACTGATACCACTAACAACGCAAACACTAGAGCGTCTGTCTGAACATCACTCTCATAAAGTTGAGTACCAATACGGTAAATAGCTCTCCGCCTACACTGGCTGAAGTAGCGAAAGTGGTAACTAGCACACACGTAGCAAGAAGCAATATGTTGGTTGAGTCTTCTAGGAATTTACACTCTCTGAAATTTAACGCTAAGCTACACTGCAATGCAGAAAGCATCTCTTAACGCCTGCCACGGGAGTTTGCGATGTACGTGACGCTATCGCACTTACTAAATGAACCTGTAACGAAATGTGCTGTTTTTCTTTGGATCTTCTCAATTTTCTGTATCAAACGTATCCGATACAGATACCACACTGACGAGCAGTGTTCAAGACCATTCGAACGAAGATTTTGTCACCTATCTCACTGCATCATCTTGTTGGAAAAATTGGTACCAGCTACAACAGTATTCATTTAGAACGTTATTACCTAACAGTGGACTAGGAGTGCTTATTGTAAGACGAACATTGAAGTTCGTATTTGAAAATTACGTGAATAAAATGTAAATCGATAGCAAAACTGGTTATGTAAGCTAGATCTTTAATATGGTTACGAAGTCTTTCGCGACGTATTTCTTGAATAAAAATCTCTCATTGTACATGCAGCGTCAATTCAGGATAAAACTCCAAGCTTTTGACCACTACCTTCATGGTCGTCGTCAGGGCTAAAATTCAGTGTCGTAAACTAGCGAGGCTCCCACTTTTATATGCAAAGGACGGCTTCCGATTGGCTGGAATACGTCATAGCAACAGCGGTATGGCGCGTAGTGAAGTGGTGCCCTCTACTTCCATAGATGTAGTTTCTATCCCGCGTTCATTGCAGCGCCATCCTTTGAATCAGGAGGTAAAGTGCAGGAAGTTTTGGTTCAAATGGCTCTGAGCACTACGGGACTTAACATCTGAGGTCATCAGTCCCCTAGAACTTAGAACTACCTGAACCTAACTAACCTAAGGACATCACACACACTATGCCCGACGCAGGATTCGAACCTGCGACCGTAGCAGCAGCGCAGTTCCGGACAGAACCGCTCGGCCACCGAGGCCGGCCAGGAAGTTTTCCTCTGCGATTTTTCTATATCCAGTGCACTCTTCCAGGTGTTACTGGGACTCGGTGATCCGGAAAGCAGTCGAAATTAGACTTAGCGATAATAACTTTAACAGAGACAACGGATATGCACTTAGCAACACCTGGAAGAGTGCACTGGATGAAGAAAAATCGCAGAGGAAAACTTCCTGCACTTTACCTCCTGATTCAAGGGATGGCGCTGCAAGCAACGCGGGATAGAAACTACATCCATGAAAGTGGAGGGCACCATTTCACTACGCGCCATATCGCTGTTGCTATGACGTATTCCAGCCAACCAGAAGCCGTCCTTTTCATATAAAAGTGGGTGCCTCGCTAGTTTACGACAGTCAGTTTTAGCCCTGACGACGATCATGGAGGTAGTGGTCGAAAGCTTTGAGTTTTATCTTGAGTTGACGTGGCATGTACACCGAGAGATTTTTATTCAAAAGATCTTTAAGTTCGGAGGACGAAGAGTAAGCTCATTTCTGAGCAGAAAAGTAGAGGGTTTGATTACTCACCTTCGGCGACGGCATCACGGAGTACGTGTTCATGATGCGATCTGGGTACTCTTCCCTGATCTTCGAGATGAGGAGTGTGCCCATGCCGGAACCTGTCCCACCGCCCAGGGAATGAGTCAGCTGGAATCTGCAACACAAACACGACCCATTCGGTCAATGCCGGTACTCAGGATACAACGAGGTTTTTGTGTTCACGTAGAATAGACCGTCCGCATTCGAAGCAGAGCAGGTAGCACAATGACTCATCTGGAGGAATCGGCTTCGGTTCCCGTTACTGCCACTGGCTTTTCCTTTGCGGGGGAACTAGAATGGGTTGTACATCTGCTCTTGATGTCGGTTGAGAAGCTGCTCCTAACTCTGGAAAGCTGATAGCGACTCGGAGCGGTGTGCTGACCAAATTCTCTTCGTACCACATCCAAATGACGCCTATGGGGCGGTTGACGTTGCGTAATCCTCTGGACCTGATCGCATAGTTACCATTTTTTCGCTGAAAGGAAGGCACCACCGCGCAAGGACCGTGCTAATATCTCACTTTTTCAATTCTAACATTGCGCGGTGCCCGTGATACGTATATCGGGCCACACTTTGCAGGTCAAGCGTGTGCCAGAGGGTACTATTACTTTCTGTCCCATTCAGTTACGGGCTCTCCTATGTTAGCATCTTTCGACAAGCCAAAATTTTACAATAACTTTAATACTTATCAAAAAGTATTCAACATTATATAAAACATTCTCCGACTTCTTACTGCCTCAACTCAGGGTAAAACCTCGACCTTTCGATTATCTCCATAGTCTTCGTCAGCAGCTTTTTGACTATCAAAACTGCTGCCGTGGTGGCCTTATACAGCGGAAAGCGCTTCTGATTGGTCGGTAATTACGTCATGCTGTCGCAGATGGTGTCAACGTTTGCGCTGGTGGTGCCATAGAACCCGCCATAGCCTTAATATTGCGACAATATCTCGCCATTCTTGACGTATTTAGCGGCCTATCAGCAGTCGTCAGCTATATGAGGCCACCATGGTAACAGTTTTGACAGTCAGTTACTCCTGACGAAGACAATGGAGACTAACGTCGAAAGCTCGAGGTTTTAACCTCAACTGACGCGGCAAGAAGTCAGAGATAGTTTTATACAACAGTGAACGACAAAAGGTTCGTTATCTAAGAAATTAAATAGGGAACTTGGAAGGCCTATAAATTAATTTGCCCAATTCACTCCAATATTCGAAACAAAATATTAAGTAAGACGAAGCTAAATTGTAGCTAGTGAATTCTGGGAAACATGCTATCGTAATACACGGAGGAAAACGCAGACACAGCCTAACAACGTGTGATGGGTAAACGATGGTAATAATGATGGACAGGACTCAAAAAGAAGGAAACAAGATTTGACGGTGTAGTATTAAGAAAACAGTCTTAATCGCGTTTTTTACTTATTTAGCGCCGACCGGTTTCAGCCCATCGCAGGGGCCATCTTCAGGGCGAACATACTGTGAAATTACAATATATATCTTAGACAAAACTAGGAACAACTATCTAATAGGAGTGGATTACGTAAATATGTTTTACCCACTGGTCGACTGCTGGTGGCGTCACGTCTGCCAAGGTATGGCAGGAAACTAAATAATTTACCTAATGTCTGGGTTTATATAGCCAGCTATGATCAGCGAGCTTAAGCAACGCCTCCAGCGGTTACCAATGGTAGACATCTAGGCTTAAAAATTGAAGTATAAATACAATGTGTTAAGTTTGCAAAGAAACCATGTTCATTTTAAAAATCACTGTTATATAAATAAACATTAAAAGTATGTGGAAAAACTTTTCAACGTAAAACTTATAAAAGAACGTTAGTAAGTTACCTTATCTTCATTCGTAATATACTATGGGGTAGGAAAGAATTTCCTGTCTGTATTCTATTTACTTTGTGTTCCTATATATCCTATTTCTATTATTTAATAATGTAACAAGTTTAAGTATGTCTATCGGTAATCGTATATACAGAGCCCTGTAGTCCAGGTACTATGGACGCCGTTGCCATGGTAGCTGCCCAACATGGCTGTCCTCTCTGCAACGTTGTTATCTGTTGCCTAGTCCAGGCCCTATGGACGCTGCTGTCATGGCAGCGGCGCAATATGGCTGACCCCTTTGACACTCTGCTGTCCGTCGCCTAGGCAACGATAGGATCGATGCCACACTTTGAAGGGAATCCATCGTCATAGTGCAGAAGATATTGGCAGCCTATACTGTGTATAGAGGCGTCCGCCCAAAAATACCAACATTTTGCCTTTATATTTAATATGATTGTATAAACGATAGAGGGCAGAAACTGTAGAGAAGAAAGCTTGGTATGTATGTAACAAATAAGTGAGAACTGATGTGGCTGTCAAGGTTCATTAATCTAATCTAAGAAGTGTATTGGAATCTGTGAAAAGGAAAGAAATGTGATTAAGCAGTACTGTTAAACACCACACATAGGCATACAGCTGGGAAGACACGATGACTGGAGCCGAGAAGTGGGACAAACGTAACTAACTATTCCCACATGCAGAAGCGAAAGGAGTGCGGGTCGGCCATGGCCACTGCCTTAGAATATCAGACTTGTACGTAAAAGAGGGCAGAACGAGATAGTGCTAGTTCCGGTGGGCTGCTTCCACATTATTTGAGGTTTGAATAACCTATATTAAGATTTCGGTCATTAAAAGGACCACTAGTAACAGCTAGGGAGGCAACAATGCTAGAGAGACTCCTCAAAGAGTCTGAAAAAGCGGTATATAAGCGGCAGTCTCGGCAGTTTCAATTTGAGTCTCAGTCACTGTTATTACCAGGGAGCAGCCGAGTGGTCGGGAGGCGTCACTGTACAGTGATCGTTCGGTAATGATGCAGTAAAAGAGGAATCTACACTACGAGTGAGGGAGCTGATTTTCCGGCAAGTATCTTGTCACATTTATTACCTTAAGCTGTCTGGCTGTCTGTAAAGAACAATCTCGATAGATTCCGATACTAGTAAACAGTCTGTAGAATTTGTTTCTAGTAATAGCAACGAATAATATTTCTGTGTGTCAGCATATGCAGAGGAACAAGTTCCGTCTTACATTTGTGTCCGAAGGTGAATAAGGTGTCTAGATGCTCGAGTCGCAACGAGGGACAGTTTAACTTTTTTTGTGTATCAGAATACAGGAAGGAAAGAGTGCTGTCTCACATTCCTCTCATCGCCATGCGAGTATTCGACTGTGTATCGTTGGAACAAGCCGAAAGCACAGACACTTATGAGTTACTGGAAAGGAATAACGTGTAGAGAGGCAGAGTAACCTTTGATATGCGAAAAGCGCTGTAAGACTTCTCTCCGAGTAGGAATGAATTATTGAAAAATAAAGTGTTCTTAAATTCTATATGGAAGTGTGTTCACTTTCTTTGAAGCCAACTATATACTACTCTCTAGAAAGAGATTTTCACTCTGCAGCGATGTGTGCGCTGATATGAAACTTCCTGGCAGATTAAAACTGTGTGCCGGACCGCGACTCGAGCTCGGCACCATTGCCTTTCGCGGGAAAGGGCTCTACCATCTGAACAACCAAAGCACGACTCACGCCCCATCCTACTTCTGCCAGTACCTCGTCTCCTACTTTCCGAACTTTACAGAAACTCTCCTCCGAACCTTGCAGAACTAGCACTCCTGAAAGAAAGGATATTGCGGAGACATGGCTTAACCACAGCCAGGGGGATGTTTCCAGAATGAGATTTTCACTCTGCAGCGGAGTGTGCGCTGATATGAAACTGTTTCAAGACACTCCTGCTAACGGTCCTAGGAGGCCGTATCTTTCTTACTCCGTGAATTAGCAGATCTCAGCCCACAGTGTCGTCAACGTACTGATTGCACCACAAAGGCCACACCTTCAAAGGTAGGACGACATATTCTGGAACACGATAGGACGTTGGCTGCAAGTGAATCTGTGAGATGGAGAGATTAGTGCAAGGGAGGGAGTCGTGGCGGGTCACGTCAAACAAGACAGAGGACTGTAGCTGCGGTGGAGGCGTGTACTCACCCCTGGAGGCAGTCGCAGTTCTCTGCCTCCTTGCGCACCACGTCCAGCACAGAGTCTACGAGCTCTGCGCCCTCCGTGTAGTGTCCCTTGGCCCAGTTGTTGCCGGCGCCGCTCTGGCCGAAAACGAAGTTGTCTGGCCGGAAGAGCTGGCCGTAGGGTCCACAACGCACCGCGTCCATCGTGCCGGGTTCCAGGTCGAGTAGGATGGCCCTCGGCACGTACTTGCCGCCGCCATCGCACGATGGGCTCGCCACTGCAGACAAACTCGTTACCAACTTAGGAAAAACACACACACACACACACACACACACACACACACACACAAGCGCGCGCACGCAATTATTACGGAGACCTAAATGTATTAAAATGTTATTACTCAGGGACAGAGATAATTGTAGCGTGTTCTGATGCCATTCCAGGGCATATTCACATTTATATATAAACGCACCAATACCGGTACTGATACACACTGTTCATATACGGGGTGGTCCACTGATCGTGACCGGGCCAAGTATCTCACGAAATAAGCGTCAAACGAAAAAACAACGAACGAAACTTGTCTAGTTTGAAGGGGGAAACCAGATGGCTCTATGGTTGACCCGCTAGATGGCGCTGCCATAGGTCAAACGGATGTCAACTGCGTTTTTTAAATAGGAACCCTCATTTTTTGTTACATATTCGTGTAGTACGTAAGGAAATATGGATTTTTAATTGGATCACTTTTTTCTCTTTGTGATAGACAGCGCTGTAATAGTCACAAACGTATGGATCGTAATTTAGGAGAACCGTTGGTAACAGGTAGGTTTTTTTAATTTAAAATACAGAACGTAGGTACGTTTGAACATTTTATTTCGGTTGTTCCAATGTAATACCTGTACCTTTGTGAATGCATGCTGTTACAGGGTGATTATCTGTAAATACCACATTAACGCAATAAATGCTCAAAATGATGTCCGTCAACCTCAATGCGATTGGCAACACGTGCAACGACATTCCTCTCAACACCGAGAAGTTCGCCTTCCGTAATGTTCGCCCATGCATTGACACTGCGCTGACGCATGTTGTCAGGCGTTGTCGGTGGGTCACGATAGCAAACATCCTTCAACATTCCCCACAGAAAGAAATCCGGGGAAGTCAGATCCGGTGAATGTGCGGGCCATGGTATGGTGCTTCGACGACCAATCCACCTGTCATGGAATTTGCTATTAAATACCGCTTCAACCGCACGAGAGCTATGTGCCGGATATCCGTCATGTTGGAAGTACATCGCCATTCTGTCATGCAGTGAAACATCTTTTAATAACATCGGTAGAACATTACGTAGGAAATCAGCATACATTGCACCATTTAGATTGCCATCGATAAAATGGGGGCCAATTATCCTTCCTCCCATAATGCAGCACCATACATTAACACACCAAGGTCGCTGATGTTCCACTTGTCGCAGCCATCGTCAATTTTCCGTTGCCAAATAGTGCATGTTATGCCGGTTTGCGTTACCGCGGTTGGTGAATGACGCTTCGTCCTGTAATTTCTCCTGTGCCCAGTGGCAGCACTGTACACGACGTTGAAAGTCGTCGCCAAGCAATTCCTGGTGCATAGAAATATGGTAGGGGTCCAATCTATGTTGATGTAGCGTTCTCAACACCGACGTTTTTGAGATTCCCGATTCTCGCGCAATTTGTCTACTACTAATATCCGGATTAGCCGCGACAGTAGCGAAAACACGTACTTGGGCATCATCATCATCATCATCATTTGTTGCAGGTCGTGGTTGACGTTTCACATGTGGCTGAACACATCCTGTTTCCTGAAATAACCTAACTATCCGGAGAACGGTCCGGACACTTGGATGATGTCGTCCAGGATACTGAGCAGCATCCATAGCACACGCCCGTTGGGCATTTTGATCACAATAGCCGTACATCACCACGATATCGACCTTTTCCACAATTGGTAAACGGTCCATTTGAACACGGGTAATGTATCACGAAGCAAATACTGTCCGCACTGGCGGAATGTTACGTGATACCACGTACTTATACGTTTGTGACTATTACAGCGCCATCTATCACAAAGCGAAAAAAGTGGTCCAACTAAAAAATTCATATTTCTTTACGTACTACACGAATATGTGATAAAAATGGGGGTTCCAATTAAAAAACGCAGTTGATATCCGTTTGACCTATGGCAGCGCCATGTCGCGGACCAACCATTGCGCCATCTGGTTTCCCCCTTCAAGCTAGAAGAGTTTCGTTCTTTGTAGTTTTTGTTTGATGCTTATTTCCTGAGATATTTGGCCTGGTCACTATGGACCACCCTGTATATTCTTAAATACACTGCTTGACAATTTCCACGGAACAAAGACTTTGTTGGACAAGAAAAGTGACAGACAATATTGGAGGAATGAACAGTAGATACGTAACAGAGATGGAATTGTTTATTTCGAATGAAAGAGGGTATTAGATTTCACCATATAGGAAAACAAGATAACAGACATAAATAACGTTCATCTTTGACACGAGTTAGATTCACAGCTTTAGGTCGATATCGGATTCTCAGAGAGGAATATGCCTTCATCGGGCATTAATGCCCATTTTTCTCCTCTATTCATACTGGGTATGTAACTTAGGAAGACCGTGGGGCATATTGTCGCACTCTTCTGTCAAGGCGGTTTTCAGTTCTTGCACGATTCGGGGAGTGAGTGGGTTCATTGAAGAACACATCTGCCAAGAGTATTCCAGGCATGCTGTATTGGAGTTCAGGTGTTGGGAGTCCGCACGTCATTCAACACGTTCAGTATCTTAACCTCCCAGCGCGTCCAACATCTCACCGGTCCTGTGTGGAGGGCATTGTCGGTCATAAAGTTGGGCCTGCCGCACCCCTAAACAAACGGACAAGATCCAGAATAATCTGCTGCCGTGCTGTACGGTACATCGCGTAAACATATGCAGCGGTGTTTGCTCATTGTGCATAACTCCTGCCCACATCATGACGCCTACCCCATACCGATGACGTTCATGAACCTTCTGTTCATTTTCCACACTAACTCGTGGCCAGAATCACTTGCCACTGAAGCGGGATTAGTCTAAGAGGATCACTCTGGACCACTGTTGCTGACCCCAACCCACGTGCTCCCTACACCAAGGAACTCTTTCGACGACGGCGTGGTTCAAGTGGGATGCATTTGACAGGCTTCCGAGTGTAAGAACCAGCCTGGTTCAATCGTCGCTAAGTGGTTCTGGCAGACGTGTGCCAATAGCGGTTGCAAGGTCCGCAGCGATTTGCCTAGGAGTGAAATGTCCGTTCCTTTTCGCCACTAGGGGTACGTATCAATCAATCCTCTTGCTGCGGTACGCTTTGCATTTCCATCTACAGCGGCCTTTTTAAATCGCGAAATTACGCTTTTGATCACACTGAGCCATTATATCTAAGACATGGTGCCGTAACATTGAATGTTGCACTAATCGGTTCCACAACATCCTTCGTCAAACACTGTACTGTATTAACTGTCAAATGCATACAGAGCGCAGTAAACACGTCCCGCCCTCTGCATTTCCGTTTGCTGTCCCTGCGGGTGACCCGTATCAAATGTCGGCTGGTCCGAAATAACTGTCAAGCAGTGATATTTACTGATTGCTGTTATCAATATGTCATTTGTTATATTATCATTTTTCCTGTGTTTAAGTTAAGTTTACTTATAGAATCTATGTATTACAGTGAAACCTGTTTTGCTTGTGGTCAGTTCGTCTCATGCATTGGCTATTGGCAGCCTCGTGGCGCTCTGGAAGGCCTGACGCGTTATGCTATGGGTACGATGTTTTGGCGAATTTTAATGTACATAGTAATTTTAATTTTGACGTGCCAACGCATTCCTCATTTCACGCTTTACGTACCTGGAAATTCAATGGTAGATTTTGTGTGTAGATGCTACAAGATGTTTGAAATAACCTTTTTGAAAGTATGTTGTCATTTGTTCCTATGGGCTGACGGTGCATTACTTGTATAACGGTTTGTAGCAAGTCTTAATTTTATTGCAGATCTGAAGATGGTAACTTTAGTTTTACCGAAACACTTTACCTAAAATAGTTTTTTTTTTATAGGTATCTTGGCTAAGTTCTCCTTCTCCTCCTCCTCCTCCTCCTCCTCCTCCTAAGAAACTTCGAAGTAGTGTTTCTGTTTTTGCTGTATGCCCTTTGCACGTTTTACGTTCAGGGTGCCATATTTGTTTAAAAGGTGTGATGGTTTGTATGTGATATCTTGACAGGAAAAGGAGCCTGTTACCACTGAAGGTATTCTGTACTAGTTATTTTGCTTTCACATGTACATTTACTGTCGATCGTTAATCAAAGAACTCCACAGAGACATGTACTGAAAGTGTTGTTACTTTACTACACAGTGCCACAGATTACCGCAAAAGTCTTAACACAACACTTATGAGTGCCATATTAATACACAGAAATCCACGTAATGGAGGTTTAAACCTTCGAAACGCATTCTGAATATAAACATCGAACTAGAAACTGAATAATGATGGAACTACCATGAGTATGAAGCTCACTTCCATCTTGCAAGTTAAGCCCACGTAACAGACAAAGTCATTCTGTCCGTCCAAATCTGCAATCATCTTACTTGAAAACGTAAGGACACAAACCACCCAATAACTTATATTATGAGTAGTGTGTGTTGGCGAACTAAAAAATGACATCACATCGCATTTATTGGATAAATCCGAGAAAAGAACGCGAAAAAACTGAAATGAAATAGCTGATGCTCTTGCGAAGAGAGGTATTTAAAGAGGAGATGATCTGGTATCGTTGGGACACATCGTTCACAAAGTAAAGCATTTCAAGAAAAACAAGTGGAGAGTCTCTAAGGTGGCAAGGGCGAGACACTACGCCATTGCATCACCAAGTATACTGTGGTAGCATCCAGAGATCGCGGTACTATCACCGTTAACGAGAACTGCTGAATCCGCAACAGTGTATGGTAAGTGCTCCTGAAGATCACACCCCACTCCCAGCACTGCAGCATCCTCGCACTGAGGTCAATAACAGATCGCCCAGTGCGTACCTTATCTTCAGCAGTCCACAACGTCGTTAAGGAACAATAATCAAAGTTTGAGATGAACATTTACTATAACTGAAGTTGAATGTTGTAGTTCAAGTGGGTAACTTGTTATGGTATGCCTCAAGTGACACTTTCATAGTCAATGAAAGTTGTAAATATTCGATGCTCTGCTGTAGCAAAGAACTGTCAAGTTACGTAAATATTTTCATTCATACAGTAAAGTAAACCTAATACTTCGTCTGGTGGAGTTAAAAATGAAATCTCTATCAGAGTACTCTAAGAACTCACAGTAGTGGCCAGTTGTTTCTTCTGGCCATAACATATACGGCCAAGATCTCAGATGCCGAGAGCTCAGGTGTTGGTGAGCATTATTTATCATTATAGCCCATATGATGTTTGATCACTATCAACATGTTAGCACCATTTTCTTATCAAACTATGTCAGCGTGGCTGTGGTCAAGAACACCTAAACCGTTCTGTATTTCGAAGCTCTCTGCCAACAGCATTACTAACACCAGTCTTCTAAACTTCAGTTTCCTACCCTTGCCCCTGCACTATCAGCACGAAGATATTTTAATGCACTGAGTGTTAAGAAGCTGTGTAAGGCGTTTATGAGTATGAAGCAATGATTTTGAAGCCGCGCCCTGTCACGGTTCGCCTAGGGACCGATAACCTCAGCAGTTTGGTACCATAGGACTTAACAAAAAATTGATCCCGAAATCTTAACACATTTGCTATATTTGTTCGTTATTGAGCTATTGTAATGTGCTTCATTTAATTTCAGGTATTTCCTTCATGTCTTGTCATGTAGGTGGCTAAACAACTCAATAAAGCTAATAAAATAAACTTCACCGGTAAGTGATAACATCGAGTATGTACTAACGTATGTATAGTTAACTTTTTGAAACATTGTAAGCCAGAATACTGTGAATATTAAAGGACTGAAAAAGACACTTGCCGTCTGACTGTATCAATCCTACAAGCACAGTTCTGTAAGACATTATAAAGCTAGAGATGACAGCGATTGCTGTTCAGTTCTCGTTGAGAAGAATTTTTGAACTCCGTATTTGGCAGCAGCTTTATTGAACGGTGCTGGTGGTGCACCGTCTGCAGAAGCCTACCAACAGTAAGGCCAGAAAGCGAGAACGGAAGCTGTGTATCAGATTAAGGGCTTCCTGGCAGCAGCCGCTGAATCCCATTTGCCGTACCGATCCATACAACCAGGCCACAGCGCTGCAGACCGCATAATTTTGCATATCATTCCATTTCCCTTTATAAGTATCAGAAAATGTACTCTGCTAGATGAAACGATAAACTCAAATCGTAAAGTTCCAAAAGCTGACCTTCCTTCGAGGTCGTTAGTGCTACTCTGTTTAGACGTCACATCATATAGGACTTAGTGACACCTTATCTCTAGGCTACTTTCCTGATATGCACCATGTTGACCCTGCAAGTAAACAGGACGCTCAAAACTGCAGTTACGCAAGACACTGAGGAAACTGTTCGAATCAGTTGTTACAGCGACAGCACTTAAAGTTACGTGATAGCCGCGGAAGTAATGTCCGTTTGGCTTTACTCTCGATATATAACAGGAAACGTCCTGACTGACTCATCGCCCAGCGCAAACCGTAAATAGAAACTTGAAATTTGGAGGCATCGTGTAAGGAGGGATATTTCGAAATTCCGCCACAAAGGGGGTGAAACATAATGAATGACTTTTTAAAACTGTCGCTTTTAACCAAGTTTAAAGCTAGAACTACGATAATAGGTATTTGCTTTATCGGCCATAAATAAAAAGATACTTGCTTCAGCATTTTCGGAAATTCAACCCTACGGTAGTCAAATAGCGGGTGAAAATTTTGAAAATAAGTTATGAAATATCTACTGAAGCATTTTTAAAGCTAAATCTATGGAAACATATTTTACGTCTCGGTTAGAAATAGTTATATGTTTCATTGTTTATAAATATTCAGTCCCCAAGGTGAGGTAATTCGGTACCAGATGTAAGACTGGTGCTAATAGCTACATAAGCACTTACCACATTTGTCTTTGTTTAGTTCGCTGTATGAAACAAAATTAAACCTGTTGTAGAAAAAATTGGCAGCTATGTGAAGGGTTACTCTCTTATATAGAGAGTAGGTCCTTTTGTTTGCACAAGATTGTGTTTGTTTTGTTAGTGGATGAAAGTTTCTACGGAAGTGTCACCTCAAGAAAAAACGCAGTATCAGCAAAAACTTCCCTCTCCACCTGCAGGAATCTTTTTGGTTAGAAAAAAATTCGAGAAAGATCATGCTTCTACGGTACCAATTGACGTGAAAGATTTGCAAGTTTCTGCAATTTGTGAACTAAAAGAAAGCTATTTGAAGTTAATACGACAAATCGGCTTTGTCAAAATTGCATACAAAAAGAAAAGACTTATTAATTTTTCAGTAGGCCTAATGTATGTTTATAGAATTATTTACATTTTAATTACTACGCAAACACGAGCGAAGCAGCGGGCGCTAAGCTTGTATGTTGATACGTATATTTAAAAAATACTGTTCAAAATTGAAATATTATACCTCTCCACATTATCAGCTCCATTATTTGTCAAATCTTTCCACTAGCCAGTATATTTGTGATGTCAATAAGATTAGCCTAATCAAAAAGTTCTACCCAATTACTCACAAGCTACTTAGTATTCCAGCACTGATGTGGCATACTTAAAATCCAAATAACTTTGCTTAACATCTTCGTCCTGAATTATTTGCTCTCTAAACGAATTGTAGCTTAACATGTTCCGTTTCTGCTGATTAGCACATAACTTCTCGCCAAATACACTGATGTTCAGAAAAACATAACACCTTGAACGACTAGAGATAGGACGTTCATATTCACAGGGCACGTACATTATAATGTTTTGCAGAAATAATTAGCATTTCAGTCACTTCGGTTCAGCATGTGTCCTGTTGCCGAGTAGGCATGGGGTCCACCATGGGTCCTGATAAATTTTTCCATGCGTGGAGACACCGACGCGTGTAAAGCGCGATTGGCGTCCTATGGTTTAGCCATCCGTGCTTCACTCACTTGGTTCCAAAGCTCATATGTGTTGGTTGGCATTAGGTTACAGGGCTGCACCCGTCGTTTCACCATACCCCACACATTTTCGATTGGTGTCAGGTCTGGGGCCGTCATTTTCAAATAAACAGAACTTTGATTCGTCCAAAAACACTAGCTGATACAATTCGTGTTTCCAGTGACGTCGTTCCACGTATCATTGCCGTCTAGCATGTTTCTGCACATTCGTCAAAGGTAAACGGAACAGTGGACGGCGTGCAGGTAACCCATGCCGCAATTAACGGCTACGGAGTGTCATCCCTGATAATGTACCATGTGTTAGGCTATACCACAGTCGCGCCAGAGCAGAGGACGCAGATTTGCCCTGCAAAGCCATCTGGTTAAGGTGTCTATTTTCTCGGCGGGTGATATGAGTGAGGCGAATTGATCCATCTCGTCGTGTTCTATGTATTTCCACGAACCATTCTGCACACACACCCGTTGCACTGCCGATTAACTTTCCCGGATGTATGCAGTACATTCTGTCATGCCAGTAATTCGCCCTTACTGATTTGACGGCAGGGTTCGCGCTTACGTCTGCGAGGCATCCTGCACCTTCGGTTTGCAGCCACTAAAGCCGCAGGCACATTTTACCGGTAGGTGGTGCTGCGTCGCGATATCGATGTTGACCTTTAACCCGCGGTCCGCCATGGTTCAAATGCTAGTCATTTTTGGAGAACATACTGATGCGCTTTCTCTGAATATCAACGTCCGCCGGTCGTTGTGGCCGAGCCGTTCTAGGCGCTTCAGTCTGGAACCGAGCGAACGCTACGGTCACAGGTTCGAATACTGCCTCGGGCATGGACGTGTTTGTTGTCCTTAGGTCAGTTAGGTTTAAGTAGTTCTAAGTTCTAGGGGACTGATGACCTCAGATGTTAAGTCGCATAGTGCTCCGAGCCATTTGAACAATTTGAATCAACGTCCTATTATGTCCTTCAATGAGTTTTTCTGAACGTGACTGTACATGCTGCTGCGTTAAACCGTCAGGGAATGGTTATTGTTTACATGGTGTTAGTTCTGATATCGGCTCGTAAGATAACAGACAACTCACCCGAGGCCTCGTTGTAGTAGACGCTGATGCGTTCTAGCTGCAGGTCGGAGTTGCCACGGTAGACGCCGCTGGGGTCGATGCCATGCTCCTCAGAGATTACCTCCCAGAACTGAAACAGCAACACGCAACAAACTGTAGTACTTGGTATAAGCAAAGGTACGATTTGACGCGTAATTAATATATTCCTTACCTCTATGAGGGGTAGTCAGGTTCAATTACCGCTTTGAAAGTAAAGAAAAAAGTAAATCTAAATATATCGTTTGCTAGTACATGCAAATCATGGTAAACACAAATTCCCGCAAGACAGTACCCTAAGATGCCGCAAGAGGAACAGAAACAAAACAGCGCCGCCCACCGAGAAACTCGAATATCGCGTGGTAATTTGTATGTTGCATTTATTGGGGTTCAATGCTGCAACAACCCATGCTGAGGTGATGCACCACCAAGCAACGGATATCACTAGAGAAGTGGAGACCCCAGTGCTCGAAAACCAGTGTTTCAGAATCGGGGCGATAACGGAAGAAAGTGAATAATCAGTCATGAACCAGTTTTCAGTACCTCGCGGGACATTCTGAACACGACAGAGAACGTCGCCCGCTGGGTTCCGATTCAGAAAGCATGCTGAACCTAGGTGATGACGGAAACTTGCCAGATTCCGATGGTTTCTTTAGTCGCCTGATTGCGATGGGAGAGTGCTCGCTGTATAAGCATCACCCTCGGACAAAGTAACAAATATTTTTCAGAGTACGGAAACGCGTCATAATGTGGAAAACGATACTGGAAAAACCAACGGTTCGTTCACCGAAACAATCGTTTTCTTCTTGGTCTACTGGTGCATTTAATAAGTTTTTCTTCGTTATTTTTAACCCCCTGGCCCCATAAGAGTGAGTGGTGTGGGGGTCAACGGTAAAATACTCTGACCTTCAGCCAAGAGGATTCTTAAATACTTAAAAAGGTGAGAACACAAATGGTGAGAACACACTTGGAATTTTTTTCGCTTTCTAAATTAAAAAGATGAAAGACGGACAGTTTTCGAATTGATAATTAAAACGTTATGACTAACCCCGACCGAATAATATACCCTATTTTTTCTTAATGAATACAAGGAGCGCAGTTCAGGCCATAATATCTGTGATACCATGGTTGATGTTGCATGCGTGCTTGAAATTGCTATCTGACTTTCCATTCGCAAACCCCTTGTAGTACCAGGTAGTCCGCTAGCTTTTCCACATCGGAAGCCACACCCACCAAGGTTTATGTTTATCACGACGTACTGTTACCAGCATATCCAAATCTACATTTGTACTCCACGAGTCACTATGATATGTGGCGGATGGTACATCGTGTGCCAATAACATTTGTCATCCCTCCAGTATGTTTTAATCACTGTTGGTACCCGAGACGAAAGATTCGGCACTCTTGTGTATGGACACGAGCGGTACAGAAATTGGAGATGGGACGGTAATAACGATCGAACCCGAGCCAAAGACCAAGCAAGCTGTCTCCTGCGCTATCGTTAGCCTATGATATCAGAACACGACACTAACTATATCTGGTGTGCCGCTTGAATTTGCGCGTTCAGCAGCTTAATTGGCTAACTTTAACGCTAATCAACTAGAAAAGGCGCAGCGTATCTAATTTTTTTTCTCAACCATTGTTTTTCACCGCAACCCATCCTGCAACACCTTTACAAGCTTTTCAGACTATTTTTGACCGCCATGTATAAAATGCCAATAGAATAGGCTTGTCAGACTACAATCGGCTCCATCATTCATAATCAGCACGCCACCCAGACAAGGGTGTGGAACCTGTCTTCGATCACATAGCAGATACGGCGTACGTGACGTCACGCCAAGTAGCGGAATGCCTGCTAACGCCGCTTGCTTCCTGTGCGCTTGACTGCCTTCTTCTGTTTGCGCGCTGTAATCTTACACCAGCAGCGTATCGTGTTGCCTTCGGTGACAATGGCAGACTACAGGTTATTCATTTTACAACTTTGTAAGGATCAAACATCGCCCAAGTCAACGCACGTATCTTCTCTCACAGGGTTAGTGAATTAAGTGCTTATTATTACCATTATTTTATTATAGCAATAAACAGTTGATCAGTAGGATGGATATCTTATTTCAGTACATGCCTAACTTCCAAAACGCTTAGGACTACGAGATGTATTAGTGATGACTGGTTTGTGGGCGCTCAACTGCGCGGTCATCAGCGCCCGTAGTAAGTCCCAATTTTTAGTCCAATCTTTTTACACAGTCCAACCTAGCCACTGTCACGAATGATGATGAAAACACAAACACCCAGTCCCCCCGGCAGAGAAAATTCCCAACCCGGCGGGGAATCGAACCCGGGATCCAGTGATCGATGTATAAGTGGAAAATTCGTCCAGATCCCTGTAAAGTGACTTAGCAGTTGTCAGATGCCTTACAGGTGCTCACTAAAATACACTGACGAGAACCAGTGAGATCACTTTCACTTGCTTATGCCAGAGTATCTGTATTTTCAAGCCTTTTTCCGTTGTTTCTTTGCGATGGCGATGTCCGATGCCCCTTCGCAGTTGTGGTGTCTGATTATTGCGTTGCACGATTCGATCTGACTGAAGTCTGAAGTTCCATAGTAATTTAGGAAAGTTCGTTTTCAACGAAGTTTTCTGTCTTCGGCTCTCACTGGTTTCTTTGCCGCCATAAGATGGTGATTTTGCCAAAGCTTACAGTGGATCATTCGTGTCATATCATCGAATGCTTGTAAACGGTCTGAGGAACCTCTTTGCATCAGTTCAAGATATGGTCAATTTTTTCCGCAGTTTCTTTGCAGTCTCCATTTCGGATTTCGGATTTCTCTATTATAGATTTGAGTGTACAGAAAAAAAAATCAGGCTTTCAGTTTTCTTCTTTAAAATTCCGTTGGTCAGCTAAGACCAAATCTTATTTTCCCTCCGACCTTTCCCCAAAAGCTGCCCATGTAATGCTAAACCGCGTAGGCTCTGAAGTACAGCTTTTCAACATTGATTCTTGGTCCTGTACTTCTAGGAATTTTGTTGTTGACTTCAATCAAGGCTTATTCTTGGCTACCTTTCACAAAGTCTTCCAATGCATGCTCCTGACCTTACGTTATCTGCCGCACTTTTAAATAGTCTCTTACTGCCCGATTTTCTGGGCAAGAACAGTCTGTCGGTATTACTGTGAGGGCGAAGTCCATGGTGAATTGTGAAGAGTTTTCTCTCTTTAATGTCCAGGTTATCCAACTCGAATTGCATCCAGTTAACGATGTTTGAGGTGCATCTCTGGTAAGGGATATGGCCCAAATACTGATTGTCTTCATGCCGCTGTCATTCAGTTCGCTTTTCCAAGTTTTTCTGAAACTGTGTGTACTGTTTTGAAAACACCTACTACAGTGTAATCCAACTGCAAAATGCCTTTTCCGCCTTAAGGGTCTGGAGTCCTTTTATTTTCTAAGCATTCTCAGTGGGCTAAAATGTGTGTTTACAGATATTAACAAATTACTATTTCATTCTAATAATTTTCGTATACTAGTAGGTCCACTCCGTGCTTTATCATGTTTTCAGCAAAGGTAGACATGCTGTTTTCATACTTCCAGCTTCTTATGTGTTCTTTGTGTCTAATATTGAAATTCATTTCTGTCATCCCTAAATACACTGATTTGCATCCCTTATATTGTAAGTGGTATATGCCTGTTTCTTTATATTCGTCGGGTTTTTTTTTATTACTGTGTACATGTGACCACAGTGCGTTTCTTGTTCTGTATGCTACACAAAAGCGCCAAAGTAACTGGTATTGACATGCATATTCAAATACAGAGATATGTAAACAAACATAATACGGCGCTGCGGTCGGCAACGCCTATGTAAGACAAGTGTTTGGCGCAGTTGTTAGATCGGTTACTGCCGCTAAAAGGGTAGGTTGTTAAGATTTAAGTGAGTTTGAACCTGGTGCTATAATCGGCGCACTAGCGATGGAAACAGCATTTCCGAGGTAGCGATGAAGTGGGGATTTTCCAGTACGACAATGTCACAAGTGTATCGTGAATATCATTAATCTGGTAAAACATCCTATCTCCGACATCGATGCGGCAGGAGGAAGATCCTTCGAGAATCAACCTAAGAGAATCAAAAATGGTTCAAATGGCTCTAAGCACTATGGGACTTAACATATATGGCCATCAGTCCCCTAGAACTTAGAACTACTTAAACCTAACTAATCTAAGAGTATCACACACATCCATGCCCGAGGCAGGATACGAACCTGCGACCGTAGCGGTCACGCGGTTCCAGACTGAAGCGCCAAGAACCGCCGGCCACACCGTCCGGCCCTAAGAGAATCTTTCAACGTGACAGAACTGCAACTCGTCCTCAAATTGCCGCAGATTTCAATGCTGAGCATTAACAAGTGTGAGCGTGCGAACCATTCAACTAAACATCATCGATATAGGCTTTCGGAGCCGAAGCCCAGTCGTGTAACCGTGATGACTGCACGACACAAAGCTTTACGCCTCGTCTGGGCCCGTCAACAAAAACATTGGACTGTTTGTAACTGGTAACATGTTGCCTGGTCGGACGAGTCTCTTCAAATTGTATCGATCGGATGGACGTGGACGGGTACGGGCACGGAGACAGCCTCAGGAATCCGTGGATGCTGCATGTCAGCAGGGGACTGGTCAAGCTGGTGGAGGCTCTGCAATGGAGTGGGGCGTGTGCAGTTTGAGTGATATGAGGCCCTTGATACGTCTAAATACGACGAACAAGTGACACGGTTGTAAGCATCGTGTCTGACCACCTGCATCCATTCACGTCCATTGTACATTCCGACAGACTTGGACAATTCGACACCCCCCGTCGTCCAGAATTGCTGCAGAGTGGCTCCAGGAACACCTGAGTTTCAACACTTCCACTGGTCACTGAGCTCCCCAGACATGAACACAATTTAGCATATCTGGGATGCCTTGCAACGTGCTGTTCAGAAGAGATCTCCACCCCCTTGTACTCTTATCGATTTATGGACAGCCCTGCAGGATTCATTGTGTCCGTTCCCTGCAGCAGTATCTCATATTAGTCTAGTCCATGTCACGTCGTTTTGCGGCACTTCTGCGTGCTCGCGGGGGCCCTACACGACATTAGGCATGTGTACCTGTTTCTTTGGCTCTTCAGTTTGTGTGTGTGTGTGTGTGTGTGTGTGTGTGTGTGTGTGTGTGTGTGTGTGAGCGCGCGCGCGAGCAATACTTGTTTCTTCTGTGTATTAGCTAACCATTCTGTTGATTTGTGGGTGTACTCATGCAGCCAAGTATGGCGTCTGTAACAGGAAGGAAGACAATTTGCAGCCGGCCGAAGTGGCCGAGCGGTCTAGGCGCTACAATCTGGAACCGCGCGACCGCTACGGTCGCAGGTTCGAATCCTGCCTCGGGCATGGATGTGTGTGATGTCCGTAGGTTAGTTAGGTTTAAGTAGTTCTAAGTTCTACGGGACTGATGACCTCAGAAGTTCAGTCCCATAGTGCTCAGAGCCATTTGAACCAAAGACAATTTGCAGCAGTGCATTTCAGTGTATAGCAACAGCCATCGAAAGATAGCAGCGCACTGCAGTTCAAATGATCTGTCACTGGATCCATGAGATCTGAAAGAACATTAGAACGGTGAGAATTGTTTCGAAGCAGAATATTACACAGTAGCGAAATGGGAACAGTTAAAGTGTAAGAAAGCTTTTGTTTGGGATCTCACGATTACACAATAATGGAATTTAAGCAGACGCCATCCCCTGTCGTTCGTCCTCGTTGTTGCCAACTGTCATTTCTTTGCTAATTTTGGTTTTTAAGTTAGAGGAAATTTGAAGGTACATTTCTTCAGAACTGTATTTTACTATTTAGTCTTTAGATTGTAATATTAACTCGTTCTTGGTTGAGATACGTGTGGTGGTTCAAAAAACGGCAGGAGAGGTTGCGATGCCGCCACCAGACCTCCCTTCCAGTTCTCAGAAGCGGCCAAGGCCGTCCACGCCACCAGCAGACACAGGCAGCACGCAGACCCTGTTCCACAGCGCAGCGGTACGGAATTTTGAGCCGGCAGCAGCGGTTACAGCTCCCATGCGGAAACTAAAACAATTCTACCAACCCTAAGTTGATTTGAACGCCACAGTGCATTACTAAGCATATTTCTATTGCGGATGGTATACCCTTGCCTGCCTCTGACGTCTGAACTGTTCTATCCAGCCAGTTACAGCTGGACTTACAGTGTAAAGCGGGGAATGATCCCCTGTGCTTCTTGGCATTTTTCATTAATGATAATTGCCAGTAGTGAAAGGCGACAAAATTTTTTGGGGAGACTGGTGAGTGAACGCGCGATCTTTGAAGTTCTAGTTTGGCAACCACTGAACCAACGTGATCCATACCCACAGTGTACGCAAGAGGAAGTCGAGTTTAATAAACTTATCACTTCATATGGCATAGTCCTCGCTTTCAGCATCGGTTATGTTTAATGCCTCTGTTAGTCACACTACTGTTTCTCTATTGGAGCACGAAAGACGGTGCACAGTTTTATTTTTCGTATACGCTATTGAAGTTACCTTCCTTTGTCACTAGCCGTATTGATCCATTAAATCACTAGAGGAACGTATTTGTAACCAGTTTAGACTTTTGGCTCACTTTGGGATTCAGTCGATTGTTTTCTTACCAAGGAATATAAACAGAAGTGAACTAATAATCCGAAGAGAACTACGGCTGTAGCAGGTTTTATACTCGCGCATCAGAAGACCGTTTCTTTTTACTGATAAGAACTTAATTCTTGAATGATTACTTCGAAACATCAGTCTTGTCAATCTATGAGGGCGTAGTGTGCCATATTCCGAACGGTGTATAATTAAGAGATCGCGGCACCACACGAAAGCCGGCAGCGCGAATCCAAACCAAAGACATTAGCGAGGGGTCGTTGCAATCCGCAGAAACCGAGGGAGGCACTCCAGTGCCCTCACACTGAGGTCAGAGTGTTGTGCATGCACGAGTTCAAGCCAGTTCATAACCTCTACGGAAGGCATTATTAAAATGTAGGACCAAAGTGTTGTTCAAGCTTGTAATGCACTTGTACTTCAGTGAAGTCTCAACATTGTACCTCAACGGCTCAATTTGTTGATCTGTGCATCAAGTAATGCTTTCATTGTCGGTGACAGTTGTAAATTATCGAACAATCCGGTGGCAAAAAGCTGTGTCAAAGTTACGTAAATCTTTTATTCATTTATGTAAAAAAGCGAACCAATATTAGATGTTTCCTAGTTTGGTGAGCTTTCTCCCAAAGTAAACATAGAACCCACAGTTATAGATGGATGAAAGTAGTTCCATCTGGTCACAATAATGAAGACTCAAATGGTCAAATACTTTCCCATCGTGTTAAAAAATCTTGCAGCTATAATCACTAAACGCAGGAACCCACGTAATAGCGACATGTGAGAACGCCTGACAGCTGATGTATTTATTGATAATCTGTTTAACATGGATGCCCGCCGTTTTTACGTGTGGAGAAGTCGACAGGTCTCCTTGGTGCCTGCGACGAAATTTAAATTACGACGTATTTTATCATTTCATCGACATGTAACAAAGTAAACGAGCTGCAGCAGCTTCGTGCAGCCAAGAGAGAAGGGTCTCGACCGAGCAACTGCGGTTTCTTGGCCAAGAAATCAGACAACGGCCGGAAGAGCGGTGTGCCGATCACATGCTCTCTGTCATCGCATCCGTTGATACCACTGGCAGATAACACGGTTGTTGCTCAGGGCCTAAGATGCCCATCTAGGGCCAGAACGTGGAACTTTACCATTTACTTGCTTACGGGAGGTACCTTTTACAACAACATTCAGGATCTGTGTTTCGATTTACCTTTCGCAAATATTTAATGTGCTCTGCACCAGGCGCACAATGAATGTCATGACGATAATAGAAGTCATTCCACATCTTTGCAAACATGTCGAAAGTTATATCCATTTAATACTATTGATATGCTGCGTCACAATTCATGCAAAGTTGTTAAGGGGTGGCGGGGGGGGGGGGGGGGCACATACAGATGTAGTCTTTCCCAAACCTGCACAAAAATGGCACATGGAGTGATATCGAGTCAATGATTCAATGCGAGAACCACACGCCTCTTAGTCGGCCGGCCGTGCGGTTCTAGGCGCTACAGTCTGGAACCGAGCGACCACTACAGTCGCAGGTTCGAATCCTGCCTCGGGCATGTGATGTCTTTAGGTTAGTTAGGTTTAATTAGTTCGAAGTTCTAGGGGCCTGATGACCTCAGAAGTTAAGTCGCATAGTGCTCAGAGCCATTTGAACCACACGCCTCTTAGGGCCAATCCATGGCTGATGCTATATTCTTGACAATCGCGCCTCACTTTTCTGTTTTAGTTGCACCTGGAGAAACGCAGAATATAAAACGCCAATTGATCCTGGGCTATATAACATAAGGCAACTAGGGAACGAACTATCCAGGGATACCCGTATTCGTAACATGAACCGGCAGCTTAATTGGTGCTAAGGTGAACTGTTAGTTTCGATTCGTAAGTAAAAATTAGCTAATTTTTGCGTTCACTGATGAAATAGTCTTGTGAAATCAGATTCATTTCTCTGAACACACTGTATAATGAATTGTAAAGAAACAAAATAAATAGAATTCCTCCATTATGAAGCTGCTATATTAATTTTTTCGTATGGAACAAGAGTACTGCAGGACGTCAGTATCATACATGAATAAAATTTTAATTGAAGTGGAGAATGTACAAGAGCATTGGTACAAAGACTTCCTGTCGAGTCTAATGGATGGCCAAAGATAAAAAGTTTGAGAACCTAAAATAGTCCACAGGGCGTGATATTTCAGTGAATCCTGACATTTGTGTTGGTTTGAGCTCCTACCAGAAAGCGGCAAAATTCTAGGACAGCTGGCATCTCTCTTCAAGATATCTACAGCAAACTGTTTCTAAAAGCATGTACAGCCCCAACAACTCGGGATAGAAGTTACAGGCAATTATCTTCACGCAACAGTAATTATAGGTCACATTTAATGTCCGGGACTTGGCTATTGCCTCAGCGCAAGAACGACAGCTTACAAGAAGTGGTAGATGAAGGGCGTCTGAAGCAGTCATTAATTCCACGATCGCTGACGACTGCGGAAATGCTGTATCGTGTAACACAACGTGTCATTTGCAGCTGCGTACATTTTGCCTTACGTATTTTGCGTGCAAAGGCACTTACGGACAGAGCAGGAGAAAAGTGATACCATATTGTACAGTAATGTGATTTTTGTTCACGAAGACAAGGTAATGTTACCGATGTGCGTTTAAATATAAATCCAATGAAGCTTAAATTTATCACATTCTTTACAGTTAATAACTTTTAGTTCCCTTTTCAGTACATGCCACCATAGTTTCTTCTTTGATTTATCGTAATTCTGGACAAATGCGTCTCCTACCTGTGTACTGCGCTATTTATGCTTACGTAGCAGTAAATCTGACACTGCCGTCAGTCTGAACTAGACAGTGTCTTCGTTATCCAAATTCCTAAACTCGCCACAAATTTCGGAACTGCAGTATCAATATTATGTCTGGTTTTGTGTCCACTTATTTACTCCAGTATATATACTACTCCATCCTGTGCAAGCCTCCGTCTCCAAGAAACTACTGTACCCTACATCTTTTTGAATCTACTTACTGTATTCATTTCTTGGTCTCCCTCTACAAACATTAATCCCCATCCCATTTCCCTCCTATATACTGGTGCTCTCTTGATGTCCCAGAATGTCTTCCTTCCAGTCATGTTGTACTACAAATTTCTTTTCTCCGAATTCTATTCGGTACCTCCTCGTTATTTATGTGATGTACCCATCTAATCTTTAGCATTCTTCTGAAGCACCACATTTCATAAACTACTTTCTTGCGTAACTGTTTATCGTGCATGTTTCACTTCCACAGATGGTTACGCTCCAAACAAATACTTTCAGAAAAGATTTCGTAACACTAATCTATATTCGATGTTACATTTCTCTTCAGAAACGATTTTCTTGCAACTGACAGTCCGCATTTTATAATCTCTCTACTTCAGCCATCATTTATTTTGCTGCCCAAATAGCAAAACTCATCTGCATGCTGATGAAAATTTTCGAATTAAAACTTAAGGTTGCAATTCGTTATCATGAACTTTGATCTGATTCTGTCAGCATCACCTGTATTAATTCAACTGCATTCCATTTTCCTTGTTTTGGTATTACTGATATTCATCTTAAATGCTTTCAAGATCTTGTCCATTCCGTTCAACTACTCTTCCAAGTCCTCTGTTGCCCTGTGTGTGTGTGTGTGTGTGTGTGTGTGTGTGTGTGTGTGGCGCGCGCACAACTTCATTGTTCCAGTTCATGAGAACGACTTCTAACCTTATTAGTTTTATTCCGAAAATTTTCAGCAGCACGTCCTTCACTTTAAAAGCTGCCATCTGAAGCTCATCAGCCCGGTAGCCAGGCCCAAGGGCACAGAAAATTACCGTCCGCTAAAAAACTGCCTGACATCGCGTTTTCCCCTACCCCCCTCCATCTCTCTCTCTCTCTCTCTCTCTCTCTCTCTATCTATCTCAATCGGACATGCAAGTCCAGCCAAATATAGATAGTAGGATTGTCAATTTCCAGAAAGTGGCAGTTCCTGTTAATGCAATATTTGCCACTAACTGCACTGACTTACGGGAACGTGATCGTGTACAGATGGGAGCTGTATCTATTTATTAAGGTATTATCGGTGAGAGAACATACTTTTATGTGCAAAGGCTTAAATCTGAACACTGCTGTCGCATGTAAAGATAAAGACGCACGCATGTGCTTACGGGAAACCTGCACTATGATTTAACAACTATGGATTGTGCTGAATCCCTGGTGTCTAGTACCGAGATCTTCATCAGAACCTGTATCGTACCTAGTGATATTGTGTAGCTTCAGTTTCAGATAAGAACGTCACAGACTACTTATATACATCTATGGCTATACTGCACTAAGCCACCATATGGTGAGTGGCGGAGGATACTTCGTCTACGACTGTCGTTCCCTTTTCCCTGTTCCAGACGCGAATGGTTCGGGGGAAGAACAATTGTTGGCAAACCTCCGTGTGAGCTCCAACTTTACATTCATAGTTTTTTCACGCGTTATGTGTAGGAGCAAGCAATATATCGCTTGTTTATTCTAGGAACCTACGCTCTGAGTTTCACCAGTGGGTCATACCGTGATGCATGTCGCCTCTCTTGCAGCGTCTGCCACTGAAGTTAGCTGACCATCTCCGTGACTATTTCGCCCTTAATCGAACCTCTAGCGAAACGTGCTGCTGTTCTTTCGGTTTAACCTATTTCCTCTACCAATCCTGTCAGATACGTATCAGTGACTATAAATAATGAAGTACTGGCAGAGCCAGGGTTTAGTAAGCTAGCTACACTTGCTGAAAATTCTACCGATTAAGCTTAGTCTGGAATTTGCCATACCTACAATTGGTGGTACCCGGTCGTTCAAAAAATACGGCAGTGAATGTGTATATCTAGATATCTTGTGCGTGACTACTGTCAGTAAGTATTTGGAAATCGTGCAATCATAAAATAACGGGTTTTGTAGTTATTTATGAGCAATTCATTATACTTTATGTTGAGGGTCAACTTTCAGTTCCCGCACCAAGCGTCAACTATCGGCTGGTCTTTCTGCATTTCAAGTGTTACGAGTTCTCTGTACACAATAGTATCATCGACTTTAAGCCTCATGGAACTTCCGACGTTATCTGTTATACATACAGGATGAGTGAGCCGCTCCTACCGATGTCATTTTATGCAACCCTCGATGTTATATCTGACCTTCAAAAAACTACGCCTAATATTTTGGCATTTTGCCACCCTCTACGTGCAAACTGTTACTCCTGTGGAAATAATGAATAGAACCTTTTTGTAGGGAATTTAATGTAGTATTGTATAGTGATAAGTTTTTGCTAGAGTCCGTAGTTTTCTACTTATTCCAGAAATATTTGCGAAAGTGACCTTCAAACGCTCCGTACCCACACTCAGCCCCCACCGGTCAGGATTTCTGGATATTGTTCATGGCACCCCCTCCTACCACGGTACAAAGATTTGTGACTGCACGAATTATTTTCCACATGTCAACTTTTTGGTATTCATTGACTGGTCTTATTACGCCACCCACTTAGTAGAGCACTTACAAAACGTAAAAATGACGTTTGTGTAAATTTCATCAAAAAGCCTGGTGAATTTTAACAGCATAAAATAGACAATTACTTGGTTGTATTCGTCAGGCCTCTTTACTACCAAGTTACTGTTCTTGTAAGGGAGAAGTTTAGATCGAATTGCCGATCTAACTAGTTTTACCACAACGTTTAGAAAAGTTGTCTTTCTTTTACATTATTAATGTTAAGAAGGTACCCAACTATGCACGTGGCGTAATAGCCCAATCAATAGGACACCAAAGAAGACTGAATATCGGAAACACTTCGCGTACTCAGAAATTTTTGTGCAGTGTTGACAGGGAGCGTCATGAACAATACACAAGAAAACCCAACTGATGAGGGGTAGTGTGGGGTTATAGATGTGTTTAAAGGTCACGTTTATACGTTTTTCTTGAGTAACTAACATCTCAGTACAAAATACGGCAGGGGAAATAAATGATTTTCACGCCCCTGATGTGTAGCCTGTTCTGCATGTCAAGGGTGTTATTGGAGTAGCATCGGCCTGCATCACTGAACGGTTACAAGGACGGCACGTGCCGATGAGCATGATCGGGGACAGATTGAACTGGACGAACAGTGGGAAGGGAAGGAGGAAATGGAGAGTGTAAGTGAATGAGTGGGAAAGGCAGATGGAAAATGTAGTGAGGTGGTGGACAGATGAAAAAGGGAGAGATGGAGGCGGAAACGGAAAGAGGAAGGGGAAGTGGAATGAGGTCAGAGGTAGGGGAAGGAAGATATGGTCAGAGAAAGGGGTTCGAGGAATTGTACAAAGCGAGGGGGAGGAGGAGATGAAGATACACAGGGGGTGGGGAGAATATAGATAACGAAGTAAGAAACCAGCTGCATAATCTAAATTTAATTTCTTTGGCGGTTTCAAGCACTTCGTGCCCTTCTTCAGGAGGTTATACCTATCGCACTATTTACGAGTGTCAACAGTAAGATGTATACACCAAAATTCCGTTGTCCAAAAATGTGTATTGGAGCTCCTGTTTACATCTTAGGACCATTTCATTTTGCTGTATGCGTCTCATTGTTGACACTAGCAAATAATGCGATAGGTATAACCTTCTGAAAAAAAGGCACTACTTGCCCGAGACCAGTAAAGAATTTAAATTTATTTTATGCTGCTGTTTGTCTTATTTCGTTATACACGACTACAGTGGTTGAGGATGTATAAAATACCGAAAGCCAAGGAAAAAGGTATGAACCCGAGCAACGGTATGTACTGCTTTCTGGATCTCGTGGGCGAATAGCGAAGAGTTGGGTTTCACACGATGATTGTTTTAGAAACTTATTTTGCTTCCTACAAAGGTGGTTTTAGATTACCACGAATGTCAAAGATACTACTATAATGTTAGCTTACTCTGAAGGCCTACATGTACCTGTTTGTGCTCTAGGATATTTGGATGTACTTAATTTCTAGAAGCTTTCTATTTTACGGCTGCAGCCCGTAATGCCTTAAGCTCAGCGGATTAACACGATGCAGCTAACACAATGCTATAGCGCCAAACAAGACTGACTCATCCCCTGCAACCCCCTCGCTGGTGGTCTTTGCGGCTTACGCAAGAAAGCCAATACAGAGGAATTAACCAGCCATAAACACATCAGTGGCACATGGTGCTGCAGTCTGACGTGATTTCAAATAAAAGGGACGATCAAAAAGTTTCCGGTTGAAGGCGTTGCTGCAGCAGATATGCAACGTAGCGCGACTCCGATGCGGGTATATAAGCACCGATATGCAGGCAAGGGATTAGTGTGCCATTCATGCCTTTCCGACGTGCGTGTGGTAAATGAGGAAATTTGAACTACGGCGATGTTATTACCAAATGCGTCCGAACTGGACCATGGTGCTGTTATTTCCTTAGCTGCTGAAGGACAAATACCGGTAGATCTCAATCGCAGAATAAAGAATGGGTATGGGGGCAGCATGTCTGTCTAAAACCATCGTTGTGGAATGATAAGTAACAATTTGTGCTGCTGCTTCATGACAACATGTCCACATATCGCAAATGTCTTGACGCAGAAGTAACACAAATTCAAGTGGGAGAAAATCCAGCACCCACGCTACAATCCTGATCTCTATGCGATTACCGCGCCTTCGGTCCCTTAAAAAAGGCCTTGAAAAATCTATGATTCTTGTCAGACGAAGATCTGCAGCAAGTAGATACAGACTCCACGCAGCAGGACACGGTATTTCTACCAAACTGTACCTCCAACCTCGTGCGTCGGTGGTGTGATTGTCACAATGCTCACGGCGATTTTGTCGTTGGCACACCAATTCTGGACTGTACGGCAGTAGAACGGAAGCTTTTTGATCGCCCTCTTTCTAGACTGTGTACTGCCTCAGTGGTTATACGTACCGTTTGTTATAACTTTTAGTTTTAATCAGCTAAATGTAGCATCCATTTTACTTCTTAGGGATTACACTTGATTCCACGTGGCCATTTGAAGGCATTAGATTAATTTTCGGAAACAAACTTTCCACTTCGCCTTCGTTGATCTTTCAGAAAGCTAATTTTCAGAGTTTATGTAATATGAAACTGAGCTTAGGCCCGTGAAAAAGGCTTTCCCATTCGCTAGATACCACTTTTTTCTGCATGAACCTCTATACTTTACAAGAGTGTGTGACGGTTCATACTTCACACCATGTTAGTCATTCAAATGCTATTTACGTAAAATACACGATAGTGGAAGGAGAACAGTGTCTTCCTTCAGAATCTATTCTCTATATTTACTGAACAGTTTCGCCGTCCTAGATAGATGTCCCTCATTCCGTTTAACTATTTGCCACGACACCTACCTGATTAGACAACAAACGCCGAAGCATTAATCCAGAATTGGTGGCACTAGCGGTTGGTGTCCTATTGTGTTGACAGCTGTACTGTTCACAGAACTCTTCCAACAATTCTTAAGTTCCCCACTCATCTTCCCCAATACTGACTATACATGTGTTCGTCCCATTACTTTTCGCTTCTGTATAACATTAGCCATGCATTACAACGGAGTTCCTATAGCAGAAAGTTCGATCCAATTGCGTATCTGAATGTCCTTTTCATGTTGGCGATGTGGTACAGTGCGTAACATTTGGAAAATACAGGAAGACCAATTACTGTTACTTGCCTACCTGTATCATTTGCAAGATATCGTGTGTGAATGAATTCAGCTTTTTCATGTCTTTCTTATTTTCTTGAATGTGTTGATTCTTTGAGAAGAAATTTGTTTCCTAAGAATCCGATTACTTAGATAATCATAACGTGTAAATCGCTGTTGGCGAGATTTACGATGCGGCGTTAGGAGTTAAACTGACAATGGTAGTCCTGGGAGCAGCGTGTCTCAAAAAAATTCTCTTTCCTATAACGCGACAAATATCTATAATGTCGAAAGATGTAGCTAAACATCACGTCACTACTGGTCACGAATGCGAAATTTGTATTGCCTAAGAGATTTTACAGTCACAGTACGATATTAAATGCTATGGTGAATTACTTTTCAGCAGCGCCATAGTTCCAGAACAGCTGTAACTAAATACCACGAAACGATGCTACTTAGGTAAGGACACAATCACGCAACACATTTACGAACAGTATTGCTAATCGGAAGATTATGTAAGACACAATGTCCCGATTCGAGATGACTGCATCAGTATGAAGCAAAACACACTTCGACGCTACCAGCTCCACTTCCTCCGTCGCGTGAAGGTCGCCTTTGCCGCAATTACACTGGTATCAAGGCAACGCTTCTCGATATCCAAGCATCAGCTCTGTACTTCCCAGCAATTATTACGCCCGCGTTTAGACATTTCCACTTCTCTACTCGAAATGCAGTGTAAATGCACACGTCCGCACACAGCGAAGAGCTGCAGATAAGATAGCGGCTTCCGGCTCTGTGCTGCTGGTACCCATACCTACCTCACTTCATCCTGAGTCAACAGGCTGCAGGCTGCAGCTGCCGTTCGTTACAGTCGCGAGGCCACGACCATTTTACGCGGTTGTCAAACAATGCTATCTACAAACAGACGTTTCATCAATGGATCTCTGCGACCGTAACTTCTACGCCGCGATATTTTTCCTTCCAACACGCAGTCTTCTCTTCCAGATTTTTTTCTTTTTAATTATTTTTTTAAGTCCAACACGTTTCAGAGCTAAAATGCTAGTTTGTACATTTTTTGGACTTTAGGTCTGCTTCATATGACCACATAGCTTTTAGCTACTGCATTGGTGAAGAAACATTTGCACTCTGGCTTTTTATCCCATAAATCTCACCAAAATAAAGACGGAGTGCTGGACTGCATGATGCCTCAAAATACTAATTGTTCTGAGGTGGAGTGCATGACAAAGGCAACAGCGGAAGTGGAAACGATCATATTTAGTTTGCAGCTGAGACAGGATTTGAACAAACTCCTCGCTGAAGCTAATTCTGCACGCTGTTTGATTTTTATCGTTATGATAAAACTAGGCGGAGAGAGCGATAAGTGGGGGGAGGGGGGCGATTGATTATGTTAAAATAGGCAATGCGATGCGATAAAATACTTCGCAGTACTCAGGAAGAATAATCAGGCTTCTTATTACAAACAATTAAGCCTGCAGTTCTATGATGAAGAATGTAAATATGCGTATGATACCACGCTGATGGCTTGTAATCTTCACATCACCAAACTTTAGGTTCCCACCGAAATTAAATTGCTGAAACATTTAACAAACATGCACAGACGATTACCTTTGTTCCGTATATAAGAATAACGAAATTATTCCATCGACTAACACGTCGAGTTCAAACACACACACACACTTCTTCGCGTGCTATTTAATTAAACGATAAAATGTAATGTATAAGGAGTTCTACTTAAAATGATTTAACATGTTAACAACACGTCCGCGGAAGTAGCTGAACGTTTAGCCTGTCTGACATGCGGATTATCTGGATTCTGTTCTCTATTCTGCTATGGATTTTCCCTTTGTGGAAGGACGAGCGGGGTCGACTCGATATTGTGATGGCAATTGAAGAGAGACTTGGAAAGTTGGCAACGGTTGGGAGAAATGATGCAATGGCCTTCCATTTCTTCTTCTTCTTCTTCAGTTCGAAGACTGGTCTAAATGTGCTCATCTCCATACTTGTATAATTAACGCAAAATCTGACCATGCTGTTATGTAACAAATCTTCCCTTCTCTCCCAGCCTATTGTTGAAACTACCCTGTACTCATCTGACCAAAAATCCTTCCTTTCCATTTCACTTCACTAACCTATACAACGTTTAGACTGAGCCTTAGACATAGCTTTTCAATTTCTTGTGAAGCCCCTTCTATTGAACAAATCGTCCAATTTTCTTTAAATTCAGTCATTTGTTTATCTGTAGATGCAGAGCCCATCTATCTATTTCCGTCCCATTCCGATTATTCCTTCGTGGAGCGTCAGTTTCTTTTAGTCTATGAGATTTTTTTTACAAAATAATGAAACACTACAGAATAAATGTTTCACTTTGCATAGGAGTGCTGTCATTTAAACTTCTAGGCAGGTTAGCGTTGTGCCGGACCGTGACCAAAGCAAAACTTTGCTTTTCGCCGACAATCCTCTTACCCCACAGCTAAAAAGGCACGACTCTCAACCCCTCCTCACAGTTTACTTCCGCCAGTACCTTTGTCTTATCAGAGGCGCTCTCCTACATTACCTGAGCGCAAATTACATTATAGATCAATACTTCTTTTTGAAAGATACAGGAATGAAACAGAAGCAATTAAAAATACACCGCGGATGTCATGCCCTACGGGTACGCCTGCGGTGTTACGGGGCAGCTCCTACCAGACAGGTTAAGCAAGAATTAACCGCGTAACAACAAGGGCATCGAAATCCGCTCACAAACCTGCTGAGTTGCGTCTGCAGTTCTAGGGAATCCAGACGAAGGCTGAAAACATCCTTGCGCAACAGGGGGGGGAGAGGTGGGGGAGGAGGGAAGGGGAGAGGGAGGGAGGGAGAGAGGGAGAGAGGGAGAGAGGGAGAATATAAACACTATAATCAAGTCTGTGGGTTGGATCTGAAAAGATTAGAATGTAACAAAACTTAATGCCCAACTTCAGTCTATGAAGTTCTCCAATCTGAAATAATGACACTGTAGAATTTTCACTCTACTTTGAAGTGACTAAATAGGCATCAGCTTCAGTATTTTTCCTTTCGGATGCATTAATTACGGTCTGTTTGTAATCACGACATTTTTTCGGTCTTCTGATACTAGTGCATTCTTTACTGGTAAAGATCAGTAATCAGCTTCATGAAATATGGAATTTGTTTTGTTTTTAAAAAATGGTTCAAATGCTCTGAGCGCTATGGAACTTAACTTCTGAGATCATCAGTCCCCTAGAACTTACAACTACTTAAACCTAACTAACTGAAGAACATCACACTTATCCATGCCCGAGGCAGGATTCGAACCTGCGACTGTAGCGGTAGCGCGGTTCCAGACTAGCGCCTAGGACCGCTCGGCTACTCCGGCCGGCTTCTGTTTTTCCAATAGTAAATACAATAGTTTACTGAACTGTCCAATCCTTTATAACTGGAATTGTACTTATTTAAAACCAGCAGGTAATAGCTTTCACACAACTATGTTTCTTAACTTTCTACCGTGATCGTTCTACAGCTATCAACGTACGTAGGCTCAGAGGGAATAGGAAAATATCACTTCACGTGACCAGCATGTTTCGATAAATTGGCGAGACTTGAATTGCCGATTTTATTAGACGAAGTGCTTCTCGAGACTAAATTTCCGTTCAGTGTTTCTAGAAATACCATACATCGATCATTTCGAAAGTGTTGATAACAATAAAAAATAGTTGGGTATTTGGGGCAAACCACTGTTCCCTTGATTCTATAGTCTGAATTTTGCTTTTACAACGGTCGACAGCGTCTGTCTCCGTCACAGTTTGGAACTCTGCCCCACGTATATTCCATATAAATTCACTTTCACGTAATTTTCTTCGGCTTGCTTAACGGCATCACCCTCTAAGACTGCACCAGAAACTGCCGAGGGGACAGGTAACTGTAGTCCTCGAACCATGCACACAACTGCGAGCTGTTTGACACCGTGCATTAAATTACTGGTAGGTACTATCGTGGAGAGAAAAAACAAGTTGCAAATACGAATGGAAGTGGACATGTTCCCCAAGAATAGATGTATACTTATGTTGATCCACTGTCAATTCCAGCATGACGAGATCACCCAGGGTATGCCACGAAAACGTACCCACAGATCACAACGCTCCTTTGTCCGGCCTGGCGCCTTCCGACGATTGTTACAAGGTGTTTCCTTTCAGGCGTCTCACACCTTACACGCCAACGACCATCTGTCCGATGGAATATAAAGCGTGATTCATCTGAAAAGGCCACCTGTCTCCACTCAGTAGACATACGGCTGCTGCATTGGCGTGCAAATTCCAGCCTTCGCCGCCGATGAGCAGCAGTCAGCATGGGTGCATAAACCAGGCGCTTGTTGCGGAGACACATGCAGCAACGATCGCTGAACAGTTGAGGAAACATTGTTCGTAGCCCCTTGGTCCATCAGGGCATTCAGTTGCTCAACAGTTGCACGTCTATTCGCTCGTACATATTTCCGCAGCCATCGTTCACCCTTGTCACGTATCGCCCATGGATCACCAGTTACCTCGGCGCCTGTTATGGCATGCACAGTATACTCTGACACGGCGGCACGCGAACAGTTTACAGACTTTGCCATTACGGAAATGCTTTCACAATTTGCCCGATAGCCAATGATCATTCCTTACGGACATCAGATAAATCGCTCCGACAACTGCACTGTTTTCCGTATTCCCCGACACTGCACACTCTTCAGTGTTAGTGGTTGGTCGGTTGGTTGAGGAAGGAGACCAGACAGCGAGGTCATCGGTCTCATTGGATTAGGCAAAGAAGGGGAAGGAAGTCAGCCGTGCCCTTTCAAAGGAACCATAGCGGCATTTGCCTGGAGTGACTTAGGGAAATCACGGAAAACCTAAATCAGGATGGCCGGACGCGGGATTGAACCGTCGTCCTCCCGAATGCGAGTCCAGTGTGTAACCACTGCGCCACCTCCCTCGGTCAGTGTTAATGCAGCCTACCTGTGAATGGTTATTGCACGTTGATGTACAACACAGACGCTGGTCACATTAATGCAACCGGACTGTGTAATTACCGAATTTCCGGTACAACGTGGCCTACTTCGTAAATAGCCTTGATTAGTCCTTAGTAGGCAAAGAGGATTGCCAACGTTTGTAGTGCTGTATAATACAAATACTCTGCTCTCAAGGCTTTTCGAGTGTTCCATACCTGAAAAGCTTGGAACAAAGACCTAGATCTGACTCTTAAAATAATAACTGAGCTAAGTATTTGAAAATTTCTGTTCTGCTCTAGGAGTTTTCCGTTTCTGAAGTAGGGTGACTTTCAACTTCGCAAACAAGTCTCTTGTCTTACGTACCGTACGTCTACCTTCGTAGCCTAGCAGTTACAGTTACTGCCATGTGGAGAATCACTTTAGACAGTCTAATTCGTGGAAGGAATTAGTCTCCCCAGCTTTTAAAGTGGCTCTGAGCATTATGGGACTTAACATCTGAGGTCATCAGTCCTCTAGACTTAGAACTACTTAAACCTAAATAACCTAAAGATATCACACACATCCATACCAGAGGCAAGATTCGAACCTGCGACCATAGCAGCAGTAGCAGCAGCAGCAGCAGCAGCGCTGTTCCGGACTGCGCTTGGCCACAGCGGCCGGCAACTTTTAAAAGTCAAGGGTCACACTAAGAGTAGTCCATATTCTTAAAGATGGCATTTCTGACCTTATCTCCCTCCGTCAACAATACGTTGGGCAAAGAATGTAACAGCTCCTGGTTTCATAAGCCTACCAGTAGAGAGGCTGTTCTAGCATATGTGAAGCATCTGCATTGTGTTATCCTTAACTCCGGCGCAGATCAATAGTGTGTGAGACTTCTTTCAAGCACATCTCCCCTCCGTAAGTTCTGTTAACCTCTGGAACCGTCGACAGGACGTTTGTACAGAGTACCATGGCCGGAAGTTTTTGAAGCCTTTGGTCTAAATAAAAGCAGTGGACGGCGAGCGGCTGGTGTGTTTCAAAAGCCACCAGGCGCCCATCTCCGCGGGAGGGCATGACTTATCTGCGACGCTTCCGGGCGTCTGAGTGAGGGCGCTGAACCGCCTTCTCCAGTTCCAGCTATCTGTTTTTGGAGCTCCCGGAACCTCAGCCGCCGCCGTCACTGGTGGCCTATGTTTAGCCTCTCCAGCTCCACGACTTATTTCCGTCTCGCGTGTTTTAGTTCCCGGTTAGGACCAGCTTCTTTTCGCCCGTACGGGCTCAGCGACTTCCTACTGCACTTTGCCTCATTCGATGACAATTCTTTTTGTCGTTGCGTCGTTAACATGTCTGCAACTTGTGCCATTTCGGTTAAGTCCCCTCGAATTTCACATGTGAGGGAGGGAGATTAGTGTGACAAGATATATCAATCCAGGGACGTATCGTCATTGGACGTTTATAAGGAAATACGCATGGCTCCACGTACACACGTTTTTAGAATAGACAGCTCATGATGAAGCATTTTCAGAATGGGACAAATCTGTACGTGTGACTGATATATGCATACAAACAAGTGATTACAATTTCAGAAAAAAATGATTTATTCAAGAGAAGGAGCTTCACAAATTTAGCATGTCAACAATGCGTTAGTCCAGCTCTGGCCCTTGTGTGAGCTGTTATTCGGTTTGTCACTGAGATTTGATGAATGTCCTCCAGAGGTATATCGTGCCAAATTCTGTCCAGCTGGCTTGTTAGATTGTCAAAATCCCGAGGTGACAGGAGGGCCCTGCCCGTAACGCCCCAAACGTTCTCAGATGACGAAGACGAGCAATAGAATCTCTCGCCGTTTGCGGGAGGACATAAAATGTAATCCCAGAATAGCTTTCCAATGAAGAACAGCGAAACGTGGCGTAGAACGTCATCGACGTACCGCTGTACTGTGAGGGGGCCGTGGATGACAACCAAAGGAGTCCTTTTATGAAATGAAATGCCTCCTCAGGCCGTCATTCTTGGTTGTTGGGTCGTATGACGGACTGTATCCGTTGTCCAGGGTGTCTCCAGACACGTCTTCGCTGGCCATCTGGTGTAAATTCGACGCGGGTCTCATCAGTGAAGACAGCTGTCCTCCAATCAACGATGTTCAAGGTCCTGATGACCAGCTTAGACGTGTCTGGAGACATTCCGGACAGCGGAGGGATGCCAACCTGATAAGTCTCCTGCCATAAGACCAGAAAACCAGGACTGCCATTTCATTTACCAGGACCGCTTTGCCATTTGCGGCACCGTTGCAGCCCAGTGGTACGTCGACAATATCCTACGCCCCATTTTGTTGCCCTCTATGACAATCTGTCCCGGACTTACCGTTCAGCAAGATAACGCCCTTCCACAAACGGCGAGAGTTTTATTCTTGTCTCCATGCTTGCCAAATCCTAACTTATCTAGCAAAGTCGCCACATCTCTCTCCATTGAGAACATTTGGTGCGTTATGGGCGGAGCTCGGGATTTCAACAATCTAACGCGTTAATTTTACAGAATTTAGGACGATATCCCTCTGGTAACATCCAACAATTATCAATCATTGGTAAGCCGAGTAACTGCTTGCATGAGAGCCAAAGGTGGACCAACCCGTAACTGACTTAATTTCTGAAGCTCATTCTCTTTAATAAATCATCCACTTTTTCTGAAATTGTGTTCATTTGTTTTCTTCACATGAAAGTCACTTTTACAGATTTCAGTCTCCTCCTGATAATTCCTTCGTGATCAGTCTTTTCTCAGAGTGTATTTGAAAATTTAAAAAACTATTTTTTGCGCTTGACATGATCTGAGATCTGCACTTTATTCTAGTGATCATCCCAAGTTCGCCAGGAACTCCATTATCGAGTTACCAGGCGATTTGTGAAAAACCGTGTCCGAAAACCATTCACAGCGGGATTAAAGCCCCGACATCGTGGCCAGTGTGGCACCATGTAATTTCAACGACAACCTGCCTGTGGAAATTGTGAAAATGTTCGAAGCTCAGATCAGATCAGCGTGTTGCAACGTTTGCACAAAAGCGGACGAAAAGTGTATCGATGGAGCAGAGATCAGATTACAGTGGCTGCCAGAAAGGCCCGCAAGACCGCCTTGGACGCAAACAAGATGGAGACTTATCTCTTACTGGACCTGGAAGGACTGCTGTATGGTCCAGGGATCGCGAACTAGAGGTATGTTTAACATAACCACAAAAAATGTAACCCCAAACTTTGAACGATTTTTTCTCGAAACTGTACTTTTCAAATTGTCGGGGTACTTAACATAAGAACGGTACATACGACTTTGATTGAAATTTGATGAAGGCATTTTACACTGAATTCCCCATCAGTGTACGTGGCCGTTTCGCGACTTCTTCAGTATACGCTTTTGTCTATTTTGTGGGCGAAGAAAATGACGTTTTGTTAAGAATTCTTTGTCAGCACATCCTACCCTACCACACCCTTACACGCTTTTCAGGCCGTTTCCAAGCAGCCCTGTATGAATATACCTATTCAAACATGTCCTCCATTCAGTATTGATTGTTACCAACGCAGCTTTGTTTATGCCTTTTAATTGAAAGGTAACCACAGTACGTGTTGCGGAATTGTATCAAGCAGCAGTACAGAGTTACGCCACCACTTATTGCCATTCACTAATTTCCGATACTCAGACGACCATGGTTAGCTTGTATCACTGCAGATACAATATTCAGGTCTATCAAAACTATAGAAGTGCACGCAGCGCAGTATCACTGAAGTATGTTATCTAGCAACTACCTTGAGCTGAATGCCTGAAGTGCTACTCCATTCCAAATTCCCCACAGAAGTTATACAGAGCTCTCATAACAATGGATATTGTCTGAAATTTATTACAATGTTCTACTTTCAGTACAACTCTCAGAATAGGTTAGTAACCTCGATAGAATTAACTTGAGAATTTGAAGTAGCTTTGCTCATCCGTACGAATTTTACACTGTTGACAGTGTGTATAACAGCTTATCTGTATGCGATCTCAGGATATGGACGTGTATTATTACGTAGATATTAATAGCCCGTCTTCTTTCCAATCGGTCCATTTCCTCTGAACCAAACATAACTAGGTAGGACTAATTTGGCTCGCGTGTTATCACAGCAAGTATTGGCAAGTCTGTGTTGGTCCGCACTTCATTAAAGTGAAATGATCGTGTGGCATTGTTGCGAATCTCGATCAGCGATGAATACAAATTAAATGTATTAGGACTTATTGAGCGGGAGAGGCAGCTAGGCGTACACTCCGGAACGGAAGCATTGCGACAGTATTTGCCGATGATACGGGGCAGCGGCAACGAAGCGGCGCCAGGCGACAAATAACGTTACGTGACTAGCTGGACGCTGTAGCCGAATGTGTAACAGGGATCAAAGTAGAATGAGATTTTCACTCTGCAGCGGAGTGTGCGCTGATATGAAACTTCCTGGCAGATTAAAACTGTGTGCCCGACCGAAGCACGACTCACGCCCGGAACTCACAGCTTTATTTCTGCCAGAACCTCGTCTGCTACCTTCCAAACTTTACAGAAGTTTGGAAGGTAGGAGACGAGGTACTGGCAGAAGTAAAGCTGTGAGTACCGGGCGTGAGTCGTGCTTCGGTAGCTCAGTCGCAAGAGCACTTGCCCGCGAAAGGCAAAGGTCCCGAGTTCGAGTCTCGGTGGGCACACAGTTTTAATCTGCCAGGAAGTTTCATATCAGCGCACACTCCGCTGCAGAGTGAAAATCTCATTCTGGGAACATCCGCCAGGCTGTGGCTAAGCCATGTCTCCGCAATATCCTTTCTTTCAGGAGTGCTAGTTCTGCAAGGTTCGCAGGAGAGTTTCTGTAAAGTTTGGAAAGTAGGAGACGAGGTACTGGCAGAAGTAAAGCTTTGAGTACCGGGCGTGAGTCGTGCATCGGTAGCTCAGTCGCAAGAGCACTTGCCCGCGAAAGGCAAAGATCCCGAGTTCGAGTCTCGGTCGGGCACACAGTTTTAATCTGCCAGGAAGTTTCAGGGATCAAAGTAGCTTTCTCACATCACATGATGATGGAAATATACAGAGTACGTGGTCAGCCTCCAGGGAGGAGGTACATGACATTCTAGAAGCTTTCCGTGGCGCATGAAGGTAGGATAAATATGGGGTTAGGAGGACCCTATAGGCCGAGATCTGCTCAGTATAACGACGCAAGCACCGTGTCGTTCTACGGCAGAAGTGGGAACTTAGTACGATTCGCTAGCCTCGGCTCCGCAACAACCAGGGAGATAGATTCCAGAGTAAGAGATTCAACTGACAAATTAGTGCTCGATAGTGCCAGTAGGGATTCTCAGTTATCAAACTGTAAGGGCTCTTATGAATTCTACCCCGCAGCAGTAATCACTCCTCACCGATTTCCGTATCCTGCACCTTAGCATTAGCTTGCTCCGTCTAGCTATCTGAGTTGCAGAAGCTGCCCGCGCTTACTTCTACTCTTCGAGAAGATCGATTGAGGTAAGTCCCCTGAATTCAGTTCGTGTCAGTCTCACTCCCTCTCTGGACACGACAGCATTCATGGCCCGGAGGATCCGTCCGGGAAAATTCGGCACCCGGGTGCAAGTATTATTTCAAGTCACGCCACACTGGACGACGTGCGCTTCGATGATTAAATGATGCTGCGGACAGCACAGCACCCAGTCCACTAGGGGAGAAAATCAACACGGCCGGGAATCGAACCCGGGTCCGCTTCATGATAGACAAACTCGTAGCCACTCAAGTAAGCATGCGAAACGCACTTCAGAAATTTATTTAGTACGTTGCGCTTAAGCGCGGTCGGTATCCAATCCGGCAGCTGTAACTGTACTACTTCAACTGTTCAGACCGCCATTAATTTTTCTATCGCTCGTTCGTGTTTCGATGTAGTTTGTCAGCTCCTCCAGCGGGAAACCCATTATATTCACATCCGTTGAAAGCCTTGACGCGAAGAATAAGTCAATGCAGCTGTTACGGCGCATACCTGACTTATAAAGTTACTATGCCTGTACAGTCATGACATTACTTCGTCGAGACACGGAGTACCACTATTCGTCCTGTGTAAAGCCTCTACATTATCCATTATTCTGGCAATGTCTATCAGGCCTTTCTTTTTTTTAATAATTTACTCAATTAGACCTTTCAAAAAGGAGGATGTGTAAACATAGTCCATTTTATTCTGCTATTTTTAGTACGTAGATATACCTAGGGGTGGATGCAGGGGTCAAGATCTGTGGGGTCGTGGGGGGGGGGGGCAGGGGTGTCAATTTTGTTCCTCTCTCCTCCCCCTCTCCCGGCAATTACTGCTTGCTGTCATCCAAATGACACAGGTGACTTCGATTTTAAGAATAGCACTGAAAAGAATATCAAATGCTTTAATATCATGATAAATCCTACACTATACATTGTCATATAACCGGATGCCTTCAGAGACTTAGTCCTCAACAAAGAGGAACATGTTGACAAAAATTCGAAGACGCCGATTTGTTGTTCAGCTAAATGAAAAAGGACTCAGCAGAATTTAGTGTCACGAAAGCAGAAATTTTGGATAGGCCAAATTTTCCAAAAGGATTAAGAAGTTGGAGGATTTTCAGGAAAAGGTCAACGTACATCATTGTATGGCCCTTGAAAGAATAACGCAGTGAACGAATGAAGAAATAGTGTGAAGAAGAAAAATTGTGAAAGAAGACGAAACCATGTATAAGTTACTTCACAAGATCCATGGACGGCTGACGTCGAAGAAGTACGGAAAATTTGTTTATAATAGTGCTTGTTGGTACATCGCATCAGCACAACAACCAAGAAATATTGTAATTACTTTTAGTAACTATAAAATTAATAAATTCTCAGTTTATTCAATATAAAATCGAAGCATGCACTTACCATCAATATTTCACTTAACACTACGACTGAATACAGGGCTGTAAAGTGTGGTGGTGAAAACCTGAAGTTAGTCGTTTCCACCTATTTTTGGGAAGACAGTGACTTTTCTTAGTAGACAGTCTTTCTCTTTATTTTTACCGTTATCAATTTTATTTTTTAAATTTTATTTTTATGGGATTACACAGCCTCAACGTGTTTTGAGATTAAAAACATGCTCCAAGTAAGATGTACTCTTTATTATACGTGACATTGGCCAATTTCACTTTTAGGTGATTTTGAACAACATATTTTAAGCTTCACGCTTCCACATGTATGAATGTGGCCAACTGCACGGATAATAAACATATTACAGCCTACTTGGGCCTCTCAAAATTTATGTTGTTTGTTGTTGTTTCTGGCTGCAGATGCCGTCAGCTTGCAAGCCTGAACCTGACTATCTTCTTACCTCCAGTTCCGTGGCCAGATGCACCAGGTTTCTCGGTTAGCGATCAAAGGCGCGAACAGCCCGATCGAGGTGCAACCACAAATTCTCGATTAGGTTGAAAAACAGTTTGTTGGCCAGGGGAGTACGGTTAACTTATCCTCTTTGAACCAGGCGCCGTCGTGGCTCACGTGAAGTAACGTCATGGTTCTGTCTCCTTTCCTGTGAGCTTTGTGACACGTTCTATTGTCCTGCTGGTAAATACCATCATGGTGATGATAAACTGCTTGTAGGGGTGGGCATGGTCCACTAGCGTAGATGCATACTTGTGTTGATCCACCTTGCCTTCCAGAAAGACGATATCACCCCGGTGTGAGGATACAGTGCCCGCATGTGGCAGTATTTTACGTATGTTTATTTAGATATACATATAGTTATAGGTGAAGTTCTTCATTGGGCGTCTTTTTCTTTGCTTGTTGACAATACGCTGGAAACCAGTTATTTTTGTGGTGCGAGTTAGGTGCAGTTGGGCTCTGGGCCAGGAGGGAGTGATTCGAACTTGGATAGTGCACTCGTCGGCAATGCTCGGTAATCAATTTAATGCTCTTACAGCGTGTCTGTGCCACGATCGGGCGTTGCGTAAGTTTCAGTGTGGAAGTGATCGGTAATAAATTGCGGCAAGTAGATTGAAATGGTACATTTTATCGGAAGTGTTTGTGTCTACTGAGTGTTTGAATAAATTACAATCCGTGACCCCCTAACAATCGATGTTCTCACTTTAAAAAGTCGCCGGCCGGGGTGGCCGAACGGTTCTAGGCGCTACGGTATGATACCGCGCGACCGCTACGGTCGCAGGTTTGAATCCTGCCTCGGGCATGGATGTGTGTGATGTCCTTAGGTTAGTTAGGTTTAAGTAGTTCTAAGTTAGACCTCAGAAGTTAAGTCCCATAGTGCTCAGAGCCATTTGAACCATTTTGTTAACAGTCATCCTAGTATCCCTGGAGGAATTATTTAATGAGATTAGCCGTTTTGAAAATTTGTTGTGAGGAATACTGACACTATCGTTACCGGGAATTCCAGGAAGACATTCCCCTCATTGTAATGCTCCCTGCTCATTGCATGGTGTTTGATTTCAGACGTTTCACTCCGTAGACGTCAATGGCCTCGTTTCCGATTGAGTATAAAACGTGAATAGGAACCGGTGACCAAGCAGTTTGGCCCCCTCACTTCCCCCCCCCCCTCTTTTAAAGCAACCAACCAACCATAAAACATTAATCATCTGAAAAGGCCCCTATCGCCACTCAATAGTCAGCATTGTTGCATGAACCAGGCGTCTGCTGCGGAAGCCAATAGCTAACGACGTTCACTGAACGGAAACACTGTTGGCAGCTCCTTGGTTCGTATGTGCGTTCAGCTGCTGGACTATTGCACATCTATTCGCCGGCTCACATCCCCGCAGCCGTCATTCACGCTTGTCATGGATAGCCCCTAGTCCACCACACGTACCTCAGCCCCAGTTTTAGGTAGCATTTTTCCATGCACGGTACACTTTAACCATGACCAAATGCGAATAGTTTACAAATCTATTTGTTTTGGAAAGGCCTGAAAGCCAATGATTGATATTGTTTTAGGTCACAAGAAACAACTGGGGTCATACGTGCCTGAGTCAAAGCTATAGAACACGAACACAGGTAAGAGGGAAACGAGAATATGTCAGTTCTAATGGCCAGAATAGACAGCTGAAAACAGGAGCGTGGAAAAAGGGCTAAAAACACCATACAAAAATGGAGGTCCAAAACTAAAAATTAAATGGCCTTCGTCGTATTGCTTCCGCGGATAAAAGGTAAAACGCGGACGACAGCCCGCGAGTCATTAGCTAAAACGGCTGATAAATCGGACGGCAAGTTCAAGCTTGAACGTAAATTGTGGTTGACAATTCAAATTTGGGCGCAGTGCATACAAAGTGGCGGGGTAGCGCAACTGAGCGAATGTCAATGGCTAAAAAAAGGCAGTGCCAAATACGCAGCCGAGTTAAAATGATCTCCTCCCGGCGGGAGGGCCGAGAGGAAGTCATCCAAATCGCAGAGAAAGACTTCATAAGCCTAAACTTATTCCTGTGAAAGGAGGACCATTGGCGATGCCAAAAGGGACGCCACCTGCTGACAGACAACGCAGAGACCGTCGGAGGGAACAGAGTGAGTAGCTTCGTTTCCTGGCTGACCGACATAACCAGGGACCCCACAGAAACATGACCTTGGCTCCACCAAGAGAGAGCAAGAGTGTTTTCCTGGACCCACTGCATTAAGGGATGAGCAGTGTACAGAGCACAGAGACTTTGGAGGGCGCTGAGAGTCTGGGCAGAGGACAATTGGGAAGGCTGTGTCACCAGATGTACTCCGTGCCCTGATAAAAGGCGAAAAGATCGGCTATAAATAGTGAGGAATGTGCCGGAAGCTGATATTGAAAGATACGGGTGCCAATGAAGGCACACCCGACTCCACGGTCAGTCCGACAGCCAACAGTGTATACAAAGGTACTATCGCGAAGTTCCATGCGAAGGTAGTGAAACTGAAGGCGATACACCGAGGCTGGATTAGTGTCCTTAGGAAGCGAATGAAGGCCAAGGTTAACATGGGGCGCTTCACGAAGCCAAGGTGGTGAAGGGTTCACGCCCACTGTGAAGGTTGCAGGTAGTGTGAAATTAAGCTGCTGTAGCAAGTGGCGAAAGGGGATTCCAGGAGGTAACAGAAGAGGGACGAGACTCATACCGACGATCAAAGGAATCATCAAAGGAGGCATAACAGGGGTGACCAGGTGTGACAGACAAACGCCATGCATACCTGCTGAGGAGAAAATCACGACGGTAGGCCAGTGGTAGTTCAGCAGCTTCAGCATACAGACTCTCAACCAGGCTGGTATAAAAGGCGCCCATGGCCGAAAAGATTCCATGACGGCAGATAGTGTTGAGATAGCGTAAGAGGGATGCATGAGCAGATGCGTAAGCAAAGCACCTATAGTCGCGTTTGGAACGGACAAGGGACCAGTACAAACTGAGGAGGGTGGTTCGATCGGCACCCCAGGAAGTACCATTGAGGACATACAGGACAGAGACCACGAGCAGCGCAGCCAAGTAAGATACATGGGAGGACGAAGAGTGTCTCCTTTTGAGCAGGAGTCCCAGGAAGTTGGCAGTGTCAACGAACGGAAGGGCAACAGGCCTAATATGTAAACAGTGAGAAAACATTTGCGCCTCCAGAAAGCAGTTTTGTCTGGGGAAAATCGAAAGCCATTGTCGATGCTCTAGGCGTTAAGACGATCAAGACAGCGCTGAAGACGCCACTCAGTGTGACAGGTCCGTGGAGAACTGCAATAGATGGCAAAATCATCAACAAAAGGGAGCCGGAGATGCCCGGTGGGGGGACAGGCCATTATAGGGTTAATGGCGATAGCAAAGACGACGACGCTCAGGACGGAACCCTGAGGCACACCATTTTCTTGGATAAAGGTGTCCGACAAGGCAGAACCCACATGCACCTTGAAAACTCTGGAAGCCCAACATGTAAATAGTACGGAGAATACTAGTTCTCCAGCAGGTATCAGAGGCCTTCTCCAAACCGAAAAACACGGCCAGTCTGGGATTTCCGCAGAAAACCATTCATGACATGTGTGGACAAAGTAACGAGATGGTCAACTGCATAACACCGAGCTCTAAATCCACACTGCGCATAGTAAATGGTGAGACTAGCCACCACAACAGGCAGGCATAAATCATACGTTCCATCACCTTGCAAACACAGTTGGTGAGAGATGGGGCAGAAGCTAAATGGTTCAAATGGCTCTGAGCACTATGGGACTTAACTTCTGAGGTCATCAGTCCCCAAGAACTTAGAACTACTTATACCTAACTAACCGAAGGTCATCACACACACATCCATGCCCGAAGCAGGATTCGAACCTGCGACCGTAATGGTCGCGCAGTTCCAGACTGAAGCGCCTAGAACCGCTCGGCCACTCCGGACGGCGGCAGTAGCTAGAAGGAAGGTTTTTGTCCTTACCGGGATTAGGTATGGGTATGATGGCTTCACGCCAGCGTCCAGGAAATCTGCCCTCTGCCCAGATGCGGTTGTACGTGTTAAGCAGAAAGTGCTTGCCCGCAAGAGAAAGGCGCTGCAACACCTGAATGTGGATAGCGTCTGGCCCTGGGGCGGAGGATCGGGATGAATTTAAACATGATTTAGATCGTTCATAGTAAAGGCGGCATTGTAGCACTCACGGTTCTGAGAAGAGAAAGATATCGCCCGAGCCGCCTCCACTCGTTTTCGATGAATGAAAGCAGGGTGATAGTGGGAAGAGCTCGAAATGGCGGCCCAAGGTGTTGGAGATAGCAATAGAGTCCACAATGACGTCAGCTACTGTCAGGCCGGAAATTGGGGAATGGATCTTTGTTCCAAAGAGCCGTCGGAGGTTGGCCCACAAGACTGAAGAAGGTGTGGAACTTTTAAAAGAACTAGAGAATGAAATCCAGCTAGCTCTTTTGCTATCCCGAAGAACTGTACGACTCTGAACACATCTGTTTATAGCGAATGCAGTTTTCCAGCATAGGGTGGTGGTTAAAAACGCGGAGAGCAGGACTCCGAACGCGAATTGCGTCGCAGCATGCCTAAGTCAAGGGATTGGGACACGACGTGGTAACGAGGAAGTGCGAGGAATGGAACGTTCTGCAGCAGTAAGGATAACGTTAGTGAGATGGTTCACCTAAGGAAATCTTGTTCTTCGAAGGTCGCCTGGGAGGAGTAAAGCTCCCAGTCAGCCTTAGTAAGCTGCCATTTGCGCGTGCATGCAGATGGGGTAGGAGTCAGCAGACGCAGAGCACACGGGAAATGGTCGCTCGAGTAGGTGTCAGAAAGAACGAAACACATAAGACAATGGTCAAGCCTGGCAGTGTAAAAGGACAGGTCCAAATGGGAACAGGTGTGCGAGGTGTCTGAAAGTGGTGCTCCAGTGTTAAGGCAGAAGAGGTTAAGTTAGTTAAGGTGGTCAGCCAAGAGGGCCTCTGACAGGTCCTGAGAGAACCCCAAAGGAGATGATGCGCATTAAAGTCACCGAGTAGCAAAAACAGGGAGGTGGGGGGAGGTTGTTAGCTGCCCAATAAGCTGTAGGATGTCTGTCTTGGTTACAGCAAATGACAGAGGGACATAAATGGTACAGAGGGAAAAAGTCAGGTAGGGGAGGAAAAGGCGAACTGCTGCAACTTGAAGACAGGTTGTCAGGGAGATGGGTTGACTATGAAAGTCATCTCGTATGAGCAGCATGAGCCCCATGGGATGGAATGCCAACGTCAGGGGAAAGGTCAAAACGAATCAGTCAGTAATGTGAAAGCTCAAAGCCGTCGTGAGGGCACAATTTCGTTTCCTGAAGGCAGAGTACAAGGGGATGCTGCGGTGCTAAAAGCAGCCGTAAATTCTTTGTGGGACCAAAGACATCGAACGTTCCACTGGAGGACAGTAATGAGGAAGGGATGTAGGGGTGTCAACTCGGCGGCCGCCGAGGGACAGTTTGTGTAGAGGCCACGGAAACAGGAGGATCCTGCTCCATGGGGTCCACAGAAGCATCAGCGTGCTTGTGCGGTCGGCCTGTGGAGTCAAACACTGAAAAACAGTTGATGGTGCGCACCAGCGAGACTTAGGCCGGCCGGGCTAAGAGACCACGTGGCGACACCGTCGAGCAGGATCTTCGAGATAGGAGAAGACCGTTTGTCTTAGGTGGACTTTTTCGAGCCCTTGTGGTTAGAGGCAGACTTGGGTGCAGTTTGGCAGGAGGGACGTAGGAAATCTTTACGAGAGTACTACTCCTGTCTTTCCTGCCAGCTGGTTGTGTATTGGGTGTCTTCGCTACTCGAGGCGAGAGTTTGACGGTTTGTTGCACAGTGAGATGGGGAGGGGGGGGGGGGGGGACAGCGATACTACCTTGACACTGGGGACGATTTCGTAACCTCAGAACCTCAGAGCCGAATTTGAGGTAGCATGTCCACGTGGCCAAGTCCTTCATGGAGCGAGGGGCAACAAGAACAGAACTATAAGTGCCACACGGGGGAACACAAGGTTTGCAACTACCCAGTAACTTGCGAGCTACTGGGTAAGGCACTTTTTCCTTTACCCAAGTTCTTGAACGGCCCGCTCATCTAGATACACGGGACAATCCCGGGAGGCGGCGGCATGGCCGCCATTGCATTTGATACAGTGGAGAGACATAGATGGACATTCGCCCTCGACTGCATCCCTGCCACAGGTTAAACATTGGGCTGGGTGTCGACAACATGTTCGAGTGTGGTTGAAACGATGACACTGGTAGCAGCGCATTGCATTCGGAATGTACGGCCGGACTGTGCTAATTTCATAGCCTGGTTTGATCTTGGACAGCAGCACCACCCTATCAAAGTTGAGGGGAAGAGTGCGGGTGGGCACCAAGGAGGAATAGACGTTTTTCATTACACGATGGACAGCAATGACTTCCTGATCAGAGAGGTAAGATTGTATTGCAGCCTCGGTTAGACCATCAAGCAGCCTGGAGTAAATTATACCAAAGGAACAATTCAAAGTTCTATGTGCCTCAACACGAACAGGATAGCTGTCGAGTAGAGAGGCAGCAAGCAGTTGTGTTTGAGAATCAGAAGCCGTCTCCAAAATCAGAGTGCCATTCTGTAAACGAGAGTAGGATTTCAAGGGTCAGAAACTGCATCAACACATTTCTGGATAATAAACTGATTGGCCGTGGCGAAGGACCACCTCTTCTGTATGTGAGACAACCGTGGTGCAGTGAGAAGGGTCTTCGAATCAGTAGCCTCATTATGTTTCGTAGACGTCGATGGGGAGAATGACTGACTCATCGCGAGGAAATCCTCCCACGATTGCCAGCGTCTCCTATGGCGCGCTCTTTCCAACTGGGGGCCTCCTTCACAAGAGGGCACACCTGCCTTAGGTGATTAGGTCACACCTCCCAAACACGGTAGGACCAACCGACAATTTGGGAAGGTTACAGCTCAGTCACCCCTCCCTGGGCCTGCCTGTACCAGGGGGTACGTGTGAACCCTACCTCTGGACCCGGGGCTGGTAATCACGCGTTACCCAATCACCTGTTTCGCGTCAGAAGCGTGGGCCGGCCTTCAGGAGCGCAGAGAGAGGAAGGGAAAAGAGGATCCTCAATGGCCGAAGCGGAGGAACAAGAGGAGAAGGGAAACGAAGAAAATAAAAGGGAGCCAAAAACAAATGTGTGACTGTTCACACGTCAGCGACAATACAGAACGAAGACATGTTCACCAAGGGACGGGAAAAAGAATAGCAAGAGGACAGACATGCAGCAAGGAAGGGAAAAAGTGCTGCAAAGGCTGGGGCCCCACAGTAGCAAGCACGAACCCGCCAAAGAGTGGCGAGCCCCCTGGGGAAACGGGGGAGGGGGGGGGAGGCAATATTCACTACCACTCCCGGTAATTCTTAATCTTGTATTCAGTCTTATTTAATGTAACCATATTGCTGAACGTTTAAGTTTGTTCAGCCCCTACACAAACGAAATTCTCCGCGTTCATCGCCTCAAGAAAGACCGTTGAAAGAAGGAGTGGCGCAATAACTCGCTGTAATAAAGCCATCTGTGCTGACAGGGGAATGATCTCAACCGCTCAGTGCCAGCCAATTACAGATGCCGCTCCGTCCGGCTTGTTACAGCCTTTCTGAACACGCAGATGGGGAAAACTGAAGTAGTGCGCCAAGTATCTCTTAACGGAATAGACACTTCTGCAGGTAATGAATTCCTGCTGTATTCTGCAGCGTGACCGACGTTAAACGCGGAACGAAAAGCTCGTTAATGTTATGACTGTCAGTGCTAAATGTCAGTTCGATAGTTACATCAGCTTAACTGCTTCGTCCGTGAGATACGAGATAACGGAACAGTTGAACTTACCACTTCTGCTCGACATCCCCCTCTATGCAAAAACCGCAAAGCAGCCGAGTGCTAATTCTCTTGGTTCGCGAGAAACTCGATAGCGAGGGAACTTGCGCAACTCAGCGACTGCAATTCAATCGTCGCCGCTTCGCAGAATACGGTTGGGCACTGTTTCCGGGAGGCTACACTACAAAGAGTTCTTCCACGATACAGTTTTTCACAAGCTTCTGCTCCAGGTGCACTCAACACGGTATCGCCTACAGCGATAAAATGAGAGGTAACTTTGACCCCGGTTACCACCTTCTTGCTTGTACCTTTTCATCATTCACCGAATGAGAGAAAGTTTCATCGCACTACGTCGTATGTCTATGCCAATCGACTGTAAATAATCTAAATTTGTATCAGCTCGATTAAACAAAGACTGATGACGAACCTGAAGTTCATTTCTTCACATACATACGTATTAGATTGGTGCTTCGGTTCATAAGATTTTGTTTTGTATGTTGGTATTTCGGTTACTACTGGTTTATATATCGATTGTCATTTTTTTTATTCGTAGTTCACCGTCACTTTGAGTTTACATATTATGTTGCCGTTTGGAGACGGTAAGCGGAGCTGTGGACGCTAGAAAATGAAGTGCCAAGTCGAGACTTTGGAACATTTCCGACATATTCTTCTTGAGCCGTGGTAAAAAATTTGCTGTTTTGAAGAGCTCGCCGCAGCGCTTAGTGTGAAGCAGTCGCCCTCCGTTTCTGGCGGTGGCGCCGTAGTGGCAATCGCTGCTTTGGTGTCTCCCTCTGGTGAGAAAGTTGCCTGTTCACGTGCGTTTAAGGGGCGCTATCAGCTCGGCAGGGGTCAGTTTGTGAGAGAGTCTAGTCAGTTGGTCAGCCGGCTCAGTGTCGGGCAGTCAGTGTGTCGGTCTGTCATGTTTGTCGGATTCGGAGTTAACGAATTTATAGAAGATAAAGGCCGAATTCCTGAAATATGTTTTTATCTTGACTATCATCTTGCGAGGCGGTATATGTGTAATGTAGAGCATGTTTTACACTTTATGTAAGCATGTTTTACACTTTATGTAAGTCTGAATTTCATGGGTTTTATTTAAAGTCATTTTTATAAAGTTGCCACCCTTCCACCGTAAGAGCCCTTTAAAAACAAATTGCACTTTTGGTGGAAAATAATTTCTTAGTGCGAGTGTGTGTACCATTTCCATCCCTCTTACAGGGTGTATAGTTAATGTGTGTGTGAGTTGTTAAAATTTTTAGTTTAAAGTAATCTGGTGTGTTGCAGATTTGCACCAGTAGTTTTTCAGAGGTTGTTGTGAGTGGTCATGACTACGGCCGTGTTGAAAGGGGGCGGAAGCTTCTCAGCCCGAAGGCTCCTACTGTAACAAAAAAAAATTATTCTGCCTCTGAATAACTGTAACTTGATATTTCGAGGGTGCTTTCTGCTTATAAATTTTAAATCTGTTTTTGAATAGGCTTTTATGAATAAAATTTCCATTGGTTGAAATTTAATTTGCTTCCCTCAGTTACTCCATGGCAACTACTTCCACGCTCACATAGTGTGTTAATGTTCTTGGTGAATCGCTAGCAAATCAAGTAAATTCTTTAAGAAAAGATTTTGAATGTAAATTCACGCTTCACTTCTAAAATCTGCCGCCCTTCCCCACCAGTTCAGGCCTGATAGTTCACAAAATTTCACCACTGTTAACACTGGTATCGCTATCGGCGAGGACGGTGGGCAGATCTCCAGCGGGACCAAGGGCTGCCCTATTATCAGTATACAGGACACACGTAGCTGCAGTATGCTGAACTGAAAGCGGCACGCCACAAACTTCAAACTTCACAGAAAGGTGGATCCTCCTCCACCCCGGAGGAGGAAGCCATGTGTGAAAGGGCTATGCCCGATGCGCAGTCTGGTAAGCAAAACCACCTTCCAGCGGCGAGGCTGACACGAAGTCCGCCAAGCTATTGTGTTTGGGGTGAGTGACCACAGTTTGTTGTCCGACACCTGCAACCATTCAGTCTCCCACTGACACATGGTGCATCTGTCATAAAATGGTAATGGCATGCAACGGGATGGGACATTGATGGACAGCACCATCCCAACATGCTTCCTTGGCAACTTTGTCAGCCATGTCGTTACCCTGTATCCCAACATGGCCAGGTACGCAGCAAAAAATCACCCCCTTGCCACGGTGTTGGAGCCCCTGTAAGCAGTCATGGATTAGCTAAATCAGCGGGTCTACCGGATACATTTGGTGAAGCACTCGCAGTGCACTACGAGTCTGAACAGACGAGAAAACTGTACGAAATAATCTGCTTACCAAAGTGTATCTTCACTCTGCAGCTTATCTGGAACTTCCTGGAAGAATAAAACTGTATGCAGGATCGTGATTCGAACCTGGGGACATTTGCCTTCCGTGACTAATCGCTCTACCGACTATCCCCAGCGTGGATAGTGTACTTTGTAGAGCTTGACCGTCAAGACAAAGGCATCAGTTTCACGTCCCAGTCCTGCACGTATTTCTAATTTGGCAAGTAGTGTCACTCTCCTTTATTGTATCGTCTTTGTCATTACATGTGAGTTATTGGAAGCAGCAGAGTCGCTGTACAGTGTCGCAAATGCTGGTTATCTGAACATTAACAGAGTTTGCGATAAAAGTGGACATTTCCTCTAAGGATTTCCATCTACGCTGACGAACATTCTGTAATTAATTAATTATCGATTCTTACCAATCGACCGCCGCCTGAACTGCTTCGCTGTATTTCTTTAACACGACCTGGTGGGGATTAAAAACACTAGTATAACTCAAGAATCCGATATTGCAGTGCCTCTGTTCCTTGGGAAATGCATGCACGACCGAAGGAACAGGCACTGCGGCAACTGCAGCCATTAAGAAATACATGAAATATATTTGCAGCTGCGAAAACTAAGAAATATCAGCTGTATAAGGGAATGACAATGAAATTTTGTGCCAGACGGGGACTCGAACCCGTATGTCCCGCTTTACGCGACCGGTCGCCTTAACCGGTTTGGCAATCCGCGCATGACCCACGGCCAGACACAAAGTCCCCTATAACGTCGTTTCTGCGTCACAAACTGTACTTACATTATGTAATTACGGTACAAGGGAGGACATTTTAACTAGAAGTCGCTGCCTGGAATGAGTTGATAGATACATTGCAGTGCCTATGAAATATTTTCGTCGTCATTCTCTTGTGCAACTGATTGTTCGTATTCGCAACTACGAATCATTTCATGTAAATCAAGAATGAGTCCTACGAGCTTTAAATGCGCTGCATACAATTCATTCGAATGAAGTTATACAAAAGGAGTTTTTCCAAAGAACCAATAGCCAGATAGATTACCACATGAAAATCGTCTTAAGAACCAACAGCAACTTCTTTGTTCCCTTTTGTATTTTAGGAACATCTCACAATAAAAATTTATGCCGCGACGCGTTGGGATGGAAGTCATTAAAGCAAAGACGTTTTTCGTCCCGGCAAGATCTATTTACGAAATTTCAGTCACCAACTTTCTCTTCCGAATGCGAAAACATTTTGTTGAGCCCAACCTACATAGGTAGAAATGATCAAAATAAAATAAGAGAAATCAGAGCTCGAACCGAAAGGTTTAGGTGTTCGTTTTTCACGCGCGCTGTTCGGGAGTGGAATGGTAAAGAGATAGTATGACTGTGGTTCGATGAACCCTCTGCCAAGCACTTAAATGTGAATTGCAGAGTAATCATGTAGATGTAGATAAGGCAGCAGAATTTTGTATGCCTGATTTCTACTAAATTTCACCAGTTACGATAGTAGCAGTTACTGACGGCAATTCAGCACTCCATAGGCCTTTAAGGAAACTACGACCCATGAAATATTTACGAGAACCTAATGAAAACGATCGCACAGATAATGTTGTCGGGAAAGTATTCCAAAGACTGCGTTTTGTTGACAGAACACCCTGAAGTTGCAACATATCTGCTGTAGATACTACCTACACAACACTTGTTCGTCCTCTGCAGGGGACTACTGTGCAGTATCATAGTGACGAATAGTTGGAGTGGCAATCATTAAAACAAAGTCAGTTTTCGTTGCGGCGAAATTTCGTTCTCCAACGTTCTCCTCCGAATATGAGATTTTGTTGACACCCACCTACTAAGGGAGAAATGAACATTGTAATAATATAAGAGAAACTAGTTCTCGCACGGGAAGGTGTAAGTGTTCGTTTATCCCGAGTGCTGTTTGAGAGTGGAGCTGTAGAGAGATAGTGTCAAAGTGTTTCGACAAACCCTCTGCGAGAACTTCAGTTTGAATTGAGAGTAGTCATGTACACTGTGATCGAAAGTATCCGGACTCCACCAAAAACATACTTTTTCATGTTAAGTGCATTGTGCTGCCACCTACTGCCAGGTACTCCACGTCAGCGACCTCAGTAGTCATTAGACATCGTGAGAGCAGAATGGGGAGCTCCGCGGAACTCTGACTTCGATCGTGGTCCAGTCTGTACGCGAGATTTCCACGCTCCCAAACATCCCTAGGTCCACTGTTTCCGATGTGATAGTGAAGTGGAAACGAAGGAACACGTACAGGACAATATCGTACAGGCCGACCTCGTCTGTTGACTGACAAGACACCGCCGACAGTCGAAGATGGTTTTTATGTGTAATAGGCAGACATCTATCCAGACCATCACACAGGAATTCCAAACAGCATCAGGATCCACTGGAAGTACTATGACAGTTAGGTGGGAGGTGAGAAAACGGATTTCATGGTCGAGCGGATGCTCATAAGCCACACACCACGCCGGTAAATGCCAAACGACGCCTCGCTTGGCGTAAGGAGAGTAAACATTGGGCGATTGAACAGTGAAGAAACGTTGTGTGGAGTGACGAATCACGGTACACAACATGGCGATCCGATGGCAGGGTGTGGGTATGGCGAATGCCCGGTGAGCGTCATCTGCCAGAGTGTGTAGTGTGAACAGTAAAATTCAGAGGCGGTGGTGTTATGGTGTGGTCGTTGTAGTGGTTAATAAAAAAGAAAAATAGAAAAGAAAAGAAAAAGGTTGAAAATGTGGGAAGAAATCGTAAGTGAAAATGTTTTTTTTTTTAAATCGTTAATGACCGTGAAAAAAGGGAAAAAGAAATGCAGATCGGACTTCGTATTACAGAAAGGCTATTGTTGGGGTGGTCCTTGTGGCGTTTATGAGCAAAAGTTAAACCAATTTCCACTACAAAAATTATTGAAAAGAAACAGAACAACAAAATGTAACTGACAGGGGAAGTGGCGTAGATAAAGAGTTCATCCTTTACCAGGTTAACTTGTCTTCTTTCGTGCGGCGTCCAGGTCTTCAAAAATCTCCATTTCTGCGTGAAAAGTCTGCTCCGAAATCTTGCAATCGTCCAGGAATCACAAATTTATACCAATTAAAATCATCTTGATACTGTATGCAATTTAATTTACTTTGCTACTTCCATCGTCCGAATTTCTTAACAACTTCCACAATATGTCTACACATTAAAATCAGATCAAGACTAGCTAATAAGTTTTTTTAACTTCTTCAGATCACGTCTGCCTTAAGCTTCGGCTATCAAGAGACAATCAAGAAACGGACAGAAAACAAAAAGAGTTACAATTTTAGTATTTTCTCTGCTGTCGAGCGCTCATACCGCTGCGACGGGATATTTTTTATCTGAGGGAACGAGTGTAGCGCGGCGAAATTCAAAGTCCCGCTACATCGTGTTTTTCATGTACGGGGCTTGCACCCCATGTTTTGCGTGACACTATCACAGCACAGGCCCACATTGATGTCTTAAGCACCTTCTTGCTACCCATTGTTGAAGAATAAATCGGGGATAGCGATTGCTTCTTTCAACGCGGTCGAGCACCTGTTTATAATGCACGGTCTGTGCAGAGTTGTTATACGACAACATCCCTATAATGGACTCGCCTGCACAGAGTCCTGACCTGAATCCTGCAGAACACCTTTAGGATGTTTTGGAACGTCTACTTCGTGCCAGGCCTCACCGACCGACACCTCTCCTGAGTGCAGCACTCCGTGAAGAATGGACTGCCGTTCCCAAGACACCTTCCAGCACCTGATTGAACATATGCCTGTGAGAGTGGAAGCTGTCATTAAGGCTAAGGGCGGGCCAACGCCATATTGAATTCCAGCATTACCGCTGGAGGGCGCCGCGAACTTAAGTCATTTTCAGCCAGGTGTCCGGATACTTTTGATCACATAGTGTAAATGAAAACTGAGTAAAGCACGAGGAGTCGAGGAATATTACCACCTCACGCTTAAAAAGAGAAGAGATAATACTGGATTAAGATAAATATTTTATGACCTCCTGAAAGTAGTAACAATCGTGGTCCTCTGCTGCAAGTTAGAAGTACAAAAGGAAATCGAAAAATTCTCCATTGCCTTAATAGCGTATTTGAGCGCGATAGAGGAAACGGTATGAGTGAATCTACCGTACAGTCCTGAAGTCACGGCAAGATAAACCTGACTGACGAGGCAGCTCAGAACGTGGCCACCTAGAGTCGCAGCGACGGAGCGATATCGCAGCGTTCAGTCTGAATAATTTCGCTGGTTCTGGAGCACGGCTCACAGAGAAACTTCGACATAAAAGGAAAGAAAAAGTAAGCAGGACGGGCCGGACGAGATTTGGCTGCAGCGTAGTGATATGCAAATCTGATAGCCGCTGCGATCGTTCTCAGAAAAGTCATTACCGCTTTCTCCTACATCCTACAGCTGTAGCTAAAACCTCTTGTATCGCGTATTTCGAGGCGCTAACGGAGGGGACGCACTTATCGCGTTGTCGAGACGTTGAAGATATTCATGTTAGTTATTAAATCACGGCTGTATTCACTTTCTCATCTAACTATTTACTAGCCTTTTCCCCGCAGTTTCGCCCCCGAGCTGTTATCCTCCCCACTATATTATATGGTTCAGAAGTTCTGTCAATGGCGGCAGACACCCATCTGCATAAACTCAAACTCTCCAAAACCGCATCCTCCGTACCATAGCAGAAGCCGATAGATATACACCCAACACACATATCAAAGAATTATTAGATGAACCATCCATCCTCACACACATTAAAAGAAAGTCAGTAACTTTCTACGAAAGGACTTCAATTTCAACCCACCAACTAATTCACCAGTTAGGGCAGAGTACCCCAGCGCTTCGAATAATAGACCGATATTCACCAGATAATTTAGGGAATAACAGATACAGACATACGGTCATACATACAATCAATCACCTCGACAAATGAATAAAAGCTAACCTAAATCACACATTAGCCATGCTAGAAGTCAGATGGGCAAAGCCCTGTGGTGCTTCAAATGGAAATACATATAGATAGCAGAGCTCCCGCAAATGCATTCGGCTCATATTGAAACACACCTCCTCCCCCCTCATAGTCTGCCTCTTCCTCCCTCTGTCTGGCCACCTCACCCTCCCACCTCTCTTCATCTCTTCCTCTCTCTTTCTAGCCATTTCTTCCATCCTCTTCTCTGACCATATTCTTCTCCCCCTCTCTCTTTCCACCTCCCTTCTTCCTTTTCTACCCATTCACCACCCCTCAACACCTTCCACCTGCCTCACAAATCTCCGTTTCCTTCCCTCTGTCCAATTCCTTCTCCCACTCATTCTGTCAGTCTCCTCCTCTATCCATCTCAACCTGTCTGCAGTCATGCTCATCAGCACATGCCACCTCTACAATAGAGTTCCATAAACCAGGACAATACTACTCTCAAGACAAACCTGCTATGCAGGGCAGCCTACATGTCAGGGACCAGAAAACATTCCTTGCCTCTGATATGTGGCCATTACTGTTGCCACACAACAGGCCTATAGTGTAAGGCCTGCAAGAACACATTTTTGCCCATATTTCCACTCCTATTGGAGCCAGGCGGCTATAAATTCCACATTTCTGATACTCTTGAAGCCTGCTCTTTTTGAGTCATATTCGTTTGCAATTGATACAGAGGTCAGAGTAGATCTGAGACACACACACACACACACACACACACACACACACACACACACACACACACACACACACACACACACACACACTGCTTCACATGTATTACAGATTTTACAGATTTAACAGATACTGATAATTTTTAGTTCATCAGCCCCTCTCTTTAAAGAAGAATTCTATGTATTTTACTTTGTACTCATGAGAAACATCTTACATGAAGGCTTGTATAGAATATGAATTCTGACACTCAGAAATATCAAACAGTGGAAATGTTGACAGAACACAACTAATTTATGTTTGTGGAAAGTAAAACGAAGATAAATTGCTGGCAGCTAAACGAATTCAAGTGACTAGCAGAAATGTGAATAATGTAGTGGGAGAGAGAAAGCAAACACCACACAATACTAATAATGAGGGGAGAAAATAAGTGTGTGTGACAGAATCGAAAACAGAAAGTACTTATTAAAAGATGGAACCATTTGCTTTTCTGTCATACAGAGAGACCAGCTAAATGCAGAATCTTTCTGAGAAAACTTGGTGAGACTGAGAACTGTTTCAGCTTTTCTTAAACGTAGGACATTAAAGTAATGTGTCCAGTGTAGGATAGCTTTTCTAGAGACGGATAGCAACAACTGAGGAGTTCGCTAATGGTTTTGTTTTGTGCACAGGCACAGCTACGATCCTAGGTATGCGGTATGAGGTACAGGAGTGCATGTACACTGAGGACCCAATAAAATAGACACAGTGCTTGGTCTCATCAACTTGTCTGACCATCCTAACTGGGAGTATGAAGCAATGACACAGTCAAAACATGTTTCAGATGTAACAAATACCAGTTCTTGATTAGTTCGAGCTGTCCGGTGATTCATTACTCGTACCTTGTGGAATAACTTCGCAATAGTGAATGTTCAGTAGAAAGAGTGACTGCATAATTTTATGTTGCACATCTTTTGCGATTATGTTCCCAAACTTCTGGAGGGCAAATAGGCATTCTCAAGTCTCCCAGCACATGGCAACAATTTCTGAGGGGAAGAATAGCTGTCAGTAATCCTATATATAATTATTTAAATAAAGAAGTTTTTAATATAAGCTTTTAAAGCAGTCTGAAAAGTATAAAATAATTTTTCTCAGCCCCATACAGATTCCTAACCCTGTACAGATAACCCTGAAAGTTATGCAACCTTTCAATGCTTCCCCTAAAATCACTAACCTATGTCACGCGCAATTTGATGTGCGTAACGTAGTAGGTCACTCATGCACATCCTATGAATTGTATCGAGCTTCCTTGAAATGCGCGGACACCAGTTCTTGTAACAGGTGCGCCTTGTCATCTCTTTAATATCCGTAGTTCTTCCTGTGCAATACACGGTTATAATGCTGTGGACTTATTCCAAATCAGTTTATAACTTCTTTATTACTATGCTGCCGACGATCTTCCATGTACGTAATTATGTTTAGTGCCCGCTTCTTGAACAATTGTCCTTTATTGCGTTTCACTGGAGACGGGATTTGTGGCTTACTGGTTGGTTGGTTGGTTGGTTTAAAAGAGGGGGAGGGACCAAACGGTAGGTCATCGGTCCCTCGTTCCGATTAAAATAATTTCACAAGGGTGGGAGTAAAATAATCGAGACATACAAAAACAGCTAAGGGAAACCACGAGAATGACAGAAGGGCAACGAACACTAAAATGAACAAAATCAGACAACAAAACCACACAGAGACGCAAGAAACATGTAGAAGAGATCGAAACAAGACAGCTGATTACCATGGCTGGCTGACCATGAGAATGTGGCTTCCTGTCTGAAGAACTACAAGGCTCGATATCTGTTTCAGTATCACTTGTTAAGCACGTATCATCATTGCACTCCTCATGTACGTTGTCTGCACAGTCTAGCATATAGGACACCACACATTCCACTGGCTCGTCTTCCACAGAAACGCTAATAATTTATCTGCCACTTCATTATCACTCTGCGAAATTCCTTGGATTCCTTTCTTACGACATGTCAACTTCGCCAGCTGTTTTAGATATAATGAAAGGTTTGGTTTGTCTATCGTTGCTCGCCGAGCAGTCTAAGGCGCTGCAGTCACGGACTGTGCGGCTGGTCCCGGCGGAGGTTCGAGTTCTCCCTCGGGCATGGGCGTGTGTGTTTGACGTTAGGATAATTTAGGTTAAGTAGTGTGTAAGCTTGGAGACTGATGACCTTAGCATTTAAGTACCATAAGATTTCACACACATTTTTGTTTATCGTTGCCATTGCTCTGCTTTCTATAAACGCCACTAGCATTGTAGCACTGTTGTGAGATACTAGTCTAGTAAGAATTCAACTAGCCTCGTTAACCTCATTGTGTACTCATCATTGTATATCTCCATCCCGCCCGTTGCTGCCGTTAGCAGTCAATACTGTGGTTGCATCGGAGACAGCATGTAGGGTGTCGGATGCCGTAAACACCATTGGCGTTTTGCGACTTCACTCAAGAGGTTCTTAGTAAGAGGGCTGTTGAGATTACCTCCTAAATCTGTTTATGTAGATTAGGAACACCAGGGGTTCTACAAGACTGTTTGTTTTGCTCGTGACTGTCAATTACTACGAACGAATCCAATCGCGCAATTGAGACTACACTTCGCAGGAACGCAATTTTATTAGAAGTCGCTTGAGAGGAACGTTGTCAAAATACTTATGGAAATCTAAAAATATTGACTGTTTTGTATCTCCTGTCGATAGCACTCATTACGTCGTGAGAACAAAAAGCTGCCTGTGTTTCACGAGAGCGATACTTTCTGAATCCGTGTTGGCTCTTTGTCAATAAATCGTTTCTTCGAGGTAATTCATAATGTGCGAACACAGCTTATGTTCCAAAATCCTACTGCAAATCGACTTTAGTGATATGGGCCTGTAATATAGCGGACTACTCCGTGTGCTCCTGTTCCAGTGAGCAGTACTGTACTCGCAGCGTCCCCCGCCTGCAACACGAACCCAGACCAGTCAGCTCTGCTCCGCTCCGCCTAGGGTACTGCGGAACGGGTTCTGCGGTGGCGAGACGTGCTGACCTGCTGCCTGACAGACTTTTTTTATCTGCCTGACCTCCGCTGGCGGGTCCAGACTGCTGCACCATTCTGTCTCCCTGCAAACTTGCCAGACACCGTCTGGCCGCCGAATCGATAGTCCGCTCCCCAACTCCCAGAGTTCATTGCCCCACTTTTGTCTCAATTCATTTACACTGTGTGGCACTTCAGTTGCAAGCGGAGGCCATCAAGCGCTTACGGTGGTGATGGTGGTGGACAGAACTGAGAACTTCAAGGAACAGAGAATTCTCTCTCTCTCTCTCTCTCTCTCTCTCTCTCTCTCTCTCTCATTTCAATCCGCACTGTACTCAAATTTCTCGGATTTCTAGCGCGCCTGCGTTCCATGATGTGGGATGTCAGGTCGCCTCGAGTTTGTGAGTAAAATAGTTTTATTTAAATTGACCAAAGTTACATCTGCTTCAGAACTTAGTTAATCGGGAAATAATAGGTGCGGCAGTGAAAGTGGCGAGCTAGAAATCTCCACCAGCGAAACAAATTTTGTCGCTGAGACATTTAAGATATACAGCATGGGTTCACAATGCTTGCAATTTAAAATCTACATCTACACGGCTATTCTGCAAATCACGCTTGGGTGCCTGGCACAGGTTTTATCGAACCACCTTCGCTGTAATTCTGTTATTCCACTCTCGAACAGAGCGCAGGAAAAAAAACCTGTACTTTCCGCGTGAGTACGATTTTCCGTATTGTGATATGATGATCATTCTCTCTAAGTAGGTCGGCGTCAACAAGATATTTTCGCATTTGGAGGAGAAAGTTGGCGATTAAAATTTCGTGAGAAGATCCCGCAGCAACGACCAACGCCTCTTTTTTTAATGATGTCCACCCCCAAATCATCGACTGGCTCGTCTGCTACACAAACAACGGACGTAACTTTAGTTTTGTTGTTGTTGTCGTGGGGAAAACGAGTTCTGAGTAAGACGAAATAGGTAAGTCAGTGCTGGGTGCTGGCATTGTGGGATGTAGGTGAGATCAGCACAAAAACAGTAAAGTTAAGAACGACTAATCGTACGATTTGTTGCTCAGAAAATATAGGAATATGCCACGGCGAAAGATGTTTTTATAGAAAAGTTAATTATGCCTAGTTTTGAATAAAATTGTTTACATATTTATCTATGAGTAATATTCAGATTTGCTTTCGTAATAGAACACATGTGTATATATTTTTTGGGCTAGTGCCATGTATGTATGTATGTATGTATGTATGTATGTATGTATGCTTCTTACTCAGCCAACCTCTGACGTTTTATTCTGGCCCAACCTAACGCGTCGGCTTCAACCTCTTATGTGCAAACCTCGTAATATGCGGAGGAAACAAAAATAAACAATGTATATTAAATATGTTCCAAGCCATTCCATTGAAATGGCTCTGAGCACTGTGGGACTTCAATTCTGAGGTCACCAGTCCCCTAGAACTTAGTACTACTTAAACCTAACTAACTTAAGGACATCACACACATCCATGCCCGAGACAGGATTCGAACCTGCGATTGTAGCGGGAGCGCGGTTCCAGACTGTAGAGCCTAGAACCGCTCGGCCACCCACGCCGGCCAAGCCATTCGGAGTTTGGCTTATGTCCATATGAAGTTTTTCCCTTCGAATGGTGGTTTCTGTTGTATCTCTGAATATTGACCAATCCTCCTGGAAAACCCTTTATAGATGAATCCTGTAACCCTCTTAGTCCGACAGCTCTTCGCCTGCCACTGTTGAATCCAACAGAGCAAATGCAGGTAGTTTATTTATGTTATGGGCACTTGCTGTCACAGAAGAAACCATGCACTCTCGATTACCGCGGTATAGTTGCCAGCGACCTGCATCCATTCATGACTGATGTTGTCTGCACTTAACAGCACCTTTTCGAATTTAATTTCGTGCTTTCGAGGAAACCCCCAGACGGTGATAGATACTATCGTTGAAACATTTGAGTTTTATCCACGTTTTATGCGCCAAGTTTCCGAAGAACTTTTTACCCAAAGAGTCCCCAAGGAGGACATCATAGCCATTGCAATGTAATCCATTCCACGAGAGAAACTTTCTCAAGTGGTCTGAAGAGACCAATGATAAAATGGAAGTTATGTATGACGACCATGCTTGTCACGAATCAAACCTATCGTGCATATCTGATGCCCTGTTTCAGAGATCCATGGCCAGTTCATCGTCATTACAGTTGTACATCTGGCGCCGTTGGTAGTCTGCAGCATACCAGCTGCTTGCTTAATCTAACGAACAAAGAACTGCAGCTGTTTGCGCCATGTGTGTCAACAGACCGTTAATCACAATTCTGGTTATCACTGAATATTTTTCTGCACATTAACCCACCGCTCTGATGTACTACAGACTTCATACTGGTTTCCCCTACTTTTATCTATTTTCTTATCTACTTTCCAATTATTAGAAATTGGAAGGTGAAGTAATTCAGCGTATCAAGATATCTTTCATGTTTTTTACAAAAGCAGGAAAACGTGGAACTGATACCAAGGATGATGAATGCGACGAGCATGTGTACTAAAGAACTGTGGCAATATCAAGCCGGCGATGAGCATGTGAACTAAACAACTGTGGCAATATCAAGCCGCTGATTCCGCTGCTGTATCTACCTGAACGCAACGGGAAAAACGGTCAGCACAGTAATTAGTGATATTACTGATGCCAAGTTTCGTCTTCAGAAAAAAAGTTGTTTTCGTTTACTTTCAGACATGCATCATTGTAACCTGACTGGTATATTTAACAACGCGCAGAAAATACAGGTGCTTGCTCACAAACTTCACACAAATTCTACAGTGTCTGCGCGCAGAGAGTGAAAGCAACACTGCCCTCCAATCTTCCTGTAAACGGCTTAACGGCCTAGAATTTCCCCTGTAGCAAACAGCAACAGCACCGTTAGACGTCTGAAGTGAGCCAGGAAAGCAGTAACAACGATCCATGGCATTCAGACCGCATGCTTTGAAATGGCTAATTTGAAACCTTTCGTGGAGACTGTATCGCTGAGCTATCAGGCAGTAGCTATAAACTCTCTAACTGATGTTTCAAATCATAATTCGTAGAGTACTACTGAAAAAAACCGGCAATCTCAAATTGAAGAAATTTGCAAGGAAAATGAACTGTTTTGTAGGCACCACGCCTTGCAACTAAAACTTTTCCCGAACGAAATATTATCTTTGCACTGAAACTCAAATTTAACAAATCAGCCTGTCAAAAAGATAGAACCAAAATAGTAAGGTGTATATGGAACACTTCAGCTGCAGTTTGCAAATGCTCCAATTTTAGTTAGTAACTGCGTTCAACGAGCAAGTGTTGGAATACCGTCTAGAATAAACACAGCAGTAACGAACGGGAAGAGAAACCGAAGTGAGTCGGCTGCTCATCATGGTTTTGCAAGCGACGCAACAACTCCATGTATTTAAATGCTGTGTCACCACACAGCAGAAAACTTCTAATTGACTTTTCTGTATGATGTCTAAAGTATTCCATTTAATGTAATTAAAGCTTTTTCAGAACCAGCTAATGTTGTGATTCACATATACCTTCACGTACAAGTAGCTGCGACAACTTTTTTTTTGGGGGGACATCCATACAATATTTCACTGTTAGGACGAAAAACTCTATACCAGCGGTTTACTTGTTTCTCTCTGATTCCAAATGTTGTCAACTCCGTCATATTTTACAATTACCATTCGAAGCACAGAATGTAATATTACAAATGTCATAAAATTCTGAACATAGCACTGTCAACAACGGCGATTACAAATAGATGATTTGAGAAAATCAGCCGACCAGTTGCAGATGTGAAGGTTTATTAACAACCCTTGATCAGAGTTTCCACAGTTGAAAATTGTCTCCTTCGGAAGTATATGAAGCTACTGAGGAAATTTTAAACATGATAAATCTTGTAAAAGATTAAGGAGAAACCGTAATTTTGTTTAAGGAGGTTAAAGAGAGAAAATGAAACTCATGTGAAAAACTGGAAATTTTCAGACGCACAATAGGGATGGTAACATGTTAAATGACCAGCTGCAACATGCGAATCTACTGTTACTTCAAGATTTTAAGCCGGTACTTCCGACTCGTTACGGTAGTTACAGTCCGTTGGTAGCCTCCACTTGTCAATCGTTCTCGTCCAATTCCTATTTTTCTTATTAAATAATTTCTCTCTTCTATTTGTCCACCTTTCTACAGTGAATTTATTTTTAACGATTCCCCTTGTTCCTATATCCCATCTTCCCCCATTTTTCTACCTAAAATTTTTCTGTCCCTCTCAGAAATAACATGACATTGATAATCTACAATTTATCTGTTATGCGCGTATGTTTTCGAGCAGGAACGTCATCTACCGATGTTTCCTGTTTCATGCACACAATTCAATGTGAAGACTTTTACGCTTAGCCAGCTTTAATGGGAATGATTTTAATGGATTTTATTTGGTTTTACTGATGATCACATGGACCATGTTACTTAAAATGAGCTGCTTTGCTCTAATTTGTCGCCGCCAATACGTGTAAGTAATTTTTGTTTATTACACTTTTATACAGTTTGGGTTGATTTGGGGGAGGAGACCAGACAGCGAGGTCATCGGTTTCAACGGATTAGTGAGGGAAGTCTGCCGTGTCCTTTCAAAAGAACCATCCCAAAATTTGACTGGAGCGATGTAAGGAAATAACGGAAAACCTAAATCAGGATGGCCGGATGCGGAACTGAACCGTCGTCCTCCCGAATGCGAGTCCAGTGTGCTAACCACTGCGCCACCTCGCTCGGTTTATCCAGCGGTTTTGTACATCCTTTACACCCTGATAATTCTTTTTAAGATGGTGAATAAAATTCCCTCAATAGGTCCATGTTCTTCTGAAGAAGACAATTTTACAATAGTTGAAACCATGGCCAAAGGTTGTTAATAAACGTTTATACCTGCAACTGATTGGCTGATTTGAGAAAATCAGCCAAATGTCAGTCTGGAAGAATCCAGAAAAGTGCAATCCAATATTGGGCAAGTCCAAAAAGCCTTTCACATTAGCAAGGTGTGTCCTTCAGCTGACAGGTGGATAGAAGTTTACACAAAACGGTTTGGTAGAGAGTCTTTCTAGGTAAAGAAATAATGAATTGTAGTATGAGGGTCCAGGCACCCGGCACCAAATGTTGACTCGTGGTTACGTCAGCTGCTCTCTGCTTATCGGGCCCGACTGTACACAAAGCAGCTGAATCTCCTGCCCTTGGCCCTGCGGAAGACCGCACCGACTCCACACACAGTTCAACGCCGCGATGCACTTCGTTCCGGGAATACTGACGCTTGTATACCAGCAACAAACATCTTTTCATAAACCCCGGCACTTAAGTGATCGCAAATATTATCAACACAGCCTGATCACGACTAAATTAATTGAAGGCTCGACTGATGAAGTCGGTCGTAAATACGACTACAACCAATGTTACTTTTGTTCGGTCACACTTGCGATAAACTACTACTATCACGTAATCGCTCCGCTTCGGGTGATTTTGACAATCTGAAGTGGAGCAGAGAAATAGCGAAAATTAAAGCGAAGAAGTAAGTGGATCATTTTATACACGATGCCGTGCTAAAACGAAGTGCCTCCGAAATTTAAATTGAAAATTCTTAAAGCTTCTTACATGAAACAAATGTTATGAACATTCTCCATCTTTATTCTTCATGTCTACGTACTTATTTCTGAACAGTCATCCTAGCGACGAACACATTTCTCTCTAAGAGAAACCTGCTTTTTGACACTATCTGCAAAATGTTTAACTTTTTAGACGGAGCAACAACCTCACCTCTGCACACACCACTTTATCTGGAAGTGAAGCCCTTTAAGGCGTTCTTTAAGATTTGGAAACAGATGAAACTCGGATGGGGCCAAGCCGGGCTGTACTGAGCATGACCGATGACATTGAACCCAAGGCGTCGCATTGCTGCAGATGTCAAGCGCTCGTATATGCTCTGGCGGTGTCACGCTGAAGGAGAAAAGTGCTTCCTCTGTGTGGACGAATGTCTAGTTAGAAACTCGCACGCTGTCCTCACACACCGCCATGTTACACGCTACAATTCGGAGCCCTGTAGCGGCGGAGGCCTGCAGATATGAGATAAAAGATTTTGAATGTTAATGACGTTTGTCTTATTTAAAAAGCTTCAAGAGTTTTCATGTTACTTTTCAGCATGCCCGCGGTATCTGCACACTTCAGCCACCACAGGCAACGAAGCTATTGCCGATTTTCATGGAATCGGCAAAAACCGAAAGCTTAGAGAGGGGAGAAAGACCTGACATTTTCCCGGAGATATCCCGCAAGAAAAAGCGAATATGTGGACGGAAATAAGTCTTTCAGAGTTTCATTTGCACAAAGAACAGTATCCTTACAAACATACTGCTTTGCCTTTGCCGAGAGAAAATCTGTACCACGTTGTCCGCTACAGCTTCTACTCTCCCAAGCTTGCTGTACAGACAGGTTTAACAATGCCATGGCGTTTCTGAGTGTCGAGGCTGTGTACTAATAAAACCTAACAGCATCGCATGACCCATGATGCTGAGCATCGGCCAATTCTTACTTTGTACACGTCAGTTTATATGAAATATTTAACAAGTGTTTGACACGATGCATAAAAACGAGTCACATGAAACATGTAATGCGTCATGCTTGTAGCCATCGTCTTCCGACTTACAAACATCATTGTCAGAAATGTGTACTTCATGTACAGTTCTTTGTGAAACACTACAGCGAAGAAGTACGGTTACATGCCGTCAACTGTGCGCTTTGCACCAGAACGAAGACAAGGTACCCACCCGTAACATCGGCAGCGGAGCCATCTTCCAAGGTCTTGAGAAGCGCAACTTATTCCGAACGAGAACGAGAAACTGCTCTCACGGATAGGGATAATTAACATGCAGACTCAAGGTCTCTCTAGTACCATCGACGTACCACAGATTTACTTCGAATGTCTGAAAACCTTGTAGAGATTCTAGAACTTACTAAATAGAATAACCGAAAGGTTACTTCTGTTTCTTTCTCAGCAAGATTTTCATGCATTGTAGGACGCCCAATATTCGAAATTTCATCGGCCTGAGAAATGGTTTCCCAGGTGCCAGTTACACTGAATCACTTTTTCCCGTTAAGTTCGACATGCTACGGAATTTGAATACCAGTCGAGATACTCTGTATGTACACGTTAATTTCCGCTTGTGAAGTTAATTTTACTGTATACTTCTCATATTCGAAAGACTTAAAAGTGTGTTCAACAAACATTGTTCTTGGTTCTGCAGTCGTTCACCAACATTCCTTGCACAGATATTACAAGAGAAATGCTTTTTTCAAGTTTTTGTTTATTAAATTATCTGTGGATTTTTGCATTAAAATCTCAAGATTTGAATAGAATAGAATACATGGCAGTTCACCGCCCGATTATTTTGAAGTTATTTTATCGCGTTTTGGTTTGATGAATATCTTCAGATGGTTGGTCACAGGCCATTGCATACTAAGTCGGTTATCCGTTCTGTTAAATACAGCTAATATAGATTTCCTTACGATCTGCGCTCTTTAGTTTTCCACTTCAGGAGATGTCTATTTGGTCGATATAAGGCTAATATTTGGCATCAAATTATCCAAATTGTAATCCAGTACTTTTAGTTAATATTCAATGGTTAGATTTATATTTCATTTTACGGTCCATTAACCCTATCTAAACGCACAGTTGTCCTTTCACATCATCCTATCACAGCCTAAGCAAGGTAAGGCAGGCCAGGAAACCATTTATAATCCTATATCGCCTATCCCAATCCCTCCATCCAAATACAAGGAAACACTGCGCCAAATCCCACAAAATCATGACATTGCACGACTGCTCTGTTAACGCAAACTTGTAATTCTGTAAACTTTACCTGAAGTGTAGTATCTGATAGTTCGAATACTGTATCTTCAGCAAGCTAACTGCACACGTTATAATAATTGCCCGATAGCATACTATTTATTTTGTAGTTTGAAAATGTTGAATGCCTAACATCGAGTTGTCTCACCTTCTCACATAACACGTCATAACACAGCAGTCTGTCAAATCAACACAGGTTGGTTGGCTGATGTGCGGAAGGGCACCAAACAAAGACGTCATCGGTCCCATCGGATCGTGGAGGGATAGAGAAGGAGGTCGGCCGAGCCCTTTTCAAAGGAACCATTCCGGCATTTAACTGAAGCCATTTAGTGAAATTACAGAAAACCTAAATCGGGATGGCCTGACGCGGGTTTCAATCGTTGTCCTCCCAAGCGAGAGTCTAGTGTGCTAACCACTGCACCACCTCGCTCGGTATCATCACCGGGGAATACCCTTAGGTTTCCCTTTACTGTCTTGGAAACGTTTCATTTTTAAAAACTACTAGCATCTTTACAACACAAGGTTAGCTTAACCCACGAAATGTGAAGACTGCAGGCATAGTTTATTTCATTAAATTACACAGGTCGATCGCAAATAAGCTGTACACATCAAGTGTACACTGTAATCATGGAAAACATAATACCATCTTAATCAAAATTTACATCCATCAAGATATGAATTATCTCGAGCGCAGAATGAACAAATGCAGCAATGTCCGTTCCTTGAGCAATACAGAGCAGGTCTTCTGCTAAAGCATGCCCTGTCGTCTACTATTCTACTATGGCAAGTAGTATGAACACGAATTGTCAGTTCAATGACCTGAAGTGCAACACGGGCGGTCACAGGTTTGTTTGACGCACGGAGAGCGTCATTGAGATGCCGCAAGCGCTGACTGGGTTACGCTTTGACGATAACCCTCCCACTAAAGCCTTCAAACCAAGTGTCCAAGAACCAATATTTAATGAGGTATCGAGGAATATACTACAATCTCAGTACGTATCGCGAAGCGAGCAATTTGTGAGCCGGCTTACCTTGCTTCCAACCTGGTTACCGCACTGGCCAGCTTGCAAGTGCACGATCTCCCGCATGATGATTCGGTTGCGCAGACGAGACGCTCTTCAAGATCCAAGTCCTCTGCGGGCGACTGCCGGAGACCAACTGACAGTAGCCGACGCGCCGCCGAAGCAGCTGAGGGCAGGTCGCCAGCGGCGCCTCTAGCGGCGGGTGGCCGCAACCTGCGCGCCACGCCCTCCGGCTTGGCTACTGCTTGGGGTAGGCTGGCGACTGGGATGCGCACGCACTCAAACCATCTCACCGCTCTTCCACCTACTTCCTGCTGGGGCTGCTGTCGAAAGGCCTGCGCGTCATTGTGGATCCTGTTCCGAATATTTTTAGCTCCGCCGACAGCAGCTCGCCACTGTACTCACCCCTGAAAGAACAAATGACTTAACGAGACTCACCCGTTTCCTTGTTTTGGCACAGGAGAGTCCCAATCAGTAGATTCTAATATTCAACTTTCATAGATATATTCCGCTTATGTTGCTGGTCCATGGCTTAATATACGGGGCAGCCAAATGAAAACGAAACAGATGGAAAATCAGTAAACTGTTTATTTGTTCAAAAGTAATCGCCATAACTCTTAATACATGTATCCCACTGTGAGACAAGACGGTCACTGTCTGAGCCGTAGTCAAATTTGCTGTTTTGAAGAGCGCGCCGCAGCGTGTTGTGTGAAGCAATCGCCCTCCGTTTCTGGCGGTGGCGCCGCTGTGGCAAGCGCAGCTTTGGTGTCTCACTCTGGTGGAAAAGGGGAAAGGTTGCCTGTTCACGTGTATTCAAGGGGCGCTATGAGCTCTATAGTGGTGAGTCAGTCCGTCAGTCAGTCAGTCAGTCAGTCAGTCGGAGGCAGTTGGTCAGCCAGGGCAGTCTATCAGTCTCAGCGAGTCTAGCAGGTCGGTCAGTCGGAGTCAGGCTAGGTCAGTCTCGCGTCACCAGTTGCTAGTCTGGCTCTCGTTTGCATTTGTGCGGCAGTTAGTGTCTGTCTGTCGCCGGAGTGCTAGTATGTCTGTCGTTTGGATCAAACCTTAAAGCCAGAAAATGAGAGTTTTGCCACTCCGCCAGTAACAGAGCTAGTGGGCTGCCACTCTGCTCGAGTTGCTCGGGTAGGACACAAGATGACTTGTCCGCCTGGAGCGTCGGCGCATGTGAGGTCGCCACGTGAGTCCAGTGGCCGCGCCGTATAGCGAGGCATAGTGGCTTCGCGACCAGCAAGAGAGCAACAGGGGCAACCCACGACATTGGTCTGGCCGCGGCGAGCTGCGGCGCCGTGAGACGGGAGATCGGCGCGCCTTCCTGCGTCCGTTGAAGCGGCTGGCAGCGGACGGTTCGGGAGAGCGTTTTGGGGGTGCTGCGCCAGGTCTTCGCCAGAAATCGCAGTTATTAGAAGCTCAGTGATTAGTGATATGTTGTTTCAGTTAATTGCTAAGTTCTACTTGTGTTGTTGGTCAGTCTCTCGTCCCCAGCTTGCTCGTTTGTCTCTCGTCCGCATTTGTTAGGCAGGTAGTGTCGGTCTGTCTGTCTGTCTTCTGTCTGTCGGATTCGGTATTAACGAATTTATAGAATTAAGGTAAAGGCGGAATTCCTGAAATATGTTTTTATCTTGCCTATCATCTTGCGAGGCGGTATATGTGTAATGTAGAGCATGTTGTACACTTTATGTAAGTCTCAATTACATGGGTTTTATTTAAATAGTCATTTTTATGAAGTTGCCACCCTTCCAACGTAAGAGACTTTTAAAAACAAATGCACTTTTGGTGGAAAATAATTTCTTGGTGTGAGTGTTTGTACCATTTCCATCCCTCTTACGGGGTGCATAGTTAATGTGTTTGTGTGACTTGTTAAACATTTTAGTTTAAAGTAATCTGGTGTTTTGCAGATTTGCACCAGTGCAGTTTTTCAGAGGTCGTTGTGAGCGTCCGTGACTACGGCCGTGTTGAAAGGGGGCGGAAGCTTCTCAGCCCGAAGGCTCCTACTGTAACAACAAAATTTTTTTTATTCTGCCTCTGAATATCGTAATTTGATATTTCGAGGGTGCTTTTGTGCTTATAATTTTAAAACTGTTTTGTAGAAGCTTTTAGGAATAAAATTCACATTTGTTAAATTGTAACTTGATATTTCGAGGGAGCTTTTCTGCTTATAAATTTTAAATTGTTTTTGAAGAGCCTTTATGAATAAAATTTCCATTGGTTGAAATTTAATTTCCATCAGTTACTCCTTGGCAACTACTTCCACGCTCACACAGTGTGTTAATGTTCTTGATGAACCGCTAGTAAATAAAGTAAATTCTTAAGAAAAGATTTAGAAATTAAATTTACACGGTTCAGCCAGGATGATTTTACTATACTATCCTGGTCACCAAAACTCGATCTGGCTGTTCGCACCATGGATTCTCAACCGAGAAACCTAGCGCAGCGTGCTACGGCGCTAGAGTCTGCACGCCTCCTCATCACTGTCGGTAATCTCCAGAACCTCACTGACTCTTTCTGCACGTCTCGCAGACGTCCGTGATGCGAACGGTGATTATTCAGGCTTTAACAGGTGATCACATTAATGTGAATGGACAGTATCTCCTGCCTCACTAACATCAAATCATGATCACCTTATAGTCGCAATGACTTTGTTGTTGACAGCTTAAGTGATCTAATCCCGCAAAAGCCTATACAAGAGCACTGCTAAATACTTCTTGACACTATCTTTGAACAGCATTCTATAGCAATGAGTATCACAGTCTATGTACAAGGTCGAAATGCCTCGATACAAGTAGTTTTTTCAACAAAGATGATATTTTGTTTAATAATAATTAATGAAAACGTGCCACTGTGGGGGCCATGTTCCAGAAAGTCTATGAGCAGCGGGCCGATGCAGTCAAAGAAAAATATTACCATGACTTTCCTGGAGACAGCGTGCCTGTTTCTTCGACCACGCTGCAGAAGTTTTGTTGGAGAAGCCTTTACTCGTCTTCCATACAGTCCCGACCCGTCCCTGTGCGATTTCCAGTTTTTTGGAGCCTTAAAGAAAGGCATTCATGGTCCTTCTGACGAACAGTTGGACGCCTGGGTACGATCACGGTTCCTTAGGCAACTGCAAACAGTTTTGAACAAAGACAGTGAACCGTGGTATTTACTTCAAAATCATTTCTTAAAGTATTTACTTTATTTTCTAGTGATTCATCAAGAACATTAACACACTATGTGAGCGTGGAAGTAGTTGCCAAGGAGTAACTGATGGAAACAAATTTCAACCAATGGAAATTTTATTCATAAAAGCCTTTTCAAAAACAGATTTAAAATTTATAAGCAGAAAAGCACCCTCGAAATATCAAATTACAATATTCAGAGTACCACAGGTTAGTGGCGATAACCCTACAACGTCTGTTCCACATGTTAGTGGCGGCTGATCTATAAAACTCAGAAGTGAAACTCTGAGCTTAACCAGACTGAAATCTCAGTTTCAGTCACAAACCCAGTCCAATTAAATCAACATGGATACAGCACCTTCAAAGACAAATTACCACAGTGGGTCAAATCCCACGGTTGAAAAACCGCAAGTGGTCTATTCGGATTCTGGGGAGACCACAGAAGTGTGCATGGAGGTAAATCGGAGTACCTCAAAACCCCGTAATAACAAAATCAAACCAAAATCTAGAATTTGGCTAATGACATTTAATGAAAATTCTCTCTTAAAAATGGGAAAACTAAAAAACATCCTGGACAAATCCAGAGAACGTAAAATCAAAATTATTGCATTTCAGGAATCACGATATACAGATGAAAATCCTTTTGATTCGGAAGGATACAGGATATACAAAGGAAAACCTGAAAAACGAGCCATGGCAAATTGTCCACAATTTGGAACTGGATTTATAGTAGATACATCAATACTTGATTCAGTCGCAACTTTCAAATCTTACTCGGGCCGGCTCTCCACGATGACAATAAAATCAGCTAATAAGATATACACCCTAATCAACGGACATGCACCAACTAACATCACTAACAAAAACAAAATAGAAGAAGTAGAAGAATTCTGGAACCAATTAGATAATATTCTCCAAAAAATCCCAAATAACCATGTCAAAATCCTTATGGGCGATTTCAATGCACAAATCGGTAAAGAAAAGAAATACCGATATTGGGTAGGTAAATGGTCAGGGCATACACAGACCAACCGGAATGGCATGCGACTCATTGAAATCTGCAAAAACCATGACCTATTTTTCAAATCAACATTTTTCAAGAGAAGAGCCTCGAAAACGAAAACTTGGATCGCACCTAATCCATTACTAGGTGATTATCAGTTGGATCATGTAATGATCTCCCGCGTAAATACAGTAGAAATCATGAAACTTAAAGTCCTTAATGGACTAGACCTAGATTCCGACCATTACCCAACAAAATTCTCCCTAGATGTCATTCCAGAAAAAAGAAAATTCACTAAGAAATCTCCACACCGTAAATATGGTGTACAAAAGATAAATGGCAATGAATAATTTACAAAAGAAACGCAAAATTTAAAACCACAAAATTGGCAACTGCAAGCAGGACTTTTAAATGCAGCTGAAACTGTAGCACCGCAAACAAGAACACGTAAACACCCATGGTGGACAGATGAGTGTGACCAACTGATAAATCTCAGACAACAGGCGTGGCAAAATTGGTTGTGCAACAAAAATCAAAAGACCCTGGAAGATCTCAAAGATACCAGGAAAACAGTCATAAAAGCAATACGAACAGTCCGTAAACACGAAGACAAAAAATTGCAAGACATAGAAAATGATTTCAAGAAAAACAATTCCCGAAATTTCTACAGAGTATTCAAACAAAAATTAATAAAGTACTCTCCTCCATCACTCCAGTTCAAAAATGACCATGGGGAAATTGCTCATACCAACACCGAAAACTGTGAAATTCTTGCAAAATACTTTTCTAAATTACTGAATTGTGAAAAGCCTGCAGAAAAATTTGAGTTCCATCGTACACAACGAAACCCAGACTCAAAGCCACCAAGTTTACAAGAGATTAAAGAGATAATTCAGTCACTGAAAAATAACAAAGCATCAGGAGAAGACCAAATCATCGCAGAATTAAGGAAAAATGCAGGAGAAAATCTTATTGCAAAACTCAAAGAAATTATACATGAAATCTGGAAAACTGAAAAAATCCCCACAGATTGGAAGACTGCAATCATACATACTCTGTACAAAAAAGGAAGTAAAACAGACCCCAACAACTATCGTGGAATCTCTTTATTGTCAATAACATACAAACGTCTGTCTAAAGCCCTACTAAACCGCGCAGAACCTCAGCTGGATTCAAAACTAGGCGAATACCAAGGTGGGTTCAGAAAAGGTCGATCTTGCGTAGAACAAATCCTTAACTTGAAAAACTCAATGAAATATTTACATAGCACTTCAAACAAAAGTTATGTCATCACGTTTGTCGACTTTAAAAAGGCGTATGACAGTATAGACCGAGAATCCCTTTTTGAAGTATTAGCAGAATTTGGACTAGATCAAAAGACAACAATCATCATAAAAGAAACACTCACGGAGACCAAATCCAAAGTAAAATTTATGGGAGAATTGAGCACAGAATTTGAAATAGACACAGGAGTACGACAAGGGGATGTACTGTCCCCAGTGCTCTTCAATTGTGCTCTTGAAAAAGTTGTTAGAGAATGGAAAAAAGCATGTGCACCAGCACACAGACTGGGACCAAGACATAAGGGCATAGAATTACACTGTTTAGCATTTGCTGATATGGCACTGATCGCACAAGACATTACCGATGCACAGAAACAGCTAGAATTATTGCAAGAGCAGGCAGCAAAAATAGGATTACAAATTTCATTTGAAAAAACAAAATTTATGACTGACGTCAAAGATGCACCTTCTGATCTCAAAATTGGTAATAACTACATCTCTCGAATAAAAGAATTTAAATATTTAGGTGAATGGATTGCAGAAAATTGTAATGAAAAGAAATCTGTCAGATCAAGAGTCCAGAAAATGGAGACAGCGTTTCAGTTAACAAAAAACTTTTACAACAAAAAGAGTCTCTCCTGGAACTGCAAAATACGACACTACACAACAGTAATTAGACCCGAAGCTCTCTACGCATCTGAGACACTAAACCTTCAACACAGAACACTAAAAGAGGAATTAGAAGTGAAAGAACGTAAGATAATGAGGAAAATCCTAGGACCAAGAACTAAAGATGGGGTACATTATCCAAAACCCAATGCAGAAATATATAAAAATATCTCCAAAATAACAGACACAATGCGCATGAGAAGAATCCAATTCATGGGGCACTTAGAAAGAATGGACTCAAACAGGTTAACGCACAAAATCCATACATTTCTAAAGAACAAAACTACAAGACCGAACTGGTACAAACAGACGGAAAAAGACATGAGAGAATTAGGGTCTCCAAATCTACATGATAGAAATGAAATCAGAAAAATCACAAACACACGGGGTTTTGAGGAAGAAGAGAGAAAAACTAACCGACATACATGGTCTACGCAACGAAAGCTAGCCCATTCGTTGTTTATGAAGGAATACTGGGCGAAAAGGAAGGCCAACAAATGTTGATTACGCGTGGTCCTAAGTGATCCATCCGCGAAGAAGAAGAAAGAGGCAGATTAAAAAAGTTTTGTTGTTACAATAGAAGCCTTCGGGCTGAAAAGCTTCCGCCCCCTTTCAACACGGCCGTAGTCACGGACGCTCACAACGACCTCTGAAAAACTACACTGGTGCAACACACCAGATTACTTTAAACCAAAATGTTTAACAAGTCACACAAACACATTAACTATGCACCCCGTAAGAGGGGTGCACCAAAACTGCAATTTGTTTTTTAAAAGGCTCTTACGGTGGAAGGGTGGCAACTTTATAAAAATGACTGTTTAAATAAAACCCATGTGATTGAGACTTACATAAAATGTACAACATGCTCTACATTACACATATACCGCCTCGCAAGATGATAGGCAAGATAAAAACATATTTCAGGAAGTCGGCCTTTACCTTAATTCTATAAATTCGTTAATACCGAATCCGACAAACATGACAGAGGCAGCTATTAACGTATGGCAGACAGAAGACAGACAGACAGACAGAGACAGACACGACACTAACTGCCTAACAAATGCGGACGAGTGGCGAACGAGCAAGCTGGGGACGAGAGACTGACCAACAACACAAGTAGAACTTAACAATTAACTGAAACAACATATCACTAATCACTGAGCTTCTAATAACTGCGATTTCTGGCGAAGACCTGGCGCAGCACCCCCAAAACGCTCTCCCGAACCGTCCGCTGCCAGCCGCTTCAACGGACGCAGGAAGGCGCGTCGATCTCCCGTCTCACGGCGTCGCAGCTCGCCCCTGCCAGCCCCATGTCGTGGTTCCGCTCCTGTTGCTCTCGTGTGAACCGCGAAGCCACTACCGCTTTCTATACGGCGCTGCCCACTGGACTCACGTGGGGACCTCAGAAGCGCCGACGCTCAAGGCGGACAAGTCATCTCGCGCCGCAGTGCGCGACCAACCAACCGACCAGTCCAACCGCCAATGACTGTTGCCCGAGCAACTCGAGCAGACTGGCGGACTAACGCGCAGACTCAGATGCAGGAACTCAGCCGCGATCGGGCGACCACTAGCTAAGTTCTGTTACTGGCGGAGTGGCAAGACTGATTTTCTGGCTTAAAGTTTGATCCAAACGACAGACATACTAGCACTCCGACGACAGACACTGACTGCCCCACACTGAGCCGGCTGACCAACTGACGAGACTCGCCTCGACTGACCGACTCACCTCTACAGAGCTCATAGCGCCCCTTAAATGCACGTAAACAGGCAACCTTTCCATTTTCCCACCAGAGGGAGACACCAAAGCTGCGATTACCACAGCGGCGCCACCGCCAGAAACGAAGGGCGACTGCTTCACACAACGCGCTGCGGCGCGCTCTTCAAAACAGCAAATTTTTTTTACCACGGCTCACTGGCGCTCTTCGAACGAATGCGAGCTGTGTGACATGTTGCATTGTCCTACTGGTTGATGCCACGGTGGAGAGGAAAAATAATCTGCATCTATGGCTGGACATGATCTCCGAGGATAGATGCATAATTAGTTTGATCCACTGTGCCTTCCAGAACGACGAGAACACTAATGGAATGCCACGAAAATATTCCCCAGACCATAACATTCCCTGATCCGGCCTTAACCCTTCCAACGATCCAACGGCCATCTCTCCGATGGAGTGTAAAACGTGAGTCGTCTGAAAAGCCCAGCTGTCGCCACACAGTGTACGTCCAGTCACTTTACTGGCGTCCAAATTCGAGACTTTATCGGTGATGAACAGCAGACAGCACGGGCGCATGAACAAGCCACCTGCTGTGGAGGGCCATATGCAGCAACGATCGCTGAACGGGCGTTGTTGGAGACTCTTCGTTCATTTGAGCGGTCAGTCATTCGAAGTTGCACTTCTACTTGCCCGTACACATCTCCATATCCACCGTTCATGCCTGTCGTCTATGGCCCACTGTTGCCTCGACGCCGGTTTTCGTTAGAGCTGTTTGGCCATGCATGGTATGCTTTAACCAGAGCTGCACGCGAACAGTTTTCCGACTCATCCATTTCGGAAATGCATTCACAATTTGTTCTAAACCCAATGATCACGCCCTTTTGGATAGATTGCTCCGTTTCCGCCTTACGATGACGACTGCACTGTTTTTTCGCGTCTCCCCTCCACTGCTAGTGCTTCCATCTGTTGTCAGTGAGTGTTTATTCAATGTTGACGTTGAACGTAGGGGGTGCTCACATTGACTGGACGGTGTAGAGTACGTGTACAAAGGGCCTTTCTTCTGAAGCTGGGGATTAATTACAGACATACACTACTGGCCATTAAAATTGCTACACAAAAAAGAAATGCAGATGATAAACGGGTATTCATTGGACAGATATACTATACTAAAACTGACATGTGTTTACATTTTCACGTAATTTGGGTGCATAGATCCTGAGAAATCAGTACCCAGAACAACCACCTCTGGCCATAATAACGGTCTTGATACGCCTTGGCATTGAGTCAAACGGAGGTTGTATGGCTTGTACAGGTACAGCTGCCCATGCAGCTTCAACACGATACCACAGTTCATCAAGACTAGTAACTGGCGTATTGTGACGAGCCAGTTGCTCGGCCACCATTGACCAGACGTTTTCAGTTGCTGAGAGATCTGGAGCATGTGCTGGCCGGGGCAACAGTCGAACATTTTCTGTATCCAGAAATGCCCGTACAGGACCTGCAACATGCGGTCGTGCATTATCCTGCTGAAATGTACGGTTTCGCAGGGATCGAATGAAGGGTGGAGCCACGGGTCGTATCACATCTGAAATGTAACGCCCACTGTTCAAAGTGCCGTCAATGCGAACAAGAGGTGACCGAGACGTGTAACCAATGGCACTCCATACCATCACGCCGGGTGATACGCCAGTATGGCGATGACGAATACACGCTTCCTATGTGCGTTCACCGCGATGTCGCCAAACACGAATGCGACCATCATGATGCTGTAAACAGAACCTGGATTCATCCGAAAAATTGACGTTTTGCCATTCGTGCACCCAGGTTCGTCGTTGAGTACACCATCGCAGGCGCTCCTGTCTGTGATGCAGCGTCAACGGTAACCGCAGCCATGGTCTCCGAGCTGACAGTCCATGCTGCTGCGAACGTCGTCGAACTGTTCGTGCAGATGGTTGTTGTCTTGCAAACGTCCCCATCTGTTGACTCAGGGATCGAGACGTGGCTGCATGATCCGTTACAGCCATGCGGATATGATGCCTGTCATCTCGACTGCTAGTAATACGAGGCCGTTGGGATCCAGCACGGCGTTCCGTATTACCCTCCTGAACCCACCGATTCCATATTCTGCTAACAGTCATTGGATCCCGACCAATGCGAGCAGAAATGTCACGATACGATAAACTACAATCGCGATAGGCTACAATCCGACCTTTATCAAAGTCGGAAACGTGATGTTACGCATTTCTCCTCCTTACACGAGGCATCACAACAACGTTTCACCAGGCAACGCCGGTCAACTGCCGTTTGTGTATGAGAAATCGGTTGGAAACTTTCCTCATGTCAGCACGCTGTAGGTGTCGCCACCAAATCATTTATATATCATAGCATCTTCTTCCTGTCTGTTAAATTTCGCGTCTGTAGTACGTCATCTTCGTGGTGTAGGAATTTTAATGGCCAGTAGTATAGTATTCATAGTCGTTCTTTGATCTGTGTAAAGTGCGGAGACTTCACTAGAAATTATATCACAACACCATCTGTCGTTTAATGAGGTCGGGAGCTTGCTTTAAGATCGATATAGCCAAAGTAGCCATGTATGGAAGTGAAACATGGACGATAAATAGTTTGGACAAGAAGAGAATAGAAGCTTTCGAAATGTGGTGCTACAGAAGAATGCTGAAGATTAGATGGGTAGATCACATAACTAATGAGGAAGTATTGAATAGGATTGGGGAGAAGAGAAGTTTGTGGCACAACTTGACCAGAAGAAGGGATCGGTTGGTAGGACATGTTCTGAGGCATCAAGGGATCACCAATTTAGTATTGGAGGGCAGCGTGGAGGGTAAAAATCGTAGAGGGAGACCAAGAGATGAATACACTAAGCAGATTCAGAAGGATGTAGGTTGCAGTAGGTACTGGGAGATGAAAAAGCTTGCACAGGATAGAGTAGCATGGAGAGCTGCATCAAACCAGTCTCAGGACTGAAGACCACAACAACAACATAGCCAAAGTATTCGTTTAACATTTCGGAGGTCGACGACAAGTCGGGCGTCTACTGGGATTGCATTTGTTGTAGCTTCTCTCTTGACAGTATAGTGCTCTCTAATTAAAGGCGTTGCGAGTGATAAGAGATTCAGGTGTGTTTCTCCGCTGACACTGAAATAAATATATCAAACACGCGGCCATACTGCAACTCACGGAGCAGCTTAATGTGAAAATGGACTTATCAGCCAAAATATTACGACGCTGGATGCCGTCTGGTGGGGTTGCGGGCAGTTGACGCGATAACAAAAATGTGTAAGCGGAGCAGACACGGACGGCGGGTCACCCTAGAGAAGATATGGGCTGCAAATAGGGAAATCCTTTGAGATAAACGCCTTCGACGAAGGGAAGATCATTATTACGGAGAGACCGTGAACGAGTGTCTCGAAAACGGTGAAGCTGGTCGAATGTTTAGGTGGTACTGTGGTGAGCATCTACGGAAAGAGGTAGGAGGACGGTGAAGCTGTCACTAGGCGGTAAATGGCTGGGCGTCCATGATTCTTCACAGAACGTGCGGTTCAGAGGCTTGTAGGATAGATGGTGATCTGTGGCATCTCTGCCGGAAGAGTACAGTGCTGGTGCACAAGCAAATGTTTCGGAGCACAGCGTTCATCGTACATTGTTGAACATAGAGGGTGTATACGTGTTGAACCAAGAACGTCGTCAGTTACGGTTGCAGTGGGCATGGGACCATATGCATTTGCCCTTCGATCAATGGAAATGTGTCGGCTCTTTGGGTGAATCAGGAAGGAATATTAAGGTTTGACGTCCCATCGACATCGAAGTCAGTAGAGACGGGGCACACGCTCGGAATGTTTCGAGGACGAGGGAGGATATCGGCAGTTCTCTTTCGAAGGAACCATCCCGAAATGTGTCTTGAGCGATTTTGGGGAAAATCTATATCTTAATGGCCAGACGCGGATTTAAATCGAGTTTCCGAATGCGAGTCCAGCGTGCTAACGACTGCTCCAGATCGCTCCGTTCCTACTACGCATACTGGTCAAAAAATTAGTCACCCCTAGCTAGAGAAATCATTACAAGGATCATTTAAGGCGGCGTAATTCAGCCTCTGGACCTGACAACCGCCTGGATTCACTTAGGAATGAGTCCCGAGGATCGCGCATTTGCACCAAACTGCACGGACGCAGATGTCGGTGTTTTCCCGCTATTCCAACATGTCCCACAGATTTTCTATGTAGGTGATATTGCAGGCCAGCCGAAATGTAATAGGGTGGGAGAATGTTGAGAAAAGCCCGCCCGGTTAGCCGTGCGGCCTAACGCATTGCTTATCGTGCGGGAAGGCGTGCCGCTCCCCGGCACGAATCCACCGGGCGGGTTAGTGTCGAGGTCCTATGTGCCGGCCAGTCTGTGGATGGTTTTTAAGGCCGTTTTCCATCTGCCTCGGCCAATGCGGGCTGGTTCCCCTTCTTCCGCCTCAGTTACACTATGTCGGCGATTGCTGCGCAAATACTTTCTCTACGTAAGCGTACACCATAATTACTCTACCACGCAAACATTGGGGTTACACTCGTCTGGTGTGAGACGTTCCCGTGGGGTCCACTTGGGGCCGAACCGCACAATAACCCTGGGTTCGGTGTGGGGCGGCGGTGTGGTGGGTGGACTCCTCTAGCCTGTTGTGGGGTTGTGAACCACTGAGAGCTACGGCGGGAACGAAGCTCCTCCGTCGCTTCTAGGTCCCCAGTTCCATACCATACAATACAATGTTGAGAAAACCACATATTCTTCCTGCCCGATGAACTTCGCTGTTGTCGTGTTCTGATACCTGTGTGGGAAATGGACTACTCAGAGACGACTGACTACAAACGTTCATTGCATGTAATTCCCGTCGCAATGTTCTCTCGCTAACAGTTTGGGATGGATCTCCGTTCTGTGCTTGCAGTAAGCCTGCCGTGTTTCGAAAGGACTTGGATTTACAATCTGTGAAACGCGTCCCCGGTCCATTTCAGTCAGGACATTCTCCGAGCACAATTACGACGTGTTTCGTGGCCATATCTGTTACACCACTGCTTATAGACAAGTTGAACATTCCGCCGCGAACCACCAATAAATCCAGCAATTTCGCTACCGTATGGCCATGGGTACAGCCGAACATGATTGCCTCTTTCTGCTGCTCTGTCACGTCCTTACATTTACACATGTTTACGTGCAGTGTTCAACTGAAACATAAATTTCTCTCTGATTGCTACTGTCTTATGCTGTCGTTGAGCAAATGCGAGCTCGGTTGAGCACGTGTCTCGATCGTTGCGTCACGTGTAAGAATTTAACGATTCATCTGTGTGTGCGCACTGGAATGACTATTTTTTTGTCCGGTGAAGTTATGAAGCTACGACCTACTTCCTGTCCCATCCTTGTTAAATTAAACCTGTAGATGGCTGCATATACAAATTACGTTTTTATTTAGCTATTTTTAAACTGTAGTACCCAGGCGTGTCCAGTGTCCTTGTAAAAGTGATCGACGGATGACTAAGGTTACTAGAACCACCTTCCCCGCCCCCCCCCCTTCCCCACGCCGTCTCCTCGCCCCATTACTGCTCCTACTAATACCACTAAGCTTTCAAGGAAGCAGCTTTTATTCACACTAAATTCTGTAGATGTGCTTTCAAGCCCCTGTTATCAGCGTAGGTACCATAAAGACGTAGAAGACGTCAGTGGTCGCTGTTGTAAAGCTGACCCGCCCTTCAATGAAGTGTACGGGGCGTGAGGAACCGTGGAAAGCCTGATTCGACTGCTACGCGTGATTTCTGTGGAACACGATGCGGTGTATATCCACTGTGGCTCAGACGACACTTGGCAGAGAGATAAGCTGTGTGTCAAGGCGGTGAGTCAACACACCGTCGCTGCTCGAGATGAATCAGTACAGCGGGATAAGTTGCACGTTTCCTCGGAATTTGAAAACGCACTAATTATAGGCACGATGGATCAGCTGCAACACCTTGTAGTAATACAAAATATCGCTGTCTTTCCTGTCTGAGGGAGGACAATATTATATTTTAAAAGTAAGTATTTTCAAAAATTGTGCAAATGAACCTTGCTGCGCATTTGTTTTTCTCTTATTGTTTTTTACGATACTACTTCATGTGGGCGGGATGGACACCGTGTAACACTACGCTCGGGCGCACGATACTTTTTAAAGCCTGTACTATAGTAAGTTGACGGGCTTCACCTTAAGAGAAAGGATTTTTGTATAGATTTTGACCGCGTGTACCTGAATGGAGGCAAAATCAGACTTACACCCACTCAGTAACAACAATGATACGTCAAGCAAGTCTGAAGTGCAACTACACGTTAGGACGGACAAGAAACAACACAGCAGATGCTACCAATTGTTAATAATACGGTCGCCAGCCTAATTAGGCATTAACTGAGTTTCTTCCCTGTACAAGTGGATGTACGTTCAAGCATAACAACACGTAGTAACACTGCATTATATGGTAAATTTTAGAACCGGAAAATCTACTGAACTGATAATTTCACTTTCTGTACCAATATGGATAAACCATAAATACATAACATTACACTATAATGTTTACTACAAACTTCGTACTGTCTATTGATCTGATGAAATTCGGGCATAGGTTGCCCTAGAAATAGCACTTTCGAAACACACATACAACGTCAATTTTGAAAAGGGTAAATCACTGCTAAATTTTGGTTTTATATTGACTTTAACTTTGCTGGTCAAATCAGTTCAGTACACTTCAGAATTCAAATGAATAGAAAAGAAATGGGGGGGGGGGGGGGGGGGAGAGACCCTGAAACTGTTATGATCACTGTATTGAAAATTTTGATTATGGGAAGCATTAAGCATTCAAGATTTCCAATATATGAGTTACTACTCTTTCTGTCTTATTTCCTGCTCATTTAACTACCATTATTTTTGTCTCACATTAATTAAACTTCATTACTAAACCAATTTCAACATTATCTTCCAACTTTGTCAGACCTATGTTATTTACCTATATATTCATTAACAACAAAGTTCTTTAAACATCATTCTAACATAGATAGGTCTGCAGGTAATTATTATTAACATAAACTTTAAATCTTCATCTCGGGACACTCGGATTGCACAACATGTGGAAAGGACCCTGTCTAGGTTAGTTGTGAGGATAATTAAATGATAGGACAGTTCTGGTAAAATTTAAGTTGTTATTGAACAGTATGGAACAAAAGTAACACTGGTCCACACGAATACAGTACTAAAAGTTTTAACCTGTTCGTATCGATGTGGCGGTCGGCAGGCGGCGAGATGGCGAGGCACAGAGCACACATACAATCACAGCAATGGCTCTTGATGTATCGGCACTTTGCTTCTTCTTAGCGTCGCAATACTTTTCCGTTTAGTGTCTATGGAATATTGCCATGCTGTATAGGCGTCGGAAACGGCCCATCCGAGGCTCAACGAAATCACGTTTTCCAGGAGAGCCTCCTCGATCCAGAACGTGTTTCTCAGACCGATGCCCAACTCCGACTACTACTACTGCTGAGCCCGTTATGCCGTACAGTGCCCGTGTGCATTTTCCCGCGCTCGCCTACCATCCACTTTTACCGCTCCCCTACAGACAGGGTATTCACCCGAGGTTTTGCATTCTACATATCCTAATACATTGCCTTCGTATGGACCAGGCGCACAATTACAACTTTAACATCTTACAACAGTTTCAACACTTCTTACATTTCCAATTTGTTATAATATTGCTTGCAATTTGACATAAACATTAATATTTACATGGGAAATTGTTTACAGTTTCTTTAACATAATGACATGAAAAGAAAAGAAATGAATTCAGAACATCGATTACACTAATTTATCGAAAATCAGAAGAAAAAATTATTATATGTACAATAGTACAGCGTTGTTGTTGTTACAACCGGCACCGGCATAAACTATATTTGGAGCATTGTTGAACATCTATAGAATAATAAATCTGTAAAACCGCCGTATCTGTCTGTTTGTCTCTGAACCCGCTGATCTCCGAAGCTGCTAGACGAATTTTCATGGTATTTTCGCTCCTAACTTGAACATAGTTTAGGGCGCCGTACAGGCTTCATCAGAATCACGGAAAAAATATTTTTTTGAGTCATCAGTCTTCTGATTAGTTTTATGCGGCCCACCACTGCCACTGCCACCTCAGAGTAGCAATTGCAAACTACGTCCTCAATTTTTTGCTTGATGTATTCTAATCTCTGGCTTCCTCTACAGTTTTTACCCCCTACAGCCCCCTCTAGTACTACGGAAAGTGGCTGGTTTGATGCGGTGCGCCACGAATTCCACTTCTGCGCCAACCTTTTCATCTCAGAGTAGCACTTGTAAACCTATGTCCCCAGTTATTTGCTGGATGTATTCCAATTTCTGTCTTCCTTTACAGTTGTTACGCTTACGGCTCCCTCTAGTACTATGGATGATATTTCCGGGTGTCCTAACACACGTGTTATCATCCTGTCCCTTCTTATCAGTGTTTTCAGTACGATCATTTCCTAGCCGATTCTGCGGAGAACCTCCTCATTGCATACCTTATCTAAGGCCTATATCTGATACTAGCAGATTTCTCTTTTGACAGCGCTAGTCTGCTTTTTATGTCCTTCTTGCTCCGTCCGTTATGGGTTATTTTGCTGTCTGGGTAGCAGAATTCCTTAACTTCACCTACTTCGTATCCACCAGTCCTGATGTTAAGTATCCAACTTTTCTCACTTCTGCTACTTACGAGGGTCACTCCAAAAGTAATGCACACTATTCTTTTTAAAATCCATCTTTTATTCTACATGTTTGAAAGTTTTACAGTGTGTAGATACATCCTTTAGAAACAATATTTTCATTTCTCCACATAATTTCCATCCCTCTCAACTGCCTTACGTCGTCTTGGAACCACCCCCTATATACCCGCACGGTACGATTCTGGACCAACCTGTTGGAGCCACTGTTTGGCAGCGTGCACAAGGGAGTCATCATCTTCAAACCTTGTTCCAAAGAGAGTCTTTCAGTTTCCCAAAGAGATGATAGTAACATGGAGAAAGGTCAGGACTGTAAGGCGGGTGTTTCAGTGTTGTCCATCCCAGTTTTGTGATCGCTTCCATGGTTTTTTCACTGACATGTGGCCGTGCATTTTCGTGCAGCAGCAAAGCATCCTGCTTTTGCCGGTGTGGTCGAACACGATTCAGTCGAACTTGAAGTTTCTTCAGTGTCGTCACATATGCATCAGAATTTATGGTGGTTCCACTTGGCATGATGTCCACGAGCAAGAGTCCTTCTGAATCGAAAACACCGTAGCCATAACTTTTCCAGCAGAAGGTGTGCTTTTGAATTTTTTTTCTTGGGTGAATTTGCAAGATGTCACTCCATTGATTACCTCTTCGTCTCTGGTGAAAAATGATGGAGCCATGTTTCATCACCTGTCACAATTCTTCCAAGAAATTCATCTCCACCATTCTCGCACTGTTCCAAAAGTTCGCTGCATGCCGTTTTTCTTGTTTCTTTGTGAGCCTCTGTCAGTATCCTGGGAACCCACCTGGCAAAAACCTTTTTTAACGCCAACACTTTCAGTATTCTGCAAACACTTCTTCCCCTATCCCAACGTAGCGTGACAATTCGTTCACTGTGATGCGTCTGTCAGCAGTCACCAGTTCGTTAACTCTCTGCACGTTGTCTGGAGTGTGTGCAGTACGAGTCCTGCCGCTGCGAGGACAATCCTCAATATTGCTGTGCCCGCTTTCATCACGTAACCTGCCTGCCCATCGATTAACTGTCCTGCTATCTACAGCAGCATCTCCATACACCTTTTTCAATTTCTTGTGGATATTTCCCACTGTCTTGCTTTCACAGCACAGGAATTCTATGACAGTACGTTGCTTCTGACGAACGTCAAGTGTAGCAGCCTTCTTGAAGACACGCTGTGACGGCGCCACTCACGGGAACAAGTTGAACTAAGTTTGAAATCAAGTGGGAAGGATGTATCTACACACTGTAAAACTTTCACACATGCAGAATGAAAACTGTGTTTTTGCAAAAATAGTGTGCATTTCTTTTGGAGTGACCCTCGTATTTCTACCACTGTTAAAAGTCTCCTATGGAGACAACAAGATGCTGTGATAGGACTTTGAAGAAACCTTAAGATGCACCTAATAGTTATTTACGAAGGGGAGCGAAGCTGGGGTGGCAAGAAACGAGGTAATGCGCTGGAATGGTGGCAATAGGCGGCATTGTTGAGTATAAGTAGTTTGGAGGGTGTACTTCGCGACAGATTTCGTAGTTTCGGGGTTGGAGATGGCTGGCGTATCAGCGGGAGAAGAAGGGCAAGACGTAGTGGTGTGTAGAAGGTATAATGCGGCTTAATGGCAGAGCATGATACTCTGATTTGCGGTAATAGGGTAGGATTTTGGGTACTCATTTTCCGATTGACGTTTTGGGTTTGGAAGGTGCTTCAGTAAGAGAAAAAGGCACGCCTGCTAGATAAGTTGGCACAGGACGTCAGTTACGGAAAGCCGCAGGATATGAAATGCGTGGTGGTGTACGTGTCCCCCGAAGATTGCAAGGGATTTGTAAAATTTTGGAGAAGAGGAGACCCAGGAAACGTTGAAATGGGTAGGAGTGAGGTGGATGAGAGATTGTAAGGCAAGTCCTCAACTTGTGGGGATTTTGGTGACATACAATTTCAAGAAGACGTATCCTATTTCATGATATTTAACTTACGACCGCTGCATCGACGGCCGCGGTGGCCGAGCGGCTCTAGGCGCTTCAGTCCCGAACCACGTGACTGCTACGGTCGCAGGTTCGAATCCTGCCTCGGGCATGGATGTGTGTGATGTCCTTAGGTTAGTTAGGTTTAAGTAGTTCTAAATTATAGGGGACTGATGACCTCAGCAGTTAAGTCCCATAGTGCTCAGAGCAATTTGAACCGCTGCATCGTTGACATAGCTCATTGTTAAACAGACCTGGCCAGGTGCGATTAGGAGTCGCGCTCTGAGTGTTCCGTAACAACACAGATATACACACAAATCGTCCACCCTAGAAATCGATAATTCCGAAGATTTTTGTCATTGACACTGGCAAGCTATCCGTCCGGGGAATTCCAAGACTTTCGACAACGTTTTAATTTTCAGTTTCGACTCGGGTAACAAATGACCAAGAAATATTTTTTGTGATATAATTAGAAAATTAACAGTTTTCTGATTTTTTTTCCCTTGAGTTGTACCGTGAAATTTTACTTCTTGTCAAATTTAATTATACCAAGTCAGCGGAAAGTACGCTATTGATTTTGATGAGTGAGTTTGCGAGTATCAAAATACGAAATAAATGGGTGTATCTTCTGATTGCATCGACGTAGAAGCTTTCATGTTTTGCACGGACAAGGCACCGTGGACCTTAGTACGATGTCTGTTCAAAAAATTCCGGAACATTTGTAATTTCGCACCGATGGTGTGTTGGAGCGAAATGCGGTAACATCCCTGGACACACCTACGTTTCATATATAACTGCCGGAAGTTTCATTATTATATGTCTGCTAGTTTTTGTCTAGTGCTGTATTGAGCAGAACGGTATGTTGTACAGTTTGCGAATTTCAAGATGGCAGAGCTAGAGGAGCAACATGTCTGCATTACGTTTTGCGTGAAACTCAAGAACAGCTTTACACAGACACGCCAAATGATGCAGGAAACCTACGGTGATGAGTGGTTAAGCCGTACTCTGTGTTACGAATATTTCACAAGGTTTAAAAATGTCCCGACGCAAGTTAAAGATGACCCTCGTTCAGGTCGCCCTTTGACGTCTACCGAAGACGCTCAAGTCAGGAACGGCAACGAAATTGTGCGAGTCAATAGAAGACTGACTGTCCGAGAGATTGCAGAAGAATGTAACATTTCAGTTGGATCATGTCATGAAATCCTGACACAACATCTTCGAGTGCACTGTGTTTCCGCCAAGTTCGTCCTATGGCTCGTGAGTCAACACCTCGCTTCGAAGTGTGTCAAGAGCTTTTGGATCTCGCAAATGAGAACGAGATCCTCCTTAAAAGAATCGTAACTGGTGAGGAGACGTGGGTCTACAGTTATGAAGTTGACAGCAAAGTTCAATCTTCACAATGGATCGGGAAAGGATCTCAGAGACAAAAAAAAAAAAAAAGTCAAAGTCATACTGATAGCTTTCTTTGACTTTGAAGGATTAAGTCATCATGAATTCGTGCCAGAGGGACAAACTGTTAATCGATGGTACTGTTGAGACGTATTTCGAAGCCTGCGAAAAAATTACGATAACGCTCCCGTACATTCATCCCTATTGATGCTTGAATATTGTACAAAAACGAAATCACTGTGCTGACTCATCCTCCGTACTCTCCGCACCTGGGCCCTGCGGACTTCCTTTTATTTTCAGAGTTGAAAACTCCGTTGAAAGGACGAAGTTTGCAACGGTACACGAGAAAACAGAAAATTCGAAGTCGGCGCATCGCAAGAGACGTATCAAGACTGCTTCCGGAAGTGGAAACGGCGTTGGAAGTTGTGTATCAATTGTGGAGGAGAGCATTTCGAAGGAGACCATGCGCAATAAGTAAAGAGTAAGCGAATAAGAGTTTTGTGGACAAAGTTCTGGAATTTTTTTGAACAGATCTCGTATATGATATAAATTTGATACGTATGTCCTTTCTAAGGAAAAGGGTTCTGAACTGTCGGACAGGCACATAGATAGATAGACGGACAATAAAGCGATGCTGTAGGGGATCCGTTTCTGCCGACTGAGATGTAGATCCCTGAAAATGCTTTTCCGTGCGTCGGTGTGGTGGTGCTCCGACGCCAGAACATATTCAGATACTGGAGTCCTGTAAAGGTCTTTTATGCAAAAAACGACGGGCCATAAATCGCTTCTCTGACAATGATGTACAACACATGAAACTTTGCAGATAGTCTTTCGTGCCCTTCTTTGGTCTTTGGCTGTCATGTTCCGGGTATTCTTACGTTGTGGCGGTCCACTTTTCCACTTAAGTGCAGCACTGCCACATTTCTGAAACTCATAGGTGAATGGAAATTGTTATTCACATCTCCACGGCCAAAATGAATTCACGAAACCTCACACATTGTCGTATAATGCAATCATGAAGGGGTTGTATGGTTGTATGCGATGAATCCTGTATGGTTAAACACATGAACGGCGCCCCCCCCCCCCTACCCCAACATATTAAACACATATGACGATTGAATAACTCATGGCCGTATAGTACGCGCCGAATTCTATTGAGTGCGCTATGCGCCTTGAACGAGCGCACGGAACGATCTATCGTTTATCTCTGACACAAACAGTGTGCTCACGCATCGAATGCTTTCAACGGTAGAAGGTGCAGTGTCGCACGCTCGAGGCAAAACACACGTCGCAGTTTACCTGAATTGCACTTTTTGGAATGGAGAACGCAAAATGCATTTTGATGCTGTGTGCTCACAAATGGATTCGACGTACATTCGGTAATGAACGAGCGAGTTAACGCGCTATAGTTGCACCAGGGGCAACCACATCCAGCCACTATATCATCTGGTAACTTACGATTAAAGCATGCAGTTGGGAAACCGCTTTATAAAAAGATGAGAAAGTGATACTAGAGAATTTCAGGTCTGTTTCTTTACCATTGGTGTTCGTAACTTTTCTACACCTACATGACTTCTGTACAATTCACACATAAGTGCCTGACAGGGGGTTCATCGAACCGTTTTCACTCTATTTTTCTAACGTCTGACGCTTGCGAATAACGAGATCTTAAGGGGGTAGTTGAACCGTCAAAATTTACTTTCAAAATATTTTCTTAAAGACTTTATTTACTAGCGATTCATCAAGGATATTAACATACTGTGTGAGCGTGGACGTAGTTACCAAAGAGTAACTGGTGGAAACAAATTAAATTTCAACCAATGGATATTTTATTTATAAAAGCCTTTTCAAAAACAGATTTAAAATTTATAAGCAGAAAAGCACCCTCGAAATATCAAGTTACAATTATTCAGAGGTAGAATAAAACTTTTTTTTTTTTTTTTTTTTTTGTTACAGTAGGAGCCTTCAGGTTGAGAAGCTTCCGCTCCCTTCCAACACGGCCGTAGTCACGGCCGCTCACAACGACCTCTGAACAACTACACTGGTGCAAATCTGCAACTCACGCAAACACATTAACTATGCACCCCGTAAGAGGGATGGAAATGGTACAAACACTCACTCTAAGAACTTATTTTCCACCAAAAGTGCAAGTTATTTTTAAAAGGGCTCTTGCGGTGGAATGGTGGCAACTTTATAAAAATGACTATTTAAATAAAACCCGTGAAATACAGACTTACATAAAGTGTACAACATGCTCTACATTACACATATACCGCCTCGCAAGATGATAGGCAAGATAAAAACATATTTCAGGAATTCGGCCTTTACCTTAATTCTATAAATTTGTTAATACCGAATCCGACAAACACGACAGAGGCAGCTATTAACGTATGGCAGACAGACAGACAGACAGACACAGACAGACACTAACTGCCTAACAAATGCGGACGAGTGACGAACGAGCAATCTAGGGACGAGAGACTGACCAACAACACAAGTAGAACTTAACAATTAACTGAAACAACATATCACTAATCACTGAGCTTCTAATAACTGCTATTTCTGGCGAAGACCTGGCGCAGCACCCCCAACGCTCGCCCGAGCCGTCCGCTCCCAGCAGCTTTAACGGACGCAGGAAGCCGCGCCGATCCCCCGTCGCAGGGCGTCGCAGCTCGCCCCGGCCAGCCCGATGTCGTGGGTTGACTCCTGTTGCTCTCTTGTGAACCGCGAAGCCATTACCCCTACGGTGCTGCCCACTGGACTCACGTGGGTCCGCCAATGCCCATTGCCTGAGCAAACTCGAGCAGACTGGCGGCCTAATACATACTAGCACTCCGGACGACAGACAGACAGACACTGACTGCCCCACACTGAGCCGGCTGACCAACTGACTAGACTCGCCTCGACTGACCGACTCTCCAACTTTCAACACCTTGTTCAAAAGTGGGCTGTCAGCAGCATAATACGCTGCTCTTCAGCTGAGAGTGACGCAATATAAAACATAATGGAGGTACAGATGATAAAGACAAATGGCGGGTAAAAAACTGTAGACACTGATAAACAATATACACGAAGCCGTTCACGATGGACAAGAAAAAACAAACACTAAAACCTGTTGACAAGACGCACATAACAGGGACGACTGCGACGGCACAGGTGAACAGTGGTGGCGTGACGGCGAAAGAACACTAAACACAAAACGAAGGCACACACACGAGACACTGATGGCGATGATCTCCAGCGCGAATGTCCACTGAGCGTGTACGAGTCCGGGGACCTGCCAAGAGAGGTGGAGGGGGGTGAGAGAGGGAGAGGGAGAGGGGAGAGCAGAGATGACAAGGGCAGGGGAGATAGGGGGAGGAAGGAAGGGTGGAAAGGGGAAGAGGGGTGGAGGAGGGGGGGGATTGGGGGGAAAGGAGAGAGAAGGGAGGGAGGGTGCCCAAAGGAAAAAACACAGGAAGTGGGAGAGATCAAAGTTGATAGGAGGGGTAGACGGAGGGGAGGAAGGAATCATCAGGGAGGGGGAGCTGGCAGAAGCCACCTTGGGAGAGGGTGAGGAGGGTGGAGAGATGGAGACCGGCTGGGACGTGGGAATACAGGTGCAGCAGCGGGCGGGGGTGGGAGAGGATGGGTGAGACAAGCGGGTGAGGAGGATCGAGTTTACGGGAGGTGTAGAGGATCCGTATCTGTTCGAGGAAAAGGAGGAGGTGGGGGAACGGAATTAGGTTGTACAGGATCCGCGTGAGGGAGGGGAGACGGATGCGATATGCGAGGTGGAGAGCACGACGTTCAAGGATCTGAAGGGATTTATAAAAGGTAGGGGGGGGGGGCGGAGATCCAGGCCGGATGGGCGTAACAGAGGATAGGGCGGTTGAGTGATTTATAGGTGTGGAGTATGGTGGAGGGGTCCAGACCTCATGTACGGCCGGAACGGAGCTTGAGGGGATGGAGTTGGGAGCGTGCCACGGCTTGGATTGTCCGGAGATGGGGGATCCAGGAGAGGCGACGGTCGAGGGTGACGCCAAGGTAGTTAAGGGTGGGGGTGAGGGCGACAGGATGGCCATAGATGGTTAGATATAAATCGAGAAGGCGGAAGGAAGGGGTCGTTTTGCCTACAATAATCACCTGGGTTTTGGAGGGATTGACCTTGAGCAACCACTGGTTGTACCAAGCGGTGAACCGGTCAAGATGGGATTGGAGGTGTTGGGAATGCTTTAGGATGGGGGCAAGGGCAAGGATGGTGGTGTCATCGGCAAACTGGAGAAGGTGGATGGGGGGTTACAGCGGCCGCATGTCAGCCATATACAAAAGGTACAGAAGGGGGGGAGGACGGAGCCTTGGGGCACACCAGCGGAGGGGAAAAAAGATGTAGGAAATCCGTGTTATGGATGGTGACGTAGGAAGGACGGTGGGAGAGAAAGGAACCGATCAGACGGACGTAGTTGATGGGAAGGGCGAAGGTTTGGAGCTTGAAGAGGAGACCAGAATGCCATACGCGCTCGTAGGCACGTTTGAGGTCCAGGGAGAGGAAAATTGCAGAGCGACGGGAATTAAGCTGTTCAGAAAGGAGATGAGTGAGGTGAAGGAGAAGGTCATCAGAAGAGAAGGATGGCCGAAAGCCACACTGGTTAATGGGAAGGAGGCGGTGCTGGCGGAGATGCTGCTGAATGCGTTGGGTGAGGATGGATTACAGGATCTTGCTGAAGACCGAGGTAAGGCTGATGGGATGGTAGGAGGAGCCTGGCCAGGTTGGAGAGGAAAGAGACAGGAGCTTCACGAAGGTGGCGGTAGGTGACACGATCGTGACCAGGAGCGGTGTTGCGTTTTGTGCAGAGTGTAGCAATGAGATCCTGTGTAGTGATAGGGGAATTGAGTTCCGTGTGTGCAATGTTGTCCAAGTACTGGAAACCAGGTGCGAGTGGAGGGACAGAGACGTCAGTTCGATCGCAGACATCTGGGAAGAGGGAGTAATCGAACTGGGGATCGTCAGGAATGGTAAAGACATCGGAGAGGTAGGAAGCAAAGTGATTGACCTTACTAATGGCGTCAGGGAAGGGTTGGTTGTCATGAAGAAGAGGATAGTAGGGGGTGGGTTTAGATCCAGTAAGGTGGTGGAAGGCTGACCAGTACTTGGACGAGTTGATAGGAAGGGTGGCGTTTAAGCGCGTGCATGTTTGTCGCCAGTTCCGGCGTTTATTAGCCGCGAGCAAGTTACGGATGTGTCACTGGAGTTGCTGGTGGTGTCGTAGTGTGTCCGGGTCATGTGTGCGAGGGAAGGCACGGTAGATACGGCGCGATTCATGGAGGAGGAGGACGGTCTGTGGGGGTAAGTTATGACGGTGGGGGTGGATGGCGACAGAAGGGACGTGTGGGCCACCATGGCCTCAGACAAGGTCTGCTGGAGAAAGGAGGTGGCATGGGTAATATCGTCAGGATGGTGGTAGGTAAAGGGGTGGCCATCGACCTGGGTGGAGAGGGTATCCCAGTAGGCATTCCAGTCGGCACAGGAATAATCATGGACGTACTTCGGGGGAGGGTCATGACGGGGGTCAGGGTGGGGGCGACGACCGTCTGAAACAGTCAGGAGGACAGTGAGATGGTCGCTACCAATGGGGTCCAGGACATCCACCGTTATGCGGCCAAGGAGGTTGGGGGAGGAGAGGATGACATCGGGAGTGGAGTTGGATTCGGGGCGGGTGTGCTGGGCAATGGGGCCTCCAGGAGGGAAGGATCAGGACGAGAGAGGACGTAATTGTAGGAAGAGGGAGGGGAGGGCAGGAGGAGGAGGAGGAGGAGGAGGCAGAGGGAGCAGGGCCAGGCAGGGAGACATCCATGGTATCCTGGGGGGGGGAGAAGGAGGACGGGGTGGGGCCTTTTTGGGAGTGGAGGAGGTGGTGGTGCCACTAGGGCATTTAACGGCGGCAGAAGGGTGGGTGGTGACATGAGGGACGAGAGCTACAGGTAGGTGGCGGGAAGTGGCAAGTCCCGGCGTGGACGGAGTAGTCGGCGCTGGAGATGGTGATGGTGAAGGCGACAGTGACGGTGACGGCGACGGCGATGGTGGTGCCGGTGACGGCGAAGGCGATAGGGAGAGCTGGGCATGGGCAGTGGCCCGACAGGCCACCACCCTAGCTGGAGCTGCAGTGACAGGCTGGGGGAGTGGGGGGAAAGGATCAGAGGGAGAGGAGCGGGAGGAAGAAGCTGGGGAGGGTGTGACAAAGAGCGAGGGCAAAGGTAGAGTTAGTAGAGGAGGGATGGAAAGAGGAGGGGGTGACTGGGCACACCATGTAGTGGTGGTGGTGGCGACGGAGGGCGAAGTGTACACAATGGCAGTGGTGGTAGTAGTGGCAGTAGTGGTGGGGGCTGGCATGTTGACAGGGACGAAGGAAAACAGCACAGGACGAAAAGGAGAGGAGGAAAAAAAATAAAACCTGGCGCGGACGAAGACGGACGAAGACGAGGACCAGAGTCCCACGCTGCTGGCGCTGGCGCTGGCGACGGCTGGCAGGAACGCCGCAGCTGCCGCTGCTGCCGCGGACGGGGCCGGGGCTGCTGCTGCTGCTGCTGCTGCTGGTGGAGAGCTGGCTGGCTGGACCGCTGCTGCTGGCTGGACCGCTGCTGCTGGCTGGACCGCTGCTGCTCGGGTGGCTGGCTGGCTGGCACCTGAAATCCTAACCCTTCGATTAGTGCTGGAATGGCACAATCGAAGGGCGGTATCCTTTCGGAGTACCGCCGGAGATCTCGCCTCTATACAGCTCATGGCACTCCTTAACCCATTAAGTCCCAAATTAATTTTTTTTAAGTTGAATTTTTTATTCCTTAATTATAATGTACATAGTGTATGAACCACAATAAGTACAAAAATAGCCAAAGAATATTTATACATGCTGATATAATGGCCGTCCTCAAAATAGGACGCTGGGATCTAACAGTATCGTATAGGATGCTAAACTGTATTCAAGTCTTAACTATTTATTTCATGTGAAATGATACAAAACACTTCACACACTGTGTTACACGACATTTAACACAATATGTTTTTGGTTTCCCGTTGCATTTAGCTCTTACACATCTTCTTTGCATGCTTCTTTTGTCAATCATATGACCAATTCCATCAAACCTGATGTCTGGTATCACTCTCAACGAACTTGATGGGTATTCCATTGGACGTCCAATATTCGGTCTTCCAGTGTCCAATTTCAGGTATGCAACAGCACGTCTGAAATCCAGTAAATCCCATGTACTAGTCTGTAGAAGAGACAGGCATTTATGAGGGCCATTTCCAGAATACATGTAAATAGGACCCAGTACCATTTTTTTCCCTGCAATTACCATCGCGTATTTTCCAACTAACCAGTCGTGGTCAACACCTCCCATGTACGCGTTATATGACTTCAAAACGGCAGGTTGTTGTACTTGTGTCTTCGTACTTGCTTGTCTACTGTACCGCGTAGCTGCTCCCAGAGGTCCAACTTTGTCAAAATTTGTACCAATTGTAACACATCTGTTGTCGTGGCCATCGAACAAATAAGACTTCATCATTCCTGTCGAACTGGTAGTCGTAGTTTCCCCGAACTGTCTTTTTCAGTTCGTTGCTGCTCAGTAGTGGACAGTCACCAACTCGATTCTCTCTGACAGTCCCAGTCGCTCGAACACGCAAATTTCTCAAATGAATCAGAAGATCTCTACTAGTGAAGAAATTGTCGAAGAACACACAATGATTCTCGAGTGTTTCAATGCAGTCCAGCATGTTTAGGACTACTCTTGATCCCAATAGTAGGTCATCCCTTGCAGTGTCTTCTGGATTCTTTCCACAGTATAAATCAAATTTGAAACAGTAGTCACTTGCTCCACAAAGAGATCACAACTTATAGTCAAATCTAATAGGCTTGCCCCGGATAAACTGTTTCAGCCCACTTCATCCATAGTATTTGACTATCATTTCGTCAATTGACAAATTTTCCTCAAATATTCCAAATTTTTGAAAAGATTCATTTATCATTTTCAACTGTATTATTTACTAATGGGTAACATACTCATAAATATACTTACATAATACGCTGTAAATTTCAAAGTAACTTTATATCCAAAACAGGGGTCGTTACTTACCTCAGCAACAAAATCCGGTAAAATTACCACGTTCTAAAATGAAAATACATCAGCAGTAGCACAGTTTCATATTCGAACGTGCAGCAATACAAATAACTGAAATGATAACACCAAGTCCCAGTGTCCTACTTCGAGTACACAAAATTTTATAACAATGGAAAACAATGAGTATAACTCCAATTGAGCTAACAATGCAAGAACTTTAAAATACACATTGTTGACTATAAACAATCACAAAAAGATCTTTTTACACATATTTCAAGTATTACTAAATTGTCGATAAAGTAAATACCTGCAATAACGAAAAGTGTACCTTAGTATTCAATAATCAATTAATGGTAGGATTTATTGCTTTTAATTCCCTGTAAGCATACATTTATTATAAAAAGCATCAACAAACGACGTAGAACAGTAATAGTTGCAAATTAATAATTTATTGTGTAGTTATAAATAAATACGTGTTCTGTCCTCAAAATAGGACACTGGTACTTAATGGGTTAAATGCTCGTGAACAGGTAACCTTTCCGCTTTCCCACCAGAGGGAGACACCAAAGCTGCGATTACCACAGCGACGCCACCGCCAGAAACGGAGGGCGACTGCTTCACACTACGCGTTGTGGCGCTCTCTTCAAAACAGCAAATTTTTTAACCACGGCTCAGTAGTCCTCTTTGATAATTTCCAAAACTCGATTATTATATTTAGATAAAATTCTTGTCTGGGATGCCTACTTCATTGTAGTGGTCATCCTAACTTCACCGGGAACACCGTTATTGAGTTAAAAGCCGATTTGTGGAAAAGTGTATCCATAAACCAGTCATAGCAGGAAAAAAATTGACAACATATAATTCAACGACGCCCTCGCAGTCATCATACAAATTAATCACGAGCTCGAACTTGAGATCGGACCAGCCTGTTACAGCTTCTGCACAAGAGCGTATCGAGTGAGCAGAGCAGCGGATGGCAGAAGTTGCCACAGACGGCCGCAGGAGCACCATGGCCACGAAGGAGATGGAGGAGAACCTCCTTTTGGGTCTGGATGGACATCTGAGTGGTCCAGAGTCTTTGACCAAGGGTATGTGTAACGTAACTACAAAAAATGTAATCCATAACTTTAAAGGTGCTTTGATTTAAACTTCATTTTTCAAATTGGAGCTAGGGGGTGGAACATAGCCCGTGGACGGTACATGCTTTTTTGATCAGAATTCGATTGTGACATTCTAAATTTCGTTCTCTATCCGCGTTAAGTGGTCGTTTTGCGATGTCCTCAAAAAGTGTGTTTTCGGTGCACACTTTTGTCTCCATTCCGTGGGCGAAGAAACTGACATTTGTTTGGGTACGTCACCATTCTGTTAGAACTTAATATTTTTCAGTTTTCCTACGTATGTTGACATAAAATATAATGAAAATGACTCATACAAAATCATTTCGTTACAGTCTCTGTACGCCCATCTTTTCAGAGGTGGTTGCGGGACTCAGCTGTTCTCTATAGGATGTCAAATAGAACACCTTTTTAGCCGCCTACTTTCCAAACTTTTTTTTTTGGCTACCAATTTCGGCGATTTACTACGCCATCTTCTGGCGCTGTGGACACATAGCAATGGTACTAGTATGAAATAGATAAACAAAAAAGGGAGGTGGCGCAAATCTTATATAAAGTGGTAATATCTAATAACATAACAATACCAAGCAGTACAGGAAGTTACTTTATGTAACGTCCTGTACTGTTTGGTATTGTTATGTTTTTACATATTACCACTGTATATTACTTGCACCACCCCATTGTTGGTTATCTATTTCATACTGATACCATTGCTGTCTATACATAGGGCCTGAAGATGGCGTCCGTAATTCGACGAAACTGGTAGCCAAGTAAAATAAGTTTGGAAATTAGATTGGCGCCAAAAAATATTTTCGCATTCGAAGAAGGAATTTTGAGATTAAAATTCAGTGAAAAGATCTAGCCGCAACGAAATGTACCTTTGTTTTTTATGGTTTCCACCCCAAACCTTCTAGCATAACCGTGACACCCTTCCTCTATTTCCTGATAGTAAGAAACTAGCTGCTCTTCTTTGAACTTTTCCGACGTCCTCCGCCAGTCCTTTAGCGGAGGACGGACAAGCGTAGTGTAGACAGTCTCTTTGGCAGTAGACTTCCTGCATCTTCTAGTGTTCTGCCAGTAAAAAGCAGTGTTTGTTCGATCCCCCCTCCCCCCACAGAATTATATAGCTGATAGTTCCAATTGTAGTTGTTCGTAATCATAGTTCCTAAGCATTTAATGGAATTGACAATCATTAAATTTGTGCGATTTATCGTGTAACAAAAATTGAGAGGATTTCCTTTAGTACTCTTGTGGATGGCTTCACATTTGCCGTTATTTAGATTTAACTGACACTTTTCGTACAATACAAATATTTTCTCTATATCACTTTGCAATTGATTTGGATCTTCTGATGACTTTAATAGACGATAGATGACAGCATCATCTGTAAACATCTAAGATTGGGGCTCAAATTATACCCAAAATCATTTATCTCAAATAGAAACAGCAGAGGGGCTAAAGCAGTTGCTTGGGGAACGTCAATTACTACGAACTATTCCCTTTATTATTACTGAAAAGACTGTATATATAAGAATAATTGATCGTTTCAGTTAGGCTAATTTGCTGTCACACGTACATTTTGGTTTTAGAACGCTTTGGTAACTTGCAAATGCCATATTCTCTTTGCTGTGTGAGACACATGGACGGATTGAGCCCAAAGTTGCGAACATTAGGCACCTTCCTTGATTTAAGTAAGCTGTTTGCTTGCGAAGATCACAAAATATTACTATAGAAGCCCGACCATTATGAAATAAGAGCATAAGCTCACAACTGTATAGTCTCTTACTTTATGAACAGAGACCAAAAGGCCATTTTCCATAGTAACAAGATCGTCTGCGGGGTGGCATCTCAGTCATGGTTAGGTAGAGAGGAGGAGGGGGGGGGTTGCCTTAATGGTCATTGTTGGGACGACGTTTTCTTCTTTGATAGCGCTACAGCGCTTGGTGAGCCTTGGCTTCTTCAACGATTTTCCTTCACTATTATATAAATGAGAAGCGGTTCCAAAGTATTTCTGTTTGCAGATGGCACTAGGTTGATAGCGAAGGCTATGAGTGCAACATAGGCAATGTATCAAACAGTGCAGTTCAAGACATAAGTTCATGACAAATAAATTGATGCTCAGTTTTTCTAATACACAGGTAAACCGAAACGAACATTCTGAATACTCATAATTGACATATAATTAGTGAGTCTAAACAATCGAAACTGCTAGGTGTTCAGATAGATGGTAAGCCGTCTTGGAAAGCCCCTGTCCAGGATCTTGTTGAAAAACTGAATGCTGCTATATCGAACATTAGAACAATATCTGCAAAATGTCATAGCCCAACATGAAAATTAATCTATGTTGTTTATTTTAATTCGCTTATGATTGTCGGCATTAGATTTTAGTATAATTCTTCACATTCACGAAGGTTATTTTTGTCTCAGAAACGGGCAGTTTGAGCAATATGTGGTTAAGTTCGCGAACCTGTTGTCGGCCACTGTTCAGAAGTCTTGAAATTCTGGCACTGGCCTCTCATTATGTATATTTTCTTTTATACCATTTGCTGTAAGCAATATGAGCTCATTCCCAAGAATTGTCAGCTTTTACTCAGTTAATACCAGGCAGCAATCCAATCTGCATTTGGCTCTAACGTCCTCGATTCTTATGCCGAAAAGCGTACAATATTTTCTGCTGCAATCATTTCCTATAAGCTAAAACAAGAAAGAGAAAATTCTTAGCGATAATCCTCACAGTTGTAAGCTAAAGAATATCCCCATGGACTACTTCTTGTATTTTGTCCGCGATCTACCAGAAAAGAGTAAACTAATTCCTGTGTTGTATTGTTGCTTATGCTAATAACTTATAAGCTTGTCATCTACATAGGATGCATGTAAATTTTATGTATTATTAGTTTTTCTGACATTAATTTCATATACTGATTGGCAGTGTGTTCATAACGTATAGAAAACTGTTCTTTTAATTCTTTTAGGCCAAATGAATCCTTCAGACCTCGCATTTCCTTTAAAGTCAATGAGGTAAGGGATCTGGAGTGTGTTCGTCGGAATTTATCCCGTCTGCAATGCGATTTTCTTTTCAAATGCACCGTCATCAAGTTGTCTTCACCTTGCAGTGTCTCACTGTGGGCAGTGTGCACCCATGTCCACTTAAAACGCGACTTCTGCAAACCATTCTGGATGTTCAAATTTTGTTACTGATCTACTTTTATCTTCATAAATTCAACAATAGCGGGTTTTAAATCGAAAAATCGTTCCAGGCATACCCGTTAACATAACCAACGTATTTTGCAGTAGTATATAAGGTCTCCATCCTTTTCGTTCACTTCCATCGAAAACAGTTGCAACACACAGTGGATAATGCTTGCGACTTCAGAAATTTTACCATTTTCGTTACGTGCTCCATGCTTGAAAATTTAGCACGAAGTGCTTCTTGACGTACAGAACAATGAAACTCGTGTGTCAATCGTTGTTAGTTTTTGCGCTTTGATTGTCAACTGAATATTTACATTCTTTCTGTACGGTGTTTTATTGTCACTTCAAAGAAAACTTGCAGTACCCATCGTTTACGCAACTGCGTAATAGATATTGAGAATTCTCATCCCTCTCTTCTGTGATTCCCATTCACTTTTAAGGGTTTGTGACGATAGATCGCTAGACTGCCTCTTTTTGTCCAAGTAGCTGCTGGGCCCGTAAAGGTCCTTTGTACCACGAGCAAATAGCGAAGGGTAAACAGTGATGACAGCACGATTCTGCTCAACAGAAGAGACTCGTTCCGACCGAAAAATGCCGCACCGCAGTACTAAATAAAACGTTGAGCTGTACCGAATACTTCCGTAAAGACTCGAAGCCAAGAGAAACCGAGCCTCGGTCCGCATGGGGCCAAACACGGGGCTAGTGTAAGGTCTGGCACTCAATGGCCTGTCCTGATACTCGTAGAGGACATGTACGAGGGTTGTTTTTTAAGTAAGGGCCGTTTGCGCATATAGTCCCGTAGCTCGCGCGGACGCCGCAACAAGCCACCGCGCCACTTGCAGGCATCCTCCCCGTTCACACTGATGCAAGTTGCAGCTCTGTAGCTGACGTGTACGCATCGCTGTGCTACTTTGTAATGTTTACGATTATTGAATCGCCCGCCGCGTGTGAGATACGGTCAGTGATACGTTTTTTGACCGCGAGAAGCCTATCAGTTGCAGAAATTCATCGTCAGTTAACAGAAGTTTATGGCTTGAATGCAATGAGTGAAGGTAAAGGACGTCAATGGGTTAGAGAGTTTAAAAATGGCCGTCAAAATGTCCATGACGAAGAACGCTCAGGCCGGCCCTCTGCGATCACTGATGATTTGGTGGCTGCAGTCGAAACAAAGATTCGTGAGGACAGAAGATTCACAATTTCCACAAGTTTCAAGATCGGTTTTGTACAAAATTGTGTCTGAAAACCTAAACTTTAAGAAACTGTGTTCTCGTTGGGTACCCAGACTCCTCACAGAGGACCACAAAGGGAAGAGATTTGCCACTTCATTGGACTTTTTGATTCGTTACAAGGTTCAAAATGGCTCTGAGCACTATGCGACTCAACTGCTGAGGTCATTAGTCCCCTAGAACTTAGAACTAATTAAACCTAACTAACCTAAGGACATCACACACATCCATGCCCGAGGCAGGATTCGAACCTGCGACCGTAGCGGTCACGCGGTTCCAGACTGAAGCGCCTTTAACCGCACGGCCACACCGGCCGGCTCGTTACAAGGAAGAAGGGGATGACATGTTGAGTCAAATTGTCACTGGAGATGAAACATTGGTATCCCATATCACTCCCGAAAGCAAGCGACAATCGATGGAATGGCGACACACAACCTCACCCGACAAGGTCAAAGCCAAACAGACGCTGTCAAAGCGCAAGATTATGACAACTGTGTTCTGGGACCGGCGCGGTGTTCTGCTAGTGGACTTTATGCCACGAGGAACGACAATCAACTCAGATGCCTACTGTGCAACTCTAAAGAAGCTCCGCAGAGCAATTCAAAACTAAAGGCGCGGCATGCTGACAAAAGGAGTTTTGCTCCTGGACGATAACGCTAGGCCTCACACCTCTCAAAAGACTCGGGATTTGATTGATTCTTTTGGCTGGGAAGTTTTGGACCATGCACCATACAGCCTCGACCTTGCTCCTAGCGATTTTCACCTTTTCCGGTACCTGAACCACCATCTTGGCGGGCAGCGCTTCAATGACGGCGATGAAGTGAAAGCGGCCGTGAACTCTTGGCTGTCGAAGCAGGCGGCCGAATTCTTTGAAGAGGGAATTAAAAACTTACTTGTACGGTATGACAAGTGCTTAAATAAACAAGGCAACTATGTAGAAAAATAGGTAAAAGTGTGTAGAATCAGACAATAAAAGTTTTTTTACAAAAGTATTTGTATCTTTTTTTAAAAATAAAAACGGCCCTTACTTAAAAAAAAAAACCTTGTAGGCTTTTAAAATCGTGTCAGAACTGGCCTAGAACATAACGGAACAAGATTGAATTCAGCTGCTTTTTTCGAGAGAAAGCAGTGCCCAACTTATCACAACTTTCACTGCACTCTGTCGCTTAGGGCCGTCAGTGCAGCATTAGAGCTGACACCAGTTTCGCTACGTTTGGTAGGAAAGTTGCGTCGCCAAGCGTAACGCGGGAATATTATTCCAAGTGCGCTGGATAGGAGGTGCGCTTTCACGCCGATCGCTCGCCGCAGCATATAAATAGACATTAGCGCAGTCGGCTACCGGCCGGAGCTGCCGATTAGTCGGTGAACCAGTTTATAAGCAAAAGAGCCGCCAGCGCCGTAGCAGCCGACGGCGTTCGCCTTCAGATGCCTCCTGCGAATGGAAAGGATGTCTCCACCGGTCACGGCGCTTCCCCTCAAAAACACTACGCTCATTTTTCGCTAGTTGCCTTCGAACTAGGCGACATGGCTTAGAACCTGCAAATACTTCCCTCAAAAGATGTTATTTTTAGAGCTCCGTGCACCAGTCTGTGAAAACGGAACCCTTACTGAATCACTACGTTGTCCGCCTGTCTGTCTATCCGACTGTTCAAAACCCTTTTTCTCAAGAACGGGTAGGTGAGTCAAGTTGAAATTAATGTCACATCTGCCGGCCGAAGTGGCCGTGCGGTTAAAGGCGCTGCAGTCTGGAACCGTAAGACCGCTACGGTCGCAGGTTCGAATCCTGCCTCGGGCATGGATGTTTGTGATGTCCTTAGGTTAGTTAGGTTTAACTAGTTCTAAGTTCTAGGGGACTAATGACCACAGCAGTTGAGTCCCATAGTGCTCAGAGCCATTTAGCCAATGTCACATCAGCCGCTCAGTGTAGCCGCGGGGTCTCAGGCACTCTGACACGGTTCGCGCGGCTCCTCCCGTCGGAGGTTCAAATCCTCCCTCGGGCATCGGTGTGTGTGCTGTCCTTAGCGCAAGTTAGTTTAAGTTAGATTAAGTAGTGTAAGCCTAGGGACCGATGACCTCAGCAGTTTGGTCCCATAGGAACTTACCACCACCACCACCAATGTCACATGATGATGATGATGATGATGATGTTTTGGTTTGTGTGGCGCTCAACTGCGGGGTCGTCAGCGTCCATACAAAGTCGCAATTTTTTACACAGTCTAATTTTTGTACACAGTCCACTCTAACCACTGTCACGAATTATGATGGTGACGATGAAATAATGAGGACAACACAAAGACCCAGTCCCCAGGCAGAGAAAGTCCCCAACCCAGCCGGGAATCGAACCCGGGACCCCGTGATCCAGAGGCAGCAACGCTAGCCACTAGACCACGACCTGTGGACGAATGTCACATGGTGAGGTCCATGATCCCTTGGCGGTGTAAAGTATTGAAGCTTCATGTCAGTACAATCAAAAGATACAGCCATTTATGTCACGTATTTTAAAGCTCGGAAACTCACTCATCAAAACTTATACAATACTTCCCGTTAACCTAGAATTATAAAATTTGGCTAGAAACATGGTTTCACAGTACAAGTAAATTAAAAATCAGAAAATTGTTAATTTTTAATTGTATCATACGAAAAAATATTTCTTTTTCATTTGTTATCCGATGTCAAACTTGATATTATCAGCAGTTCTGCATTCAGGCTGACCGGGTCGTAATCCTAAAAGTCAGACATCTGCGAGGAATGACTTTATTCCTCATATGACGCATTTCGGAATATATGTTTCACATGCAACTTGAAACGCCGTATTCACGTGCAGTTATTGCTCCTACAAATACACCGAAGCGACAATGAAAATGGTATAGTCTTGCGTATTCAAATACAGAGAGATATATAAACAGGCACAATACGTCGCTGCTGTCGGCAACGCCTACGTAAGGCAACAAGTGTCTGGCACAGTTGTTAGATCGATAACTGGTACTACAATGGCGGGTTGTCAAGATTCACGTGAGTTTGAACGTAGTGTTATAGTCGGCGCACGAGCGATGGAACACAGCATTTACGAGGTAGCTGTGAAGTGGGGATTTTCCCACACCTACATTTCGTGAGTATACCGTGAATTTCAGGATTCCGGCAAAACATCAAATCTCAGACATCGCTGGGGCCGGAAGAAGATCGTGCAAGAATGGGACCAAAGGCGACTGAAGAGAATCGTTGAACGTGACAGAAGTGCAACTCTTGCGCAAATTGCTGCAGATTTCAGTGCTCGGCCATCAACAAGTGTCAGCGTGCGAACCATTCAACGAAACATCATCGATAAACGCTTTGTGAGCCGAAAGCTCACTCGTGTATCCTTGATGACTGCACGACATAAAGCTTTAGGCCTCGCCTGGACCCGTCACACCGACATCGGACTATTGATGACTGGAAACACGTTGGCTGGTCGGACAAGTCTGCTTTCAAATTATATCGAGCGGATCGACGCGTACGGGTATGGAGACAGTCTCATGAATTTATAGACCCTGAATGTCAGCAGCGGACTGTTCAACCTGGTGGAGGCTCTATAATGATGTGGGTCGTGCGCAGGTGTAGTGATATGGGACCCCTAATACGTCTAGATACGTCTCTGACAGGTGACACGTTCGTAAGCATCCTGTCTGATTACCTACATTCCAACGGACTTGGGCAATTCCAGCATGACAATGTGGCATCCCACACGTCCAGAATTGCTACAGAATGGCTTCAGGAATACTCGTCTGAGTTTAAACATTTCGGCTGGCCGCCAAACTCCCCAAACATGAACATATTTGAGCATATCTGGGATGCCTTGAAACGTGCAGTTCAGCCCTGCAGGATTAATGGTATCATTTCCCTCCAGCACTACTTCAGACATTTGTCGAGTCCATGCCACATCGTGTTGTGGCACTTCTGCGTGCTCGCCGGGGCCCTACACGATGTTAGGCAGTTGTATCCGATTCTTTGGATCTTCAGTGTACGTTATGGATAAATTAAGCAACAAAGTCATTCCTTGCGTGACGTTTGACGTTCACCATTACGACCCTGTCAGCCTGAATGGAGAACTGATGAATATTATAATAATGATAGCCTGCCTCCTGCATGACTTCGTGTCACAATTACATAGTTGAAATTAAAACATTCTCCAAAATCTTGGTTTCCCTGGGACCGATACTTTGCCAGTATCAATGTCGATAAAAGACAAAAATGGTCGCCATTCTCGGTACCCGGTATGGATGAACTGTCCATATATCTAGTTAAGTTTGTACGGAGCCCTACTCGTACCTTGTCAGTTTTTTCTAATGCCTATCTACATCTACATAAATGCTGCTCATTAAAGTTGCAACACTATGAAGGCGACATGCAAAAAAAGGAGCAAAACCTCTGATCGACATGAATTGTACCACATGCTTGGATACACAAATGATTGGCATTTCAGTGCAATCACAGAAATTAGAGAGCGATGACGCCACCTACATTCTGTATGTAAGGAAAGTTTATACAGAGTTTCTCATTCGAAGCGCATTCGAATCTTCCATGTGGCATCCGCCCAGACCAAACGCAATGAACAGTACCGAACAAAATGAAAAAAAAAAGGTAAGGCGACGGTCCGCGATAAGCGGGAAATCCGGGTTCGAGTCCCGGTCCGGCACAGATTTTCGCTGTGGTCATTCCATTCTACAGCTGATTGGTTGTCCTTATTCGCAACTGCGAATTCATTTGATGAGAAACTGGTGTGGTTTTACATGAAGGGCTTATTTCAATAGTGGTACAAGTCCATTTTTGTTCGTTCTGAGATAGAGAGTCATATAGTTAAAAGAGCGCTGAAAAATCCGCACTTGAGATACCAGAAATACTCAAACATATGGTTTCTTGCTAGTGATGAACCTTTCTTTCTGTTTGTTTGGACCATTAATTTCAGAAGCAATATACACAGAAAAGTGGAGGTAATGGACTTGTACCACTATTTAAATAAGCCCTTCATATGATGTTTGTTTGTGTCACCTGGTTTACAATTTTTTCTTTAAAAAACAAGGACGAAACGTACTTTTGGAACGAACATCGTTTATGACCCTTCTTTGGTTTGTTTTGCTAAACATGCATTCGTAATTCATACGATACTAAACGGACGCACATTTGAAAGAACGATGACTCGAATCTCTTATCGAAAAAATCTAATTAGATTTTTCGAGGTGGTTATATTGAAAAAGACACGCCAAAATATCTTCCACAATCCAATGCGAACTTTCTCTCCATCTCTAGTGACCTGATTGTCGGTGGGAAGTTAAGCATTAATTTCCTTCTTCATACCAAACGCTGGAAAGAAATGTATTTTGTAGCTACGTTTTTGATTTGGAGCTTACTCTATGATAACTGAAACAGATCTAACCACTGACAAAAAAATCCTAAGAAATTTTAGTCTCACGTTAAGTGGGTAAGGGCATCGATCAGTGACTGTACCAAGAACAGAGATGACACAGTCCCGAAATACAGAGCTTGTAACAAGACCAGGATCAGTAACTATGTACTTGAACAACTGTGACACTGAGTCCTTGAAAGGCAAAGTTCGACAGGATACTGTATGTCTTAACTCGATCTCATTGTTAAGGTGTGGGGGGGCACAGTTTTACACTCCGCATACCTGCGACACACCCTTAACAATCAGGTGGAATTAAGACACTGGAATATACTGTCGAACTTTGATTGCCTTTCAAGGACACAAGTGTCATAGTTGTTCGACTACTTGGTTATTGATCCTGTGCTTGTTGTTCTACGCTCTTGCGTCTGGTCCATTTTGGTCTTAAAGATTTTTGTGCTAAACTATTTTATAGTTAAAATGTCATGTAAATTGGGCCTCCCGTTGGGTAGACCGTTCGCCGGATGCAAGTCTTTCGATTTGACGCCACTTCGTCGACTTGCGCGTTGATGGGGATGAAACGAGGATGATTAAGACAACTCAACACCCAGTCCCTGAGCGGAGAAAATCCCGGGTCCTTAGGATTGACATTCTGTCGCGCTGACACAGCCCTCTGACCGAACACGCGGAGCTACCGTGCCGGCTGAACCACTCAGCTACCGTGGGCGGACATTTTATGGTTTATATAGTTGAGCTGTGTAACAGGGTCCCAATCATTCCCTCGGTATTTAGATACGCCCGAAAATGTTTATAGCTTTCTCTGCTATGTGTGTGGTGGTGCTAGTGTAGGGTGACCAAATTATTTTCGGTTAAAACCGGAACACATTCACCCGGGTGCCAATGGACACCTCATTCCACATGTACCCAGGTTTCTTAATTTTAAATTTTAATGTTTTGTTGATACATTTTGCTAACCCGATTATTATAACTAATAAGAGGATACAAAAGATTGATATAATCTAGATTATCTGTATAATTAATGATATTTAATAAACGTATACAGTTATAAAGAAATGTATTACGATTTTACAAAATTTTACAGCCATTCTACTTTTAATCAATTAATATTAACATCAGCTTTAATATTACTGAGCACTTGTAGATGGAATTGACTGTCCTTGGAGAAAATGGTATTTTTCACTGCCTCCAGCCTTCTTGATCATGTCTTTCTTCTTTGAGACAGAGTGATAAAACTCGGCACAATCCATTTTGTAGTTGTACAGGATCTGCAGGATTGCTTCAAGAGAGTCCACCTCCATTCTGTTTCTTTCATCAGTCCACTGGATATTCATGAACGAAAATATTCTTTCCACATTGGCATTATGGGCTGGGATTGCAAATAAATACCTCGCAATGATTACCAACTCAGAGTAATGCTGAAGACAGTCACAGATTTTAAAAAACTCACCCACTTCTCATGACATTCCAATGTTGTCTCCACAAAATGCCACACATTTATTTTTCTCAAGATCAAACATTTCGATAGTATTCACACAAAATCTTGAAATTTCGTCAGATGTTTCATTAGGTAGGGAACTCACCTTCAAAAATTTGGTCTGAATTCCCTGATTAATATCGAAAAACTGAACAACAAACAGAAATATTTTAGTGGCCTTATGATTGCTGGCATCAGTGGTTATCCCGTAGAAAGAAGACTTTTTGATGTATTCAAGGCTTTCCTTTACACTCTGGGGAGCAATAACTCCTTTCACTAAGGATGACACTTTAGTTCTTGCTGAACTAAACTTTTTTGCAATGGAAGAATCATCAAACATAATGCTGTTAAGCTTATTAGTACAATCGCTAGATCTATAAGTTTGGTGATGTTTTACCGTATGGTATGCTAGTGTAAGCTCAGCTGCTCGAACTTTCGTCTCTTCTCTTGACTGATCTTTCACAAAATAATTTTGTAGAGTTTTACTGCAGCTCGGTGCACTGTATCTGTTAATGTATTTCTTTGACCTGATGTGATCAACTATGTCGGAACGTTCACCATGACTTATACTAATAAAACAGTTACATACGGAACACTCTGCTTCGTAATAAAAACGACCTTTCTTAATGAAATTCCATTCCTTGGAATAACAGTCACTGAACATGCAGGCACGTTTCGGCATTGCGTTTCACAGTACTGCAGCAATAATACCACTAATATGAGAAAAAACTATTGCAGTTTGTCTGACAAAACATCAACTACTACAATGTTCTGACAATGAGTGTGTGAGTCTACTTGTTGGCCAAAGTACCGCTCAAAGTAAATTATTGCCTGAGTGTATCAATACTGATACTGTGATTACTAGTATGGTACAATGGATGTTTTAGACAAATAAGCTAAAATATATTAATTTCTTGTGTTGTATTTCCTTTAATATAGCGAAACCCCAAAATTTGAGAAAGTTTCACGAAATGTATTTAAAAACTGAATTCCGGGACTTTTGAGCGTCCCGAAACAAATTTTCGGGACACTGGAACACAGGGGTGAAAACCGGGACAATCCCGGTTTTCTGGGACGTTTGGTCACCCTATGCTAGTGACCTCTGTTACAAACATGAGCACATTGACTTACAGCGTGGGCCTGCACGGCGAGGCGGATGGAGATTTACAGTCCGTCGCATTCCAATGTGAGGTAATTGTTCTTAACCATGGGTTTTCAGTGTTGATAGCTTTGGCTTTCCACCTTTTCTTCTTTTCTTATTTTGCTGTTTTCATTGTGGGTAAACGTGCTTTTAGCATGTCAGTTTTTCAACTGGTTAGTTTGAACTATGACGCCCTACTTGTTGAAGGTAACAGTATTTTATTTTGAGACAACTGAGCCCCCTCCTTCCTGTTTCAGGGCTTAAATGTTTTACTGACATTTTTCATATTGGTTGTCATGGGCATAGATTACTAGGATAGGTATCTGTTCTCGTTCTTTTTTTTTTTTTAATCATAATGTCGATTGTATGTTTCCTATCTTGTATATGTGCATCTGAAGCTGTGATTTGAGATCACGAAACCGGGCGTGTTCCTTTAAAAGTTCATATGCACCTGAAAACGCTTTACTCCAGAAACAGCGAACAGGTTGTAAAACTTGTAGCTAAAAGGCCTGATGCAAACCGCAATGTTGCGGAATGTGGCCTAAATGCTGCCACAGTGCAGCATATAGCGTCGTGGTCACGAGCGAAGGCGTGGCTCATTGGTTGATTGTATGAGGGCTGTTCAATAAAGAATTATCATAATTTTTTTATGGTTATAATTTTTCGCGCTAAAATTTAATCTTATGACATTCTGTTAGCTTAATGTTCAACAAACACTTCATAGTAGTTTCATTGTGGGGACTCATGGTTCCCGCCTGTGAGAGGCAAGCAAGGTCAGACATGTTCAGTATTGGTTACCGCTGGAATGGAGGGAACACGCGAGGAACAATATGCGGCTTTGAAATTCTGCTTTCGTCTCAACAAATCTTTAGTTGAGGCCTATGCAGTGTTACAGGAGGCCTATGGGAAGTCTTTTCTTCCCTACTGCATAGCTCGAAGGTGGTCTAAAATGTTGAAAGAGGGGAGACAATCAATTTCAAAGGGAGGTGGACCCGGTGCTCCAGTTACTGCTCTTACGGAAGAAAAAAATCAACACTACTGCTGTCATTGTGAGAGGGGATAGACTAATTACCTTATGATCACTTTCTGAAGTACTGAACATTTCATTGGGTGCCATACACACGTTGATGACAGAAAAATTACACATGACACGCGTTTGTGCGGTATGGGTTCCAAGGCTGTTGATTCCCGAACAAAAGGACATTCGCGTGCATGTCTGCATGCAGTTAAAGTTGATGTTAGAGGAAGATCCGGAGTTTCTTTCAAACGTAATGAAACTTGGCTACATTCATTTTGATCCTGAGAGCAAACACCAAAGCTCAGTGTGCAAATCTCCTTCATCACCAACCCCAAAAAAGCAAAAGTGGTTGCTTCTGCTGGGAAAGTTATGGTCATCTCATTCTGTGATATTCATGGAATGGTTTATCAGCACGTTGTACCTGCACACACATCAGTAACTGGTCTATACTACAGGGATGTCCTGAAAACATTGCAAGTAAATATTAGGCACAGAAGACCACATTTCCGTGAGCAGGCTGGATGCTGCGCCATGATAATGCGCAGCCGCATATTGCCAGTGTTGTTGCTGAATATCTTGCAAAAATCAACGTGAAGAGCATCCCTCATCCCCCCCCCCCCCTCCTATAGTCCGGATTTAGCTACATGTGACTTCTGTCTATTCTCTAAAGTGAAGAAACGCCCTCGTGGGAGGCATTATCAATCATCAGAAGCAGTGGTGAAAGCTGCGGAGGCGATTTTGAAGGACCCGTCAAAAAATTGTTTCCAGCATGTATTTGAAGACTGGCAGAAACGCAGCGACAAGTGTATCGCATTTGTGGGAGACTACGAAGGGCCATCAAAATTATGAGGACGAGTAAAGGTATGTTGTCAAAAATATTATAGTCATTCTTTATTGAACAACCCTCGTTGCATGGCCTTATACGGTAGCTTTTCCTTCCCTGACCTCTGATTGGCCAGAACTAGGGGACAGAGATTTCACTACAGGATGACATCGAGCGGTTGTGCAGTTCGTGGCCTGAGATGAAGTGTTTTGACTGCTCGGTTGGTTATTACTGATCCAGTATTATTAAAGTTTACTTGAATTACAGTCAACGAATTGTGCGGTGGCCATAACCGAGAGCATTCCTGAGTCAAGTGCCACTGTTCACGGCTTGAGTAGAAACGATTACTGCTCAGAATGTTTAATTTTGATAGGTTGTGATTCAACATTAAAATCGGTTCTTTAAATTCGTGACTTATATTCCGATTAGGTCAAACGGAGCAGTCATTTATGTGCGTATAGCAGGAGGTAATGGTGAGTGTATCAGTAATTGCGGAAAGAGTTGCGCCAAGAATTGTAACAGTGGAATAAATTTTTGACATTCCATGAAAAGTACGTAAATAGTAGTATAAGGTTGACCTGCACTTTTCTGTTAACAGTTTCACCCAGCTAAATCATCACTGGAACAACGATCGCACGTGACATTTAAAGAGAGGTACTCAACTTCAGTGGACGCAACTTCGGCGACGTGTGCGTGATTGTACGTGTCTACCTTCAACCATCACGTGTACCGTTAGGTTGTTACAACCAGCCTAACTCACTTGTCTCCATAAAAATAATCAGAAGTGTTGCAAGATCATATAAACGATACGCTCAGTAAACGTCCCTAGAAACCATGTTGTGTCTTCTTCCTTCTTTCAGATACTAAAAAATGCTCAGACTTCTGTGAGAATATGAAAGTCAGTTTGTAACCTAGTATATTACCCGAAAATGAGCACCATTTGTTAGAAACGTGTACCAATAAATTTAATTCACTAATAACACAAAATTCTGAAATTTAGCGACAAATGCACTAATGTTTTAGAAAATTGCAAACCAAGAAGGATTTGTTCGACTCCAATGCAGCACAAACTATCTGCATTGCAACATAAAATTATTATAGAATTATGCAAGGGAACCCTGGGCATTTTCCTGCATTACTTAGTGTTCTGTGAAACTGTAGGGACGTAAAGTGAAATGATAAGTATGTAAGACAGTAGCAGAACCTCTTACGACATCAAGACAAGAGTGTCATATTCGTTCGATCAGGTTATATTCGTTCGATAAGGGTTGCTCACTGAAATGGGTCATCTAACAAGTTGAATCAATGGTCTTAAATGATTCATTCGTTCACTTCCATGAAGGGAAGTTCACAGAAGCAGAGCTGCAACAGTTGGGGCTTTTGTGTTCCGGCAGTGGCAGGAACTCAGTGGGAACTCCAGTTTACTTTCAGCTGGCCGTTTCGTACTGAATCCAAACACTCGACTTCTCGGAACTGATCAGCTGCTGGCACGTGTTATTAGAGGGCCAAGAGGAACCCGCTTGTGTGTTGTGCAGACGCATTACCTGTGAATTAAAATGATGTGGAATCGATTCGTTTAGGTCTTAACCAGCTAGTTTTAGGTGACGTGTTATATTATTTAGAAACTTCAACACGCTAAATGTGTGACAATATTACACCGTTTTAAATTACGGTGAACATTATGTGCGTCGAAGCATCTCCGAACCACGTAATGTACTTCTACACTACAGTGGTCACCATACGATCTCTGGTTATTTGTGGTGCCACTACGAACCCTTTGCTTTCCTGCTCCTTTCAGGACTTGTCTGTTGGAAAAGCGGTTATCGAAAAGCTTCCGTATGAGCTCGAATTTCTCAAGTTTCAGATACCAAAGACCAGAAGATCAAAATCAGTTGTAAAATAACTTAGAAATGCGTTGTATGGTGCGAAAAGTGGCAATGGTCTCTCAATAAGGAAAAATGTGAGGTCATCCACTTGAATACAAAAAGCAATCCATTAAATTTCTGTTACACGATAAATCACACAAATGTAAACATTGCGAACTCGACTAAACATCTAGGAATTACAATCAGGAGCAACTTAAATTAGAACCACCACATGGATAATGTTGTGGGGAAGGCAAACCAAAGACTACCTTTTGTTGGCACAACGCTCAGAACATGCAACTAGTCTACTAAAGAGGTTGCCTACACAACACTTGTTAGCCCTCTGTAGAGAATTGCTGTGTAGCGACAGAGTACGTACAACGAAACGGTAGCTCATTTTGTACTATCGCCAAATAGGAGAGAGAGTGTGTCACGGATATGATGAGAGGGTTGCGATGCCACTAATTGAAACAAATTGCGTTTTTCGTTGCAGCGAGATCATTTCACGACATTTCAAACAACTTTCTGCTTGAATTTGAAAACATTTTACTGATGGCCACACACAAAATAAAAAACCATAAATCTGCCTTTTCGGACCTATGTTTGCGCTAAGTTTCCCTTCATTTTTATCACATGCCCAGCTGTAATTGTCACACCACTGCAAAGATAAGTGATATGCTATCTGTAACGTAGATGAACAGCTCAATCGCTGAAACTGAATAAGTCTGTAATGTCTCCAAGATCCCTCGAACCAAAAATTGTGCCCAGCGATTGGAAGAATCCACAGGTCACACCCATCTACAAGATGAGTTGCCGTCCATTATCGTAGACATTAATCTGTAGTGTAAGATTTGAAATCCACAAAGAAGGGGATCCGATTCGTCCTATTGTGAGTAACATTGCTGCTCCGACCTGTCGTGTAGCAAAACACCTTTCTACTCTGTTGAGCCCACTAGATTGTCGGTTTGAGCATCACATTAAGAGGATTTCTTACGTCGATTAGAGGGAATGCATTCGAATGACTCTGATGTTCTAGTAAGTTCTGATGTGGTCTCCCTCTCTTGTGTTCCTCTGTCTGATTCGTTACAGTTAACTGAACTTAGGTTTTATGTTGAATTAACTAACCTATTTCGACGCGTGTTGACTTCCACTTACTTTTTATTCAGTCATCAGTGCTATGACCGAGGGACCTATTATTGCACATTTCTTTATGGAAGACGTCAAAGAGTGTGCGATGGAGTCGGCGACTTTGAAACTTGCGTGTTTTTTCAGATATTTAGGCGATACTTTTGTTGTTTGGCCTCATGGCGGCGAGAATTTGGTCGACTTCTTAGGACACCTGAGTTCGATCCATATGAATATTCACGATGGAGAGGGAAAAGGAAGGCTGCCTTTCCTTCTTTGACATGTTGGTCAGGAGGGAGGTTCATGGTACACTGGGGCACGCTGTTTATAGGAACTGACTTGTATCTGCAGGCTGATAGTTATCACCGTCTGGCTCAGCGAGAAGGAGTACTTCATACCTTGCTTAACAGGGCCAACGTCATTTCAGACACTTAGAGTATGTTGGGTGATTTATCTCGATCATCTTTCGCGTTGCGCTATCGACCAACCGTGCACCAACGAGTGATGACAATACCGAGTTGACACGAAGGTCTACGACTTTCTTCCTTACACAGGGAGCATTTCCAGCACGATTGGTCGTATTTTGTGGAAATGTGGTGTCAAATGTGTTTTCCGACCTCCATCTAAGATTAGGTTCCTTTTAGGTTCCGTTAATGAGAATATTGGTTTCCGTAAGGCAGGTGTCATATATTGGTCAGGCTAGCAGGACCGAGGAGGATTGGTGCATCGAGCATAAGCGTCGCACACGCTTGCAAAAAATGGCTCTGACCACTATGGGACTTAACATCTATGGTCATCAGTCCCCTAGAACTTAGAACTACTTAAACCTAAATAACCTAAGGACAGCACACAACACCCAGCCATCACGAGCAGAGAAAATCCCTGACCCCGCCGGGAATCGAACCCGGGCGTGGGAAGCGAGAACGCTACCGCACGACCACGAGATGCACACGCTTGCAACAGCCGAACACAGTGACTTTTCAGAGCTTAGTTTTGGCACCGGTCATTGAACGAAATACAACAACACGGAGGGTTTTGCATGCTCTTCGAGCCTTTGAGGTAGTGTTATTAAGTAAGGAGCTGAAAACCATCAAGTTGGCTCTGAGCACTATGGGACTTAACATCTCTGGTCATCAGTCCCCTAGAACTTAGAACTACTTAAACCTGACTAACCTAAGGACATCACACACATCCATGCCCGAGGCAGGATTCGAACTTGCGACCGTAGCAGTCGCGCGGTTCCGGACTGAGCGCCTGAACCGCTAGACCACCGCGGCCGGCAACCATCAAGTAACCTTGTAAAGAGAGATGGAGGTTTTTGCTTAAATTCTGCGTGGAATCCAGTTTTTCCCTTGTCAAGAAACAGAGGGATAGAGTTAAAGCTACATATCGGTTGTTTAGTAATTTTGACCATCGTTAACTTATAGTGTCGGTCATCTTTGGTTGTGTAGTGAGCGTGTTTAAAGTGTGTGTGTGGATGTGTGTGTGTTTGCGTGTGTTATCTTTACGGAATTGCTCTCCAAACTCAGGTATTAAATTCAGTTGCCCACCGCTTACTTTCTCGACTTTTACGATGAAAATGTCAGGGAGGTCACCTGTCAACATATCGGCTGCTGTCAAAAACGTCCCCCGGATGTATTCCCGTAACTTAGTTGAGCAAATCCCTGACTGGTCTAACTGGTCCCTAATTTGTCACACATAGAGCCTGTCTTGGATGCAGATGAGAAGTTGATTTCCCTACTAGCCCTCAACCAGCCTTCATGAACTGACACAAAATATGCTTCAGAATTGACAAGAGATTTCTCAAGATGGTTTCAAAAGCTGTTAGCTTCTGAGGCAAATGTGTATTCGTTCCCGCGGGGCTCAGAACTTATGATAATGTCGATCATGGACATCAGCTCCGAATGGAATGAAAGTTAAATCTCTTCATACTCATGTGATGAACATCTGCGCATACAGAGTGTCCCGCAAAGGGGTTTACATTCTTTGAAGTTTAACAACTGAAGGGGCATTAATGATAGCCTGATCCAATTTTAATTATACGTTCCTCTCACGACTCGTGTGTGCAGCCATAAATTTTTCTCAGTTGTTTATTTTCGTTGCCAGCAAATTCACAAAAGTAACTAAATGGCTGGGAACCTGGAGCAAAGAAAGTGGATTTTAAAGCGTTATTGGAACTGTAGAAACATTAAAGAAGTGCAGAGACGGTCGCGGTAAAATTTAATACTGCGCCACCGTCACGTGCTAACAGTAACGAAGTTATGCGATGGATTTGAGAGCGAAGGTAGTATGCGTGATCAGAAAAAGGGACGATATATCAGGAAGAAATCTGTGGCGGACGAAGGAGAGGTGGAAACTGTGGTACTCGAAAGATACCAAAAGAACTCCATACAGTAAGCTGCGTAACAATGGTACAAGCTTCCACAAGATACCAAAAGAAATCCATACGGTAAGCTGCGTGTGAATCAGGTGTAAGCAACCCAAGTGTCCACAGCATTTTTAAACAAGATAGATGGAAACCCTACTTACCCAGATTGCTTCAGGACCTGAATAAGGACGAACCGGGAAAGACGCCACGAATTTTATGAATGGATTTGCGAAAATTTACAGTTGACTGATTTCATTGTTTGGTCTGATGAGGCGACATTTAAACTGAACGGAATCATCAACCGCCATAGCTCTGTATAGTGTCTAAGAGATAATCCCCATTTTACGGAAGAAAAGGCTGTTAATCTTCCTGAGTTATCAGTGTGGTATGTCTGTCAGAGGAATTGTAGGACGATTCATTTTTAAAGGCACAGTGAAAAGCGTGAAGTAGCATAGCAGGTTGCAGGAATAAATTGTACCAACTGCTCAGTGATACAGTTTTTAAAAAAAAAACGAGATGGACTCGATCATATTACCATCGTGGCGCGCGGCAATTCCTGGATGAAAGTTTATTGAGAGCGGGTTAGGGTGACGAGGAAGTGTTGGGTTTCCATCCAGATCTCACGATCTAACGCCATGAGACATGTTTCCTTAGAGGAATTCTAAGGAACCCGGCCACAGTGCAAAGCCACGTACACTGGATGACATGAGAGAGGTGCTTGTGATAGCCTGCCATTCCAATGACAATCGTTAACACATGATTGTCGTTGTGCTCCGCAGCGTTGCAATCATTGTATTGCTGCTGATGGACTGCATTTTGAACATCCTCAACAGTAAAACACCATCAGTAATGTCGTAACCATGTGTGTGACTTAAAAATTCACAGTCTTTGTTATTTTTGTTAGTTATCAAAGTTCAAGCAGACTAAAATCCTTCGTGGGACAACAGGTGTTTTGATATCTGTAAGATCTATGCTTCGTCGTAAAACTATTTCCATTTACGGCGTTATGCCAACGGCCTTGCTGCTTTGGTAACACCGGTTCCCGTCAGATCACCGAAGGTAAGTAGTGACAGACTTGGCTAGCACTTGGATGGGTGACCGTCCGGGTCTACCGAGTGCTGTTGGCAAACTGGATGAACTCAGCTCTCATGAGAACAATTGAGGAGCTACTTGACTGAGAAGTGGCGGCTCCAGTCACGAAAACTGGCAACGGTCGGGAGAGCGGTGTACTGACCATATACACTTCAATATCTACATCTACATGATTACTCTGCAATTCACACTTAAGTGCTCGGCAGAGGGTTCATCGAACCACAATCATACTATCTCCCTACCATTCCACTCCCTAACAGCGCGCGGGAAAAAGGAACACCTAAACCTTTCTGTTCGAGCTCTGATTTCTCTTATTTTGATCATTCCTACCTATGTAGGCTGGGCTCAACAAAATATTTTCGCATTCGGAAGAGAAAGTTGGTGACTGAAATTTCGTAAATAGATCTCGCCGCGACGAAAAACGTCTTTGCTTTAATGACTTCCATCCCAACTCGCGTATCATATCTGCTACACTCTCTCACCTATTACGTGATAATACAAAACGAGCTGCCCTTCGGTGCACCCTTCCGGTGTCCTCCGTCAATCCCACCTGGTAAGGATCCCACACCGCGCAGCAATATTCTAACAGAGGACGAATGAGTGTAGTGTAAGCTGTCTCTTTAGTGGACTTGTTGCATCTTCTAAGTGTCCCGCCAATGAAACGCAACCTTTGGCTCGCCTTCCCCACAATATTATCTATGTGGTCTTTCCAACTGAAGTTGTTCGTAATTTTAACACCCAGGTACTTAGTTGAATTGACAACCTTGAGAATTGTACTATTTATCGAGTAATCGAATTCCAACGGATTTCATTTGGAACTCATATGGATCACCTCACATTTTCGTTATTTAGCTTTAACTGCCACCTGCCGCACCATACAACAATCTTTTCTAAATCGCTTTGCAACTGATAATGGTCTTCGGATGACCTTACTAGACGGTAAATTACAGCATCATCTGCGAACAACGTAAGAGAACTGCTCAGATTGTCACCCAGGTCATTTATATAGATCAGGAACAGCAGAGGTCCCAGAACGCTTCCCTGGGGAACACCTGATATCACTTCAGTTTTACTCGATGATTTGCTGTCTGTTACTACGAACTGCGACCTTCCTGACAGGAAATCACGAATCCAGTCGCACAACTGAGACGATACCCCATAGGCCCGCAGCTTGATTAGACGTCGCTTGTGAGGAACGGTGTCAAAAGCTTTCCGGAAATCTAGAAATACGGAATCAACTTGAGATCCCCTGTCGATAGCGACCATTACTTCGTGCGAATAAAGAGCTAGCTGCGTTGCACAAGAACGGTGTTTTCTGAAACCATGCTGATTGCGTATCAATAGATCGTTCCCTTCGAGGTGATTCATAATGTTTGAATACAGTGTATGCTCCAAATCCCTATTGCAAACCGACGCCAATGATATAGGTCTGTAGTTCGATGGATTACTCCTACCTCCCTTCTTAAACACTGGTGCGACCTGCGCAATTTTCGAATCTGTAGGTACAGATTTATCGGTGAGTGAGCGGTTGTACATGATTGCTAAGTAGGGAGCTATTGTATCAGCGTAATCTGAAAGGAACCTAATCTGTATACAATCTCGACCTGAAGACTTGCCCGTATCAAGCGATTTGAGTTGCTTCGCAACCCCTAAGGTATCTACTTCTAAGAAACTCACGCTAGCAGCTGTTCGTGTTTCAAATTCTGGAATATACCATTCGCCTTCCCTGGTGAAGTAATTTCGGAAAACTGCATTCAATACTCCGCTTTAGCGGCACAGTCGTCGGTAACAGTACCATCGGCACTGCGCAGCGAAGGTATTGACTGCGTCTTGCCGCTTGTGTACTTTACATACGACCAGAATTTCTTCGGATTTTCTACCAAATTTCGAGACAATGTTTCGTTGTGGAACCTATTAAAGGCATCTCGCATTGAAGTCCGTGCCAAATTTCGCGCGTCTGTAAATTTTATCCAGTCTTCGGGATTTCGCGTTTCCCAGTGACGCCTATTGTCTGAGGATGACACGGCGGTCGGCCGGTACCGATGAGCCTTCACGACCTGTTCGGGCGTAGTATGTTTATTTTCGTCGGTGTAACTCGGCAGCGAGGCAAATTCTCGGCTCGGCTAAGACATTTAAGTGACCTGCTGCACAGAGCTGTAGAGCGGCAGCTGTGGAAGACCGCCTGCGCCGATGTTCCACCAGAGGCGAGCTGAAGGCCAGCAGGGACGGCTGCTGTGCCGTTCCCACGGCGCGCTTGCGCCGTCACGCCTTGTGGCCGGTCCCAGCCACGCCGCGGATGCGGGACAGCTGGAAAAAGACCGCAGACCTGCGCTTCCGGCTAGCGGCTCCTGCAGGCTGCCGGACGGGAAGAAAGGCGCTAAAAACACGGAGGCTCGTGGCTCGGCGAGTGCCTTTCAAAGGGCAGCGACCACGCGTCACGCCGGCTGCTGTAAAATATGAGTTACGAGCGACTGCGGAGCTACAGTAGCACGTCCTGCAATGGTGGCGTCGGTACAGATGGAGCCACTAGCACACTACCGGAAAACAGCCTGAAAAGGATGAAGCTGCGACCATACAAAAAGAAGCTTTCACGAAAAACACGTAAATGTAAAAGCAAAAGAAAGGACATGGATAGATGTTCTTGAACTTCTCTTCTCCAGAAAGAGAGCCGAGTATGTCAGTTACTGGGCCAGACAGCTCAACTGGGCTTCCGAGTGCCCCTCAACATTGTTTTTATTGAACATCTTTCAGAGCCTCTACAGGATCCTTCGGATTCTAGCAACTACGTACAAACGTGACGAAATTACGAATAAGATGACTAGAAAGGGCGGATGCATCATCATGATGGAGCTGCTGCTTTTTCTTCTAATTCCAGTCTCTGTTTTCCTTTACAGTTTTCACCCTCTACAGCCCCCTCTAGTACAATGTAAGCTTTTGCCTGAAGTCTTAATACGTGGCCGCGCGGGATTAGCCGAGCGGTCTAAGGCGGCTGGTCCCGACGGAGATTCGAGTCCTTCCTCGGGCATGGGTGTGTGTGTTTGTTCTTACGATAATTTAGGTTAAGTAGTGTGTAAGCTTAGCGACTGATGGCCTTAGCAGTTAAGTCCCATAAGATTTCACACACATCTGAACATTTTTTGAACTGCAAAGGGCGTCCACTAAGTGGCGACAAGGAAAATCAAGTAATGTCGATACCGTCCGATAGTCTTCCCGTTGCTAAAATGAGTGTCATGGAAATCAATATTAGTGATTTTTAAAAGCAGTTTCAATCGCCAAAACTTAATAACAAGTTGTTATATAAAATTTGCGAAAGTGTTAGCACCACACTTACTCATATTTTACTACAGATCCCACGGGGAGAGTAATATTCTCCGTGACTGGTAAAGAGGTCACATACCTCTACTAAAAAGGAGTTGAAGCAGTCCACAGAACTACCGTCATATCACTCACATTCGTTTGTAGCAGAAATCTAGGGCAAATTCTGCGTTCAAGTATTATCACCTACCTTGAGTCAAATAATCCTTCATACCGAAATCAGCATGGGTTTCAACACATGTCATATGAAACTGAACTAGTCGTCTTCACACAACATGTCATCTGCGCCATGGATACAAGAAATCAAGTTGAATTGATGTGTCCCGAGGTTCGAAAAGGTTTTGGTTAAGCGCCATATTGTCGCCTTCTAAAGAAAATGCAATCACATTGGATGTCTAACCAGGTTTTTTTTTAAAAAAAATTCTTTATTTCAACAACAACATGATACATGGTAACCCACCACCTAATACATTAGTGGGTCCTAATTTATACTAATGATTACAAATACTGCAGCATTTGTTAATTAGTTACTAGGAATGTTAGTTGTTTTACTTCCACTGTGGGCATTCTGAGCCCTACTGGTGGTAGTTCTACTATTAACCTACTCTACCTGCAGCGTTACATGCGTGCTAGCGTATTATAAACCTACTTTTTTGGCCGTGCCCACAGAGCTCACACCACTGGGCATGCCCCTGGCACCGGGCTGGCCCAAGATGTTTGAGTCGCTGCAGTCTTATACTAACAGTGTTATCCTAACTTATGATACGTCTTAACCTAATTCTATACCTACTGTCAAATCCGGTGTGTGTCCAATTCGGTCTGAGTGTGCACCCTCCTCCTATTCCTAGACGTGGCGGATCCCAGCCGTGAAACGGCTGCCCAAGTCCACGCCCCGGCAGAGCCTGATCGGGTTTTAATATGGTTTAATCTGTTATTGATTGTTCCTTAAGTATCCTTTTAATACTTTGCTTGACATCTCGTTAGCAAGGTTGTTTAAGATTTGAAAATGGTCCTCATGCCTGAGCAGGTGGTACGTGCCATGATTTGGTGATTTAAGTCTTAGTTGTGATGCGACGTCGTCGAAGAGGTGGCACTCATACACCACATGGTCCGGGGTGCCCTGTGGGGCCGCACAATCACACGTTGGTGTAGCCCGTTTCCCAAACCGACATAGGTATGCCAGGTACGGTCCATGTCCAGTAAGAAAATGCAGCAGTCCTTTTGATGGCTTGAGATGTTTGAACTGGAGTCGCTCCTTGATATCAGGTAGCAGTTCGTGTGTTCGACAACCTGTTTCGTCATTATCCCATTGCTCCTGCCATAGCTCCTCCCCCTATGTTTAATTTCAGATTTAGTGCCCAAGTGTCCCCATCAGTTCAACTATTTTATCCCTTTTTTCCTTTTTAAAACAATACCATGCAGCCTGTTCCCTGATTTTGATATCCAGGGGACAAAGCCCCATTAGTAATAGTACCGCCCCTCCCGTTGTCGTCCTGTATGCCCCTACAGAACGCAGGAGCGTATTTCGCTGCACTCTCGTAACAGCCATGGCGGGCATGACCCTCGTGAGCCTGTGAGCCCAGACTCCTGACCCGTACGCTACAACTGTAAGTAGGCTGTTAAGGTTTTTACATTGGTAATGCCACGTAGCGCTCAGTATGAAAATCACTGGCTGTGCTGTGTGCAGTCTTTGGCTGGTTGGCATCGTTGAAATATTCGCTATTGTAGTGTTTGGCAGTTGGATGTGAACAGCGCATAGCGTTGCGCAGTCGGAGGTGAGCCGCCAGCAGTGGTGGATGTGGGGAGAGAAATGGCAGAATTTTGAGTGCGGCCGATCTGGACGTGTGTCCATCAGAAAGAGTAAATTTGTAATATTGGATATCATGAACTGATATATATATATATATATATATGATGACTTTTGAACACTATTAAGGTAAATACATTGTTTGTTCTCTATCAAAATCTTTCATTTGCTAACTATGCCTATCAGTAGCTAGTGCCTTCAGTAGTTAGAATCTTTTATTTAGTTGGCAATAGTCGCGCTCACTGTATTTCAGTAGTTCGAGTAACGAAGATTTTTGTGAGGTAAGCGATTCATGAAAGGTATAGGTTATTGTTCGTCAGGGCCATTCTTTTGTAGGGATTATTGAAAGTCAGACTGCGTTGCGCTAAAAATATTGTGTGTCAGTTTAGTGTTGATCAGAATAAGTAAAGAGAGTAATGTCTGAGTACGTTCAGTTTTGCTCAGCTGTTTGAAAATCAAATAATGTAAGAGGTTTATCAGCACAGTCATTCACAAATTTTTATAAGGGGACGTTTCACAATTGATGTCAAAATGCTGTTATGGTACAGTTTTATTAGGTCAGGTGGCAAATGAAATCGCTTATGTCCAATCCCAATCAAGTAGTTTAACGTTTCCAGGGACCTCTGCGTCACTGTGTCAATATGTACTGTATAGTGCCACTTCTTATCGACGACTACACCTAGGTATCGGGCCTCACGGCGCCGAAGAACTGGAGAGCCGTCTATTCTAACCAGGTTTGCAGCTTATTGGAAAATATCTTCACAGAACATGCCGTCCATGTTGTAGAGTCATCTACAGAACGTGTAACATCTGGCGAGTCTCGCGGAATGTAATGGGACTATTACTACTTTTGCCACACATTAGCGTTGGTATTAGTATTAGTTGCAGCTTCAGGCTTTTCGCAGGTGATGTAGTTTTCGTCCGGTAATATTTTCAGTAATATTAAATTAAATCTTGACGAAATATCAGACTGTTGCGCGGAATGGCAACCGCTCTTAATGTAGACAGTCGTAAGTTCTGCACTTCATGAAACAGTCAGAATCGGGCATGCCACCTAAATACTTCAGAGTCACAATCTGTAGAGGTATGATGTGGAACGAGCAAGTAGGTGCAGTTGTAGACAAAGAATTTAGTTGTAATTCATTGTCAGAAAGACGGAAGCTTCAAATAAAACGCTTTTACGGCCTACGCTTGAAAAGAGTGTACGGGATCCATAACAAGTCGGAGTAATGTGGGACAGCATTCCGTTCTGGGAGGGGGTTCACGGTATTTTGTCGTAAATTTTCATTTCAATAAAATATAAAAATATTTTAAAATTGTAAAAATTTTTCCTTTACATTAATACTTAGTATATTGATTCACATAAAAACGTCCAAAAACTGCAATTCATAGAACTATACGATGATAAGTATTAAACAGCCAAGCTGTTAACCAGGTTTCGCCAGGTTCTGACACCGACCAAGGTGTCTTCAGCAGAAAATTCACAGTTCCCTGCAAAGATCTGTAAATAAACTCAGAGGAAAACACTAAGAAATGAACAGCCTACTCTGATAAAAAAGAGGCCTACAAAAGTTCCTGCTGTCAGTATGCTGCACTCTGAGACTTAATATTCTTGAAGAGTTAGAAATTTTCAAACATCTTTCTTTAACTATCGGTTTCATTCTTAATGGATAGCTACAGTTATATAACATTTTTTATTGGTATAAAGCCGTTACTTAGAAATGCCTAAAGTTGACTCCTTTTTTCCTCAGAGTAGAGTCTGAAATAACATTTTCCTCTATCTTGTTAATTTATTACATTGTAGGTGTTTCGCAAAAATGTACCTAATTTGCTACTGCCTTGTCTTATATAATTTTTCATTTTGCATATTACTGGCAACTAATACTGGAGATAAACATTTATTTGCCATTTAAAATATTTTTCCTAAATTACGCAGCTGGTATCTTCGACTGTTACCAGATGGCGCAGCTTGTTACTGTCTACGTTGTGTCAACTTTGGCCTGTGAGCCTCTCAGTCTGATGCCACATCCGGTGATGGAAACTCTTGCAGCCGTTAGCGCAGTGTACTGTGCTACGCCACGTAGCTGTAATTTTATTGGCAGTTACCGACTTTATGTGAGTTTTAATGATTTTAATTTTAATGTGGTTCCCACATTAACTTCTTAAGGTTCAAATGGTTCTGAGCACTATGGGTCTTAACATCTGAGGTCATCGGTCCCCTAGAACTTAGAACGACTTAAACTAACTAACCTAAGGACAACACATACATCCATGCCCTAGGCAGGATTCGAAACTGCGACCGTAGCAGTCGCGCGGTTCCGGCCTGAAGCGCCTAGAACCGCTCGGTCACAACGGCCGGCTAACTTCTTAAGGAAGTATTTCTAAGTGACCCATTATTACTCTTAAATTGGTTCGTGAGTTGCTGCTACATATGTGTACAGTCTTTTTATAAATCTGTTCAGAATAAAAACTGTTTATCCTTTAGTTTTTTCTCTATGTTAATGTCGTTTTAGGTATTCGTGGATTTTCTGATGAAGAAGTCCATAGTCGGTGTCGAAACCTAATAAAAGTATAGTTCTGTTGGAGCCATGTAGCTCTTTTATACTTACCATATTGTTATGCGGTTGGCGTCTCACAGCCATGTTTAATGTGAGAAATACACTATTTGAAAAGGATTCAACAGAAAATTTGAAAAGCCCATGTGTCATGTAATTAGTTTAAAAGGTCTAATAATACATGCCTGTCACAATTTTGACACTGTCAGACAAGGGTCACTCCAAAAGAAATGCACACTATTTTTTGTAAAAATACAGTTTTCATTCTGCATGTGCGAAAGTTTTACAGTGTGTAGATACATCCATCCTGCTTGTCTTCAAACTTAGTTCAACCTTTTCCCGTGAGTGGGGACGTCACAGCATGTCAAGATGCCTGCTACACTTGACGTTCGTCAGAAGCAACGTCGTGTCATAGAATTACTGTGCTGTGAAAACGAGACAGTGTGAAAAATCCACAAGAGGTTGAATAAGGTGTATGGAGATGTTGCTGTCGATGGCAGTACAGTTAGTCGGTGGGCAAGCAGGTTACGTGATGAAAGCGGGGACGGCAATATCGAGGATTGTCCTCGCAGCGGCAGGCCTCGTACTGCACACACTCCAGACAATGTGCTGAGAGTTAACGAATTGGTGACTGCTGACAGACGCATCACAGTGAACGAATTGTCACGCTACGTCGGGATAGGGGAAGGAAGTGTCTGCAGAGTACTGAAAGTGTTGGCGTTAAAAAAGGTTCGTGCCTGGTAGGTTCCCAGGATGTTGACAGTGGCTCACAAAGAAACAAGAAAAACGGTATGCAGCGAACTTTTGGAACAGTGCGAGAATGGTGGAGATGAATTTCTTGGAAGAATTGTGACAGGTGATAAAACATGACTCCATCATTTTTCACCAGAGTTCATGCTAACAAACAATGGCTCCAACAGGTTGGTCCGGAATTTTACCGTGTGGGTATACAGGACTGGTTCCAAGACGGCGTAAGGCAGTTGAGAGGGATGGAAATTATGTGGGGAAATGAAAATATTGTTCCTAAAGGATGTATCTACACACTGTAAAACTTTCAAACATGTAGAATAAAAGATGGATTTTAAAAAAATATCGTGCATTTCTTTTGGAGTGACCCTCGTAATTGTAAAGATGCCGTGAAGTGGGTCACTTGAGGCAATACAAACGTTCAGCATTGTGGCGCGGCATCACCGTTCCCCTTCTGGGCGGTTCCCCGACGGCTACCGTTGCTTCGATACGCGGCGAACGTGACTCCAGCAGCTGCAGCGCCACAACTGACCCGTTTTGGCGTGAATAAAGGTTGGCCGTTCGTGGGATCGTCGTTTGGATCGGCAGGTCATCACCAATCGCTGCCGTGTCGAATTCTACCGTGAGGCTGCTCCGTCGCGCCACGCTGGGCTACCGCCAGCCAGACGCAGGTGCCTCCATCGTCTCGCAGAAGACCGACCGCCGCCAAGCTTCGCCTGCGGCCGATTCCAGCTGTGCCGCTGGGCTCCCGCTAGCGCCACGTGCCACCGGGCTAGCTCGTCCTGTACTCGCCACCCTCGGTAGCAACATGACGTCACCATCTGACACAGCGCCGCCGGCCGGGGTGGCCGAGCGGTTCTAGGCGCTACAGTCTGGAATCGTGCGACCGCTACGGTCGCAGGTTCGAACCCTGCCTCGGGCATGGATGTGTGTGATGTCCTAAGGTTAGTCAGATTTAAGTAGTTCTAAGTTATAGGGAACTGATGACCTAATAAGTTAAGTCCCATAGTGCTCAGAGCCATTCGAACCATTTGACACAGCGCCGCAGGGGAGTGCTACACCAGGCACGACCGCTCTGAGCGAAAAAGTGATTGCCTTCTTCACGGCCGGGATATTCCATCTCAAATCGGATGTAAAATGAGGAAACTGACCCTGTATTTTATGAAGTCATAAGTGTAATGACCGGACGAAACTGCAATCATCCAGGCGTAACTGTGGGAGATGGCTCTTTGGAGTACAACATGTGAAATAGTAGTTCACCGTATTACATGAATGAATAAAAAGAATTTCTTGCCATTACCAACACTCTTTGTTTGCGTGATGTTGAGATGCTTTATTCTCCGAAAGGAAGATGTAAAATTTTGAAATTGGTAGGCATGTAAAAATGTAATTGCTTCTCTTTCTTTGAGGGAGGGGGCAAGGGGGGGGGGGGGTGGACATCCGCGTGTGAGTGACTCCAACGTACTCAAAGGACGGTGCAGCCAATGGCTACCGGATTTTATAAAATGCGTTCTAACCATCAGTCGTTTATTGTCCCTTTAGTCATCTGCCGGTTTCCGTTATTAACAATCATCTAAGGTGTGGCGTACAACAGGTTATTTAAAAAGATCCCATATTCTTTGAATGTTTTTAACTAATCTGTTGTACCCTGTATCCTGGATGATGGTTAATAACTGAAACCAGTAGATGACTAGCGGGACAATAAACAGCTGATGGTTAAAATACATTTTATAAAATACTTTACGGCTGTTGAATTCACCTCAGGGAAACATTACAGGCTAAAGGATTGTTTCGGTGACGGGAGGAAAAAGTGAAATATTGTAAAATGTAAACGTGCGGACACTAACAGTTGCTCCATCTCGCGGTAACCCTGTTATTGCTAGAAAATTTCAAGCGCAGTCTTTCCGGACATGAATTACTATGCTTTTTTGACCCCCAAAATATCTGCGCCGTGGAGAAGATGCAGATAAAGTTAGCCAAATCACACTTCACACAGAAACATACAGTGGGTGGCCAAAAATGTGGAAACACCACAAAAAAATCCATAACTACGCCTAAAATTTCGTATGTTTAGATTTCCGGAAAGCTTTTGACATGGTGCCCCAATGTGGACTGTTAACTAAGATACGAGCATATGGAATACGTTCCCAGAAATGTGAGTGCCTCAGGAGATACCTTAACTACTAGAAATCAGTATGTTGTCCTCGACAGAGAGTGTTCAGAGACAAGGGTATCGTCGGAAGAACTCTAGGGAAGTGTTATACGAGTGCTATTATTCTCGTCTTCTGTGTACACAAATAATGCGGTGGGCAGGGTGAGCAGCAATGTGCGGTTCTTTGCTGATGATGATGTGGCGCACGGGAAGGTGTCGAAGCTGAGTGACTGCAAGAGGATACAAGATGACTTAGACAAACTTTGTAGTTAGCGTGATGAGTGCCAGCTAGCTCTAGATGTAGAAAATGTAAGTTAATGCGGATGATTAGGAAAAACAAATCCGCACTGTTACGATACAGCATTAGCAGTGTCTTGCTAGACACAGTCACGTCGTATAAATATCTGAGCTTAACGTTGCAAAGCGATACGAAATGAAACGAGCGTTTCAGAATTCTTGCAGGGGAGGCGAAAGGTCGACTTAAGTTTATAGGAAGAATTTTAGGAAAGTGTGGTTCATCTTTAAAAGAGACCCCACATCGGACGCAAGTGCGATCTATTCGTGAGTACTGCTCGAGTGTTTGGGAAAGTACCAGGTCGGATTAAAGAAATACATCGAAGCATTTCAGAGGGGACTACCAGAATTGTTACCGTTAGATTCGAACAACGGGCAAGTATTACGGAGATGCTTCGGGAATTCAAATGGGAATTGCTGGAGGGAAATGCGACGTTCTTCTCGAGGAATCCTACTGAAAAAATTTAGAGACTTGGCATTTGAAGCTGACTGCAAGACGATTCTACTGCCGGCAACATACATTTCGGGTGAAGCCCACGAAGATACGATACGAGAAATTAGATCTCATAGGGAGACATATAAATAGACGCCTCTCCCCTGATCTATTTCCGAATGGAACAGGAAAGGAAATAACTAGTAATGGTACAGGATACCATTCGCCATGCACCGTACAGTGGCTCGCGCAATATGTATGTAGATACAGATGAAGATGTATACGGTGTAGGAAAACCGTTGTTGTTCAAAACACCTTCCAGTCATCTCAGAATGGATAAACACTGCTTCTATATGATTTTTCAAAGTGATTTTATACCATTCTTCCTGCACAGTAGCGGCAACTTCAGGTAATGATGATGGAGATTGATACCGATCACACACCCTTCTGTCCAAGTTAGACCACAAAGGCTCGTTAATTGTGAGATCTGGTTACTGGGGTGACCAGTAGGGATGCGACAATTTATTTTCGTACTCACAAAACCAGTTCTGGACGGTGCGAGCTGTGTGAACAAGGCCCCTCTCATCTTGGGACGTAACATCACCGATGTAGAAAAACAGAGTGCCATGGGGTGGATGCAATCATGATCTTTGTCAGTAATGCGACCTTGCAGAGTAACCATGGAGCCTAAGATGTGGCTGCCCAAAACATCACGGAACAACACCATATTTCGCTCTTGGTACGAAAACTAGGCTAGAATTTGGAAACAGTGAGAAACGAGATTCGCCCGACCATATGGTTTGCTTCCATTGCTGCATAGTTCCGGTTTTGTGGCTTCGGCACTATGTTTTCTTATTCCGGGAATTTGCAACACTGATTTGTGGTTGAGGAATTCCATATCACCCTGCAACTCACAGGCTACAGAGCTCCTTCGTGTTGTCTTGGTGTCGAGTGGCTTAGCGAGTGCGACATTCAGTTCCGCAGTGACTTTCGTAGGTAATGTCATCTTATTTTCCACCACAATCGTCGTCAATAAATGCCTGTCACGAAACCTCAACAGATACTTGCCTCCACGTTGCGACTTGGCGCATAATGTTTGTCCGCTTTCCCTGTTATATTCGATACGGCGCATCTTCAAACACTATGGTGGTGGTGGTTAGTGTTTAACGTCCCGTCGACAACGAGGTCATTAGAGACGGAGCGCAAGCTCGGGTTAGGGAAGGATTGGGAAGGAAATCGGCCGTGCCCTTTCAAAGGAACCATCCCGGCATTCACCTGAAACGATTTAGGGAAATCACGGAAAACCTAAATCAGGATGGCCGGAGACGGGATTGAACCGTCGTCCTCCCGAATGCGAGTCCAGTGTGCTAACCACTGCGCCATCTCGCTTGGTCAAACACTATGGCTATCTTGGTTGCGAAAGCGCCATTCATAGGAGTACCAAGAGTTCGCCTCGTACGAATTCACTCAGTTCCGACATAATGTACTCACAACTACACAGAATATTGTCCTGATCACGAATGAGACTTGCGACGTATCGGGCGCGTTGTGTAGGCTCGTTACTGTTTCTTCAAGCCTGTATTTCCCGCGATGTTTCAATATTTTTGTCCTACGCCTGTGCCAGAAGAACGGGAAGAAACCTTATGTATGAGGCAACGGGAAACACCCTTTGCCACGTAATTCACTCTGAGACTAAACGTGGGAGCATGGACGTGCACTCCGTTTCTCCAGAATGTCGTCCCGGTCGGCTGGACTTCGAGAGACAGTAAAATGATTTATCACGAGTTGCGACACAGTCGCAGTGAAATTCAGAGTGATAACAGAAAAGGTTTATTTACATTTATTCTTATGATCGGGCAACGACGATATCCTCTAGACAATAGCACCATGAGCCAACAATCTGATAGCGCTGCTAACTACTTCCCCGAAACGCCAGTCTCGCCATCCTTATCAACGGCAGGTAATAGCGCATACTCTCACTGAAATCCACGCCGCGCGCTGTCGGAGCCGGCCGGAGTGGCCGTGCGGTTCTAGGCGCTACAGTCTGGAACCGAGCGACCGCTACGATCGCAGGTTCGACTCCTGCCTCGGGCATGGATGTGTGTGATGTCCTTAGGTTAGTTAGGTTTAATTAGTTCTAAGTTCTAGGCGACTGATGACCTCAGAAGTTCAGTCGCATAGTGCTCAGAGCCATTTGAACCATTTGCTGTCGGATAATTCCCCTTTACCACTAGCGGCTCGAGATACGAAGAAGCTTTTGTCCCATTTCTCTAACCTAATACGCACCAACTTTTCTTAAATGTGGAAAGCTTGTTTTATTAGACATAAATTGTTTTGACATTACTAAATACCCAGTAAATGCAAGTTGGTCCTTGCATCTACTTTTAATAACGGTATTTATTCAAATAAATAGCGCCGTTACCGTTTCACAACCGACAGGTTCATCGCCAGCCAGCTGACGACGAACCTGTCGGTTGAAAAACGGTATCGGAGCTATTGGTATGAATAAATAACGTAATTAAAAGGGGATGGGTGCTGTTTTCTTCTCTGCAGGGATCATCCTGTATTTTGTACACAACCACGGACTCAAAATGTCAGTTTTCGACAAAACAGTACTATACTGTTAAATAGACTGTGCGGTCACATTAATGTGGCCACCGACTACGTTCGACATCAACTTGCAATATCCGCTCCCAGATCGCAGGTGGCAGCACTAGCAGTGGAGGGTATATAAGCGTGTGGAGACGCAGAAAACTGTGCTGTCGTTGTCGTAATGCGTAAACGGAGCGATGTATCTGACGTCCAAAAGGGCATGATCATTGGCTTTCGGGCCAAGGATTGAAGCATTTCCGAAACGGCTAACTTCTTGCGTGCATGGCAAAATGGCGCTATCGAAAGTCGGCGCCGAGGTATCTGTGTTTTACCACGGGCCATAAACGACAGGGGTGAACGAAGGGTGCAGGGATGTGTACAGCGAATAGACGGGCAACGATGAGCAACTGACTGCTCAGCTTAAGCAAGCGGCTACCTGCAGTGTCTCCTCGACGAACGCTCAGCGAACGGTGCTTACGGGACTCCTCACCAGGCACCTGGTTCATGGAGCCATGCTGACTCCTGTTCATCGCAGATGAAGGCCGGAATTTGCACGCCGGTACAGCGACTGTACATCCACTGAGTGGCGATAGGTGGCCATTTCAGATCAATCACGATTTATGCTCCATCGGACAGATGGGCGTTGACGTTTACGGCGCGAAATATTTCAAACACCCTACAACCAGGAGGAAGCGTTACAACCTGGGGAATGTTTTCATGGTATTCCCTGGGTGATCTCGTCATTCTGGCTGGCATAACGGATCAACATAAGTATACGTTTATTCTCGGTTCACCCCTACATGCAGTTTTTTCCTCGGAATGATGTCATCTACCAGCAGGACAATGCAACGTGTCAAACTACTCACGGTGTATGCACGCAGTTCGAAGAGTTTACCGTGCTCCCCTGATCACCATACTCCCCGGATTTAAATCCAGTCTAGAATCTGTGTGACCAATTCGATCGGGCTGCTCGCGCGATGGGCCCACAACCGAGGAAGCTACACAGCTGGCCACGGCACTGGACTTGGCATAGCTCCACATATCTGTCGGCAGCTTCCAGAACCCCACGGACTCTCTTCCTTCACACCCCACTCTGCAAAACGTGGTTATTCAGTCTTTTGACAGGTGGTCATATTAATGTAACTACACAGTATATATGACAATCTACAGGGTGGTCAGAAAATGTGTGAAATGCTTGTAGGGATGTTACAGGGCAGGTTGTACCGAGACATAAATGTTAAGAAAGAAATTCGATAAGTTACTCCGTTTCCGAGTTATTTAGCATAGAATTTAGCCAATCGGAGCGTCGCGTGCTCACATTCAAGCGGCCTGCCAGGGGCGGTGTTGCCCAACGAGTGCTTTGTCTCGTTAGCTGAAACTTGAATTTACGCGCGCGATGATCTGATTGGCTAACTTCAATGCTAAATAACTCGGAAATGGCGCAAGTATAGATTTTTTTTTTTTGTAACATTCATATCTCAGTACAACCTGCCCGTCCGGAGCTCGTGGTCGTGCGGTAACGTTCTCGCTTCCCGCGCCCGCGTTCCCGGGTTCGATTCCCGGCGGGGTCAGGGATTTTCTCTGCCTCGTGATGACTGGGTGTTATGTGATGTCCTTAGCTTAGTTGGGTTTAAGTAGTTCTAAATTCTAGGGGACTGATGACCATAGATGTTAAGTCCTTCAGTGCTCAGAGCCATTTTGAACAACCTGCCCTGCAACATCCCTACAAGCGTTTCAGACATTTTCTGACCACACTGTATAAATGATGATGACGATAAGGTCCCAAACCCCGAGGAGCTTAGGGGACGATGCGGGAGACCCGCATCGACGTACTAGGCAAGGTCCTTGCCCTTACCTTCCTCCGACCAGAATCGGGACGAATGATGATGATGAAGACGACACAACACCCAATCATCTCGAGGCAGGAAAAATCCATGACCCCGCCGTGAATCGAACCCGGGACCCCGTGCGCGGGAAGCGAGAACGCTACCCCAGGACCACGAGCTGCGGACATTGAATCTATAAATACGCTTACATAAAAATTTGTTTTCATTGTTGTGTTTTGTAATGTAAACATCTGAATGTAAAAGTACTGATGCGTCATTCCTTTCGACACATCGGAATTAAACACATAACCAGTTTGTAGTTGCCAAACACTTCTGTATTACAAACACATGCTGTTAATGAAAACAAGAGCAACACGATTATAATAAAAGGCACCTGGCCTACAGAACCAGCAGCAATTATCAAATTGGAACATTAATGCTTTTAAATGTGACAGACCCAAATCTTTCAAAATTTACTCAAGCAGTTTTCACTAATTAAAACAGTGTCCATAAAACACCATTAATAAAATTTAACTGACATAACTGAATGCTTCATGACTTACATAGGAACTGGCTTTCACACAACACACATCAAATTCTAAAACTGCCTCCATGGACTGCTTTTAAGCAAGTGTAACAAATTAAAGGTATTGTCAGATTAATGAACTCGACTAAGCTCCTCTTTAGTATTACTCACAGGTAAGAGGTTCACATACATTTCATGGCCAGAATATAATAATAGGATGGCCAGAATATAATAATAGGATATTAAATAGTCTTAACATGGAGCTGTTACAATTTTTACGTTGAAAATTAGTGATGGACGCGTGGCAACCAGATAGAGGAGATTCACGGACGAGAAGGTAAAATGGAACTACACTGAACTATGGGCTGCAATTAAGCTTCCAGAAAATCACAACGCTTCACCGGAAAGATGGAATTTCAGGACACTAACAACGTAACCACAGACACCGATCAGTTTCTTAAATTTCCCTCTTCCACCGTGATACCCCGACCGGAGTTTGCTCGCATCGACCACTGTCAATTATCTGAAACATAAACACATCAGCAGCAGACAGTATTCTGGGACATCGGATAGACAAACATATCTGCACAACTGGTTATAAATAAACCTTTAATTATACACGGCACAAATGAACTCAAGCCGGACTAACCTAGGTGGACACTTGCTCAAAACCGTTCTTAATATTTGATTAGCCAGTTCTCTAGAACAAAGAAATAAAATAATAACATAAGAATAGGAAATAGAAAATTATTTCGGCCCGCTCTTGAACGTCAGGCACAGACTTACGTGATATTTGGCATGACCTCTAGCTACGCATTAAGCACGGCTCCATGTCTATTGGTTGTGCGTAGCTAGCACTCTCTTAAATACCATCAACTTATCAGGCGCCCAGACCAAGTACAGTGACAAATAACTGAAACAACCAAGATAGTTTTCAGTGCACTCGGGTATTCAATTAACGTGAACAGAACCTACCAAGAAACAATTCGACGACTCCAGTTCGTTCACTTTGAGTAACATGTAACACACGCGAAGGAAATCTGTCCTTCAAATCTCCACGAAATCCCAGTCACCATCGGCAGCGGATCTGCATTCAAACGGCGAAACACTCGGCAGAAGCTGCCCACGCTCCTGCGTCGTACCGACTCGGCCACTCGCCCGCGCCACACGCCACTGTCGCTCACACAGCTGATACCCGACGCAAACCCCTGCCGAGCGCGCGCGCCGCAGTTAAATAGCCGTCCACCAAAGATGCGAAGAAGACAAGCAGGCATCGAAAATCGACTCACCACGATCGGGATGACAATCGATGGAGACTGGCGCCAGTAGCGCACCAGCTCAAGTACTAAATGATGGTGTTGTGGTTATTAATGTAATCTGCGTGCCAGACGAATAAATGTCCACCAAAAGTGTTAGTAAAGGCATCAGTGAAATGATTTAAACACAAAACTTACTTAAAATATACCCTGAAATAAATGAACTTTGTGTACAAGGTTAAATTTAAGGCGATAACCTCACTGGCGCACCCAGCAAATAATCCTCATCATACTTCAGACTGTATATGCTAGACACTAAGTAAGCATGGGACGATCTAGAATAATATGAAATATAGACGTAAAAACCTCAGACAGCCAAGCTCGCTAAATGCAGCTTTATTTTGATGACCGGTTTCGGCAATCCAAGTTGCCATCCTCGGATATGTAAAGAATATAGATTGAAATTATAAGCATAAAGAGACGCATATAATAGCGTGTGATACATTTCTACATGAGGAAGATATACACAACATAACTTATGCAAGTCCTCGGTGCTTCTCCGTTATATGTGCAATACACCGTGCCACAACATAAAAAGACATTCCAGGAATATGAAGAACGTGACATATCGTCATGTCAAGTACAAAACAAGGTTTACATAAAATAGTATGCAGGTTGCACCGACTACATACTTTCATGTTCGTGCAGCAGATGAAAGAAAACTGCGATTCACAAGTCAACAGCAAATATACTACCAAGCACCGCCGGCCGTTGTGGCCGAGCGGTTCTAGGCGCTTCAGCCTGGAACGGCGCGACCGCTACGGTCGCAGGTTCGAATCCTGCCTCGGGCATGGATGTGTGTGATGTCCTCAGGTTAGTTAGGTTTACGTAGTTCTAAGTTCTATGGGACTGATGACCTCACATGTTAAGTCCCATAGTGCTCAGAGCCATTTGAACCATTTTTGAACAAAGCACCACAGGATGGCACTGTAGTAGTGAACAGACAGAAATACGTCGTAACATAAAGCATAAGGAAGAAGTTACATCCAAGGAATCCACAAACCAATGCAAAATGTATTTTATCACCTAAACCTCGAGTGCGCTTCTACGGAGTTATTCGTTGGTGATGTATTTTCTACACTGTACTTACCATACAACAGCTTTGACCGTAATATTATGACTTGTGTACGGTAATTTTAAAGTGCAACAATTGATTGTTCCCGTTTTGTATCTACACCTTGTGTTACACTAAACACAGACGTCGAACACCATGTTACACAGCACGTAGATTCTGTTCTGTTGTATATAATACTGTGACTTGTAAATGGTAGTTTAAGAGGTCAACATTTATTGGCCACTTCGTTGCCTATATACATTATGACATGTACTTTCCTCATTGTCTCTGCTGTTTTTTTATTGCCGAAACCGCAAGTCATCTTTTGTAAATGTATTCTGGCGAAATATTTTCTACATGTAATTGCCATATAAGTTGCTTGACAATACATGAAGTAACTTAGTGCAGTTGGCATTCGAGACCTTCCTCAAATTTTTATAAAAAAATGTTTTAAAGCTTAAAAAGATTTTTATAACGATTAGTGGCAGAATGCTGTACTTTGATATTTATTTAGTGCAGTGAATAATATACGTAACTGTGCTTTCCCAGCAACGATTTTTGTGTTCCAAGTAGGTCACACGGTTAAATTTAAATAATACTGGAGTAACAGAATCTGCATTTTCTCAATTCATAATTTTCTCACTTCAGACATAATTAACGTAAATTAAATTCAGTTTGGATGCTTCTAGCAGTAATACTAACACAACATAAGAACAAAAACGAAAACGAACTTTTCACATTAACAACGCGCGACTACAACAATTGCAGAGGTTACCTCACAAACAGTAAAAGATAATATTTGTATCAGAGATGGTGTGAAAAAATTACTAAAACTACTTATGTAACATTATCGTCCTGGGGTTGATGCTCTTTTTTCCGTATTTACCTTAACAATACATATGTTTTTGGATAGGGCCCGCCTTTAGCAAAACACAGTTTTGTTTTTTAACCCAAACATGTTTCACTTCAGTTGCAGCATCTTCAGTGAGCTTTTATTTTATGTCTGTTAAAGACAAAGAATGTTCTTTACTGTTTGTATACATTTAACTATTAGTTTTTAAATCTTAATTACAGGTATTTGAAAATAAAAACACATAAAATTATGAATTCATACCTTTTTACCACATGGTGTGGTTTTTCTGATGTGTTTCTACACTGACAGTTTTGTTCAACAGTTTGTCTTCTGCAACCACTTACACCTTAACGTAGATAAATTGTTTAAGCCAAAATTACGATTTGAAAATTGTTGTTTCTGTGCCTCAAATTAATTAATTCTGTGTGTGGTGTGTGTGTGTGTGTGTGTGTGTGTTACAACACACACACACATACACACACACACACACACACACACACACACACACACACACACACACAGAATTAATTAATTTGAGGCACAGAAATAACAATTTTCAAATCGTAAATTGTTTAAGCCAAAATTACGATTTGAAAATTGTTATTTCTGTGCCTCAAATTAATTAATTCTGTGTGTGGTGTGTGTGTGTGTGTGTGTGTGTGTGTTACAACACACACACACATACACACACACACACACACACACACACACACACACACAGAATTAATTAATTTGAGGCATAGAAATAACAATTTTCAAATCGTAATTTTGGCTTAAACAATTTATCTACATACACACACACACACACACACACACACACATCTACATCTACATGGTTACTCTGCAGTTCACACTTAAGTGCCTAGCAGAGGGTTTATCGAACCATTTTCGTACTACTACTCTACCATTCCACTCTCGAATGGCGCCTGGGAAAAAAGAACACCTAAAGCTTTCCGTTCGACCTCTGATTTCTCTTGTTTTATTATGATGGTCAGTTCTCCCTACTTAGGTGGGTGTCAACAAAATATTTTCTCACTCGGAAGAGAAAGTTGGAGATTGAAATTTCGTTGGTGCATTTCAGCACGGTAACCAGCAATTTGCGAGTGCTTGCTGATGACGTCGTGGAGCGCCGGTAGTGACTTCATTCAGTAACTGTTGGAGAATACATAATGACTTGTACAAGATGTAGCTTTCTATATATGTGCGGAAAAATGTAAGTTATCGCAGATGAATAGGAAAAACAACCCTGTAATGTTCGAACTCAGTATTTGTGATGACACAGTGAAGTTGGTGAAAAATTCAGGCGTAATGTTATAAAGCAACGTAAAATGGTATGAGCACGTAAGGCCGGTTATAGGGCAGGCGAATGGTCGACTTAGGTTTATTGACAGAATTCTAGGAATGTTTACCTCATCTATAACGGACACCGCATACAAAACACTTGTGGGATCAATTCTTGAGAACTACTCGAATGTTTGGTATCCCCACACCAGGTCAGATTGAAGGAAAACATCGAAGCAATACAGGGACGTGCTCCTAGATTTTTTACCGACAGGTTCGATCAACGCGCGAGTATTACGGAACTGCTCCATGAACCTAAACTGGAATCCCCGGGTGGGAGATGGCGCTGTTTTCGAATAGGTCTTTGAGAAAGTTTAGAGAAACACCATTTGCGGCTGACCGCTGAATCAGTATTTGAGGCTGACGGTAGGACGATTATGCTTCCACCAACGTGCACTCGCTTACGGACCGGGAGAAATTAGGACTCGTAAGGAAGCACATAAACAGCTAATTCTTTCCTCGCTCCATTTGCGAGTGGGACACAAAAGGAACTGACTACCAGTGGTACAAGGTACCCTCCGTCGTGCACCTTAAGGTGGTTTGCGGAGTATGTATGTAGATGTAGATACAGATAGCTGTGAACCTGTGTCAGAGAGAGCTTGTGGCTTGGAAACGATGATTTTCCGCGGCGGCCAGCATTCACATGTGATTCCTCTATCACTATCCCTATTCTCTAAGCACATAGCCAGTGCACGCCAGTAGATATTTCAAAGGAACAAATAACTTTTGTCGAGGAGACGATCTTGCTTGGAATGTAGGCCAATAATTGCATAAAAAAATTAAAATTCTAGATATAAGGCGAAACAGGTAGAAGTACAGATATTGTTATTGGTGAGTGAGGACAGAGTTCTGAACAACAGTACATTGGAATTTATTTCGTTTTCAGATTAATAATTATAGCTATTAGAAGTAGTATGTTTTTAAGTTGGTTAATACCTACAAGTCCATGTGGCAAGAGTAAGCCGTTAAGGCAGCAGGTCAGGTGTTGAAGTTTGAATGCATGTACGCAAAACAGTAGTCTATACTCATAGGTGTAGTGTAATTAGTGGTGAAGCTACGACCGTGCAGAAAACTTCAGGTCGAAACTCCACAGCTCGTGTTCTAGTGCCTAGCGTTGCTGCCTCTGGATCATGGGGTCCCAGGTTCGATTCCCGGTCGGGTTGGGGCTTTTCTCTGTCCGGGGACTGGGTGTTTTGTTGTCCTCACCATTTCATCCTTATCATCATTTGTGACAGTGGCTCGACTGGACTGTGTAAAGAACTGGACTGCGTAAAAATTGGGGCTTTGTACGGGCGCTGATGACCGTGCAGTTGAGCGCCCCACAAATCAATCATCATCATCATCATCATCGTCAGGTCGTAAAGTTTGTGACATGTTTTGGGGAAGACTGTCAGATGCAGAGAAAAAACAACTAGCAGACTGGAGTGTGAACGTATTAAAATAACACAAATAAAAGAAACTGCACTTGCACCTTATATGTTCTGTACGACTTGTACTCTGGTCTGCAAATCAGTTTCGCTTAATACCTAGTGAACTCGAATGTGATACGGGTATGTATCACCATTACGTAAAGTCTTCCAGGTGGTACTTTTATTCACAACAAAATTTCGTGCTGTTCTGTACGTGGAAAGATGCGGGTCGAGGTTAGTACGGAAAGAGACTCTTTACTTCTACCATCTGTAACGTGTCTGATGTCTTGTTTCTCGCTATTGCGAATGGGTCGTACCTGGCTGTTATTACGAGCCAATGCCTCCAAACGCTGAAAAACATCTTGTGATCGTCTCGGAGGATCTTGACATCTCTTTACATAAACTCACTCTGCTTGCCGTCGTTCTCTGAGGATCGTAACTCTTCTTTAGGTACGCCCTATTACTGAGTGAATAGCAGAGCCGGAGAGGAAAAGAACATGTGGGACATGTGGAAGTCTCTGACAAGAAGAGACAGGATCATAGGACATGTGTTAAGAAATCAAGGTATAACGCGCATGATAGATTAGGGAGCTGTAGGTGGTGAAAACTGAAAGGGGAAAACAGAGACTGGAATATACACGTCAAACCGGTCAGAAGATTGATGAAAAAAAAAGTCCTGACATGGTATAGTTAAAACCCCTAATGTTTTGAACAGATCTTTACAATGAAAACGATTAATACTCTTTGATATTATTTTAATTTTCATTTTCGAAAACTGCATTCGTATTTTGTGTGTTTGTTCCTTAAAAATGAATTCCGTAGCTAAGAAATGGGTACTGTATACGGATGAATAGTGTATAACTAAATGATACTGGTCTTGACAAACTGATGACATTGTGTTTGCAAGTATGTGTGAGGGGCAGTGAAATGACAGCCGAATACCCACCGCAACGTGGTCACGGAATTATTCATTCAAAAGGAATCACCGTACGTGTTAAGACTCTTACCCCACTGGGAGTCGAGACGATCAATTCCTCTCTTGAAGAACACAGTCGGCTGCTGAAGGATCCACAACCGCACCCATTCTTGTATTTCCTCGTCCGACAGAAAACGACATTCACGTACGCCTTTCTTCAGGTCGCCAAAGATGTGAAAGTCACATGGTGAACGATCCCGGTCGTACGGTGGATGTTGCGTTGCTTCCCAACCAAATCGCTTTAGATTAGCCTTCGTCCAATAGGCAGTATGGGAGCGGGCGTTATCGTGCGACAGGATGATTCCGTCACAAAGCATTCCTATGCGTTTTGACTTTATGGAGTATCGCAGTTTCTGCAAAGTGTCTTCTTAGCTCCGCAGTCGAAGAAGGAAGCAATCGTGAACTTACTTGGTGCCACGATTTTGATCCCGAAGGCTAATGGGAAAGCCAACATTGGAAACATCCCCCATCTCCCCAACCGAAGAAATCTAAAGCTCTTTACTCAAGTTCCAGTAAGGTAATGATGATCGTCTTTCTCGATTACAGGGGCCCTCTGCTCGTCGAGTTCCTCGAGCGTGGAACCACAATCGATACGCAGCGCTATGAACACACTTTCCATAAACTGCGACGCTCTATAATGTCATAAAACCGAGGAATGCTGTCACATGGAATCATCCTGTGGCACGATAACGCCCGTCCCTACAGTGCTTCAGCGATTAAGTTGGGAAACACTGCAGTATCCTCCGTACAGCTTGGATATTTCACGGTGTGATTTTCACATCTTTGTCGACGTGAAGAGGAACATGTATGGACATCGCTTTCAGTCGAAACAGGAAATTCAAAAGTGAGTGCGATTGTGGATCCGTCACGGGCCGATCGCGTTCTAGAAAACAGGTGCCGAACGTCCCGTATGCCAGTGGCATAAATGAGTGAACAAACGTGTTCATTACTTCTGAATGGAATCATTCCAGGGTCCCATTGTAGCGGGTGTTCGGTTTTCGTTTGACCGCCCCTCTTATGTTAGTTCACACGTCGACGGAGAAGCGATATTCGTTGGCAGAAATTTTGTGTTTGATACGCAGCCTGCAGAGGTACCATCTACATCAGTTTAATAGTCTCATTCTCCTTCTTCAGACTGAAATTTTCTTTATCTTCAATGTAACGTAACTGCACATTGACCAATTCTAGACTTGTTTGAGTAGCCGGCCAGTGCCGACGAGCGGTTCTAGGCGCTTCAGTCTGGAACCGCGCGCCCGCTACTGTCGCAGGTTCGAATCCTGCCTCGGACATGGATGTGTGTGATGTCCTTAGGTTAGTTAGGTTTAAGTAGTTCTAAGTTCTAGGGGACTGATGGCCTCAGATGTTAAGTCCCATAGTGCTCAGAGCCATTTGAAGCATTTGAACTTGTTTGAGTACTTCAAACGGCTCTGAGCACTATGAGACTTAACATCTGAGGTCATCAGTCCCCTAGAACTTAGAACTACTTAAACCTAACTAACCTAAGGACATCACACACATCCATGCCCGAGGCGGGATTCGAACCTCCGACCGTAGCGGTCGCGCGGTTCCGGACTGAAGCGCCTAGAACCACTCGGCCACAGCGGCCTTTGAGTACTTCATTTACTTAATATGGAAGGAACCCTGTTGTCAGTAGCAAAAATATTTTTTTCCTATGGGTAATTTTTTGAACACACTTAAGAACAGTCGATGAATGAATTTTCACACTGCAACAAAGTGTGCGCTGATTTGAAACTTTCTGGCAGATTAAAACTGTATATCACAGTGGGACTTGGAGCCTTTGCCATTCGCTCTACCCACTGAGCATCCAGGCTCCTCCCTTTCAGAGCTTCCAAAAAATGGTTCAAATGGCTCTGAGCGCTATGGGACTTAACTACTGAGGTCATCAGTCCCCTAGAACTTAGAACTACTTAAACCTAACTAACCTAAGGACATCACACACATCCATGCCCGAGGCAGGATTCGAACCTGCGACCGTAGCGGTCACGCGGTTCCAAACTGACGCGCTTAGAACCGCACGGCCACACCGGCCGGCTTTCAGAGCTTTCTTCCCCATGAGTACTGCCCTTCTCTTTTCCAAACGTGATACATGTTCTTCTGCATGTCGTCCGGTTTCTTGCAAACTGCCTAATTGATTGGTTCCAAAACTTCCCTCTGCAACCGTGTGTGCGCTAACCTGAAACTTCTTGACAGATTGGAAGTAACAAAGAAGCCTCACCAACTCGACCTCATATTTTAAGGAGAAAAAAGGACACTGGCAAAATATCATCCCCCGCACAAAAATTTGGGCCGTAATTTTTATAGTATGCAGTTATGAACTCCTGAAAGTGCAACTTCCAAACTTCCGCGCGCACCGTTTGTGTCTCGCTCCACCCCACAGCAGCCGCCTAATGCCCGAGCGCCAAGTGCTCAACAGCGGGTGAGCAAAAAAATGTTCAAATGTGTTTGAAATCTGATGGGACTTAAGTGCTAACGTCATGAGTCCCTAAGTTTACACACTACTTAACCTAAATTATCCTAAGGGCAAACACACACACCCGTGCCCGAAGGAGGACTCGAACCTCCGCCGGGACCAGCCGCACAGTCAATGACTGCAGCGCCTGAGACCGCTCGGCTAATCCCGCGTGGCGCGGCTGAGCAAGATGCTCATGTTCACAATGACAGTGAACCGAGAATCGAAAGTGCTTTCTTCATTGTGTCAAAGTGTGCTGTTTCTATTCCTGCAGTTGGTGCCAGACATCACTTTGCTTTGAAAACTTTCATGTTCCGATTCACAAATGATGCGTAAATTAATGAAACAAGCGAGTGTGTAATTAAAGTAGTATCATAGAGCTATTTAATTATTAAAATCCCTGTTGTGCGTTATTTCCTTTCCAGGAGTTGCCCTATTCTTCAGCGTGATAAGAATGATTAAATGGTAAATCAAAAATTATTAATTTCGGTTCATAATATTTCTTCAGTTGCTTAGGTTTATTTATTTTGATTTTAATATATATTTAAAATGATGAAGAAAATCAGTACCAGAGTATTGTTAAGATAATGTTGGAGGGTAGGAGATGAGGTGGAAGTTAAGCTGTGAGGACTGGTCGTGAGTTATGATTGGTCGGTAGAGCACGTGCCTCCTAAATACAACGGTCCTGAGTTCGAGTCTCGGCCCGGCATACAGTTGTAATCCGCCAGGAAGTTTCGGTATTGAATAATATATATCTTCGAACAAGATTCAAAAACGACGTTGAACAGATGTGTGCCCCTCCTCCGTAATCTCCTCTCACTTCGACATCCCGCGAATAGGAGGGGTCCGATTGTCACTCTGCTGCACAGTACGTGGCGCTCGGGCATTAGGCGGCTGCAGCGGGACGGATGTTTAAAACCTGTTCATTCACAAAGTCAAAACTGTTTACTAGGTATCAGAATTATGCCCCAAATGACCGCGCAGGATCGATTGTTGAGGCTAATACCTTGCAAGTGTGCCTTTTTCTCCGTAAAATACGAGGTGAAGTTGGTGATATTTGTTTCTAATTGCCGGGGAGGCACTCTAAATTGGGACTTTTGCGAAATGCTTTGCTGACTTATACCAAGCACGATTCACGACCCTCTCTCACAGCTTTACTTTCGCCTGTACCTCTATCACACCTCCGTCCAACCTGCTGCAGAGTGAAAACTCATTGTGAAAACAATCCCATAGGCTGTGGAAAAGTCATTTTTCTGCTGTATCCTTTCATCCAGAGGTGCTAGTCCCGATAAGTTATTGAGGAGAACATCTGTGAAGTTTGCGGAGTAGAAGAGAGGAAGATGATTGAGGGTAAATCTGAGTCGTGTCTGGGACGCTGCGTCGGTAGGGCGTCTTGCCTGTGGAAGGCTGCCATTTGTAAAAGCAGTTTATCGTGTGTCGGAGGATAAAGAAGGGTGCCTAGAGAATGGAAAAAAAGACAGATCATTCACCTTTTCAAGAAGGCCCGCAGGACAGATACACATAATTATATTCCAATATCGTTGATGTCAGTCAATTGTAGAATTATGCAACATTTTTTTTTTTTTGTATTCCAACTGGAAGGCGGCGCGAGAGTCTGCTCCTGTAATGTAGGTGGTAGGCCGTATGTAGGAAGCTAGGAGGAGCAGGTGGGGTAGAACTCTCGGTACTGCAAGTAAAGTAAAGATGGTTTTACTATATCTCAATACAATAATAAACGTGAATACACAACTTTGTACTGAGGAACACGTAGGTGCGAAGCCGGATGTATCAAAGCTAACAGAAGTTGCACAGGCAAAATCTGTAGTGGCTCGCCCACTGTGAAAATGAAACAATGTTGGTCGGTCGTGTGCTCGTGATCCAATGGGCAGAATCTGGAGCGGCGCTCGTAGAGCTACACAGCGTCGGCTAGAGGGCGCTGTCGTCGGTGTGGATCGTCCGCTCTCTTAGAGCCAACCTAAGAACTTGTACCTACGTCGTGGCATCGTAGCTGTCGATACCACAGTTTTATGCTCAAAAAATATGACGATTTTCGAGAACGAAAATTCCTCTATAAAAAATCAACGTAGATCCCGCAAACAGAGATGTTGCGAAATTCAAATCACTCTTTCTCTCCATGAGAGCCATAGCGCTGTAGACAAGATCGTTCATGTAGATGCTGTGTTTCTCGACTTCATGAAGGCGATACCGTCCCGCACTGCTGTTTAGCGAAAAATACGAGGTTACCAAGTATCGGGCCACATTTGCGACGGGGTTCAAGACTTCCTTTCACAGAGAAGACAACACATCGCTATTAACGGAACAAAATGGCCAGATGTAATGGTTATTTGTGAAAAGGTGAACTTTTCAAACTTCGGCCGGTGTGGTCGTGCGGTTCTAGGAGCTTCAGTCTGGAACCGCAAGACCGCTACTGTCGCAGGTTCGAATCCTGCCTCGGGCATGGATGTGTGTGATGTCCTTAGGTTCGTTATGTATAAGTAGTTCTAAGTTCTAGAGGACTGATGACCACAGATGTTAAGTCCCATAGTGATCAGAGCTACTTAAACGTAACCTAAGGACATCACACACATCCATGCCCGAGTTAGGATTCGAACCTGCGACCGTAGCAGTCGCGCGGTTCCGGACTGACGCGCCTAAAACCGCTTGGCCACCGCGGCCGGCCCGTAAGAATGGTTACCATCTTCAGATCTCCATAAAAGGTTATTACATGTTTCCTATACCAGCTATGCGAGCACTCTTTGTAAAACATTGTTAGGTATGTGAGGGACGAGGTGAACGATGCATCGCCAAGTCAAGGTTAAAACCACAATGTACAGAGTAATTAGCAAAATGCTCGTGTCCTATACGCAGCACTGCAGCCAGAGCACCGCTAGATGCTGCAGCGAAGTGTGCAGTGGTGTGTGGTATGCGACACGGGCATTTGTCGAGTTACTCTGTATACATGGTGTGGCGCTTAAATTCGGGCAAATGAAACTTTTTTGAAAACAAATTTATTAAAACAAAATACAAATGAAAATGATAATCCTTTCACACATAAGTAGTGGTATCTTTGAAGAGTAACATTACTCGATGCAGCTGCCTTCAGCAGCAATGACCGCCTCCAGTCTTGTCCTGAAGCGATCGCACGTGCTCTTTAAAACAGCGCTAACCATCAAGTCCGCTGCAGAATGAAAATCTCATTCTGGAAACATCCCCCAGGCGGTGGCTAAGCCATGTCTCAGCAATATCCTTTCTTCCAGGAGTGCTAGTTCTGAAAGGTTCGCAAAACAGCTTCCGTGAAGTTTGGAAGGTAGCACACGACGTTCTGGCAGAATTGAAGCTGTGAGGACGGGTCGTGAGTCGTGCTTGGGTAGCTCAGATGGTAGAGCACTTGCCCGCGAAAGGCAAAGGTCCCGAGTTCGAGTCTCGGTCCGGCACACAGTTATAATCTGCCAGGAAGTCTTCAGCGCTGTCCATGTTCGCGAATGCTGTTTCGATGGCGGTGCATGCAGTCGCGACGTTAGGCTGCCTCGTGTTATTGGTAACTCTTTTGACTATGCTCCAAACGTTAGTAGTCGACGGGGTTCAAGTCCTGGCTATTCGGGAGCCCGAACTCCTTTGATCAGAACATGTCAACGTTATCCGAGAGTTAGTTTTGGGTGAAATGGCTCTTATGAGGACCTCCTCTGCGATCCGACTCATTGTTCGCTCTTTGACAATCAATACTGGTGCTAATTTCCTCAGCGATTGCCCCGGATCTTCCGAAATCAGCGCCTGAGCCTTTTCGATGACTGCCGCAGTTCGTGACACGCGTTTTCTCGTATGAGGTTTCCTCGCCAGGTTAGCGGAACCTTTCCCAGACTTCTCTTAAGCATTATACTGAGCCACAATATTGTAAACAGTTGATCTCGGGTACCCGAAGAATCGAACTAATTCAGTGGGCGAACGCCCAGCGCGAAGACTTCGATAATCACGGCTCTTCGGTTGTACTCCGCACTTGCCCGAAACATATCGACCATTTTGAGTTTATGATTGTTTACTTGAAGCCTAGGGCTTTCAAGATCGCCAATCGTGACCTCCGGGGGAGCTACGATATGGCGGGATATTCAAATTGAAATTTGTCCGGACTTTAACCTTGATTTGCCGATGCATCGCTCACCTCGTCTCTCACATTTCTGGAAATTTTTAGAGAGAGTACTTGCACAGCTGGTATAGGAGACATGTAATAACCTTTTAACCTTGCTTACCGAAACTCATAATCTAAAATAAAGGTATTTTATAAGCGACCTTGGCTAAGAAGTTCATCTTCACACAAGTAATTAGTAGGTGTCGCCCCCTACAACACAATATGAGTAAACAAACACATGTAAAGGTAATTTCCGGAGTACCCCAAGGAAGAGTGACAGGACTATTACTGTTTACAATGTACATAAACGTTGTAGCGGAAAGCGTCGGAAGATCTTAAGACTGTTCGCAGATGATGCCGTTGTCTATAAGAAAGTAGCAATGCCAGAAGACAGTGTCGGTGAGCCGTGCTGCGGTTCGCGTTGGTGCTGTTTGTAGGTTTCCGCCCTCTGTTGGAGGCCAGACGGTATCGTTTAGTTGGCATGGTTGCAGTTGTTTGTCTTCTTCTCGTGTTCACTAGTGCTACTCGGATTCGCAAGCACTGCCTGTCCGCTAGTGGCAGCAGCGGTGGTTATCAATATGTAGTAACTGTTGCCCTATCTTTGGGGCGACGTCGTCGTTTTTACGGGTCGTGTGAGTGGAGTTCGGTTGGGGACTCAGGAGAAGCCAAGTCCGCGCAGTGCGGGAACACACCGGGACCGCTGGCGGCATGTATGGACTGCCGGATGGAAGGCCTGTGGTCACGAGGGTGCACGACCTCGCCGTAAACCGGATCCAGCAAGCTTTAAGATGAATGCATTTCAATCCAAGTAGAGTGGAGTCAGTCACCCGTGTGGGCCCCGTAGTACATATGTGATGTTGTGACAGATTATCATCGCGCTGCCATGTGCAGTTTGGTGGATCTGCGTACCACTTAGTACTTGAAGACCCTACTGTGTTTCAAGCACTTGGCTCAGTCATTAGACGGTGTGGTTACTTAACTGTGAATTAATAAAGCAGTGAAGAGATTTGTTTCATTCTTCCGAGTGTCGTCAGAGTTGTCACAGTGACTTCAGTGTGCGTTTGTGCGTCTAATGGATTTGATGTCACTCATTTGGTACTAGGTTTTGGCTCGCTTTGCGATTGTATCCGCAATGACGTGTGGTTGCTGATTCTGGTTGGTTACATTTCGACTTTGCCTCGCACGCAAATCGAGTGGGGTTTTAGTTACTGTTAGTTTGTCTGGTGTTCTGTACTGTGACTTGTTTGTTCAGATTTTCGGATTTGTGTAATCGGACGGAAATGTGGCAGTGGTTCCTTTCTCGTTCCGGGCGCTCTAAACACAATATTCTGGGGATGTAGAGTGCAGACCGCCGGTTCCGGATTTGGCGTATTATTCCATCGTTGCATTTAGTTTATCGGACGTCAGGTAGTTTCAGCAAGATTATCATTAGTCATTCGTTAGACTGCCACTAGTCTGAGTTACCATCTTGTGCAGTGAATGCAACTCTTGGCTGCGTATCTCATCGCTCGCGAAAGTGTTCGTTGCCAGACCTTCTCAGAGGTCGATTCCTGGAGCACCGTCTGGATCAGTAGCTTGTTTTTTTAAATTGACTTTTGCTATTGTATTTGCTGTTTTACAGCAGACTTCAATTTTTTTTTATATTATCGCCTTCAGCCATGATTGTGGTCATTTGCCTTAAAATTCAAATTTGGTATTTGTATTTTAGCAGCAAGCCTTAAGACCTTACTTACTGCCATTCCTGGCGTCTGATGCCTTCTGCTGCGTTTGTGGCAACTTGCCCTTAATATTTCAATACCTGTAATTTATAAGTTGCAGCGAGTTTTAAACATTCTTAATTTATTGCCTTTCCTGGCGTCTAAGGTCGTCTGCCCAGATTACAGTGGCTTGCTTTTAAAACATTATCTGTTACATCTATATTTAATGGTGATTTGCTAATTTGTAACTCACTGAAAACAATATTATTTACACTGTTGTTTATTCCTTCATTAGTAACGTGTGGTATTTTTTATTTATTGTTGAGTCTGGAATTACTGATTTAAAATAAATTGTGTGTAACTGTAAAAGCCAACCAATAGTAACTGATTACGGCGCCGTCCACAGTCGTAACCGAATCCTGCCTTCCTTTGACCACCACCAGGTTTCAATCGATTTGCAGAACGACCTCCCGAAGAGTGACGAATGGTACCGGATCTGGCAGTTGACCCTGAACGTAAATAAATGTAACATATTGCGCATACACAGGAAAAGAAAACCACAACTGTGCAACTGCATTTTTGATGACAAATTGCTGGAAACAGTATCTACCGTTAAATACTTAGGAGTTCAAATGGCTCTGAGCACTATGCGACTTAACTTCTGAGGTCATCAGTCGCCTAGAACTTAGAACTAATGAAACCTATCTAACCTAAGGACATTACACACATCCAGGGATTCGAACCTGCGACCGTAGTGGTCGCTCGGTTCCAGACTGTAGCGCCTAGAAAAGCACGGCCACCCCGGCTACCTAGGACTAACAATCCAGACCGCTCCTAAGTGGAATGACTACATGAAACAAATAGCAGGTAAAGAAGATGCCAGACCGAGATTCATAGGAAGAATCTTAAGGAAATGTAGCTCATCCACGAAGGAAGTGGCTTATAAGGCGCTTCTTCGACCGATTCTTGAATATTGTTCATTAATCTGGGATCATTACGAGATAGGATTGATAGAAGAGATAGAGAAGACGCGCTTCGTCACGGCATCGGTATAGTCGGCGCGAGAGCGTTACACAGATGCTAGATGCTGGGCGAACTCCAGTGGCGGACGCTCAAGAGAAGCATTGTGCATCACGGAGATGTTTACTGTTGAAATTTCGAGAGATCACTTTCCGGGAAGAATTGGAAAACGTATTACTTGCTCCCGCATACATCTCACGAAATGACCACGACAAGAAAATTCGAGAAGTTGGAGCTAATACCGAGAATTACCCACGCACCATTCGCTAGTAGAACGGGAAAGGGAGGGTCAGTTAACAGACACCATTAGGAGTATGATGCAGATGTAGATAAAAGGCAGAGTTTCCAGGCTCGAGTCACGGTCCGACACACAGTTTTAATCGGTCGAGAAGTTTCAGTGGATAAACAGCCTCCGCATGAAATCTCGCCTTATCCCTATTTGCATCACGACACGCAATCGCCGCTCCGACACCGGAAAACCCCGTCGCCCCGTTGTGCTACTATTCGGGGACGCGACGCGTGCCTATGAAGCTTTCCCCGTGAGCTGTCGGGGTCGAACACGCCTGCGGTCCGCGACGGACACAAATAGCAGCGGAGCGTGTCTGCGTGCAGGCGCCTCAGGCACGTGGCCTCGTGGGCCAGGCACTCGCTCCACACGTAGCCGCGGGCTGGACGCACTATAAGCACGTGCAACTAGCTGCTCGCTGTCTTGTTTGCACTCAAATGTCGTACAGGCGTCGAGGGCACCGCTGACAGCCTGGGATTCCTTATCTGTGGCTACTACATCGATAGCGAAAAGAAACTGGACGGCTGGAGATGTGCCTTTTTCTTTTTTACTTTCACAGCATTTCTCAAAAACTTGCGACCTCAGTAAGGACAGCAAACGAAATTCTAGCTATTGTGTGTATTACAGTTTAGTGGGAAGAATATTTATTTAATTTTATTTATTTAACACGGTCTGATTAGGCCATCAGGCACTCTCTTACACTCTATCAGATTTTCATACATACAGCACCTTTTCTACATCACTGTTACCTCAGAAATATTAATTTTAATATTACAGATTGTATTAAAATGGTTTGAGTGTCTTCAGTGATAATACTATGAACTAGTGAAGTTAATGCTAATAGCGATAATAATAATAATAATAATAATAATAAAGAGGGCACAAGACCAACTAGAACATACAATTTCAGATTACCTAGTAGGCTTTCGACCTAATAGACAGTGCCAGGACAGATCTTTAATCTTAAACTATTATAAAAATTAAAGCCATCACGACGAAACCAGTAGTATGCACAGTCGTTGACTGTAAAAAAGCATACGATCCTATAGATAAACGATCTTTATGCAGTATTTTAGAAGAACACGGACTAGACACCAAATCACGAAAACTGATCGAACAAACACTGTCAGAAACCAAATAAAAAATTAAATTCATAGATGAAATTTTGGAACCATTAAAACAGGAGTAAGACGAGGAGACGGGATGTCGCCACTTATATTCAACAAAGTTTGAAACAAAGTAATGAAAAATGAGAAATGGAACTAATAATAAGAAAACAAAACTTTTGGAATCCAATCAAACTAGGAAGTGGTCAAGGGAAATTGAACGTTCCATGTTTGGCATTTGCAGATGACTTAGCGATTCTAACCTACAGTGAGGAGACAACAGTAAAACAAATCGAGACCCTGAAAGAATGTGCAGAGTGGGTTGGCCAGTAAATCTCCTTTGAGAACACTGAATTAATCTATTGCAAGTTAGATATTCCGAAACTAAAAACATATTATAGAGAAATCAACAGAGTCAATCACTTTAAGTACCTCGGTGATATTATTGAACCACCAGAACTTGAAAAAATTGCACAGAAAACAGATTACAGAAAATCAAGAAAGCGTCCTGACTTGTTCAAAATTTGCAAATTGCAAATTGCAAAAAAAAAAAAAAAAAAAAAAGGCCTGTCAAAAGGCAGCAAAATCGTACACTACAACACAGTAATCAAACCGGCAGTCACATATGTAAGTGAAACGCTCTCACTGAATCGAAAACTAGATGCACAAGATATTAAGAAATTAGAGAGAAGAATTATAAGATTCTGGAACCACGATACACGCGAGATGGATACAGACTGCAAACTATTGGTACATCAGAAAAAGTATGAAACATCGAAATTGACATCACAAAGAGACGAATGAAGTTCTATGAACACCTTGACAGTTTACCTGAAAACAGACCAACCAAATGTGTACTGGACTACGTGACATCACTTAAAGCATTAATGCCGTGAGTAACTGAAAAAGGATTAGACAAAAGCAAAACACATCAGACAGGGATACATTCAGAAGCAAAATTTACCAGTGGAAGCTTACTCCAGAGAGAAAATCAAAAGCATATGGAACACAGTGGACCGAATAAAGAAGGGCTTCGGGGAGAAAGCCAAGAAATATTGGGAAAATAAAGAACCTTAAGAAAGATTGAAAATCACCTGCTTATCGTTCTCCTTTGGAGACATTCGCTGATAATTAATAATAATAATAGTAATGACAAAAATGATAGTAGCAGATATAGTGTGCCCCACATAAAACTAATACGCCTCACGTACCGGTTATTGTCTCTAGTCGAATTGCCTGTGAGGTGACAACGCTATCTCGAAAATTGGCTGTACTGCATTTTATCGGAAAGTTGAGTGCAGCTATGTGCTCGTGCGTCAGTTGTGAGAAGGTCGTATTGTTAGGTCACTGGTACTCGAATCTCGGGTGTGAGGCGTACATGTTTCATGCGGAACACCTTGTATAAAAGGAATTTGTAGCTGCACAAAATAGCACATGTTTTCTGATACAGCGACTGCTGGGGAAAGGAAATTTAAGGAAACTGCACCAGGGAGATCTGACTGGAAAAAAGGATGTGCAAGGGTAACGAGTGTGTACGGGGACAATGGTGATCGTAATGGTTGCTTTAGTAGATACGTCGTTAACCGTCTTCTGAAGCTGGAGATGTTATTCAGTTATCTAATATAACGGAGAGTGAACTCCAGAGTCGGGTTCCTGTTACTGAGAAGGACTTCGAGACAGAGGCTGAACGACGGAACGGGACAGGAAGGATTTTGCTCCGATGGAAATGGACGTTTCAGCCACGTTGTTAAGACAAGAGCCTTAAGGTCGAGGAGAGATATGAGGGACAGTGTACGTTAATAAGGCAGTAGAGAAGAAAGAGGGTATGGAAATCTTTCCACTTGTCTACACTCCGTCGGGATAGCTGTTCATACGTTAGTGAAAAGTGATCAAAGTGTCGAGCCTCAAAGAGATACGGAACATACGCATCCATAATGCGTTCCAAGCGCCGTGAGCTTTTCACAGAAATACCTTGCAGGATAAAATCGCTGTAATCAACAACTGGAAGCGTCAGTGTCTGTATAAGTTCCTTTCTCGGGTCAATAATGGTATAAATTCTCTGACATTTATACCAGCTAATCTTGATAATGGTCACTGATCGAAATTAGTAGCGAATTTCTGCAAAATAAGGGACAGTTGAAGGTTTCACCATGAATTTTAACAAGAGGGTAGGGCGGTAACTGTGTAAGAATATCGGACATTCAGTTACCACGGAGCACAGTAACGGTGTGGAACGAGCACGGTTTCAGTACGTACGTACAATCACAGTACCAACATCGTGATTATTTGACATCTGCACGACCGGACTTTCGGCTCCACTATCAGATCCCACCCCCACGCTAAAATTCCTTGGTTAAACGCAGTCGCAACGTGGGTTCGGAATTTTTTAAAGACTATTTCGGCTTTGACGAGAAAACCGTGGCCAGTGCTGGATTATTGAGAGTATCTGAAACTTAGTTTAAACACATAGGGATTATACTCCACTAAATCCAAAGGTACCAGGTGGCTATAATTGAAGTGCAACTATTCACGGAGGTCCAGTGTGGGCTGTAACTATCATTTTTTGGTCATCAGTCTGCTGACTGGTTTGATGCGGCCCACCACGAATTCCATTCCTGTGCTAACCTCTTCATCTCAGAGTAGCACTTGCAACCTACGTCCTCAATTATTTGCTTGACGTATTCCAATCTCTGTCTTCCTCTACAGTTTTTGCCCTCTACAGCTCCCTCTAGTACCATGGAACTCATTCCCCCATGTCTTAGCAGATGTCCTACCATCTTGCCCCTTCTCCTTATCAGTGTTTTCCACATATTCCTTTCCTCTCCGATTCTGCGTAGAACCTCCTCATTCCTTACCTTATCAGTCCACCTAATTTTCAACATTCGTCTATAGCACCACATCTCAAATGCTTCGATTCTCTTCTGTTCCGGTTTTCCCACAGTCCATGTTTCACTACCGTATAATGCTGTACTCCAGACGTACATCCTTTCTTCCTGAAATTAAGGCCGGTATTCGATATTAGTAGACTTCTCTTGGCCAGAAATGCCTTTTTTGCCATTGCGAGTCTGCTTTTGATGTCCTCCTTGCTCCGCCCGTCATTGGTTATTTTACTGCCTAGGTAGCAGAATTCCTTAACTCATTGACTTCGTGACCATCAATCCTGATGTTTAGTTTCTCGCTGTTCTCATTTCTACTACTTCTCATTACCTTCGTCTTTCTCCGATTTACTCTCAAACCATACTGTGTACTCATTAGACTGTTCATTCCGTTCAGCAGACCATTTAATTCTTCTTCAATTTCACTCAGGATAGCAATGTCATCAGCGAATCGTATCATTGATATCCTTTCACCTTGTATTTTAATTCCACTCCTGAACCTTTCTTTTATTTCCATCATTGCTTCCTCGATGTACAGATTGAAGAGTAGGGGCGAAAGGCTACAGCCTTGTCTTACACCCTTCTTAATGCGAGCACTTCGTTCTTGATCGTCCACTCTTATTATTCCCTCTTGGTTGTTGTACATATTGTATATGACCCGTCTCTCCCTATAGCTTACCCCTACTTTTTTTCAGAATCTCGAACAGCTTGCACTATTTTATATTGTCGAACGCTTTTTCCAGGTCGACAAATCCTATGAAAGTGTCTTGATTTTTCTTTAGCCTTGCTTCCATTACTAGCCGTAAGGTCAGAATTGCCTCTCTCGTCCCTTTACTTTTCCTAAAGCCAAACTGATCGTCACCTAGCGCATTCTCAATTTTCTTTTCCTTTCTTCTGTATATTATTCTTGTAAGCAGCTTCGATGCATGAGCTGTTAAGCTAATTGTGCGATAATTCTCGCACTTGTCAGCTCTTGCCGTCTTCGGAATTGTGTGGATGATGCTTTTCCGAAAGTCAGATGGTATATCGCCAGACTCATATATTCTACACACCAACGTGAATAGTCGTTTTGTTGCCACTTCCCCCAATGATTTTAGAAATTCTGATAGAATGTCATGCGACAGCGAAACTTGGTAGATGTGTTAATGCGTTGATGTGAAACAGATTTACGTTAAAAAAATAACTACATTTTTGGGCACCAGGTTCAAATCTGACGCTATACACTGTATGACGGTATGAAATGCTCGCTGTCATTCGACAAGCCATAACGTGAGTGAGTAAAGTGGCTGTACGGAAGAGAGGCCGTGCACTGTTAGTGAAACTGTTTTATGTGAACTGCAGCAATCACAGTGCTGCATTCAGAAAGTTTCGCCGACTGGAAAGTCTGAGGAGAAGTCCGATGTCGTTAATGGTTTAAAGCAGATGCTAATGAAATTCAAAAACGCGGGTGGCATCTGTAAGAGGAAGTCCTCACGAAAAGTGTGAGTCATCCACATGAGTGCTAAAAGGAACTCGTTAAACTTCGGTTACATGATAAATCATTCTAATCTAAAAGCCGTAAATTGAACTAAATACCTAGGTATTACAATTACGAACAACTTAAATTGGAAGGGACACATAGAAAATGTTGTGGGGAAGGCTAACCAAAGACTGCGTTTTATTGGCAGGACATTTATAAAATGTAATAGATCTACTAAGGAGAGTGCCTACGCTACGCTTGTCCGTCTTCTTTTAGAATACTGCTGCGTGGTGTGGGATCCTTACCAGATAGGACTGACGGAGTACATCGAAAAAGTTCAAAGAAAGGCAGCACGTTCTGTATTATCGCGAAATATGGGAGAGAGTGTCACAGAAATGATACACGATTTGGGCTGGACATCATTAAATGAAAGGCGTCTTTCGTTGCGACGGTATATTCCAACGAAATTCCAATCACCAACTTTCTCCTCCGAATGCGAAAATATTTTGTTGACATCGACCTACATAGGGAGGGACAATCACCACGATAAAATAAGGGAAATCAGAGCTCGTACGGAGAGATATAGGTGTTCCACCTTTCCGCGCGCTATACGAGACAGGAATAACAGAGAATTGTGAAGGTGGTTCGATGAACCCTCTGCCAGGCACTTAAATGTGATTTGCAGAGTATCCACGTAGATGTAGACGTCCTATACCGCTAAACGTTATTGACGAAGTTGTTGTTGATGTTGTTGTTGTAACTGACCACGCAGCACTTCCCCCGGGTAATGCAAGTGCTCGTGTTGGGTCATGAGAATTGTCCATACCACGGTCAACAGTACGGACAGTTTTGCGGTCTAATTTACACTGGTACGCGTGTAAATTCCAGAAGGTGCAGCAACTGAAACCTCATAATCTGCGGCAACGTTCTGAATTTGCTCTTCGGTTTCTAACACGGATCGAAGTTGATGACATGTGACCGAACAGTATTCTATGGAGTGACGAGGTACCATTTATAGTACAGAGTGCACTGTATACGCAGAACTACTGAATTTGGGGCACTGTTGTATGCGTGTTGTGTACGAAAAGCCATTACTCACGCCATACGTGACTGTTTGATGTGTGAATTTCCAAGCATCTTCATTCTCAGTCCGTCCTTCTTTGAAGAGCATACTGCCAGGGGACTTGTCAGGTGTGCCATGACGTCTGCACGATATCGACACCAGCTTATGTACCATGCGTTTCTTACTTTGGAAGAGCGCAACTGCGTGAAAACTACTGCTTTCATGCAAGATGGGGCAGCACCTCATGTCGCTCGCCCAGTGAAATGTATGCTTAATCCAACCTTCCATGAATGCGTTATCTCTAGAGGTTTCCCTGATGCATGGCCTGCGAGATCATCTGGTCTGAACCCATGTGGTCTTTGGCTCTGGGGATATCTAAAAGAAAGCGTTTAGCGGGGACCCGTTCGGTCTCTGCCTGTTCTGAAGCCCAATATGCAGGAGCACATTGCTCAGATTCCACCGAAACAGCTGTTAGCAACTGTTGATCACGATGTTTCACGGATGCAGCATCTCGTCGACGTCTTCTATGCTCATACTGAGCAAATTGTGTCAGCGGCAGTTTATAATGATATCAGCATCAGGCCTTTCTCACTTGTTTAACCTTTTCTTGCCACGTCCTGTTCCTAATACATTACATGTGGAAACCATTTCTACACTTCCTTGCATTCACAGCGCCAAATTTGCGCCTTGAAACCAGAATTTGAACTAATTTTTCTCCGCTAAATCAGTTTCGCATTAACGCACACTACAATATCTACAATGTTTCGTTGCCTTATCATAAGTACACCTCACGCTGGACCTCTGTGAGTAACTGCACTTTAATTCGAGCCATCCAGTAGATTCATTTTCGTAGAAAACTTTGTCCTTGAGTGAGTACGTATACAGAAACTAAGAAACATTATACGCGACTGCGGCATGCTTCATCACGCAAATTCTTTATAGGCATTTCATCGGTACTGCATGGTGGTTGTTGCATAATACACTCCAGGAAGATGTCTGCAGCTTCAGCACCAGTAGTACGAGGAATCTTCATGATCCCTACGTTATCATCATCACCTCCATCATTACTTTACGGCCGGCCGGTGTGGCCGTGCGGTTCTAGGCGAATCAGTCTGGAACTGCGTGACCGCTACAGTCGCAGGTTCGAATCCTGCCTCGGGCATGGATGTGTGTGATGTCCTTAGGTTAGTTAGGACTAAGTAGTTCTAAGTTCTAGGGGACTGATGACCACAGATGTTAAGTCCCATGGTGCTCAGAGCCATTTGAACCATTACTTTACTGCGCGCATTTGATTACTTCACCTGTTAAAGTTTGGTCTGTCTCGCAGTTTTCCTCATTCAGACACTCAGCAACATATTCTTCGTCACTCCTGGAAATTTGTGGAACAAGTCATTGTACAAAGTATCAGCAACTGATGATTGCGAATTGACTGACTCATCACTGTCGCTCAGTACTGCCTCCAATTCTCCGTCAATGGTTGGCCACACATTTCTCCAGCTCTTCACTGTGGTAGCGTTCTCCTAGTAATCCAATGCTTATGCTGTCTGGAAAACATCACCACCTAACTTGATTGCTTTCCACACCTCGGTGGAGTCGTTTTCACATTCGTTCAGCAAAGAGGCAATAAGTGCATGTCGCTAAGCAAATTTTTCGTCGAACCACAAAGAGATCATTTCTCTGTCCATCCACGCTGCCTCCGGAGCTCACCATTGCGCTGGTAGTGCAGTACTGTTGCTGCGCTGAAATTAAAACGAGGATGTTGGGATTTCCGAATCATCATGAGCCATAGTTTATGGCAGCCATTTGCGCTACAAAACGCCATTAATATTACGCTCTGTTTGCGTTGTTGGGTACTTACGAACTTCCATCTCTTTCACGGCAGCAAATGTTCTTGAACAAAGCATCTTGTAAAAGATGCCGGTTTCATCAGCACTGTTCAAGGCATCAGCAGTTAAATTTTCTTCCTGTATTAACTTTCATTACCTTCTTTAGAAACTCCTCCGCTTCTTTTCCCTTAGCTGACCGACTTTACTCGGTGATGTCAGCTGCCGCACCTCATGTCGTTTTTTTCCAGTTTGATGGCCAATTCTCGCCTGCTGAAAACAAGTTACTGCCGCCAATTTCTTTGTTGAATACATCTGACTGTAATGTCCTTGCTGCGTTGTTGTATGAACCATCTGAAACAGCTACGTCCGTTTCTTACTTCTCACTCTTTCGCATAGCCTTCCGCTATCCTAACGGGATTTCCATTTGGGTAGTGTAACAGCTTCTTTCTTTTTGGTGTCATACATAGTAGTTCGCCCAACACAATACTCAGCAGGAAGCTGCTGCGACGAACTTATCCAAAATTTCAAGTTTCTCCTCTAGACCTAGTTTAATTTGTTTACTCTTAGAAGCCGTAATACTGAACTGTAAAGCAAGCCACGATTTCGATTATACGTATACAGGACTGTTTAACGTTGTAATTAACTAACACTGTTGTGTACGATAATCCATTGTTGTGTGCGACATTCCTGGTCGAGCAACTAGAGGCCGCATGTGAGCTGGTTTTAGATTCTGCAACAACTGAATCTTAATGACTGTTCTGTGTGCTTTGTGGACAATTGATGGCTAAATACAAAGAGGTTGGAAACTGTACTCGAAATAACTATGAGAATAAGAAGCACTTCCGTAACTGGGCTCAAAGTAACACTGCTCAGCTTCATCAGCGTCCATTGTGCAGCACCAAAGGTATCGTACAATGTGCAGGATTGTGGTGTGTGGTGATAGTTTCTCTGCCTCGTGATGACTGGGTGTTGTGTGATGTCCTTAGGTTAGTTAGGTTTAAGTAGTTCTAAGTTCTAGGGGACTGATGACCACAGATGTTAAGTCCCATAGTGCTCAGAGCCATTTGAACCATTTTTTGTGGTGATAGGCCGTTACCTTTCTGAGTCTGAGCGTGGCGTTGCTGTCACTGTGACGTCTGACCGTTATGTCTGCATCTTAGAGACGTTTATACCTCCAATACTCCATAATTTTCCAGATGTTGACATTAAGTACGCCTAGCTTCAACAGGATGAACCACCTCGAACACTGCCAGACTCTCTGGGCAGAAGTAAAAGGTTTGTTTGGAGATCGCGAAATTTCAAGGAACATCGCTTGATCGACCCAGTCTTCAGACCTTTCAGACTGCGTCTTATTTTTGTGACCTTATTTGAGAAGCGTCGGTTTCCAAACTAGAAGAAGAACCACAGCTCACATCAAAACACAGACTGGAGAGGAAATCGCCAGTATCGCAAGTGATGCATTGCTCCGCATCATGCAAATCCTACAACGATTCACTGAACGCGTATGGCATGGTGGATTGATGCATATTGTAAAAATTTGTCTAATATTATTTCCTGTCGTGTACAGCGCAGTTTGAATCTCAAATAATGTTTTGTACCGTTCATTCCTTTTCCATAATTATTTATAATTTCCTAATTTTTCTGTGCCGTAACTTTAACGCCAAGTATAAAAGAATCACCATTAATCTTTTCGGAAATCTACCTTAGAAGACGTCCGAATCTGTATTACTGCTATATCATAAGAAAACACACTCCAGAAAGATCTTATATAATCTTAGTTTCGCCGCTTCGGAAGCTAAGCCAGTACCAAATGTCGTCTTACAACAGCGTAAGCCGTTTCGAATTTCCGTAGGGGAAGGAGTTTCATAATCGGATTTGACCGTTCTAGAGAAGAGAGATGTTGAGGGGTATAGAATTTCTGAGTAACAGACTGCACCAACGCCCTGATTTGCAACTCTAGCCTCTCTGCTGTTTCTAATGGAGTGGGCGTCTAGCTTACTGTTGTTGACGATCCATTGGTTGTACTGGGAACTTACCAACGCCCTGTAGAAACAATATACAGAGTGAAGCGAAATTCGCGCACTCGGGCTTCGCAGCGCGACTCCTCACGTGCCAGCGATAAAAAATTGTCTCTCAGAAAATTTCGTCTGGCGAGTAAATTCGGCAGAGAAATGACGTTAATGAGTGGCAATCTGGCAACACTGTAACCACATGAATGGTAACTACGTCTGACAGAACATTTTATTCGTGCACTGCAGTTGGTACAGTGGATAGAGTTTTGGATAGCATGCAGGATGTCAATGGTTCGATCTTGGGTTGAGGTATATGTTTTTTATTTGGTAAATGTAGTCCAGGTGGTATAGTGCCTGGCATCTTAATCGTCACAATTGCAGCGTGTCCTCTAGAAAACATTTGTACTTACATACTACAATCGTAGAAATGGAAGATGAGTCAGCTGTGAAAGAAGCCCTTTCCACGTCATAGGTGTGAATTTAGTCGCACCATTTCATCTACTAGATGCGAAACCTATTTTCTTTGTCCCCTCCTCCAATGGTCCCATAGAATAGTACCAACTATTATTCTTACCTCGTTCAGGTCCATTACATTTCGTTAGGGCCTTACGTTAGCAGGAGGACTAGAAAATTGCTTTGCAAATAATGTCCACACTCGGTTACTATTTGTATGTGTTATCACGATAGTCCCACTAATTATGCCTTTTAACACTGCTGTTTAGTACGTTTCTCAATGCGTTATTATTATTATTATTATTATTATTATTATTATTCTATCGTTGGGATTGTGGAAACATCACGTCTATTACCATTGGGGAAACAGTATAACTCGAAACTGAACATTTTACAATTAGCGGTGTCGGGATGAATCATACAGGACAATATCTGTCAGAGGGGTAATGTTGCCCGCATCTCGTGGTCGTGCGGTAGCGTTCTCGCTTCCCACGCCCGGGTTCCCGGGTTCGATTCCCGGCGGGGTCAGGGATTTTCTCTGCCTCGTGATGGTTGGGTGTTGTGTGGTGTCCTTAGGTTAGTTAGGTTTAAGTAGTTCTAAGTTCTAGGGGACTTATGACCACAGCAGTTGAGTCCCATAGTGCTCAGAGCCATTTGAACCATTTTTTTGGGTAATGTCGTTAGATGGAACAACGAGCAGGACTGACGGCTTGTTTATACTGTATGTGCTGCCCGCCAGACAGGGCCTAGACGCGAGCGAAGTAACGCGCCCATGACAGATTGCAACGTATATGCGTACACAAATCGACTTTTCTCATTGTAAACCTCTAAACCAGTGTGGCAGACATATGGCATACACAAATGATGAATATGTGGATATGCTTCTGGTCCTTGGTGCATCTGATAGCCGGGCTGGTGTTGCCGCTCCTTGCCAGTCCTTGTGGACCCCATCCAGATAACAATGTCGTCTGGAGCTGCGTTTTCGAGTGTCAGGTTCTCTCCTTCCACCATCGTGTGACAGAGGTCATCCACGGATTCGCCGTACTCCAGCTACTGAGAAAGCTACTCTGGAGGTCATACACCAAGAACCTTAGCGAAGTACATGTGGCCTAGCAAGACAGCTGCGTGTCTCGCAACGCACGGTCGTTAACGTGCTGCACGAGCGTGGACTGCACCACTATTATTATGCTTTCACGCTGCAGATCGCCATCAGAGGATGCAATTCTGTGAATGGTTCCAACAACAACAGGAACCCAACGATGGCTGTGAACACCGTAATATGTTCGGATGAAGCAGCATTCACTCATGAGGGTGTCTTCAATATGCACAATGCCCACCATTGGTGTGAGGTTAAGCTGCATGTGACCCGCGACCGTGGATATTAAAATTTGGGTCGGAATATTGGGCGACAGGTGTTTGGGCGCCTACATGTTGCCTGACTAGTCGACTGCACTAAGGTATCATGCATTCGTCTCAAACTATCTGTCTGATGCACTGGAAGATGTTACGCTACATGTCCGGCAGAGGATATGGTTCCAACATGATGGCGCACCTCCACACTCTGGAATTAATGTGCCACAGTATTTGGACAGAACATTTCCAGACAAATGGGTCAGACGTGGAGATCCAGTTATACGACCACCACGTTCACGTGACTCAAATCGCCTGGGTTTCTTCCTGTTGGGACACCTGAACGAGCACATGTACTCTACACCACCTGCGAATGTGGAAGAATTGGTATCGCATGTTCACGCTGCTCCTGTTAATCTGGACGCATCTTTGCTGCAAAGGGTCCAGAGCTGTACGATCCGGCGGGTTGCGCAATATTTGGACGTGCAGGGGGGTCGCTTTGAGCATCTGTTATTCTGAGGACAGCGTATTCTGTTGTGAAGGTCATGCGCTCATTTAATATGGACATTATTATTGTCACTGGTTGCTAATGTGCGGCATCTGTGCGCTCATATTACATGTAGTATAATGACAAGTAGATGTTGTGTTACTGTATTGTGCAATCATCTTTAACATCTCGAAACTGATATTGATTTTGTAGCTATTCTGTCGTATGACAGGTTATTTGTTTCAATTGTCTACTTCTTATTTCTCTAACCAAGTATTTGTTATGTTCAGCGGTACAAAATGTCATAAATTTAGGATACATCTGATCTAAGAAACGGTGTATACTACAGCAGGAAATGTCAGAATGAAATTCACAAATAAAAGAAATGCGCCCCAACGCAGGATCGAACCCTCCCGCATGCTAACACAAAACTCTGCCCACTCCGCCACCTATACAGTACAATTAATATATGCCGACAGAGATAGTTACCATACATGTGCTTACAGTGTTGTCAGATTGCCACTCTTTAACGTCCTTTTTCTGCCGGATGTACTCACCGGACGAAATTTTGTGAGAGACATATTCTTATCGTTGGCCTGTGAGAAGTCGCACTGCGAAGAGTGCCTGAATTCCGCTTCACCCTGTAGACTGACGAAAGCGGCGCCATGTTGAAGACGATTGGAAACTTAACCGCGATTTTTTGCAGCATCATACTGGGTGATACTAGTTGCCTGCCAACACGGAAAATATGGTTTTGTTGCTGTTATACAGCATTTGCTGCTGCCTTGCCTGCACGATGTAATTCGGCAAATAATTCACAATATTAAGGGGTTTTTTCAAGCGTGATGTTCACGAAATGCGGGATCTGTATTACTTCAGTTGACTTAATTGTAAATACGTGCATTTTTGCAACTGCCGGTGTATCGCTGCCTACAGACACTGGTGAATTTCTTTGTGACATTTACTTACGGTTGTCACGCATTTGCATTGAATGACGTTTCTCGTCTTTGATGTTCGGGAGTTGTGTTGTGTCCAGGCGGAACTACACTACTGGCCATTAAAATTGCTACATCACGAAGATGACGTGCTACAGACGTGAAATTTAACTGACAGGAAGAAGATGCTGTGAAAGATACTGTGATATGCAAATGATTAGCTTCTCAGAGCATTCACACAAAGTTCGCGCCGGTTGCGACGCCCTACATCGTACTGACATGAGGAAAGTTTCCAACCGATTTCTCATACACAAGCAGCAGTTGACCGGCGTTGCCTGGTGAAACGTTGTTGTGATGCCTCGTGTAAGGAGGAGAAATGCGTACCATCACGTTTCCGGCTTTTATAAAGGTCGGATTGTAGCCTATCGCGATTGCGGTTTATCGTATCGCGACATTGCTGCTCGCGTTGATCGGGATCCATTGACAGCTAGCAGAATATGGAATAGGTGGCTTCATGAGGGTAATACGGAACGCCGTGCTGGATCCCAACGGCCTCGTATCGCTAGCAGTCGAGATGACAGGCATCTTATCCGCTTGACTGTAACGTACAGTGCAGCCACGTCTCGATCCCTGAGTCAACAGATGGAGACGTTTGCAAGAAAACAACCATCTGCACGAACAGTTCGACGACGTGTGCAGCAGCATGGACTATCAGCTCGGAGACCATGGCTGCGGTTACCCTTGACGCGGCATCACAGACAGGAGCGCCTGCGATGGTGTTCTCAACGACGAACCTGGGTGCACGAATGGCAGAACGTCATTTTTTCGGATGAATCCAGGTTCTGTTTACAGCACCATGTTGGTCCAATCCGTGTTTAGCAACATCGCGGTGAACGCACATTGGAAGCGTGTATTCGTCATCGTCATTCTGGCGTATCACCCGGCGTGATGATATGGGGTCCCATTGGTTACACGTCTCGGTCACCTCTTGTTCGCATTGACGGCACTTCGAACAGTGGACGTTACATTTCAGATGTGTTACGACCTGTGGCTCTACCCTTCATTCGATCCCTGCGAAAACCTACATTTCAGCAGGATAATGCACGACCGCATGTTACAGGTCCTGTACGGGCCTTTCTGGATATAGAAAATGTTCGACTGTTGCCCTGGCCAGCACATTCTCCAGATCTCTCACCAATTGAAAACGTCTGGTCAATGGTGGCCGAGCAAGTGGCTCGTCACAATACGCCAGTCACTACTCTTGATGAACTGTGGTATCGTGTTGAAGCTGCATGGGCAGCTGTACCTGTACACGCCATTTAAGCTCTGACTCAATGCCCAGGCGTATCAAGGCCGTTGTTACGGCCAGAGGTGGTTGTCCTGGGTACTGATTTCTCAGGATCTATACACCTAAAATGCGTGGAAATGTATTCTAGTATGACATATTTGTCCAATTAATGCCCGTTTATCATCTGCATTTCTTCTTGGTGTAGCAATTTTAATGGTCAGTAGTGTACTTTCGTCCTTCCACAACTGTGGGTTCGTTAACTGCTCTGGGAGGAGTCTCTTCATACTAGAACACATGAATATTATTTCACTTTATTATACAGATGAACAAAAGATTTATTTAACTTTGACACAGTTCTTTGCCATAGGAGTAGTAGATAATTTACAACTGTCATGGACTAGCAAAGAGTCCGTTCATGCACTGTTCTCTTACAGCACAAAATACAAAATTTACAGTACATTACATCAGAAACTTTACAACTGTCACTGTCCCATTCGATGGTGTTGACTGCTGTAGCTGTGATCTCGAACTGTGGCTGAGCTCTTGGACGTTCAACACTATACTGACCTCAGTGCGACGGCGTTAGTGTTGCTGAGAGGGATGCGCCGTCTTCAGGAGCGCCTCCTGTACGTCGTTGCACATTGCAGCGAGCCCTTGCAAATGTCTGTGGAATCGATCCGCGTTGCCGACTTTGAAGTGACATCGGGATCGCTAGACAATACCACAAGTTCTGTCTTATACAGTCTATTTTTTCAAACAGATATATTTATTATGTCTTTGATATTAATAGAGAAAGGAAACGATAGCAGACATAAATAAAATTTTTTGTGGTATCGATAGCAACGATGCCACGGCTTAGGTGCAAGTTATTAAGTTTCCGCTACTACAGACACCGACGACAGCGCCCTCTAGCCGGTGCTGTGGAGCTCTACGAGCTCCGCTGCAGATTCTGCCCATTTCATCGCTTCGACCTCAGCTTGCTATTGAGACTATGTACTACTTACAACGGGAATACGGTTTTGCACCTATGGGCTCTTTAGTTGTAAAGTTACGGATGTCATTGACTAATAATTAAATGTACTTTAAAGTAAAAAGCTGTACCGAGGGTCTTACCTCACCTGCTGCTGTTCACTTCCTACATTCGGCCTACCCATTCAGTTTACAGGAGCAGATCCATGCACCGCCTTCCAGGTGGGATACGAAAATTTTAATACCTGGTTCGAAGGCTCAATTATCGTTTCTTTTAGAAGAAATCCTGGCCACTTTTTTGCGGCTTTTAACGGCTTTAATGGAACACAGGACTGTCATGTTTCATGACATATTGCGTTAGGATATTTGTTGCTTGGAAAAGAGCAATTAGCAGGACCCCTTAGATGAGAAGAGTCGGTTTAACTATGCTGAGTAAGCCGCTACTTCTTCGTGCCTTATACTGGTTACCCATCATTGTGTTAGATCTTCAGTTTGCAAAGATATTCTCTCAAAAAAGACTTCTTCAATTAAACTGTTTACATACATCCATAACCTATGAGCTTATTGTAGTTGTTTGACACACAATTTCACTCTGGACAAACAGATGTATTGAATACACATTGAAGAACACTAAATGAGAGATGGTTCAAATGGCTCTGAACACTATGGGACTTACCATCTGAGGTCATCAGTCCCGTAGAACGTAGAACTACTTAAACCTACCTAACCTAAGGACATCACATACATCCAGGCCCCAGGCAGGATTCGAACCTGCGACCGTAGCAGTCGCGCGGTGCTAGACTGAAGCGCCTAGAACCGCTCAGCCTATATGAGAGAGCTATACTTTAATAAAGAGCTATACTCTAATAGTTGTGTATCTGACATTTCAGATTACCGTAAACATCCAGGAAATGCAATATAGAAATTGCCAAAGAAGACAGTTAGTGTAAGGATTGTTAAAAGTGAGCCGGCCAGAGTGACCGATCGGTTCTAGGCGCTTCATTCTGGAAGCGCGCGACGTCTACGGTTGCAGGTTAGAATCCTGCCTGGGGCATGGATGTGTATGATGTCCTTAGGTTAGTTAGGTTTAAGTAGTTCCAAGTTCTAGGGGACTGGTGACCTCAGACGTTAAGTCCCATAGTGCTCAGAGCCATTTGAACAATTTTTTTATAAAAGCGGAAACGCGCAGATACTTAGCCAAAGTACAACATTACATCTGTATTTTTTCTACGATTAGTACAATTGAACCCTGAATACACACTGGGCTTGATTTATGATCAAGAAAAACATTTTTAAACTGTATTTCGACTTCAAAAACAAATATTTTTCCAGCATCTGTTGCATCTGGCCTACTTAAACGTTCGGTGTGCCTGACGTTACAAAATGCGGGAGCCAGTGCCAGGTATAATCTAACTACTTTGATTATGTTGGCCTAGCTCTTTGGATCTTACGCTTCACTCACTGTTGACACCTTCCCAACAAGATTTGCCGCCTTCAGCCTTCTGGTCTTTATACAATCAGAAATAATACCAATGCTCACGCCACGGCATCTAGTTGTAATTAGGAAATAACTTCACTCATTACTCCTAATAAAATACGAGAATCGTGCATCTCACAAATTTCACAGAACTTCCGTCACAGGAAAAATTCGTATCACAACTGCAGGAATGTTTCATGGATTTTGTGTTCGTTGTTAACATCAAGATCTACAGCTGTAATAGGGTGATATACTCTTGGATTTTCTGAGAAGCTGAGCCTTCACAAAGGGTTTTAGTTCTTGAACTCGAGAGGATGTGATAAATTTCGTGTGGAATTTATTGCAATTGTCTGATAAACTACAAGGAGAACTAAAAAAGCGGGAATCTTCATATTTTGCACTTCCTTTCGTCGTCGTATGCTTATTATATGCTATTTTGCATATATTTGTTAGTTTTCTCGATTCGAGAGAACACATCACCCCAGAAAACAATCAGCATTGCTGTCTCCAGTTTTTTAGTTTTATTTTCTGAAGAGATTCTGCCTCATTTCTTGTCGCTGCTGTTTCTTCTTTGTTGTCCACAATTTCTTCAAGTTACACGTAAACGGCATCGAAATTCTGTCGAATTTGCCTACTTCCTCAAGGTTTAATTACACACAAATTCTTTCTTACCACTAACATACTTATCCTCTAAAACACAATTGAAATCTTCTCATAACTACTACTATTTACATCTGACACGTCACTGAATAAATAATTTTACATCTTTACGTGGATACAGTCCTTTTATTTTCCCCGTCTGGGGATGTGCTAACAAATAGCTACATTCGTGTGTCACCTTTATTACTTCAAAGGGCCCTAAATATACCAATCGCCACTTACTATTTTGCTTTAGGGTGGCTGAGGATTTGGGGTGGTTACGAATAAGCACCATGTCCCCTACATTGTATTTTCGCCACTGCTACAAGAGGACTACTGTATGGAGAGAAAGAGGGATCAATGATATCCCACTCTAACATCTTCCGAATCTCTTTAGCCACTACTTCCCTCCTCGACCAAGGGATGGAGTAAGATGCGCGACAGTATGTTTTGTGGGGCATCACCTCTATGTGATAGTGGTACCCTTTGACTATTCCTGGTCGGTCGGTAAATACCATTGTATATTCCGATAGCAGCTGCGTCAACTGTTGCTTTTGTATGTTGCTTAAACTTTCAGATTCCTGTACTTTGGTCTGAAATGCATGAACATTTGTTTCAAATTTCTATCTTCTATACTCGGATAATAGAGATCTGTCACAGGTGAATAATCATTGATGTGTAGTACCCAGGGGTTCCTACATTTGATATTAATTCGGTTGCAACATGGCACAAGTACCTCCTTCGATTTCATCATAGACAACTCAATCCTCCTACCTTTATTAACTATGCTTAGTTTTCCCGAGGAAAGGTCGATCACTGCGTCCCTCTCACGGAGAAATCTACTCCCAGAATGCAGGCCACCTTTAACCCTTTAACAATGAGGAACGAGCTCACTATGGCTTCGCCCTCCTTACAAATCTCCTCCTGCACCTGGTACTTAACTAATTGGCTCTGTGCACTTATAGCTCCAGACACCTTGCAATTATTAACCGGGAAAGTCGGTATGCTACGTCCCTTCCCCAGCGCTTTAAACAATTCTGTACTCATTACACTCACTGAGGCACCTGTGTCGATGATTATATTCACGGCAACATCATTGATTTTCGCTTCTATTATGGCTTGCACATTTTCGTTGCTATCTTTCTTACATTCATGCGGTTCGGTCAGTAGACCTCTATCCATACTGATACCGTCGTTGTATCGCAGCATATGTATTCCAGGGATATTATTGTCATTCGTGTTGCTCTCACTCCACCTCTCGGCCAGCGATGGAGAGCATATCGAGGCCGATTCTAGTTTGTTGGATTGCTTGCTTGCGAGGTACTTGGACGGCTATTGTCCGCGACCTCTACTATGTGTACGTTTTGATTTGTAGGCCGCCATGACTGCGCAATAGGCGCGTTTTTCAGTGGTGGTCTGTTGTTGTACCGGTCATTACCCTTCCACTCTGGGCTTGGTCGCTGATTCTGATTCCAATTGCGATTACTGTCGCTGTAATTGCTATGCCACTGACCTCGCGCATTTTTCCAGCGGTTGGTCCCTGGCAGTCCGGAATCGTACCGGTCGTCAAATCGACGCTTTTTATTATGGGACGGTTGACCATACCCGTTCTGACTTCTCCCATTATTACAATTTTGCGAATGCTCTTGCCGCTTATTACCACCCCCACCATTTCAATGGTTGTGGTTTTGTGCACTATTATTTCTGTCATGTTTACACCCTGATCCATTATTCCGCAAGTGATCACACGCTGCTTTTGCGTCTTCCTGGATTAAGTCTATTGAATCTAGAACAGACAGGAAATGTTCCATGTCGCTTTCTGGTACGTGTATTAATTTCTCTTTGATATGAATGGGTAAATGTGATTTTAGGAGTCTTATTATGTCTCTTGGTGAGATAGGCTCGTCCCAGTAGCGCGTTTTGTTTATATATTTCTCGAAATACCGTCTCAGATTCCTAAGACGGGGTGAGTACGGTTCGGGATTGTATACTTCTTTTCTTAGCCGCTCTTGTATACAAGGCGACCAGTATTTCGACAAAAACGCTCTTTCAAACTGTTCATACGTCATGCAGCTGTCTGCTACTTCCGTAGCCCACAACGCTGCATCGCCCTGAATGTATGACATTACGTATTGAATTTTCTGTGCTTCGTTCCACACACTAAGCAAGATATTTTTAAAGCTTTTTATGAATACTACTGAGTGTACTGACTTTCGTTCAGTAGTAAACGTTTGAAACTGCCTATTTTTGATCAAACTTTCTTCAACTAATATTTTTGGACTATACTGGTTTGCTCCTGGGACATAGGCTGTGTGCTCCGAACCGAATCTACAGCTGAAGGCATTATCGCCTAAAGATTCACCATTGTTGCGTCGCGTATAAGTTTGTGCGTTGCCAAAAACATTGGCTGTCGGCGACATAGTTTCATGTTCAAGAGGTTTGCTGCTCTGTGCTGAACCCTTTTCCAAATCGGATATCCGTTTGTTAATATTCACTTGCCACTGCGGAATCTCCTCACTGAGCATTTGTTTGATGGTTTGCACGTCATTCTGTACCTGACTATTTACTGCGGTACTGAACGATTCGGAATCTCTATCTGCCATGGCTGCTTGTACCTTAGAATTAATATTTTCGTCGATCTCACTCTCCTTCGCTTCTAGCCATGAGTTGAATTCGGTTTCAATTTTAGTCGCTTGTTCGTTCCACTTCTGCTCTACAAGCTGGGTGGAATCTATTTCTAGCTTTTCTAATCGGTTGGCTAAGACACCTATGTCGTCTACCCTGTTAGTGTTTGCTACTTGCAGGTTGTTGACCTGTACAGTCAACTCCTGCACGGCCTTAGGTATCGACTGATAATTCTGTTTCATACAGGCAATCTCTTTTTTCATATTTTCTAACGATTGCACAAGTTGCTGGTCCCGCTCAGCTTGCTGGCGATCCCGCTCAGCCTGCTGGGCAAGAAACTTTTCCTCTAACCGGCGATCTCGCTCAGCTTGCTGGGCAAGGAAATTTTCTGTTAACTGGCGATCTCGTTCAGCTTGCTGTGCGAGAAAGATCTCAATTTTTTCGTCCTTTTCAACTTGTTGTTGCGCAAATTTTGCCTGGTAATCCAGCACGCGCTCTAATATCGCCTGAAGTGACTATCCCCCAGGCAGATTACCACTCTCTGGTTCCTGCTTTTCTGTAGGTGTTGCAATTTCTTTATCTACCTCTCCTTGAGCACTGGTGGGCGGTGGCATCACTTCCTGTGTTCCCGCCGCTACATTTTCGCCTGGTATATCCTCAAAGAGAGTACTTGTACTGCTTAATGCACCCGTTTCTACATTTCCTGCACTAACTAATGGCTGTTCCTCAGTATCCATATTGCTCGGACGTTGACTACGCAATTTAACCATATTCATAAATTACCTACTAGAACACAAGCTCTGACAGTTTTTCCACTTGCACACAAAATATGTTAATTTATCTACAATACACTGCACACTAAAAATTACTATCTACAATCAACTTTGCCCTGTCATAAACACTAACGCCAAACTACGCACACCACTAGCGATATGAGATCACTTCACTGGAGTTAAGCTTCTACAAACAGGACAACTACACTGTAGTCTTACCTTTAGTTTATCTGATTTCGGGGTTCGGCTGCCCCCGGATTATGTAGTCGTTACAGCTTCTCAGTACTATCAGGATCGTTTCCTCTGACTCGCTTGCAGTAGTGCGTTTTTTCATGAAAGAATGTTTGTTCATTCATTAATACATGGCATTAATCATGATACACATACATACATTTATCACTAAATACATACATATATATAACAATAGACACTGAAAGAAAATACATAAAACAATTATTTTCGTGGCCACTGGAAATTCGGGCCCCGCGTTTTTGGGCGACAGTTTCGCTTCGTAAGCTCTTTTCTGTTTATTTTGTTTTATTATTATTATTATTATTATTTGCGTAACAACGCATATACGAAAAGAGCCACGAAATACCTTTTAGTAATGCTGTGCCATGAAGTTCTGTATAATCATTAATTCTCAACAAAACAGAATATATTGTATTCTTATTTTCTGTATCTGGCTTTCTATTAAAGGAACATTTTTCGTTACTGTAACTCACTATAAAACTCAACATATCTTCCCTACTTTATAGTTATTGAAAATGTTAATGAAAATTACTTTGTTATGAATACTAATGTTACAGTTCGCAATGATTGTTCAACAACAAAATTTTGCAGTGGATTTTTGTTATCAGTAAAACACCAATAAGTACCACGACTAGCACAAGAACATGAGACTATTATCGGAGAAAAATACGTTTTTTACTATAAGGTTAGCCAGACCAGAACTAAGCACAGCAAGATTCCTATTATATTACGAAGGTAAATTATCTTTTTTGTACTGTTAGTAACATATTATCAGCAGCCCGCGTCAACCTGCAAAACACATCATAAAATCTGCTGCTCTGCTCTGCAAGTCCGGAAGCTGAAAGAAATAATTTTATTTCACTATTACCTTCCCGCTTCTTTGCGGTATGATAGATTTCATTTAATGCAGTTTGAATACGCCGCGGCAGCGGCTCGTTCGTTCGTAGCGCAACTCTGCACCACAGATAATATTTAAATAACGGAAAATGTCTTAAAGGGATGGGATAATATGCCAAGCAAGCTAGTACAAATAATAATGCAAGGTTTCATTAAATAACTCTATTCAAAACATTTAAATATGTTAATTATTACACACCTTTAAAATGAGTACGTAATGGCGTACATCTCTCAGTCTCGACAAAAGAATGCTACGTTAGCATACAATACAACGTCACAGGCTATCCTACTCACGTAACTCCAAGAAGAAGACAGAGAAATTAATGTTCGTTCTGTATTATTTATAGTAGTTGCATATTCTCATCTTTGTTTGATATTTATCGTCTGTGGCGGTTTCAGTACTCGACGACATAGATATTATCTAAAATAAATAATAAAAAAAAGTACATAATTCCATACAATAACAAAACATGATACACAATGTTTTCTCTTTATCATATAATATGTCTTTTGCTAAGAGACGTTACAATCTTGATACTTCAAAATTCGCTTACACGCAATAAATGTGTCAGGAATTAAGAAATAACAATAATAAAATATTTTGAAAGGCTAAAATTAGGCAACAAGATAGTCTTTTAAGATGCAAGAGAAGTAACTTGAACAAGAAATCTGAGCCAAAAGCACCACAACATGCAGTAAGCGAGCCAAAGTAAACAATCATGTCACGCTGAGCACTGTCGGATGGCACGTTCATCCAATTCAGTGTAAGCTTCAACAGACCTGAGGAGTATCCACGGAATAGGAGTGTTTCACTACGGCTGTCGCATGCTAAGGTCACACGAACCAATGCACAGACGGTGCCCGTCCACTCCAATCACAAGAATTCTCCAGGCACCAGGAACAACACAGACCTGATCTATTCCGCTGTCGCTGTCCAGACGTTCCGCTGCTCCTGGCATGTCTCCACCAGGTACATCCCGTCGCTGCCTCTTGGACTCTGGTGGCACTTGCTGCCCTCTCATCGGCAGCGATGAAACTGCCTCCTAGTTTAGCGCCATCTGCTGTGGGACGGAACCTCTACTCAGCTGCGATTGCCACGGCACAAAATGAGGAACAAGATTCAGTACTAAAATTCTTAGCATCTAAAGGATGCTGTTCGTCAGTACCATCATATAGCTCATATTTTTAATTCCTACTTATCCTCTTCCTCAGGTTCCTTAATGTATACCTAAGTCGTCACCATTCTTTCAAGGCCGTTTTGTCAGAAATCTAAAATGTAATAATTAAATTTCAAAAAATTAATAAATCCAGCTAATCTAAATTGACCCCAAGCTGGAAACGACTTTAAAAGTATGACTTAAGTTAAGGTCAGTAATTTCCACTGCAGTTTCTAAATTTCTGTATTAAATTCTTCTTCTGGAGGTCTTTCTAAATATAGGCGGATATCTTACTGCGTACGCGTTGGGAAGAGGCCTGCCAAGGACGGGAGGCAGCTAGTATCCAGTCATTAAGAGGAAGGAACACCACCACGGAGAGGAGGAGGCAGGTATAGTTCGGAACAGAATAGCGTGTGAGAGCTTAACTCCACCAAAGAAGCACCGTCTGTGTTGTGTCCGAAACCAAAGCAGACCATTGTATCGTATCACATAGGCAGTTCACAGAGCCGGCCGCTTTTGCCGAGCGGTTCTAGGCGCTTCAGCCTGGAACAGCGCGCCGCTACGGTCGCAGGTTCGAACCCTGCTTCGGGCATGGATGTGTGTGATGTCCTTGGATTAGTTAGGTTTAAGTAGTTCTAAGTTCTAGGGGAGTGATGACAGATGTTAAGTCCCTTAGACACTGATGACATATGCAACAAGCAGACTACAGAAAGCAAGCAGTCTGGGGAACGCTAGACCAGAAACAATACAAAGATGCACTGAAGTGGAGTGAGATTGGGGATCATCCGACACTTTTGTTTTTAAGAACGTGGGACCTGCAGCCGTCAGGGTGTTGCCAGGTCGTTGATATGTTGTTAATTCTGTTAAGAAATAGTAAGAGCATCCATTAAAATCAAGAGTGGTACAAGAGATGCCGCTATGTGTATGTCGAGAAGACCTCGTTGGATAAGATGCAAGGTAGGACATATGGTGGAAGTCAAGTGTTGCTTTTTTCTGAACTCCAGCACCACAAACTCACACTGATGACTAATTAAGTTTGAATTGAGTATGGAAGGGTGACTGTTGCAATATTAGAATGGACCTGACTGATCGGCTCTAGGGACACACTCTGTCATTGGTGCACAAAATCATGCAAACGTAAATGGTCAATCTAGTGTCCCGCCAGGGGGCACGTACAAGGTCTGCCGCGTCGACTTAACGCCGCCCCGGATCAGCTCAGACTCAGCTCGGACCTGACCCTGCAAGGTGCTGTTATTATGATTTTAATCGTATTAATACTCAGTGAATGTAATGATTTCATGTCCATGTGTATTTGTATTTAATCTCAAGTCCACAACATATGTAATAAATAGTGTTTCATAGTGACCATTGTTTCATTCACTACTTTGATGAAAATCCCTATTATATCCTCTTGTGAGTTACTGCAACCATGTTTCACAAATTCTAGGGCCACTCCTATTTAATAAATTAAATCCATTAAGTTACCCATAGCATTACACTTGCAGTTAAATTCGTATGTTTCTTTGGGAAACAAATTGGTAATCTGGAAGGACACCCAGTAAAACTCCTTGTGATATCTACAGGGGTATGTCGACCGCTCATCAGTAACCTCACACGATCTTCAGTAATTATCATTTGGTCGTCGGTAAATAGGAGAGAATATAGCTTATCATTTCCCTCTGACTTTCCAATGTGACTACATTTACTTATCCATGCATTTAATACTTCTGTTGCGTACATTTGAAACATCAGAGAAGCATTGAACAATGTTGTAGAAGTCCTTAGCTAATTTATAATTTCTCTGATAGCAAGCTACCCACATTCACTGAGCTGGTGCGTCTACAACTTAAAGAATCCAACTGTATTAATTTTCGTTATTGTGACATAATTCATCATGCTCAGAAACAATTGATGAAATACGTTTGGTCAACCGGACTGGAGAAAACTGTCCACAACGTGCGGCGCAAGACTACATTTCGTGCCCGGTATGCTGAACAACTGGAAAATTCTAATGGATGAGGAGTGACATGGCGCGTAGCTCTGTCTTCCTTCCAATGACAGATGCAAAGTCTCAGACTTGACTTGCGTTTCAGGACCAGAAAGTCACTCTAAACAACATGGGCGTGCTTCCTGCTAGTCGTGACAAGATGAGTAACTAACGGTGGCTGTGGGTAAATAAAAACCGGCAATGAGGGTTCTGAGGTGAAGGAGGGAGCTGTGCGTTGTGGTGGTGTATGGTACGTATAGAGAAGTCAGTACGCAAAAGCAACGATTGGATTAGTAAGTGGGTATCGTGTCGTTTTGGGAAAGGATGTTCTGCTAAAAGTTCTGTATTTTTCTGTATTCACATCTGTACTCGGCAAGCCAGCTTATGGTGCGAAGAACGGACAGCGGGAAGAACGACTGTTGGCTGTTAGTAGCCGGCCGAAGTGGCCAATCCGTTCTAGGCGCAACAGTCTGGAACCGCGCGACCGCTACGGTCGCAGGTTCGAAACCTGTCTCGGGCATGGATGTGCGTGCCGTCCTTAGGTTAGTTAGGTTTAAGTAGTTCTAAGTTCTAGGGGACTGATGACCTCCGAAGTTAAGTCCCATACTGCTCAGAGCCATTTGAACCATTTGGCTGTTAGTAAAACACAGCATGTGCTCAAATATCTCTAATGTTACTTTTATGATCTATTTTTAAGCTATATGTAGCAGGAAGAAAAAGGTTAGTTGTCTCTTATACAACCACATGGTGCCAATATAAAGTCGGATGAACATACCGTGACGCTTCCGCATTAGCGAAACGGAGCCGTAACGGAAGAGCTTGCTTCTCTTTGGATTTGGTCTATCAAACATAACTACTAAGAGTCCCTGATTGAGCATCAACACCCAATTTTCAAGCGAGCGAAGAGTACTCTTCCGTACAACTAGTTTTTTGAGCAGTTTTTGCGTGCATTATGTCACAGCTTCCCGAGAATCGAAATGGATTGAGTCATTCATTTTAAATCGCTCCGAACGCAAATTCTCATATATTTAATGGATGCAAATGTTTCCGTATAGTGCTCAAACAATAACGGTTGTTTCCACCTATTTATGCGCAGTATACACTGTGATACAAAAATGAAATAAATAAAAAAATGACGCACCGCAAAGGAATTATCCGAATGGGATGGAAATCGGTAGATGTGATGCACATGTACAGATGATTCATTCAACAGAAAGAGCTTCACAGATTGAGCAAGTCAATAACGCTTTGGTCCATCTCTGGCCCTTATGCAAGCAGCTATTTGGTTTGGCGCTGATTCTTAGAGTTGTTAGATGTCCTCCTGAGGGACGTCGTGACAAATTCTGTCCAATTTGAGCATCAGATCGCCAAAAATCCCGAGATAGTTGCAGGGCCGTGCTGATAATGCTCCAAACGTTCACCACTGGGAAAAGATCCGGCGACCTTTGCTGAAATGTAAGTCCAGGATGTCTTGCCATGAAGGGCAACTAAACAGGGCGTATAATATTGTCGTCGTACCGCTCTGCAGGTGTCCTGATGTGAAATGAAATGACACCCCAGTCCATCACTCCTGGTTGTCAAGCCATATGGGGGCGACAGATTGGTATCTGACCGCTGTCCAGGGCGTCTCCAGACATGGCTTCGGCATGGAATCACATGACTGAAGTAGAATTTTCCTCAGTGGCGAGTCCCGCTTCGAACTGAACTCCGATGACCAAAGAAGATATGTCTGGAGACCCCACAGACAGCGGTGGGATACCAATCTATCGCTAGCCATGCGGCCAGACAACCAGGAGTGATACAATTTCTTCTTATAACAGGGCCCCTTTGGTTGTCACCCTTACAGCACAGCGGTACGTCGACGATATTCTACGCCCCGTTTCGTTGCCCTTCCTGGCAAACCATCCTGTGCTTACATTTCGGCAAGATAATGCCTGACCACACTCGACGAGGGTTTCTACTGCTTGTCTTCGTGCTTGCCAAACCCTGCATTGGACAGCAAGGTCGCCGCATCTCTGTCCCCAAATGAAAACGGTTGAAGCATTATTGACAGGACCCTCCAACCAGCTCTGGATTTTGACAATCTAGCGCTGCAGTTCGACAGAATTTGACACGATATACCTCAGGAGGACGTCCAATCAAGGACAAACCGAATAACTGTTTGCATAAGAGCCAGAGGGAGACCACGGCGTTGCTCAATTTGTGAAGCCCTCTATACTGAATATCACATTCACTACAGTTTTATAGCGTCCTGACTTCTCTGTATGCATCATTCGCAAAGCTCATGAAGCTTCAGAAGATATCCTCTAGGTCATTTATACGGGGTGACAACTGTTGAACTATATGAAGAAAAACGTGAAAACACTTTATTCAACTTGTAAACGTCACTACGGATATTCAGATTTAGGATGCGATATGTTCGATGTGCCTGCCGTCATTGGCGCAGACGAATAGCAAAATTCTTCTTGAGGCGCTGAAGTGTCGGAACATCGATGCTGTCGATGACCTCCTGAATGACTGTTTTCAGCTCAGCAAAGGTTTTGGGGTTCTTACTGTACGCCTTGTCTTTAGTATAGCCCCCAAAAAAGGAGTCGCATGTGTTCAGACCTGGAGAATGCAGCGGTCAATCGAGACCTATACTAGTGGCCTCTCGGCATCCCAGAACCAGAATGCGGTCCCCAAAGTTCTCCTCCAGGACATCAAATACCCTCCTGCTCGAACTTCGTCTTGTCGAAATCAGGCTCACTGGGCAATGCGGATGAAATCATCTTCCAATACCTTCATGTACCGTTCAGTAGTGACCGTGCCATCAAGGAATATCGCACCGATTATTCTGTGACTGGATGTTGCACACCACACCGTCCTCAAATGAGGCAATTTTGCTAATTGACGGATCCATCCAAACGAAAGTGGGCTACACCAAACAATGTGCACACTAATTCCCGTCATACCACCCAGCCCAACCGTGCAGTTTCAACGTCCTAATCCGAGCCGTTCAGAAATTATGACGATTTTATTTCATACTGTTCAATAATTGTCACACTGTATGTCACATGAATGTAAATGGTCCTATAACATTCCCTTCAGGAAAACCCAAAGCTTTTTCTTTTTTACTCTGAGAGGGTTCTATTCCTGATAGTCAAGGAAATTGGCATAAACCTGGGCATAGGTCTCTACTTTCCTCTGGGTCCCGTGGACGAAAGGTGAGCTGTGATTCCAGAAACTTCATAATACGCAAGCTTGATACATATTCCAAAATACTACGACAGATTTTCGTCAGCGGTATAGGTCGAGCTAGAGTTCATTTGTCTGACGTATGTCGTTGAAAATGGGAGTGACCAGTGTGTGGTTCCAATCACATGGAACGATTCATTCCTCTCTCGACTGACGACAGATAGTCGCTAAAAGAGGACCAAATTCTTTCACATACTTTATCTAGAATCGTGTAGGTATTCGATCTGGAGTGATTTTACACTACTGGTCACTGAAAAGCAACAAGACGGAAGATAGGAAATAACTTTTACGTTTTATGCATATACATGACGTGAGCCATGCACGCTTTCTATATATAATCAGAAGCGCGATTCGGTCTCCTTGCCTGTAGCTAAGCAACGGTCTGCTTAGTCCCACCAGACAACATGAGCGCGGCCTGTCACGTCGACTTCGCGCCGCTCCTGTTTAGATCACTCTCAGTTCTTGCCGACATATAACAGGAGGACGGCCATGTGACGTCAGCGGCCCTGTGCACATGGATGCTGCAAGGAACTGCTGGAGTTGGATAGCGCTTTGAGCGAAAGTCTGTATGGCTAATCTGTCCAATTACATGTCTAAGAACAAGACGCTCGAATATGGTGGAAGACGGTCTTGTTATTAACATCTGCTGCTGGCTACCTAAGGAACTACTATGCAAATATGGCATGGACTTCCGTTCCTTCCTCTGTTCATCACGCCCTACAAATAATCGAACGCCATGGACTCCACCTAGGCTTTCGCATCCGCATACCCTCCCCCACCCGCATTCTCTACCAACTCATAAAATTCCCCTCCTTCGTCTTCCTCCTTGAACACTTTGGAATGTCCTACGTGTTCCGTAAATTCGACGCCATCCACCTCCAAGTTTTCTTCTTACTCACTGCTCATGGTACTCTGCCGCGCCTCTACCACCACATTCCTCCAACGCTGCACCTCCACTCTCTCCACACCCTCTCTCAAAGAAACTTAAATCAGCATTCTTACCGGACCATGAAATCCGTTGTAATATATACCTATCATACCAGATCCTAACAGAACTTCCTCACCTACCACAGGCAGGATCCCGTCCTCTCCATTCCTTTCCACCCACATCCTAGGGCTTGAGCCAGAAAGACATCCATTTTCACTCTCCTGAATTCATCCTGCAAACATCCGCCGGCGGGGATGGCTGAGCGGTTCTAGGCGCTACAGTCTGGAACCGCGCGACCGCTACGGTCGCAGGTTCGAATCCTGCCTCGTGCATGGATGTGTGTGATGTCGTTAGGTCAGTTAGGTTCAAATAGTTCTAAGTTCTAGGGGACTGATGACCTCAGAAGTAAAGTCCCATAGTACTCAGAGCCATTTGAACCATTTTGCAAACATCCGCCCACAGAAACACCCTCTTACGCACTGCCCCAACTGATATGTTCCCTTCCTGCTCCCTCTTGTCGGCACTCTAGGACCCCTCATCACTTCACTCATCTATGTATCTATTTTAATCACTCAACATGCTGGCTTTTTACTTTTTTAACTTATACAACTGTCCCTTTGTCTTTTATATTTTGTGAAACATTCATTTCCCATTTCTTATCTGTATCAATTTTTAATTAATCAACAATACTGCCTTTTATATTTTAAATTATGCAACTGAATCTATGTCTTTTTATCATGTCAAACATTCATTTTGTCAACTGTCGTGTCCAGTTTTAAAATACGTTTTGACCTTTCTATTCTGATATGGCTGAACAGCGGCGACTTGTACCCGCTGACAACCCACCCTTGCCCATATGGGGCGAGGGAAACGAAATAACACTAAAGAAGAAAGAAAATATACCTTAATCTACGGAAACAGCAGACAAACTGGAATGGCTGACGGATACAGACTTGCTTGGTGAGCATCGTAATGTGCAGACTGTATGAGAAGCCCGTTGAAGTTATCCTCTGTGTCGTGGGGGGCTCTTCTGCTGCGTTTTCTGTGCTTCAGTTAAGCCCAGTGTTGCTAAGAGGCGTTTTCTGGTAGCTACATTTGTAAATTTTATTTTGCTATTTATTTTCGTCTGTTGCCTTTTTCTCTGTGGATAGTTCTTGAATATTATTAATTGTGTCTGTAATGGGTACTCAGTATAAAGACAAGTTCAGTTTTCCTGTCGTAATTGAAACCGTGTCGGCGTTGTGATTCATGTTATATTTACGCATTTCTATATGAATTTTGTAAAGGGAAGAGCTGTGTACATTCCTGAAGGTTTCTGTCTGTTTATGTGACAAATACTATTATTTATTGGGTTTGAGCCCGATCTACATCTACATCTACGTGATTACTCTGCTATTCACAATAAAGTGCCTGGCAGAAGGTTCAAAGAAGCACCTTCAAGCTGTCTCTCCACCGTTCCACTACTCTCGAACGGCACGTGGGAAAAACAAGCACGTTTTCTGTGCGAGCCCTGATTTCTCTTATATTGTCGTGATGATCATTTCTTCCTATGTAGGTGGGTGCCAGCAGAATGTTTTCGCAATCGGAGGAGAAAACTGGTAATTGAAATTTCATGAGAAGATCCCGTCGAAACGAGAAATGCCTTTGTTTTAATGATTGCCACTCCAATTCACTTATCATGTCTGTGACACTATCTCCCCTATTTCGCGATAATACAAAACGAGATATACTGCAGAATAGTGTGGACAAACGTGGTGTAAGCAGTCTCTTTAGTAGACTTGTTGCACCTTCTAAGTGCTCTGCCAATGAATTGCTGTCTTTGGTTTGCTCTACCCACAATATTATCTATGTGACCGTTCCAATTTAGGTTATTTGTAATTGTAATTCCTAAGTATTTAGCTGAATTTACCGATATGTAATTTAGGAGTATTATTTGTGCTGCCTTGGGTACACAGATCTGGGCATTACCGTAAATTTATTTGCGCATCTTTTATCGTTGCTCATTTATTTTGTCAATTTTCTACTAGAAAAGAAAACAGAAAATGAATTTTGTTTGTAGTGTCTTATTGATAAAAGTTTCATTTCCACGTATTTGTGAAAACATATTTGAAATTAAGAAACAGTCGTACAGAGAAACATGCGTGATGTACAAATGTTTATGTACAGTATCTTGAACAGTTTCTGTACGCTGTGTGCAATTGCTTCATGTCTCTACAACGCGATTTTGTGAACGTCTCTGTCCCTACATCTCACGTAACTCTTTAGACTGCAATTATTTTCGCCTACGGGCGTCTGCGCTTCAAAGTTGAAAGCTGTCAAAAGCGCTGCCAGGTGTCAGGGAGTCTCTTAAGGTGAGTCGACTCTAGGAATGTCTTAGTAGTAAAGACTATGTATTAAAACTTTGTGCATTATGTGGCATATTTTCACGCATCTCAGTGTTATCATATCTCTTGAACTATGTATCGTACAGTGGTATATTCGTGTAATTACCTTCAGCGGCATATGTGGATACAGTCAGCAAAATATGTTACGAATAGATTCAGTAGAAAAGAAATAATAAATATACACTTCATGCATGATGTGGCAGTTTTTCTAACTCATCTCATTGTTTGTGACGTCATATTTCCTGAACTATGATGAGTAGACGGTTCTTACACTCCCAACGATTGTTGCCTGACGGAGGGGATACGTGTACCAAGTTGGGCAAAATCGCGATAGTGGTTTAGGACGAAATGTGGAACGTAAGCATACACACACACACACACACACACACACACACACACACACACACACCATACACACGCATATACATACATACATTTTATAACACGTATTGATTTAATAGTGGCCTGCTCTGAGTTGGTAACTAAATGTCCATTCATATTTGTTTATTAGTATACAACATCTGGTTATGGAAATGTTTTTTCTCTCTGTTTTAGTTAATACTGTCCTTGTTTATGTTGAAACAGAACCACCAAGTCAGAAGAAGCTTAATAATTAACTGTCTTAAGTTAAATTGTTCGGTTTATAATTCTGAAATTGGGCTGTTCATTTGTCTGCATTTATTATAGTTTCTCGAAATTACTAATGACCTGCTAAAGAAATAGAGAAATATTTTGTCATTTTGAAATAAACAAACAAATTATCTTTTCTGGTCCATTTATTTTTGCATGTTTTTCTTTCTTTTTTATCCTGGCACTTTACCACTCCTCTCTCCTCGTTAGCTACAGCATATCGTTATACCTGGAACGATATATGACTGTATGCGAGTTGGAGGATGTACGGCACGATATCAGCACACAGAGCTGCCGCTTCTGACAGCAGCAATGACTCTACCCCATCTGATTGTCGAGTAGAACTGAGCTATAACGACAGATGCCGTGGTAAGTGTGTCGTTCCACGCTACTTCAGTTCTTAAGCCAGAGTTCATTAATCACAGTGGTTGGTGGGAGATGGCGTTTCAGTCTCATGGCAACTTATCACAACGATATCAAATGATAAAGGATGCAGAGAACGTGATGGGCAGGGCAACAGCCGAACACCCTCTGTATTGTGGTGGGTCAGGACAGCACAGGCAATATGCGGCCTTGCGTTTTCTTGTTGAAACCTAACTGCACAGATAAATCGAAGATAGGGCCAGTTACCGCCCTAAACACTCCAGGAATGAAATGGTCGTTGTCTAAATTATTAGTGACTACACGAACCAGAGGTGACTGTGTTGTTTATCCAATGACACTTTACACCACCATACGAAAATGAGGAAATCACTGTGCCACCATTCACTCTCCTCAGAGCTTTCGCGGATGAATGTGTCCATCACGACACTGTATTCAGGGACTCATCAATTTTGTGCCAGTCTTATGTTCAGTGTTGTCGTTTGGTGCAGCACTGTCGACGTGCCTGTCGCTGCTGCTGCATCGACATCGAGGGAGGTCAAATATTTGTAGCCATGCCAACAGCTCATGGTGCTCAAACATCATTATACTGTCCGCATGGATACTTATCTTGATGCAAACAAGCCCGTTTCCTGACTCAAGATACGTTACTTGACAGTATAATCCCATGCAGCAGAGTGAAGAAGATATTAATATTTCTGTCCCCTTGGATGCCATGTGATTATATCTACCCACGCAGGTGCTAAGTGAATATGTCTGTCCACTCGAATGCCGGCCGGGGTGGTCGAGCGGTTCTAGGCGCTACAGTCGGGAACCGCGCGAGCGCTACCGTCGCAGGTTCGAATCCTGCCTCGGGCATGGATGTGTGTGATGTCCTTAGGTTAGTTAGGTTTAAGTAGTTCTAAGTTCTAGGGGACTGATGACCATAGATGTTAAGTCCCATACAGCTCAGAGCCATTTTGAACCATTTTTTCACTCAGATGCTTGGTGAATATGTCTGTCCACTCGGGCACTATGTAAATATATCTGCCCACTCGGGCACTATGTGAATATGTCTGTTCACTAGCACGCTATGTGAATATATCTGTCCACTCAGACGCTACGTGGATACATCTGTCCACTCAGATGCTAGGTGAATACTTCTGTGCACTCGGACACTGTGTCCATATGTCTTTCCACTCGGGTACTAGCCAATATGTCTGTCCGCTCGGGTACTATATCAATATGTTTGTCACTTGGGTGGTATGTCAATATATCTGCCCAGTCGGGTGGTACGCCGATATATCTGTCCACTTGGACACTATGTCAATATGTCTGTCAATTCAGGCAGCATGTGATATTGTCTGTCCACTCAGGTGGTATGTGGACATGTCTCTCCATTCGGATGTTATGTGAATATGTCTGTTCACTCAGGCGCTATGTAAATATGTATGTGCACTCAGACGCTATGTGAATTTGTCTATTCACTCGTTTGCTATGTGAACATGTCTGTCCGCAGTCATAGGATTCTGAGCAACGAGAACTGCAATAATCGGGAACGATAAACCGCAGGCCTCTGTCCTGACGCTTTTGGATTCTAACACGTCTTTATAGATCGTTATCCCTGTTACAAGAGGCATGACACGATTTTCTCACACATACCCAACATTCAAATTTGATTTCTGAAAGAGCAATTATAGTGCTCCCCAGGAGGAATGGTCAGTGTCCTGGGATATGACAGCAAAGATCATTCGAAGGAAACATGTCTAGTAAATTTGGGGTCTAAGGCACATACCACAACAGCTACGGGCTCTTGTTCAGTAGCAGAGATGTTTTTTACAGTAGCCAAGATGAAAAACTGCGTACAGTTCTTACAGTAATCACCTTAGCGCCAGTGGTTACTGGACATTTTTTTCTTCTTTTGTTCCTTCCTAGCACTTCTAAAAATATGGAAAGCAAGGAGCTCGCTGTAGAAGAGATTTGTTTCACAGTATCAAAGACGATACTCATAGCTCTTAAGGTAAGCATTTTAGAGCCCATGTTTACCAGACTATTTTCCTTCGAGGTCGTTCCTGTCATATCCCTCACTACAGAGCATTCGTTCTGGGACACCCTGTGTGGAGAATGTAAATGACAGTTATTCCAACCTACTTTGTGTAGTCAGGCTGAAATACTAATCAGTTGCATGTCCAAGCATGCCAACTTGGCGTTTGAGGTTTGACACACGCCTCCTTCATGGTGTTGCGGTTTTAATGGGCAACACTGTACTGTAGTTGCTTTTGTGTCAAGTTATTTTTTGAAAACTGACGTACAAAGTACTGAGGATACGGAGCGTTAATTCTGCTGAGTTACGAGCGCAAAGGGAGAACGGAAGGGTGAAAGAATTTGTCGTGAAACTGCAAACGCGCATCGGCGCGTTATTCGAATATTTGACGAACTAGAAAAAAAGAGTGGTCCAGAAGAGTAGACATGAAAGAGTTTCTTCCGTAGACTAATGAGTGAGCTTGTGCGATTGGAGAGGAGAACGTAATTAGTGCAGCGCCCCCGGAGACGGCTGCGGAGCGATTTCCCTCTGCGGTATCGAACCGCGGCCCTGGGCGCTCAGGCCTCGCGCGAGGGAGCCCGCAGTGCGGCATAACGAGCGGCGGAGCCCTTCAGGGCCAGCGGAGCGCGCGCTGCACCTCGTTAATACGGCCGCTCCCCTGTCCCTGGGCCCTACCCAGTCCGAGGTTCCTAGTTCCTAGTCCCTTCCGCCCTGCTGGCTTTCTCCCGCTCTGCTGCAGTCTACACGTCGGGCCGCACTCCAAACGCGTCTGCGAGGGAAGACGAGGAAATGAAAGGGGGAACTAAAAATACACCGCAGACTGCAGCGAGTGGCGAAAGTGAAAGAGTGAGACAGATGGGGAGGGGGGCGTGGAGGGGAGGGAGGGTGAGAGGAACGCGAGTAACTTGGGCGTGCGGCTGCGATGTCGACTTATGGTCGTGAATAACGACGACGAACAGAAAATTCCTCTACCTGGCGTCGTAATCAACTGAATTTTGAACTGTGTCGTATTCCACTTACAGCTACATAAGCCTTTATTCTGCTACAGAAATTTCAGCGTTACGCTGTTGTAAAGCATCTAGAAGTATACAACACACCGTATCAGGAAAATACGAGGCGCTTTCGATAAGTAACCGAACACATTTCTTTCTAGGCCAATTTCGGTTGAAAAAAAAGTTCAATTTGATGTGCGACATGGTGGAATATTCTCGCTTCAGCCCCTATACTTTCATGAAGTTCTGACAGGTGGTGGCGCTATACGTAGCTTTCAAAATGACATCTGCGTTCCAAGCAGAGAGGTGTCATTGGGTAACCTTTGGCGGAAAATCAGAACATCGTAGATTTTCATATGCACTTGCAGAATGTCTACGAACTCCTGGCAGTGAATATAAACATGATGAGTCGTTGGCCGAGGCGTCTGTCACCATAGTAACAAGATCTCGCAGAAACGTCCGATCTTTTCCGTACTGGCCGACCGTACAAGGCTGAGACTCCTGCAATGATGGAACGTGCAAACACTCTCATTCGCGGTGGTCGACGGATCAACTACCAATTAGGGTTCTCAAAGGTGTTCGCCCGCTGGGTTCGTAGCCGCCTTACAAGAGGAGAACCATCTATACGGAACTGCCTGAGCCTTATGAGGCTGATTGAGACTTTTTTTGTCGGACATCGTCACAAGCGATGAAACATGGGTTCATCACTTAGAACCGCAAACAAAACGGCAATCCATCGAGTGGTGTCACACCACCTGTCCCCAGCAAAAAAAAAAGATCAAAGCCACACCCTCAGCCGGTAACGTCACGGCAACGCTCTTCTGAGTCTGTGAAGGGGTTTTTCTGTTACATGTTCTCTCTCATTGTCCCATGATCAACCCCGAACTGTGTTGTGCTACCCTCTGGAAATTAAAAAAAAAACGGCTTCATCGTGTTCGTCGCCACAAAAATGCAAACGAATTTCCCACATGACCGAGTAAAGCTTCATACAATCCGTGCGCCCGAGGACTCACAATACTTCATTGTTCATTGGACCGTTGTCCTCATCCATACAGCTCGAATCTCGCAACTCCCGTCTTTCATCTGTTTGGACCAATGAAGGATGCATTCCGCGGCAAACAGCTCGTGGATGATCAGGAGGTTATTGATGCAGCAGGACATTGTCTCCAACGTCGAACATTAGAGTGGTACCACACGGGCATTCAGTCCCTCCCAGTAAGACGGCGGAAAGGCCGTCGTTTTGAACGGCGATTTTGTTGAAAATCAGGGTTTTGTAACGAAACGAGTGGGCAACAATATAGTGTATTGGAAACCTCTATAAAATCAAAGTGCTTTCAGAGAAACAGAAGTGTTTCATTACTTACTGAACGCCACTCGTATAGTGGGGGGATAAGAAAAGTGTGAACAATAAATCAGGTACCTCCTAACATGCACGTACTTACGTACAGTTCGTGCCATGTTACGGCTCATAAGTTGTAAGTGACGATACTACTGTAGGGTCGTATCGCACTTTAAAGCCCGTTAACAAATCTTAGGCACACTCTCTGATCGAGAGTATCGGGATACCTATTACACTACTGGCCATTAAAATTGCAACACCACGAAGATGACGTGCTACAGATTTCTCATACATAAACAACAGTTGACCGGCGTTGCGTGGTGAAACGTTGTTGTGATGCCTCGTGTAAGGAGGAGAAATGCGTACCATCACGTTTCCGACTTTGACAAAGGTCGGATTGTAACCTATCGCGATTGCGGTTTATCGTATCGCGACATTGCTGTTCGCGTTTGTCGAGATCCAATGACTGTTAGCAGAATATGGAATCGGTGGGTCCATGAGGTTAATACGGAACGTCGTGCTGGATCCCAACGGCGTCGTATCACTAGCTGTCGAGATGACAGGCATCTTATCACCAGGGCTGTAACGGATCGTGCAGCCACGTCTCGATCCCTGAGCCAACAGATGGGGACGTTTGCAAGACAACAACCATCTGCACGAACAGTTCGATGACGTTTGCAGCAGCATGGACTATCAGCTTGGAAACCATGGCTGGGGTTACCTTTGACGCTGCATCACAGACAGGAGCGCCTGCGATGGTGTACTCAACGACGAACCTGGGTGCACGAATGGCAAAACGTCATTTTTTCGGATGAATCCAGGTTCTGTTTACAGCATCATGATGGCCGCATCCGTGTTTGGCGACATCGCAATGAACGCACATTGGAAGCGTGTATTCGTCGTCGCCATACTGGCGTATCACCCGGCGTGATGGTATGGGGTTCCATTGGTTACACGCCTCGGTCACCTCTTGTTCGCATTGACGGCACTTCGAACAGTGGGCGTTACATTTCAGATGTGTTACGACCTGTGGCTCCACTCTTCATTCGATCCCTGCGAAACCCTACATTTCAGCAGCATAATGCACAACCGCATGTTGCAGGCCCTGTACGGGCCTTTCTGGATACAGAAAATGTTCGACTGCTGCCCTGGCCAGCACATTCTCCAGGTCTCTCTTCAATTGGAAACGTCTTGTCAATGGTGGCCGAGCAACTGGCTCGTCACAATACGCCAGTTACTACTCTTGATGAACTGTGGTATCGTGTCGAAGCTGCATGGGCAGCTGTACATGTACACGCCATCCAAGCTCTGTTTGACTCAATGCCCAGGCGTATCAAGGCCGTTATTACGGCCAGAGGTGGTTGTCCTGGGTACTGATTTCTCAGGCTCTATGCACGTAAATTGCGTGAAAATGTAATCACATGTCAGTTCTAGTATAATATATTTGTCCAATGAATACCCGTTTATCATCTGCATTTCTTCTTGGTGTAGCAATTTTTATGGCCAGTAGTATAGTTGGCATTAATATGCAGTGCGGAAATCCTTCGCCTATTTTGACGGCTTTATCTGTGCCAGCGTCACTTTTGATGTGTCTGAGTATCTACGGAGGGTCCGGCCCCGGTAGCTGAGTGGTCAGCGTGACGGAATGTCAATCCTGAGGTCCCGGGTTCGATTCCCGGCTGGGTCGGAGATTTTCTCCGCTCAGGGACTGGCTGTTGTGTTGTCCTAATCATCATCATTTCATCTCCATCGGCGCGCAGGTCGCCGAAGTGGCGTCAAATCGAAAGACCTGCACCAGGCGAACGGTCTACCCGACGGGGGCCTTAGCCACACGACATTTCATTTCATTTTCATCTACGGAGGAGTGGACAGTTCGGAACTCTGGTCAGGCCGCTCCATTTAAGAAACGTTACTGTGGTGTCGTCCGAAGAACGAGGTCACCCGACAAAGTTAGTGTCCCTCCATAGAACCATAAGTAAGGACAGTCGCTGCCTGATGCAGCAATGAATGACAAACGTCCCCAATAGGTTCAACGCGCCTCTGCTGTTGGTAAAGTACTTACGTCAGAGCGCTGTGACACTCAGCCCATTCTCTCATTGCAGCTGCTATCTGTATGAGAATGCTATGAGACGAAGTAGCCATTTGGATGAACTGTACTAACATTCAGGTGTCTTAACGACACCTTTTTATTATCTCCAAAATCGCCATAAGTGTCTCAACATTGTCACTTTCAAAGGCTAGTAATAAAACGAAAAACCACTACCAAAAGATATGAAAATATATTTCACTGTTGATTAGAGACATAGTATAATGTGTAGAATATGGTTACCTAACTTACCGATGTTACAACAATCGTATAAAATTGTTCAGTAGATACATTGTATCTCGACAATATTCTGAATCACGACACAAGTGCAAACTGGTACCAAGGAACAAACTGGCAACCAAGTGGATTAAACCGCTAAAGGCAATGGATACGTGGTATACGCTGCATTTATTTTTTCACAGCCACATTTTAACCGTTTTAACGTATAAAACAAGTTCAGCAGTTAACAATTCATGGACCCCACTTTCCAATGTTTTGCTAAAAGATATTTACCTTTTTACCTTACAGTGTTTTATGAAAAGATATTTGCCTTTTTACCTTTTAGTAAAACACTGTAGACTTATTTCCATGACTTGTTAACGGATGAAATTGTTTTACACCATATAACGATGAAAGTGTAGCTGTGGAAAAGTAAATGCAACATGTACCACGTATCCAGCGCCGCCTAACCGTTTAGTCCACTTGGTTTGCAATTCGTTCCTAGGTAGCAGTTGGCAGTTGTCTCGTGATTGAGAATATTGTCGAGATACAATGTATTTATTGAACAATTTTATATGATTGACATAACACTGATGATCTACAAACAATATTCTACTCATTATACTATGTCTCTAATAAATGGTGGAATGCAACATACACTGTGTGATCAAAAGTATCCGACACCCCCAAAAACATACGTTTTTCGTATTAGCTGCATTGTGCTGCTACCTGCTGCCAGGTATTCCGTATCAGGGACCTCAGTAGTCATTAGACATCGTGAGAGGGCAGAATGGGGCGCTCCGCGGAACTGACGGACTTCGAACGTGCTCAGGTGATTGGGTGTTGCCGAACGGGATTAGCCGAGCGGTCTGGGGCACTGCAGTCATGGAGTGTACGGCTGGTCCCGACGGAGGTTCGAGTCCTCCCTGGGGCATGGGTGTGTGTGTTTGTCCTTAGGATAATTTAGGTTAAGTAGTGTGTAAGCTTAGGGACTGATGACCTTAGCATAAGATTTCACACACATTTGAACATTTTTGATTGGGTGTCACTTGTGTCATACGTCTGTACGCGAAATTTTCACACTCCTGATCACCCATAGGTCCAATGTTTCCGATGTGACAGTGAAGTGGAAACATGAAGGGACGCGTACAACACAAAAGCGTACACTTCTGTTGATTGACAGAGGCCGCCGATAGTTGAATTTGTCGTAATGTGTAATAGGCAGACATCTATCCAGGCCATCACACAGGAATTCCAAACTGCATCAAAATCCACTGCAAGTATTATGACAGTTAGGCGGGAGGTGAGAAAACTTGGATTTCATGGTCGAGCGGCTGCTCATAAAGCACACATCACGCTGGTAAATGTCAACGACGCCTCGCTTGGTGTAAGGACCGTAAACATTGGACGATTGAACAGTGAAAAAACGTTGTGTGGAGTGACGAATCACGGTACACAATCTGGCGATCCGATGGCTGGGTGTAGGTATGGCGAATGCCCGGAAAACGTCATCTGCCAGCGAATGTAGTGCCAACAGTAAAATTCAGAGGCGGCGGTGTTATGGTGTGGTCGTGTTTTTCACGGAGGGGGCTTTGTTTGGCGTGGCACTATCACAGCACAGGCCTACCTTAATGTTTTAAGCACCTTCTTGCTTCCCTCTGTTGAAGAGTAATTCGGGGATGGGGATTGCATCTTGCAACACGATCGAGCACCTGTTCATAATGCACGGCCTGTGGCGGAGTTGTTACATGACAATAACATCCCTGTAATGGACTGGCGTGCACAGAGTTCTGACCTGAATCCTACAGAAGACATTTGGGATGTTTTGGAACGCCGACTTCATGCCAGGCCTCACCAACCGAAATCGACACCTCTCCTGAGTGCAGCACTCTGTGAAGAAGGGGCTGCCATTTCTTCCCCAAGAAACCTTCCAGCACCTGATTGAACGTATGCCTGCAAGAGTGGAAGCTGTATCAAGGGAATGGGTGGACTAACACCATATTGAATTCCAGCATTCCCAATGAAGGGCGCCACGAACTTGTAAGTTATTTTCAGCCAGGTGTCCAAATACTGTTGGTCACGTAGTGTATTTTCGTATCTTTTGAGAGCAGTTTTTGTTATATTAGTAGCCTCTGAAAATACCGAAATGTCGAAATGCGGGTGGCAATTTGGAAATAACAAAAAGTATGGTTAGGACATCTGAAAGTTTATTAGTGTCTCTTAATCATAACCTGAGATGACAGCATCGTATTACTTCAGATTCGGCAGCGCGAGTTATATTAGATGTCAGAACTCTGTCGAAGTTTATGGTTAATTGTAGATAGAGGGAAAAGACTTACCATTCTGAACTGTAATAAGCTGTAGTGTTCAGCGACAGTAACAAATGCGTAGACATTCCTTTGGGTATGGATATTTTCCTGGATAAGTACTTTTACTAAAGCGATCTAATATATTGTGCGCATTGTACTGCTCGACCTTCTCTAGAAGTAAATTAAGGCCTAAGCTGGTCCACCACAGTGCTGAAGCGAAGCACACGTGTCTTAATTCAGGACACGTACTGTTCACTGAACAATGTTGTACGTCATAGAAGGTGTTAAAAATAGCTTGCTCCACATTCAATAAAAGCATGACACCTTCGTAAAATAGCTGGTGCCCTTTATAAAGTACACCAGGCATCGCACGAAGCTCATGAGATGCTGCAAGTGTCCCGCAGGGAAGTGCTTTGTCGTCGGGAACTGGTGTCACGTACACGAGCCTTTTCTCTGCAGTTACGTTACATACTCAGGGCCACATATCCCAGATGTTGGATAGAAGGGCAGATCCAGTTGCATAGCCACCACGATCCCCTGATCTGACGCTTCTTTACTTTATTTTTAATTTATTTTTTATTTTTTTGTGTTGGCTTCTTGTCTTATTGTATTGTATCTGTGGTACTTCATAATTCCAAATAGTGTATTCCAGTCAACAATGTCCAAAGCTTTTTGCTAAATCTATAAACGCTATAAACTTGGATTCGCCTTTCTTCAGCTTGTCTTCTATGAGTTGTAGGGTCAGTATTGCTTTGCGTGTTTAGAAATTGTTTTAGCAACCAAACTGATTATCCCCCAGGTCAGATTCTACCAGTCGTTTCATCTTCCTTTAAATAATTCCTATTGGTAAAGAAAGAAAGATTCCTATGGCATAGTTTGCTGGCAGGCCGAGCCGTTTTTCTTCCAGCTACCTAATTGGAAACAGTTTTTTCGCTCCGCAAGCAACGACCTCAGTCCACACCATTTATGGAAGATGGTATATCCTTTGAATATAGATGACTGTAAAATGTGTGTGTGTGTGTGTGTGTGTGTATGTGTGTGTGTGTGTGTGTGTGTGTGTGTGTGTATTATGGTGTTATGCTAGGTTTTTTTGGCGATGAAAAAACGGAGAGAGTGAAACCCGCTGCCAGCACGTAGCCTGCTTCTCTGGAATAGTTTCTAACCATACTGCGGGATTAACGTCCTCATTCGGTGAATGTATCACCATTAAGTGTCACATGCATTGGCTTCATGAGACACTGTGCATAGGTTTGGAATTTAATTCAGAACATTGGCGTAAATTCAGGTCATTCTCTTACTTACTGGTTCAAAAATGGTTCAAATGGCTCTGAGCACTATGGGACTTAACATCTATGGTCATAAGTCCCCTAGAACTTAGAACTACTTAAACCTAACTAACCGAAGGACATCACACAACACCCAGCCATCATACTTACTGGTGATGGAGATTTCTACCACCACCTGGATTCGAACCTGCTAGTTACATTCGAGTGTCACGGCATAGGTGTGCATTAACGACCTCGAGTATAGAAGCGTGTACTGGAGTAAATGTTGTACACGATGACAAGGTTCGATAATGCACCTACTGCTGCTGTTGAAAATCCTACACTTTACATAAATACAGAGGTTCGACAACAAAAGGAAACACTATGTGAAATGCATGCTTGAACATAAACACACTGATCAAAACACTTAGGGGATCAGTTGAGATATCTAGGTTCTGAAGTATTGTCATCGACAGAATGGACTAAAATGGTTTGACGTCTTTCTGTCGGTTCTACGGAGTGGAGGCAACAACATTACGGTCACAGAGATAGTGGTAATAACGGAAACTTGCTGCAGAGGGGGTTGGTGTTGGCTTGTGTTTACTCTACCAAACGAATCACACAAGCAGTTGAGTTCAGATAATGTAATGAGCAGATAACGCAATGCAACAACAATGTGACTTAGCCGAAGCTATGGCTTGGAGAGCCATAGGACGGTTGGAAGCGGGACGGACACAGTGGGATGTGGCTGTAGCTATTGGAGTGTAATTTCCAGGACCTGGACCCGATTTCAGACAACAGAAACCGTTAAAAGATGGCAAGGTTAAGGTCGTCCACATGCAACATCAGCAAGAGATGACCGTTATCTCCGGTTAACAGCCCGTCGAGACAGGAGGCTGCATGCAACTCAGCTGCAACCCACTCTCCAGGCAGCAACAGGACGCGCAATATCAACACAAACAGACCGAAATCGCCTTCGGCAATGTGGCCTCTACGCACGGAGGCCTATGGTGTGTGTCCCATTAAAACCATCACACCGTTTAGCCTGCAGAAACTGGGCGGAGGAACATCAGGATTCGAGTCGTAACGAACGGCGCCGGGTACTCTTCACAGATAGGATTTTGTGTTCAGCCGGACAATCGTCGGTCCCTTATCTGGACAGAAAGTGGAACTTGGAACAATACTGCTTATGTGCAAGAAATATCATCGTATCATGGCGGTGGATGAATGGTGTGGCAGGAGTCAGTATTGGCGGACGTACTGACCTCTATGCCGTTCAGAATTGCGCTTTGACTGCTCAGAGGTATAGAGACGAGATCCTTCGACCTTTGTTGTGCGCTACACTGGTGCCATAGGAGATGGGTCCTTTTGGTAGACGACAGCGCTCGTTCCCACAGAGCTGCACTGGTGGACAACATGCTTGAAGCTGAGGGATGTGAAGGAATGGAATGGCCAGCTTGTTCACCGCACTTAAACCTGATTGAGCATGTCTGGGATGCACTTGGGAGACGCACTGCAGCCAGACCGACACCTCCCACAACGGTTGCAGAGCAGGATATCGCACTCATGGAAGAATGGCCAAATATCCCTCAAGACCTCATACTGTCCACGCCATGCATGTGTGAAAGTGTACTGGCCGTCCGAGGTGATAACACGCCATATTAAAGGGCAACGAAAATGACTGTTTCACTAATACAGTAGCACCATGGTACCTCGCTCTACGTAAACACCATGTAAATCTCAAGTAAAGAGTTGAGACAGCAAAATATCTTATTGTATCATAAACAAATTACAATTGTAACCGATATCTGAATAAAATACCTTACCATATGTGTACTGTGTATGATATCTCATCTGATCCCCTAATTATTTTGAGCAGTGTACATATGCTATTCAAACCAACAAGTTGCAGTTATGTATTTGACCGTGGACGGCACCTGAGAAATGTCTTCAAAAAGTTGCCAAGTTCTGTGTAGCTGTGAGTGCTTTACGTTGGAGTTAAGTGACGTCGAAACTGGGCGAAATGTTGGTGCTCGTATGATGGATGCCCCCATAAGTCCTTCGTATCTCAAGAGGCACCATATCGAAGATTTATACGGCATACTGTGAGGAGGGAGTGTATCTACATACGAGGTCAGATGGAAATCTTTTCAACATTGTTCGCCTCAAGGCCAAGACCAAAGTAAATACAGTTGTTATCCGTGAGTTGTTATATGCGGACGATGCAGCTCTAGTAGCGAACACAGAAGATGAGCTGCAGTATATAACCAACAAATTATCAAATGCCTGTGAAAAGTTTGGTCTACTCATCAGCCTTCAAAAGACTAAGATCATGGCGCAGAGCACTACCAACCTTCCATCCATTAGTATTGATGGCAATCCTCTCCAGATAGTTGATGACTTTACCTACTTGGGATCCACAATATGTAGCAACTTGTCCATGGACACTGAAATTACTAACAGAATCGCAAAGGCATCATCTGCCATGGCTAGATTGAAAAACACAGTATGGAACAACGGACTGCTTACCACAAAAACTAAATTAAAAGTCTACATCGCTTGTGTTATAAGCACCCTTCTCTATAGCTGTGAGACGTGGACAACTCTTTCTAGGCATGAATGTCGACTCAACAGCTTCCATCTCCGCTGTCTCCGGAAGATCCTTCAGATCTCTTGGAGAGATAGAGTACCCAACACCGAAGTCTTTCATCGTGCAAGCACAACCAGCATCTTTGCACTCCTGAGTCATCGACGTCTAAGATGGTTGGGACACGTCAGGCGCATGGATCCTGAACGGATACCGGAACAGCTGCTGTACGGCGAACTTCAGGAAGGTGTGAGGCCAGTGGGACGACCGCATCTTCGTTTCAAGGATGTCTGCAAGAGAGACCTGACCAAGACCAGAATCAATGCAAGTCGCTGGGAAAGCATTGCAGATGACCGTGTCAAGTGGCGAGTAACTGTGCGCAACGGCATCAAGCTTTCAGAGGACGAACGCACACAGGAACAAATCAGGAAGAGGACAAAGCGAAGAGACAGAGCGGCATCTGTTCGAAGTCCCTCAAATTTCACATGTCCAAACTGCAGTAGGGACTGCCACTCTCGAGTGGGACTTTTTAGCCACAGCAGACGCTGCAGACTCTAAACCAAGCATGCTACACCATCATCCCTCAAGGATGGACGGATGCCATAACATCTACATCTACATAGTATCACTACTAATCATTTCGTTTCCTGTTCCACTCTCGAACAGAGCGAGAGAAAAACAACTGTCTATAGGCCTTCGTATGAGCCCTAATTTCTCTCACCTTTTCTTTGTGGTCCTTGCGCGAAATGTACCTTCGCGGCAGTAGAATTTTTCTGATGCCGGTATCAACTTAGTTCTCTAAATTTCCATAATAGTGCCTCGCGAAAAGAGCGTCGTCTTCTCTCCAGGGACTTCCATCTGACTTTACGAAACATGTCCATAATCTATCGGTAACAAATTTAACAGCACGTCTCTGAATTGCTTCGATGTCTTCCTTTAATCAGACCTGGTGGGGATCCCAAATACTCGAGCAGTACTCAAGAAGGGGTTGCACTAGCATTCCTTTACAGATGAGCTACATGTTCCCAAAATTCTCCTAGTAAAACAAAATCGAGCGTTCGCCTTCCCTGCTACCGACCTGAAGTTCTCATTCCATTGTATACAGCTTTTCATAGTTACGCCTGGGTATTTAACTGATGTGATTGTATCAAGCAGCACATAATTAACGCAGTTTTTGAACGTTGTGGGATAGTTTTTCAAACTCATCTACATTTAGAGCAAGCTGTCATTCATCACACCAACTAGAAATTTTATCTAAGCTACCTTGTATCCTCCTACAGGCACTCAGCAACAGACAAAGCCGAAAAACATCATCCGGTAAGTCACACGCGGACGGAAGTGTCTGTTGAGTGATTGTGACAGACGGTCATTGAAGAAGATTTTGACGAGAAGTAAGGCTATGACAGTTGCAAAAATCACTGCAGAACTAAATATCGCGCTCGCGCAGCACGTCAGCAACAGAACACGAATGTTGCCGAAACCACAAAACCTGGCCTATTGAGCACAGGAAGATAGTCATTTCGTCGCGTGAGTCTTGTTTCACACCGTTGGCAACTTCTGGCGGAGTTTACATCGCAAGACTGAAAAACGACGAGAGTTCGATGATGATTTCAGCAGCCATGTCGTGGTAATCGATGGGCTAAATACACTGAAGCGCCAAAGAAACTAGTGTAGACATGAGTACTCAAATACAGAGATATATTATGTGATCAAAAGTATCCAGTCACCCCAAAAACATAGGTTTTTCATATTAGGTGCATTGTGCTGCCATCTACTACCAGGTACTCCGTATCAGCGAACTCAGTAGTCATTAGACATCGTGATAGAGCAGAATGGGGCGCTCCGCAGAAGGACTTCGAACGTGGTCAGGTAATGGGTGTCACTTGTGTCATACGTCTATACGCGAGATTTCCACACTCCTAAACATCCCTAGATCCACTGTTTCCGATGTGATAGTGAAGTGGAAACGTGAAGGGACACGTAAAGCTCAAAAGCGTACAGGTCGACCTCGTCTGTTGACTGACAGAGACCGCCGACAGTTGAAGAAGGTCGTAATGTGTAATATGCAGACATCTATCCAGACCATCACACAGGAATTCCAAACTGCATCAGGAGCCACTGCAAATACTATGACAGTTAGGCGGGAGGTGAGATAACTTGGATTTCATGGCCGATCGGCTGCTGATAAGCCACACCACGCCGTTAAATGCCAAACGATGCCTCCGTTGGTGTAAGGAGCCTAAACATTGGACGATTGAACAGTGAAAAAACGTTGTCTGGAGTGACGAATCACAGTACACAATGTGGCGATCCGATGGCTGGGTGTGGGTATGGCGAACGCCCGCTGAACGTCATCTGCCAATGTGTGTAGTGCCAACAGTAAAATTCGGAGGCGGTGATGTTATGGTGTGGTGGTGTTTTTCATGAATGAGGCTCGCACCCCTTGTTGTTTGGCGTGGCATTATCACAGCACAGGCCTAAATTGATGTTTTAAGCACCTTCTTGCTTCCTCAACACGATCGAGCAGCTGTTCATAATGCACGGCCTGTGGCGGAGTGGTTACATGACAATAACATCCCTGTAATGGACTGGTGTGCACAGAGTCCTGACCTGAATCCTGTAGAACACCTCTGGGATGTTTTGGAACGCCGACTTCTTGCCAGGCCTCACCGACCGCTATCGATACCTCTCTTGAGTGCAGCACTCCATGAAGAATGGGCTGCCATTCCCCAAGAAACTTTGCAGCACCTGATTGAACATATGCCTGCGATAGCGGAAGCTGTCATCTAGTCTAAGGATCGGTCAACACCATATTGAATTCCAGCATTGTAAGTCATTTTCATCCAGAAGTCCGCATACTTTTGACCACATAATGTATGTAAACAGCAGAATACGGCGCAGCAGTTGGCAACCCCTATATAAGACAAAAAGTGTCTGGCGCAGTTGTTAGATGGCTTACTGCTGCTATAATGGCAGGTTATCAAATGAGTTCAAATGTGGTGTTATAGTCGGCGCACGGGCTATGAGACACAGCGTCTCAGAGGTAGCTTGATGTGGGGATTTTCCCGTACGACCGTTACACGAGATACCAGGAATGTCATGAATCCGGTGAAACATCAAATCTTCAACATCGCAGCTGCTGGAAAAAGATCCTGCAAGAACGAGATCAACGACGACTGAAGAGAATCGTTCAACTTGACAGAAGCGCAACCCTTCCCAATTTCTGCAGATTTGAATGCTGGGCCATCATCAAGTGTCAGTGTGCGAAACATAATCGATATGGGCTTTCGGAGCCGAAGGCCCACTCGTGTATCCTTCGACACAAAGCTTTACGCCTCGGCTGGGCCCGTGAGCATCGTCATTGGACTATTCATGACTGGAAACATGTTCCTGGGCGGACGAGTCTCGTTTCAAATTGTATCGAGCGGATGGATGTGTACAGGTATGGAGGAAACCTCAAGAACCTATGGACCCTGCATGCCAGCAGGGGACTGTTCAAGCTGGTGAAGGATCTGTATCGGTGTGGAGCGTGTCGATTGATATGTAACCCCTGATATGTCTAGATACGATTCTGTCAGGTGACACGTACATAAGCAACCTCTCTGATCACCTGTATCCATTCATGTCCACTGTACATTCCGACGGACTTGAGCAATTCCAGCAGGCCCAAGTGACACCCCACACGTCCAGAATTGCTACAGAGTGGCTTCAGGAACACTCTTCTGAGTTTCAACAATTCCACTAGCCGCCAAACTCCCCAGACTCATCATTATTGAGTATATCTGGGATGTTTGCAACGTGTTGTTCAGAAGTGACCTCCACCCCCTCCTTCTCTTACGGATTTATGGACAGCCCTACCGGATTCATGGTGTCATTTTTCCCTAGCACTACTTGAGACATTAGTCGAGTCCATGCCACGTCATGTAGCGGCACTTCTGCTAGCTTGCGGGTGCCGTACACGATATTAGGCAGGTGTACCAGTTTCTTTGGCTCTTCAGTGTAGTAACACCTCAAGGTCGCTTCACTGCCATGGATTATGTGATCAGGTCCATCCCAAGGTACAATGTTCGTTCCCAAGTGGTGATGCTGTATTCCAAGTAGACTGGACCCCTGTTCCAGAATTGGTACAGGTTGGCTCCAGGAACACTCTTCTGAGTTTAGACAATTCCACTAGCTACCAAACTCTCCAGACATGAACATTATTGAGCATATCTGGGATGTTCGCAACGTGTCGTTCAGAATTGATCTCCACCCCCTCGTACTCTTACGGATATATGCACAGCCCTGCCGAATTCATGGTGTCATTTCCCCCCAGCACTACTTGAGACATTAGTCGAGTCCATGCCACGCTTGTAGCGACACTTCTGCTAGCTTGCGGGGGCCGTACACGATATTAGGCAGGTGTACCAGTTTCTTTGGCTCTTCAGTGTAGTAACACCTCAAGGTCGCTTCACTGGCAAGGGTTATATGATCAGGTCCATCCCAAGGTACAATGTTCGTTCCCAAGTGGTGATGCTGTATTCCAAGAAGACTGGACCCCTGTTCACACAACTCGTTCGATCAGGACTGATTTTGTTAGCCCGAGGATGAGCTGTCGCGTCTCCCAGGGCCATCACAGTCACCATATTTCAGTATTATTGAGTCTTTGTGGTGTACATGGAGAGGGTGGTGCCTGATCATTGTCTACCATCATACTTATCAGAACTTCCCACTATTTTGCAGGAAGAATGGCGTACGATACCCTTGAATACCATGCAGGACCTGTATTCACCCATTCCGAGGCTATTCAAAGCTGTTTTCAATCCCGACGATTTTCCTACATCGTATTAGGCATGGTAATGTGTTGTCCTTCTGATGTTTCCACATTTTTGTCAACCCCCTGCATGAGAATATAGAGCCTGTCTCATACATCCGGTACACTATGGACCTTTTCATCTTACTTCCTGAGCTCTTGGCCACTCGTGCATTACTTTTTAAAGCACTATCTTGGAACAAATGGCTAAATTAATTACCCTCATCAGTATTGCTCTTATCTGGATAAGATGTCACTGCCAGGAGCGCTGCAGCGCTAGAGTTCGAATGCTGCACGCATCAGCGGCGACCAAGGCCGCAGCAGATGAAGGACGGATTGAGCGCTGCAGCCTGATTTCCCTGCAAGGAAAGTGGGACAGCCAGCCAGGGGGCCGCGGGTCGCACCTAACCGGCACCTGCCCACAGCAGGCAGCCGACACCTCGAGGGAAAGACCCTTTCACGGCAGCCGAAGAAAGCGCCCACCACCCGCTCGTCGGGGTTACACAGCAACAAGAAATACTCTGCGAATCACTTTGTATTAGTAAACAACGTCGCGAATCAGCGCATGCGATATCCACTTACTAAACTGTTCAAAAGAGTTACGCACCATCTGCATACCCGTAAACTTGTATTGGCTTAGATTCAAGGGCAACGGGGAATGAAAGACTAAGCCTTATGAAATTAAGAAAAAACCAGACAAGAGCGAGCAGGGTTCGCCCTCTCAGGGCTCCGAACAAACTTTTTTACCCATATACCAGGTGTACCGGTATGAAATGAGCGTTAAGATACAAATGAGTCGATAGGGAACATTTGTTGTGAACGAGCCTTAATTTTTTTTTTTTTGTTTGGTTGGTATGACATCTGTCAAAGATATTTAATATACATCAAGTCATGGAACAAACATCATATGTTTTCATTGTGTTAACAATGTCGAATTTTGTACCAGAAAGTGATGATTTGCAGAAAGCATTAATTTTTTTGTTTTCATTTGAAAAACCGTGCTGCAGAGCCGCATCGAATGCTTGTCGAGGCATATGGTGATCATGCTCTATCAGAAGCAACATGCAAAAGATTGTTTCAACGGTTCAGAAATAATGATTTTGATGTAAGAAATGAAGAACGTGGAAGACCACCAAAAAAGTTCGAAGACGCCGAATTGCAAGCAATATTTGATGAAGATGATACTTTGGGTCAGAAGCAAACGGCAGCAATGCTAAATGTTGCACAACAAACAATTTCTGACCATTTGAAAGCTATGGGAAAGATCCAAAAGTGTGGAAAATGGGTGCACATGAATTGAATGAAAGACAGATGGAAAACCGAAAAATCATTTGTCAAATTTTGCCTCAAAGACATGAAAGAAAATCAATTTTGCATCGAATTGTTACTGGCGATGAAAAATCGATTTATTTTAAGAATCCTAAGCGGGAAAAATCATGGGTTAATCCGGGACAACCATCAACATCGGCTGCAAAACGAGATCGTTTCAGCAAGAAGACAATGCTCTGTATTTGGTGGGATCAGAAAGGTGTGGTGTATCATGAGCTTCTAAAACCTGGTGAAACTGTGAGTACTAATCGCTACAGACAACAAATAATCAATCTGAACTATGCATTGATCGAAAAAAGACCAGAATGGGCCAGAAGACATGGCAAAGTAATTTTTTTACACGACAATGCACGTGCACACAGAGCAAAACTGGTTCAGGATACAATCAAAACACTTGGCTGGAAGCTGCTGCACCACCCGCCGTATTCACCAGACTTGGTCCCTTCTGACTACCATTTGTTTTCATCAATGGGACACGCATTGGCTGAGGAACACTTCGATTCCTACGAAGAAATCGAAAATTGGGTGTATGATTGGTTTGCTTCAAAAGACGAACATTTCTATTGGCATGGTGTCCAGAAATTGCCAGAAAGGTGGTCAAAATGTATAGAAAGCAATGGTCAGTACTTTGAATAAAATGTTTTTACTTTTCAATTCAAAATTAGTGTTTCATTTTCACAAAAAAACGCTCATTTCATACCGGTACACCTGGTAGATCACCCATACATAGGTTTTGAAGAATGAGTTTGCAAGTATAAAAATACGCGGCATAAACGAGTCGTATCTTTTGATTGCATTTACTTATTGTTAGAGGTTTAAATTTTTTACACCGTTAAGCGACTGTAACCTTAGTATTTGACATGTACAGGGCATTCAAACACAAGAAACAGATGCAAACATTCATTTCCTCCAAATTACAAAAGATAGCACCACAATCACAGCGTTTGTGGAGAGACAACAGTCTAAAGTTTGAACAGTCCGGGTAGACGTTCCAAGCAAGGCCGCAACGGAGCTGTTGCTTTCTTCTTCAAGGAGAAAACTGTTACAGGACTAACCTATTTAGGCATGCTTCAAAACTCAACATGAAGATGATTTAGATGACTTCATCCAACATGGCGCCCCGCCTCATTTCTCTAAGCACGTCCGACGTTACCTGAACGACACCATTCCATGACGTTGTGTTGGAAGAGGAGCAGAAGATGAACTTCATTCGACGGTGGCCTCCCGCGTCTCCAGACCTCACACCTTGTGACTTTTATCTGTAGTGTCACGTAAAAGAACGGGTTTTTATCCCCTCTATGCCTGTCGCTCCCGAAAGTCTGTGACATCGCATTGTTGAAGCTGTGAATTCGGTAACGAGAGACCAGCTGCTTCTTGCCTGACAGGAAATGAGCCACCGTTTTGCTGTCTGTCGTGTAACACAAGGTGCTAACATTGAATGCGTAAAAATCTGAACTTTTCTCTTTCCAGGAAGTTGGAATTGTGTTTCTATCTTTTATAGTTTAGAAGCAATAAATGCCTGAAATCTGTTCCTACTTTTTGAACAGCCCTGTATATCAACCTGATAACTCCAACCGTTCCTGAGACGAGAAGGGTCTTAACAGACAGACAGACAGATGGTCGGACAAAAAAATGCAAAAAACATTTTTTGTCTGCTATAATTACAAATTAACACTTTTACCATTTTTTCTTTTACGTGTGCTGTGAAAGCTCACTACTTGCCAAGTTTCATGATTCTAAGTCAACAGGAAATACCCAATAGGTTCTGATGAATGAGGTCGCGATCAAACTATGTGACGTAAATGGTCGCATCTTTTGATTATATTAACTTAGAAGCTTAAATTTTTTACACCGTCAAGGGATCAAAAATCTTAGTACTTCACATAAATTTCAGCTCGATACCTTCTCCTGTTCCAAAGAAAAAGTGCTCTTAACAGATGAACAAACAGACCAATAACAGTGATCCTCTAAGGACTCCGTTTTTACCGCATGAGGTATGAAACCTTGCAAATAGTTTTATGAAATAAAAACAAAACAACAACTGAAGTGGAGTATCTTAATACACCTGTTAAATTAATATATGTTGCTTCGTAAAATTCAATACCTTTGGAAACTTTAGGACACGTCTTTCATATAATTTATTTTTACGAGAGTTTAAAGTCACTGGCGAGCTGCAAAAACACCCTGTACATTGGTTTCATGACATAGGAATGTGACAGTCTTTGGCTGCACAGCGAAATCATATCTATAGCCGTACTCTGGAGGTAGCATCTGAATAACAAATCCTATGTCAGGACTGTTGAGATTTAACTTGCCCATCTCGATGAGAAGACACAGCACACTTGTGTCTTCGACGACTGCTGGGATCGCCGAATCGCATGGACGCTGCCTGCACTTTTCGTGTTTCGATTGGTTCAAATTCGATGACTTTTCTAGCACTTCATTTCGATGGTAATTCCTAGTCTGGAGCATAAAGGAATTTATGGAATCTATGGTGAAAACGTTGCTTACTAGCGCGCCTTGGCGCAATATTTCTTTGCATGGTTTTTCTACTTGATATAGGGTGTAGACTATAACTGTTTAGAACGTACCATAATGTTGTGGGTGAACTCAAGGCAAACAAATTGATACTGAACATTTGTGCTCCATCAACCGGGAAACAGCCTCAAATTGGCCTGCAAAAGCCACCTAGGCTAGTACATAAGCGCCTCGCTAGATTTACGCTAAAATAGTCCTTGAATACTGACAACCTCTTGCGCTTGTCCTTCAGAATGTAATATTGATTTTTTCTAAATATTACTTCAAAATAATGTAATTTTAACAGAATAAAATTAACAATTAAATCGTTTTGTTTGTTGGCCTTCTAACTACTGTGCGTGTAAGAAATAAGCTTAGATCTAGTTGTAAACGTAATTAGTTTTTGTATAACGTTTACAAAAGTATTTTTTTCTTCCGCACCCTAATGGGAAAGGTAAAATTAATACTTTTAACCAAATAGCCTAGTAAGCCGGTGGTGTAAAAAGAGCAGGAGGGTATTGATTTTCTTGGCCAATCTGAAGTTATTTCCCGACTTAATACGTCTCAAGTGTCTCATAAACAGATTGTTTGTCTTGACTTCTCATATACCATTGTGTAAACAGGTATCATTTCACTTGTCTGTGATCTTAGAGTGTTACAGTTTTTGTTGAAACTAACTCGTGGACGTTTAGCCAGATACACTTTACAATTACAAGAAATTGAGTTCACTGTTGTTTATATTTCTCGTAAGGGTAATCTATTTGGAGATGCTTGCGTTAGATGAGATGGTGGTTGAATAATAAAACTAAACTCCGTCCGAACAAGTTTTGGAGGCCCAACGGTGCCGACCAACCGCTGTGTCATCCTCAGCTCGCAGTCGTCACTGAATGCGGATATGAAGGAAAATGTGGCCAGCACACCACTCTTTCGGCCGCTACATCCCAGACAAATAGCTCCTCAACTGGCCGCACAAGGGCTGAGTGCCTCCGGCTTGTCAACAGCACCTGGCAGTCACCCACCCAAGCGCTGGCCAAGCCCGACAGTGATTTTCGTTGATCTGACGAGAACCTGTGTTACCACTGTGCGGAGGCCGTCGGCAGGGTTGAATAATGGGAATGTGGAAATCGTAATGAGAACAATTTTAGCATTTTGTATTTAAAAGGCATTGATTTTGAGAATTTCACAGTAAGTCTACTTGCAGATAAAGACCCCTCCTTGAGAGAAGTCAAATTGAAGTGGAAGGACAACTCAAAGGTTGCAAACAGGCATTATTACTTGCTTAAAAATAATATTTTCTTTAGAAGGAAGTTCACATTAGACTGTATTAACAGGTTAGGGCCGGCCGGTGTGGCCGTGCGGTTCTAGGCGCTTCAGTCTGGAATCGCGTGACCGCTACGATCGTATGTTCGAATCCTACCTGGGGCATGGATGTGCGTGATGTCCTGAGGTTAGTTAGGTTTAAGTAGTTCTAAGTTGTAGGGGACTGATGACCTCAGATGTTAAGTCCCATAGGGCTCAGAGCCATTTGAACCATTTTTTGAACAGGTTAGGGCGTGATGATCGTAATCAAATATTATTTACAAATATATTCGTGACCCCCGATCTTTACCGTCGCGCTATGAAAGTCTTTCCTGTCTCTGTATACCTCATGTGTCAAAATCTTTTGTAAGTAGCGTTTTCAGGGCATTGACAATGATGTCACATCAGTTACGTACTGAGGTTAAATGTGAAAGGAGAAGGAGGCTTACTCCATCCCGTGCACTGTAACACGATGGGATCCTCCTCGGCGTGCCAAAGAGTTCGAGACGTTGCTGGCTAAAGCCGTCCCCATTGTTCGACTGTGTCCCTCCTCAGGTGGTCCAGTGTATGGGTAGGGTTCCTGCGGTGACGCAATGGAAATTTTAGCTGGTCTCAACCATGCACAGTCGGGTTCGAGTCAGACAGATACCGCAGAGCTTCAGATTAGAGTCAACAGCGACTAGAAGCGTCAGACATCTGTACGTGACACTGGCCCAAAACATCGCAGACCAACCTCACTGCCTAAGAGTGTGCAAGCCCGAGACTGACCACATCCACGCTCTTCTGCGACGGTCTTCAGGCGTCGTACAACCATACAGTGCTGAGGAGAACCCGATATCTATGCATTACATTGCTTTACAACCATTCCCTCGTCCGCCAGCCTCGCGCATCAACAGGCGGGGGACAGAGGAGGTGCGTGTTGTACTTCTGATCGTAATAGACGCCTAGGGGCCAGTTTTATGGCGTGGAGGCGGTTGCATATTGTCTACGACGTCACAGCCCACCCAATTGCCTCCATAATGGATGCGCGCAGTTACCTCGCATTCTACTCAGGGTATATATGAGCCATAACATGCAGGCTGCGGGCAACTGGTGATGTCGACCGTGGGAGACTGTCTCGAGTTTCCTTCTCCGCTTAGTTTTTGGCGATTTTCTTCGGGAATTTCTTGATTTTCATAAATGAGGATGACCTTGTAGGGCTTCAAATAGATTTCATTCAAATTTCCCTGCTTTTGATAACAAAAACGACTTTTTTGAGACTGGTCACAGATAACGGTGGAAGGAGGAAATTTCGAAGTACTGACGGTTCTCTAAGTTAAATGTTTATTTGACACTACAATAGTCAAGCTATAGTCACAGTACATAGAATTTTTTCTGTAGAAAAAGGGGTTACATTACCGGTTTGGACGAACTACGTCATCATTTTCAAATGTAAAACATCAGATGCAGAATATATAATGGTAATTATGACCATGCAACTCACAAAAATTACGAGAAATAATGAGACCAGGCAACCGAGGCAGTGGTGACCCAAACAAGTCACCATTGCCTCGCTTGCCTGGTCTCATTATTTCTCGTAATTTTTGTAAGACCTATGGTCATAATTCCCACTTTATATTCTGCAACCGGTGTTTTACATTTGAAAATGACGACGTTGTTCGTTGAAACCAGTAATGCAACCCCTTTTTTTTTAAGAAAAAAATTTATGTACTGTGACTATGGTTTCACTATTGCAGTGTCAAATAAACAGCCGGCCAGGGTGGCCGAGCGGTTCTAGGCGCTACAGTCTGGAACCGCGCGTAGGTTCGAATCCTGCCTCGGGCATGAATGTGTGTGATGTCCTTAGGTTAGCTAGGTTTTTCTAAGTTCTGGGGGACTGATGCCTCAGTAGTTAAGTCCCATAGTGCTCAGAGCCATTTAAAACATTTTTTGTCAAATAAACATTTAAGTTATATTTTGGTCACGCTCCCTACAACAGTTATGTGGGAATTTAGGTTCTCTAAGTGATGTAGCTGTGTCACATGCTTGATATTGACATCAGCTTACCGTTCGACTTCCCAAATAAGGCAACTGCGAAATACTTTGAATACTCTGGAATGGTATCTTCGTCAAACAATGAAAAATAGCCTGTTGCATCCTCTCTTCTCTATCTGTTCTCTCTCTCTCTCTCTCTCTCTCTCTCTGTATAAAGTGAAGTTCCCTGCTCAACTCTGTTTCTTTGCTCGGGCTAATCTCAGAAACTACTGAACGGATTTTGATCCGGTTTTTATTAATAGATAATTTGATCCATGAGGAAGGTCGCGCGTAAAAAATTTCATGGAAATTTGGTGAACTATCATGAATTAAAGTCCGCTGCCACTGTGAAAACGATGGCATTGGTATCTAGTTGTACTGCTGCCGCAACTCCAGACAACAAAAAAGCTAGAGCGGATCCACTTCGCGCCTGGTGGTCTACCGTGAAAGCGCGTGCCTGAATACTGTGGGACCACGGGTTTTTTCACTGTCTTTTAAGCTAGCATTTACCTCTCAGTGATGCAGACATTCTTCAGAACCAGAACGTGGTTTGGAGGCAAACACTGGAGCACGAACTTTTGTGTTCCTTTTCTTAACAGAGCGATGATATGGAGGTTCGCTACAAACGAAACATGTTTCGAATTTCACGTCAAACTGTAGGTCGCTTTTTCGTGGTTGGATAACTGGCTAGGGACACGATATTTGTCGAAGTGACCTCCTACTGAAACACTTACACAGGACATTGAGCCGCACGAGAGAATACACGCATATACACCTATGTTCTGTTTGTATACGTGTTTCAAATTAAAGTCCCTGCCACTTTGTTCTGCCTATACAGGATGGTCCATTGATTGTGACCGGGCCAAATATCTCACGAAATAAGCGTCAAACGAAAAAACTACAAAGAACGAAACTTGTCTAGCTTGAAGGGGGAAACCAGATGGCGTTATGGTTGGCCCGCTATTTGTCGCTGTCATAGGTCAAACTGACATCAATTGCGTTTTTTTTAAATAGGAACCCCCATTTTTATTACTTATTCGTGTAGTACGTACAGAAATATGACTATTTTAGTTGGACCACTTTTTTAGCTTTGTGATAGATGGCGCTGTAATAGTCACAAACATATGGCTCTCAATTCTAGACGAACAGTTGGTAACAGGTAGGTTTTTCAAATTAAAATACAGAACGTAGGTACGTTTGAACATTTTATTTCGATTGTTCCAATGTGATACATGTACCTTTGTGAACTTATCATTTCTGAGAACGCATGCTGTTACAGCGTGATTACCTGTAAATACCACATTAATGTAATAAATGCTCAAAATGATGTCCGTCAACCTCAATGCATTTGGCAATACGTGTAACGACATTCCTCTCAACAGCGAGTAGTTTGCCTTCCGAAATGTTCGCACATGCATTGACAATGCGCTGAGGCATGTTGTCAGGCGTTGTCGGTGGATCACGATAGCAAATATCCTTCAATTTTCCCCTCAGAAAGAAATCTGGGGACGTCAGATCCGGTGAACGTGCGGACCATACATCGATATTCTGTCATGCAGGGAAACATCCTGTAGTAACATCGGTAGAACATTACGTAGGAAATCAGCATACATTGCATTATTTAGATTGGCATTGATAAAATGTGGGCAAATTATCCTTTCTTCCCTAATGCCGCACCATACATTAACCCGCCGAGGTCGCTAATGTTCACTTTTCGCAGCCATCGTGCATTTTCAGTTGCCCAATAGTGCATATTATGCCGGTTTACGTTACCGCTGTTGGTGAATGATGCTTCGTCGCTAAACAGAACACGTGCAAAAAATCTGTCATCGTCCCGTAATTTCTCTTGTGCCCAGTGGCAGAACTCTACATGACGTTCAAAGTCGTCGCCATGCAATTCCTGGTGGATAGAAATATGGTACGGGTGCAATCGATGTTGATGTAGCATTCTCAACACCGACGTTTTTGAGACTCCCGATTCTCGCGCAATTTGTCTGCTACCGATGTGCGGATTAGCCGCGACGGCAGCTAAAACACCTACTTGGGCACCATCATTTGTTGCAGGTCGTGGTTGACATTTCACATGTGGCTGAACACTTCCTGTTTCCTTAAATAACGTAACTATCCGGCGAACGGTCCGGACGCTTGGATGATGTCGTCCAGGATACCGAGCAGCATACATAGCACACGCCCGTTGGGCATTTTGATCACAATAGCCATACATCAACACGATATCGACCTTTTCCGCAATTGGTAAACGGTCCATTTTAACACGGGTAATGTATCACGAAGCAAATACCGTCCGCACTGGCGGAATGTTATGTGATACCACGTACTTATACGTTTGTGACTATTGCAGCGCCATCTGTCACAAAGCGAAAAAAGTGGTCCAACTAAAACATTCATATTTCTTTACGTACTACACGAATATGTAATAAAAATGGGGGTTCCTATTTTTAAAAAAACGCAGTTGATATCCGTTTGACCTATGACAGCGCCACTTTGCGGGCCAACCATAGCGCCATCTGGATTCCCCCTTCAAGCTAGACGAGTTTCGTTCTTCGTAGTTTTTTCGTTTGATGCTTATTTCGTGAGATATTTGGCCCGGTCACTATCAATGGACCACCCTGTATAGGATTCCTAATCTCAGGACCTACTGTAGGGATTTTGAAGAGGATTTTTATTAATAGATACGTTGATTCACTAGGAAGGTTCGTTAATACAATTTTTAAACATTTGGTGCAAATTCCCTGAATTGTATGTGAAGGCTGCTTTCAGCGACTACTGTACGGATTTTGATACTCGCGGCGCATTGGGGCCACCCTCCCGTCGACAAACTAGCGGTTATCTAACGTTGTTCTCTGATTTTGAGTCACAGCTGTACACAGCGCCCACAAACAAAATTACCGCTACGCCAGAATAAGCCATCCGGTCGTAGTGCTACACGTGCGAAGGCGAGACAGATCGCGAGATCAGGTATAAAATAGACAACGGTGTCAGAGACGTAGTACAGCCACAAACATGTGCTATCTGTAATTCGTCTGACTATATACGTGCAAGTTGCACAAAATGAAGTACAGCTTCCTCGCGACATAGCAGGCAATAGAGTGACAACATACGCGGCAATGGCTCCGAAACCTGTGGCATCCGTCACGGAAATCATATCCATCTCAGATAGGCGGCCACCCGAGACAGCGAGGACTGCAAGAAAATCCGGACCTATCCCGCGAAGCGCTCTGATAACGATGTGCACAACAACAGACACTATACCGCAAAAGCGACTCGTAGTGAAATTGCGTGCTTATGGAATATCGTCTCAGTTATGTGACTGGATTTATTATTTCCTGTCAGACAGGGTAGTAACTGACGGAAAGTCATCGAGTAAAACAAAAGTGATTACTGACGTTCCCCAAGGTAGTGTTATAGGCCCTTTGCTGTTCCTTAACTATATTAACGATTTTGGAGACAATCTGAGCAGCCATCTTCGGTTGTTTGCAGATGACGCTCTCGCTTATCGACTAATAATGTCATCAGAAGATCAAAACAAACTACAAAACGATTCAGAAAAGATATGTGAATGGTGCGAAAAGTGGCAGTCGACCCTAAATAACGAACAACTTAAACTGCAAGGAAGACACAGAAAATGTTGTGGGGAAGACTAACCAAAACTGCGTTTTATTGTGAGGACACTTAGAAAATGCAACAGATCTACTAAGGAGACTGCCTACGCTACACTTGGCCGTCGTCTTTTAGAATACTGCTGCTTGTTGTGGGATCCTTACCAGATAGGACTGACGGAGTACAACGAAAAAGTTCAAAGAAAGGCAGCACGTTTTGTATTATCGCGAAATATGGGAGAGAGTGTCATAGAAATGATACACGATTTGGGCTGGACATCATTAAAAGAAAGGCGTTTTTCGTTGCGACGGAATGTGTGTGAAATCTTATGGGACTTAACTGTTAAGGTTATCAGTCCCTAAGCTTACACACTACTTAAGCTAAATTATCCTAAGGACAAACACACACACCCATGACTGAGGGAGGACTCGAACCTCCGCCGGGGCCAGCCGCACTGTCCATGACTGCTGCGCCCCTAGACCGCTCGGCTAATTCCGCGCGGCTGCGACGGAATCTTCTCACGAAATTCCAATCACCAAGTTTCTCCTCCGAATGCGAAAATATTTTGTTGACACCGACCTGTATAGGGAGGAGCGATCACCACGACAAAAGAAGGGAAATCAGAGCTCGTACGGAAAGATATAGGTGTTCATTCTTTCCGCGCGCTCTACGAGATTGGAATAATAGAGAATTGTGAAGGTGGTTCTATGAACCCTCTGCCAGGCACTTAAATGTGATTTGCAGAGTATCCATGTAGATGCAGATGTAGCGAAGACAGCAAATCAACTGCACCACTATGAGCAGAGGAGTGCGCAGCCACCAAACCTTCGGATATTGTTAAAGCTGTAGAAAGCTACGAATTCTCTGACGTAACAATTGCGGGCAAAACCAGCAAACCTATGTCACACCCTAACACAGTCAACGGGAAACTGCACGCGTAGAAAGAAAGACGAGAGCAAAATATTAACCACGCAACACCAGGCAGCAGCTTAGACCACGTAACGCGAGCTCGCCGGTGCTTGCCCCAGACGAATACAGACGGACGCCTCCGAGCAAGTAGGGGGAAGACTTTTACGACCGGGCTCAGTAGACAGACCTCCCGACAGCATAAAGCACGTCAGAGGATGTAAATGGTACACTGACAATGCAGCTCGTAAAAATTATAGCTGAACAGACGGTTAAGAATTTTAATCGAAAATTCAAATGTAATGCCATTCTAAAATTTATAGTTGTAATTGTATTATACACGGTCCAGTCATATTTATGTGACGACCGTAAGTGTTCAACGTCAATATGCAATAACCAGACACAGACGGTAGGTGGCAGCACTAGCAGTGGTTTTATATACGTAAATCATGCCGAGGGAGAGAAGGGGGGAGGACGCAAAAACAGTGCAATCTTTGTCGTAATACGGGAACGGAACGATTAATCTGGCGTCCAAAAGAGCATGCTCATTATGTTTCACGCCAAGTGTGGAAGCATTTCCGTAACGGCTAAGTTTTAAACTGTTCGCGTTCCGCCTTTGTTACAGCGCACCATGTATGGCAGAAAGGCGCAAACGATAAACGGCACCAAGGCAACTGCCATGCACACGAGCCATAGATCACAGAGGTGAACGACACCTATAGAGATGTATACTGGTGAAGAGATGTGCAACTGCTGAGCAACTGATGGCCCAGATGAACTAAGGAGCTGCCAACAGTGTCTCCTCAACAAACTGTTCAGCAAACGTTGCTGTGTTTGGGCCCCCACTGAAAGCGCCTGCTTCACGTACCCTTGCTGACTGCTGTTCATAGGCGACGAAGGCTGGAAATAGCACGTCAGTACTGCAAAGGGTGCCGCGCGGGATTAGCCGAGCGGTCTTAGGCGCTGCAGTCATGGACTGTGCGGCTAGTCCCGGCGGAGGTTCGAGTCCTCCCTCGGGCATGGGTGTGTGTGTTTGTCCTTAGGATAATTTAAGTAGTGTGTAAGCTTAGGGACTGATGACCTTAGCAGTTAAGTCCCATAAGATTTCACACACATTTGAACATTTTTTGAACTGCAAAGGGCGTCCACTAAGTGGCGACAACTGGCCTTTTCAGATGAAACAAGTTTCATACTCTATCGGACAAATAGCCTTTGGCTTGTACGGCGCGAAACTGTAAGGTTATGGTTAGGTGGTTTCTTATTCTATGACTGAAAACAACTGTGAGTATAGACCTATATCTCTAACGTCGATCAGTTGTAGAATTATGGAACACGTATTATGTCAGAGTATAATGAATTTTCTGGAGACAAGAAATCTACTCTGTGGGAATCAGCATGGGTTCCGAAAAGATTGTGTGAAACCCAGCTCGCGCTATTCGTCCACGAGACTCAGAGGGCCATAGACACGGGTTCCCAGGTAGATGCCGTTTCATGACTTCCGCAAGGCGTTCGATACAGTTCCCCACAGTCGTTTAACGAACAAAGTAAGAGCATATGGACTATCAGACCAATTGTGTGATTGGATTGAAGAGTTCCTAGATAACAGAACGCAGCATGCCATTCTTAATGGAGAGAAGTCTTCCAAAGTAAGAGTGATTTCAGCTGTGCCGCAGGGGAGTGTCGTAGGAGCGTTACTATTCACAATATACATGAATGACCTTGTGGATAACATCGGAAGTCCACTGACGCTTTTTGTGGATGATGCTGTGGTATATCGAGACGTTGTAACAATGGAAAATTGTACTGAAATGCAGGAGGATCTGCAACGAATTGACGCATGGTGCAGGGAATGGCAATTGAATCTCAATGTAGACAAGTGTAATGTGCTGCGAATACATAGAAAGAAAGCTCATTTATCATTTAGCTATAATATAGCAGGTCACCAACTGGAAGCAGTTAATTCCATAAATTATCTGGGAGTAGGCATCAGGAGTGATTTAAAATGGAATGATCATATAAAGTTGATCGTCGGTAAAGCAGATGCCAGACCGAGATTCATTGGAAAAGTCCTAAGGAAATGCAATCTGTAAACAAAGGAAGTGGATTACAGTACACTTGTTCGCCCATGGCTTGAATATTGCTCACCAGTGTGGGATCCGTACCAGAAAGGATTGATAGAAGAGATAGAGAAGATCCGACGGAGAGCAGCGCGCTTCGTTACACGATCATTTAGTAATTGCGAAAGCGTTACGGAGATGATAGATAAACTCCAGTGGAAGACTCTGCAGGAGAGACGCTCAGTAGCCCGGTACGAGCTTTTGTTGAAGTTTCGAGAACATACCTTCACCGAAGAGTCAAGCAGTATATTGCTCCCTCCTACGTATATCTCGCGAAGAGACCATGAGGATAAAATCAGAGAGATTAGAGCCCACACAGAGGCATACCGAGAATCTTTCTTTCCACGAACCATACGAGACTGGAATAGAAGGGAGAACAGATAGAGGTACTCAGGGTACCCTCCGCCACACACCGTCAGATGGCTTGCGGAGTATGGATGTAGATGTAGATGTAGATGTAAATTGGAACTCTCAGAAAGTTAAATAATCCTAAACACAACAATATTAAATTTTAACTAAAGTTTCTTCTCACAATTATTCTTACGATTACCTTATGATGTTGGCCAGTACTACGATAAATCATCCAATTCCGGCTCAAAGTTCGTTACTGTTTTTAGGATGACAATCAAGTCTGTGGAGGATGGTTAGTTTTGTGACAAGTTGAGCAAAAGATTACCCAAGGTTGCTCGAGTTTGCAGTGGACGCAAGCTGGTGAACCAACAAGTTTACACCACTGCACACGGTATTAACCTTAGCTGCAATGAGTTGTCATCTGCATGGCTGCTCTCGCCCACTGAAATTCCTATAAAACCTAATTAAACCTTTTCTGAATTTTCCAACAGAAACTCTCCCTATGTTTCTCGATATGTGAGAAAACATGAACTCATCCCTAGTCTCGGACTATGGCGATATACACGCGCATGGCTGGAGCAGAGTGCATATTATAATGCCCTCTCAGTTCTCACAAGAACAATTAATTAACTGGCTGGTTCGTTTCTCCACAGTTGGAGATCAACCATGCTACAGCTAATTTCTAGCTGGAGGTCAGCCGCTGTGAACGCAATGTTCCCACAAATTTCTCCTCTGCGTTCTACAGAGCGTTAGGACCTCCAGTCTGCACTTGACGCCACTTCAGAGAAGAGTCCACGAAAATTTCTCTCTCGGCTTTCTTGTAGCAGAACTCTCTCCCCACCTGGGTTCTTTTGTTCTCCACGTCAAGGCTTTTCTCAACCAACAGGAGCGTTTGTCTCTACCAATCGCAAGGGTCCTACCATTAAACTGCGTCGAAATCTCGGCACTTTACTCATTCCCAGTGCGTTTCCGCCAATCGGAAGTTTGTGCCTACTCCAGATGCCTTAAAAGTTATATATGTGTCTATAACGTGTGTACCACCTGCAGTTCACGTGATCAAATGCGTCACTGGTTTTGTTCATATCCGTTTGGAACGCCAAAATGCATTTTTCTAAAGCTTCTTTCTGTCCTACTTCTGGTGTCCGTTACTCACCCTGCGGTATGCGTCACCTGTCTAGGATGCACCCGCTTAAGAGTTTTCTGTAGTGCCTCCCGTGTTGTAGCATCTGTGTCTGCCCACAGTGGCTTCCACACAAAACATTTCCTCTCGCTGCTTGTTTCACCTTCCGCTCATTGACATGCATTATATAGGAGTGGTGTGTTAATACCCTCGATTGAGTGTCATCCCTTTTCCATTACATACTTATAAGCCAATCTACAAATCTGCTCATTACCGCAGAAGTAAGTGTCATATTCACCTTCTCATAGCGATGTATAAAATTCTTATGTAAGGTGCGAAATTGACCTTCATTTATTCTGCCACCTTACAAAACTTCTGAAAGCAAACATGCTGCAGCACTCATTGTAAGGTTCCCGGCCGGAAGCATTCCCTCAGTGACCTAACCCCATCATTCTGGAAGGCACGCTGGATCAACACAAGCATACTGCTATTCTTGGGAACTATCTTCATCCATATATGGTGTTTGTTTGTCCCCAGCACAATAGCATCTACCAGCAGCAGAATGCAACGCCTCGCATAGCTCACAGTGTACACCATGCGTGGTCCGAAGAACACCAGTATTTGTTTACCGTTTTCCCTGGCCACCAAATGCCCCGGATGAAAACCAATTGGAGAATCTGCGGGATTACCTCGAGCACGCTGTTTGCGGCTTGGATCTTCATCCGAGAAGCCCAGCGCAGCTGGCCACGGGAATGAAACTGGCAAGTCTCCACATCCCTGTCTGCACCTTCCTCAACCTCAATAACATCTTTATGATGCGGCCCAATACCTAAAATTATTTTCTCCAAAATGATACCGGCCGTGGAAGCCTGCGAACTTTGTCTTCCTGCTCGCCTCACAGTAGTCCGCGCTGCAGAATGTGATTACGCACGTTTTTTTACAGGTGGTCACACTGATGCCAGTAGACAGTGTATATAAGAACACGCAAGGTGCTATTGGCGTTACGACCTATCTTAGTGTCTGAAGTTATCAGGGATCAAATTCAGGGAGCAAAAGAGGACTGCAGTTATAGGAGTCGAAAGATTCGCTAGATATGTCGAATGGAAAGGATATTTTATGGACAAGGGTTTACAAGATGATTAGGAATTGAGACCCTAAAGGTAGTTGACAGGTTTTGTTGTTTGGGTAGCAAAATAAATGATGGTCGAAATAGACAAGATACAAAACGTACGTTGTTAAAAAAACATGTTCTGAAAACGAGAAATATAACATCTCATACTGACAAGGGGAGGCCGCCAATTGTGAAATTCAGATTCGATTCATACTGCGCATAATAAAAGCTCATGGCCAGAGGTTTAATGTGGCAAAGCACCAAGATGCACTTCTCAGCCGTTGTCGAGAAAATCGACAGTTAAAAGAAACCGTTGCGGTGAAATACTCTCTACGATTAGTAATTTTCTACAGCGCCGTGGCGCAGCGGTAAGCGCTCGGGTTCGTAATCCGAAAGGTCGCCGGATCGAATCTCGCGCCATGCAACCTTTTTTTTTAGTATTTGTTTTTTGTAATTCAAATATATATATATTTCCCGGCAAGCAGTTGCAACAATTATGCATATAATAAGTTGTTGAAAGCCGTTTGTCGTGGAAAAACTGGCGACTTCGAACATCATTATGTTTTCCGCAAACAAAGTTGTATTTCACAAATGTTATTAATTGTTTCATAATGTTAACCACGTATAGTGAACGGAAGACGTAGAAACGGTATTCCGAAACGAATACGTATAGCGTAAGTCAAACGTTCGAATTAGAATAGAGACCCCACGAACACAAATCTGCTGCGGCAGGTATGAAATATAAACTCCGTTACTCGCTCGTTACACTTGAAGGACAGATGTTGAATGGGCCGAAACGAGTCGCCGCGCAACAGCGTAGTTGCCTGCTAACTTCGAAAGAAGGTAGATGCGAACCCTAGCGCGACTTATAACATCGTCGAAAAATCAGTGCGGACGGGAGAGATTTGGTACACCCTGTTAAAAAACGGAAAAATGGAGGCGGTACAATTGGAGAGCGATCCTATCTCTCTCTCTGTCTCTCTCTCTCTCTCTCTCTCTCTCTCTCTATATATATATATATATATATATATATATATATATATGAATCACAAAAACTAATAATAAAAAAATTGCATGGCGCGAGATTCGATCCGGCGACCTTTCGGATTACGAACCCGAGCGCTTACCGCTGCGCCACGACGCTGTAGGAAATTGTAAATCGTAGAGAGTATTTCACCGCAACGGTTTCTTTTAACTGTCGATTTTCTCGACAACGGCTGAGAAGTGCATCTTGGTGCTTTGCCACATTACATCTTTGGCCATGAGCTTTTATTATGCGCAGTATGAATCGAATATGAATTTCACAATTGGCGGCCTCCCCTTGTGAGTGTTAGGAACTTTTTCTGAAGGAATTATTCTGTTGGGGGTGTGAAATTTGGAGAATAAAGTGTACAGGCAATATCGATATAGACGGTATTTGAATGTGGCGTTACACAAAAATCCTGAACGTAGGGGTACTGAATCGAGTCGGAATGCAACGTCGTTTATTGAACAAAAAGACTGAACGAGGTTGATAGAACACATCCCGAGGCATCAAGAAATCATTAATTTGGTACTGGATGGTAGTATTGCGGGTGAAAATAGTAGAAATAGAAAATAGTATACAGTAAGCAAGTCCAGTTCAATGCTGGCTACAGCAGCGATGCAGAGATGCAGGGGTTTGTGCAGGGCAGACTTGTGATAAGAGGTACATCACACCTGTCATCGGACTGAGGACCAAAACTAACTACAACAACAGCGTCGTATGTTTACCAAGTTTCGTTCAGACTGCTCCGAACGTGACTCAGAGTCTCACTTTACATGTCAACGTAGCCTGCACCCACAGGGGTTACACGTTAGTAGTTCTAGAAGCAGTAGTTGTAACAGCACTTTTATTCACCTGTGTATCACTATATATGTGAACACAAATGGCTCACGCTTATTTCAGTGAGGATTCGTACAGAGTCCGAACACTTGCTGGTTTCAGCATAAAAGCTGCGATGATAAATGACTCAGGTTGACACGGCGGTCGGTAGACTATTGTGGCCATTGGGCTTGGGGTTTCCTTCATGTACTACACACACTTTCAGCTGACATCAGGACCATAGTAGTTTTTTTCATTTGCTAGGCTAAAATAGTGAGTCTGCATTCCTTTCTAATGTCCTCCACCGTAGCTCAGAGGTCAAAGGACCTGGTTTCGATTCTCGGTACTGCTAGCAATATTTCCTTAGTCGGAGTAGCGGTATCGGGTGTACTCAGCCTCCTCAGGCGAATTGAGGAGCTTCTTGAACGATAGGTAGAGGCTCGAATGTCAAGGTCATAGACGGTAGAGCAGTGCGCTGATTCCATGGACGCCATTGGCAGAGGGTGACACGGCAGTCGGTCGGTTCCGATTGTTATTCCTTTTACTGGGTGTGACGTTGAGCTCAAAAACACTCATCACTCTAATGTTATAAAACGCATTACAAGCAAATTATTTCGCATATCGAGTTGCCATTGACTTACGTTATTATTCAGCATATACCAACAAACCAAAAGGAAAATTTCATTGTTTCAGAACGATATATTCACTCTGCAGCGGAGCGTGCGCTGGTATGAAACTTCCTCTCAGATTAAGACTGTGTGCCGGATCGAGAGGCGAACTCAGGACTCAACGCACCTCTGTGCGAGATTCAGAAAGTTTCTCCTTGTGTTAACGTCGGAAGTAGCGCGTAAATGTGCGTTATCATGTGATCGGTTGAGAATTGGGGTCAGATGAGAAGCGTGTCCGGATGACCGATGCGATTAAGGAGACCGATCGCGTAAGGCAGAAAATCCAAGTTCGATTCCCAGTTCGGCATACATTTTCACTTTTCATCGTTGAATTTATTTCAGTGCCCAGTTGCGGCCGGTGTCTTCGTTACTCATAACATCTGTATATCAGATTTGGAAGGATATTATATTATAATTTGTAAGTAGGCTGTTTAGGTTTTTTATTGGTAACGCCACCTCTGTATGAAAATCACTGGCTGTGCTGTGTGCAGTCTGTGGCTGCTTTGCATTGTTGTAATACTCGCCATTGTAGTGTTAGGCAGCTGGCTGTGAACAGCGCGTAGCGTTGCGCAGTTGGAGGTGAGCCGCCAGCAGTGGTGGATGTGGGGAGAGAGATGGCGGAGTTTTGAAATTTGTCATGAACTGCTATATTTATATATGATGATATCAAGGTAAATACATTGTTTGTTCTCTATTAATATCTTTCATTTGCTAACTATCCCTATCAGTAGTTAGTGCCTTCCATAGTTTGAATTTTTTATTTAGCTGGCAGTAGTGGCGCTCGCTGTATTGCAGTAGCTTCAGCAGCGAAGATTTTTGTGAGGTAAGTGATTTGTGAAAGGTATAGTTTAATGTTAGTCAGGCCATTCTTTTGTAGGAAATTTTGAAAGTCAGATTGCGTTGCGCTAACAAAATATTGTGTGTCAGTTTAAGCACAGTCATGTATAATTGTTCAAAGGGGACGTTTCATATGTCGACCGTTAGCCGAGGATACCTCACTGGAATCTTCTGATTTTTTCTTGTAGTTTGCGTATTTAGTGTAGCTATTGTTTATTGCTAGCGCGTAATTGTAGAGAAAATCTCCTTTGTAGTTGCAGTCTTTCATTGTTGTACAGTAAAACAGTTGTGGCATGCATGTAGATTTGCACCAAGTATTTCGCAGCTGCAATTAACTAGATATTATTTTCAGTGCTATGTTAATGTGTTCTCTTATTTTTGATCTTCAAATTGTGCTTTGCTGTGTTGTCGTGTGAAATATTGTGACAATAATGGCGTGTGAAAAACGTAATACTAGGCTCCAAAGTAAACTGAGATATGACAGTGAAGACGAAAGCAGTGTGTTAGCGCCGCAGTGTAATGAATTAACAGACATTCAAAGTAGTAATTTGGTAACTGTGCATAGGGAAATGGAGCGGGCTGCAAACAATGGTGTAGACATTGATACAGGTAGTGAACAGGGAAGCATTATCGATCGATCGGTCGGCAATAGCTCGCCTCAGGGATCGGAAATGACAGGACACAATTTCGCAAATACTGTAGATTCAGGATTTGGGTCATCACCATTTTCTCAAATAAGTCAAGACACATTTTCTGCTTGTCAAAATGTGAATGTTGCCGGTGCAAATGCACTGCCGAAAAGCGTAGAGAAACAGATTCCAGACACTAATACATTATTATTGCAATTAATGCAACAAATGGAAAAAAATCAGAGACAAATGGGACAAAATCTTAAAAAGTTAGACACAGTGGAACAAAATCTTAAAAAGTTAGACACAGTGGAACAAAATCTTAAAAAGTTAGACACAATGGAACAACACCAGAGACAAACACAGCAACAGTTAGACACAATGGAACAAAATCTTCAAAAGTTAGACACCACACTTGAACAAACACGTGAAGATTTAACTACTGAGTTACATAACATCGAATCGATATGTCAAAAGGTCTGTAATGACGTAAAAACACAAATTTGTGAGCATTTCCAACCTATTTTTTCGCGGCATGAAAATGCATTACAGAATCACGAAGCAGCCATAAAAGAACTGCAAACCATTGTTCATGAAAATCATGAGACCTTGTGGGCTAAAATTGACTCAGTTGCATCTACCGATTCGGTTACGCAACTTGCAAAAACTCAGGAAAACTTAAAGGACACAGTAGATTCGATTTCAACACAAATGGACACTCTGAAACTTGGTTCAGAAAAACACACTGAGGAAATGTGTTCACTATCGGAGAAAGTAGCCGAACTTTCGGATCAGGTCACTAACTTATCTACAAAGGTAGATGATGATCTGAATGACACAAGACCTGTAGCCTTCACTGACACAGAAGAGTATGAAAAAATTAGAAAATTCAAACAGAATCAAAATCAAATCAATACACAGTACAAAAGAGAAATCCGGGAAGTACAAGATCAGCTGACACAGGTAATACAAGAATTACGTATTTCAGAGGATACTCGCGCCCCAATACGGGAAGAGGGACACAGAAATACGGAACAGCCACAAAATAATAACACAGGGCATTTCGGAAGTTATGACAGAAATTGGCAATGTGCACCGAATTTTGAGATGGAATGGCCGACACGACCTAACAATGACCGATATGCGACTCGCCGACATGATGATTTTGACTATAAGCTGTTCATTACTACACGTAAATTCAAAACATTTAAGAATTCTGGCAACGACATTCATCCACAAGCATGGCTCCATCAATTCTCGCATTGTTTTCCTCCCAACTGGTCGTTAGAACACAGATTAGAATTTATGTGTGGCTACTTGGACAATGAACCAGCTGTAACAATGCGATCGGTAATTCACGATTGCCACAGTGAAGGAGAGTTTTACCATGCCTTCCTCTCAGCATATTGGTCTCAAGCCACACAAGACCGAGTAAAACATAGCATCATAATGATGAAACGTTTCGAACAATCTGAATTTTCCAGTCTTATGAAATATTTTGAAGACATGTTGCATAAGAATCAGTATCTTTCAAACCCATACAGCCCCTCAGAACTCATCCGCATTTGCTTAATGAAATTGCCTGAACATTTACGACATATTATTTTAGCAGGACGTTGCAAAGACGACATTGAAGCTTTTCAGGGACTCTTACAAGAATTAGAAATTGACACTGACAATCGGGGAACGCGGAAACAGGAGCACAACAATTACAGGTCACATCCGTCACAATTCCGTGACGACAGAAACGATAACTGGACGCGACAAGGCTATTCTTCCAACGCCAATCGTGACCAAAATAGACACCACCCATACGACAACCGTTGGCAGAGTAGTAATAATTACAGGGAAAGATCACCTCTCCACGGAAGTGACTATCACAGAGATAACCATAGAAACAAACAATATGGGTACCAAAACAATTATTATCAAGGGAGGCAGAATAACTTCAGACGCAACGGTCCGCCGTGCAGTGATAATTCAGGGAGAAATTCTCCACCACGTGACCGACACAAAAGAAACTGTGTGAACTACCGACAAAACGACAGACCTGAATTGCATCAGAACTGGCGAGCTTTAAACAGAGCTGGGCCCTCTCGGCAAGGCGAATTTGTGGAAGTTAGGCCTCCTAATCCCAGTAACGACGCGCGGCAACAAAGAGACAGACAATGACTCGCACCGCAGGCATACACGTGCGCCGGCTGGCTCCGAGAAAAATAACATTATATCTGGTACTGCTAATGAGATTTTAATGCAACATTTTGGTTTACTTGAAAATATATTCTGGATTTAAAGTACTTTCTGTGAGATACCAGATGACACAGTGGTTAGTTTATGTGACAGCTACACGATTTTATCACGACGCTACTAATGAGTGACAATATACAATGTTGCTTTTGCGGTGTTTCTGTTTTATATCTGCACAGTTTTTCTGTTTTATTCTGGAAAGTAAAACATGTTTTAGTAGTAATTTTTGTGGTATAGCTACAATGAGACTGCCTTTTCCGTAGCACAACAATACGTTACAGCACAGTACTTTCCTCATCATGGCAATAAACGTAATAACTGAGACATTTATACGCAAAGCATTTCACTTTCGGTATTATGAGGTAAGTACATTGACTTCTGCAGAACTTAGCTTTCGGAGGACGATAATTACGACACTTCCACACAGATTATGTTGCAACAAGACGCACATTTAGCGCTACAGTACACATATTTGAGTGATTAATTTTGTACTTAAAACATTTATTTTTAAAGATTTTTGAATTACAAAGAAAGTTTTCCGTGATACATTTCATTCCATTGCTGTAATCTGTAACACCTGAGGGTATAATTACATTAATCCTCAGGGGGGTACACGCTTACTTTGTGTACCATATGTGTGGCAACCACAAGGAACCCTAGCTAATATGGTATTTGCTTATACAACTTTACACATCGGTACCATGTTTCTCTAACACACAAATTACACAGCTATCTGATCATTTAACTGAGAGAGACAAACATTTATTTTACTATATCAGTGACAGATGTTTACGTAATTACACTGTTGGATAACTTCACACTTACAAAATTGTATTTTGTCTGTGCTTTGTGAACTGTTCATATTTTTTCGGAAGCATTGTGATACTATGAGAGTTTTGAATGATGTATTTGGTATGGGATCATGATTTTTAAAGTACATTTGAGGCAGATGACACTATTGACTTGAGCAGAGAATTTTTTTAGGTTTTGAAATTATTGGAGGAAGCTACGACGATTTTGAGAGTTGACTAAGATGTTATGATATTTTTACGACGACGATGTGTATTATACTGTTGAGGTATGTTTATGATTAATAAGATGATGATACCGTATATGAGGAGTTTGATTATGCTACGTATTTCTTATGATGAAATACTGAAGAAGTGTCGACGAATAGGGTAAGGAATAATGAGTAGTGATTAGGGACTCTGATTTGTGAAAAAGGTTGTTGGAAACCAAGAATCGTACTTTAAGAGTTAAGAAATGTGTGTATATGCGTCAATGTATCACAATGCTGGCGAAAATTTTTTGGACGCTGTTATATTTATAGGGTTTTGTTTCTACACATTTGCAATGCAAATTCTCGACCCGTAAAATTTTGTATATGAGACTGTCACAGTAGCGGAAACTGCTGTCGTAAATATTTCTGTAAGAAAGTTAAGTGACCACCTGCACGTAATGCGTCGTGGGCGCGCAGCTGTGTCAGACGCCGGGAGAACAAGTCATTAGTGAGTGCCTCATCAGAAGCACAGGTAGAAAAAAAGAAAGGGGAGGCCATTGTCCTCGCTATTTACATTTCCTTGTTGAAAGCATACTGTGGAGCTCGTAATTTATGATATTTACTAAAATGCCTAATGAAGTGATTAGAAACATTTTACATCTATTGTCTTTGTAGTTAAGAGATTGCTCATTTTGTTTAATATCTGGTTTCCAGCTGTGTTGCAGCATTGGTATTATAAAATAAAATTAAATGCATTTGCTAATGTGAACACTTTCTGTCAACAGATCTATTAAATAATAATTTTGTGATCCACATTCTTCAAAAAAGGAGCACTTGGAAAGGAAAGAACAATAAGAAGGGACTAGTAACAGTAACTGCATACATAATATTCTTTTCAAGTACATGGTAATATTTCTTTTACAATAAGTTGTTGTGGTGCACCACTTTAATTACATAGACATTAAGATGTGAATATACATTTCCCTTATCTGCATTGTTGTTTTTACTGTAATATTTTTTCTGCTTGAGCTATGTCATGTTTAGGTATAAGTTACTGCTGTTTGCCAGGCATAGTGTTACTGAATTTGACTTTGTGTTACTCTGCTAAGCCAGTTACTACTCATTTATTTTTCTTGTTGCTGCATATTGGCTCATATTAGTTGTAATTTTGCATTGCTTGGTAATTTAGATTTACTGTAGCTTGCTTTGCAATTTTCCATTTTTTTGGTCATTGCTGTTTGTGTTACTTATTTTGTGCTGCTGCATTGCCTCGTCCCTTAGTTTAGCATCTGAGCTCAGTAGATTTAAGTTAGCTTAAGAGGGGGTAGCCTCTAAGAGAATGAGTTGCGATGAATTGGAAGAAATGCATTGAGAAGTTATACGAAAAAAAGTACAGAAAACAGGTTTAGGTAGGATTTTCTTGGAAATAAATGTTGAGGTAAGAAATGTGTGAACATATAAATACAGAAAGCATGCTCAGATAGAATTTTTTTTTGGTGGAAACAAAGGATGAAATAAGAGGAAAGATATATGAAGGTTTGGGTTGGACTGCAGTACCAAATGTTACACTGAAAACGAACCCTCTCCTTTCCTATTGGTGTTATCCCACTATGTGTTTGTGTACCCTTGTGTATTTGTTTTCTTCCTGTCTCTGTGTAGTTTCATAGAATTTTTTCTTCTTTTAATATTAAGCTGCATTCACTATGATGAGGAATACTGTTATCCTCGAATATAATTGGCATTAATAATATGTTATTTACTTTGTAAAGATGTTAGACATTATTAATTCCGTTCTGTTTAATGCTCATGTGTGAAGTTGATGTTTCAAAAGTTATTGTGATCTTTTATGTATGTACTCATGTCATAATTCCACTGATGTATATGTTAGTTCGATTCTTTTGTAAAGCCTGTACTACAAATGTTATCTGTATTGTTATGTTTTTAATGATGTATTTTGTACCTTTGTTATTGGATTCTTATGTTATAAAATTGTAATTGTCACCAGTTCATGATATTATTAACTTGTTAGTTACATTTCACTGCACACGTTTCTGTTGGTCATAGTATATGGACAATATGTGAGAAGTTGGGACTGTTAGTGTTTGCATGTGTGTTAATAATTCTGCAAGGGACTGGATAACAGCATTGCTGGTTCTAAGGACAATTCCAAAAACTTTGTGAGTGCCCAAGTGGTGGTTATGGACTTGCTATATTATCCGCAAGACTGTTCAATGGTGATTGTGCACCTGCACAATCGCAACAGAGGGCTGCTGGCTATCTCTACAAGGACTACAGTGGGTCTGCATCTTTGATGACCCACCAGTACCATCATCACTACAAGGACTACAGTGGGTCTGCACCTCTGGTGGCCCACCAATACCATTATTTCTACAAGGACTACAGTGGGTCTGCATCTTTGATGACCCACCAGTACCATCATCTCTACAAGGACTACAGTGGGTCTGCACCTCTGGTGGCCCACCAATACCATTATCTCTACAAGGACTACAGTGGGTCTGCGTCTTTGCTGACTCACCAGTACCATTATTTCTACAAGGACTGCAGTGGGTCTGCGCCTCTGGTGGCCCACCAATACCGTAATCTCTACCAGAACTTACAGTGGGTCTGCTCTGTGATGACCTACCAATACTCTTCAAAACTTCGATTGACTCTGCTGTGGGTTTGCTCTGTTGTGGCCCATTACCTGTCAGCATGTCAAGAGTCAGCACTGTCTTTCCATTGGAAGGACAACACTACTTCTTCAAGACAGCATGGAAATCCACTACTTCTGTGTGCATTTTCTTTTACTGCTCAGACTTTGAGAAAAACACTGCTATTTTACTGTGATGAACGATCAGGACTGACTTTATGGTCTGTGAGAAAATTTTAGCTTTTGACCAACACTGTATCAATAAGTGTGTGCATTTGATTTCTTTGTTATTGTAATTATGAAAAATTTTTTTCAAATCTGTATTGGCCACTGCCCAAACCAATTTGTAAAAATTTTTGTGGGGAGCATGGGGGCTATGTAAGCAGGCTGTTTAGGTTTTTTATTGGTAACGCCACCTCTGTATGAAAATCACTGGCTGTGCTGTGTGCAGTCTGTGGCTGCTTTGCATTGTTGTAATACTCGCCATTGTAGTGTTAGGCAGCTGGCTGTGAACAGCGCGTAGCGTTGCGCAGTTGGAGGTGAGCCGCCAGCAGTGGTGGATGTGGGGAGAGAGATGGCGGAGTTTTGAAATTTGTCATGAACTGCTATATTTATATATGATGATATCAAGGTAAATACATTGTTTGTTCTCTATTAATATCTTTCATTTGCTAACTATCCCTATCAGTAGTTAGTGCCTTCCATAGTTTGAATTTTTTATTTAGCTGGCAGTAGTGGAGCTCGCTGTATTGCAGTAGCTTCAGCAGCGAAGATTTTTGTGAGGTAAGTGATTTGTGAAAGGTATAGTTTAATGTTAGTCAGGGCCATTCTTTTGTAGGGAATTTTGAAAGTCAGATTGCGTTGCGCTAACAAAATATTGTGTGTCAGTTTAAGCACAGTCATGTATAATTGTTCAAAGGGGACGTTTCATAAATTATTTAAGAGCAACAAAAATCCTCACCTAGAGGCAATTACATATTTAAAGGTGTAGTTGGAGAAGAATGGCCCTGACTTTATTGTGGGAACTGTCCCAGAATTTGCCAGAAGTAGTTAAGGACACCACGGGAAACGTAGATCGGGGTGGTCGGATGAATAACGGAGCTTCCATCCTTTGCAATACAAGGCCATTCTGTTCAAAGCAGCGCAACCTCATTTGGTTCAACCCTAGTGTAATACTGTTCCGCGAGGAAGTTATTTAATACTGTAAAGCGCTTGTATTACCAGTTTATGCATTTCACACTACCAATCTCTACATGCACTAGACACAGTTGTTGTTGTTGTGGTCATCAGTCCAATGACTGGTTTGATGCAGCTGTCCATGTTACCTCTTCATCTCTGAGTAACTATTGCGATCTTCATCCTTCTGAATCTGCTTACTGTATTCATCCCTTGGTCTCCCTCTACGATTTTTGCCACCCCACGCTTCCCTCCAGTGATCCCTTCTTGCTTCAGAACGTGTCCTACCAACCGATCCTTTTCTTCTAGTCAGGTTGTGCCACAAAGTCCTCTTCTCCCCAATTCTCTTCAGTACCTTCTCATTACTTAGTGATCCACCCATCTAATTTTCAACATTCTTCTGTAGCATCACATTTCGATAGCTTCTATTCTCTTTTTGTCTAAACTATCGTTCATGTTTAGCTTCCGTACTTGGTTTCCTACTCCAACCATCATCCGTTATTCAGTAAAGCTCACTTCGTTTCCTAATCTACACACACCAAATACACATTATTTCATAATGTAACACAACTCGCACACTTTCCCATCCGGCACACGGTTTTATTAACCGAATGGCCAAGGCGAAAGATCCTCACGTGATGGGCCTGGTTAAGATTCCCAGCCGCCCTCCGACCATCTGCTGTCTTCGACTTCTCTGGTGTAAGATATTGATGTTCTTATCTACTGTATATGCCTGACTTTCGTTTATATCTACATATCAGATGGAGCAACCATAAATATCTTCAATGTAACGGTGACTAAATTTCGGATTTTCATGGTAATAATTAATGTTGACATTTTGCAGTCGATCACCCTTCATTTGTTGCTGCGTTACCGAAGACAAGAAAGTTAATAACGTCTTTGGATGTCAGTTATTATTTCAACTTCCTATTTCCGACTTTACTACTTTCTGATTTTGTATTATTTCTATCCGATTGGAAATGAAATGTTAATAGCTTTAAAGTCACAATTTGCGCTTCGTAATTTTCCATAATCGAACATTCCGTCATCCAGAGATAATGTTTGCCACTTGCCTGTCATTATCGTTGACTAATACACACGCTATTGTGGAAATCACTTTAGTTTCTTATTAACAACATTTAATAATAATTAAATGATCATGAACGATTGGGTTTTGTATTTAGAGAAAAGGAGGGTTGATCCTACAATTACTCTCAGTAATTTCGGCAACTAAAATGCTCGTAATTTTTATAGTTCGTCACTCGAAGATATTATAGCAAGTACCACGATCCTTTCATATACATTGATACAATCATTCAAACTTCGTACGCTCTAATTTTCACAAAGCTAAGTGTCCAGTTCCGTTCTTATATTCAATTCCACGTCCCTTAGTATAGCCACAGATCCTATTATCAGTTATTTGGCATGTAATAGGGTTTAATATTGAGCGCTACTTTCTCTCGCGCTTATCACACAGAAATGCAAGTTATATCGCACACCACAGATACGTAGACTTATTCAGAGCGCAGAAAACAGGACAAGAGAGCTAACAAACCCCGCACATGATTTATATAGTAGAGTTTAGAAACAAAAGTAGCCGCGGTAAACCCTCTTTGATTTCCTTGAGGCACTACTTTGCTGCGGGTGTTATTCTTATGAGAGATTATATATCGATAATTTGAATTCTTTTTCAATGCTAGTAATTATTTCCGATATTATCGATCACCTCTCCCCCATATGAGAAAAAGCCTGATAATATTTTTCTCAATTAAAAGGAGGTTTCAACTGTCAGAGATTTTTCCTTTGTGGGAGGACTGGACCAGGGTGCATCCAGCCTCCTGACCCCTACTGAGGGGCTACCTGATTGAGAGGTAGCTTCTCCTAGGTCGGAACATTGAAAACCGCCAGCGGTGCGTTGTGCTGAACCCATGCCCCTCCATACCACGTGCGAATATGAATGACTGAGGACGATACGTCGATCGGTAGATTATTGTGATCCTGGGGGCTTGATCACGAAGTTTCCTTTTAACACCACACACACTGTCAGCTGGCATCAGGACCATAGCAATTTTTTTTTCACTTTGTGTACCACAACTTTTCATTTGCTAGCCTGAAAAGATTGAGTCAGCATCCCATTCTAATGTCCGCCTCCATAGCTCGAGATCAGAGTATGTGGCTAATATGCAGAGGACCCGGTTTCGGTTCCTGGTACTGCCAAGGATTTTTCCTTTGTCGGAGTAGCGGTACTGGGAGTATTCAGACTCGTGAAGCGAACTGAGGAGCTTCTTGAATGAGAAGTAGCGGTTTCAGTGTCCAGTTCTAAATCCGGGAGAGCGGTGTGTTCAGTGACGCCATTGGCAGTGGATGACACGGCAGTCGGTCGGCTCCGATTTTTAGTGCTCTATAATGAGTGTGACGCTGAGCTCAGAAATAGTCATTACCCGACTGTTATAAAACGCATTACAAACAGATCATTTCGCATATAGAGTTGCCATTTGACTTACCTTACTGTGAAACATAAGTCAACGTACTAAAAAGAAAATATCATTGACTTAAGCGCCATCTCCGTGTGAGATTCAGGAAGTTTCGTCTTGTGTTAACGTGAGACGTTGCGTGTAAATGTGCGTAGCATGTGGGTAGTCGTGATACAGCTTCACAGTTTCCTTCTTCTTCAGCAATCGTGTGAAACCCATCTAGCTCTATTCGCCCGTGACATACAGAAGGCGACAGACACCGGCGTCTAGGAAGATGCGTTGTTGGTTGATTTCCGTAAGGCATTCGATGCAGTTGCAACGTACAGAATACAAGTGTACGGAATATCGAGCAACTGTGCGACTGGGTTGAAGAGTTTCTAGCAAACAGAACACAGCACGTTATTCTAAGTAGAGAGAGGCCCTCAGATATAAAAGTGACTTCGGGCGTATACCAAAGGAATGTTTTAGGCCCATTACTAAATGACATAGCAGACAACATCGGAATTTCCATGAGGCTTTTCGCGTATTACGCTGTTTACGCAGGAAGACCTGCAAAGGATCGACGCATAGTGCAGAGAGTGGCAATTGGCCCTCATCATAAAAGAAACATGTTGTGTACACATAGATTGGAAGGCGCATATTGGTATGATTACATGATTCCACAAGAATCCCTGAAAGCAGTCACAAAATACATACAGAGTGACACCTTTTCTTCTCCCGGAGTATACAATGTTCAAATAACTTGCAGGAATGCAGCCGGGTGATGTCGTCGACAACCGCTGATATTTCTATAAGAGCACACCCTTCCATTTACAACGTAAGGCTGCAGCAAGTAAGCGCTATGCAAGCGAATTTAATACCTCAGTTTTCACAGAAACTAAAAAAAAAATGGTTCAAATGGCTCTGAGCACTATGGGACTTAACATCTATGGTCATCAGTCCCCTAGAACTTAGAACTACTTAAACCTAACTAACCTAAGGACATCACACAACACCCAGCCATCACGAGGCAGAGAAAATCCCTGACCCCGCCGGGAATCGAACCCGGGAACCAGGGCGTGGGAAGCGAGAACGCTACCGCACGACCACGAGATGCGGGCAACAGAAACTCCTTAAAGATAACACACACACACACACACACACACACACACACACACACACACACACACACACACACACTGTAAACATTAGCGCCATCACAAACCAAAGATGATTGACGTCAGAAGTTACAAATAGTGAAATTAATAATCAACGGTGATACATAAACTATTTCCCTCTGTTCTTTCAAAGGCGAGAGAGCAGCATTCCATACAGAATGTAAACAAAAACTACCATCTCTATTTAAAAGGTTACTTGCTAATTAAATTTCAACAGATTACTGAATGACACTATCCCAGTCGCTGGAAGTGCACGCCGGAATCCCAGTTTTGTTATATTCCATAGGATAACCGGTGCCAAGACAATGTTCTGCAATAGCCGATTTGCTCGGCTGTTGTCAGCGTGTGTGGTACTTATGCTCAGTGCAGCGGTCCTCCACAGGCCTGATAGTCTGATCAATATATGCCATGCCACAACTGCAAGGAATACGGTACACACCCGCCTTGCGCGAACCAAGATTATGCTTTACAGAAGTTGAAAGGACGCTGATCTTATATGGTGGACGAAAAACACACTTCACATAATATTTACGCAAAATACGACCAATCATGTTCGAATGCTCCCTGTGTAAGCCAAAAACGCAGTAGATTATGGTGCCACTTCCGTATTACCTTCATTCACCCGGTGCACAGTTGGCCGCTAGCGCAAAGAACGTGTAATATATGATTCATTATAATCATTCTGACGAAAAGTGTCTTCGAGATAGACGAACTCGGCTGACAAACTCTCAGGGTCTGATATGATATGTACAGTGTTAACCAAAGTAAGAAGTACCCCTACACATTGAGCCAGATGGTGACAACTATCAGCCTGCAGATACAAGTCAGTGTGAGTAGGCTTCTTGTAAAAGGAATGTCGCAACCTTCCTCCTGACCAACACATCAAGTAAGGGAAGGTAGCCATCTTTTCTACCTGCATCGTGAAACAAATGTTCGGGTAGATTGATTTCACACTGGCCTAGTACAGTGCTTAACCGGATAGCAAGGTGTTTTCCTACACGATATGTCGGAGCAACAATGTTACTCACAATTGGACGAAGAGGAACCCTCCTGATGGTCTCCTGCGAAAAGAAATTGTGATTTGAAGTGGAACTTTGACTTCAAGTGGAACGACCGCACAGAACTAATCGTAAGGAAGACAAACGCCAGACTAGGCCTTACGGGTGGAATCTTCTGGTTGGGCATGCATGTCCATCAATATTTCTAGTAAGTGGAAGGCTAGTTGAACTGGGTGAGACATATTATTTAGAAAATTATACCAATTGCTCACTAACACTTTTTGTATTACAAAGTTTTGAAACGCAGAAATCCCTAGTAGATATTACTTGCTGATGAGCTCACATACAATTATAATGAAACGATACAAATGGCTTCCTACACAATTATAAAAAATCAGAGTATAAATGACTCCCCACAAAATTATAATAAAACAGAACTAATCTCTTAATTCCAATTAACAGTCGGGCGTAATTTAATGACCTGGATGTCAGGTTAGAAATAACATCAGCAGCCTTAGAGAGTACGCCCCTTTCAACCATGAAATATTTTGACTGAACGATGTATTGCAATATACTCAAACAACAAACAACACATTCTTATGCCTGTGCATCAACTAGTTCAAATAGTGACACAAATCATACTATAACTCTACACTGTTCTTATTCTTCAGAACCTCAGACAACAACAAACCGGTCAATTTGGCTTACACAAACATACCATGCTCCCCTATTCGTGTGCAGTAACCTGCCACAGCAGTGACATGAAAACATCAGACCATCCACGCAGCGATAACCGCCAAAATGGAAGTCCAGAGTGCACGATTTCTCCAATATTGGCCCGAGCTAATACACAAAATAAGAATAATGTTTGATGGTGACAGCCACTGTTACTGATAAGGACCAAGCAACCGCTCTGCAGTGGTACAGCGAGCAACGACCTGCATGGAGAGCAAGACGATTTCTTGTTACTTGTAGGCCGAGGGCTCAACGCAGAATGGATGGTAGCTTACGAAACCCTCGTTCTACCAATATTTTAATATTCCTAGTCTCTGATCCATATTAGATAGGACTGATACAAGAAATAGAGAAGATCCAAAGAAGAGCAGCACGTTTCGTTACAGTTCAATTAGTAAGCGGGGAATCGTCACGGAGATTTTCAGCCAGCTCCAGTGGCAGGCGTTGGTAGAGATTGCATCACCTTGAAGTTCACTGTTAAAATTTAGAGAGCTTACGTTCCCAGAAGAGCCAACCAGTGTACTTCCTCCTCTACGTATACCACGGGAAAAGATGAAGATAAACTCAGAGATATTAGAGCCCGCGCGGAGGCTTACTGGCAATCGTTGTTCCTGCTAACCATTCGCTACTTGAAAAGGAAAACGGGAAAGTGTCAATGATACCCAAAGTATCCTCCATCATACACCGCAAACTGGCTTGTGGAGTATACAGGGTGTTACAAAAAGGTACGGCCAAACTATCAGGAAACATTCCTCACACACAAATAAAGAAAAGATGTTATGTGGACGTGTGTCCGGAAACGCTTAATTTCCATGTTAGAGCTCATTTTAGTTTCGTCAGTATGCACTGTACTTCCTCGATTCACCGCCAGTTGGCCCAATTGAAGGAAGGTAATGTTGAACATGTGCCTTTACAAGTACGACACAACATGTGGTTCATGCACGATGGAGCTCCTGCACATTTCAATAGAAGTGTTCGTACGCTTCTCAACAACAGATTCGGTGACCGATGTATTGGTAGAGGCGGACCAATTCCATGGCCTCCACGCTCTCCTGACCTCAACCCTCTTGACTTTCATTTATGGGGGCATTTGAAAGCTCTTGTCTACCCAACCACGGTACCAAATGTAGAGACTCTTCGTGCTCGTATTGTGGACGGCTGTGATACAATACGCCATTCTCCAGAGCTGATTCAGCGCATCAGGGATTCCATGCGACGGAGGGTGGATGCATGTATCCTCGCTAACGGAGGACATTTTGAACATTTCCTGTAACAAAGTGTTTGAAGTCACGCTGGTACTTTCTGTTTTTGTGTGTTTCCATTCCATGATTAATATGATTTGAAGAGAAGTAATAAAATGAGCTCTAACATGGAAAGTTTTCTTTCTTTGTGTGTGAGGAATGTTTCCTGAAAGTTTGGCCGTACCTTTTTGTAACACACTGTAAATGTAGATGCAGACGTAGGAAGGAGATGCTATTGCGGTCGGTAGTGAGACACTGTGGACTGTGAAGTAACGAGTGCTTTATGCAAATGCCAATGGAGTTTGTCAGAGCCACTTAGTGCAGCAATTTGCAGTCGCCCAGCAAGCTGTTATTTCGTTGATTAGGCACAGCGCCATGAGTCAACGAGAAAGGGAGGAACAATACACTGCGCTCGGTGAAACCAGCCACAAGTAAGCGACACAATTCCCTACAGCCTCGTGCCCACAGGAATGTATTTCTCATCCACCAACGAGAAGAACGATTTTCTTTAACTGGTAGAATTGTTTACCAAAACGAAAACGACAAAAACTGGCAAGAATGATAGATCACATGCGATCCTGCAAAAAGAAAATGCATTGTTGTGGGAACTGGTCATGAGTATATACATTTGCAAATATATTTCTCATGCCACTATACATACAATGCATGGCGCGGGGTACTTTGCACCAACAGTCGTGATTTTCTGTCCTTTTCCATTCGCCTATTTAGTGCAAGAAAAATGTCCATCTATATGCTTCAGTACGTACCCTAGTGTCGCTAATCTTATTTCACAATCCCTACTCAAGATAAATTAAGGTGGCAGCACGATGGTTGCATGTCTTCTTCCAATAAGGTTTCTCTAAATTTCCGCAACAGGGTTACGCGCAGACTGTGTCGTATCTCTTCCAAGGATTCCGACTTAAGAGTAGGGGGGCTGTGCCAGTCGTGGGACGAAGGCCTCATTGTTCTCCTTAGGTACAGAAACTGGCCACTTGACACAACTCCCTGTATGTAAACAAACTGCTCACTTGTGATCTTTTTTAAACTGCTCGCTTGTGATCTCGTTTTGTTTACTTATGACATCAATAATGGGCAATGAGTGATTATAATTGCAAATGATGATCCATAACTGTCATTAAAATCACCATAATTTATATCCAGAATGGCGGCCGAGTTGTGCACTTTCACTCATATTCACCCAGGTGTCAGTTAAATAATTAAAAGCTTTTAGCCTGCAGTGATAACTGTCACCATAGTGAAGGTAACTTATTGCCCCTGCCCCACGGAAGCGGTGTTCTCCTGTTGGTCCAGCCCCCACCACCGCCACCTTCATTGACCCAAGCAGCCTGAGAGGGGCTTTTGTAGTTTGTACTTCGCTCGAGCAGAAGCAGCAGCAGCAGCAGCTGCTGACAATTTAGATGATATTCGCAAATTCTCAGAAGAGTATCGCACCCAGTGGTATTGGCTTCATTTTCACAATTTTCTGGCCGAGTATCACATCCAATATTGTTTTCTGCAACGTATGACGATATTTAGATGATATTCGCAAATTCTCAGAAGAGTATCGCACCCAGTGGTATTGGCTTCATTTTCACAATTTTCTGGCCGAGTATCATACCCAGTGTTGTTTTCTGCAACGTATGACGATATTTACAGTTTTGGGGTAATGTTACCGAAATTTTACATAAAATCTGAACTTAGGTCGTAACGGCGACTTGGAGACTACTTCCACTAAAAATTTTTGGTAACATTTTCGTGAAGCAGCGATCTTGTAATCTATATAAAGTCAGTGAAAAAACAGTTTAGATCGCGATGGTAATTTATTAAAATGACCGGTTTCGACCTATGCTTAGGACATCTTCAGACAGCTCCGTCAGCTACAGTTGACGATGCGTACAACAGCCAGTTGACCTCAGTCACTGATGCAGTTTCAGCGACTGAGGTCAACTGGCTGTTGTACGCACCGTCAACTTCAGCTGATAGTACTGTCTGAAGAGTGGCTAAGCATACGACGAGACTGGTTATTTTAATATGGTATCATTGCGGTCTAGACTGTTTTTTCACTGACTTCCATTTAACTTCTTCAGTTGCACAATAATACAGTAGTGTGGCAAATGGAGCGAATTATTAACTGCCTTCAGTGTCAGGTGATCAAATAAAGGATTAAAGGCGTATTTGTTACGCGCCTGGGCAGCTGAGGTCATTAACAGAGAAAATCATTGATAAAAAATCGTGATTTTAATGCAGTCTTATAAATAAATATGCTAAAGATAGACTGTACTGTACGTACCTTGTAAGACGCAATATTTTTGGTTTACTTATTCTAGGATTGAAGACAACTATTTAAGTTGAAATGACATGTTTAATGTCGCAATATTAGCACAAAAATACACGCTTTCACACAGTTTCCAATGTGACAACAAAAAACAGTTGTTAGGATAACGCATTTGTCAACATCAAAAAGTGAAATAATCCTAAACACAACAATATTAAATATTAACTCTCAGAAAGTTAAATTTTCCTAAACACGACAATATTAAAGTTTAACTAGAGGTTTTTTTGCAAAATTGTTCCTACACTTATGTTATAATGTTGGTCCGTACTACGAAAATCGTCCGATTCCGGTTGAAAGTTCGCTACTATTTTTATGACGACAATCAAGTCTGTGGTGGATGGTTAGTTATGTAATAAATTGAGCAAAAGATTACGCAAGGTCGTTCGAGCTGACAGTGGACGCAAGCTGGTGAACCGACGAGTTTACACCTCTGCATGTGATATTTACCATAAGCTGCGATGAGCTGTCGTCCGCTAGGCCGCTCTCTTCCGCTGAAATTCTTGTAAAACTAATTACATCTTTGCTGAATTTTCCAGCAGACTTTCCCTATGTTTCTCGTTATGCGAGAGAATATGTACTCATCCCTAGTCTTAGAATGTGGTGATGTACATGCACATGGTTGGAGCAGCGTGCATATTATAATGCCCTCTCTGTTCTCGCAACAACAACTAACTAATTGGCTGGTTCGTTTCTCCACAGTTGGAGCTAAACACTGCTACAGCTAACTTCTAGCTAGATACCAGCCGCCGTGAACGCAGTGTTCACACAAATTTCTCCTCTGCGTCGTACAGAGTGTTATGCACTCCGTTCTGCACTTGACGCCAGTTCAGAGAAGAGTCCCTGAAAATTTACGTCTTGACTTACTCATAGCCGAACTGTCTCCCCAGCTGGGTTCTTTCGTTCTTCACGTCACGGCTTTTTTCGACCAATAGGAGTGTTCCTCTATTTTGTGGAAACTCTCTCTACCAATCGCACGGTCCCTACCATTGAATTGCATCAAAACTTTGGCTCTTTTGTCCTTCCTAGCGCGTTTCCGTCAATCGCACGTTTTGTGCCCGTTCCAGATGCCTAAATGCGTACATTGACTCTCTCACGTGTGTACCACTCGCTGGACATGTGATCGAGAATGCGTCAATGGTCTTGTTTCATACCTGAAACGCTGTTTTCTAAAAGCTTTCTTTCCTGTCCTCCCTCAGATGGGCCATTATACTCGCTCTCCGCGTCTGAGTCACCTGGTCTGTCGTTGACTTTCCACCTGCGACACCCCTTTATGTGGTTTCCGTGCTACCCCCTTTAGTGCGGCCTTGCCTCTGCCCTCGTCCCTCTGAATTCCAGACTAAAACGCCGCTCGCTGCTTGTTTCACCTTCCACTCAAACATGGATTATAGGAACGGTGTGTTTATTACCGTCGATTGAGTGTCATCCCTTTTTGCAATACATACTGATAGGCAAATTTGCTCATAACCGACGAATTAAGTTAGGTGTCATATTCACCTTCCTGTTTCAATGTAAGAAACTTTCATGTAAGGTGCACATCTGACCGTCATTTATTTTGCCACCTTACAACCTCAACAGAATTATATGGGTAAATCAAAAAGTATCTGCACAATTTATTACAACAGTGTAAAACTTACAATATCATTTTTAGGTTTCTGTATCACAGTCGATGAAATCGGAACCCTCAGACGATGAAAACGGAACCATTATAAGATCGCTACGTTGTTTGTCTGTCTGTCAGATTGTTAATAACTCTTTTTCTCAGGAACAGGTTGATGTATCAAGTTGAAAGTTATGTCACACACTACGGTCTATGGTCCGCTACCGGTAAAAAACTTAGCTTCTAACTCACTGCAATGAAAAGATACGGCAATTTAACTTACATATTTTGTCACCCGCAAACTCCCTCATCAAAATTTACAGGGTACATCCCGTTCACCTAGAACTGAATCACGAAGTTCGGCAAGAAGCAAGGTTTCACAGTACAAGTGAAGGAAAAAATCCTAAATTTGGTAATTTGAAGTTATATCACATGCAAAACTTTCTTTGTCCGTCTGTTATCTCTCTGTTGAGACCCCTTTTATCAGGAACTGGTAGACCTACCAAGCTGAAATTTATGTCACATACTGAGGTCTATGGTCACTTGGCGATGTAAAACATTTAAGCTCTAAGGTCAATGCAGTCAGAAGATACGGCCATTTATGTCACGTATTCTGATACTCGAAAACTAATTCATTACAACAAATAGGGTACTTCCCGTTGACATAAAATCGTGAAATATGGCAAGAAGTATTTTTCACAATACAAGTAAGGAAAAAAATCCGAAAACTGTTCATTTTTAATTACATCACACGAAAAAGTCTTGGAGTTCTCAGGGCCGATATCTTACCAATATCGATATCGATAACAGAGAAAAACCATCGAGATTGTCTATTCCATGGTTGGATGAATTATATACACTCCTGGAAATTGAAATAAGAACACCGTGAATTCATTGTCCCAGGAAGGGGAAACTTTATTGACACATTCCTGGGGTCAGATACATCACATGATCACACTGACAGAACCACAGGCACATAGACACAGGCAACAGAGCATGCACAATGTCGGCACTAGTACAGTGTATATCCACCTTTCGCAGCAATGCAGGCTGCTATTCTCCCATGGAGACGATCGTAGAGATGCTGGATGTAGTCCTGTGGAACGGCTTGCCATGCCATTTCCACCTGGCGCCTCAGTTGGACGAGCGTTCGTGCTGGACGTGCAGACCGCGTGAGACGACGCTTCATCCAGTCCCAAACATGCTCAATGGGGGACAGATCCGGAGATCTTGGTGGCCAGGGTAGTTGACTTACACCTTCTAGAGCACGTTGGGTGGCACGGGATACATGCGGACGTGCATTGTCCTGTTGGAACAGCAAGTTCCCTTGCCGGTCTAGGAATGGTAGAACGATGGGTTCGATGACGGTTTGGATGTACCGTGCACTATTCAGTGTCCCCTCGACGATCACCAGTGGTGTACGGCCAGTGTAGGAGATCGCTCCCCACACCATGATGCCGGGTGTTGGCCCTGTGTGCCTCGGTCGTATGCAGTCCTGATTGTGGCGCTCACCTGCACGGCGCCAAACACGCATACGACCATCATTGGCACCAAGGCAGAAGCGACTCTCATCGCTGAAGACGACACGTCTCCATTCGTCCCTCCATTCACGCCTGTCGCGACACCACTGGAGGCGGGCTGCACGATGTTGGGGCGTGAGCGGAAGACGGCCTAACGGTGTGCGGGACCGTAGCCCAGCTTCATGGAGACGGTTGCGAATGGTCCTCGCCGATACCCCAGGAGCAACAGTGTCCCTAATTTGCTGGGAAGTGGCGGTGCGGTCCCCTACAGCACTGCGTAGGATCCTACGGTCTTGGCGTGCATCCGTGCGTCGCTGCGGTCCGGTCCCAGGTCGACGGGCACGTGCACCTTCCGCCGACCACTGGCGACAACATCGATGTACTGTGGAGACCTCACGCCCCACGTGTTGAGCAATTCGGCGGTACGTCCACCCGGCCTCCCGCATGCCCACTATACGCCCTCGCTCAAAGTCCGTCAACTGCACATACGGTTCACGCCCACGCTGTCGCGGCATGCTACCAGTGTTAAAGACTGCGATGGAGCTCCGTATGCCATGGCAAACTGGCTGACACTGACGGCGGCGGTGCACAAATGCTGCGCAGCTAGCGCCATTCGACGGCCAACACCGCGGTTCCTGGTGTGTCCGCTGTGCCGTGCGTGTGATCATTGCCTGTACAGCCCTCTCGCAGTGTCCGGAGCAAGTATGGTGGGTCTGACACACCGGTGTCAATGTGTTCTTTTTTCCGTTTCCAGGAGTGTATGTATAGACATAAATTTTTTACGCGACCCCCAGGGCGTGAGTTCTATCGCATTTGGCTTATCACTCTGCCTTCCAACACACTTAGACCATCGTTGCAAAATCTCTCCAATATCCGCGGGGGAAAAAAAAAATGTTTTTCGGTTGAGCAGCAAGCCATGTAAGCGCTGCTTCCTTCGGTAATGTTGACGGTTGTCCCCTTTCCAGGGATTGTTCCAGTTTGGCCCTTATGCGTCCTAAAAACGGTGAGCCTGGACATTATCTCCTGAATCTCTTTTTGGGTAGAGATCCACGGTATTCCCAGTCCGTGCTCTGACGTTTGCTCTCTGGTTCAAAGCGTTGATACCTGTATTCCATCTACAATGATAATTCATTTATAAAACTTTTCGCCATCATTATCATGATTGTTCAGTAGCTACTAATAGACTGCAACACAAAAGCACTTGAGCACATCATTACGCTGCTTTGAGACCCAACTTTCACAGACTTTACGAAAGTTGGGCCTGAGATGCATGATATCATATGCAGAACCGTGACTAACGCGAATTGGCTTGCTCTTCCATCAAAATTCAAGTTTCTCCTGGCATATACGATGTGCAAAGATTTTAAGGAAATGTAGTCGGGTGACCCAATTCTGCTGCCTTTTTTCTTTTCTTTTTTTTCCCTTACGTAATTTTATTTCCAGCAGGATTGGTCGTATTCTGCGGAAACAAGACGTGAAGTGTTTTTTGACCACCATCTTCGATTACGGCTCTTTTAGGGCCTGCTAAACCCGGTAATTTTAGTCGCTCATCTGGGCAGTCGGTTGTTCAACAATTGCACGACTATTCGCCCATACACATCTCGGCAGCTGTGTCGTCTACAGAAGGGGGATGTCTATCGTGTTCCTTCCTGTTGTTGTATGTCATACATTGGTCAGACCATCAGGACTGTGGACGACTGGTGTATTGAGATAAGGAAAACACACTTACAACAGCGGAGCGCCGGCCGCGGTGACCGAGCGGTTCTAGGCGCTCCAATCCGGAACCGCCAGACTGCTACGAATCCTGCCTCGGGGATGGATGTGTGTAATGTCCTTAGATTAGTTAGGTTTAAGTAGTTCTAAGTTCTAGGGGACTGATGACCACAGATGTTAAGTCCCATAATGCTCAGAGCCATTTGAACGATTTTTTAACAGCGGAGCTATTGCAGGCTGCGGAATATAACAACGTGGCGTGCATTTCCAGAGTAAATTAGCAAGTGACCTCGTAAGTAGAGACAATGGTTTTTGCTTAAATCCGGCTCGGAATCCTGCTCTCTCCCTGAACAAACAACAGAGGGACGGAGCTAATGTTACTTACTCCCCGATGGTAGCTCATATTTATATCGATAACTTCTGACGTTGATCATATGGTGCTTATGTTGTGGCGATAGTTAGTTGTAGTAAAATGGAAATGAGCGTTTGGAGTCATTGGCCGTGAGGCCTCTTGCGGGGCTGGTCCGGCCGCCTAGGTGCAGGTCTTATTACATTCGACGCGACATTGGGCGACCTGCACGCCGGATGGGGGATGAAATGATGATGAAGTCAACACAACACCCAGTCCCGACCCAGCCGGGGATCGAACCCGGGCCCATAGGACGGCAATCCGTCACGCTGACCACTTTTTTTTGGCGTTTTGTTCGTTATTGATCGTTTTGTTTGGTCGTTGCAGACGTCGCAAGACATCCTGTTCAAGTTCGGTGGTTGATCCTTCCACTCAGTTTTTTCATTACAGAGGCCAACCGGCTCTCTGACCGAACGCCACTCAGCTAACGGGGCGGATGTTGTTTGTGGTGGTGGTGGTATGTGTGGGTTTAAATTACCTATCATGGCGTTTCTCGTTGTGTTTGAGACTTAAAAACGACAGTGTATTCACCTGTCGAAGTATCAGCGGTTGTAGAAGACTTCAGATGTCTGCATTCACGTAAAATGTTTGAAATACGCGGTTCAGTCGAATAAATGTGACCACCGCCTAGGTTCAACGTCAACGTGCAGTAATCACTCACAGACGGCATGTGGCAGCACTAGCAGTGGAGGGTATGTAAAGCGTGTCGGGGTGGACGCGGAAAACAGTACAGTCATAGTCGAAATGTGAAACGAAGCGATTTATTTCACGTCCAAATGGGCGTAATCATTGGCTTTCAGGGCAAGGGTGGAATCAGTTCCAAAATGGTTAAATTTGTAAACAGTTCGTGCGCCGCCATGGTTAAGGTGTACCGCGCATGGCAAAATGGCGCTACCCACAACCGGCATTGAGGCAGCTGATGTGCACCACGGGCTGTAGACGACACAGCTGCCGAGATGTGTATGGGCGAATAGTCGTGCAATTGTTGAACAACTGACTGCCCAGATGAGCCAATGGGCTACCAACAGTATCACCTCAGTGGCTGTTCAGCAGATGTTCTGTGTATGGGACTCTGGTCCATCCATCCATGGTCACTGTTGCTAAACGTCCACAGAGTGGCGACAGTTGACCTTATCAGATTGATCACGTTTTATGTTTTTTATGTTATACCATCCAACTAGTTCCACACCCATGAGAAACATCTTATATTTTGGTCTGTGGAAAGAAGACTGAATCCAACCTAATCTAATCTTATGCTCCATCGAACAGGTTGTCGTTACTGTGTATGACCCTGCACCAGTCGTCGGAAGAGTACAGGCCGGAGGAGGGAGCATAATGGTCTGGGGAATGTTTTCGTGGCGTTCTTTGGAAATCTCGTCGTTCTTTAAGGCACACTGGATCAACACAAGTATAGATCTATCCTTGGAGACCTAGTCGACACCTACATACAGTTTGTTTTTTCCTCGGCACGATGGCGTCTACCAACAGGACACTGTAACGTATCACACAGCTCGCAGTGTGCGTGCGTGGTTTGAAGAGCTCCAGGATGAGTTTACCGTACTCCCCGGGCCACTAAAATTACCGGGTTTAAGCCCTTTTGAGATGCTGTGAGACGACCTGGACTGGCCTATTCGCGCCTTGGATCATCAACCGACAAAACCTAGCGCATCTGGCCACGGCACTGAACTCGGCATGGCTCCATATCCCCGCCGGTAACTTACACTGACTCGCTCCCTCGACGTCCGCACTGCAAAAGGTGATTATTCAGGCTTTTTACAGGTTGCCACATTAATGTGATTGTTCCGTGCGATTGTCACTCGATGGTTAAAAATCAGTTCACGGGCTCCCTCGTTGTTGGCCTGAGTTATGGGTATGGCTAGACGTTTGGCTTTTTTCTTGCACTTCACGATTGTGCGGTCACTTTTGAGTATTTTACTGAGCCGGAAGTGATCTACGGATTTCAGCTCCTGGTACGCGTACAGACGACAGAAAATGGATTACAGAACAGTTCGAAAGAGCGCAAAGCGTAGTGATGTAACAACGCTGAAACCTGTCACAACGATGGAACATTGCCATCTAGCAGTTAGCAAGCGTACTAAGCCGTGCCGCCAACCAAAAGACGCCTATAACGTCAGTGCGGATACGGTTCAACTTGCCCTCGTATTTATTAACTTTTTATTTCCGCGTCCAATCCGTTGCATTGAATATACTCCAGTTTGAAAGCTATCGGTTTCGAAGCCACAAGGCTCCATCTTCAGATACAAGAATGTGGTAATCGAACGAAAGTATGTCATCTGAATATGAGGAAACTGTTAATACTGTCTAGCAACTAGTACGAAAATACCTTAATCTTCAGGCCCAGTTTTCAGACACGCAAATGATATTCCTGCGGATCTACAGTGTGATTCCGTGATGATGTTACAAACTTTCAGATATCAGTTTCAGGTAGTGAGTCCGGTCCCGAAACGACCGAGTCGAAAGTTATAAGCGAAAATCGTTCTGATGCCTGTGACAGTGGATCTCTACTACTACAAGCTCTTCGCTTTCCATATATTGGGAGGAGGTAATAGACCGAAAGAAGAAAAAAAATGGCAAGTAAACACGAGCTCTAAAATGCATGTCGTAAGAGCTAAGAGCATTTGTTCGGTAGAAGAAATGTGTTTGACACTAGCAAAGATGAACAAGTACTCATAGCTCTTAAGTTGTTCACTCATAGCTCTTAAGTTGCTCACTTCAGACCCTATGTTTACTGGACATTCAGTTCTTGTTTTGGTCCATACTATCTTCTCCAGAAAGGAGAAAAGAGCTTGCAGTAGAAGAGGTCGGCTGCCAAAGGTGTCTGAAAGATTTGCGCTCATAACTTTCGCCCTGGTTGTTTCCGTACCAGGGTCCCTTGCCTCAAATTGATACACTTACCCTTCTCCCTCATCCCTCAGGGTTGGTAACAGCATCACGGAATCACCCTGCGTATAGATTCTTCATTCTTATCAGTGAAGATCGACTTTCGAAATCGATATCGGTTAAACTGAAGAACACACACAACTGTATATATATAAACATATAAAGAGACTAACTATTTACTTCCATCATCAGAAATTAAACGAACGATATTTTCACGTACTCCTAGTCACAGAAACTTAAACGAATCGACAGAGCTTCCGTAAGAAATTTTTTAAAGGTAGAGTTCGGTGTGGTTATTTTTAGCAAGAAATGATATGAAACGTTGTTTTATACACCTGGAACTGCGAAAGAGACGTATTAGTGTGATTCATAATAGAAACAGGAAAGGGAAAAAGGGGAGTAGTTTAGGGTTTAGCCTGCCGACGACGTTAAGGTCAAAAGCGGCGAACTGTATGTGTGTGTTCCTAAGGGATCAAACTGCTGAGGTCATCGGTCCTTAGACTTACACACTACTTAAACTAACAACAACACACACCCATGCCCGAGGAAGGACTCGAACCTCAGGCGGGAGCGGAGGGGCGGACGGAGGAAATCGGCAGGCCGTTGTGGGCGAGCGGTTCTAGGCGCTTCATTCCGGAACAGCGCTGCTGCTACGGTCGCAGGTTCGAATCCTACCTCGGGCAGGGATGTGTGTGATGTCCTTAGGTTAGTTAGGTTTAAGTAGTTCTAAGTCTAGGGGACTGAAAACCTATGGCTCAGAGCCATTTGAACTATTTGGACGAAATCAAACAAGACTGTGTGGCACGTGGTGTAATTGCATGTGTCGGGTTGTTCAATTTCAGCAAGATTACCATAAGAACTAGTAACTTATTATTAATGTAACATGAGGTTTTATTTAATCACTGCTTTTCCCGGCTAATGATCGTTATTTCGTTAAAGAGATCTCCACCTGGGAACGTGTAGCAATGTTGTCTGTCAAGCCGTGTAAATGTCACTACGTCCATTCACTAAAGTAATCATTTATAACCAGAAAACAAGCTAAATGTATGATACGTAATCTGAACTAAACAAGAGTAACGATTTTTAGTAATTTCAGTGCTGTTATTTAAAATACTCTTTGCTAGTTGCAAATCGTTTATCGAATTTAACGCTACTGTTATTCGAGGTGGAAACACTATTCCTAAAGCAAAATGAACAGTTTTGTCACATAGTACCATACGTAAACAACACTAATGTATTTTCCTGTCATATTTCATAAAAGTTGGTACGAAATAACCAGGCTTCACAGATCAGCAGATAAGAATTTATATGTAAGTTGCTGTTTGAATTCATAGAAGTTCAATGTATTCACAGTCGAACTGGAATTTATTACCTCACAGTGTGTCCTCTGCCACCAATACACAGTTATTATCGCAATCATGACCAACAACATTTATGTCTGTGTAGAAAATCAATTTAAAACTCCCGCTGCAATATTTTACTAAGATGACGGCTAACATGAGACAATCACTTATCGATTCTGGTTCAGGCTGTGTTTTACTCCTAATAAACAACATATATATTAAATATTTTCGCATCTTCATTATATGCATTAATATTTGAAAATATTTCTGAACCTTATAAGACTTAATATTCACCATTTACTAATAAACTGTGCTGTTGATCAGTAGCGCTAATAGCTGCGCTATTTTGTCGCCGAGCAGAAAACGTAACATCTACATAGGACGAGACAAAGATGATTCATTTTTATAATATACAAACTCTATTTTCAAATATCGGTTAGCAACATAATACAGCTTTTTACAGACCTCTGTGTTACGAGAGATCAATCACATCCTATGAGTACAACAGTTCGAACAAGAAGAAGGATTTTTCTACAAAAATCATAGATAATAATAGATTGAGGTTTTCATTATCTTTTTGTATGGGTATTGTCTGAGATATTACTTTTTTACAAAATATTACATTATGTCGTTGACAATAATTATTTATTATTTTATTAACTATGAAGTCCTCTTTATTAGTATTACGAGAGTAGGATCAAATTTCAATCACATTCCACATCCAATGCTGTCGTGAATATTATTTTGAATCATATATAAGCGTGCATATTACAAGTGGTGAGACACTGGAGCCGTACTCCAGACTGCAGCGGTTTAAATACCCGCCCTGCCATCCAGATTTGGATATTCCATGTTTTCCCTTACTCAGTTAAGGCAAATTCTGAGATAGTTCTCTTGAAAAGGACGTGGCTGTTTTCCTTAGTCTACCTTCCCAAATGCGAGCTTGTACAGTATAATGACCCAGTTTCCCTCTTTCCACATCTACAATTATATCCGCGGTGTGTGGCGGGGAGGGGGTACTTTGTGTACTACTGTTAATTAATTCTTTTCATGTTCTAGTCGCGAATCGTTCGCGGCAAGAACGATAACTGGTATGCCTCACTGTGGGCTGGAATCTCTCTGATTTTATATTCACAGTACGTACGTGGGATACGCAGCAGGAAACAACATATTGGTTGACTCTTCTAGAAACGTGCGCTCTCGGAACTCTAACAGTAAATCAGCCCATCATGCAGAACGGCTCTTGCAACGACTGCCGTTGTAGCTGGCTGAGCACCTCCGTGTCGCTTTCTTGCCTACTAGACGAACCTGAAACTACTCTTCTTTTGATCTTCATTATTTGCCGGCCGTTGTGGCCGAGAGGTTCTAAGCGCTTCAGTCCGGAACCGCGCTGCTGCTGCGGTCGCAGGTTCGAATCCTGCCTCGGGCATGGATGTGTCTCATGTCCTTAGGTTAATTAGGTTTAAGTAGTTCTAAGTCTAGGGGACTGATGACCTCAGATGTTAAGTCCCATAGTGCTTAGAGCCATTCGAAGTTCATTATTTCCTCTGTCAGTTCTACCTCGTATTCTATACATACATGCGTCGTTGAGTGAGCGTTTTGTAAGCTGTTTCGTTTCTGGGTGGACTATATTTCCTGAGGAATCTTCCAATGAATCTCAGTCCGGCATTAACCTTACCTGTGATTAATTTCATATGGTCTTTCCACTTTTAATCGTCCTGTAAGCTTACTCCTAGCTATTTAATAGATGTGACTCCTTCTAGAGATCGTTCAACAATCGTATAAGTATTCAGTAATGCATTTATCCACCTATGTATACGCAAGACATTGCCTTTTTTATGTAGAGAGTCAGTTTGCTATCACTGCAACAAGCGTCGATATTCTGCAGGTCTTCCTGCATTTCACTGCGATTTTCTAGCGTTGTGACTTCTCTATATAGAACGGCATCAACCAGGAAAACCTCACGGCACTTCCGACGTTAGCCACTAAGTCACTTATACATACTGTCAAAAGTAATGGTCCTATTATATTCCCCTGCGGTATGCTCGATGTTACTTTTACGTCTGAATATTTCTCTCCGTTCAGAATAACATGCTGTACTTCCGTTTGCTAGAAACTCTTCATCCTGTCACACATCATCATCATCATCGTCACTCAGCCTTTTCCCACGTCATGTGTGGTCGGCGTTGCTTTGCTGGATGCTTCTCATCCATAAATGTCTATCCTGTGCTTCTTCCCTGAACCATCCTTTCTCCCGTAGGTCCACTGCTACCTTGTCATTCCATCTCAGTTTCGCTCTTCCCCTTCTTCTTGGTCCTTCGATTTTTAAGTCTTCAATTCCTCTCCCCAAGTAGTACTCCCCTCTTCTCTGCACATGTCCATACCATCTTAGCCTACTTTCTTGGATCTTCTTCGCTATGGGCCCCACTTTCAATGTTCCCCTGACGTACTTATTCCTTAGTCTCATCCACCTTAACATTCTCATTTCTGACACTTCCATCTTTTTCTCTTGGGCTTTTGTAATTGGCCAAGTTTCTGCGCTATACAGCATCGCACATCTCACCACAGACTTGTAAAGCTTACCTTTCATTCTGCAGCTAACCTTCTTATCACACAGTACTCCTCTCAGTTTCCTCCTGTTCATCCATCTACCATTTATCCTGTGCTTTATTTCGACCTCCAGTCCTACATCACTTTGCATCTAAGAGCCTAGGTATTTAAATTTTTTGACCAGCGTCAGTTGTTCTCCTTACTCGTCAATATATAGGTCTCTGGCATCCTTTGTACACATATACTCTGTTTTCACCCGACTAATTCTCATTCCCCTTTCCTCTGGAGCTTTTCTCCACTGTTAAAGCTTGTCTTGAAGTGCCTCCTGGGTGGGTTCACAGATTAGAACTTCATCGGCGAACATCATGCTCCGATGCGTCTCTTTTTTCACACCTTTGACTAGTACATCCATGACAAGGTCAAAGAGATATGGGCTGAGAGCAGATCCCTGAAGTAGTTCTACTCTCACTGGAAATGCCTTTGTTGCACCTGCACTGCTCCTGACTTCTGCCATTGCACCTTCGTACATGTCTTCTACCACCCTGATATATTTTTCTGGCATGCATTTACTTCTCATACATTTCCATATCTCTTGCCTCGGCACTCTGTCATTTGCCTTCTCAAGTTCGATAAAGGCCATATGCAGTTCGGCTTGTACTTCTCTGTGCCTCGCCATCAGTCGCCTTAGTGCAAATATTGCGTCGGATATTCCTCTTCCCGGCATAAACCCAATCTGTTCTTCACATACTTCATTTTCTAGACGCAACCTCTGCTCAATTATCCTTTCCCACATCAGTTTCATCCCTCTATAATTGCCATAGTTTTGGATATCCCCTTTCCCCTTATATATGGCAACCAGTATACTGCTTCTCCACGTGTGCGGAATTCTTTCTCCTTTCCAGATCTTCTGCATTAGAGCCCAGACTTTTTCATGCTTCTATTGGGATTTGGTCTGTCCCTAGGGCCTTCCCATTTTTCATTTTCTTCAATGCGTGTTCGACTTCTTCCCTACTTGTACTTTGGGTCATTCATTCATTTATATCCTCCCTCCTCATACTTCTCTCGTACATTTTCCTCATTCAATAGCCTTTCAAAGAACTCCTACCACCTACTCAGGATTTCCTCAAGGTCGTGTAATACTACATCTGATTCATCCTTTATCTGCCTCATTGATGTTATATCCTTGGTCGCCTTATCTATTGCTTTAGCGATCCGTAGAAGTTGCCTGCCGTCCTGTCTTCTTTCCAGCTCTTCATAAGCCTCTTCCATTGCCTCAGCCTTTGCTTTTGCACTGTTCTTTTTGCCATCTGTTTTGCAGTCTTGTAAGCTTCCCTAGCCTCCTGTCTTCCTGTTACGTCCCATTGCTTTTTTTTCTCTTTCTTCACTTTTATCGCTCGTACTTTGTTCATTAATCAGTACTGTGGAACTGTATGGAATGTTCTTTGGAAATAAAGGAAACTGGTATCAGCCTAAGCGGGGATATGCATCACTTTCTAGGTCTCGTGGACGAACAGAACGAGCTGTATTTCACACGATCGTTCCTTCGAATTGACGAATAATAAATAATGAAACAGGCACTTTTTTTTCAAGTACCTCGGAATTTTCCTTAAGTGATTTAGGGACGTAATGGAAAACTTAACCTAGATGGTCGGAGAGGAGTTTGAACCGCTGTACTACCGAACGTGAGTTTTCTTTTAATGCAAAACGCTAGCTCGTTCCGCAACGGAATATACGGTACTAGGAGAGTAAGTGCAGATATTCGTTGTTACCTTCATACGTAGCCACATCAGTGTCTTAGCTGTCTTTTCTCTGCATCTAACAGTCTTCCCTCAAACATGTCGCGTAATTACTACTTGAAGTTTTCTGCACGGTCGTAACTGGATCACTACGTAACTACACCTGTCAATATAGACTATTTTGCGTCCACACGTCCACATTTGAACCCCTGACTGATATCAGCAGAAAATAAGCATTAATGACTTGCTCTTGATCACTGTACTTGGAGGTACTAATCAACCTAAAAACATACGACTTGTAATGACTATAATTATTAGTCTGCATATGATGTAAATACCAATGTAGTGTTGTTTAGTACAATGTCCTCAGTCACCAATAAAAATATCTGCATTTACCCCCAAGAGGCGTGTGTGTGTGTGTGTGTGTGTGTGTGTGTGTGTGTGTGTTTGTGAGTGTGTTTGTGTGCACGCGCGCCTGTGTGTGCGTACGTGCGTATTAAACTTTTCGTTGGTGAAGCTGAGCTCTAAAACAATCCACCAACAAGCACTGGTTTTTGTGTCTGGTACCGCCCTTGGCTATCTAGTTTTGCACTATAGTGGATGGTCGATGACGGCCGTTGTGGTTGTCGAGATACTAATGAAGTAGTCACTAAGAAATCATCTATCTCCTTCGAATCAATGCAATTTTCAAAGGGAGAAATTCGAGATTATTCTATAACGTTGTCGAGAATTTACGAATATATTCGATGTTAACAATCGTTGTCGAATGTTGTAGAACATTCTCAATTGTTCTAGAATATTCTGAAATGTTCCAGAATAAAACAGCTTGGAAATGGCACATACTCTACTTATGCGCTTTCTGGCGCATTCGTCTGAACCGTAATAAATACAAAGAAACAACTCATCGAATAATTATGTCCGCTTATAGAGAGGGACTCAGTAACCAAAGACTGGTTGTGTGAACGAACAGTTGCAGCAACATAAAATAATGCAGTTCAACAAATAAATCAGGGGACAAGGAATATGATGCCAGGGGAAGCAAATATATTTAAGTCCTTGATACAATATTGAACCAAGACTTCCAACATAATTCCTAACTTACCTCAATATTCCCGGTTTGTTTTCGTAAGAAAAGCTTCCAAACAGCAACACGAAAGAGGGAACATTAACCGCAAAAGAAAACGGGCAAGACAGTATTTATATCTGGAATTCTACCAATTTCAACAAGCTTACCTTTCAGACTTAAAAGACTACAATTTCAGTACAGTTTGACCATCAATAAGGCAAAAGGGCAGTGTTGTGGAATGAATTTCAAAGATTCGTATTTCTGGCATAGACAAGTGTGTGTGTGTGTGTGTGTGTGTGCGTGTGTGTGTGTGTGTGTGTGTGTGTGTGTGTGTGTGTGTGTGTGTGTGTTTGTGAGTGTGTTTGTGTGCACGTGTTGTGTGTAACGTGTTCGCTTGTTGGACAATCCACAAAAATCAACCGTTTTTGCACCGAAAGCAAAACACGAATTGTACCGTATAACAATATACTTTGAGTAAGTTACATGCTATACAAACGAGGCTATCGACTGCAATTTTTTTTTTCATTTGAGAAGGCGAATGGAAAAAAGACCAAGTGAAGCGGTTTCCTTTCGGGTAGTATATGGTGAGGTGCCCATTTCCGGATAACTACAGAAATCTAAGAATTTGGTTAGTTAAAAATCAACTGAAAGCTCCCGAAAATGACTTATATAGGAAAGTAATAGATTTTGGTTGCATATAAGCTTTTATAGCAAACATTTACTTATATAGCAAACATTTACTAATTTATGTCAAAGAAAGTTATGCATTTTGGAGAGTGTACTAAAGGAGTGTGCAGTTTCAGATAGTGTGGTTCTTAATTTCGGATAGGGTTATTTCATACGAAAAATTCGTTATTGCATAATTATAGGAATATTGTTTTATTACAAAAAGTACAAAAAGTAATGTTGAGGTATTTCAATCTGATTACAATAATGATACTCTTATAACTACACTGAGGCTATTATTTGCAGTTTTCTCATTTATACGTCTTCCAGCCATGTTTCTCAGTCCCAGCACACAATTCATGTACCCAACGCAAACATCCTAAACACCTTATCCTCTCTACCCAGATTTATCTTGCCAGTAAATGAAAGAATATTAGATGCATTCCTCATCTACGCTGTCTTCGTCATCCGTCAAGGCAAAGGAAGCTAAACTTCCGTAACCGTCGGCAGATGATAGCTCACACGTCGATTTTCTTTGTCCCCTACTGATTTTATCCAGTATTAGTTGAAAACAGTCTTGGTCGCAATTTTAGTTTTTTTTATTTATCAACTGCACGTTTCACCTTATTTAGGCGTTTTCAGGTTGATCTACACAGAAAACAAATACATCTGTTTAAAGATCGCGGTCGCGTTGTGCAGAATTGGATAACCTAAAGCTTGTATAAACAGATCAAATACTGAAAGAGCAAATACCTTAATTTAGTATTTCTTAGGACGATCCTTTAGACAGTGTAGCTAAGGGGCATCGTCGAGTACATCAGGCCAACATCGCCTTCATTAACCTCTAAATACTAGAAATATTAAATAATAAAAACAGAAAAGCGAATTCACCAATGATCGGACCTTAAAAATGCAATCATATTGCCGAAACCTTATGATAAGGGCTTACCTTTCTAGATGGACACGAGTGACTCAAAGACCTGCCTAACGCGTTCACGTTCACAGGAGCAAAAAATAGAATAAGATGGGGCTTAAGTAGTTAGCATAATACACCACAGCGTTATGTGTTAGTACCGACGTCTAATACAGAATTACCTCATTAGATGGCGCTACCTCGCAGCTGCTGGTAAGAATGAGATGTCGTAAACAGGATATAAATTGCCACTGAAACTTTATAAATATAATGCACATAAAACATTAATATGATGGAATTACTAGAAGCAACACCTGTGCATTAATTTATCCAGAAATTATGATGGAGTAGAAATACAAAAGAAGGCGGTAAATTTAAAATATAACACCAGGGTGTATAAAACAACATACAGATATGGTTCCTAAACATGTATTACGTATCATATGTCACTAGAACGAGAACATTACTAATACAGGACCATAATTTCGGATGAAGAGGTCTACCTATAACAGGCACTACTGCGTCCTGCAGAGAAAGAACTTCTAACAAGAAAATTCTTTATTTATAAATACCAAAGTAAAAATTGTTACGCTTGAGAGATACACGCCAACGCGGGAGGAAAACGTAATGCGGGTGAACTTTTTTCATTTCCATTTCATACTTACATTTAATCCATCTTTGTCTCCCTCTGGCAGTCTTTTGGGTGCTTTGATGTTTTCCCCTTTCTGAAGATCCTCCTAGTTCTCCTAAAATTGCCTTCTTGCCATTTATCTTGAGCTGAAGGTCAAAGCATATTTTCTGCCTATCTTAGAGCCCAGTTTCTCTTCCAAGTTTCCTGCCTTTACGTAATCCAAAACTATAGACTTTGGCACTTGAAACACTTTAAACGTCCTTAAGAATCCCATTTCTTTATTTCTTAAGGCTTCCATTGCCTCCCTCATATTCTCCTTTGCCCAACAATTCCTTTCATTCCAGCCATCTCCTGAAAGGAAATAAAAAGCGAAATTATAAAGGGGCGCATTTGTCAGATGGTCGAAATTAAGCACACGTACCACTTGAGAAACATGGCTGAACTACAAAAACATATAAAGAATTATTGCATTTCAAATTCAAATGTGTGTGAAATCTTATGGGACTTAACTGCTAAGGTCATCAGTCCCTAAGGTTACACACTACTTAACCTAAATTATCCTAAGAACAAACACACACACCCATGCCAGAGGGAGGACTCGAACATCAGCCGGGACCAGCCGTATTGCATTTAAAAGCTACTAACAAGTTTCAGTAAAGGTGATACATCACTAATACGAAAGTAGTGTGACTTCAGCTGCCAGAGACTGTGGTCATGTGCGTGTGAGTTGCGTTCTCGTGAATGTGTTTGTGTGTGTGTGTCGTCTATTTTTGACAAAGACTTTGTTAACCGAAGGCTTATTTTGTGACAGTCTTTCTGTTGTGCCTATCTGCGATTCAACATCTCCGCTATACGATGAGTAGCAACTGTCCTTCTCATAATATTGTTACATTGCATCTTGGATCTTCCATTGCTTAATAAAGAAGACTAAAATATCAAACCATTTACCACGCATCTGTAATGCTTACTTTGTGTCTACGAAATATCACGTTCAAATATAAGATATTAAGAAAATAATAAACTGCGAGCACGGAACACAACTGATGCGCTTGGCAGTTAGCAGGGCTCTAAAATGACGAAAGCACAACTACTTCAGCTAATTTCCGCTTCGAGAACCACTGTCCAGACAGCAAATATCCACCCATCCGAAGTTAAGCCACTATCCAAAAATAGGGCAGCGTATCCTATAATAAAAAAGGGATCTTGTTTCGCCGAGTTACAAACGCTGTCGCCGGCATGTAGGGACCCGCAGTTGTCTGATCTGCCCGCCGGGGATGGACCCGGATACTCGGCCCTGGCCCTGACGATGCAGCGGCGACTGCTCACACAGCGCCTCTGGAGGGCTACAGACTCTCCGATGTCCGCCAGCAATCTTTTATATTGTCTGCTCTGAGAACAATGCGCTCGCTGCAATCGGATTCTCTTGCCGAGCTGGTAACTCTCAAGAGGGCCACCCACCCCAGGGTCACAGTTAAGCATCCCTGCCGCGGAATTTAACAGAAATCGATAGTTGCTTCTTAGCGGCCTTCTTCTCTAGAATTTATTCCTCTCCTGCAAGGACGACCTCTCCTTTGAGGCGCAGACAAATTGGCATCGTAGCTCCTCTGTCTAACTGACAAAGAAACCAATTTTGAATAACAAATTCTAGAGCAAGTAATGAGATATCGGGCTCGCAGACGAATTATGTAGTTAGATTCTTCCAGCTGTGTGTATTCCAACCAAGTTCTGAATAAGTCCAATATTAAAATTTGTAACTTAATAGTTTTTATCTCACCAAGAAAGTTAAAATTTTAATTGCATTCAGTTAAAATAATACTCGATAAAATATTCGAGGACAAGCAATAAAACTGATATTGAATTACGTGTTTCTTGATGTAATTCAATATTCATCGTCGTAGTCACTTTTCAGCGATTTCAGGACCTGAGGTTTACCTGTACATTCAAACATTTTCGTGGGATATTTAAGCATTAATTAACAATTCCATTACTATTTGACTTTTTAGTAAATGTGAACGTCATTACGTCCATTGCAACACATTTCTTCTAGCTTCTCGTTCAGAACTCTAACCATAAAACTCCTTGCTATGAAATCCACCTTACAATAGCTACTGTACAAAAGACATACACTACTGGCCATTAAAATTGCTACACCACGAAGATGACGTGCAACAGATGCGAAAGTTAATCGACAGGAAGAAGATGCTGTGTTATGCAAATGATTAGCTTTTCAGGGCATTCAAACAAAGTTGGCGCCGATGGGGACACCTACAACGTGCTCACATGACGAAAGTTTCCAACCGATTTCTCTTACATAAACAGCAGTTGACCGGCGTTGCCTGGTGAAACGTTGTTGTGATGCCTCGTGTAAGGAGGAGAAATGCATACCATCACGTTTCCGGCTTTGATAAAGATCGGATTGTGGCCTATCGCTATTGCGGTTTATCGTATCGCGACATTGCTGCTCGCGCTGGTCGAGATCCAATGACTGTTAGCAGAATATGGAATCGGTGGGTTCAGGAGGGTAACGCCGTGCTGGATCCCAACAGCCTCGTATCACTAGCAGTCGAGATGACAGGCATCTTATCCGCATGGCTGTAACGGATCGCACAGCCACGTCTCGATCCCTCAGTCAACAGATGGGGACGTTTTCAAGACAACAACCATCTGCACGAACAGTTCGACGACGTCTCCAGCAGCATGGACTATCAGCTCGGAGACCATGGCTGCGGTTACCCTTGTCGTTTTTGGAAACCCAGAATCTACTATGTAGGAATAAACATGGATTCCGGAAACAGCGATCGTATGAGACCCAACTCGCTTTATTTGTTCATGAGACCCAGAAAATATTACATACAGGCTCCCAGGTAGATGCTATTTTTCTTGACTTCCGGAAGGCGTTCGATACAGTTCTGCACTGTCACCTGATAAACAAAGTAAGAGCCTACGGAATATCAGACCAGCTATGTGCCTGGATTGAAGAGTTTTTAGCAAACAGAACACAGCATGTTGTTATCAATGGAGAGACGTCTACAGACGTTAAAGTAACCTCTGGCGTGCTACAGGGGAGTGTTATGGGACCATTGCTTTTCACAATATATATAAATGACCTAGTAGATAGTGTCGGAAGTTCCATGCGGCTTTTCGCGGATGATGCTGTAGTATATAGAGAAGTTGCAGCATTAGAAAATTGTAGCGAAATGCAGGAAGATCTGCAGCGGATAGGCACTTGGTGCAGGGAGTGGCAACTGACCCTTAACATAGACAAATGTAATGTATTGCGAATACATAGAAAGAAGGATCCTTTATTGTATGATTATATGACAGCGGAACAAAAACTGGTAGCAGTTACTTCTGTAAAATATCTGGGAGTATGCGTGCGGAACGATTTGAAGTGGATTGATCATATGAAATTGATTGTTGGTAAGGCGGGTACCAGGTTGAGATTCATTTGGAGAGTCCTTAGAAAATGTAGTCCATCAACAAAGGAGGTGGCTTACAAAACACTCGTTCGACCTATACTTGAGTATTGCTCATCAGTGTGGGATCCGTACCAGATCGGGTTGACGTAGGAGATAGAGAAGATCCAAAGAAGAGCGGCGCGTTTCGTCACAGGGTTATTTGGTAACCGTGATAGCGTTACGGAGATGTTTAACAAACTCAAGTGGCAGACTCTGCAAGAGAGGCGCTCTGCATCGCGGTGCAGCTTGCTCGCCAGGTTTCGAGAGGGTGCGTTTCTGGATGAGGTATCGAATATATTGCTTCCCCCTACTTATACCTCCCGAGGAGATCACGAATGTAAAATTAGAGAGATTAGAACGCGCACGGAGGCTTTCAGACAGTCGTTCTTCCCGCGAACCATACGCGACTGGAACAGGAAAGGGAGGTAATGACAGTGGCACGTAAAGTGCCCTCCGCCACACACCGTTGGGTGGCTTGCGGAGTATAAATGTAGATGTAGATGTAGATGACGCTGCATCACAGACAGGACTGCCTGCGATGGTGTACTCAACGACGAACCTGGGTGCACGAATGGCAAAACGTCATCTTTTCGCATGAATCCAGGTTCTGTGTACAGCATCATGATGGTCGCATCCGTGATTGGCGACATTACGGTGAACGCACGTTGGAAGCGTGCATTCGTCATCGCCATACTGGTGTATCACCCGGCGTGATGGTACGGGATGCCATTGGTTACACGTCTCGGGTTCGCATCGACGGCACTTTGAACAGTGGACGTTACATTTCAGATGTGTTACGACCCGTGGCTCTACCCTTCATTCGATCCCTGCGAAACCCTACATTTCAGCAGGATAATGCACGACCGCATGTTGCAGGTCCTGTACGGGCCTTTCTGGATACAGAAAATGTTCGACTGCTGCCCTGGCCAGAACATTCTCTAGATCTCTCACCAATTGAAAACGTCTGGTCAATGGTGGCCGAGCAACTGGCTCCTCACAATAAGCCAGTCACTATTCTTGATGAACTGTGGTATCGTGTTGAAGCTGCATGGGCAGCCATCCAAGCTCTGTTTGACTCAATGCCCAAGCGTATCAAGACCGTTATTACGGCCAGAAATGGTTCTTCTGGGTACTGATATCTCAGGATCTATACACCCAAATTGCGTGAAAATGTAATCACATGTCAGTTCTAGTATAATATATTTGTCCAAAGGATACCCGTTTATCATCTTCATTTCTTCTTGGTGTAGCAATTTTAATGGCCAGTAGTGTATTATCGCCAGGTGCAACTCAAAACCAAAGATCAAACACATAATTCATAGTAGTTTCTGTAGCAAAACTGATCTACCAAATACATTTTTAATTCTAATATAATTATTGCGAATGTTCGAATTAAACATTTAGTGTTACAAATTGAAATAGTTCTTTCATTATATATAATTTACAGTATTTGCTGAAATACGTATGTTACCATAATAAAACAGAAGTGAATGTGACAGAATCACAAACGTTTATTTAAATATCCAACGTCCAACTTCGCGGAAATGATGATAAGACGAAGTGGTACTCCACGTCAAAAAACTCTAAGTTTAACCTAACGTAACGAAACCCTGTACTGAACAGAATGGCAACACCATAAGCTGTAGTGTGTATATTCTTACTTACTTACTTTACGCGATCAGGCCCAACGGCCCACGAACTGCTTTGAGAGATTGCCTCCACTTCAGCCTGTCTTCAGCTCCTTTCTGGCATCCTTCCTGCTGTCTCACTGTCTGAAGGTCTTTGGATACGCAGTCACTCCATCGTGTTCTAGGTCTTCCTACGGCCTTCTGCCGGTTGGCTTGGTGCTGAGTACAGTTTACGGCCATTGGTTGTCCTGCATTCGAGCAGCATACCCTGCCCACGGGAGTCGTGTCTTCATTATAGCCACGATGTTCGGCTCTTTGTAAATGTCATACAACTCTGTATTGTGAGGAATCCTCCATTTTTTACTCTCATTATCGTAAACTGGTCCAAAAATCTTCCGAAGGACTTTCCTTTCAAATATCATCAGTCTGTTCAGGTCTTACTTGGTTGTACTCCAGGTGGCATATCCATATAGTACTACTGGCTATAAGAGAGTTTTGTAGATGCTTATTTTGAAATTTTTTGACAAACTTCTGAGGAGAGCCTTAAGGCTATGATAACAACGATTAACTGCCTGTAGTCTTGCCTGTATTTCCATTTTACTGGGTGGTTCATATCTGAATACTGTGCCCAGATATTTGAACTCCCTGACTTGACGATAAGAACCTTCAGTTGTCTGTAAGGGTGGAAGTGGTTCTTGAGTTTCAGTATGTCCACGGTATAGAATCACGTATTCCGTCTTGTCACGGCTGATTTGAAGTCCACTTTTCTTCGCTGTTGTTTCCAGAATGTCAGCCATTTCTCCTAATTCTTCTTGCGACCCAGATAGTAGCACCATATCATCGGCATATCCGAGGTACTTGATGTTCACATCCCCAGTCTGGACTGCTCTGAGTTCATTACATGACGTCTCTCGGATTACCTTCTCTAATGCGAGACTGAAAAGAACAGGTGATAGTCCATCGCCCCGCCGTAGCCCAGTTTTTATTTTCAGTGCTTTAGTCACCTTATCTCCAATTTGTACCTTTGCTGTAGTATCCATCAGGCAGGCCTTCGTGACGCTTACTAGTTTCTTGGCAAAACCGAACTCTTCGAGACACCTCAGCATACTTTCCCGATGATCGCAATCATATGCTTTTCTGAAGTCGACAAGCAACATGTGTAGCTCTTGGCCAGACTCCCACCTGTTTTCTCCGATCTGGCGTAGGACAAAGATTTGGTCGATAGTAGATCTCCCGTGATGAAATCCTCCTTGATATTCTACAATAATGGTGTCTGCCAAAGGTTAGATTCGATCTAGAAGACAGTTTGAGAAGATCTGATAACAAATACTAAGCAGCGCGATACCACAGTAGTTTTCACATGCCATTCGGTCATTCTTCTTGTGCATGGAACGGATTAGTGCTTTCCTCCATTCGTCAGGAATGTTTTCAGTGTTCCAAATGGTCTATATTAATTTGTGAAACCTTGCGACAAGGCATTCACCCCATTCCTCAATTATTTCAGCATCTTCTCTTGGGCTTCTGTCCTTTTTAAGCCGTTTTATCTGCTTCCTGATCTCTTCTACAGTTAGCGGTAGGTATTCAGGTTCTGCTATCTGTGGGAGGGGGATGTTAAAGAGTGTCGTTGGGTCTTTACAATTTAACAACTCACTGAAATATTCTTCCCAACTCTTTGCAATTTGATATTCATTTGTCAGCACTCTCCTTTGGCATTTTTTAAATGAATTTCTCAGTTGGTTTATAGATTTTTGCTGAGATGGTTGACCTTTCTGTACATGTTCTTCATCCTCCTTCCCTGGAAGTCTTCTTCTGCTTCTTTAATAACCCAACTCACGAACTTCCTCTTTTCTCTCCGCAATACCGCTTGTGTTTCTCTTCGAACACTGTCAAATTTTGCCTTACTGCTATATCAGTTGCTGACTGTAACCACTTGTCACGGACTTCTTTTCTCCTGTTGACCACCTCTTCACAAACCTCATTGAACCATTGCTTCTTCCTCACCACTCTTTTCCAAATGTCTGCTCCTGCAGCCTTTGTAACCATGTTTCTAATTTCTTCCCATTGCTGATTTACATCTCAGTCCTGAGTATTGTAAAACGGTTCCTGATCTCAACCTGAAGCTCATTTCTGGTTTCTTCCAGTGCTACATTTTATATTTCTAAACGTGCCACTTCCTTTAGTTTACTTCTTTGGTTTGGTTTCAGAGTGACTCTGAGTTGACTTTTAACCAAGAAATGGTCGGAACCACACTCAGCCCCACGGGAATTTCTTACATCGATAATCCAATTCCTGGCTTCTGCGTTAATTGCTAATGTGGTCTATTTGGTTGACTGTTTTCCCATCTGGTGATACCCATATTCCTTTGTGCAATTGCCTGTGTGGGAAGTTAGTGCTACCGATAGACGTGCCCTTGGACGTAGCAAAGCTGATTAGCCTTATTCCGTTGTCGTTACTATTTTCATGCAGGCTATGAAGGCCTATTGTGGGAGTAAAACTGGTCTCATTTCCAATCTTGGCATTAAAATCGCCGATGATAATTCTTTAGGGATGGAATCCATAGCATCTTCCAGCTCTGCACAGAATATATCCTTTACTTAATCTTCACTTTCCGCTGTTCGTGCATGTCAGTTCACTAAGGTAAGTTGGTGATTTTTCACTGACACAGTTAGAACTGAGATTCGTGGGTACACTACCGCAAAATTCTTTACCATTGGTACTATGTCTTTGTTAACACAGATACCAATTTGAAACCAGTGCTTCACTGCTTCCCCATAGAAGATTGTGTAATTTTCTACGTCCATTGTCCCTGTACCTTCCCACTGAACTTCCTGCAGAGCAGCCGGCCGCGGTGGTCTAGCGGTTCTAGGCGCTCACTCCGGAACCGCGTGACCGGTACTGTCGCAGGTTCGAATCCTGCCTCGGGCATGGATGTGTGTGATGTCCTTAGGTTAGTTAGGTTTAAGTAGTTCTAAGTTCTAGGGGACTGATGACCACAGATGTTAAGTCCCATAGTGCTCAGAGCCATTTGAACCATCCTGCAGGGCAACCACCGACTTTTTCTGCTCTTCCAACTAACTAAATTTATTGCCGCCCCAGGATTGTACAGAGACTGTACTTTCCATGTTCCCAATCGTAGTCCTTTTCTATGCTTAGTTCGTTGTATTGGGTGTTTATTCTGTATCCGAGGCTTCTCTCTACCTTTCGTAACACGACTTGTCTTACGAGGTGGGGTTGTTAGTCCCACGCCCAACCCCCAACCTGGAGAACAAGGTATCCCATTTAGTCTGGATCATCACCTTCGACCTGTTCAGCTTGTGAGGCCCTACCGGTAGCTAAGCTACCGCCGTCATAGATCTCAGGATCATTTGACCACATAAGCCCCACCACCACGACAAGGTGTGTATATTCACAGTTAACATTAAAATAAAGTGGGAAGACACACAATTGCACAGATAGTCAAGTTCAAAATGTTAGTACTGAGTGATAAAAAGTTGCGTCGAAGTGTTAACAGCTGTTGTTTTGATAGAAAAATGGGATGAACGCATTGCTGTATTTAGCGCCTTAGCTCAACTATATTTGCAGTGTGCATTATTTCTGCTAAAGGAGATTTAAAAACGAATAAATTAATTTATTCTACATATGTCCAACCACGAACGAGTCACGGGTTCATTTTTTGGGAAATTCAACTTGTAGTATTTTCAGAATACAGGATGGCATTAAAATAAGTATATCTGGTGTTAGTTCAATAGTTTCCTGCAGTGGTCTCTTAAAGAAATTTCGTGTTTTGATAACACTATATATGTTCGTTAATGTCCATCGCTGTTACTAACATTTTTCTTTTCTCAAACCGTGAATGTACCATTAAGACGAAAAACAACGTGTACAGTGGCTCCATTTGGTTAATATTACTACAGAAAGGGGTCAGAGATATGGGTAAATATGAATTCAACAACCTGTTAAAGTATATTAAATATCCTGTGGTGGAGTTTAAGAAGCGGTCAAAGTATTTCGAAAACAGTTGTTTGGGCAGCTCCTTCTACTCCATTGAAGAGTACCTTCAGAGAAATGTTAGGTTTTTTATAATTAATATTACCACTGTAATACAATATTATTTCATAATGTTAAGTCATTTTATTATACTGCGCTGACACAAACTGTATTTCTTTTACGTCATCCACAACCTAGCCTTCTCTCCCCACTGAATGTATCAAATACACGGCGTCAGTGCAAAATGTTTCGAGACTGGATTAATAAAAAGTAAAGAATATTTAAACTGTTGGTTTTAAGGCTTCAGATGTTCTACACATTCTTCCCCACTTGAGTTCAAAGCACGCTATGTGAAACCGTCATAAAAGTTCATCTTTTGGCTAATGTTCAACTCGCGCCAAATACGCAATTCTTTTATCTTGGTAGACCGTCGCAGACACATTCTACACGTTGTCGTTTTGTGGTAGATTCGTATTTCTTGCACCAGTTTTCATCATCCGTAATGCTTTCTTTCAAGAAAGAATTGTCAGCGTTTTTCATTTCAATCATGTCGCGCAAGACCTCTATGTGTCAGAGCTTTAGTTCGCGAATCAAGGTGTGATCCACTTGCCCTTGGACACCTTTCCCCTACTTGCCACTGTGAGGATCCTGTTGGAGAGCCTGGAGTGACTCAGGCGGGCCATGTGCCCATAGAAGGTCAGTCGCCTTTTTCTCATACATGTCACTATGTCTTCCTGATCTTCGTAGAGCTCGTTATTGTGCCTGATTCTGTAGGGGCCGTCTTCCTCTTTTATGGGTCCTAGTATTCTTCTATTTAGGTTCCAATATCCCTTTCGATTCATCAGGAGGCACTCAGAAGCACAGAGTGCAGGAGGTTTTACTATCGAGTTGTAGTGCTTCAGCTTTATGTTCTTGGATAGGTACTTGGAGGTGTTCTTACAGGAATGATAGGCCCTCTCTAACTTGGTACACCTGAAATGCACATATGGTCAAGATTTCGCTCTCGCGTGCTGAGATCCATGCTCCCAAGTACTTGACTGCATTAACTTTGCAGATTGTATTGTTTCCTAGTGGGATTGTAGAAGAAGCCTGCTTGATATTGGTGATGAACTCAGTCTTCTGTATGTTGACCCTCAAGCCGGTTTTTTCCACAATATCATAGAGGCTCCGTAGTTGGTGAGTAGCCTCCTCCATGCTGTTGGCTAATAGGGTGAGATCATCAGCAAAGGCTAGACAGGATACATTTAGGTTGTCTTTCTTGTGCCCAAGCTTCAGTCCTGCTTCTGGTCACAATGTGGAAGTCCATTCTCTGACGATTTTCTCCAGAACACAGTTGAAGGGGATACAAGAGAGACCATTTCCCTGCCTGACTCCTGTTTGGATTGGAAAGCTAATGGAGAGTTCACCCCTGAACTCGACCTGATGTTCTTCAGGGTAGTTTGTACCAGTCTGGTAGTCTTCCCATTTAGGCTTAGTTACCACAGGGTAGAGGAAAGGGTCTGTCGATCTATTGAGTCATATGCCTTTTAGAAGTCTACCATAATAGCTACCCACGGGTGTCCCCCTCGGCTCCTATATGAGAGGATGGTCTTGAGGTTTTGAACCTGTTCTGTGCAGGACCTATTTGTACGGAAACCAGCCTGGTATTCACCTAGTTGGGGGCCTGGCTGTTTGGTGACTATTTTCAGGGCTTTAGAGAAGATCTTGTAGGTTATAAACAACAAGGAGATGCCTCTGTAACTGTTCAGGTCGGACTTACTTCCTTTCTTGTATAGTGGATGGATCACAGCTGAAGTCCGTCCCTCTGTTCTCCAAATGTCCTGAATGGTCTGAGTGATACTCTGCAGGGACTGGTCATCTACGTGCTTCCACATCTCTGCAACTATACGATCTCCACCTGGCGCCTTGTTGTTCTTAAGGTCTTTGATGATCTTCTCTATTTCTTCCCTGTTGGGTGGTATAGAGTCCTGGTTCCTGACAGTGGGCTTGTCAAAAGCAAGTCTCTCTTTCGGTTGTTCTGCGTTGAGGATTTTCGGGAAGTGTTCTGTAAAGGTTTTTGTGCAGTCCCCGTTACTCATTTGGAGTTTGCCATCTAGCTCTCTGAGATGTAGGGTTGGGGCTGTGTATGAAGTAGTCTGTTTCTTAAGTCGCTTATAGAGTTCTCTTGAATATTTTTTTAAGTCTTCATCTGCCTGCACTATTTGAGACCTATGGCAGTTCCTCTTAGTTTTGCGGATGATGCTCGCTTTTGTTTTTCTTTGCGCCATGAAAGCCTGATGGTTGGGACCATCTTTGCACTGATTTCACTTAATCCAGGCTCTACGCCTTTCCTCTATAGCTTGATCACATTCTGTGGTCCACCAGGGCTGCTTGCCTTTGTTCGATGAAGTAGGTATAGTTTCATGAGCGGCATCCAGTAGAGCCTTTCGAAGAGTAGGCCACCCTTATTTCTATGTGTTCTTCTCAAGGGTTGTCTGGAAGTCGCAATTCTTATCGCTCAGCCGGTGGGTGCTATACTTTAGTATTCTCGAAACCTTTGGGGTATTGTGAGCTCTTCTCAAAGGTTTTAGGTTGGTCTTAACTACGGAGAGATAGTGGTCAGAGTCGAGGTTTGCTCCTCTCAATACCTTGATGTTATGTATTTCCTTGTGGCATCTCCTGTCAATAGCCCCAAGGTCTATCTGGAATTCACCCAGCATGGGATTGGGTTCCTCCAGCTCAGGGCCTTCCTTGGTAGTCACTTAAACGCAGTTGATTTTAGGACCAGGTTGTAGTTGTCACAAAGGTCTATGAGGCGCTCGCCTTTCTGTTGGTCCTCTTGTGGGCTGGGCTGAGTAAGCGCCTACTATCCTGCGGTACTTCTTTTCCTTGACAAATTGTGCGTTGAAGTCACCCATGAGTATGACGAAGTGGTGGTTAGGGGTCTGGTCTAGGGTCTCTTCAAGGGTGTTTCAGTAGCAAACTACTGCTTCCTGATCTTTCCTATTGGTGTCATTTGTAGGTGCATGAGTTAACTACTGTGTATACTCTATTGTGGGACCTCAAGGATAACGAGGAGGTTCTGCCCTTGGGGGATGTGAATTCTAAAATATGGTCGTCCATTCTATGATGTACAACAAAGCCAGTACCCGGGTGTGGAACTGTCTTCATCACTCTTTCACCTGGGTTCCCTTTATAGATCCGGTATCCTTGGGATTCCATTGCATCCTCATCTGGGAACAGAGTCTCTTGTAATACCGCTATCTTGATGTTATACATCACAGGTGTGTTTGAGTTTACCAACCTTTAACAGGTAGTTCATGTTCACTGTAGCTAGGTAAGTGATGTTTGTTTTCTTTTTCTGTTCTTGTTTATGTGATGTCAGTAGTGGTGGAGTACATGAAGGTACAGGCTCCCCAGAATCCGATGATCTGCTTGCCCCATCATGGCTTGGGATGGATTGGGTACCACCTGTGGTATTATTTTTGTTGATATTTCTCTTCATGTTGAGTCCAACGAGTGTGTGTATGGGATCATCCTAGTGGGTGACGAAGTTAACTCTCAAGGTTGTTAGTCCTGAGGTATATTTTATCAGCCGTCACTAACATGGAACAGACGCTGTTGGGGTACCGCCACTGACATGTGGAACCGCCATGCCTTTGGTACTAGTTTTGGTCCACCCCGCGTATTTTTTTTTTTCCTCAGTACCCACCATATCTGCTGAGCATCCCCCTATTCGCCACCTGGGGAGGCGCTCGGTAGAAGACTAGCATTACCCCCGAGTGTCTTGAATATTTAATTTATATTTGTTCAATTTGTTGCTCCCTTGCGATTTATGACATGACAACTTAGCAAACTATAGTCCCTCATCCACTACTCAAAACTGCCTGCTCACATATGGTGTTTACAGTTGTTAGTTCAAGCTGCCACACAACAACTTAGACACTACAATCGCACATCCAGTACTTACCACTGCCTGCGCACAACTGACTGGTCGAATGCTGTTAGTCCAAGTTGACATCGTAGTTACCGCGTTGACGTCGCTTTTACGCAGGAATGGAATCATTCTCGGAACTATTTTGCGGACGACGTAACTAATGTCTTGTAATACAGAGGGAAAAAGGACTTTGCAGTCCAGTTAGCCATCTGCTTGCCACATTTATACAGCTTCGTGGTAACGATGTTCCAGTAGGCTGATGCGGATGACAAGCGTGAGGCCTTACTCTGAAACAGGTATATTAGGAGAAAACTTTACACACACCATGTACACAAGAAATAGACTGTTCAGTCACATTAATGTGAGTACCTATCAATAACCTGAACACCCACCTGCTGCAGTGAAAACCTCTGCGTGGAGTACGGGAAGAGAGTCAGTGAGGTTCTGAAGGGTACTGGCAGAGATGAGGAGCCATGCCGACTCCAGTGTCATGGCCAGCAGTGCTAGGTTCCTCGGTTGCCGATCTATGATGCGCAAAGCCCGATCAAGGTGGTCCCGCAGATTCTCGGTTGGGCTTAAATCCGGGGAAACTGGTGACAAGGAGAGTGTAGTAATCTCATACTGGTGCTCTTCAAACACACACGTACACTGCAAGCTGTATGACACGTTGCATTGTCATACTGGTAGATGCCATCGTGTCGAGGAAAAACGAAGTGCATTTACGGATGGATGTGGCCCCCAAGGGTACATGCGCACCTACGTTGATCCACTGTGCCTTCCAGAATGACGAGACCACCCAAGGAGTACCACGAAAATATTCCCTAGGACATCCCTTCTCCGGCCTGGTCCATTCCGACGATTGTTGCAGGGTGTTGGCCATCTGTCCTGAAAAGGCCGCCTGTAGCCACTCAGTGGACGTCCAATCGTGGTACTGGTGTGCAAATCCGAACATTTGCACCGATGAACAGCAGTCAGCATGCGTTCATGAACCAGGCGCCTGCAACGGAGCCCCATACACTGTAACGTTCGCTGAACAGTCGTTGAGGAGACGTAGCTGGTAGTCCCTCGGTTCATCTGGGTGGTCAGTTGATCAACAGTTGCACGTCTATTCGTCAGTACAAATGTCTGCTGACGTCATCCACCCCTGCCATCTATGGCCTATGGTGTACCACAGTCGCCTATGCGCCGGTTTTGGATAGCGCAATTTTTCTATGCACGATACACTTTAACCACCGCGGCACGTGAACAGTTTATAAACTTTGCCGTTTCGGTCCCTTAGCAATTTACACACACTTGAAAATTTGAAGTCAGATAAATCTCTCCGTTTCCGTATTACAACAACTGCTTGGTTTCCTCATTCCACCAAAAAGCTTCGTATATATTCCACTATTAATGATATCACATGAGTCTTCGAGTGGTTATTGCACGCTGACGTCAGACGTAGACAGTGGTCACATTAATGTGACTGGGCCCCGTATAAGACCCGGTTCGAAAGGCGAGAAGACTGTCTGACAGCGGAAGAAAAACTACTTTAGTACATGGTTCCAAAGTATCATCGTTACGTGAATGCTTTCACTGAATAGGGAACATATTTTCATTGCAGATAATATACGAAGTGAAGATCAGTCAAGATTGTGGACCAGGAGGAATAAAGCTGAAAGAACATATGTATAGTTTTATGATGCTGACGTTGCCAACAGCGGCTGATTTTACATAATTTTATTTATCTGTTGTATCGATACAGTGTGTGCACAGAACGCTAACTTTCGACACAGAGATGAACAAGATACTGATCGAATCCGTACGGTGGATTAATGGTGGTTGGTCTTTTGCACCTAAGTTGTTTTTACGTAGTTTTCCAAGCTCGTTCAGGGAAATGCTAGGCTTATTCCCAATCTTCACGTTAGAAAACATGGTAGTTCACAGACAGAAGGCGCACTGACTTCCCTCTCTTAGGTTAACTGACGATTGTGCTGACAGGAAGAGCATTGAAAAATAAAATAAATTCGCCAAATCTAGAAAACGGCCTCCAACTGCATGTAACTACTTTTTGTCAAAGTACGTCAGAAAATGTGAAAACCGCGTTTGAAACAGTAAGACACGAAAACCCGTTTAACTAGTTTATGTAAAATAAAATAAAATTTGTGAAGCATGGTAAAATAAGTATGCTTTCTTGTGTAATGTATGCACTTTTCCTCAAGAAAACAACATTTAAGTCAGTTGCAATGTTTTTCTTGGTGGCTACTGAATATGATGGTCATTCCTTCCATTACTTTCTTCTCCATTTATTTTTCCCTCCACACTTTTAAGGATTGAGTTTGTGTCATTCTCGATTTGTTTTTGTATTCTACGCTAGTCTCTTCACTACGCTATAGTAACTACGTCCTGCGTCACCAGTAATCTCTCCTACATATTCAGATACTTCTCCCACAATTTTTACGTTGACACACTTACTTTGCAAGATGTTTCCACAATCCATTGCCTCTATTTCTTTTTCTGCAAACTTTTGCCCTTGCAGTTTCTAATCTAAGCGTACACTTTTCATTGATTTGTTAACTGGGGCTACGATCGATAATCGTTCGTTTACATAAAAGTGGCACATCTGCAGTAAAGACACGGAATTATTATGTGTAATAAGCAGGCGATCGGGTGCGACAATCAGTCGTGCATGCACTCTGCGGTATGCATACACTGTTGAAATTCGTGCCGACTAGTTAACAGTCATCGATTTTTCCACAGTTTGCCATTCATTCGTGTAAACGTGATTAATACAGCGCTTCCCTGATGCTTGACTATGAGCAAAACGCCACAACTACAATATAAGTTTGCAGGTTGCCATATGGTCAATCCTCTGACCGGTTTTTCTGTTGCAGCCGCGGGACTCTGTGACCGAAATGCTGCTCACGTCGAGGCACGCCGGTAGAAAGAAAAATAAGAAAAACAGCAGCTCAGGTGAATGCAAATCACGCCGTGACTCAGCGCAAAGCCGCCTCAGTACTATGACTCGGAGTGGTCCAGGTGTTGACCCCGTCTGACCATCTGGTAGCAGCAACAATGTGGTCCAAATTAGAAACATTAGTGTGTTTATGGACTACACATACTAAAACACGCCCTTCTTGAAACTCATGGCTAGTTTGAACACCGGAATCCTAATGGAGATGATATAGCCTTGTTTTCCTCAGACGTTTGAAGTTACTTACCCAACAATTACAAATGATTTCTGAACCAAAAGCAGCTAGGGATTTTTTACGCTAACATGTCATTTACGCTAACATGTCATTCCCCCCCATGAACCATGGACCTTGCCGTTGGTGGGGAGGCTTGCGTGCCTCAGCGATACAGATAGCCGTACCGTAGGTGCAACCACAACGGAGGGGTATCTGTTGAGAGGCCAGACAAACGTGTGGTTCCTGAAGAGGGGCAGCAGCCTTTTCAGTAGTTGCAAGGGCAACAGTCTGGATGATTGACTGATCTGGCCTTGTAACAATAACCAAAACGGCCTTGCTGTGCTGGTACTGCGAACGGCTGAAAGCAAGGGGAAACTACAGCCGTAATTTTTCCCAAGGGCATGCAGCTTTACTGTATGATTACATGATGATGGCGTCCTCTTGGGTAAAATATTCCGGAGGTAAAATAGTCCCCCATTCGGATCTCCGGGCGGGGACTACTCAAGAGGATGTCGTTATCAGGAGAAAGAAAACTGGCGTTCTACGGATCGGAGCGTGGAATGTCAGATCCCTTAATCGGGCAGGTAGGTTAGAAAATTTAAAAAGGGAAATGGATAGGTTGAAGTTAGATATAGTGGGAATTAGTGAAGTTCGGTGGCAGGAGGAACAAGACTTCTGGTCAGGTGACTACAGGGTTATAAACACAAAATCAAATAGGGGTAATGCAGGAGTAGGTTTAATAATGAATAGGAAAATAGGAATGCGGGTAAGCTACTACAAACAGCATAGTGAACGCATTATTGTGGCCAAGATAGATACGAAGCCCACACCTACTACAGTAGTACAAGTTTATATGCCAACTAGCTCTGCAGATGATGAAGAAATTGAAGAAATGTATGATGAAATAAAAGAAATTATTCAGGTAGTGAAGGGAGATGAAAATTTAATAGTCATGGGTGACTGGAATTCGAGTGTAGGAAAAGGGAGAGAAGGAAACATAGTAGGTGAATATGGATTGGGGGACAGAAATGAAAGAGGAAGCCGCCTGGTAGAATTTTGCACAGAGCACAACATAATCATAACTAACACTTGGTTTAAGAATCATGAAAGAAGGTTGTATACCTGGAAGAACCCTGGAGATACTAAAAGGTATCAGATAGATTATATAATGGTAAGACAGAGATTTAGGAACCAGGTTTTAAATTGTAAGACATTTCCAGGGGCAGATGTGGACTCTGACCACAATCTATTGTTTATGACCTGTAGATTAAAACTGAAGAAACTGCAAAAAGGCGGGAATTTAAGGAGATGGGACCTGGATAAACTAAAAGAACCAGAGGTTGTACAGAGATTCAGGGAGAGCATAAGGGAGCAATGGACAGGAATGGGGGAAATAAATACAGTAGAAGAAGAATGGGTAGCTTTGAGGGATGAAGTAGTGAAGGCAGCAGAGGATCAAGTAGGTAAAAAGACAAGGGCTAGTAGAAATCCTTGGGTAACAGAAGAAATATTGAATTTAATTGATGAAAGGAGAAAATATAAAAATGCAGTAAGTGAAACAGGCAAAAAGGAATACAAACGTCTCAAAAATGAGATCGACAGGAAGTGCAAAATGGCTAAGCAGGGATGGCTAGAGGACAAATGTAAGGATGTAGAGGCCTATCTCACTAGGGGTAAGATAGATACCGCCTACAGGAAAATTAAAGAGACCTTTGGAGATAAGAGAACGACTTGTATGAATATTAAGAGCTCAGATGGAAACCCAGTTCTAAGCAAAGAAGGGAAAGCAGAAAGGTGGAAGGAGTATATAGAGGGTCTATACAAGGGCAATGTACTTGAGGACAATATTATGGAAATGGAAGAGGATGTAGATGAAGATGAAATGGGAGATACGATACTGCGTGAAGAGTTTGACAGAGCACTGAAAGACCTGAGCCGAAAGAAGGCCCCCGGAGTAGACAATATTCCATTGGAACTACTGACGGCCGTGGGAGAGCCAGTCCTGACAAAACTCTACCATCTGATGAGCAAGATGTATGAAACAGGCGAAATACCCCCAGACTTCAAGAAGAATATAATAATTCCAATCTCAAAGAAAGCAGGTGTTGACAGATGTGAAAATTACCGAACTATCAGCTTAATAAGTCACAGCTGCAAAATACTAACACGAATTCTTTACAGACGAATGGAAAAACTAGTAGAAGCCAACCTCGGGGAAGATCAGTTTGGATTCCGTAGAAACACTGGAACACGTGAGGCAATACTGACCTTACGACTTATCTTAGAAGAAAGATTAAGGAAAGGCAAACCTACGTTTCTAGCATTCGTAGACTTAGAGAAAGTTTTTGACAATGTTGACTGGAATACTCTCTTTCAAATTCTAAAGGTGGCAGGGGTGAAATACAGGGAGCGAAAGGCTATTTACAATTTGTACAGAAACCAGATGGCAGTTATAAGAGTCGAGGGACATGAAAGGGAAGCAGTGGTTGGGAAGGGAGTGAGACAGGGTTGTAGCCTCTCCCCGATGTTATTCAATCTGTATATTGAGCAAGCAGTAAAGGAAACAAAAGAAAAATTCGGAGTAGGTATTAAAATTCATGGAGAAGAAATAAAAACTTTGAGGTTCGCCGATGACATTGTAATTCTGTCAGAGACAGCAAAGGACTTGGAAGAGCAGTTGAATGGAATGGACAGTGTCTTGAAAGGAGGATATAAGATGAACATCAACAAAAGCAAAACAAGGATAATGGAATGTAGTCTAATTAAGTCGGGTGATGCTGAGGGAATTAGATTAGGAAATGAGGCACTTAAAGTAGTAAAGGAGTTTTGCTATTTGGGGAGCAAAATAACTGATGATGGTCGAAGTAGAGAGGATATAAAATGTAGGCTGGCAATGGCAAGGAAAGCGTTTCTGAAGAAGAGAAATTTGTTAACATCCAGTATTGATTTAAGTGTCAGGAAGTCATTTCTGAAAGTATTCGTATGGAGTGTAGCCATGTATGGAAGTGAAACATGGACGATAAATAGTTTGGACAAGAAGAGAATAGAAGCTTTCGAAATGTGGTGCTACAGAAGAATGCTGAAGATTAGATGGGTAGATCACATAACTAATGAGGAAGTATTGAATAGGATTGGGGAGAAGAGAAGTTTGTGGCACAACTTGACCAGAAGAAGGGATCGGTTGGTAGGACATGTTCTGAGGCATCAAGGGATCACCAATTTAGTATTGGAGGGCAGCGTGGAGGGTAAAAATCGTAGAGGGAGACCAAGAGATGAATACACTAAGCAGATTCAGAAGGATGTAGGTTGCAGTAGGTACTGGGAGATGAAAAAGCTTGCACAGGATAGAGTAGCATGGAGAGCTGCATCAAACCAGTCTCAGGACTGAAGACGACAACAACAACATGTCATTATCAGAGATGAAATAAGCGGTAAGGGATCTAACTCATTCTAGGACCGGCTGGGATCGAAACTCAGGCCTTTAAATTTTAGTACGACACGTACCCACATTCTGCATTCTGTCGGGCCGTTTTACATATAAATCGACTTATCCATCATTTTAGCATCAGAAATATATCCACACTCACTATGGATTACTGAACGCCCTAAAGTTTTCTCCGTCATGTTTTTGTTCTCACAACTATTTTTGTTTCCTGTCTCAGACATTATGTCTGGTTAAAAATGGAAGTGACGCGGACCTTGATCAAGCGTGACTTCCTTTTAACTGTACGGTATATGTTACATTGCATTTAGGAACTTTCGGGTAATTGAACATGTATCAATAATTACAGATATCTGTAGTTGTATATATATATATGTTTGGATGTAGCTGTATTGCGTTGATGTACTGGTGGACATTGTGTGGTATGACTCCTGTAGTTGATAGTATAATTGGTATAATGTCAACTTTATCCTGATGCCACATGTCCTTGACTTCCTCAGCCTGTTGGATATATTTTTCAATTTTTTCTCCTGTTTTCTTCTGTATATTTGTTGTATTGGGTATGGATATTTCGATTAGTTGTGTTAATTTCATCTTTTTATTGGTGAGTATGCTGTCAGGTTTGTTATGTTGTGTTGTTTTATCTTTTATAATGGTTCTGTTCCAGTATAAACATAAATTATTATTATTATTAATACTTTTATTATTATTATTGTTGTTGTTGTTGTTGTTGTTATTCGAATTTGATTAACTCAGGACCACGTGAAGCAGCTGATCTTTAACATCATGTTCTTTCCGGTTTTTTTGTTTGACAATCATCTTCATTCTTGCTGTCTTTTTTTCTTTATTCTGTCCACGTCTCTCCTCCCTTCTTTTGTGCACTCAAAAACTTATATTGCTCTTGACCATTCTATTTATTAATTTTATTCTGCCTTACGCGATTCGGCCTTAAGCCATTCTCAAAGACTCAGAACATCTATAACACATTTTTAGTTAAAACGAAACTGAGTAGGTCAAACATGGATACAGAAATCTTGTCTATATTACTTGATGACATTTGAGTGCAATTATACCGACCCTCCACAGCGAGCCTCATGATTCACTGGTGGCGCAGTGCGCAAAGGTGTCTGGGGTTTTTTATTTTCCACAAAAACGTTAATATTTCATAGAATGCAGGTTAGAGTTCCTAAACACACTAACAAGGAACCCCTTAAAAGTGCGAGGTCTTAAGTTCAGTCTTTAGTAAGGCTCATATGAAAATGTTATCTTAACACTCATGACACAAAAAATACTAGCTGCTAATGGATCCCCATATGCATCAGGAGCGAGGTGCAGAAATCAACCTTCTATGCCATGTATGTATCACATCGCACAAAATGGGCATCATCGACATTCAATAAACGTTCAAAAGAAACCATTAACTTGCACCATCAACATCAATTGAAAAATGGTGCGCCACAGTGATCACAAACGTTTGCTCCCCAAGATCGAAGGCGAATTCCTTGAGAGCTACAAACCGTGTAGAACGCTAAGCCAGGTATCCACTCTTAAAGAAGGCGTCTAGAATCGTATTGGTGCAACGAGGTAATGACAGCTGATGGAATGTGATTGCATGCAACCGAAGGCGGAACAGTCTGTCCTGGAACTTATCGTGACATTGGCAATCCCTTAAGTGTAGCTGCGGATAGTCTAATATGTTTCATAAGCACGGAAAAAAAAGATCCAGAAGCTGAATTTGTGTAGTGGTTACAGGTGGTACGAATTGCAAGTCACACACTTTTCAGGAGGGATAGCTTGCTCTAAACGAGTACGATTTTTAGACACCGACCAGGAAACAAGTAAGAGGAAATTATTTTGACCAGCTCTTGGCCAACAGTAGTGTTCAAACCACAATTTTACTTCTCTTACGCCCATTTTCACACTGTTTGTGACTCTATGACGTAAATATTCCCTATCGCTCCTGTAACATCAGCAAAGGAGAGAGAATCGTAGGGGGCAGAGTACCCTGAACCTCTCGCAGCACAATAACTTTCCAGCCAATTTACCATTCAGATTGACGGTCGGCATAATTGTATATACATGAGTTAAGGCACGGATGTCAGTTGACCTTGATACAACTCTCTCAGTACCCTACCCCTAATTTCCGACTCCTTTCATATTCGTTTCCTCTTCACATACAGATTGGTCTGAGTTGAACACAAATCCCTTACTGAACGATAAGTTTGTTTATTTCATCTACAAATTTTCGGGCCGATTCTGCAGTTTGCTATGCATCGTAAAGCTGTCGCTTTGTTTAACATTTCGTTATCTTACGTCTTCAAATTCTGTAGCACTGTTTTGAGTTATGCAACCATTCACTGCTTCCCTTGAAACCACTGTAATCTGTGTCGCCCGCAATTTGAGGCGCATAACGTAGTGGGTCTCTACCATGCACATTCTGTAAAATGAATCGAGCATCCATGAAATGCACAAACACCAGTTATCGTAACAAGTGCGCCTTGTCCTCCCTTGAATACCCCTTGATTTTTCTATGCACTACACGGTCATATAGCTATGAACTCATTCGAAATTTGTTCATAATTGTTTTCTTACTGTGCTGTGAATGATCTTCTGAGTACATAATTATGTTTAGTACCGCTCCTTGGACAAATAAGTGTTATACCCACCCCACTTGCATCTCTGCCCCCCCCCCCCCGCACCTACTACAAATCCGTCCAAATCCTTGAGTGCCATGCACTCCACCTCGCTTTTCACATCCGTCTCCCGTCCCCCATGCAGATCCTCTATGATTTGATACCCTTCCCCCATCTCCTCCTGTTCCTTGGATGAATAGGAATCCTATATGTCTCCTGTAAACTTGATCCTCCCCATCCTTTCGTATCACCCATCCTCTCCCACCCCAGCCCACTGCCGCACCTGTACCACAGTGTCCCACCTGAGCTCCATCTTCACACACTCCATATCCTCATCCAAGGTGGCTTCCGCCACCTCTCCCTCCAAGATAATGTCCTCACGCCTTCCATATAGCCCTCCTACCAGTTCTGATCCGCCCCCCTCTTCAAGGCTCCCTCTCTCCCCTCTCCCTCCTTCCTTTATTTCCCTTTTCCCCTGCCACCTAGCTTCTTTCTCCGTTCCACCCTCCCCTCCCCCCCCCCGGGCTTGGACTCCTTTCCTTCTCCCCTCCACTGCCCCCCTCCTCGCCCCTGGTCCTGGTTTCCCCCTCCTGTCGATCCCCCCCCCCCCTACCCTTCACACGGTGGTAGGTAGGTGCGGTGTCAGTGTTTCTCCAGTGCCGTGTGCAGTGCTATGTTGCATCGCCACCAACAGCGTCGCCAGTGTCACTCATTTGTGTTCCCACTGTGGTGCTTCTTTGTTTTCGCTTTGGTCTACAGTGTTCATTCTCTGCATGTGTGTGTGGCTCTCATCTATGATTTTTAATCTACCTTTTATACTCATCTGTATTTGTCATCGTTTATTTACCCATTTTTACCATTCTCGTTTATGTATTCTTTCTCATGTGCTTATGTGTTTTGTAACTCTCTTGGCTGAAGAGCGGCATATTGTGCCACTATTAGCCCACCCCATTATGGGGAGTGAAGTAACAATAAAGGCAAAAAAAAACCTTGGACAACGACTGTCCTTTACTACGTTTCACTGGAGATGGGATTTGTGGCTCCCATCCGTCAAGGACGATGAACTACATGGCTCCACATATATTTAAATATTACTTTCACTTGTTAAGCACATATGGGCATAATTGTACTTCCCTTGTACATTGTATGCACAGTCGAGTGTACATGATACCACACATTCCATTGACTCATCTTGCAGAAATGCTAATATTACACCTGCCATTTCTTTCTCACTCTGTGAAATTTCTTGAGTTTCTTTCTGAAGACACGTCATATTCGGCAGCTGTTGTTGTAGATGTAATGCAATGTTTGCTTTTTTTTGTAGTTACCATTGCTCTGCTTTGTAGTGACACCACTAGCACTACATCACTGTTGTGAGCTACTCGTCGAATACGTAGTTCAACTACACTTAGGGACCTTGTGCTCTGTTCACCATTGGATACCTCCAGCCCCACACCCTGTTCCCATTAACTCTTTTCCCGAACAGCCCATGAAGGTCCAATGGTACCGACCGGCCACCATGTCATTCTCAGCCCAGAGGCGTCACTGGATGCGGGTAAATGGTTCAAATGGCTCTGAGCACTATGGGACTCAACTGCTGTGGTCATTAGTCCCCTAGAACTTAGAACTACTTAAACCTAACTAACCTAAGGACATCACACACATCCATGCCCGAGGCAGGATTCGAACCTGCGACCGTAGCAGTCGCACGGTTCCGGACTGCGCGCCTAGAACCGCGAGACTACCGCGGCCGGCGGATGCGGGTAAGGAGGGGCATGTGGTCAGCACACCACTCTCCCGGCTGTATTTCAGTTTCCGAGAATGGAGCCGCTACTTCTTAATCAAGTAGCTCCTCAGTTTGCCTGACAAAGGCTAAGTGCATCCCGCTTGCCAACAGCGCTGGGCAGCCCAGATGGTCACCCATCCAAGTGCTAGCCCAGCCCGACAGTGCTTAACGTCGGTGATCTGACGGGAACCGGTGTTACCACCGTGACAAGGCCGTTGGCCTGTTCCCATTAGCGGCCAATATTGAGGTGGTATAGTACACAGTTGTGGGACGAATTCCATAAACATCATTGGCCTTTTGCAATCTCGCAGTCCAGGGGTTCCTTGTAAGGAAAGAAATCAGTATTGACAGAGTGTACATAAATCTCTGCACACTGTTCTACACTGCTAGAAGGAAAGTAATTTTTAGTGGTCCTGTACGGCAGTTGTAACGTTGTTCTGGGAAATGCAGCTTCACCTACCAAGAGCGCGAGCGCTGCACGCTTTTCCGTATACAGACAGCCTATACCTGCCAGCAATTCCTGTTCAATTCTTTTAAGTGAGGAGCCAAACTAACTTCACTGTAGTCTTATTTACAAAGTGTAGCTATTTTCATTAAATGAGTACTTATTTGCAGTTGTTCAGTTAGCTGTTATGTGAAAAGAAAGCTCAACAGCTGGATCTGTCAACTGTCTGCCCACTGAAGAGCGTGACCAAAGGGTAACGTGGTGTCAATATGTATTCGCCAATGTCTGTTTCATTGTCTCCACTATCCATGTCTGAAATCCTTTTCACAGCTGGAGTGACAGCAAACGCATCACACCACCAACAGCTCTGCCAACATCTGAAAAGGCCTAGAGGCTTAAATTGTCTCCCACTGGAAAAGAAGTAGTCATCTAGATTTTACAGATTTTCAGATATTTCAGCATACGCCAAGCAAGCCATCACAGCAGATTACTGTTCTACACGTGACATGATCAGTCCTGTTTCTTCAGACATTCACACCAGCCTTGAAAGTTATACTGATGATGTGTGTTAACTGGCTCCATTCAGTGCAACGCTCTACAAATGCCACTAATTCCTGGACTGAAATCTGTGAAGTTCTTTGTCTATTCACATAAATAGACAGAACGCTGGAGAGGTATAATCTATCTGTAAACTGAAACTCCAGCAGCGCTCGTAGGTGGGGGGAAGTCGTCTTTTCCAGAAGAACACTACAGCTGCCATACAAGATGACTGAGAATCAGTTTCCCCTTTAGCAACGTAGAAAAGTGTGCAGAGATTTACGTACACTCTGTCCATATGCGTTTCTCGTTTCTTCAGTCAGTGTTATTAGTAATTCATATCGAATTTTATGGCAAGTTAACATCCCTGCCATCCCCTTCCGCCTTCCGGTCACGTCTGCGCACTGTGTCGCCAGTGATTCATAAGGCGGGTTGTGAAGAATCGGTATAAGTTTGTGAAACACCCTGCAGTTGCTTCTTGTGGGGTAGTGGAGTACACGGAGTGGCATATCATCCGCTCGATCTTCAGTTTGCAGACCTATGGAGGAAGGTGGTGCGTGAACACAATCCGGCAAGCTACCTTCCTTCGCAGTTCTAGGCTTCATCTTCGGTCCTTCCACACTCTTAAGCCTCCCGAGCACAATTTATTTCTTAATACCGCTCTACTGCGCTAAAAGTGGTACGCACACTTAAGCTTTGTTTTTAACTTACTTTATTTAAAGAAAACATTAATTTCATACCTTTAAAACAATATTTTTAATAATCTGCAATACTTCACCTCCTGCGACGTGGAAAATATTTGACCTAGAGCAAAAATTAATTGGGCCGTTTTGTACTGTGAAACATTTTTTCTAGAAGCGCCGGTTTCGATTGAGAAAAAAATGCGATACTTTGCACTGTTTTCAAGTTAGTTAGCATTGAAGATAGCTTATCAGGCAGCTGAGTGCTCAAATTAAAGCACCCCGCCGGATACAATTAGTGTCAGTCGTTCTCATAGCGTGGCTGATAGCGCACGAGACTGCTCAGGCGTTAGTTCGAGTTCGATACTTACTGCATCCCATGTCCAATTTATGTACCGTTCAGTTGTTCGGTTTTATGATACCAAGAGAAGAACACATATGGCGTAGTCGTCCCTGGCGGGCGTACAACGACATGGTTGGCTAACTTCAACGCTAATTAACTTAGAAACGGCGCACCATGTCGAATTTCTTTCTTAACATCTATTTCTCACCGCAAACTGCCCTGCAACACGCTTACAACCTTTTCACACTGTTGCTGATCACCCTGTCTATCTAGGTACGTAATTATGCAGGTAATGGCCTGGATGGGTGCTTTATTTATACAAATAACTAATGTCAGGCGAGTGCACCAATATTTGGGTACATGAGTAAACCATATCGTAAATTCAATAGTTAAAATGTAATATGCGTAGTGACTAATTAAAGTTATTTCATGTACCCTTACGTTAGTGTCCTCTACTGGCTTCGGTTATTTCTATAAATACAGGATGCACCAGGGTCGTTATCAATACTTATTATATACCTAGATATATGGATACACAGATATTGACGTTGATACATCAGAATATTTTTTTGGTATGTGTGGCTGCTACGCATGGCTATTAAACACGTTAGTATTTTTTACTTTTCTTACGTATCACTAGCTGTGTTGTAAAAAGTGCTCGAGCTACCGTAACTTACGTTGTTACACCAAGGTTTTTCTATTTATAACTGATCTGAAGATGGCAATGGCCGAAACCGATAATTGTGACTTGTATAATTTACACGGAGACAATTATTGAACTATATAAAATCAAATCGTCATATCTCCTGAAGGGTTCGCGTTAGGACGTTCAAACTGCACGGTTGGCCACGGGGCATGATGGGAATTAGTATGCGCATGTATGGTTTGATTTAGCGACGACGCCCACTTCCATTTGGATGGTTCGCCGATATGCAAAATCGCCGCATTTGGGGGACTGGGAATCCGCATTTCGCGATCGAGAAGTCTTTTTACCCTCAACGGGTGACTGTGTTGTTTGCGGATCAATCGGTGCGATATTTCTTGATGGCAGGATGATAACCGATCGGTACGCGAAAGTTTTGGAAGATGATTTCATCCCCCACTATCCAAAGTGACTCTGATTTCGACAAGATTTGGTTCATGCAAGACACCATCGAAGCAGGGGAGTATTTGATGTCCTGGAGGAGCACTTTGGGGACCGCCATTAGCATGGGCCTCGATTGGCCGCCATATTCTCCGGATTCTACTCTTTTTTTCTTGTCGCTATATTACAGAAAAGGTGTACGGCAATAACCCCAAATCCATTTCTCAGCTGAAAACAGCGGAGGTTCGACAGTATGGATGCTCCGAAACTTCAACGGGTCATGCAGAATTTCGATATTCGTCTGCGCCACATCATCGCCAATGGTGGTAGGCGTACCAAACATGTGATAATTGAATCCGAACATCTGTAGTGACGTTTACATGTTGGATAAAATGTGTGCACGCTATATTTCGTAACTTACGTCGTTTTTTTATATGGTTCAATAATTGTCACCTTGTATGTAATAAAGACGCATTTTTACATATAAAGTGCTAAACTTTCAACCCATGTAGTTCTTCTCAAAACTGAATCCACTGTTTGTTAATAACGCTTCAGTTTTATTAAACCTAACTACAAATTTTTTTCTAAATTAGGGAAAAGGCAGCTATGGCAATTCTGTCGAGGACCCAACATCACCTCGGTACGGTTCTGCATACCAGTATTCCATATGACATTGTTTCTTGCATGAAATGTTCAAAATGCCCTTCTTTAGCGCTAATATATGCATGAGTTCACCATCGCATTCAATCACCGATGAACTGGTGTACCCCTGAGTAACAATACCGTCACAGATATTCTCGCATTTATGTTCCAACGTTCGACACACAAGGGTTTTCAAATTCCGCCACAGATACGAGCCTAGTGTATCTACATCCGGAGAACATGCGGGTCAGATAGTTGATCCACTTCTTTCTACCTATCTGCTATGGAACCTGTTGTTTATAAAGCAGAAAACAGTAAAGCGGAAATGAGGAAGAGCTCCGTCGGATATGGAGCACATGCTTCGTCACACTGTTAAAACCATGTATTCCAGCAGGTAAGGTATTTTCTAAGAAAGTTATGAAATATCGTTCGTTGGGCGTGAGCGGAACAGAATGGGGTCCTAATAAACAGCCACAAACAATGCTGGAGAACATCGGCAGAAAATCTTTGTTGATCTTACCTTCGTCAGATGCGTTTCTGCATATGCTATAAAACAATATGTACAGAAGAGGATATCATGTAACACTCGCCAGTCTTTTGGTCAACAGTACTCGCTGCAGATAGATTTCACGCGCTGACTCCAGGGTCGTCGTCAACTGCATGATGAATTGCCTCCTCGAGTTTCACAGTATCCTTCCTTCCACGCCAATCCCAGTCACAAGAAACAGGCTTAAACGTCTTGTGCTCTCTAAGGCTTCAATTGTTGAGAAGCACTGTCGTTGTACAGTGCATTCTCATCTGTACTCAGTAACACCAACATTCGAAATTTTCATTTGACCGTTAATAATGTTTTCCTTGTATTCTGTGTGTACCTTGTCACTATTTATTTTTGTTTATGATGTTTATGAAATTACAAGAGGATAGTGCGACTGCAGGGATTTATCTCTGACACGCCTCCCTCGACACCCACATTCTCAACGTATTGTCCCGCACTACATTCGTAGTGTCCCCGCCCATTATACTCATTACTCGCGGCGCGTTGCCGATTCCCGTAAGAGTTCGGGCACTGTTTGTGCATTCGCACGGAAGAAGAGTTACGGCTCACCGGCCACTTGACCATCTTCTTCAGACATGTCCGAAAGAACAGATACCATCTTAGTATATATATGATGTTTATAATGAAAATGAACAATTTATATACACGTGATCTGCAAGACAGGATAGAAAAATTGAGAAGGAAGCCACCATGTTTTAAGCAGGCAAAAGCGCGCTAATAGAAAAGCTGGGGGTCGTCAAGAGAGAGTGCCAACATAGAACCCAGTCAGTAGTTAGACACCATAGCGTGCTTGGATACGAGGCTAACAAGGAGACGGTACGACCGTGGGGTCGGGGATTTGTCCGACATTTTGTGTGGTGAAAGAGGACCCCTAACACCTCACGTGATCAAAATATTTGGACGCACTACTCGGAAAATCCCGAGAAAAATCGATCCAAAGTTTCTTAGGTGCCTTATGAGTATAAAATATTAGTCCAGCGCCGAGCCGCCGTCTGGCCTAGATGGTTAGGGCTCGGACACTTACGCCACAGGTCTTAGGTACGATTCCTCCTCCTGCACTTTTTTTCCTTCTGTTTCATTTTCTTTTGTTATTCCACCAATTATTCAAAAGGTTTCTCAAACCTACATTATTTTTAAAACATTATTTTAGCTCAAGAACGTAAAGTTTTTCATTCACTGAAAAATATTCGTGCTCGTTGTTCTATTTCGTTTTATGGGGTTTAAAGGTTTAAAGGGGTTTTGTAAGGGTCCTCTTGGGATTATAACGGTCATCTGCGCATAGGACTGTGCGCAAGCTGTGAGAAGTAAACGGCAGTTTGTTTTTCGATTTCGTCGTGAACAGACGTGCCTGTTTCAAATTTCAACGCGTTATTCCGATCCGAGGTTAAACATGTCGACTGAAGAAGTTGCTAGTTCATCTGGAATAGGAGAAGAAATTCCTGAAGAACCCATTCATAGTGATCTATCAAAATTACGATTGAAGGACGCAGTGGTGTATTATGAAAAACTGTTGACGGCAAATAATTTAATTACATCGTGATGCTATATTATTGGCCGGAGAACTGGAACTTTTGGGTGAAAAAACATTCGTAACTGAAGAGAAATTAATTCATGCTTATGAGGATTGCGAAGAATGTGAGGAGAACGACGAACAGTTCGAAGTGCCACAAAGTGATTCGTCTCCAGACGAATATAAACCGTCACCGAAAAGATTTAAAAGTGGCATGATTCCCATTGCCTACGAAGTCAAAGTCGTGAATATTGATAAAGCGCAACCCACATGGTCCCTGGCGACATTGCAAAAAAAAAAAAAAAATAAAAATAAAAAAAGCTTCCAATGAAGAGAAAAGAATATCTTTCACAATGCGGGAAAAATATTTAGGGTGGTGGTACGCGAATGGATAAATTTGAGGCGATAGATTCGTGACCTACGACCGTTTTGTGGAAGCAAGACAGCAATATCAAATGTTCAAATGTGTGTGAAATCCTATGGGGCTTAACTGCTAAGGTCATCAGTCCCTAAGCTTACATACTACTTAACCCAAATTATCCTAAGGACAAACACACACACCCATGCCCGAGGGAGGACTCGAACCTCCGCCGGGACCAGCCGCACAGTCTATGACTGCAGCGCCTTAGGCCGCTCAGCACAGCAATATCAGCAAACCACGACAAGAAATTTACAGCAATGGGCATTGGCTGCGGCTGCACAATTCGTCGATTTCAAATTCAAGGCATCTGATCGATGGGTCACGGCATTTAAACAGAAGCACAAAATTTCACAACGCAAGATCACGAAACAGGTTTCGAAAAAAGAAGCAGCGACAATGGAGGACATCCGGGCGTCTGCGGAGACCTTTCGTCGGCAGACGTGCCGTTTAATCCCTCAATACCATGAGGATTATGTGATAAATACTGACCAAACAGGTAAATACATGTTTTCTGCGTACAAAATGTTTTTACCGATGTAAAATATATCAATTCAAAATTAATTATATAAAAAGATATTTACATACACATTCGAATATTATTTAATATTAAAAATACTATTGTTTCAGGATGCCAATATCAATCTGTTTTCAACAGGACTCTCACTGAAAAAGGGAGTAAAACAGTTTTTGTGAAAAAGTAGGATTTGAATAATGCGACGCATTCCTACACCGCACAATATTCAATAACATTATCCGGAAAACTGCTCCCACATGTCTTCATATGCTTACAAGAAGCGACCGGTCACTTCGGACCTCGTATTCACAAATTAATAGATGGCTATGCCAATACTTATACGAACGTCATCGTAGCATCATCGAAGTCCGGAAAATTAACAACAGTTTTATACATGGATGTTCTCCGGAAATGTTTAAAAACTTACGTCGGGGAGAATAAATATTAACTTCTAATTGACTCTTGGGGAGGTCAAACGAATCAGGAGATATATGATGCAATTTCTCAAGATGACGAAAATATACCAACGTGGTCTGTAAAAGTCATACCTCCAAAATGCACTTCTTTGGTGCAACCTTGTCATGTTTACTTCTACAGGCAAGTTGAAAATTTCATAAAGCGCTTGCAAAATTGCAGCGAACTGTTTCAGGAGAATCGTGAAATTAATTCCTGGGAAGACTGTATAAAAATTCATTCTATAATTCACCATCAATTATCGTCACCAATATTCCGAGACATGATTCAATATGCCTGGTTTGCCTCAAAATTATCAGAAACTCGAAACATTTTCGTAAATGTTAATGGGGCATGTTTTTGTACAGATTTATTACAAACGCCCTATGATTGTAAAAAATCCGCTTTTATATGTTGTACAAGATGTCGCAAAAATTATTGCTTTGTTTGTTTTTACGATAATTACCACTGCGGTTCTGGTTTAAATTATTATATGTATAAAAATTGAATGTTTCCCAGTAGACTTTGTTATTCTGATTAAAAACGCAATGTTTCTCCTCATGTACTTTACAATGAAAAATGGAAAACTCACCGCCATGAATTGTGTTGTTGGACAAAAAGATAATAATTTTTATTCAATAACGTAACTAATTTGTATGTGAAACTTTATGAATAATTGGAGGAATGACAAAAGAAAATGAAACAGAAGAAAAGAAAAGTTCCAAACGAGGTATCGAACCCAAGACCTCTGGCGTAAGAGTCCGAGCTCTAATCATCTTTTTTTTCCTTTTTTTTTTTTGTAATCTCATTTTATTCCTTATAGTTCGTTGCAATTGTTCGTGGCGGACGTCCCCTGACGCCCTTTGAGGTTCATTATTGAGCCATTCACTCGGTTTTTGTATTACAGAGGGGTGCTAACCCTCTGACCGAACACGCTGAGCTACCGTGCCGGCACCATCTAGGCCAGAGGGCGGCTCGGTACTCGGCTAACATTTTAACCTCATAAGGCACCTAAGAAACTTTGGATCGATTTTTCCTTGAATTTTCCGGGTAGTGCGTCCTAATATTTTAACCACGTGAGGTGTTAGGGGTCCTCTTTCACCACACAAAATATCGGATAAATCCCCGACCCCTTGTAAGATCTATACAGTTACAACGAATTGTACTTGTCAAACAATTTTTTTTGAACTCTCAGTAGCATGAGACTGTTTTACTGATTCTTTATATTTTTGGTCTGCCGATTTCAAATCTGAAATCGATTTAGCTCCCCATGCTATGATTTTCATGCAATTCGTAAATTTCCATTGCAACCGTTTGATGTAGGATTAATTATTTACATTCTGTCACTGACACGGTTGTGATATTCTGTCTTTTTTATTTCAGATCTGATGTCATTTCATCATGGCTTCGAAGAGACATCAATGCATCTATCATCCACACAGTACTTGTTACATTTGTGGATACTACACCCTTAATCATCAAAGGCGCCGTATAATATCCTTTTTGAGGCGAGCTTATAAAGCGTACTTTTGACTTACTCTTCTTGGCGACCACGACAAAACATTGGCCCCACATACTGAATATCACAACTGTGAGGACATACTGTGTGGGTGGATGAAAGAACACAGAAGTGTTTACCTTATGGAATCGCCATGTCCCAGTGTACCACTGGAACAATCAGCTGACTGCCATTTTTGTGTCGTTAATACAAAGGGATTTGGTACGAAAATCAGACATAAAATATCATCTCTTAATATCCCCTCAGCAGTTAGAGCTACTATGCATACTGGTGAGCTACCACATCCGGTTTTTACTGGATATACTCCATCTGCAGCCGTGGACAGCAAACAAAAGCTCGAAACAGGTGAAGAAAGTGACTTTAACGTGTGTTCCTCTATCAAATTCACATCAGTTCAGCCGGTCTGAGATTACTGACCTTGCGTGAGACTGTATATATTACAGAGGAAAGTTGTTTATCGCCGTAATATCTCAGATATTTACCAGGAATTAGGGATTACATTGTACAATCCAGGTGACTTGTAATTGTTTGTAGACAGTTCTAAACGCAGTGTGAATCGTGTTCTACTACAAAATGGAAATATATGAGTGGCTGTTACGGTTTGTCTGTCTGTGTGTTTACGAGAGGAGCTTAATAATAGTAATAAAGTATCTGCTAATTATGGAAGTGTCAAAGCTGATACGTTGTCAGCATTTCATATCCAGGGATGTAATATGAATGTCCAACTCCGTTTCCTATGCAGTCATTTTGATAAATTCCCCGAGAACTTAGGAGACACCAGTGACGAGCAAGGTGAACGGCTTCATCAGGACCTTGAGAATGTGCTGTCAAGAGAGATGAGGCAATCGTATGACGGCAGACTATTACTAGAGTATTAAACGAGTTCTCCCTAAAGTAGTCCACAAACAGAAACAAAAATTTTAATGTAATTAGTATTACCTAGCTAATCTCAAGAGACTTAAAACATATATGTGTCCATCTAACTACGATTTAAAGACAGAAACATGAAATAATGACATTTGGTGACTGCCAAGAAAACTTGTGCTTTCAGATAAAAATCGGCCTCAAATCTGAAATCAGCACCATTAAATTAGGTAAGAACAGTTGCTGATAATAACACAACAATAATTTTGACCAGTGTTATTGCCTCGGCTGTTCATTGACTCCACCGGTAAAGATGTGGAATGTTTAAACAGTGTTCTATGGCATTTATTAAATAGAAGAAGAGCCCTGTGTGAACTATGACGAAGCACGAAATATTCGATGACGCAGTGCTTCGCCAGACACGCAGTACCTCTTTGCTATTATAGATCACATGGGTCAGTATTTATTGCGGGTTCTTTTCTTAGTATAGATTAATTTACGTGTGGCTACAGACTGCTATGCACCCAAGTCACGTTATCAGTGATGGGGTCCTGAGCCGAATAATAAATTTTACCTTAGCGTCGTAATTACCCTGCTTGTCAGTTGCTGAGGAACAGAGATACTGTTGGACAGGAATAATCACAAGCAATGATGGACAGTATTAAAACACAATACATATTGAAACCTAGTACATACGTAACAGAGATAGAATGGTATCTTTATAACGAAAAATGGTACACATTTCACCACATGGGAAAGCAGGATAACAGACATAAATAACGTTCCTGTTTGACTCAGGTCAGAATCACAACATAAAGATGAATATCGGACTCTCAGTAAGAAATGTGCACCTCTCGAGAACTAATGCACATTTTGCACCTGTTTCTCAAGCTGACTACCGAACTGTTGACATCTCATTGGGGGATATAGTCCCAGTCCTCTCTCATGGTGGTTTTCAGTTCTTGCACAGTTCGATGAAGGGTGTCCTTTGAGAATCACTTCTTCCAAGAGCCTCCCAGACAAGCTCTATAGCAGGGGTAGTCAACCTGTTTTACCTGCCGTCCACTTTTATAGTAAAATTTTCTAACCGCCCACTGGTTCCATAATAATGGAGGCTTACAGAGCAGGAATATAACTTTAGTTTATGATATTGATAAAGCAGAGTTAACAGTAAATTAAAGCATACAGTAATAATTACTTACCAAATACTTTATGTCAAAATTTTATGAAAACCTAATGAAAATATTCTTAAAACTGCTGTTACCTACCACCAATCAGCGGGCGGTAGGGACCAGATTGATTACCACTGCTCTGTATGGCTTAGGTCCTGGGAGAACGTAAGCGATTTCATACGTTCAATATCTTAGCTTTCCAGTGCGTCAGACACCTGGGGAAGGCACTGTCGTCCATAACAAAAAAACCGGGAACTACGACACCTTAAGCAGACGGACATGATCCAGAATAATCTTCCTGCAATAGCGCTGTGCTGTAGCGTTACCTCGCGCAAAGATATGCAGCGCCCATTGTGCAAAATTCCTCCCCACACCGTAATGCCTAAGTCAGCATTTTTCGCATAGCATTTCCACCTTCAGCGGCTTTTTTTAAAAGCGATATGACGCATCTGTTATTACTATGACCACAAAAGTGAACTTCAACCTGCTTCGAGCAGTCCAGCTGCTCGTCCACGATCGTAAGGACTCAAATGAAACCTGTCTTAGCAAAGTGCGCAATCAAACCGCAGGTAGAAGTTGATTCTGTAGCATTCTTATGAAATAGTTAATAAGAGAGTTAATTAGATTGAAAATATTGGTTTAATTATTACAGCGCTCTTGCTCACTATAAAGGTTTCCGAATCGGCCTGGCGATCGTAATTTCACTCTTTTACAACTCGTAACAGCAGTTGTGTGTGCCGTTACAAAACCATTGTTTTATACAATGATATAAGTAGGCTGTTTAGGTTTTTTTGTCGGTAACACCACGTAGCGCTCTGTATGAAAATCACTGACTGTGCTGTGTGCAGTCTGTGACTGGTTGGCATTGTTGGAATATTCGCTACTGTAGTGTTGGGCAATTGGATGTGAACAGCGCATGGCGTTGCGCAGTTGAAGGTGAGCCGCCAGCAGTGGTGGATGTGGGGGGAGAGATGGCAGAATTTTGAGAGCGGACGATCTGGACGTATGTCCATCAGAAAGAGTAATTTTGTAATACTGCATATCATGAACTAATATATGTTGTTACAAAAAGGAAACGCTTAATTTCCATGTTAGAGCTCATTTTAGTTTCGTCAGTGTGTACTGTACTTCCAGTTGGCCCAATTGAAGGAAGGTAATGTTGATTTCGGTGCTTGTGTTGACATGCGACTCATTGCTCTACAGTTCTAGCATCAAGCACATCAGTACGTAGCATCAACAGGTTAGTGTTCATCACGAACGTGGTTTTGCAGTCAGTGCAATGTTTACAAATGCGGAGTTGGCAGATGCCCATTTGATGTATGGATTAGCACGGGGCAATAGCCGTGGCGCGGTACGTTTGTATCCAGATAGATTTCCAGAACGAAGGTGTGCCGACAGTAAGACGTTCGAAGCAATTGATCGGCGTCTTAGGGAGCACGGAACATTCCAGCCCATGACTCGCGACTGGGGAAGACCTAGAACGACGAGGACACCTGCAATGGACGAGGCAATTCTTCGTGCAGTTCACGATAACCCTAATGTCAGCGTCAGAGAAATTGCTGCTGTACAAGGTAACGTTGACCACGTCACTGTATGGAGAGTACTACGGGAGAACCAGTTGATTCCGTACCATGTATAGCGTGTGCAGGCACTATCAGCAGCTGATTGGTCTCCACGGGTACACTTCTGCGAATGGTTCATCCAACAATGTGTCAATCCTCATTTCAGTGCAAATGTTCTCCTTACGGATGAGGCTTCATTCCAACGTGATCAAATTGTAAATTTTCACAATCAACATGTGTGGGCTAACGAGAATCCGCACGCAATTGTGCAATCACGTCATCAACACAGATTTTCTGTGAACGTTTGGGCAGGCATTGTTGGTGATGTCTTGATTGGGCCCCATGTTCTTCCACCTACGCTCAATGGAGCACGTTATCATGATTTCATACGGGATACTCTACCTGTGCTGCTAGAACATGTCTCTTTACAAGTATGAGACAACATGTGGTTCATGTACGATGGAGCTCCTGCACATTTCAGTCGAAGAGTTCGTACGCTTCTCAACAACAGATTCGGTGACCGATGGATTGGTAGAGGCGGACCAATTCCATGGCCTCCACGCTCTCCTGACCTCAACCCTCTTGACTTTCATTTATGGGGGCATTTGAAAGCTCTTGTCTACGCAACCCCGGTACCAAATGTAGAGACTCTCTTCGTGCTCGTATTGTGGACGACTGTGATACAATACGCCATTCTTTAGGGCTGCATCAGCGCATCAGGGATTCCATGCGACGGAGGGTGGATGCATGTATCCTCGCTAACGGAGGACATTTTGAACATTTCCTGTAACAAAGTGTTTGAAGTCACGCTGGTACGTTATGTTGCTGTGTGTTTCCATTCCATGATTAATGTGATTTGAAGAGAAGTAATAAAATGAGCTCTAACGTGGAAAGTAAGCGTCTCCGGACACATGTCCACGTAACATATTTTCTTTCTTTGTGTGTGAGGAATGTTTCCTGAAACTTTGGCTGTACCTTTTTGTAACACCATATATATATATATATATATATATATATATATATATATATATATATATATATGACTTTTGAACATTATTAAGGTAAATACATTGTTTGTTCTCTATCAGTACAGTAATTCATTAATTTTTCTAAGGGGATGTTTCAATGATTGTGGTATGTTTCGCGCAAGAATAAGTAACTTTGAGTCCGATTGCCTAAACTAACCCTTATCAACACGATCACGGTCACAGTTTACCAAAATAACTCTACTACAACATATACAGACTTCTGAGAAGGGGTGTTGTAACGTCAAATAGTCATCAACCAATTGCACATCTGTGCAAACTTTCGTGACACCGAACTAGAAAACAAATCCGCTTTAATGAACAGTTATGCAGTTGTGAAGTCCGTATTGATGAGTTAAACAGTAAGTAAGGCGATGAGTAATCCGCATGTCACCATTACCATCGGTGAAACTGAACACAAATTACTGACAGTGAATCTAAGAAGTACAAACGTAAGGAAGAGAGCTTTTTAAACACTTCATGTAAGAAAGAGTCTCTTCTGGTGTCCTGCTACATTCCGTCCCTGCGTGTTTCACATGATTAATGTTCTGTGGAGAATCGTAGAAATTAAGTCGTGCGTGGAAATAAAAAGTTTGTACTCCTAAGAAGCGCTTAATGCTAGTTGACAGATCTGGTTTCCACTTTTAGTTGCTAGATACGTATCATTACAGAATACGGCTGAGAACTTGTACTCTACCCCTCCCTCACATCTTTTGTTGATTGTCACTGACTTCATAATTAACTCTTTTAATAAGCTTCGAGAGGAGTAAGATTTACAATAAACTTTTTACTTATCTTCTTTTCTCGTAGTTGGCCCCAATTCTTCACGTCTGAGAGCTGATACCTGAAGCTGAAATTTTTGATGTTATAGGTTCTCATGCTTCCATTTGATGTAATAACTTCTGAAGAATTGCCTGAGCAATAATTTCTGTTTTCATGTTACTTTTATTCTCATACATTTTTCTATATCACACTGTCTTTACAAAAAAAAAACGAAAATTACATTGTTATTGCGAAAAATAAAAACATTTCCATTCTCATCAGAGGAATGACTACTACTAATACATTCTACGGTACTAACAGTATTCCAAAGAGTTTACAAATTTTCTCGACAAGTGACTTTCTATTAATTTTTATAATTATTTTATAAATGACTCCAGAAATAAATTTAATAATTAGCGTCAGATTGTGTAATTAACAATATAAATTTTAAGTATGCTGAATATTTTGTAATTTCAAATATTTCTAAAAGAAAAGTTATTTTAACTGTACATTCGGAGCTAGCACATATCGATTGTAACAACGAAAATAAAGTAATTTCTTTTTACACATTTTAGCCTGAAATACAGGACGATTCAAAAGTCCTTGGACACTTTCATAAGTTGAAATATTAAAGGGAAAATTGAAATGTGATGATGAGAACATAGGTTTGATGTGGTGCCGCAACTTTTTGACTGAATATCATTCATGGCCGCCATCTTGAAATCCGTCATTTTGGATTCAAGTTATTTTATTTTAATGGGAAAGGGGGGGGGGTGTATGACACATCAGACAACTCTACTCTCGCTTGAGCTCTGGAATTTAGTGGTGTAATTTGTTTTTGTCTATCTTGTACAGTTTAGACGTTATTAATGTTCAAAGTTACCTTGATACCGACACATGTCTCTCCTTGTTCCAGGTGATCTAAAATGGTATGAAGGTGATTTCCCAACCTTGAACATTAATAACCTCTAAACTGTACAAGATAGACAAAAAGAAATTACACCACTAAATCCCAGAGCTCAAGCGAGTGTTATCTGATGTGTCATACACCCCCCTTCCCTTAAAAAAAAAAAAAAAAAAAAAAAAAAAAAGACTTGAATCCAAAATGGCGGATTTCAAGATGGCGGCCATGGATGACACTCACTCCAAAAGTTGCGGCCCCACATCAAACCTGTGTTCCCATCGTCACATTTCAATTTTCCCTTTAATCTTCCAACTTATGAAAGTGTCCAAGGACTTTTGACTCGCCCTGTACAATACATCGAGTACAAAATCATGTGCAGTTCTTTTAGGAAAACAGTTGAGATAATATTAGCCTGTTCAAAAATTCGTAAATATTTTTAGTATCGACTGCTTCTGTTGAGTAAAAGTGATGCTAGAGGAGGCGTAGTTTGATGACCACTGCTAAAGAATGTTGAGTTCTGTAGGAGCGTCTAGACGTGGTCGTATGGTTCAAATGGTTCAAATGGCTCTGAGCACTATGGGACTCAACTTCTGAGGTCATTAGTCCCCTAGAACTTAGAACTAGTTAAACCTAACTAACCTAAGGACATCACAAACATCCATGCCCGAGGCAGGATTCGAACCTGCGACGTAGCGGTCCTGCGGTTCCAGACTGCAGCGCCTTTAACCGCACGGCCACTTCGGCCGGCGTGGTCGTATGGCTTACCATTGTTTTACTCGTGGTTCGAGCCTTAATCTGCATACTCACCTCTTGCAGAAATACGTACGTACATGTTTTCAAATAACAACACTCGCAAGTTAAACTGTCGATATTCAAAAAGTGCTGTTTTTATGTCCGAAACATCGTGTTTGGTGATGTTCGACAAGAAATTTATGTTCTTGCTCATAAACATTGTGTTTTGTGAAGATCATCATTTTAACCCATTTTGGACGGAGCCCGAATTGGGCTCGAGCAGCCGGTTGTTATTGAGGAGGACGGTTCCCGAGTCTCGATCGTGCTGCGCGTAAAAATACGTAGCTAAAATTGCGCCTCCAGCCCTCTCTTAGTAGCTACGTATACTACACAAAGAAAGGCGTCTCCTTTGGCCTGCCACGTAGTTTTCGAATTCTTAACTATCTCTACACCAAAAAAGCGCTTTGCGTGTTTCTGCTTTGTGTTAAGTCCCAGACTGCTTGCGTCCGCCATCTGTAACTCTGTTGACCCATTGCTCGCGCCCTACGTAGTTTTGGAATTAGGGAGTTCGGTGATAGCGATGTTTTTAACGCCCTGGCAAAAGAAATCTGCGATTTCAGATCAGAAGGAAGTTGAACCTGATATTGGTCCAGATTTCTGTGTGGCTGAGTACTCAAGTAAGTATTAAATAAAAGAAAATAATGTAGTCAAGTGTTCGGAATATTTTATCGTCTCTATGAACTTTCGTAAAACAACTCTAGTACTAAGAAGCATCATAAAACTCTTCAAGCAACGTGTGTCTGCAGAACGTGTTCCGTTACCAAGAAGAACCAGAAGTGAAAAGTGTGCCCGAAAGAAACTGCCTGGTGGCGTCCAAAATGTAATTTAGCTCTTTGTATGCCTGAGTGTTTCAAAAGATACCACATTCGGGCCAATTATGTATAATAACGCTGTGTACAAGTTTTTATTTGGAATAAAAACATGATTTAGTGAAACATTTCGTATGTCTGCTAATTTTAATATTTCATAAGAAGATTAGATAAACCAAGTTTAATCATTTCAAATGAAACATCACACAAAAGTTAAAGCAATTACAGCCCACGGCCAAGAAATCTGAGTTTTTTGACCAGGTATCGACACTTCTGTGAGTGCCTTCATCAGAAATTAAATATTCAAATCGGCCTATAATATAAGTACTAAATTATGCGAAATTTTTTATATGAAAGTTTAAGTACTGGCAAGCAGTACAAAAAAGAAACAGTACTTACATGTTACGTATAAGATAAGTATCAAGCGATAAGGGTTTAGTCACAAAATTTTTAAAAAGATTACATGGAAGAAGAGCCACTATGGGCTGCTCATACATATAAAGCCAAAGGTAGCAACAGACTGAGGCGCCCGCGTTAGCATCTGCGGGCAGGTGAACATTACACCAAGAGTGCCATCTAGTAGCAGCGAGCTGTACAGTTTTAAGGATGACAACAACATTATAGAAATAACAAAAAGGGCTGAATGACACAGCTTGTAGAAAAACGATATAACATTAGATTCAGCCAACATAAAGCAAAGCTCTTCCCGCGGTGGATACACCAGTTCCCATGAGATCACCGAAGTTAAGCGCTGTCGGGTGTGGCCGGCTCTTGGATGGGTGACCATCCAGCCACCATGCGCTGTTGCCATTTTTTGCGGTGCACTCAGCGTCGTGATTCCAATTGAGGAGTTACTCGACCGAATAGTCGAATTGGTCAAAGAAAACCATCATAACGACCGGGAGAGCAGTGTGCTGACCACATGCTCTCCTACCCACATCCTCAACTGAGGATGACACGGCGGTCGGATGGTCCTGATGAGCCACTTGTGGCCTGCAGACAGACTGCAGCCAATATAAACCATTTAATAAAAGAAAAATTATGAGTTGGCTTAGATGGGAAAAACATTTCGGTAACTGCACGAGGAAACCCGAAATCAAATATCAAGTAACGGTTTTATACCGTTGAAGAAGTTTTTATTACGTAATTGTAGCTGCTCATTGAGAATGAGGCTATCATTTCGAGAAAGATGTTTAAAAATTTCTAATTCTTCGAGAATATGTAATCTACGCCCTTTCTTCTCGGTATCCAAAATGTTGTTATCGTGAACAGCTTTAGGCGCGTGACCTATAATCACAAGGTGGTCGGCAAAAGACGAATATCGGGTGCTAGTGCTATTTTTTCTTAAAAGACGTTCTTTATATCTGGTTGCAAAGACGCGTCATGTTTGTCCTATGTCAAAGTATGTAGCAGTCCATAGTGGCTCGCCTTCCATGTATCCTTTTCTAAATTTTTGCGACTAAAGCCTTATCGCTTGATATTTATCTTATACGTGACATGTAACTACTGTTTCTTCATTGTACTGTTAGTCAGTACTTACACTTTCACATAAAAAAAATTTCCCATTTTTTGTATTTACGTTATAGGCCAATTTCAATATTTAATTTCTGATGAAGGCACTCATAGAAGTGTCGAAACTTAGTCAAAAGACTCAAATTTTGTGACCGAGGGCTGTAATTGCTTTAACTTTAATTTGTAAACGGTCGCTGACTATGCAACTATGTTTAAAACATAAAAAAATCACACACATTTATTGCATTCTCTGTTATGAAGCAATTATTTTCGAAAATAGTTTCAAAAACACCAATCCAGCTGACCCATCCAGTGTGACTGAGGCGTCTAGAATGTGTCAATTTGCGAATGTTGTACTATAAAAACATGTCTGTTGTTTTTGGAACTGTTTCTGAAAGAGATGAGCATGCATATTCGGACAGGAACCGTGAGAAAAACCATGCCTAGTTATATGATAATGCAAAGGAAGATCCTATAGAACCTAACAGTCTAGAGAATAAGACCTGAATAAAACATGATCCACTGACAATAGCACAAATATGCCGAAACATGTTTGGGTTGGTTGGTTGGTCTGGGAGGAGTGGACCAAAAAGCGAGGTCATCGGTCCCATCGGATTAGGGAATGATGGGGAAGGAAGTCGGCTGTGCCCTTGCAGAGGAACCATCTCGTCATTTGCCTGAAGCGATTTAGGGAAATCAGGGAAACCCTAAATCAGGATGGCCGGACACGCTTTGAACAGCCCTCCTCCCGAAAGGGAGTCCAGTGTGTTAACCGCTGCGTCACTTCACTCGGTTAACATGTTTGGGTAGTAAAAACGTAGATGTACACGTATTAGGCGGAACGTGTTTCCAAAATTTAGCCTGCCAGCACAACGGGTCCTGGAACTTTAAGATCAAACAATGGTAATTACCAACACTCCACGCCAGAAGGAAAGTACAAATTCTACACTTAGAGAAGCTTTTGTAGTCTGAACTTACGAGAGCGGAATGAAATTTTCCGTTGACTGGGTCCTTCTCCTCGTAGCTGTGAGATGTGTCAGCCTGCTGTTAACTCCACACATGGAGGGTCTGGGCCTTGTTGGTGCTGAGACGTTTTTTCAGCGGCCACGTATTACTAACAGCTGGTCACGCGCCTCGGCTTTTTTTGTTGCATCCGTGTAACAGCCAGCTGTGAGCAGATGCCTCTTGACAGTCGTCTCGACGTCTGAAAGTTCCAGCATGGCGCAAGCAATCTATTCCCCTTCTGTGGAGGCGTGCTGTTGTCTATGCCGTGCATCATTGTCTCTGTAAACAAAGACATTAACTGTCGACGGAATTATTATTTCCACAGAAAACATCTCCCCATTTTTCATTTACGTGTGTGTGTGTGTGTGTGTGTGTGTGTGTGTGTGTGTGTGCGTGTGTGTGTGTGTGTGTGTATGTGTGTGTGTGTGTGTGTGTGATGTTCCGCCACGAGTGAAGACTCTTCAGTCCCGTAACCTCTCTCAATTCCAGTACTACTATTGCTGGTTCACAGGTCTAGCAGCATAAAATGTTCTATAGTCGTTGTTGTAATCATTAGTCCGAATATATTGCATCTAGAAATGCCAGAGATCCGGCTTTAGGTCAACATATACGGCTTTATACCATTGTGTCCGGCCAAACATATACAAATACGGCTTGTCTTGCTTTTTGTTAGGCTTCCTAGCGATGAAATATAGAGCCCACAACTAAGGCCTGTTCCCTGTTAATAACGGTAAGTGCGAGGAATAATTATAAACTGATTAAGGAGATAAACTATAAGAATTTGTAGATACACCAAACAATGTTATTCCAGGAAATACGTATGAAGTTGGTTGACAGTAAATTCTTTGTCAGTGACAATGTTTCATGAAATTCATGGAACAAAAAAAAGACAACTCTGACCTTATAAAGTTTTTAACTCACGAAAAGCTGACATTCCATTTTAGATAATGTCATAGTGAAGAATTTTATTTGCACTTATTGAACCCGGCAGAATATTACTTTCAATTCCAGGCCACAATGCCAATGTTGAAAGAGTGTTCTATTTCACACACGCTCAGTGCATAAAGAAATGCAGTAAATTAGAAACCAACACAATAACAGACATGATGTTATAGTTGTGTAATTTAAAGTTATGCTGTCAAGAATTCCATGAAATGATTTCCAAGAATTTAAAGTTCTTTGTAAAGTAAGTTCAAATGAGGTATATTAATATTTAACTGGCGATTATTTTTGTTTGTTTATAATTCTCATTGAAATGAATGAAGTTATTTAATATTTTTTTTAGTTTTCCTTTCCATAAGAATAGATAATTGTTTATTTTGGTTAATGAAGATCATTTAGTTTCATTCGACATAAAATAACCTTAGAAAGAAGGCTGAGCAACGAAAAAGACTGGGCACGTAGTTGCTGTCACATTTGCCAAATTATAAGGCTGTATTCCGATTATTTTTTAGTTGAAATGCCTTTAAGTTTTATCTCGCTAAAACAGATTACAAATGATTATCAATATACGATTTAAAATACGCAACAGTTCCTATTTAAGTTTAATATAGATAGCCCAGCTTTAAGGGCAAGATCTCCGTCTAAATACAGCGCCAGATCTGGCTTTTCTATTTTTGGACCTGACAAACCTTTGTGACTCTTAAAGTTTTCCCGGCGCACTGAACGTTGTATGAGGTTTCGGGATTTCAGCCGGCTCATGTTGACTTCTTGCCACAATATTTCGGTTTGCAACTGTCCAGCCATCTTCAGATGAGTGTTCGCCACTGGAGTCTTCAGTGACGAACACTCACCAACCGAAACATTGTGTCAAGAAGTGAACATGATCCGGCTGCAATCCCGAAACCTCATAGAATAGTGACAACCCTAGGTACATCTCTCCACGCTAGCCTGTCTTATGCAAACTTCTTCATCTCTGCATAATTACTGCGCCCCACATACATTTGAATCTGATTACTATAGTCGACCCTTGACCTCCTACGATTTTTACCTTCTAGATTCCACTGTTAGGCTATAAAAATCGTGAGTATCGTGTTTCGTGAGACAAGCGAAGTGTTTTACATGGTGAATATTTTAAAATTCGGTCGCCAAGAAACTGGGCAAAACGCCGTATTCGAAACTAAATACGATGAGGTTGGTGTTGATGGGGTAACAATGAAGTTCAGTGCTGTGTTTCAACAGAAAACACTGGGACTTTTTAAAAATTTAATAGTGGCTTCCTAGTATAAGAAGTGTAGTCCGCAGATTCCAGAAAAAAGCATCTACATTTTTGAAGAATGTTGTTGCCATCTCCCGCGAAAGACTGCAGCAATACAAGTCAAACCTTCGTCCAACTCTCGTGAAATGTATTTTCATTTTACCTACTTGGTGAATGGACACCAAGCTACGCTGCTTTCTGAAAATCAGAAGGGTCGTAATAGGACCCCACGCGGATTTAATGTGGTCCAGTTTGGACAACATTCACAATCAACAGCAAACTACCGTAATTACTACTCGCTAAAGCTGTAATTGAAATCTTTTAAGTAAATAGCTAGCTGCAAGCTGAATAACAAAAATGAGTACAAATGCTTCAAATAACTTACACTCTACTGATATCTAGAATAAAATAATATTCATTTACAAATATCTCTCTCTTTCAAAAAATTCCCGCAATATTTCTGGCATTCCATCTCCTGTTTTAACATCTCATTTTCTACGAAATCATTTCAACGTAAAAATCTCGCTTTCATTATTCCAGAGAAGTCTAGAACAGTTTTTCCCTGAAAACCACGGGTAATTATGGTAACCCTCATTTTCGTATAAAAAGCAAAGAGTCATTATATCTTTGTAATTACATATATGCCACTTTACATTTCAACATTTTAAGTTTCTTCACGCACTCACAGATGTAAGTCTCGTCGACTATGTCCTCTCTATCAACTCTCCTTAGTCCCAACGAAGGTGGCACTACTCTAAAATAATATGTCGCGGATCGACTCTTTCGTCCGTATGTTACCAATACTGTTTGCGGCAAGAAAACAAACAAAAAATAATGTCTACTTCCTCTTGCCCTACTTCAAAACATTTCATTTGCGTACGGAAACACAATTATCTGCCTTTCTTTGGAGACGAAATCACGCTGCTTTCGAAAGGAAATCGCTTGAAAAACATACCCGGTGTAGCCTTACATCACCACCAAACAAACTGTTTATTGGGTTCTACTATCAAATTACCGCCTGTTTTAGTCAAATTGTGGCACACGAATTTCACTCCAAATAGGTGCAGTATCTCTCCATATTTTTGTTGCGCCACATTTCATAAGTCTGCATTCTCTTCTTGTCCGCAGTGTTCATCTTTCACGTTTCGCTTCCATATGAGATTGTTGCCCAGGCAAACATTTTCAGAAAATTTATACAGTAATTCACCAATATCAAGACAGTAGCTTGTTACAAGCCGCAGGATCACAGAAACCTTGGCCATCAAGGAAGGACGTGAACAAAAATCGGAACAGATCAAAATCCCGTTTCTGGAAATGAAAAGCTGCTGATATGCCAAAATTTTGTTTGGAATTGTGCCATTTTTTAAGTAGCAAGAAAGTCAGTTACTTACAAACAAAAGTTTAATGAAAGAATTTTTACTAATTTTGGCAAAACAGTTGTAGACTAGTGCCTCAATTTTTTCTCTAATGCTGTGAAAACGGTACGTATCAAGTTGCAGTATACTCTTCGATATCTCACTGAAATAGGCATTTGAATTTTTTCCAGCAAATTTCCCCGAGGTACCCATGTTCGAGAGTATTACATTTGTAAGGTGGACATGTCATTTTTAGTTTTGTCTGTTATCGGTGTGCACGTCAGAGAAATAACAAGTTATGTTATTATTAAGTAATCTTTGGTCTTGTAGTCCTTGCCTTTACGCAGTCTCTCACATTCTTAGTTGAAATGTGGTAACTGATGGACATATTTAGTAGTGCTGTGTTGTGATTGCATCTTTAAGATGAAGAAAAACTGATTGTAAAAGACAGCAAGGATGAATAAGATGAATATACTGGAAAGCGAATAATGTAATTAATTTTTGAAGAGAAGACATTTGAGCCAAGACTGCAGCACTGAGCACCTAATTTGTAGAAATGATTGTTGGGAGCTAATTACTTTGTTCACTTGCTTAGAGCTGAGAGAAACACCACCCCACTTCCCTGAGTCATGCATTAACATATTAACTGATTAAGCTGCTTGACTTTTATAAACATTCCCTGTCAGCATTGTACGCTTTTAAAATCATTGTTTACTTGGTTAAGTGTAGGATACTTCAGATCTGTGTTGTGTGTGAAGATCATGCGAAGTTTTACTACCTCTTTGAATACATAATTCATTCTAAAATCGTTGTCTTGGTATTATTTCGTTTGGTTCAGTGTTGGCGAAGCCAACTAATGCGAAAGCGGGAAGACTGCTGGAAGTGTCTTGGTACTCTGCAGAAATGTCAACAGATTCCGTCTCCGCACAAGTCTTACTATGTACGACTGTCACGAATGGAATGCCTGCTGCAGTTGTGTAGACAGATTTGCAGGGTGCTGCAATCCCGTTTCATATGTTCCACAAACCCCATTTTTCCCACCAAACTTGGTGTGCACACACTTTTGCGACTCGAAAGGAAATGAATAGTGTTCGCCAATGATTCACATTCGATGACAGCTAGCACAAATAGAGCAATCCAAACAGCGAACTTAGATAGCGGTCTTTACAGTTCAGTTATTAGACAACTACCAGCCCCCATATGATCTCTCGTGAAAGGTATTATATGTAGAACTGCGCATGTTCTACACGTCTTTTCATATTGAACTACTCCCATAATTTGAACTTTGAAATTAAAAAAACTTTGTTTACAAATTGACGTATTCTGTATTCCTTATTGAGCGGGCTTACAAAGGATGCTAACAAATATTGCTGGAGACTAGATTACTCGTGCTTAGAATTTGTTGTTTTAAGGCTGCAGAAAATATGTGAAGCTTGTAGCAAGAACGTTGGCGTGGATGGCCGTCGTTAGTTTCAGTCCGAGAATGTTTCTCAGAAAATGTTGAAAAATTCTGATCGTGTAACCTCCCAAATATATTTGTTTCTGTTTGAAATGTAGCCCAACTTTACCTCCCACTCTATAAAAAATCTACGTAATACCAAAACTAAGTGTTGACAAATTGTTATCCAGCTTACATTCGTGTGCTAACCTTTGACTAAACAGAACCTAATTTGAACTGAACTGTAAGTGGTCTATATAAAACTTGTCTTTATATTAAATGTGCAACTGAAGTAAAATAGTTACCTGGCTCTAATCAAAATCCCCACTTACCTCGCGTATTAACAGCAAAAAATGATTCAAATGGCTCTGAGCACTATGGGACTTAACTTCTGAGGTCATCAGTCCCCTAGAACTTAGAACTACTTAAACCTAACTAACCTAAGGATATCACACACATCCATGCCCGAGGCAGGATTCGAACCTGCGACCGTTGCGGCCGCCCGGTTAAAGACTGTAGCGCCTAGAACCGCTCGGCCACCCCGGCCGGCTATTAATAGCAATGTTGCGGATTTCTCGAAAGCGCAACAGCAAACAGCACGCAAGCTGCGGCTAAGCTAGAGTTCTGTTCATAAATAAATATTCAAACTGTTGCATACAACATGGTGCAATGTTGTAATCTGTAATTGTCAAACAACCGGAACGAGTCAGACAAACCAAGAAGACCAGAGACGAAACCAACAGGAGGAGGAAATTGCCGGGTAATGCAATGTAAAGTTGAGAAACGCATGGGGAGAGAGGATTTGCGTGTTGTTTGGAGCAGTAACTCAAAAAATATGAAGGATATGTTGGTGGCCTGCCAGGGTGGCCGAGCGGTTCTAGGCGCTATAGTCTGGAACCGCGCGACCGCTACGGTCGCAGGTTCGAATCCTGCCTCGGGCATGGATGTGTGTGATGTCCTTAGTTAGGTTTAAGTAGTTCTAAGTTATAGGGGACTGATGACCTCGGAAGTTATCCCATAGTCCACAGAGCCATTTTGATATGTTGGTGACCTGTGCAGTGCACCAACTTCCGTAGTAAGTTGTGATCCTGTACGAGTATTTAAGAAGCATACGGACACAGTCACTGAAGCAAATAGGCCGGACTCAGTGTTATATTTAGCCAGACGTTTTGCAGTAAAAGCCGAACTACCTATGTTACATAGAAATACAGTGAGATGGATATTTTCAGTAGTTTATTAATAATCAATTAAGATCCGCTTTTTGCTAGGTCAGTCCGCAGCTCGTGGTCTCGCGGTAGCGTTCTCGCTTCCCGAGCACAGGGTCCCGGATTCGATTCCCGGTGGGATCAGGGGGTTTTCACCTGCCTCGAGATGACTGAGTGTTGCTCTGTCGTCTTCCTCATCATCATTCATACCCATTACGGTCGGAGAAAGGCAGTGGCAAATCACCTGAACTAGGACCTTGCCTAGTACGGCGGTGCGGGTCTTACCTACGCTCTGCCAAGGAGTATGAGACTTCATCATCATTTACTAGATCGACCATAAGCGTGCTTAAAGTAAAAAAAAAAAAACTGGACAAGTGGGCGTAGGACTCGCGCTCTGAGGTTTCTGCACAATACTAATTATTTATATCTACAGGGTGTTACGAAAAGGTACGGCCAAACTTTCAGGAAACATTCCTCACACACAAAGAAAGAAAATATGTTATGTATACATGCGTCCGGAAACGCTTACTTTCCATGTTAGAGCTCATTTTATTACTTCTCTTCAAATCACATTAATCATGGAATGGAAACACACAGCAACAGAACGTACCAGTGTGACTTCAAACTCTTTGTTACAGGAAATGTTCAAAATGCATCCACCCTCCGACGCATGGAATGCCTGATGCGCTGATGAGTACGGAGAATGGCGTATTGTATCACAGCTGTCCACAATACGAGCACGAAGAGTCTCTACATTTGGTACCGGGGTTGCGTAGACAAGAGCTTTCAAATGCCCCCATAAATGAAAGTCAAGAGGATTGAGGTCAGGAGAGCGTGGAGGCCATGGAATTTGTCCGCCACTACCAATCCATCGGTCACCGAATCTGTTGTTGAGAAGCGTACGAACACTTCGACTGAAATGTGCAGGAGCTCCACCGTACATGAACCACATGTTGTGTCGTACTTGTAAAGGCACATGTTCTAGCAGCACGGGTAGAATATCCCGTATGAAATCATGATAACGTGCTCCATTGAGCGTAGGTGGAAGAACATGGGGCCCAATCAAGACATCACCAACAATGCCTGCCCAAACGTTCACAGAAAATCTGTGTTGATGACGTGATTGTACAATTATGTGCGGGTTCTCGTCAGCCCACACATGTTGATTGTGAAAATTTACAATTTGATCACTTTGGAATGACGAAACTAAAATGATCTCTAACATGGAAATTAAGCGTTTCCGGACACATGTCCACGTAACATCTTTTCTTTATTTATGTGTGAGGAATGTTTCCTGAAAGTTTGGCCGTACCTTTTTGTAACACCCTGTATACTAAGTCTATGAAACAATCGTGTCTGTTTGTCTTTGAACACGATAATCTCCCAAACTACTAGACGAATCCTCATGCGGGTTTTCTCAGGTAATTTAATCATAGTTTGGGGCGCCGGATAGGATTTAGTTCATCAAAGTCGGACCACGGAAAAAAGGATATCGTTATTTGAAGGTTTACTAAAACTTCCTTATCTGTCTGTCTGTCTGAACCCGCTAATCTCCAAAACTATCTGACGAATTTCCATGGAGTTTTCGCAGGAAACTTGAATACAGCTTTGGCCACAGTATAGGCTTTTATTTAATCAATCTCGGATCACGAAAAAAATACATACATATTATAAAAATGTATGTATATAAGTTCCACATCTCGTCCGAAATCACTGGACCCATTTCAACCAAGCTTGGTACACATACCGTTTACTGTCTAGAAGGATACGCTGTAGGGGTAAGGATCACCTACCTACCAAAGGGGTAAGGGTGGGGGTGAAAAAGAAGTTTAGTCCACGACATGCGAATAATCAGATTTTATTCATCCAATATTTGAAAACAGGAGCACCTAGTGACTTGCAACGAAGTTTACACATAATTTCAAACCTTAATGAAACTTTTTCTCGCTGACACTCGCCATAGGCTAATGAAAGAAAAAAGTTTGTTTCTTAATACATTTTGCTGTTGATTTTGGCATCAGGTACGACGTTTCCATTTAGAACTTCTTTACTGTTAGAAGTATTCTCGACACGTTTTGCAGACGGTGTTCACATACACCATTGAATGTACCTACAAAATAATGTCATTATACGACGCATAGTTCATTATATATGACGTTTTTTGCCGTAAACAGCCCGGAAGCTGCAGACAATGTAATAGTAATGTTCATTTACATACATGCCTATCCTGGAACCAGGTTTTAATGCTGTACCAGGGTTTATTCTTGTTTCTGGGCTGCGCAGGTACTGAGAAGTGAACGTAACCACGAATAGGAAGTACGCGTTGTTCGGGCAGAGCTGTCGGCGGATTCGTTGTGCAATTTCCAGGTGACCTCAAGGACGGGACCAACTGAGCGTTAACTCGAAGGCTGAACTGTGTGAAAGCTCACACCAAGCTTCTGTCTTCTGGTCAAGAAGAGACCGATCAAGAAAACGTAGGGAATGTCGATCAGCTTGTCCTTTCTTTCTACTGAAATTCCACCCTCGCAGTAGTCATTGTGATCATTGGCAAGAACGAGACCTTCAATGTTGCACTTGTCCAGACGATGAAGGTTCAATTATCAACAAACCATATGGAGATAAATTGAGAAGCAACTAATCAAAGCATATGACGTCCGTTGATTCAAATTTTTCAGGAAAATCAGTTTATGTTTTGGACAATATACGTTTGGATTGGTCACGTAGAGCATTACATATTTTGATAGGTTTTTTAGTATTAAATTTCATTAATTCACACGAGCCTTAAAACCTGAAAATAATTATAACTTACAGTAATTATCGATTGCTTTTACATTAATTATAAAACTTACAACAAAGTAACATTAATATTTACCTGAGGGAACGCTACAAAGCCTTAAATTACATAAAAAATTACTCGACACAATAGTTCTTTAGAGACAGAATTAACTAAATTTTGTCAGTTACTGGTTGTTCCTGTAAACAACCACATTCGATATCTTCTGCAATGATGCTGCTACATGGAACCTCTGAAGTCCGTGAAAAAAATGAAGTTGTTCTTCTTTCCATTGTGTTCAAAATTTCTGGAATTTTGCTCAGTATTCTCTCAACTCGTCCAAAGACCGTGTTTGCAGGTAAAAAGGAATGTCCTCGAACTGTGAAATATAGATACCCCCCTTTTATGTAATGGAGAACTTTTCAGTAGCCAGAATGCAGTAGCATGAATCAGATGTTGATTTTTATTCTGGCCACCACAGCCATCAGCAAAGAATCTGAGAGATGATGTAATCCGGTCAAAGGATGTTTTAGAAAGAAAATCTGTGATGGCTGATGCAATTTCTCATTGCCCTCTTCCATCTTGAGCTTCATTCCATGCATAGAAAAGAGGGTGTGTGGTTTCTATATTTGTTACACAGAAGCTACAAAATGCAATTTTTCGGACGTAATATGCCTCTCCAATATTCAGTTTTCGCAGAGACTGGACTTGCTGCGAGTCCAATGCAAAGGTTTTACTTCCATGTGGTGACTGCTTCATGGCGACGTCTTTATTAATTTATGAAAAGTTCGAGCTTTCAGCCTATGAGTGCGAAGTTCAGTCATTAACTCTTCTTCTTTTGATTTTGTATCTACAGCACTTTGAATTTCATGCCGCGTTGTAAGGCAATAACTGCATCTATTACTGGCAGGGGAGCCAAAACTAAATTGAATTAGGAGTTGAAAATTCTGGTGAATTTTACTTTGATATCAGTTGCTGCTGAGTTGTTGTATTATTTTAAAAGCTTGCTTATATTTAATTCACACGAGAAATACAGTCTTTGTCTTTTGTTCCTATTGTAATGACTTCCGGTGGCTTTCAGTTTTGATAAGAGTTCTACCATATGCTTTCTTTTAGTTTCATACTTTGCAATCTTACGATTACCCTCTTTTCTATCTGTTTGTCCTCTCCCAGATGCAATTTCTTTCGCAGTGGTGTTTAATCCTGTTTGTCCAATACCAAAGAGTTTCCAAAAAAATGCAGCACATACAGGAGTTTTCTCACTCCGTGATTTTACCTGCAATTTACAAAAACCAGTGTTAGCGTGCGATAGTCACTTACTTCACTTTATGCAATAATAACATTCGTTGTTTAGATCAGCACGTTGAAACATTAACAGCACGTGTTCCAGAGTCTGTTAACATTATTTCCTGTTTCGTATAGGTACAAACATACTCTTCATTAAGAAGGAAAATTAAAATGAAAAATAGTGCGAATCTATATTAAATCCCCGACTTACGTGATATTTCACTGTGACAGCTGTTGGTTTACTTAGGTACTTTCTCCGCGAATGCATCGACTTTTTGGACTGCTTTCATCCAGAAGATACGATATTTTTTGATCTTCGTGTTTTTTACTTGTAGAAAAGGCATTTCTATTGGTTCTATATAGAAGGTTTACTGGGATAGAGCAGAAATTAAGACAACCCTCTCTACGTTGGCTGGGAGTATCAAAATTCATTAAAAGAGGATCTTTATCACAATATCTCACGATATCCTGGAAACTGAAACAATTTCTGTTTTTCTAATAGGACGATATAAACAGAAGAAAAATGGTTCAAATGGCTCTGAGCACTATGGGACTTAACATCTATGGTCATCAGTCCCCTAGAACTTAGAACTACTTAAACCTAACTAACCTAAGGACATCACACAACACCCAGTCATCACGAGGCAGAGAAAATCCCTGAACCCGCCGGGAATCCAACCCGGGAACCCGGGCGTGGGAAGCGAGAACGTTACAGCACGACCACGAGCTGCGGACGTAAACAGAAGATTTACCTGATTTTAGTTTCCACTTCTCTTTCTGATTTCTTCTTCGTTGTTTCTCTGTGATCTTTACGCTCCTCCCCTACAGTCAAACTTTCCTCTTCAAAATCCATAGTACGCAGTACACACAAAACACAACAGAATACTGCTGCTATGCAGTACTAACAATAACAATTTTGCTAAAACGATGTCAAACAATACCAGAAGGCAACAATGCCGACTAAAGCTTTGAAGAGCTGCAAGCATTGACAAAAGTTAAACTCGACAGTACTGCATGATTAGATGAAACAACAGCAGACTGAAACGTAAATTGTGGACACTATACATTCTGATTCATTTAGTCATGTGGACAATATACACCGGCCGGTGTGGCCGAGCAGTTCTAGGCGCTTCAGTCTGGATCCGCGCGACCGCTACGGTCGCAGGTTCGAATCCTGCCTTGGGCATGGATGTGTGTGATGTCCTTAGGTTAGTTAGGTTTAAGTAGTTCTAAGTTCTAGGGGACTGATAACCTCAGATGTTAAGTCCCATAGTGCTCAGAGCCATTTGAACCATTTGACAGTATACAATTTGTTTTTACCGTTCATTTTCAAGATACGTTTCTGGTGTTACTATATACAGACAGACGTAATTTGATTGGTGGGCCATGTAGAGCACATAAAATACCACCAGAAACTATATAAAACTCAATGTTGTCCACAGGTATACAATATACGCTTTGAATGGTTGCTCCTCAATTCACCTGACCGATACAGTGCTGACATTAATTGCAAATTGTATTGTGAATAAAACCGTCTAGATTACTTGTTAAAATTTCTTAATTTATTACGACGCTTTGGCTACTGTCATCATCAGATATAAAAAATGTCAGAAATTGTAAAAGAAATTGTTTTGACCAGACGAAATCACTTTTGTCCGGTCATAACTCTGGGTTCTTTGATTGCTCTGGAAGAAGGCTCATCAAACTAGGACACACAAAACATTAGTTTACTTTATTATATAAATTAATAAAAGATTTACTTAACTTAGACACAGTCCTTTGCCACAGGATTGCTTGATAATTTACAACTCTCATTGGCTATGTAAGCATCACTTGAGGCACAAATTAACAAACTGTTCTCTTGCAGTACAAAACGCACCATTTACGGAAATACATTACGTCAGGAACTTCAAGTGTCACTGTGCTACACTATGATGTTGACTGCTGTAGCTGTCTCAAAGGCGTCAGAGCGCTTGCACTGTAATGATCTCAGCGAGAGGGCGTTGCTACGCTGAGAGGAAAGCGCGGTCTTTTGGAGTGCCCAGCCCTTAGTTGGTTGTTGTGGATTGCAGCGAACTCTCTCTAATGCTGTGGTATCGATTTGCATTGTCGTCTTTGGTGTGGCACCGCGATCCCTGGGCGATACCACAGATGCTCCTGTGTCAGTACCAAACACGGTGCCTAAGCCCAGTCACTTCAATAGCCATAGAGTATTCTCTTAGAAGTTCTAAGATTGTCGGTATCTAATACCGGCAGTAGCCATACATCGTAATAAATAAAGAAATTTTATTGAGCTATCTAGGCAGGATAGCGACCTCATACAGGAAATTGATTTCCTACATTAATAAATACAAAATAACATAAAACTGATTTTAGGAGTTTCTGTGAAAATTACATTGGAGCAGGCGTTGCCCAACAGAAAGTTCTGCAATTTAATATGCTCTAGCACATTGTGGAACACATGTGTAACCATGTTCTTCAATGCCTTCTGTAACAATGCAGAGAGAGAGAAACAGACAATGGAGATTTTATATCGTTAATAGTATTCCCATCTGATCTACAGGAACTTTTCAGAACGATAAAATGGCAAAAGCAGGAATAATATGTGTTATTGGTGCGTCTCCGAATCACCTTCGCTGTTTTGACGACACTGTACGTCCGCCTCCATGGATCCGTAATCAGCCACAGATATTTCCGTGGTAGTAGGACTGGAATGGGTGCGCTCAGCCTCATCTTGCCAAATGAGGAGCTACTTTTGAGAGGTAGCGACTCCAAGGCCTGGAAAGCTAAAGACGGCCGGGAGAGCGGCACTGACCCCGTGTCCTTCCATACAGCATCCTAATAACGCCACTGACGCTCAGTCCGTACTGACTATCCAGGTAGTGGGAAAGAGACGTGACTGATCCACCATAGTACACAAAGCACGTCAGAACACTGTTGCAAAAGCAACCAAAAAAAGATGCCAAATTCAGAAGAACGTAAAATCTCCAAGACTGGCTAAGTTTCACGGAAGCTCGAAATTTAGTGCGGACGTCAATGTGAGACGCTTTTAATAGTTTCCAGAATGAAACATTGTCTCAAAATATGGTAGAAACCCAAAGAAATTCTGGTCGTACGTAAAGTACACCAGTGGCAAAAAACAGTCAATACCGTCACTGCGCGATAGCGATGGAAATATTACTGATGATGGTGCCACTAAATCGGAGTTACTAAATACCGTTTCCTGTAATTCATTCACGAAAGAAGACGAAGTAAATATTCCAAAATTCGAAACCAGAACAGCTGTTAGCATGAGTGACATAAAAGTAGATATCTTACACGTTGCGAAACAACTCAAATCACTTAAGAAAGGCAAGTCTTCAGGTCCAGATGGAATACCAATCAGGTTCCTTTCAGAGCATGCAGACACAATAGCGCCTTTCTTAGCAATCATATACAACCGCTCACTTGACGAAAGATCTGTTCCTAAAGACTGGACAGTAGCACAGGTCACTCTAATATTCAAGAAAGGAAATAGGAGTAACTCATTTAATCACAGACCCATATCACTGACCTCAGCGGATTTTGGAGCATATACCGTATTCGAACATTATGAATCATCTTGAAGAAAATGACTTATTGATACATAACCAACATGGATTCAGAAAATATCGTTCTTGTGCAACGCAGCTAGCTCTTTATTCTCATGAAGTAATGAATGCTGTCGACAAGGGATCTCAGATCGATTCCACATTCCTAGACTTCCAGAAGGCTTTTGATACCGTTCCTCACAAGCGACTATTAATCAAATTGCTTGCATATGGAGTATCGTTTCAGTTGTGTGACTGGATTCGCGATTTCCTCTCAGAGAGGTCACAGTTCGTAGTGGTAGACGGTAAATCATCGAGTAGAACAGAAGTGATATCTGGCGTTCCGCAAGCTAGTGTCATAGGCCCTCTGTTGTTTCTGATTTACGTAAATGATCTAGGTGATAATCTGAGCAGCCCCATTAGATTGTTTGCAGATGACGCGGTAATTTACCGTCTAATAAACTCATCAGACGATCAGTTCCAATTACAAAATTATCTAGAGAGAATTTCTGTACGGTGCGAAAAGTGGCAACTGGCACTAAACAAAGAAAAGTGCGAGATCATCCACATGGGTACTCAAAGAAATCTGATAAATTTTGGGTATACGATAAATCGCACAAATCTAAGGGCTGTCAATTCGACTAAATACCTAGGAATTACAACTACGAGCAACTTAAATTGGAAAGACCACATAGATAATATTGTGAGGAAGGCGAAACAAAGACTGCGGTTTGTTAGCAGAACAATTAAAAGATGCGACAAACCCACGAAAGAGACAGCCTACATTACACTTGTCCGTCCTCTGCTGGAATACTGCTGCACGGTGTGGGATCCTTACCAGGTAGGATTGACGGAGGACATAGAAAAAGTCCAAAGAAGGGCAACTCGCGTCGTGTTATCGCGCAATAGGGGTGAGAGTGTCACTGATATGATACTCGAGTTGGGGTGGTAGTCACTGAAACAAAGACGGTCTTCTTTGTGGCGAGATCTGTTTACGAAATTTCAATCACCAACTTTCTCTTCCGAATGCGAAAATATTTTGTTGACACCCACCTACGTAGGGAGAAATGATCATCATAATAAAATAAGACAAATCAGAGCGCGAACGGAAAGATTTAGGTGTTCCTTTTTGCCACGCGACATTCGAGAGTGGATTGGTAGAGAACTAGCATGAAAATGGTTCGATGAACCCTCTGCCAGACACTTAAGTGTTAATTTCAGAGTAACCATGTACATGTAGATGTAGATGTAGGAACAATAGACGTACCTTTTGCTTTAGTTAGATGCCACTGTACTGTATGCCTCCAGTGGAGATAAATTCCAATAAAGACTGGAGAACTGCTAAAAAGCAAGAGTGAATCTTTCACTCTGGCAGATTAAAACTGTCTGCCGGACCGAGACTCGAACGCGAAACCTTGTCTTCCAAGGGCAATGCTCTTAACCTCCCCATTGCGCCTAGAAAGTAGGCTCCAAAATCAATTGTAGTAGGACTACAACAGTGCATAATCTACATATCGAAAAGCAAACAGTACAAATGAGCAATGAAGTTGTAGAACTAGTTTCTGAGTTTCGTCTTTAAGGCAGTTGTGCACACAAACTTCACGAGCAAAAGGGTAAGGTACCCCACGAGCGCTTTTGGTACTTGAGACAGTATTTTCAAAACTGATTGTTGTTGTTGTGGTCTTCAGTCCTGAGACTGGTTTGATGCAGCTCTCCATGCTACCCTATCAAGTGCAAGTTTCTTCATCTCCCAGTACTTACTGCAACCAACATCCTTCTGAATCTGCTTAGTGTATTCATTTCTTGGTCCCCCTCTACGATTTTTACCCTCCACACTGCCCTCCAATGCTAAATTTGTGATCCCTTGATGCCTCAAAACATGTCCTACCAACCGATCCCTTCTTCTAGTCAAGTTGTGCCACAAACTTCTCTTCTCCCCAATCCTATTCAATACCTCCTCATTAGTTACGTGATCTACCCACCTTATCTTCAGTATTCTTCTGTAGCACCACATTTCGAAAGCTTCTATTCTCTTCTTGTCCAAACTGGTTATCGTCCATGTTTCACTTCCATACATGGCTACACTCGATACAAATACTTTCAGAAATGACTTCCTGACACTTAGATCTATACTAGATGTTAACAAATTTCTCTTCTTCAGAAACGCTTTTCTTGCCATTGCCAGTCTACATTTTATATCCTCTCTACTTCGACCATCATAAGTTATTTTGCTCCCCAAATAGCAAAACTCCTTTACTACTTTAAGTTGATGGCGTATTCCAAATAAAGATTTGTGTTTTGGCAGCGAGACATACGAGGAGCGTTTGAAATGTCCGTGCAAAAATAAAAACCACTTCGTGTTTGGGGTAAACCTTTTTTATTTTTCGACATAGTCTTCTTTTAGACTTATACACTTCTTCCAACGCTGTTCTAATTTGTTGATCCTTTCAGAATAATAGGAATTGTCCAAGCCTGCAAAATAGTTATTAGTTGCTGCAATCAACTCCTCGTTTGAATAAAATCTTTGTCCCGCCAGCCATTTCTTCAAATTGGGGAACAAATAGTAGTCCGAGGGACCCAAATCTGCAGAACAGGGGCGATCTGAAACGAGTTGGAATGCTATTTCCATTAATTTTGTGACCACAACTGCTAAGGTGTGAGGTGGTGTAATGTCGTGATGGAAAAGGACTTTTTGCGGTCCATTCGCCGGCGTTTTCCTTGCAGCTCGATTTTGAAACGGTCAATAACGACAAATAATATGCACCTGTAATAGTTTTACCCTTTTCCAGATAGTCGATGAGGATTATCCCTTTCGGACCCCGAAAGACAGTCGCCATAAACTTTCCGGCCAAGGAATGGTCTTCGCCTTTTTTGGTGCAGATTCTCTCTTGGTAACCCATTGTTTAGATTGTTGTTTGGTCGCAGGATATAGTAATGTATCCATGTTTCATCCGTGGTGAGGAAACGACGCTTCAAGTCCAGCGGATTCTTCCTGAACAGCTGCAAACCATCCTTGCAGCACTTCACACGATTCCGTTTTTGGTCAAGTGTAAGCAATCGTGGAGCCCATCTTGCGGATAGCTTTCTCATGTCTAAATGTTTATGCAAAATATTATGTACCCGTTCATTCGAGCTGCCCACAGCACTAGCAATCTCATGCACCTTAACTATTCTGTCATCCATCACCACATCATGGATTTTATCAATGATTTCTGGAGTCGTAACCTCCACAGGGCGTCCAGAACGTTCAGCATCACTTGTGCACATATGGCCACTCCGAAAAGTTTGAAACCACTTACATACCGTTCGAATCGAAGGTGCAGAGTCACCGTAATTTTTATCAAGCTTCTCTTTGGTGTCCTGAGGCGTTTTGCCTTCCATAAAGTAATGTTTAATCACCACACGAAATTCTTTTTCGTCCATTTTTTCCCAAAGATACTAATAACTAAACATGACCTCGATACGCGCCGGTGGTGCCATCTCTCGGACTTTGCACGGATTTTTCAAACACCCCTCGTAGGCTGGCGATGCAATAACAATTTAAAAATTTATACATGGTCCAGCCACACATGTGTGACCATCGCCTATGTTCGACGTCAAGTGCAGTATTTACTCACCGACGGCAGTTGACAGTACTAGCAGTGGAGGATATGCAGGGTGTTACAAAAAGGTAAGGCCAAACTATCAGGAAACATTCCTCACACACAAATAAAGAAAAGATATTATGTGGACATGTGTCCGGAAACGCTTAATTTCCATGTTAGAACTCATTTTAGTTTCGTCAGTATGTACTGTACTTCCTCGATTCACCGCCAATTGGTCCAATTGAAGGAAGGTAATGTTGACTTCGGTGCTTGTGTTGACATGCGACTCATTGCTCTACAGTACTAGCATCAAGCACATCAGTACGTAGCATCAACAGGTTAGTGTTCATCACGTACGTGGTTTTGACGTCAGTGTAGTGTTTACTAATGCGGAGTTGGCAGATGCCCATTTGATGTATGGATTAGCACGGGGCAATAGCCGTGACGCGGTACGTTTGTATCGAGACAGATTTCCAGAACGAAGGTGTCCCGACAGGAAGACGTTCGAACCAATTGATCGGCGTCTTAGGGAGCACGGAACATTCCAGCCTATGACTCGCGACTGGGGAAGACCTAGAACGACGAGGAAACCTGCAATGGACGAGGCAATTCTTCGTGCAGTTGACGATAACCCTAATGTCAGCGTCAGAGAAGTTGCTGCTGTACAAGGTAACGTTGACCACGTCACTGTATGGAGAGTGCTACGGGAGAACCAGCTGTTTCCGTACCATGTACAGCGTGTGCAGGCACTATCAGCAGCTGATTGGTCTCCACGGGTACACTTCTGCGAATGGTTCATCCAATAATGTGTCAATCCTCATTTCAGTGCAAATGTTCTCTTTACGGATGAGGCTTCATTCCAACGTGATCAAATTGTAAATTTTCACAGTCAACATGTGTGGGCTGACGAGAATCCGCACGCAATTGTGCAATCACGTCATCAACACAGATTTTCTGTGAACGTTTGGGCAGGCATTGTTGGTGATGTCTTGATTGGGCCCCATGTTCTTCCACCTACGCTCAATGGAGCACGTTGTCATGACTTCATACGGGATACTCTACCTGTGCTGCTAGAACATATGCCTTTACAAGTACGACACAACATGTGGTTCATGCACGATGGAGCTCCTGCATATTTCAGTCGAAGTGTTCGTATGCTTCTCAACAACAGATTCGGTGACCGATGGATTGGTAGAGGCGGACCAATTCCATGGCCTCCATGCTCTCCTGGCCTCAACCCTCTTGACTTTCATTTATGTGGGCACTTGAAAGCTCTTGTCTACGCAACCCCAGTACCAAATGAAGAGACTCTTCGTGCTCGTATTGTGGACGGCTGTGATACAATACGCCATTCTCCAAGGCTGCATCAGCGCATCAGGGATTCCATGCGACGGAGGGTGGATGCATGTATGCTCGCTAACGGAGGACATTTTGAACATTTCCTGTAACAAAGTGTTTGAAGTCACGCTGGTACGTTCTGTTGCTGTGTGTTTCCATTCCATGATTAATGTGATTTGAAGAGAAGTAATAAAATGAGCTCTAACATGGAAAGTTTTCATTCTTTGTGTGTGAGGAATGTTTCCTGAAAGTTTGGCCGTACCTTTCTGTATCACCCTGTAGAAAGCTTGTGAGGGCGGAAGGGGTGGGGGTGGTGGAAGGGGGGGAGGAAGGGGGGCGGAGGAAAGTCCAGACGTTGTTGTAATGCTGAAACGGAGCGATTTACCTTATGTCCAAAAGGGCTTGATCATTGCCTTTCGGGCCAAGGGTGAAAAAATGACTAAGTCTGTGAACTGTTCCGCGAGCCGCAGCGGTTAAAGTACACCGTGCATGGAAAAATGGCGCTATTCAAAACAGGCAACGAGGCAACCGTGGTGCACGCAGGCCATAGATGACAGGTGTTAACGACGGCTGTGGAGATGTGACGGGCGAATAGATGTGTAGGCGTTGAGCAACTGACCGCCCAGGTGAACCAAGGGCCTGCCAACAGTGTTTCCTCAACGACCGTCCCCGTGTAACGGCCTCCACAGCAGACGCCTGCTTTTTGCACTCATGCAGAAGCTGGAATTTGCACACCAGTACCGCTATTGGACGTCCACTGAGCGTCGACTGGTGGCCTCTACAGGTGAATCACATTGTATGCTCCATCGACAAATGGCCGTAGGTGTGTACGGCACTAGCCTGTCATCGGAAGGGTCCATGCCGGAGGGCATTCCCTGGGTGATCTCGTCATTCTGGATCAACACTTGAAATAGAAAAACAATCAATAAGTATGAAACTTCCTGGCAGATTAAAACTGTGTGCCCGACCGAGACTCGAACTCGGGACCTTTGCCTTTCGCGGGCAAGTGCTCTACCATCTGAGCTACCGAAACACGACTCACGTCCGATCCTCACAGCTTTACTTCTGCCAGTATCTCGTCTCCTCCCTTCCAAACTTTACAGAAGCTCTCCTGCGAAACTTGCTGAACTAGCACTCCTGAAATAAAGGATACTGCGGAGACATGCCTAAGCCACAGCCTGGGGGATGTTTCCAGAATGAGATTTTCACTCTGCAGCGGAGTGTGCGCTGATATGAAACTTCCTGGCATATTAAAATTATGTGCCCAACCGAGACTCGAGTTTGGAAAGTAGGAGACGAGGTACTGGCGGAAGTAAACTGTGAGGACGAGGCGTGACAACGTGCTTCGGTGGCTCAGATGGTAGAGCACTTGCCCGCGAAAGGCAGGGTCCCGAGTTTGAGTCTCGGTCCGGTACACAGATTTAAGCTGCCAGAAAGTTTCATATCAGCGCACACTCCGCTATAGAGTGAAAATCCCATTCTCAATCAATAAGTAGTTTAGACTATACAGCCAGAGACTTGTTTGCACCAAATTGAAATTTCCGTAAGAAGCGGAAGCTTACGTCTAGGCGGTGGTACTTAATTGCTAGCGTTTACAAGAAAGGCTCTCTTCCATGGCACTTAGATCTCAGAACGATCTAAAACACACTTTGAACAGCATACATTACTTCTTAAAATTTCCTTAAAATAATTAAAAGATTAAACAATAAATCCGAGAAAATACCCCAAGGCGTTAAAAACAACCACTTAAAAGTCAGAGCTTATGAACAATTTAACAGCATTAAATACCCAAATTCATCTAACACTAACGGTCTGACAGCTCAAGGAAAATAACACTGATTTTAAAGGCACGAGATTTAAAGGAAGAGACAGCTTTTGACCTAAATAAGTAACAGTAAGGCAAAACTTCAACTGGCACTTACAACGGCAAGCAACCACCGTTGCACGTGCGGAACAAGCACTAACCATTAAATGGATCGAACTAAGAAGACGAGTTGTGGTTAGCAATAATTACAACGAGTGAAAAATTCTTTGAGATCCATAAAACGAGACTCACAGAGGCGGGCATATCACAGAGCGAGCGATACTAACCATTGCTACATCAAGAAGCCGTTATTCCATAATTTCAGCTTAATGCAAAAAACCGGCAACCGAAAGCGCACGGTATGGACATAAGGGAAGACAATTCAGCTGAAGCACACTGAAGAGCTTGGTGAAAACTTCGATGCAGCCACTAACGGTGCACTCGCATCTAGTCAGTCTCCGCACAAATAGAGCCAAAGGGCTGACTATGTCCATGTTGGCCTCTCGCCGCGTACCCAGATGCTTCACAACCCCACACGCTCCGGCGTGTTTTCGAGACTCCGCGCCAACGATAGCACACAGGATGCTAAGAGTACTTTATGCCACTTAGCGAGGCGCCAGCAAATGACGATGGAAGAAAAGGTGAAATGAAGCTACCACGCCGGCCGCGGTCGTCTAGCGGTTCTAGGCGCGCAGTCCGGAACCGCGCGACTGCTACGGTCGCAGGTTCGAATCCTGCCTCGGGCATGGCTGTGTGTGATGTCTTTAGGTTAGTTAGGTTTAAGTAGTTCTAAGTTCTAGGGGACTGATGGCCTCAGACGTTAAGTCCCATAGTGCTCAGAGCATTTTTTGAAGCCACCACGGCTCAGTGATGAACGGAAAACTTAAGAGGAGGACGTTATCCAGCACTGGAGGTCCAGTGGCTGATGACGATGAACATCGATCTTTTACTACTTGTACTTCGTTTCGTCACCAACGCGTTGTTAAACCCTAATCTTTCTGTCTGTTTTTTGTTGGCGTACGCTACATTCAGATTCAGCTCATTTCTGGTTTTCTTTTCTGAAAAGTTTCAGTACTAACCAAGTCAAGCGTCATACTACGATACTCCCATTTGCACTGGCTTTCGTATACTGTCAATATAACTACATTATCAATTAAAAATATAGTTGCTTCAGTATTTGAACTAGACACTCATTGCCGCGCGGGATTAGCCGAGCAGTCAGGGGTGCTGTAGTCATGGACTGTGCGGCTGATCCCGGCGGAGGTTCGAGTCCGCTCTCGGGCATGGTTGTGTGTGTTTGTCCTTAGGATAAGTTAGGTTAAGTAGTGTGTACGCTTAGAGACTGATGACCTTAGCAGTTAAGTCCCATAAGATTTCACACACATTTTTTTTAGACACTCATTCCTAGGTCACAATCATATATCGAAAACAATGATTTGCTATCTTGTATTGGATCTGAAATTTTCAACTAAGCTAAGTTACGTGGGGCAGTTGAGAAATAACGATTTTATGCAAATGAGGTACGTATTTACGATTTCCTTCCTCCACTGTTCGTCATCTGTTTTCAACTACATTGACTTAAGATGCCTTACTGTTCTGTCACAAGACGGTTACACCAGAAGCAAACAGTACATGTAGGACAGACAGTTTGTGATCATTGCGGCCCATGTCTGTGTTAACCATGCGATTCCTTAGAAAGCAGCAGCACGATATATGTGAGTGAACACCACCTGTGGTCAACAGCGGCGGTACTTTCGTAAGGAGGTGCATATTGTGGGTATTAATATATTCCATTGAGTGTAGAGGAACACACTTTTGCTGAACAGCTTACAACAATAGAGGCTGAATTTAGTACCGCTTGAGGTTAGGGTTCAAAATATCAACCCCGAGGTCACGAACAGGATTGCTAAGCCTGCAAGATTTACAACCTGTTGTATTAGTATGGGCGACCACTAGCGGCAATTTCTGTGCTGAGAGGCAGAGTAGAGTGTAAAGAGATAGAGATATAGAGAGAGAGAGAGTCAATTGTTTTACAGGAATGGTGTCTGTAAACCAGCTGTTCCAGTTTCGTCAGCAGGATGAAGTGAGGTTTTTCGACAACTATTTATTTTTTAATAAAAAGGTAATACAGCGCCTTTATGAATGTCACTGAATTCGTAAGGAAATGTCCAAGAGGAAAGGTTTAAAAATTTTATCTACGCCAATTAATGCGTGAAAAAAGGTTTATTCCACTCGCCTATAAGACGCAAGCTGTAGAAAAAACCGGAAAATGGTCATTGGAACGACATTATTGTGCATTGCAGCCTTGAAAGGGACATAAAATTTCCGAATGACTGATAACACGTAGAATTAGTGTGTGTCTCGCCACCTGCCATTGGTTGAGTACGAAGGCTTTTGCCGCTAAAGCAGATTGTGGGTACACTAGTTTGCAAATTAGACATCCACGCAGGATTTAAGGTTCATGACAAGCAGTTCAATTTTATCGATTCATTAGGTATGTTAGCAGTTTCGTATTAATAAATGAAAATATGCTGCTCTTCAATTAAATAAAGGAAACCAATAACTTTGTAGTCAATGCCATAGTCTTTCTTGGGCTTCACACGTTACTAAATCAATTCATTCACGTTAACCATCGTTTTAAAACGAGTGGCACCCTAACGATCCAGAGCATACAAATACAGATGCTTTACGTGAAGCGAATACCCATGAAATCAAGCAGTCAGATTCGCATTTCCTGAACCGATACTAGATTGTTTATACCAGAAACCGAAAGCGGTATTGGGAAATTGATTTACGCCAAACATAATTCCGCAGCCGACGTAAACACAGTATCTCATGATCTCTATTTGGCACTTCAGATGAATGCTACTCAGGAGCCAGGGCCTCAAATAGATGAGAGATAATTTTCTATCCTTATCTTGTGTTATGTCAGTCGCGCTTTCTTTCTACTACGTTTCACAGTATTGCACATTTGAAAAATGAAGTAATGCATTACCGACGCACCACTTTTTGACAACGTCGCTCCTCACGAGAAAGATATATTTTGGTTACGCATTGTTAGAAAGCGCTGTAACAATTGATTATACTTGTTCCATTGTCCTCTCAATTATAGCAATCTCACAAATCTGTCCTCAAATACAGCGTACCTAATTCAATAGCACTCAAAAAATTTTATCTCCATTTTCTAAATTCCTTTCAGTCTCTCCTCAAACCACGAATATTTACGGCAACTCCCTGCATATTGCAAGCAATCGACTACGGTATAACTCGCCACCTAACGTTCCTGCATATTCAAAAACGAACTAATAACTTATCTCCGCTGATTAATAACAGGGAAACTGGAGTAAAGCAGGAAATTATGGTGATGGGACCTGAATAAGTTGAAAAAATAAATAAAAAATCCATCCTCTCACGGGACCTGGAAATACACTACTGGCCATTAAAACTGCTACAACAAGAAGAAATGCAGATGATAAACTGGTATTCATTAGACAAATATATTATACTACAACTGACATGTGATTACATTTTCACGCAATTTGTGTACATAGATCCTGAGAAATCAGTATCCAGAACAACCACCTCTGGCCGTAATAACGGCCTTGATACGCCTGGACATTGAGTCAAGCAGAGCTTGGATGACGTGTACAGGTACAGCTGCCCATGCAGCTTCAACACGATACCATAGTTCATCAAGAGTAGTGACTGGCGTATTGTGACGAGCCAGTTGCTCGGTCACCATTGATCAGACATTTTCAATTGGTGAGAGATCTGGAGAATGTGCTGGCCAGGGCAGCTGTCGAAAATTTTCTGTATCCAGAAACGCTCGTACAGGACCTGCAACATGCGGTCGTGCGTTATCCTGCTGAAGTGTTGGGTTTCGCAGGGATCGAATGATGGGTAGAGCTACGGGTCGTAACACATCTGAAATGTAATGTCCACTGTTCAATGTGCCGTCAATGCGAACAAGAGGTGACCGAGACGTGTAACCAATGGCACCCCATACCATCACACCGGGTGATACGCCAGTATGGCGATGACGAATACACGCTTCCAATGTGCATTCACCGCGATTTCGCCAAACACGGATGCGACCATCATGATGATGTAAACAGAACCTGGATTCATCCGAAAAAATGACGTTTTGCCATTCGTGCACCCAGGTTCGTCGTTGAGTACACCATCGCATGAGCTCCTGTCTGTGATTCAGCGTCAAGGGTAACCGCAGCCATGGTCTCCGAGCTGATAGTCAATGCTGCTGCAAACGTCGTCGAACTGTTCGTGCAGATGGTTGTTGCCTTGCAAACGTCCCCATATATTGACTCAGGGATCGAGACGTGGCTTCGCGATCCGTTACAGCCATGCGGATAAGATGCCTGTCATCTCGACTGCTAGTGATACGAGGCCGTTGCGATCCAGCACGGCGTTCCGTATTACCTTCCTGTACCCACCGATTCCATATTCTGCTAACAGTCATTGGATCTAGACCAAGGCGAGCAGCAATGTCGCGATACGATAAACCGCAATCGCGACAGGCTGCAATCCGACCTTTATCAAAATGGTACGCATTTCTCCTCCTTACACGTGGCATCACAACAACGTTTGTTCAGGCAACGCCGGTCAAGTGCTGTTTGTGTATGAGAAATCGGTTGGCAACTTTCTTCATGTCAGCACGTTGTAGGTGTCACCACCGGCGCCAACCGTGTGTGAATGCTCTGAAAAGGTAATCATTTGCATATCACAGCATCTTCTCCGTGTCGGTTACATTTCGCGTCTGCAGCACGTCATCTTCGTGGTATAGCAATTTTAATGGCCAGTAGTGTAAAACTGCCGTGTGGCTAGGGCCTCCCGTTGGGTAGACCTTTCGCCTGGTGCAAGTTAAAAAAATTGTTCATTAGCTCTGAGCACTATGGGACTCAACTTCTGAGGTCATTAGTCCCCTAGAACTTAGAACTAGTTAAACCTAACTAAGCTAAGGACATCACACATCCACGCCCGAGGCAGGATTCGAACCTGCGACCGTAGCGGTCTCGCGGTTCCAGACTGCAGCGCCTAGAACCGCACGGCCACTTCGGCCGGCCCTGGTGCAAGTCTTTCGAGTTGACGCCACTTCAACGACTTGCGTGTCGTTGGGGATGAAATGATGATTATAAGGACAACACAACACCCAGTCCCTGAGCGGAGAAAATCTAGCAAGGGCCTTTAGGTATGATATTCCGTCGCGCTGACCACTCAGCTACCAGGGGCGGAAGCGGGACAAGGAAACGCACGTGGAACAGAATCTGGTGTCATCACAGCGTGGAATTCCACGTTCCAGTACATTGCGGAGCGCGAAATATAGAATGTGTCATGTTCGATTTGTACCTCGTTTAGAGGAACGTAGACAATGAGACGCGACATCGTTTCATATCATATACCGAAGCCTCGTCCGTATGTCGAATCTGTAGCGCAGTTGGTAGCTTCGTGAGCTTTAGAATAGTGGTGATGAAATGGGAGTTCCCTGAATATATTTTTTTCTCACCTTTTGTTTTCTAATAGATTCTGGGTCTTTCTTATCCATTCAATAGAAGTATTTTCTTAAAAGTCGATGTTATTTATTATAAATAATTGGTGCAATTCTTGTTACAAAGGCCAACAGCTTGAATCTTTCCCCATTGACCATAAATCTTAACATGACTGCCAATCTACGTCTGAAAGTTAACCCAAGTTACGTACTGGAAGTTTTTGCTTTTATGAAACTTACTGTAAAATACATATACCTATCTCTAGGTTTATATACTCTCTCGTACCTTAATCTTGTCGGTAAAGATCGTTTTCAGCGTTGGTGAGCTGCTTCAGAGAGCTCGTCTCTTTCATTCTAATGAAATCACGAAACGAATCTCGATCTGTGAGTACATGGCAGAGGGTACGTCCCACTGTACCAGTTATTAGAGTTTCTTCCCGCTCCGTTCACGCATGGAACGCGGGCAGAATGTTTGTTTGAATGCCTCTGTGACTGCAGTAATTATTCTAAATTGTTCAAATGTGTGTGAAATCTTATTGGACTTAACTGCTAAGGTCATCAGTCCCTAAGCTTACACACTACTTAACCTAAATTATCCTAAGGACAAACACACACAACCATACCCGAGGGAGGACTCGAACCTCCGCCGGGACCAGCCGCACAGTCCATGACTGCAGCGCCATAGACCGCTCGGCTATGTGAGCTATACGTAGGGGGTTGTAGTATATTCCTAGAGTCACCATTTAAAACCGGCTTTTGAAACTTTGTTAATCGGCTTTCTCGGGATAGTTTACGTCTGTCTTGAAGAGTCTGCCAGTTAAGTTCCTTCACTGTCTGTGTGACACTTTCCCACGGGTCAAACAAACCTCATTGTATACGTTCAGTATCCCCTGTTAGTTCTATATGGTACTGTCCCACACATTTGAGCAATGTTCTAGAATCGGTCGCACAAGTGATTTTTAAGGAATCTCCTTTGTAGACTGATTGCACTTCCGCAGTATTCTACCAGTATACCGAAGTCTACCATCTGCTTTACCCAGGACTGCACCTATGTGATCATTCGCTTTCATAGCCCTGCAAAGTGTTACACGCAGTTATTTGTATGAGTTGGTCGATTCCATCACTGATGTTTTAGTCAAAGGATACTATTTTTTTTCGTTTTGTGAAGTGCACGATTTTACATTTCTGAACATTTAAAACAAGTTGCCCGTCTCTCCACCACTTTTAAATCTTATCTCTGACCGAATATTCATGCAGCGTCTTTCGGAGAATACTTCATTAGAGACAACTGCATCATCTTTAAAAAGTCTGAGCTACTATTAATATTGCTCGCAAGTTTTTTAATGTACAACATGAACAGCAAGAGTCCCAACACACTTTCTTGGGACACACTCGAAGATACTTCGACATCTGCTGATGACATTCCATTCAAGATAATATGCTGCGTCCTCCCTACCAAAAAGTTCCCAATCCAGTCACAAATATCACTTGGTACCCCATATGATAGTACTTTTGACCATAAGCGTAGGCGGGGTACTGAGTCAAATGCTTTCCGGCAATGAAGAAATACAGGGCTATTACAAATGATTGAAGCGATTTCATAAATTCACTGTAGCTCCATTCATTGACATATGGTCATGACACACTACAGATACGTAGAAAAACTCATAAAGGTTTGTTCGGCTGAAGCCGCACTTCAGGTTTCTGCCGCCAGAGCGCTCGAGAGCGCAGTGAGACAGGAGCCGAGAAAGCGTATGTCGTGCTTGAAATGCACTCACATCAGTCAGTCATAACAGTGCAACGACACTTCAGGACGAAGTTCAACAAAGATCCAGCAACTGCTAACTCCATTCGGCGATGGTATGCGCAGTTTAAAGCTTCTGGATGCCTCTGTAAGGGGAAATCGACGGGTCGGCCTGCAGTGAGCGAAGAAACGGTTGAACGCGTGTGGGCAAGTTTCACGCATAGCCCGCGGAAGTCGACGAATAAAGCAAGCAGGGAGCTAAACGTACCACAGCCGACGGTTTGGAAAATCTTACGGAAAAGGCTAAAGCAGAAGCCTTACCGTTTACAATTGCTACAAGCCCTGACACCCGATGACAAAGTCAAACGCTTTGAATTTTCGGCGCCGTTGCAACAGCTCATGGAAGAGGATGCGTTCAGTGCGAAATTTGTTTTCAGTGATGAAGCAACATTTTTTCTTAATGGTGAGGTGAACAGACACAGTGTGCGAATCTGGGCGGTAGAGAATCCTCACGCATTCGTGCAGCAAATTCGCAATTCACCAAAAGTTAACGTGTTTTGTGCAATCTCACGGTTTAAAGTTTACGGCCCCTTTTTCTTCTGCGAAAAAAACGTTACAGGACACGTGTATCTGGACATGCTGGAAAATTGGCTCATGCCACAACTGGAGACCGACAGCGGCGACTTCATCTTTCAACAGGATGGTGCTCCACCGCACTTCCATCATGATGTTCGGCATTTCTTAAACAGGAGGTTGAAAAACCGATGGATCGGTCGTGGTGGAGATCATGATCAGCAATTCATGTCATGGCCTCCACGCTCTCCCGACTTAACCCCATGCGATTTCTTTCTGTGGGGTTATGTGAAAGATTCAGTGTTTAAACCACCTCTACCAAGAAACGTGCCAGAACTGCGAGCTCGCATCAAGATGGGGACATACTGCGCCGAGTGTGGGAGGAACTTGATTATCGGCTTGATGTCTGCCGAATCACTAAAGGGGCACATATCGAACATTTGTGAATGCCTAAAAAAACTTTTTGAGTTTTTGTATGTGTGTGCAAAGCATTGTGAAAATATCTCAAATAATAAAGTTATTGTAGAGCTGTGAAATCGCTTCAATCATTTTTAATAACCCTGTACAGCATCTACCACCGAGCGATGTGGCGCAGTGGTTAGCACACTAGACTCGCATTCGGGAGGACGACGGTTCAATCCCGCGTCCGGCCATCCTGATTTAGGTTTTCCGTGAGTTCCCTAAATCGCTTCAGGCAAATGCTGGGATGGTTCCTTTGAAAGGGCACGGCCGACTTCCTTCCCCGTCCTTCCCTAATCCGATGAGACCGATGACCTCGCTGTCTGGTCTCCTCCCCCAAACAACCCAACCCAACCCAGCATCTACCGGACTGCCTTGATCTGTGTGATGAAGTACATTACTTCACAGTGTAGGAAGTCAATGCAATATCGAGAATACGGATTAAAAACAAGCGCAAACTGACATTAGACACTATAACTTAACTATATCCAATTTAAAACTGCAAATGGGATGAAAATTCTTTGACTTAACGAATAACTTAAGGAATAGCTTATACTGGTATGTTTCTCAGGTTGTTCTACAGAATTATGTAGTGTTCCTCTACCAGCAATTCGCTATTGAAGCAATCGATGAAACCAGAATCTGTTTTTTCTTATTTTCTCCGCCGTTCAACAATCGCTAATAGAGTTAACGCAGTTACTTTACGAGCGACATTTTCGCAAAGCGACGGTGCGGTTTGCGAGCCAAATTAAGCCGACCACTGCCGCTGGAAAAGGCCGAGAGTGCAAATTACGTTGAAAAGCTCGTCCCGTGTGCGAACGGCGGTGTCTCTCGTGAGGTCAGATTTCTCGTCCGCATCCACGTCAATCTTACAACGGAACCTCCCCATCGCACCCCCCTCAGATTTAGTTATAAGTTGGCACAGGGATAGGCCTTGAAAAACTGAACACAGAGCAATCGAGAAAACAGGAAGAAGTTGTGTGGAACTATAAAAAAAATAAGCAAAATATACAAACTGAGTAGTCCATGTGCAACGTAAGCAACATCAAGGCGAGTCTGAGCTAATGAGTGCCGTGGTCCCGTGGTTAGCGTGAGCAGCTGCGGAACGAGAAGTCCTTAGTTTAAGCCTTCTCTCGAGCGAAAAATTTTATTTTTTATTTTCAGACAATTATCAAAGTTCAGACACTCACACATAATTAACTTCGCTCTCCAAAATTCCAGGACATGTTCAGATTTGCTTGGACATATGCAGGATTTGACGAACTACACACGGAAACATTTGAAAACGTAAAAAACATATGTTTTGACAGAGCACAGGGAAAACTGTGCGACTGTGAAACTGTTGCATTCATTTGTTGCAGTTTATGTGACAAACTCTTATGTTTTCATCACTTTTTTGGGAGTGATTATCACATCCACAAGAAAACCTAAATCGGGCTAGGTAGAAGAATCTTTTTACCCATTCGCCAAGTGTACAAGTGAGGTGGGTCGACAACATATTCCTGTTATGTGACGCACAAGCCGTCACCAGTGTCGTATAGAATATATCAGACGTGTTTACCTGTGGAGGAATCGGTTGACCTATGACCTTGCGATCAAATGTTTTCGGTTCCTATTGGAGAGGCACGTCCTTTCGTCTACTAATCGCACGGTTTTGCAAAACACAGACACTAAACTTATTACAGTGAACAGAGACGTCAATGAATGAACGGACAGATCGTAACTTTGGGAAAATAAAGAAAGTAAAATTTTCACCCGAGGGAAGACTTGAACCAAGAACCTCTCGTTCCGCAGCTGCTCACTCTATCCACGGGACCACGGCGTTCGTCAGCTGGCATGGTCCTTGATGTTGCATATCCCACATAGACTAGTCAGTTTGTATATTTTGTTTACTTTTTCATAGTTCCACACAACTTCTTCCTGTTTTCTCGACTGATCTGTGTTCAGTTTTTCAAGGCCTATCCACTGTGTCAATTTATAACTAAATCTCAGGGGGGTGCTATGGGGAGGTTCCCCTGTTAGCTGCCTCGACCCGTGTGATGGCGGCTTTAGGCGCGTGCATCGAGCCTAAATCGAGTGCCAGTAATGAAACTCGTGCGGTGACGATACTGGTGGCGGCCGCCACCGGCGCGCCTGGTTTTAGCCCCTGCAGCCAGCGTCTAATTATACTTGCCACTTCCGGCGCTGCGCCGGAGCAGGAAATGCCTGTGGGCCCCAAAGGCAGAGCGCGGCCCGCTTAGCGGTCCCCTTTCTGCAGTCTGCGCACCGCTTCCGGCGCGGCCGCCTCGGCTAACAGTTCAGGGAACCCGCAAGGCATGCCACGCGCGTTCAATGGAACGCCTGCACAGCCCTCCCGATCAGACGTCTCTAGTCTGAGACCGATGGACGGTCACTGGTGGCCACGTTGTACATTACAACTGTTGATTCAAACACCCACAGACGTCCTTAATACCAGTGACGCTCAATAAACAGTACCACATTATATATGGCTCTGAGCACTATGGGACTTAACATATGAGGTCGTCAGTCCCCTAGAACTTAGAACTACTTAAACCTAACTAACCTAAGGACATCACACACATCCATGCCTGAGGCAGGATTCGAACCTGCGACCATAGCGGTCACGCGGTTCCAGACTGAAGCGCCTAGAACCACTCGGCCACAGCGGCCGGCATATATATATATATATATATATATATATATATATATATATATATATTCTCGGTATTTCGCGGAACATTCTCAGATTCGCACGAATAAAGCGTGTCGAAGAATATACTCCACCGGAAAATGTTCTCAGCTTGAGTAAAAAGATGGGAGAAGTTGTTCAACGTGAAGAACATTCTTCACTTTCATATTAACAAAATTAGAGAAGTTTGCCACAAGCCGAGAACATTCTCCGTTTTGCAAATGAGGCAAAAAAGTTATACGAAGCTCAAAGAAATACCGAAGAGAGGAATTGTAGAAGTTTGTACAGTTCATCTTTTGGATCTGCGGTTCTTGTCCTTTCTTTCTGCGTTTGCAGTTAAATAATAGGATATGGGTTCCGCAATTTTGCAAACACTTTTTTTTTTACTCAAACACATTTCAGCACCTCTGTGCCTTCATGAGTGGGCTTTTGTTTAATGAAAACTGTAAAAATTGAACATATTTTAGCTTATAACTGACCTAACAAAGAGATTTTATGCAAAACCGTCTAATGTAAAATAACGTTAAGAAGCAAAACGAACAAAAACTTTCTTTAGGCCTCACTTTGTTAGATCAGTTACAGCGGAAAGTATGTCCACTTTTTACAGTTTTCAATAAACAAAAGCACACTGATGATGCCACAGAAGTGCTGAAACATGTTTGGATAAAAAGAAAAAACTGTGTGTTTGCAAAAGGGTGGACCCCATATATCATAAGTTTATACAGGTTCAACAGCAAAAACATTTCTACGTTGTAGAGGTTCCAGCACAATATACGTCACAGTATAACATTTTAATGAATAAATAATTCTGTTGGCTTCTTAGAGTTTGTTATTCTCTTGTGATGTAAGGTAGTTTCGGAGTTATTGTCTTTTTCTTGTACAACGTTGAGCTGTTCGTAGCGTATTGGTAAGATTTGACTGTGTGGATCAGGTTATAAAGCTGTCTATATGGAACCAGCTGTCAAATCTTACGAAAAATACGTAATTATTTACTTTAGAAGACGGTAAGAACATTACGACCCTTTACAAATCCGGCATATAAATACGTTATAACAACTTAACACAAGTAAACCTGGGCCACATTAATAAGTAGTCAAATTTTACAAAAAGTACATAATTGCTCATATCATAAGACAGAAAAGATAGCGATCCGACACAGATGCAGTATGTACATACGTCTTCAACAACTTAACGTTCTACTGGAAAATCGGAACAGTGCCAAAATAAGCTTACAGTACGAAAGAATAGTAGACACCAAGCAACTGGCAGGAAGTAACTATTCTTTAAAATGAAAGCATTATTTGGCTGGCGAACCTCTTTTCTGAAAATCATGAAAGGATAGTTGGTAACATTTCAGACGAAGCAAATATTAAAACATTATTGTACTATTTAGCAGACTCAGGTTAGAAGATTGGTGCAGGAGAGTACTTAAGTGCCCACTAGACAATTGTGCCACTGACATTTTCAGATGTTCATCGCCATGTTTTTTTTTTTTCACTGCATAAATTTTATGTTTTGTTATTTTAGAAATAAGTAGGCGGAAGAGAAAAACTAGTAACTACTTTATTAAAAACCTGTGGATCTGTTTCTCACAGCGAAACCGCATGAGCGACCGCTTAAGTACTTGACGCACCAGCCTACCATTACGCATCATCTTTAACAAAAATTATCTCGTGTTAGAAAACTCTGACAGAGTTCCGGCCTGCACTAGATAAAAATGCGATACATTCTTAAGATTTCGTTCGCACAATGTGTTTACCTAACTTCAGTAACAAAAAAGTTTCCCGCATGTCGAAAATTAGTCGGCCGCTGTGATCAAGCGGTTCTAGGCGCTTCTGTCGAGAACCGCGCTGCTGCTACGGTCGCAGGTTCGAATCCTGCCTCGGGCATGGGTGTGTGTGATGTCCTTAGGTTAGTTAGCTGTAAATAGTTCTAAGTTCTAGGGGACTGATGACCACAGATGTTAAGTCCCATAGCGCTCACAGCCATTTGAACCATTTTGAAACTGAGAACAATCTCTCTGAGAATCTTCTCTAGAGAATGTTCTGTTTTTTTATCCGTCCTACCCAATATCAATCAACATTTATTTTTATTTATTTATTTATTTGAGTCATCAGTCATCTGACTTGTTTGATGTGGCCCGTCACTAATTCCTCTCCTGTGCCAACCTCATCATCTCAGAGTAGCACTTGCAACCTACGTCCTCTGTTATTTGCTGGATGTATCCCAATCTCTGTGTTCCTCTACAGTTTTCACCCTCTAAAGCTCCCACTAGTACCATGGAATTTATTCCCTGATGTCTTAACAGATATCCTATGAGCCTGTCCCTTCTCCTTGTCAGTGTTTTTCAACATATTCCTTTCTTCGCCTGTTCTACGGAGAATCTTTTCCTTCATTACCACCATCAGGCGACCTAATTCACAACATTCTTTTCTAGCACCACCTCTCAAATGCTTCGATACTCCTCTGTTCCGGTCTTCCCACATCCACGTTTCGTTATAATGCAGTGCTATGCTGCAAACTTAAATTCTCAGAAATTTCTTCCTCAAGACCTACGTTTGATGTTAACAGACTCCTCTTGGAAAGGTGTGTCCTTTTTGCCAGTGCTAGCCTGTTTTTATGTTCTCCTTGCTCCGCCCGTCACGACTTTTTTTTTTTTTTTGGTCATCAGTCTACTGACTGGTTTGATGCGGCCCGCCACAAATTCCTTTCCTGTGCTAACCTCTTCATCTCAGAATAGCACTTGCAACCTACGTACTCAATTATTTGCTTGACGTATTCCAATCTCTGTCTTCCTCTACAGTTTTTGCCCTCTACGGCTCCCTCTCGTACCATGGAAGTCATTCCCTCATGTCTTAGCAGATGTCCTATCATCATGTCCCTTCTCCTTATCAGTGTTTTCCACATATTCCTTTCCTCTCCGATTCTGCGTAGAACCTCCTCATTCCTTACCTTATCAGTCCACCTAATTTTCAACATTCGTCTATAGCACCACATCTCAAATGCTTCGATTCTCTTCTGTTAAGGTTTTCCCACAGTCCATGTTTCACTACCATACAGTGCTGTACTCCAGACGTACATCCTCAGAAATTTCTTCCTCAAATTAAGGCCGGTATTTGATATTAGTAGACTTCTCTTGGCCAGAAATGCCTTTTTTGCCATAGCGAGTCTGCTTTTGATATCCTCCTTGCTCCGTCCGTCATTGGTTATTTTACTGCCCAGGTAGCAGAATTCCTTAACTTCATTGACTTCGTGACCATCAATCCTGATGTTAAGTTTGTCGCTGTTCTCATTTCTACGACTTCTCATTACCTTCGTCTTTCTCCGACTTACTCTCAAACCATACTGTGTACTCATTAGACTGTTCATTCCGTTCAGCAGATCATTTAATTCTTCTTCACTTTCACTCAGGATAGCAATGTCATCAGCGAATCGTATTATTGATATCCTTTCACCTTGTATTTTAATTCCACTCCTGAACCTTTCTTTTATTTCCATCATTGCTTCCTCGATGTACAGATTGAAGAGTAGGGGTGAAAGGCTACAGCCTTGTCTTACACCCTTCTTAATACGAGCACTTCGTTCTTGATCGTCCACTCTTATTATTCCCTCTCGGTTGTTGTACATATTGAATATGACCCGTCTCTCCCTACAGCTTACTCCTACTTTTTTCAGAATCTCGAACAGCTTGCACCATTTTATATTGTCGAACGCTTTTTCCAGGTCGACAAATCCTACGAAAGTGTCTTGATTTTTCTTTAGCCTTGCTTCCATTACTAGCCGTAGCGTCAGAATTGCCTCTCTCGTCCCTTTACTTTTCCTAAAGCCAAACTGATCGTCACCTAGCGCATTCTCAATTTTCTTTTCCATTCTTCTGTATATTATTCTTGTAAGCAGCTTCGATGCATGAGCTGTTAAGCTGATTGTGCGATAATTCTCGCACTTGTCAGCTCTTGCCGTCTTCGGAATTGTGTGGATGATGCATTTCCGAAAGTCAGATGGTATGTCGCCAGACTCATATATTCTACACACCAACGTGAATAGTCGTTTTTTTGCCACTTCCCCCAATGATTTTAGAAATTCTGATGGAATGTTATCTATCCCTTCAGCCTTATTTGACCGTAAGTCCTCCAAAGCTCTTTTAAATTCCGATTCCAATACTGGATCCCCTATCTCTTCTAAATCGACTACTGTTTCTTCTTCTACCACATCAGACAAACCTTCACCCTCATAGAGGCTTTCAATGTATTCTTTCCACCCATCTGCTCTCTCCTCTGCATTTAACAGTGGAATTCCCGTTGCGCTCTTAATGTTACCACCGTTGCTTTTAATGTCACCAAAGGTTGTTTTGACTTTCCTGTATGCTGAGTCTGTCCTTCCGACAATCATATCTTTTTCGATGTCTTCACATTTTTCCTGCAGCCATTTCGTCTTAGCTTCCCTGCACTTCCTATTTATTTCATTCCTCATCGACTTGTATTTCTGTATTCCTGATTTTCCCGGAACATGTTTGTACTTCCTCCTATCATCAATCAACTGAAGTATTTCTTCTGTTACCCATGGTTTCTTCGCAGCTACCTTCTTTGTACCTATGTTTTCCTTCCCAACTTTTGTGATGGCCCTTTTTAGAGATGTCCATTCCTCTTCAACTGTACTGCCTACTGCGCTATTCCTTATTGCTGTATCTATAGCGTTAGAGAACTTCAAACGTATCTCGTCATTCCTTAGTACATCCGTATCCCACTTCTTTGCGTATTGATTCTTCCTGACTAATGTCTTGAACTTCAGCCTACTCTCCATCACTACTATATTGTGATCTTAATCTATATCAGCTCCTGGGTACGCCTTACAATCCAGTGTCTGATTTCGGAATCTCTGTCTGACCATGATGTAATCTAATTGAAATCTTCCCGTATCTCCCGGCGTTTTCCAAGTATACTAGCTGAAACTTGTTACAGAACTCAATTAGTCTTTCTCCTCTTTCATTCCTTGTCCCAAGCCCATATTCTCCTGTAACCTTTTCTTCTACTCCTTCCCCTACAACTGCATTCCAGTCGCCCATGACTATTAGATTTTCGTCCCCCATTACATACTGCATTACCCTTTCAATATCCTCATACACTTTCTCTATCTGTGCATCTTCAGCTTGCGACGTCGGCATGTATACCTGAACTATCGTTGTCGGTGTTGGTCTGCTGTCGATTCTGATTAGAACAACCCGGACACTGAACTGTTCACAGTAACACACCCTCTGCCCTACCTTCCTATTCATAACGAATCCTACAGCTGTTATACCATTTTCTGCTGCTGTTGATATTACCCGATACTCATCTGACCAGAAATCCTTGTCTTCCTTCCACTTCACTTCACTGACCCCTACTATATCTAGATTGAGCCTTTGCATTTCCCTTTTCAGATTTTCTAGTTTCCCTACCACGTTCAAGCTTCTGGCATTCCACGCCCCGACTCGTAGAACGTTATCCTTTCGTTGATTATTCAATCTTTTTCTCATGGTAACCTCCCCCTTGGCAGTCCCCTCCCGGAGATCCGAATGGGGGACTATTCCGGAATCTTTTGCCAATGGAGAGATCATCATGACACTTCTTCAATTACAGGCCACATGTCCTGTGGATACACGTTACGTGTCTTTAATGCAGTGGTTTCCATTGCCTTCTGCATCCTCATGTCGTTGGTCATTGCTGATTCTTCCGCCTTTAGGGGCAATTTCCCACCCCTAGGACAAGAGAGTGCCCTGAACCTCTATCCGCTCCTCCGCCCTCTTTGACAAGGCCGTTGGCAGAATGAGGCTGACTTCTTATGCCGGAAGTCTTCGGCCGCCTATGCAGCAGAATTCCTTCACTTACTTTGTGATCACTATTTACTCTCTATCCATATTCTGTGTCCATAAGGCTGTTCATTCCAATTAATAGGTCCTGTGATTCTTCTTCACTTTCACTGAGGATAGCAATGTCGTCAGCGTATTTAAACACTGATATCCTTTTACCTTGAATTTTAATCCCAGTCTTGAACCTCTGTTTTATTTCCATTATTGCTTCTTCGACGTATAGATTGAATAGCAGCATATTTTGTGCTGGCCGGGGTGGCCGAGCGGTTCTAGGCGCTACAGTCCGGAACCGCGCGACCGCTACGGTCGCAGGTTCGAATCCTGCCTCGGGCATGGATGTGTGTGATGTCCTTAGGTTGGTTAGGTTTAAGTAAGTCAGTTAAGTCCCATAGTGCTCAGAGCCATTTGAAACATGTTACATATTTTGTAATCTATGCGCATCGTTCTTGGTTTCCGCACTCTTTTTGTTAGCTATTGGTTCATATAAACTGTCTTTCCTCACAGCCTAACCATATTTTTCTTAGGATTTCGAAAACTTTGCACCATCAGATATTGTTGAACAGGTTTTCCAGGTCGACAACTCCCATGAAGGTGTCTTGATTTCTCTTCAGTCTTGCTTCCATTATCAGCCCCAATGCCGGAACGGCCTCTCTAGTGCCTTGACCATTTTTTTACATGTCAATTTTTCGACATAGTCTGCATCACTTTCCACATCCTTACACCAGCGTTTTGTAAGAGCATATATCGCCCGTCGGTAAAAGCTCATAGCGGCGCACTCAGGTTTCGTCACGTGTAACGATCTACGTCTGAAGGATCCCTTCATTGACCTGAGACTGCTCTAGTAATTCCGATGAACGACGGTATATTGGGAGCATTCGTGGAACTCACCATTAAATATCCAAGAGTCTCAATCGTTGCACACTTTCAATACGCAGCGATAGCTGCAGTCTCAATTGTCGAGTTGTGACGCGCCGGTCTGCTGGAATAATGGAATCCTGCGACTCACCTTGACGGGAACAGTGACTGTGACAGGACGTACCGAACGTGGCCGATCATGGAGCTCAGTTCCTGCGCTTTCTGACACATTGCCTATCGTCCAACATTTCTCCTGTCAACTGCATCTTTACCATACACTGCACACAAATGTTTATGGATGTCCTCAAGGTTCCCTTTTTAGCACCCAGAATTCAATCACTGCGCGTTTTCCGGAGCGGCTGTCTTACGGACACGGTTCATTACTATTCTGCCGTCTATAGGATCAAAACATCGCAGATACTCATAAGAAACAGCAAATTTAAACCACACAGAAAGATATTTTTTTCTATATAGGGTGGTTATAATCAAATTTTCGCTACTTGAGTGGTATAGACGTTCAAATGTTCAAATGTGTGTGAACTGCTTAGGGACAATACTGCTGAGGTCATGGTCCCTAGACTTACACACTATTTAAACCAACTTATGCTAAGAACAACACACACACATACTCATGCCCGTGGGAGGACTCGAACCTCCGGCGGCAGGGGTCGCGCAATCAGTGGCATGGCGTCTGGTGTAGACGGAAAGCTATTTACCGTATTGTACCAGCTTAGTAGGAATGATGTTCAGACTACGCGCTGCAGGATTTTCGATGTCAGTAACTTGCCGTTGGGCGCCGCTGCTGGTACGGCGACGTAGCGTTGAAAGAGAAGCATCAGTGTGCATTAGAGTTGCAAACAGTCAAGTTGGGTCTGGGAAAGGTGAAAAGGGCTTTATCGTAAAGGTGTTTCATCAAAACAACAGCAATAGTGCTGCTTCTCTTCGCAAGTATCGACGGGTTAAAAGATTGCGGAGAGGTCCTCTTCCCGCGCTGGCGTTGAGGAACAGGATTCGGAAGTTCGAATTAATTGGCGATTTGGGAATTGCTGCTGGGAGAGACCGGAGGCCAATTGCGCCACAAATTTGTGAAGAAGTTACTGTTGCCATGGCTGGGAATGCTGGACGCAATGTCTGTTCTTCAAGCAGTGCTCTAGCTGTGTCACGACAGCTGAACCCACTTTTCTAAAAGTCTGCTAAAAATTGTGAAATGGTGTCTGTAGTGCTGTATCTGACTTGTGGATGCAGATGATCGTCACATTGAGCAACATTTGTAACCTATAACGTAAACGTGGTACGCAATTAACAAATGTCACACTCTCATGTGGAAATTAAAACATGTTTGTTCCAATAGTTTACTCGTTATTTCTCTCCCGCATAACCTTACAAATGTTTCCACGATCACGATGTCGACGTGACGTGAAACACTGATCTCCTCCTCCTCCTGCACGAAGTTTCGTTGCCGGCCGGAGTGACCGAGCGGTTCTAGGAGCTACAGTCTGGAACCGTGCGACCGCTACGGTCACAGGTTCGAATCCTGCCTCGGGCATGGATGTGTGTGATGTCCTTAGGTTAGTTAGGTTTAAGTATTCCTAAGTTCTAGGCGACTGATGACCTCAGAAGTTAAGTCGCATAGTGCTCAGAGCTATTTTGTAACTTCCTTTTTGTTACACGCTTCGAATAACCAAGGAGCAAAGTATGTGATGTGAAAAGCCTTCTTTGGTAAAACAGCATTTTCCTTGGTACGGATCATTAAACTGATGTTCCGTTTATGCGCTCTTCCCGAAAATGCTGAGAACATATTTTGCTGTGTCTGGTTGGTTTGCAATATTTCCTTTTCACAGCATTCAACCAGAGCGCTCTTCGAGTTGAATTGATAGGAAATCTAAAGTCAAATTACAGGAATAAAATCACTTCAGTGAAAGTAACTATCGCAACTAATATTCATGGCTATAAAAGAAATCGCTTGAACGAGTCCACTTGCGAACGAAATATGATTTCTTTTGATTTCAGACTATAATCGGAACTACTAGTACACCTGTAAAAGATCTAAGCTGATATTTTTTATCAAAATACCTCCACCAGAAGTTAATGTTCGGCCCTACTAGTGTGGCAGACGTCGGCTTCGAGTTTGTGACGTCATGCCAGCTTCCCTTATTTTAGATCCATGATTGCATCTTATATTAGAATTCTCACCTTTCCAGTCGGGTAAGTAGCACGGGAAGATTGACTGTGTCTGTCGGAACTGTAATTAGTTTAATTTTTCGCGGTCGCTACGGGAGCGATAAGTGGGTTGCTAAAGAAGATCTCTAGCTTTTCCACTTAACGTTGGCTCTCGAAACTTTATAACTAGGCTTTCATGATATAATTGGCGTCCCTCTTCAAGGGTCTGCCAGTTCAGGTTTTCCAATACTTCTGTGGCGCTCTCCCGTGAGTCAACTAACGCGTCGCTATTCGCGCCGTCCTTTCTGTGTACATTCAGTGTCCCCTATACTCTTATGTGGCATCGACCCAACATACTTCAGCAACATTCTAAGATGGGACGCCGAAGTGATTGGTAAGCAATCTTCTTTGTAGACTGTTAGACTGTTTGATTTTCTTCATATCCTACAATTAATCTGAAGTCTGTCATCTCCTTACCTGCGGGTGAACGTGTGTGATAGCGTAGCCGCTTTTTCTCGTTTTAGGAGCGCACAATTTACATTTCTGCCTATTTAAAGCAAGTTGCCGATCTCTAAGCCATTTTGAAATCTTATTGTGATCAGATCGAATATTTGTGCAGTTTTCTTCACAGTAGATAACTTCATTATCTGCAAAATGTCTAAGGTTAATACTGTCAATAGAACGTAAGATGCGTGGGTCACAATCCATTTTCTTTAGGAACGCCGGAGGTGCTTCTACTTCCGTCAGTAACTCTATGTGCTAGATAACACGCTGCTTCATCCCTACAACTTAATCTTGAAGCAGTCGGTAATTTTGTTTGTTGCCGGTAGCATGCGACAGCGCTAGTAATATGTTCGAAAACGCCGCGCTTGAAAACGGTGAGCGGTGGCGCGGCTGGCGCCAGTGTTCTCGCACTCACAAGGGGAGGCCGCCAATTGCGAAATTCAGGTTCGATTCATACAGCGCATGCAGTAAATGAAGCAGGCAAAAAGGAATACAAACGTCTCAAAAATGAGATCGACAGGAAGTGCAAAATGGCTAAGCAGGGATGGCTAGAGGACAAATGTAAGGATGTACAGGCCTATCTCACTAGGGGTAAGATAGATACTGCCTACAGGAAAATTAAAGAGACCTTTGGAGATAAGAGAACCACTTGTATGAATATCAAGAGCTCAGATGGAAACCCAGTTCTAAGCAAAGAAGGGAAAGCAGAAAGGTGGAAGGAGTATATAGAGGGTCTATACAAGGGCGATGTACTTGAGGACAATATTATGGAAATGGAAGAGGATGTAGATGAAGATGAAATGGGAGATGTGATACTGCGTGAAGAGTTTGACAGAGCACTGAAAGACCTGAGTCGAAACAAGGCCCCCGGAGTAGACAACATTCCATTGGAACTACTGACGGCCTTGGGAGAGCCAGTCCTGACAAAACTCTACCATCTGGTGAGCAAGATGTATGAAACAGGCGAAATACCCTCAGACTTCAAGAAGAATATAATAATTCCAATCCCAAAGAAAGCAGCTGTTGACAGATGTGAAAATTACCGAACTATCAGTTTAATAAGTCACAGCTGCAAAATACTAACACGAATTCTTTACAGACGAATTGAAAAACTAGTGGAAGCCAACCTCGGGGAAGATCAGTTTGGATTCCGTAGAAACACTGTAACACGTGAGGCAATACTGACCTTACGACTTATCTTAGAAGAAAGATTAAGGAAAGGCAAACCTACGTTTCTAGCATTTGTAGACTTAGAGAAAGCTTTTGACAATGTTAAATGGAATACTCTCTTTCAAATTATAAAGGTGGCAGGGGTAAAATACAGGGAGTGAAAGGCTATTTACAATTTGTACAGAAACCAGTTATAAGAGTCGAGGGACATGAAAGGGAAGCAGTGGTTGGGGAGGGAGTAAGACAGGGTTGTAGCCTCTCCCCGATGTTGTTCAATCTGTATATTGAGCAAGCAGAAAAGGAAACAAAAGAAAAATTCGGAGTAGGTATTAAAATTCATGGAGAAGAAATAAAAACTTTGAGGTTCGCCGATGACATTGTAATTCTGTCAGAGACAGCAAAGGACTTGGCAGAGCAGTTGAATGGAATGGACAGTGTCTTGAAAGGAGGATATAAGATGAACATCAACAAAAGCAAAACAAGGATAATGGAATGTAGTCTAATTAAGTCGGGTGATGCTGAGGGAATTAGATTAGGACATGAGGCACTTAAAGTAGTAAAGGAGTTTTGCTATTTGGGAAGCAAAATAACTGATGATGGTCGAAGTAGAGAGGATATAAAATGTAGGCTGGCAATAGCAAGGAAAGCGTTTCTGAAGAAGAGAAATTTGTTAACATCCAGTATTGATTTAAGTGTCAGGAAGTCATTTCTGAAAGTATTCGTATGTATGGAAGTGAAACATGGACGATAAATAGTTTGGACAAGAAGAGAATAGAAACTTTCGAAATGTGGTGCTACAGAAGAATGCTGAAGATTAGATGGGTAGATCACATAACTAATGAGGAAGTATTGAATAGGATTGGGGAGAAGAGAAGTTTGTGGCACAACTTGACCAGAAGAAGGGATCGGTTGGTAGGACATGTTCTGAGGCATCAAGGGATCACCAATTTAGTATTGGAGGGCAGCGTGGAGGGTAAAAATCGTAGAGGGAGACCAAGAGATGAATACACTAAGCAGATTCAGAAGGATGTAGGTTGCAGTAGGTACTGGGAGATGAAAAAGCTTGCACAGGATAGAGTAGCATGGAGAGCTGCATCAAACCAGTCTCAAGACTGAAGACCACAACAACAACAGCGCATAATAAAAGCTCATGGCCAGAGGTGTAGTGTGGTAAAGCACCAAGATGCACTTCTCAGCCGTTGTCGAGAAAATCGACAATTAAAAGAAACCGCTGTGGTGAAATACTCTCTACGACTAACAATTATCTACAGCGCCGTGGCGCAGTGGTATGAGCTCGGATTCGTAATCCGAAGGTCGCCGGATCGAATCTCGCGCCATGCAATTTTTTTTTTATTATTAGTTTTTTGTAATTCAAATATATATATATAACTATTAATGAATTGGTTATGCATGTTGGTGAAGGCGGATCGCTCTCCAATTGTACCGCCTCCATTTTTCCGTTTTTTTAACAGGGTGTACCAAAGCTCTCACGCCCGCACTGATTTTCGACGATGTTATAAGTTGCGCTAGGGACCGCATCTACCTTCTTTCGAAGTTAGCACGCAACTACGCTGTTATGTGGCGGCTCGTTTCGGCCCATTCAACATCTGTCCTTCAAGTGTAACGAGCGATTAACGGAGTTTATATTTCATACCTGCCACAGCGAATTTGTGTTCGTGGGGTCTCTATTCTAATTCGAACGTTTGACTTACGCTATACGTATTCGTTTCGGAATGTCGTTTCTACATCTTCCGCTAACTATACGTGGTTAACATTACGAAGACAACTAATAACAGCCGGCCGAAGTGGCCGTGCGGTTAAAGGCGCTGCAGTCTGGAATCGCAAGACCGCTACGGTCGCAGGTTCGAATCCTGCCTCGGGCATGGATGTTTGTGATGTCCTTAGGTTAGTTAGGTTTAACTAGTTCTAAGTTCTAGGGGACTAATGACCTCAGCAGTTGAGTCCCATAGTGCTCAGAGCCATTTGAACCAACTAATAACATTTGTGAAATACAACTTTGTTTGCGGAAAACATAATGATGTTCGAAGTCGCCACGACAAACGACTTTCAACAACTTATCATATGCATAATTGTTGCAACTGATTGCCGGGAATTATATATATATGTGTGTGTATACACATCTGAATTAAAAAAAAAAAAAAAAAAAAAAAAAAAAGGTTGCATGGTGCGGGATTCGATCCGGCGCCTTCGGATTACAAACCCGAGCGCTTACCGCTGCCCAACGACACTGTGAAAAATTGTTAATCGTAGAGAGTATTTCACCGCAACGGTTTCTTTTAACTGTCGATTTTCTCGACAACGACTGAGATGTGCATCTTGGTGCTTTGCCACATTACACCTCTGGCCATGAGCTTTTTTTATGCGCAGTATGAATCGAATCTGAATTTCACAATTGGCGGCCTCCCCTTGTTAGAATGGCATCGCTGCCATCGGTTATAGTGTCACCATCTTTGCCTTCCGCGATTCAGGCCGGTGGTGGGGTGGTTAACAGTGAGGGAAAAGAGACAGCGGAGTGCATATTCGCAGGGTCGGAGGTGGCTTGTTGACGTTAACCGTGAGGCCTGTGGTACGACGCCTGTACGCTATGGGCAGGGTCAGCGAAAGATCCCGGCAGTGACTTGATGGGACCTCGGGTTTGGTATCGCGGTGGTGCACTGTTGTGTTTTGGGGCTTTTCTGCTGCTAGGGTATGTATAGGTTCTTGTTACTGGCCATTGAAATTGAGATGTGTGTATGGTGTAATGGAGGAAATGTGTGATGCTCGCCGCTGTTGCATGTGAAAACGCTTCGTCTGCCTTGTGTCTGTGCAGGAAAGTATGGGAAGTAAATAGCTGATACCACGGCGACGTCTTTCTCTCAGGCATTGTTGAATATATTTCGGAATTACTGAATGGTGAAGATATCCCACGTGTAAAGCAAATGAAGCCATTTGCGCCATACTAAGGTACTGTTTTATTCTGCTTAAATCTCTGTCAGTTATATGTGCATTTATATGCCCTTCTTTAGTTGCAGATGTTATAGAAGTGTGTAAATAGAGAGCTATGTGGAAAGGGATGTAAAGTTGAAACCCAATCAGTGAATACACTCGAACTCTGTATTACTAAAGGTGCCTTTCCATACAAGCACCTACCCTGGGTAATAAGTGTTATTCGGAGGTTGTCATGGTACTATAAGTAATTGTTATGCACAAAATTGTTTATTCTGATTATACTATATAGGAGATGGAAGGTCGGTTGCGTGCCGCTGTAAATTACTATTGTCTCCTCTGTGTGGCAGCCTAGCATTGTCAGTGGCTTCAATCAATATTCCTGTCATATTTCGAGTTTTGTATTCGCGGGTTTGCTTAAGCTGACACTGTTGAGTTGTAAGACCTATAAACAGGCAAGTCAAACTGAGTATTCTATGGGCTCAAGGCGATATTCTATTAAGTGGTACCTTAGTTTGTTATAGGTTAGATGTATTTTACGTGTTATTAATATTCTGCTGTTTGCTTTGTCTAAAGAGGACCTAGTTCTACGAAGTAGTCGTTTATATTTTATTAGTGTGTTACGCGTTGTGCCTTTTCATGTTAGTTGTTTTTAAGAAGCTACAAATGACTCTGTGTATGTTGCGGGTAGCTGAAACTGACGTGTTCACAGGGGTCGCATCCTGACGGGGTTGATAGTGGCACTTTTTACTACGGCACATCCGGCTATCCTCCTCCAGTACATTTGTCTCTTATACCGTTACTACGTTTCTCGAGTGGAATTATGGCTTACTGGAATCACCTTATATGTTGAAGTTTAGTACCTCCCTTGCCAGGGCGCGAACCTTCGTGGATATAGTCGTATTCTCATCTGTAAAGATTGGTAGTGTTACTCATTTGTTCTCGTCACATGTATGATCATTTATCTTGTTACATTTAATGTCAGTAAAATGTAAGAGTTAGCGAGGCCCGAATTGGGACGTTGTATTCTCCTCTTGTGGAAACAAATTTAGGTGATTTTATTCCTTTTTTAAGTAGTTTTAGATGCATACATTTTGCCTCCATGTTTGGTGTTTTTGTGGCTTCCACGTTAATTAAAATTACAATGAAGGTACATTTGGCAACGGAGGGCTTCGTGTATTTATTAGTTGCTAAGTGGATCCTAAGTTAAGTGCAGGAACCCTACCAAACAGAACTTCTATCCGGTGCTCCCATACCCCGGATTCTGTTGGTGATAGACAGAAAAGGTCAAGTGTTCTGAATAACTCTGGGGCTAGGGACCATATGCACTCCCAACACAAGGAGCGTCTTGCTGTATCTATATTACAGTACAGGGTCAAAATTTAAATATTACACACTTCCCCTGGCCTAGGCAAAAGGACAAATCAGTTGATTCTTTTTGCTTAAGGTATGATCTACGGTGCGCCTTAGGGGGTTTATGGTGGCACAATTTAGTTCATGAGCTTTTCCCGAGAAAATCCGAAAAAGACTGTTAGGCATATTTTCGCCGTCGGCAGATGATAGCTAAGTAACTGAAGCAAATTGCTCAAATTATATTGGTATATTATCTAGACATTTACCTCAAAGTACCACTATCCCATTTTCAAGAATCTTCATCCGTTATCTGGAAACACCACAGAAAATTGGTTATTGGGTACGAAGACCGAGACGGCTATTCATAGCGAGTCGTTGTAAACTTTACGATGTATTCCGAAGATTCCGATCTCTAACCACCGTGAAAATTTTCTTGCTATCTTTATCCGTTTCCGAGATACAGAGGTTCAAATTTACTCTACTTTTACACGTAAAATACGCACGTAAAATATGGCGTGAAGCATAAACGTAGTGTAGTAAGTGACTAACATGGGTAAATACGCTGTAAACTATAAAGTGTATCCATTATCATCAGAAGGGTACTGGGAACCCCATGTTCTAATGCTGAAGAACACGCATAATTTTTGTGCACGTAAAATCAGCTTGTGTAAAATTAGTTCTGCATCATTTCAATTTCACATACGTAAACCATCAAAATGTTACTCTCCCATAAATTTCGTTGCGTGTGTCAGACATGCCTTGCTCTAACAGGGAAACAAGAGACCCCGTGGAAAAATGCTCCCATCGGAGCACAAAAAGGCGACTAAGCTCCTTTTTAAAACACTCCGACTAAAATGCAGGGTTCTAGATGCGTCATTCTACCTTCCTCAGCAACTTTAAAAGGTTCACCAAAAATTTTGGTTTGCGAATGTACTAGTGCTTTTCTATGCTGTCGTAGAAAAGGACAGTAACAGTGAGAAAGAGACAGAAAAGTAATAAATGCTGAAAGATCGCAGACAGTGGTTATGTTATAGAAGGAGCGAAGGAGACAATGGCAATGTGCGTAACAGAGAGGGACACAGAGGCATTGGAACATAGTTGACAGTGGCAGAACAGTGCTAGGAAAAGAGTAAAGGAGACAGCGCCAGTGGGGGGAGGAATAAAGAACCGAAGAAAGTGGAAGTTGGTAAGAGTCAGTGATAATGAGTCTGCGACAATGAGAACGAGGAGGGAGAGATAGCGACAGTGACAAGAGACAGCAACAGTGGCAGGGAATGAATTTTATTTGTTTAATCGTATGGTTATTTTATACAATATACAGTTGATATAAGGCAGATGATTTTATACAATATAGACAAGATTATACCTTGAAGTCCGTGTTTTTCAACCAATTAATTAAACGGAGTGTGAGAGTGAACAAGTCATCGGGAATTCCAGGGTATGAATGAAGTGGACAGCGTTGGACTAAATGTTCAATTGTCTGCTCTTCTTGATTACATTCACACATTGGTGAACTGATCCAGCCCCATTTGTACCTGAAGTACCTACAACAACCATGTCCAGTCCTTAACCTGTTGAGGCGGTACCAAAGATTCCTCGGTAGGTCAAAACCTTTTCACTTCTTTGTGGGATCAAGGTGATGGGCTCTTGTTCCCAATGTTTTTTTTTGACCATTCATGCTTACAGCTTTCATTTAGATCAAAACCATTCGCGGTGAGTTGTCCTGCAGTAACACTTGCTGATCTTCTTGGTCGCAATCGTTGGTGTGGCGGTTGACAGAATTCCTGGTGCAGTAGTAGAGAGGGTGATGCAGAGATTTTCTTGGTTTCCCTCAGTAGAGCTTGTTTCCGCCTTAAGTGAGGTGGAGGGATGTGACTAAGTACAGGTAACCAGTGGCATGGGGTTGATTTGATGGAAGCAGTAATGCAGCGCATTGTGTCGTTAAGTTTTGTGTCTATCTTCTTCACATGTACACTTTCCAACCAGACAGGTGCACAGTACTCGGCAGCAGAGCACACAAGACTGATGCCAGTTAAACGCAGTCAGCAGGGGTTCCCCAGGTGGTACCACTGAGCTTATGTAGTATGTTGTTCCTTGCAGCAAGTTTATGAGAAAGCTTGGTGATGTGCTCTTTGTAGCTCAGAGTTCTATCTAGAGTGATTCCGAGATATTTTGGGAAAGGATTGTACCTCAACGTTTGTCCATTGAGCAAAAGTCTTGGTTTGTAGTTCGCAGCACGATTCGCTAGATGGAAACAAGAGACTTCAGTTTTTGATGTGCTTGGGATCAATCCCCAGGTCTTAAAGAAATTTGACATCTTCTCCGGATCCTCCGTAAGAATTCGTTCACCATCTTCGAAATTACTGCTCTGTGCTACCAGTGCGATGTCATCAGCATAGATGAATTTAGTTGATATTGTGGTTGGTAAATCACTAATGTATAAATTGAATACTGATGGTGCTAAAACAGATCCCTGTGGTAGTCCATTATTTAGTTTTCGTTTGTGGCTCTTAGATCTGCTTAGCAACACTTCAAATTGCCTTTCACTAAGCATGCTGGATATTAGATCCACAATTTCTCGACTTGGTAGAACTTGCAGTAGCTTGTAGATCAGTCCCTGTCGCCAGACAGTGTCATATGCGGCTGTCAGGTCAATGAAGACAGCTGTTGATTTCAGATGGCCTTGAAAACCTGCTTCAATATGGGTAGTTAGGGCAAGAACTTGATCAGTGCAGCTGCGTCCTTGTCTAAAGCCAGCTTGTTCAGGAGGGGTAGCAGCCTCGATGAACGGTGCTATTCTGGTTAGGAGGACTCGTTCCAAAAGTTTCAATGTACACTATAGGGCGGTAGCTGTCAGGGCTGTCTTCAGGCTTGCCAGGTTTGAGAGTGGCTATAACTTTCGACAGTCTGAATTGTCTGGGAAGTTTGTTCTCTTTGAGTATGTAAGTGAAGAGCGAAGTGAGCCAGCGTATGCAGTGTGGGCCCATGTTCTTAATAAATTCATTATATATGTTGTCAGGGACAGCAGCCTTACCGGCTTTCAGTTGCTTGATAGCACTTTCTACTTCCGCTATGGAGAAGGGCCTGGAAAGCGGCTCCTTTCTTGGGGCACTGCGCTTGAGGTTAGAGAGTTGGGGGTCGATCGTTGCTCACGTCCGTAGGTATAACCTATATTACTCTACACGTGACCCCTGGGTGGTGCTAAACGAGCAACAGTGTCATAGGTGATATACAATATGCCCGGAGGGAATGAATGAGACAGCAGCAGTAAGAGAGAGCAAGAGGGAGACAGTGGCAGTTACAGGAGTCAGTACTAGTAGGATAGAACGAAGAAGACTATGGCAGTGAGAAAGGAGGCAGTGACACAAACAAAGGCAATGACGAATGGCAATGAGTTGGGCTGAATAAGTGAGGGAGAATGGGCAAGTGGGGCTGGATGGATATGAACGACTTATAGTGATGGACTAGTGGGTGTGAGCGAGTTACAGTTAAATGATCTTGAGGACTCATGGGTGAGTTGTATGTTAAAAAGAGTGCGAATATGATTCTTTGAGAAGTTTTTAAGGTGCTGATGAAGTAGAATGAGGCAGCTGGTCCCCCACTTCTCAGTCATAGTGTTTTAAACAGGAATGTATTCACCTGTTTTGTGCTTCGAGAAGAGCATTTTTCTGCTGGTCCCATATGATCCTACTTCCATTAATAAACGTTGATGTGGCATCTACTCAAATGAGTATCGGAAGTTAATAAATACTGGATCACCTGATTGCCTAGATCCATGGCGTTCACGATGTCATGTGAGGAAACCACGAACTGGGTTTCGCTGCAAAAGGACTAATATTGATATACATGCAGAGTGCAGTGTCTCAACCACTGCTGTGCTTCGAATTAGGAATAAATTTTTGCTCAACTGCAGGTTCAGAAAATGCTCTCCTTTCGCTGGTTTCAGACAGGAGCCAAACAAATTCAAATTTATACAGGTATGCAGAATTAGCTAATGACTCTTGATAACATCCTCGCAGCATGTGTGCCAAGTGGTGTCTTTATTATCGTGTTCATCTTCACCCTTAGCGAGAGAGGGAGCGACTGTCTTCTCGTTCAACATCCGTTAACATATGACGGGAGTCAAACATGCTGGAAGAAAGAAGAGTGAAGTGCGGTCTGTATCGGCGATCGAAAAGTATGGATGTGGAAGTTGTGGAAGTATGGATATGGAAGTTGTTGACAGATCGTTTTGGCAAGGAAGGGATGAGTGGGTGAGGGCGGAGGTTAGGAAATTTGGCGCCGGAAATTCATTCCAGCCACATGTTGTCACAGTTATCACAAATTTCTTCTAAATCGAGTTCACTTCTTGCAGACAACAGGCTTTAGAGATGATGCATTTCTCATACACAGTATGAAGAGTTTATACGTTACGAGAAACTGCAGTTTTGTTTGAAATCTTTGGCATTATGAGCGTCTTAGACGCCAGAAAACATGAGTGGTATGTTACTCTTTGACTGCTAGAGGTTTCAGAAGGGGGGGGGGGGGAGAGAGAGAGAGAGAGAGAGAGAGAGAGAGAGAGAGAGAGAGAGAGAGAGAGAGAGAGAGAGTAGCGAAAGATCCAACTCGGGTTAACCAAGTGGATAGTTTGCGTAAACAGAGTTCAAATCGAGTTAAACAGAGTTGGGACGAAAGGACTGAGATAATATTCAACGCCGCTCTCTTTCGCCTCTGCGCAGATTACGATTTTCAGTTAAGCAGCGCTAGCTCCGCGGTTTCCGAATCCGTGATCATATACGTCTACAGTCAGAAGCGTGATGGATACAACCAAGGATGCAATTTTTTGCCTTTCGGCTTGAAAATTTGAAGATAGTCTTGTAAAATCCTGAAACATGCTGCACAGATTTTGACGGCTATAAGGCATTGCAGGCCGCAATATTGGTTGAAACTTTGAAAATAGACGTGTGAAACATCCGAAATTCGCAGTATTAATTTTGACAACCATTTGTCGATCGTTAACGTAGCCAAAGGTCTGCTCACTAGCATGACTGCAGTTTCGATTATTTTGTTGTGAAACTCGTTATACGCGGCCCCGCTATTGCCATGGTGGCAAATTTATTTTTATTTGAATACTATGGTTGCATCCCTTCTGGTCACCATAGGAACTTAAGAGAGGGAAGTCACTTGTGGTATCTCTTAGTGAATCGTGTAAATATTGTTTTGAAAATGTGTGTTCCAGAATAATGGACAAGTACGTCCTTTTACGTTTTTATGCAGCTTGCCATTGTTCCTAGTAGGGCCTTTGTAAATGCGTTGGTGACAGACAAAAAAACAGCTACATTATTTATAACGCATTTCATTAACGAACAAACACGCAGTAAAGTCGTATCCAGTTTTTTAAAACATGTTTCCTTAGAGCACGATAAATAAATCGTGTTTAGTGTTTCTGTACTCAGAAAGCTCTGTATTCGGCTGAAGGAGTTACTCTATAATAACGGGCAATGTTATGGAATAAAAAGAAAACAAAATATGAAATCTTATTTGTCTTTTTTTTTTTTGGGCACATTGACTTCATGTGCATCATAAATAACGAGTTGCTTATTTTCAGAAGTTATTTAATGCATTTTTTCCAAGTACTTTGTTATTGAACATTAATCCTAGTCATTTAATGCGATCAAACTTTCATCTGCAGATCCACGCATGTTATGAATTCGTTCAAAGTGATAAAGAATTTTGTCAGGCCAGGACTCGAAGCTGCACTTCCTGATTTTCGAGATCAGTAATTAATTTTCTTTTTTTCAGTACTGTAGTGGAGCACGTATCCAAGCCTGAGTCAAACTTACATTGTGACTGATGTTACTGCCTGTGATATCCGAGCTGTTACTGGTACTAGAGGCCCTCCAACGGGGAGGACGGGAATCAAGAGGACTGCGGCTTTATCCTGTGACATGGGGTTCGTTGAATCAGATTCGTTGAAAGGAAATGAATGGCATCAGCTGGGGTGAGATTAACAGCAGTGTAAATGGAAATAAGTGTAGAGACTAGAGGCGTTCTCAGATAGCACAAAAGTTAAAGCGACTGCTCGCGAAAAGCACTTAATCCTTGCTTGTGGGTAGATCTGGCACCAGTTTTCATTAGTCCTGACATTTGTTACAGTGCATGTTCGGCATTTCTGACAAGTTCTCGCTGGTGTCATTTCATGTCACTGCAGTTGCACCGATATCATTTGCACCATACACTTTTTTCATTTCAGCGAGTCTAATTCAAACATGTTATGATACGGCCGGGTAGAATAGCCTGCTGTTTCTGCTTGTAGTCCTTCCAAAGTTTGACGGCAGTTAACTGGCAACAAAAGCATTATAATTTAATGTCCACGAAAAACCTATCAATGGCTGTCAAATCCTTTGTCATCGCACGAACGCTTAAATGACAGATTTACACAGTCCAGTCATGTTAATGTGACCACCTGCTATGTTAGCCGTCAACGGACAGTTACCAGTCACAGATAGCAGGTGGCAGTACTAGCAGTGGAGGTATATAATGAGTGACGGGGTAGGTGAGGGGGGGGGGGGGGGGGGAGGGTAATACGGAAACAGAGCGTTTTATCTAACGTCCAAAAAGGACATGATAACTGGCTTTCCGGCCAAAACGGCTATGTCTGCAAACCATCCGCGTGCTGCAGTTGTTAAAGTATACTGTGCGTAGCAAAGTGGTGCTGTCCAAACCCGGCGCCCAGGTAGAATGGAGCAACATGGGGCATAGTTGACAGGGGTCAACGATGGCTACGGATGTGAATACGGGCAAAAAGACATGCAACTGTTGAACAACTGACCACCCAAACGAACGAAGGGCCTACCAACAGCGTCTCCTCAGCAGGTGCCTGGTTCATGCATCCATGCTGACTGCCGTTCATCGGTGACGAAGGCTGGTATTTGCACGCCAGTACCAGAACTGGACGTCCACTGACGAACTACAGGCGGCCTTTACAGATGAATCACGTTTTATGCTCCATCGGACAGATGTCCGTTGGCACGCACGGCGTGTCCAGGACGGAAGAGGTAGCGCTATGATCCGCGGAATGTTTTCGTGGCAGTCCCATGCTGTCTCGTTATTCTGGAAGACACAATGAATCAACGACACAGGTATGCACCTATCCTTGGGGACCACATCCACCTCTAAATGCAGTTTGCTTTTCCTCAGCACAATGGCATCTACCATCCACCAGCAAGACAATGCAACGTGTCACACATCTCGCAGTGTACATATGAGGTTCAAAGAGCACCAAGATGAGTTTACCGTACTCACCTGTCTACCATACTCACCGGATTTAAACCCATCTGAAGACCTTTGGAACCTCCTCGATCACGCTGTTCGCGCAATGAATCCTCAACCGGTAAACTTTCGCAGCTGCCATCCCTGACGGTACATTCCAGAACATCATTGACTCTCCTCCTGCGCGTCACAGTGGCCCATACGGCGGAAGGTGATTTTTGAGTGTTTTGACAGGTGGTCACTTTCATGTGACTGTGTAGTGGTTATAAGTAAATTAAAACGTAACTCATGGCACGCATTTTACCCAGCCTCTAATCATACTTGAGAAGGAGAGAACTTCCAAAACAAAACAAAAAATACACGTTTGAAACCTTTTCGAAACTTTTTCTCATTGACACTCTTCCATCAACGAAATAGAGAAAACAACTTATCACTTACTAAATGTTCGTCTTCCATGCAGTAAAACTGCAGTATCATAATTAGGGCTTTGCGCCTTCAACCGTAAAGGTTTTGCATGTTTATTGTCAAACATTTAACAGAGTAATTCATCTGTAAAGTAATCAGACGTTTGAAGTTACATTATACAAGAGACTCTGAGTCTTAAAAGAATCGGGTATATTGTCTCTCACGAGGGGAATGGAAGTAGAGAGATGAATGCGAACTTCAATTATCTTTATACTTCATGACTCTAACCTCACTCATCTTGTTCAGAGTTCTTTGAATTGCAAAGATTCCATTATATTCAGGGCCGTAAAAATTCCTGGAAAAAAGGATTTATCACTGCTAACCAGCGTAATGCCCTTTTCTTCTTGAGAGTAGTGTATTGAACGGAGATAAACTGCTTTCTCTACTTTGAGTAATGTAGTTGCTGTACAGCTTGCTGGAGAATCTAGTTAGGCGATCGTCTAAGACGCTGAAAATTCTTGGTGAAAGCTGAAACCTCGTTTAAATTCATTATTCTCTCGCTATATAAGATCCACCGGAATCTATGTGCCATGACAGCGTATTTAATGAAAAATGGATGGCAGGTCCGTAAGTAGATTTCGTTAATTGCTTCTGACAAGAACAAAAGCCTTCAACCAAATAAGCTTGATCGTTTTTGCAGGTTCATGCAACTAATCCAATTTTCATTAATCCGGGCAATCTATAGGTTGCCGTAATACTTCGTATTAAGAAGTTCACGTTTCGATTAAAGGCACTATCCCTACATAAATTTGAACATATTTTAGCAATAATTCTTTCATATTAACATATCAAACTTTCTTGTGATCGAAATTTTCTCAGTGGCAGCTTACAACAATGGCTGCAAGCCTCTCTCGCTAACAAATCGTCTTACTTCTTCAATGTCTCACATGAAACAGTGAACGCAGCATTCCAGCGTGCAATCATCGGTAATTCACAGAAAAATGATGCGAGTCTAAGAGCATACTCTTCGATTGAAGCGTCTTTAACATAATTATTCCTAATTCTCTCTACACAAGACAGAATTCGGTACTGAGCGAGGTGGCGCAATGGTTAGGACACTGGACTCCCATTCGGGAAGACGACGATTTAAACCCGCGTCCGACCATCCTGATTTAGGTTATCCGTGATTTTCCTAAATCGCTCCAGACAAATGCCGGAATGGATCCTTTGAAAGGGCACGGCCGATTTCATTCCCCATCTTCCCCTAATCCGAGAGACCCGATGACCTAGCTATTTGGTCCTCTCCCCAAGAACCAACCAATCAACAGGATTCGGTCAACATCTCAATTAGAGGTCACTGACGATCGGCGAGCCAAAGCAAACTGATCAAGTGTAGTAACATGCTGTACGATGTTGGGGTCATGAAGAACGCGTTCCATATGTGATTGCATCACTATACGGGCAGGAGCGACGTGGCGAGCAGAGAGCGTTCGTTATCTGTGTTATCTGACACGTCCCCACTGTCTGCCCTCGCGTGGCACGCTTGCTGACTAATTCTGGCCACACAGCCTCTCTCGCTTCGATTGTCTTCCTCCGAAGCGCTGTCGCAGCAGCTACCTTGAAGCAGCGTAGGCGTGCAGTGATTCATGGCTGCTCTTGTTCCCCGGTAGCGTGAGTGACACACTCGTTTCCGTTTTCCCCGAAAACTCGTCGCCCTCAGATACATGCTCCAGCACGAACCTACGTGAAACACACTACTGCTGTTCTCTTCCATTATCTGTAGCCTCGCTGAGGAGAAATATGTTTGCCACACATTCTGTCATATTGTTTCCATTCACCTGCACCCGTCCGTAGCCAACGACAACCTTCTTTCAAATTCTACTCGAATCCGTACCTGCAGCTATTTTCTTTAATGTGTTTTGTGTTCACCGGAACCAGTCGCTGCATCGCCTCAGTGGACTGTCATGGGCCCACATTACCCAGACGGAGCAGACGTAACACAACTCACACGAACACATCGTAGAATGATGAGAGTGGACAAAAGAGACAAAAGCGAAGAATACGAATTGACTTTGACGAGTTTTACGACAAGAACGACATGGATACCGTCAGTCGCCGTTTATCATACTGTCGTTTTTCACTGCGAATGATTTTGCTTGATTGTTTCTGTGTTTTCAGGAAGTTCGTCCAATTAGCTTGGGATTTATGGCTACTAAATTTTTTCCATGCACTGATTCGTTGGTTAATAGCTTGGTCACATGTGTGGTTCCACCAACGGTGTTTCCATGTGCGTAGTGCTTGTGGTGCTAGTTTCATGGCTTCTCGGATTCTTCCTGAAAGTTGTGTCCAGTCTGTCGTTTTCTCCATTTTAATTTTGTCTAATATTTGTGTCTGATTTAAAATAAGGCATCAGGATCTGGTCTAACAATTTTGTTCTTCTGGAGCTTTTTCTTGGACAAAGGACGATCCTGATCTGTAGTAGGTGGTGTTCTGAGTGGAAGTAGCCTTTACGTGTGTCTATGTTCAAAATTTCTTTTTGTGAGCCTTTCTGGACTATTACGTGGTCGATTTGTAGTTCTTGCTTTCCGCTGGGAGTTTCCATGTGGTAAATTTCCGTGTTGGTTTCTTGAATTTTGTTGATATATATATTTGTGTGTGTGGGCCCAATAGGACCACGCTAGGTACAACCCATGAATATCACTTTTGATGATCAGCCTTCTTTTGTTGCCAAATTTGTTTCATCTTTTCAGAATGAAGTCTCTTCCTTTCATCAGAGCACGGTGCTTCAGTTCGTTTTGTAATTTCCCTCTGACCAACTTCCCAAGCAAATATCTTCCGCCTCCATGTTTTTCTGTCTGTAACATCTGCCTGAGTTATACCGGTTACTTTAAGAGTCTCCTTAATCTCAGCGATCCGTTTAATTGGCTCAGTTTTGGCCTTACTTCTGTTTTCGTAGAATTATACTATTTGTTTGTCAACCTACTGAGTGCCATTCTTTTAATATGTCCATAAAATTCAAGTCCTCGTTTTCTCATGTCACCACGTATGTTTATGTATTCTTCTATTTCCTTAATACTTCTCAGCCTATAAGTTTCACCATCAATAATTTTGGGCCTAATATTTTCTTAATAATCTCTCTTTAATTCTTTTGAATTTCTTCAATATCCTTCAATGCTGTAATGCTTAAGTTTACTGAATTTAGACAGTGATGTTTTATTACAAATATTTTGTGTTAATCTGAATGCAGTTGCCATTTTTTGACAGCGATCTTTGTTTGTAGCTTTTTACAGACCATTTTCTTGTTGATTTGTCCCAAGTATTAAAACGGGGAAACCGTTCTTATTTTTCCATATTTTGTATTCAAAAACTTTGGTGCTTGCTCGTTTCAAGTCATACATTCCGTTTTTTCGAATGCTATTTGTAGTCCTACTTTTTCCGTAACACCTTTAAGAAATTCAATTTGTTTTTGAGCTGTGGTAATATCCCTCGTTAAAATTGCCAGATCATCTGCAAAGGTGAGGCAATCTACCCTAATATTACTTCTGCCCAAATTGATTGATTGATTTATATTTTGATTCGACTTTTTCTCTCGTCATTCTGTAGTCACGTTTTCCGAAACACAGTTAAACAGCATTTGAGAGAGTCCATCTCCCTGTCTAACACCAGTCTTATATCAAATGGTTCAGAAATTTCATAACGAATTTAACGTTAGAGCTAGTGTCAGTTAACGTTTCCTTAATCATTGTTAGTTTTATTATCTAGCCCTTGCTCCTTTAAAATTTGGAGAAGAGATTCACGATGAACTGAGTCGTAGGCCTTTTTAAAATATATATACAATTTGCGTATATGTTATATTCTGCGTAATGGAAGAGGCACAATACCTGTAAGTAGACAAAAGTACCGTTTCTAACACTAGCACATAAAAGCACTCCAAGAATCATTTTGTCAGATTTTCCGATAGCAGTATAATCTCAAAAAGACATCTACAATACAAAAGAGGCGGAAAATCATACATGAAAACACCTCCAAAAATATTCATGTAAACAAATTCCGTTGAAAATGAGGATAAATTCTCGAACGCGTTGTGCTGAGCATGAAAAAATTAGAAACTGTAGGAACTGGTGCAGTTTCCCATAGTTTAAATAGTAGGCTTTCGGACGATTATGATGAACGAGATTAAAATGTGCATACTTGTACTCTTATCTTCAAAAACCATCAGACATAATGCCCGACAATCAGCAATATTTTTTCTTACAGCATGGATCTTGTTTTTCGACATAAACATGTTATCCCCAGGATCATCTAGGAATAAAGTCTTTACATCTGATTTCGTTTTTACTGTTTGGTGTGGGTTTTGTTGGTCGTCCAACTCTGTTGCTGTAATTAACATTACCGTCACCTCCATTAACCCAAAGTCTAATGGTTTCTGGATCAACACCGAATGTTTGAGCGATTTTGGTGTTAAACAGTCCACTGGCATTGGTGCCTTGAGTTTGGGAACGAACACGTTCACGTATAGGTCCCATTGTTTAATGCCACCCTTAAAAAAGAAGAAAACGCGAATAATCACATAGCAGTATACAGGCAAAGTTAAAAATTAATTTAAATAAGCATCGTGTACATCTGTTAAATTTACAAGCCGGGCGGAAGTGTTGTGCACCCACTTAGCTGTAAGCCATGTTGCAGCGCGTGAGCCACCTTTCGATTGCGTTACCAATGTATTTCAAGTATCATACTCATTAACCGTGGCATTGATACATTAACATTGTTTTACATCGGTGAAATGACTTTAATTTATCTACGATTGGAAAAACATAATGCATGTTGTAATCTTAGCTCCAAAGGTTGATTTGATGCAGCTCTCTATGCTACTCTAAGAATGTTTTAATTTAATTCAAGTTTTACCCAGTAAACATCACAGGAATTTCGCACCTAACATAAGTAGTTGCCAATAGGATTTTAATGTTTGCCTAGCTTCGATTGATTACTTGAAATCATTACGTTCAGTTAATTCATCTACATCTGTTTGACTACCCTGCAATTTACACTTGAGTGCTTGGCAGAGGGTTCATTGAAGCACCTTCAGAGTATTTCTTTACCGCTCCACTATCGAACGGCGCATGGGAACGCAAACATTTAAATCTTCCCGTGTGAGCTCTGATTTAGTTTAGTAGGGTCATTTCTCCGTATGTAGGTGGACGTCAACAAAATATTTCCGCATCCGAAGTAGAACGTTAGCGATCAAAATTTCATGAAACGAAGAACGCTTTCGTTTTGATGATTGCCACCGTAACTTGTGCTTCATATCTGTGAAACACTGTCGCCAATTTTAGGGTAAATCAAAACGAGCTGCACCTCTTCGTACTTTGTCGATGTCTTTCGTCATGTCGTAAGGTTCCAATATCGCGCCGCTATAGGATGGAAGAGGACGGACAAGCGTAGCTTAGACAGTCTCTTTAGCGAACCTGTTGAATCTTCTAAGTGTTCTGTCAATAACAGTCTATGTTTCGCCATCCCCGAAAATTTTTCTATGTGAGCTTTTCAATTTGTTAGTAATTGTAATGGCTATGTGTGTAATCAAACTGACAGCCTTTAGACTTGTGTTTTGTCGTTTAAGCGAAATTTAGCGGATTCCTCTTAATACTCACTCTTTTTTGTGTCAGTTGCTATTTTTCGCACCATACAGATATCTGTCTGAAACACTTTGCATTTAGTTTTGCTCTTCTGATGACTTCACTGGACGGTAAAAGACAGCATCATCTGCAAATAATGTGCAAGGACTGCCCAGATAATCTCCTAAATCGTTTATGTAGATAAGGCACTTCGTTGGGGTCGCAGGATATCACTTGTATCGCTCGATTCCTTTGCGCCAGTTATTACGAACTGTGATCTTTCTGACAGGCAACTTTCCGGACTGGTAAGGATCTTTCGCCGATTGCTAAGTACGAACTATTACATCAACATACACTGAAAAGAACCTAATTTGTATGCAGCCCGGACGTATCTACTTCTAAGTTACTCTAGTTGGCAGCTGTTCTTGATTCGAATTCTGGAATAATTTAGTTAGTAACAGCGTTCTTTATCATAACAGGTATTTAGTGGAGCAAGTTAGTCGAAATACACACACATTCCCGCACTCGTTGTTGATTGGCCGTCGTTTTATGACAGTAGTTACACGACTGTGTACTTCTGACCTAATAGTATCAGGCTGTTTTCTCCTCCCCGCATGGAAGAGAAGACTGCGCTGTTGCGTCTTTTCTTTTAAACTAGATTCCTAAGTCGTCATCAGCTAACAATACCTCCGCAAATTTTACTAGCTCAACACCCGAACACTGCAATTTGCCCGAAGCTGCACTTAAGAACCGTACCTGAACTACGTAACCAGAACTAGACGTTTGATTTTCTCTTGGTCACTTCCCACAATACGTTCGTAAGTCATATTGTAGGCGTCTAGCAATGCTGAGCTATAGAGGGATATTGTATCATCATTACAAAACATTGAAAAAGGTGAATTATTATCTAAATACCCTAACTCACAGAATTAAGACGTAAAAGTTTTACAAAAAAAGAACATGTATAATGAAGAGCTTTAGTTACAAGTACTTTTATTCAGAAGCGCATGCTTTCCATTACCAGCCTGGCCATTACACAATTTAGTTCTGGGTGAATATTTGTTTTTCTGTACATTTTTTTGTCGGTTTTAATACTGAACCAAGATCGATACTATATAGCTGAATGTAAATGTCTGTTTGTACACTTCTCAAACTACTCACAAAAATGTTAAAGTTAGTGTGCACCGATTTAAAAAAGGATTTTAAATGAGAATGAAAACCCTCGCATACATGTCACTCTCCGAAGCGCAGTGGACTCGTCTGTTCAAATATACAGGGTGACAATTATTGAACTACATGAAAAAAACGTAAATTAGTTACAAACTACGGCGCGCACACACTTTATTCAACGTGTAAAGTCACTACAGATATTCAGATTCAGGTTATGACATGCCTGCCATCATTGGCGAAAATGTGGCACAGACGAATAGCGGAATTCTGCTTGAACGACTGATGTGTCGGAACATCGACGCTGTCGATGAACTCCTGAATGACCATTGTCAGCTCAGCAATGGTTTTGGCGCTACTGCCGTACACCCCAAAAAAGGGGGTCGCACGTGTTCAGATGCTGGCCGGAGTGGCCGAGCGGTTCTAGGCGCTTCAGTCGCCGGTTCGAATCCTGCCTCGGGCATGGATGTGTGTGATGTCCTTAGGTTAGTTAGGTTTAAGTAGTTGTAAGTTCTAGGGGATTGATGACCTCAGATGTTAAGTCCCATAGTGCTCAGAGCCATTTTTTTTTTTTTTTTTTTTGTGTGTGTGTGTGTGTGTGTGTGTGTGTGTGTGTGTGTGTGTGTGTGTGTGTGTGTGTGTGTTCAGATCCGGAGAGTGTAACGGCCAATCGAGGACCTTGCCAGCGGCCTCTGGGTACCACAGAACCAGAATGCGGTCCCCCAAGTGCTCCTGCAGGACATTAAACACTCAGCTGCTTCGATGGGGTCAAGCTTCGTCTTGCATAACCACATCTTGGCGAAATCAGGATAATGGGGATGAAATCATCTTCCAGAACCTTCACGTACAAGTCGGCAGTCATCGTGCCATCAAGAAATATCGCGCCGATTTTTTTCGTGACAGGACATTGCACGCCACGCAGTCACCCGTTGTGTGTGAAGAGACTTCTCGATTGCGAAATGCGAGTTCTCAATCCCCCAAATGCGCCAATTTTGCTTACTGTCGAACACCTCCAAATGAAAGTGGGCTTCCTCGCTAAATCATATAATACTAATTACCATCATGCCCCGCAGCTAACCGTGCAGTTTGAACGTCCTAACGCAACCCGTTCAGAAGTTATGACGATTTTATTTCATATAATTCGTGTCACCCTGTAAGTCAGCACATAAGCTCTAATTTGGAAAGACAGGAGTGTGAGGATGGATTAAAATAAGTTTTTTTCATCTTATTAGTGCCTTCCCAATGGAAAAAGGCCCGGTTTTTAGATCAATGCACGTCATTTTTTATGATCAAACGATTCCTGCGAATTTCTTGATCTTATATCTACGTTTATAGTGTCCAGCCTCCGTAGTTTACGTCTTCTGCCGACTGAAGCGGGAGGTGCCCGTACGATGGGTCTGTACCAAAGAAATCTCCATTCTTGCAGCTTTCCATTGACTGGAACCACTCCAGCTATATGTCGAATAGCTGAAATGATTGTATGGTCGTGCAGAGAGATTTCTAATATTATTCTCAGTATCCGCGTTTCCCCGCCATTTAGTTGGTGCTCAGCTCTTCTAGGTGCGGGCCACCACTCGGCACCTTATAACGCAATTTGCGTCACCATTGTGCGCTATATCTTTGACTGTAGGTGGATAACCATCTTATTTTTGCTAGGAAAACTAGTAGCGTCTCTGAATAGCATCCAAGTGGCTTTCGTTCTTGCTCGAACATCCTCATTCACTTAGCTGTCATTCTGCATCGTATTCGAGTAATCTCCTTGGTGAGAGGAGTCCCATTAATTTGTATTGCTCCAGGAGATACGATCGTTTTGAGTTTCTCATCCTGGCGGAAGTTTAAACGGACGCCAAATCTTCGCAGACGGTCGTACCATGTTTGGTTGGTTCAAATGGCTCTGAGCACTATGGGACTCAACTGCTGAGGTCATTAGTCCCCTAGAACTTAGAACTAGTTAAACCTAACTAACCTAAGGACATCACAAACATCTATGCCCGAGGCAGGATTCGAACCTGCGACCGTAGCGGTCTTGCGGTTCCAGACTGCAGCGCTTTTAACCGCACGGCCACTTTGGCCGGCGTACCATGTTTGGACTTAAGTATCAAGATCCTTCCTGGGGTCTGCCACGAGCATCGCAGCATCAGAGTATAGCACTGTGCATGATACACTGTTCTGTAGGTCACGCTTTATCGTATCCATTACGGTAACAGAGAGTAGGAGAGACACAGAAGAGCGTTAATTAACACAAACTCTCACAGAAAAGCTGCCAGCTAGTCCTGCAGAGCATCGCATCCGGATGCTGGTGTTTTTGTTCAGCATTTTTACCCAGTTTATGGAAGTTTCAGGAACTTGATGATCATAAACAGTATACTAAAACATCTGATGTGGTGCTTGACCAAATGCCTTCTCAAGGACAAGAAATCAAATATAGTGACCTTTACTCGGGAAATTTCTTCACCAGGTGCCACATCCCTTCACAAACACTTACTGGTTTATTAAGAGCTGGACTACTTCCCCAGTCTGCTGTGAAGAATATTCAAATGGTTCAAATGGCTCTGAGCACTATGGGGCTTAACATCTGTGGTCATCAGTCCCCTAGAACTTAGAACTACTTAACCCTAACTAACCTAAGGACATCACACACATCCATGCCCGAGGCAGGATTCGAACCTGCAACCGTAGCAGTCGCGCGGTTCCGGACTGAGCGCCTAGAACCGCGAGACCACCGCGGCCCGCGTGAAGGATATTACTAGTTATTAAAATAATATAGTCACGGTTATAAATTAAGGTTGAAGTAGTTGAAACCAGAAGGTAATACACCACTGTTTTTTTAACAATGAAAGAAAGTAACCAATCAGTATTCTAAAAGATTGCAAGTTCACTTCTCGAGTGATCACAGAAGAGGGAGCCGCATGCTGTCTGCGTCGTTTATTTTTTTGCTATAGAAGCGTTTGAATCTGATGATATAGATTGTACCAGTGTAATAATTGGTTCAAAATGGTTCAAATGGCTCTGAGCACTATGGGACTTAACTTCTGAGGTCATCAGTCCCGTAGAACTTAGAACTACTTAAACCTAACTAACCTAAGGACATCACACACACCCATGCAGGATTCGAACCTGCGACCGTAGCGGTCGTGCGGTTCCAGACTGTAGCGCCTAGAACCGTTCGGCCATCCCGGCCGGCCCAGTGTAATAATTCAGTAGAATATGTAGCACATGGAATGAAGACTGTCCACGTTTTTTTACTGGTGCGAACGTACTATAAATATGAAGTAAAAGATATACTAGGAAGCGTGATACAGTAGTTCGGTAATCCCCGATGGGAAAAAAAATTAACATCCCTCCTCATCCCCTTCACAGTCCTCTCACGAACGTATCCGCCATCAAGAAGATGGGAAACGTACAAGAGAACCACTGAGGGTCACAATGCCTATGTTTATACAGTGTCTGCACATTCATGGTGCAATATCCTTGAGACATGCACGCATGTCTGAAGGAAGACGCTGTCATTGATGAGAGCAGCAGTGGTAAATATTACGAAATAAGTTCGCATACTGCGAATATGCATTGATGTCAGCTGTTTGCGATACATAAGAAGTTATGAAATTACACAATTTTCTTGTGTAAGGGGGAATTTAAAGTAGATAAGGGCAGTAGTGAAAATTTCGATCGAGGAGGGCGGCATGGCAGGATAATCCGTGGAGTTATGTGAATCGCTGTACGAAGGTGATTTAGTGGCTAATGCACCTGCCTAGTAAGCAGGAGACCCGAGTTCACTTCCCGGCCTTGGAACAAATTTTCACTCGCCGTTTGAGTCTATGTACTCGAACCCGGATTTTCCGCTTGTCGCTTCGGCTATCCGAGCACGCCTCCAGAACCGATACACAATTCCTCTTGTCACATAGTCACAACCCTTACGTTCGCGCATGAAAGGTGGCTACACTGAGCCACAGCGCCAGAGATTGCGCCAAAGAGTATTATTCAGCCGCCTCCACTGGCAGTGCTTGGGGAGAACTCGTAGTAGTCAGTGCTTGTTGAGATGTGCTAGTGAAAAGTGCTTGTTGAGATGTGGTAGTAGAGAGTCGGTGTGGAGATATATTGTAATGATTAGAGTGATTTTCTCAATATATGAAGGTAAAAGAAAAAAAATTTTTCCTTTTCTTTTTATTATCTCAATGTCTTAAATAATGCGTCATTACAGGTTCAGTCAACAAAGCATCTGGCTTGTGTTCTTGTATTAGAGTGTAATTCTGCTTTCCTTACGCAATTATAGTATTTCTATTTTTTAATTACTTCAGTATAAATGATATTTAAAATTTCTTGCCTAATTGAAGAAGAACCGTGCCAGATGTGTACGTTGAGTCATACTTCCACACACAGAACAGTTATACTTGTGCCTAGGTTTCGTAGGTTTTGTGGTTGCTGGGGACTTAATTAATTAATTGTATTAACGAAAATTTTCATTTCATTCTTTGTTGTTGTTCTATGCAGTCAGATAGCGTAATAATACTAGTCAGGGCCAACCGTTTACGAGACACAGCGTAATCGGACTTACAGCCACAAAAAATTTAAAAAGTATTTTCATTATTAATAATTGAGCCCCCATGCACGCATTTCGCGATTCCCTCACAAGGGGAAAAATATTATATCGTCATTGTAGCCCGTCAAGGTATGAATGCATCTTGATCGTACAATGTTTGTATCTTCAAAATGTAGTGTGCTTCAGACAGTCCTGGTCCGCCACAAATTAAGGAATACCAACAGCCTTACCTTAGATAAAATATATTAATTCTTTAGATAAAGTACATTAATTCAAAATGGTTCAAATGGCTCGGAGCACTGTGGCACTTAACATCTGAGGTCATCAGCCCCCTATAACTTAGAACTACTTAAACCTAACTAACCTAAGGACATAATACACATCCATGCCCGAGGCAGGATTCGAACCTACGACCGTAGCAGCAGCGCGGTTACGGACTGAAGCGTCTAGAACCGCTCGGCCACCGCACCCGGAGTACATTAATTACGCAACCAGTTCCGACACTACATTAGTATCATCTTCAGACCCATATGCAAACTGAATAGAGTTCGAATACGGGCCTGAAGATGACACTAATGTAAAGTCGAAACTGGTCGCGTAATTAATATATTTTATCTAAAGTAAGGCTGTTGGTAGTCCTCATTTCTACAAGTTTATGACCAGCCGCAGTCCTACCTTCACTTCGATCGTGGATCATCACGGCTTTTCATGTATCGCATATTCGCAATATGCTAACTTATTTCGTGACGTTTACAAGAGATATCAAGCGAGAAGGTCTGTAACAGTATATTGATAATTTTTAGTTATGGACCGTCTGACAGCAACTGAATAAAACACAATTTTAGTGCCACACGCGTTTAGCCTTTATTTTCTGCAAGGCATCATCAGTGACCTGGAATATGCTACTTAATTTACATTTTTGCCACTGTACCTATAGGTTATAAACAGTTCTGGTGGTTGGTATTTCCTATTAAGTAGTAATGTTTTGAACTGTACTTACAGGTTGCGTGAACAATTTCTTACATATTACGCTCCTAATGCATTTTTGGTGTTGTTCTGCTTCTTAAGAATACCAATTTGCGGTTTTTTCCCACATTCCACAGCAGTATGAACTGAACGCTTGTTTCAATGCAATGTTTTGGTTTCTGTTGCAGACTGTCACATGTTTTTGCCAAAGATCGAACGTCTGCCGTCCAGAACACAGTCAGCATGCGGGAGAAGCATTGACCTTGCACTTCCTCCGCTTTCCGGACGCACAGTATTAGAATTCCTCTCAAACCTCCTTTACGATGGAGACCAACAAAGTCAGCGCGGACAAGCACAACTCGCCGGGTATGACAATGGCAGTGAGTCAGTCGCTTCCTGTGAGCACCGCGTGTACGCGCGCCGCATTCCCAGCGCAAGCTGCGTGACGTCACCGCACAATTGCTGGACGGCTCTCGTCGCATTCGTTTCAATTCTGGACAGGCGCCGCTACTTTCCTCGCTGTCAGAGCGCCAGAAACTGCAGTTAACTGCCGCCAGTCGCGGGCGAGTGCCGGAGGCGTGTGTTTGCGCCGAATGCGGACCACGTGTGGCGACTGACGGGCCGCGACACATTCAGCTGTGAGGCTAACGCCATTACGCGAACACACGAAGCGGACTTCGAGGCACGGGCGCCGTCTATTGTAAAAGAAATAACTGGCCGACCCGCGGAGTCGACGAGCTGCGCATTTACTGCTGCTTCCTTAAGGGGACGAGACAAGCGCGGCAACAAATAAAGAACCGCCGTATAGCGGTTGTTCCTTACGATCGCCTGTCTGCCACCCGACGAAGCGGAGATGTGTTCCGCAAGCAGCGAATTAGACATCAAACGCCAGCATCATTTGTAGCTATTCGGCTGCGAAGAAGCACACAATCCATTTATTTCCGTAGAATTTGCTAACTTCTAGCTACAGACGTTAAGAAATATCATCACGTTTCATATAGCAACATGTCTCTCCAACCTTATCTCACATACGGGCCTCGTCCCTCTCCATCTTTCCATATCAGCCCACACCCCCGTTCCTACCTCATCCCCGTTTGCTACCCTTAACCCCTCCCCCCTCCCCCCCCCAAAAAAAAAGAAACGCGTAGTTTTTGGAACTAAATATCTACATAATTTTGTAATCACTTAGTAAAAATGTTCACATTACAGATTAAATAAAACAGAAATCCATGATAATGGCACAGTGGTGCTGAAACATGTTTGGTAAGTTGGAAAAAAGCGGTGTTTTGCATAACTTGCGGTCCTTACATCCAACAAATTTAACTGCAAACACGCTAAACACAAGGAGCTGCAAATCCAAATGATGAATTACTCAACAAGAATAAAGAAGAATACAGTGCGAAACCTGTCAGAAAAAGAATTCGTAACCTACTTAGCAACATAGTGCAAACGGGAATGAGGTGCTGCATGAAAATAGCTGAAAATGAAAGAAAATTTTAAATGAGGTTTGGAGCTGTGGACCAAAGTAATCGTGAGCATAGTAAAAGCAGTATCCAAAAAATGTTGATTGTTCTACGATCAACTTAGGACAGCTCTGTCTCTAATTTTAGATTCACACTAATGGCAATTTTGTCAGGATGTGTGCACAAAAAAGTGATATGTGCAAAAACATTGGCTCTCGATAGCAGTAACGTGTGCGTTGTTCGATCCAGGGAAATGCTTTTCAGAGACGATTTGTACAAATCCTAGGGTATGTTGCTGTCAAGACTCAGGTAAAGATTTTGAATATGTTCCTGACGTAAGTTAGCCTCAAAAGTTGTTGCTAATCTCGTTAATGTGAATAGTTATTTAAACAAGTAGACTATATTGTGTCCCTTACCATGGTTTACGAAACAGTGTGATAGGAGAAACTTTAAGGGCCACCCATAATAGGGCACTATAGTAAGGTACTATAGTAAGGCGACAATAAAATTAATTTTACTCGTATTTTATGCTAAATTGTTAACGCAATTGTTGTAAAAATTGATAATGCAATTCTTTTTATCATTAGCTGAAACAATTTGGACTTTTGAGTTTGTATTGTCGAGAAGTTATACAGCAATGCTTCGTTAACTCTCTCAGCAAGTAAACGGTGGTAAATCGCTGGTAAACAAAGTTAAATACACTCAGGTTGCAAGTAAACAATGTTAAATACCCATTGGCGTGTTTTTAAAAATAAAATTTTGAATAGAATTTTTGATTTTAAAAATATTTCATTACTCTAAAAATATTTGAAAATAATGACTTACCTGATTAAAAAAAATCCCAGTGGATGTACTAGAAATATCTCATTTATGATTCGAAATTTATTCTTTGACTGTCAATTCTCTGAAATCGGCTGTATTAGGTGTAGATGTACTACCTGTTAGTGAGATATGAAAATTTTTGCTGGACAGGAATCCGAATTTCCCTCTTACTGCGAGCCGTCGCCCTGTGTGTGGGATTTTCTGAAACTTCACCAGCAATTTCGCAAATCAATTTACTTCCATTACCATTGTTTACAGCCAATGTATTAATATGTGCACTCAGGATTAAACTTAAAATGAATCCAGTGTGACTGTGATGACACTGATTAAAAATTACATACAGTACAATTTTTTTTTAATAATGCTCATAAATAGTGCATTGAGTGAACGGTGATCCTTTATGGGCGATTATAGTCGGTTGGTGGACTGCGCGAAAATGAAATGGGTTCCTGTGTGTTAAAATGGGCTAAAGGTCATCTCGGACAGGAAACAAAGATTCCCACTCTCTGGCTGATAATTGCGCTGGTCAAAACAGAAACATCAAAACTTCAATCATGTACACCTGCTTTTTTTCAAAATTTCTTTACTTAAAAGTAGTTTATCGTAAGTACTTCTGCAAAGGTCACGCACGCAAGGAAGCCGACATAATCATTCTTTCATTTAGCAAAAAAATGCTAAGTTCACAAATCTGGAAACTGTTGTTCCACGTGAATGGGTCCAAAATATTCGACCATGTCAAGTGGGGAAAACTTTGTCGGTGTAGGAGATGCACTTAAAGCATCGTAAGGGCTTTACAGTCTCAATGACGCGTTCAGCATTTCCTTTTGCTCGTCCGTCGTAAGATATATGATAGTGGTGGAATGCTCTTTATTTACTTGGTGGTATGGCTCAAATGCTGTGCAGATCAGTGTGGTGTTATACCTTACACAACAGACTTTTCAAATGACAGTTTCCAAGAAATCGATACTATTCCATTTACTGAGGAAACCAGATTCGCTGGATTCTGTACACAACATCGATTCGCTCTGTTAGACTCTGTCGAATCCATTGACTCGCCCTGTCAAGCAGTAGGAATTTGTCAGCTGTTCTCGACAACATATGATACAACCGAAAATATTTTCTCTGTATCTCTCTACTGTATATGCTCTTTCCGATGTCTCAGACATTAAAGTCTACTCAAAATTCACAAACTTGATCTTCCTCTGAGACCCATTGTTAGTGCTTGTACTACTTCGACAGGGATCCCATCCGTTGCTGGGAGTTTTTTCTTATCCAGCTTAAAATTATTTGCCTAATTTCTTCGTCCGAAGAAGCACACAGGTATATTGTTTCTATACTCTTCCCATAATATTTTTTGTAACCTACGCTGATCACCTGTCTGTCTGCTTCTCCAGCGTCGGGAAGCAGTGTTTCCATTAGCAGGATAGCTGACTGTTCACCACTTTCTGCTGCAGTTGCATCACTCCTTTTGATAATGGGTAAGACTGTTCGTGAACATATCTTCTCGCAGACTATTTTATATGGTGCACCCCAGGGACCGGTTTCTAAGTTTGACTCTGTTAATTGCTTCCATCGTTCCATTTTTGTTTTCCATAACTCTTCCTTGTTTAATATGCCTTTATCTACGCAACCTCCGGACTCTTTCTTCTTGAGTCAGTCTGCTCTGGCATAGCTTCATGGCTCTTCTTGCTTCACATTTTAATTTCTGCAGCGCCTCGGTCCAGATGCAAGTTACTCCTTTAGAATGACCTCTGGTGACAGGTATCGATACCTCCATTGCTCTATGTATAGTCACTGTCAGTCCTTGCATTTTAGCATCTATATTACCATCCAGCGGTGGACTTCCCGCACAGTGAAACACCCTTCTTAGTTCTTCTCAGTCAGCGTCTTTGAGGCTGTATTTGCGCATCTATATTACCATCCAGCGGTGGACTTCCCGCACAGTGAAACACCCTTCTTAGTTCTTCTCAGTCAGCGTCTTTGAGGCTGTATTTGCGCCTTATGCACACACTTTCTGTGGCTTATTGGATTTCCCTTCTAGTGATGGTGCAGTATGATATTGTGGTCGCCTTATGTCATTCCACTCTTAAACTTTCCAGCCTTTCACACGGCGCGCCGCTGCCATATTTGCTAAAGTAACGTCTATATTTGACGTTGCTCCGACTCTCCCTTCGTAGGCTGGCGGATTGTGAAGTGCATTCAACACCTGTAGATTGAGCTCCATTAGGGCTTCTCCTAGTCTTCCATGGTCATCAGTCAGGCGGCTGTGCCACAATACTGACTTCGCATTTCCATCAGTAAGCACATAAGATGCTTAGTTCGTCCAAGATGACTAATGTCCTTCAGTCTTTGCTGATAATCGTCGATCTCATCACTAAATTGGAAATACATGGAAACCAGGGTGCAACTCTCCCTTTCGTTTAACATTTCCACACAGATTAAGGGGAGATGGATGGCAAGTGGGCTTCAAAAATTCGATTTTTAGATTTTGGCCTACTTGAAATGCCTGGTCTTGCCTGCGTGAAACAGTTTTTGTTTTATATAAATACAATTTTTTCGTGAGATATGATGGTTTTCCTGACGCTCTGTGCAACCTGGAATTTAGATGGCACACCTTCCTCTTTGCGCTAAGCAAAGATAACGCACAGCATTCTTTTACTCCTTGTATATTATTTCAGGCTTATATTGTTTTATCGTTTCAATGTTTCCTACCTTCATGGGAAAACCCAAAATTTAAATGAATGTGTGAATTTTGTCATTTTGAACGGGTTACCGAAAACTGTATTTGTTGAGCTTACAACCCTCAAATTTGGTGTATATAATGCTATTTTATGCTTCAGTGATGGTGTAATTAGAAAACTGGATGTATTGGAATTATTGGGCATAAAATCTAGTGGAAATACTGCAGAATCCTTGGTGCAAATAGATAAAGAGAGAATCCGCAAAGCAGATATTGCTAATTTAAAATGCACAAAAGAAGCCAGACAGAAAAGAGGGACCAAGAGGAGAAAAGATCAGTATGCTTCAGATGATGCTCAGTGTGGTGCAGCAAAATATTAGTGGTAAGTAATTCTCATCAATAACTATACTAGAATTTCAATATTATTTAAAAGGATTTTTCTCAAAACTACATTTTTTAGTTTCTGGTATCATTATTTGATAAACTAATGGGGTTATAAACATGAAATTTGGTCAATTTGAACTGCAGATGATAATTTATTACAAGTAAATTGAGAACCACCAAACAATTGAAACTGTTTTATAATAAATAATGTACAAAAAAAGTTAAATTTTACTAGTGAAAGAATAAATGTTTTTTCTGCAAAACCATAAGAGGTATTATGTTAATTTTACTTGTAAATTGAGGCATATACGTTATATATATGCAGTAAAAATTTCATTGTTTTATCGCTTATAGTTCTTTTGAAAAGTGCACCTATTCAAATGGTGAAACAGCACTGGCAAAATAGGGATAAAAATTGACTTCCGTCTCCCCTTAAGTGTTCTGAACAGTACTGTGATACTTTTGTCACTGTTATAGACTTGTTACATACTGTTCAACATCTGAGATCCGAAGTGTCAAGACTGCGCCGAGAACACCAAATTTCAGGCCTTCACATAGAGCAGCGGCGTTTGAGTAGAGTTTTCAATGCTAACATACAAACAAAACTTCGTGAAATAACCGCAAGAAATCAATATGGGACGTTTGACAAACGTATCCATTAGGAACATGCGGCGAAATTTGGCGTTAGTGAGCCATGGGAGCAAACGATTGACGCGAGTGCCTTTCCTAAAAGTACGAGATCGCCTGCAGCATCTCTTCTGGGCTCTTGACCATACCTGTAGGACCCTAGACGACTGAAAAATCGTGGCCTGGTCAGCTGAGTCCCAGTTTCAGTTAATAAGATCTGATGAGAAGGTTAGAGAGGACCCCCAGGGTTGGAGTGTAGTGCTCCACGCGCGTGATCACTTCACCCACAATGAAATATACAAAATTTTGTTGTATGAATGAATGAATTTTCACTCTACAGCACAGTGTTTGCTGATCCAAAACTTCCTGCAGGTTACAACTGTGTGCTTGGCTGGAACTCAGACCTGAAACCTGTGCCTGTCACGGGCAAGTGCCCAACCGACAGAGCTATCCAACCGCGACTCACGACCCGCCCACAAAGCTTTAATTCCGCTTGTATCTTATATCCTACCTAAAGAACTTCACAGATTTTCTCCTGAAGCCTGTCGTGTTTGGGTAGCTAAGATGGTAGAGCACTGGCCCACGAAAGGCAAAGGTCCCTGTTTCGAGCCCTGGTCTGAGACACAATTCTCTTTTACCACGAAATTTAATAATATTTCATTTATATCTGTGCTTAGTACTGTGCTATGAATTAGTGACTCTCGGTACAGTTATTCCCACTCAGGCTCAATCAAGATCCCATCCCACTCGGGCAGTTGGTGCCAGCGCTGATAACGTGTTCCCAGCTCAGCAGATCGCACGTAATGCAGCAATGCAGCCGAGCGCAGTGTTGCATCAAGGCAACCGGCAATCGTGAATGACTGTGTAAGGCTGTGTGGTGTGGGACATTGAAGTGATCATAAGTTGGAGCCAGTGACGGGTTCGTAGGAAGCAGCACGCTTCGAGAGCGGTGTTGATCCGAGGAGGTCGTATCGTAGAGTGGCTGGTTTCTAGATTCGGCCGGCACCTTCTGGTCTGGGAGTGGTTGCCTGGAGACACAAGAAACAGCAGCTATCTGACAACGCAGGAGAGTGGACCCACATGTAAGAAATATGTGGGTGGCTGTTGTTGTTGGTGGTCCTGCAGTTCGTTGGGCAGCTGTACAGCGATATCTGGGGAAGATGACTGGCAGATGGTTGCCGGCAGCCAGTGATAGCAGTCACGTACTCATGGAGAATCGGACAGCTGCTGCTATCTGGGAGATATCAGTCAGTCTGTGGAAAGGTAGCGAAGAAGCGTAACAACAGATTAGGTGTGACCAGTATAAGCGGAGCTGCAAGTTTTTTTGACCAACTGTGGGTAGCCTGGAGGATTCTGAGCCTGAGTGAGTGGTTAGCAGTAATTTTTATCGATATGCAAACATGAATGTCTGCTTACGGTGGGCAGATGGTGCCTGGCATCTTAGCTCCAGGAAAGATTGTGCTGGTGAGACACAAGTGGCTGCTGGCTGTGAAGTCGGCTCTTGAATGACGGTGCAGTGCGTCGTGCCAATGGTGATTAGCCAAACCATTGGTCGTACAGCAGCCTGTGTTCTTTAAATCTGTTCTAGCAGTTGCATAGCGTTTTCCTGTTTACTTTGAGGGGCGATCAAACACTTCCCGTTTGAGCACGTTGCTGCAGTATGCATGCAACGTAGTGTGTCTATGATGCAGGTGTATAAGCACTGACATGTAGCCCAGCGATTAGTGTAATAGTTGTGATCTGCCGATGTGCGTGTAATAAATGCGGAAACATGAACTACGGCTACGTTGTTACCAAATGTGTCCAAATGAGACCCACGTGTTGTTATTGTTTTATTGGCTGCTAAAGACCAACACCAATAGACATCCATCGGAAAATGAAGAATAGGGCAGCATGTATACGGGAAACCACCACTATGGAATGGTGCACCAGTTCCGTGCCGATCGCGATTCGACGCCAGACACCTGTCGATATGGGAGGACTGCCCCATCCAATACGAACCAGCTCAAGTGCGGGACACTCGAGCATCCGCCCTATAGTCGTAATCTCTCTCCACGCGGTTATCGCAGTTCGGTCCCTTAAAAAAGGCCTTGAATGAGCAATGATTGGAATCGGACGAGGATGTGCAGCAGGCAGTTACGGGCTTCGCCAAGCAGCAGGAGACCGTTTTTTACCAAATGGTTATCTTCAATCTGGTGCGCCTGTGGGACGACTATCTCAATGTAGACATTGAGTTTGCCGGCGTGGCACAGCGATTGTTAACTGTACGGCCTTCGGATGAAAAGTTTTTGATGGACCCTATGTTCCGCTAATGATGTCTCTGAGACTATGGGACTTAACTGCTGTGGTCATCAGTCCCCTAGAACTCAAGAACTACTTAAACCTAACTAATCGAACCGCACGGCCACACCGGCCGGCCCGCTTATGATGGAGTTGCTTGTAAGGTGTAAGTGTATTTAGCTAAATACGTTTCAGTTATGAAAAATTCTATGTGAATTAGACCCTAAGCGTGTACTGGTTGTTACTGCATAGTGACATTAACTGCTTATCCTTTTTTTTTTTCGTCAACCAACTGTCCTAGCATTTTGAACTGCTGAACCAGTCTGCCTTGCCAATATTCCAGTAATTTGTAATATTTTATCTGTTTTATTTAAATTGTCTGTTTCTTGCCACCTGTTGATGATTGGCAAAATTAGTATCAGCTTTTCGGTGTCTTACGTCAGTTATCGTTGCATTTTATTTGGTAACTCTAGCTTGAGGTGTGGCCAGTTAACTTGGTTTATTATTGTTCCTCGCTTATTGTATATTTAATAACTTTTAGCGTTGGTGTGTTATACTGTGCTCTCCTATTTTTATTTGAGTCTTAGCACTATCATCGATTTTACATTTGATGTAAGATAGAGATTTCATGTTTATTTTTTTTATTTGGGCACAAGTAATGTCTCCCTAGGTTTTCTATGCTCAGACACTCTCATTGACTGGAATGTCTCATTAATAAATAACATTGAACTTGACAAGCGTATACGCCCCCACAACCCCCTTCTCTAGCACTTATCACTCCCACGTATTGTTACACCACGGTACATAGCCTTAACATAACTTCCAAATAACTGCAGTTCAGAGAAATACATCGTCTGAGAAGTAGGCTATTCGTCGGAAAATGTGATAAATACACTCTAAGACAAAAAAAAAGAACGGCTTACCACGAAGAACTAACGCAGATTGGCCACAGATTGATATTCATACAAGTATCGACTTAAAAGGCAGATCTGTAAATTTCGGAGGCCGATGATTGAATGTGTGACGCTGCAGCGCCATTTCGTCGCGCAGCTGGCAAGGATATTAAACAAGGAACAAGTCGATGACAGGGCATAATGTCTTTGCGAATTTCATTCCGTGTACCCAGTTGGGCAGTAACAATGCCTTGCAGATAGAAGCGTCAGCAATAGACACAAATGTCAGAATTTGAGAGAGGACGCGTAATTGGACTCAAAGAAGCCGGTTGAAGTAATCAGTGAATCAATCGACATTTGATGTTGGCAGGAATGGCTGAACCATGGCCGAACACAGCGCCGAGATGTAAGCGATCGACCTGGACGGAAGACAGAATGTGACGACTGAGAAATCGTCAGATAGACTCAGAGCTCCGGTTTCGTCATTATCGTCGATACATCGTGTTTCTTTGATCACAAGGACCATTGGAAACGGAAATGAGAGTTTGGCGTCATTGGCCGGGAGGCCCCTTACGGGGCAGGTCCGGCCGCCTTGGTGCAGGTCTTATTACATTCGACGACACATTGGGCGGCCTGCGCGCCGGATGAGGATGAAATGGATAAAGACAACACAACATCCAGTCCCTGAGAGGAGAAAATCCCCGACCCAGCCGAGAATCGAACCCGTGCCCCTTAGGACGATAGTACGTCACGCTGACCATTCAGCTATAGGGGCGGACACAAGGACCATTGATAGGTGGCTCATAGAAAGGGGGCTGACTCCAAGCGCCGAATACCAGTGTCCTCTGTACACCAACAAATCCGTTCATAGTGGTGTACACATTCAACCTGGAATCTCACCAACTGAAATACAACTACCTTCAGTGATGAGTCCCACTTCGAATGAGCTTGGATGACCAGCGAAGTCGTGTCTGGAGACGCCCCTGACAGCGGTAGGACAGCTACCTAACTCTTGTCCGCTATACGGCCTGAGAACCAGGAGTGATCTGGGCTGCCATTCATTTCATAGCAGGATCCCTTTGGTTTTCATCCACTGCACCCTTACAGCACTGCGGTACGTGGACGATTTTCCTAGCCCGGTTTAGTTGTCCTTATGGCAAGCCGTCCTGGGCTTACATTTCAGCAAGATAATGCACGTCCACACGTGGCGAGAGCTGCTGCTGCTTGTTTGCGTCCTTGCGAAATAGCCAGCATGGTCGCCAGATCTGTCCCCAGCCGAGAACGTTTGGAACATTATGGGCAGGGCCCACCAACCAGCTCGGGGTTCCGACGATGTAACGCGCCAATTTTGGCAAGACATGTCTCAGGAGGATACCCAACAACTCTGGCAATCAAAGCCAAGCGGAACAACAGCTTCCATAAGGACCAGAGATGGACCAACTCCTCACTGACTTGTGAAGCTCTTTCTCTCGAATAAATAATCCAACTTTTCTGTAATTGCATTTTTTAGAGTGTACATGTTTCATACAATTATTGATTTAAAAACTATAATGGCAACCAATTCTCACAACTCTGAAAGCACGATATTTTACAGTATGTGAAGTAGTATTGCCTAAGAGCTGACAATAACCAGGAGAGTGGTCTGTTGATCCCATGTCTCTCAATATATATATATATATTTTTTTTGGGTCATCAGTCTTCTGATTGGTTTGATGCAGCCCGCCACGAATTCCTCTCCTGTGTCAACTTCTTCACTTCAGAGTAGCACTTGCAACCTACGTCCTCAATTATTTGCTGGTTGCATTCCAATCTCTGTCTTCCTCTACAGTTTTTGCCCTCTACAGCTCCCTCTAGTGCCATGGAAGTCATTCCCTCATGTCTTAACAGATCTCCTGTCATCCTGTCCCTTCTCCTTATCAGTGTTTCCCCATATTCCTCCCCCCCCTCCCCCCCCCCCCAAATTCTGCGCAGAACCTCCTCATTCGTTACTTTATCAGTCCATTCATCTGTTGCACCACATCTGCTTCGATTCTTTTCTGTTCCGGCCCCTCCATACTGCATCCAAATGACGCCATTGCCAGAGGATGACAGGGTGGCGAGTCAGTACTGAATGGCCACACAGACAGTAGATGGAATCTTGGCTGTTTAATTATGGTCAGTTTGTGAAAAGGTGCTTTTTTTTCCTGGCTGGAATGTTGCCTGCAGGCGATCAGACTGCAAGTATACGAGCAAATGTTTACCCATAGCTTGAAATTTCTAGGAGATTTTCGTTTTTCAAGGTACCTTAATCTCTGAAAGTTACTGAGAAATTGCGAAACTGGTGTATGTAAAATTTAAAGGCCTTCTCCACTTTTGAGAAGGGTGGTCGTTACCTCCATGACCAACCTCCCCCTCCCTGCCACACATCTTTTACAATGTTAGAACAAATGATCAGGATGCCGACACAGGATGGTGAGCAGTGTGTTCGGTGTGAGGCACCTATTCCTCAGCAATCGTAGGATCAGAAATGTGACATCATACAACAGCAAGAAATTGTACAGTAGGTACAGCGGCGTCTTATTACACGCCATGTCCCCAGCTGGCAAAGCTCACTTCAGCAAAACACAAGACGGCATGTTTGGCGGTTGTTGACACCAGTAAGCCGAGCAGGAAGGCGACTTCGACAGAGTCGCTGTATCTTTAGTCTTGCAGCCTATTGTTGCTTCGACATTCCCTGGCAGAAAAGCACTTAAACGCTGGGCTGCCAACAGCCATGGCTGAAAGTCAGGTAAGACATGTGCCTGAGTTTGGACTGCGAATCTAGAACCTTCTGGAGATGCCCAGGGTTGATGACAGCCAGGGAAAAACCCCAGCCGGATGGTGTCCCTTCAGGCACTGACAGCATCAGGTCTAAGAGTAGCGCATAGTCCGCAGCTCGTGGTCGTGCGGTAGCGTTCTCGCTTCCCGCGCCCGGCTTCCCGGGTTCGATTCCCGGTGGGGTCAGGGATTTTCTCTGCCTCGTGATGACTGGGTGTTGTGTGATGTCCTTAGGTTAGTTAGGTTTAAGTAGTTCTAAGTTCTAGGGGACTGATGACCATAGATGTTAAGTCCCATAGTGTTCAGAGCCATTTAGCCAGTAGCGCATAGACCAGCAGCTAGTGGCTAGCTCGTCTATCACCCTGGGTGACACACATCAGGTAGACAACTAGTGTGGTGTAGTTCTAGATAGAGGCAGTAGTCGAAGATACCACTAGGTCCAGGCAGATCTGTCAAGATTTTTTATGAGTGGGCCACACCTCTGATCACGTAGGGAGCCAAGGTGGCGCAAAGTCCGAGGTAAACCCATTCAGCTCTGTAATGGGCTTGTGTCTTGCACCATGCCGCCTCGGCATTATTACAGGCCTAGCAACGGAATTTCACGGGTAGCATGCTGGCACATCTCGCCACTGGTTATGGAATCTGCTCAGAAGGGCGCTGGCACAACAGTCCTCCGCCCTTAGGAACACTCAGTCCACCAAATCGCAAGCTGCTACTATATCTGTGGATTACTTAAACATTATGTGGTACACTTTACATATTTCTTTCCCTCCCTATTTACACTTTTCTCAGTAAGAGTCTTTCCAGTACTTCAGTGTAAATAACGAAGTTCGAACTAGTACACTTATCAAGCCTTATAGTGTACTGGCCATCAGTATATGGTGGATGGGGTGTTCAGGAGGTTGGGCAGTTCTCTGCCATAGACAGGCTCAGGTTGCACAAGCGAGACACAGGATAAAGATGACACTCGATGGCGATTTCCTACCACCATATTTTGTGGTGGTGCCTGCTGCAGTGCTATTGAAGATGTTAAAAGCTAGATCTAGAACCTACTCGATTATGAGTTTCCATCGCCATGAATTTGTAGTGATATTTACTATGATACTGCTAAAATTGTTGGAAAAATTTGATCCACCGAAATGCGCACCCCCTATACTGCTGTAAACTCGTCCAGAAAACTGAGGGGGATGTGAACTAGGGTTCAGAAGCACCCGGTTCTCAGTAATATTCCCAAATGTTTATCGAGCAAGTTCAGTAGCAGAAACGTTACGTTTAGATTTGTATCCCCTGTTATAGTTGCTGGAAGCCTAGAGGTTGGCCCCAATATGTCACACCTTGTACTATTTCGTATTATTTCACTGTCTCGCAGCTTTTAGCACTCACTAACCCTTAGATCGTCCTTGCTCGTAACGATTCGCGATAATTGGCACTGGTTGTTATACTGAGTGTACCGGCTGTGGACCTACCTTCCGCACGCAACGTTGCAGTGCAAGAATGTCCCATGGGCGTTCTTAGACTCCTGTGAGCCCTAGAAACAAATTAATTTCACAGGCCCCTGTGCAATCTGAATCAAAGTGGACGGGCATTCTATCGTCTGTTCCTTCTTGCAACGCCACAGTTCGTCTCCTGACATTACTGTGTGACTTTTCCCAACTGGCATGATCTGTAGAATTTCCCAAGGTCTCCCATCTAACAGGAAATGGGTGAATTGTACATCAGGCATTGGTACCTTCTATTATATATGATTTTCACAATCAGTGCTGACTTCCATGGACGTAAGATAGCAATTAGGTTTTCTCTTCTGGAGGTACAATTAATTTCAGAGTAGCTGGCAGCTCCCCCTGTGCTTGGTGTAAGTTGGCCAGAAATTGGCTTGGTGGTAACAAGATAGGGCGTAATTGTCCATGCATCCCCTGTAACTCCACCATCTCAGTGAGTGCATCCTCTGCACTATCACAAAAGTGGCCAACTGGGTATCCAGGTGGTTCTGTATTATTCTCAGATCTCGGTTCATAGCACTGGTTGCCATTCTCATATAGCTAGTGAGCTCTCCTATTAACCCTCACAGCATTCTGGTATTATTTAACATTGTATGTTATAGATTGGTCAGGCGTGGGTCCTGGTACCTTCTGCTTCCCTTTACACCTGACCTAATATGTCATTTATCTGCTGTATGTCGTTGGCATCTGCTGTTCCAAATACAATATTCAGTAACGTACCTCCTTACTCTTTGCACCCCGTGTTCCGTCATTATAACGTGTGTGGCACCAAGTCAACGGGTTTTTGCAACTGTTCCCGAGGGTGCTCATATGAAACACGTAGTAACTGGTACTCCCCTTGTGTATCGCTTAATAACTCCGTCTTCCCGGTTTCTTGGTACAACTCTGAGAGAGCTTCGTGCTGTCTCCACAGCTCGTTCCTTACTCTCTATGAATTTTATGTCAGTTTTAACGTCTGCTGGTGATTTCTCATGACAATTACCTCTTGTCAGGTGAAAAGTACCCAGCTACCAGTAGTTGTAACTGCAAGATGGTTACTCTTCTGCAGCTTTAGAGTTACAGCAGGGCCAGTAAAACGATGCACCTTCTGGTCATCCTTGTGGCAGTGTCATCTGAAGCAGAGAAACCTTAATCGCCGTCTTGTCCGCGTCCTTAAAGCATATGGCAGTACATGTATAGCTTGCTTGGGTGCAGCTTATCCTTTATTCCCCTTATTGTATCCTCCTCCCGCCTTTTGTACAACTAGTGCCGCGAATGGCACTAAAAAATGTAGTGCAAGCTGATAAGGAGGGATATGACTGACATGTACACCACTTTATGTATCAGAAGCTGTAGCGTAATGTTCATCGGTGAAGTCATTTCGATTACTTGGTATCAACCTTGATGCTGGCTGACGCATTTCTTCGTTTTTGTCTTTACAGTGTATGGGCTCATTTGCATCAACCACTTTCCTATACATACTCAGATAGCTTTGTATTGCATGTTTCACTTATTTCTGACGTTCGGCCATCGTATTGGCTTTCTGTACTTACTTCCACACCTCTCATAATGTTCTTGCTAAATTTCACACTGGTTGCCTGTTCTTCGCTGCTCTAGGTTTGCTCATCTCAGATGGTAATGGCATTTTCCAGCTGTATACTAGTTCACATGATGATAGGCGTGTGCTTTCATGGACCTTAGAATTATGCATTGTGACATGTATGGCAACAGAGTAGCCCCGGCCATTGTGATGGCTATTCACTTAGAGGCTTAGCATCGTTCCTATTCCCCTCTGTTCTTTGGTTCACCTGCGGATATTACGACAGAGCGTAAAATTGGTGCCTTGATCCATAATTGTTTATGGAACACTAAACTTCAACAAACAATTATTCACCTTTGCCTGTGCCTTTGCTTAATGATTTGGGATAGCTACAATTCCCATACAACGCGAAAAATTATGTATTACGGACATAATCAGAGCTTTCTCACCATTGTTTATCAAAAGGTCCATAATCATTTCAAAAGCCTTACTAACTTCCGGTAACGTTCGTAATGGAATACGCCGATGGTTCAGCTCAGCCACTGTGCACATGGCAGTTTTCCACATTCTGTTTATGCGTACACCACCTGTAATGTTCAGCTACACACTGTTCCATGGTTTTTCGACCCACATTGTCAGATAATATGTGACCATTGCCTATTTTAATATTTCCGCTCATAACATGACTGGAATTATTGAACACAGTCCTAGCTTTGTTTTCTTCCACAATACACTGTTGTGCACAATAAACTGTAGCTGCATTGAAGATAGCTTACAATCCTTGTCAGCAGCTTGCACATTTTGCCACTCTGCATGGTACAATACGTTGTCTATAATAAACCAACCTTCCTACTGAGACCATCTGCATTCCCGTGGTTGTTACCATATTTATGTGCTTCAAAATCGAATGCACGTAACTTCAGCACTCAACATGTTACAATGCTAGATGGATTCTTTAACCCCAATACGTTATCCGTTATTACCTTGAACTTCTTACCATACACATAACATTCGTAGTATGAGGCTCAGCATTTACTTCTACATGGTAGAATAGCTACCTCTGCTCCATTTAATTAATGCAATGCATAGATGACCAGATGTTCCTTCCACTATACTTCTTGACTTAACACAGATCCCAGTGTATGATTACTTGCATCACAAGGTAATATGAACTCCTTTCCACGATTTCTAAAGACCAATATCAGACTAGTTGTCAACAACACTTTCAGTTTTCGAAACTCACCTTCGCATTTTGATGCCCAGTGGAACTTCAAAAATTTTTGAGTAAATGCGTGAGCATTCTCGCTTTTGCTGTGAACTTCAGCTTCTCCATCTGAGTTGTTAAACAGCCTTGTATGGTCTTTACTAACGTAGAATCAGTCTGTAACTCATCTCAATTAATTACACGTCCTAAATAATTTACCTCCTGTAGTGCACAGTCACATATTTCTACACTGAGAATCAGTTGTGCTGTGTATAACCTTTTTAAAATCTCCTTAACCATTTCACATGTTCTCCACACCTTTTGCGAAGACAATGATATCATCCAAATATAGCACACATTGCTTGGCCTTAATTCCCGTAAAACTGCGTTCAGAAAATGTTGAAAAGTGCCTGATGGATTCAATAACCTAAGTATCATACTACAGTACTGATAGTGACCTAAAGCAACTGTAAATGCCACTTTTCACCAGTCCCCCAATGATACAGCTGATGATAGCTACTGTGCAGACCTATGATGAAAAAATACCTAAACTGTCCCAAATTGTGCAAGATTTCTTTTATGTTTCTTATTGGATGTGTTTCTGTAATTTTCTACTATTGAGATAACTATTGTCACAGCAAAATCGATATGCCGTCATTCCATCTGCATGTTTCTTTGACACATTGATCACCAGTGCACTTCATGGACTGATACCTTCCTTAATAATGCCAACCTGTAGCTGTTTAAGACTCCTCCATCACCTGTAGTATGTGGTGACACACACAATACAGCATATGGAAAACAGGTGACTCGTTCCCAGTTCTGTGTGTCACCGGGGTTGCTGGAATATAGCTAGGTCCTCAAATTCTCATAACAATTCACCCATCTATAATAGCTCCATTTCTTTTAAATGATTCACACTTCCTCCCATAATTCACTTACACTGGTGGCTTGCTTATGGCTAGGGTTCGATTTCATCCTTTCTAGATCAACTTCGTCTAAAATTTCCAAGTTACCGACCAAAACCCATTGAGACAAATCCATGTCTTATGTTCCAAAGTTATCTATACTGTCGGGCACAACACTCTATTAATGTAGCTTACACAGACATAAAATACTCCTGCACACAAAACTCTGTTTTTCCCAGTGACTCATCCACACATAACATATTCGCTGGTAGATCAATTCCCACACGCTAAAACGGTTTCCCGATACCTTGAAGTACTGTACCATGCTAATTGATTCTTAGTGCTCTTGCACACAGTTGAACTGGATCGTCTCTAGTGAGAGATGAACCTTGCAACAGTGTGTCACTGACAATAGCTTTATCCAGATGTAACGATGTTCAACTCGATAGATCCCTAACTTTCCGACAACATCTCTCCAACGTGGCCGCAAAAGTGAAGACCCGTAATAATATCATTCAGAAGTTTGCTGATACCTCATGGAGTTGCAGCGCTCAAGTGCTAAAAACAACTGCTTTGGCACTATGATACTCTGTCGCTGAATACTGGTAATCAACTTGGATAAACAGTGCTCACTGTAGCAAAATAGATGTACAAGTCAACCAGACAATGCGACTTATCACAGGCTGCATACGTAGCACTCAAACTGCATGGCTACCAGTTTTAAGCAACATTTAACCTCCAGTTCTAAGAGGATCAGATGCTCTCCTGAAGATATGGAGAAACATTCAGAAGAACCCCCAGCTACCCGTACAAAGCGATATATTAATAGCAGAACATCAGCGCCTGAAGTCAAGAAAACCACCTTGGCGAGCTGCAAAAGATCTTGAAGCCTCCGACATTAACATCAACCAAGTATGGAGAAGTCAGTGGGAAGAATCGTCAGTGATCAACAGTCATCTGGTTGAAAAGCCTTCCAAGCGAGTTCCAGGTTTCACTCTCCCCAGACGCCAGAGGAGAACCATCAATCGCATCCGAACAGGACAAGGGAACTGCGGATATCTAAAGCACAAATGGGGCTGCGCAACATCTCCAGAATGTGACTGTGGAGCTGCCCTGCAAACAATAAATCACATTGTTGGTGAATGCCTTCGGGGATCAATAAATGACATCCACCATGCATCACCTGAAGGGCTCAACTGGATCGACAGAATGGGCTTAGAAATCTAAGAACTTGTATAATGTGTACATAATTTAGCATAATACTTTGGACATTTGATTCTGTACCTGTATTTTGTTTGTCATTTCTTACACTGTATACTCTTAAAATTATGTATTTGATCTAAGCTCTGTAGCATCATACGGTAAATAAATAAATATGTCAATTTGTAGTACTGCTTATGTATAATGTTGTATATGTCATGGAAATTCTTTAACTATGTATACTTGTTTCAGCTATGTGAATTTTTGAACGATGTTGTTTAACTTATGCTTGTGAATTTAAATAATTACTGAAATGATTGTTATGTAATGTACTATAAATGACATGGTCCATAATTAGGGAATGTAGGGTTAAATATAAAAGATGTAGGGAAGCCCCGCAGCTACGGAAGTAGCTGTTCGTTTTTGGAGCATCACCTGCGACCAGCTTTGCGAAAGAAGCGGTGACACTTTATGCGCAATCCACCCATGGTTTCGCACGACAATGGGCGCAAGCTGAAGCTGCTCTGTTCGGTCGATGGGACTGAGGAGTACTGTACCATCCACCACACTCCGCGGACTTAAGTCCTTGTGACTTCGATTTTATTCCGAAGATGAAGGAACCACTTAGTGACATTCGCTTCAGAACTGTTCCAGAGATTCGACAGGCAGTAGACCGCTCCATTCGCACCATCAACAGAACAGGCTCTCATAACGGTATACTACGCCCTCCACATTGCTGGCAACGTTTTCTACACATCGCTGGTGACTACTTTGAATGACAGTAACAGGTGCAAACATGTAACTCTTTTGTATCGGTTGTGAATAAATAGTCGCCACTATTTAAGGTCCAAATCTCGTATAAGAAGATATTTCAGGAGAGGGTAATATACTAAAATTTACAATACTGTGATGAAAAATAATGCATGTGTGATGCAATAACCAAGTTACAAATACATGGTCCACTTCACATTAAAGTGACCATCACCTATGCATTTATCTACCAGCAGGACAATGCAACGTGTCACTCTGCTCACAGTGAATATGCGTGGTTCAGAGAGCACTAGGATGAGTTTACCATACTTGCTTGGCCACCAAACTCCCCAGATTTAAACCGAATTTTATTGGGCCACTTCCATTGGACAGCACGCACTGAGAACCTAGTACAGGTAGCCACAGCACTCGGGTTGGCATGGCTCCACATCCCTGTCTCTCTTCTTGCACGTCTCGCAGTGGTGCACACTGCAAAAAGTGATTATTCAGGCTTTTGACACATGGTCGCATTAATGTGACTGGACAGTGTGTAAGGAGGGAAAAGGAATGGGCTGGATAAAAACCGGCAACCTCCAGCCTTGTCCAGAAAGAATTCATACAGTAGCTGCAGCGGCATGTAATGACCCCAGCAAGCACAGCCCACCTCAGCAAAGCACTAGGTGGTGTGTCTGGCAGCAGTCAGTAGAAGTATGCTGAGCAGGAAAGTGGACTCAGCAGGGTCGCTGTGTCAGTGACCTTGTGGTACTTGGCTTTGTCAGCATTCCTCAGCAGCAAAGCACACATGTAACAGGCAGCCAACAGCCTTGGCAGAAGGTCAGTTGTGAGACACACCCAGTGGGAGCCAGCAAACCCAGCACCCCTTGAAGGCATCCCAGGAGTTGTTTGATGACTGTATGTGCCTGTTCAGGCATTGGCAGCTTCAGGTCTAGAAACAGGCCACTGAGCATTAGCTAGCAGAAACAGTGGCTAGTAGTTGTCAGTGTAGGCAGCAGTCGAAGAAAGGTACCGCCAGATCCAGGTGCCAAACATTTATGCCAGATTTGCCCAGCATTTTTATGACTACGCCATCCCTCTGACCACAGCAGTCATCCTCATAGCCCCAAAAATCATTAGAAGCAGTTTCGCGATTAGTTCGGTTACTCGATAGCAATGACTACATTTTCTTGGGCTCCACTAAAAACGTGCCTAAAACTCTCTAGCCATTCATGAAACACTGTATTTGCACAGATCTGTAGCGTCTTGAAATTGAAAATGAAAGTTGCTAGCATCAGATGGAACGATCACCCAATGCCAATGAAAAGGAAGCTGGGTTGCTTGCTCTCCCATGTTCAACTGCGGCTGAAAAAAAATTTTTCTGTTTAATGGGTGGGTCTGCACTTCAGGCTGATGTTATAGCCTTGGGACCCATTCCCTCTACAACAAGATTGGTTAGAAGGTAACATGACTCACTCCTCATAAACTAACATAATTGTCTGCAGATAACAGCCCCAAGACCTCCCAGCAGCTTGTGGTAGTCTGCACATAATACCCTACAGACCTTCCAGCAGTTTACTGTAGCATAATGGCCTGCAGGTAATAATCTCGGGACCTCCCAGAAGATTATGGCAGCCTGTTGGCCTGTGCATAATTGACTCAAAACCGTCTAGTAGTTTATAGTAGCATAATGGCCCGCAGGTAATAGCCCAAAGACCTTGCAGCACTTTGCAGTAACCTAATGGCCTGCAGATTATAGACTGGAGACCTCCCAGAAGTGTAGGCATTCCTGATAGTCTACAGGCAATCGCCCTGAAACCTCTCAGTAGTTGATGTAGTCCAAATGGATTCTAGGTAATAGCCTGAGACCATCTGCCAATTTATAGTAGCCTAATGGCTTGCAGAAAGTAGGTCCTAAACCACCAACAAGTTTACAGTAGTGTTAAGCATGAAAATAATAGCTCTGAGACCTCCCAGCAGTTTACAATAGGCTCTTGGCCTGTAGGTGATAGTCTGAAAGCCTCGCAGCATTTTGTGGTAGTCTAATTGCTTACAGGTAATAGCCCCCAGCAGAATAACGGCCTACAGGTAATAGCCCAAAAACCTGGCTGCAGTTTACAGTAGCCTAACTGGCCACAGATAATAGCTATAAAGAACCAAAGGATATTACTGTAGCCTAATAGATTCAAGGTAACAGTCTCGAGACCTTCCCACAGTTTGCAGTGGCCTAAACTCAGCAGGTATTAGCCTAGAGACACACTGCCAGTGTATGGTAGCCTAATGGCCTGGCCCTAATGGTCATGAAACTTCTGGACCGTTATATTAGCTTAATGACCTGCAGGTAAAAGCCCTGAGTCCTACAAGCAGTTTCCATTACCATAATGGCCTGGAGGTAATAGCAACAATACAACCCAGCTGTTTATGGTAGCCTAATAGCCTCCAGGTGATGGCCCCAGAACCTCCCAGTAGAATGCAGGTAATAGCCCAGAGATCTCCCAGGAGTTTACAATAGCCTAATGGTCTACAGGTAATAGCAGTGAGGTTTCCCAGAAGTTTTCAGTAGCCAAACTTCCTGCAGGTAATAAGCTTGAGACCGCCTGGCAGGTTATAGAAAACTAATGGCCTGCATTTTTTATAGAATGGAGCCCTTCTGCGACCACACCAGCATAATGACCAACACAGTAGGTCTACTGTCATCTCTGCGTAGTTGTTACTTTTCACTAAATGAGGTCTTCATGGGTTGTTGACACTGTGATGTTTGCATACGTCTGGTTTTGATTAACCATTACTACACACTCATCTGGAGACAGATTGGGTCGAAAGCTGAATTAAGGGTAGCAGTTAGATGATGGAAAAAAACCTCTGTGATAGTTGTATTGAGTAGTAACAGCAGGAGCAAGGGTCAGGTAAGTTAGTGTTGGGTATCATGCAAGTGGATACATTGACATTGGGAGGCATTGTAACTCAGCTGCTGCAGTTGGGTATTGGTGTTGACTTCTCACACAGCATCAGCATATCTGTAACAGTTATGCTCATCATAAATTAGTATCCGATAGGTTCTGTACTGGATTCACAGTGTAGGATAGTGTCGGCGGTTTCTTTTGTGCATTGGTGTGCGTGGTTATTGGCTTCCTTGCTGTTGCCTGTTGGTCGGGTATGATAGCAGATGGCAAACCCAGTCAGTACTGCTGATGTGTAGTGGCTCGCCAATGCTGTTGCTTGTGTTTGTTAGCTTGCCATAGGTCGTTATGCCCTAGCTAGCAGTGTTTTTGGTCGCTTTTACTTCCACTATGATTGTGATCGTAGCTTCCCAGAGTAAGGATAAAAGGACTGTTCGAGTGTTTCGAATTCCTGCATAGTATTGTGTCGAGTTTTTTGAATCTGTGTCATGTATATGGACCTCGATACTCTCCTGTTTAGTGTACTTTCCTTGTTGAGCATCAGATAGAGTTGTCTAAGTCTTGCATGTGCCATGTTGGCAACGTATTGTATGTGGTCCCCCCATGTAAGTTTCCAGTCCAGCCAGGCACTGAGTTATCTGACTTTCTCACAGAATCTATTGGGTATGCATGTAGTATTACCTACCTACAATGATGATGGTTCTGCAGTAGTTTCATTCTGTGTGTGAACAGTACTGCTTCACAGAACTGCTTCACCTCCGGCTAATAGCCCCAACACATCCCACCAGTTTGCTGTAGCCTAATGGCCTAGACGTATTAGCCTCGGGACCTCCCAACAAGTTTATAGTAGGCTAATTGCCTGCAGGTTATAGCCCCAAACTCTCAGCAATTTAAAGTAATCTAATGACCTACATTTAATTGCCCAGGGATCTCCCAGTAGTTTGTGGTAGCCTAATGGCCTGCAGGTGATAACCTTGAGTCCTCTGAGCAGTTTACATTAACCTAATGGTCTGCTGGTAATGGCCCTGAGACATCCAGCATTTTGTGGTAGTGTTATGGCCTGCACGTAATTGCCTGGAGATGTCCCAGAAATTTACGGTAGCCTACTGATCTGCAGATAATAGGGGCAAAACCTCCCAGCAGTTTATGGTAATCTAATGGACTGCATGTAACAGCCCTGAAACCTCTGAGACTTTTAGAGTACTCTAATGAAATGTAGGTTACAGCCTCAAGACATCACAGCATTGTGTGGTAGCCTAACAGATTGCAGGTAACACTTTGGAGTTGCATAATCACTTGCAGGTAATTGGTTTGAAACATCTCAGACATTGCCAGTTGCCTTCTGGCCTGTAGGCAATAGGGGCGAAAAATCCCAGAAGCCCTGGATCCTACCAGCAGTTTACAGTAGCCTATGTCCTGCATATAATAGCCACAAGACCGCCCAGCAGTTTACAATATCCTAATGGTCTGCAGGTAACAGCTCCAAGATCTACCAGCAATTTAAGGAAGCCTTTTGACATGCAGAGAAACGCTCTGAAGCCTCCTAGCAGTTTAAAGTAGCATAACAGTCTGCAGGTAATAGCCCTGAAAAGTTAAAGCAGATCGTGGTATCCTAATGGCCTGCAGATAATAGACATGAAAAATCCCAGGAGATTACAGTGTCCTAATGACCTGTAGGTAATAGCGCCAAGACCTTCCCACAGTTTGTGGTAGCTTCTTGAGCTTCAGGTAATCCCTGAAACCTCCCAGCACTTTACAGTAGACTAATGGCATAAAGGTAATAGCACTAGACCCACCCCCAGCAGTTTATAGTAGCATACTGTCCTCGAGACAATAGCACAGAGACTTCAAAGCAACAGGTTGCTGTAGCGTAATGAACTGCACGTAATTGCCCCAAAACCTGGTAGCAGTTTATGGAATCCATATGGCTTTCATGTAGTAGCCACCAGATCTCACAGCATCTGTGGTAGCCTAATAGCCTGCAGGCTATAGCACTGATATCTCCCAGCAGTATGCAGTAGCCTTTAGATTTCAGGTGATAGCTCCAAAGCCTCCCAGAAATTTACAGTAGCTTAAAGGCCTGCAGCTAATAGACCTGAAACTTCTCAGAAATTTATGGTATCCTAATGGCCTGCAGATTATAGCTCTGAACAACCCAGCTGTTTACGGCAGCCTATGGAATGAAGGTAATGCCCTGAGACTTCCCAGCAGTTTACAATAGCCTAACAGCCTGTAGGTAATAGACGCTAGATCACACAGTATTTTGCTGTAGCATAATGTCCTACAGGTAATAACCTGGAAACCTCCCAGATATTTACAGTAGCCTAATGGCCTGCTGGTATTAGTCTCAATATCTCTCAGCAGTTTACTGTAGCCATATGGCCTGCAGGTAATCGCCTCAAAAACTCCCAGCCGTTTACAGTATCCTAATGTCATACAGGTAATAGTGCAGAGACGTTCCAGCAGTTTACGATAGCCTTGTGGCCTACACGTGTAATATTGGCCTTATGGTGTGTGGATAATAGACCCAAGCCAGTTTGTGGTCACCTAAAGGCCTGCAGGAAATAGCTACATATTTTCCCAGAAGTTTACAGTAGCCTGCTGGCTTGCAGTTAATAGTCACAAGACCTCCCAGTAGTTGATGGTGTCCTAATAGTCTGCAGGTAATAGCTCAAAAACCTCTCGGCAGTTTGCAGTAGCCTAAGGGCCTCCAGGTAGTATCCTCGAGACTTCCTGGCAGTTTACAGTGGCTTAAAGGCCTGCAGGTAGTACCAACCCCCGAGACCTCCCTGCATTTTGCAGTAGCCTGATGCCCTGCAGATATAGCCATTAGACCATCTAGCAGTATAGGTAGCCTAATGGTCTGCAGGTAATAAACCCAAAATCTCGCAGAAGTTTATGGTAGCATAACGACCTGAAGATAATAGCCACAGAACCTCTGAGCAGTTTACAGTGGCATAATGACTTGCAGGTAATAGCCCCTAGATTTCCCAACGGCTTATGGCATCATAATGACCTGCAGATAGTAGCACCGAGGCCTCCCATCATTTTACAGTACCCTAGTTGTCTGCAGTAATAAATCAAAAGCTCCCAGCAGTTTATCGTAGCCTATGACCTGTAGGTAATAGTTCTGAAACATGTCAGCAGTTAACAGTTGCCTTTTGGTCTGCAGGTGATAGCCCTGAGACCTCCCAGTAGCTTACAGTAACCTAATGCCCTGTAGGTAATAGCCTCGAGACCTCCTAGCAGTTTACAGTAGCCTAAGACGTACAGTTAGTAGAATAAAAGCTGCCCTGCAACTTACAAGCCTAATACCCTGCAGGTAATAGCCCTGAAATCTTCCAGCTGTTTACGATAGTCTAATGGCCTGCAGGTAATAGTGCTGAGGCATCCCAGTATTTCGCAGGCTCGTGTCTGAATCTACAGCAGGTACGTTTAGAGTAAATATGTCCTCTGCCATGCTCGCTTTTACAGTAAGTACACTGGTGGGAATGCACAGTCCTAAAGCATGAACTACACACGGACCAGTACAGCACTGCAAAATGGCATCAAGCAGGCTCTGAACCGGGCGCCAAAAGAAAGAGCAGCCAGTGCCACACCCCCAGGAAGTCAAGATTTCAGCACTCCTTGTCAACGCAGATTTAATCAGCAACCCATCGCTGATCGACCCAGTTCGGTCACAGAAATCTAGAGCATTTGTACTGAGTAATAGGAAGTCGTTACATAGTCTGTGTACTGCGAGAAGTAATAGGGAGTAAAGAACTTGTTTCTAGGAGGCACTGGAAGCATAGGAATCAAGTTATGTTTATTTCCTTTTTAGAAATAAAATGTTCAATTAATCTTCAAGTTTAATGTACAGATCATTTTGGATTCCTGCCAATGGCCATCGCAACTTCTCTCTTTCCTTGTTTGTGTCTGTGCCGACTCCTACAGTAGCCGACACAACCGACACAACAGGGAAAATATTACTTCTGAAATGAAACACCTTCGAGTTTCAAAAATTGTCGAAGAAGGGTGTAGCGCGACAGTCCCACAACGTTAAGGGTTGAAGAAGCTATACTAAAATTGTTTCTATTGATGAGCTGAATGTTGTGGCGATTCAAGAAGATTACAGTCCTGTAGAAATACCTTGTGACACAATTCAGAGGCAAAAAGTTATTTATAATTTGAGGAGAAAAGCCACAGAAGATATTTGTGAGAGACCACCAAAGGTAATGTACGATCATTTAAAAGGAGAGAATACACATGAAATAACAATCAGCAATGTCGACAGTTTTCGTAAATCTATTTACAAAACTAGGCGGAATATTCTCCAGAAATTGCAGGTGAGTGTTGAAGATGTTCATGGTGCCATCAACACGGTAAATGTGAAAACCAGAAACGGAACAAATTCCTTGCTAAAACATAATGCCAAGAAAAAGTTATAATGTCTTGTGAATTTGAAAACCCTAAAAGGTTTTTGTCAGCTATTTACAATACCCAGGCTAGTCATGGACATTATATTTCAATGCCTTTTTCTTTATTGAACGACAAGAAAACTTTGTCATATCAGTATGTCTTTCAGACAATTGTCGATGAATGCAATGATATAAGTCTGAAATTTTTACCATTAACGATGTTTTCAGGGTTTGAAGAAAACGTAATGAAAGCGGGAAGTGCCGTCTGTACTGATATAAGACTACAATGATACAAATTTTGTCTAACCGAGAGCTGGTGGCGAAAAATACAAACATTCTGACTTGTAAGTGACTTATGCCTTGGAATGGAGGACGGGGGGGGGGGGGGGGGGTTCCGTCATATTTGGTTTGCCGGTGCTGGATCCTGATATGGTTGGTGACTCTTCTGTTGAAGATTTCATGTTAGCGATGCCTCTCCCATCTCTGTGGGCAGAACTAAGATGTGATAGACAGCAAACCACCAATGTTTGTGCAAGTTTCCACAGAAAATATAGCAGTCATTTCTACTCCTGTAGTCCAGACATTTACATATTGCTTGTGGTGATGAGGAAAATTCAGCTCGAATCTAAAATCGCAATAAATTTTTCAAAAAGGATGAAGAGGGGAACGAAATGTCCAAACTTGAAATTCATGGTACAGCGAGTGGCAAATTTCAAAGGTAGAAAAATTTCCAGATGTGAGTATACAAAATTAAACAAGGAATTGCACAATTCAAAAAAAATCCACCATTATTGATGTACTATATGTATTAGGATATAAACGAAGAAATTTTGTAAATATATTTAAAAATAGAAAAAATTAAATATGTATATATTTTTGAGGTGTGAATCAGTTCGCTTCCTCATGGTGCACCGTAGTAAATGCTACACGGACTGCTATTCTCAACGTGCATTTTCTTTAATGATTGCTTCTAACAACATGAGCATATTCCCAAGAATTATTAGCTGTCATTCAGTCACTACTACACAGGAATTCAATCTGCATTTTGATCACACTTCCCTGACTCTTGTGAAGGTAGGGTTATCATATTCTCCCGCACCCCTTTTCACTAATCTACCACAAGATGTCAAAATCTTAGCGGTAATCCTCGCACTTTCCCATCTAAATTGAAGACTCACGCCCAACTACTTTTGTTTTGTCTAGTAGTTTCTAGGAGAAATTTCCGCCATGTCCTGTGTTTCGTTTCTATTGTGCTAGTTTATATCCTGCCGTTTTATGAACTTTTTCCGGTCTAACGGAACTTGACGAGTGAAAAATTACCATTTTTCTGACCACAGGAAAAATGGATCCCGCTCCAGAGGCTATAAACGTGGTCACTGGATGGACTGCATTTCTTTGCGACTGTAGGCCATGCCCGCTCTCCTAACACAACAAATTTCTTTAAAAAATGTAATCTTCAAACCAGAGAAATTATATGTGCCCAGATTCCAATACATACATTTGTAGGAAACCAGTTTCGGCAATTTAAATTGCAGCCTTCAGATCTGAAAACGTGGTCGAAAGAAACTTTTAATATCTAAGCAGTTTTATAATAAATATTCGTTGTAACGAAATTTTTTTCCAAATACGCTAGTTACAGACCACGTACATACAGCAACCGTTGTGTCACTCAACACAGTTGACTATCATCCAGTCATAAACATTATTGGAAGCAAGTGTAATACAGGTAAAAACAATAATGAAAAATCCAGCTTCAAGATAATAAATACAGCATGCCAGAAATGCACATACCTCACTGAAGAAGACGCACGAGTGTTACGTCACATATCGTATAATCAAACCATATTTTCGGTATATACTCACCAAAGTTTCTGATATAATACATTTGGTTCACATGGTATTGCTTGCTGAGACTGTGCCGGCAGACTGCCACGCGGTGGTTAAACGTGCTTAGTGTGAATACGGGATACCAACAGCAGTTTTTTAGACAATAACTTAGGAACATAATACACACATATTTTTCGTCTTTGTGTGATACGTACAAAGATGACGTTAATCTACAATTAAAATTTAAAACAGTTCCAGTATACTTTCTTATATTAAAATATAGGAATATTAGTAGCAATCATCTGCGACAGGCATTTAGTTTAGAAGCATTGTTCATACGCTCCACAATAATCAGAAATTTTGTCAGAGCGCCGTGAAACATTTCACACAAGTCTGCGACGAAAAGCAGGGATTATGGTGAACTAAACTGATGACAAAGATTTTGTCAGGAGGCAGTCTGCCTCAGTCGTCAACACATTTGATTATAACATATGTGAATAGCTACAGTGTTTGTACATACATTTAGCAAAAAAATGGCTCTGAGCACTATGGGACTTAACTGCTAAGGTCATCAGTCCCCTAGAACTTAGAACCACTTAAACCTAACTAACCTAAGGACATCACACACATCCATGCCCGAGGCAGGATTCGAACCTGCGACCGTAGCAGTCGCGCGGTTCCAGACTGTAGCGCCTAGAGCCGCTCGGTCACTCCGGCCGGCCTACATTTAGCAGTATAGCGGTAAAACACAAATAGAGTTAATGCTTTTTGTAGGGTCTATACATATATGGATCACACATATGATCCTTACCTGCAAACCAAGGGCTACAGATTTACACAAAATACCCCTGTACTGCTTAAAATAGTCAGCGACTAGCTGTTACAACCAGCAAAAACTATATATTTACAAGTAATAGATGTGCAATAAAGACATTGCAGTGTCTGTGTTGTTAAGAAGAATGATGCAATATTCCTTCGGACATGTCGGAATTACGTAATGTATGTATGAGTACAGGGTGTGGCGTAGGAACGACGACTTTTGGAGTTTGGGCCGTGAGTCGAGTTCCGGTGGGAAAGGCGGTTAAGACCACCGCTTGCCTAAAATGGGAACTCCGGGTTCTAGTCCCAGTATGGCCCAAATTTTCACTGTCGTCATTCCCTTGCACAAGATGATGGTTGTACGTATTCGCAAATGCGAATACATTTCATGTACAATTCATTCACAACCAAAGGGTGCATGAACCTTGCAAAAGGTCAAACTTTGTTTACCATAAAAATACAACGAGAGGAGGAGGAGGGGGGAGGGGGGGACATAGATGGACTCAAAGGGAGCATTGTAAGGTGGCTCACCTCGAGCAGAGATTAAAGTGTCCAAAACTTTTTTGTATCACTTTCTCAGATCTGAAGATGGCAGTTTAACTTTTTTGGACCCAGCGGGTGCAATTGTGTATGTTAACTTTTACTGTGTCTTAGCTGCAACAGAAGTATTTTTTTTTTCATTGGGAACCTGAGTTACACATTTGTGACAGTTCAAGCTTTTCATCACGCGCAAATGCTGGCAGCTGTTGGGCATCACTATGAAAATGTCGGCAAGTCAACGTAGCAGTGCGCAACAGTTCGTGACCACCAGAATACGGGGATGTGTTTGGTTCGTTATATTCCACTGTACAAATGAATACTGTTGTTATTTTCCATGGTAATTATTAAATGATCATTACAATATTTATTAGCCGTCCGGAGTGGCCGAGCGGTTCTAGGCGCTACAGTCTGGAGCCGCGCGACCGCTACGGTCGCAGGTTCGAATCCTGCCTCGGGCATGGATGTGTGTGACGGCCTTAGGTTAGTTAGGTTTAAGTAGTTTTACGTTCTAGGGGACTGATGACTTTAGAAGTTAAGTCCCATAGTGCTCAGAGCCATTTGAACCATTTTGAACAATATTTATTGCAATAGAGAATATTTCTTAATCAGTTAGTTTGGGCCATAAAATGAAGCCAAGCGTAAAAGTACGTTTTCAAAACGGGTACATATTTATGTATAAATCTTGCATCCAAAATCATTTTAAAGAATCACCTAAGAGCTTTACCAAATAAAGAAATATTTCCTTCTTCCAAAAAAAAAAAAAAAAAAAAAATGAAACATGGCACTAAGGGAAAGCCAGGATTCGGTGTGGACGGGGTCTCACTCACTTACCGTTGCTTGCTCAGTATTTTCTTTTTTAAATCACATACACTTTACTTGGAACCAATTGCAAATAAGGTTGACAATAAGGAACAATTATCAAATTTGACTGTTAAGACACAATGTGTAATAAAATATTTTTAAGCAAGTTGCACTTACAGCTGAAGGCCTTATTGACCAGGAATTCAAATTATTTATCGACTGAAGGCACCAATAGTAATAACTCAAAAACAATTTGACGGCTGAAGACCTGGGTAGCAAATTCTTAAAAACAGTATCTCCAAGAGATACTAAAATATTTTTAAAAAAATCACAATCATCAAATTTCACTATTAAGAGACAATATCTAATTAAAAATTCTTTAGACAACTTTTATCCACGGCCTAAGGCCTCCCTGACCAGAAATTCAAATTATTTGTTGGCTGAAGGCCCCAATGGTAATAATTCAAAATTAAAATTAAAAAAAAAACAATGATCACAATCTGATCTAACCAAGAGAGAAGTGGGCTCAGACAGTGGTCCAACTTTGAAATCAATGAGACAGGCAGCCAAGAGTTGTATTCACTTAACCAAATGGCAACTCAAACTAGTGACAATTTAAACGCAGACCAAAACTCTTGCAGAATCTACCTAACGTCTGATAACCAATACAATGATGGAATAACCAAAGCAAGGCGGAACTGGCAGACAGTACTGCGTCTTGAGGATCCAGTGTTTAGAACATCCAGAAGCAAAAAAGTGTTCAAATGTATGTGAAATCTTATGGGACTTAACTGAGCCGCACAGTTCATGACTGCAGCGCCCCAGACTGCTCGGCTAATCCCGCGCGGCCATCCAGAAGCAGAAGGAATGACTACGACCAAGGTAGTCCAAAGGAAACAACATATCCAGACCACAACCAAGGAGGCTGTCGAATTACACGCCTTACCGGACAGCAGCAGCAAGTCGACGAAAAGTACACTGCCGCGAAAATACGCTAACCTCCAGGGCAGGTAACTGGGGCGTTAGCGGCCACTAGGCAGAAAAATCCTGCTGGTTGAACTTCACCAATAACACAAAGAATTCAATGATTAATGATAAGAAGTTGAGGATGGCTAACTAATTTCACCACCTCCAAACACTCCACTCCTTGCTCTTTGTCTCGGCGACCCTGCGAGCAGCAACGCGCGAACAAACGGCGTGATCCTAAAATAGTAGAGATTTCACTACTGGGTTAATGTTCACTCAACTCAAAGGTCCTGGGTCCAGTGGACAACGAGGTTGCGGCCCTCGCAACTACAGCCCCTCGATATGGCAGTGCCTGCGTGCCGCCAGCAGTCCCGGCATGTCCTTGAGCTGCCGGACCTCTCTGCTGCTCCGTCCCATCTGGACTCCCCGACACACTCCGACTCGGAAAACACTTGATGCTTTTCCAAAGATAGTACCAAGGTACGACATATCGATAACCGCTGCTGCTGCCAATCACGGACAGACAACGCTACCAAACGCAGTGGCGCCAGTAAACACAAGAAGGAAACGAGACGCCACCGTCCCTATTACATGATGCCAACCTACCAACGGCAGCAACGATAGCCGCAACACGACTCAAAAAAATTTAAGTCTGAAATGGTTAAACTGCCGAAACTAGCTGTCTATATATGAATTTACTGCGATCTGGGCAAAGAAAACTTCTCTAGTAAGACCACCATATTTTTCAGTTGTCGAGTTCGCTCACTTGCTAACAATGTCAGGTAACCGTAACACAATTTGTCAGGACGACCTCTGCATCCTAATTTACATCGTTTTATAACAGAGTCATAGAACAACAGTAACAACATAGCAGAGAATATAAAAATTAATAACAACTAATTTTAAGTTTTTTGACTATTTCGCAGCGTGCCCCAGTTATGTAGTATGTGTCCATCAATAAATGTAAATTGTTAATATTACATCATTCTTATTGAAACATCTCGTGTAAGCTTTTGCTATTCTCTCATGGTGCCGTATGCTTGCAGTCCAGCTGCGGCATGGCAATGGTAAGATATAAGGCTGCAATTGGGCGAGAGATAGCTTGAGAATACCAATGAGATGCCATAAATTTCTCTGTTGGAAAACATTAATCGACGTCGGTCTGTATCAAGCAGATAGTCCAAGTGCAAAGTGCAGTAGGCATGCAAATCAGCCCCCCACAGCGTACGCCACTAGCCCCTAAATAACAGAGCAATTATTCTTCAAATCTTCAGCAGCCCGCGAAGTTACGAGTGGCGTAGGTCTCCGAGCTTTAAAAGCTGCATCTGACTCAGGCGAAACTGGCAAACTGGCAGCCGTCGTGGGTTTCCTAAAGGGGAGAAGTGGCTGGCTTCGCCAAATAAAGAAACCAGCCGCCCCCCGCCAGGGCGCGCTCTTTTTGCTCCGCTGCAGGACGTTGCCGCGCCGCGCACCGGCGCGCCATCAGGTGCACCAGGCACCACGGAGCCCTGTTCGGAGCAGTATCCGATAATCTTCTACAACTAAAAAATCTGAAATAAAAATAAAAATAATTGTCCAGGTGCGAGTAGGACTCGCGCTCAAACACTTCAGTACTGACTTAATTATGTACTCGTACAATGTGACAATTATTGAACTACCTGAAAAAAACTAAATTAATTGCAAACTACGGCGTGCACACAGTTTATTCAACTGTTAAACGTCACTACAGATTTTCGGATTTAGATTATGACTTGTTCGATATGCCTGCCATCATTGGCGATGATGTGGCGCAGACGAATAGCGAAATTCTGCGTGACCCGCTGAAGTGTCGGAACATCGTTGCTGTCGATGACCTCGTGAATGGCTGTTTTCAGCTCAGCATTGGTTTTGGGGTTATTGCTGCACACCTTTCTTTAATATAACTCCATAAAAAGGAGTCACATGGGTTAGGATCTGGAGAATACGGCGGCCAATCGAGGCCCATGCCAGTGGCGTCTGGATACCCCAGAGCCAGAATGTTGTCCCCAAAGTGCTCCTCCAGGACATCAAACACTCTCCTGCTTCGGTGGGGTCAAGCTTCGTCTTGCGTGAACCACATCTTGTCAAAATCAGGCTCACTTTGGATAATGGGGATGAAACCGTCTTCCAAAAACTTCAAGAACCGTTCGGTAATCACCGTGCCATCAAGGAATATCGCACCGATTATTCCGTGACTGGACATTGCGTTCCACACAATTCCTGTTGAGGTTGAGGAGACTTCTCGATCGCGAAATGCAGATTCGCAGTTCCATAATGCGCCAATTTAGCTTATTGACGAACCCATCCAAATGAAAGTGGGCCCTTCAAACCAAAGCCCTGTTGCTCAATTCTGTGGACAATTGTGTTGGCAAAACTTGAAACGTCCCCTTAGAAAAATTTGTGAATTACTGTGCTGATAAACCTCTAAGTTATTTGATTTCCAAGCAGCTGAGCAAAACTGAACGTACTCAGACATTACTCTCTTTATTTATTCTGATTATCACTAAACTGACAGCCAATATTTTTAGCGCAACGCAATCTGACTTCTAAAAATCCCTACAAAAGAACGGCCCTGACTAACAGTAACCTATACCTTTTATGAATCACTTACCTCACAAAAATCTTCCTTACTCGAACTATTGCAATACAGCGAGCGCCACTACTGCCACCTAAATAGAAGATTCAAACTACTGCAGGCACTAACTACTGATAGGCATAGTTAGCAAATGAAAGATTTTGATAGAGAACAAACAATGTATTTAACTTAATAGTAATGAAAAGTCATATATATATCAGTTCATGATATCCAGTACTACAAATTTACTCTTTCTGGCGGACACACGTCCAGATCGTCCGCTCTTAAAATTCTGCCATCTCTCTCCCCACATCCACCACTGCTGGCGGCTCACCTCCAACTGCGCAACGCTACGCGCTGTTCACATCCAGCTGCCCAACACTACAATAGCGAATATTTCAACATTGCCAACCAGCCACAGACTGCACACAGCACAGCCAGTGATTTTCATACAGAGCGCTACGTGGTGTTACCAACATAAAAACCTTAACAGCCTCCTTACAAACTCTACCGCAGTTCCATGGGCCTCAGGTTTAAAGGCTGATGGATTTCAATTTTGTATGGGAAGAGATGCAGATCTTCCACAACAGGTTGTAGCAGTGTCTCCTGGTTGATTCCCACTTGTTGTGCAACTCGTCTGATCAGTTTCCTGGAACTGGTTTGAAACACAGTGCGTGTCTTCTCGATGTTTTCAGGCGTTTTCATCCTTTTTGGGTGACCCGCGTCCCCAACGCTGTCATCACGAACACTGCACATTCTCACAAACTTTAGAACTCTTGATTGTTAGCACACATGGAACGGTTGTCTTCAGTTTGAATTCAGTCGGTCGCAAAGTTCCTTTGAGCCGTAGTTGGGCTGTTATTGCTTGCATAGTAGGCCTTCACAAGCGCTATACGCTCAGGCACGCTTTACCGTGACATTTTCACGTGCAAATGGCAGAGAACAACAAGACGCGTGCACATGTGCATATTAATTCCCGTCATGCTCCGCGGGCAATCGTGCAGTTTGAAAGTCCTAACGCAAACCATTCAGAAGTTATGCCAATTTTACTTCATATAATTCAAGAACAGTCACGCTGTATATAGACAGTTGATCCACCCCGAGAATCTAGAATCTCGACTTTTCTAACTGTTGTCGACATTCGTGCTCACAAGATGTCTGTCACGGGAATTCCAAGACTTTCGCGAATATTTTAATTTTGAAGTCGGATAACATAATAAATATGTTTTTCGTACGCTATAATTACAAGTTCCGGTTTTTCCTGTATTTCTACTGTGAAAATTTCTTTTTAAGGCAAATTTCATGATTCCAGATAACGACTGACTTTACGAATATCGAAATATGTGACATAAGTGGCCGTGTCTATCGATTGCGTTGGCTTCGAGGCTTAACCTTTTTGCACTAAAGGACCATACATCTTAGTAAGTGAAACAATTTCAGCATGATGCGTGCAGCCCTTCCTGACAAAGAGCGGTCTTAACAGAAAGACGAACAGACAGTGGGATAACAAATGGCCAAATAATTTTTTTTGTGATGTAATTCCAACTTTATAATTCTCGGATTTTTTTCCTTTACTTTTACTGTAAAACCTTGTTTTTTGCCAAATTTCGTGATTCTGTTTCAACGGGAAAAAACCTATACGTTTTGATAAGTGAGTTAGCGAGTATCAAAATATATGACATAAATAGCCTTATGTCTTAATTGCATTGAGTTAGAAGCTTCACTTTTTTTACACCACCAGAGGAACAATGACTTTCGTATGTGACATAAATTTCATTTTCGTACGTCTGCCCATTCCTGAGACAAAGGGTCGGACGGAAAGACACACGGACGGACGGACAACGAAGCGGTTCTATAAGGGTTCAGTTATACCGATTTAGGTACGGAACCCTGAAAAAGAAATTAAGATTGCACAGCTCACAACTTTATCCATGTGATTTCCTTAAAATTCCGTGTAAAGAAGTCCAGAAATGTAAGCCCGTGCACGTCAAATAACGCAGACTAGACTAGAACGTCAGTGAATCATAGTTTGAATCAAACAACTGATAAAAATATCTGGGTGACACAGTTTGTGGGGATATGAAACGGTGTGATGTTACAGGTTCAGTCATAGGTAAAGAAGGAGACAGACTTCAGTTCCTTGGTACGAAAATACAGCCAGTCTATAAACGAATTTGCATAAAAAACACTCGTCTGTCCCATTCTAGAATATCGTTCAAGTGGATGGGACTCATACTATACAGGTTGGTCCAGTGATCGTGACCGGGCCTAATATCTCACGAAATAAGCGTCAAACGAAACAACTACAAAGCACGAAGCTTGTCTAGCTTGAAGGGGGAAACCAGATGGCGCTATGGTTGGCCCAGTAGATGGCGCTGCCATAGGTCAAATGGATATCAACTGCGTTTTTTTAAAATAGGAACCCCCATCTTTTATTACATATTCGTGTGGTACGTAAAGAAATATGAATGTTTTAATTGGACCAATTTTTTCGCTTTGTGATAGATGGCGCTGTAATAGTCACAACCATAATGGTTCAAATGGCTCTGAGCACTATGGCGCTTAACTGCTGGGGTTATCAGTCCCCTAGAACTTAGAACTACTTAAACCTAACTAATCTAAGGACATTACACACATCCATGCCCAAGGCAGGATTCGAACCTGCAACCGTAGCAGTCGCGCGGTTCCGGACTGAAGCGCCTAGAATCGCTCGGCCACAGCGGCCGGCTTTTTGACTGGTGGTCACATTAATGTGACTAGACAACGTTTGCAGTCTTCAATACACAACATAAACAATAGAGCAGCTGACTTCACGTGATTCACAGTTTCGTTTCCGACTGCTCCCTGCACTGTTCGTGCACGCTTACCATGATTTCACTGTACTCTGCACTTCGTTTTTGGCTAGCAATCCACTTCATAAACTTCCCCTTTATCGATCTCAAGCCGTGCCTTTTCGCCAGCGCGAGTGATCATTGTGTTCTATCTACACATAGTAGGATAAAAAAGCTAATGAAATACGTCGTGTTTCAAATATTAAGGGTCACAGTTATGCAGAACTCAGGTTGCATGTTATAATAAATCAATAGAAGGAAAAGAATATTTTGATTTCTATTGATGTAAACAGTTCACACTCTGTAGCAATAATGTACTCACGTAGTAAGTGTTCAAAATGCATTACAGCATAATTCACTGACAAAAATGAACTCGTTTCATAATTAATTGCCTCTATCGCTTGCACATGATGTTTATGATAGTAGTGTAAACTGCTACTCAACCAGTTAACTGAGAAATTGACTGGTATGACTGGTACTTACGAGGAGAACACGTCAAGTGCCATAACCCGATTTCTCAGGAACTTGGCTCAGTGGAATAAGCAAGCACTTGTCTCGGCGTACCCACAGATGCTCGACCAATTTTGGGAAAACGGCGTTCAAAGTTTTGGAGGTACTTTGTGTGACCTGCGGTGAGTACATAGGTCAACCAAAGCAGTGGCACGGTGGTTAGCGTCGGGGCTTTGCAATTTTGCTCCCCGTGTTCAAAACCTTATTATTATTTTTATTTCAGTTTTTCATTCATGTACCTATGTCCTTAATATTTTCTACACGAACGTTTTTCAATATATATTGAAATACTGTTGTCGTTATTCGTCCAGCAAATGTATGTCTGGTGAATAAATTTCAAAAAAAGGAAAACAAAACAATAAATGATTGAGAAAACTATTTAAAATTGTTTTCGGTGAAATTTCTGTAGTGTATCTTGAGTCATAATCAATTGCAAGTGCCAGTTTTCGATAAAGGTTGGCCGTGAAAGTATTGCCAACCCGTGAACTTTTCAGCAATATCCTTCTCCAATTGATATTCATATGAAGAAATGTCACTGAGACAAATCTGCCTTCACGCGATGCTCGTGGTATTCAGAACTTCTACGTTTCAAATGTTTCCACGATCGGTATATGCAAGGCAGTGCACCAAATTAGAATAAAATATAAGAATTAATACAAGATTTAAAGAACGAAGTATAACACTATGAGAATTTTAAAAGTTTTAACCCTTGAAAATACCATACATACGTATATTATAAAATAAATGCATGATACTGCGAAACCCAGTTGTAATTTTACAATTAATGTACCGCTCTCGTATACCCTAACTCGGTAAGGAACATTTGTATAGTGACCTACTACAGACACGGATAGATAAATGAAAATAAAATAAAATAAGTAAAAGAATACTCAGATTTCGAACGTGAGATGCAAAACTGAGAGGCCTCAGCGCTAGCAATTGCATCACCATTTCAGGTGACATTATCGCGCACTAAAAGTCGTCTAAATTACGTCGAAAATTTTAAATGTCTTTCTCTCAGAAAGGGTTTAGTATCTACGGGTAAGCCGAGACACTCTTCCACTGAGCGAAGAGCCTGAGAATTCGGATTATGGCATTTGCCGTGTTCTCTTCGTTAGTGTTAAATCTTCTCGCACGTGATCCATCGCCAAAACCTCACATTCTAATGTGCGAACAATTCTTTGTTGAGAGCCTTGACCAGACGTTTGTGGTTGAACGATGTAATTTGTCTTAAGTTTTTTATCAGTGGCGATAATTTTCTTCCAGCTAAGATGACATCTGTTCCAGAACTATTTTTCTCCGCACAATCGTTCAGTTAGTAACCGGGCACTATACCCTGCTGCAGCATACATGCAGGACATAATGCAAGTTCCTAAACTGAGCAAGGACATAAATTAGTTTTACAGACTGCTACGATGCAAACAGTTAAAATACATTTAACAAGCTAGGCACTTGTATTTTGTGTTTTGGGTCTTCTTTGCTGAGTCTGGTAGGTACCGTGAGCAGCAAGCAGTGCCATTTGCATGTCAAGCACACCGCAGATTCTCGGGAGTGTCCTGTGGTCACTGACCACAGTGAAGGCCAGAACATTTGTGCAGGTGTGTTTCCGCCAGCAGTGAGGACACGTCAAGTTCTTCCCGCGAGATGACTAGCAAAGCTGTACGACAAAAACTGTCTCAGTAGATCACAGAACAGAGATAATTAGAGTAATAGACTAATAATTAAGAATAGGAAAAATATCTTACGAGACTCGCTAAGAAAATCAAAATTTAATTTAAGCAAGCATTAAAAGTCATAGCAAAAGACGACATTTAGGAGGATGGCCGCCCTATGGTTGGCTGGTTCTTCTTGAGACGTGCTGACATAGCAGAACGTGCCGTCGGGACAGGAATCTCTCTCGTTTCATCGGGAGACTTGGTAAGGTTCATTTCTAGCAGAGACTTGGTGACATTCGTTTCTCAACAAGGCTTTGTGGCCTAAAGAAGACAAAGCGGTTTGCCGTGTTGGTAACTGATAGCGGCGTTGAGATTCGTATGTACCCCAAAAACTAAACACATTTATGTTTCCGTTACAGTTCTGAGATTTTTGTGCATAGATTTACTATTAGTCATGCGCTAAAATCGGCACCGTTTTAGACGTCTCCTATTTGTAAAGCTTTCCTGAAATCATTATTAGTGTGGATGTAAAACCTGTGCTGGTCGTTGCGTACAGCAGCCAACGCAGATACCAGCAGAAGTACTAAGGCTCTTCTCACATAAACCACGTAGGTTTATAAAACGCATACCTCATTCAGGAACTTGCACTGTCATTTTCAAACATTGGTTCCTTATCTCGGAAGTGGACAGGATCCCCTACCGCGCTAGTACTTCTGATTTTCTAAACGGTTGAGAAACCCTGAGTAAAAGCTTGTGTAGATTACATGTAACAGAAGGACTTTTCACCAGACTTACTAGGAAACATTAGTCGTCTGAAACATCAGTCACCAACCTCAGTCTCAGTACTGCTATGTTTAAAAACATTTTATATTGCAGGACCCTATATACCGTGTTAGTCGCAGTAAAAGTCACTATATACGACGTATTAATGACAAACAAATCAATGAATTTAAAGATGGAATCAGGTTATTAACAGATTAGCTATATTCATGTAGAGTCATTCTGCAGTAATTATATACTTCTCTGATATATATCCTCTTAATATACACTGCCGGGGAAAAATTAGGACACACTTTTAGACGTTTCCAGTCCACTCAGGATATATTGTTGCATCAGTGCCTATGGAGTGATTGCATTTACGAGCTTTTCTGAGGCACTTGATAGTGACCTATGCTGAAACAAGTCTAGTGATTCTGCTGGCCAGGCTAGCTGCTGCACGTCTTGCAGAGCACGTTGAGTTTCAGTGTTTGTGGGCAAGCACTATCCTGTTGGAACAACACATCACCTTCCTGCTATAAGAACTGCAAAAGAATGGGTCTAACAACATTCTGCATGTACCGAGTGGTTAGCGTTCCTTCCAGGAACACTAAAAGTGAACGAGAGTTGTAATTTATCGCATCCTGGACCATGACGCACGGACGGGACCAGTGTGCCTGGGACGAATGCAATCTGCGATACAGCGCCCACCATGTTTCTAGTCGTACACGCAAACACGTAACATTACACCTAGATACTTGATCGACCAGACTGTGTCAAGCAGCATACTATAAATACTGTATTCGAACGTTATGAGTCTGTTTTTATACTCATCTGTGTTAACTTACATTTTTCTACATTTAGAGCCATCTACAATTCATCACACCAAGTAGAAATTTTGTCGTATCCTCCTAAAGTCACTCATCGCCGACACCTCCCCGTATACCGTGTCATCATCAGCAAACAGCTGCAGACTGTTGCTTACCCTGGCCGCCAAATCATTTATATACACAGAAAAAAACAGCGGTTCTGTAACTCTGTCCTGAGGCACTCCTAACGATACCCTTGTCTCTAATGAACGCTCGCCGCCAAGAACAACTTCCTTAAAAAGTCTTCGAGCCACTCACATATCTGCGAACCTATTTCGTATGCTCGTATCTACGATAACATTTGTCTGTGTGACACATTGCAAAACGCTTTTCGGAAATCTAGGAATGAGGAATCCGCCTGTTACCCTTCATCCATAGTCGGGAGGATATCGTACGAGAAAAGGCAAGCTGAGTTTCTCACGGGCGATGCTTCCTAAAGCCGTGCTGACTCGTGGACAGGAGCTAAAGTAAATTTCTAATATTCGAACTCACATTACGTGCAAGAATTCTGCACCAAACTGATGTTACGTATATTGGCCTGTAATTTTGCGGGTCCATTCTTTTACCTTTCTTATATAGAGCAGTTGTCTACGATTTATTTCAGTCGCTTAGGACTTTGCGCTGCGCGAGACATTCGCGATAAAGGCAAGGCTAAGTAAGGGACCATTATTTACTCATTCCATTTCATAACGTTTCGCAGCATTGTTGTTGCTGTTGTTGCAGCTCTTCATGCTAGCCTGTCCTGTGTACCCCCCCCCCCCCCTCCATCTTTGTATAACTATCGCAACTTACACACATTTGAAACTGCTTACTGTATTCATGCAATGGTCTCCCCCTATAATTTTTTACCCCTCCTTCTGCCTACCGAGCGAGGTAGCGCAGTGGTAGCACACTGGACTCGCATTCGGGAGGACGACGGTTCAATCCCGCGTCCGGCCATCCTGATTTGGGTTTTCCGTGATTTCCCTAAATCGCTCCAGGCAAATGCTGGGATGGTTCCTATGAAAGGGCACGGCCGACTTCCTTCCCCATCCTTCCCTAATCCGATGAGACCGATGACCTCGCTGTTTGGTCGCTTCCCACATCCAACCAACCAACCAACCCATCCCTCTGCCTCCCAGTACTTTATTCCATTGTTCTTGATGGTTCAGGATGTGTCCTACTACCAACCGATACACTCTTTTAGACAGGTTATACCATAAATTCCTCTTCTCCACAATTCTATTCAGTAATATCCCATTTCTTAACCCATTTACCAATCTAACCTTCATCATTCTTGTATCGCACCACATTTCAAAAGCTTCTATTATCTCTTGTATGAACTGCTTATCGTCCACATTTGAGTTCCATATAAGGCTAACTCTAGACAAATACCTTCAGAAAAGACTTTTAATACTTAAATTGATGTTCGATGTTAACAGATTCCTGTTTTCCAGAACTGATTTTCTTACTATTAGCAATCTGTATTTTATATCCTCTTTGCTTCGGCCATCATAAGTTATTTTGCTGCCCAAATAGCAAAACTCATCAACTACCTTTAATGTATTATTTCCTAACCTAGTTCCGTCAGCATCACCCGATTTGGTTCGACTGCATTTGTAAGTAGGCTGTTTAGGTTTTTATATTGGTAACGCCACGTAGCGCTATGTATGAAAACCACTGCCTGTGTTGTGTACAGTTGTGGCTGGGTCGCATTGTTGGAATACTCGCTATTGTAGTGTTGGGCAGTTGGCTATTAACAGCGCGTAGCGTTGCGCAGTTGGAGGTGAGCCGCCAGCAGTGGTGGATGTGGGGAGAGAGATGGCGGAGTTTTGAGAGCGGATGATCTGGACGTGTGTCCATCAGAGACAGTAAATTTGTAAGACTGGATGTCATGAACTTATATATATATATATACTTACTTACTTATCGCGAATGGACCCAGAAGGATCACGCAAAGCTTTCTGACGTCGTTTCTTCCATACTTCTTTCATTCGTTCTCCATGTTTTCTTTTTCTTTCTTCTGTCCATTTTGTTCCTGGTCTCTTTAGTGCTTCCTTCTCCGACAATACAATCCACTTTTCCACCTTATTTCTAAAAGTTTTCCTATCTTTGACATCTTTAAGTTCAATATTTGCTTTTTGTAAATCTAATTTTACTTGGCTAATCCATGGTGTTGTTGATTTGACTTTTTCTATGTAAGTGAGAATTCTGTTGGTGAGTCGTGCGGGGGGGAGTCTAGTGACATGTCCATAAAATTTTAATCTTCGCCTTCTTATGTCTGCTGCCAGGTTTGATATAGTTTCTGTGGTTCTTCTTGATTGTATCTGGTATCCTTCTTCTGTTAATTTTGGACCTAAAATCTTTCTCATAATTTTGCGTTCTTCTTTTAGTATTTTTTCTAAATCACATTTTGTGTGGAGTGTGAGCGTTTCACTAGCATATAGTGCTGCTGGCTTAATTACTGCGCAGTAGTGTCTGATTTTTGTGTTCGAGGAGATGCATTTTTTATTGTATATTTCATGTGTCATACCATATGCTCTCTTCATTTTCTGTTGTCTGATCTTCTGTGCAACTTTCTCTCCTCCGGTTGGCTCCAAAATTTCACCTAGGTATTTAAAATGTTTTACTCTATTTATTTTTCCATATTTTGTGTTCAAACTGTGTATATGGAATTTCGTACAGAAAAATTCTGTCTTTTGAAACGAAATTTGTAAACCTACTTTATCCGCGCATTCCTTAAGGATCTCTATTTGTTTGGTGGCGATTTCTTCATCATCTGCAAGTATGGCCAAGTCGTCCGCGAATGCTAAACAAGATATCTCCACGTTGTCTTTGGTTCTACCAAGATGGATTGGTTTCCAGTAGGATTGATTTTTTAATTCTTTTTCCCATTCCTTAATGACTTTATCCAGGACTATATTAAACAGAAGTGGAGATAGCCCGTCACCTTGACGTACTCCAGTTTTTATGAGAAAAGGTTCAGAGATTTCTCCCCTGAATTTAACTTTAGATACAGTGTCTGTCAGTGATTCTTTGATAAGCCTTAGTGATTTGGAGTCAAGTCCAAGTTCCTCTAAAATGTTAAACAAAGATTGCCGGTCAATTGAGTCATAGGCTTTCTTAAAATCTACAAATGTACAAATTATGGGGGCATTTCTAATTGCTTTGTGTTTTAATATTGTCTTTAAATTAAATATTTGTTCTATGCATGAGCGACCGGGGCGGAAGCCTGCTTGATAATCACCAATTTGGCGTTCCAGCTGCTCTTGTGTTCTTTTCAGCAGGCATGTTGAGAGAATTTTGTAGGTGACTTGTAAAAGTGAGATTCCCCTGTAGTTATTGACATTTGTTCTGTCTCCTTTTTTATGTAACGGGTGAATAAGGGCACATTTCCAATCCTCTGGTAATTTTTCTGTTTCCCATATTTTTGTTATTATTTTTGTGAGCTCTTGCAACGTCTTTGGTCCTAGGTTTTTTAATAGCTCTGCAACAATGCCATCTTCGCCAGATGTTCTATTATTTTTTAAGTTTTTAATGTGACATTTGATTTCTTCCTGTGTTGGTGGTAATGAATCCGGTTGAGCGTTGGCACTGATTTCTTTGGGAAACCTTAAACTAGGTTCTGGGCAATTTAGTAGGTTAGAAAAATATTGAGCCAATACTTGACAGTTTTCCTGGTTTGTTAGGGCTAATTTACCATCAGGTTTTCTGAAACATAAATTTTGAGGGATATATCCTCGTATTTTATCTGCGAAAGTTCTGTAGAAGTCTCTTGTATTATAGTTTTGGAAATTTTCTTCTATGGCATCCAGTTGTGCCTTTGTGTACTTCCTTTTTGCTTGCCTAATAGATTTTGAAACCTGTTTTCTAACCTCGTTAAATAAATGTAGACTTTCTTGTGATTTTTTACTGTTATATTCTTGAAATGCCTTTTTTCTCCTTTCCAATGCATTTTCACAGTCTGAATCCCACCAAGGGTGTTTGAATATCTTTTTCAAGGGAATAGTTTCCTTGGCTATTCGCGTGATTTTAGAATGAAATTCTTCCCATGTGTTTGCCTTTTCCTTCTCCCATTCTTCTTTTACTTTAGATTCTTTAATCTTCTTGGTGTCATATTTCTGTATTTCTGTTTTCTTCTGATGACTTCTTCGTGCTGTAAACTTGATTTTAATTCTAGTTAGGTAATGGTCTGAATCAATGTTTGCTCCTCTGCGTACTTGGACGTCGTAAATTTATTTTTGTACTGGGTATGAAATCGCCACATGATCTATTTGAAACTCGCCAATTTGTTGTATAGGAGATCTCCATGTCTTTTGTTTTCTTGGACATTTTCTTAGAGATGTTGACATTATCTTCAGGTTATTCTGCTTACATAGTTCGACGAGCCTTGTACCATTTTTATTGGTAAATTTATGTGCAGGATATTTGCCTACGGTTTTTTGGTGGATTTTCTCTCTACCAATTTGGGCATTAAAATCGCCGAGTAGAACTTTTGTATCATCTTTTGGAATCTTGGCCATTATATTCTCCAAATTTTTCCAGAACTTTTCTGTTTCTATGGGGTTTTTCTTGTTGTCTCCGTTTGTGGGAGCATGAACATTAACCATTGTGTATGTATTGTTGGCACATTGTAAGCGCATCGTCATTATCCTATTATTTACGGGAGTAACTTCCTTGATAGAGCTGAGCACGCTCTTGTGTATGATAAACGCCATCCCGAGATGGGGGGCTCCTCTTCCGATTCGTTTATCCGTCTTGCTCTTAAAGATGCGATAGTTGCCACAATCTGATGTTTCTTCATCTGTAAAACGTGTCTCCTGTAAAGCTAGTATTACTATCTTTTGCTTTTCAAGTTCTGTTGTAAGGTTTAGAAGTTTTCCTGGTTGGATTAATGTATTTATGTTAAAGGTTCCAATGTATGTAGGTGTTTTAAGTGGAAGTTTGCCAGAGAGCTCCGACTTTCTCTGGTGTAATCGTGTAAGTCCAGGTTCCCCAGAATCCGAATTCCTGGTTGCCATCTGTTGATGGGTGGATTGGTTACCACCTGGGGTAAAGTTGTTATTACTTGCACGAGTCATACTTGCTTGTAATCAAGTTGGTCCAGTGTTTCCACTGGGTGTTTAGAACCAGGGATTGTTAGTTCCTGGCGCATTATGACCAGCCGCACATTGTGTGAACAGACGCTGACCAGGATGCCGATGGTTCCCACTTCAGACGCGTCCTGGATTTGGGTGTTGACAGTGCTTATTGTAATGGCGGCACTTACTCGCCATGACACAGCAACGTCTTCGGGTTCTGTGGTTTTTGAATGAGTGTGACCCTTGCCAAAAGTCACCCTCCCACACCCTCGTGATGCTGCCGCCTCGGTCCGGGACTGCTTATTTGGGCTTCCCCTTATTCGCAGCTGTCCACCATATCTGATGGATCGTTCGCTATCCGCCACCTGCGACCCGCCCTGTACCTGAGGCTCGGCTAGGGTATATATATATATATATATATATATATATATATATATATATATATATAATGACTTTTGAACACTGTTAAGGTAAATACATTGTTTGTTCTCTATCAAAATCTTTCATTTGCTAACTATGCCTATCAGTAGTTAGTGCCTTCAGTAGTTTGAATCTTTTATTTAGGTGGCAGTAGTGGCGCTCGCTGTATTGCAGTAGTTCGAGTAAGGAAGATTTTTGTGAGGTAAGTGATTTGCGAAACGTATAGGTTAATGTTAGTCAGGGCCATTCTTTTGTAGGGATTATTGAAAGTCAGATTGCGTTGCGCTAAAAATATTGGCTGTCAGTTTAGTGTTGATCAGAATAGGTAAAGAGCGAAATGTCTGAGTACGTTCAGTTCTGCTCAGCTGTTTGAAAATCAAATAATGTAAGAGGTTTATCAGCACAGTAATTCATAAATTTTTCTAAGGGGACATTTCAAATGTATTATTTCCTAATCTAGTTCCGTCAGCATCACCTGATTTGGTTCGACTGCATTCCATTGCCCTTGGTTTACTTTTGTTGATGTTCCTCTTATTCCCTATTTTCAAGACATTTCCATTCAGCTGCTCTTACAATTCCTTTGCTATCTATGATAAAATTACAGTGTCATGGGCAAACATGAAAAATTTTATTTCTTCTCCCTGAACTTTAATTTCCTTTCTAAATTTTTCCTTGGTTTCCTTCACAGCTTGCTCGATGTGCAGTGTCAGTAACAATAGGAACAAGCTGTGACCCTGTTTCACTCACTTCTGAACTATGGCTTCCCTTCCCTATCCTTCGACTCGTATAACTGCCGTTTACTTCCTGTATTAGTTGGAAATAACATTTAGCTTCCTGTGTTTTATTCCTTCTACCATCAAAATTTCAAAGAGGTGCAGCCCAGTCAACACAGTCAAAAGTTTACTCCAAATCTACAAATGCTATAAACGTAGTTCTGTCTTTCTTCAAACTGACTTCTAGGATAAGTTGTAGCGTCAGTATTGCCTCGCGTGTGCCTCCATTTCTGCATAACCCAAACTGATCTTCACCAAGGCTTCTAGCAGCCTTCTATACAATCGACGTTATTATTTTGCAATCATGTTTTATTATTCTCATGGTTCCACAATATTCACATGTTTCAGCACTTGCCTTTTTTGGAATTAGAACATTATGCTAGATATCTAATCGGTTTGACTCGAGCAGTGTATTACAAATGTTTCTCCTATTCACCTCCATTAGCTGACATTCATCCATATGCAACGAAAGATGCCTTTCATCGCAACAAATAGAGATTATTTCCCAGTAATCCTAAATTTCCGTACAGTCACGCAATGATTACACTTCCCCATACACAACACCATCGTCAAAAAACAGTGGCAGATTTGAGACCACCGTATCCGTGAGATCGTTTAGGTGCCTGGAGAACAGGGGTGGTCATATAGCACTTTACTGAGTCACTTCTGATGTTAGAGTCAGCGCAGAATGCTGTGGCCGGTCGGTAGACGCACAGAACGCAGGGCACGCGTGGCAAGAGCGGCAGTGCTGCAGTGGAGATGCGGAGCGTTCGAGGAGAAGTGCGGTTCTAAACTGAAGACAACACTCACATTTTTTGTAAATACATTAAGTATGGCCCCTTCACACTAAACCTCGCATGGTGACCATTCCAAAAGATCTGTCACCTCTGCTTTGATTAGTCTCTAAAAACAATTCCAATTAAAAATCAACAAAAGCAGCGACTAGCTTTCGATTGGCTTATTAACCATTTGTAACTTTAAGAGAAACGTCACAGGTGGCGAATTTTCAGTAAAACTTACAGATTTCTCTGGATTCCATATTAAAATTTGCTTCTTTTGCCAAAATACACCGGAGTTTACAGTCTCACTTCACTAACATGTTGAGCAGATAATTGCGATATAATTCTGAAACAGTGGTTTAATTCTGTAACAGCGGTTGATTAAGATTATTAAGTAAAAAAATGTCGTGTGACCAGGGCCTCCCGTCGGGTAGACCATTCGCCGGGTGCAAGTCTTTCGATTTGAAGCCACTTCGAAGACTTGTGCGTCGATGGCGATGAAATGATGTGATTACGACAACACAACACCCAGCCCCTGAGCGGAGAAAATCTCCGACCCAGCCGGGAATCGAACCCGTGCCCTTAGGATTGACATTCTCTCGTCTTGACCACGTTTTTTTTTTTTTTTTTATCGTTGTGTTTGGTCGTCACATGACGAAAATTGGTCACTACACGTCGGCCATCGTATCCTGCGCAGACTCTACCTGCGCCTCGACATCGAGGACGCTGTACTGGGTTCTACTGCTCAAAAACTCTTCGAGAAACGCACATATCTCAGAAATTATTTCGTACTCTCGGAACTAAAGTAACGTGAAAAGTAATTTGGACCACCTTACATTTTACGAGGAACTGAAGTTGGTTATGTAACCAACTTCATCCGCCCAGTTGTTGCCCTTTTAGCGAACTTTTGTTTCCTTGACATCGAAACAACTACTGTAAGTAGGGTCCCCCACCAGTTCAGCCGTGTGCTAGTATGTGTAGCAGCAGCGGGTGTTATTTCTGGGATCTCGAGAGAAACACTTTGTGTTTGCGTTAAAATGGACGTTTCACCCACGAAGTAGACAAAAATAGTTGCTTTGCAAGAACACACATCTATGGCTATAAGAGACGCTGCCTCTTGTTGGTGTGGGAAAATCTAGTGTGCCAGGACTTATTAGGAAATAGTGGTACTACCATTGTCTTAAAAGAGAAAGGGATGATGTGGAGGAAAACGAAAAATCACCCTTAGAACTGACAAAACTCTGCTTAGAAACAGTAGAATTCATCCTCACAATACAAGTAAGGACATTCAGAAACATTTATTGGCTTCTAGACTTGAAACTAACTCTTCGATGGTACGATGTAGGCTTCTTGATTGTGGGTGGAAGGCATGAAAGCTAATAACGAAGCAGTTATTACCACCAAAATATATGCGTGATGGACCTCCAATGACTGGAAAGTGCAATTTCAGTGACGTATCATATTTTGTTGTTCAAGGATACAGAGCAAGGGTTCTCAGACGAAGCGTCCATGAGGCAGTGAGAGCTGAGCATCTTGAACAGACTATAAAACAGCTTCCCAAATTTTTTTTTTTTTTTTTTTTTTTTGACGGGGGAAGGGGGGTGAGGTGGGGGGTTCCACTGCAAGTGGCGCTGGGGCGCTAGTTCCAGTTGATGGCACGACGAATTCAACCAAATATGTGGAAATCCTTAGGCGCAGGATTGTGCTATTCTTACAGACCTTTGCAGATGGTGGAGGAACATTTCAGCATCTGGCCTCGTGTCAAACTTCTAAAGCAGTCAAAACGTTCATAGAAGAAAAAAAAATATTAATGTGCTTCAGTGGCCTAGTAATTAACTAGACTTAAATCCCACCGAGAATTTGTGGAGTATTGTGAAAATTCGTCTTGGTAAAATGGACAGTTCAGCAGAAGAATGCACGTTAGTAAAGGTGGTAAAAGCGTGGTTTAATGAAGAAGAACTTCGAATCCCGATTGAATCCATGCCACAACATGTCCGGAAGCTGCTCCAAACTAAAGGAGGACATAGTTATTAATATTCAGTAAGCTACTAAAAGTATTGTATATATTGTAATAAAATTGCACAGCTAAGTTTAATCGCCTTGTCCCAAATTAATTTGCACACTACTGTATGTTAACAGCCAACAGTGAGGTTCAGTCTCGCACTGTTTCCGGTAATCAAGGTACCAGACTTCCTACTGGGCTGTATCACAGTTCACAGGATGTCCTGTGTGAAAAGGGCGAGTACTGAAAGCGGAGAGGCGTCCGGACAAAGGCTTCGGCAAATAAAAGCCGCCTGCGTCGGGACTGGCGGCAGCTGCACTGAACTCACGCACCCCAGCCTGGGAAGCCCGCAGCGGCTGTGTAATCTGCTCTGCATCCGGTGTGCAGCCGCGCACAGCAGCGCGTGTGAAACGCAAAGTCACGGACTCACACCATATGGGCCCGACGGATCTGCTTCCATCGATAAGGTCAAGAATCCAGACATTGCCACACTGCGCAAAACTATAGATTACAAGTTGTTTAGTGCACTAAAAAACTTATTTCAGCGAATAAACTCCCTGCCTAACAGAACTGCACTAAATTTACTCTTGTAAATAAAAAAGACACTGCTGGTCATTAAAATTTGTAGACCAAATAACGAAATTTTGCATACTGTGTTCAAGCAGCGTAGAAGGAAGACTGATACTTGGTGATTTGGGGATACAAAAGGTTCGAAAGTTAGTACACATGCCTGCCAGAGAATGGATTGGCATCGAGTCGAACTGAGCTTGGATGACATGAATTCCTATATGCATGCTCACGAATCTGTATAAACCGATTCTATTCGAATGAATTCGTTTTACTTCCCAGGGTGGCTCTGTCCTTCCGTTGTCTTTTCGTAGGCTACCTCTTTTGTTTGGTACTAATTACGCTGAGTATAAAGAATTCTTATGTGCATGATAATCGCTCCCTGGTTCAGATTTTATTGAAAAATAGTGTTTTGCTTTGTGTGATTGATTATTCTTAACGAAAAGACTCTATTGCTTTTAGTAACAATTCTCACTGATCATTTAATTAATTAATTAATATTTGTCAGGGGACGTTAGCGAACTTATATCCTTTCGTGAAGTAATGATTGTTTTAGACGTCGAGAGGGAATTCTATGTAGTATATGTTCAACTGCTGGAAACGATTCGCAATTCAGCCTCCTCACGATTTCCAATACTATTACCATTGTCATATGTGTTAAATGATTTCAAATTACATTACCCAACAGACCTCTCTGATAGTAACAGTATCCCAGTAATATATTACCTCTTATTATGAGAAATGAGTACATAGAGATATGGTTGCTACCGTATGGTCGTGCAGAATCCCAAGCATTTTGTCCGTTGCGTGACTTGATGTCTTTATTACCCAACTAAATAGAGTTTAATCTTCCATTTAATGATGGTTCGGCACGACCCTTGCACATACGGTGAGCGACGACCTTTTTTATATAACAATAAGAGAAGTAAAGCATTTTATCACGACTGTCTGAGTGACCTCGATAATTAAACTAAAGGGGTAGTTCCCTCAGCAGTGAAGTTGAATTTTATGAATAGTAGAAGCCAACCTCTGCGACCGCCAGGTTATGTTTAAGCAAGTACAAGCAAATAGGTAGCTTTTCCCCCTTCACAGTCGTTAACGACATACGATTCGAGACTTTTTAATGGCTCCAGGCGTTCCAGAGTTATGTTTATACATCAACACTCTCCCAGAATCATCCCCACAAAAAGTAGTGCTGGGCGCATGTAACCTTTTACGCCCATGCTGACTACCTGTCTTTAGGAAATTTAGTGGAAATTCTTCCAGGCTTTGAGAACTATATTGGAAAACACACACATATCCAGTTATACAGGTGGTTGTAATTAAACAGACGGTGTTCTCAGTGCTACAGTGTGGACTGTATACATCGCAGGTTGCTCAAACACTGTAGATGTCGTCATTAATCGGCGTGCTTGCTGAAAAAAATAATTGTTCCAGTTTCTGCCACGACTTCAAAATGGGAGTTGTAAGCAGTGCAGGTAAAGGGATGAATGATGAAACGCATGGATGTTGCACGTTTACTAGAATATGGTCACAAGTTGCAACATGTGTTCATTATGGTCTTCCGAATCAGAAACATGCTGCATCCGTAACGTACCATGGTCGACAGGTTTTCGCAGGATATCTGGTGTAATCAAGGCGCTATATTGTCGTGTGCTGTCCTTCAGACCCTGATATATTCAACTATCCACATATCCCCACGACCAGATGTCCTATGGGCTTACGCCAGGGCGTCTGGAAGCTAAAACATCTTGAAATTGCCTAGAGATGATTTGGTCGTTACAGAAGGTTTCTCGAAGTAAATCTTTCACCTAGCAAGCAACGTATGGTGTCGCCCCACTAGTACATGAAAATAATAATGTCGACACATTTGCGTTCTTGCGAAGTTGATACTAGGTGTTGTATAAGGAGATACTTATAACGTGTAGATCCCACTGCATAACTAATAAGCCGGCGAAATTCCATCTCCTCGAAGAAAAACGGACCGAGAAGGAAGCAGTTTGTGAAAGCACACCATACAGTCAGATAAGGTGGGAGCAGTGGGTGTTACTACACAACATGTGGCGGTAGTCGAAACCCATATGCGACGGTTCAGTGCATTCATCGCACGGTGCAGAGTAAAATATGCCTCGTCCATACGAAGAATATTTCCCAGACACATGTCATCCGTTTCCATCCGCGCAAAAAAACGCAAGGCAAAGTCACGGCTCTCTAGTCTATCTTGGGGCTTGATTTGGTGCACATTCTGAATCTTGTAGGGAACCCAGGGTAAAATGCGTCGCTAAGTATTTTGAATTGTAGACCAGGAGAGAGAAAATTCCCGCGAAACGCCTTGAGCACTGGCTGCAGAACTTGACGCAAATGCAACACGTTTGGCTATACCCACTGCTACATCGGCCTCTCAGCAGCTGTTTCTGCCGCCGATAGTCCCGCTGTGCAGCGCTGGTACTGCTGCCGTTATGATAAAACAAATGTACCGGCAGTTCATGGTCTTTCTTCTCAATAGCCATTGCGTTTCGTTAGTAAAACTTCAACCTTCTTAACCCTTTATACCTACAGTTAGTTTACAAAAGAAATCAATACTAGTCCCAAGCTACAAACAGCACACTGTCAATAGAGAAACATCTATCATTCTGACTACTTACAGCGCCATATTTTCACCAGAAAATGGAACTCTTATTTTTCAAACATATTGCATGAGGGCACCAATTAATGAACATAGCTATGATGTTTCAGCCTTCTGCGGTGTACACAGCCTGTACCGCAGCACTCAGACCACCTTCAGTGCAATTATAACCACCTTTCGTATATGAAGGTCGATAGGTAAAGTTTACCATTCCGTCGACGACGGGTTCGTTAGAGGTGGAGCACAAGCTCGGTTGTGAGACGGACGGTGGAAGTAATTGGTCAAGTTCACTGCAGGGAACCTTCCTGGTAATTGCCTTAAGTGATTTAGGAAACCAACGAAAATCTAAATCTGGACGGGCAGATGCCTGGCCATTGCATCACCATGCTCGTTGTGTGTGTGTGTGTGTGTGTGTGTGTGTGTGTGTGTGTGTGTGTGTCTGTGTGTGTGTGTGTGTGAGAGAGAGAGAGAGAGAGAGGGGGGGGGGGAGGAGTAGGGGAATGGTGGTTGTATGCCACTTTTGATATCAAATTAAAATGCAAATTAATTACATTGTGAGAGCTGATTGATTTATGACCTTACCTTATTGTTCTGGTAAATGGTTTACAGCCCCATGGGGGTTGGTTTATGACCCCTCAGGGTAATCCATCCTACCAAAAAAGCCTACCCACTTCTCCCCATCCCCTTCTTCCTCCTTCCACAGCCCTCTGGGAACTCCCCTCTATCATATAGATAATGTATTACAGTCTTCTATTATTATTAGGAATCCTCCTCCATGCTGATTTAACTGCTTTATATTACAGCCATAATGAGTCACTGTATACATTTCATATCATAAATTAAAGATACAAATACCATGATTACAATGGTATAGTGTCCTAGACGTGCAGTAGTGTTTCTACTGATCTCAGTTCGTCTTATCTCCTGCAAATCAATGATACCAATCATCTTTGCTTTCACTATTACAAACAAAAATAAAAACACAAGAAAACGATTACGACTAAAAATATAGAACTATCGATTTTGCTATAGAAGATAATCAACTTCCCTTCAGGGGCCACAGATATAATGACTACTTGATGTGGAAAAAATTACTATTAGTAGCGTCTTTTTTACTGCAACTTTATTGCAAATACGAAACAGAAGAAACAGCTCTTAATTGTAAAATTACATTTTTCGTCACCTATTTTATGGTCTCAGACAGTGAAGGCCAGTGACATATGGATTGAAAAGATCTTCCCCTGCAACGAAGCAGTACTCTTTCCACTAAGCAAGATGGGTGGTCAGGAATGCCCCAACAATAGGCAATGGCTGAAGGTGACGGTGACGTTGCTAGGAGACAGTCTGAGGCGTAACACGAAAGCGTTAATTCGGTGCTTACGAATCTCTTCGTGCTTGCCGTGGAAAGACTACGCATCTTACGCGGTAAGTGTCAACTGGTTTTCATTTTATTGCTCGATAATGCTACCATTACTTTTTCCTCCATTTGACTCTCGGGATTTGAAAAGAGACATCAATGATACACGATACAGTGAGTAATACACTGTTCCTTTTCGCTTGTCGCTAGTGCAGTAGTGGCGTATGAGATTTGTGGAGACCGCTCTATCATTGGCTAATGTAGTTTTAAATTTGCGTTAAGGAGAGGGCGTAAATGTTATCACAAGTGAGAAGCGTCGATACACGAAAGTGTCCAAACTTGCTTGGTTTATCAGTTGTATTTTATGTTTTATCATAACTGTCAAAAATATTGATTAGACAAATATTTGCTAGCAGAGAAATTCTATGATGGAGCTTACCGTTTCTTTCTGATCGCACGTGGTAATAACAAAATCCTCTCATGGAACATAAGTTACGTTACGAACTGCTAATTTAAATCTGATTGTTACGAGCGGATCTAATTCAGGGTGGTATTTGATTCTTGATGACACACGTGTTGTTCGTAGACTAGTGTTTGTTTCCTTTTGATGGTCGCAGGGAATGGGCGCGGACCACAGAGGAAGCGCCTGCAGCCGTTGGTGGAGGGGGAAGGCCATAGGCATAAATACTATACCAGGTCCACTCGAGGAGCAGTCTCAGGTCGCACCTGATGAACGGTCACGAGCTACGGTGACCGAAATATCGTGCAAGTACGACGCTGATATCCGGCAGAGCACCCGACAAACCAAGATGTTTCCTTTTGTTTTGCTTTAGGGCGCAAAAAACAACTGGGGTCATACGCGCCCAAGTCAAAACTAGAGAACACGAACACAAAGTGGACTTAAACGATTATGCGTCAATCCCAACGGACAGAATAGGAGACAGCTAAAAACAGGCACGTGGAAAAAGGGCTAAAAAATACCATACAGTAACGGAGGTCCAAAACTAAAAATTAAATGGCCTTCGCCATATTTCCGTGGCGGATAAAAGGTAAAACGCGGTCCATAGCCCTCGCATCATTCGCTAAAACGCCTGATACATAAGGCGGCAAACCCAAGCTGGAACGTAAAGGGTTAAAAAAGGGCATTTCAGCAGGAAGTGGCGGACAGTTTAAATTTGTGCGCAATGTGGACAAAGTAGTGCAGTAGCAAAAATGGTTCAAATGGCTCTGAGCACTATGGGACTTAACATCTATGGTCATCAGTCCCCTAGAACTTAGAACTACTTAAACCTAAATAATCTAAGGACATCACACAACACCCAGTCACCACGAGGCAGAGGAAATCCCTGACCCCGCCGGGAATCGAACCCGGGAACCCGAGCGCGGGAAGCGAGAACGCTACCGCACGACCACGAGCTGCGGACAGTGCAGTAGCACCACTGAGCCAATGACGATGATTAAAAAGGCAATGGCTAATACGCAGCCGAGTGAAAATAATCTCCTCGGCGGGAGGGCCGAGAGGAAGTAGTCCAGGCGCTGGGAGAGGCTAAATAAACAGAAGCTTATCTACATCTACATCTACATTGATACTCCGCAAGCCACCCAACGGTGTGTGGCGGAGGGCACTTTACGTGCCACTGTCATTACCTGCCTTTCCTGTTCCAGTCGCGTATGGTTCGCGGGAAGAACGACTGTCTGAAAGCCTCCGTGCGCGCTCTAATCTCTCTAATTTTATATTCGTGATCTCCTCGGGAGGTGTAAGTAGGGGGAAGCAATATATTCGATACCTCATCCAGAAACGCACCCTCTAGAAACCTGGCGAGCAAGCTACACCGCGATGCAGAGCGCCTCTCTTGCAGAGTCTGCCACTTGAGTTTATTAAACATCTCCGTAACGCTATCACGGTTACCAAATAACCCTGTGACGAAACGCGCCGCTCTTCTTTGGATCTTCTCTATCTCCTCCGTCAGACCGATCTGGTACGGATCCCACACTGATGAGCAATACTCAAGTATAGGTCGAACGAGTGTTTTGTAAGCCACCTCCTTTGTTGATGGACTACATTTTCTAAGCACTCTCCCAATGAATCTCAACCTGGTACCCGCCTTACCAACAATTAATTTTATATGATCATTCCACTACCAGTGTTTGTTCCGCTATCATATAATCATACAATAAAGGATCCTTCTTTCTATGTATTCGCAATACATTACATTTGTCTATGTTAAGGGTCAGTTGCCACTCCCTGCACCAAGTGCCTATCCGCTGCAGATCTTCCTGCATTTCGCTACAATTTTCTAATGCTGCAACTTCTCTGTATACTACAGCATCATCCGCGAAAAGCCGCATGGAACTTCCGACACTATCCACTAGGTCATTTATATATATTTTGAAAAGCAGTGGTCCCATAACACTCCCCTGTGGCACGCCAGAGGTTACTTTAACGTCTGTAGACGTCTCTCCATTGATAACAACATGCTGTGTTCTGTTTGCTAAAAAGTCTTCAATCCAGCCACACAGCTGGTCTGATATTCCGTAGGCTCTTACTTTGTTTATCAGGCGACAGTGCGGAACTGTATCGAACGCCTTCCGGAAGTCCAGAAAAATAGCATCTACCTGGGAGCCTGTATGTAATATTTTCTGGGTCTCATGAACAAATAAGGCGAGTTGGGTCTCACACGATCGCTGTTTCCGGAATCCATGTTGATTCCTACATAGTAGATTCTGGGTTTCCAGAAATGACATGATACGCGAGCAAAAAACATGTTCTAAAATTCTACAAGAGATCGACGTAAGAGATATAGGTCTATAGTTTTGCGCATCTACTCGACGACCCTTCTTGAAGACTGGGACTATCTGTCCTTTTTTCCAATCATTTGGAACCCTCCGTTCCTCTAGAGACTTGCGGTACACGGCTGTTAGAAGGGGGGCAAGTTCTTTCGCGTCCCATTAAGCTTATTCCCGGGAAGGGAGGACCGCTGGCGATGCCAAAGGGACACCACCTCCCGACAGACGACAACGCAGAGGGAATATAGGTGGGAATACAGGTACTCGTGGGCTGAGGTACGAGGACTGCAGCCTTGGCAGCAGCGTCAGCAGCCTCGTTGCATGGCAGACCGACATGACCAGGAACCCACAGAAACATCACACTGGCTCCACCAACAGTGACCGAGTGACAGTTTTCTGGACCCGCTGCACTAAGGGGTGGGTGGTGTACAGCACACACAGACTTTGAAGGCCACTGAGCGAGTCTGAGCAGAGGACGCTATTGGAAAGGTTGTGTCGCTGGATGTACTCCGTGGCCTGACATAAGGCGAAGAGCTCGACTGTAAATACTGAGAAGTGTGCCGGAATCCGAGATAGAAAGACACGGGTGCCAATGGTGAAGGCACACCCGACCCCACGGTCAGTCCGAGAGCCATCAGTGTATACAAAGGCACTATCGTGAAGTTCCATGAGAAGGTAGTGAAACTGGAGGCGATAGACCGAGGTTGTCGCTCTGTCATATAGATAATGTATTACAGTCTTCAGTTATTATTAGGATCCTCCTTTATTCTGGTTTCAGTTCCTTATATTTCAGTCGTAATGATTCACTGCAAACTTTCATTTTATATCATTCATTAAAGATAGAAATTCCATGGATTTAATGGTATAGTAGCTCTAGACCCGAAGTGGTGTTTCTACTTACCTAACCACTGCATCAGAGCAGTCTTTGTGAAGAGCTGTAGCCGGCCGGTGTGGCCGAGCGGATCTAGGAGCTTCAGTCTGGAACCGCGCGATCGCTACGGTCGCAGGTTCGAATCCTGCCTCGGGCATGGATGTGTGTGATGTCCTTAAGTTAGTTAGGTTTACGTAGTTCTAAGTTCTAGGAGACTGATGACCTCAGCTGTTAAGTCCCATAGTGCTCAGAGCCACTTGAACCATTTTTGAATAGCTGTAAGTTTTTCGGGCAATCCTTTAAGCAAAACTTTATTTATGATTCCCATAAACTGTGTACAGAGTACAAGTGGATGGTCCGAAGACAAAAGTAAAGTAGGATACCAAACACATCTACCAAGAGAACTGTCGTAAGATATCCCATTAAGTTTGCAGATCTTTTTGCTAGTCTGCATCAATTTTTTTGTGATAAGAGTTGGTTCTGGCTGTGGCGAGTTGAGAAGTGCTTACAGTAATAAACAGAAATTTGTAGGATTACCCATAAGCTAAAATTACAACAAATAATTTTGAAGTTTTAGACAATGTTGCTGTTATTGTTGTTGTTGTTTTGGTCTTCAGTCAGAAGACTGGTATCATAAAGCTCTCCCTGCTACTCTATCTTATGCAAGCCTTTTCATCTCCGAGTAACTACTGCAACCAACATCCTTATGAATCTGTTAAACTTCATCTCTTGGTCTCCCTCTACGAATTTTACTCCACACGCTTCCCTCCAGTACTAAATTGGTGATCCCTTGATGTCTCGGGATGTGTCCTACCAACCGAGCCCTTCTTTTGGTGAGGTTGTACTACTAATTTCTCTTCTCCCCAGTTCTGTTCAGTACCTCCTCATTAGTTACGTGATCTACCCACTCAGTCTTCAGCATTCTTCTGTAGCACCACATTTCAAAAATTTCTATTCTCTTTTTGCCTAAAATAGTTTCAGAAAGGACTTCCTGACACTTAAATTTATACTCGACGTTAACTAATTTCTCTTCTTCAGAAACGCTTTCCTTGGCGTTTCCAGTCTGCATCTCATATCCTCCCTACTTCGCCAATCATCAGTTATTTTGCTTCCCAAACAGTAAAACTCATTTACTATTTTAAGTCTCTCATTTCCTAATCTAATTTTCTCAGCATCGCCTGATTTAATTCGACTACATTCCATTGTCCTCGTTCTGCTTCTGTTGATGTTCACCTTATATCCTCCATTCAAGATACCGTCCATTCCGTTCAACTGCTCTTCCAAGTCCTTTGCTGTCTCTGCCAAATTTGCCATGTCTTCCGAAAACTTCAAAGCTTTTTTTTCGACCTAGACTTTAATTTTTACTCCAAATTTTTCTTTTGTTTCCTTTAGTGCTTGCTCAGTATACAGATCGAAAAACATCGGGTATAGGCTACAACCCTCTCTGACCCCCTTCTCAACCACTGCTTTCCTTTCGTGTCCCTCCACTCTTTAAACTGCCCTCTGGTTTCTCTACAACTTGTGAATAGCCTTTTACTCCCTGATTTTACCCCTGCCACCTTTTGAAATTGAAAGAGTGTATTCCAGTCAGCATTGTCAAAAGCTGTCTCTAACTCTACAACTGCTATAAAAGTAGACAATGTTAGAAAACTATACTGAAAAAAACTTTATGGGTAATTAGGAGACCGCTGGAATGACCACGAAAGCATATTTTTGCATTTCATATTACGGTATGATCGTCTTATATTTTTACCGCAATATATTTTCTGACAAATTGATCCTCCTGCATTACGTCTTTCTGTTGCTTTTAGCCGACTAATAAACTGCAATATTTCAACAATGAGCTACTGAGAATGATGAAAAATCGAATTCTAGGCAGTTTTTTATATACACTGAAATTTAGAGAAACCTGCAATTTACTTGACTTGTTCTTCTTCGTGGTTCTACAAACCGTGACTATTCTCGGCGTGCTCTAGTGCTCCCATACCACTAGTAAATAAAGCCTACATAAAGAGAGTGATATCAGCGGACCCTGTCAGAGAAATTACGCAGCATCACCTAACATGACAGTTCTAGCCCACGGTCTTAGCATAGCAAGATACAGAAAGTGACATGGGTGTCTCTAGACAACGATACCAGGAACCGAATTGATCATACATTAATCGATTCTAGGCGTGGGTCTGATACATTAACCTGCCGTAGTTTCAGGCTTTCTAATATGGATACTGATCATTACCTCCATATAGCAGAAAGGAGAATATCAAACGAACGTGAAGTCGAGGGAGAAAGTCAACTTTAGTCGGGAACAGCGCCGCTGCTACGGTCGAAGGTTAGAATCCTACCTCGGGCATGGATGTGTGTGATGTTCTTATGTTAGTTTGGTTAAAGTAGTTCCAAGTCTAGGGGACTGATGACCTCAGATATTAGGTCCCCTAGTGCTCAGAGCCATTTTTGAGAAAGTCAAAATAACCGTAATATCTCTGAACGTAAGGAATCGATGAAGGCTGAAAACCCCGATATTATTTATGGAAATGGACTTAGTCATAACACATTCGGACCATGGAATAATATTAGAAGTGAATACAGGCTGCTTCAGAGAAAGTGATTGGAATTCAACAACTGACCAGGAGGAACGAATTTGATGAAGAGTGTGAGGAGGCAAGAGGACCAAAGAGTGAAGTATAAGAAGATATACAGTCGAGAATAACAAGGATGCTAGTGGATAACTACAGAGAACAAAGGTGTGCTGGATAGCGGATATGGAAAACAAACAAGAATAGTTTTTTTCGAAAGGCAGTTGAAGGACACTACATCACGGAATAACACTAATGAAAGCACGATGTGTTTCAGAAGCCTAAGAAAGTATTGTCCACCAAAACCAGTACAATGCAGAGGAAAAAATGGTGACCTAATGTCATCAGAGGAATGAATGTTGCATCGGTGGGCAGAGTACTTTAAGGAATTGTTTTAGTCAGAGCAATCGAAAGTGTGGGATATAACTAAAAATCCAGATTGTAAGAAGAGGAAAATGGATTGTCATAAATGCAGGAGATTCTTCTAACAGTAAGGAAATTAGCTAAAAATAATTATCGTGGCAATGACAAGCTTCCATCTCAGCTTCTGATGTGTGATGGAGAACATCTAACTATTTCTTACACCGCATGATCTCAGAAATATGGAAACAGAAATTCATACCCGATGACTAGAATATGGGAGTAATGTGGTTCATACATAGGAACATAAGAAAGAGGAAGTGGTAGAATATACCAGCTATAGGGGAATTATATTGTTGACCACCATATATAAAATAATCTCCTCACTGCTTTGTACACAAGTAATACCTGAAGCAGGAAAAGCAAATGCTACATATCAGGCAGGCTTTAGACCTGCAAAATCAGCTATTGACCAAATATTCACCCTAAGGCAGGTATCGAAAAAAAACAAGGAAATACAAAAAATAGGAAGCATCACACTTTTTGTCAAGCAGCGTACGACGCCATAAAACGAAATAAGCTTATTGAAGCCATGGATGAACTGGGGATACCACACCATTCAGTACGCCTCGTAACTTTGACTGTAGGTAAAGTAGTATGGAAAATACAGATACAAGAATATTTAGATTAAGTTTGGAAACTGGCAGTGAGCTGAGGCAAGAGAATACACTGTCACGTATGCTTTTCAACATAGAAATAGATACGGTAGTAAGTACAGTTCAAATAAACGAGATAGGCACAATATACTAGAGAATGATGCAGATTCTGCGCTATGCGGATGAACTGGGGCCGGCCGGGGTGGCCGAGCGGTTCTAGACGCTACAGTCTGGAACCGTGCGACCGCTACGGACGCAGGTTCGAATCCTGCCTCGGGTATGGATGTGCGTGATGTACATAGGTTAGTTAGGTTTTAAGTAGTCCTAAGTTCCAGGGGACTAATGACCTCAGAAGTTAAGTCTCATAGTGCTCAGAGCCATTTGAACCATTTTTTATATAAAGTGTGCATTATTGCAAGAGCGAAAGTAACTGCTAAAGGAGTAGAGGGCATAGGCGGCAGTAGCAGCACAAACGACACGGGGAGTAATCAATAAAACCAGACAAATGTGAATACATACAACCAGATTTAAATATAATAATACAACAAGATCTAAATATAATGTCAGATGCTGGCCGGGTGGAAACAGGATCAGTTAGTGGAATTGTCTATCGGGGAACACCGGAACATCACAAAATGATATCAGTGTGAAAATAAAGCTGTGCATCCACACATATATATATTATTTTGAGCTGCCCCCAAACGGAGTCGGGAAATCTCTGCAGAAGACAAGAGTGTCAACTCTATGAACTTTAATAAGGCCGGTATTACCATATGACTCTAGGCCTGGACACTGACGCAAGCATGTGAAGAGTTAGTACACTACTGGCCATTAAAATTGCCACACCACGAAGATGACGTACTACAGACACGAAATATAACCGACAGGAAGAAGATGCTGTGATATGTAAATGATTAGCTTGTCAGAGCATTCACACAAGGTTGGCCGGTGGCGACACCTACAACGTGCTGACATGAGGAAAGTTTCCAACCGATTTCTCATACACAAACAGCAGTTGACCGGCGTTGCCTGGTGAAATGTTGTTGTGATGCCTCGTGTAAGGAGGAGAAATGCGTACCATCACGTTTCCGACTTTGATAAAGGTCGGATTGCAGCCTTTCCCGATTGCGGTTTATCGTATCGCGACATTGCTGCTCGCGTTGTTTGAGATTCAACGACTGTTAGCAGAATATGGAATCGGTGGTTTCAGGAGGGTAATACGGAACGCCATGCTGGATCCCAACGCCCTCGTATCACTAGCAGTCGAGATGACAGGCATCTTATCCGCATGGCTGTAACGGATCGTGCAGCCACGTCTCGATCCCTGGTTTCAACAGATGGGGACGTTTGCAAGACAACAACCGTCTGCAGGAACAGTTCGACGACGTTTGCAGCAGCATGGACTATCAGCACGGAGACCACGGCTGCGGTTACCCTTGACGCTGCCATCACAGACAGGAGCGCCTGCGATGGTGTACTCAACGACGAACCTGGGTGCTCGAATGGCAAAGTGTTAGGTTCTGTTTACAGCATCATGATGGTCGCATCCGTGTTTGGCGACATCGCAGTGAACGCACATTGGAAGCGTGTATTCGTCTTCGCCATACTGGCGTATCACTCAGCGTGATGGTATGGGGTGCCATTGGATACACGTCTCGGACACCTCTTGTTCGCATTGGCGGCACTTTGAACAGTGGACGTTACATTTCAGATGTGTTACGACTCGTGGCTCTACCCTTCAATCGATCCCTGCGAAACGCTACATTTCAGCAGGATAATGCACGACCACATGCTGCAGATCCTGTACGGGCGTTTCTGGATACAGAAAATGTTCGACTGCTACCCTGTCCAGCACATTATCCAGATCTCTCACCAATTGAAAACATCTGGTCAATGGTGGCCGAGCAACTATCTCGTCACAATACGCCAGTCACTACTCTTGATGAACTGTGGCATCGTGTTGAAGCTGCATGGACAACTGCACGTGTACACACCATCAAAGCTCTGGTTGACTCAATGCTCAGGCGTATCAAGGCCGTTATTACTGCCAGAGGTGGTTGTTCTGGGTACTGATTTCTCAGGATCTATGCACCCAAGTTGCGTGAAAATGTAATCACATGTCAGTTCTAGTATAATTCATTTGTCCAATGAATACCCGTTTATCATCTGCATTTCTTCTTGGTGTAGCAATTTTAATGGCAGTAGTGTAGCATATTTTGATCGAAAGGTGTTACGCAAAATATATGGTCGTCTAATGCATGTGGTACCTGGCGTTCACGATATCATAGTGTGCTGTACAGAAATATATAAATGTGGGGACACCATACAGTTCATTAAAAGAATCCATTTGATATGGTGCAGCCATGCTACAGTTCCTAACACAAGGTCTCCTCTTCTGCTGTCTTCTTCTCAGTTAGGGCCTGGCATGCGCCTTTAGGGGACTCTAGTTACGACTTTCCTCTTTACTCGCATATACCATATCCTTGGACGTACTGCTTGGCATTCTATCACTAGTTGTTCATTGTTGTGATTGACTAGAAATCGCACAAGAAATATGTGTTCGCTATTGTGGCCGCTGTAGTACACAGTGAACTGCTGTTTCTGGAAGTTACCCTCCCTAGTCCATTTTATCTCTTGCAAGTCAGAAATATCCATCGTCTTTGTTTTCATTGTTACAAATAAAAATAAAAACACAAAAAATTGATTACAACTAAGAATCTCAAACTATCGTCTTTGCTGTGGAAGATGATTAATTATACTGCAGGGGTCACAATTATAATGACTACTTGATGCTGTTATAATTACTGTAAGTAGCACCGAATCTTTATTTCAAACACCAAACAGAAGGAAACTGCACCTATTTGTAAATTTGTTTTTCGTCACCTTTTTTATGTTCTCAAACAGTGAAGTCCAGTGCTATGTGCATTGAAAATATGTTCCACTGCAACGAAAAGGTACTCTTTCCACTTAGCAAGATGGGTGGCCAGCAGTGCCCCTACAATCGGCAATGGCTGGAGGCGACGGGTGACATTGCTAGGAGACAGTCCGAGGCGTAATACGAAAGAGTTAATTCGCTGCTTACGAATCTCTTAGTGCTTGCCGTGGAAAGACTACGTATCGTACACGGTAAGTGTCAACTGGTTTTCATTTTGTTGTCTTCTAATGCTGCCATTGCATTTTTCTCCGTTTGACCCTCGAGATTTTATAAGAGACGCTGCCCATTCGGAGCTCAATGATACACGATGCAGTGAGGAACACACAGCTCCATTTCACATGTCGGTAGTGCAATAGTGGCGTATGAGATCACAGTGACATTGGCTGATGTACGTTTAATTGTGCATAAAGAAAAATCTTCTTAGAAATGAGATATGGAAATCGTGTGTTCTTTTCTCGCGTCTCTGGTAGCGTCGATACTGGAAAATGTCTAAACGTGATTGGTTTGCTATTAGTTGTATTTCGTGTTTTATCATAACTGATAAAGATACTGATTCGATAGAATATTTCGTAGCAGAGAACTTTTACAATGGAGCTTACCATTTCTTTCTGATCGCACATGGTAATAACATAAATCCCCTCATGGAACATAAGTTACGTTATGAATTGGTAATTTAAATCTGGATGCTGCGACCGTATTTAATTCAGGATGGTATTTGATTCACCTCATTGAAGACACACATGTTGATTCTTCGACAAGTGTGTCAGAAATTTAATAATTTTGTGTTTTATTTTCAGTATACTTCCCTTTATGACATAGATAATGGATTACAGTCTTCAATTACCAGTGGGAATTCTTCTTAATTGTTGGTTTCAGTACTTTGTATTTCAATCGTAATGAGTCACTGTAAACTTTCATTTCATATCATTCATTAAAGTAATAGGTTCCATAGATGTAATTGTGTAGTAGTTCTATATCCAATGTGGTTTTTCTACTTACCTAAATAGCGCATCAGAGCAGTCTTTATGTAGAGCTGTAAGTCTTTCGGGTAACCCTTTAAGGAAACTTTTATTTATGGTTGTTTTATAGAGCTCTAATGTTCCACGCGAAAAGCGTGGCTGAACCATATCACATGAACTGTTTTAATAAACTATATGGTTTCCCCACCTTTATCTATTTCTGTACAGTACACTATGTTATCGTCAACGTCAGGTACTACATTAACTAGACGACCATAGGTTTTGCGTAAGACCTTTCTATCAAAATATCCTATTAGCTCTTCGCACTCTTCTGCCACTGTCCGGGTTGAGAGTCATATGGTAATACTGGACTAATTAAAGTTTCATACAGTTGACAATTTCTTCCTCTGAAAAGATTTCCCCACTCAGGTAGGGGGGCCAGCCAATAATACGATTTATTAGCTAAGTGTATGCGCAGCTTTTTTTTCATACTGATATCATTTTGTGATGTTTCTGTGTTCCCAGATAGACAAATTCACTAATACATCCTATTTTCACAGTGTCAGTTTCTAAAATTGTGTATGTGTATGTATTATTCGTACTGTTTAGTTTTATTGATTACTGACCGTGCTGTTTTTGTTGCTACTGTCACCAGTTCCCTTTATGTTTCTTTATCAGCTACTTCTGTTTTTGCAGTAATGTCCACTTCATCAGCGTAGGATAGAACCTACATCATTCTCTTGTATACTGTGTCTGTTGTGTTGATTTGAGCTTGTCCTTAGTACCGTATCTAGTACAGTTTTTCGACCAAAATTTTCTTGTATCTGTGCTTTCCATACTACTTCTCCCACAGTGAGACTTAGGAGGCACATTTAATGTTGTGGTATGCCCAGTTCAGACATGGATTCAATATTCTTACTTCTTTTTACGGTGTCAAATGCTGCTTTAAAATGAGAAAAAACTGTGGTACTTCGCTATTTTGTATTTTCTTGTTTTTTCCATATCTGCCCCAGGGTGTTCATCTGGTCAATAGCTGAGTTTCAGTTCTAAAGCCTGCATGCTATCTCCCATTTGCAGTTACTGCTAAATATTTTACATGGGTACAAAGCAAGGAAGAGACTATTCTATATTCGGTGCCAAATAAAGTAATTTCCTTATAGTTGGTACATTCTATCATTTCCCACTTGCAATGTATAATACATATTACTTCTATATTCCAATCATTTAGGATGACGTTCTGTGTCCATATGTCTGTGATCATGCGTTGCAGCAATTAGATGGTCTTTGTCACACTTGAAAAACTGAGATGGCAACTTGTCACTTCCGGGAGTCTATTCTTGGCTAATTTTCTTAGTGCTAGACGAATCTCTTGCATCGATGGTAACACATTTCTTTCTTCTTACAGTTGTTGATTTGCTTTCTCAAACTATAACAATTCCTTGAAGTAATCTGTCCATCGAAGTAACACTCCTACCTCTGATAATATTAGGTCACTATTTTGTCCCCGGCATTTTGTTCGTTTTGCTGGGAACTCCTTTATAAGGCTTCTGAAAAACATCGCGTTTTTTCAGTATTGTCCGGTGACGCAGTGTTCTGCAACTGCCTTTCAAAAAAGCTTCTTTGTTTGCTGATCTGCACACCTTTTGTCTCTTTAGTTATCTACTAGCATCCTTGTTCTTCTCGACTGTATCTCTTCCTATACTTCTTTCTTTTGTCCTATTGCCTCCTCACGCTCTTCATCTAAAATTCGTTTCTCCTGGTTTGTTAGTGAATTCCAATCGCTTCCTCTGCAGCAGCCTATATTCACTTCTAATTTTATTCATTGGTTCATATCTGTTATGATTAAGTTCTGCACGGTTCCTGTCAGTCTATTTCCATAAATAATATCTGGGTTTTCAGCCTTCCTCGGCTCCTTACATTCGGAGATATTACGGTTATTCAGACTTTCACCTTTGACTTTATTTTCGTTCGAAATTCTCCTTCTAATTTTCGCTATGAGGAGGTAATGATCAGTATCCATATTAGCAAGCGAAATTCTCCTTCTAATTTTCGCTATGAGGAGGTAATGATCAGTATCCATATTAGCAAGCGAAATTCTCCTTCTAATTTTCGCTATGAGGAGGTAATGATCAGTATCCATATTAGCAAGTCTGAAACTACGGCAGGCTAAGTACATCAGATCCATGCCTAGAATCTGCTAATATATGATCAATTTGGTTCCTAGTATCGTTGTCTAGCGACACCCAAGTCACTTTGCGGGCATTGCTATGCTGAGACTGTGGGCTAGAACTGTCATGTTAGGTGATGCTGGGTAATTTCTCTGACAGAGTCGGCTGATATCACTCTCTTTATGGAGGCTTTATTTACCAGTGGTAGGGGAGAGAAATCTCTCCTGCCCTACCATAGCGTTTATCTCTTTGATCACCATCTCAAGAAAGTGTCAACTGAATGAAACTTTAATAAGTCCAGTATTACCATATGACTCTCAGCCTGGACACTGACGCAAGAGTGTTTAGAGTTAATAGCATATTTTGATCGAAAGATCTTACGCAAAATCTAAGGTTCTCTAACGAATGTAGTACCTGGTCACTGTTGATAAGCTTGCTCCACTTCCTAATACAAGATCTCTGTCTTCTCAGTAGGGGCCTGGCTTGCGCGTTTAGGGGACACTAGTTAAGAATACCCCTTTACTCGCATATGTCGTATCCTTGGACTTATACCTTTGAATACTATCACTAGTTCTTCATCGCTGTGTCTAACTAGAGATCACACAACAAATATGTGTTCGCTATTATGGCCTCTGTAGTACACAATGCTCTGCTGTTTCTGGAAATTACCTTCTCAAATGCGTCTTATCTCTTTCGAGTCAACGATATCCGTCATGTTTCTTTTCACTGTTAAAAATAAAAATAAAACACTAGAAAATGATGAAGACTGAGCATCTCGAACTATCGACTTTGTTAAGGAACATAATTAATTTCACTTCAGGGTTCACAATTATAAAGAATACTTTATGTTGTTATAATTTGTGTAACACCGAAACTTTATTGCAAATACGAAACATAAGGGAACTGCAGTTCATTATAAATTCCTTTTTCGTCATCTATTTTATGGTCTCAAACACTGAAGTCCAGTGACGCGAGGGTTGAAAAGACCTTCTCCTGCAACGAAAAACTACTCTCTTCACTGCAGAAGATGGGTGGCCAGCAATGCCCTAACAATAGGCTATGGCTGGAGGCGGCTGGTGACGTTGCTAGGAGACAGTCTGAGGCGTAATACGAAAGAGTTAATTCGGTGCTTACGAATCTCTTCGTGCTTGCTGTGGAAAGACTACGTATCTTACGCGGTAAGCGTCAACTGGTTTTCATTTTATTGCTGGATAATGCTGCCATTACTTTTTCCCAGTTTGGCTCTCGAGATTTGAAAACAGACGCAGCTCGCTCAGAGTTGAATGATACACAATATCAGGCCGCTGTGGCCGAGCGGTTCTAGGCGCTTCAGTCCGGAATGCGCTTCTGTTACGGTCCCAGGTTCGATGGGATGTGTGTGATGTCCTTAGGTTAGTTAGGTTTAAGTAGTTCTAAGTCTACGGGACTGATGACCTCAGATGTTAAGTCATGTAGCGTACGGAGCCATTTCAACCATTTGATACACGATGCAGTGAGGAAAAAGCTCCGTTTCGCTTGTCCGTAGTGAAATAGTGGCATGAGGATTTATGGAGGCCGCACTATCACTGGCTAATGTAGTTTTTATTATGCTTGAGAAAAGGGTGTAAGGTTCTCATAGATGAGACTATGGAAATCATGTGTACTTTACTCGCGTCGCTGGTAGCGTCGATACTGGAAAATGTCTAAACTTGCTTTGTTTGCTATCAGCTGTATTTCGAGTTTTATCGTAACTCTGAAAAATATTCATTAGACAGAATATTTGCCAGCTCAGTAATTCTGCTATGGAGCTTAACATTTCTTTATTTTCTTCCACTATTGTGTCAGACATATTATAATTTTGTGTTCTGTTTTCAGGGTATTTCGCTCTATCAATGGATGATGTAGTACAGTCCTCAATTATTATTAGGAATTCTCCTTCATGCTGGTTTAAGAATTATATATTTCAGTCACAATGAGATTCTGTAAACTTTCATTTCATGTCATACATTAAAGATAAAAGTAGCGTAGAGATCATTGTATAGTAGTTCGAGACCCACAGTGGTGTTTCTACTTATCTGAATAGTGCAACACAGCAGTCTCTGTGAACAGCTGTAAGTCTTTCGGGAAATCCTTTAAGGAAAGCTTTATTTATGATTTCCACGAACTGCGTACAGAGTTCAAGTCAAGGATTAGAGAACAAAAATAAAGTAACAAACCATTCGCATCTTCCAAGAGAACTGTCTTAAGATATCCCATTAAGTTTGCTGAACTTTTTCCTACTCTGCATCAACTTTTCACCATAAAAATTGCTTCTGGCTGTGGCGAGCTGAGGAGCGCTCACAGAAACAAACAGAAATTTGTAGAATTTCCGATAAGTTAAATTACAACAATTAATTTTGAAATTTTAGACAATGTTGTTATTCTTGTCTTCAGTCTGAAGACTGGTTTGATGCAGCTCTCCATGCTACTCTATCCCGTGCAAACCTCTTCATCTCCGAGTAATTGCTGCAACCTAAATCCCTCTGTATCTGCTTACTTTATTCATCTCTTGGTCTCCCTCTATGATTTTTATCCCACAGGATTCTCTCCGGCACTAATTAGCGATCCATTGATGTCTCAGAATGTGTCCTGCCAACTATAATATAATAAAAATAATGGAACAGATGATAACAAAATGTTGAAATGCGTGGCTTTTTAAAATGTATTGAATTAATGAGATTAATATTTCGGCATGAATGACAAGCACAATAAGCTGAGCTATGCCTGGAAATAAGTTCGTATTAGTTCATATTATTTTGCAGGGTGAAGTAGTTTCCTTCTCCGCTGTAGATTTGTGCTTACCATTCTTTATAATGCTACGTTTTGTCGCCGTGTTCACCTTTGAAGTCTTGACCGTGTTCCCATTAAGCTTATCGGATCTTCGTAATTTTCCAAAGTACACAGGTGGGCTTCAGTTCTTGTAATTATTGTAATATTTGAAATAACAACTCACACGACCTATCTATTAATAAAACAATACTGTATTTTTCTAAACGGTGCACATATGAAATACATACTCCTCACTTAATTCATAGCGACCGCAAAATGGCGGTCTACAATTACTCGCTAAATATGGCGTGCTTCTCCCTCGTTCACTAGCTGAACGCGAATCCTTCCTTCCTCCTGCTGGTACCAGAAAAAATCCTCTGTTTTTTAACAACTGAAAGTCAAAAAATACATGACGGTAGGCATAGGCTCTATGATGGGCTACCGCTTCATCTTCTCTCTTTGCCTTTAAAGAAGACGAAAACATAAAGGAGATGCAAAAGGTTTATCACAAATGCCCCCCTACTGTATACTGTCGGAAATAAGTCTCTTTATTTAGGGAGACAGTATACAGTAGCCATATTAACCTTGGGGCTCATAGTTCAGTCACTTGGTGCACGTCAATGGAGTTTTAATACCCTTATGCTACTACAAGTATATCTACAAAGCTCATTTCCTCGGCCATTACAAATTCATACAAATAAATACATTCACATATACTTATATCACGTAATTACATTCACATATATTCATATTACATATCGCACGTCCATGGCGTGCTAACGTCGTAGTCTCTTATTTCTCCTTACATTTGTTAAGCAGTATTACCAGGGGGAAAATGTTACATTTCTTAAATTGTCCTTTCACTACATTTTAAAAATTGTTTTTCTCCTTGGCTTTTGGCTCATTAGCCATTCTGAGAAGCTCTCCTTTCGGCACACGTTATCTCATTGTTCGCTGCACTTATGGCCAGCAGCAGCTCATTGTTTAACGCGCCCGACGCAGTGACGCAAGCGCCACGTGAGAAGCAGCACTGCCCGCGCACACACTGTATGGTCGCTCCAGGCTCATGAAGTCGGTGTTGTATATGCCCTCCGGTCCGGAGACTGGATACGACGGATTCAGCTCCAACGCTCAACCCAAAGAACACCAATACCTCATCTCGCGCCCGGGCGGGGTTTTCGGCCAGTGACATTGAAGGTAAAAGCCGCACTACAGGATACGGCATTATCTTCCGTCGTGCATTATAGTTCAGCGGTTTTCACACCTCAACTTGTGGTTATACGGATTTCCTTTGATATCTCCGTCGCACACGCATCACACTCTCTGTATTCACTTTGCTAGACTGTAGCGTTTACTCATATTACGGCTGAGCCGTTATTTTCAGCATTATTAGGCTTTAATATTTTTGTATCACTTCACACGTGCGATTATTTTTACTCGTCCGTCGCGTTGCACTTCACATACATACATAAGTTGTTCTTCTTCAAGTATAAAATCTCACATAAAATTGATAATATACTAGACATAAACATTGACAATAATAGAGTTGACACATAAATTTACAATTCACGTTCACATTTCATATACGGACTCCATGACATGCACCCTCTTACACACTAATATGTAAATCAGGAGGTATCTTTCATTTATTCTGAATATTGGCATTTTCTATTCTTGTCTTGCAGGACCGACCTCCTGCGCGTTTTTACGTCCACAACTACAGTAGAAAATGCTACATACATATTTTCATAGACATCGACATTGGCAATAGTAAAGTTGACACATAAATGTACAAGTCACATTCACATTTCCTATATGGGTTCCATGTTAGGCATCATCCATCTTACACACTAATAAGTAAATTATAAGGAATCTCTCATTTGTTCTGAATTTTTGCCTTTCTCTTGACTTGCAGGCCCAACCTCCTGCGCGTTTTTACCATCACAAATACACATAGAAAATACGTTCCAGCACTACTCACTACATGGAAAACAGGATTCGCTAAGGTCTGCTTCAGAGATCAAGCTACTTCTAGGATTGCTATTTGTAGTGCGTCGTTAGTGTACTTATTCTATCCTTGTCATCTGATAAATCTTCATACTATGTATGATATTTACAAGTGCTCGTTCGTGAGTGAGTGTGGGGGATGTTTTATCCCTTGAGAATCCTGACTTCATCACTGCTTGTTAATCGTCGTAATATTCCACATTCGTGAACACATATTTCAAGCCATATTTCTGCCTTATTGATTCGACGACATGTACATGTTTACCTTTGTGACGTGTGACCGATAATTGTACCGTATTTTTGTCATGTGTAGCTCCACTCATAATTCATTATCTCTAAATAAGAACGCGCATGTGCTAAAATAATGCTTTCGCTCCTGCGTGCGTCAAGAACTCAGTGTAGAAAATATTGTTTCACTGCATTTGTGTTCATTCCTCGCCCGCAGCTCGTGGTCGTGTGGTAGCGTTCTCGCTTCTCGCGCCCGGGTTCCCGGGTTCGATTCCCGGCGGGGTCAGGGATTTTCTCTGCCTTGTGATGGCTGGGTGTTGTGTGATGTCCTTAGGTTAGTTAGGTTTAAGTAGTTCTAAGTTCTAGGGGACTGATGACCATAGATGTTAAGTCCCATAGTGCTCAGAGCCATTTGTTCATTCCTCATACGAATCGTGTGTCATATTTTCATTTATATTAACCTTATAGTTTCTCGAGCTGTAACAGTCTCTAAGGAAATATTTTTCATACTAGGTTGTTTTACATTCTGATGTCTGTGTAGCAAATCACTGTGCTGTGGTGTGTTTTAAATGTTGTCATGTACCATTGTTACTATCGACTTCACTGTTTCTTCTATACTCCTCACTGCATCTTCGTGATGTTCGTTTTCATAATTACTTACCGTACATGCATCATCATACTTTGCTTTCCACACTCATACAACCATTCATTCTAAGTCTTAAAACTATATAGTGTATTCTTTCTTACGTCGGCTTCGTGGCCCTTTCCTAGGTACCCTTGTTATACTAATCTTCATATTCATCGCCGTATACCCATATACTTACTCATTAAAAATATTGCACATAAATCGCCATTTATACTCATGTACTACCTACAGGGTTCTCGCACTAGAACCACCGCCCTATTTATTTCTTTCCACAAATATAAATGAACTCGTATTACTCTAATACACTTTCATCTGCATCTACATCTACATCCATACTCCGCAAGCCACCTGACGGTGTGTGGCGGAGGGTACCTTGAGTACCTCTATCGGTTCTCCCTTCTATTCCATTCTCGTATTGTTCGTGGAAAGAAGGATTGTCGGTATGCCTCTGTGTGGGCTCTAATCTCTCTGATTTTATCCTCATGGTCTCTTCGCGATATATACGTAGGAGGGAGCAATATACTGCTTGACTCTTCGGTGAAGGTATGTTCTCGAAACTTTGACAAAAGCCCGTACCGAGCTACTGAGCGTCTCTCCTGCAGAGTCTTCCACTGGAGTTTATCTATCATCTCCGTAACGCTTTCGCGATTACTAAATGATCCTGTAACGAAGCGCGCTGCTCTCCGTTGGATCTTCTCTATATCTTCTATCGACCCTACCTGGTACGGATCCCACACTGCTGAGCAGTATTCAAGCAGTGGGCGAACAAGCGTACTGTAACCTACTTCCTTTGTTTTCAGATTGCATTTCCTTAGGATTCTTCCAATGAATCTCAGTCTGGCATCTGCTTTACCGACGATCAATATTATATGATCATTCCATTTTAAATCACTCCTAATGCGTACTCCCAGATAATTTATGGTATTAACTGCTTCCAGTTGCTGACCTGCTATTTTGTAGCTAATGATAAAGGATCTATCTTTCTGTGTATTCGCAGCACATTACACTTGTCTACATTGAGATTCAATTGCCATTCCCTGCACCATGCGTCAATTCGCTGCAGATCCTCCTGCATTTCAGTACAATTTTCCATTGTTACAACCTCTCGATACACCACAGCACCATCCGCAAAAAGCCTCAGTGAACTTCCGATGTCATCCACAAGGTCATTTATGTATATTGTGAATAGCAACGGTCCTATGACACTCCCCTGCGGCACACCTGAAATCACTCTTACTTCGGAAGACTTCTCTCCATTGAGAATGACATGCTGCGTCCTGTTATCTAGGAACTCCTCAATCCAATCACACAATTGGTCTGATAGTCCATATGCTCTTACTTTGTTCATTAAACGACTGTGGGGAACTGTATTGAACGCCTTGCGGAAGTCAAGAAACACGGCATCTACCTGTGAACCCGTATCTATGGCCCTCTGAGTCTCGTGGACGAATAGCGCTAGCTGGGTTTCACATGACCGTCTTTTTCGAAACCCATGCTGATTCCTACAGAGTAGATTTCTAGTCTCCAGAAAAGTCATTATACTCGAACACAATACGTGTTCCAAAATTCTACAACTGATTGACGTTAGAGATATAGGTCTATAGTTCTGCACATCTGCTCGACGTCCCTTCTTGAAAACGGGGATGACCTGTGCCCTTTTCCAATCCTTTGGAACGCTACGCTCTTCTAGGGACCTACGGTACACCGCTGCAAGAAGGGGGCAAGTTCCTTCGCGTACTCTGTGTAAAATTGAACTGGTATCCCATCAGGTCCAGAGGCCTTTCCTCTTTTGAGCGATTTTAGTTGTTTCTCTATCCCTCTGTCGTCTATTTCGATATCTACCATTTTGTCATCTGTGCGACAATCTAGAGAAGGAACTACAGTGCAATCTTCCTCTGTGAAACAACTTTGGAAAAAGACATTTAGTATTTCGGCCTTTAGTCTGTCATCCTCTGTTTCAGTACCATTTTGGTCACAGAGTGTCTGGACATTTTGTTTTGATCCACCTACCGCTTTGACATAAGACCAAAATTTCTTAGGATTTTCTGCCAAGTCAGTACATAGAACTTTACTTTCGAATTCATTGAACGCCTCTCGCATAGCCCTCCTCACACTACATTTCGCTTCACGTAATTTTTGTTTGTCTGCAAGGCTTTGGCTATGTTTATGTTTCCTGTGAAGTTCCCTTTGCTTCCGCAGCAGTTTTCTAACTCGGTTGTTGTACCACGGTGGCTCTTTTCCATCTCTTACGATCTTGCTTGGCACATACTCATCTAACGCATTATGTACGACGGTTTTGAATTTTGTCCACTGATCCTCAACACTATCTGTACTTGAGACAAAACTTTTGTGTTGAGCCAACAGGTACTCTGAAATCTGCTTTTTGTCACTTTTTCTAAACAGAAAAATCTTCCTACCCTTTTTAATATTCCTATTTACGGCTGAAATCATCGATGCCGTAACCGCTTTATGATCGCTGATTCCCTGTTCTGCGTTAACTTTTTCAAATAGTTCGGGTCTGTTTGTCACCAGAAGGTCTAATATGTTATCGCCAACGAGTCGGTTCTCTGTTTAACTGCTCAAGGTAGTTTTCAGATAAAGCACTTAAAAAAATTTCACTGGATTCTTTGTCCCTGCCACCCGTTATGAACGTCTGAGTCTCCCAGTCTATATCCGGCAAATTAAAATCTCCACCCACAACTATAACATGGTGGGGAAATCTACTCGAAATATTTTCCAAATTATCCTTCAGGTGTTCAGCCACAACAGCTGCTGAGCCAGGGGGCCTATAGAGACATCCAATTACCATGTCTGAGCCTGCTTTAACGGTGACCTTCACCCAAATCATTTCACATTTCGGATCTCCGTCAATTTCCTTCGACACTATTGCACTTCTTATCGCTATAAACACGCCTCCCCCTTCACTGTCCAGCCTGTCTCTGCGGTATACATTCCAATCTGAGTTTAGGATTTCATTACTATTTACATTTGGTTTCAGCCAACTTTCTGTCCCTAGTACTATATGGGGGTTGTGACCGTTTATTAATGAGAGCAGTTCTGGGACCTTTCTGTAGACGCTCCTGCAGTTTACTATTAGCACATTAATATTGTTATTCCCTGTTGCATTTTGCCTACTCCTACCTTGCTGCGTCTCAGGAGGCGTCTTGTCGGGCCTAGGGAGGGGATTCTCTAACCTAAAAAACCCCCATGTGCACTCCACACGTACTCCACTACCCTTGTAGCCGCTTCCGGCGTGTAGTGCACGCCTGACCTATTCAGGGGGACCCTACATTTCTCCACCCGATAGCGGAGGTCGAGAAATTTGCACCCCAGATCTCCGCAGAATCGTCTGAGCCTCTGGTTTAAGCCTTCCACTCGGCTCCAAACCAGAGGACCGCACGGTACGTCACCACAAACGTAGATTAACTTATTAATACATTCAATCGAATCTAATAAAACCTTTCACTCTCTCTACTTCAAAATATTATCCAGCAGTGAAATTTCATTTATTTCTCCATATCGCTTTTGTAAACATACAGTACTTATCTCAGTTCTTTTATTTTAAGTCCATGTAATTACGTTGTGTGCGTATTGTATTTACTTAGCTTATCTCCCGCGTGTTGTTCAATTCATGTTTGCTGCTTTATTTTGCTGCTTATACTATAAGGTATCGTGTAATTAATAGCAACTGACATAGGTGAGTTCTGTAATAACAAATTTGTGGATATGTGTTCTCCCTGTACATTAAGCTCACTACTTCTAATGTCTGTAAAGAAGTGTAGTTCTATAAGTGTACAACTGCTCCTCCCGCTAAATCTTGTACGATATGTTATTTTATAGTTTACGCCTCAGTCACACGCATTTTTCTATGTTCGTATCTTATTCTACCTTTCACATTGTCGCTCACTTATGTGTTGTATGTAAGTCGCTTAGTTCTTAAGTTATGTGCTAATCGCGTTCTTTCAAGTGTACATGTTGTTACTTCCCTTTTCAACTTGTCTTAATCCTGTTGTATATAGTCGGATAGGTCATTTCCTGTGTTTATTCTCTTCTACGTTGAATACTGAGAAATAAGTATAACTATGTACGTTCAATGGATTGTGTTAAGTTCACAAATTTAGCGTATTCTACTCTCCTTATAGTTTACTTGCGTCAATGCGCTCATTTTCTTAAAGCTGCATATGCTTGACTTAATGATATACTCTTAAAATTAGTGCTCTTTACAGTATAGTCGCCGACTTAGGAATAAATGTCTCCATTCGTTTAGTTTGTGTTGCTCATCTACGTCAGAGTAACTAGCTGATAAGTACCACACTTCGTGTCGCTTCCGTTTTGTCCAGCTGGTTGCGCGGTGTGGATGCCGATTCGCTTAAATTCTAGAATGGTTTCCGTCGCGGTGCACAATGTGTCTTTGCACATCGTACAGGGGACACTGAACTCAACCTTGCTTTTTGCCTACTTCGCCCCTACGATCAGCTGTAAGCCGCTTCGTATATAATTGTTGAAGTACGCTCTGCTTTAAGCGCGACAGCACGGCTCAGTATACCTCATCGCTCATGCCCCTCGCTTAAAGCTCGCGCGCTGTGAATTAAGTCTTAAGAAAGTACAATATCAAAATCTAAGAAATGTTTATTTTCACTAGGCTGCATCTCACTCTCTGCATGTTAGATAGTAAAAGAAAATTGAACATTCCTTATTGATTAAGCAGGATACTAGAAGAGGGAGAGGGCACCGGAAATATAAATATTGTACCCCCTAGCTGGAGAGGAACCTAGCGCCAGTCGGTTTATTCGTCAAAGAGCGACAAACCTCCTACCTTCTTGACACCTTCATACCAAGTGTGCAGTAAAATAATAATGAACAGTTCACTATAAGTTTATCTACCAACAAGAAAAAACACTGCAAAATCACACCACATATGCTAATGGGTATGCTGGCCTGTAATTGTATAGCTTTAGATTTACTTCCCATCGCCGTTACGATCTTACAGTTCTCTACAGGTAGTGTGGGTACATTTACTTCCCTCGCTATCTCCTTGAACAAGCTAGTAGACATTAGGCTTGTCGACGCGCCAGTATCCAAAACAACTAGTACATCTATGTTTCCCACCTTTACCTTTATTGTTGCTTGAATAATTTCACTTACCTTGCGTGTTGTTTCTTTCTCTTCGATAAACAAGTCTTCTTTCATTTCTGCGTCCTTATCATACCTTAAAAATAGATTCCGGATATGCTGTATGTGTAGGTTTGTTTCAGTGTCTGCTTCCTCCTTTCCGTTCCTGTTCGTTTTAGTGTTTAAGTTGCTCATATTAGTACTGTGGCACACTGATAGTTCATTACCTTCTTCCTCTAGTCACGCTCGATTATTATTACCTGGGGCCGGTAAAGGTATTGTTTCATTTTCTGCCATCACTTCTACTATGTTTACCGTATGTTTGCGTGCTCGCCAGTTCGTGTCCCGGTTGTTTCGATTTGACTGTACGGGCTGCCTGTTATCTCTCGGATCCCTGTGTTGCATATTCCGTTCCTGGTAATTTGCATTTCCTTGTCGCCTATTGTCGAAATTTTCCCTCGAATTTCTATTGTCTCGGCCATTACCGTACCTATGGGGCTGATATTTAGTTTCGTACCATCGGTCACTCTGTGGCTGATGGGTAGACCGATTGTACGGATTTCCGTTGTGGCGCGGCGGTGCATACGGATGCCATTCATTCATACGCACACGACCGTTATAATTTCCAAAGCCATTGCCGTTACCGTAGTTCTTCCCGTTTGGGTTGTGCCCGTTACCGTTACGAGAACTAGGCGCGGCTTGCAGATCCTCATGAATCAGATCTATTGAGTCGAGCACTGAAAGAAAATACTCGAGATCATATTCGGGAACAGTTATTAATTTTTCCCTAACATTTGCAGGTAGCTTGTTCTTTAAGATTTTCAGTACATCGACATGAGATATCGGATTATTCCAGTAACGGGTCTTGTTTAGGTATTTTTCAAAATAGCTTCTTAGCCCCCCGAATTTTGAATGATATGGTACTGGGTTAAATACCTCTCGTCTTAACCTCTCCTGGATAGCTGTTGACCAGTATTTATCTTAATGCATTTTCAAACTGATCATATGTCTCGCAAAGTTCTGACGTCTCCGTAGCCCACAAAAGGGCATCACCCTCGGTGTGTCCTACTACATATTTAATCTTCTGAGCTTCTGTCCAAGTCCTGGGCAGTACATTTCTAAAGGCTCGGACAAACACCACCGGGTGCGTTCGCTTTTTCTCATTTGAGAATACGGGAAACTGTCGATGTTTTATTAAGCTCTCATCCATTAACAACGCTGTCCAGCACCGCGGAACAGCATTTCCCTGCGGTGATGGTATATTTGTTTCAGCAAAGTTTTGCCCGCTGCTCGCGTCGCGCGTCGACACGCGGTCGCGCGGCGTGGGCTTGGCATTGTTGTCCGCGCCACTGATTTCTCCCACTGGCGGATGGCTGTTTATCGCTCCGCTTACCGCCCCCGGCGATGATATTACCGTACTTTGTTTGTTAACTATTTCGTCTGTTAACCGTTGTTCTAACTGTCTGATATCATGTCCTACGCGTTTTAAGATTTCTTCTTCCTTGTCCCCCATTACTTCCTTTACCGCTTCCACATAGGTACGCTGTTCGCGTACGCATTTTTCTGCGAACGTTGTATTTTCGTCCTTTGCATTGCTCTTTACCGATTCATAAAGCTGCACAATGTCTGCGTTGATCCTCTTGTGTTCTAACTTGAGTAATCCTACCTCCAATCTGATTTTTTCTGCATTTTCTGGCAGGTCGTCACAGAAAGAATGTAGTTTCGCTACTTCTGATTGTACATTGTCTAATTTGACCTGCGTATTCTTTTGCATTGCCTGTAAATTCTCTTGGGTTTCTCCAATTCTGGATAGCTCCTGTCGATACGTGTGTGTTAGTGCTTCAAATTTTTCGCCCATTATGCCTTTTAATTTCTCACCCATATCGTGAACCGAAATTTGTACTTGTTCATTAATTTTCCTATCCACCTCCGTGGAGATTTGTGAAATCTGCTGTGTGAACTTCGTGTCCAGACTATTGAGTTCTGTGCGCAAATTTTTTACCTCGTCTGAAATGTGTGTCATGTTTGTATTAACCTTCTCGATCTCGGGCTTTACTGTGGTCATGTCTGCTTGTATCGTTTGCAAACTTGACATTTTAGTCTCTAAACCCGACATTTTTGAATTTATGTCTGCTTTAATTGCATGCTTGTTTGTATGGATTCTGTTAAGGCTCGAAATAAGGCTTGCATCTTCCGTGTTCACTTCCGGCCTACGCCTGTCAGCATCTGCGTCCGTACTACACGTACTGCTCTCATTTAAAATATTCCCTTGCCTCGAGGTGCCATTAGTTACGTCTACTGTAATTAACGTATTGCTTGTAATTAAATGTTCTGTATTCACGGGCGTCGAATGCAACAATGGCATGTCGCGCCCAGCATCCAAATAATCACCGCTAAACGGTTCCAAATCACTCATTGTTGCATTTTGCAAATGAACATCCACTACATTGGCATTCTGATTTTCGAATGACGTTTCCTTATTGTTTTGACCGTCCATTATAGAAATCCTTATACCACTGCAGGTATCGAAATAAAAATTTTCTCTTTTAAGTTTTTACTTCCGAGCTACTTCTCACGCGAAAAAATCCATATACAGTTGTATGTAATTGTAGTCTCAACTGTTCTTCAATCAATATATTTTCCGTACTAATAAAGAAATGTCAATATCTCTACTTGACTAAAATAGCGTTAATCTCTGAAGCTTTAGGTTCTGGATTTTAGGAAATAGGTGGATGGATTTTCTAATAGGTCTACTGGGAACGCATTCTCTATATACATTGCGCGGTCCTACCTGATTGTTGTCTTGTAAATGGTACTTCCTCTATTGTGCTTTGTTGTGCGCTCTTGGTATTGTCGCCTTCTTCCTTCTAATTTATTTATTATTTCCTTTTGGTAGTATTTCTTCAGTATCACATAACCGTCTCCGTCACATCATCAGCGTACATGGAACATAAAGAAATTGTTAACATACATGTATATTCATTTTCCTAACAATACTAGTACTCACAGTTTTGCCCACTACGTATCGTGCCTGTCACCTGTCGCCACTTTATAATATAAAAAAATAATAGAATAGCTGATAATAAAATGTTGAAATGCGTGGCTTTTTAAAATGTATTGAATTAATGAGATTAATTTTTCGGCATGAATGACAAGCACAATAAGCTGAGCTATGCCTGGAAATAAGTTCGTATTAGTTCATATTATTTTGCAGGGTGAAGTAGTTTCTTTCTCCGCTGTAGATTTGTGCTTACCATTCTTTATAATGCTACGTTTTGTCGCCGTGTTCACCTTTGAAGTCTTGAACCTGTTCCCATTAAGCTTATCGGATCTTCGTAATTTTCCAAAGTACACAGGTGGGCTTCAGTTCTTGTAATTATTGTACTATTTGAAATAACAACTAACACGACCTTTCTGTTAATAAAACAATACTGTATTTTTCTAAACGGTGCACATATGAAATACATACTCCTCACTTAATTCATGTTGTTGTTGTTGTTGTGGTCTTCAGTCCTGAGACTGGTTTGATGCAGCTCTCCACGCTACTCTATCCTGTGCAAGCTTCTTCATCTCCCAGTACCTACTGCAACCTACATCCTTCTGAATCTGCTTAGTGTATTGATCTCTTGGTCTCCCTCTACGATTTTTACCCTCCACGCTGCCCTCCAATGCTGAATTTGTGATCCCTTGATGCCTCAAAACATGTCCTACCAACCGATCCCTTCTTCTAGTCAAGTTGTGCCACAAACTTCTCTTCTCCCCAATCCTATTCAATACCTTCTCATTAGTTACGTGATCTAACCCCCTTATCTTCAGCATTCTTCTGTAGCACCACATTTCGAAAGCTTCTATTCTCTTCTTGTCCAAACTGGTTATCGTCCATGTTTCACTTCCATACATGGCTACACTCCATACAAATACTTTCAGAAACGACTTCCTGACACTTAAATCTATACTCGATGTTAACAAATTTATCTTCTTCAGAAACGATTTCCTTGCCATTCCCAGTCTAGATTTTATATCCTCTCTACTTCGACCATCATCAGTTATTTTACTCCCTAAATAGCAAAACTCCTTTACTACCTTAAGTGTCTCATTTCCTAATCTAATCCCCTCAGCATCACCCGATTTAATTCGACTACATTCCATTATCCTCGTTTTGCTTTTGTTGATGTTCATCTTGTATCCTCCTTTCAAGAAACTGTCCATTCCGTTCAACTGCTCTTCCAAGTCCTTTGTGCCTCTTACAATGTTATCGGCGAACCTCAAAGTTTTAACTTCTTCTCCATGAATTTTAATACCTACCCCGAATTTTTCTTTTGTTTCCTTTACTGCTTGCTCAATATACAGATTGAATAACATCGGGGAGAGGCTACAACCCTGTCTCACTCCTTTCCCAACCACTGCCTCCCTTTCATGCCCCTCAACTCTTATAACTGCCATCTGGTTTCTGTACAAATTGTAAATAGCCTTTCGTTCCCTGTATTTTATCCCTGCCACCTTCAAAATTTGAAAGAGAGTATTCCAGTTAACGTTGTCAAAAGCTTTCTCTAAGTCTACAAATGCTAGAAACGTAGGTTTGCTTTTTCTTAATCTTTCTTCTAAGATAAGTCGTAAGGTTAGTATTGCCTCACGTGTTCCAACATTTCTACGGAATCCAAACTGATCTTCCCCGAGGTCCGCTTCTACCAGTTTTTCCATTCGTCTGTAAAGAACTCGCGTTAGTATTTTGCAGCTGCGACTTATTAAACTGATAGTTCGGTAATTTTCACATCTGTCAACACCTGCTTTCTTTGGGATTGGAATTATTATATTCTTCTTGAAGTCTGTGGGTATTTCGCCTGTCTCATACATCTTGCTCACCAGATGGTAGACTTTTGTCATGACTGGCTCTCCCAAGGCCGTCAGTAGTTCTAATGGAATGTTGTCTACTCCCGGGGCCTTGTTTCGACTCAGGTCTTTCAGTGCTCTGTCAAACTCTTCACGCAGTATCTTATCTCCCATTTCATCTTCATCTACATCCTCTTCCATTTCCATAAGTACATCGCCCTTGTATAAACCCTCTATATACTCCTTCCACCTTTCTGCCTTCCCTTCTTTGCTTAGAACTGGGTTGCCATCTGAGCTCTTGATATTCATACAAGTGGTTCTCTTCTCTCCAAAGGTCTCTTTAATTTTCCTGTAGGCAGTATCTATCTTACCCCTAGTGAGACAAGCCTCTACATCCTTACATTTGTCCTCTAGCCATCCCTGCTTAGCCATTTTGCACTTCCTGTCGATCTCATTTTTGAGACGTTTGTATTCCTTTTTGCCTGCTTCATTTACTGCATTTTTATATTTTCTCCTTTCATCAATTAAATTCAATATTTCTTCTGTTACCCAAGGATTTCAATTAGCCCTCGTCTTTTTACCTACTTGATCCTCTGCTGCCTTCACTACTTCATCCCTCAGAGCTACCCATTCTTCTTCTACTGTATTTATTTCCCCCATTCCTGTCAATTGTTCCCTTATGCTCTCCCTGAAACTCTCTACAACCTCTGGTTCTTTCAGTTTATCCAGGTCACATCTCCTTAAATTCTCACCTTTTTGCAGTTTCTTCAGTTTCAATCTGCAGTTCATAACCAATAGATTGTGGTCAGAATCCACATCTGCCCCTGGAAATGTCTTACAATGTAAAACCTGGTTCCTAAATCTCTGTCTTACCATTATATAATCTATCTGATACCTTTTAGTATCTCCAGGATTCTTCCAGGTATAGAATCTTCTTTTATGATTCTTGAACCAAGTGTTAGCTATGATTAAGTTATGCTCTGTGCAAAATTCTACAAGGCGGCTTCCTCTTTCATTTCTTCCCCCCAATCCATATTCACCTACTATGTTTCCTTCTCTCCCTTTTCCTACTGACGAATTCCAGTCACCCATGACTATAAAATTTTCGTCTCCCTTCACTACCTGAATAATTTCTTTTATCTCGTCGTACATTTCATCAATTTCTTCATCATCTGCAGAGCTAGTTGGCATATAAACGTGTAGTACTGTAGTAGGCATGGGCTTTGTGTCTATCTTGGCCACAATAATGCGTTCACTATGCTGTTTGTAGTAGCTAACCCGCACTCCTATTTTTTTATTCGTTCATTGAATTTAATTCATAGCGACCCCAAAATGGCGGTCTACAATTACTCGCTAAAAATGGCGTGCTTCTCCCTCGTTCACTAGCTGAGCGCGAATCCTTCCGTCCTCTTGCTTGTACCAGAAAAAATCCTATGTTTTTTAACAACTGAAAGTCAAAAAATACATGACGGTAGGCATAGGCTCTATGATGGGCTACGGCTTCATCTTCTCTCTTTGCCTTTAAAGAAGACGAAAACATAAAGGAAATGCAAAAGGTTTATCACACAACAGATCCCTTATTTGGTGACTGATGACCTCAAAAGTTAAGTCGCATAGTGCTCAGAGCCATTTTGAACCTTATTTGGTCAGGTTCTACCACAAATTTCTCTTCTCCTCAATTCTATGTAGTACCTCCTCATTAGTTACGTGAGTTACTCATCTTGTCTTCAGCATTCTTCTGTAGCACCACATTTCAAAAGCTTCTATTCTTTTCTCGCCTAAGATGTTTATCGGCCATGTTCACTTCATATATATGACTACACCCCATAAAAATACTTTCAGAAAGGACTTCCTGACACCTAAATCTATACTCGACTTAACAAATTTCTCTTCTTCAGAAACTCATTTTTGTCATTGCCAGTCTGCAGTTTATATCCTCCCTACTTCGACCAACATCAGTTATTTTGTTTCCCAAATAAAAAAAACTCATTTACTACAGTAAGTGTCTCATTTCTTAATAAAACTACCTCAGAGTCACCTGATTTAGTTCGACTACATTCCGTTATCCTCGTTTTGCTTTTGTTGATGTTCATCTTACACCCTCCTTTCAAGATACTTTCCATTCCATTCAGATGTTTTTCCAAACGTTTGCTGTCTCTGCCAAAATTGCAATGTCATACGAGAACCTAAAAGTTTTCATGTATCCTCCCTGGACATTAATTCCTACTCCAAATTTTCTTTTGTTTCCTTAACTGCTTTTACCATCGGGGGTAGACTACAAACTTGTCTCACTCCCTTTTCAACCGCTGCTTTCCTTTCGTGCCCCTCCACTCTTATAACTGCCCTCCTACTTCTGTACAACTTGTAAATAGCCTTTAGCTCCCGACACCTTTAGAATTTGAAAGACAGTCTTCCAGTCAACATTTACAAAGCTTTCTCTAATTCTACAAATACTATAAAAGTAGACAATGTTAGGTAACGTATATTGGAAAAGCTTTCTTTATGGGAAACTAGGAGACCGTTGAAATGATCACAAAGGTATAATTTTGCATTTCATATTACGATATTAACGTCTTATATTTTAGCGTAGTATATTTTCTGATAAATTGATCCTCCAGCTTTACGTCTTTGTGTTGCTTTTAGCCGACTGACAAACTTAAATATTTAAAAAAATGAGCTGCTGAAAATGACGAAAGACCGAATTCTATGCATGTAAACGTAGGCTTCGGCGGCCGTTGTCAAAATCAATATAATTCTTCTGGGATCCAGGCCGCATTGTCAACTATAAAATTCCGACGTTTCGCCTTCCTCAGGGTGTATAGCTAACTGCTGAATGAGCATTTTTTTTCTTTATTGTTATTTAACACCTTACATAAGGTGGGGTGGCAGCAGCACACTACGCTGCTCTTCAGCCACAAGTTTTACAAAGAAAAATAAACAATGGAGACACAGAATATACAGAACAAAGTGGGGGGCAAGAAGCAGTAGACACAGAAACAAGTAACACATAGCCGTTCACACGTGAAGACACCTAAAGAAACCGTTGGCACTGCACACGGACACTGATAATGGAGACGACACGTGAACGATGGAGCGTGGGTGGCGAAAAACACTGAGGCACAAACACGACGGCATACACACTAAAACGATGGCGATGATCTCCAGCGTGCGAATGTCCACGTAACGTGTGCGAGTCCGGGGACCTGCCAAGAGGGGAAGAAGGTGGTGGGGGAGGGAGGGGAGAGCAAAGATGCCGATAGCAGAGGAGATGGTGAAAGGAATGAAGGTATGGGGGTAGGGGAAGCCCGGGGAGGAGGGGGGAGAAAGGGTGGAGGGAGGGGAGGGGGAGAGAAGGGAGAGAGGTTGCCCATAGGGGAGTATCAAAGTTGGTAGCAGGGGTAGATGGAGGGTTGGAGGGCATCATCAGGGAGGGGGAGCTGGCGAAAGCCACCTTGGGAGAGGGTAATGAGAGTGGAGAGATGGAGAGCAGGTGGGACGTGGAAAAACAGGCGTCGCGATGGATGGCGGCGGGAGAGGATGGGAGAGACAAGCGGGTGAGGAGGATCGAGTTTACAGGAGGTGTAGAGGATCCGTATCCGTTCGAGGAAAAGAAAGAAGTGGGGGAAGGGAATAAGGTCATACAGCATTCGCGTGGGGGAGGGGAAATGGATGCGATAGGTGAGGCGAAGAGCACTGAAGGAATTTGTAAAAGGTAGGAGGAGCGGAGATCCAGGCAGGGTGGGCGTAGCAGAGGATAGGGCGGATGAGGGATTTATAAGTGTGGAGGATGGTGGAGGGGTCCAGACCCCATGTACGGCCAGAAAGGAGCTTGAGGAGATGGAGTCGGGAGCGTGCCTTGGCTTGGATTGTCTGGCGGTGGGGGGTCCAGGAGAGGCGACGGTCAAGGGTGACGCCAAGGTACTTAAGGGTGGGGGTGAGGGCGATAGGACGGCCATAGACGGTGACATAGAAGTTGAGGAGGCGGAAGGAAGGGGTGGTTTTGCCTACAATGATCGCCTGGGTTTTGGAAGGATTGACTGAATGAGCACTAGTTTGGTTAGTTACATACTATGGAGGAATGCTGTCATTGGATATGAGGGTGAGGAGGAAGGGTATTAGATGTTCTTTTACTGGTCTTTGCTTTGAGTGTTGTCATTGGCGGAAATAGGCGTTTTCTATTGGAGTTTACTTTATTGCTTGCCATTGGTGGAAATCGGCGAATATGAAACAGAGCGGTGACTGCAGACTAGCGTTGTTTACTAACTGCCTAGTATCGACTAGGGCGCATCAGCACTCTGTTTACCGTCCGCCGCTGTGGCCTACCTCGCGCCTGTTGCTTTGCGAGTTGTTGTCCTTCCGCAAAGCTGTCACAGCTGGCAGCCAAGACGCTGGAAGTCGGTACCCGTCTTCTCTATTCATGTTGTCGGGTCGCTTGGCTATTTCTATAGCCTCTCTAATCTTCCTCCTCAAACTAAACGGCTGCTTGGCCAGTGCGCGGGCCTGCCGAAATTCGATCTTCATCCTGCACTGTTCCTGATTTTCTGCCACCTCTGATTTTTTGTATTGTTTGAGACGGATATATCCCCCGTGTTCAGTTAACCTTGTGCTATTGGACACCCAGTCTCACATACATACACCAGTCCACATTCGCAGCCGATTTCATGAACACCAGCGGAATGAAACTTGTCAATTGTATCTTTCGTCAAGCCCAGAAGGTCTTTTATTTTGTTCTTGTTACGAAAAATCGCCTTAATACCTGCCCGATGGAGAATTTTGCTCAGACGTTGAGTAACTCATTGTACGTATTGTAGCAGGCCGGTGTTCTATGCTTCGTTCTGCATCTCCATGTTGCCCTCCTCCTCCGGCGCCATGGTTTAGTGCATCATCCTCATGGCGTAGCCATTATCTCCAAAAATGGACCTGAGGTTCTGTAGTTCAGCTTTCAGATTGTGTTCATCGCAGATCCTGTAGGCTCTCTCAGTTAAAGTTTGCAGGGCCGATTTCCTTTGTGTAGGATGTGGTGGGAGGATGCATGCAGGTACCTGACCATGTTGGTGAGCTTCCTATAAACTCTTTGTCCAAGTTTCCCGCCAGGCTTACGATAAACTTCCACGTCGAGAAAAGTCAATACCCCGTTCTTTTCTATCTCCATGGTAAAGTGAATTTTGCTGTGGCGCTGATTGAGATTTTGGTGGAAATTCTGAAGCTCTTCTTCTCCGTGTGGCCAGATAACAAAGGTGTCACCACTGTATCGTTGCCAGCATTCTGGGCGTAATAGTCAGTACCGGAGTTCTGTTTCTTCGAACGCTTGCATAAAAATGTCTACTGCAACAGGCGAAAGAGAGGAACCCAGCGCTATACCGTCCGTCTGATCATAGAAATCCCCTTTCCACCTGAAATAGGTGGTCGTCATACAGTGGCGCACTAGGTCGCAGATATCGGGTGCTATGCGTTCCTCTAAGATGTTCATGGTGTCCGTCACAGGTACGTTCGTGAATAAAGACTTGACGTCAAAACTGACCATCAGATGCGTATCCGAGACATGCTTTTCTGTCAAAAGTGGTACAAAATGGGTGGAGTCCTTGACGTATGAATCTGTGTGGAATACTAGACGTCTAAGCTTCGACGCCAATTTTTGATTGGCGGAAGTTCGACAGGTTAACCTTCCAACAAGCCACAAAGTAAAAGTACCACCAGCCTCCAGATGACGAAGTTCGAGAAATTTCAACGGAAAACAACAGATGGAGGACGGATTCTGGACACTCGTCAGTGGTGAACCTCTCGAGCCACACCTTGAGCGATGCAGTCCCACAGATTCTGGCTAAAGGGATGAACTATGCAATCGCACCAAAACTAATACCTCATGCCTCCTCACACTCTTCATCTAAAATTCGTTTCTCCTTATTTGTTATTGAATTCCAATCGCTTCCTCTGCAGAAGCCTCTATTCACTTCTAATTTTATTCCACGGTTCAAATGTGTTATGACTAAGTTATGCACGATTTCTGTCAGTCTGTTTCCCTAAATAATATCGGAGAATTCATCCTTCCTCCACTCCTTACTTTCAGAGAGATTGCGGTTATTTTGACGTTCTCCTTTATGTTCGTTTGAAATTCTCCCTCTATTTTCAGCTATGAGCTGGTAATGATCAGTACCCATATTAGCAAGTCTGAAACTACGGCAGGCTAGTATGTCAGAGTTTTGCCTAGACGCTATTAATGTACCATCAGTTTGGCTCGTAGTCTCGTTGTCTAGCGACACACACGTCACTTTGTGTATATTGCTATGCTGAGACCGTGAGCTATAATTGTGAGGTGACGCTGCGTAATTCCTTGGGACAGCGTCCGTTGACATTACTCTCTTTACGGAGGCTTTATTTACGACTGGTAGGGTAGCCTAACAGATCCTCTCCTGCCTTATTATAGCGTTCATCTCTTTTATCACCATCTCAATATCATTTCTGGTCACTGTTGATAAGCTTGCTACAGTTCCTAATACAAGCCCTCTCTTCTGCTGTCTTCTTCTCAGTAGGGGCCTGAAATGCGCATTGAGGCTTATTCCTTTGAATTCTATCACTAGTTATTCAGCGCTGTGACTGACTAGAGATCGCACAACAAAAATGTGGCCGCTACTGTGGCCGCTCTAGTACACAGTACATTGCTTTTTGTTGAAATTACCTTCTCAAATGCGTCTTATCTCTTTCGAGTCAATGATATCCATCATATTTGTTTTCATTGTTAAAAATAAAAATAAAAACACGAGGAAACTATTACGAGTAAGAATCTCGAACGATCGACTTGGCTATGGAAGATGATTAATTTCTCTTCAGGGGTCACAATTATAATGACTACTTGATGGTGTTACAATTACTGTAAGTAGCACCGAAACTTTATTTCAAATACGAAACATAAGCTAACTGCACTTCATTGTAAATTGTCTGTCTCGAACAGCGGAATCGAATGACATCTGGATTGAAAAGATCTCCTGCAGCGAAAAAGTACTCTTTCCACTTCGCAAGATGGGTGGTCAGCAGTGCCCCAACAATAGCCAGTGGCTGGAGGCGACGGGTGACGTTGCTAGGAGACAGTCTGAGGCGTAATACGAAAGAGTTAATTCGCTGCTTACGAATCTCTTAGTGCTTGCCGTGGAAAGACTACGTATATTACGCGGTAAGCGTCAATTGGTTTTCATTTTAGTGCCTTCTAATGCTGCCATTACTTTTTCCTCCGTTTGACTCGAGATCTGAAAAGAGACGTTGCCCACTCAGAGTTGAATGATACACAATGCAGTAAGGAATATCCTACTCGGTTTCACGTGTCGATAGCGCAGTAGTAGCGTGTGAAATTTGTAGAGAACGCATTATCATTGGCAAATGTAGTTTTAATTGTGCATTAAGGAAAGGCCTTAAGTGTTCTTACAGATGAGACTACTGAAATCATTTATACTTTTCTCGCGTCACTGGTATCGTCAATACAGGAAAATGTCTAAACATGCTTGGTTTATTATCAGTTGTTTTTCATGTTTTATCATAACTGTGAAAAATATTGATTGGACAGAATATTTGCTAGCAGAGAAATTCTATGATGCAGTTCACCATTTCTTTCAGATCGCTCATGGTAATAACGTAAATCCTCTCATGAAACGTAAGTTACGATACGACTTGGTAATTTAAATCTGATTGCTACGATCGGATCTAATTCAGGATATTTTATTCATCTTCTTGATGAAACAGATGTTGTGTCTTGGACTAATGTGTCAGACATTTAATAATTTTGTGTTCTGTTTTCAGAATATTTCTCTTTATCACATAGATAATGAACTACAATCATCAATTATTAGTAGGAATTCTTCATAATTGTTTCATTAATTTAATTTATCATATAGTTAATGTGTTACTGTCTTCAGTTATTAGTAGGAATTCTTCTTAATTGTTCGTTTCAGTATTTTATATTTCAGTCGTAATGAATCACTGTAAACTTTTATTTCATATCTTTCATTAAAGATACAAGCTCCATAGCTGTAACGGTACAGTATTTCTAGACCCACAGTGGTGTTTGTACTTATCTAAGTAGTGCATAAGAGCAGTCGTTGTGAAGATCTGTAATTATTTAGGGAAATCCTTTAAGGAAATCTTTATTTATGATTTTTATGAATTTCTTGCAGAATACAAATGGATGATACTAGGACAACAGTAAAGTATGAAAATAATCGGATCTTCCAAGAGAACGTTCTTAGGAGATCCCATTAGGTTTGCTGAACGTTTTGCTAGGCTGCCCCAGTTTGATGATGTCATACAAAGTAAAAAGTGGATTTGGCGGTTTAGAGCTGAGAAGCGCTTCCAGCTATAAACAGAAATTTGTAGGATTGTTGATAAGCTAAGATTACGCGCCATTTATTTTGGAGTTTCAGACAATGTTAAAAACTCATAGTGGAAAACTTTTATGGGAATTTGGTTGACAGCTGAAAAGATAACGAAAGTCTAGTTCTGCTTTTCATATTACGATATAACTGTCTTGTAATTTTAGCGTAGTATATTTTCTCGTCAACAAACTGATCCTCCTGCATTATGTTTCTCTGTTGGTTTTTGCCGACTATTAAAATATTTGAATAATGAGCCACTGATACCAGTGCAAAGAACTTGCCTTCTTCTTCTGTACAACCATTGACTTGCCTTCACCTGTCTAGGACATCATTACATTCATCCATGGCAAGCCTCTTGTGCCTCCATGCTCGGACACCAACAATTTTTAAATCTTCTTGTATGTCATCCAGCTATCGATTTCTTGGGCTGCCCCTGCTTCTTCCTTTTGATAATTTAACCTATTCGCTGTAATGACCAAGGGAGTATACTTTCGCATTTCAAATTATTACATTACCGTATTATTTTTGCAACAATAATACAGCCGTGTGCATCAGCACTGTAACAGCAGATATTTAACTACACGGGACGATAGCTGTATTGCTCAATAGGTTGTAATCACCAGTGGTAAAATTTCTATCTTCTGTTTCTATTACTATGTCTCAAGGCATTTCACTGTGTAGAGATGACAGGACGAATCGTGCTTTGTGATCGACTAGGTCAGTTATGTCAAATGAATTCGCAATAGCGAATAAGGAGTAGCATCAGCTGTAGAATGGAATGACACAATGAAAATTTGTGCCGCCCCGGGTCTCGAACCCGTATTTTCCGCTTATCGCTAGCGGTCGCGTTACCATTTGGCTATCCGTGCACGACTCAAGGCCACACCCAAACTTGCATATGTCGTCAACCATGCGTCAAAGACATGTACTCGTACTTCCTTTATGTATATTCCTGTACAGGTCAGACGCTGTACGTGAAAGTCGCTTGCCCGGTACCGGCAGATACATACGATATTACAGTGCCTGTGTTATTCTGATTACGATGCCAAGTTCCTTTGGACACTCATGCGAACTTTGCATCGTCATCAGAATAACACAGGCACTGCAATATCGTATAGGTCAGTTGTGTTTAGCGTACTTTCAAAGTCTTAGTAAGACTGCCATTTCTGCCGCAGATGTTTCGTCGTGTGATGAGCCGTCTGTTCCGCAAGGAGCTGGACTGCTGTTTTGGCTGCCTCTACGAGAGGAAGAGGCGTACTTCCGATAAAGATCCGGAGGAAGAGCAATTCTACTTTAAGGGAGTGACGAGAGAGGGATCACAGGTTAGCATGCCAGAGTAACCCCACTGTCGTCGCCATGCGATGTTACTATAGCATACCTAACTGTGTTAAGCGTTGAGAATCTTTAATTTACGGAATATGAGGATATGTCGGCGTATATTTCACTGAATATACTTCTCGTTTTACAATATCACATAGTAAATTGAACAACCGTGTCAGTAAGGCGAGTTATTTACATACTAGGACAATTAAGATAGCTTAGGTGTAAGAAAATCGGCGTTATGTTAGGACTATCGTACTCTCAGTTTAAATCGATGTGGAACTGCAAGTATGGAAATATTTGACTATCACGATGCGTGGATAGGAGAAAAAGATGGTGTACAGATTTTGCATACCTTCATTTTCTGTTACTCTACCGAATTGTTTGCGGGTTTAGCAACCAACGTAAAAAGTTAATTCAAACGATTTGCTTAGAGAGATAATTAAGAAAGCGAATAAATAAATGAATCAGTCAATCAATTCGTCAATGTATGTAAACGTCGAACAACCTATCAACAAAAAAGGGACATCCGATCTTCTGCTGACGCAGAGATACTATGTACAATCCATAGTGCGCAGTGAACCAAGCAAATGCGTGAAGTAGATGGATTAATGTATGAACAAGACATCTTAAGTCAGAGGTATTAGCTCCCATGCAAATTGTTTGACGCAGTGGGTATAGCACGCAGGAAAGTAAAAACACTGGGCGCATGCTCTTGCTATCTGAGAATTTAGAGAATAAATACAGTATTCTGCCTGTGACGAAGACGTAAGACGAGATACAGGCAAGGCGTTAGAGCCGAATGATCGACGAATAAATGAGAGTAGATTTGTACGCGTCCGTGCAACGATAAAAGTCCATTAAGAAAAATCATATATTTGATCCGATATAAATAAAGTTGTTGCAAAAAGAAAAGCTTGAGTGAAGCAAGGCTCAAGGCGTCTATGAGGAGGAGAAATACACTCAGGCGTCGCCGACCAAAGTGATGTGGTGGCTGGCTAACCACTGCAACGAACTTCAAAGAGGGCTCGTAGTCACAGAGTCTGCTGCCAGCCTAACATTGGTGAAAGACAGCCAAGTTTACTCCAGAAGCCTCATACAACAGAACCGAATTTGAAGCAGAAGATGCGTAATCTATGGCCCATGAAACCGCAAATATTAAGCATGAAATTTTAAACATGACTGTGAGATGGCAACCGTACAACAAAATAATTTGTATAAAACAGCAAGCCGGTTTCAACAACGTTTTACTCTGACCTGCTTTCGATACCGACTTTGGGTATCTTCATCAGAAAATCCAAATAGTTACCGAAAAAGTTTACAAAACCAGTAGCATAGAGAAAACCCAAGGATAGTGGCTGTTATACCGAACAGATTTGTGAGGTGACTGTACTCACGTTTGGTAACAGATGAACTGATTTGCTCGTAAATATGTCCCTTACGACTCTGTTCGGTGTAGTAACCATCTATTCTTGGTTTTCCCTATGTTGACGATTATGTAATCTTTTTAGGTAACTGGATTTAATGATGAAGACACTCATAGTCGCCCGTCGAAACCAGGTTAAAGTAAAATCTTCTTGCAAACGGCAGGCTGTGTTACACAAGTTATATTAAGCACAGTGAGAGGGCATCATTCTATCTTCACACGAAGTATGGCAGAATGCCATGCTAAATGTTAGTCTAATACTTAGCTGATTGAGATGCCATCACGTATCCTGAAGCGTCTGAATAGCACTCGGTAATGCGATATGATAAATTAGCCGAATTCTGGAGACTTAACGTCGTATTAGCCAGGAAAACCTTGAAGTTCAAGATTGCTCCATTAATTCACCGTTATTAAGTGTAACAGTTATATATGTATTAGATATTATGTGTTAAGCTGTGTTCACGCTCGCAAAATTTGTGTCAGTCGGGTTTTTCTGTGAGACTTTGTACAATTAAATGTTCACGAATGATACCGCAGAATCCCACTTAATGGAGCCCACATGCTACATTCAAAGTATTTGGTAAATTTACATTTCTCCTTGAAACACATAGGAACTTGTCTTAATGGTTATCACTAAAATGACTGATGCTGTTGCACATTATTGTAGACACAGTTTAATCAAAACGAGCATGTTAACAACAGCAAAAATGTAATTTACGTCAAATTATATGGCCTTCGGTGGTTTTACATAAAATGGTGAGTCCCTGCTGTATCACATACGAAGCACTGTTCACGCTATAGCTGTCTGCATTCCAATATCTTCAAGGTTAATAGATTGTGACGATTCTTGAGGACTATATGAAACGAATTTGACATGTGAATTCACTGACGCTAATACGTTTAGTATAACTTAAGGAAGCGTTACCTTGATGGAACATGTTTACTAGATTAACAAAAATCTTAAAAAGGAGAAAAACCTCTTGTATTCAGCTATTCCTTCAGTTTTAAGACATAAATAATAACACAGAAGTCATGATAAAATTTTAAGAAAATAAATAGTATCGTCAAAACGTCGAAAAATACGGCATGTTACTAACAGTTTCTCGCGGAACACACGTTCACTTCTCATGGAACACAAGTGTTCCGGTGAACAAAGTTTGAGAAACTCTGAATTAAGGTGTAATCTGTGATTAAAGCGGTGAACATTCTAATTCGTGTAGTTGTATGGACACCAACATTGTTAGTTGTGGAATATTGATAATGTTGCAGAATTTAGTTTGAAAAAGAGAGATTTTCATTATGTGTTTGTCCCGACGTGTCTCACCTTGTGGGCTTCACCTTAACTTATAAAAGAAGGAGGCAGTAAGTTAAATGGGTTTAGAGCTAGTAGGATTTATTAGATAGATATTTTTCTACAACTTACTTTGGGTAACATGTTGCAGCTTACCAACTTTCATTTTCTGAAGGACGGTAACACATATTTGTATCTTGATACATTGTTTGCCATTGAAATAACCAAAGAATCATTTTGCATAGCCCATAAAATCGTGGACTGTTTGAAGAGATTAACTGTTGGGTAGAATGTGTCAATAGAATTAATGAATTAATATGTATTCCATTCTTGTAACCCTATTTTTCATTTATGTGTCCACATCTTTTTCAGCTGACTGCGACTCCAATAGAGGAAAGAGCTAAGCAGGAAGAACAGCGCGACTGCGACAGAGATTTAACTCTGAGCCATAATCTGCAACTTATTGATGATAACATTGTCGCGGTTGTTGAAGATTTAGCTGCAGAGGAATTTATAACGTCAAGGATATTGGCATGCAGAATGGCGCGCTCGTATTATGGACGTGTTTCGGCGAGAGCAAGAGGTAAGTAACAAATTCGTCTTTTTAGGCTAATAATAAATGTGTTAGAAAATAGTAGAGCTGTATTTCATTAGGAAAATTTCAACGAATATTAAATTTATCCTTCAACAAATTCTCATTCTTAATTTATAAGGCAAATTAAACCACGATTTGAAAGTTCATAATATACAACGAATATGCATTAACCGAAATTTGATTTTACTGTTTAATTTTTTTGCAGACGAACTGCGCAAAATTTTGAATCGTCTCATTGTGGATAACAACTTACAAGTGAGAAGAACTGCCGTCACAGTATTAGCTTACATTGAAAATGAAGATGATGTCCAGTCCTACGGTTCGTACTTCACGTCAGCTTTGGAGAAATACGCAGAGGAAGAAAAGGTACTATAATTTTAGCAAACATATCTCGCATTGATTGTTATTAGCATAACTACGCTAAGTAGTTCTTTCCACACAACGGATTTGACACGTTTGTTTGTTGAATGCAAGGTGCATTGGAGTGAATATTAGAGTATGAAGATGTGATATTACTAGTTAAAAAAATGACACTTTTGAAAACACATATATATCTAGCTTATTTGGTATTTACCAGGAATACAAAAACTGATAAAGTCAGTGCAGATACCGTCGTGATACGTTACTGGAGTTTAGATCCATTTATCAGACTTCTCGTCCATCAAAGTGACATATGCACTCCTAGCAACATAAATATAATATCGCTGTCCGGACTGACAACTGAATCTATCTTAATTCCTCCTAATCAAGTGCGTGTTCAGTTGTAGAACTTCAAGAACTTTAGTTGTTACCAGAATACATATGTAACTACTACAGAATCTACTGAAAGTTTCAATTGGTCCATACATTTAAACATAATGTATCACAGTCTCTTCTGGGAAAAAACAATTCGACTGAGAGTACCTTCTTCCTGAGTACCTTCTTCCTCTTCCTTTTCTTCTTTTTTTGTCTTTGCTCTTTCCAATTTCGCTACGGGGTCGGCATTGTTATACCGGTTGTGTAACTTATATGTAACAATGTCTAGACATGTGCCTTTCCTGACACCATCATATTGACAGTATAAAATAAAGTTACCTCCCCCTATTAACCAAACACTATCCTGAATAACACTTGCACGAGGAAAAGAATATGGAGAACTGCTAGTGAGAAAGAGAATCAGAGATGTTGTGATCTCAAAACCATTTCGGCATAACTTTAAAATATAGCTCTGAATCATTAATCCCTTTGTTTAATTAAATTTTTTAGTAATCCTATCAAGATTTTTCTATGTATGGTCAGTCATCAATAAAATATGAACGCCTGCATCTAACTAAATACCGAAAATTACGTCTGTTTCAATAGGGTGGGCTACGCGAGAAAGGGGCACGACTGTTAATCGACGTATCTTCATATCCACAACTTTCTGAGGAAACAAGAGAAGCAATAATACCCGTCTTGCAAAAGTATTCAAAACATTCCTCGTGGGAAGTCCGACACATGATTGCTAACAACATTTTGAAAGTAAGTGTACCACACAACCACATTTTAGTATTGAATGTGTATGTAGAGCCTTAATAATTTCTACTCGCATTGTCATGATTAATGTGTTTTCATTGTTTCGCTATTCACTCACTTATTGTTAGCAAGAAATTTTGTTAGAGATACTATTCGGTTAGTATTAGTGAGTATGTGTATTACAAACGAGTTTCAATAATTACCATCTCCAATCATATAACTTACTTTCTGTAGAGTTATGGAATCAAAGGAACATAGAAGTAACAGATACAAGAGTTTTAATGTGAGTGATGAAACAGCTCAAAGTTGAACGGTTCCTTCGACTAGATTTGAGAATTATTACCCCTCAGTAGCTTTAGGAATACCACGGGGATTGCCATATGATGAAATATATTCTCCGTTTCGGGACGAAAGTTAGCGGTTACCTCCTCTCTGACGCTGCTGAGGCTCACTTTTAGGTGAACCTTTATACTATACTTGATAATTTAAACTAGTCTGATTCCAACGGGAGCCATCTTACGTAGACGATGTACAGCTTAGCGTCATACTATCAAGGTGCACCATTTTGAGAAGCTGGACACAGGACGCTAGGGCCTTTTTTGCAGTGACTTTATATTATCTTCTAAAGCCCTTAATTTTGGAAATCTAGTCTTGAAGTAGAGTCTAAATTCGCATTGAAATAAATGTTGGGTTCTTAGTGATCTGAATTATACAGTGCTAGATTATTTGGCAAATTATCACTCCATTTCTTTCTATCTCATTATCTGCTGCGGCCACGCAGACCAGGTAATCACTATCGTCTTCATATGTATATTTATTATATTTGTAACTAGCAATAAATTATTACACTCGTTATAACAAAAAAATGAAACACAGATAATGTGTCATAGTCTAGAGAGTGAAGAGAGGTCCTTAAATTGTTGCCAGATCTGTGTAATGGATTGTTAGTAGAAATTATACGAAATTAAGGAGAAGCTGCAAACACTTGATAGGACAAATATTGCTGTAACTAGGCACTTCTATAAAAGTAACAGATCCATCGTTGTTCCTATTACAGACTGTAATCGAAAATATAATATAGGAAGTACAGTAATAGTTAATTTTTCTAACATCATAGAGATCTATGTGTAATTGAATTATTATTTCTTAAGATCAATTCATCTTATTGAATTGATTGTGGTTCCAAGTACGGCCATTAGTAATATGTTCTTTTGTTTCCTGTTTTATAGGTTCTGAAAGCTCTGAAAGTACAAACATTCAAATCACGTCTAGCCAGAGTGCTTCAAAATTTGTTAGCAGATTCAGAACCTATAGTTCGAACGGCAGCAGATAATCAAGTTGAAGAGTACTACAACTATTTAATCGAAACTGCAGAGGAGCCGTAATCATTTGCTGTATTTTGTCACAAGACTTGGAACACCAAACGACATAAATTCCTGTTTCAGTGATACATTCACATGTATTCTTATCGAATCGTAATCCTAAAATGAACATTAAAAATGAAGATCCATCATCCTGAAATGAAAGTAAATAACGAAGAACCATATTCTTAAAATGACAGTAAATAATCAACAATCATAATTATAAAATGGAATTTATGGATTAAATTTCTCTAATTCTGAAATCTTTCAGGAAATAAAAAAGATTTAACTTTTTAAACAGATGTTTTATTGTAGAAATTTCTGCTGCTTGCATAGACTCATTTTGCTGAACTGGCACATCGTATCTGAATATATGTGGTTAATGGCACCAATTCGGAAAATATTTTCGATAATGATTGTTACATCAATGGATTTACGCAATAAATTCCACACGGGAGTTAAGCCAAGAGCCAGTTGATGTGGTCGGGTAGTGGGGCGCTGGTTTGGTAGCGCGAGCGAGATGATAGTGCTGAAAAAATTTATTTCTGTACCTTTTTTTTATTTTTTCCATCTCAGATTTCGTTAACAAGTCTTGGGATCCGATGCAAATCTGGAATCAAGTCCGGCGCTTGATATGTGGACCTTACCCACCTCGAAAGCGCAGTGTCGTTTGGAGCGGCGGCGCACACCCCTCAACTGCTGAGAGTTTAAGACCGACAGAAAGTGGAAGCTCTCTTGCTCTGAAACAGACATTTGAGTAAAGTGATCTCGTTCCGACTAATACCATCACTGCTTCATAACGTTTAAACCCACACCAAATAAAAGCATTCAGCCCATCAATGCCGTAAAAGTTAAGTTGAAACGCACTAAGGAATCGTTAGGGTTCAAAATCTTTGGCCTGAGTAAGTATTAAATGTGAGAGCAAAACTCACTCACAGCAAGGTAGCTAAAAGCGTAACGAATGTTACTTTGTGCCCAGTTACTAATAAAAGTTACCACAGATCAGTAGTAACTGTAGCTACTTAAGCTAGAGCAGTTACTGTTTGTTAATTTTAATGACAACGTCACTTACGACTATGATCATAGCCATTTATCTCACAGTATGCTAATCACCAGAAGCCATAGCTTAATCTAGATTTCCAGTTTAGAACGCGGACTTGACCACTTTGTAGCTAAAAGGACATTAGTCTGATGTATACTAACAGTGGAATTGGTGGTAGCCTTGCTAATAGTCATCTCTTCACACTGCTTTATTACTCCTGGAGATACAACAGCTCTTGCTATGAATTTTGCTGTTGACAGTGTAGGATATCCACGGACATTAATGACGATCTGCAACGGTGGCCCTTGGTAGTGTAATTTTTTTTTCCTCCTCCTTTTCTACGTGATTATGTAGCTCTCAATTCGTTCGAGCAATCAATCATTCATGATAGGAAATACAGTCATAGCTCAGTCACTCAAAATGATTCTGAAATTTTACTTGTTAGAATGAAATCAGGCGATGATTCTTCTTCTCTGCAGGCTCGTGCTTTGCGGCAGTCTGCTAATCTGCACAAATAAAATGCCTCGTAATTTTGGGAGCGTTGTATAATCAGTCGGGAAACCTCAGATCAAGCGGATATTTGGCTTTGAAGAAGTTTAACCTTCCGAAGAAGCAATGGAGCTCTTGGATTATTAAGTGCAGGTTCGTATCCAGTCTTTCGGAAGTCCCATCTGATTAACAACTACGCAATATATCGATAAATATCATTAATTCTCAAATTTAAAATACACACCATTTACTTGAAGGAGCCATCTATATATATTTCCATTTAATCGTACAGTTCATATCAGTTATCTTCTGTAATAAATCTCAATAATCAGATTACAGTTCTTCCAAACCAAGCACAGGCTAATTGGCACGAAGACAATCTCGGAAGCTCTCTGTCTTTTTTTTTTTTTTCTAACAACCACCAGAGAGAGTACTACAAAGAATACTTATGCGCTCATGGCATAGCTATTGTATGAACTACTTTTCGCATGGATTCTACGAGTATGAAGATAGAAAATTAGTAAACGTCATTCAAGGGTAGAATTGTATCTGAATAATTCATTGAATATAAAGAGATATTACAATTGCCCCTCGCAGCGAGCAAAGTTAATGATAATACACTTTGCGAGCTAACAGAAAAAATTTGTTGGGTTGTTTATTCAAAAGAGGAATATTTTGAATTAGTAGAATTTTGTTATGGAGAGTATGGGTAACATGTTAAGACAATAAGTTACGAGAATACCTAAGCTGTAGCTTTTACATGTACCGGGGTATACCCGCATCCCGAGTACATAACCAGGGAAGATGTAGATTGGTGTAATTACGAAAAAGGTCTACCCATTTGGGAACTGGCCTTCACAGGGAAATCCTGGAAAACCCGGAAGAATAGACCCCAGCTCAGGTATTAAAGAAGATAGGAAAGCCTAAATCCAGTAATTTTGAAATATATAGATGCTCTATATATTAGATTGAAGGAAAAGTGCCTCATAGCCAAAAAAAAAAATTTTACAATATTGCTCAAAAAAAATTTTTCAAAATTCTTCTTTCGACGATGTAGCCGGCGATCTCGTGAAGTCGATGGAACAGGAACACTGGGTACGGACACCGGGTAGGCGACGTACAGCGTTTGGTGGACGCGGCACGGAGGACAGGCGATGGCTTATGGAACAGGATAGAAGCTGGTAACGTGCCGTAGAAACAGGAAGATGATCTCAGGAACAGATGGTCAGGGACGTGAACATGAAACAGGTTTAAAGTGGAATAAGAAAAAGTTCTGACTAAATAAATCCCTGGAAGAGAGTGGATTAAGGCAACGAAGTCCCTATTTCATCGTTGAACTCAAAATCGGAGTGGAATCTTATATTCTTCCATCTGTACTAGACTGGAATATCCATCAGTTCTGACAATCACGAATTTTTTTTGTAGTCCTCAATACCAAAGTTGTTTTGCATTACAACTGCTGATTGCCCAAAACATTGCCAAATAGACTGTGGGCAATTAAATTTTGTTGTAGCTCATATCGAATGTATTCCTCTCAAAAAAATGTTTAATCTTATCTTCATTTTGTTACAGTGCAGGTGGAAGTAGAGCATTGAATCTGTCCGAGGTTTGCTTTCAATTACGAAATTATGGATAAAATCTAAGTTTACACCTGATGAAAAATTTTAAACATAGGCATATGACACTGACTCCACAAAAGGAATTAATTGAAAAATTTTCATTATTCTTATAATTAATTGATTTATAGATCCACTTGCAAATAAATATCATTAATGATGACGTATGTTCATTTAACAAATCATCCACTCGTAGAATCTTCTTCATCCTCTCATGAACATTTATGGAAATATATTTCAACAATTATGCCCATAATATGAAACACACAAACTGCTATTCTTAAAAAGTTAGTTAAAATTCTTAAATTAATTCTCCTGGTAAAGAAGGCATAATGAAAAATCTAAACATTATAATAATTTTCTCTCGCACAACCAGAGAGTTTCTTCAGTTGTTTGCAACAGTGACATTATCGACTGTTGCTTCATTTCACAGTTCGTTTGTTTTCTTGCGCGAACAGCGCACATCATACACACAGCGTATTTACCTACATATCCCACACTGTTCAAGTTTCACACGCAATTCTCACATAAGTGCCGTGTCTTGAGGAAATGTAGATGCACTTTCATTGTATATCACTGTGGCTTCTGCTCATAGTCCACACTTACAAACACTAGTAATTAACAAATTCTTCTACCTATCTTAAAAATTTTGTGCTAAACTATCACAGGAGTAATCTCACTGTCTCTTAACCTATCACAGGAGTAATCTCACTGACTCTTAACCTATCACACGAGTAATCTCACTGTCTCTTAACCTAGCACAGGAGTAGTCTCACTGTCTCTTAACCTATCACAGGAGTAATCTCATTGTCTCTTAACCTATCACAGGAGCAATCTCACTGTCTCTTAACCTCTAGACAACATAAACTTCTTGATATTTATATACACATTTGAGTCATAGTCAAATTCCACTCTAAATTCTTCTCCATATTTGGTATCACAGATCTACGATCCTTTAAAAAATTTCTTAATATCATTATGCGGGAATAATCCCTTTATTCTTTTCGATTCGGGATATGCCAACAAGTATGATCCAGGATTTGGTATATTTACAATAACATATGGTCCGCTATAAATAAGATTCCATTTCTTTATGTTCTTCATCAGTTTCGAGGAATGGATGTGTCGCCTCAATAAAACCTTTTCTCCAAGGTGAAACGTCTGAATCCGGTGAATCCGTTTATCATATGTCAATTCCGTTGTATTGCCTTTTTAGTTAAATTGACAAGTGCGAGTCGAATCTTTTCCTCCCATTTTAAATTCTGGTCTTCATACTTTTCGTCCGTTGCCTCCAGGTTTTGGAACGACTAAGAGCGGAGAACAATATGGACTAGTTGATGGCTCAATCAAGTTCCATTCAAACATTCTATTTATCTCCCTTTGAACAGATTGTTTTAAACGCCAGGGGATCGGGTAGTGCGTGTAACAGTAAGTCTGATGTGGCTTCACTTGTAGGTGACAAATATACCCTTTAATAATTCCTGGTTTCTCATCAAAAATCTCTTCATATGCCTCTAACAAATAATGAAGCTGCTGCCTTTGTTCTCCGGTAAGCTGATTTGATTCACTAGCTTTTATCATTGTTGTTTGGTTAAAGTCGTCCTGTTGTATCAAATCCTTTGAAAGCTCCTTCCAACGACCGTTTGTAGTGTCAATTAATTGAATTATGGCACCGCGACAATATTTCTCATGCACCGTTTCCTTTCTATTTAAATCCAGTGCTATCTCTTCTCCATTTAATCTAAATTTAACTATTCCTTCCAAAAAATCAATCTGACAATCGTACTCCTGCATACTCCCAATACCAAGAATACAGTCCACCAATAACTTCTTCACTACAAGGAACGTGCATTTTATTGCTACATTTCCCATTTTCATCTCTAATTGTGTTTGTATTTTGACATTGGGAGAGCGTGCTCCAACAGCTCCGATGATTTTGCAGTTCTGTACTGGCAAAATTGGTACCTTCTTCTTCCTAATAATTCTCCGAAAAAGAGCGCCTGAGATGACATTGGCGGAAGCGGCGGTGTCTAATATCACATTCGTTGGAACTTCCTCTATTTCAACAAATACTTCCGATACCAGAACACTCGATCTGTCATTATGACACGTTATTAAATCCTTTGTTAACTCTTCAGTCAACAGCTCACCATCATTATATCTTAACAATTGTAATTTTACTGTTTCGCCTCTAACAGATCCCCTGACCGCTCCTCCGGGGCACGATGCGGTCATGTTTAGTTTGACTGATTATTGGTCCGATTGGTATTTATCTCTTCAGCTACTTCAGTGATTATCGGTTGTTGTGGTGATTTCTGTCTATGTTGTCTTGCTTGATTCGTGTAATTATTGTTGTTGTTCTGCTGGTGTTGGTAGAACTGTCCTGTGTTGCCGTACATTGATTATATCGATTAAAATTCCTATTGTTCCTAAAATAGCCCCTCGCTGCACCATTACTAAAGTTTCCATTATGATAATAATTATTGTTTGCATTTTGTCCATTTCCTTGTCTCCTCGGAGAATGTAGTTGGTTATGATTATTGTTACTGCTACCATTACTGCCATTCCCATTCGAGTTGCAGCTCGGATTCGCTTCTGTTGATATGACATTTCTCTTGCCCTTTTATTGTCCTCCTCAATTATATCAATATGATCAAGCGTAGTCATAAATGAGTCTATATCCTTATCATTTATATACAACAGCTGCTTCCTTATACTGGTGGGTAGTCTGGACTTGAGTATTCTAAGTATATCCGGCAAAGGAATCGGTACATCCCAATACAAAGATTTATTAATGTATTTCTCAAAATATCTCTTTAGAGATCCTCTAGAAAATGAGAAAGGCTCAGGATATAATACTTCCTGCCTAAGTCTTTCTTGTACTCCAGCAGACCAATATTTTGCTAGAAAAGCCTGCTCAAATTCTTTGTAACATTTACAAGAAGATATTTGTTCGGATGCCCACAGTGCTCCTGATCCTTGTATATATCCAGATACAAACCTAATCTTTTGCCATTCTGTCCAAGATCGTGGAAATAGACCTCTGAAACTTCGAATAAAGACTACAGGATGAACATTCTTTTTGTCAGGATTAAAGATTTGAAATTGTCTCTGTTTAATCATCTTCTCCTCAACGCTACTACGATTCCAAAAATCATCCTGTTCGTACTTTTCCCTGTGGCTATCCGTTATATCGAATCTTACTTGTGACGTTCCAGTTCTGTCTACATCGGATCTTGACGTGGACGGAATGTCACGCACAGATTGAGAGTTTTGTTTCCTCCTTCTCGGTGTTTCTAAATCCTCCTGCGAGAGATTTAGTGATCTTTCAATATTTTCTTTCCAACGCGAGAAATCTTCGCCAAGTTGTTCTTGAACTTCCTTTAACCCTTTGTTAAAGAAATTATCCTCGGAACTCTCTGAAATTGACTGTAAAGCTACTTTCACAGTTTCTTCTATCGTTTCCGAAGGAGAATTTTGCCGCTCTAATGTCATTTCTGAAAACTTTCCCGCAAGTACATTCATTCTATGTTCCACTGTCTCCTGTTTTTCCTTCACTTCGTCAAATTGCTTCTTTAGATTATCTTGGGATTCTGTTATTTCTGGTATCATAGCTACGGTATACTGTATGTCCTTTTGAGCTTGTATTACTAGAGGAAACAGTTCTACTTGTTTTTGTATCGTGTCAATTTTGACGGATACATATTCGGTTAGTTCCGCTTTTAAGTTACTATTGTTTTCTTGGCATTGTTGGCGGACCTGCTCAATTCGAGCAATAAGATTCTGTCGGTCCTTTCTGCCTGTTCCTTTATTTCCTGTGTCTGGGTATTTAATCTCTGATCTAATTCGGTAAAGGTTGCTCTTAATTGATTTTGTAATTCTGTTTGATTTTCGGCTAATTGATTTTGGAGTTCATTTTGTATAACGGATAAGTCTCGTTTTACCTCCGCTTGGCCTTCGGCTAATAGAGACAACTGTTGCATAATAACAACTAATGTGTCAACAACAGTCTGATCAGCTGTTGTATGAATGTTTTCTGAACCAGCGGGATTATTTATATTGCTACCGCTAGCCACAACAGTCTCAGAATTGTTATCCGTGGCCTCTGCTCCTGCGCAAACAGCCGAAGGCTGTTGCACGTCTCGTTGCTGATTCAATGACATTTTAAATGCCGCTCTAGTCAATACCATTAAATAACTGTCAATATCAGGTTCTAATCACTAAATACAGTTTCAAATTTACTGTCGTAGACACACTTAACTTTCAAATTACTTCACAGATGGTATAAAGTTCAATGTTCAGATACGAAAATCACACAATATACAGTTCTACAATCTAACTACTATCTGGAAAAAAGTTCTTTCTAAATTGATTTCAAACTATTTTCACTACAGGATAAAAAAAATTAGATTTCTCTGGCCTTGTTCTGTAGTCTCGGTGTTGTCCAATAGTTGAAATCGTTTCTTGGTATCAGCAATCTTTTACTATGGGCACCGAATCACTCTTCAGATTAGTTACCTCTCGTTCTCGTTGGTTTTCATGAAACAAAAAATACATATATTATATAACAATCCAAGAGAGTCCTGTCACACTGGCGCCACTGTAATTTTTCCTCCTATCTACGAAATTCTGTAGCTCTCAATTCGTTCGAGCAATCAATCATTCATGATAGGAAATACAGTCATAGCTCAGTCACTCAAAATGATTCTGAAATTTTACTTGTTAGAATGAAATCAGGCGATGATTCTTCTTCTCTGCAGGCTCGTGCTTTGCGGCAGTCTGCTAATCTGCACAAATAAAATGCCTCGTAATTTTGGGAGCGTTGTATAATCAGTCGGGAAACCTCAGATCAAGCGGATATTTGGCTTTGATGAAGTTTAACCTTCCGAAGAAGCAATGGAGCTCTTGGATTATTAAGTGCAGGTTCGTATCCAGTCTTTCGGAAGTCCCATCTGATTAACAACTACGCAATATATCGATAAATATCATTAATTCTCAAATTTAAAATACACACCATTTACTTGAAGGAGCCATCTATATATATTTCCATTTAATTGTACAGTTCATATCAGTTATCTTCTGTAATAAATCTCAATAATCAGATTACAGTTCTTCCAAACCAAGCACAGGCTAATTGGCACGAAGACAATCTCTGAAGCTCTCTGTCTTTTTTTTTTTTTCTAACAACCACCAGAGAGAGTACTACAAAGAATACTTATGCGCTCATGGCATAGCTATTGTATGAACTACTTTTCGCATGGATTCTACGAGTATGAAGATAGAAAATTAGTAAACGTCATTCAAGGGTAGAATTGTATCTGAATAATTCATTGAATATAAAGAGATATTACAGTAGTAGATACTGGACAAGCAGACGCAGTCATTTAAAGTAGATACACTGACATATGTGCAGTAATACCAACTTCAGTAAGAAACAACACATGACCAGAATATCAAGGCAGGCAGTAACCAACACAATGGGACGTCTTAAAATAAATGCGCAGGTATGTATTTAATACACGGTTAACGCAAAAACACAAAACGAGAATACCCAAGACAGACAATTGTCGAGACAAAGCTATAACGTTAAGTAAACACATGTTCGTGAAATGTACACACGGCCAAGAAAGGTAAAATCAGTTCGTAATTCCTCGCCAGACGAATGTCACTTCTCGCTGTCGCAAACAGCACGTACTCCAACAACGGAAACAGAGGAGCATTCGACCGAGTGACAATTCACATCACAGTGGATCAGTCAGTCTTTGTTACGACAACCACATTCAGGGATGCTTGCTCGAGATTCCACACGGTACACAAGTGAGACTTACTGTCCTTTTCTTCCAGAATGACTTGCAAAACTCGTTTCTCACATATATCAACTGACAACGCTTCTGATCAATACAAGATCTCAGCCTGATCCCACAAAGTCAATGATCTCAAAATACGATAAGTAATATAAAACACCAGACAGTCAACCTATTAATGACTGAACCTCTGCTCGGTATGCCTGTGAGAAAACGAAGAAAACGAAACGTTACCGCATCTTATCACTAACCACACGTCGTTGCGGTGTCACTCGCAACCGAGCTACACCCAATTTTCGGAGATATAATACATGAATGCTAGGTACACACGCAAAAACACACGCACACACACACACACACAACACTCAAGTTTTCTCTATTTTGTGTAGCTATAGAGGACTGGGATCTGGTTTACCAGACTGAAGGATCTGAAAACAAATGGGCCAAATTCTATGATACTATGCTAAGACACTTTGACAGATGCTGCCCTGTTAAAAAAATACAAAGAGTGTTCACCCATAACCAAAGTGCAAAAACCAACAGACTGATACTTCCAGCAAATATGATAAAACTCAGGCAAAACATCCAGGACCTGGATGTGTTACACAAGTCAACAAACCAGCAGGTTTTTAAGGCCAAGCACAATGAAGCCAAGAAAATCTTTAAGAAAGAGCTTTCAAATTTAAGAAAACAGATATACAGCAGTGAAATAGCTCAGTCAAACAATATAGCCAAGATCTCATGGAGAATTGTAAATCAATTTCGCAAAGCCACACCGAAGCCAGGAACTGGAATTGTAAATTTAAGACATGAAGGAAACACAATTAAAGATCCTAATAAAGTCTGCAATGTTTACAATAAATACTTTATATCTGCAGCTGTTAGTCCTGTTAATAACACAATTGTGAGTAGTGAGGTAAAGCTCTGCCCCTTTGAAGAGCCACCCTTTGAATTCAAACAAGTAAGTGAAAAAGAAATAGGCAGGATAATAAATAACCTAAACAATAAGTACTCATCTGGATGGGATGGTTTGAGTAGTATCGTGGTTAAAAAATGTAATAAGGAATTAGTTAAAATAATCACCCACCTTGTAAACTGCAGTATTAGAGAACATACATTTCCAAATGTATTGAAATGGAGCACAGTTAAACCAGTGCATAAAAAAGGATCCAAGGAAGAGGTTTCAAATTTCAGGCCCATATCATTAATACCTGTCTTCAGCAAAGTATTTGAAGTTGTGCTGCTGACACAACTTAGTGACTATTTCTTGAAAAATAAGTTCCTAACAGACACACAACATGGATTCCGAAAGGATCATACTACTATCACAGCAATTACGGAATTTCTTCACAAAACGTATGGTGTCCTTGATCAAGGAATGCAAACAGCTGGCATATTTCTAGACCTCACTAAAGCCTTTGACTCGGTAAACCATGAGTTACTTTTAAGTAAACTTGAGTTATACAATGTAAATGCTGCATCCATGCAATTGCTGGCTACATATTTATTTAACCGCAAACAGTGTACAAAGCTGACTTACAAAATCAATAATCAGATCATTAATTTCCAGTCCAAATATGAGACAGTCACGCAAGGTGAACCCCAGGGCTCAATTTTGGGCCCTTTCCTTTTCCTAGTGTACATAAATGATATAGAGCAACCTTTCAACTCCCAATTGGTAACCTATGCAGACGATACCTCACTGTTATTTCTTGGTAAACAAAATGATGAGTTAACGTTGGTAGCAACTGAGGGCCTACGTCAAATAACTACTTATTTCCAAGAACAAGGTTTGAAAGTTAATATCAGTAAATCTCAGTTATTGCCATTTAAACTTACAAACTCACACCAAACCTCTATCAGTGACATAGGTGGAATTGAAGTAGTAGACACAGAAGGCTGCAGATTTCTAGGTATTCACCTAGATGAAAATCTAAGATGGGTAAACCATATCAAATTTTTATGCAATAAAATCAGCAGTTCATTACATCTAATCAGCCAGTTATCAAAAGTAGTCCCACATCAGACATTAAAAACAATTTATTATGGAACCATTTTTGCACAGATTAATTACGGGATAGAGATATGGGGTTGTGCTGCTGACATACATACGAACAGAATATTAACCCTACAGAAAATAGCAATCAGAATTATCCATGGATTAGGGTATAGAGATTCATGCAGGGAAATCTTTGTTCATCATAAATACCTCACAGTCTACTCGCTGTAGCTTTACAAATTAATTATATTTTTTGTGACACATCAAAACAAAGCAACAAAGTGCTCTGATATGCATGCCTACAATACAAGAAATAAAGACTGCTACTACAGACAAAGAACAAAATTAAAAACAACAGACCATAGTCCATGCATTAGTGGTCAAATATGGTACAACAGATTACCGAGCTCTATAAGGTGCCACAAAGGGAACTTATTCAAAGTGAAACTGAAATATTTCTTGATTGAAAAGTGTTTATATTCTTTAAGTGAATATTAATATTAAACTAAAATAAATTATTATATATATATATATATAGTTGTGTAAAATCTGAATATTTGTAATAGGTACGATGTAACACCCAATATTGTGCCTTATTAGGTACAATGGTACATTTGTATCATGTATATGTAATCACATATGTATATATGACTGTACTAAACTTGTAAAAAAATGCTATGACGTTTGCAAAAGACACCAGTTGGTGTCTCCATGCAAAAAAAAAAAAAAAAAAATACAAATACAAAAAAATACAATACTTTGGTGTTAATTGAAAAATAAATTTTGATACGAGGAAATGAACTAGAGTGCCGTTAATTAAAAGAAGTAGCCAAGTTTAAATTATCACGCGGCACAGAAAAAATTACCACTAAGACAGAGAAAACTAATAATTTAAGATTTCTTCTAACCTACTTTCATACCGTGGAGTGGACTGACTGCGCACATCGTTTGTTGGCTGTACGCCCATCAGTAATATTACACATTGCCAGAAACCGCCTTTACAGGTCGGCTTAAGAGATCTCAGAGACAGCGGGCAGCAAGCGATATGTTGGAAGTCTTGCAGTTCTCCTAGCTCAAACATAGAAAAGTTGGCAGGCAAAGTTAAGGTTGTTCAAATGAAACACTGGCAAACAATAACAATTAATCATATATTGACGATACTTTTACATAGAGCCGGCCGGTTATGGCCGAATGGTTCTAGGCGCCTCAGTCTGGAACCGTGCGACTGCTACGGTCGCAGTTTCGAATCCTGCCTCGGGCATGGATGTGTGCGATGTCCTTAGGTTAGTTAGGTTTATGTAATTCTAAGTTCTAGGGGACAGATGACCTCAGATGTTAAGTCCCATAGTGCTCAGAGCCATTTTTTTACATAGAATTTTAGAATCTTTCAGGTACAACTGCCTGTTACAAAATCATTTGAGAGAGTGATCGACCAGAGCGGAGACATCAATATAGAGAGCGAGCCTCAGGAAAAGTGGGCGGGGGGGGGGGAGGGGGGGGGGAGAGAGCCAGATACCGCTCGTGTTTAATTACAAGTAGACAACTGACGGCAACTTTACTGACATTTCTATCAGTCTCTTCCTGTCCTAGAAGCCCCTTGCGTGGAAAAATGTTCGAGAGATTTCGCTGTGCTCCTTTCCGGCGCGGCTGATCGCATGAAATTTGATTGTTGACGGCGCTTGGCGCTGTGTCTGATGCACTATTTGCGAATTAAAAATACAATTGCTCCCTTTCGCTAAATTTAACATCTGTGTGCTCCATCACATTTAATTAATTACAGTTTTACATTGTAAGACAATTTAAAGACAATAAACGGACTTCATGCAAAAATACAGCGTTTCTTACGTAGGTTTGCATAAATTATTTTAGTTTAGGGGCTTAACGTTTCACGATTCTTACTTAATTCACACAAACGGACAACTGAGCAAAATACTCTAAAGACTTTTCGCTTCTTTGAGCAATACAGAATAGTAGGCTGCTCTATTCTGCTGCACATGACGACAGGATGGGGACCTGCCTCAACAACATCTACATACGTGACGTCACGCCTCAGCGAATTAGGGAGGAGAACGTAAGCACATAAATGCTAGAGGCGGCCAATACTGCTGGCAACAACCGCTCTAATGCATGTCACGAGAAGAAACACCACCTCTCAGGGCGTTGCAACGCTCTGCAGCTAAAACAGCCGTGAGGCAGCGCGAAATTGACAGTGAGCGCAGCTAGCTGTTGGTGGCAGAATTTTGAAATGTTCGGAAAGCAGCAAAACTCGGCCCAGCCTCCTCGCCATTTTCCAACTTAATCGCCATTCAGTCATAAACATGTACGCACACTCACCCTCTCTCTCTCTCTCTCTCTCTCTCTCTCTCTCTCTCACACACACACACACACACACACACACACAAAGGTACTCCTCACACGCTTCGGTCCGAAGACGTGCTGTGCAGCTCCCAGGCTAGGTTTAAAGAATGGATTAACTACAGTGTAACTCAAACATTAATTCAAGGCCACGCTAACCTTCTCCTGTATTATTCATCAAGATAGTAGTAAACACAACTGAATTCAGGGCTTTACAAACAGACGTAGCAACGTAGAGGAGACAGGCTGGCCCTAGGCGAGTAACCACAGCTCGGCGTATTCGGAAAGTGAGAGGCTGCAAAAGGTGACTCTTAATCACAAGACACTGTGATACGGCGATTCCTGTGGACCCAAATGATACCAGAGTTGTCGTAGCTTTCGTCTCAAATGTCTTTTGATTTACATCAGCATAAACTCCTATTCATCAGTAAATCAATTATTGCCTGGAAACTCTGCGGCCCGTACTAATCTACTATGAAAGTCACTTCTATGAAGCAGTTAATGAAGGTAAATATGGAAATGAGAAATATCTTGTACAGTGCTGTTTGAATTAACGCATTCCCACAATCTGCCTGGCAGGGGCATTTGGATTTTGAGTTACTACTGGCTAAATGCATGAGTAATTTGTACGAGAGGCGTTTGAAAAGTCCGTGCAAAGTCCGAGAGATGGCACAACCGGCGCGTATCGAGGTCATGTTTAGTTAGTAGCATCTTTGGAAAGAACGTACACTACGTTTCAGCCATATTTGTCTATTTCTTTGTGTTTGGCGTTCGTGTGAATCAAGGTAGTCGAGTGATTGTCAAAAACTGGACGAAAAAGAATTTCGTGTGATGATCAAACATTACTTTACGAAAGGCAAAGCGCCTCAGGAGACTAAAGAGAAACTTGATAAACATTACGGTGGTTCTGCAACTTCGATTATAACAGATTATAAGTGGTTTCAAGATTTTCGGAGTGGCCATATGGGCATAAGTGATGCTGAACTTTCTGGAAGCTCCGTGGAGGTTACGACTCCAGAAATCATTGATAAAATCCATGATATGGTGATGGATGACAGAAGAGTTAAGGCGCATGAGATTGCTAGTGCTGTGGGCATCTCCAATGAACGGGTACATAATATTTTGCATAAACATTTTGACATGTGAAAGCTATCTGCAAGATGGGTTCCGCGATTGCTCAAGCTTGACCAAAACCGGAATCGTGTGAAGTGTTGCAAGGATGGTTTGCAGCTGTTCAGGAAGAATCCACAGGACTTTAAGCGTCGTTTCGTCACTGTGGATAAAACATGGATACATTACTATACTCCAGACCAAACAACAATTTAAACAACGGGTTACCAAGGGAGAATCTGCACCAAAAATGGCGAAGACCATTCCTTCAGCCGGAAAGGTTATGGCGACTGTCTTTTGGGATTCTAAAGGGATAATCCTCATCGACTATCTGTAAAACGGTAAAACTATTACAGGTGCATATTATTCATCGTTATTGGACCGTTTGATAACCGAACTGCAAGAAAAACGCCGGCAATTGGACCGCAAAAAAAGTCCTTCTCCATCACGACAATGCACCAGCACATACCTCAGCAGTTGTGGTCGCAAAATTAATGGAAATAGAATTCCAACTCGTTTCACATCTCCCCTATTCTCCAGACTTGGCTCCCTCGGACTACTATTTGTTCCCCAATTTGAAGAAATGGCTGGCAGGACAAAGATTTTATTCAAACGAGGAGGTGATTACAGCAACAAATAGCTATTTTGCAGACTTGGGCAATTCCTATTATTCGGAAGGGATCAAGAAATTAGAACAGCGTTGGACGAAGTGTATAAGTCTAAAAGGAGACTATGTCGAAAAGTAAAAAAATGTTTCCCCCAAACACGTAAGTCATCAGCTGGTGTTCCTTTCTGTTGGAGTGAAACGCACTTTACGCTGCCGATTTTATGATTTTTGTTTTTCATAATAACAGCAAAGAAACAACGTGATGTGACTGTACGATCACAATACGTTTCACAAAACGGTCGCCGTTCTGCTCTACAGACATTCCCCATAAACGAAAACAGTACTCATCTTCTAAAGGTTTCATTAACTTCAGGGGTAAGTTAACTGATCGCAGACTGATGAGCGTGAAATGGATATGTGAATATATGAACTGTTCCTCATTAACGTATGTATTTCGTACAGTGCAGTAAACAGCCCTTTGTGGGACTTCTTCTCTCGACAATAGCAAAGTGATTTTCGTTGCCATGATTTTGCGATTGTTTAATCACGTTACATACATTTTAACTCGCTGAAGTCCTTTCTCCAACAGAAAAATGTGCATAATACAGTTAGAATGTAGATGTTATAATTCGGCAACTATTAATATTACCATTAACTCTAGATGTCAGAAAACTAGCCACATTATCCCTAATAACTTAGCTGAAACGACGCCTTGACATATTTATGGTGGTCTGTATTACCTTTCTCGCCCTGTAATGTCAATCTGAACCTCTCAAGCAAACACCGAAAATGTAACTGATGGCCGATATTTTATAATCTAACTTCATTCCTGATATGGGAAATCAAGCTGACTGCTGCGTTAATGTGAAACGTACATGATATTAAACATAAATAAATGTGGATGCCAGTGACATAAGTACTACTAAATTGTGCTAGTGAAGGATGCATGTTATTGAGACACTGTTCCTGTTTCTGCAGAATTTCGAGTTTCTGACAAGATTAATGTTATACGTCGAGTTTTATTATGAGAGATCCAGCAACACCTGGTTATGAGCTAAGTAGGCCATTGATGAAAGTGACTGGTATGTTTGCATGTGCGCAGCCTGTGTGGAAACCCATGAACATGTAGTGAGACCGCAACTTCCAAGAGATGAAACATAGGTTTTCCTGTGCAGCTGATCCCGGCGGAGGATCGAGTCCTCCCTCGGGCATGGGTGTGTGTGTTTGTCCTTAGGATAATTTAGGTTAAGTAGTGTGTAAGACTAGGGACTGATGACCTTAGCAATTAAGTCACATAAGATTTCAGACACATTTGAACATTTTGAACATAGGTTTTCGTCCGCTATAATCACTATTGGCTTACGGAACAAGACCGTAAAATTTCTCTAATAACAACTTCTACTTTAGATATCACCTCCTGGTTTAGTAGTAGAAAGTATGTGTTGAAAGTGTAACGCCATAATACTTTTGATGAGTTCTAGAATTTGTAACAGCAGAGAAATAACGATTTGCACTATTCAGTATCTCCTCAGTGAAACTGTACTCGTTTTTCGTTTGTTGATACAATGAATACAGATTAGGAAATATGTCTATGGTACGGGGTTAGGGATTCACAGGAATAGTTTAGACATATATGGATATTACGCAATTCGCGAAGTCAGTGTTGAATTTTTTTTAAATGAGCTGGTTTATTTGTAGTTGCTCGTCGTATTAAAAGAGCAGACATTTAATCGTAGCAGGTAAACCTGCGGTTTGTTTACGTTGGGTGCATTCCAGTACGCAAGAAAGTACGGCATGTAAACAAAACTTTTTGCGAGGTGATACTCAAGACACGCCTGACAGCGATAATTTTAGACCTCTCAAATTTTGCTGAAACTCTCCGCGCAGTATATTACCAGAAAGAGAGATACAATTATCTGTATCAAGTTCGAAGACAAAGGAGGAATAGCTGCAGAGCACTTTCGCCAAAAATATGTCCTTACAAGGTTTTAGAATAAATAATCTGAATCGAATACAAGAGCAAACTAATTCTCCGTCGCCATCTGAACAAGCTGGATTTGGAGATCTTAGAAGTTCCCTTGAGCAAATACTTTCCTTGACTAATCACATAGAAACTTGCTACCAGAAGAAACTAAAGATTGAAATAATTTTCGTTGACACGGTGTCGCACGAAGATGATACATAATAAAAATTTAGGTAACCTCTTAAACAACATGCTGACAGATCAGTGGTTAAAAGTACACCAAGCTGAGAAGGAGAGATGTCATGTACTCAACTATTGCTTGGCTCAAGTCTATTTCTTGCTCCTGTGTCATTCAATCTCTACCCAACAGACCTGCCGAACTTCACCTGCCGGAAATTCCAATAAGATGCTCACCTTGGAATTTCATATCAAAGTGAAGTACTTTCAGAATGGGGAGGGAAGAAAAAGAAGAACACGCAGCTTCACTAAACTCTACGAGTATTTCAAGGTAGGGCGACTTAGAACTAATATTTCTAAATCACAAGTAAGTCTTTTTCATTCCTTGGATCGTCTAGAATCATCAAAGATCAGCCCCCGATTTAGCACTTTAGGCACAGTCAAATAGCAAGCTAAGCCAGAATAACTTGGTTTTTGTATGTCCATCCTTTTGGCAGGAGGTCTCTGGGACGACGGCCGTTTACTATTGTGACAAAATGTTCAAATGTGTGAATTCTTAATGGACCAAACTGCTGAGGTCATCGGCCTCTAGACTTACACACTAGTTAAAAGAACTTATGCTGAGAACAGCAATCACACCCATGCCCGAGAGAGGACTCGAACCTCCGGCGGAAGGGGCTGCGCAATCCGTGACACAGCGCCTCAAACCGCGCGGCCACTCCGCGCGGCTTGTGACAAAATAAAACACCTACAGTCATCCTTATGATTTTATTTTATTTTGTTGCAACCTATTTCAGCGCTTCAGTGCGTCATCTTCAGGCTGTTGTTGATGCGGTACAGGTTGATATGATACCTATATGTATCACATCACTTGGCAGCATTACTGGATACGCAGATTTGTCAGCACACCAACCATCAACTGCCAACCTGTACCGCATCAACAACAGCCTGAAGATGACGCACTGAAGCGTTGAAACTGGTTGCAACAAAATTAAATAAACTCATAAGGACGGCTGCAAGTGTTTTATTTTGTCGCAAATATAACTTGGTGTCACATTAGGCAGAAAGTCGGCAAATCATAAATACATTTCCGACTCAGTTCATGGTGAGAAGGCTGGTAGGTAGTGCACGGGTGAAACCTTCCCGTCTCCTCTATAACTCTTTTGTTACGCAACCTTCCCTTCTACAATAACCTATGAAACCTTCCCTTAGGATTTCTATCTCTTGCTTAATAAAAACAAATGAAATCTTCCCTTTCAAATTTATTCTCTTTCTCAATCTTTGCATACAAATTTAATTGCTGCTTATTAAAAGTGATTTTCTGATTATTTCGACGCAACATGGAATGTGCCGTCGTCGTGGCCCTCAGTCGTTATCTGCAATAACCCAAAACTGTTCCTTACCTTTTTTACTGTTACTGGATCGCCATCTGACTGCTACATCGAACTGCAACTTGAATATACTTACTCTGTTTTACTATACCTTATTAGCTGCTGGTGGGCTATCATAATAAGTGGCTGTATTTATTATCAAAGCTGACGTTATTCTTTTATAGCAAAGCTGATATTATTCTTTAATAGCAAAGCTGACGTTATTCTTTAATTAATTTGACTGAAGTTACGTAATTCATAGTTAAACTTCTTCTTGACAACAATAAAATTTTGCGAAGTTTTACGTTGATGGTTTTTGAGATGGATTATAATCAGTAATGCAATATTGCTGGCAAAAATTAATTATAATCTGAATGAAATGATTTTACAAACGTTCAAATGGGACTTACTTTTTACAATAATCTTACAACTAGCAATGCGCCAACATACCTTCAGTAGTCTTGAGTTTCTCAAACAAATTAATTCAATAATATTAGTTCCTCTTATCATAATAGTTAGCTGATGTCTCTGTACATCCGTCTATAATCTCTTGTAAATCATAGCAGGTGGCTGGCAGGCACACCGCTCCTCTCAACCTCTCGCTTCAGATCTGCTACCGACTCGCTTCACTTCTCGCTTACTACTGACTGCCTACGAATGCTAAAGTGCGGTCTCTCCTGCCAACAATGCTTTCTGGTGCAGACAATCCCTGGTACCACTACAAAATGTATCAATGCGCGGTCTTTCCCGCTCTTTTCTTGAAATGTATCCATACGCGGTTTCTCCCGTCCTTTTTAAAATTATATGAATGTGCGGTCTCTCTTGCCAACAATACTTTGGTGCAGACATTATCTGCTACCACAATTATTTCCAACATGACAAATATTAATTATTCCTACTTAATCCTATTAATAAAAATATAAACATCTTTCATAAATTGTGGTTTGACAATGTTGTTGTTGTTGTGGTCTTCAGTCCTGAGACTGGTTTGATGCAGCTCTCCATGCTACTCTATCCTGTGCAAGCTTTTTCATCTCCCAGTACCTACTGCAACCTACATCCTTCTGAATCTGCTTAGTGTATTCATCTCTTGGTCTCCCTCTACGATTTTTACCCTCCACGCTGCCCTCCAATACTAAATTGGTGATCCCTTGATGCCTCAGAACATGTCCTACCAACCGATCCCTTCTTCTGGTCAAGTTGTGCCACAAACTTCTCTTCTCCCCAATCCTATTCAATACTTCATTAGTTATGTGATCTACCCATCTAATCTTAAGCATTCTTCTGTAGCACCACATTTCTAAAGCTTCTATTCTCTTCTTGTCCAAACTATTTATCGTCCATGTTTCACTTCCATACATGGCTACAATCCATACGAATACTTTCAGAAATGACTTCCTGACACTTAAATCTATACTGGATGTTAACAAATTTCTCTTCTTCAGAAACGCTTTCCTTGCCATTGCCAGCCTACATTTTATATCCTCTGTACTTCGACCATCATCAGTTATTTTGCTCCCCAAATAGCAAAACTCCTTTACTACTTTAAGTGCCTCATTTCCTAATCTAATTCCCTCAGCATCACCCGACTTAATTAGACTACATTCCATTATCCTTGTTTTGCTTTTGTTGATGTTCATCTTATATCCTCCTTTCAAGACACTGTCCATTCCATTCAACTGCTCTTCCAAGTCCTTTGCTGTCTCTGACAGAATTACAATGTCATCGGCGAACCTCAAAGTTTTTATTTCTTCTCCATGAATTTTAATACCTACTCAGAATTTTTCTTTTGTTTCCTTTACTGCTTGCTCAGTATACAGATTGAACAACATCGGGGAGAGGCTACAACCCTGTCTTACTCCCTTCCCAACCACTGCTTCCCTTTCATGCCCCTCGACTCTTATAACTGCCATCTGGTTTCTGTACAAATTGTAAATAGCCTTTCGCTCCCTGTATTTTACCCCTGCCACCTTTAGAATTTGAAAGAGAGTATTCCAGTCAACATTGTCAAAAGCTTTCTCTAAGTCTACAAATGCTAGAAACGTAGGTTTGCCTTTCCTTAATCTTTCTTCTAAGATAAGTCGTAAGGTCAGTATTGCCTCACGTGTTCCAGTGTTTCTACGGAATCCAAACTGATCTTCCCCGAGGTTGGCTTCTACTAGTTTTTCCATTCGTCTGTAAAGAATTCGTGTTAGTATTTTGCAGCTGTGACTTATTAAACTGATAGTTCGGTAATTTTCACATCTGTCAACACCTGCTTTCTTTGGGATTGGAATTATTATATTCTTCTTGAAGTCTGAGGGTATTTCGCCTGTTTCATACATCTTGCTCACCAGATGGTAGAGTTTTGTCAGGACTGGCTCTCCCACGGCCGTCAGTAGTTCCAATGGAATATTGTCTACTCCGGGGGCCTTGTTTCGACTCAGGTCTTTCAGCGCTCTGTCAAACTCTTCACGCAGTATCATATCTCCCATTTCATCTTCATCTACATCCTCTTCCATTTCCATAATATTGTCCTCAAGTACATCGCCCTTGTATAGACCCTCTATATACTCCTTCCACCTTTCTGCTTTCCCTTCTTTGCTTAGAACTGGGTTTCCATCTGAGCTCTTGATATTCATACAAGTTGTTCTCTTATCTCCAAAGATCTCTTTAATTTTCCTGAAGGCGGTATCTATCTTACCCCTAGTGAGATAGGCCTCTACATCCTTACATTTGTCCTCTAGCCATCCCTGCTTAGCCATTTTGCACTTCCTGTCGATCTCATTTTTGAGACGTTTGTATTCCTTTTTGCCTGTTTCACTTACTGCATTTTTATATTTTCTCCTTTCATCAATTAAATTCAATATTTCTTCTGTTACCCAAGGATTTCTACTAGCCCTCGTCTTTTTACCTACTTGATCCTCTGCTGCCTTCACTACTTCATCCCTCAAAGCTACCCATTCTTCTTCTACTGTATTTATTTCCCCCATTCCTGTCAATTGCTCCCTTATGCTCTCCCTGAATCTCTGTACAACCTCTGGTTCTTTTAGTTTATCCAGGTCCCATCTCCTTAAATTCCCACCTTTTTGCAGTTTCTTCAGTTTTAATCTACAGGTCATAACCAATAGATTGTGGTCAGAGTCCACATCTGCCCCTGGAAATGTCTTACAATTTAAAACCTGGTTCCTAAATCTCTGTCTTACCATTATATAATCTATCTGATACCTTTTAGTATCTCCAGGGTTCTTCCATGTATACAACCTTCTTTCATGATTCTTAAACCAAGTGTTAGTTATGATTATGTTGTGCTCTGTGCAAAATTCGACCAGGCGGCTTCCTCTTTCATTTCTGTCCCCCAGTCCATATTCACCTACTATGTTTCCTTCTCTCCCTTTTCCTACACTCGAATTCCAGTCACCCATGACTATTAAATTTTCGTCTCCCTTCACAATCTGAATAATTTCTTTTATTTCATCATACATTTCTTCAATTTCTTCGTCATCTGCAGAGCTAGGTGGCATATAAACTTGTACTACTGTAGTAGGCGTGGGCTTCGTATCTATCTTGGCCACAATAATGCGTTCACTATGCTGTTTGTAGTAGCTTACCCGCATTCCTATTTTCCTATTCATTATTAAACCTACTCCTGCATTACCCCTATTTGATTTTGTGTTTATAACCCTGTAGTCACCTGACCAGAAGTCTTGTTCCTCCTGCCACCGAACTTCACTAATTCCCACTATATCTAACTTCAACCTATCCATTTCCCTTTTTAAATTTTCTAACCTACCTGCCCGATTAAGGGATCTGACATTCCACGCTCCGATCCGTAGAACGCCAGTTTTCTTTCTCCTGATAACGACATCCTCTTGAGTAGTCGGAGATCCGAATGGGGGACTATTTTACCTCCGGAATATTTTACCCAAGAGGACGCCATCATCATGTAATCATACAGTAAAGCTGCATGCCCTCGGGAAAAATTACGGCTGTAGTTTCCCCTTGCTTTCAGCCGTTCGCAGTACCAGCACAGCAAGGCCGTTTTGATTATTGTTACAAGGCCAGATCAGTCAATCATCCAGACTGTTGCCCTTGCAACTACTGAAAAGGCTGCTGCCCCTCTTCAGGAACCACACGTTTGTCTGGCCTCTCAACAGATACCCCTCCGTTGTGGTTGCACCTACGGTACGGCTATCTGTATCGCTGAGGCACGCAAACCTCCCCACCAACGGCAAGGTCCATGGTTCATGGGGGGGGGGGGGTTTGACAATAGACAATAGAAATATACACGTCTTACACGGGGAGCAAATACATGAATTCCCGTGAAACGTGACTTTCGTTGGTTCACGCTGCAGCAGGATATTGCGCACGAGCTTGGCTCCGCACTGCTCATGCGAAGAAAGCTGACGTTCATTTTAAAGCAGTTATGAGAACCATATAGTGGCAGTGTCAAGTCTACAACTACATACTGGCTATCCATACTGTGGCACACTTATCAGGCATACCTTTGCCTAAAGGCAGCTGTGTGCAACATTTGCTAAAACTTTCCAAAAATGAATCATTCCCTATTGACGTATATATTGTCTCGCTACGTAGCAAACGCCTCAAAAATAGAAGCCTAGCTAGCACAAGCAGGCCAAACGTACTCCTCTCTGTTCAGCCGGCACAGTGAGTGATAACGTGAGCGGCAAGTCACGAAAACAAGAAACCACGAGTTTACTGGCAACCAAACTGTTTAAGACTTTCATCATCCTAGAGAGGTCTGGGTACAGCTGACTAGATTCAGAGCTGGAGAAGGTTCGTGTAAATACAACAGGCAAGAAGTGGGACCTCCGCACTGACTGCACGTGTAACTGTGCCGATAGTCAGACAATGAGCCGTATTGTAGGTGAGTGGCAAAGCCGATAATTCCCCGCTGGTATCAAGGGTCTCCATGTAGCACTCGATGACGCTCTCCGTTGGACTCAGTATTTCAGCGTTTCTGTTTAGTCTCAGCCGTTTAAATTTTGTTTGATGTTAATAGATGCAAATGTGTAATTTTTAAACCTATATTGAATTTTTGTTGTAAATGATGCACATTATAGTAACAGTATTACCTGAAACAGCAGCGAAACCCTACCTGTTAGTTTTCTCCCTCTTATGGTAGGAACTTGTTGGTCTATCAACAAAAATGTATGCGTGTTGCACATTGGAACGTGCCACCCAGAGGCGGGCTAAGGGTATGTGTCATATGACATCGAGAGCCCTCTCTATTTGCGGTGCCTGTAAAGCGGTGTTCGCGGTGCTGCACCACAGCCATTGCACATGGTACGGCAAAACCAGTATTCGATCAACAGGAGACGAAGTGTACACTGTGCTGTTGTCTAAAATTGGTCTCTCGCCTATGGCGATGAAAGCGTCGTTTGTAATGACGGGAGTGAAACTCTCCCATGCGCACACCGTTCACTTGTAGCGAGATAAGGGGTGGGGACTCTGATTGAGTGAGAGGGAGACAATGAGTGAGAGAGACAGTGAGTGTGTGTCTGCAGAGTCTAAGGAACTGTGTGTGTGTTGTAAATATTTATTTTTTTATGTGTACTGCATACACATGTATAAGTATGCACACCATGTGAGGAAAAAGCATAAAAAAGTAAAAAATGTTTAAAAACGTAAAAAGAGCATAAACAAAAAAAATATATGTACATTTATTTATTCACACACACTATAAGGTACTCTGTAAATATATATCCAGGCGTCAAGTGCGTCATGTAAATAGAGTAGCTTTTAAGTTGCACCTGCAGCTAGCTGTCCAGGACTGATTAGTTTTTAAGAGTATGTATTGTTCACAATACATCAGAATTATTGTCCAGCAGATTCAGAATGTGAAATTTAGTTATAATAAAAAAATTATCTCTGTATTAGTCTTTAGCATTGATTTTAAAAAAATTGTAAAAATATTCTCAATCAGTGCTAATGAAAAATATTGTAAAAGTATTCTCAATCAGCCTTACTGTTGGGAGATTCTTTTGCAGAAGGAGGGTACTTGCAGTCTGGGTCATTTTTCTAGTGCAAGTTGCATATATTCAGAGGCAAACTTGATTGTCCTATGACCCCATCCTCTTAACCTATTGTTATGCTAAATCATTTACGATACCCTGGGGAAAATCTGTCTTCCTGAGAAACCCCCACCCCATTCCCTCCTACTCCATGCTCACCTCTTAGGGAAATCTCCGACCCTCCCCCTCACCCTCAGCAATTAATTAAACTGATAGATTAAGGAATCCTCCCCCTCTGGAAAATCCTCAGCCTCCCTCCCTCCCAGAAACCCTGCACCACTTTTGATATGAAATTAATTGACTAATTAATTAAATTGATCAGAAATTGGTGGGAAATAGCTTGTCAAGGGTTTTCCTCGTACAGTTAGGTCAAAATCTGTATGGCTTCCCACTGAGATTTGATTTCACTGCCCCTCAATTTCCCACCCTTTCTCGAAATATTGACACGCTTTTGACTGATAGAAACGTCTCAATGAATTGGTTGCAGTGTACGGAATACTGTTTATTTAAACTATTTGTGGAATACAGGGCAGTGAATGGTGTAATTAAATAATTTGAACCATATTTTTACGATCGCACAAGGAATACTGTCAACATAAAACACACATGTAATTACGGTCTTGTTACTTTCTTCTGCAGAAAAAACACTTGTGCTACAGTGTAATACCAGAAGCTCCACGTATCCCTTGTAGTAGCTGCATCGCCAGCGGGACCGGGAAGTGTGCACGGGAGTCAAAACCACATTTGGGGCCTCGCCGCCGGATCCATACGCTGGGCTCATGCCACTGCAGCAGCAGCCAGACTGCACTACTCCTCCTGAACAACAGCATCAAGTGCCAGTGTCCCTTAGATAGCAGACTCACGACCCGCCCCTCTCCCCCCCCCCCCCTCTCCCTCTCTCTCTCTCTACATCTTGCTTCCTGTTTGTGTGAAGCAATGTATGCAAACACACACAGATCAAGATACACCCCCTCCATCCTCCTGCCTTCCATCCGCCTCCCCTGTCGCCCTCGCCCTGTATGCAAACCTGGCGTTAGTAGTCGATACTTCCCTTTGCCCTCACACCTCCACTGCTATGGAATCCTGGAGCGGATGGAACAAATGATTCCGTAAGAACTAGGTAGCCCTTCCAACAATGCTGGGCTGTGGATGCCTTGGAAATATCTCTACCATTTTGTGAAATTAATTGGTTAATTAATTAAATCCCCTCAGTGTGGGACAGTTTTTCCTTGCATCCTACTGGTGAATACTAGGACTGGTATATGTGGCAGGATTCAATCCTGTAACCTCTAATCTTCAATCCCTACCCCCACTATGCCGTTCGATTAGACATACTTAATTTTTTACATCATTAGTAGTCTGATCACTTCCCATAAACGTCTGCTGGTGTGTTGGAACATAAGCCACAGTACCTTTACATTCAAGCAGCATAAAGTTTACATCATTTATAGGTGCACAGCGTCCGAAAAAATTATGATATATTCACACTTGCACAAGCTGGGTGTCGTTTCACGCTCCCCACCCACTCACCCCGCCACATCGTCGGCAGCACATATTAGTCAAGAAATGAAGGGTGTATTTACAATTAAAAAAGTCCTCATGTCGTTTTAATTTTCTCTATTTCGAATCATCCACGAAAGCCTTTCACATTTTTAATACTTGTAAATCCAGTCAACACACTGGTATCTTATATATTCGGACCGCCAAGTCGGAGTTTGTGTTACTGCATTTGAGCCTTCTGGCATGTTTAAACGCATAATTATCGTAGACCTAAAACCCAGATCATACAAATTTCCCAACTAAGACATTGTCGGGAATGCAATAAACCAGTGCACGTCCATTTAAGGTTAATTTTTCAAGGTCACCCAAACAGGTGGAGAAACATTTCCATGCCATTATGTTAAGGCAAAATAGCTCTGAAGTGACAGGCAGAAATCTGTTGTACGCTTGCAATAAAGCATGCTTTGCATTCAAACCTATAAGAAGTTTTTACGTAACATGGTATTCATTTTGAAAATTCATCTTCGAGACCCATGTTATAGAATCAAAACAGACATGTTTAATGTGTATCATCAACTCATCATATTCTCGCACATATAACAAACACAATCTTTTTAGGACGCTGTAACAGGTTCTTTTTGTTTGTAAGAAACTCATTTTTACCTGCTTCATCAAATCGTCTCGAGGCGTTGCTCCTTCAAAGCGTTAAATAGGTATGAAGCTTAGCAAAGGGAACTTAAAATGTGCTTAGACTCGATGCAGAACAGTTTGCGATATCGTTACGGCATGGAAACATTTCTCTAACTGTTTGCTTCCCCTTGAAAAATTAACCGTAAATGGATTTACTCCTGTATATTGCACCCACAGTGATTTCTTAGTCGGGAAACTTGTATGATCTAGGTGTTAGGTCTACGACAGTTATGAGTTTAAACATACCATAAGGCTCAATTGCACTAACACAAACTCCTGTCCGAATATATAAGTCGCCACAGTGTTAGCTGGATTTACAAGTATCAAAAATACGAAATGGGTTTCGTGGAAGTGTCAAAATCGAGAGGATTAAAATGAGACGAGGGCCTTTTTAATTGTAATTACACCATTTATTCCTCGACAAATACGTGATACCGACGATGAGGCGGGCGAGGGTGGTTGGTACTCGGCAGTGCGAAACAACACCCAGCTGGTGCTAGTGTGGACATGTTATAATTTTTTCGCACGCTATGCACCTATATATGATAGTCACAAACTTTATGCTGCTTGAACGTAAAGGTACTGTGGCTTATGTTCCAACATACCGGCAGACGTTTGAGGGAAGTCATCAGACTATGAATCATGTACAACGTTTCATATGTATACTCGTATTACGAGTATGTGGAGGATACATTTGACACAGTGAATTGTGATTTAAACGCACTTGGTGGGGAGGGGTGTATATCCAATCGTAAGGAGTGATAGTTTCATTTCTTAAACAGCTGCACAATATAGCAGTGCAAGGGTTCAACTGTATCTGCTACAGTGTACAAACAGAACGGGAAACACAGCTGTAACAAAATGGATACACAGAACGTCCTCTCTTTGGTTCCCCTAACCATATCCTCACATGCTTTAGTTGCACTAGCGACTGCGATGTTTATTACAGTACACCAGCCCATACCAGTGCTGTCTATCCAATCCTTTAGTCTGCAGGAGTGCTGTTGATTATCACTTAGCGCCGGACGCCTGTGCCTTGCAACACTTCTTTAACAGAGTTTTGGCGGGATGTAGCAAATTCTGGAAGCACTGACTGGATGACTTAAGCCTCAAATAATTTCCTAGAACTGAGGAGAATCGAAATATCTCGCTGATGTGAGCGTGGACATCCCATAGTTTTTCGGATGCTATACACATATAAACGATAAGTACACTGCTTGTCTGATATCTGTGTTTATTGCAGTGAAAAGTTACTATGGCTTATGTTCCAACACGTGAAAAGAAAATGACTATGCTTGGTCATAAGGGAGGTATAGATCTGATGTGGAAAACTGAGATTTCAGAGCATCGATAGCCGTAAGGTGGATGGCAGATGTTACGCGGAAAATTATGTCCAGTACTGGAATAAATATTTATATTTCCAGAGCCACAGCCGCAGGAGGGGGTATTTCCTATACTTCTCTCCTCATATAATGTCACCAGATTGGCGCTACGATCATAATATTTAATTTTAATTACACTGATAAATATATGGCTGGTTTCCTAGGACTATTCTGCCTGGCATGCGGGTGTATGGTATAGGTAGCTGGTGACCGGAACAAAATGGTTCAAATGGCTCTGAGCACTATGGGACTTAACATCTGAAGTCATCAGTCCCCTAGACTTAGAACTACTTAAACCTAACTAACCTAAGGACGTCACACACATCTATGCCAGAGGCAGGATTCGAACCTGCGACCGTAGCAGCAGCGTGGTTCCGGACTGAAGCGCCTAGAACCGCCTGGCCACAGTTGCCGGCGGCCCGAACGAATTGACATTTCTGACTTAAGGCGAGAGACGTCGTTGAGCCACCAAACTGGTCAGGTGGGGAACAGGGATGCAGTTGACCTCACGATGTCACCCTCTGATCGGGTAAATAGCTATCTAATACCCAGTATGAGTTGGGCAGCCTTCGTGATGGCGTGTGTTATAAGTGGAAATTTGAGAAGATAAAATATGGCGACTGTGGCGCTGGACGTGTTGATAACATCCAAATTACAACCACTTCGGTAATCCTTGACACCCTCCATTACCAGGCAGTCCTGTCTGGTGGGTCCAGTCCATCTGCAGACTGGTTGCGACCGCTGAGATGCAGTGCATGATATCTGCCATGGGGTGCTGCTTGTGGATATCAGGACATGAGCTTGCAGAATGTATGAAGGTTTCAGCGATCTCTGACATCTAGCCATGACAATTACTACCACATACTGGATCTTGCTTTAATGTGTTTCGTTTAGTGCTTCTCAATATATTGCTGTGGACTTTCTCTTGTCGTGGTATTTGTTGTTATTATCATATCACGCAGTAGGCCCTTCCTCTTCCTTCTCATTGTAGTGGAGAGAACAAACTTAGGAATTATATAGTGCTTTAAGAACCCAAACACTATGTCAAATTCCAGTAGATAATTTTATTTTATCCGATAGTGGTATTGCAAGTACGCATCTGTCCAGCCCCTCCCACAAATTGTTTAAGGACATAGCATGCTGCTAAGCTGAAATTTTAAATTCTCAGCTACCTGTAACGGAATGAACTCCTGGCCTAACGACTTAACTGTGTCAGTATCCATCAGTATGAGACAGGGGAAAAAAATGTCTGGAAGGGTGAAGAGTAGGGTTTGGAAACTTGTGGCTGCAGGTATGAATCCCATCACATGTACTAGTCCTAGTATCCAGCAATAGTACGCGAGATAAATCTGTCCCACACAGAGGATATCAATTTAACTCATTAGTTAATCAATTTCATAGGCTGGTGGACCTATTTCCAAGACACCCATGGCCCAATATTTTTGTAATGGCTTTGCAGTTCTTCTAGATTGCCTTTGTTCTATCTGCTCCAGGATTCCATGGTAGTGGATGCGTGAGAACAAAGGGATATACCGACTACCAATGTCAGGTCTGCATAAGTGGTGAGGGCGCGGGAAAGGGGCATGAAAGGGTGGAGGGGTGGAGGGTACTGTATCTTGGTCTCTGTGTATTTGCATATGTTGGTTCACACAAACAGGAAGCAAGGAGTTGAGAGAGAGAGAGAGAGAGAGAGAGAGAGAGAGAGAGAGAGAGAGAGGCATGATGTGAGCCTGGTATCAAAGGAATGTCGGCACCTGATGATTTCGTTGGAGGGGGGGGGGGGGGGATTAGTACTGTCTAGTAGTTGCTACAGTGGTACGAGTGCAGCGCATGGATCTGGCAGCAAGGTTCCAACAGTGGTTTTGACACTTGCACACGTTTCACAGTCCTGTTGGGGATGCGGTGCTACATGTGATGCATGGCATTCCCAGTCTTAAGTTGCAGCTGCAGCGTAAGTGCTTTCTTTTGCAGACTGCAATGTAATTACTTGTGGTAAAAGTTATACCTTGACAGCATTCCTTGTGTGATAGAGAAAAATGGCACAGGTTGTATAAATATTTTATACACTACCTCATATCCCACAAATTGTTTAAATAGACAATATTCTGTACACTGAAACTGAATTGATGTGACATTTGTATCAATCAAAGATGCGTCAATATTCTTAGAAGGAGTAGGGAACTGAGGGGCTGTGGGATCGAATACCACTGGCAGCAGTAAGTATTTTGACCTAACTATGCAAGGAAATCCCATGATGTCATAAGAGTGGATGAGCTATTTCCCACCAATTTCTGATCAATTTTCATTAACTACTCAGGTGAGTTGATATCAAAAGCAGTGCAGGTTTTTCTGGAGGGAGAAAGTTTGGGGATTTCCCAGAGGAGGTCTTTAATTTATCAGTTTAATTATTAGTCAATTAATTTGATATCAAAACTGTGCTTATATCATTGAGGGTGAGGGGGAGGGTTGGAGATTTCTCAGAGAAGTGGATGTGGAGGAGGGGGAGGGGGAGGGGTGGGGGTTTCTCAGAAGGACAGATTTTCTGTAGGATGTCATAAATCAATTAGCATATCAATAGGTTGAGGGGAAGGGTGAGGGTTGTAAATCAATCAAGTTTGTCCTTGAATGGGTGCAACCAGTTCTAACAAAATGGCCCAGAATGGAAGTTAACCTACTACTAGGGAGGTAAAAGAGCGAGAGAGAAAGACAGAGAGAAAGTCTTTCCCTCACTCAGAAGAAGTGCAGCCAAATACGTTGCTTGTGGAAGCAATGGGGTAAGAGCAAGGCGGTGGGGTGCATGTCAATATGTCCCAATTTGTTTTCCTGAAAGAGTTGAGACAACCATACTTTGCTTTCGTTTCTGAAAGTATTTGTATGGAAGTGAAACGTGGACGATAAATAGTTTAGACAAGAAGAGAATAGAAGCGTTCGAAATGTGGTGTTACAGAAGAATGTTGAAGATTAGATGGGTAGATCACATAACTAATGAGGAGGTATTGAATAGAATTGGGGAGAAGAGAAATTTGTGGCACAGCTTGACTAGAAGAAGGGATCGGTTGGTAGGACATATTCTGAGGCGTCAAGGGATCACCAATTTAGTATTGGAGGGCAGCGTGGAGGGTAAAAATCGTAGAGGGAGACCAAGAGATGAATACACTAAACAGATTCAGAAGGATGTAGGTTGCAGTAGGTATTGGGAGATGAAGAAGCTTGCACAGGATAGAGTAGATGGAGAGCTGCATCAAACCAGTCTCAGGACTGAAGACCACAACAACAACAACTTTGCTTTGTGCATATCAACTACGAAAACTGAGACTGACGTAAAAAGCGGACTTATTCTTGAATGGTTCACGTAACTGAAGCTCAAGCTGCATCATCAGTTAATGTTTTCATATAGCGCTACATTCTGCTTCAATACACAGGGGTTTGAGAAAAATATAGGAAAACAAAAAAGAACATTACACATTACCTAGACTAATACGTTGTAGGGAATCCTGTGATATTAAAACAGCTTCCAACGGCCTCGGAATGAATGAATAAAAACGTCACGTTGAGGTAATGGTGATGGAGGTGGACAGCGATCGCATATCGTTCTCTCCAAAGTAGACTGCAGAGGCTAACAAAGCTGAAATATGGTGACTGTGGTGACCAGGTTTCATGCGACCATTCATTCTCGTGCTCAAAAAATCAGTACTGAACAATACGAGCTGTGTTAATAGGGACCCTGTCGTCTTGGGACACAGCATCAGCATTGAGAGAACAAACACTGTGCCATGGGAAGGACTTCATAAGCCAGAATGATCACATACGAACATATGAGTAATCCTTGGCAGTAACGCAATCTTGCAGAGTAGCCATGGGGCCTATGGTGCACCACTATATGGCTGTCCAAATCATCACCGAACCCGAGCCAGGTTTCACTTTTGGGATGTTAACTCGATCAGAAGTTAGAAACAGTATGAAAGAACAGTCATCCGATTTCTCCCATTGCTCCATAGTCCATGTTTTATGGCTTAGGCTCCACTTCTCCCAGTTATGCGATTCAGCTCCCTCAGCAATTAACTGCTTCATGGTTTTTTAAATTATTATTATTTTATTATTATTGCTGACAGGGTTCGCAAGTGTGGCATTCAGTTCTACAGCGACTGTTGCAGCTGTCGTCGCCTTATTTTTCGTCACAGTCCTCTTCAATGGCCGTCTGTCACGATCATTCCATACACAATTATTTCGTTCTGATTTAATGGACGATATTTTTTCTCTTTCCCTGTATTCTGTAAAAATCTTCGAAATGATGCTCTTGAAACAAGAAACTCTTCGGCTTCCTTGGTTATGGAAGCAGCCACCATACGAGCACAAACAATATTTCCATGGTCGAATTTAGCTCTGAAATAATTCACTCGCAACTACATAGAACGTTGTTCAGTCCACGAAAGACACTTACAACGTACTGAGGGCATTTTACAGGTGCCGTTCGTGGTCAGATACAACAGCAAAACCTGCAGGCTTGATTAGCATCTGCACTTATGTTTAAGCATGCATCTCTCCGGTGTTTCCATATTTTTGACCAACCGTTGTGTGTACCAGTCCTTAAAAGCTACAAGAGCAACAAAGGCGTAGTGCATTGTTCTACAGTGTATTCCAGCCTGATGGTTTTAGTATTATATGGAGTATTGTTTGGACGCAAGAAAAGGTAGATTCCAACGCAACTGAACAATCCGTCTGAAGTGGTATTCTGGCTAGGAGTTATGAAGTGGAAAACCAGAACTAACAGCACGGATAATGCCGAATTCCGCTTTTAATTAACAGTTTTCGTTGTTTGTTATCATAAGACCAGTGCATGTGCTTGGAATTCAGTTAAGGGCCATATCTCACAGTTGCATCTGATGGAGTGTAAAATTCAGGAACGTACGACGCAGTTTCTGTAGGAAGCAAAACGCAGGCATAATATGGAAATTCTACTAACCGCAGGCAGAATATGGAAATTCTACTATCTGTCCGGGAGCTATAGGCAAGGTACATATTACATTCTTTAAAATGTTAAAGCATGTTGCAAGCATATCAATGCCGGTTGAAGGCAGAAAGCGAGCAGTTAGAGCGAAAGTCAGTGCACTTAGTAACCTGGTTTCTCCGGGTGTGCAAGATTATTATGCAAATTCTGAATAACTGAGAGGGGAGCAATATAACAGAAAACTGGTCTGCGGCTGCACGCAGAAGTTTCAGATTTGTCTCTAAAGAATGAATGCCTGTCAGTACGTCATTGTGCCGCTTATTGTTTTTGAAATTTCGAAAGTAAATGTGGAAACGTTGTTGAAATTAGCTACGATATTATACGGAAATCAAAGAAAATATGTTCACTTCGTCTCATCACTGTCTGAAATCGAGCTCTCGTTGGCAATGTTGGTTATGGTCTCATCTTGCCAACAGTTGCTGTGTCAACGTGAAATAAAGTGAAACATCGGCATTTATATAATAAATGAGTAACTGGTCTAAAAATAGCACAATGTAAACAACCCTTCTTTTCTTCTTTCAGTTCCCCTTTCTCAGGGACAATATGAAAGGAATATACGGACTTCTGTTTAGACAATTTGCAAAAGTATATTGATGGTGACTTTACACTATGGCTCAATTGTGTGTGTCACAGTTTTATTGTGTCTTTAGATCTTTTGACGTTACTTGTATTGGTTAAACATCTGTTTATCATGTGTATAGTGGTTTAGAATGACAGACAAATGACAATTGTCTCCGAGAAATGTTGCGATAAATTTTGAAGGGTTGCAGAGGATGTCTTGGGGAACAAATCGAGAAACGTCAACTGACGACGCTACAGAGCATCGAAGGCACAGGTACTGGCACCTGCAACTAGCCCACCCCTTCGGCAGCAACGTGACTTTGTACGCTGACGGGCCGTAGGCGCAACATTTAGTAATGTTGTTTGTTATTTAGCGATTGCAACTCATCGCCACGATCCCAGTGGAGATGACAGAGCTAGTTGCTACGTAGGCTGGCCTTGTCTCCTATGAATGTGATGCTCTATTGCTTTGGTGGATTACGGTTTCAGACATTGGTTTCCACTGCTGTTTATTTTTTTCCTATACACCTAGAATCACTGGAGATTTTAAAGGATTCCAGGAGAAAACTAAACTGGGCATAGAAATCTGTGTCCAAAACCGTGATCCACTGAGTCAACAGAACATCGCATTCATGGGAGACAAGGCCTGTTTATGCAGCCGCTAGCTGCATCTTTTCCATCAGCGATCGTGGCAATGAATCGCGATCGCTAAACAGCAAACAACATTGCGAGACGTTCCGTCTACGGTCCGTCAGCTTACAGAGCCACGCTTGATGCCAAAGGGGAGGCCTAACGGCAGGTGCCGGCAGCTATAACTTCGACGCTCTGTAGCTTTGTTGAAAGGCGTTTATGGAGACGTTTTTCTATCCTCAATTTGTTCCTCAAGACACCCACTACAGCACGTCGAAGTTTGTAGCAACATTTCTGGGGCAACATGTAGATCGAAAGTGGTCATAATATAAAAGAAATACGAGCTAAGAGCAAAGACTGTTTTGTATTCTACCAGTTTTATACATCAGGTCACTGTGTCCTTCGATCTTCTTATGTCAGATTTCACCAACAGATGATCATATTGTGTACGCAATACTGAAATGCTGGGTCTGTACATAGATGATGAATGCAATACGGCAACGTTCGTTCTTCTCGGAGCCTCCACACACAGATGTGTTGATGTGTTGCTTGAGCTTTCCCGACGGACTAATAAATATGATTCTCTGGCGAGATGAATATCGTCGTGAAAACTCCACAATATTTCACTGGCACAACTGACTGACGTCTTCAGGTGTGACGAACACACTGTTCAGACTGTGACTGAACCTCCTGTTTATGACAATCAGGGGAGAAACTGCGCAGGCGTGAATGCTCCATATTTCGCTGATCAAAAGCGCAGCTATGCAGGTCACCAAATACCTATGCCGCCACCGCAACTTCATCCCTCGTACGACCAACAGCTCTTTTTTGTGTTCACTGTGGTTTTGACACGGCCAGCACTGGATTCCATGCCGTGCTGTGTTGGTATCCTGTGTTTCTGTTAAGCAAATTAATCGAGCTGCGAATTTCCATTCTTCTTTAATAATGCTATCCCAGTACGAAGATGCCCACGACAGAATTTCGGTGTTTTCGTATTCCATACAATGTCCTGTAGTGAGGCACTGCTCGACCACTGCAGATTTCTCTGTCTGGTCCAGACATGTGTGTCGTCGATGTATTGACATACCTGTCCTCTCTGGTGCGACAGGTTTCTCCAGTGTACGACATCTCGCAGCTACAGAGTATCTTACAGACACCAGGCTTGCTTAAACCAAGATTATCTTTCACTGAGCCTAAAAGAGCTCAGTTTAGTTGGCGGACGAAAGACGCATTTAACTTCATCTTTCTTCAAGAATTTTCCCATTTTCGTATGGGAAAATGACCATTCCTCTTTGCTCATCACTTTCTTCCAGCTCCTCACTTTCTTTAGCACGCGCCGGACGTAAGGCACAGCGAATCTCCCGTTCAGAATATCTGTTCTCTAAAAACACCGTACGGAGGTGGTGTAGATCGTCAGACGATCTGTCAGAATCCGATGTGGCTCGTGCTCTGTGGACCAACGTCCTAAGCACGCCACTTCCTTGTCCAAGATGGTGACAGCCGGTGGCCTGTAAGTAGAAACCCGTGTGTGTAGATTTACGGCACAGTGTGACTTAAGCTGCCATCCTCTTTTCTCAACACCAACACGTCCAGGAATGGGAGTTTGCCGTTTTTCTCCATCTCCAGCGTGAACTTGATGTTTGGATGAAGAGAATTTATGTGTTGCAAAAATGAATCCAGCGCCGCAGTGCCTTGGGGACAGATGACAGAAGATATGTCTATATGTCTATAATGCTGCACGTAGAGCAGGGAGACGTCTGAAAGGACAACGTCGTGCACTTCTGCCTCCAGTGTTGATGTGAGCCGCAATATTGTAAGCACACCAGTCTCTCTGCTACCACGTCACAGGAAGCCGCAACATGCTGGCAATCTGGAGTGTTTCAGACCTCGTCGCGCTGTTCTTACTGCAAACGAACCCATCCCCTTACTCAAAGTATGTGACGGAGCTGTAGTTTGTTGGGACGAAGTGAATAATGTGTGTGACCTGCAGGGCGCTAGTCGCGTGGTGCCAGCGAGATCCCATGTGGCGGTGGGCATGGTCCTCCTGAATCTATCAATTCCGTATTAGCATAACACTCGAGAATCCTGACCACAGCGTGCAGCAACGTTGGGAATGGAAAAACCACAGTGTCGATTGGCCACGGTCCTGCAGCTGTTGGACGCAACACGTGCTGGAAGACGTCACCCCCTCTAACGCGAGGTGTACCACGATTTTCTCACAATCAACAGTCAAATGAGATTTATGAAGGGGAAACCCGCTGCATAGTCTGTTTGGATTCTGGAGATATGTAGGAACACGCGAAGGTAGGTTAAGGAATGGAAAACCTACGTTTATTATATTTAGACTTAGTGATAACTTTTGACAATATTGAGTGTAATACTGAATTTGAAATTCTGAAGGTATCACGGATAAAACAGAGTGAGGGGTGAAAGGCTATTTGTAATTTCTATAGACACCAGACGGTAGTTACAAGAGTCGAGGGACATGAAAGGAAAGCAATGATTGACGAGTGAGTTAGTGTGGGTTGTAGCCTATCGCTAACGTTATTCAATCTGTACACTGAGCAAGCTCTAAAGGAAAGCAAAGAAAAATGAAGAGTAGGAATTAAAGTTCAGAGAGAAGAAATAAAAACTGTGAGGTTTGCTGATAACACTGTAATTCTGTCAGAGACAGCAAAGGACTTGGACGAGCAGTTGAACGGAATGGCCACTGTCTTGAAAGGAGGATATAGGATAAACAACAAGAAAAGAAAAACAAGGATAATGGAATGTAGTCAGATTAAATCAGGTGCTACTAAGGGAATTAATTAGAAAACGAGACATTAAAAGTAGTAGACGAGTTTTGCTACTTGGGCAGCAAAATAACTGATGATGGCCGAAGCAGAGAAGATGCAAAATGTAGACTGGCAGTGGTATGAAAAGCCTTTCTGAGGAGAGAAATTTGTTAATATCGAATGCAGATTTAATTGTTGGGAAGTCTCTTCCGAAGGTTTCGGTTTGGAGCGAAGCTACTTATAGAAGTAAAAATAGAACGATAAACAGTTTGGACAAAAAGAGAATTGAATCTTTTGAAATGCGGTACTACAGAAAAATGCTGAAGATTGGAGGGGTAGATCACGTGACTAATGAAGAGGTACGGAATAGAACTGGTGAGAAAAACGTTTGTTCCACAACGTGACAAAAAGAAGGAATCGGTTGACAGGACAGATTCTGAGACATAAAGGGATCACCAATTTCGTACTAAAGGAAAGTGTTGGGGTAAAAATCGTGAGGGACACCCAGAGACGAAAGCAGCAAGCATATTCAGAAGGATATAAATTGCAGTAGTTACTCGGAGATGAAGATGCTCGCACAAAATAGACTAGCGCGGAGAACTGCAGCAAACCAGTCTTCGGACTGAAGACCACAACAACAAAACAACAACAGCAGGGGGCCTTACAGTTAACTTTACGGTTGCCCTTTAATCCTAATCATTCGCACATCCAAGCGCGTAAATACTTCTTGCCGCCTTTATGTTGTTACAACTTTTATAGCCAACTGTGTATTTACGACAGTTTAAGCCAACGACTAACGAAAATATATAAACAGATGACCAAAAATAACTTGTAGTGTTTTTAGTAAACTGTGTAGAGTTTTCAGAAGTCAGCATGCCAACTGTCCGAAAGGAAAGCTTTCAAGCAGCGTGTTTTCCCAGTTTCAACATGTGACCAAGTGACGCGAATATTTGTTGCCAACAGCATTCACAAGCTGAGGGCTGATTTGTGAGTAATGGAAAATTTCTTAATGGAAGTCATTTTCCTTCATAGGCTTCTCTTTTCTTCTCAAATCTTCACTTTGTACACATCAGTGTGGGAAAAAGCAACATGTGGTGGCGTCCCTAATAAGTGTTTCGTACAACCGTTCAAATGGTTCAAATGGCTCTGAGCACTATGGGACTTAACATCTGAGGTCATCAGTCCCCTAGAACTTAGAACTACTTAAACCTAACTAACCTAAGGACATCACACACACCCATGCCCGAGGCAGGATTTGAACCTGCGACCGTAGCGGTCGCGCAGTTCCAGACTGAAGCACCTAGAACCGCTCGGCCACACTGGCCGGCTCGTACAACCGTAGTGCGTGTAGTGCGTACCGGCACAAGATGTGAAGTTCATGTGACAAAAGTGCAAAACGTGGTACACTTACGCGGGTTTTGTCACTCTCCAGCACACATAATGCATAAAACATATATGCTGGAACGATGATAAAACCCGCATAAGGACGGCGTTTTACCCTTTTAGATACCGATGTCACATCTTGACAGTTGTGCCCATACCTACATAACCCTGTTCAAAATCATTTTCACATTTTTTGATCTGGGAAAGAGAAAACAATACAAAGTTTTTTTTCTCTCTGTAAAGTTTTACCGTCCTTTACGTAAATTGGTCTAATCAATATGTTCATTATTAGTGCATTAAATGTAGCAACACGAGCAAGCCATAATACAAGCATTAATAAAGAACCTCTCAGTAATGAACGTGAATTGCCTTATCCACTTACTCCGCTCTTCTATTTGCTGTCGTATGTTACCTAATAACGCTTCTTGTAGACCTATGATTTTGAAAGTCACTTATATCACAAATGTGTCATAGTCGTGTCCTGATGGGGCTAGAGATAAAGCGTTCGCGTAACAGGTAGTACCTATGGAATTACGTATTTCGGATTGGCACCATTTGTAGACGGAGCTTCTTTCTATTGCGGTAAAAAATATATCGGGTTTTCCAAGACGGAAACTTACAGCAACGAGTCAATGGAAAGTAGTAGATTTGTGAACGGCACAAACTGTTTCCTCAAAATAGTACAAACGTTGACGTCCAAACTCGAGAATATTCAACTTCGTGAAAATGGTACAAACGTTGACGTCCAAAATGGAGAATATTCAACTTATCTGTCAAATAATACGGCGAGGTTTTGATTAAGGAACAACGTTTGATCACCCTCACGGCTTACAAGACTTTTTCAGGAGGAATCGCTCTGAAAGATCTGAACCAAACGACTAGATTTTGCTGCGCATCGGTCGTTGCCAACTAAAACGTATATCGCCCATGTTACTTCACTGGAACATCCATCCTATTTCTTTGGCCACTGACGTTGTAATCCTTCCGGAGAAGGAAAAGGACTTGGAAAGTCAATTGAACGTAACGGGTAGCGTCTTGCGAAAAGTTTGTAGGATGAACCGCAATGAAAGTGAAACATGGGTACTGGAGTATTGTTGAATTAAGGCGGGTGATGCTGAGAAAATTAATTTACAGAATGAAACTCTGAAAGGAATAGACGAGTTTTGCTACTTACGCTGCAAAATAACTGATAATGTCAGAAGTAAGGACGACAGAAGACTGACAATGGCAAGAAAATCTTTCCTAAAAAACTTAGATAGAACATGGAATATGAATTTAATCTCAGTATATTAGTGGGGGAGTATAACGTAACGTTTAACTGAATATTCTGTTTTCATCTGTACTGATCGGAAGATTTCCCTATTTCGTCAAAATTGGCTAGGTTAGTCAAGAGATAGTGTTTGCGATTGCTGACAGCAAAATTGTTAGGAAAGAAAATAAATGGATAATGTAAAAAATCATAAGCTGAGGAATCAGAATAAAATTGAAATAGAAATGAGTGTGATAATGACATCCTCAACCGCCGAAGGGCCCTAAGGAAATTATGTGCCAAGTTCCTCGCGAAAATAGACAGCATACAAGACGATCTAATGGAAGACATCAATTCAGAAAGAAGACATTCCCAGCAGTGAGTGACAAATACTGATGATTCTGCTGCTGATACTGTTGTACTGGAATTGAGGCCTCTAGTCTTCGTTTGCCGAAGAGTCGTCACCCACTGTACGTTTGTGAAGGCTCATGCTGGCAGCTGTCCCTATGGCCTCTGACCCCAGGAAAAGCTAGGGTCGCCTGCGTTCTGACACGGTGACTCACGACGCGCCTTTTCTTGTGTGCCTACAGTCTTGGATCCTTGCCGTACATCACTCAGCCACATACGAACCACACCACTAAACCGCTATGTGTGATGTGTTTGCAGCTCCTCTTATGACTGAGATGGAACAATTCGTGACATAAAATTGTGAGCAAATATTGCGCCTCTTTCTCACTACCCTGCTTCCCGCGCCCGGGTTCCCGGGTTCGATTCCCGGCGGCGTCAGGGATTTTCTCTGCCTCGTGATGATTGGGTGTTGTGTGATGTCCTTAGGTTAGTTAGGTTTAAGCAGTTCTAAGTTCTAGGGGACTGATGACCATAGCTGTTAAGTCCCATAGTGTTCAGAGCCATTTCAAACATTTCATTTTCTCACTACCCTACTGCTTTTAATCAGTGCTGGACTGTCACACCTGGAATGCGCGATAGAGCCGCTTCTGTAGATGTTATACTTTGAAGTCTTACGAAGTTCCAATAGTCGTCATTTCAGACCTCTGGCAGGTTTTGGAACTAGGAGTTAGGAACAAATATTGCAAGAAATTGCAGAATTATTCAGTTTCTCAAAATATATTTATTTCGTAGCCTGTAGCAACCAAATAAAATATTTAGAAGCCACATACGTTTTCCCAACTTCTTTAGACAACTAGCTCCTCACTCAGATGTGGCTGATGATTTATTTATCCCAATCTTATATTAGATAGGAAAAGAAATGAAATATGTCTTTAGCGTACCAGCAAAATTAGTTTCATCACATATTTTTAAAACTATAAATACAGAACGTCCACGCCCCTAGCCCTAGGAGTGCTCTAAGTACACTAGTCCAACAGAATTTCTTTTCATTTTTTTAAAAATAGGAATCAATTCAATTGAAAATGTTTCAACGGTTCCGGTCACGCTTTACATCTAAACTCTTTCACTGCAACCCCTCCCTAAAGCGTGCTTCTCGTATCTTATCTGAACAGCAACAGTCCCAGGTTCGAAGTCACCTACGCACCAAGTTTCGTTATGACTGTTGGAAACGTTCCAGAGCTGTGCCGGAACACATGTCCGGTCGTACATAATGTTCTTTTATTTCTGAATGAGACAAACGGTGCCTAATCTTCCCTGATACAGGGTTTCCAGGAGGAATGGTCATTCAGGTTCAAAAAAAGGTTCAAATGGCTCTGAGCACTATGCGACTTAACTTCTGATGTCATCAGTCGCCTAGAACTTAGAACTACCGGTACTTAAACCTAACTAACCAAAGGACATCACACACATCCATGCCCGAGGCAGGAGACGAACCTGCGACCGTAGCGGTCGCTCGACTCCAGACTGTAGCGCCTAGAACCGCACGGCCACTGCGGCCGGCCGGTCATTCAGGGATATGACAGGAACGATCAGGAGCGATCATTCGAAGCAAAACCGTCCCGTAAATATCGGCTCTAGAATGCATGCCTTAATACCTATGAGCACCTCTCATCTTCGCTACTGTGAAACAAATGTCTTCTACTGCAAAATCTTTGCATTCCGTATTTTGGGAAGGTATAGTATGGACCAAATCAAGAAAAAATGTCTTTTAAAGATGCGCTCTAAAATGCCAACCTTAAGAGTTTTGAGCACTTATTGGATGCCTCCGTCATGGAGTCGAAACCTGGTGTTCGGCAAATGGTAGTATGCTACCTAATTTTGGGATTTGTTTTATGCTCTAAATTCTTGCATCAACCGATATAGTGAAGCAAGTCTAGTTACAGTACTGGTTAAAAATAGTCTTGGTTGCAATTTTAGTTCTTTTATTATTCAACTACGCCTTTCGCCTTATTTAGGAATCTTCAGGTTGATCTACATAGAAAACAGTGAACAAATACATCTATTTAAGAATCGCGACTGCGTTGTGCAGACTTGGAAACCTAAAAGTATGTATAAACAGATGAAATACTGGAAGAGCAAACACCTTAATTTGGTATTTCTTTATCGTTCTAAGGAATTAGAGACCGCGCATTAAGTATCTGTTGGGACATAACGACATACTGCATATGAAAATGTTGGTGAGTTTTGTGAAAATGTTTTCTGAACACGAAGTATCTAAGGAGGGGGGGGGGGACTTTGTAACTGAGTAACAAAAACATCAGACTAGAAAAGGAATATATTCTGATATTTAGAACGGACTGTAGGTTCGATACGAGCGGGAGAGAGAACTGTGAGCAACGAGAAACGACGTTGTGGCATATGGTATGTTAGTTAGCCTGTAGGCAGTACAGTACTGTATTATTAGAGCGTCTGGTTACAGGCTTCGGGCGGTTCAGCTCCCGGCTACGTAAATTACGACGATAATTTACACCGCACGAACGCTATGCCTCACGATCTGTATTAAAGGCTCCTGCTTTTCCTCTGCGTGTGTGAGGTCCCAGTATAACATGGCGCTGGGCAGGAGGTTCTTTGTGGTGGTTTCTGGCTACGAACCTCGACGTCGTTAGCTGCTACACTGGGCGTGGCGAGATAGGCCACGGCCAAGGGCGCAGACGTACAGGGGCACAAAAACTACCCGGAAAAAAAACGAGAAAGAAAGACGGTTTAGGGGAGATACGTGAGCTATCCTAATCCCCATGCTGTTACTTTCAGCTTCCGAGAAGGAACCTTTCCTTCGACCGGCGACACTAAACGCACGCTGTTGTCACAATGTCTTCTCGACCAAGTAGCATCAAGAAGGAAAGGCTACTACCGATCAGACAACTAACGCTAACGCTGGTTTATGTGGCAACAGTGCAACACCTGCCGCCTACACACCTCCCTCATGATCAACAATAGATTTCTTGTTGTTACTTCCTACGATACTGTTAAGTTCTTCAAGGTCGACGGATGCTGGAGCAAATATGCTATTTGACCGAAAGCTTCCGATTTTTGCCGATTTCTGCCGACTGAGGACTGGTGCGCAGCGATTCCAGATTAAGGTCTCTTTTCTACGCAATTTTGGGGAAAAGTGATTTTTGGGGGCTCTTTATAGGAAACGAAAACCTTGCAGAAAATTTTAGGGAAGAAAATTTAGATACCAGAGAAATTGGGGAAGTATTTTATCTGCCCAGCCTTATTTCCATCGCCATCGCTGTTATTTTAGTTCGAACAACAGATACTTAGTTTTCTAGATATTGACTATATACTTTTTCTTCACATCAATTGATACACGTTTACTTTTGTGGGAAACATTAGGCTGACCGCGGTGGCATCTCTCGGCGACATCACTATGATGTGTATACGCCCAGTTACGACTGTTTGGGATAACGACCTTTCGTGGTCATATCGAGTTCTGAGGAGACGATATATTGGATTTCGTCGTTTTAGCTTTGATGGGTTTTGTATTGTATGTCCAATGTTGACTTCTCTCGAAACTGGTTTGATTGGTTATATACAAATGTAAGGTAATGACACGCTGGCGGGTAAGAGCCTTCACGAGCTAAGTGATAGGCATTGATATTGTGTGTTTACAGTAGCATTGTGAATGGTGGTGTCGAGGTGCGGACTGAGATATAATTGGTACGCTAACAGGAAATCAATAGAACGATGAAAAATGGATGAGAAAACAAATGCGGCCCCCCTATAGTATGTTTTATATGTTTCTGTAAGTCTATTGTTTTTAAGTACAAATTAAAATTTTTAGTTTACGTACATAATTTTTTGATGCATATATTTGTTTTATGGCCCTAAACACATACGTAGTAATTCCCCCCTCTTCAAGCTGTGAACGCGTAAAAGGAACAGGTAGGTTTAAGATATTTGGGGAAAAGTTGCCGAACTAGTACCATTTTGGGGATTTTTTTTTTTTTTGGACTGCTGTAGGGGAATTTTGTAAACTCTTTCTTGAAACGCTTCTGGAGCGAGAAGCGTCAATGGAAGAAGCAAGTGAAAAAGATGGAGCACATAACGCAATTTACTTGTCCTGCTAGCCAGTACCTTTGCTGCTCCCAAATTTCGGTTGGTATGGTCTGCTGTGTTAATAAAAACCAATTCAAGAATAAGACTTCTGTAGCTGATTAATAACATTACGGGCGTTGCTAACTGATACCTATACTTTGCTCATCTGAGCCGAACCCTCATGTAAACAAACATACGCTCTGCCATTGGGCACCAGCTGCATTGCTCAAACATTTGGCGTCATAATATCACTGAAAGTAGTTCTTATAGTCCTTACCTATGTACAGCATATTTTGTTGTTATTACAGCACGAATGAAACATTGCTACACACTACATCACTGAAGTTCTTGTTTCATTGCTAATACATGTTTAACTCGCGTAGTTCTTGTATCAAATCTGCCAGTCGTTGCCATAGGATGTGTCGTCCGTACACAGCCCTATTACAGGTTAAAGACAGCATTAACTTTTGGGTTTGTTTCGTCGTCATCGGTAAGCGGTTTGTTTTAGTAAACGTTGTAACCTTCCCGTATATAAAAATTTTCGGTACAGAATTGACTGAGAATTGAAACTGATAAATTTTGGACGTAAGCAGCGCTACGTCATGGCCCTGTGAAATCAACTTGAATAAGCTGAAAAATTCTTATCTCATAATGGTGTCGCCGGATAACGCTGTCTATTTATCTGCTCCTAAATTGCACAGATTAGTGCAATGCTGGCCTATCTACTACTACTGAACAACATTTGTCTGAGATTTGCATTATTAAAAAAAACTGACTTTGCTTGTTGACAAAGCTGCATAGCTGGTCCTCTGGTTATTAAACAGGAGATGACTATGATCTGGGAAAATTTGTAAAATAATTAAATTCAAGTAAATCACTAGCGAAAAATTATTTTCTGAAAAACCATATTATTGAAAACATTTCTGCAAACCATTAAATAAAAAATTGAACATTACAAGTCTGACTTAATTAGTGCTTACAAATCACAAAAAGATTGAAACAAATTCATATTAACATCTCAGACAACAAACTTAAGTTAGCGCATGGCGATGAAGAATAATAAAGTTTAGCTTACACTACATGGCAATGAATTGCGCTGCACCAGCGGCAACTGCTGCAATGCTGCCAGCTGTCAGATTCAACTTGCGCCGACTCGACTATAGATTATTTTTAAATTTTCGGTCAGAGAAACAACCTGCAGTCGTAGTAGTCACCATTTTCTGCTACCACAAATGGACATTCCTAAGAAAAACTAGGCCAGATTTACAATAGAATTCTGAACTACACACATCTGTTGGGCTATTGCTGCCTTGTTGCTCCTATTAGCGTACTATCTCCCAGCAGTTGGTGCCCGTGAAAAACGGAAGACTGGGTTTGACGTCCCGTCGATATCGAGGTCATCAGAGACGGAGCACGAGCTCTGATTGTATTTAGGACGGGGAAGAAAGTCTGCCGTTCCTTTCCAAAGGAACCATTCCGGCATGTGGTGATGGTAAGTCCCTATGGGACTGAGGTCATCGGCCGCTAGGCTTAAACACTACTTAATCTAATTTAAACTAACTTACGCTCAGGACAATACACACAGCCATGCCCAAGGGAGGACTCGAACCTCCAACAGGGGAAGCTGTGCAAACCGTGGCAAGGCGCCTAAGACCACGCGGCTACCCCGCGCGGCCCCGGCATGCGTCTACAGCGAGTTTGAACCGTCGTTCTCCTGAATGGTCCAGTGTGCTAATCACTGCCCCACCTAGCTAGATATGGTATTCTTGAACTCAAAGTGTCCTCTTCTACACAATGAAAAGAGTCTAACAATCACAAAAATACTTCAACTCCGAATAAAATCATCATTTTGTTTCCGCCTCTCTTCTATATCACGAGTATGTAGAAAAATTTTAATACTTATTGCTACAGACTAGAGAGAATGGCCGCTGCGGACGTAATAACTTACTCGTTAAACAAAACAACACAGATGCCGGGGATTTTCGCTGCTAAAATACTCAATCCCTTCGGCCCTAAACTACCACAAAAATAAGGAACTACTAATGGAATAGGATAAGTCTTTTAAAGGAACTCATGATCTGCAGTGGCTCGAAACAGAGTAACTGCAGTTAGTTTGATTTCTTACCGCCATTTATGCCACTGAAAACATCTGTACACCAGTGAAATGTTGACGACATCCACAGTGTCTCTCGCTTGGAAATCAACTTTGATACATTCACTCACGGCATTTGCTGTTGACAGCAGTAATACCACTTCATTCCCCGTGCTCAGGCTTCTGTTGTTTCTCGGACAGTGTTAGTTGTGCATTACACAAAAGTGTGAGTACATTTACTGCTGCTGCGGTGGCCGATATGCACCTCATATAATGGCTATACTGAATGCAATATAAGAGCACCGCAACAACGCTATCTCGAGCTTTTTCTACAACGACAGAGACCACATCACTGTATTGTGTGGTGTCACCGCCAGACACCACACTTGCTAGGTGGTAGCTTTAAATCGGCCGCGGTCCATTAGTACATGTCGGACCCGCGTGTCGCCACTGTCAGGGATCGCAGACCGAGCGCCACCACAAGGCAGGTCTCGAGATACGGGATAGCACTCGCCCCAGTTGTACGGACGACGTAGCTAGCGATGCACACTGTCGAAGCCTCGCTCATTTGCAGAGCAGATAGTTAGAATAGCCTTCAGCTAAGTCCATGGCTATGACCTAGCAAGGCGCCATTAGTAACATTGCATGTATCTATGGAGTCTCACTTGTATCGCCACAATCTCCAGATGTACCAAAAGGATGGATTAAAGTTAAGTATTCCAGAAGCTACGTACTTTTCTTTATAGCATTCATTACGTATCCTGTTTCAGACCTCACGCCCATCTGCTTTAGCTTAGTGCGTGCCTTTCGGCTTCCTCTCATTGTGTCTAGGCTGTCTTGTCTAGACACAACATATTGCTCTGTCGGTGTTAGAGGTTTCTCGTATTATTCTGTGTTATGCGTTTTGCTGACTGCACATCACTGGCCTTTTCACTGTTGGGAAAGTATTTTCAAGAGACCAAGGCAACAGCGGTAACAAATCGAGCAAATCGTATTTACAACATTACTCTGCAGTTATCCCTGAACACCCTCGTAAATTTTATCGATAGAGCTCACTTTCATCCTGTATATGAAGGTATATACATGGAAGAAAAAGCGTTGCTGACGATTTTTCGGATTTTCTGCCATACATCATGTTAGAGATCAAGAATCCGTAAATGTATACAGGGTGCCCCACGGATGTTGCGACAGACTTCGAAGGGTTGTAGAGGGTGTCTTTAGGAACAAATCGAGGATAGGAAGCCGTGCCAATAAACATCGTCCAACGACGCTACAGAGCGTTGAAGTTATAGGCTCCGGCGCCTGCAACTAGGCCACCCTTTCCGCAGAAAATGTGACGGAACGTAGGCGGAACGTCTCGGTATGTTACTTGATATTTAATGATCGTGACTGATTGTCATGATTGCCAGTGGTGGATGACGGTTCAAGCACGGGTTTCCATCTGCAGTTTGTTTTTACCCTGTAAACCGAAAAACATTAGAGACTTTAGAGAGTTCCAGGAGAAAACTAAACTGTGGATGGAAACTTGTGTCCAAAACAAAACATCCACCGAGGCAACAGAGCATCGCATTCATTGGAGGCAAGGCCTTTCTATGCAGCAGCTAGTTCCATCTTCTCCACTGACGATCGTGGCAGTCAGTCGCCATCACTGACCAACGAGCAATATTGCGAGATGTTCCGCCAGTGGCTCATCAGAGTACGAAATCATGTTTGCTGCTTACAGGGTGCCCTAGAGACAGGCGCCGGCACTTATAATTTTGACGCTCTATAGTCTCGTTGAATGACTTATCTGGACACAGGTTCCTGTCCTCGATTTGTTCCTCAAGATACCCTCTACAACCCCTCTAAGTTTCTCGTAACATTTCCAGGGCACCCTGTATACCATAGAGTGTTGTCGGAGGGCAGATCTACTTGATCTACTTCGTTACTCACGGCTCGAGGTTAACGCAATGAAATTTGCGTCCTTACAACAATATATGAAACTGCGCCCAGCATTGCAGGAAACAACCTGCACACAAGTCACCCAGAGGTCCACCGGGCACGCTCCGTATGCCTGCAGTGAGGAAGGAGGGGGGGGGGGGGGGGGGGTTGATGCGCCGTCCTTTCCAAGCTGCGTCGACCCAGCCATGCGAATGACCAGGAATAGCCAACATTCTGCTGCCGTAGGAAGAGCACCACAAAGGTAGACATAACGTGCTAGCGTATGCCCTCGTACAAACACACATTGCGCTGGTTGTAGTTGTTTTAACGTTTAATCCTTTCTTTTATGGTGCATACTGTCCTAATATGAAGTATCATGTTACACATGGTTACACTAAAAAAATTTTTCTTTGTTATTACAAGTTATTTTATGTTGCATACTCTCTCTTTCTATAATGTTCATCTATCTCCCATTTGTCAGTACTGGTAATAACGTATAGAATTATAATTATAAATAAAATCTTCATTTTCTGCAGTCGCATGTAGAGAATATGCACATGTAGAATAGCAGTGGAATAAGAAGAAATGTACAGTACATTTCAACTGTATACACGCGTACTCCAAGCGTTTTAGTTAGTATGACAATGCATGTTATGCACATTACGTGTACCATATGCTGATCCATAAGCATGGGCCACATTTTGTTTGTTTTAAAGTATGCTGTGTCAAGCAGAAGAGAAAGCCATTTAAATTCCAGGTCTGTAATTTGGTTCTTATGTTTACAATTCTGGTTTTTGAAGGTCTGGTAATAGTTAAAAATTTTGTGATTGCATCAGGCAAAGTAAAATTATGAGCACTTTCGATTGTAAAGATATTGGCATTATAACTCTTGTTCGAGAATTTCTTGTGCTCTTCGTCGGTATTCATATATTTATTTATTACTCATTAAGCCTGACCAAAATAGTTTGAGGCTTCTTTTACATCTGGCCAGGATCAACCAGTATCAAAGACATTCCAAGAACGTTAACAGGAATAATAATAAAATAATACTAGTAGCATTAATAATAATAATAATAAAGATAGTAGTAATTGACATCAATAATTATGATGAAAATGATAACTACCATTAATAATAACAATGATAATAATAGTAAATGGCATTAAGAATGATATAGCTTAACTTAGGACATTTGCATACATGCTTACCGTTATCAGAAGCGAAAGGGATAAAGAAAGAGGAGAGAATCGGAATGACAGTTACGGTGCTGTTAGGAAAGAACAGAACTTAAATAAGGAACTCTGGCAACATGTGAGAGGGAAAAGTTGTGTGGGAGTGGGGACTGACGTGAGTGAGCTGCAGACTGGTATATGGAAGAGATGCCTATTATGATAGCAGGTGGGCCATTAACTGTCTTTTGAAGGTTGAAAGGAATTTAATTTCTCGGATTTTATGATTGTTACAAAGTGGGGTTCCTGATATAGAAAATGATTTAGAGAACGTCACAGTGCTATGTGAGAACGAATATTTCGGCTGTGCTGTTCAGACAGTTGTGAAACAGTTGAAGATAAACAGGAGGGAGTCAATGATTGAAATAACGACAGAGCAAACATAGAGTATGATATTCTCTACGGTTATCTAAGTATGATATTCTCTACGGTTATCTACACTTTACCCAGGAAGCAGGAGTAATGTGGTCGAAATAGCGTAAGTAACAAATGTAACGCATCCAAGCATCCATCGCATTCTGGCCTGCGTGAGCTTTCGTACGAAATTGCTTGGAGAATAGTATCACCATAATGATGGGCAGTATTAGTGATCCTACGAGCTTCTTTGAAGCTGGAAAGAAATAGTTTTTCTGTATTGAATGAAGTGACGCTGACACCTCTTACAGACTGCGTTGTGTGTTCAGATCTGTGTAAGTGAAGGCCTGAATTAATCCCAAATTCTTTGCAGAAGAATAAAAGAACTTGGCTGTAATTGTGGAGCATCACTTAGACTGGACTAAAGATTCTTGGAGAAGGGGTTCAAAAATGGCTCTGAGCACTATGGGACTTAAAATCTGTGGTAGAACTTAGAACTACTTAAACCTAACTAACCTAAGGACATCACACACACCCTTGCCCGAGGCAAGATTCGAACCTGCGACCGTAGCGGTCACACGGTTCCAGACTGAAGCTCCTAGAACCGCACGGCCACACCGGCCGGCTGGAGAAGGGGAAAAGAACTCGTGGTTAATTGTGGAGAATCATTTACACTGTATCGAACTCACACTTGGCGTCTGTAAGAGGGTGCCAGCGTAAAGTAAAACACCATGCAGGAGCGCTCGGCTTCCCATCAGCCGGGCAAGTCGTGGAGTTTGAACATGGGGATTGGGGGACCTTTCCTCTACCGTTTATGGGCGTAGATTTCAGGGCGCACTTTACAGGACACCGTCTGTTCAGCTGCGCCGCTATTGGCTTGCGGAGAACGGGCCACGCCCATGCGACACGTAACACCGCGTGCGTGACAGAAGCCGATACGGCGCGTCGCCTTGCGTGCGTTAATTAGCCAGAAACGCAGGGCGCCTAGCCAGACACGCCCGATGCACCACAGGCGGTGGCTATTACGTAAGTGGCGGCGGTGACGTCACGTCCGGCGTCTCGCGCCCGTCTGGGCAGGGGAAGCCTGGTCACGTGACCGCACTGCTGTCCCGTCTCCCGTGTCACTGACCCGGCAAGCCGGGGCGACCTGCCAGCGCGGAATCCCCTGCGCGCGGCACTGCGGAGTTCCAAGGGTACCGACATCGACACTGCCGTAGACTGGTCGAATATCACTCTCACTGGTGCCTGAAACGTTCAGGGTCCGCGCATACCCTGATTTTGTAAAGTATCGATTTTTGTGGAACTAAAAAATGCCACCGCTATAGTTCAGTTTGTTATGGTCCTCCTCACTTTAGTAAACATCCTGAAATGTCTCAGAATAATTAGTGAGCCTGTACAAGATGGCGTAACAGGTACACCGTCTGACCAGCCGTGCTTTTGCATCCGAGATTAAGACAAACGCTACCTGGATCATCTTAGTGAGTCATGGCGTAGGATTTCTTCCTACATGTTTCGCAGCAAAGCTCCCTTAGTTGATATCTTTCGCAGAAACAGAATCAGCGTCATCGGATTCTCTGAAAATTGCAGTGCTGTATCCTGCCATTCTAAGTGATGATGGAGAAGCTATATTAGTTGAAATAATGTTCGTGCATGCCGTTATGATGACTTTATTTACAAAGACACGTTACCTGATAATAATAAAACACTATATTACTTATTACTTCGAAACTAGAAAGTTTTTTTGAGAGTGCGCGGTCTAGATCTCGTACTGCAGTCATGAAATTTTGTAGCTGTTCGTACAAATTCGTTACCTCAAACACTGTTCATTTGTTTATTGCTGCGACTGCTTTCTTGCGTCGTAATATTGTTGTAAGAAATTGTTTACGACCAGTATATTTGTAGTGGAAAAATGGCTTTTATTAGTCAATACTTATTAAAATCATTTGATTCGCCCCAGAATAGCAGTTGTTTCCTACATATCGTGCGTCGATGTAACTGTCTTTCTCGCAGCTAGCCACAGTGCCTACTGGCAACGCTAGGCGATCCAGCGGCTACTTCACCCAGCATGGGAACTCCTTTTATGCGTTCTCCAATACTGGCTGAGATTATTGAATGCCACAGATATCTGAAGATGGAATATAAAATAATATAAATCTGGAAAATAAGTAAGTAAAATCAGGTCTGAAAATAATGCAAATTATGCATAGGTGGGCACATTGAGTCTGATGCTGTCCAGGTGTGAATTGAGACGTGTTCTGGATGGGGGACGGGGGGCGGCTCCAAAGTCTTGGTGGAAGCGTAGTAAAATTTCTTACAAAATGAAACTCAAACTATTGTACAGCTGTGTTTATAAATCACTAAACATAATGAAATGAAGTGTGGCGAAGACCGTCGAGTAGACCGATGCCCTGGTGCATGTCTTTGTAGTTGAAGCCACTGCGGCGACTTGCGCATCGATGAGGGTGACATAGTGCTGAAGACAGCACAACACACAGTCCCCGAGCAAAGAAAGTCCTCGACCCTAAAGGGATTCCAACCAGGGCTCTTCGTATGGCATTCTACCGCGCTGACCAGTTTTTTGTGAAACATCGTTTTGTTCGTTATTGGTCGTTGTATCTGCCCAGGGCGGACGTCCCAAGATGCTTCAAGTTCATCGTTGAACCATTCATACATTTTTTTTAATTACAGAGGGGTCCACTCAGCTGTGGAGACGAACACCAAAGGTCATCCATTGAGGTGACAGCAGACATGGGTTACCGGTATGCAGATGTACAATATCACGTACAAAAAGTATAAAAGAGCAGTGCATTGGCGAAGCTGTCATTTGCATTCGGGTGATTCGCGTGAAAAGGTTTGAGACGTGATGAAGGCCGAAAGAGGGAAAGTAAAATACTTTGAACGCGGAATGGTAGTTGGAGCTAGGCGGATAGAACATTCCGCTTTGGAAATCTTAGGGAATTCAATATTTCGAGATCCACAGTGATGCAGAGAATACCAAATTTCAGGCATTACCTCTCACCACGGACATGGTAGTAGCCGACGGCCTTCGCGTAACGACCGATAGCAGCGGCGTTTGTAGAGAGTTGTCAGTGCCAACAGACAAGCAACACCGTATTAAATGAACGCAGAAATCAACTGAGACGAACCACTAACGTAGCCGTTAGGATAGTATGGCAAATTTTGGTATTAATGGCTACGGCACCAGACAACCGACGCGAGTGCCTTCGCTAACAGGACGATATTGCCTGCAGCGCCTCTCCTACGCTCGTGACATACCCGTTGGACCGCAGGCGACTAGAAAACGGTGTCCTGGTCCGATGAATCACGATTTCAGTTGAGAAGAGGTGATAGAGAGGGTCGAGTGTGGTGCAGGCCCCACGAAGCCATGGATCTAAATTGTCAACAAAGCACTGTGCTAGTTGGTGGTGGGTCCGTAATGGTGTGGGCTGTGTCTGTATGGAATGAACGGCGTCCTCTGGTCCAACTAAACCGATCATTGACTGGAAATGGTAATGTTCGGCTACTTGAAGACCCTTTTTTCCCAAATAACGATGGGATTTTTGTGGATGACAATACGCCACAATTGTTCGGGATTCGTTTGAAGAACACTCCGGACAGTTCGTGCGAATGATTTGGCCACCCAGATCGCCCTACACGAATCCCATCGAACATTTATGGAGCATTATCGAGAGGATAGTTCGTACACAACATCCTGTACTGGCAACATTTTTGCAGTTAATGACGTCTGTAGAGGCAGCATGATTCAGTATTTCTGCAAGGGACTTCCTACGACTTGTTGGGTCCATGCCAAGTCGAGTTGCTGCACTACGACGAGCAAAAGGATGTCCGACACGATATTAGAAGGTATCCCATGATTTTCGTCACTTCAGTGTATGCTGCTGCCACTTCATATTTCGTACAGTACCTGCTACTTATTAAGTAGTTAATTGAGGGAGTATAGCTTGTGTGAGTGATGAGCAAATTATTTTTGTCCCTAAGGTAACGTTCAGAGACACAGAAATTTCAGTAATTTCTATATTTACATCCTACGAGGATTTTGGCATTGGTTGGAAACACAAGAAAAAATATTGTGATACTAGGTTTAAGAGTTACGGGAAACTTCGAAAGTCCAGAGCCAATTGGAATTGTTAGTTTCAAGGACTGACCAAAATGGTAGGTCATGAGTAATGTTCATTGCGTTTAACTGTCGAGGGAATTCTGCAGATAACGTTGTTATAACTTGGTACGCGGATCTCACTAGCAGCCAGCGTGGTGATATCCACGTACACTGTAGACATTTGTAGAAAATAACTTTAAGTTCTACTCTGTCAATCATGGAGTAGAACACTATGTAATGGTTAACTCCGAAGCCTGCAGCTTCTACAAACCGTTTAATTTTAATTCACTTCTAGTTGTCAGAAGCGTTTGTCTGAAATCTTCTCACACCTTAAGAATTGTCAAACACGTCTCGGGATCATTTTAGGGTCCTCTTAATGTATTTTTGTTGGGATTATTTTGTTTAGTGATAGCTCAACAGCCATGTCTCAGTGGATTTGGTTTGTCAGACATCCAGGTGGTTCCAGTAATCAAACCCCCCCACCTCTTTCAGAGCTGGATGCTTATTTTCAATAGCAGGAAGTCTCCATAAGACTGTGGAAAAGAAACAAAAAGTTACGAGCAAGAAGAGAAACAGTCGCTATCAAAGGCCAGAAAACGTCTTATCACGGAAGATAAAGACCAGCCTGGAACGTGATCGATAAAACTTCTCATATTTAAAACAAAGATATATGGTGAAACTGCAAATTAATCAGAGCATGCAACACCAGCTTCACTAGTGGACACCGACGGTACGGATATTTAAAGTGATGAGTATGCATCATGTTCTATGTGTTGTAAGTGTTGTTGACATGACAAAGGAGGGGGAGAAACGGTGGTGTGAGATACAACGCAGGAAATTTAGCGTTTAACGCCACGTCGACGATGTGGTCATAAGAGCACAAGCTCGGATTTGGGAAATATGGGAAAGATAATGGTCAGTGCCCTTTCAAAGAATCAATTCGGGCTTCACCTTATAAAATTAGGGGAAACCACGGAAAGCCTAATTCAGAATTGCTGGGCCGTTATTTGAACCCTGCACTGTTGTTTTTATGGGCAAGCTTCTTGACTGCATCAATTTTCTTGTAAAATTTCTTAGCCCTGTTTTCATGTACTATGAGTTCTGCTGTAGCCACTCTTTTCGTATGGTCATTCAAATGCAGGCTTTTAATTTTTGATTCCTCTCCTCACATGTGGAGCACCTATCAGTCAGCAGTTTTCCAAATTTGTAATCAAAATTTTCGTTGAAGAGCTTCAATTAAAATTTTTAGTTCACTTTAGCGTCAGGCTATTGTTGTTCAAACAACTCATGCATTTACTTAACATCCATCCAACTATGATGATAAATATTTTCTTCGTGTGTTGTTCGAATAATGGACTTCATGTACAGGGAATGATTCAATATGGCCGTCAATCAGGGAGTATACTTCTCTGGGGATTAAGATATGTCTTGAACCCTCCGATTTCCCCGCTTGTCGACCGACGAGCTGTCTAACAGTAGCAGATGATTTCAACGATGAACATGTTTCTCATTTATTCCATGATTCAAGAACACATTTTTACAGATTGGGGTTCGTCTTCTATCGCTGCTCAAGTGATAATGAAAATTAGCCGTTCGCACTTTGGGATTTGTAGTATTTGACTTCCTTTTCCTTTTTACCGGATACGCATCAATTAGACCTTGTAAATAACCATACTGAGTATCCTTATCCGCAAAACTGTTCATGTTTGTCAATATTTGCATTTCTGATTTCTCTGTCACAATTTCGGACACTTTCTTGGGCAACTGAAAACACCATCAATCAACTTATGATCAAACAGTCCATTTTTCAAGGCACAGCTACTGGCTAATTAAGATAGGATTTCTAAGAACATTGCCCAAAACGGCAGTAAATTATCACCAATCGTGAAGCTATTATGTTCTAGGCTCAACATCAGTAACTACACCTACCTGCACTGAGGTCCCATTTTGCGTGCTTGTACGATATTTCCACCGCAGCTCACACTGTTTCCCCTGGACTTGTGCTCTTTTTATTCCATCACATTTACTCTGACTACCCTTTTTCCTTCTCCTTACACCCTCACAATCACTGACACTATCATTTTAACTCATTGTAAATAAAAGTATAACACAGTCCTACGAAGAAGCACTGTCAATTGTGTGACTAAAAAGCTGGCGACTGCGAAAAGGCCACATCGCAGTAGATGAGGCTCTTTCTCGTGGAACGTGAAATACGACTCTTAATATCACCCATATAGAAATGGGCGGGATATGGCCTCGCTTCTTCGAGTACATCGAGATTTTAAACTGATATGGAAATGTGGCTGGCCTGATTCAATTGAGGACCTTGGTTGCAAGTGCCGCTCTGAGTCGAAGAAGTTGGCAAGGGAAAGGAAGTTGTGGCGGGTCACATCATACCAAAGTCTAATGATCCCATCCTTCCTCCCCCGCCCCTCACCCCCTCTCCTCACGCTCTTTCTCCCTCCCGTCCCCCCCCCCCCCCCCAAAAAAAACTCATAAACATGTTTGATAAACTTTTCCCGTGACTTTCTTTGTAGTGTAATTAAAAACACAACGTAACCAATCACTGAAATAAAAAGAAGTCTGCTGGGTCAGATCCGGAGAATAAGGGAGGTTTTGAAGGAGAGTCAGCTCGCGGTGATCCAGAAAGTTGGACACGCAGACGTTGCGAATGTGCGACGAGGCGTGACGGCGGAGCTTCCAGCGATTCCACAAGAAGCGTTTGCTGACAGTCTTCCAACGCTTCACAACCGATGTCAGAAGTGTGTTGCAGGTAAAGGTAACTACTGTCAAGGCTAGCAAAGGTTTTTGTTTGTAGAAATTTTTCCTTTATTTACAGAGACCATTCACAGAACTTTTCAGACGCACCTTGCCGGCCGATGTGGCCAAGCGGTTCTAGGCGCTTCAGTCTGGAACCGCGCGACCGTTACGGTCGCATGTTCGAATCCTGCCTCGGGCATGGATGTGTGTGATGTCCTTAGGGTAGTTAGGTTTAAGTAGTTCTAAGTGTAGGGGACTGATGACCTCAGATGTTAAGTCCCAAAGTGTTCAGAGCTTTGAAGCCAGACGCACCTTGTATTAACATTTTTTCAAAGAACGCTAGGTGGAAAAATAAGGACCTGGTTATAACTGGAAACAGAGGACAGAATTAGGACATCTTCAGAAAAGGAGAGTCTGAACTCGTTCGCTTATTTATTTGTTTTGCCTTTCGAACGATTTATTTAATGGAATAGTATTGGCAGCGCTATTTTGTATGGAGTTAACGCTATGGAGTTAGTTTCCATTTACTTTCAATCTTAACGAAATTTCAGAATTTAACCTTTGCTTAGGGGGCCTACCTCCTAATATTGTGTCGAACCTCCTTTCACCCTCCTTTCGCAACAGACGTTGCATGGACTTAACAAGTCCTTGAAAGTACCCTGCAGAAATATTGAACCATACTGCCTCTGTAGTCGTCCATAATTGCGAAAGTGTTGCCGGTGCAGGGTTTTGTGCACGAAGTAACCTCCCGATTATGTCTCATAAAGGTTTGACAGGATTTATGTCGGGCGACCTGGGTGACTGTCCAGAAAGTTCTTCAAACCAGCAACGTACAGTTGTGGTTCGTTGACATGGCATACTGTTATCAATACAAATTTCATCATTATTTAACAATTTGAAGTCCATGAATGGCTGCAAATGGTCTCCAAGTAGCCGAACATAACCATTTACAGTCAATGATCTGTTCAGCTGGACCAGAGAACCCAGTCCATTCCATGTAAACACACCCCACACGATTACGGAACCACCACCCGCTTGCACAGTGCCTTTTGACAACTTAGGTCTATGGCTTCGTGGGGTCTTCACCAGACTCGAACCTTACAATCAGCTCTTGCCAATTGAAATCGCGACTCGTCTGACCAGATCTCGGTTTTTGAGTCTAGAGTCCAACCGATATGGTCACGAGTTCAGGAGAGTCACTGCAGGCGATTCCGTGCTGTCAGCAAAGCCACTGTCGTCGGTCGTCTGTCACCATAGCCCATTAACGCCGAACCTCTCCCCAATATCCTAACGGATACATTCGTTATACGTCCCTTATTGATTTCTGCGATTATTTCGCGCAGTGTCCCTTTTCTGCTAGCACTGACAACTGTACACAGACGCCGCTGCTATCGGTCTGGCCCTAGGGCACTGCGTTTACGGCAAATAGAGAAAGGGAGAGGAAGACAGATGCATACAGAGGAAGACACATACGTGTATATGATAAACCCCTTCCTTCGAAAATCTCTCTCCTTCATATCTCCTCTTGTTACCACAGATAACGTGTCATTGATCTCATTTGTACTATATATGCAGTACAAGTGAGACGCCTATTTGCTTCCAACGCCCTGAGAGAATTGCATAAGTTCTAATTAATGTTCACCAAGCCACAGTCTTACCTAGTTGTTGTCTCCTGTGCAGGAAACAGCACGTGGGTCGTGAATCCTTTATGTTGAGATTGTAGTAAACTCATAGCGAGGAACTAACGTATATAAAAAAATTAAATTTTCAATTATTTTGCTTATACCGGATGATACTCGCTTTTTGTTAGCTGAATACCAGAAACTGCACAATTATATTCCACTATGTGAATAACAGATAGTTTCGCTTCTTCACACTTTCACAGGAAATAAGCAGAATAATGAACTGCGTATTTGCGTAATTATAATTACTACTAAACTATTCTCAATGACATGTCTACATAACCACGAGACTGAAATTAAGTCCTTAACCAATATCGACCAAGGCAGACTACTTGTCTGTCTTCCCAGATTGCCGAACCAGCTCTGATCTTGCACCCGAAACACTTCGAAGATCTCCGAAGTGCTACATGTGCCTTTTCGTTTAGCAGTTGTTTATTATTCTGCTGGTGATTAATACTTTTTAAGTAATGGAATGATAGCACGCTAATGAGAAATGGTTTTATATGAAAGGCAAGTAAATTGATTGTTTAGTTTTTCTAACATTAATAACAGAAGTTTATCATTTTGACGCGCTACTTCCGAACACAGCAGCCAATGGCGGAGGAGGACCACAATTTAGGCGGTCTTTCGCACGATACCAGTACCGAACATACCATCTGTCATCGGTACCTCACACCACATTGCGTCATCTTCTCACAGCTGCCTCCTCAACTGCTCTAAGAAGAACTTTCGCAGTTGAATATGATGGCTGCAAAGCCAGAAATATTACATGCTGTAATGCCTGAAATTTGGTATTCTCGGCATACTCTTGACACTGAGGATCGCCAAATATTGATTTTCCCAGAGATTTCCGAAGTGGAACGTCCATGTGTCTAACCCCAACTATAATTCCGCGTTTAAGGTCTGTTAAATCCCGTCGTGCTCCGTAATCGTGTCGGACACCCTTTCGCATGAATCACGTGAGTACAGTCCGCCCCGATAGCTGGGTGTTGGCGAGCACAATAGTTCAGCGTGTTCGGTCAGAGGGCTGCTCGCCTTCTGTAATAAAAAAACTGACTAAAGAAATCAACGACCAACTTGAACGGATATCTTGTGACGTCCGCCCAGACCAAACGCAACGATCAATATCGGAAAAAAAAGGTGGTCAGCGTGACGGATTGCCGTCCTGCGGGGCCGGGTTCCATTCCCGGCTGGGTCGGGGACTTTCTCCGCTCAGGGACTGGGTCTTGTGTCGTCTTCATCATCATTTCGTCCCCATCCGGCGCACAGGTCGCCCAATGAGGCGTCGAATGTAGTAAGACCTGCACCAAGGCGGCTGGACCTGCCCCGTCAACGGCCTCCCGGCCAATGACGCCAAACGCTCATTTCCATTTTACCTGAGTACAAATACAGCTCCGCCAATGATTGCCATTTTATATCTTGTGTACACGATACTACCATTATCTGTATACGTGCATATCGCTATCCCATGACTTTTGTCGCCTCAGTGTACATCCATTTCCCCCTACACAATATCGTATATTGCTGTAGGAACTACACCACAGGTCGCAGATAATTGAGAATGTTATTTTTGAAAACCAATTTGAGACTTTATAAGCTGCGTGCAGAATTTCCATTTCAGCGTCGGACTAGTTAGAACATCGCGTCAGCGTAAGCGCAAAGGTCATCTCGCAGTCCCGCCCCCCACTCAATAACGATACGGCAGATAATGGGAACGGGTTCTGAGAAATTTAATACCGGCACGGGTTCCGCGAAACCTGTAGCAGTGGAGCAGACGTCCGATGGCCGTAAAAAGATCTCACGTTTTCTGACAAAAGATCTCCACTTGAATAGCTCGGCATAAAAAGACTCTCATATTTTCACGACAGCAGGCCCGTGTCGAGGTTCTTTCGGTGCAACGGTACACTTCGGCGACTGAGCGAGCATTTCCTTCGGCCCCTGCAGGGAAGAATATCCAACGGTACATCGTCTGATAAGGCGATCCAGACGTGAAACGCTACGTGGCTGCCGTATCATACGTAATCAGAACGGTGAGTGTATACAGCCCCCCTGGAAAACTGGAACCCACACATATACATTTCCAATACCTCTCATGAAGTTGCGTAATAGAGTAAGTGTTAAATGACGATCAAATTGTTGTTAGAAAAAGTATAAATACCAGAGAGACAGTTCTGAAGCTGCACTCGACAATGAAAGGCCTAACAACAATCAGGACGCTTTCATAGAATCTGTCGATTTAAAAAAAGCGTTAGATAACGAAAATTGATGCAGTTCTAAGAATAATAAGTGTAACCTATAGCCTCATAAATTCTACACACCATAGTCGTTTTGTTGCCACTTCCTCCAATGATTTTAGAAATTTTGACGAAATATTGTCCATCCCATCAAATGAGGCGGAATGGATAGATAACATGGGAATTCCTAAAATCATCGGGGTAAGTGGCAACAAAACTACTAATCACGTTGGTGCGTTCAATGTATGAGAGTGGTGATAAACCATCAGACTGTCGGAAAAACATTATCCACACAATTCCGAAGATTACAAGAGCCGACGAGTGAGAGAATTGTCGCTCAGCTTAATAGCTCATGCACCCAAGTTGCCGACAAGATGAATGGAAAAGAAAACTGAGAATCTGGTTTGGCTTTACAAAAAGTAAAAGCACCAGGGAGGCAGTTGTGACGTTGCGGTTGATAATGGAAGCAAGACCAAAGAAAAATCAAGACACCTCCATAGATTTTGTCGATCTGGAGAATCCGTTCGACAATGTTAAACTGTGCAAGATGTTTGAAATTCTGAGAAAAATAGGGGTAAGCTGTAGGGAAAGAAGGGCAATATAAAATATGTACAAGTAGGAAGACGGAACTATATACCGAGCGAGGTGGCGCAGTGGTTAGCACACTTCACTCGCATTCGGGAGCAAAACGGTTCAATCCCGCGTTCTGCCATCCTGATCTAGGTTTTCCGTGATTTCCCTAAATCGCACCAGGCAAAAGCCGGGATGGTTCCTTTAAAAGGGCACAGCCTTCACCGTCCTTCCCTTATCCGATGAGACCGATGACTTCGCTGTCTGGTCTCCTCCCCCACAACAACCCAACCCACCCCAACGGAACTACAAGAACTGAAGACCAAGAACGAAGCGCTCGAACTAGGGAGTTCAGGGATGTAGCCCAATTCCATCACTGTTCAATCTATATATGGAAGAAGCCTTGACAGAAATAAAAGAAAGGTTCAAGAGAGGAATTAAAATTCAGGGTGTACGGCTATCAGTGATAAAATTTCCTGACGACATTGCTATTCTCAGTCTAATGAGCACACAATATGGATTTACAATAAACCAGAGAAAGAGGAGAGTAATGCTTAACTCAGCAACGAAATTGGGGACAATGTAATGGACGAAGTGAAGCAGTTCTCCTACCTTGGAAGCGAAATAGTTCGTGATGGACGAAGCAAGAAGGTAAGAAGCAGGCTAACACAGGTAAAGAGGGAATTTTACGCTGTAAGAAGTCTGCTGAATCAGATATAGGCTTTAACTTGAGCAAGAAATTTATAGCCTGCACGTTTGGAGCACAGCGTTAGTCGTATATGAATGCGAATCGTAGACTGTGGATAAACCGAATACGGAACCGAAGGGTCTGTGGTGTGGGGTTACCCCCTCGAAGGGTGTTGAAAATTAAGTAGTCCGATTGTATAAAAAGAGCGGTTCTTCACTTTGCACTTCTACTTTTATTATTTTCTTGATTTTCGACATATTTTGCTTAATTTTCTGTTTTCTTTCTGTTCCATATTTTTAATTTTCATTGTCTCCCAAACTGGTATATGAATGAAAACATCTATTTTGATACATTCCAGTTTTATACTCCCGTCAGATCACCGAAGCGCTGCCGGGCGTGGCCGGCACTTGGATGGGTGACCATCCGGCCGCCATGCGCTATTGCCATTTTTCGGTGTGCACTGAGCCTCGTGATGCCAATTGAGGCGTTACCCGACCGAACAGTACCGGCTCCAGTCAAGAACACCAGCATCACGGCCGGGAGAGCGGTGTGCTGACCACGCGCCCCTCTTATCCACATCCTCATCCGAGAATGACACGGCGGTCGGATGGTCTCGATGGGCCACTTGTGGCCTGAAGACGGAGTGCAGTTTTATATCCTCACTCTTTGCAAGAAAGGAATGAAGGATTAGGAAGGCACTGAGCTCCTACAAAAATAGCTCAATCTGGATTGTAAGCTCCCTTTTCCAAGAAAATAAGAAGGGTTGGAGATTAGGATTTAACATCCCATAAATGACGGACCATTAGAGACAGAGAAAAAGCTTAGATGAGGGAAGAACGGAGAAGGAAACCGATTATGCTCTTTGAAGTATCCTGAATAAGGATCTGGTGCCTTAGCACTTAGTCAACTTGCCCGAAAAGCTCATTGGATACACTAGTTTTAATCATAGGACGTATTTCAAATCTGCAAACCAATAACACTACATTCACATTCAAAGTAACAGCCCAATACAGAACAGTATACTTGGCGTGTGTCTTTTATGTGTCAAAATAATCTACCTTAAAAAAATATGCAGCGCATAACCACTAAAACCTGTCACTCTCCTCTCTTCATTCCTCCACCTCTCCCAGTAGGTCACTTGGGCCGTTATTCTGCATTTATTTATTATCCAATTTATGACCGTGTTGGATCATTATATTGGTTGGAGGGCAGATGTTGGCATTTATCAAGTGTTTAATTTGTTGCTCAATAATCCTTACCACTATAATACATTGCCCAAGACAGCCACCTCTTTATACGTGTCACCCTTATCTTTATTACTATAATTCATGACCCAATACGGTTGCAGATGTTTTCCAAGATAGTCGCACGTTAATTAGTATAATTTATGATTCAGTATACAGAGTGACCATAGTTAAAGTCCCAGTTTCAAAAATCTCCGAATGACATAAAATTTGAAAAGTGTATCATTGACGCCGGGGGACCGCTCTGGAAGAAAAAAAAGTTAACAGAAATTTTACCAATAGTTGGCTCTGTAAGCGTCTTAACATAAAGGGAGAGGAGTACAAATGACGGACGAACCGCGTACGATGACTATGGTTTGAGTTAGACATTAAACCATCTGTCCAATGTGCATGATTGTACAAGTTTGGCAGTTGTGACACTGTTAGTTAGGTAAGCTCATCCACCACCGTAAGGTCGTGCCACATCAGACGGGAAAAATCAGGTTTTAATTGTCCTGGGGCCAACAATCGCACAAACAGTAAAATGCCACCGCTTTATGACTGTCGAATGAGCGTCACAAGACATGTTCAAAAAAATTTCGGGCATGCAGCCGATCGTCGTAAAATTCATTGCACAATTTTTCGGCTGGACAGCTGCCAGCTATCTTCAGGTGAGCCGAACGAGGACTAACTCTCAGTCCTCGTTCGGTTCACCTGAAGAGAGGCATGCAGCCGATCGTCGTAAACTTCATTGCACAATATTTCGGCTGGACAGCTGCCAGCCATCTTCAGGTGAGCCGAACGAGGACTAACTGTCAGTCCTCGTTCGGTTCACCTGAAGAGAGGCATGCAGCCGATCGTCGTAAACTTCATTGCACAATATTTCGGCTGGACAGCTGCCAGCCATCTTCAGGTGAGCCGAACGAGGACTAACTGTCAGTCCTCGTTCGGTTCACCTGAAGAGAGGCATGCAGCCGATCGTCGTAAACTTCATTGCACAATATTTCGGCTGGACAGCTGCCAGCCATCTTCAGGTGAGCCGAACGAGGACTGACAGTTAGTCCTCGTTCGGTTCACCTGAAGAGAGGCATGCAGCCGATCGTCGTAAGCTTCATTGCACAATATTTCGGCTGGACAGCTGCCAGCCATCTTCAGGTGAGCCGAACGAGGACTAACTCTCAGTCCTCGTTCGGTTCACCTGAAGAGAGGCATGCAGCCGATCGTCGTAAACTTCATTGCACAATATTTCGGCTGGACAGCTGCCAGCCATCTTCAGGTGAGCCGAACGAGGACTGACAGTTAGTCCTCGTTCGGTTCACCTGAAGAGAGGCATGCAGCCGATCGTCGTAAACTTCATTGCACAATATTTCGGCTGGACAGCTGCCAGCCATCTTCAGGTGAGCCGAACGAGGACTGACAGTTAGTCCTCGTTCGGTTCACCTGAAGAGAGGCATGCAGCCGATCGTCGTAAGCTTCATTGCACAATATTTCGGCTGGACAGCTGCCAGCCATCTTCAGGTGAGCCGAACGAGGACTGACAGTTAGTCCTCGTTCGGTTCACCTGAAGAGAGGCATGCAGCCGATCGTCGTGAGCTTCATTGCACAATATTTCGGCTGGACAGCTGCCAGCCATCTTCAGGTGAGCCGAACGAGGACTGACAGTTAGTCCTCGTTCGGTTCACCTGAAGAGAGGCATGCAGCCGATCGTCGTAAACTTCATTGCACAATATTTCGGCTGGACAGCTGCCAGCCATCTTCAGGTGAGCCAAACGAGGACTAACTGTCAGTCCTCGTTCGGTTCACCTGAAGAGAGGCATGCAGCCGATCGTCGTAAACTTCATTGCACAATATTTCGGCTGGACAGCTGCCAGCCATCTTCAGGTGAGCCGAACGAGGACTAACTGTCAGTCCTTGTTCGGTACACCTGAAGAGAGGCATGCAGCCAATCGTCGTAAACTTCATTGCACAATATTTCGGCTGGACAGCTGCCAGCCATCTTCAGGTGAGCCGAACGAGGACTAACTGTCAGTCCTCGTTCGGTTCACCTGAAGAGAGGCATGCAGCCGATCGTCGTAAACTTCATTGCACAATATTTCGGCTGGACAGCTGCCAGCCATCTTCAGGTGAGCCGAACGAGGACTGACAGTTAGTCCTCGTTCGGTTCACCTGAAGAGAGGCATGCAGCCGATCGTCGTAAACTTCATTGCACGATATTTCGGCTGGACAGCTGCCAGCCATCTTCAGGTGAGCCGAACGAGGACTGACAGTTAGTCCTCGATCGGTTCACCTGAAGAGAGGCATGCAGCCGATCGTCGTAAACTTCATTGCACAATATTTCGGCTGGACAGCTGCCAGCCATCTTCAGGTGAGCCGAACGAGGACTAACTGTCAGTCCTCGTTCGGTTCACCTGAAGAGAGGCATGCAGCCGATCGTCGTAAGCTTCATTGCACAATATTTCGGCTGGACAGCTTCCAGCCATCTTCAGGTGAGCCGAACGAGGACTGACAGTAAGTCCTCGTTCGGTTCACCTGAAGAGAGGCATGCAGCCGATCGTCGTAAACTTCATTGCACGATATTTCGGCTGGACAGCTGCCAGCCATCTTCAGGTGAGCCGAACGAGGACTAACTCTCAGTCCTCGTTCGGTTCACCTGAAGAGAGGCATGCAGCCGATCGTCGTAAACTTCATTGCACAATATTTCGGCTGGACAGCTGCCAGCCATCTTCAGGTGAGCCAAACGAGGACTAACTGTCAGTCCTCGTTCGGTTCACCTGAAGAGAGGCATGCAGCCGATCGTCGTAAACTTCATTGCACAATATTTCGGCTGGACAGCTGCCAGCCATCTTCAGGTGAGCCGAACGAGGACTGACAGTTAGTCCTCGTTCGGTTCACCTGAAGAGAGGCATGCAGCCGATCGTCGTAAACTTCATTGCACAATATTTCGGCTGGACAGCTGCCAGCCATCTTCAGGTGAGCCGAACGAGGACTAACTGTCAGTCCTCGTTCGGTTCACCTGAAGAGAGGCATGCAGCCGATCGTCGTAAACTTCATTGCACAATATTTCGGCTGGACAGCTGCCAGCCATCTTCAGGTGAGCCGAACGAGGACTAACTGTCAGTCCTCGTTCGGTTCACCTGAAGAGAGGCATGCAGCCGATCGTCGTAAACTTCATTGCACAATATTTCGGCTGGACAGCTGCCAGCCATCTTCAGGTGAGCCAAACGAGGACTAACTGTCAGTCCTCGTTCGGTTCACCTGAAGAGAGGCATGCAGCCGATCGTCGTAAACTTCATTGCACAATATTTCGGCTGGACAGCTGCCAGCCATCTTCAGGTGAGCCGAACGAGGACTGACAGTTAGTCCTCGTTGGGTTCACCTGAAGAGAGGCATGCAGCCGATCGTCGTAAACTTCATTGCACGATATTTCGGCTGGACAGCTGCCAGCCATCTTCAGGTGAGCCGAACGAGGACTAACTCTCAGTCCTCGTTCGGTGCACCTGAAGAGAGGCATGCAGCCGATCGTCGTAAACTTCATTGCGCAATATTTCGGCTGGACAGCTGCCAGCCATCTTCAGGTGAGCCGAACGAGGACTGACAGTTAGTCCTCGTTCGGTTCACCTGAAGAGAGGCATGCAGCCGATCGTCGTAAACTTCATTGCACAATATTTCGGCTGGACAGCTGCCAGCCATCTTCAGGTGAGCCGAACGAGGACTAACTGTCAGTCCTCGTTCGGTTCACCTGAAGATGGCTGGCAGTTGTCCAGCCGAAATATCGTGCAATGAAGTTTACGACGACCGGCTGCAAGCCTGAAATTTTTCTGAACAGTTGATTCGTTGGAAAAATTTCAAATTTTACGACACAAGACATATCCAGTATGCTGTCCACTGTTTTCTGCCACTAGTTGAAATCGAGAAACAACATGTTACACAACACTCTAGGGGTCACATACTAAATGCGTTGCGCAGTGCATTCCACCAATTGAACTACGCTCATAACTGGAGCACAGAACACAACATTTTCCAGATGACTCCGCAGCCAGAAATCACATGGATTAAGATCAAATGACCTGGATGCCCAGGCTGTAGGGAAATGCCTGATAATCTACCATTTTCGAAATTCCTCTGCCGAAACAGCTTCACTGCCTGTGCAATGTACGGAGGAGTGCCAATTCGTATAAAAATGATCATACCCACGTGTCCACGTTGTTGGAAGGTTGGAATGACGTTGGTGCGCAAAAAACTCTCAAAGCATTCGTTTACCAGTGACGGTACAGGTAACAGGACCAGAAGGAATCATCTCCCCCCCCCCCTCCCAAAAAAAAAAAAAAGAAAACGGCCCTTCGATAAACGATGCTAGCAACCCGCAGCACACAGTAACCGGTGTAGAATGAATTGATTCCGGTTGACGTACGTGCGGCTCTTCCGTTTCCCGTATTCTGCAGTCCTATGTATTGACATCTCCTTGGAGATGGAAATCGGCTTCGTCTGTCCACTGTCAGTCATTGATCACTTCCAAGCGAGCAAGAAATTTCTGGGCGAACATTTGTCTTTCTGGCAGGTCAGCAGGAAGCTACTCCTGAACAAGGGTGATTTCGTATGGATAGCAATGTAGGATGTTTCGTAGGATATTACGCAACAAACTCACAGGAATGTCCAACGTTCGGGAAATTCTCCGTGCACTGCATGTCTGCACACCACCGCTCGTACTCATCCTGCAATGCTGTGGCCACACCTGCGACAGACGTCGAATCAACTACTTTCCTCCCTCTGCCACATTGCACTCCAAAAGAACATGTCTTTTCGAATTTTGTAATCACTTTCTTCAGAATGTTAGCAGATATCGGACCAATATCTTTTTTCATACGCTCGAGTGCCCGAAACTTCTGCAGGGTCACTGGCGCAGAGTCGCTGTTCCTGTAAAAGAACTTTACCAGCAGCACTCGATCGTTCGTGGGGACAGCCATGTTGGGAGTTTCGGGCGCAAACGGAGGAACAGCCGTGTGCCGCAAATGTTTTGGTGAGAAAGTTCTGTCTACTTACATCGCCACATATTCGTCAAATTTTCGTTAATATTTTTTTCCTTTGGTGTTCACCCCTGCGTTAGTAATATGCTGTTGAAATTTAACGTCATCCTGATCAGTTGTTCCCTTTCTACAAGGTTTTGAAACTGGAACTTGAATTACAGACGCCCTGTATCAATTATTCTTATCGCAACCAGGATGGCTGCCTCTATATATTTATGTCATCCTAACCTTTATTGCTAAACTTAATGACCCAATACGGATAGCAAATGTTTAACCTAGATACCTTATTTAGTATTAGTATACGACCCCTACAATAACATACTACAAACATCGCCAGCATGTGCTAGGTATAAAATTGCATGAAATACAGGACAGTTTGGTTGCTAAAAAAATTATTAACGTTCTAAGCTACCATCTTTCCATCTTTGTATATATATAGTTAAGGCTCACCGGCCACTTGGCCATCTTCTTCTGTGCGGATGCGCAAACAGTGCCCGAACTCTTATGGGAATCGGCAACGCGCCGCGAGTTAACGAGTATAATGGGCGGGGGCAATACGAATGTAGTGCGGGACAATACGTTGTGAATGTGGGTCTCGCGGGAGGCGTGCAAGAGATAAATCCTTGCAGCCGGCACGGTAGCTCAGCGTGTTCGGTCAGAGGGCTGCGTGCTCTCTGTAATAAAAAAACTGAGTCAAGGAATCAACGATCAACTTGAACGGATGTTTTGTGACGTCCACCCAGACCAAACGCAACGAACTATATCGAACGAAATGAAAAAAAAGATGGGTAGAGCTTGTGCCATGTAATCAGGAGATCCCGGGTTCAAGTCCCAGTCGGGGCACACATTTTCATCTGTCCCCATTGACGTATGTCAACGCCTGTAAGCAACTAAGGGTTTTCATTTTATTGTAATTATTAACGTGTTTTAAGTTTTAGTATTGTTAAACATGAATCATGAGCTTTCAAAAATGTACACACTGTAAGGAGGTTGTGCTCACACCAGACGACATTATCAGGGACAGAAGTGTGCTTTATCCAACGTTTCGAACAATTCGCACACTTCTAAATACAGTGATGCAACGCGCGGAGGCTGTCAGAGGACTGCCGGCCGCCGACCGGTGTGGCCGATCGGTTCTAGGCGCTTCAGTCCGGAACCGCGTGACCGCTACGGTTGCAGGTTCGAATCCTGCCTCGGGCATGGATGTGTGTGGTGTCCTTAGGTTAGTTAGGTTTAAGTAGTTTTCTAGGGGACTGATGACCTCAGATGTTAAGTCCCATAGTGCTCAGAGCCATTTTGAACCATTTTTTTGACTGCCGGCCGGTGTGGCTGAGCGGTTCTAGGCGCTTCAGTCCGAAACCGTGCTACTGCTATGGTCGCAGGTTCGAATCTAGCCTCGGGCATGGATGTGTGTGATGTCCTTAGGTTAGTTAGATTTAAGTAGTTCTAAGTTCTAGAGGACTGATGACCTCAGATGTTAAGTCCCATAGTGCTCAGAGCCATTTGAATCATTGTCAGAGGACTACTTGGGTCAATAGAGCACTGCGTCATGGAAGCCGCGTCTCCACCCGTAACAGCAGTAGCACCCGTTGTCTCACATCACACAGCACCCCACCCCTGTTTACATGGAGAGTGGGGGGGGGGGGGGGGAGGGGCGTTTATCTCTCAGCACCGTGCCAAGCATATAGACAGCTGCTTCTTCGTACCGCAGTTTGTTACATCTCACTGAGCATGGCTCCTTGCCAGCTGACCTCAGAGGCAAAAACGCCAGGCAGCCGACTCACAATGATTCGCCCCTGAAGCCATGTTATGCAGCAGAGGCACGGTAAGCACAGCGCATCAGGGTGCTGCATAACCTCATTCATCAGACAGGCTATTACACGGAGGGTGCTCCTCTTATCTTAAACAGTGTGCCCAAGGCTTTCCTTCGAAGTACCTAGAGAGTACAAACTGCTGACACAGCAGCTGCAGCCAGAATAAAACATGCCAGATGCCACCTGGTCATGAACTAACACATGTCCAGTTTCCTGCTTCAATACACGAAGAGAATCCTTACAATTGGGATGCACCCCAATAAACAGACGATAAAATGCCACTTCCTGTCCCCCCACTTTATTCCACACACCAACAGGCCCTCAGACATGTCACGTTAGAGGTGCTTAATAATAAATTTTTAGTGTCTGTAGGCATATACTGCAACGCATGTGCAAGCTATAGTGCCTCCAGAGAGTGGATGCAGTTAATATATTAAGGGATCGTCGCACAAATCCCTGACAGATAGACGTTTAATAATTCATACAAGAAGTCGATAAATTTACCATGTCCGTTAAATATCCTGCCTCCATACAGTAGGTGCATTCAATACACAAACAGACGATATGTGTCAGTCTAACCTCTAGAGCAGGGACAAGCAGACGGTGCTAGGCAAGTACATTTAAGCTGGTACACGTACAAGTAAAGAAAACAATTGCTAATATAAGTGAAATTATTGTTTTACATTACTTTATTTTTAAAGCAAAATGATAGAGAGAAAAGTAATTGATAAAAGTAGCATTTGTATAATGTTAAAGAAAATGGATTTATCGCAAAATGTTTGTTACGGGCTGTACACACGACATAGGAATTTCGGATTGCAGCCTCTCCATCTCTCCATTCACTAATCGTCGCTGCCTTGGCCATACCAATTTATCTTGCTTTGACGTTGGCAATATTTTGATCGGGTCTTGTCGGTAGTTATTCGAAAGTTTTTGTGCCGCTTTGCAACTGCTGCCAACTTATGTGGTGTACCAATGTCTGACGGAGCAGGAATCATTACACAGTGGACCGTTTATTGTTGTTAAAGACGATTTGTTGGGCGTTACGTTAAATGGCATCGTGATACAAAGAAAGACTGCGTCTGTAACAGTAGGTGATTATTGTAACGACCTGATTCTTGACTACTATTATCTATGATATGCTGAAGATTAGATGGGTAGATCACATAGCTAATGAGGAAGTATTGAATGGGATTGGGGAGAAGTTTGTGGCACAACACTAGAAGAAGGGATCGGTTGGTAGGACATGTTCTGAGGCATCAAGGGATCACCAGTTTAGTATTGGAGGGCAGCGTGGAGGGTAAAAATCGTAGAGGTAGACCAAGAGATGAGTACACTAAACAGATTCAGAAGGATGTAGGTTGCAGTAGGTACTGGGAGATGAAGAAGCTTGCACAGGATAGAGTAGCATGGAGAGCTGCATCAAACCAGTCTCAGGACTGAAGACCACAACAACAACATTAACTATGATGTAGAATTCGGTACAGAAACCAGTGATAACCTAATTTCCGAATGTTATGTATGGTTAGAAACGCTTTCGGATCGAAGCATGAAGCCTTCTTATTAAAACGTCTTTAAAGTTCTAAGCACTGTAATTGGTAAACCTATTGATCTAACGACTCCTAAAACGTGCTGCCGCGAAACCTTATTACTTGTATGTCTCATATTGCTGCACCGTATATGTGTTGTCAGCACTGAGCAAAACGTCGAAAATCACTCCTCCCTCACCCACATACCGTTACTCACCCCTGCGGCAATCGTAACCGTTGCTTAACCTTCGGAACCCTCCCCCCCCCCCCCCCCCCACCCCATCTCCAATCACACGGTATGTTAAGAAGAGAACAAGCCGTAGTGATATGCCAAAATTTCTAAAATATCAACTGACAAAAATCTGGGAACCCCTGCTCTAGAGTACCTCTCTTTGTACAGGTGCACTGAAAAAATAATTTTAAAGTGGTTGTTGCACTTTTTTTCCCAGTGCTTTTGTGCGATGTCGGTCTTGCGGAAAGCGTTACAGCAATTATGACCAAGCCGAGTCGTCTGGCTGCAGACTATGGCATGCGTAAGTAAAGTGACTGTCTCTCTGTCATATATGTACAGTGTATATATATATATATGTGTGTGTGTGTGTGTGTGTGTGTGTGTGTGTGTGTGTGTCTGGGTATATCTTTACGGTTGATGCTTTTACGCATGCCGTCATATCGAGCTATCCAGGTCCCTAAAGAGTACCTAGCTGTAAAATGTCCGACATCATTTTCAGCCCCAAGTTCTCAGGGCTGGACTCCAATTGTGGAGGAATGAAAACATACGGTAAGTGATAATTCAAAGAAGTCTACGGCAAATTACATACACATATAATGCTAATCAGATGTTTTGTTTCTAGGATGCCTGGATAGCAGTATAACCCAAGTAGAAGCTGATTGTGATGAGGATATAATCTCCTTACATTGAGAGATGAGGTAGATGTGAACAAATTTAGTGACACTGATGAAATCCTACATAATTACAACAAAAAATTATTTACGCTTGCGTATGGTCTTTATCTATCGTGCATTTTTTTCCTTGAAATCGTCACACACATAATACATGTTTCTTTTATTTTTCACAGGAATGTTTGAACTGTCGAGACGGTGGCTTGATTCAGCAGCCCAGCTGACATCATCACGATTACACTGTCCTGAGCAGGAGATACTGATGTAATTTCTCACACCAACATTCCTTTGACCGAACCATTAGACGAGAAAGCAGTTAACTGCTGTATTTGTGGGCTGCCATTACATAAAAAAGTTGAAACTCCATGTACCGATCATTGTCATCTATAGTCAAGTTCCGCAGTGCAGCACACAGCACATTCATCTTAACCACTACCACGGTACAGCCGGCCGCTGTGGCAGAGCTGTTCTAGACGCTTCAGTCCGGAATCGCGCAACTGCTACGGTCGCAGGTACGAATCCTGCCTCGGGCATGGATGTGTGTGACGTCCTTAGGTTAGTTATGTTTAAGTAGTTCTAAGTTCTAGGGACTGATGACCTCAGATGTTAAGTCCCATAGTGCTCAGAGCCATTTGAACCATATGAACCACGGCACATACCACAATTGGGGAGGTATGATGCTCATTTCATTATTGAGTATTTGCCTGATTTCGGTTAACGCAATGAACCAGTTAGTGTCCCAAATGAGAGCACATAAAAATATATTTCATTCTCCAAGCTAATCACCAAGAACATTACATTTGGCTTCCTGGACTCGCTATAATTTATCCATGCACCTCATCAGAAACTTGCTGAAACTGTGTGTTACAAAGATATGCAGCTCACTTGAGCTACAGTCCCCAATGACGCCAAGTTGTGGCGAAGAAAGGGGTCTTCCCATACGATCATCTGGATTCAGTGGAGAAAGGCAACAAAACTACACTGCCTCAGATAACTGCATTTTCCAGTAACCTTACAGAGAAGGATGCGGAATATAGATATTCTGTGAATGTTTGGCAGGACCTCACCATCCCTGATTTAGGAAAGTATGCAAAACTTTATGAGGACATAGATGATCGTATACTTGCAGACATTTTTGAGAAATTGTGGAGTGTATAGTTGGAAACATACATGCTGCGTCATTCTTTCCGCTACATCATGTTAGGGCTTTCATAGGACACACTGCTTAAAAGCACAAGTGTCAACATTTAACTCTTAATCGATGTCAACAAGCTGTTGTTTTTCGAGTGCGAGATTCGCTGGTATCTTTGCCTATGTGTCCATAAGCATGCCAAGGCAAATAACTCATGAATGGGTCAAAAAGTTCAATTAAACATCGGGTGGACTGAATTACATCTTATACTTGGATGTAAGCAATGTATGAGAACATGCCATGCAACTATCTTTAGCAATTGGAGGGTTTCGATGGCTGTCTCATGATGAAATAGAGTAAATGATTTTAGAAATGTGTTATCATATTCTGGCGTTGGCTATGTCGTGGACATGGACTGATATATCTTAATAACTTGCATGATGCATTTGCCACTATGTCCTGAGCACCGTGATCCATGTATCAGTTTCCTCCGTAGCTGATTACAATGCAGAGGGACAAAAAGAGGTATGTAATGCGATATAGAAACATCAGCAATACCATAGTCTGTGAATGGAACCGATTGGCGTCACACAAGTTATTAAAATAGAGCGCTCAAGTTGCTTGAAGGATCACATTGATATTAACAACGCTAAGATGGCTTCCAGTGTGTTATTTTGAAAAAGATGTTTATAAACATATGAATAACGCAGTTTTCGGCAAAACAATGCAGAATGTTATAAACCACCTCAATATCCACTCAACAATGGAATGGGACGGGCGAGATGGCTTAGAAAATTGTATTTCTACTTCAAATTTTAAATGGCCCACAGTTTTCAACAAGAAATTCGTCGCTCTAGAGGTGGCTAAGGTTTTAGGAGAATTTACGAAACCTCTTTATGTGTATACTGGACCTATCCAATCTCCCCATGTACCAGTTTCATTATGAGTTTGCAAAAACTCATTTTGCTGACCCAATACTTTATATGGAATACTTTATATGGGTAATGCCAGCTTCACCAACAAGGTGAATGGTTGCCACCCACATGAAGTAATAAAGTGCCACCCCGACTCACTGGAAATATCTGTATATGCAGCCGATAATCTTATGGCATAATGCCTGCAAGCAATAAGGGTATCAGTCTAATGAAAGACAAGGTAAGTGGGTCACAGACTGAGGAGTTTGTAGGACTTAGATCTAAAGGAGTAAGAGGAGACTGGTCTTTAACATCCCATCGTCATGAGAGACGATAGACCTAAAATGTACACGTATTGTACAGTGGCAGGTGCCACTCAAAGACGAGTTATGGGTGCGCATTGTGTGGTCCCAGTGGCTCTCACAGTTGACGATTACTTGGATGCACGTGCTATGGTGTTGGTCGGGCTTCAGGTTAATATTAAATCGTGGACCAGCTGTATCGCAGCTGAAAATTTGCCTGTCACATCTTGTTGTTAATTGGGTCATTTGTGAGGAAGGAACAGAAACCCTGCCGTAATCGCACTAGTCACTCGTCCGAGAGAGAGAGAGACAGAGAGAGAGATAGGATATATTTCAAAAAGTGTTAACGTGTGAATGTACGTCGAGTAGTATGACCTATCTATCATAGTGTAAATTGGTGTGTATATATTTGTGTGTAAGGCGAGTTTTGCACAGTCGTCTCGATTTTTTTTTTTTTTTTTTTTTTTTTTTTTTTTTTTTTTTTTTGCAGGAGAAGAAAGAAATTTTTTGTGAACATACGTGGAACATTTAGTTATACGTTGAGCCTACTCAATGTAGCCGCCATCAACTGTGACACATCTGGCCCATCGTTCTTTCCATGATGTAAATGCACTTTGGTAAAATTCTGGGATTGGCTCTCACGCCATCGCTTGACACAGGAAATAAGGTCTTTCTCACTATCAAATGGTTTACCACGCAGGTGGGCCTTCAGACGACCAAAGAGGTAAAAATCAGATGGAGCCAAGTCCGGACTGTAGGGAGGATGAGTAACAATTTTCCAACCCATTTTCCTGATTTTCTTTTGCGTCATAACCACTGTATGCGGTTTGGCATTGTCACGGTGTAGTCTGATGAGCTGACCCTGAAGCTGTCTTCTGTGGGTCTTGATGGCACGTCGCAGCTAGTCCATGACAAACAGTAAGGGTCCCGGTTAATTGTGGAGCCAGGTTCCAAAAAGCCAATGAAAATGACGCCACACTGATCCCAGAAGGAGGAAGTCATAACCTTTCGGCCTGCTGTTCGTGAAAGTCTTGGTTTCTTCTTCCGAGGGGAACCCGTATGCCGTCACTCCGTGGACTGGGTTTTGCTCTTAGGTTCAGACAAAAAGAACCATTTTTCATCCTCGGTAATGAAGAGGACCTACATCGCCGACCATTGTCACAACCTGACATCTACTTCACGGTCCATTATGGCTCACTTGTAAATAAAAGATAATACTTTTATACAACGACTTATAGCTAAATGCTACAAGTATGTTCACAAAAATGTCGTTCTCCTCCTGCAAAAATAAAAAGATTAGAGACGACTGTGCAAAAGTTTTTGAACGCCCTTTGTATATAATGTATGTGAATATGCGAAATGTACATACTGTACAGTTTCCTTGGTTCTTTCACTGCTGCTAGTCGTCCAAGTCAGTATTATTAGGATTTTTAGTGTAATTTTTGCTTCCCATCTAAAAATGTCTCTCTAACATTGAAACTTACAACTGTAATATTGCAACATCCGTGTTAAAAAATAATGACAACTGTATCATTACAACAACTGTATGGACGAAAGAATAACAACTCCAACATTTTAATCCTTTAAAGATTCTCATAGGGAGCATACTGAAATGCATACTTTGTGTGTGTGTGTGTGTGTGTGTGTGTGTGTGTGTGTGTGTGTGTGTGTGTGTACACTGAGGTGAAAAAAGTAATTGGGTAGCAATATGCACATATGCAGATGGCGGTAATATCGCCTGCACTAGATACAAAAGGGCAGTACATTGACGAAGCTGTCATTTGCACTGAGATGATTCATGTGAAAATGTGTCCGACGTGATTATGGCCGCATGACTGGAGTTAACAGATTTGAACGCGGAATGGTAGCTGGAGCTACACTCATAGGACATTTCAATTCGGAAATCGTAAAGAAATTCAATATTCTGAGATCCACAGTGTCAACAGTATGCCAAGAATACCAAATTTCAGGCATTACCTCTCACCATGGACAACACGGTGGTCGATTGCCTTCAGTTAACGATCGAGAGCAGCAGCGTTTGCGTAGAGTTTTGAGTGCTACCAGACAAGCAACACTACTTGAAATAACCGCAGGAGTCAGTGTGCGAAGGTATCCGTTAAGACATTGTGGAAAAATGTGGTGTTAATGTGTTATGACAGCAAGCGACCGACGCGTCTTTGCTAACAGCAAGACTTTGCCTGCAACGTCTCTCGTAGGCTTGTGACCATACTGGTTGAATCCTAGACGACTGGATAACCGTGGCCTGTTTAGGTGAGTCCTGGTAACAGTTGGTAAGAGACGATGGTAGGGTTCGAGTGTGGAACAGACCACACGAAGCCGTGTAACCATGTTGTCAACAAGGCACTGTGCAAGCTCGTGGTGGCTCCGTAATGCTGTGCGCCAGATTAGATTAGATTCAGTTTTCGTTCCATAGACCCAAAAAATGAGATGATTCTCGTGAGGGTGGAACATGCCAGAAAGTATAACATAAAAACATAAAATATTGAATATAATACTTACTACCCTGATAATTTGTCAGGAGATAGTCGAAATAGGTTAATACAATGCAGTACACTAGGACAGCTAATACTTACAGAATTGACACACTGTCAGAATGAAACACAATGAAACACTGTTACGCACTATTAATAAATTTATCTTTCACAAAATACCTAATCTTGACTGTTGTGACTAAGTGTTGTCAAAACTGAAATCTAACAGATATTTTTACTTAAGCTGGCTTAAAAGTCTCTGTTAAGATATTCATCTATGCAGTAGGAGGAGTTGCCTATCAAAAAATCTTTCAAACTCTGTTTAAACCATGCTTCATCTGAAACTAAGTTTTTAGTGGTCGCTGACAATTTATTGAATAAGTGTGTTCCTGAATATTGGATCCCTTTTCGGACCAAGGTAAGTGATTTTAGGTCGTTATGTAGATTGTTCTTATTCTTAGTATTGATGCTATGTATTGAGCTATTGGTTGGAAATAGAGATGTATTAATTGCAACAAATTTAATTAAGGAATAAATATACTGAAAAGCAGTGGTTAGAATACAAAGTTCCTTGAACAGGTTTCTACAAGATATCCTTGAATTTACACTACAAATGATTCTTATCACACACTTTAGAACTCTATATTTACATGAAATGGAGTGGGTTCTCTGATCCAACTAAACCGATCATTGACTGTAAATGGTTTATGTTGGTCTACTGTGAGACTATTTGCAGCCATGTACTTCATGGTGTAAGAGGTATGCGCTATATGCGCTGCCTGCAACAGGCAAGACGTAGGAGAGTCTCTGACCAGAGAGCAGTATGTAGTTAGTTGTTGCTTGTCGCTAGTCGGCAGTAGTAGACAGTAGTCGACAGTAGTCTGCGTGAGTCGGCGGTAGTCTGCGCGTCTGCGCTTGTGTGCAGTCTGCTCTGGTCGGGACTCTGGAGGATGAGTATTATTGTAGAAGGTAAAGAAGCAGCCTTGCGCATATCTAGTAATGTATGTTAACTGTCATCCAATTTCTTTTAAAATATGCCCCAATAATAATTTTTATAATATAAAGTAATTTTTTTTAAAAAAAAAGCATTCATTTCAATTTAATGCATGATAATTTCTTTCACGATTCACAAAGCATAGGCCAGCATTGCACGGAGCTGTGCCGAAAATTTTTTGGGTAAGAGCAGATATATTCGCAGTTTTTATTGAGGTAAGAATTTTTGCTTTTTTTATTCAGAGTACAGGGCCGTGGCGCAGCGCTGCTGTCGTCGTAAAATTTACCAGGTTACTCAATTTTCCTTTTTTTATTATTTCGGGGTTTAGAAATTGAATTTTGTGAGTACATCAAATGTGAATGCATTTCTGCACAGAGATCATAAATGGGAACTACTTTTGTTCAGAGATTACAATATTTAAAATTCATTTAATTATTATTTTTGTGGGGAGGTTACACTTGGTTCATCATATTCATTTCAATATTTCCGTGGGGAGGTTACAATGGACCCAAACAAAGATGGAATTTTTATGGATGACAATGCGCCATATTACTGGGCCACAGTTGTTCGCAACAGGTGTGAAGAACATTCTGGAGAATTCGAATGAATGATCCTGCCACTCACAACACCCGACATTAATTCCATCGAACGTTTATGAGACGTAATCGAGAAATCAGTTCGTACACAAAATCCTGCACCGGCAACTCTTTCGCAATTACGGACGGCTATAGGGGCAGCGAGGCTCTGCGGGGGACCTCCAGTAACTTGTTCAGTCCAGCCCACTTCGAGTTCCGCGCTACACCGAGCAAAAGGAGGTTCCGACACGATATCCCATGCCTTTTGTCATCTCAGTGTGTCCATAGTTTATTTTAGTATCGTATATATTAAGTCTTTCTATTTTCTCATGCTGCTAGCCATTATTAGTTTTTATTTACCATATAAAAGTATCACTAACATTATCACCCTTCTTTAAATACTCTTAGGAACTTTTTGTACAAATGAAAATAAGTATGATTAAATATGAGTAAACGTTGTAAGAAAGTTCTTGTAGAACGCAAATTCTTTGAGATAAACGGCAACCGCTCACGAAAAAGCAGAAGCATTGAATTATCGATAGGCGGAAATGAAAGGAAGAAGACTTGCTAGCTTTCAGAGTTATCGTTTGACGAGCCAGAGTACAGCACACAAACACACACACTCACCTACATGGGGCCCGCTGTAATGACGGTCAGAGAGTCCCTACAATGGAAACGCTTCTTTGCCACAAATCCTTCCAACTAAAGCCAACGTGATCTCATCACTGTACCTTGCCTCACCCAGTTCATATCACCATCCAACCGTGACCCTCCCCTCCTCAAACCTAACCACCCCACAGTCAGCTTCCAGAGATTCTTTATCTCCAATCTTGCCTCGCCATCCTTCCCCAAGTCCCTTCCTAAAAACACTAACCTTCCGTAGGAGAAGAGCCGTACACAACAATGCATAAATTAATTATCTTGGATATTAGTAACCGGTTCAGCTGTACTTGGCCCTTTATTACTGTACCACTACCGGTTTCGTGGCGCTAGAAGCCCCATCTTCAGGTGGCTTCTAGGCGCCACGAAACCGGTAGTGATACAGTAATAAACGCCCAAATACAGCTGAATCGGTAATTAATACCCAAGATGAATACTTATAGCTTTGGTTGCTCCATCTACAAGGTTGTCTGCATGAATTAATTGTCCTAATTCACAAAAAACCATACCTTAATTATCAAGTCCGATCAAACATATATTTATACCCTATAATTTGAAACAACTCAGTATGAAAGGAGTTATATATCCATAAGGAGCTGCAAACACTCAATGTATGATAAGATATAAATATATGGTGATGATGAGGTCCCATACTTCTAGGAGCGTAGAGGATGGTGCTGGAGACCCGCACCGCTATACTAGGGAAGGTCCTAGTGGAGGTGGTTTGCCATTACCTTCCTCCGACCGTAATGGGGATGAATGATGATGGTGAAGACGACGCAATAACACCCACTCATCTCAAGGCGGGAAAAATCCCTGACCCCGCCGGGAATCGAACACGGGACCCCGTGCGCGGGAAGCGAGAACGCTATCGCAAGACCACAAGCTGCGGACAAATATATGGTGAATAAATCATAAATTCATTAATTATCATACATTTCTGTTCTTATTTACAAAATAACTATACCTTGATTTCCAAGTCCAGTCAAACAAGTATTTATATCCTCTGGGGTGAAACTACTCAGTATGAAAGAAGAAACACATGCATAAGGAGTAGCAAAAAGTCAGTACAAAAAAAAGGGCTCAGAATTAGTACAAAGGAAGTACAGACTGCAGATAAGAAATGTAACTCAGTTCATAAAATAATTATATGAGAGGTTGCATATTGCGCTGCACGCATTAGTCCTTAGGTGCAGGCAGAATGTGATTATTGCTGGTTTCACAGACATATTGAAGACCTGTATTGGATGAACACCATAAACAATATACGTGGATGAAAATGTATACATATAGCGAATAAATGTCTTCTTACCATATATTCATTTGTTCAGACCTTACCTGCACATGTAGAGGAGCTCTTTCAAACCTTGTTGTCCACCACCCCTCACTTGAGGGGTTGTTGTTGTTGTTGTGGTCTTCAGTCCTGAGACTGGTTTGATGCAGCTCTCCATGCTACTCTATCCTGTGCAAGCTTCTTCATCTCCCAGTACCTACTGCAACCTACATCCTTTTGAATCTGCTTAGTGTATTCATCTCTTGGTCTTCCTCTACGATTTTTACCCTCCACGCTGCCCTCCAATGCTAAATTTGCGATCCCTTGATGCCTCAAAACATGTGATACCAACCGATCCCTTCTTCTAGTCAAGTTGTGCCACAAACTTCTCTTCTCCCCAATCCTATTCAATACCTCCTCATTAGTTATGTGATCTACCCACCTTATCTTCGGCATTCTTCTGTAGCACCACATTTCGAAAGCTTCTATTCTCTTCTTGTCCATACTAGTTATCGTCCATGTTTCACTTCCATACATGGCTACACTCCATACAAATACTTTCAGAAACGACTTCCTGACACTTAAATCTATACTCGATGTTAACAAATTTCTCTTCTTCAGAAACGATTTCCTTGCCATTGCCAGTCTACATTTTATATCCTCTCTACTTCGACCATCATCAGTTATTTTACTCCCTAAATAGCAAAACTCCTTTACTACTTTAAGTGTCTCATTTCCTAATCTAATTCCCTCAGCATCACCCGATTTAATTTGACTACATTCCATTATCCTCGTTTTGCTTTTGTTGATGTTCATCTTCTATCCTCCTTGAGGGGTACAGTAAGTTAAAACTGGTCTGTCCAAATGGTTGATGAAGATGAACTGGTAAAGTTAAAATAAAAATACATTTTTAAAAAGAACAGAATTTATTTTCTACCCATTTAACAAGTAATTTTATGTTATCTCAAGCACACATTACACTACAGTATTTTATTCATATCCATACGTCCACTCCCGATAGGATGGGTACCCTTTCAGTTCTAGATTCTGAACTGCAGTATGCTTGTAAATATCACGTATCCATGAAGCCTTCTCACTGCCTTTCAGATACACAATCGTGTCTACGTGGTCAAAAGTTTGAAGCAATGTCATCCCGTATAAGTTACCCCAAGATCATCTCTGTATATTCCATGGAAATTACGCAATAACCTCAACACAGTTTTACGTCTCTTGACACACTTCACATCTCTGAATAGTTTCGATGATGCAACATTTGCGGAGACTGTTGTGATAACACATCCATGTGTGAATGCAGTATCCTTAAATACAAACTGCTCACGTCTATTCTAGAAGCCGAGATTGTCTATAACGGTGTTTGCATTTTGAGGTCTCATCATGAAAAACCTTAGGTACAAAGCAGTACCTATTCATTTTTACAACTCGTTGCGCAGATCCCATGAGCGGTGAACATGGCCATGTAGTAATAATGTATAACTGCAGTAACTTTGGGAAAATATTCTGATGATTCAAATTCTATATGAGCATTTACTAGCCTTGATTTCACAGTTTCATTCTGCAATCTGTCACGACAATAGCCGCTGATTTCTTAACTTTCTGTGGGCTGAGCACGAATCTGAAATCATCTTCCCTCACACGCTCATACTAAGAAGGGTGAAACTTAGCACACATGTGAAACAGTAGGGTAAACGATATTACCCCAGGCCAGCTGTAAATTATCACGTGGGTAAAACTATGAATTAAAGTTAATTTTAGCACTGGTTACATTACAGTTGTCGAATTCACTTCAATACGTTTCAGGTTCTGTTTTCTGTCTGTCTGCAGTACCAGTAAATTGGATCGAGGTGTTTCTAACTAAACCGGTGTTTTAATAGTCCGTATCTGCCCGGATGAAGTCGATAGTATGGCATATCCCGACAGTTGCCACAAATGGAAAGTTAATGGCAGTTGAATACAAATATTCCGTACATTTAAGAATTTTGTTGGTTACAGAAACATGATTCACTTTTCACACAAATTTCTCCAGTGCAGTGTTATTCTCTTCAGCCTCACTTTGCTCTCCTTAAATGTGTGAGTTATCCGTTGAACTTCACCCTAAAATTAGCTCATGCCCTGCGCTCACGACAACATTTTCCATGTTCGCGAAGTATCCCATCAGCATTTTGAATGATATACACATGCTGCAGCGCTTATACTCACTTATCGATCCACCAATGTCCCAAGCCGCATTCTGTAAACCATTCAAGTCCGAAGTTGATGAGGAAACATATGTTTTCAGAGTAGATGTGACATCAATATTTCTTGTATGGTCAATTTCAACATCAATCAATTTGTACTTTATTTCTTGAACAAGAATTACGTGTAAGTTGTGATGCCACAGTAGAGTCTCTCTCCTTTGTCACAAATTTTCTTCTAAGTCTACCAAAACGTTTACTTTGAACTGCTAAGGCATCCTGGTAATGAATTAGAATCGTAATCTCATCACTATCATTGAATGTCACTGAAGCAGAAGATTCGTGCGCGAAATATTCCTGGCATATAGCTCGCTCATCGTGCTGTACGCGGGCAGTTATATAGAGTGACGTCATTGGATCATTTCAAGCCTATCGATTCAAGGAACTTGTGATTCTCCTGTGTTATCATGTGCTCCCGCTGTGAAGTGGTGTGCTGACAGTTGTGTGCATCGGTTTTATGCCCAACACCTATGCTGCTGCTCCTACTTCATGCGTAAAAATACGATTTCTTCACTTTTAAATGTGTAAATCTTCTTTTGTCCGTCAGTGTTAAATACTTTTCAAATTAATCTTTGGTATGAGAGTCGAATAATTATCTATACATTTACCCACAAGAAAAAATTAATAAGTTCCTTTATAGTAAGCTACTTCTTTTTGGATTAATTATATTCCCTCAATGTTATTCCGGACATCAATTGCAGACTGGCAATGGCAAGAAAAGCGTTCCTGAAAAGAGAAATTTCTTAACATTGAGTATAGATTTAAGTGTCAGGAAGTCCTTTCTAAAAGTATTTGCATGGTGTGTAGCCATGTATGGCAGAGAAACATGAACGATAAACAGTTTAGACAAGAAGAGAATGGAAGCTTTTGAAGAGTGGTGCTACAGAAGAATGCTGAAGATTACATGGGTCGATCATGTTACAAATGAGGAGGTACTGAATAGAATTGGGGAGAAGAGAAATTTGTGGTACAACCTGACTAAAATAAGGTATCTGTTAGTAGGACACATTCTGAGGCATCAAGTGATCACCGATGTAGTATAGTACTGGAGGGAAGCGTGGGGTAGTAAAAATCGTAGAGGGAGACCAAAGATGAATACAGTAAGTAGATTCAGAGGGATGTAGGTTCCAATAGTTACTCGGAGATAAAGGAGCTTGCACAGGATAGAATATCATGGAGAACTGCATCCAACCAGTTTTTGGACTGAAGATCACAACAACAAAATAATGTTCTCCCAGTGAACCTCAGTAAAGCAGGTGCTTTTAAACTATTTGATTAATGTAATAATTCCATCTTAGGCTGCTCCGAATGGTTACGCTTAGATATTTAACGGTAGTTACTATTACCAGTTATTTGTCACCTATAATGTACTCGAACAGTAATAGATCTCTTATTCGCAATATGTTACAGCTGTACAGTTTCTATGTCGACTGTCAGTCCCTGTACCAATCGTCGGTCCTCTGCAGATCTTCCTACAGTTCGCTAAAGTTTTCTGGCGTAGCAGCCTTGATACAGACAGCAGCATTGCTCGCGAATAGCCTCATGAACCCTCCAGCGTTATAGACTAGAACACTAATATAAATTGTAAATAATCGCGGCTCTGTAGCACTCGCTTACGGTACTCCCGAAATTGTCTCTAGAATTGTCGATTTTGTTCCACTGAGAACGGCGTGTTGAGTTCTATCTGCAAAGAGGTCCTGTATCCAATCAGAACTCTCGAAGAATTTTATTTTTGGGATTGGGGGCGGGAGCTGGGGGATGGGGGAGGAGGGTATCTAATCGTATCTAGCCTACCCAAGTTCCGAAATGAGTTGATTTGGGTTCATTTCTTCACTTCCAGCTAAAACAATTTCAAAACCGGCTGACAACGATCGTATAGCTTTTAGAAGACATGGTCATAATGTAACTTTGTACATGTAAACACCATCCGATGGTGTCATTAGTGTCACCAGAGAATATTGTAAGTAGCATGTTTGTATCTTTGCATGTTGGCAGCGCTATAGACTGTATTAATATCGCTGACAGTGCTTTGCGCCCTCGGCAAGAGATTCTGTGGTTGGACATTCTAGCAGTTAGCGAGTGGATAGAGAAGTGTTTGGATATGATTTTCTTAATGGAGACTCAGTGTTGGTAGGACATGCATTGTAAAATGAGGATGGATGTAGCTGATAATCTTTGGGTAGTGGAATTATTGGCAACCATATAATTTTTGGCACTAGATGTCACATGAATAAGGTAAAACCTTCTAAATACATTGTTAGCTCTTCAACAAAATCTTTGTTTTGGTAACCATATGCCTCCTAGCAGTTAGAGTCTATAGTAGTGAGAATCTTTTTATTTAGCTGGCTGTAGTTGCTGCTAGTTGTAATTGCTGTAGTTCGTGTTAGGAAGATTTTTATAAAAAAATGGAATTCGTGAATGAAATGAGTTTAGGCAATTAAAAGAGTTGGAGGTAGTTTCTCATTTCTTTAATTTCCTATTTTTGGACTTTTATTTTTGCTAGGATTTCTTGCAATTCATGGTCATTCTTTTGTGTTAATTATTGCAAGTCAGACTTCGTTGTGCTTGTATATTGTAGGTTAGGTTTGAGTTGTCTTTGTCAGGGAAAATTCTGCAGGTCAGAATTTAAATGTTAAAAATAATTAAAGACATTAGTTTTAATATTAGTGTCTTTCGTGTTTGGTTTTGTTAGGATGCCTTGTAGGGTATATAAGAGGGCGATAACAGCGGCAGATGGCTCATCAAAGCGAAAGACACAGAAATGTCGTATACTTGCGTGAGACACCGTTATTATCCCTGACAAGGTTTGAAAGGGGCTTCATGGGCGTCTCTATTCGGCCAGTTGGTCGAATCGTGGAATATACAAATTTGTGGGACAACTGTTTGTGACAGATGCTCAGTTTTGTACTGTGTAGAAATGCAAAGGCAAACATTGTATTGTATTGTATTGTATTAAACCAGGGACCTAGAAACGACGGAGAGGCTTCGTCCTACCATAGCTCTCAGTGGTTCACAACGCCACAACAGGCCACAGCAGTCCACCCACCCCACCGCCGCTCCACACCGAACCCAGTGCTATTGTGCGGTTTGGCCCTCAGAGGATCCACCTCTGAGGTAGAAGGAAAACCGCCTTGAAAAGCATCCACAGGCTGGCCGGGATACCGGACCTCGTCACAAATCCACAAGGCGGATTCATGCCGAGGACCGGCACGCCTTCCTGCTCGGGAAGCAGCACGTTAGATCGCGCGGCTAGCCGGGCGGGCAAAGGCAAACATACTCGTCGTCAAGGTTCCAGTCGACCACATATTACCACCATAAGGGAGGACCCTTGTACTGTACGCTAAGCGCACGGCAAGCAGCTTGTATCCGTGGCTGTCATCGACAACAAGCAATGGACTCCTTGCAACATTGTCTCATCCTGCACCATGGTGTAATGCAGCAAGTTATTGTGAGATGACATTCGTTATAGTAAGGCACGCAGCCAACTAGTACAGTGACTGCAGGATGGTTATGATTTTTTTCGCTTTGCTCACAGCACAGCTGATGCTGCCTGCCGTGAGAACTGCATAGCGTAACATTCAGTGATATGAAGATTCAAACCGTCTACGAATCTAAATAATCCATATTTTGTTCAAATTTGGTACACAGCCTCTTGTTATTATGGAATAATGCTGTCAAAAATTCAGATTTTTATTAATTATAGTTTTGGAGACAAAGAGAATTACCTAAAACTCCAAAAACCTACGCTTGTTTTTTAAATCCAAGTTAGGAACAATAACAGCCATTCCAAAGTTATCAGTGCATAAAAATCAATTAATTAGAATTTGATTTTTAAAACTTTAGTCACTGTGCATTACATAATACAAAAATCGGTCAAAATTGTTATTTGACTATATTTTGCCGTGTGCGTGCGTGAGAATGATTGAGAGAGTGTATGTGGGACATATGTTAAAATTTAATATTTCATTTTACGTAAAACCTTGTACAAACAAACCGTTGTAAAGTTATGTAGCAACCACAATTCAGGTGGCGTATGTCAGTGTGTGCTTGCTTTTGTATAAAAGTAGCCAGAATGGAAGTTAGTTTATTTATCAATTTGAAGCACATTTCGCACCTCGTTTCTTTTGATTAAACAAAAAACAAGAATTTGAAGTTTTGCTGAGATTAATTACTATCAAATTAGTGACTGGATAAGGCAAGATTTGCCTCGAGAATGATCTGAAAGGAACGTTCTGATGGGTCGTTTAGATCAACAGCCAATCAGAATTAAGTTGTTCCCGCGCGAAAAGAGTAGTGGGCACATAGGAGAGTACCTCGAGAATAGTATCTTGCTAGCCTGTCTACGGATAACACGATGTCAGATAGCTCCTTAAAAATGCTCTGTAAGATGAGGAAATAGTGAGCTAATTTCGGTTCGAACATATCGTGACTGAAGCGACTGGAGTTACGAACATTTTAATGAAAGTTTGGTGTTTCTAAATTAAATAGTTTGATAGATTTGGTCGTAGTAACAGTTTCGCGTGGCGTGTTTAGTGCTTGGTACAGAATATTTTGGCGAGCACTTCTTACGAAGAAGAGCAATTGAAACGACCGAATGTTTAACTCGCGAACAGTTGTGGGTCTGTGACTGGTAGAACTTGAAAATTAGTCGGCTCGGACTTACTAAAATTCTGGCTGCTTTTCGAGTGAATAATTGTTGTACAGACAGTGAACTTTGAATGATAACGTTTAACCATATTAAATATGGACTTGATAGCCATTTCATGTGTTTCAGTATAATCTAACCAATATAATCTATCAATCAATATAATCTATCAGTCAATATAATCTATCTAATGAATATAAACTAATCAATATAATTTAATCTAATTTTAAACTCTTTCCTGCAAGTAGACTGAAGATACCGAACGCCCGATTTTTTAATCATCAACTTTCAGGAACTGACTTTCAGCTAGAGTTACGCGGCCTCTGTGTGGTAGGTATTAGGTGGTGTTTTCATCAACGCTGCTTTAGACTGCCTAGCACGTATCTGCTAGAGTGAAGGGATATCAGCAAGAATCCTATCGAGGTAGGTGAACCGAACAATAGGGTTAACAAAAAGGCAGACGACCGACCCCGCCCACGCCGCAAATGGTCGGAGAAAAGTAACAGCCAGACTAGGGAATGACCGTCCCAAGTGTAGCTTGCTGTTTGCAGCACACCACAAATGGCTGTGTTTAGGGTGGTGCCGTGACTAGAAAGCATGGACTCCAAATGTTGTCACATAATGTTCAACGATGAACAACAATTCTGCGCCATCGAAAATCACCATCGTGGCAAGTATGGAGGCGATCTGGGGAGAGGTTCCATTATTCCAACGTTTTGGAGAGGCGCTCCTAGCGTCATGGTGTGGAGAGCCGTTCCCACCTTTCCCAAATGAATCAGTGCACGCGTCCAGGCAAGAGGGAGTGCAACGTCCTACTGGTAACTAGTCTCATACTGCCAGGTTCTTTGCAAAATTGATTCGATTTTGTGATTTTTGGAAATTTGTGGTAAGATCTTAGGGTACCAAATTGCTGAGGTCATCGGTCCCTAAGCTTAGACATTATTTAATCTAACTTAAACTAACTTACACTAAGGACAACACACACGCCTGTGCCCCAGGGAGGACTCGAACCTCCGACGGGGGATCCGCTCGAACTGTGACAAGGCGCCTCGGACCGCAGGGCTACCCCGCACGGCGATTTTGTGACAATTGAAATAAAGTCACATAACCTCTCAACTTGCGAAGTTTCATTTCGTTTTCACCTTCGAGTTGGTGTTCTTCACAGTTAGACAGTGTTCCTGGAGAAGCCTAGCTCAAGATTTATCGTAGGTCTATGCATCATGGAGACGTAATAAATCTCCTGGTGACGATCTGTTACTTTCTGCACTCTATGGTGTTCATGACAAGAACACATTAATCATGGCAATGCTGTTAGCACTGGTTCAAAGAGGTGTAATGGAACTGAAAATTTGTATCTGCCTTGATTATTCTCCTTCCCTTTCTCGAGTCTTTGTATCGCCATTGGCCTACCTCAACAATGCAACCATTAGATCTCCGTCTGACAGCTTCTTGCTCATGAAAGATCAATGGAGTTCCATGCAGATCTTACTGGAAACGACTTCTCGCTGCGGCAGATCGCGGCGGGCGATGACGGTAGGCAGTGGACGCAGGCCATCACAGGCGGCAGCCTCGCTTTCTAATCAGACCGCAGTTGAGAATGTCAGGGGGCCCACCGCACCGCAGCCAACTGCCTCATATGGTCAACGGCGGCGGAGCGCCTGCGGCCATTCCAGCTGCGCGCGCAGCGTCCCGCCTCAGGGCGGCACGTCCAAGCGCTCACTCGGTTTTTCTACCCAGTTTTCACTTACGAGCAGTTGGCGTCCCTCTCGTAATGAATAAAAGGGAAGCGCCACTCGCCTGAATCCCACGTGGGTGATTTGGGACTTCTAGAGGGCAGTGACGAGGGCGGAGGCATGAGTCAACTCAAGTACAGTGTTGCTGTAATGCTCTTCGGCACGAAACTGCAGTCACGTAATCGACCTAGTGCAGTTGAGAACCATTATCTCCCTTGCCTCACCCCAGCTTCATCGACATTAGCGCCTTGCTAAACCCTAGAATCCAAAACAATTCTTCCAATACTTTTATTTTTTAAACGACGAAAGATAGATGAATATGTAGCTTTAATCATTAACTAATGAGTCATTGAGACAACAGGTACTGCAACAAGCACAGTAGAATGCTGAAGCTATTCTCAGTACATCTCGACTGCTGTCTACAACACCTTTTCAGAAAAGAATGCCAGCTATCTACATTGAAAGTAGGCACTAAGAAGGAGTTGTGTGACGTAAACGAAACCTGCTAGGTGCGTTTCTACATCTATTCAAATTACACGTCTGTCGCAAAAGTGACACTAGTAGGGCCACTGTGAGATACAAATCAGGTTTTGCTTTAAATACGCTCTGTAAAGGACGTGAGCGTCAATTGAGATTGGACCTGGTGAGTTCATGTCAGTCAAGAATGCCTTTAGGGTGACAAAGGCGCCATTATCAATAACTCACTGAGTTTCAACGAGGTCGTGTAATATACCATTAGAAGCTAGATGTTCGTTCTGCGATACTGCAGAAAGACTTGGCAAGAATGTAGCCACAGCACATTATTGGTGGCAGTGGTGGTCACGAGAAAATAAAAAGACCGTCGTGTTCGGCATATGGCTGTGGTGCATCGTACTACATCGGCAGCAGAAATTTGAGCAGCAATTGGCACCACAGTGACACAACGAACAAATCGATTACTTCAAGGACAGCTCCGAACCAGATCCGCTTAGTGTGCATTCTAGTGACCCCAACTACGGTCATTAGCGACTTCAGTGCTGTCAAGTGGAAGCTCATTGGAGGGCAGAGTGGAGGTCTGTTTTGTTTTCTTATGAAAGCTAGTTCTGCCTCAGCACCAGTGCTGGTTGTGTGTTGTTTGGAATTTCTCTGCCTCGTGATGACTGGGTGTTGTGTGATGTCCTTAGGTTAGTTAGGTTTAAGTTGTTCTAAGTTCTAGGGGACTGATGACCATAGATGTTAAGTCCCATAGTGCTCAGAGCCATTTGAACCATTTTTTGTTGTTTGGAAGAAGGCCAGTCGAGGGCTTTCAACCAGGCTTGCGGGGCGGCGGGTGGATATTTTTGTTATTAAACTGTTTTATTTTATTTATGCTGTTTGCCGTTCTCAACACTGGCTCTCTAACTACAATATTGGCAACCAGAAAGTGACTAGCAAAACGTGAAGCCTGTAATTAGAATTCCTAGTGCCCACTTCATCTGAGAAATACATTTATAGCTACAGCTTATAGCTCTGAGGAATTAGGAGATTGTCTGGGATTCGTAATCAAAAACCATTTTCTCTAAAATGTTCACTATATTCTGAAAGTCACAGACCAAAAAGAATCCACACAATCCAACTACCAGAGCAGTTCAGAGTCTAATGTGCTGATGCAACTATAACTGTTCAAATTAATTTTTTAAGTGAATGCTCGCCATAATTTAATGATAATGTTCATCAAACGCCACGCTAAATAATGGTAGAATGTCTGTCCCGTGGCGGCACGTGAAAATACGACATAACAAACTGAAGATAGATCATTAAAGTCATCCCAGAATTAACACTTCACTCGAAAACGATTTCATGGTTAAGCGTATTCCGAGTAACTTATTACCGCATCCGAGGCTGTTTATAGCAATGATACCGACGCGACGCGAGTCCCGGTACAGGTAGTGCGCTAATCAGCGTCTGGAGAGAACTGGGGCCTTTTTCTTTCGCGCAGCGTTCTTATATATAAAGCCGCGGTGCGGACGGCTGAGGGAACGCCTGATGAAATCCGCTCTCCCGACTAGCCGCTGGGCTAGTAATGCACCACTTTAAGTTATCGAATAAATCATTGCTTCCTTTGTTGATGGCCGATGAAGCTCTCAGTTTAAATGTGCAATCAGCACACAGGTAAGTAATCATAATAAAAGTCTGACGTGGCTAAGTCAAATATTTTGGGCGAGAGAATTAATTTAATTACACTACACGCAGTAGACGAGCTCTGAACTTGCCCTTTGGAGATACGCTATCGCTATAGTTTTATAGTTATTCAGTTGAAACTTATCACATCCTTATGATTATAGCGGATCTCCTTTCTACTTAAATTTAAACATCCTAGCTTTATTTATTCGCCTACTTAATCTATCTTGCATCCTTAATTTTTAAGACAAAAACCAGAAAATCATGAATTTCAACTAAAATTTTAATTTGTGAGATCCAGAATACTGTTTCTACTAAATTATTATGCAAAAGGAATCTAAATAAAAATTTTTAAGATTCTAGATCTTTTCTGTTGCACCAATGATTTTTACAGAAAAACGTCCAAATTTCGAAAATGGTTAAAGTTATTGAACTGATATTCAACACATATTGATTTAGTATTACTCCTGACATGCTAGAAACGTTTCAGGTTATTTACTTGATTTTTAAAGTATTGCACAACATTTATGACGTCAGAGCTAGTTACAGCGGACTGGCTGGCACACAATGGAAAGGCTGATGTGAATTTTATACGGTGTAGTAGGCTGCTCCCCTACACGCTGTCTGCATGCTAGACACTCCTGAAGCTACGGACTGGAGTGCGATTTCGTATGATAGCAAATCCACTCTCGTGGTTATCCCACAGTCCCTGACTGCAAAATTGTACGTCAGTCCGGTGAGTCGAAAAACTGGTTCAAATGGCTCTAAGCACTATGGGACTTAACATCTGAGGTCATCAGTCCCCTAGACTTAGAACTACTTAAACCTAACTAACCTAAGGACAGCACACACACCCATGCCCGAGGCAGGATTCGAACCTGCGACCATAGCAGCAGCGCGGTTCCAGACTGAAGTGCCTAGAACCACTCGGCCACACCGGCCAGCTCTGGTGAGTCGACCTGTAATGCTGCCATTCATGAACGGCGTTCCAAGTGTGTTTTCCAGTAGGATAACGCTCGTTCATATACCAGTGTTGCAACCCTACGTGCTCTACAGAGTGTCGATATGTTGCCTTGGCTTGCGCCATCACCAGATCTTTCTCGAATGGAGCACATATGGAACATCATTGGACGGCAACCCCGGAATCATCCACAAGCAGTATTAACCGACACTGTATTAACCGACCAAGTGCAACATGCATGGCACTCCACTCAAAATCTGACAACCACCACTTATCAACACAAAGCACGCATGTCTGCGTGCTTGCATTCAACGTTCTGGCGCTTATACCAGTTATTAATGAACCAGCATTTCATATTTGTGGTAACTTATCACGCGCTAACATTAACTAGTGATCTTGTAATGTTAATCACTTATATATGTTGCCAAGACAAATGTATTCTCGAAATTTCATTACTCTACATTAATTACCTTACGGTGCTGCGAAATTTTTTCCGTCATAATATGTTTCAAATGGTTCAAATGGCTCTAAGCACTATGGGACTTAACGTCTGAGTTAATCAGTCATCTAGACTTAGAACTACGTATACCTAACTAACCTAAGGACATCACACACATCCATGCCCAAGGCAGGATTCGAACCTGTGACCGTAGCAACCGCGTGGTTCCGGACTGAAGCGCCTAGAACCACTCGACCACCGCGGCCCGCAGTGTATGTTTCATTTCAGCACTACTCTCCTTGGCGACACTTGCTTCACCCACATCTTGCTCCGCTATTTAAAAACATCCAGACTATAACGTGTGCATTGTATTTATTGCTTGCACATCACTTGATTGCTGGTCTCTTTACTTCTGAACTGACAGAGATTGGAAGAGATCAATCTACCATTGATTTCTGTCTGACAAATGCCACGAATAATAATATGAATAATAATAATAATAATATTTATAGTGATACACTGAAGAGGTAGTAGCCATTACATAGTTACTGTTGTGTTGCACTGCCAGTTAGATCGATTATCTCTTTCTAAGTGAATAATTAATCAATCACCTACAAATAAAGACATTTTAATCAGATATTTGAGCATATGTAATGTATGTGTCTTAATTTTAATACCATAGGTGCATGTTACAAACTAGAAGGTAAGTTTATAATGGTTGGGCTGTGTGAGAAAGCTATTTATACATTCATTTCACAAGATGTATTTGAAAAAACAATTTTACTATTGGGACCTTGTGTTATCAATATTACAGTCATACAAAAAACTGATAATAGTAATGAAGTTTGGAATTTTGTGGTAAGGTTCTATGGGACCAAATTGCTGAAGTCATCGGTCCCTAGTCCTACACGCTAATGAAATTAACTTAAACTAACTTACGCTAAGGACAACACACACACCCATTCCAGAGGGAGGACTCGAACCTCCGACGGGGGGCAGCCGGGCGAACCGTGACAAGAGGCCTTGATCGCGCTGCAACCCCGAGCGGCAATAATGATATTTAAACAAAATTTCGTGACCGAAACAACTGAATGCTTTCGGTTTTCACCCCTCAGAAAATTTTCATTTTATCTGTCAGGGGTAATCACATCCTCCCCCCCCCCCCCCCCCTCCAACCGCCCCACGTTGCGAACCACTGCCCTATATTGTCTTCAGTCTTTAGGTCACAGACCTGCAGAAAACCTGCTCATGTAAACAGACAACCGTAAAAATTTCCAGGTGTAGTGGTGAGACACTTGACTCCTATTCAGGTAAAAGACGGTTCAAGTTCCCATATGGCCATATGGACATCCAGCAGAGATTTTTCGTTAATCGCTTGAGACTAATGACAGGATAGTTTCGCTGACAGGGCATGACCTATTTTCCGTCCCATCCTTTCCCAGTGCGAACTTGTACTCAGTCTCTAATGACGGACCGAGCGAGGTGGCACAGTGGTTAGCACACTGGACTCGCATTCGGGAGGACGACGGTTCAATCCCGCGTCCGGCCATCCTGATTTAGGTTTTCCGTGATTTCCCTAAATCGCTCCAGGCAAATGCCGGGATGGTTCCTCTGAAAGGGCACGGCCGACTTCCTTCCCTGTCCTTCCCTAATCCGATGAGACCGATGACCTCGCTGTTTGGTCTCTTTCCCCAAAACCAACCAACCAACCAATCTAATGACGGGATGTCAGACCATCCTGTCTGTGTGTTCCTAGAACCTGACAGCCTCAGGTGAAACAGGCACAACTATCTGCACTGTTTTCTTAACAAATTTTAATGCTCTTCATCGCAAAATAATCCAGTAATAACTAGATGGTAACCAGTTTCGGTTTACTAGTTGTCATCTTCAGATCTACAGAACAAACAGAAAAACTGCCTTTCAGTTTACGTGAAAGGCTCCAAAAGATTTTTAAAAAACAAATCAAAACTTTTTTAAAGTATAAAAGCATTAAATACCGCGAAACGAAGTACCATGGAATATGGAAAGTTGGAATAGGGGTCACGTCCCAAAAAGTAAATTTTTCAGGAAACACCAAAAACTGTTTTATTACACATCGTGTTTATAACATACTTTAGCCATCAACTGTGGTCAGTTACCGTGTTTGTTTGTACCGCAGTTCACCCCTTTTCGAACCTGTTAATGTTGATGACGCAAGAAGCGTTCTGTTTGCAGCAAAAAAATTATGTTATAGCAATAAAAGTGTGTGTAATGATCATACAGGTTTATTGATAATTTATTCAAGCAATCACAAGCAAAATACAGAAAAGCCGACAATAGTGGGTAGGCTTCATCTTTATATTGTCCATGCTTCGCTGGCCACTGGACACTGTTATAAAATGGTTTCTGATTTTCCGGTATGTGTTCTAGAAGTTTCTTAAGTTTCTTTACATCGTCTGGTTTACCCTTTTTTATTGGAACATGGCCACTATATGCTAATTTAAATTGACATTGCGCTTTTACTAACTCAATACGCTTCTAACAGGCACTTCCGATGAGGTGACATGACTCCTTGTCATACTAAACGATGCGTACAGATGTAAGGGTCAGTTATTTCCGATAAACTTAATTTGAAAAGAAAGTGGACATGGCCCCTTTTCCGACTCAGCAAGCCAACTGACATCCTTATGCACCACCTGTCTGTTGTAATTGGCCAACCATGATGGTAGCAGGCAGACACGTGCAACGATCAGTCTCCCTCTGGTTTTATATGCCGACAGACCAGACTTTTGACAAGTTACTGATAGTACAGATTATCTATAATTCACATTATCCGACCTCTTAGGAACCAATTACATTGAATCATGATACGTTGTTTCACTGTATGTAAAGTTTTAATGCTTTAAAGAAAGTTACGTTTAGAAATCTATTGGAGGTTCTTGCTTACCCCAAGAGATAGGCTATTTGTCAGTTCGTTTCATCGATCTCGATGGTAGTTGTTAGTCAACAGAAGTCGGTTGTCATCTAGTTATCACTGGATTGTACTGCGGCCAAATCTAACAAAAGTTCTAACTCTACCTTCCACAAGAGCGAAATCAACACATTTCTATTAGGACATCTCTTGTGTTACAATTTTGAAATAAAGAACTATACGAGGAGCGTTCAATAAGTAAATAAGTAATGCTACACTTTTTTTCTCGGTCAATTTTGGTTCATAAAACGCGGAATTTTTTGGGGTACATCGTGAAATACTCTCGATTAAAACACTAAAGTTTCGTGAAGTTCCGACAAGTGACGGCGCTACACGTAGCCTTCAAAATGGCGTCTGTTACGGAGGTGTGTTCCAAGTAGAAAGCTGTTATTGTGATTCTTTTGGGAGAAAACCAGAGCATCATAAATATTCATAGGCGCTTGCAGATTGTCTGCGAAGACCTGGCAGCGAAGAGAAGCACGGTGAATCGTTGTGCGAGGCGTCTGCCCGCAACGAGGTGGCGCAAGCCTGTCCTATCTCCCGCGTACCGACTGGCCGCACACGGCTGTGACTCCTGCAATGTTGAGATGTGAGCACTCTCTCATTCGTGGTGATCGCCACAAAAGTACGAGTAAAAACGAACTTCTCCTTCTCCACGACAACGCAAGGCCTCACACAAGTCAACGCACCCGAGAGAAACTCGTAAAACTTCAATGGACTGTTCTTCCTCGTCCATCCTACAGCCATGATCTCGCACCTTCCGACTTCCACCTGTTTGGCCAACACCGACTCAAAGGAAGGCCTCGGCGCTTGTTGGTGACGTCACGTCAGCTAGGCACGGCGAACGCCAGGTCTGTTGCAGGCAGAAACGCCTGGGCGCGCTTATCACTATAAATCTCTTATTTTTGGACAAACTGTTTCGTATTGTTTTGGATTCTGTACTTTTATTTAGATGAAAGATTTTCTTACTATCGTAAAGCTGCAAATGAAGATCATAGTTCTGTATTACTGAATCCTGTCGAAACAAACGTAGATCAATATGAGAAGATGCTTTGCCCTTTGCAAGCTTCGGAAATTTTACATTCAAGAAACTATATTTACTCGATCCATTTTGTTATTGAAATTTACCCCAATCCCCTTACAATGAACTCGTTTCTTTTATTTATTTATTTTCGTTTGACATCGTCACTGGAAATGTGAACTAATTTGCATGTGTACATGTCCAACTGTTGCCAGTCATTAGATTACAGTCGTTTTCAATGAAAGGAATTCTAAACAGGAAACAAAATAACTTCATACATCGAAAATACTGCTGAGCTTAAACTTTTTTAAACATGCACATTAGAAAAGTTAAATATTCCCCTCTTGCAACTGAAAGGAGAAACTTTATAAGATAAAAAAATGTTATTTGATAAAACAAGTATCTCTCTTTTGCCTCTTCTTCTGTCCCCCACCCCCTCCCCCAACGTGTAAAATCGCACGATATTTCATTTACATTCATTGCTCCTCACCCCATAGTCAACCAAGATACCTAAAGAAGAGCACCAATATGTTCACAGTTTCTTGTCAAAGCAACCCAGTACAAACGTAACTTCCTCAGATTTACAAATAAGGTAAAGAAGCACGAATTCTGTTGCTACTGGCCCATGAAGTTGTTTTTGTATGTCAATCCTTAAAACAGGTGGAAGTTTAAGTTCAGGAGTACACTATTTGTTAAGAAGTGTAATGAATTGCACAATTAATTGATTGCAGAAATCTCTCAGAACAGTGTGTGTTGGTCAACTACCGCCAATAGTTTCACATTTTCCTGTGTCAGAGAGGGAGACACCACCAGTATTAGTATGCCTGCAACAGACCTGGCGTTCGCCGTGCCTAACTGACGTGACGTCACGAACAAGCGCCGAGGCCTTCCTTTGAGTCGGTGTCGGTTTGGCTCAATGAAGGATGCACTCCGCGATAAGCAGTACGTGAATGACGAAGTATTATTGATGCATCAAGACGTTGGCTCCTACGTCGACAAGTGGAGTGGTATCATGCAGCCATACAGGCCCTGCCAGTAAGGCGGCCGGCCACAGTGGCCGAGCGGTTCTAAGCTCTTCAGTCCGGAACCGAGCTGCTGCTGCGGTCGCAGGTTCGAATCCTTCCTCTGGCATGGATATGTGTGATGTCCTTAGGTTAGTTAGGTTTAAGTAGTTCTAAGTCTAGGGGACTGATGACATCAAATGTGAAGTCCCATAGTGCTCAGAGCCATTTGAACCAGTAAGGCGGCGTAAGGCCGCCGCATTCAATGGAGATTGTGCTGAAAAATAGGGTTTTGTGAATAAAATCAACCTGATTTCAGAAAAAAATGCGTTGCAGCAAAATGTCCTTCGGGAGAAGAGGAAACTTTCAGTATAAGATTTTATGAAGAGTGAAACTGGAAACTCTTCCACGTGGCAAATCTCAAGCTTGTCAGGAGGATCAAAAAACAATGTATCACTTGTACATGACTTATTGGCTTCCAAAAAATTGAGAAGGTATTGTGATACCACAGAATAATGCTGCCCACCCTACCACTGATAAAAGAAAAGACAAACGAGAAGATAAAAAATCTGTTAAGAACGATCTAAGTGGCACATCAGGAAACTGATTAGTTCTAAGTGCCAATAAGAAAGTTTTTATGTCAAGTGCCACTAACACACAGGCAATGCGTCGGCCTCCGTATCATTAAGAAGAAAGTGGACGACGGTTAGGAAGAATACTAAACATATATCGGAAAAGAACACTATAGAGTTTGCCCATTAAAAGTTCACAAAGCGCAGTTAGGGAATATGCTAAACATCCTTTTCCAGACGAAAAGTGAGGGGTAAGACAAATGTGGGGCCACAGTTTTTGCTGAGAAACAGTGTAAAGGTGATGGCACCAAGTGGGGGACAGCAGCTATGGGCGAAGAACGCTGCGGACTGCGTTCGTCCTCTAACGTAAATGTTACACTGACGGCCTAAATCAAGTGTTCGATGAAAAACACCGAAATATTGTGTTTTAGAAGTAGCTGCCCTGGTTAATCATTCTGTGAATTTTAAATCTTTATGTGCGCCATTCTTATTTGCACTGCAGCACCAGATTTCCTGATTAAAGAAGCAAAGAACAGGTTCTGTACAGTTACAATTATTCATTATCTCAGCGAGACAGCCGTAATGGCGGCTAAAGAGATTACGTCCCGTCTGTTAATTATAGTCACGGAACAATTCTTAAAATACATCATTAGTGACAGGGAAGTAAATAAGCACTATAGAATGAGTCTCTTGCATCGTACTTGTAATTATTATCCAAAACGATAAATTACAGCCGGCCGAAGTGGCCATGCGGTTAAAGGCGCTGCAGTCTGGAACCGCAGGACCGCTACGGTCGCAGGTTCGAATCCTGCCTCGGGCATGGATGTTTGTGATGTCCTTAGGTTAGTTAGGTTTAACTAGTTCTAAGTTCTAGGGGACTAATGACCTCAGCAGTTGAGTCCCATAGTGCTCAGAGCCATTTGAACCATTTTGATAAATTACACACATCCATACAAATAGAGGCTAGGAGGAAAACAGATAACGCACGAAGTGACAAGAGAATGTAGCAAGACAAGAAAGGAATATATTTTCAGTGTTACCCATGTTTTGTGCTTACATATTATGTAGGTCTTTTTACAATAAAAGAAAGTATTAAATGTCGTCCTAAAATAAAGTCACAAAAGAAAATTGTGCCTCTACAGCCCCGAGGCCGCCACCAGCCGTATGCCTGTCATCCCACACACCAATGATAAATGAATACTCACATTAAGCCAATCAGAAATATAAACGTGAAAACAGTACCCAGAATAAAATTAAAACCTAACCTAAAGGTCGAAGATTCAATAACTGATACATGTATAAATAAAGACGAAGCAACTTCAGTTACCATTCGCGTCGGTTGATTTCATTTCAATTTACCATTTTCATGTCAAGACGTGAGATAACTTTTTTCTTCATATTAAAGAAATCAATTTGACTTATTTTTATTTTACCATGCTTATACCACAAGAAATATAGTTCTTTTCAAGTAATTGAGGAAGATGAGCTTCGAAGGAAAGATATTTCATTGCCTTCTCAAGAATTTTAAGTCTTAGCTTAGGAAGAAGGGGCACAGTTTTATTCTGATAAAGATTAACAAATTTTATTTCATCTCCATAAATTACATAGTGTTAAAGGCGATGTAGCCGGGGTGAGAAGGCGCTCACTGGTGAGCGCAAGCCGAGTGTGTCGTGTAGGCGGCCCTGGTTCGATACTCAGCCGCGTCGGAGGTTTTATACACTAGGGGACTGCGTGTTGTGTGGTCCTCATCATTATTTCATCAACATCGACCCGCAACTCGCCAAAATGGCGTCACATAAAAAGACCTGCACTAGGCGATGTAACAATCCTACATGGAGTATCCTGTCCAATAATGCCACTCGATCAGTTCAGGGGCACTGAGTTTTATTTGTGATAATACAAGTACTGCACAGAAACAGAGCAGGTATATTGTAAATAGTACAGCTGTAGTAAACAAACATCATTTTTCATTGCTTTTAAAAATTTTTACCAGAGAATAAAATACTTAACTTCAATAAAAAATATCTCTCAGTGTTGACTTCCGTTTCTTACACAACTTTATTGTTGGGCTCAGATGATGCAAAGTATAGTGTAAGACTCTGCATGCTGTTGAAGAAGAAATGGCAACAACGACAACGCGTATTTCCGTTTTGCATCTCATAAACATGGCTGGTCATTCAGTTGAAGTACGGCATGGCGTACATCTGTCATGACGTTTCCCCTTTTGAATACTTTAATGTTTTTTCAATCTTCTGTTTCTCAGCGAAAAATTTTTGTATAGCCATTTCGGATGGATGAGTATGAGACACTCTTCATACCCCATTTAAAATGTTACATGCCTCCAGTGGCTATAGTGTATCAGTACGATCTTTAAAATTAAAGAAGTTGTATTTTTTGGGATTACGTGGAATTGGTTCATTGCTTTAGCTGACTCACCAGTCTTGTGTAAATCTTACTGAACAAAAGCCTTGCTTACCCTTCTCCATTTCTCTGTAATAGAAAAATTCTCTGTCGCAGCTCAAAAACTTTTACTTTGTCTCTTCAAAGCATCCTAGGTTAAATGGAGGTGAACTTGGTGCATGCCACTTCAATCTCTAGAGAGAAGAACTGCTTGGCACAAAGACCATGCCCCATCTAGTAATGAACGTTTGAAACATTTTCTCCATGACGAACTTGGGGCAGAGTACCGAGAACAAAAGCACTGAAAACGTGTGTTGTGAAAAAATGACACTTAGAACGGGGTTTATTTCTACTCTTCGCATGATTCTGCTTCACACTAATTTCAGCGTCACAAGTGAAATATACTCGTGGCTTATAATAACAAAACTTTTTTCTCTCATTCCAAAAAAGAGAAGAAGAAGACTGTAGCACTGCAGGTCTAAGAAACAAGGGGATTAATAATAAACATTTTCTAATGTGTTAGAGCACTGTAATTCTAAAACGTACTCCATTCTCACCAAGGTGCAGTAAGGTGTACTTTCTACACCATTTATATGTGATCAGTATCACAGAACGTAAAATCAATAACGGCCCAAAGATGCATCAAAAATAAAGAGGGCTCCAGACATCGACCAAATCGGTGCTATCAAAGCATGTAGCTGAGCTGGCAGGCGTCCACACATGTTTCTCAGCAAGTAGTTCGAGTATCATGGAATATCATTGAATTTGTAGCTTGTGTTCCAAATTGAAACTCCTTTGCTCTCAAAGACATTTTATCGTAAAATTCAACTATTTGGCAGAAATATTTGCTTTTCTTGAATAATATTTAAAATCTTATCACCAAAGACAGTTAAAAGAATAACTACACTTGTGGGGTTAATGTGGAATACTCGGAAGAAGAGAATAGGGTTGGAAAAATGTGTTTTATCATATGAAGTTGGGAAAAAACATTTACTGTAGACAAAATACAATTCTTAGATTGCACTTAATTTAAACTCTTAAGAAAATTGCTTATAAGAAACAGAAAAAATAATTTGATTCGTTTATGGAATCCATAAAAACGTTCTGAAACTTATTTGTTTATATACGAGGGTGGTCTGAAAAGTTCTCGGAATGGAATAGAAAAAATGTACTTACATCACTGAAACTTTTTTTTTATTTTTTAATGTAGTCTCCTTGTAGATTAATGCGCTTGGTCCAACGATGTTCCAGTGCCTTGACCCCATCTCGAAAATGAGTTTCCTCCAGGCCTGCGAAATAAAGCTCATCTCTAGCTATCAATTCTTCGTTTGAAGTAAATCTTCGTCCACCAAGAAAAATTTTCGGTTTTGGGAAGAGATGGAAGTCTGACGGAACCATATCAGGTGAATAAGTCGCGTGTGTAACAATTCATACATTAGTGCGTGTAATTTTTCCATGGCGGCGGCACATGCGTACTAAACCTGGCCTTTTTCGCGTATCTTTTGTTGCAACTTGTCTAGTAGGTTAGCATAGTATTCTCCAGTAATTGTTTGCCAGTGGGGAGATAATCTACAAAAAGAATCCCCTTCGCACCCCAGAGCACTGATGCCATGACCTTTCCCGATGAAGAAATTGTCTTTGCTTTCGTTGGTGGCGGAGAATCCGCATGTTTCCACTCGTTTCACTGTAGTTTTGACCCTGGAGTATAATAGTGCACCCAAGTTTCATCTGTGGTCACAAACCGGTGCAAAAGATCTTGTTCGTTTCTCCTAAAACGGGCCAAATATTGTTCCGATATGTCCATTCTCTTGCGTTTTTGAACCAGCGTCAAGAGTCGCGGCACTTACCTTGCAGATAATTTTTCATTTCTGATTCCTCAGTTAAAACGTAATATACCCTTTCAGATGACATCTGGCAAGTGTGAGAAATTTCACGCACTCTCAATAAGCGATTCTCGATGACAATTTTTTGCACTTTTGCAATGATTTCTGGAGTGAATAGTGACACATCTTGGCCGACCATCGCGCGAATCATCATCTAAGCTCTCCCGATCAAATTTAAATTCATATGTCCACTTGGCAGCAATTGAATATGAAGGAGCAGAGTACCTCAGTGTATTTTGGAAATTGGCATGAATGTCCTTTGCTCTCATACCTTTCTGTACGAAGTACTTAATCACTGCTCGAATCTCAATTTTTTTCCATCTTCGTAAATCACTACGCGGGTAGAACAGCGGAGACACGTCACCGCCAGAGCTCTCTTCTAACAAGGGAACCTCCCCATCGCACCCCCCTCAGATTTAGTTATAAGTTGGCACTGTGGATAGGCCTTGAAAAACTGAACACAGATCAATCGAGAAAACAGGAAGAAGTTGTGTGGAAGTATTAAAAAAATAAGCAAAATATACAAACTGAATAGTCTATGCATATGATATACAACATCAAGGACAACCTGATCTCATGAGCGCCGTGGTAACGTGGTTAGCGTTAGCAGCTGCAGTGGAGAGGTCCTTGGTTCAAATCTACCCTCGAACGAAAATTTTAATTTTTTATTTTCAGACAATTATTATCTGTCCGTCCGATGCGATCACTTTTTTGGGAGTGATTATCACATCCACAAGAAAACCTAAATCGGGCAAGGTAAAAGAATCTTTTTACCCATTCGCCAAGTGTACAAGTTAGGTGAGTCGTCAACATATTCTTGTCATATGACGCACATGCCGTCGCCAGTGTCGTATAGAATATATCAGACGTGTTTTCCTGTGGACGAATCGGTTGACCTATGACCTTGCAATCAAATGTTTTCGGTTCCCGTTGGAGAGGCACGTCCTTTTGTCTACTAATCGCACTGTTTTGCGGTGTGGTCGCAAAACACAGACACTAAACTTATTACAGTGAACAGAGACGTCAATGAACGAACGGACAGATCATAACTTTGCGAAAAGAAAGTAGGTAAAAATTCTCACCCGAGGAAAGACTTGAACCATGGACCTCTCATTCCGCATCTGCTCACGCTTACCACGAGACCACGGCGCTCCTGAGCTCGCGCTATCCTTGATGTTGCTTATCTTGCAAATGGACTACTCAGTTTGTATATTTTGCTTATTTTTTCATAGTTCCACACAACTTCTTCCTGTTTTCTCGATTGATCTGTGTTCAGTTTTTCAAGGCCTATCGAATGTGCCAACCTATAACTAAATCTGAGGGGGGTGCGATGGGGAGGTGTCCTTGTAAGAGTGCTGACGTGGAATATGTTTACAGGCAACAGTCCAATGAGTATCACGTGGACAGCTCGTTGCGCTAGCGCTGACCTCTCGTGGTGATTCCGAGAACTTTTCAATTATTTAATTTAATAATTTGCGTTAATCGTTACAGTACTTTCTCAACAGTTATTGCATATTTTTGAAAGCTTACGTGCAAAATTTTATCGAAATACAAAAACAATTTTTCTGTGCTGAATCTCACACCGCCTCTGGAGATGAACTGGAATCGCTACAGAATATCATAAAAACGTTTAGCAGTAGTCCATGCGTATTCGCGTGGGAGCACAGCTCGACAAATGAAAACTGACGATATATCTCATTGCCCAATTATTCCATAATGGCCGAAGTTAATCTATCAGCAGTTAGGATCTTTTCACTTAAGTGTTCACCTGTGAGCTAGGGGTCAGTCTGCCTTCGGCAGTAAAGAGGCGAGGATGCCTTGTTAGCGTCTCGCATGTTGTGGTGCTTGCGAGCAAGCGCGCGTTTGTTTACTTACGCGTAGCGGCTTGTCTCAGAGTCCGAGATCATCGATCATCATGTCGTTTTCTTAAGGCAAGCCACAATTAAATTTACTGTTCCTTTGGTTCACGAACGACAGGGGACGTATGAAGTAGAACGTTTTATACGAAGTGAAATGCGTCTCCCACCACAAGATGTTCTAGGAATTCATTTTCCGATCCCCAGTACTACTGTGTACATAAGGCTGGCAATGACGAGCTGTGCGCTGACGTTATGCGACGCCATGCTAATGATCTCAAGTTCGGATACTCTGACGGACATAAAGGGATTGTCGTAGTTGATCACGCTGGCTTTGGCCACCGAACGTTGAGGGTTTTCGGATTCCCGTTTGAGTTACCGTCGGAAGTTGTGGTGACCCCCTTTAAACCTTACGGCAACGTCGTCAGTCACGCCGCTGAAACGTGGAAGACGTCCTAAACCTACTGTGTCCTTAATAGTGACCGTCAGATAAAAATTGAACTATGGAAACATGTGCCTTCCTGCTTGGTTATTACCGGCTGCAGTCGCGCCCTTGTTCAGGGTGTGGCCAGGAAGGCCACGTTCGTTTTGAATGTCTCCGACGTAGACTGGTTCAGACGCCCCTGTGGCGCTCACTGTAGTACCTGTATTTTACGCGTTTACGGTGGTGCTGCCTGCTGCGCCCCTCCTAAATAAGTCTGCAACGGCGTCGACATCCCTCGATGAAGCGACGGACATTTTGTCTGTCTGTGCTTCACTGCTGCCGGAGGCAATACAAAACAAACGACGAGCGTCAGCAAGCACAAGCTGTCTCTCCCGACTCCATGGTTGTTGATCATGGAGCTGTACCGACCTCCGCTTTTCTGCCGTCCGGCCACATGTCGGAACGATAGCTGCCCGCCATTCAACACGGAACAGCATGGTAGGAAGCAACGGTCGCCGAAGAAACGGAAGAGAGAACGCCGTACCCCTTCTGATGACTGCCTCCACTGGATGAGGACCTGCTACTGATGATGCGCTGTCCTTTCGACTCGACGTCCTTCCCTGCCTCCGTCTCCGGTCAGGGACCACCTGCGGACACACACCTTCCTCCGCCTGCGTCTGATGCGGTCCCTTTCTGTGTATGACGCTACCTGTGGGCGTATCTATGATAATGTTACACTAAACCGGCCCGGCGAGACGTCTGCCTCCTGGGTGGACGCCGTAGAAGCTGAGGATGGACATTCTGGAGGTGTTCGGGACGATGGACTCCCCTTGATGCAGTCGGCTCTCTCCCTGTCACAATGATGGGCGGTTCCACGGGGTCTAACAGGGAGTTCCCTTTGCTTCCCCGGTGGTTAAATCGCCCATCTTACTAGTGATGTCAGCTTTCCAGATATATTACATAGCCTCGGTCAGTGTCAACACCATTCACATACGTCACAAACTGGCTTTACTCCATGACATGCTGTATGCTGCAGACCACATTGCCCTTGAAATCTGGTTTTGCAGGACAGAGCGGATCAGGTTGTGGAAAGGGGCCCAAATCAGTTACTGCTAGTTGCACAAACATACAGACTTTATTTGCTAAAAACACTTAATCACACACGCCCTTAAAACAGTTCAGAAACAATACGGCTGAACACCAGAACACAAGTTATTACAATTGTCTTAGTTACAAAATAGAAGAACTGAGGGCTTAAGGCCTGGATAACAAGAGTTCCAGTAAGAAAATTTTAAAAGGTTTTAGACAAAGACCTTCCAAATTTAAATTTAAGTAGGCTGAAGGCCAAATCTTAAAATATTTCTCATAACGTTTGGCTGAAGGCCATATACTGAACATAGAACAACTCAAGGCGTAAGGCCTGGCTAACAAACTAAGATGGACAGGAAAAGTTTTGAAATTTCAATTTTTTTGTGGACGGCTGAAGGCCTTATCTTAAAATACTTTGTGACCGGCAGCCAAGCATAACACTAAATAATCGGGTGGCAGCACGACCGAGGGACGGCTGAAGAACCAACCAACAACATAATCAATTCCCTTCCACCCGACCAACGGCACGACAACCGAAAATATCACAAGGACGAAGATCACAGCAGCTCTTCGTCTTGATAACTGGCATCTAAACACAGTTAAAGCACCTTAACCACTCAAAAGAAAGGAGAACCACATCAAGCTGTCGAACTACACGCCGTGCCGGACAGCATCAACAGGCGAGGAAAACACACTGCCGGAAAACTACGCTAACAACTAAGGCAGGTGACCGGAACGTTAACGGCCGCAAGGCAGAAAATACCGCTGGTGCACTTCACTAATAAGTTACAATCATTTCAATAGTTAATCACCATACAGGAAGATGGCTGCAAAATTTGCCGACTCCAGCACACCATTCGTTGCTGCTTGCGGGAATGGCCGAGGAAGCAATGAACGAAGAGAGGTCACACCACTTGAGGTTTCATAACAGGTTAACTGATTACTCAACTCCAGTATCCAGGTTCGGTGGGCGACGAACTTGCAGCTCTCACAGCTAGTGCCTCACAACTCGGACCGTGCGTGCACGCCGCTAGTGGCCCCGGCCTGACAACACGCCGTTGAGACTTCCTCGCTGCTCTCTCGCAACCGACCGACTACCCTACACACACCACCACTCGGAAATATAGCGGTCACACCAAAGATGGTACAGCAGTACTAGGATCGATAAACGCTGCTGCTGCCACTGATGGAGGCAAATGAGCAACTCATTCAGGTAGTAACTGAGGGAGCAATAAGGCACCACTCTATGGTGGGAAAATGCCAAAAAAGAAAAAAAACTACCTCAGTGCGAGCTGGCACGGATCAGCCCTCCTTCAGGAGGTGCACGTTGTAACTTTCTATGCTCCCCACGGTTTTACAGCGCATTTCTCCCATACTGGTAGTGGGGTGGCGATCCTCCTGCAAGATGGTATCCTCGTTGATGCAGTTGCCTATATCCCTGATGCCAGAGGTGTGGCCATCACGTGTAATGGCGTCATGATCGTCAGTGTCTACGCAACATATGGTTTGGGTCACCACCGTGAATGTTTCACCCTCTTCTCAGAGATAGTCATGTCTCTTTTCCTGGGTCAGTAGGATGCATTGATCACGGAGGCGAATCCAACTCCGCCCAAAGACCAACTGCCACGTCACTCTCCGAGTGCAGCGCTAGCGACAATTCTCTAGCACAGGGGTCTCCAAACTTTTTAGTCCGCAGGCCACATTGACTCCTCCACGAAGTCATAAGGGCCAAGATCTACCTAGTGGAATTAAAGTACCCTAGCACTCCATGATCACCGTAATGTAAAGGAAAGATGAAATCGCAAAAATCTAAGGTTGTGGGAATAGCTAGCACTGAAACGAACTACGATTTTTATTTAATTACATAATTTTGATTGGTGGACGTACCTGACCGAAATTCTGGCGTATTTTATTCTGGCGAATTTCACCGACAAAAAAGTATGTCACTGCATATTCTTCACGAAAGCGTCCTGCAAAGTTAACGAAATCTCAAAATCATTGTTAGCAACACTATTACTGCAAGACGTAACAGAGGTAGAGTATGTCAACGCATTGTTATTTCAAGCGGCGCAACAATAAGTTTAGTTATGTAGTCTTGTAGCGATTAGCAGAGCCAATGTCGCGGTGTATTGGTCGCGATAGGCCTCTAAACTCAATTGTTGGCAGTATAGGTACCACCTCAAATATTTGGCGGGCCGGATACGGGGGCTGTCCGGCCAGCTAACGCGAGCCGTTTTGCCGGCTCTCGCGGGCCGGTTTCGGCCCGCGTGCCGTAGTTTGGAGACCCCTGCTCTAGCACATCAGCCTTGTGTGTTCTTGGGAGCATGTTCGTGGCAATCGTCAAGGGTTTACACATTTCACTAGGCATTCTACAAGCCGCCTGCATCGTATTAACATTTCCCTCAGTATTATCAGTCGGGTACTAGCTGCTGAAGTCCGGCCCATTGAATTCTCTGACCATGACTCATATATCTGTGCCATCAGTCTCTGCCGCCAAAGAGTGTGGCCGTGGACCATGAAAACTGAACGCGATCCATCTTAGTTCAACCGACTCCCGGCAGCTCGTTGAGACCACGTGGGCATCTTGTCTTCGACGCCGTGATGCCTGTCAGTCTGCGCTGTCATGGTGTGTGCTCTGTGCACGCTTTGTTACGGAAATGAAGTTGTGGTGTGGCGGCGACAAATCCAGGAATTCTGTTTCACCATTCTCCGAGCATGTACTATGATGACGTATTCGCCAGAGCGTCAGGTGATGGTGAACCGTGCCATTGCACACCTCACATCCCTCTCTCGTCGTTACCTTGAAGGAGCTACGGTCATGGCGCACACACATGACGAATTAGTGCAGGAGCGTCCATCTATGTATCATGTGATACTGGAACGGCGCCACCGTCGGAGGACTTTGATTAATTTTCTTACGACCTATGATGGGTGGCGTTTCCAAACCCAACAGGATATAGGGCCTGCTCTCCACGCACATTAAGCTACGCTGTACTCTGAACAACGTCACACCCCTGCCAACATTACAGTTGTCTACAGGCTCTCCTTTATCTAGGTTCCTAGGGATGCAGTGATGAATCTATTTGCTAACGTCACGGAGGACGAAATAATGATGCTATGCAAGCGGGTTCTACGAATAAGTCGCCTGGGGCTAACTGCCTCCAACTGGAGTTTTATCGGATATTTCGTCCCCTACTGGCACCAGTGTGACGGAATTTGTCAGGCCCTTACATCACCTCTCGTGCCGATACCAGACGATTTCCTCATTCCCATCCACAAGTTTCAGGGTACCTCAATATGCGATTACCTCCCCTTGACGTACCTCAACAGTGACACAAAGATCTTTACACGGCTGTTGCCTGCGCGACATAAACAGACGGCTCGGTATGTGGTTTCCCCTGATGAAATTTCTTTGGGAGGTCTGCAGGGGTGGCTACAGCCTGGAACCACGCGACCACTACGGTCGCAGGTTCGAATCCTGCCTCGGGCATGGATGTGTGTAATGTCCTTAGGTTAGTTAGGTTTAAGTGGTTCTAAGTCACAGGCGACTGATGACCTCAGAAGTTAAGTCTCATAGTGCTCAGAGCCATTTGAACCATTTTTGCAAATAACATCCCCACTCCCCTCTGTCGCTATCGGGACATAATCGCTTTTGTCACGCTCATCGTATGCCTGGAATTTTGGCAGCTCTTGACTTCAGCCAGCTATTCGATTGGGTCGATCACGATTACCTGGAAGGTGTGATCCGTAATATGGGATATACAGATATTACCGTCGACGTAATAATGCGTTTCCTTCGTGGAGCTACGTCTCGTGTACTCTACAAGGGCCGTCTCACTCTTCCTATTCCGATACATCGAACGGTTTGTCAAGGCTGTCCGCTCTCTGCATTGTTGAATGCTTTCGCCATGGAACCGTTGCTCTGTGGCCTTCGTCAATATCTCTCGGGGTTGTCTAAAAAATGATTCAAATGGCTCTGAGCAATGTGGGACTCAACAGCTAAGGTCATCAGTCCCCTAGAACGTAGAACTACTTAAACCTAACTAACCTAAGGACATCACACACATCCATGCCCGATGCAGGATTCGAACCTGCGACCGTAGCAGTTGCGGGGTTCCAGGACTGAACCGCCTAGAACCGCACGGCCACCGCGGCCGGCTCGGGATTGTCTCTCGGTGGCCATGTATTCAGCTGTACTGCTTATGCGACGAATTCGTCATCATTCTTCGTAGTGGATCTGAGGTCAGGGAGTCACTGGCATGGGTTGCTATCTACAGCGAAGCTTCTGGTAGCTGCCTAACGTCTGAAATTCGAGAGCATGGCTATAGGTGCGGTTCCAAATGGTTCAAATGGCTCTGAGCACTATGGGACTTAACTGCTGAGGTCATCAGTCCCCTAGAACTTAGAATTACTTAAACCTAACTAACCTAAGGACATCACACACATCCATGCCCGAGGCAGGATTCGAACCTGCGACCGTAGCGGTAGCGGTCGTATTGTTCCAGACTGTAGCGCCTAGAACTGCTCGGCCACTTCGGCAGGCTATAGGTGCGGGCCTTCCTGCGGACAACGCTGCTCCTTTGCGTGTAGCTGATACATCCGATGTTTAGGACCCGATTTTGCAAGTGATCTGTGGCGCAAGATTCCCTTCAACTCCCGGCGTCCACTTTTTCAACTAAGAACTCGGCTCTTGGATCATCGTTTACGAGCACTCCATCTCCTGCAACGGACACAACACGTAAATGTATATTTGGCGTCACGTAGTCACGTATCCTCAGCATGGCACAGATACGTCCTATTCCGCCATCCACGGCCACCGCATCCTAGCGACATAGAGTTCATATGTTTGCCACGGTTGCTGTAATGTATAAGATCCTCACCCTTCCGCGGTGCAGTTGCACTGGTCTGCATCATGTTCCTGACAGAGCGATAGCCCCTTGAATCACACTCTCTCTCAGCACCTATCCCGCTTTTGGACGTCCTGCCGCCCACTTTTTCCTCGAATTGAGCTACGTCCGTACTGCGCCAATCCCAGCGCGCTCGACGTCCACGAAGGCGATCTATGGCTTTCTTCAGCAGCACAGGCCACCGAATGTGGTTGAGGGGAAGCATTCCCACGTCGACTGGCGTGCCGTTTGGGGATCAGTGTGCGCTCCTTGTCTTCACACTGATGTCAAGTCTCCATGGAACCTTACTGTTAGTGGGAAGTAAGTATGCCTGTCACACCTTCACGGGCTTCACCTCGCAGACACCTCATCATGTGTCACCTTTGATGTTTTAGACATGGACGACCATCGCCACGACATGGTTCGTGGATCGGTAAGAGGTGTCTGGTTCTTGGTGCAAATATTGTCCTAATTACCCATTCGTCTCCTCATCAGAAATTTACTCAACTGCTTCTCTTTCCGGACGTGGAATACTTCCCACAAGCGAAGACGAACTCTGTGAAGTGGGTTTGTGGACACACAGTTCATTACTTGTTTGCTGAGGGGAGAAAAACATCTTCGATTTTTGGCACTTCCTTAATGGACGCCATTGTGCTGTCCGCAGTCCCAAATACAGACAATTTTTCTCCAGTTTCCTTTGTAGTGTCTTCCTTAATCCGTTCCAGAGTTGGGGTGTTCCTGCCATAAGGAGTTGATCCCCGCCTCTTGCACACTTAACCGATATATTCTCTGGTCATCGGAATGTTATTCTCCGAAAAACAATGCGTCGATAGTCTCAACGAGTCTGGCGTCTTGCCGCGTCCTCCTCCTCGCGACGGTGGCTTCCTGCTAATCTCGGTGACATTGGTGTTACTTTAAAAAGAATAAAAAATAAATAAATAAACCATTGATGTTCTATTCCACGTTCCCCAAGCTTTCGTTGGTTCCTAGGGGTGGGAACAGGACATGGCTGCCAATTGTAATCAAAACGGCCTAGGTCACGAATTCGAATCTCGCTACATTTATGGTATTGAATAAGAATTATCAGCAGAGGTTGCCGAATAGTCCTGTATCAGAGGTCACCCTCGTCCTGCCAGCGGCCTTGTCAAAGAGGAGAGGACAGAGCCAAAAAGGGCAATCCTCGCCAAGAGAAGTTTATTGATATCAAACTAGGCTTTAATTTTAGGAGGAAATATTTGAAACACAGCATTGTATGGTAGTGAGGTATTAACTGTCGAAAAACCGGTACAGAAGAGAATCTAAGCATTTGAGCCGTGAATGTTGAAAATTAGGTGGGCTGAGAAGGTAAGGAATTAGGAGATTCTCCAGAGAATCGGCGAGGAAAGGAACATATTGAAAACACTGACAAAAAGAAGGGGCTGGATGATAGGTTGTCTGTTAAAACATGAACGAATACCCTCCATGGTGCCAGAGGGAGCTGTAGAGGGTAAAAACTGTGGAGGAAAACAGAGACTGAAATGCATGCAGCAAATACACTCCTGGAAATTGAAATAAGAACACCGTGAATTCATTGTCCCAGGAAGGGGAAACTTTATTGACACATTCCTGGGGTCAGATACATCACATGATCACACTGACAGAACCACAGGCACATAGACACAGGCAACAGAGCATGCACAATGTCGGCACTAGTACAGTGTATATCCACCTTTCGCAGCAATGCAGGCTGCTACTCTCCCATGGAGACGATCGTAGAGATGCTGGATGTAGTCCTGTGGAACGGCTTGACATGCCATTTCCACCTGGCACCTCAGTTGGACCAGCGTTCGTGCTGGACGTGCAGACCGCGTGAGACGACGCTTCATCCCGTCCCAAACATGCTCAATGGGGGACAGATCCGGAGATCTTGCTGGCCAGGGTAGTTGACTTACACCTTGTAGAGCACGTTGGGTGGCACGGGATACATGCGGACGTGCATTGTCCTGTTGGAACAGCAAGTTCCCTTGCCGATCTAGGAATGGTAGAACGATGGGTTCGATGACGGTTTGGATGTACCGTGCACTATTCAGTGTCCCCTCGACGATCACCAGTGGTGTACGGCCAGTGTAGGAGATCGCTCCCCACACCATGATGTTGGGTGTTGGCCCTGTGTGCCTCGGTCGTATGCAGTCCTGATTGTGGCGCTCACCTGCACGGCGCCAAACACGCATACGACCATCATTGGCACCAAGGCAGAAGCGACTCTCATCGCTAAAGGACGACACGTCTCCATTCGTCCCTCCATTCACGCCTGTCGCGACACCACTGGAGGCGGGCTGCACGATGTTGGGGCGTGAGCGGAAGACGGCCTAACGGTGTGCGGGACCGTAGCCCAGCTTCATGGAGACGGTTGCGAATGGTCCTCGCCGATACCCCAGGAGCAACAGTGTCCCTAATTTGCTGGGAAGTGGCGGTGCGGTCCCCTACGGCACTGCGTAGGATCCTACGGTCTTGGCGTGCATCCGTGCGTCGCTGCGGTCCGGTTCCAGGTCGACGGGCACGTGCACCTTCCGCCGACCACTGGCGACAACATCGATGTACTGTGGAGACCTCACGCCCCACGTGTTGAGCAATTCGGCGGTACGTCCACCCGGCCTCCCGCATGCCCACTATACGCCCTCGCTCAAAGTCCGTCAACTGCACATACGGTTCACGTCCACGCTGTCGCGGCATGCTACCAGTGTTAAAGACTGCGATGGAGCTCCGTATGCCACGGCAAACCGGCTGACACTGACGGCGGCGGTGTACAAATGCTGCGCAGCTAGCGCCATTCGACGGCCAACACCGCGGTTCCTGGTGTGTCCGCTGTGCCGTGCGTGTGATCATTGCTTGTACAGCCCTCTCGCAGTGTCCGGAGCAAGTATGGTGGGTCTGACACACCGGTGCAATGTGTTCTTTTTTCCATTTCCAGGAGTGTAATTGAGGACGAGGTTGCAAGTACTACTCTGAGATGAACGGGTTGGCACAGCACAGGGATTCGTGGCCAGTCTCATCAAACCAGTCAGAAGACGGATGACTCAAAAGAAAAACTGCCAATATCGTCCATGATGATGATGTTAAAAGAATGTGTAAGAGATTTTGGTAATCGGCTCCAAAAAATAGTTCAAGTTGCGACTCTTTGCTGCTGCATGTGATATGCAGGAAGGAGATCTACATCTACATCTACATGGATACTCTGCAAATCACATTTAAGTGCCTGGCAGATGGTTCCTCGAACCACCTGCATAATTCTCTATTATTCCAATCTCGTATAGCGCGCGGAAAGAATGAACACCTATATCTTTTCGTACAAGCTCTGATTTCCCTTATTTTATCGTGGTGATCATTCCTCACAATGTAGGTCGGTGTCAACAAAATATTTTCACATTCAGAGGAGAAAGCTGGAGATTGGAATTTCGTGAGAAGATTCCGTCGCAACGAGAAACGCCTTTCTTTTAATGATTTCCAGCCCAAATCCCGTATCATTTCTGTGACACTCTCTCCCATATTTCGCGATAGTACAAAACTAGCTGCCTTTCTTTGAACTTTTTCGATGTACTCCGTCAGTCATATCTGGTAAGGATCCCACACCGCGCAGCAGTATTCTAAAAGAGGACGTACAAGCTTAGTGTAGGCATTCTTCTCAATAGGTCTGTTACATTTTCTAAGTGTCCTGCCAATAAAACACAGTCTTTGGTTAGCCTTCCAATTTTTAAGTTGTTCGTAATTGTAATACCTTGGTATTTTGCTGAATTTACGGCTTTTAGATGTGAATGACCTCACATTTTTCGTTATTTAGGGTCAACTGCCACTTTTCGCACCATTCAGATATCTTTTCTAAATCGTTTTGCAATTTGTTTTGATTTTCTGATGCCTTTACTAGTCGATAAACGACAGCGTCATCTGCAAACAACCGAAGACGGCTGCTCAGATTGCCTCCCAAATCGTTTATATAGATAAGGAACAGCAAAGGGTCTATAATACTACTTTGGGGAACGCCAGAGATCACTTCTGTTTTACTCGATGACTTTCCGTCAATTATTACGAACTGTGACCTCTCCGACAAGAAATCACAAATCCAGTCACATAACTGAGACGATATTCCATAAGCACACAATTTCACTACGAGCCGCTTGTGTGGTACAATGTCAAAAGCCTTCCGGAAATCCAGAAAAACGGAATCGATCTGAAATCCCTTGTCAGTAGCACTCAACACTTCATGTGAATAAAGAGCTAGTTGTGTTTCACAGGAACGATGTTTTCTAAACCCAAGTTGACTGTGTGTCAATAGACCGTTTTCTTCGAGATAATTCATAATGTTCGAACACAATATATTTTCCAAAATCCTGCTGCATATCGACGTTAACGATATGGGCCTATAATTTAGTGGATTACTCTTACTACCTTTCTTGAACATTGGTGTGACCTGTGCAACTTTCCAGTCTTTGGATACGAATCTTTCGTCGAGCGAACGGTTGTATATGATTGTTAATTATGGAGCTAATGCATCACCATACTCCGAAAGGGACCTAAATGGTATACAGTCTGGACCAGAAGACTTGCTTTTATTAAGTGATTTCAGTTGCTTCACTACTCCGAGGATATTTACTTCTACGTTACTCATGTTGGCAACTGTTCTCGCTTCTAATTCTGGAACATTTACTTCGTCTTCTTTTGTGGAGGCATCTCGGAAAGGCTGTGTTTAGCAACTCTGCTTTGGCAGCACTGTCTTTGATAGTATCTCCATTGCTATCGCGCAGAGAAGGCATTGATTGTTTCTTGCCGCTAACATAATTCACATAAGACCAGAATCTCTTTGGATTTTCTGCCAGGTTTCGAGACTAAGTTTCGTTGTGGAAACTGTTATAGGTATCTCGCATTGAAGTCCGCGCTAAATTTCAAGCTTCTGTAAAAGATCGCCAATCTTGGGGATTTTGCGTCTGTTTAAATTTGGCATGTTTGTTTTGTTGTCTCTGCAACAGTTGTTCTAACCCGTTTTGTGTACCAAGGAGGATCAGCTCCGTCGTTGGTTAATTTGTTTGGCATAAATCTCTCAATTGTTGCCGGTACTACTTCTCTGAATTTAAGACACATCTGGTCTACACTTATATTATTAATTTAGAATGAGTGGAGGTTGTCTCTCAGGAAGGCGCCAAGTGAATTTTTATCTGCTTTTTTGAATAGGTATATTTTTCGCCTATTTTTCAAAGATTTGTGGATTACAATATTCAATCTCGCTGCGACAACTCTGTGTTCACTAATCCCTGAATCGGTTTTGATGCTCATTATTAACTCACGATTATTTGCTGCTAAGAAGTCAAGTGCGTTTTCACAACCGTTTACTATTCGCGTGTGCTGATGAACTAACTGCTCGAAATAATTTTCAGAGAATGCGTTTTGCACAATTTCGGATGATATTTTATGCGTACCTCCGCAATTAAACATGTATTTTCGTCAACATATCGACGCTAAATTAAAGTCACCACCATCTATTATCGTATGAGATTGGTACGTGTTTGAAATCAAACTCATATTTTCTTTGAACCTTTCAGCAACTGTATCATCTGAACTGGGAGGTCGGTAAAAGGCTCCAATTATTATTTTATTCCGGTTGCTAACAAGGCCTCTGCCCATACTAACTCACAGAAAGTATCTACTTCAATCTCGCGACGAGTTAATCTACTTCTGACAGCAACAAACACGCCACCGCCAACCGTGTTTAGCCTATCCTTACGGAACACCGTCAGGTTCTTCGCAAAAATTTCGGCTGAGGTTATATCTGGCTTTAGCCAGCTTTCAGTGCCTGTAACGATTTGAGCATCAGTGATTTCTATTAGCGTTTGGAGCACTGGTACTTTCCCAACACAGCTACGACAATTTACAACTGTTATCCCAATGCTTCCTGTTTCCTGGGAAACCATTGGTGACTGAAGCACTTCTTGTGTTTTCCCGAGACCCTCTAACCTAAAAAACCACCCATCCACGCCACACAGCCCCTCCTACCCGTGTAGCCGCCTCCTGCGTCTACAGATAAATCTACAGATAAGTCTACAGATAAGTCTACGATCTTAAGGTGTAAGATAGAACTTATTTCCTCTTGGCTCTTTTTTGTACGACATCAGTTACTTTGTAGTAAATGGAATTATATGCTAATTTCTAGCCTGTCAGAATGGACTTAGGAAAACTACTTCAGACATGTGCACGTAGTCACGCTGAAGTTGATTACTTTTGTGCAAATAAGAAAACAATGAAAAGGCTTCAGAGAACGACGGAATCTGGCATGAGAGCCCCAAGTGAGAGGTGGTTACACCACAATAGTCGATTCTGCCGACAGTGCCGCTTAGCACGTATTTCTGTTATTCTCGCGAAAAGTTTCAACGCCAAACATTAAAATCGTGTTTTCAAGTGTTTTCGAATATCACTAAAAAAGTACTTGTTTTAATTTAAAAAAAAAAACTACTTGCTTCTAAAAACCTGCCTGTCTATGGTTTAAGCGTAGTCCTATTATCCGCACAGCAAAAATTACGTCGTCTTATGTCGCCTATGATTTGTCGCAAACCTCTATGTGATGTCTTAAAACGTTCACGAAATAAAAGTTGTGCAAGTTGCCGCTGATACAGCCTGCTTATTCCACAGTAAATTAAGATAAAACACAAAACATATCAATAAATAAATATCCTGCGATAATTAAAATTCCTCACTTTTCTGAATGTATAAGGCGCTGACCAAGCTACAGTGTCCGACTAAAAGATCCCAACACGTTTACTGCAGTAGCATCTTTCCTCCGGAAGAGTACCTCGTTCCCCAACCAGTTAGTGGCGAAGCCAGCAGCCGACCCGGAGGGCAAGGCGATCCGGCGTCGTGAGGTGTAACTCACACATCTGGCCCTGAATTTGCCTCGCAGAAAGTAGAAGGCTTCGAACGCGGACAACGGGCGTTCCGCCTGGCCGCGCGAGGCGTGCAGGCATGAGGGCTCCGACGAGTTCCCCAGTAACGGGAGTGCAGCCACGGGTGCACGTCATTCTCGACGTCAGCCAATCCGTAAGGACACCAGCACCAATTCGACTTTTCACATCAGTGGTAGTAGAATTTAATTTCTACAATGAAAAGGGAGAGTACGCAGAAATTCCGCATTTAAAAGTACACTCACGCCAGGGAAAACTGCCGTCCCGATGATCGTCGTACAGACTCACAAATGAGAGATATCGATATTATCAACCCCAGTACTGCGAAACAATTAAGACTGCTTAAGGCGAACAATGGGCGCTTGCACAGAATTACAGACCAATATTGCTGACATTCTTCTGTTGCAGGATCCTAGAGCTTGTTATTAGTTCAAACATTATTACGCTCCTGGAGGAGAACGAACATTTCTCAAAGAATCGACATAGATTTAGGAAAAAACCACACGTGTGAAATACAGCTTGCTTTACTCATACATGACATGCTGCAAGTAATACTCAAAATAAATATCTGTATATATGAAGATAGTAACTGTTCTCGAAAGAACAGATACCATTGATGACCGTGCAGCTTCTCTAGAATAATTAATTGAAATCCTCAGCTGCCAACAGGTGTTGTTGATATACCTCGATGGGGACAGTTGAAAATGTGTTCCCGACCGGGACTCGAACCCGGGATCTTTTGCTTACATGGCAGACGCCCTACCCATCTTTTTTTTTAATCTCATTTTGTTCATGTTGTTCGTTGAATTTGTTCGTGGCGGACGTCCGATGATGCTCGTTCAGGTTGTTTATTACAGAGGGTAGCTAAACTCTATGACCAAACACGCTGAGCTACAGTGCCGGCATTCATCTCAGCCACCGAGGACACAGATGAATAGTGCGACTGCAGGGACTTATCCCTTGCACGCCTCCCGTGAGATCCACATTCCCAACTATCCACAATCTACATACGTAATGTACCTAATAGGGTTTCAATTAATTATCATTTGCTCTAGAGAAGCTGCACGGCCATCAATGGTGTCTCTTCTTTCGAGAACAGTTACTATCTTCACACACACACACACACACACACACACACACACACACACACACACATATATATATATATATATATATATATATATGTGTGTGTGTGTGTGTGTGTGTATATATATAGTTAAAGGCTACCCAGCCATTGACCTTCGCCTGTGCGAATGCGCACAGGTTGCCCTAACTCTTACGGGAATCGTCACCTTAGCGTGCGCGAGTAATGAGTGGATGGGCAAATATCTCTTAGGTACACTACGTACGTAGATTGTGGACAGTTGGGAATAGTCCCTGCGGTCGCGCTATTCATCTGTGTCCTCGTGACTCATATGGCTAGACCGTCTGCCATGTAAGCAGGAGATCCCGGGTTCGAGTCCCGGTCGGGGCACAGATTTTCAGCTGTCCTCATCGAGGTATATCAGCAATACCTGTCGATAGCTGAGGGTTTCAGTTAATTATCATAAATATCGATGTTTTATGGATTTCTAACATTTGTTACAATCAACTTACAATTACAAATAATAAATCAAATGAAGGAGCGACTCATACAGTTCTGCTGGCATACCAGCCTCCATGCATATGCACTGTTTCCTGTGTCTACCGTTAGAAAACGCTAGTAGCAAAAATGGAGACCAGTGAACACAAAAACTTTTTGTGTTTTACAGTTTTCAATGACTGAAACTGTTGTTACAGTTCCGTATTAAGTTTCATTGTAATCCTCCAAGTGTTAATAATAGCTGTATATGGTATCATCAATTTGAAGACACTGACAATCTTTGCATAGGGCAGAGTACAGTACGACCAAGAGTGTGTGAAGGACGCTTTGAACTAGTGAGAGAGATTATTACTCGTAGCCCCAAGAAATCAGGTCGGAATGCTACTCTTGGATTAGCAATTCCAGCAACGTCTGTGTGGAGACATCCTTTACTTATCTTTTGCTCTAAAACTACGGTTTGCGTGTCAACTTTGCAAACGGAATGTTACATCATCACGATTAAGATTTTCTGGATTGTGTTGTCTTCAGTGATCAACCGACATTTCTTCTAAGTCTAAAAGCCAACACACATAATGTGCGCGTCTGAGAGTCAGCAAATCCCCACAGTTGCAACAAGAGTCCCCTAAATTGAATGTTTTTTATGTCTTATCCCGGCGGAACGTTTATGGACCTTTCTTTTGGGCCGAAGAATTGTAACTGTTGTCTCTTATATTAATGTGTTGGATCTATGGTTCTTTCCTCAGAAGAAGCTGAACCAGAAAACTTTATTTGGCAGCAACGTTGTGCGCTGCCTCACTGGCGTAGCTACGTGACTGGCCGCGATTCGGTTTTTACCTTTGGGCGTTCGTAAAGGATCAAGTGTATGTGTCTCCGCTACCAAGTGATCTATACGAGTTAAGAAACAGGATTGAAACACTTGTTGCAACAATTACTCCATACACACTGATCAAAGTGTGGGAAGAACTCGCGTATCAACCCGATGTATACGAAGCGAAGAATGGTGCTCACATTGAACCCTCGTTAGAAAAAATGTTTGAGTAACTCTTTCATTTGGTGTATTATTTATAATTGTAAGCTGAAAATAATGAATGCTACAAAGACTTAAAATGCCGATATCATTTTGAGACATCCGGTATATCCAGGTCACCAGGTAGGTTCCGTCTTCCTAGATTCCCGAAAGGCGTTCGACAGTATGGCACATCTTCGGCCCCAACCAAGGTTTGATCATACGGAGTATCTTCGCGAATATGTGAATGGCTTGAGGAACATTGGACTAATAGAGCTCAGTATGTTATCTTGGATGGATATTGTTCTACAGAAACGAAAGTAACATCGGGTGTGTCCCAAGGAAACATAATAGAATCTCTAACGTTTTCGGCACACATAAACGATTTACGAGACGGGCTCAGAAGGACTACAACATTCTCCGCTGACAGTATTATAGGGGAAAGCAAAGTATCGTTGTTGGACGACCGCAAGTGATTTCAGAAAGACATGGACAAAATCTGCGCTTGGTGAAATAAGTGTCAGCTATCTGGAAATGTGGATAAATGTAATATAACGCCTACATCATAGTGGAAGAACTCAACACTGTCCGACACAAGATTAGCGGTAAAGATCTAGAAAACATCGCATCGTTATCTACTTAGGGTTAGTACTAAGAAACTGTAAAAAATGGAATTATCTCGTAAAATCAGTATTAGAGAAGGCGAATGAGGATAAATTTCCTGGAAGGGTTCTTGGAAAACGCAATGCGTCTGGAAACGAAATGGCAAACAAGTGCGGCCAATTCTGGAGTATCGTTCCAGCGTTTGGAGTCCTCATTAAATAGGCCTCGCAGCAAACATGGAACGAACTCAGATACGTGCCGCTAGGATAGTAAAAGGTTGGTACAGTGCATGCGAAAGTGTAACAGAAATGCTCGGGGAATTTAAATGGGAAACCTTGGAAGAAAGACGCCAAGTTCGCGCTAAACCTTCTTGGGGACATTTAGAGAACTTCTGTTCTCAGAAGGCTGTGCAATCATTATGTCGCCAGCATGGTATGTCTCGCGCAGGGATCACGAGAAAATGGTAAGAGACATTACGGCACGTACAGATACATTTAGAAATTCATTTTGCCGTCGCTCGACACGCGAATGAAATAGGAAAGAAAATATGTAGGATTATTCTGTGATGATGTTACAAAATTTCAGGGATGGTGGTAAAGACTAAATTTATCATATTAACAGAATCTTCCGTCGGTTCTTGCTAGAACAACATTATAATAATAAATGAAAAGCACCAGTTTGCTTTTGTTCTACAATATTATTTTTATTGCTAACCGGTTTTCGGCTTACAAGGCCATCTTCAGACATGTCTGAAGATGGCCTTGTAAGCCGAAAACCGGTTAGCAATAAAAATAATATTGTAGAATAAAGCAAACAGGTGCTTTTCATTTATTACTAAATGTATCAGTCTGAGGCAAGGGGTCCTGGTCTGGAGACGACCAAATCGAAAGTTGCAAGCGAGAATCGTTCTGATATATCTGGTAGTGGAACACATGTATAGGTAGTGATGTTGCTAAGATTGTAGGGTAGGGTACTTTGAAAGGTGGTAGTATCGACCAACAGAAGAAAAAAAAAGTCTAGTACACCCGACTTCTAAAATGCATACCTTAAGAACTATGAGCATTTGTTCATCTTCGCTACTGTGAAACATATCTCTTTCACTGAATCGCAAGCAACCAGTGGATGGAACCACTCCTAAGTTCCAAAGTGTTACCAGCAGTCTACATAGCACAATGACTGTACGTAGGGAATTAAGAAGAATGGGGCACTGTTCGAACAGCGTCTCATAAGCCACACCTACCTGTGACGCTTGAGATGGTGTAAACCGCGAAGCCACGAGACAGTGAATAATTAGAAACGACTGACTTAGAGTAATGAATCATCCTACACTCTGTGGCAATCCGATGGAAAGAAATGTATGGTGCCGACAGTGACTTCTGGAGGAAGTCGTGTTTCGGTATGGGACTGTTTTTTGTGGTTATGGTATCGTCCCCTTACTGTGATTAAGAAAACGGTAAACTGTGCGTTACATGCAGCAGAGGAACTCGATGGAGACAATTAGTGTCTGTATCACCATGACAACGCACCCTGTCAAAGCAACACTGTAAGGCCTAGGTTCGTGGGCAATAATAGTCCTCAAACGGACTGGCCTGCCCGGAGGCCCAACGTGAACCCAATGCAACATCTCTGGGACGAGTTAGAAAGTCGACTTCGCTACAGAACCCGGCATCCATAACTACTACCTTCTCTGGTTTCATCTCTTGAGGGAGAATGGGCTGCCATTCCTCCACAGACATTCAGACACCTCATTGGAAGTGCCCCAGCAGAGATGAAGGCGCCATAAAGGCGGAAAGGTGAACACACGCTCATATTAATGTCAGCTAATAGATGTCCAAATAATTTTTATCAGGTAGTGGAGATGCCTCTCGAAGAACACACAAACATCCATTTTTACTAAGAAATAGAAAACGGTACACATCTGAAAAGGCTACCGCCACCAACCAGATGGTGTGCAGGTCTATACTGTCGACCATATTTGTGCCTGTTCTGTTAACGCACCGTCCCTCTGCTTCGGCGGCCCACTCACAGCAGTTTCCTAAGCCATTGTGATCTGCGTGAGTCTCGTTGTCCGCTCATTTATTTGGTGAGCTGTTTCACTGAAATATTGTGACTGTTTTTCACGTACCTTCACAGTATGTATCTACGTCAGATATGAAGCGATTAATGGCGACGATGATTGGTTTTACGAGACCAAACTTTATGATCATCAGTCCTGCTAACAGCGGAATTCTCAAATGTTGTGAATGGCGCGTAGATAAAAGCAGTGTGTGCTTCCATTCCAGAAACTTGTACCACGTTCAAAAACATTTTAGTACTGACATCTACCACAGAAATAGTTTAGTGAGAATGACGCGGGAGCCACCGCATGCATTCAGTCAATCCCACCAGACCTGAAGCCGCAGATACCACCCACAGTTGCCAAACCTGCACCCCCTCCCACCACAACGACACTGCGCTGGTTTTTTTACGTTTCTAAAGGTTGTGGAAGCTATTATGTATTTTATTTGTTGTTATTGGTGTATATTGTGTAATTATGAATAACGTCAGAGACCAGTTCATCAAAAGTTGTGAGAGGAAAAGTACGACCTTATGCTCTTGGCCGGGAGACTACCTTACGGGGTCAGTGGAAATAAATTATTTGAGTGTTACGTGCCTACCTAGAGAAAGAAAAATTTAATGGTAGTCCCCTGACCCGTTAACAAGGTGATCTAAAGAACTGCTGTAGCTCTGAAAACATACAAAAGCAGCGTTGTGAAGAATGACAACTCTGAGTAAAAAAAATTATGGATAAGCAGATAAACAACATAGATACATTTTCTGAGGATGTAATAGATGTGATGGTGAAATGTTGAAGCGGGTGTGATGAGTAGTCGCTGGAGGCCCATGGTATAAGCGTTCTTTGACCCGCAGAAAACGTCTCGATCCATCTCAAAGCAGGTTACTGGCCACTGACCCGAGAAAGATCTATCCGCACAAACCAATGGAAAAGATTGGAGGACGGCAGGGCTTTACGTCGCACCCAAGCTAGTTTCCCCGCTCTCGGTCTGTTTAGAAAGAGCCTCTACTTAGGATGGTGTAAAACAACTGAGTACTGAGTAACATGAGTCATTTTGGTGACTGGACAGCTTATGAATCGTTACCGAGTAATGTCCACGTAATTACCTTCGTTGGAATGTTGGTGGTGGGACTGCAGCCTCTAATATTACGCTGTTTATGGGAGTCGGTTGTGGAAAGCACTGCTGTTTGGTCTTTACCACGAAATAAATTCATAATTTTCAAATAGCCTCAAAACTTTCGGGGCAGATAGGCATTAATGTAATGGAGGAAGGGTTACAATTAGTAATAAAGTAGCCGTAACAGCTACGTAATATAGAAAAGCTGAAATACATCTGAAGAAAGAAAATTGATGATGTAAGTGATAAGAACAGTCTTAAAATGCGACCAGCGTGGGTGTACAACAGCTTCTGAATGGACTGCTGCCCAAGAGCATATTCGAGAGAGACACATGGTTTTCTTCCCTACTTGCACCCAGACGATACAGTCTCCAGACGTGCAAGTAGGTTGTCTTGGTGATGAAGTATAGGGGATATAACTTGGTTCTAACCATAATACTTTACCTTTTTTTAGCGTTAGTTGTAAGATTTCTTGCTGCATTAATTTGCTGGCTTCAACAATTACTGTGCAAGAAAAGTTGTTATCATCAGTAAAGTAAAAAAAATAATGTGATTACGTGTCCTGCACTAAGCAGTGACGATTTAAAATGTTGATGGAATTGTACGTAACTAAGGGCATATTTCATTTATCTAGTGTTCTTATTGTAGAATCAATGCTGCTAGTGAACCTGTATTTTATAAATTCCCCTTAGTGGGCTCCTGTCTTCGGAGTACACTGGTTAACGACCGTGGGGCCCTGAGCTGAATTTGAAATTACTTTCACTCACTGGTGTCAAAAGCCCTCTACCTCCTTTCCTTTTGGTCTTTCTTGGCCATCCCTTACTTTCCGACCCCAACTGTGATAAGTTTCGAGGACCGATGGAGTCTTTCTTTTTCTGTCCTCAGACCTTCATAGCTACTGACATAGAATAGGGTGTTGGATCACAAAAGCTAAGGGAAGAAAACCATTAAGAGAAAAAGAAAAGAAGTCGCTTCTCGCAGGATTAATAGTGCGGGAGCGCCAAAGACTAGGAGATGCCAGAACCCCAGAAGAAAGACTGGATGGGCAGGTTGTGCTCCTAAGCTGTGATGAAAGCAGCGAGCCTAGGAAAAGAAAAAAATCTTGAAAACAAACCCAGCGATAGCCAGATCAGGGATCCACTTGAGGTGTAATTTCACCGCTCAGAGCACCAGTACTGTGCCTCTGAAAGAACGGACCACACATATGACGACCTAGCTTAGGAGTAATTCTAAGACGTGGAAAAATTCAAATATTCCGAGAATTGGAAGGTGGAACAATAATTTATAGTGCACCTGAGAAGGGGACAAGAGCTAAAGCAGAATCAGGGATATCTATCATCAAGAAATACAAAGATCTTATTGAAGAATGTCAATACATCTCTGAAAGACGTAGTTTTACTGAAGCTGGAGCTGGCTCATCATAAACGGAACACTATCTCCCTGCACACCCCAGATGATTGTAAATCTAGAATAAAAGAGAGGTCTTCTATGAGCAGCTGCAAGAAGTTGTCTGTCTGTTACTCTCAAACAAAATTACAGTCATAATAGGAGATTTTAATGCTCAAATTGGAAATAATGTCATCACTGGAGCCAAACGACGATTTAATGAAGACTTTCTAAACGCCAATGGTGAGATTATGAGTAGCGTATGCTCAAGCAACGAACGAGAATAAATAATACCTTCTATGATGACAAAGCAAAGTATAAATACACAAGAGGTCGTAAATCTACAATAGAGTACATTGCTACAAAAAGAAACGTCCATTCTCAGTCAGTGGTAGATGTAAGTACTTTAAACTCTGCCAAAATAGGGAGTGATCGCAGCCTACGCATGGCGAAAATCAGATTGCATGTAGGAAGCAACAAGATTGCTAAAAAAACCAACCTTAACAACAATAAAAACTTATTATATTGTAGGAATCATTATGGAATGAATCTAGAAATATTTACATCAGAAGCGATGAACCGAGAAACTAATGCAGATGATAACATACATTAGACTTGGGAGAAAATCAAGGGAAGTGCTGAAGCAGCAGCTAAGGAACACTAGATACACGCGTTATTAAGCAAGAGAGGAAAACAAACAGAACACGATGGTTTCGCAAAGAGCAATGTGTAAAAAGTATGGCATGAGTAGTGAAAACAAAAGACGGCTAGAGCTAACCATGAATGCCTGTGTGCGTTACACCTGCAACATTCGCCGATATGATCATGTTAGTGCTTCATACTCCGAGCTAGGGTGGCTGCGGCCGGACAAATTGCGTGACTACCACACTCTATGTCTACTCCACCGACTCCTCATCGCGCAAGCACCCGAGTACCTTGCTTCAGAGATTAAAAACCTGTCATGTCATCATAATCGAAACACGAGGTCACTCTTATTTGGTATCCTAACTGTGCCCACTCACAAAACAAAAACTTTTGCAAACTCCTTCTCAGTTGCCGCTGTCCGCCTCTGGAACAAACTGCCCCTTACCTTGCGCAAAATTCGATCTCCTGCTGCTTTTAAGAAGAAGTTGAAGCATTTCCTACTATCATCCTCACAAAGTTCTCCACAAAATTAATGTACAAGGACAATCCCCCCCTCTGTCAAATAGCAAAGCTAGCGTCTCCTACCTTGCTCCTGAGATGCCTTCCTCTTCATCTTTCTCTATTAGCCACGCAATCTTCTTTTCCTTTATATTTCCTTAATTATGTTTCATCATGTCTCTATTCTTCTCCTCCCTTCACCATGAGTCTCCCTCATACTCCCTGCTGCCGGCACTCCTATCTAAAACCTGTCTCTTCAATAATGTCTAATTATAACAGTACTTGTGACCTAAGAATATAAACTCTATATGTATGTACTTTTCCAGATGTACCTTTCAAATTGTTTATTTCACTTTTTGTACTAGATGTAGTTTAACATGCCTACTAAAACATATGAATGTAAAATAAGTAGAATGCCTGGTTAGATATAAGAGAGGGCCTGATGGCCCTAATCTTGCCAGGTTAAATAAATAAATAAATAAATAAAAAAGAGATGTGCCTATTTGAAATATAAAACACTCAAAACGCAAGAGTCTTATGAAGAGTACAAAAGAACTCGTAATGAGACAAGATCACTAGTCAATCTTTTAACCAGGTAAATTGAAAAATACTTTCTCAAAATTTAGATCATGACTTCTGTGGATTGAAGAAACAAATTTGGAGAATGATACATCAGCAGAGGAAAGACTTAAATGAGACTTCGAGAGTTAAAGACATACCTGAAAATGAGGAACCAGGGGTTAAATGCTCAACAGAGTTGTATTTAGGTAAAAATCACCAGAAAACAAAAAGGGATCAGTATACAAGTAAATGATGATGTAATTGTTTCACATATAGAGGCAGTAGAAGCTGTAGGCCTGTTAAAAAATAGAAAGTCTCCAGGGAAAGATAGGATTCCCAATGAATTTTCTGAAGTATGTAGGATATCCAGTAACTGAACTATTAAACAAGTTGATCAACAATGTTATAACTGATAATAAAGTTCCAAACGAATGGAGAACTAGTATTACCATTCTCATGTACAAAAAAGGAGATAAGAAAGATCCATCTACCTACAGAGGGATAAATATACTGGGTTCACAACAAAAATAACAGGAAATAAAATAAAAAGCATTTAAACTCCTACAGAGAAGCAGTATGGTTTTAGATCCGGTAGTTCATGCACAGATGCAATATTCATTCTTAGACAGGTTGTAGAGAACTCCATTGGATACAATAGACCAGTTTATCCTAGTTTCATTGATTTACAGAAGACTTTCCATAGGTTTCAGTTAACAGATGTTTTAAACCTGCTCTGCGAAAGGGATTCCATCCAACTTAATAAAAGCAAAGGAAAACATTTATTCCGGCAACTACATCCATGAGAAAATTGAATCCAGGCCAACTTGCTGCGTAGCAGTTAATAGTCGTATTGAGCCCATTACTTTTTAAAATAGTCATGGACGAGGTGATACAGGTGGTATTGGCTGGGATTGGTTATAGAATGGATGAGGAAGAAGTAAAAATCATTTTTTATGCTGACGGGTTCTGGTGGCCAAAGGTGGAAATAACCTGCAGAAACTTTTACATACTTTTAACGTAGCAACCAAAAACCTAAATTTGTCATACCAGAGGCATACTGGAAGTAGATGGAAAAATTTTTCGACCGGTAATGACATTTAAACAACTTAGTATTGAATTGTTCAGCACAGAAAATGTCGAAAAGGAAATTAGAGAACAGGTAGCAAAAGCAAACAAAGTATGAGGGTGAGATTCTCACTCTGCAGCGGAGTGGGCGCTGATGTGAAACTTACTGGCAGATTAACACTGTGTGCCGGACCGAGACTCGAACTCGGGACCTTTACCTTCCAGAGGCAAGTGCTCTACCAACTGAGCTACCCAAGCATGGCCCACGACCCGTCCTCACAGGTTCATTTCTGGCAGTATTTCGTCTCCTACCTTCCAAACTTCACAGAAGTTCTTCAGCGAACCTTGCAGAACTAGCACTCCTGGAAGAAAGGAATTTGCGGAGACATAGCTTAGCCACAGCCTGGGGGATGTTTCCAGAATGAGATTTTCACTCTGCAGCGGAGTGTGCGCTGATATGAAGAGCTTCTGCGAAGTTTGGAAGGTAGGAGACGAGGTACTGGCAGAATTGAAGATGTGAGGACGAGTCGTGCTTGGGTAGCTCAGTAGTTGGCCTTTGGCAGTGCTGCGGTGAGGACGCGCTGTTTGTGTTCCTGCCGCGGAGCGAGCGCTCGTGTTGTTTACATCGTACTCGGCCGTTTCGCGCGTGTCGTACTCAGCATATAGATCACTATGGCGCACCAATACAGAAAATCGACGCTCAAATTTACGTTCCGCAACGAATTTGCGCGGCCCAAAGCACTCGAAGTCGAACGATTTCTACGAGAAGAAGTTAAAATCCCGGCGACCGACATTCTCGGCATTCACTTGTCCATTGTGAGTAGTATCGTATATGTCAAGATCATCAATGACGCAACATGTGAACGGATCCTTCGGGAAACGAAACAGGGCCTCCGTTTCTGCAATGCTGATGGCAATGTGGGGACTGTGCACGTTGATTATTCTGGCATGGGACTCCGCACGATCAGACTTTTCGAACTTCCTTTCGAACAACCGGCGGAGGACGTCGTGACAGCGCTGCGCCCCTACGGCACGGTGCATCATCATATTGCGGAAAAATGGACGCAATTCCAGACGTATCCTGTGCTGAACGGAGTCCGCCAGGTCCGAATAGAACTTAAAAGACACGTACCTTCATATCTGAATATCAGTGGCTGCCGTGCCATCGTCATCTACGATGGGCAACCGAAGACCTGCTCTGGTTGTGGGAAGGAGGGACACCTAAGATCCGAATGTATCCAACGTCGAATCAGTCAACTGCCGCCGGCTGACGCGGACCCGCCATCACAGCCGACGCTGCTTCCCGTGACTTATGCAGCCGCCTTCACGACAGCTACCACTTCACCACGACAGCCGACATCCACTGTTGGGTCGCGGCTCCATCCTCCAATACATGGCGATGACGACACACCCGTTCCACAAGCTACGGATTCAACTCCGATGCAGCCGCCCCCGTCGACGGATAACAAGATACATGACGACAGCATGGCCGTAGACTCTCTTATTGTGCCTACGGCTGCCTTTGTGCCGGAACGTCGTGAATCTTTGCCATCGTCTGACACAGAAGGACACACCAGGAAGCAACGCTCTCCGAAGCGACGGAAGCGGAGGCGTAGAGCAACTTCCGAACGGAATGCGACGCAGCCTCCAGAGGACGACGACTCCATCTTCAATGACGACGCTACCACAGAGGCAGCCGCCATTTGCTGCAGTGTGGCACCACCGAACGGAACTGAGGACAAACCACACATATCTACAGTGGCAAAATCGGATGCCGATACGCAGGACAGATGCTGCCCACCACCTTCTGGAGTGCAAGCACCCATGCCGTGTCCTGAGGAAGCTAGGGAAACCGATCTGGCTTTGAGTTCCCCGACGTGGGCGGATGACCACGACGACGACGGCACCATGCAAGTTACGCCAACAGGGCCTACGCCATTGGCGCCGGTTCTCTACAAATGACAGCAGGTGAGGCTTGGGGGAATGCGGAGGTGTCAATACAGTCAGAAGCGTCATAGGTAATTCCAGTCTTAATGGATCACTTAGCACCTGCGGTTCGGCAACAAGCTTATCGTATCGCCACGATTAACCTCAACACGATACAAACGGCAGTGAAGATCCAGTTCCTGCGTGAGATGCTTCGTTCTTCGGATGTTGACATTGCCCTGTTGCAAGAAGTGTATATAGCGGCCCTCCCTGTTTTCTACGGTTATGTGACATATATGTCACCGGCGGACCGGAATGGCAGCGGTACGGCAATACTAGTGCGGGACGGAATTGCCATCGAAGAAGTGACTTACCTTCCGTCAGGAAGGGGGCTGGCGATCACAGCATTGGGCACGCGCATCATTAACATTTACGCTCCATCAGGAACTGACCAACGCCGTGAACGATCGCTGTTCTACTCCTAGGATATCGCCCCCCTCTTTATCAGTCGCTTCGATCAATATATCTTCGGCGGCGACTTTAACTGTGTGCTTCACCCCATAGCCCAAGTCCCTCATTTCTCGACTTGTCAAGAACTTCGGCTCCTGGTTCGTGATATGCTTCTCACCGACACGTGGGAGACAGTGCACGGTGACCGTCCCGGGCCGACATATCTTACTAGTCACTCAGCCAGTCGCTTAGACCACATTTATGTCTCACGAGCTCTAGCGCCGGGAGTATTGGACGCCGAACGTTGGCCGCTGGCCTTCTCCGATCATAGCGCTTTCATATGCACACTCACTCTACAGCAGCAGCGGATATGGCGCAGCCGAGAACCCTGGAAGCTGAATGTGGCACATCTTCAAGCCGCGGAATGCCGTCAGATTATCGCCAACACGTGAATGGATTGCGAACGTCGTCTTCCCCGATACCCTTCGACTCTAGCATGGTGGGTGGAATGTGCAAAACCAGCGTTTGGGCGTGTGCTAACACAGTTCGGAAAAGATATCGCAGCGTGGCATCGTCACACATTGGACTTTTATTACACGATGCTCCGCGAATTCGCCAGCCAACCACCATCTCCAAACCGACAAATGGAAAGCCGCCGAATTAAAGGTAAAATATTGCCGCTTACGAGGAAACGTTTGGAGGGGGTCGTCGTGCGATCGCGACGTCAAGACCGAGCGGAAGGAGAAAACCCCTCTATGCATCACATCGTGCTCGATAGCCGCCGACGCCGACAGAAGCTGATCACGGACCTCATATTGCCAGGTGGTAGGGTCGTAATGACTCAGGCGGCGGTTACAGAAGCCTTTGCAGATCACTATCGCCGGTTTTACGACGAGGTGAATACAGAGGAAGCGGATGGGCACGACATACTGCAGCACGTGTCGCACACCCTCGACAATGCAGCAGCGGCGACGCTGTTAGCTGGACTTACACGGGACGACATCGAGGACAGGCTTAACAAGGGAACACACAACAAATCTCCCGGGCCAGACGGACTGCCGCTAGAGTTTTAACGGACTTCCCGCGATCTAATGCTGCCCCGATGGATCACCATGTACCAAGAACTGATGACCCCCGGTTCCCACGTGCCACCTGGATTCGTGGAAGGTTTCCTCATACCGATACACAAGGCTTCCAGAGGTCGGACGGTCGAGGACTACAGGCCAATTACAATGCTCAACGCGGACTATAAAATCTTCGCCCGACTACTCGCCAGCCGCATAAACAAGGTTCTGCCCCTACTCCTCTCCATGGAGCAAACGACACAGGGCGGAGTGACCAACATGCAAACGGCAACCAGCGAATGCAGGGATTTAATAGCTATCGCCACATCCTGTCGCCTTCGAGCTGCTCTGATCTCCATTGATTTCGACCACGCCTTCGACAGAGTTCACCACAAGTTCCTTCTGTCCGTTATGGCCCGCATGTGTTTCCTGCCTTACTTTCTCGACATCTTTCAGCGCCTTTTCCGTGGAGCTGCATCCCGTGTACTGGTGAATGGACGGATTGTGGGTCCCTTTCCGATACGACGGTCAGTTCGCCAAGGATGCCCACTCTCCATGATCCTTTACGCGATCGCACTCGAACTACTTGTCGGAGGATTGAAAAACAGGCTCTCTGGCATGTCATTGAGGGATCACACATTTCACTGCAGGATATATGCTGCTGACCTTCTGTTACTTGTCCGATCTGGTAACGAGGTACGCTCGGTGATACAATGGATCAATCGCTATGGATTGGCAGCGGGCAGCCTCATGAATGTGGCCAAGTCGGCAGCGATGCCCATTGGGAGAGGTCTACAGGAGGACGCTTTAGCTCCACTCCCACTAGTCAACAAGATCCGGTTCTTGGGCATAACATTTACACAGGATGTGCGCCGCACGGCTGCCATGAACTATGCACGATTACTACAGGCATTACGCAAAGAAGTTCACCGGAACCTACTTCGACAGATGGACCTCCTACAGCGTGTGGAATACCTCAACCTTCACGTGGCGACTAAGATGATCCACATGGCTCAGGTCCTACCGATATCGACAGCGATGGCACGCAGACTGCAAGCGGCGTTTGGATATTACCTTACCGCCGGACACCTATTCAAAGTCCGCTACGAAACACTCACCCTCCCCCCGCGTGATGGCGGACTGGGACTTATAAATGTACGAGCGAGAGCTACAGCCTTATACTTGTGCACAATGATGAAATTGTGGACCCACAAAGATGCTTCCCTTACGGGACGTCTGTTAGAGGAATTGCTGCCGGCGTCTCTTCTGCCACCTGTCACGATTGCGCACATTACACCCTCACTCTCGAACCTCTCGGCATTTATTCTTGAGTATAGTTACGTGCACCCAGACCTCCCCAACACTCGCACTCCCAAGGCGAGAGACGTTTACAGGCTGCTGCTAAGGTCCATCCCTCGCAATGTGATTGAGAGGAAGAGCCCTACGACCCTATGGCCTGCAGTGTGGAGAGCGGTCTAGAAGCCGTTCCTCCCCACACGGGTACGAGCCGCGTAGTACCAGTTGGTGAACGGAAAGGTTGTAACACGACAAAAGCGGCACGCTATTGGGATGATGGATTCCCCCCTTTGCCCACGTTGCCACCTCGTGGATACTGACGAACACCGTTTAACATGTGGATCGGCGTTAGAGGTATGGCTGCTAGTGCAGAAGATCCTCGCCTGCTACCTACGTATCGCGCCTCGCACAATTGAGCCACGGCTCCTCCTTTGTCCAGAGGATACTTATTTCCCACCTGCGAAGACTCACGCTCTCACACGGTTTAAAGGCATGTCCATATACTACCTCTTTCTAGATGATGAGAAGATGGTACTTGATTACTGGCAATTTCTCCAGGACAGTCATAGCACACTTGAGTGTACACCCCGATACCGACAACTATTTGCGAACTATTTGCGCAGTGTCTTCGATAACCTCCCACACAGTTGGGGAGTACCGGGCAGAGGATGACCGCCGTCATGGAGCTCCACACGCTGCGAAACGTTTTATTAATTTGGAACATGGAATCTGTACGCAGATGAGCCACACACATGGAATGGCGTGCGGGATTTGGTTACATTTTTCTTTCCTTATTATCTATCATCATACTATTTGTTTCGAATTCTATTTCATAGTTTAGAAGGAAATTTGTTCTGTTGTTGCTACGGATGTACATTCTACTTTTGTTTGTCGTAATTGAACGACGCCCTTTTCCATATAAAAAAAAAGTTGGTTGAGAAAAATGTACAATTACAACAAAAAAATAAACTTAAAAAAGAAAAAACAAAAAAAAGAAAACAGTGGTCAGTGTGTCTGGCTAGTAAACGGCCAGGTTTCGGATCCTGGTCCAGCACAAATTTTGAACTTTACCAATTGTAAAAAAAAAAAAAAAAAAAGTTGGTAGAGCACTTGCCCGCGAACGGCAAGGGTCCCGAGTTCGAGTCTCGGTCTGGCAAACAGTTTTAATCTGCCAGGAAGTTTCAAAGTAGCAGGGTGTGAAAACAATACAATTTGGAAAAACAAGCATGCAGGAACAGATGGAAAGGCAAGAAAATACAAAACAATAGCGAGACCAGTTATGACTACACAGTTAAGACAAGACCGAGAACATAAAAAAGCAAAGAGACTTTTGGAAATTATGGAAATGAAAATACTGCGATGAATTGTAGGAAAGACGCTGAGCAATAGAGAGAGAAGTGAAAGAATTAGAAAAGATGTAAAGTGGGCTCTATTAATGGGTGGGTACATAAGAGAAATCTTAAACGGAACGAACACGTAGACAGGATAAATGAAAGGAAGATTGTGAAAACTGTAAGAAATAAGTCACCAGCTGGTAACAAAAATTTTGGCCGTCCAAAGAAAAGGCGGAGCGATAATCTCAATGTTGACTGATGGGTTCTCAAGGAAACAAATTTTAGCCTAGGAAGAAAGGAAGAGGAAGAAGAAGAAGAAGAAGAAGATGATGATGATGATAATGATGATAAGTGCTACAGTTGTGGTATTTTCGGTCGAGTCCAGTTCTCTTTGTGGTAATCTGTTACCAAAGGGTAGTAAAACAGTGGCACTGGAGGAGCAGTACTACGCAATGCGTGACCCGTTTCTAGCGAGATTACCGGATTGCTGTTCAGAATACCAATATATGACAATAAAAGCTGTGTCTGACTAAGAATCAGTGTTTTGAAATAACTCGACAAGATCAAAAGAACAATGCTCAGATAATGACGTTATTTCCATTTTTATTGGCAAAACAACAGATCCTTTCGGGCAACAGGAAATTAACGCTTCGACTGAAATGTGCTTTGGTACCGTTATGCTTGGTATACGCTATTTTCGAGTTTTCCTTAAATGTTGTTGGTGAGGTCACGTTTTCATTTAGCGCTTTAACTCGTTTGCCCTTGTATAATCGTGCTCTCTCTCTCTCTCTCTCTCTCTCTCTCTCTCTCTCTCTCTCTCTCACACACACACACACACACACACACACTCGTTCGCAGTACGAGTGGCTGTGTGAACGATATTATTTCCATACCAGAACGGCAGATATAGGACGAGCTGCTGAGGTAACCGCCGTGGTAATTGGCAGCACGTAATAACAACCAAAGGGAACAAAGAGGCCACGGAGGCCAACGAGCATGACGTCATTACACTTTTCTTCTCCACGGTAGCCACAAACAGGTACTTTGCGCCGATTAAATGGAGCTTCGCTTACGGCAAGCAGCTGTATTTAGATTTAAGCGTGCCGTTCATCACAGAGGCATGACAGGGATCACAGCAAGTCTAAGGCCGATACTTCAAGACAGTGGTCGTTAAACTGTGCCCCGAATCAAGCATTCGTGCGACCCGGTTTTTTCAGCCGTATTTTGTAATAATGTGCTTCTAGCAACTAACAGCCGAATTAGAAAACATCGAAAAAAGTTAAGAGTTTCTTAAGATCGTAGTTTTCGTGCTCAGTAACAAATAAAAATACAGATATAATAATATTTTAAGATGTGCTTAATTTTAGTTGGGGCTTCTGAAGAAATTTATGTACATCAGAAACGGGGAAAGAATAAATACCTACCACTTGATACTATTGGCTGTGCATGGCTCCTTCGATGAATCAAAAGTATAGCAGGCGAGGAAAAAGTTGCCCCGGTCACCTCAGAGGCGAAGCCAGGTGAAGTGGAAGATAGATCTGTTGTTGCAGCGTGAGGAGGAGGGGGGGGGGGGGGGATATCTTCTGGTGCTGACAACTTACGGGCGTGCGTGTCTTTTAACAACCAGCTGAAAGGGTATGAATTTCAAACGGGAATAACATGGATTCATGAAAGCATACTATAGAAGAAGTCATCTTCAAATTCTGTATATATTTATAGCAAAGAATATGAAATTAAATTAAAATTGTTGTAATACATCGCAGTGATTGGAAGGAAAATGATATTCAAAACATTTAGTAAACTTTTCTGATCGCGTCTCGTATTACATCATGCATTTATTTAAACACTGAATTACCGTTGTTAATTAATCATCCGCTACCACCGACAACACAACCACACACCAACAGGCAATTACTGTTTCACAGCTTCATGCTCGCTGAAGGTGGCAGCAATCTGAAACCGAAAACAGCCGAAACGAAGTGTTCCGAATGATGCCGACTGGTCAGTACGTAGGGGCCGGGGGTAAACTTTTCGCACCCTAGGACTATAGTAGATAGTCTATTGGGGGGCTCTTTAAACGGTAATTTATGTAGGTTACTAATTAATAATAAGATCGGTAGATCTGAGCCCCGAGATATTGCCCACAATGTCAGTTCTGGCTCTTGAGCAGAAACGTTTGACAACCACTGTTTTAAAGGGCGCAAGTACCGCAAAATACAGGCTGTGTGTTTGTACGAAAGTCTGTAAAGTGCAAGCCAGAATTTTGGCATTGGTGCAGTGTTGAAGGTATCGTTATGTGGTGTACTGTACACCTGACGACAGTGTTCAGGAGCCGCTGAGTGCATTAGTTGCACAACGTGTTATTATTGAGCACTATACGATAACCCGATGTTGCCTGGTTGATTGTACTTACTCAGCCTAATACGAAACTATACTGAAGAGCCAAAGAAACTAGTACACATGCGTAATCTAGTGAAGGGCCCCCGCGAGCTCGCAGAAGTGCCGCAACACGACGTGGAATGGACTCGACTAATGTCTGAAGTAGTGCAGGAGGGCACTGACACAATGAATCCTGCAGGGCTGTCCATAAATCCGTAAGAGTACGAGGGGACGGAGATATCTTGCAAACGTCCCAGATATGCTCAATAATATTCATGTCTGTAGAGTTTGGTGGCCAACGGAAGTGTTTAAACTCAAAATAGTGTTCCTGGAGCCACTCTGTAGCAATTCTGGACGAGTGGGATGTCGCATTGAACTGCTGGAATTGCCCAATGAACAATGGACATGAATGGATGTAGGTGATCAGATAGGATGCTTACGTACGTGTCACACTCAGAGTCATATCTACACGTATCAGGCATCCCATATCTCTCTAACTGCACACGCCCCACACAATTACAGGGCCTCCACCAGCTTGGCTACGTCTCATCATTTTTACTTTGTTACCTCCGTAAATAAGAATTTCACATATTTCGTTCCGCCAGAGTAATTTTTCAGATACCAACTCATATTTATATGAAACTTGGCTCAAATTTCTCTATGTGCTCGAGAGTTCGCAGTAATTTTTACAGTAATCTTACATTCACATAGCTAATTGAATCTGCTGCTGCAGTGTTTGAAACAGTATTATTTCCCAGTGTAAAAGACGGGATTAGCACAGCACTGCTTGACCTATTTAAACGACCAACCACTAAAGTAATCCAAGTGAATAGATAAAGCTTCTGCATTATTATCTGCTATTTACTTTTCTGTGTTACTATCACTAGTAGTAATACAACAACAACAAAAAATGATACTGAGTGCCACCTCCAACAAATCCGTGAGCACATTTTCAGTTATTAATAATCCCAAGAGTAGGTTCATATTCATATCCAAATGTAATGTGTCCTAAACTGCTTGAGAAACAATACTTATCTCATAAAGTTTATGTTAATCACGCACTTCACTTGCTTCATTAGTGGTAAATAAATTTCCATTGCCCTCAGCACTTCCATACGGTATATGAAACGAATCATAAAAAAGGCCAACTTCATGACATTGTTGAACATGTAGATAATCAGTCATTGCATCTGAAGCCCACACAATATTCTTTACACCAGCATTTGAAGCAATATTAATAATCTATATAGGATTAATAGTTCCACAAGTAACTTCCACTGGTTTATGAGCAACTGCAAGATTTACACCTCAGTTACGAATTAACATTGGAACGTTGACCCCACCACGTAGTACCAGTTTGAAAAATTACTTCTAAGACAACTGGAATTAAAGAAATCCACAAGTTGCACTGACGGAGAAAAATCACAACACCAAGAAGAAGCTGTGCGACATGAACGTAAGTCGCAGCTGTATAAGTGTGGCGCTAGTAATGCAACTTTAGGATGCAAATCAGGTTTGCTTGAAATACACGCTGAAACGGTCGTGAGCGTTAGTTACCTTTGAGATTAGACGTGGTGAGCTGATGTTAGACAACAATACCTTTAAGGCGACAAAGGCGTGTTTATCAGTACCTCACTGAATTTCAACGAGGTCGTGTAATACACTACAGAAGCTGGATGTTCCTTCTGCGATACTGCACAAATACATGGCACATATCTTACCACTACACGTGATTGCTGGCAGCGGTGGTCACGAAAATGTACAGTCGCAGAAAGACCGGATTCCAGATGGCCACGCGGCACTACCGAGAGGGAAAGACCATCGTGTTTGGTATATGGCTGTCGCGCATCGTACACTACCTGCAGCAGCAATTGGAGCAGCAACTGGCACCACTGTAACATTTATTTATTTATTCTTCATAATTACAGGCCATTATCTGAAAATTTAAATTAGGCTGTACAAATCACATTTCCTTGGATAGTAATAAATTATTTACTAACTATTTCTTTCTGCTATTTGACTTTTAAAGTACTTCTACTACTACGAAACTATAGCAAACCCTTTAACCAGTTAATACTGCTCTAAGTACTACAGAATCTGTTGTCTGTTCATTTGTTTTGGTGCATTTAACATGTAGATGGTTGTTTCCGCTACTGGATTCGCCTTCATACTGATGGCTCTCGATCTTCCACCATAACCGAGTCCATCACCATGAGGTAGCAAATATGAGGTAGCCAAGGAGGTGGAAACCTGGGTTCTACTATGCCAAGACTGCTTGGTAGCTACAACAGGAAAACACAATTAACTAGCAGGACTACAAAATAAGAAAGTATTTATTACTTTGTTGTAGTCCATGATCTGTTGGTTGGCAATTATAGAAGACGTGACTAGACTAAGTGTCTGTTGTTGTTGTTGTTGTGGTCTTCAGTCCTGAGACTGGTTTGATGCAGCTCTCCATGCTACCCTATCCTGTGCAAGTTTCTTCATCTCCCAGTGCCTACTGCAACCTACATCTTTCTGAATCTGCTTAGTGTATTCATCTCTTGGTCTCCCTCTACAATTTTTACCCTCCACGCTGCCCTCCAATGCTAAATTGGTGATCCCTTGATGCCTCAGAACATGTCCTACCAACCGGTCCCTTCTTCTCGTCAAGTTGTGCCACAAACTCCTCTTCTCCCCAATTCTATTCAGTACCTCCTCATTAGTTATGTGATCTACCCATCTAATCTTCAGCATTCTTCTGTAGCACCACATATCGAAAGCTTCTATTCTCTTCCTGTCCAAACTATTTATTGTCCATGTTTCACTTCCATATATGGCTACACTCCATACGAATACTTTCAGAAACGACTTCCTGACACTTAAATCTATACTCGATGTTAACAAATTTCTCTTCTTCAGAAACGCTTTCCTTGCCATTGCCAGTCTACATTTTATATCTACTCTACTTCGACCATCATCAGTTAGTTTGCTCCCCAAATAGCAAAACTCCTTTACTACTTTAAGTGTCTCATTTCCTAATCTAATTCCCTCAGCATCACCCGACTTAATTCGACTACATTCCATTACCCTTGTTTTGCTTTTGTTGATGTTCATCTCATATCCTCCTTTCAAGACACTGTCCATTCCGTCAACTGCTCTTCCAAGTCCTTTGCTGTCTCTGACAGAATTACAATGTCATCGGCGAACCTCAAAGTTTTTATTTCTTCTCCGTGGATTTTAATACCTACTTCGAATTTTTCTTTTGTTTCCGTGTCTGTAGAAAAACATAATTTTCAAGTCACAGATCTTGCAGTGACGAATTAATCTCTCGTAATCTTGAATGTCGAATCCGGTAAATTTGAAGACTAACTTATCACTGGGCTACAAAGACTTGATGGCAGCAGTGACTGAGCTGCAGACGATGACTGACTAACATCGGCGCTGGATGACCACTGAGCGCGGCTACGAACTGTAGACTGGCACACTGCACTACACTCCTGCTACACACAAAGTGTCCTAGGGGCGCGAGACCGCTACGGTCGCAGGTTCGAATCCTGCCTCGGGCATGGATGTTTGTGATGTCCTTAGGTTAGTTAGGTTTAACTAGTTCTAAGTTCTAGGGGACTAATGACCTCGGCAGTTGAGTCCCATAGTGCTCAGAGCCATTTGAACCAATTTGTCCTAGGGGCGCCTCGCGGCGAGCGTAAGTACTGCGACTGGCTGTGCACTATTTGGCTAACGCAGCCGTTCTTCCGTTACGTTTATCGAGGGAATCGCATCCGGCGGATCGATCTCTCAGGCGGCGGTGTGGTCATGTGACTGACGACATCACGCATACTACCCTGATCAACAGATATTGTCTGCTGGATTCCTTGGGCGTCGGGCAGCACGTCACCAGCGTTTCCACTCTAGCAAGTTATTCCACCCATCATTGTTAGGTCTTAAAATCGACACTTCCACGGTCACTTGCACCAACGCATTGTAGATTGTTGCGACACTATTTCATTTGGTGGTCGCCGGCCTCAGTTTTCTCCTCTCCATCTGCACAGTATATTTTCTAGCCTGTATCAACATACTGACTTATGATTGAATCCCTCGTGAAGTCTTCCTTGGCCATCCTGGAAACTACAGCTGCTGGATCGTCCAAGATGTACCAGGACGACTCGCTTCTTAGTGCTTCTTTGGGATCCAACATCCTTAATACCTGATGTTCATTACCCGCCACATCTACATCTACATCTACATGATTACTCTGCAATTCACATTTAAGTGCTTGGCAGATGGTTCATCAAACCACAATCATACTATCTCTCTAAAATTCCACTCCCGAACAGCGCGCGGGAAAAACGAACACCTAAACCTTTCTGTTCGAGTTCTGATTTCTCTTATTTTATTTTGATGATCATTCCTACCAATGTAGGTTGGGCTCAACAAAATATTTTCGCATTCGGAGGAGAAAGTTGGTGACTGAAATTTCGTAAATAGATCTCGCCGCGACGAAAAACGTCTTTGCTTTAATGACTTCCATCCCAAGTCGCGTATCATATCTGCCACACTCTCTCCCCTATCACGTGATAATACAAAAGGAGCTGCCCTTTTTTGCATCCTTTCGATGTCCTCCGTCAATCCCACCTTATAAGGATCCCACACCGCGCAGCAATATTCTAATAGAGGACGAACGAGTGTAGTGTAAGCTGTCTCTTTAGTGGACTTGTTGCATCTTCTAAGTGTCCTGCCAATGAAACGCAATCTTTGGCTCGCCTTCCCCACAATATTATCTATGTGGTCTTTTCCAACTGAAATTGTTCGTAATTTTAATACCCAGGTACTTAGTTGAATTGACAGCCTTGAGAATTGTACTATTTATTGAGTAATCGAATTCCAACGGATTTCTTTTGGAACTCATGTGGATCAGCTCACACTATTCGTTATTTAGCGTCAAATGCCACCTGCCACACCATACATCAATCTTTTCTAAATCGCTTTGCAACTGATACTGGTCTTCGGATGACCTTACTAGACGGTAAACTACAGCATCATCTGCGAACAACCTAAGAGAACTGCTCAGACTGTCACCCAGGTCATAGAACGTGCAGTTCCACAATCTGTGTTCACCACTGTGACACAACAGACTGTTACAAAGTTGTTACTTCAAGGACAGCTCCGTGACAGATGCCCTGTAGCCTGCATTCCACTGCCCCAAACCGCCATTTGAGACTTCAGTGGTGTCAAACGCGAGCGCATTGGAGGGCAGGGTGGAGGTCTGTTGTGTTTTCCGATGAAAGCTAGTTCTGCTTGGGTGCCAGTGATGGCCGTGTGTTGGTTAGAAGGAGGCTAATTGACCTGCAACCAATCTGTCGGCGTGCTAGACACACTGCACCTACACCTGAAGTTACGGTCTGCGGTGCGATTTCACATGAAAGCAGGAGCACTCTCATGTTTTTCCCACGCACCTTGAGTGCAAAGTTGTACATCTATCTGCTGATTCGACCTCTTGTGGTACCACTAATGAACAGCATTGCAGAGGTGTTTCCCAACAGAATAATGCTCGCCCACATACGGCAGTTGTAACCCAACATGCTCTACAGAGTGCAGGCATGTAGCCTTGGCTTGCTCGCACATCAGATCTGTTGGCAATCTAGCACATATGGGACATCATCGGACGAGAACTCTAGCATCGTCCGCAAACAGCATTAACCGTCCCTGTAGTAACCGACCGAGTGCAACAGGCATGCCGGCCGCTGGGACAGAGCGGTTCTAGGCGCTTCAGTCCGGAACCGCGCTGCGCTACGGTCGCAGGATCGAATCCCGCTCGGGTGTGGGTATGTGTGATGTCCTCAGGTTAATTACGTTCTAAGTCGAGGACTGATGACCTCAGATGTTTAGTCCCATAATGCTCAGACCCACTTAAACCGTTTTTGAGCAACAGGCATGGGACTCCATCCCAGAATCTGACATTCAGCACTTGTACAACACAATGCATGCACGTTTCCATGTTTGCATGCAACATTCTGGCGGTTACATAGGTTATTAATATACCAACATTTCGCATTGGCAATAGCTTATCTTGCGCTCACATTAACCTGTGATCTTACAATGTTAATCAGTTAAATATGTTACGTACACGAATGTATTCCCGAAATTTCATTACTATACATAAATAATTTTTTGATGTTGTGATTTTTTCCGTCAGTGTATTTACAAAAGAATTATGTGGCATTGCACCAAATGAGCTTTACTTAAAAACTGACTAAACTGGTTACTCGTAAACTATGCTCCAGCTGTAGCTAATCTTTTAGCTAAAACTTTATTTTACTAGGAGCAACAACACCGAACCTATTATTATAGGCATAGCCTCAAACAAAAGATTCATCCGTATTAAAATGATTACATTATTTTGTTTAATCTGTTCCATCGATTTCCATAGACCAAACTGCCTTGAAAGTCCAGAGTTAATATAACGGGTTGAAGGCTGTTACTATCTTGACGTATTTGTTGAGCAGACTGCAGCTGTCCGTCGATCTCCATTTTAGCGGCTGAAGGATTGGCAGGAATTTAAAGACGCGGCCTTCGTTGTCTGTCAAATTTGGTTGTGCGTTTGGCTTCGACGATGGTCCAGGTGTCGGATAGTCTTCTTGTCTAGGATATTTCGCGTCTTAAGTAAAGTGAAGTTCTTCAAATACATCAAAAATCTTGATTACCTGCTGTTAACTCCAAAAACTCGTCTAAACTGCCTCTTTTTATTTCAATTCCTCTCTTGCTTTCTTTCAGTTGCTGTTAATTTCTCTTATTGCTGACCAGGTCAATTGCTTTTGGTCACCACGAGCTTCAATTTAATTTATTGAATTCAGCACTTTTCCTACTAACATGTGATTCCGTCATACCACTAACAAAATAAAATTAACTGTTAACTCATGTCTTACTGCTCTATACATATTCTTCGTTATCGGTTTGACCCACCTGATTACTTGCCAACGAAAGCCAGTCACTCGCCGATCCTCTGACCTTGCTTCTGAAGGTATAAAAGAAGCAGAGCTATGCTTTACACATCACTTCTTCAGCCAGCACAACCTCTAACAGTTAGCTTTCAATGGACGTTATCAGTCACCCTAGTAACTCCGAAAATTATAGTGTCGACATTAATGCAGAGTTATTCTTAAGTATCTTCGTACCTTTCACAGTGATTATTCAACATCTGACGCTGTCCATGTCCCTTATGCCCCCTAACTGGCCTGATAACAACACTAAACACGAAAAACACTAATGGCCTTTGTTGGTTGTACTACATACCACAGAGAATTGCAACTTCAATCATTTACACACCAGCCGATAGTGTGTACGTGTTCTAAGTTACACTGACATCCGACAATGTCTTCTTGGTGCTTCATTCTTTTGTCAGACAGCATATTTTAATTCATCTGTAGGGCTAAAGCGAGTCACTAAGGGTTGAGAAGTGGAATGATCACATGTCGAGCTCTAGGTGGCAGGTTTAATCTGTACCACAGCTGTTGCTCATCATCTTTGCAGGAATTCCACTGCATTTCTCCCTGAGATTTTCTCGTATCAAAGCATCGCAGGCCGCGCTTTAAATTCCATGCAATGTGGGGTAGTGATTAGTTTCCATGGCTGTCGTGCTGTGAGTCGCCAGTTCAGACATAGCCACCAGGGATTATTTACTATTTAACATTTATCATTTCCAGAAGGTTTTCGAAATTTCTTATGTTTGTAGTGCTTCTATTATCTGTAATATACGATGTCTGTATAAGCAGCAGCACACTCTGTCCTGAAGTCCAGTTCAGTTCAGTTCTGCCTCCAAGCTCTCGTTGGTAACAAATGTGCCTTCATAGTTAAATGTTGTAATTCATCAACAATCCTGCTTTCCGATTTGGACTAATTTGTGGTTCGGTGACGTGACAATATTGCATATAAAAAAGAAAAGAACAAAACGACAAAACACTCACGTATGAAGAGTCCAGGGAAGAAAGGATGAGGGGCTACTTTTTATGAAAAATAAGCTTGCAGTGAACTTATATAATGTAACTCAAACAGAATATGTTGAACTACTCCCAGAAGGCTAAAAAGATGAATGTCTATGGATACACAGCCAACAAAAATATGTGGTTTACGCAGGAAAGATGAGGGCGCCATTGTTTGTGAGCTACAAGGATGACGGTCCACTTAGTTGGCTGTGCTGACCGCAGAGCGCTCTGCTTTCACTTCATCCAGCTGTTGGTGGCTTAATATTGTGTTAAACATTGAAGCGTGTTACCTCATTGTTGGTTTATTGGTTGTTCTGCCTTGTTTGGTCTATAAGATATAGATGAAAATGTGTGAAAATGAAGAGGATACAACCTTTGAAAATAGTTCAAGGGAATAATCCTTTGGCCGCTTACAAGGTGTAATGAAAAAGCTGAGGTTAAGTAGCCACGAAAGAGGACCATACTGTAAGTGCTTAAAACTAGAGCGTTTTAAATACATAATTGTAACTAAAAGAAGTGATATTATTTCAAAGCTCAATCTGATTGAATCTCATGAAAAACAGTCGACGCCTCTTTGTGGATTAAAACAGTGCTCTCCTGTCACTAATCATCAGCCTAGGAAACCAGAATCTGAGGCTAAATGTCACATATATTCATATTCTTATAAGGTGAGAGTAATAAGGAATGAACAGGTTTGTGTAATCCCTGTATGTTACAAATAATTTTTATCACTTCATGGCATTACAGCTAAAAGGTTGCAAAATCTACAACAGAGCCTTAAAACAACAGGTTTACCACCATTGGATATGTGAGGAAAACACAGCTCCACGCCTAACAGGCTTCCTGATGATGTTGTAAATTCTGTAACTGAACACATTAAGTCTCTTAAAAGCAGAAAGTCTCACTATGGTTTAGCTTAGTCCCGAAAACGCTACTTACCAGAGGAACTTAACGCGAGTAAAAAATTTTGTCTCTACAAAAAGGCTTTCCCAGACAATAAAATATCACTGGAAAACTACATAGAAATATTTGACACCAAATTTAATTTGACCTTTGGCTATCCAAGGTGTGACAGATGTAGCAGCTGTGACGAATTTGCTGTGAAAATAGAATCTGTTCATTCGAAACTAAGCCTGCCTACTACTACTCTGATTGAAGCTTTAAAACTTAAATATGAACTAAAGAACCTACTACAAAAAAAGACTTACACTTAAAGCCAGCTGGTTCTTTTTACAAACTAAAGAAAAATTCTAGGCGTGCAGCATAAAAAGACAAGACCAAAGAAGCAATCGTAATGGACTTTCAGAAAAACCTGCCTCTTCCAAATATCAGCACAAACGATGTTTACTATCGATGGCAACTATCGTTCTATATGTTTAACATACACCAATTATCAGATTCCGAATCTGTTTTCCTCACGTAGCTCTGAAGCGTCACGAGGCAGTGTTCAATCTAAGTCACCTTTTTGGGCCTGGTTTCCTGTTTCAAAAGCGTGCTGTACGAAGTGTGAAAGGTTCCTTCAATGGACTGTCAAGCACCCGTTAAAAGGGTATGTTTGGAGATGTTTCTCTAAACACGGTTTTGGCTATTTACACTTATTTACAGCCAATTTAAGTGCTGAAAAAATGGGCAATATTTACGAGTATTTAAAATGCCTTTTGAGGTCCGTTAAGAAGCTGTTTAGTTCGAACGAGGCAAACTGGGTGCTTCTAGAGGATAACGATCTGAAACATCGGAGCCTTCTCTGTACAGGGTGGAAACAAGACAATGGGGCGTCCAAGAAGGACTGGCCTGCAATGTCTCCCGACGCAAATCCGACCGAAATGGTTGGTCATATATTAAGATGAAGCTTAAAGAAAAGCCAATATATACTTTGAAGCAGCTGTCATACAAAATCAGGACGATATGGAGATCGTTACCGAGGGAACATGCAGAAAATCTCGTGAAATGAATGCCAAAAAGGTGCCAAGCTAGAATGGATAATGGCGGTGATTGGGTTAACTATTAGGTAATTATGCAATTAGTAATAACATGCATTTTCATGCAAACATATATTTATAATTGTGTATTTTATTTGATACAGATGACGGCGTACACTTTGTTGTGGAACTTACTATAATCATAAACTTATTAGTCGCTTCATTTTGTTCTTTTTAGTATTAATTTGTGATGTAAGGATGGTAACTGTTTCATATCTGATTTTTATAATGGAAACTGCAATGCATCTAGCTGTTATCCAAAATAGATATATCTTGTGGAAATGCAACATCTGTACGGTAGAATACTACATTTTTCTACAGCTGCCACACCGATTCGTATTATTTATTATGAAAATGTAGCTATCAAATGCAGTTATTTTGTAATTATTAAACACAATTAACACTTATTAGCTTACCATCATGGGGTCCGATGAAATGCAAGCTGCAGACTGTAAAATCCGGCTAAAGCAGTTTTATGGATAGTCACACAACAAACGCCTTCCTAATTCTGTTTTGTAAGGTGCAGAAACCTTACCAGAATTCATGGTCTCTATATGGTCTCCAATTACAGGTAGCAGGTGACTTCAGTTTCTTATTCTCTCTGCATTTGCTTTCCAGCGATCCAGTTTCTCAGCCGGCAATGTATACTTCAGTAGCTGCCGCATGCGAGAAATCTCATTCGTGACTAGCAGGAGCTTGGTCACCACTGAAAAGAATTAGCGTCAGCACACAAAAGCTAAAAATTCGTAACCTAGACTACTTCTATCACGAACAGACATTAAGATTATTGACATATCGCCTGCAAAGAACGTCGAAGAGATTATAGGCGAACGTTCACAGCTGGAGTATCAACACGATTTACAAAATGGTCACGCTTTCAGATATGCAGCAATGGTCATTATTTATCCTTAGATTGTATCTTGATGAATTTGAAATATATTTAACTGGAACAGTGAATCGCAAGAAATCTGTCACATACAGCATTTATATTTAAAAGTCCACGGCTAAACTTCCAAGCATTCGTGCAATTATCTGACGTTACTACGAATCATAGAGCTAAGCTCACAATGCAGCTTAACTCTAAATCGAATTCCCTTACATTGACTCACGGTGTTTTGAGGCAAGTGTCCAACGCCACAGTAGAACAAAGGATCCACTCATCTGAAGGAACAACGGTACACGATTTCGAGTACAGTCAAATTTAAAGAGGTAATTCGTGTTTTCCCACCCAAGTAATAGAATGGGCAGTAGAAATGAAGTTTTTAACAAGTAGTTTTATAGTTTCCGAAATTTTCTGCAGATCTGTTCGAAAAGGTTTGGTATCTCATTTTGTCCTTTTTAAGACAAAGTAATACGTATCTATGCCTATTTCATTCAGCAAAACGCTTCCAAATTCACCTGTTTTTTGCCGTCTTCTCTGACCTAACTTTTTTGTAATTTAAAACTAGTCATCGATATCTACGCTATCGTAACCTCGTCCGAAATGTTGGTTGTAGAATCTTTGAATCGAAACTAGATGCGGGCAAGAGTCCTTAAACGGCAGACTGAAGAGTTTGTAAAGAATCGCAACAATGACTCTTAACAATAAATTGTTTTCCACACTCCCAGCCAACGACAGACATTTGCTGTTCCTGACACTATATGGAACGAACTTTTTATAAAATTCCTGTTCTGTATGAATGGGGTGACCGGCAGATGTATCATTGGTAAGTTACCTGGATGACAGTTTTTTTGGCACCATTTCTATGGACAGGCTTCAAACGCTTCTTACGAGAATGGCAACATGTCTCAGTTTGACAATTTATTTCATCGAGTAAAGCAGAAGTGATTTCTGGCGTTGCCCAAGGTAGTGTTATAGGCCATCTGCTGTTCCTTACCCACAGTATATAAACGATTTAGGAGACAATCTGAGCAGCCATCTCACTTTGTTTCCAGATGATGCTGTCGTTTATCGTCTAGTAAACTCATCAGAAGATCAAAACAAATTGCAGAACGATTTAGAAAAGATATCCGTATGGTGCGACAATTGGCAATTGGCCCTAAATAATGAAAAGTGTGAGCTCATCCACATGAGTGCTAAAAGGAATACGTTAAACTTTGGTTACACAATAAATCAGTCTAATCTAAAGGCCATAAATTCAACTAAATATCTAAGATTTACGATTAGGAACAATGTAAGTTGGAAAGAACACATAGAAAAAGTTGTGGGGAAGGGAAACCAAAGACTGAGTTTTATTGGCAGAACATTTAGAAAATGTAACAGATCTACTAAGAGACTACCTAAACTACGCTTGTCCGTTCTCTTTTGGAGTACTGCCGCGCGATCTGGGATTCTTACCAGGTAGGATTACCGGAGTACATCGAGAAAGTTCAAGGAAGAGCAGCACGTTTTGTACTATCGCGAAATAAGGGAAAGAGTGTGACAGACATGATACAGGATTTAGGATGAACAGCATTAAAACAAAGGCGTTTCTTGTTGGAGCAGAATCTTCTCACGGAATTGGAGGCACCAATTTTCTCCTTCGAATGCGAAAATATTTTGTTGATACCGACCTACATGATCATCTTAGTAAAATAATAGAAATCAGAGCACGCACGGAAAAATATTGGTTTCCGTTTTTTCCGCGCGCTGCTCGAGATTGGAATATTATAGAATTATTGTAAAGGTGAAACTTCCTGGCAGATTAAAACTGTGTGCCGGACCGAGACTCGAACTCGGGAGCTTTGCCTTTCGCGGGCAAGTGCTCTACCATCTGAGCTACCCAAGCACGACTCACGCCCCGTCCTCACAGCTTTACTTCCGCCAGTACCTGTAAAGCAAAGGTGGTTCGATGAACCCTCTGCCTGACACAGAGTAGCCATGTAGATGTAGATGTTCACTGCCATAAATCTCACGCAGTATACAGTGTAGATAGCACTCCATCTGCAGGCCACAAGTGGCCCATCGGGACCATCCGACCGCCATGTCATCCTCAGATGAGGATGTGGATAGGAGGGGCATGTGGTCAGCACACCGCTCTCTCGGTCATTATGACGGTTTTCTTTGTCCAGAGCCGCTACTGTTCCGTCGAGTAGCTCCTCAGTTGGCATCACGAGGCTGAGTGCACCCCGAAAAATGGCAACAGCACGTGGCGGCCCGGATGGTCAGAAGTCCAAATGCCGGTCACGCCCGACAGCGCTTAACTTCGGTGATCTGAGGGAATCGGTGTATCCACTGCGGCAAGGCCGTTGCCCAGTATACAGTATGCAGTGTACAAAAAGATACTGCCAGACTTTCAGGACACGTAATGGACTCATACATTGTCTGCTCAGAAGTATCCAGACAGCTCTACATAATACATAATTGACCACTAGGTGTCACGAGGAGCCGACCTGCAGGTACAAAAGGAAGCGGGCAACATTGTGCTGTCAGCAGAGAAGCAGAAACATTAGAATGGGTCGGCCAAGAGAGCTCAGTGACTTCGAACGTGGACGAGTCACTGGATGTCACCTGAATAGCCATCTAGCACAGCAAGTGTTCGTAAGGAGTTAAAAAGAATGGGGTGTACGAAAACATTTTTCAGCATTGTGTACTCCGTACAGTAGAGGAAGAGTTCGGAGACGATGGTTGTTTGTATCTGCATGACAACGTACCCTGTCATAAAGCAGCGTCTATGAGGCAATGGTCTGAGGCCAATAACATTACTGAAACAGACTGGCTGTTCATAGTCCGGATTTGAAGCCAATGGAATACTTTTAAGACGAGTTAGAACGTCGACCCCTCTCCAGGCCTCGGCATCCAACTTCATTACCTCCTCCGGTTTCGGCTCTTGAGAAAAAATGGGCTTCCATTCCTCAACAGTCATTCACACATCTCATTTAAAGTGTCTCCGATGGAGTTCAACCCATCTTAAAGACGAAGGATAGACACTCCCCATACTGATGGCCATAAAGGCTGTCTGTATACTTTTGATCAGATAGTTCAGAGATAAAAACAATAGTACATGTGAGCTATACCACTTTATTGATAGACGGGCTAGTTCAGATGAAATGATGATGATAAGGACAACACAACACCTAGTCCGTGAGCGGAGAAAATCTCCGACCCAGCTGCTAATCAAACCCGGGCCGTTAGATATGACATTTCGTCGCGCTGATCACTCAGCTACCAGGGGCGGACATTAATGTACTATGAAGAGTAGTAGAAAATAAACTCTAACACGTAAATAAAGTGTTTTCGGAGAGGTAAAACACTTTATTGGGGAGAGACAAATCTGTAAGCTGACATATTTTGCACGTTTTCGTTCAATAATGTCATATGGAATAATATTCTGGGATTACTCATCTTTAAGAAAGTCTTCATTGCGCAAAAGCTTACTGTAAGAATAATATGGTGCTCACCCATGACCATCTTGTAGACATCTGTATAAGGAGTTGGACATTCTGACTACTGCTTCACAGCATATTTATTCCCTCATGAAGTTTGTTGTAAATAATCCACTAAAGTTCAAAAGGAACAAAGAGGTACACAATTACAATGTCAGGAAGAAAAATAAAAAAATTACATTTGTTACTCCACAGTAAGATTATATATAGCACAAAGAGGGATGCACAATGCTACAACAAAAATTTTTGATCACTTACCCAGTGGTATAAAATGACTGATAGGCAGAAAAGTGAAATTTGATAACAAACTGATAAAGTTTCCTCTTGTAACGTCCTTCTGTTCCGTAGAAGAATTTCTATTACTGTAATCTGTAAAAGGTTATAGGTAGGAATTACTCACATCTGTACATCTTTTTTTTCTTTAAAAAATCTAAATATTCAGAATGTAACCATATGTACAAATTAATTTGCGATGTGAATATAAAATAACTTGTTCCACGTCAGTAAGATCTATAGTGCAAGATGAACCATGGAAAATGCAACTAACTAACAAACGTGCGTGTATATTACTACAAGTTTTAAATCTTACCCTTTTCTTAATTACCTGATAATGTAATGCACATGTAAATCTGTCGTAATTCACACTATAATTTTATGATAAGTAGGCGATCATCGGATATTGGTTATTTATAAGATAATTTAGCTTTTAATCTCGTACTTGTAGGTAACCATTCGTTCTATGAGTGCGCATCTGAGGGTCACACCCTCTTACGGGTCTTAGGGTCGAGCGTGCAGTAAAATGTAAACGTCTTGTGGCTAGGGCCTCCCGTCGGGTAGACCGTTCGCCGCGTGCAAGTCTTTCGATTTGACGCCACTTCGGCGACCTGCGCGTCGATGGGGATGAAATGTTGGTGATTAGGACAACACAACACCCAGTCCCTGAGCGGAGAAAATCTCCGACCCAGCAGGGTATCGAAACCGGGCCCTTAGGATTGACATTCTGTCGCGCTGACCACTCAGCTACCGGGGACGGACGAGCGTGCAGTTAAAGAGCTCTTGGGTTTTTTCCAAATCCAAGTGAGCTGATAATAGGGTAAAGATGTTCACAATTGGGAATATTGGGAGAAAATCAGCAATTCTGGCATTTTCTTAATAACGAAGAGAAGCCTTGGTAGTAAGTGACAGGGGGGGGGGGGGGGGGAGGGGGCAGGGGAAATCGTTTCTCGTAGAACCTAGTTCCTTTTAGATAAACAACAGGACCCGCTTGTAATGCGGCAGATGCTATTGGAAGCAACGGTCGCGACGTCTGCAGCACAACCGAAGATACAAGCGATCATTCTCTTGCAAGTCTTTCGCGAGCTAACCACTTTTGTTATTACGCATAGCATTTTTAACGACCTATTTTGGACGAACTTGGCGAAATTTATCGGTGAAGGAATCACGACCACGACGAAATTCTACAAACCATTTGCAAACAGCCTTTACTGAATGACACTGATTAACAAAAATTGAACGACACCTTGTGAGACGCTGTTGCTGAGAAGGGTGTTGACGAAAATGGTAAAAAAGTTGTACATCGAAAATCTTTGTGTAAAGTGTCGACCTCCTCGTAACAGTTTTTCTTTAAGCAAACCAATCGGTCAGTTTCTGCACTGCCATTATTTTAACGATGGCAAATGAATTTTGGAACAATCGTAATGTCACAATAACGCCCTCTAGCGGTCGTTTCTAAGAACCGAGAACACTGTGTCCGTTCTCTCTCTTAAAACGAGTCTTGAACGTATTTAAAAGTGCTTAACATCTGCTTCCAATTCCAAGCGCTGTTGTTCCGGCTAAGCGAATATGCGTATACTGCATAATTTTGAAATACTAGACAGGACGACTATGTATAGGTTAACGGCCATAATGGTGCAGAAACATACGAAATTTTTGTGTTGGCCACATTTTTTTTTGTTATTTTGATTTCTCAAAAATAAAAAAAAAAATGGTTCAAATGGCTCTGAGCACTATGCGACTTAACTTATGAGGTCATCAGTCGCCTAGAACTTAGAACTAATTAAACCTAACTAACCTAAGGACATCACACACATCCATGCCCGAGGCAGGATTCGAACCTGCGACCGCAGCTTGATTTCTCATTTCGCCTAACTGCCATCATCGGTACGAGGTACAAACTTGTAGCGTGTAGTATGTGACGATATACATTGTATTGATGTCTTAAAGCATTTTATCTGTTGAAGGCTGTTAGCTGAAACGCGCAATCAAAGTAAAAAAATAAAAGAAGTGTGGCCAAAACAGGAAACTGTTGTGTGTTTTTGTACGATTTTACTCAGCAACAAGTGGCCCAAACTAAAAATGCCCTGGAAAATGTAGGTGACCAGTATAACGCTCTTAACTGAGACCCAACATCCGATTGCATTAAAAAATATTCCGTCGCCACGCACACCGCTAGTAAAACAACTTCTTTGATGGTTTCATTTATTTATTCTGCAAGGAATTCTCTTGTTTTCTCAGTGACTATGATATTGCTGTCATCAGCAAAGAGAATTTTTCCCATGATTAACACTAGTGGAAGTCTAAGTGTGGAAACGAAGAATAAATGTCTTAGCTTCACGCAGACATTTAAAAACGGCACACTGCGCTCCGCTACTGAAAATAAGTAACCTCTTCAACATCAGTCAGCTCTAAAAACAATTGTCGATCACTGATTTAACACACAACGTACCCTTCAACAACTTCACAGACAGTGCGCCTGACAGTCATCACTAATTATTGATAATAATTGTAACAGCCCTGGAGCAATTATAAATAGGTCAACCTAGAATGAAACCAATACACTACTGACTATGAAAACGTCATATTTGTCTTGCTTCTCCTGGAACAAAGGCTTATTGTGGTTGCGTGCCTCTTAGCCATTGTTCTACGCCTTCACTGCATTCAAGTGTTTTCCTGGTTCAGTCTTGCTTCTGTGGCAAGTATCGCCTAGGTAAGTAGTAAAAACTCAGAACGGAAAAAAAACTTGCCGCCAAAAGCGCCAATCCGGTAGTTCACTGAATAAAACTCATATGCCTATTATGTCAAACAGTTGCCATTATGAAGGTTATCGTAGGCTGCCAGAGACAGATGCCGTAGGGTGCACTTTATGCAGCGTAATTTTGTTCAATGCTTATAGCGCCAGAAGCGCTTTCCGTCCCCACAGTGAGAGTATGCAACTTGCGGTAGGGGCTCTTCCAAGAAATGTAGTGTAATGACAACGCAGCAATACCTTATGGGAAGACAATGGGAGGAAGAACGTCAAGGGACTTGTACGTCAGCAGGAAGCAGGTTTCTCGGTACAATGGCTCGCCCGAAAATGGAATGGCCGGAACCTGTTCACCGTCTGGAACAGCAGAACAACCTCCGGCGCTCGTACTGCAGCCCTCCCATTCCGACTGTCTACACGTGCCCGTAACGGCTGTCTTTATTTGTGGATGAGGTAAACAGCGCTGTACTCATCAAGCACACAGTAGTAGTAGAGTATCAATTGTTTTAATTATTCGTAGATCTCCTTTACAAAGGCATTGGACATGTCTTGGTATTACAAGTTGATAACAACACATACAAACTAATTCACATACACAGTTATTTACAGACATACAGGTCGAGAATGACAAGGGTGGATCAGGTTATTGGCTGTGGCCTTATACTAAGAATCATCCCGGCGTTCGCCTGAAATAATTCAGGGAAACTATGGAAAATCTAAATCAGGATGACTGGATTAAGACTGGAACCTCCACCCTCCCGAATACAAGGCCACTCTCTTTAAAACAGTACTTCCTCATTCGGTTTACCCCCGTGTACAATACTGTTTTATAAGAAAGTTAATTAATAGTAATGAAGGGCTAATGCTACCCTTCTCATTCATTTCTCACTCTCAGTCACAGCACACACTACACACTCTATGCACAGAGTGTGTCATGAGACTACACACGCTATTGTATCATAATAATGAGTTTATTTATCATTCTAAATTAACAAAATACACGTATATCGAACAGTAAGCTAAAAAAAACGAAATGTAAAGTTTAAAATAAGTTTCAGGCATAAAACAAATGTAAATAATTGGAATAACAATAAATGTTTAGATATTTTAATTAGGTGTGTTGTAAATACTCTGACAGCGCATTGTGTACAGTTTATTTTCCAAAAATGGTATTTCAGAAACCAGCATTATTATACATGGATGTATGTGGCTTGAAAGCCTCTTTAATTTATGTTGTCAAAAATGTTTTTCCTTTTTCAAAATTAATTAATGGTGATGGGTTGTTTTACAAAATTACAAATTATTACAGAAGTTCATTGTGCAAATTAACTTTTATATGAAAAATATTTTTTATATATCATCGCTTCGGAGATATTCCCTCTAAACCCAATATGCCAAATTACGTTTCAGGATGTGCTTATTCCTTAAAAGTCTAATTCGGCACAAACAAAAAATACGTATTGCACTATTTTCCGCCTATACACAAACAAGGCCGTTGGGAATGTCTCTTTGTTAGTGTACTAAGGTCATGTCTTGATTTGAACTGTATTCCTTCTCAGATATAAATGCATGACCCTCAGCCCTTTGAATTAGCCCCACAATAAGAGTCTGTTCTCTCATTTTTTAATTTTTTATTTTATTTTATTTTATTATATTTTATTTATTTATTTTCAGTTATCAGTCTTCCGACTGGTTTGGTGCGGCACCCCACGAAATGCTTTCCTGTGCCAGTCTCTTCATCTCAGAACAGCACTTGCAATCTACGTCCTCTGTTATTTGCTGGATGTATTCCAATCTTTGTCTTCCTCTACAGTTTCTGCTCTCTGCAGCTCCTTCCACTACCATGGAAGTCATTCCCTGATGTCTTGAAAGATATCCTATCATCCCCTCCCTTCTCCTTGTCAATGTTTTCCACATATTCCTTTCCTCTTCGATTCTCCACAGAACCTCCTCATCCCTCACCTTATGAGGCCACCTAACTGTCAACATTCGTCTGTAGCACCACATTTCAAATGCTTCGATTTTCTCACAGTCCGTGTTTCACTACCATATAACGCAGTCTTCCAAACGTACATTCTTAGAAATTTCTTCCTCAAAGAAAGGCCAATGTTTGATACTAGTAGACCTCTCTTCGCCAGGAATGTCCGTTCAGCCAGTGCTAGTCTAGTTTTGATGTCCTCCGTGCTCCGTCCTTCATTGATTACTTTGCTGCCCAGGTAACAGAATTCCCTTACTTCATCTATTTCGTTATTACCAACCCTGATGTTAAGTCTGTCGCTGTTCTCATTTCTGCCACTTCTCATTATCTTCGTCTTCTTTCGATTTATTCTCAATCCTTATTCTGTACTCATTAGACGGTTCATTCCATTCATCCCATCGTGTAATTCTTCTTCACTTTCTCTCAGTATAGCAATGTCATCAGCGAGTCGTATCATTGATATCCCTTCACCTTGAATTTTAATTCCCCGCCTGATCCTTTCTTTTATTTCCAACATAACTGTAGCTTCTTGGATTCAAAATGGTTCAAATGGTTCTGAGCACTATGGGACTTAACATCTGAGGTCATCAGTCCCCTAGAACTTAGAACTACTTAAACCTAACTAACCTAAGGACGTCACACACATCCATGCCCGAGGCAGGATTCGAACCTGCGACCGTAGCGGTCGCGCGGTTCCGGACTGTAGCTTCTTGGATGTTCAGACTGAACAGTAGGGGTGGAAGAGTACATCCCTGTTTTACTCCATTTTTAATTCGAGCACTTCGTTCTTGGTCGTCCACTCTTATTATTCCCTCTTGGGTCTTGTAGATATTGTATATTAACCATCTCTCTCTCTAGCTTATCCCTATTTTTCTCAGAATTTCGTTTATCTTGCACCACGTTACATAGTCGAACGCCTCTTCCAGGTGGACAAATCCTATGAACGTGGACATGTGGAGTAGGGGTCCCGTCTTTGATTGCTGATCAAAACGTCTTCGGTCCTGGATTTGAAAGCCGCCACCGCTTAAATTTTGATTAATAATCGTCATTGGTGGCCGAAGACTACCGGCATAAGAAGTCTCCCTCATTCTGCCAACAGCCTTATCAAAGAGGGAGGAGTAGCGGACAGATGTTCACAGCACTCTCGTGTCCTACGAGTGCGAAAGTGCCCCTAAAGGCGGAAGAATCAGCAATGACCAACGGCATGAGATCGCAGAAGGCAATGCAAACCACTGCATTAAATACACATAACGTGTATCACTGGACATGTAGCTTGCAACTGAAAAAGTGTCATGATGATCTCTTGGCAAAAAATTCTGGAATAGTTCCCCATTCGGATATCCGGAAGGGGACAGCGAAGGGGGGGGGGGGGCAGTCACTATGAGAAAAAGTTTCAATAACCAACGGAAAGAATAACGTTCTACGAGACGGGACGTGGAATATCAGTGGTTTGAATGTGGTAGCGAAGCTAGAAAATCTGAAAAGGGAAACGCAAAGGCTCGATCTAGATATAGTAGGGGTCAGTGAAGTGAAATGAAAAGAAGGCAAGACTTTCTGGTCAGATGAGTATAGGGTAAGTCAATAACAGCAGAAAATTATATAACGGCAGTAGGATTCGATATGAATAGGAAGGTAAGGCATGAGTGTATTACTGTGAACAGTTCAATGATGAAGTTGTTCTTATCAGAATCGACAACGGTAGTTCAGGTATACATGCCGACATCGCAAGCTGAAGATAAAGAGCTAGAGAAAGTATATGAGGATATTGGAAGGGTAATACAGTACGTAAAGGGGAATGAAAATCTAATCGTCATGGGGGACTGGAATGCAGTTGTAGGGGAAGGAACTGAAGAAAAATTTACAGGAGAATGTGGGCTTGGGACAAGGAATGAGAGAGGAAGAAGTCTAATCGAGTTCTGTAATAAATTTCAGCTAGTAATAGCGAATACTCTGTTCAAGAATCACATTAGGAGATACACTTGAAAAAGGCTGGGTGATACACGAAGATTTCAGTTAGATTACATCACGGACAGACAGAGATTCCGAAATCAGATACTGGATCGTAAGGCGTGCCAAGGAGCAGATAAAGACTCAGATCACAATGTAGTAGTGATGCAGAATAGGTTGAAGTTTAAGAGATTAGTCAAGAATAATCAATACGTAAAGAAGTGGAATATGGAAGTACTACGGAATGATGAGGTGGGTTTGAAGTTCTCCAAGGCCATAGATACAGCAATAAGAAATAGCTCAGTAGGCAGCACAGTTGAAGAGGAATGGAAATCTCTAAAAAGAGCCATCACAGAAGTTGGAAAGAAAAACAGAGGTACAAAGAAGGTAACTGCGAAGAAACCATGGGTAATAGGAGAAATACTTCAATTGATCATGTAAGGTGTCAGGCAAATCCATGAAAACCCTGACATGATAGCAAATCCGGCAGTATATCACATAGCTCCAAATAAATCACGACATTAAATTAACGAAAGTAATACGATCAACGAGTGAGCAAATGGAATACCACAGACTAACACAAGAACGCTTAATGCACGTCATACCTTCCTACCGTGGAAGAGACGCAGTTCTGAGGGGAGAAACGAGAACAGAAGCCGAGAGCAGAATCGTGTAGGCACGGAGGCCCTACGATAAGGGACAGACACCCACGTCGCCAGCCGACAGCCAAAATCACCCCCAGCCCATGTTAAAAGATAGAGCCCTCCAGCCCATGTTAAGAGATAGAGCCCTCCAGAAGAACAGTATAGATCTTACGATAACACTAAAAGGGCCACACCTGATGCAAGTTTTAGCGTGAGACTTTTTCGCGTCTCTGTTACGTTGCAAACGTTGAAAACATTGCCCCACCACGAAAAGTATAACGTTTCTCATTGGATGGACAGAAATTTGTAGGCGGAGCTTAAGGTTAACATTGAGACCCTGATTGGTCAGTTGTAAACACAGCCAGATAGCTTTTTTTTTAACCAACTTCGGTAAATTGTAGTAAGGAGTAGTTAGGAGAGAGTTGGTTTCGAGACGGCGAGCTGTATGGAGCTGCGCCACCCGCTGCCCGCCGCCCCCCTGACGGTGCCTAACCAATGACAAGGTGATGAACGCACGCGATGCCGCATAACAGCGCATAAAGTTTCACTCCGAACTGCAGAAGTCTCATCTGTTACATCCCCTTTTTACGTAATACTAGCGTCGATCGTCAATTAAATCTCATGGTGTTCACATTTGCTACTTGAAGTAAAAATCTGAAACGCGATGATTTTTCTGTTATGTAATTATTGTGAAGCCACATCAGCCACTGTAATTTACGACAAGTTAGATAAGTAATTAAACATAATTGAGGGTCACTGTAGACCATTTTGATAGTTTTCTCTTTTGTGAAACTTAATTTAATCCTAGATTATAGATGCGATATGGCATAGGCCATCCTTCGATCCATTGTAGAACTTGGAAACCCATTCAGAGAATATTCGTTCACATTTTTGTTGAACGCAGTTGGTTTTTATCATCCTGTATTAAAATATTTCCTTTTATCAATAGTGCAACTTAAAAACAATGTTTTGTGAGTAGAATAAAATTTCCAATGGTAAACTTAACTACTTTTCCGACGTTATTTACCAGCTAACTAAACATAGGAAAGCCTTGAACCCCTTCCACTAGATTTAGTTAGTATTAAGATTCTTTTAAAGGGCGCGCAGTGGAGCTGACGCTGAAATCATTAAGTATTTGATTATATCATCGCTAGTCTCACTGAATTCTTCTGAACTCTACATGTCATGTGTGGTCTGGCGTCTCCTTACCAGCAACAGGTCCCGGGTTCAAACTAGTCAATGCCCTAAAAAACACACTCAGAGCGTCGTTGCGCGAAAGTGGTAGGGAGACACGACTTAGAACAAACAGACACCATGCAGAATGTTAGAGAATGACGACCCTGCCAGGATGGTAAAATACCATGATTGAAGGTCGACCACATGCCCAACTAGGTCAGAATAATATCCTGTTAAAAAAATTTTGTAATAAATTTTTTTTTTGAAAGGCATAAATAGTTTAAAACAGTAGCTGCAGCAATAGATAGTAATAAAGTATTCAATAGAAAGTGAGACATTCTAGCAGAGACAATAGCATATTGAAGTTATGAATTTTAATATTGTTAGAATTAAGTTTTCTCTCCTATGCAAGCGCACATGTGGCGGATACACCGTTGACAAGTTGGTTCTGACCCAACAAGTAAGTGAATGGATTGTCTGTCTTGGGTATAGTGAGTGTCAAGTCGTGTGTGGAAAAAGTTTATGAAACGCGTGAGATCATATGAGCGCATGTTAACGCGAAGTAGGGCGCGTGAATTGTTTTTAAAACAGAAAATAAGGGATTCGGAAAGATTAGCAATGACAGATCGAGACCTTGACGGAAATGAGGTAGAGACCCAGCATGAAGATGGACAGAAAATAGAGGACAGTACAACAGACGATGCAGTATCGCGAGAAATAGGACAGATAACGCACCATAACGAGGATAAAGTACGCCAAGGCATAGAAAACGTAGGTTAGCATACGACAGAGGAGCAGGAAAGTAGAGAGACAGTCGATGAGGATTCTAACTTGCGTCTTGAATACGTAGAACCCATAGTACAAGTAATCAGAGCTCCCTCACCACAGTGTACAAGGAATTCGAGCAGAAACGTGTCAACGCACAGTTCAATGCAATCGGTTGCCAACCAACACTTGGGCGAAAACACAGAGCGTAGGACGTCGGAAGAAAACGCAATAGGACCCACTAATCTGGCAGAATTATAACAAATGACGGAAACCATGACAAGACAAAATAAAGAAATTGCGGACAAAATTAAAATTCGGAATGCAGAAACGACGAAACAAATTGCAGAAACCACGAGACAAATGCTTGTGATTAAAGAACAAAACAAAAAAATTCAGTTACACCTAAGTCGAATTGAAGACGAGGCAAAAGAATCTCGAGAGGTGATAGGAAACTTAATAACAGGTCACAATCAATTGAGAACAGACATTGACAAGGTACAAGCGGACGTACAAACATTACGTAATGACATTCAGGACGAGATCAAAACATTACGTAACAACACCCAGGGAGAAGTCAAGAAACTAGAGAAACAGATAAACGTAATCACTAGACAAGCAGCAGGTACAGCGCGTGAAATTGTTGAAAACAGTGTGTTACACAAACATATCACAAAAGCAGCGCTGAAAAGATATGATAACCACATAGTCAAAATAGAAGCGCAAATGAAGCAACAATTTCAGAAATTGCGAGCATAGTTGTTGCAAACCATTGAAGAACGTAGTGAACAAGATCGAACAAGCACTGAGTCTGCAACCACATTCGTATCTGTAACAGCACCGGAAAAACAAACAATTAACGAAGATATCACGCATTTGCAATTCCAATCACAGGCGGAAAGTAACATACGTGAAATCAGACAGCCTGCACCGCAACAAACACGTTTCGAAATTCTTGATGAACAAACGGCACCACAGACACATGCAGAACAACAAATGTATGTTTCAAGACAGTCTGGATCGTGCAATGAAGCGGCAAGGTTAGCCAGACAAGATTCCTAACCAATACGTGACAATGAAAAGCCAGGTCGCGAAGAGTACAGTGCAATGCATTCAGCTACACATTCACAACCGATGGAAGAAAATTACTGCGTACCACTCCAACGATACTACGAAGGGTAGGCGAAAGTTACAGTGGAGAGTATCCAATGGATCTACCACAACCGGAAAGAACGACGGGAGAAATGTTGTTGTTGTTGTGGTCTTCAGTCCTGAGACTGGTTTGATGCAGCTCTCCATGCTACTCTATCCTGTGCAAGCTTTTTCATCTCCCAGTACCTACTGCAACCTACATCCTTCTGAATCTGCTTAGTGTATTCATCTCTTGGTCTCCCTCTACGATTTTTACCCTCCACGCTGCCCTCCAATACTAAATTGGTGATCCCTTGATGCCTCAGAACATGTCCTACCAACCGATCCCTTCTTCTGGTCAAGTTGTGCCACAAACTTCTCTTCTCCCCAATCCTATTCAATACTTCCTCATTAGTTATGTGATCTACCCATCTAATCTTCAGCATTCTTCTGTAGCACCACATTTCAAAAGCTTCTATTCTCTTCTTGTCCAAACTATTTATCGTCCATGTTTCACTTCCATACATGGCTACACTCCATACGAATACTTTCAGAAATGACTTCCTGACACTTAAATCAATACTGGATGTTAACAAATTTCTCTTCTTCAGAAACGCTTTCCTTGCCATTGCCAGCCTACATTTTATATCCTCTCTACTTCGACCATCATCAGTTATTTTGCTCCCCAAATAGCAAAACTCCTTTACTACTTTAAGTGCCTCATTTCCTAATCTAATTCCCTCAGCATCACTCGACTTAATTAGACTACATTCCATTATCCTTGTTTTGCTTTTGTTGATGTTCATCTTATATCCTCCTTTCAAGACACTGTCCATTCCATTCAACTGCTCTTCCAAGTCCTTTGCTGTCTCTGACAGAATTACAATGTCATCGGCGAACCTCAAAGTTTTTATTTCTTCTCCATGAATTTTAATACCTACTCCGAATTTTTCTTTTGTTTCCTTTACTGCTTGCTCAATATACAGATTGAACAACATCGGGGAGAGGCTACAACCCTGTCTTACTCCCTTCCCAACCACTGCTTCCCTTTCATGTCCCTCGACTCTTATAACTGCCATCTGGTTTCTGTACAAATTGTAAATAGCCTTTCGCTCCCTGTATTTTACCCCTGCCACCTTTAGAATTTGAAAGAGAGTATTCCAGTCAACATTGTCAAAAGCTTTCTCTAAGTCTACAAATGCTAGAAACGTAGGTTTGCCTTTCCTTAATCTTTCTTCTAAGATAAGTCGTAAGGTCAGTATTGCCTCACGTGTTCCAGTGTTTCTACGGAATCCAAACTGGTCTTCCCCGAGGTTGGCTTCTACTAGTTTTTCCATTCGTCTGTAAAGAATTCATGTTAGTATTTTGCAGCTGTGACTTATTAAGCTGATAGTTCGGTAATTTTCACATCTGTCAACACCTGCTTTCTTTGGGATTGGAATTATTATATTCTTCTTGAAGTCTGAGGGTATTTCGCCTGTTTCATACATCTTGCTCACCAGATGGTAGAGTTTTGTCAGGACTGGCTCTCCCACTGCCGTCAGTAGTTCCAATGGAATATTGTCTACTCCGGGGGCCTTGTTTCGACTCAGGTCTTTCAGTGCTCTGTCAAACTCTTCACGCAGTATCATATCTCCCATTTCATCTTCATCTACATCCTCTTCCATTTCCATAATACTGTCCTCAAGTACATCGCCCTTGTATAGACCCTCTATATACTCCTTCCACCTTTCTGCTTTCCCTTCTTTGCTTAGAACTGGGTTTCCACCTGAGCTCTTGATATTCATACAAGTCGTTCTCTTATCTCCAAAGGTCTCTTTAATTTTCCTGTAGGCGGTATCTATCTTACCCCTAGTGAGATAGGCCTCTACATCCTTACATTTGTCCTCTAGCCATCCCTGCTTAGCCATTTTGCACTTCCTGTCGACCTCATTTTTGAGACGTTTGTATTCCTTTTTGCCTGTTTCACTTACTGCATTTTTATATTTTCTCATTTCATCAATTAAATTCAATATTTCTTCTGTTACCCAAGGATTTCTACTAGCCCTCATCTTTTTACCTACTTGATCCTCTGCTGCCTTCACTACTTCATCCCTCAAAGCTACCCATTCTTCTTCTACTGTATTTATTTCCCCCATTCCTGTCAATTGCTCCCTTATGCTATCCCTGAATCTCTGTACAACCTCTGGTTCTTTTAGTTTATCCAGGCCCCATCTCCTTAAATTCCCAGCTTTTGGCAGTTTCTTCAGTTTTAATCTGCAGGTCATAACCAATAGATTGTGGTCAGAGTCCACATCTGCCCCTGGAAATGTCTTACAATTTAAAACCTGGTTCCTAAATCTCTGTCTTACCATTATATAATCTATCTGATACCTTTTAGTATCTCCAGGGTTCTTCCATGTATACAACCTCCTTTCATGATTCTTAAACCAAGTGTTAGTTATGATTATGTTGTGCTCTGTGCAAAATTCTACCAGGCGGCTTCCTCTTTCATTTCTGTCCCCCAATCCATGAAATGACATTCCACGCTCCGATCCGTAGAACGCCAGTTTTCTTTCTCCTGATAACGACATCCTCTTGAGTAGTCCCCGCCCGGAGATCCGAATGGGGGACTATTTTACCTCCGGACCAGAAGTCTTGTTCCTCCTGCCACCGAACTTCACTAATTCCCACTATATCTAACTTCAACCTATCCATTTCCCTTTTTAAATTTTCTAACCTACCTGTCCGATTAAGGGATCTGACATTCCACGCTCCGATCCGTAGAACGCCAGTTTTCTTTCTCCTGATAACGACATCCTCTTGAGTAGTCCCCGCCCGGAGATCCGAATGGGGGACTATTTTACCTCCGGAATATTTTACCCAAGAGGACGCCATCATCATGTAATCATACAGTAAAGCTGCATGCCCTCGGGAAAAATTACAGCTGTAGTTTCCCCTTGCTTTCAGCCGTTCGCAGTACCAGCACAGCAAGGCCGTTTTGGTTATTGTTACAAGGCCAGATCAGTCAATCATCCAGACTGTTGCCCTTGCAACTACTGAAAAGGCTGCTGCCCCTCTTCAGGAACCACACGTTTGTCTGGCCTCTCAACAGATACCCCTCCGTTGTGGTTGCACCTACGGTACGGCTATCTGTATCGCTGAGGCACGCAAGCCTCCCCACCAACGGCAAGGTCCATGGTTCATGGGGGGGGGGGGGACAGAAATGATCAGAAACAAAAGTGGCGAAGAATCGCGAATTTCATATGGAACTATGACGAAGTACGACGACGATCATTTCCTCACAGTCAGAAAATTTCAACACTTTCGAGAAGGAAACTCATTACATCCACAAACTTTTATTGATCAATTTCGAGTAGGATTTCCAGAACACTGGACGCTAGCACACAAATTAGACTTTATATGTGCACTCATGTCAGGAACAGTCGCAGAAACCATGCAGAATGTTGCAGCGACATGCCGATCGTACGAAGATTTCAGAGAGAAGTTTCTCTCACGATATTGGTCCAGCGAAGCACAGAACAGAGTGAAGTACGAATTATTACAGAACCCATATTTTGAAAATTCAGGAGAGAAGAGTCCCGTGAAATTTTTCGAAGTAATGGCAAAGAAAAATCAATGCTTAGATGTACCATACAGTGGCGGAGAGTTGATTAATTAATGCGCGATGAAGTTACCATTGAAATACCAGCAATCATTAGTAGGTCGCGGAGGCAATGACATCGAAGCATGTAAAGGAATTCTAAGGGAACTAGAGTTTATATTTTCGGAAGATGACGCAAGAAAAAGACGAAGCGCGCGTGAAAACGAAAGCAAAAAGCAGTGGAATCCACAAGACACAGTACGAAGAAACAATAATTACGAACCACGTGATAACTTCGCACCAAGAAACGACAACAGATTTCAACAAAAAAACGGCTATGGATTTAGAAGAGTATACGGCAACAACTATAATTCACCAAGGAACGGCAACAACTATTACAGAGGGAACAATGACAACCGGAACGGGTATTGGAGAACCAATAGACCGACAAATTATCAACAAAGAAACCAATATCAACAAGCGGAGCAAGAAAAGAGAATACAGATAGAAGAGGTGGAGGTAAGACCACCAAACCACGAAAAACGTTCGAATTGACAGCTAAGCGCCCATGCCAAAGAGAATGACGCACCGACCCAGGACAATTGCAGCACCTTGAACAGAGAAGTAAATACCTTATCACGAGAAGAGAAGAAGGAAGAAACAAAACCGCAGGGACCAGATGAAAACGAAGACAGGAAAATAACAATATCGTGTTCGGGCGAAATTAATTGGGAGAATACTGACGAGGAAGATGAATTACCAGAGGCATGCACAACGAATGTAGGAGGAAAGGACGAAGTAATGAGTATTGCAGAGCTATTTGAGATGGAAACCAGGAAAAGCGAATTCAATGAGGATAATGCGCAGTTGACAGAAGTTGAAAATAAGTTACTAGTGGGCACACAACCCAACGTATATAATAAAGGAAGTTATGAAGCTATAATTAGAGCATTTAAATGCGATTATGTGGAAGTAGCGACGAAGAAGAAGAAGATAGACTAGGATGAGGAAAAAGTAGAGGATGTTGAAGAAAGCGTAAATGAAGGAGGAAATAGAGAAAAGGAAATAAAAGAGAGAGAAGTAGCAGTCGAAGCTTATCCTACAGAAAGTTCGAATTCACAAGGGAAATTCCTGAAAAGACTCATGTATGATTCAGTGGAGGATTCGTTGATGCAAGAAGAAGAACAGAACCAACCCTTTCAAATTCAACCAATTGTGAAGGCCATGGCAAAGCATATCCCAGTCAATATTGTAATTGATAGCGGAAGTGAACTGACCGCGATCTTAGAAAATTTACTTGTATTTACGCAGTGTAATGCCAATGAGGAATTGCCAGTTTTGAAAACACGCAAGATTAAAGTAAGAGGTCCTATTAGAAACAATGCTGTGGAAGTTACGAGACAAACAAGGTTAACTCTTTCATGCCAAGGTGGTGGTGGTGGTGGTGGTGGTGGTGGTTAGTGTTTAACGTCCCGTCGACAACGAGATCATTAGAGACGAAGCGCAAGCTTGGTTTAGGGAAGGATTGGGAAGGAAATCGGCCGTGCCCTTTCAAAGGAACCATCCCGGCATTTGCCTGAAACGATGTAGGGAAATCACGGAAAACCTAAATCAGGATGGCCGGAGAGGGGATTGAACCGTCGTCCTCCCGAATGCGAGTCCAGTGTGCTAACCACTGCACCACCTCGCTCGGTTTTCATGCCAAGGTCAAAAGGTCGAAGCCAACCTAAACCTAAATTAACTGTAGATTTGATTATAAGTGCAGATTTTTTAAATGAGCGACGAGCGATAATAGATATGGGGAAAGGTAGCGTAACATTCGGGAATGTCACACTTCTCTTTGAGCAAAAGCTAAAATTAGAAGAAATACCAGTTATAAACAAACAATTAAGAATGATGCGAGATAAAGAGGATGAAGAATTAGAATGGTATGCACAACAGGGGGAATCGACTCAACTCATGTTAGAAGTCCATAAAGAAATCGACGTCAAATTGCAAGAAGTTCAAGGTATTTCGGAACACAGTAAAAGAGAATCAGAGGGTATTTTACGAGATAAAGCAGAGGTATTTTTACATAAGACTGGCAGTATTAAACACTTTCAGTGCAAGTTTGAAGTAAAACAGCACAAACCATTTAGAGTGCCACCCTATACAATCCCATTAAGCTACAGGAATGAAGTATTCCAGGAGATATCTAAAATGTTAGATGATATTATTGAACCAGCTACCTCCCCATATAAGAGCCCACTCCATATTGTACAAAAACGAGATGGGAGCATCAGGTTAGTGCTTGATTCCAGACAGATCAACACAATCATATTCACTGAGACAGATCGCCCAGAAAAATTAGAGGAATTGATACAAAACTTCTACGGTGCTAAGATATTTTCATCAATTGATTTACTGAGTAGTTTCTGGCAAATAGGATTGGCCCCAGAACGTAGAAAATTTACAGAATTTATCGTATTCGGTAGATGTTACCAATTTAAACGATTTCCATTTGGTTTAAACATATCATCAGCAGCGTTTATTAGGGGATTTAATACTATACTTAGTCCTGAAATTTTACAAAAAATTACTTGTTATGTTGATGATGTGATTATAGCAGAACCCTCTTGGGGACATCACAACGACACATTAAATCAGTTTTTACAGATCATGAAAGAGCATGGTGTCACAGTAAATATAACAAAATCCAAATATGGAAGGCGAGAGGTCAAATTTCTAGGACACATAATTTCAGAGAAAGGTGTAATGCCCGACCCAGAAAAACTAATGGCAATCAAAGAATTCTGTACTCCATATAATAAGAAAACTCTGAGAGGATTTCTAGGTCTCATCGGATTCTATAAAAAATTTATTTGAATCGACTCTCTCGCAACACCACGCCTATCTGCATTCACTGGAAAAAACACGCCATGGGTATGGGATCAACAAGCCAATGAAGAATTTTTAAAAGTGAAAAACGCACTAACAACAGCACCGATTTTAGCACATCCTGATCTAACAAGAAATTTTTGTATGGCCACTGATAGCGCGAAAACAGGTTTAGGAGTTTTTTTATTCCAAGAATACGAACAGGCAGGGCTAAGCTCATGTAGAACAATTGCATTTGCCAGTCGTGTACTCACAAAAAGCGAGAAAAACTATTCAGTCGCGAATCTGGAAGCATTGGCCATTGTATGGGGCTTCCAACGTTTTCGATACTTCCTGTTCGGAAGAAAAACAAAAGTATACACTGACCACAAAGCATTAGAATTTCTGTTATCTGCCAAACTAACTCATGGGAGGTTAGCCAGATGGATGTTAATACTACAAGAATTTGATTTCACTATTACACACATACCAGGACCAGCGAATGTATTAGCAGATGCTTTATCACGATGTCCACAGGGTGCATCCAATAACATAGGTTTGGAAGCAGCAGAAGACCAGTTTACAATGTACTATATGAAACAAGTACCTTTCGAAAACTACATTACGACAGCAATGAAAAACATAGGCAAAGAACAGGACAATGATCCCGAAATACTAGGAATCAAACACAAGTGGAGAAGTAAGGATTTTCCAGACATTCGACAGCACTATCTCGGAAAAAACAATGTTTTATTTTTTAGATGAAATGTTGCAACGAATGAATGGTTAATTTATATCCCAGATGAACTAATTAATAAGTACATATGGTATACACATTTAAGTAATGGCCACTTTGGACCAAAGAAATGCTTTTTAAAAATAAAACAAACAAGCCATTTTCCTAATATGGAAAGACGAATTAGAACAGTATTAGTCAAATGCAAAAACTGTATGAGGGCTAAACACGTCACTTTCCAAACCAAACCACCTATGTTTCCAATAATCCCTAAAAAATTAAAACAAATAGCTGCAACAGATTTGATGGGGCTCCTCCCACGCACAAAAAATGGATATATTTTCATATGGGTTGTTTTGGAACTTACTTCTAAATATGTTACCTTGGCACCATTAAAACAGGCAACAGGTCTTACTGTAAGTAAAGCATTTAGACAAGATTTTCTCAGACAAGTAGATCGAGTGGAACGAATAATTTCAGACAATGGCCCACAATAGAAATCAGTGCAATGGCAAAACACGTTAAAACAACACAAAATAAAACCCATCTACATATCTAAGTACAAACCTAGTGTAAATCCAGCAGAACGATCTATGGAGGACACAGGCACTTTATGCCGATTATATGCAGGCAAAAGACACAACACTTGGGATATATACCTTAAAGATTTTCAAGAAGTAATAAATGAAATGCCACATAGCACTACACTACTACCTCCAGTTACTGTACTTAAAAATATTGAAACCCCAAACATATCCAGAGAAAATGTTAGATTTCCTATTGTACCACATAGACAGCACAAACAAGTCATAGCAACAGCACTCTCCAACATCAGAAAGGCAGCCATTAAAAGAAAAGAAAGAGGAGATAGAACAGCAATTAAAAGAACATTCTCAGTAGGCCAGAAAGTATTTGTAAAAACACACCATCTCTCCAGCAAACAGAAACACATAAGTTTTACGCTGCATACAAAGGACCTGTCATAATTAGCCGAATTGCTCATGATAATGCTGTGGAACTAATGAACCCAAAAACAGGCAAAACCTTAGGACTTCACCATGTGAGCCATATCAAAAAGTTTGAAGATTAATTTTATTACTGGTAAATAATTAGCACAATATTTCAAGTTTATGTTGCAGATAAGATCGTCAGGAGAAAGAAGAATGAAGAAAGAGGAAGGTGGGGAAAAGAAAGCAGTTTCAATAAAAACAAAAAACAAAAATTACCCCAATAGTAGCATAGATTAAGGTGAAGGGATAAAGCGTAGATGGTCTAACAGCAAGAAATACTAAAATGCTATACACCACGACACTACACAAAAATAAAAAACGAATTTGAGGATTCTTGTAGAAGTTAAGACTCAAAATACCTCAGAATTGTAACATGGAAAGGGGGCCAAAATTTGTAAGGCGTATACAGTGTAGGTACTAGACGTATGTTAGATGAATATAAGTAAAACTTTTTTAAGAGCCATTGTAAAAAACTCCAGCAAAAAACCAGATGCAACGACCCCCAAGTTGGAACCAGAGAAGTATCAAAAAAGGAAAGGGCGTAATTAGCAAGACACGATTCCTACAAGGCAGAAGCGTCGAGAGAAGGGAAAGGACAGTGAGACCAACAAAGGGCACCTGTAAATCTATTGCTGAAGGGAGCGGTGCAGGGACAGACAAGCAAACACTGGACTTTCACCGCTCGTAAACCCCGGGACGCCCCGACTCAGTGGAGCGAGCAAAAAAAAGGCCCGACGAGAAGACCGCTTGGGCAAGCCACCACTGGCAAAAAAATATGTGTAAAAGTCACACTACTGCTATTAAACAGCACACTGATGCACGAAACTGAAGAAAACTTCCACAAAGTAAAACTGACACATCCAAACAATTTATCAAATTGTTACTAAGAGGAGAACTTCAAAGCGACTAGTTATCAATAAATATTCCCATATCCTGCCCAGCATAGAACCAAGAAACAAATAAGAAGCAGAGAAAAAGCAGGAAGAACAGAAGTTGAAGATTCGCAAGATTGAGACGAAGAAAGAAGATGGGTGATGAACAGACGACATACCTTCCCAAATCCCTATTCTATTGTAAACTAGTCGTCTGTGAAGTATCTCAACGAAAAACGACCGCTTTCAGCGACACGTAACGATGACTTCCACACATACAAAGCCAGTAAACCACGAGATTCTGCACTCACAGCGCCATTCCATTATGAGACCTCCACAACAGCAACACACACTTGCAAAGCCAACAAGGAACAACGAACGAAGCTGTACATCAAATACTTGCCCACATCCATCTTGCTCAAGTCCATCACCTTCGTGCAAAAACATTCGCCAGCCTCATGCATAAACATTCATAGGATTGTGTGATTGTGTGAAACAAATTATGTGATGTAGGAATTGTACAAAAGAAACGTGTGAAAAACTAAATAAGTTAAGCACCCCAGACAGCTAATAAACTACAAAATAACAGTCATTGACTATGGACTTAAGTAAAAAATAGACTATCGATAAAAATAAGTCATTAGTTCTGAAATGAACAGTATATATAGAACAAAAGTAAGGCATAATAAACACTAAAACTATATGCCACTTATTTTCTCCTCATAAAAATAAAAGAATAACTATATTTTACTTATTTTCTCCTTATAAAAACAAAGAATAAAAAATTATCTTGTTGGATGTTTTCCCTTTTTTAACATTTGTACCAGTTGTTAGGATAATATCTCAATACTTGTGTATGTATATTTCTTTGTCAAAGCAGTTCTAGGAAATAATTCTTATTTGTTAGTGTAACAATGTTGAAATGAGTGTCTAGAAACAAAAACATTTTACTTGTACATGATATTTAGAAAATGTGTTAGGAATAGATTTTACTTAATTACTGCATTTATAAAAAAAAATATTTGCAAGAAAATCGAGGAGAAAGACTCCTCACTTTCGATAAGAAACTTCTTAAAAAACAAACTTCACACTTAAATAAAGAAAGAAAATAATTAAAAATTAATAATAATAATAGCACAAAAATATTCTATTCTTGTCAATATAAACATATTTCTGAGAATAATGTGGAAGAGTATAAAAATATAAATTAGTAATACAAACTAGCATAGAACCAGAATAACGTGGCTGAACAGTAGGCAACAAAATTTAGATAAAGGAATAATTTTTGACTGACTTAGACAATGATTCAATCATTGCCTAACTTCAGTGCAAAAATTAAGTTTGAAGGGTGGTGATATGTAAGGTGTCAGGCAAATCCAACACCTTCCATGAAAACCCTGACATGATAGCAAATCCGGCAGTATGTCACCCCCAGCCCATGTTAAAAGATAGAGCCCTCCAGCCCATGTTAAAAGATAGAGCCCTCCAGAAGAACAGTATAGATCTTACGATAACACTAAAAGGGCCACACCAGCTGCAAGTTTTAGCGTGAGACTTTTTCGCGTCTCTGTTACGTTGCAAACGTTGAAAACATTGCCCCACCACGAAAAGTATAACGTTTCTCATTGGATGGACAGAAATTTGTAGGCGGAGCTTAAGGTTAACATTGAGACCCTGATTGGTCAGTTGTAAACACAGCCAGATAGCTTTTTTTTAACCAACTTCGGTAAATTGTAGTAAGGAGTAGTTAGGAGAGAGTTGGTTTCGAGACGGCGAGCTGTATGGAGCTGCGCCACCCGCTGCCCGCCGCCCCCCTGACGGTGCCTAACCAATGACAAGGTGATGAACGCACGCGATGCCGCATAACAGCGCATAAAGTTTCACTCCGAACTGCAGAAGTCTCATCTGTTACACCCCCTTTTTACGTAATACTAGCGTCGATCGTCAATTAAATCTCATGGTGTTCACATTTGCTACCTGAAGTAAAAATCTGAAATGCGATGATTTTTCTGTTATATAATTATTGTGAAGCCACATCAGCCACTGTAATTTATGACAAGTTAGATAAGTAATTAAAAATAATTGAGGGTCACTGTAGACCATTTTGATAGTTTTCTCTTTTGTGAAACTTAATTTAAACCTAGATTATAGATGTGATATGGCATAGGTCATCCTTCAATCCTTTGTAGAACTTGGAAACCCATTCAGGGAATATTCATTCACATTTTTGTTGATAGCAGTTGGTTTTTATCATCCTGTATTAAAATATTTCCTTTTATCAGTAGTGCAATTTAAAAACAATGTTTTGTGAGTAGAATAAAATTTCCAATGGTAAACTTAACTACTTTTCCGACGTTATTTACCAGCTAACTAAACATAGGAAAGCCTTGAACCCCTTCCACTAAATTTAGTTAGTATTAAGATTCTTTTAAAGGGCGCGCAGTGGAGCTGACGCTGAAATCATTAAGTATTTGATTATATCATCGCTATTCTCACTGAATTCTTCTGAACTCTACATGTCATGTGTGGTCTGGCGTCTCCTTACCAGCAACAGGTCCCAGGTTCAAACTAATCAATTCCTTAAAAAACACGCTCAGAGCGTCGTTGCGCGAAAGCGGTAGGGAGACACGACTTAGAACAAACAGACACCACGCAGAATGTTAGAATCGATTAAAGGCGGAAGTACAAAAATGGTAAGGGAAATCCAGGAATACAAGTTAGTGAGGAAAGAAATACATAGGAAGTGCAGGGAAGCAAAGACGAAAAAAATGTGAAGAAATTGAAAAAGAAAGGACTGTCGGAAGGACTGACTCAGCATATAGGAAATTCAAGAACATATTTAAAGCAAGGGTGGTAACATTAACATTAAGAGCGTAACGGGAATTCCACCGTTAAATGTAGAGGAGAGAGCGGATGGTTGGAAAGAGTAGGGTGAAGGCCTCTATGAGGGGGATGATTTGTCTGATGTGATAGAAGAAGAACAGGAGTCATTTTAGAAGGGATTGGGGATCCAGTATTAGAATCAGAATTTAAGAGAGCTTCGGAGGACTTACGCTTAAATAAGGCAGAAAGAATATATAAAATTCCATCAGAATTTCTAAAATCATTGGGGGAAGTGGCAACAAAACGACTATTCACGTTAGTATGAAGAATACATGCGTCTTTCGACATACCATCTGACTTGCGGAAAAATATCAACCACACAATTCCGAAGACAAGAGCTGACAAGTGCTAGAATTATCGCACAATCAGCTTAACAGCACATGCATTTAAGTTGCTGACAAGTATAATATACAGAAGAGTGGAAAAGGAAATTGAGAGTGTGTTAGGTGACGATCAGTTTGGTTTTAGAAAGGTAAAGACACCAGAGAGGAAATTCTGACGTTGCGGTTAATGATGGAAGCAATACTTAAGAAAAATACGATGATAATACTACATGTCGTATTTCTGTGTCTCTTCACCTGTGCAAATTTCATTGACTGTTTGCAGTTTAACATGTATGTTCATAATATTGTCTTTTTTTTAAGTAACGTTTCGTACATATTTCGTCTCGTAATAATTTTTACGCGTTATTGAACCTTTTTTGTGATGTCGCACTGCACTTTTAGTTATTTAATTTTAATATCCGTTACTCTGCGCATGATTTTTGTCTTGCCACTTAAATAAATATTAAAAAAAATAGACAGAGGACCGCACGAAGCCGACTGGCCTCTGTACCATCCCAAGTCATTGGCGTGTTTTACATGCAGTGTAGATGGGTATGAGATCAGCACACAGCTTTACTGGTCACTGTCAACTTTCCAGACTCTGGAGCCTGCGTTTCTCATTCATTCAACAGTATCTTGGCTGGCATCACGAAGCACAGTCGACCCCTTTCCACTCCTCCCAGGAAGGAAAAAATCCCTGTAAATTCTCGTAATTGAATCCGAATCTTCCGAGAAGCAGACAGGAATGCAGAGCGTTTAGTTATGGAGGCAGAACTTACTAGGTACACATATTTTTTATAATAACTGATTATTTTTCTGTTTTATTAAAATTGTTGTATTGTGCAGTAGTTCTTATGTACATTGATGTACTGACGAATAGTCATTTCAATCATTTACACCCTGTGGTAGGTTAGGCACGCTACTTGCCCAACTTTCACTGTCTTGTGCGTTCTTCAAAAAAATGTATCCAAATGTGTGTGAATTCATAACGGACCAAACTACTGATTTCATCGGTCCCTCGAGTTACACTCTACTTAAACTAACTTATGCTGAGAACAACACACACACCCATGCCCGAGGGAGGACTCGAACCTCCGGCAGGAGGGGCCGAGCAATCCGTGATATGGCCACTCCGCGCGGCTGTGCTTTCTTCTTTACTTCCACGTTATCATTTTCCTCTTTGACGCTTTCGGTTAGCTAGTATCTTCTTCCTATCCCTCCCTTTCCCTTTACCACCCCTTGACTTCCTTATTCTCAACCTGTGGCTTAGTACTTTTGATTCCTTTTCCATGTGGTGTCTAATAGGTTTCTGTTCTCTCCAACTCTTCCCAACACCTCCTCTTTCCTCACCTTCACTCCTCAACTTTCACCCTTTAGTTTACTCCATATCCACACATCCAGTGCCTCCATCATACCATCATTATTCTCGATATTAGATCTCCGACACGTTTCAGGCCCTCCGTTATGGCGTTCCCCAAGTATTTTGCAATTTTCTCTGTCCGTCCATTGTGATTTAGGCTTTCTTCTTTTTCTTGCAGTCTCACGCTTTTGGTAGTTTTCTTCTTTATTTGCATCACAAATTCTTCGTATTTGGCGTTTATGTCTTCCACCATTTCACAAAGCAACTCTTAGATTCCATCACCACTACTCTGTCGTTAGCAACACGTTTACATTCCAGTCATCTGCAGCCTCAGCATACACCTCTCGTTTTATTCTTGCACTGTCCTATGATCTCTTCCAGGTAGATGTTAAACAGACTATATGAAAGGCAACCCCTGCCTGACTCCTCTTTCGTTCATATCCGATCCATTTAGTTGGTTAATGACGCAACCACCCTGAAATATTATTTAAATGTTTTATTTCACTGCCATAAACGGTTTTGGGCTACCATGCCCATCTTCAGATGGCTAATATTTTCAGTTTCATTGATGTCTTGATCAACAGCATGTCGTCTGCTCCTACAATGCCGAAGAATATTTGAATATTTAGTGCCAGTTCATAAGTTGTTTCATTAACGTAAGCACTCTAAAGTGTTTAGATATAACTTGAAATAGTTGTATTCACTTACATAAGTTCCAATAGATGGTGATTTGTTTTGTTGTGCTCCATGCGTGGTTCTAAGTCTATGTATACGTTGAATTGCAAACAGCAAACTTATTACAAGTAAATTAGTATGGTACGCTTCATTATATTCTTAAAATCAGCGTTGAACGTTACACATGCGCTATGAACTTCATGTTTTGTTTACAATTCAAATATTATCATTAAACAAAGATGCAAATGATATCATTCATTTCCTACTGACCAAGGATAGAAACAGATGATGAGTGGGATGTGCAAAATGCAACATGTCGATAACAGAAAAGGTTTACACTCTATGAGTTAACTTATTATTAAAAGACAACAGGACAGATTGTTTTTAGTATGTCCTCTGTTTTATTTTATTTTTTTAATGTAACTGGCAGCAAAAATATTTTAAAGCCAACTGATGCATACTATAAATTACACATATACACATTTGATTAATATTAACGTATATATGTTAGTTGCAGGAAATACAAAATTAAAAGATTGGATGTTGGATGAGAGCAACACATTTATTCATCATGAGAGTTTACATTCACACGATTTCGTCCCTATATCTTAAACAGGTTTTCTTTTTTCGTGCAGAGTTGTGACTGTGAAGAATCCAATGTACATTTGATATCTGTGAACAGCCCAAGGAAATAACTTGCAAACTGTTTATTGACTAGCTCCAGCTGTTCATTTAGCGTATACTGGGGTGTACTGAGGGTGTAAATATTTATTTCTAGCTCCTTTAATAGGTCCATTTTCTTGCCTTTGTTAGTAGTTTGTAATATCTGTAAGTTTTCATTAACGTTAGAGACAGAGTGTCCATACTGATTTATGTGAGTGGCTATTGCAGTTTTATTCAAATTTTTTAATCTAAAGGCATCAATGTGTTCAGGATATATATACTGAAGCCTCTGTCAGTCTGTCCAAGATAAAAGCTGAAGCAACTGTTACAAACCATCTTGCAAATTCCTGATTTTTCAAGGCCTGAGCTGATGTTTTGACACTGTGCATAGTGTTACGTTGCACAGTGTTATTGGTGCGGAAACTTATTTGCGCTCCTGTTCTTCGGAAAAGACTGGCAGCTTGGTGTGAGATTGTGCCTAGGAAGAGAATGCATGCATATAATTCCTTTCCTGCTGATGGTTGTGAATTTACTGCAGCTGATTTTTTAACTTTAATTTTATTGCGTAGACAGTCAACTTCATTTTTAGCTACGGTTTTGCTAATATTGTTTTCTTTCTCCTTGGCAGATGAACTAAGGGAATTTTACGTGGATTAAGTCCGGAGGAGTTGGACCACTGGATGATACGGAGCAGTTACGTATTTTACAAATGCGCCTCAACAAAGCAGCTCCCACTTAACTTACGATGAAGCTCTTTTGGGAATAAAAGTGTTGCAAAAGTGTTGCTGTCATTCTCGTGTCAGTTCTAGAGAAAAATCGCATTCTCTGTTTTGGAAAGGCGAGAAGTTTTATCTTGTGGTTACATATGTTTAGCATTAAGGCTTAGTTTGTAGAATACTGATGCAGTTCTTTATTGCGAGCTTGGCAAAGATGTAGGCATGAAACTAACCTAAATGGCATCCGAATTCGCTGCCTGTAGACAGAAGTCGGGGCGGTCCATCACTCCCAGACAATGGAGAGAGATGAATCAGTGTTCTTTGGGAGCGATGTTCCACTTGTTATAATGTGGGAGAGATGGAGCACTAATAAATGTAGCTTCAAGGCATGTGCAATAATCCGTCTGAAGTCCCAGAAAAGAGACACAAAAAATTTACAGAAAGATCACCAAATGGAAATCCCAGTGTAGAAAACAGAGTGAGGAAACGAAAAATACTGCAAATAGCTCACTGGGTTGATGGGATGCAGACATAGTAGAAGATTACAAAAATAACTTTGATGAATGGGATGAAGGCGAATGTGTTGGTTGTGGTGAAATCTGTTACGAAACTCACAAATATTACGATTGGATTCAAAACCTTTCTTGTTCACCATGGTCACGTAAGTGTTATTAAGTATTTAGTGATAAGCTAATTGCTGCAGTAAGAGACAGACAGGGTACAGCTTGAACCATACCACTAACTCATTAGAAAAGCCAGTGTTCAATTAAAATTTGTAATAAACAGATAAAATATTTAATAATATAATGTTGTATTCATTAAAACGTATTACAAATAAATATATGCAATTTTAATTGACTTTTTCTTCATTTATAGCCACTTTTATATGGTCCCTCTCTCACAATGTACTGATCCATCTTACCTATCCACTTATGGGTGAAATGGATCGTTCATGTAGATTTTCAGTTTATCATATCTCTTGTGGCTGTGCTTCAATAATATATTGTACTTCAGTTTGTCTGGTACTCTGTACGAACATCCAGCCAGAATTTAAAAAATATCTGCAAAACACAGAAGTTCTATGCTGAGAAAAAATAGTACAACTCTTCCTGAGTTACCCAATATGGTTTAACATGGATCTGAAATAAACCATTTTGTGCTTTGTAGCATAGTATGAAGAATTACTTACAATTACGTCTGTGATGGTGGGTTTTCTATGAGTTTCAAAGACATGCTTTTGATTCAGCTTTTTTATTCTAAGTTCAAGCAAATTGATACCCCCATCTCTCTGATGTTCAGTGGTGAACTTGATATTGGGGTGCATGTTACTCGTTAACGGCCGCGGAGTTCACAAGATCCAACATGGGTAAAATAATTTTCCCTTCATTAGTTTTCAAACAGACTCTGGCTTCTTACTTAGTGCATAACTTCTCAATCAGTTTTTTCCTCTCCAATCGATAACGTGTTTCCTTTGGATAAGCATGAGTCTATGCCATCCAACACTATCAAGAACTTTTTCCAAATAAAAAAGCAGATTTCATCCTATTATTTTTAATGTATCTCTCTCCTAGAACTCGTAATAAGCCCGTAATATCTATCTTGTCTAGCCCTCTTCTGAAACCATATTGTTCTTGTTCCATCATGTTGTTCAGCTTGCAGTACATCCTTCTATTCACCTCTCTCAATAAAATCCTATGTTCCTCCTACTTTTTTGTGCTTCTCTGTCTTTTCCAGGGTACTAAGATCGATTCCAAAATTTGTTTGGCCACCCTCACGTCTTGCATATTTCCCTGCATATTCGAATAGCTCCTTCTTTCCTTCTGCATCAAAGTTTTCTAATGTTATTGTTGCCAGCTCTTCAAATTCTATGGCCTTTTCCTCATCTCCTTACTTAAGTTCAGTCTTTTAGAATGTTGTAGCCCTTCTCTTCTTCTTTCGCTATTCGGTCTACTTCCAATTCAAGTTGTGCTGTTGCAGGTCGTTCTCCACCCCCTCTACCACCCCCTTCCCGCACCCTGTCGTATTATCACTTTATGTATTTCGTCCACCTCTCTCTCCTTTATTTCTCCGAAGCCGTTCATCATCCTACCGACTTCCTTTCGGTCTCTATCCCCATAACATTCTTTCCTTCCTCATCCTCACACATCAAGCCCATCGCTCATTATACATAACGTCACACCTGAAATCTCTTCATATTTGATGTTATTACACTTATCCTCGATCCACTTACATCTGTTTTGACCTACCTCCCTTTTCAATTACTTATTTTAATTATTTTCTCCTCTCCCGTGTTTCCATATTTCACCTTCCTGCTTTCGTCCATTTTACTGATCATTTCATCTATTATCCATACTTATCTTATTCTCTCTCTAGGTTTCGCATTAGGAATTGCCCCGGGTTGCCATGAATGTAGTTATACCTCTCTGCTGTTGCTGAGAAATGTGCAGCTACATGCAGGTGCCACTAATGGCGCAAAAATGAACCGGGAAGGTCGCAAGGTGAGTAAGAAAAAGGACCTGAGCTACAATTACATTAATTTTACCAGCCAATCTGTAGCTGAAAGCAGTGACGTTGTAGTTTTGTCCGTAGCACCATTCACTTACCTTGGCTGCTTGGCTCGAGCCTTCAAATAGTAGGACGGACAGTGAAACAAGGCAGCATCATCAGCTTTCCATTTGCATGTCATCCTCCGTTTACCTCGATGCGAAGATTACTACACGCTTCATTTCAAGACCGAGGGGCAAATAAAATACGCTACTACTTCCATGGGACTGATGACCTTAGCAGTTAAGTCCCATAAGATTTCACACACACACTACTTCCGTGACGACGTTAGCTTAACACATATATATTCTGTCGTCATCCCGAAAGCACAAACGTACAAAATAGCGTGTTAATGCTGTTTATCCGAGCCAACAGCTGACGTAGAAGTGATATGGAAGAGTAGTACTTTAAAACTTCAAACACAGAAAATATTAAACTTACCTGTTTATTCAATTGTATGTTGTGGCGATGAAATAGAGGCTGTGCAGATCCTTGCGATCATGTTCAGCTTAGAATCTCTATCGCCGAAGTACGTATGGCACCAGAATATAAACACGAATCCGTTTTGGTGAAACATAGACAAGTTTTTGTCTCTCAACAAGTGCTTTATCCCAAGGAACTGTGTGCAGTTAAGCAAGTTGTTTCCCAATGAGGAAACGTTCCTGGCCATATGCAAGATTTCGCGCACTGAAATAAAAATGGGAACAACCCGGAGACAGTATGTAACTATTGTAGTCGGCTACTTGGATAAATAGACATAAGATGTGGAATATTGTAAAGTGACCGTGAAGCATTCATCAAACTACGGGCAAAAGGCGCTTACTGATAGAAAGACATAAGCAGAGAGTCGACAGACGGGTCACAGATAGAGGTGTCGTGGTAATTAGCGCACTTGACTCGCGTCAAATCAGCGTCCGGCCATCCAGATTAGGTTCTCCGTAATTTTTATAAATCACTCCAGGCAAATTTTGGGGCGGTTTCTTTGAAAGGGCATGACTGATTTTGATCCCCATCCTTGACAAAGACTATGTTTGAATCCTGCCCCTATGTCAACGGAACGTTAAATCTTGATATTCCTTTTTCTCCAGAGACCATTCGTTGACGTGATAGCAGACGGAGGGAATAACAGAGCAACGGCGTGCAGATCCGTCATAATGTAGGAGGTCTATCACAACAGCTAACACCAATTTCCGCTAGAAAATTAGTTCGCCAGGGTATAATGTTCAGTAGCGAAAGAATGTTTTGAAACAAAAATTTTAAAAAAAATCTGGGAAGATATGGATGATAACAACAGTGCTGTCTACAGTGCGGGCAACGAAAGATAAGAGACACCGTTAGTGAACCATTATTAAAAAAATCTTCCAAAGACTGAAAGATGTGACAGGGGGTCAATAGGTGCAGGGCAAATGAATACATACGAATGGGAGTTTTAAAAATCTAATGAGTGTAAGGTTTTGGTGTTCCATGGTGAATCAGGAAACTGATGACTGTGTACATGAGCCTGTCCAATGTGATATTATCTACTGCACATATTACCTTGTGCCTGTTACGTCTACTTATAGTGACTGGTACAAATCTTTCTACTAGGTTTTGTGAGGTTAGACTGGAATCTCAAAGACGATAGAAGCATCACCAGACTTACCTCCTACTGGCTGGTCCCCATGGCAGGGATATGTCAACACTTGTAATGCTACAAAAAGTGACAGCTGGATTGATCCTTTTATGACCAATGACAGTCGAAAGGGCAAACGATTTTGTGTCTCAGATAAGCTAAGAATGTTCCATCCAAAGTACGAGTACAAACATAATAATTTGAAGGTCTATGTGAATCAAAGTCAAAATTGAAAGAGCAAGATGACTACGTGTCTGGATACAGATTCAGAAGCAGCCGCTAAGCAGTATGCCTTTTGTGACAAACTAGTGGTATGCATCCACAGTCATAAGCTATTCTGATCTACAGAATAATTTTGATCCAATGATGAGGGCTCGTCCATTTGAGTAACGGTAGGAGCAGTTTTGATAAAACATGTGTGATTAAAGAAGTGAGTAGGATTTTATGATAGACAGGGAGACAGTTGACTGGAGCACGACAGCTGTGTAAAATTTTTTGACTGAAACTACTGTGTGGTCTCACAAAGGAGTGGACCATAATGTTGGCGTTATCATTGTTAATCATGTTGGCAGTGAAAATGATTTGGCAAAGTTTTCACCTCTGTTCACAGTCCAAGGACATCCTTCATGTGACCCATCTTGGACTGCTCACTTTTTAATTTTTCAAAATAAGCATCCAAACATTGACCAGCGTTGGATTAATTTCTCTTGCCATCTGAAACAAAGAATTTTATACAGCACGGTCTGTTCTAATGTATCTGTTTGAGTGGCTGATTGGCTGTCATACTACAAATGTATAAGTGTCAAAGTCGAGCTGAGTGGGCCTCCTTGGCACAACTCGAGAGTAGTAGTCTACTTTCGAAACCAAGTGTTGTAAGGTCCTACTCTGTAGGAATCGGCAGGGGTTTCGAAAAAGACGATCCTGTGAAACCCAGCTCGCGCTATTCGTCCACGACACTCAGAGGGCCATAGACACGGGTTCCCAAGTTGATGCCGTGTTTCTTGGCTGTCGCAAGGCGTTCGATACAGTTCCCCACAGTCGTTTAATGAACAAAGTAAGGGCATATGGACTATCAGACCAAATGTGTGACTGGATTGAAGAGTTCCTAGATAACAGAACGCAGCATGTCATTCTCAATGGAGAGAAGCCTTCCGAAGTAAGAGTGATTTCAGGTGTGCTATTCACAATATACCTAAATGACCTTGTGGATGACATCGGAAGCTCAATGAGGCGTTTTGCGGATGATGCTGTGGTATATCGAGAGGTTGTAACAATGGAAAATTGTACTGAAATGCAGGAGGATCTGCAGCGAATTTACGCGTGGTGCAGGGAATGGCAATTGAATCTCAGTGTAGACAAGTGAATGTGCTGCGAATACATAGAAAGAAAGATCCCTTATCATTTAGCTACAAAATAGCAGGTCAGCAACTGGAAGCAGTTAATTCCATAAATTATCTGGGAGTACGCATTAGGAGTGATTTAAAATGGAATGATCATATAAAGTTGATCGTCGGTAAAGCAGATGCCAGACTGAGATTCATTGGAAGAATCCTAAGGAAATGCAATCCGAAAACAAAGGAAGTAGGTTACAGTACGCTTGTTCGCCCACTGCTTGAATACTGCTCAGCAGTGTGGAATCCGTACCAGATTGGGTTGATAGAAGAGATAGAGAAGATCCAACGGAGAGCAGCGCGCATCGTTACAGGATCATTTAGTAATCGCGAAAGCGTTACGTAGATGATAGATTAACTCCAGTGGAAGACTCTGCAGGAGAGACGCTCAGTAGCTCGGTACGGGCTTTTGTTGAAGTTTCGAGAACATACCTTCACCGAGGAGTCAAGCAGTATATTGTTCCCTCCTACGTTTACCTCACGAAGAGACCATGAGGATAAAATCAGAGAGATTAGAGCCCACACAGAGGCATACCGACAATCCTTCTTTCCACGAACAATACGTGACTGGAATAGAAGGGAGAACCGATAGAGGTACTCAAGGTACCCTCCGCCACACACCGTCGGGTGGCTTGCGGCGTATGGATGTAGATGTAGATGAAGGTGTCAGCTTAAATGGACATTAATTCTACGCCTTTCATAAGATTTTCTACCAAGTGTTGTAAAGTGCCAGCTTGAATGAATATTAATTCTACGCCTTTCTTGAGATTTTCTACATCATAACAAATACATGTATATGTTACCTGACATACTTCAACAATAATGAGCGGATTTGCCTATCAAAATGTACAGTATGTAATGCAAAGGGATAGCACTCGATTTGATGGTATTAACATACCGAGCCAAATCCTGCATTTCAAGGAGCAAAAGGTGAAAAAAGCTGCTGGATGAAACGTTTCAGTTTGGGGGCAGGCGCGAGTTGCGCCATCACGGCGCACGTACAACAGAAGTCTTCTAAAATGGGATGGTGACCCGCGGTGAGAGGGAAAACGAACGCGCCGGGCGATACACCGAGTGGAGCAGGTAGTGGCGCAGCGCTGCTTGCGACGGAGAAATTTTTTAGAAAACTGTGTTGGGGGATGTCCAGATGGATACAAACATAACTGCGACACAGCTGGTCATGTGAAGTGCCTGTGGTACACTCGTGATATATGTGTGTAACTTGTAGGCGTCAGGAGCCGGCACTAAATATCCTATTGGCTGAAACAAACTTGGAAAGAGTAAAAGGGGGCGATATTTTGATTTAGTTTAAAGGTAGGCCCTTTACGATTGGCAGAGGTAGTCTCCACAAGATGAAAGGAACGCTCCCATTGGTCTGAAAAAGCCGTGACCTGAAGCACGAAAGGACACAGGTGGGGGACAACTATGAAACACAAAAGACCGAATACTTCAGGGACTCTCCTCTGAACCAGCATCAAGTGTAGAACAGGACGCATCACGCTCTGTACGAGGCCAAAAGAGGAATTTTGTGTGAACACTGCGTACACTTTATCTGACGTTCAGCGAGGAATTAGCTGAACAGTCGTTGGGCTCCGATAGTGGAGAAACGAAACAGCCACGTAGTTAATTGTTTTTGCAAGAACTGAGAGGGCATTGAAGTATACATGCTGCTCCATCTATGTACACGTATATCACCATATTTTCCAGACTACAGATGAGTGCATGTTTTCTCGCCTAACGAGAAACATAGGAGTTTCAGCTGATAAAATCAGTAAAGATTTTGATTTGCTTTTTATAGGATTTTCAGAGGGCGAGAGCAGCCATGCAGCTGACAGCACATCACAGCTAAAGGTAAAAGCTGCTGGCAGAGGCGTAAACCTGTTGGTTCACCAGCTTGCATCTAATGTGAACTCGAGCAACCTTGAGTAATCTTTTGCTCATCTTGTCATAAAAACTAACCATCCTCTGTAGACTTGATTGTCATCCTAAACAGTACCGAAATTAGAACTGGAATTGGATGATTTGTCGAAATATTGGCCAACTTCACTGTGTAGATGTAAGAGAAATCTTGTGGAGAACCTTACATTTAAATTTGATATTGTTGTGTTCAGTACTATCTCTGTTAAACAGGACATAATGCTGTATATTCACAACTGTCTTGAAATTGTCATGTAACAATCTATGTAAACTCTTGTGCTTCTTTAACAACAAAATAGAAATAAACCAATTTTACAGCTAAACACCAATGTGCTCTGTCCTAGAATAAGGGTCCACTCCTAACCCCAGTCACTGATTCTGGTGACGCTAACGCACTCACAGGATGTTTTTGCTGATGTCTGCCTAACGTGAAAAGGAGTGGAATGTCAGAGTGTCACCCTCTCCCTTCTCCCATCATCGTACACCATGAACATGAAACCTCACATACCATTACAGTTACTTGCACTCAACAGATACACTTAAGACACAACTGTCACTCTCTGTTTAGGCCGCTGAACCTACCACTCGAGGTCTCCAGCCAATAGTGCAGACGACTCTCTTTTTCTTTATAGATCCAGCTAAAACTAAAGGGGTAAGTCAAACCCAGGGTCTGCGTAAAGCTAATCTTCAGGCTGCTTTGCCGGTCGGAGGGGCCGTGCGGTTCTAGGCGCTACAGTCTGGAACCGCTCGACCGCTACGGTCGCAGGTTCGAATCCTGCTTCGGGCATGGATGTGTGTGACGTCCTTAGGTTAGTTAGGTTTAACTAGTTCTAAGTTCTAAGGGACTTAACTTCTAAGTCCCATAGTGCTCAGAGCCATTTGAACCATTTAACCATTCAAGCTGCTTTACCTTTCTCAAATGGCTTCAAATGGCTCTGAGCACTATGGGACTTAACATCTGTGGTCATCAGTCCCCTGGAACTTGGAACTACTTAAACCTAACTAACCTAAGGACATCACACACATCCATGCCCGAGGCAGGATTCGAACCTGCGACCGTAGCAGTCGCGCGGTTCCGGACTGAGCGCCTAGAACCGCTAGACCTCCGCGGCCAGCTACCTTTCTCACCATTTGCAAGTAATACATGTGACAGTTCTATAGAAAGCTGTGCAATTTATCCATTACATGCATCAAGCTGACACTTCATTTATATTTATTTATTTACTTTGCCTTTTGTTTAAACTGTAAACGGAAATGAGCGTATGGCATCGTTGACCGGGAGGTCCCTATTCGGGGGAGTTCGACCGCCAAGTGCAAGTCTTATTGCGCGCCGGCAATGAGGATGAAATGATGATGAGGACAACACAACACCCAGTCCACGAGCGGAGAAAATCTCCAACCCGGCCGGGAATCGAACCCTGGCGCGCTGGTATGGGAGGCGAGCACGTTACCACGCAGCTAAGCAGGCGGACTTTTTAAACTGTACCTCTAGCTTATTCATATAAGTAATATAAATATTTGATTCTCCCAGTAGATATTATTATTGTTACGTTAAATGGTTCAAATGGCTCTGAGGACTATGGGACTTAACAAATGGCTCTGAGCACTATGGGACTTAACATCTTAGGGCATCAGTCCCCTAGAACTTAGAACTGCTTAAACCTAACTAACCTACGGAAATCACACACATCCATGCCCGAGGCAGGATTCGAACCTGCGACCGTAGCGGTCGCTCCGTTCCAGACTGTAGCACCTAGAACCGCATGGCCGCTCCGGCCGGCTGTTACGTTAAATGTTTACACACTTGGACTACATTGTCTTAGTAATAAGTTTCAAAGTCTGCTGCGACGGTGTATCTGAATAGCGCGTCCTAACTGCTGTGATCTCGTGTTGTTAACAGAGTCGTCACAAGGGTTGGTGATGGAGCTTCAGTAACTGGTGTAAGGAGACAGCCATAACTTAATGTCTCCTAGGCCTGGTATGAAACTTCCTGGCAGATTAGAGCTGTGTGCCGCAATGAGGCTCGAACAGGCGGCCGTTGTGGCCGAGCGGTTCTAGGCGCTTCAGTCCGGAACCGCGTTGCTGCTACGGTCGCAGGTTCGAATCGTGCCTCGGGCATGGATGTGTGTGATGTCCTTAGGTTAGGTAGGTTTAAGTGGTTCTAAGTCTAGGGGACTGATGACCTCAGATGTGAAGTCCCATAGTGTTTAGTGCCATCTGAACCATTTTGAGACTCTAACTCGGAACCTTTGCCTTTCGGGGGCAAGCGCTCTGCCATCTGAGCTACCCAAGCGCGACAGACGATGCCTCCTCACAGCTTCAATTCCGGCAGTACCTCGTCTTTTACCCTCCAGACCTCACAGAAGCTCTCCTGCAGGCTTTGCAGAACTAGCACTACGCCTGAAAAGCTAAGATGGTTTGTGCGTTCTTTTCTTTACGAGACAAATAATTTATGTCCTGCAACTACTGATCTTTTTGAAAACGTCCGTAGCTAATTTCAGAGAAGACTGACACCTAGAGATTGAACAATAAGTAATACAACGGCTACGAGGCCGTTAGAGATGCAGCAAATGTTCAGATTGGCGACAGAAACGGATCGTGTCCTTTGAAAAGGAACCAAACCGAAATTGCCCTACAGGATTTGATGAGACCATGGAAAGTCTTAATTTGTATCGTCGGACAGGGATTTGGACGGACGTTAATTCGAACACGGATCCAACGTCTTACCACTACATCAGTCGCTCGATCCCTTGAGATTGAAAGAGGATGATATTTCGCGGAGGAGCAACTGGGTGCGTTATTTCTCAATTCTTACTTTTGCGTCCTGTCGTCAGTCTTCTACGATGTTTCTAAGAAGAACATTTTTGTAATACATACTAGAGATTTTAGTCCCCTGGCGCAGAAGATTCTTTGGCTAGGTGACCAACAATTTCATTACCATTACCATTACCAAATTTTATTGCTATGTGCACCATAGACATGCATTGCCGAGAATTTTTCACATTCCAATCGCATAAAGATAATAAAGAGTAAGCAAATGTTCCTTAAGTATTTGTTGTACTTCCAGTCAGCCACATATCCTAGGAACGGGCATAGAACGTTAAACAGTCCTCACACGAAATGTGAAAGCTGACATGGGCATGGAGTGGTGATACCACAACGCGGATTTCCATGTTGCGAAGCATTAACGAGCGTGAAAACACTTCAACTCCTACTGAAATTCGAACCCCGAAACAATACGAAGCAAGACAGCTTTGTACATACATGCTGAACAGGTTGGACGACATATTTGAATACAGCTTACAAAACGCGAAAGTGCTGTACTTGACGATCATCTTACGACCTCTTCTCTAAATACTCTATCCATCTCCCCCTCACTTATCTTTCTCCATCTCCTCCTCCTGTATCACGTTGTCCATCTCCTTCTTCCCCTCTGTATGTCCATTTCCTCCCCCCATCCCTGTGCCCATCTCCTATTCCCTCCTCTCCCCGACCTTGAGACTTGTTTATTCTTTTTACAAATGAAATCTTGATTGTAAATTGAAGTTGCTTAAAATGCATCGGCAAATCAGTTGTGATCATTGATATTCAGCGTTCGAGGAAGCAGTGGCAAATACTTTTTGGTGTGTGTGTGTGTGTGTGTGTGTGTGTGTGTGTGTGTGTGTGTGGTGCTTTACACAATATGGTGATGTACAAATTACGTTAAGTGCTGGGTATATCTTGGAATATTTGAAAAATACGATCCTGCAACTTCGCAACAAAATCGAGCGGAATTTTCGATGGCACCAACACACGAAGAATATTTCGCCACAGTGGAAGAATAAAAATCCAAAATTGAAGAGTATGTAAAGCGTATCTTGCAAATCATGTGAACAGCCGTCTGATGATGAACTTGCCAGTTCGAAACCGGTTACGGCGCTATTTATTAAAATAAATAGCAGTATTAATAGTGGCTGGTTGCTGTCTTCTTCTTTGTAAGAATCAACCTACATTAATTGTACACAACCACGATCTCACTATGTCACTTTTAGACAAAATAGCATAACCGTATTGTGCTTCACCCGTCATTTGCAGCCGACTGCACTCACCTTAAGATGCTTACAGAGCCATCTGTTGGTAAAATGTTCGTTAATTTTTTTGTTCCATGACATTCCTCCTGCATCAATAATATGCTGTTCAAATTTGACGTTATTCTGAGCATTGGTTCTTTTTCTACAAAGAACTAGAATTTCAATTACAGCCACCCTGTATATATATCTATTAAAAATGTGCAGCCTACGCCGGTCAGAAAGTTTATTAGAGTATCAAGTAAAAATTTGAAGCAAATCGATCCAGAATTTTCCGTACTATTTGGTACCATCATTAAACAATGACTTGTATTTATACGGCAATATACACTCACGCTCATAAATTAAGAATAATGCTGATACATGGTGAAACAACGTTCTAGTGGGCGGTTTGTGGGCGTAAATCACCTCGAGGTGACCATGTCGTGCATTTGAGCTGCAGTCATCGCACGGTGGCGCTGGCAGCAGTTCACATACGCAGAGGTTGTAACAAGTCTACAGATGCGGTCGTTACAAGAGCTGAGAAACGTCCGCGGTGCCGTCATCGAGTTCTGAAGAAGCACCAAGCCAACGCTGGGATTGTTGACAAATGTCGCTCCCGGAGTTAGAGACGCCGAAAACCTCAAATCGTCGGGAAACCGCAACAAAGGATCACAAATCACAATTCGGGAAACCGAAGCGCTAACTCATGACAGATCTATAACGATCGGCATCAATTGCGAAAGCAAACCTTCGAGTTCCTGGGTGTACTGTAGTGTGGTGTTGAGGACTTAGGAATATCACGGCGGAGGTAGAGGAAACCCAGAAGAAGAAGAGGACCTTCCGGAAATTTACTTTCCGTGGGGTGGATCTATATCAGTTGTTGGACATGACTATGGATCAGCTTATGGAGCTTTTCCATGCTAGAGCTCGGCGTAGGTTTTCAAGAGGTCTGAAGCGCAAACCTTTAGCTCTCGTCAATAAGCTTCGTAAAGCCAAGAAAGAAGCACCACCAAATGAAAAGCCCGAAATTGTCAAGACACATCTTCGTAATATGATAATTGTGCCAGAGATGGTAGGAAGTATTGTTGGAGTTTACAATGGAAAGACCTTCAACCAGTTAGAGGTGAGCCGCCAGCAGTGGTGGATGTGGGGAGAGAGATGGCGGAGTTTTGAAATTTGTCATTAACTGCTATATTTATATATGATGATATCAAGGTAAATACATTGTTTGTTCTCTATTAATATCTTTCATTTGCTAACTATCCCTATCAGTAGTTAGTGCCTTCCATAGTTTGAATCTTTTATTTAGCTGGCAGTAGTGGCGCTCGCTGTATTGCAGTAGCTTGAGCAGCGAAGATTTTTGTGAGGTAAGTGATTTGTGAAAGGTATAGTTTAATGTTAGTCAGGGCCATTCTTTTGTAGGGAATTTTGAAAGTCAGATTGCGTTGCGCTAAAAAAAAATTATTGTGTATCAGTTTAAGGACAGTCGTGTATAATTGTTCAAAGGGGACGTTTCAAGGTGTGTTGGTGCATGTCAGAGTACGCTGCAGCGAGTAAGTGTGCAGACGTTTTCACACGTGCTAATGGTCACTGTGTGTTGAAAATGTCTCAAAGAATACGTACTGGGGCAGAATACTAGGGCGGCTGGAGGCTGGTCAAACACAGCAGGTCGTAGCACGGGCCCTCCGTGTGCCACAAAGTGTGATCTCAAGATTGTAGCAACGATTCCAGCAGGCAAGAAACGTGTCCAGGCGCTACAGCACGGTACGTCCACAGTGTACAACACCACCAGAAGACCGATATCTCACCGTCAGTGCCCGCAGACGGCCACTGTGTACTGCAGGTACCCTTGCTCGGAACCTTACCGCAGCCACTGGAACAGTTGTCTCTAGACAACAGACATGGTTTATTCGCCTGGATAACAGCACGGTGCATTCCACTGACCTCGGGTCACAGTAGAGGCCATAAAGTCTGATGTCAAGAACACAGTTCATGGTCATTGGGACAGTGCTCCCAGGTTATGTTGACGGACGAGTCCAGGTATAGTCTGAAGAGTGATTCTCGCCGGGTTTTCATCTGGTGTGAACCAGGAACCAGATACCAAACCCCTTAATGTCCTAGAAAGGGACCTGTATGGAGGTTGTGATCTGATGGTGTGGGGTGGGATTATGATGGCACACGTACATCCCTGCATGTCTTTGACAGAGGAACTGTGGCAGGTCAGGGGTATCGGGACATCATTTTGCACCAGTATGTCCGCCTTTTCAGGGGTGCAGTGGGTTCCACCTTCCTCCTGATAGATGAGAACGCGCGGCCCCACCGAGCTACCATAGTGGAGGAGTACCTTGAAACAGAAGATATCAGGTGTGGCCTGCCTGTTCTCCAGACCTAAACCCCATCGAGCACGTCTGGGATGTTATCGGTCGACGTATCGCTGCGCGTCTTCAAACCCCGACGACACTTCAGGAGCTCCGACAGGCACTGGTCCAAGAATGGGAGGCTATACCCCAGCAGCTGCTCGACCACCTGATCCAGAGTATGCCAACCAGTTGTGCGGCCTGTGTACGTGTGCATGGTGATCATACTCCATTTTGATGGCGGGGTACATGCGCAGGAAACACTGGCGTAGCACATGTGTTTCGGGACGGTTTTCTCAACTTATCGCCAATACTGTGGACTTACAGATATGTGTGGTGTGTGTTCCCTATGTGCCTATGCTATTAGCGCCAGTTTTGTGTAGTGCCACGTTGTGTGGCACCACATTCTGCAATTATCCTTAATTAAAGAGCATGAATTTTGTCGACGAGGTAATGGAACATTTATAATGTGCTCTTTTTAGTGTGTCATCCCCTTCGAATCCACTGACGCTTTTGGTTCTCCGTAGATTCGCTAATGAAGTTAATGCTACTATTTCAGGCTTATCGATTTTCGGGAGGAAAAACAATGTAGTTGGCGGGAGATGCAGCCGACAACTGACTCTGGAGAATCGTGTAGTAACAAATCGCGATGGCAAGACAGTGCGGAGTGATCTACTCTGAGAGCTCATTAACCAAAAAGAAGTCACGCCTGCGACCGCATTTGGTTTGACGCCCCGTGATACGCCGCCTATTCGTGGAGAGCCTACTGACAGAACAAAGTCGCTGGAACACTGGTCGGAAGAGAGGCGCAGAGGACTAGCTGGCAAGGCGCCACGAGTGCAGAGGAGCCAGAATAGCTGGAGAGGGCCGTCTATCGGACATCAGCCCCGGGGCTGCAGACCACTTGGCGGGCGGACCGTGTCGGCGCGAGGCAGCCGCTGCGCCTCGGTCTCGGTCAGCGGGCAAGGCGACCAACAAGAAGCCGGGCTGCGAGAAAAGCGCCGCCGCTGCCCGTTACACAGGCGGCGGCCGCCCGCTGCTCGGGTCGTGGACCTACACGGCCCACTGTACAGGCGCTCCAGCCTCTCTCTAGGCTTTCTTACCGTCTATCGCGATATAAGCCGCTTTTTTACTATACACCTAGGCGACAAAAGTCAAAGGATACCTCCTAATATCGTGTCGGACTTCTTTTGACGGGGTGGTTCAGGAGTTCGACGTGGCATGGTTCCACAAATCAGTGGAAGTCTCCTGCAAAAATACTGAGCCATACTGCCTTTATAGCCGCCCATAACTGCGGAAGTGTTGCCAGTGTAAGTTTTTGTGCCTCTCGATTATACAGGGTGGTTCATTGATCGTGACCGGGCAAATATCTCACGAAATAAGCATCAAACGAAAAAACTACAAAGAACGAAACTCGTCTAGCTTGAAGGGGGAAGCCAGATGGCGCAATGGTTGGTCCGCTAGATGGCGCTGCCATAGACCAAACAGATATCAACTGCGTTTTTTTTTTAAATAGAAGCCCCCATTTTTTATTACATATTCGTGTAGTACGTAAAGAAATATGAATGTTTTAGTTGGACCACTTTTTTCGCTTTGTGATAGATGGCGATGTAATAGTCACAAACATGTAAGTACGTGGTATCATGTAACATTCCGCCAGTGCGGACGGTATTTGCTTCGTGATACATTACCGGTGTTAAAATGGACCGTTTACCAATTGCAGAAAAGGTCGATATCGTGATGATGTATGGCTATTGTGATTAAAATGCCCAACGGGCGTGTGCTATGTATCTTGGACGACATCATCCAAGTGTCTGGACCGTTCGCCGGAGCCGGCCGCGGTGGCCGAGCGGTCCTAGGCCCTTCAGTCTGGAACTGCGCGACTGCTACGGTCGCAGGTTCGAATCCCGCCTCGGGCATGGATGTGTGTGCTGTCCTTAGGTTAGTTAGGTTTAAGTAGTTCTAAGTTCTAGGGGACTGATGACCTAAGATGTTAAGTCCCATAGTTCTCAGAACCATTTTTTCGTTCGCCGGATAGTTACGTTATTTAAGGAAACAGGAAGCGTTCAGCCACATGTGAAACGTCAAACACGACCTGCAACAAATGATGATGCCCAAGTATGTGTTTTAGCTGCTGTCGTGGCTAATCCATACATCGGTAGCAGACAAATTGCGCGAGAATCGGGAATCTCAAAAACGTCGGTGTTGAGAATGCTACATCAACATCGATTGCACCCGTACCATATTTCTATGCACCAGGAATTGCATGGCGACGACTTTGAACGTCGTTTATAGTTCTGCCGATGGGCACAAGAGAAATTACGGGACGATGACAGATTTTTTGCACGCGTTCTATTTAGCGACGAAGCGTCATTCACCAACAGCGGTAACGTAAAGCGGCATAATATGTACTACTGGGCAACGGAAAATCCACGATGGCTGCGACAAATGGAACATCAGCGACCTTGGCAGGTTAATGTATGGAGCGGTATTATGGGAGGAAGGATAATTGGCCCCTATTTTATCGATGGCAATCTAAATGGTCCAATGTATGCTGATTTCCTACGTAATGTTCTACCGATGTTACTACAAGATGTTTCACTGCATGACAGAATGGCGATGTACTTCCAACATGATGGATGTCCGGCACATGGCTCGCGTGCGGTTGAAGCGGTATTGAATAGCATATTTCATGACAGGTGGATTGGTCGTCGAAGCACCGTACCATGGCCCGCACGTTCACCAGATCTCACATCCCTGGATTTCTTTCTGTGGGGAAAGTTGAAAGATATTTCCTATCGTGATCCACCGACAACGCGTAACAAGATGCGTCACCGCATTGTCAATGCAAGTGCGAACATTACGGAAGACGAACTACTCGCTGTTGAGAGGAATGTCGTTACACGTATTGCCAAATGCAGTGAGGTTCACGGACATCATTTTGAGCATTTATTGCATTAATGTGGTATTTACAGGTAACCACGCTGTAGCAGCATGCGTTATCAGAAATGATAAGTTCACAAAGGTACATGTATCACATTGGAACAAACGAAATAAAATGTGCAAACGTACCTACGTTCTGTATTTTAATTTAAAAAACCTACCTGTTACCAACTGTTCGTCTAAAATTGTGAGCCATATGTTTGTGACTATTACAGCGCCATCTATCACAAAGCGAAAAAAGTTGTCCAACGAAAACATTCATATCTCTTTACGTACTACACGAATATGTAATAAAAAATGGGGGTTCATTTTTGAAAAAGCGCAGTTGATATCCGTTTGACCTATAGCAGCGCCATCTATCGGGCCAACCATAGCGCCATCTGGTTTCCTCCTTCAAGCTAGACAAATTTCGTTCTTTGTAGTTTTTTCGTTTGACGCTTATTTCGTGAGATATTTGGCCCGGTCACGATCAATGGACCACCCTGTATACCTTAAATGTTCGAGGGGATTCATATCGGGTGATCTGGGTGTCCAAATCAATCTCTCGAAATATCATAACCTTTCTTCAAACCAATAGCGAACAACTGTGGCCTGGTGACATGGGAAACTGTAATACATAAACATTCAGTCGTTGGGAACATGACGTTCATGAATGGCTGTGAATGTTCTCCAAGTAGCCGAACATAACCGTTTACATTCAAGACAGTTCACGTGGACTAGAGAACGCAGTCGATTTCATACAAACACAGTCAACAGTCCACACCATTATGGGATCACCACCAGCTTCCACAGTGCTTTGTTTACAACTTGTATCCATGGCTTCGTGGGGTCTGCGTTACACTTGAATTCTACCATCAGGACTACCAACTGAAATCGGGACTCATATGACCAGGCCACGGTTCACCAAACGTCCAGGGTCCGATATGGTCACAAGCTGCGGAGAGGCGCTGCACGTCATGTTAGCAAAGGCACCAGCGTCAGTCGCATGCTGCCATAGCCCATTAACACCAAATTTCGCCGCACTGAACTAAGAGATACGTTCGTCGTACGTCCCACATTGATTTCTGCTGTTATTTCACACAGTGTTGCTTGTCTTTTAGCACTGCCAACTCTAGGTTAAGTGAAGGCTGTCGACCACTGCGTGGTCCGTAGTGTGCGATAATGCTGAAATGTGGTATTTTCGGCACTTCTTGACACTGTGGATCTCGGAATAGTGAATTCCCTAACGATTTCCGAAACGGAATGTCCCATACATGTTGCTCCAACTATCATCCGCTTTCAAAGTCTTCTAATACCCGTCGTGTGGCCGTAATCACGTCACACACTTTTCCACGTGAATCACCTGAGTACAAATGACAGCTGCGTCAATGCACTCACTGCCTTTATACCTCGTGTACGTGACACTACTTCCATCTATATTTGTCCCTACCGCTATCTCACGACATTTTGTCACCTCTGTGTAAGGGCTGACCAAAAAGTTCCCTTTTCAGGGCGTTGCTGCAGCATGTATACAGAGTAACGCGACTCCGGAGCCGGTATATAAGCACGGACATCTAAGCAAGGGATTGGTGTGGCGTTTGAGACTTTCTCACGCGCGTGTAAATGCGGAAACGTGAAATACGAGGTGCGACAATAAAGTAATGAGACTGATTTTCTTTGTAAGATGTGGCAACCCTGCAGACTTGCGTAGGCACAATATCTTTGACCTTGGTCTATAATCTGCTTCTAGACCAAGTGGCACATCGATGCAACTGCTCAGTCGTGAGTTGTGCTGTAATAAGTTAACATGTGATTGTGTCTCTCGTCACGGAAATGGAACCGCATAATATTGCGCAACAGTATGCCATTTCTTTTTGGGTTAAATTGACTGAAAACGCGACAACAACTTACGGTAAGCTTCAGAAGGCTTTTGGAGAGGAGGTTATGTCAAGAGCTCAAGTTTTTCGTTGGCATAAAATCTTTAGTGAAGGCAGAACGAGTGTTGAAGATGAAGACTGCAGTACACGACCATCAACCTCACCGACAGATGTCAACTTCGCCGGGGTGCGTGAACTCGTACGATCTGATCGAAGATTACCCCTGAAAATGATTGCAGAAGAACTGAACATCAATCGAGAAACGGTTTGTCTAATAATAACTGAAGATCTTGGTATGAGAAAGATTTGTGCAAAAATGGTCCCCAAAAATCTCACATCAAATGTGGCAGCCGATCTGTTATAGCAAACGGAAATCAATCCAGAATTGTTGAGCCGTGTTATCACTGGTGATGAAAGTTGGTTTTTTTAGTTAGATCCAGAGACAAAACTCCAGAGTTCGCAATGGTGCTCAAAGGGATCGCCCAGACCAAAAAAAAAGGTCGCATGTCAAAGTCAAAAGTGAAATGCATGCTTGTGTGCTTCTCTGATTCCAGGGGAATTGTACATAAAGAGTGGATGCCTCCTGGACAAACAGTTAACCAATATTGCTACAAAAAAATTGTAGAAAGACTTTGTAAAAGAGTTCTTCATGTCCGTGCCAACATTGCTGATAATTGGATTCTGCATCACGATAATGCGCCGTCCCATACTGATCTGTTAGTACAGCAATTTTTAACCTCAAAACAAATTTCAGTACTACCACAGCCGCCTTATTCATCGCTCGGTGGACTTTTTTCTATTTCCAAGATTCAAAACAGCGGTCAAGGAACACCATTTTGAAACAACACAAGAGGCCCAAAAACCTGTGACGATGGTCTTGGAGGACATCACAGAAGATGAGTTCCTGAAATGTTACCGTCAATGACAGAAGCGCTGGAAAAAGTGTTTGCAATCAGAAGGGAACTACTTTGAAGGGGACAACACTATAGTTGACTAAAACGATAAACAACATTTTTTCACAACAGTCTCATTACTTTATTGTCGCACCTCGTATAGCGGCGTTATTACCAAAGGCGTCCAAATGGGACCAACGTGCTGATGCTCTTTTCTTGGCTGCCGAAAACAAACACTGGTAGGCATCCATCGGTGAACGATGAGTGTATATGAAGCATCATGCCTGTCGGAAACCACTGTTGGGAGACGATTCGACAACGGGAGCTGCTGCTTCACGACAACACACGTCCCAACATCACAAACGTCGTAACGCAGAAGTTACGCCGACTCAAGAGGGAGACACTCGAGCTCCTGCCCTATAGTCCTGATCTCTTCCCGTGCAAGTATCACGCCTTCAGTGCCTTAAAAAAAACTTTGAACAGTCGACGATTCCGCTCGGACGAGTATGTGCAGCAGGATATTGTGTTTTACCACCTGGTGTGGCAGTGAGATTATTGCCTCAATGCTCACAACGATTTCGCCTGACTGGCGTACCGATTCTGGACTGTATGACCTTCTAAACGTATGGTCGCCCATTATACAGGGTGCTCATAAACAGTCTGAGAAGCTTGAAAGGGTGTTGTAGTGTAGATTGTAATTGTTGAGAAAAAATTCGATACTTTGCGCCGTTTCTGAATTAATTAGGGCTTTGAGTTAGCCAATCAGACCGTTGCGCACGCAAATTCAAGCAGCCCACCAGATACAATTAATGTCAGTTGTTCTCATGGCGTAGATGATAGCGCACGAAACTTCTCAGCTTTTGGTTCGGGTTCGACCTCTATTACCGTCCCATATCCAGTTTTTGTATCGATCACTTGTTCGGTGTTAGGGAACCAAACGAAGGACAGGTTTGGCGACACCGTCTCTGGGGGACCTGATTGACTAACTTCAACGCTAATTAACTCGGAAACGGTGAAACACACAGATTTTTTTCTTAACATTTATTATTAAACACAACCTACAACCTCCGTAGAAGCTTTACGGGCTATTTCTAAGCATCTCCACGGTTTCGCTACAAGCTTTTCAGACATTTCGCTCGATTACTGACATCTTCCGGTTCAAACCAACATCGTGATGTTGTCGGATTATCCGTTTGTGGATCTCCCAAGTGGCCGTGTGTCACCTGAGTTAAATTCGAGAGCTGTTTTACTACAGATTTGTCCTGTCTACACATTAAATTACCATATCGTAGGAGTCGAGTTTTTCTCTCAATTCAAGAGACGCCAAATCTTTGACGAAAATTTTATTTCTCACTTAGTCATCTGCGCATCTTTCTCTTCATTGTATCAAGAGTCTACTTACCCTTTTCCGTCATTCCACGGCGTTCTGCACAATAAACAGCGGCTCTCTACTGTCGCTAAATTTACGTGTGTACGAACCGGCACATGCGAACGGTGAGATAGGAAAGCTATCGAGTCTTCCGAAGCGCTGTGTTAGGCCCTTTGCTACTCTTGATATTGTTTTGTTTATGTATTATGTGGCGATTAGGGGACGAAGGATCCAAAAATATAGATTACCACAGGTAAACAAGACATTCCTGGTCAAAAGAAGTCTACAAATATCTAACGTCAACGTTAATTTGAGGCAGAAATATCTTGAGAATGTAAGTTTGAAGCATAGCATTGCGTGAAAGTAAATCACTGACTGTGGGAAAAAATGGTTCAAAGGGCTCTGAGCACTATGGGACTTAGCTGCTGAGGTCATCAGTCCCCTAGAACTTAGAACTACTTAAACCTAACTAACCTAAGGACATCATACACATCCACGCCCGAGGCAGGATTCAAACCTGCGACCGTAGCAGTCGCGCGGTTCCAGACTGTAGCGCCTACAACCGCTCGGCCATAACGGCCGGCACTGTGGGAAAACCGGAAGCGAAAAGTATAGAAGCATTTGAGTCGTGTGGTTTCAGAAGGATGCTGAAAATTGGATAGACTGATGAGAGCCGGCCACTGTGGCCGAGCGGTTCTAGGCGCTACAGTCTGGAACCGAGCGACCGCTACGGTCGCAGGTTCGAATCCTGCCTCGGGCATGGATGTGTGTGATGTCCTTAGGTTAGTTCGGTTTAATTAGTTCTAAGTTCTAGGCGACTGATGACCTCAGAAGTTAAGTCGCATAGTGCTCAGAGCCATTTGAACCATTTGACTGATGAGATAAGAAACGAAGTTGTTCTACACAGAATCGGCGAGGAGAGGAGCATGTGGGAATCAATGAAAAGAAGCAAGTACAGTATGACAGAACACGTGATGCATGGCATTCGAGGCCGCTTTAGGTGGTAAAAACTGTAGGGGAAGACAGAGAGTGAAATATATCGAACAAATAGTTGAGGACGTTGCAAGTGCTATTTTGAGATGAAGAAGTCTCCACAGGAGACGAATTCGTGGCGGACCACATCAAACCTGTCAGAAGTCTGATGAATTCAAATTTACTTGACTCGTCACGTAAGAACCACCATATTGTGACAGCAGCTCTCATTTATTATTGTGTCGCTTAAAACCAGATGCTCGTCATCAGTTTACTGTATAGAGCGAGGTGAGGAAAGTCATGGGATACTTCCCAATGCATTGTCGGACCTCCTTTTGCCCAGCATATTGCAGCAGCTCGACGTGGCATGGACTCAACAAGTCGTTGAAACTTCCCTGCAAATGGCCGTCCATAACAAATGGTTCAAATGGCTCTAAGCACTATGGGACTTAACATCTGAGATCATCAGTCCCCTATAACTTAGAACTACTTAAACCTAACTAACCTAAGGACATCACACACATCCATGCCCGATGCAGGATTCGAACTTGCGAATGTAGCGGTCGCGCGGTTCCAGACTGAAGCGCCTAGAACCGCTCGGCCACACCGGCCGGCGCCGTCCATAACAGCGAAAGTGTTGAAACTTCCTGGCAGATTAAAACTGTTCGAGTCTCGGTCGGGCACACAGTTTTAATCTGCCAGGAAGTTTCATATCAGCGCACACTCCGCTGCAGAGTGAAAATCTCATTCAGGAAACATCCCCCAGGCTGTGGCTAAGCCATGTCTCCGCAATATCCTTTCTTTCAGGAGTGCTAGTTCTGCAAGGTTCGCAGGAGAGCTTCTGTAAAGTTTGGAAGGTAGGAGACGAGGTACTGGCAGAAGTAAAGCTGGGAGTACCGGGCGTGAGTCGTGCTTCGGTAGCTCAGATGGTAGAGCACTTGCCCGCGGAAGGCAAAGGTCCCGAGTTCGAGTCTTGGTCGGGCACACAGTTTTAATCTGCCAGGAAGTTTCATATCAGTTCGAGTCTCGGTCGGGCACACAGTTTTAATCTGCCAGGAAGTTTCATATCAGCGCACACTCCGCTGCAGAGTGAAAATCTCATTCTGGAAGCGAAAGTGTTGTCGGTACAGGATTCGGTTCAGTTGGACCGGAGGACCCAGTCTGTTTCATGTAAACACAGCCCACACCATTATGGAGCCACCACCAGCTTGCACATTGCCTTGTTGACAACATGCGTCCATGGCTTCGCAGGGTCTACACCACACGCGAACCCTACCATTGGTTATTAGCAACTGAAATCAGGAACCATCTGACGAGGCCACGGTTTTGCGGTCGTCTAGTGTCCAACCGATATGGTCACGAACCCAGGGGAGGCGCTGCAGGCGATATCGTGCTGTTAGCTTAAGGCACTCGCATCGTTCATCTGCTGCCATAGCCCATTAACGACACGTTTGGCCACACTGTCCTAACGGATACGTTCGTCGACTGTTACTTGTCTATTAGCACTGACAGCTCTACACAAACGCCGCTGCTCTTGGTCGTTAACTGAGGGACGTCAGCCACTACATTGTCTGCGGTGAGAGGTGATGGTGAGATGTACCGGTAATGCTTGAAATGTGGTATTCTCGGCACACTCGACGTTGTGAATCTCGGAATATTGAAATTCCTAACGATCTCCGAAATGGAATGTCCCATTGGTCTAACTCCAACTACCATTCCGCGTTCAAAACCTGTTAATTTGTGTCGTATGGCCATAATCACGTCGGAAACCTTTTTACACGAACCACCTGAGTACAAATGAATTCCGCCATGCACTGCCCTTTGAAAGGTGGCTACACTGAGCCACAGCGCCAGAGAGTTTTGTTTCGCCGCCTCCACTGGCAGTGATTATTGAGAAGTAGCGGAGTGTAGTGCTTGTTGAGAACTCGTAGTAGTCAGTGCTTGCTGAGATGTCGTAGTGAAGAGTTCGTGTCGAGATGTGGCATTAGTCAGTTCTTGTTGAGATGTGGTAGTAGCGAGTCGGTGTGGAGATATTGTAATGATTAGAGTGCTTTTGATCAATATAAATGAAGGTAACAAACTACTTTTCTTTTTTTCTCATTATTTCAATGTCCTGAGTAATGCGTCATTACAGGTTCAGTCAACAAAGCATCTGGCTTGTGTTCTTGTATTAGAGTGTAATTCTGGTTTTCTTGTGCAATTATACTATTTCTATTTTTTTAATTACTTCAGTATAAATGATATTAAAATTTCTTGTCTTATTGAAGAAGAACCGTGCCAGATGTGTACGTTGAATCACACTTCCACACACAGAACAGTTACACTTCTGCTTTGTTGTTGCGTTGGTTTTATAGCTGCTGGAGACTTAATTAATTAATTGTGTTAACGAAAATTTTTATTCATTCTTCGTTGTTGTTCCATGCAGTCAGATTGCGTACAAAAACTAGTCAGGGCCAACCGTTTACGAGACTTCGTAATCGGACATACAGCTACTAAAAATTTAAGAAGAATTTGCATTTCATATTTATATAATTAAGCCCCCATGCATCTTTTATACTTTGTGTAGACGAAACTACTGCCATTTGTATAAGTGCATATCGCTGTCCCATGACTTTCGTCACCTCAGTATACATCACGCTGTTCATTCGATAATTGGCAGCAGTTGTCTCTTTCTCGTCTTAGAAAATCACCAAGTCACCGTCCGCCCCCTTAGTCGAGTGGTCAACCTGTCTGACCGCCACGCAGTGGGCTAGGGTTCGATTCCCAGTCGAGTCGTAGATGTTCTCCGCTCAGGGACTGGGTTTTGTATTGTCCTCATCATTTAATCGTCATCGACACGCCAGTCGCCCAATGTGGCGTTAAATGAAACGCCTTGCAACTGGGCGGTCGAACTTCCCCAGGTGGAGACTCCCCGCCATCAGTGCCGTGCTATCATTTCATTTCACCAAGTCACAACAACTATTCTGATGGTGCTTCTGTCACCTGATTGTATGCTCACCACCACCAGATAATTTTTGACAATCGTGCACAGAGGTACATTTCGAATCAAAGATCTTGGAGATTCGTTCCATCGATTTGAAGTGATTCATTTTCATCCGGCATGTGTTAATGAGTTTATGTTCAGATTCACAAAGAGAGACATGGGTTCTGAGATTCTTTGTTATTTCCAAGACGCTTCGACTTGATTCAGTATAATGTAGCTTCTCTTGTAAACAGTCGACAAATCGCCTCCGCAAATTCCGGGTTGAATCGTCGAAATCACTCGCTATTTCTGCGGGTAAACACGCTCCTTTTATCGGGTGACTTAATGCGCCAGTTGTGTGAGTCACTTGACAACGTTCTGTGGCTGCTAAAATACAGTGCGAACTTGACGACTGTACCTTGTTGGGTACTAGTGAAAACCGACAGCCGTTGTCAAGGCAGTGTAAATTCAGTACCGCCTTAGTCCCACACAGGAATTGGCATATGACCTCGCAGAAGCCACTGTACGTGTTGTATTGCGGCAAACGGTGTACAGAAGGCTTCGGCAGAGTGACCTTTAGTGTCCGAGACCACCTGTATGTGTGACACGTCTTCACAGAAGGCAATGTCTAGAGTGGACAACATATCACCAGGACAGTCAAATAGTTAGCCAATGTTCTTTTTACAGATGAGTCCCGATTTGGCCTGGAGAGTGATTCTCAACGGATTCGCATCTGGAGGGAACGTGGAACACGACTTCGGGATGCAAAATTTGTGGAAACAGATCAGTACCGCGGAGGATCCCTAATGGTGTGGTCAGGGACTACGTTTGTCACATAAGCACCTCTTCAGGAAAGGGTACGGATGAGTCGGCAACGTTAAACTGCTATCAGGTATCATGACGAGATCTTGGGACCTCATGTGCCGTTCTTGTAAGATGCTGTTGGCCCGGACTTCGTACTGATGGACGATAATGCTCGACCTCATGGAGAACGGTGGTTGGCGTTTTCTGGAAAATGGAAGATATTGCACATGTGGCGTGGCTTTCTTGCTTTCCCGATTTAAGTCCCATATAGCACATTTGGGATGCGCTATGGAGATCGGATGCACAACCTCAGCATCATCAACCACTCTCCAAGACTTGCGAGCAGCTCTTCTGGAAGAACGGACGTTATTGCCTCAACATGGGATTGATTACATAATTCACAGCATGCCGCGTCGTTATCAGGCCTGCATTGCTGTCGGAGGTGATCATACCTCATACTGAGCACATTAGTCAGTTGTCGGAACGAGTGTGCATATTAGTTAAGTTGGAAAAAAACGAAGAACATTTTTGTCTACCATTATGCATTTTGCAATTGTTTACGTTCTGTATTCTTTACATTGCTTCCTCTTGACTATCTCCTATTTATATTGCTTAGTGGCAAAATACACGCAGCCTAGCAAAATTTCCCCTTGTTACTTTAACTTTGGACACCAGTGTATAATGACATGATGCAAATGTACATTCTCATAAATTGTTTCTTCAGATTATAGCCTATGATTAACACTAATAGACATCTATTGACCAGTAATGTTCTCTTTGTCTGTGCTAGTCTACCTTTTAAGTTCTGTATTTGTCCGACATATGTTACTCGGTTCCAAGGTAACAGAACTCCTTCACTTCGACTACTTCGTGGTCCTCAATTTTTATATTAAATTTATCGCTAATCTCATTTCTGCTATTTCTCATTACTTGCATATTTTTTCGGTTTACTATTAGTTCATATTGTCTCCTCATTAGGCCATTGCATTCAACAGATCCGGTAATTCTTCTTCACTTTCACTAAGGACAGCAATGGCATCAGTTATCGTTGGCATTGATATCGTTTCACCCTGAATTTTTATTCCATTCTTGAATCTTTCTTTTATTTCCGTCGTTGATTATTCGCTATTCAGGCAGAACAGCAGGGGTGAAAGACTACATCCCTGTCTAATACCATTTCTGGCCCAACAACTTCGTTATTGATCTTCCATTCTTACTTTTCGCTCATAGTTCTTGTACATATTGTAAACTGCCTGTCTCTCTCTATAGCTTACACCTAGTTTCCTGAGAATTTCAAACACCTTGCACCATTCTACATTGTCGAATGCTTTTAGTAGATTCATAATTCATGTGGCAATGTTTTAATGTCCATACGGTGCCTATAACTTCCCTAAATCCAAATTTTTCGTCATCTAACAAATCCTCAAATTTCTTTTCCATTCTTCTGTACCGTATATATTGGAGACGGCATCACTGAAAATTCTCACGAGGTTAAGCCCTTCCACCACCTACCGCTCCATTTGTACAAATTGACATCAGTAGTATTTTAACCTTTTGTCCGTTCACAAAAAAACTTGGCAGTTTGCTGATAATCCCTTCAGTTGTACACGGCAGAGGAACTGTAGTGTTCCCTGAAGAACATGAAATTTTATACCACAGAAGTACTCATATTCCTTTTATCTACTGATCCAAAAGGAAAACACAAACTACGCGCTACAAGGAAGAAAAGCACAAGTGAAATTTCAAGGTCGAAACGAGGCCTTCTCGAACTCTATGGGGAACAACACAGCAGACCCAGCAGTAATGGAGTGATGACCTTCTCTGCCCATTTAGTATTGTCGAACAACAGCGTAGCAAGCTGAAGACACGGGTTTGTTTCGATCACTTCTAGGTTGCTCACAGTCGGTTCTACTGGCCAGTTTTTCGTGTTCAGAGGTTTCCAACATTCATCTAGTCGAATGCTGTGCCCGGGTTATATTTTACACGAACATTCAAAAACCATATTTGCGGACACATTACCTCTCATTAAAAAATGCCAGTCACCACCCAAAAATAGTACATAGGAAAATCTATGCATTAACATATTAGACGTGAAGTTTGATAATCAAAATATTGAGGGCAGCATCCAATTATATATCCTAACTTAATTCGTACTTCTTCACTTAGAGGAGTGTTAGTGAATGACATTTTATCGTGGATATTTTTGATGACACCTAAAATATTGTCCTCAGTTCTGATTTAGGTGCAGTGGTTAGTGCAATGGACTCGCATTCGGGAGGACAACGGTTCAAATCCACATCCTGCCGTCCAGAATTAGATTTTCTATGACTTCCCTAAATCGCTTCGGACAAATGCAGGGATGCTTCCTTTGGAAGGGCACGACCGACTTCCTTCCCCATCATTCCATAAACCGATGGGACCCGTGATAGCGCTGTTGGGTCCCTCCCCCCAAACCAACTACCCAATCTGATTTAGGAGAGAGTTGTCTATACATGGCGACCTAGGAGGAATGGTTAATATTCAGGGATATGGCAGGGTCCATCATTCGAAGTAAAAGAGTCTGCCAAACATGAGCTCCAAAGTGCATCCCTTACGAGCTATGAGCACGTGTTCATCTTCGCTATTGTTAAACACAGCTCTTCTATTGAACAAGTGGTCATAGCTCTTACAATATGCGTTATAGAGTCCATGTTTAGAAGACTTATTTGTTTCGAACTATGATTCTTGTTATGTCTACTGAATATTGAACATTCCTTCTAGAACACCCTGTATTACGCCAGGTCCTAATTTGTACCATTACTATAAAATTCGTTCCTCCTGTACTACTCGACATTCAGTGAGGTCAACGTGAACTAAGTGCTTCTTGGAGATATGTTTTCAACTCTGAGCTCTGTGGGTTGAGGAACAAATAGTCTGACGAGAGCTTTGATTTTGTTGTAGTTTTCATCTAAATTTTTGTGAACGTGGCGAAGAGAACTGTTGTTATAAAGAAAGTGGCAGTATAACGTTTTATTTATGGGTGAATATACGTGAAATAATCCTAGTTTTCAGACACTCATGAATTTATATTCGTTGTGGTTCGTTTGTAGGAAATTGACAGAGGAAATGGTGATTACCTTCAGTGTACAGCTATAAGTTACTGATTTTGTACCAGTACAATTTGAGAAACTTGATCGTATGGTGAGCTTCAAAAATATGTTTTAACATAATTACTGCAACATAAGGTGTAGAAATAATGTGGAGAACTTACTAACGTGTTCTTTATCATAAGTTATTAATTAAATAATTATTTCTACTGCCGGCCGCTGTGGCCGAGCGATTCTAGGCGCTTCAGTCCGGCACCGCGCTGCTGCTACGGTCGCAGGTTCGAATCCTGCCTCGGGCATGGAAGTGTGTGATGTCCTTAGGTCAGTTAGGTTTAAGCAGTTCTAAGTGTAGGGGACTGATGACCTCAGATGTTAAGTCCCATAGTGCTTAGAGCCATTTGAACCATTTTATTTCTACTGCAGTATGGCAACGAAAGGCGATATGGAATGTGGGGCACAGATAAATTGCATTTAGCTGTAACAGTATATCCAAATATGGATTATAGATTAAATGAATGTACACTCATATAAAATGTGTCTATGCCAACAATTAAGAGGCATGATCCAAATAAAAACGAATATGCAAACTGGGATGTAAATATTTTGGTTCACAGTAAACTGTTTTCCAACGGAGATGAAAACGAAGTGGTACAATATATTTTTACGTTTTAAAAGATTATGTTCGGTTGAAACATGTCAGACCTAAGAAAACTTGCGTTCGACGCTGCAGAGGGAAACGGATTGTCCCATAATTTCAGTGCAGGAGAAGCCACAGCAGGCGAAAAATAGGCTGAACGTGTCCCTCAAAGAAATACCTTAACCAAAAGGAATGATAGAGGCTCCAAACAAAACTTCCACGGCCTAGCCAAAGTGCCATTGAGCTGAAGGAAAGAAGCTGAGTGGAGCAAAGGGGAAGTAAACAAGAACTACAACTCGAACTGTCTGAAGGAAGTGTTTTAGAGACTATGTGGGGAAGACTCCACAGAAACTTATTCGTAAAACTGTGGAATGGTACAGAGAGTTGTGCGAAGAACATCGAATGAAAGTAATGATCAGCTGTATGAAATACAAAATATGGTCTCATGCTAAGTATGCAGGGGCAGAGAAAGGTGAGAAAAATTTACAAAACTGAACCACAAAGTGAGTACTGTTTGCGTTTATGACCCGCGCGAAATAGTCGCACATGAGCAGTTACATCATTAAAGCGAGAACGGAATAGCCTTGCCATTTATTTCATTACACTAACGTCTGAAGTCACCGTTTGTCGGTTATGGTAGCTATATAAAACAACCGAGTGTCCCTCCAGCTGTGCTATAACAGCCGTTTTCAAGTTTCTGTATGCGAGAAAAGTTCGACCTTGGGAAATGAGTCGTCACATAGGTGAAATTTACCGACAGAACTGTCATGAGTGAAGTTTAAATGTCATAGTGGATTAGGATGTTTATCGAAGGAAGGGAATATGTCCAAGTCGAGGAGCGGTATGTGCGCCCGTCGTTGACACCGAAGAATTGGTGCGCTGCATCCGCACAAAGTGTACTGCGCGAAACTGTGACTGCACATTTGTACTACAAAAAGTTGTGTGCGCGATGGCTACCAGAAACACTAACTCATATTCAGGAACGGAAATGCATGGGAGCAGCCTAGGAAATTTTGCTGTGTTATGCGTTCGAAGGAAATGATTTTTTGGAAAGGGTTGTCACAGACGATGAGAGATGGATTTGTTGTGAGACATCTGAAACAATAATCACTGGAATGGCGGCATACTGGTTCTCCAAAACCCAAGAAACCAAAGCCACCTCTTTCTTCAAGAAGAATCATGTGCACCATGTTTTGTGAGTGTCAGGCAATTTAGTTAGTGGACTGGGTGGAATGAGGCGCAACAATCAACGCTACAGCTTCCTGTGAGTCATTGAAAAAGTTAACGACGCGCGATAGGGAACAAAGGGCGTGGACTACAGCCTTGTCGTACTCGGTTCGTGCATGACTACGCGACCGCATACCGCACGCGTAACGACGATACTGCTTGATTCATTTTGCTGCGAACAATTCTGGCACCCTCGTTACAATCTGCACCTAACTCCACCAGACTTCCATCTGTTCTCTCATCCCATGAAATGTTTTGCCGGCCAGCACTTTGCAGTTGGTGATGAGATCAAGGTAAACGTCCAAAACCGGTTCACGTCGCAGGCGACCGAATTTTATGAAGCAGGTCTGTTGCAATCAGTGCCAAGCTGTAACACATGTCTTAATTCACACGATGAATATGCTGAACAGCAATTTAATGTGTGTAGATTTTCTGTAATAAAATACAAATCAAAACAAACTGCTAATCCTTTTTAGTACCCAGACGGCACTTAATTACTGGATCAACTTTGCAAAAGGCGCAGTCAAATGAAAAGAAGACAGATGGAAAAAAGTAAGTAAACTGTGTATTATTTTAAAATTAATCATTATAACTGTTAATAAATTTATCCCACTTCGAGGCAAGATAGTCAGAGCCTTCATGGAAAATGTATGCGGCTTTTTTTTTTGTTTTTTTTTTTCGTATGCGGTTTCCTACAGAACCATGTTGTACACTGGTTTGCACATCCTCCTCCGAAGGAAGTCTACAACCTCTTACATCTTTCTTCAGTGTTCCAAATATATGGAAGTTGCATGGGGAGAGATGGGAACTGTACGGAGGGCGTGGAAGGGCTTCTCAGCGAGACTTTTGCGCATGATCGGAACAACGCTGACAATATGTAGGCCCGCCTGGGAACAATCACGCACGCCTGGGCACAATCGCGGTTTCTTCGGCAACCGCAAAGCTTTTTGCATGAAGGAATTGACCGTGTTGTCTCACAGTGGGTTAAATTTATTAACACCAATGGCGATTATTTTAGAAATAATAAACAGCTTACTTACATTTTTTCCATCTGTCTCTTCTTCTTTTGACCGTCCCTTATACTCGTACATTGTAATGCTTGCAAATAGGAACTAAAGACTGGATTAGATGTAGTTTTCGTTTCAACAGATCCGTAGTGAATAGATGCTCCAGAATGTAGAACATGTCAGGAAAACAAGAACACACAATATGCACTTTCAAAAGAAAACAAATATGCGATTGTACCTTCCACAGATCCCAAGTGAAGTTGTCCTCATTGATGTGCAATAAGTGAAGAAAAATGTACGGAACACTTTCATGAACTTTGATTTGCATATATCCAGAAACTCAGACAGATAGTTTGTAAGGATGGTATAGTTTACACAAGTTATGGAACCGGATTCCTCATGTGTACCACTTGTTTCGAAAATTGAGAGTAATATGTTTTTCTCGGAATTTACGGTCTTTACATCTGATAACAAGAAAGATATCCTGCAGCTGAGGAAGGCACTATTTCAATAATTTCGTAACTGTTTAGGCTATAATAAGTGAAATCTCAAACTTGCTTTTTGCATAATTCTTAAATTTCAGTATCAACTTAGTATTATTGGTGTATGGATAAAATATCTTTTGTAAAAACTTATAGCTATATTTCTAAGCTTATTGCTCGTTTTCTCTGGGTAGCCGGCCGGGATGGCCGAGCGTTTCTAGGGGCTACAGTCTGGAACCGCGCGACCGCTACGGTCGCAGGTTCGAATCCTGCCTCGGGCATTGATGTGTGTGAAGTCCTTAGGTTAGTTAGGTTTAAGTAGTTCTAAGTTCTAGGGGACTGATGAACTCCGAAGTTAAGTGACATAGTACTTAGAGCCATTTGAACCATTTTTCTCTGGGTAAATAGGGGATTTAATATAAGAGAATACCATTCCAGATCACTGACTCAAACAATTTCTCTATCTTGTTTAGCATTTGTCACACCGTTTTCGTGATTTGGCAAATTTATTTTTATTTAACTTTGTGTTCAGATGGCCTTCCTGTCACTAGTTTGCGCCGCATGTCTCTGCCTCGTGTAAACCTTGTTTTGTGTGTTGTCCTATTTTAACTGTTTGAGTATTTTATTTTCTAAGGCGGGCAAAATTATCAAATCTATATATGTACAGAATAGTGGTGTCTGTGTGTTTGTTTGTAATTCAAACAAATCCGTAAGTTTATTCCGAGCTTGATGAAATTTTGCACACTTTACCTTCAAGAGAAGAGAAAGGTCACTGTCTACATAAGATTTCGTAATCTGACTTGAAACATTTATGTATATAATACAGAAAAGGTAAAGGTTATTACCAAAAGTCTGTAAAACTTATTGGTCGGTTTACTTCAACTTTCTACACGATCCTCAGACGAACATTTGGGCGGACATAGACTATATATTCTTTTAATATACATATATAAATAAATATAAATGTTTATGTAAGATGTACAGAGATCAAATATTGTTACCACACATCCCGAAAAGTACTTGACCCATTTACTTCCAAGATCATGGCCGATTTACTTCGCATTTCTATAGTCAGATGAAACAATTTAAAAAAAGAAATGAAACATTAAATGCCTAGCAAACTAAAAAAAAATCGTCGGAAACTGGTTGCAATTCCTATTAAGAAAATAAATTACAACGTTTTGGATACAGTACCATCTACGTCACTAGATCGCTGTACGAGCGAAAGCTCGACAAATTGACAGAAACACGATTGCAAATTCTTATTTATTGCTTAGCTGCCGTTATTACATATTACAGATACCCTAGAGCATATTTTAGTCCTTGTTTCGCAGTTACTTTTATTGTCAAAATGCACTGTGCCATACAAACGCTAAGCCAGGTCGTGGATATAGTATCAAAACAAGTCACCAGATCGAATAGAACCCGACATTTCCAGAACTGTGTCGTAGACTGTTTGAAGAGTTCGAGTCGTGTTCAGACACAGCTCTATTTGAAACAGTGAAAACTGAGCTGAAACAATAGAAGAGCCATTCTCCAAAAACACAATGAGATACTCACTGCAAAATGTAACAACAGCTGGCAGATGAAGACGTATTTATTTGTCGCATTCCGTTGACACTCATTGATTCAAATATGCCCTTCGATTTAGAGTGACTGCAGTTTCACATGCGGCTTGCACTCGGTATGAGTTTCAACAAGGCACAGGCCCAATCACTTTGTGTGGCAGAAGTTAAACAGCTCGAGCAACGCCGGGCACTGCAGCTAGTCAGTTACATTTAAAATGGCGCTTTAAGAACTTCTCTCTTGGCGCCGCCTTTCGCCCCCGGATAAATTTCTGACGATGGCAAGGTGTAAGCGCAGGAGATACAGCGGCGAACCTTCGCTGCAGCGCCGGAGATGGGAAGGGAGGCGGCGGCCTATTCTGCAGAACCGGTCTCCCGGCCGGCTGCCGGCCGAGGACCTTGAACTGTCGCAGGGCGCTGGTGCAGCAGGGGGACTGCTTCGGCAGCTCTGTCCGAAAACTACTGCGGATGACGCGGCAGGCACATCCGGCTACCGAATCACAAAGAGCGCGCCGTACTCGAAAAATTTCACACCTTCAATGTCTTCAAAAAGTGAACCTTCTGTCGGAAATAACCGCCGCTCCTCCCCCCCCCCCCCCCCCCCCCCAATATGCCCTCGTGTCTACTCTATAGTTCAGTGTTTACGTGAGTGTTCAGTGGCTCTGAGCACTATGGGACTCAACTGCTGAGGTCATAAGTCCCCTAGAACTTAGAACTATACTCACGTTGAGACGTTTTCTGAACTCCGTCCTTGTGGCGGGGAGTTCGCGTTTCTCGTCTGTAGAACACAGAGAGGAGAAGACAGTATTAGAATATAGTAGTCAGAGGACCGCCTTCTGCCGTCCTTGTGTTTGAAAGAGCTTTATTTTGTGGCTGGAGTTCTTCCATCGATGCAGACGTGTACGAGAACCAGCACGCTGACGCACCAGACGCAGTACGTACAGTGATATCGCACTTTGCTTCGGTTTATTAGGGCTATAAAGCTAAACAGCTGTGATCACGTTAGTTTATTTCCACTGAGTTTCTACACCACTGTAAATCATCTTTGAAAGTAGTGTCTTCTAGTGTTTAGTACATAGATGATGTCACTCATTTCGCGTTATTGATATTAGATCGCGCAGTCATAAGTAGCAGAGTTGGACAATTGATTAATAATTTAATTAGAAAATATAGACAATTGTACTTAAAGGGTTGATTTTAATCTATGATAAATATATTGAACAACAACACCTTCGTCATACATTTATGTTTAGATTGTAATTTATATATAATAAGAGAATGAAGAGATCCTAAGATCTGCTTCAGGGGGTAGTCAGACAGGGCCAAATCATCATTTTAGCGTTTATTATTTTCTGTTGCGCACATTCATTTTACACTCCTCTGGAGTAGCATCTTGCAGTATGAGTCATCACTTGCGGAGCTCCATCTTCAGCAATGTGCACTGAACGGTGTGCTCTGAAACTGTTGTGACTGCACTAACACAGCACCCTGTCGTCATATCGCCAATTCTGCTTTACAGGATACGTCCCGTGATGACGCGTGAACGTCCAACACCTTTTCGCCAGCCTACTCGTCGTTCCACCGTCTTTCAACCACTTTCCATAGATGTATTTGGCAGTAGTATGCGAATAATAGGCGCCCAGTTTCGCCGTTTCAAAGACGCTCGCTCCGAGGCGCCTCACCGTAACAAACTTTCCTTTGTCAAAGTCGCTTATGTCAATGCTGTTCCCCGTTTACGGTCCGTATTGCGCTGGAATGATTCCCCAAACGTCTCTGCTTCCCTTATATGCTTTCCTCATTGGATCACGTGTTGCCCGCAACTCCACCAGCGGCATTCAATCTCGCGGTACACAGTAGTCTGAATGTTACGGTTCACCAGTGTATCTTGCCTAAATATCTTTCATATCATCACTGTTATCTAGATAGTAGGTCCCAGAGTGTTTTTCACGCCTACATCTGCACTCTGCAATGTACGTTGTGCGGTGTGCGGAAGAGGGTATTTGCAAAGGTTGGACAAATCTACAGAAACACCGTGATAAATGGATGTTCAAACATAAATGTAGGTGCTAGCCAATCTCGCAGCTTGCGCTGTTGTATTTGACCAAGAATGGCACCTGTGCAACGATCTCAATATGTTGCAAATGACAGTCATGCTCAGAACAGTGTTCTGTGTAGTTGTGAGCGTTGGTGCATGAATGGTGGATTCTTCCGAAACCAAGGAAGCCGAAGAGTGTGGTGTTTCGAGAGATATCATATCGAAGATATGTATCGCTTACGGGGAAAACAGGTTTGCAGGATGACCAAGAACAGGATCCAGATAATACTGATTATGGGTTCGGCTGTTTCTAGGAGCTGGCATGTCTCCATGTGTGAGTTAATATCAAATGAAACGTTTAAACGATTTCCTGAAAATGACTTTTCTTTTAAATACTTGATCCGTTACCTCAGGAACTATTACAGATACGTATATCTAATTTTACACTATGTTACCTCTTAGTATAGTGCTGCTACAGAACCACTACAACATTTCTACCTATAATGGTTTTTTACTTACAGAAGGAAAAGTGGATTAAAAAATAGAATATAAATATTATAAGAATCATAACTAAATATTTTTTGTCTCTGTATAATGATTCTGATTCAGTAATCTGAAAATGAGTGAAACTGTATTTCTCAAAAATTTCAGGTCTATATTTGTCAAAGGTTCTGAGACAAAGGGGCATCAACATTGCAAATTTAACACTATAGGTATAGGATGTAAGTAATCCCCTTGGACGTTTCTTCCGTCCGTACCTCGGAGATTCCGCGATGTAAGCAGAATCACAGTAGCGCCTGCTGCCAGAATCCACGTACTCTCGGCGATGTGTTGCGCACAAGACAATTTACGCGACGCACTGCTTCGTAAATTCAGTCGATGACGTTTATTGGCGGGTCCGGATTAATTCTCTGTATTGCAACACATGTATAATCTCTCTAAGGGTCGCCAGCCTCTCTTAGGACTACTCCAAAGTCAATAAACAAAGCACTGTAGCCCCCAAGATATCGATATGCGAGCAATGTACTGAAAAATTACAGTCCGCTAAACAGTTCACTAACCGCCCCTACCAGTTTCTAGCAACAACAAAACCGGGAATTTGGGTGAAAATCAGCAACGGATGAGCGACATAAATACAGCACACACATATTTCCACGGAAACGAATATACACCCTAAAACAAAAAAGAGACGCATCACGAGGGAACTGTGAATACTGGTCACGAACTGATATTCACACTTGTATCGACGGAAACTGCAAAATTGTAAGCTTTGAGGCCGGTGGATGAATGTGTGAGGCTGCAGCGCAATTTCGCTGCGCAGCTGGCAAGGATAATATACTGAAAACATATCGATACCAGGGCACGAATTCTTTGCAAATTTAATTCCGTGTAGTTAATCGGACAGTAATAATGCCTCGCGGACAGCCGCGTGAACAACATACGCAGATGTCAGCATTTTAGAGAGGACGTGCAGCTGGGCTTGTAGAATCAGGTTGGAGTTATCGGCGAATCGATCGACATTTGAATAGGAGTGATGCCACTATTGGAAGATGTTGGTAGCAATGAGCGAGCCATCGCCGAACACAGTATCAAAAAGAAAGCGGTAAACTAGAGAGACGACAGAACGAGAGGAGCCGCGCAGGATTAGCCGAGCGGTCTAGGGCGCTGCAGTCATGGACTGTGCGGCTGGTACCGGCGGAGGTTCGAGTCCTCCCTCGGGCATGGGTGTGTGTGTTTGTCCTTAGGATAATTTAGGTTAAGTAGTGTGTAAGCTTAGGGACTGATGACCTTAGCAATTAAGTCCCATAAGATTTCACACACATTTTTTTTTGAGAACGAGAGGACGGAGCAGTCGTCGGAGAGACATACAGAGTCACGGATACATTATTATCATCGATCCGACATGCAACTGGTACTTCAGTGAGCACAAGAATCATTAATAGGCGACTCACAGAAAGGGGCGCCTAGCGCCGATTGCAACTGACCTCTGTACTCCAACAAGCTCGCTCGCAGTGAACCGGCAGCTGTGACCGAGCGGTTCTAGGTGCTTCAGACCGGAACCCTTCCTACGGTCACAGGTTCGAATCCTGCCTCGGGCATGGATGTGTGTGATGTTCTTGGGCTAGTTAGGTTTTAGTAGTTCTAGGTCTAGACAACTGATGACCTCAGATGTTAAGTCCGATAGTGCTTAGAGCCATTTGAACGATTTTCGCTTGCAGTGGCGTTGGGCACATTCGGGATGGAATCTCATCGACTGGAGTAGTATTGTCTTCAGTGATGAGACCCGTTTCGAACGGGGCCCGATGGCCAGCGAAGACGTGTCTGGGGACGCCGTGGACAGTGACTGGTTACCAACCGGACTGTCGCCCGGTATATGGCTCGACAACAAGGAGTGACGGTCTGGGGTGCCATTTTATTTCATAGCAGGACCCCTTTTGTTGTCATCCGCGGCATCCTTACAGCACAGCGGTACATCGACTATACTCTACGCCCCGTTTTGCTGCCCTTCATGGCTAGCCATCCTGAGCTTACGTTTCAGCAAGGCAATGCCAGCAAATGGTTCAAATGGCTCTGAGCACTATGTGATTTAACATATGAGGTCATCAGTCCCCTAGAACTGAGAACTACTTAAACCTAACTAACCTAAGGACATCACACACATCCATGCCCGAGACAGGATTCGAACCTGCGACCGTAGCGGTTGCGCGGTTCCAGGCTGAAGCGCCTAGAACCGCTCGGCCACTGCGAATGCCCGCACAGGATGAGAGTTTCCACTGCTTGTCTTCGTGCTTTCCAACCCCACCTTGGCAACAAAGACGCCTGATCTCTCCCCAATTGAGAAATTTTGGAGCATTATGTGTAGGGCCCTTTATCTCGGAATTTTGACACTAGTAGCGGACTTCGACAGACGCAGCAACAGATAAGTAAACCGCTTTTTTGACATTTACGAGTTCCTAACCAGAAGTTAATTTTATTATATCATCTGTGTGCCTTAATAAATTAGTTTCTTGAGTTTCTGAGTGTAAATTTAAAATCTAATAGCCACAGTTCTCGCGTTTTCGTTAGCGTCAGAAAGTAAAGCGATTCTGTAATGTATTACAAGTTATTTATCAGGGGCAAATTATTTAGTTTCACCTGAGAGCTTCGGTAGTTAGGTTCTTGAATATCTGCGTATTACGAGACACAGTTAGTGCGTTTTCGTCAGGGTCTACATTAGAGTTGCGCAGCGCGTGCCGATAGTCCGTTTATCTTCATAGTTTAGTTTACCACGGTCTTAGGTATGGACAGGGACTGCGATTCTACATCTACATCTACATTTATATTCCGCAAGCCACCCAACGGTATGTGGCGGAGGACACTTTACGTGCCATTGTCATTACCTCCCTTCCCTGTTCCAGTCGCGTATGGTTCGCGGGAAGAACTACTGACGGAAAGCCTCCGTGCTCCCTCGAATCTCTCTAATTTTACATTCGTGATCTCCTCGGGAGGTATAAGTAGGGGGAAGCAATATATTCGATACCTCATCCAGAAAAGCACCCTCTCGAAACCTGGACAGCAAGCTACACCGCGATGTAGAGCGCCTCTCTTGCAGAGTCTCTGTAACACTATCACGCTTACCAAATAACCCTGTGACGAATCGCGCCGTTCTTTGGATCTTCTTTATCTCCTCCGTCAACCCGACCTGTTGCGGATCCCACACTGATGAGTGTTGTGTGCGGTTGCGAGCCGAGTTGGTGACTCTTCGCTCTCAGCTTCAGGCTGTGATGGCTTCGGTTACACAGCTTGAGGCTGCAGTGGATGGGCACCACTGTTGTGGGCTAGCCGTGATGATCCAGCGACGCCAGAGTCCTCCGATCGGTCCTCACCGGTGGCTAACCCAGTTACTGCTCGCACTGAGGCTGAGCCCTCATGCGTGGTCGAGTGGGAGGTCGCCCCGGGGCGAAGCAGGCGACGAAAGACTTCCCAGGCGGCCGCACGTAAGCCTTCCCCGGTTTGTGTGACAAACAAGTTCAAGGTGCTGTCTGTGGCTGACACTGTCGCTGAGCCGGATGCTGTCGCCTGTCCCGTTTCAGAGGAAACCACTCAGCCTGCAAGATCCGGGCAATCACAGAGCGTGGGATAATTGGTAGTTGGGACCTCTAGCGTTGGGCGCGTCATGGGACCCCTTAGGGATTTGGCTGATAAGAAGGGAATGAAAACAAATGTGCACTCCGTGTGCATAACGGGTGGAGTCATTCCAGATGTGGAAAGGGTCCTCAAGGGCGCCATAAAGAGCACAGGGTGCAGCCAACTGCAGGTGGTTGCTCACGTCGGTACCAATGAAGTGTGTCGCTTTGGATCAGAAGAGATTCTTTCTGGTCTCGAGCTGCTAACAGAAGTGGTAAAGGCTGCCAGTCTTGCTTTCAAGATGAAAGCAGAGCTGACCATTTGCAGCATAGTCGACAGGACCGATTGCAGACCTCTGGTACAGAGCCCAGTTGCGAGTCTGAATCAGAGGATCAGACGGTTCTGCGACCGTGTAGGCTTCAGATTCCTCGACTTGCGCCAAAGGGTGGTTGAGTTTCGGGTTCCGCTGAATAGGTCAGGTGTCCACTATACACAGGAGGCGGCTACACGGATAGCAGGGGCTGTATGGCGTGGACTGGGTGGTTTTTTTAGGTTACAGGATCTCGGGAAAACTCAAGATGGGCTTCAGTCACAAAGGGTGCAGGCTGAACACAGGAAGAACATAGATACAGAAACCATTGGTATAACAGTTGTAAATTGTCGTAGCTATGTTGGGAAAGTACCAGAGCTCCAAGCGCTAATAGAAAGTTCAAATGGTTCAAATGGCTCTGAGCACTATGGGACTTAACTTCTAAGGTCATCAGTCCCCTAGAACTTAGAACTACTTAAACCTAACTAACCTAAGGATCACACACATCCATGCCCGATGCAGGATTCGAACCTGCGACCGTAGCGGTCGCGCGGTTCCAGACTGTAGCGCTTAGAACCGCTCGGCCACCCCGGCCGGCGCTAATAGAAAGCACTGATGCTCAAATCGTTATAGGCACTGAAAGCTGGCTAAAGCCGGATATAAGCTCAACCCAAATATTTGCGAAGAACCTGGCAGAAAATCCAAAGAGATTCTGGTCGTATGTGAAGTATGTTAGCGGCAAGAAACAATCAATGCCTTCTCTTCACGATAACAATGGAGATACTATCGAAGACAGTGCTGCCAAAGCAGATTTACTAAGCACAGCCTCACAAACGAGGACGAAGTAAATATTTCAGAATTCGAATCGAGAACAACTGCCAACATGAGTAATGTAGAAGTAAATATCCTCGGAGTAGTGAAGCAACTGAAATCACTTAATAAAAACAAGTCTTCTGGTCCAGACTGTATATCAGTTAGGTTCCTTTCGGAGTATGCTGATGCATTAGCTCCATACTTAACAATCATATACAACCGTTCGCTCGACGAAACATCCGTACCCAAAGACTGGAAAGTTGCACAAGTCACACCAATATTCAAGAAAGGTAGTAGGAGTAATCTACTAAATTACAGGCCCATATCGTTAACGTCGACTGCAGCAACATTTTAGAACATATATTGTGTTCGAACATTATGAATTACTCGAAGGAAACGGTCTATTGACACATAGTCAACACGGGTTTAGAAAACATCGTTCCTGTGAAACACAACTAGCTCTTTATTCACATGAAGTGCTGAGTTCTATTGACAAGGGATTTCAGATCGATTCCGTATTCCTGGAATTCCGGAAGGCTTTTGACACTGTACCACACAAGCGGCTCGTAGTAAAGTTGCGTGCTTATGGAATATCGTCTGTTATGTGACTGGATTTGTGATTTCCTGTCAGAGAGGTCACAGTTCGTAGTAATTGACGGAAAGTCATCGAGTAAAACAGAAGTGATTTCACGTGTTCCCCAAGGTAGTGTTATAGGCCCTTTGCTGTTCCTTATCTATATAAACGATTTGGGAGACAATCTAAGCAGCCGTCTTCGGTTGTTTGCAGATGACGCTGTCGTTTATCGACTAATAAAGTCATCAGAAGATCAAAACAAACTGCAAAACGATTCAGAAAAAAATATATGAATTTTGCGAAAAGTAGCAGTTGACTCTAAATAACGTAAAGTGTGAGGTCATCCGCATGAGTACTAAAAGGAACTCGTTAAACTTTGGCTACACCATAAATCAGTCTAATCTAAAAGTTTGAATTCAACTAAATACCCAGGTATTACAATTACGGACAAATTAAATTGAAGAGAACACATAGAAAATGTTGTGGGGAAGGCTAACCAAAGGCTGCGTTTTATTGGCAGGACACTTAGAAAATGTAACAGATCTAGTAAGGAGACTGCCTACACTACGCTTGTCCGTCCTCTCTTAGAATACTGCTGCGCGGTGTGGGATCCTTACCAGGTAGGACTGACGGAGTACATCGAAAAAGTTCAAAAAAAGGCAGCACGTTTTGTATTACCGCGAAATATGGGAGAGAGTGTCACAGAAATGATACAGGATTTGGGCTGCAAATCATTAAAAGAAAGACGTTTTTCGTTGCGACGGAATCTTCTCACGAAATTCCAACCACCAACTTTCTCCTCAGAGTGCGAAAATATTTTGTCGACACCGACCTACATAGGGCGGAACGATCACCACGATAAAATAAGGGAAATCGGAGCTCGTACGGAAAGATATAGGTGTTCATTCTTTCCGCGCGCTATACGAGATTGGAATAATAGAGAATTGTGTACGTGATTCGATGAACCCTCTGCCAGGCACAGTATCCATGTAGATGTAGATGTAGATAACGCGGAATTTGGACAGACTTTGGCACTATATCCCTCGAGAAGACATAACTGTTCTAGCAATCAATTCCAAACCGAATAACTGGTTGGATAAGGGTCACAGGTCGACCAACACGATATTGACTTGCTCAATATGTGAGGGTCTTTCTCTGGAATAAATCATCCAAAGTTTCTGAAATCGCTCTCATTTGTTTGTTTGTACATGTTCATCACGTCTGCCCATTTCCGTCCAATATGGATAATTCATTCGTGTTGAGTCTTATTTTTTGTCTTAGAGTGTATATTTCTGCCTTTCGACAATTGACTGTGTCTTCTGTTATTTTTGAAATGTACTTTTGGACTAAATTGTCTGTCTTGAATGCTATGTTTTTGCCTTGTCTTTCGAAAATGTATGTCATTTTATGTGCGAGTTTGTGGTTGTATTTCATTGCGCGCCATCATGACTCTTCTTTCTTGTTGCCACGTATTCTTGTGTCGTTGTCGTTCTGTCACTGTGTCTGCTTTTTGTGTGGATGTTTGTTCTGGGTATTGACGACATTCGTTGCGTAATTTTATAAAAAATTCTGCACACACACACACACACACACACACAGACAGACACACACAGACACACACACACATATCAAACAAAGAACAAATGAAAGCAAAAAATGGGGAAGGTGTCAACACTTACGAAACAAATAACTCTCCTAACACAGGCAAAAGGAATTAAACTGTCGTGTTAAGAAAAAAACAGTGACTACACCAAAAATCAGAGACTTTCAAGTGGTTTTCCAAATGAGGGCAAGCTGCTTGGTTTTTAGATGATGAATTAGACGCTGATCCGTAAGTACGTTTCAGTTTTATTAGAAAAAAACTTCCATGAGCAGTTTGAAATCTATAACCAATTTGTGACAAGGAAGAAAATCATGCAGTATTCCAGGACACCCACAGCAGGAGAGTTGTTGCGAAGGCGAAACTCGTCTGGGAGCATAAATAAGATAAAAAATAAATATGTAGCCTGCAAAAGAGGTTTTTCTTGTGAACTATTGCAATTTATATACATCTGCTGCGAAAACGGCTAACACAAGGAAATTATTTAATATTTAGGCCTCCCAGCCCGTCATAATGAGGAGAGCAGTGTACGAATTTTCGTTAACCATTTCCCGCTTACAGCGCTTTTGTAAAGTGCGGCTTCGCGTCAGCACTTTCAAAAGGCTTTGGAACGGGTGCTGGAAAACATGGATCGTCACAGGAAAATTACTCGCATTTTAGATCAGCGTATGCAAGGCCTATACAAGGGGGATTAACTTAGAGGTAATGTCATAGACACGGAAGAGGAAATAAATGAAAATGCGGTGGGAGACATGATGCAGCGAGAAGATTTTGACAGAGCACTGAAACACATATATCGATACAAGGCCCATGGTGTAGACGAAGCTCCTTCACAATTACTGAGGGCCTTTGGAGAGCCAACTACGACAGAACTATTCGACCTGGTTCGCAAAATATGATGCAGGCGATATACCCTCAGACTTTCAATGCGAATGTAATAATCCCATTTCCAAAGAAGGCAGGTGCTGACAGATTTGACTGTCACCAAACGATCATTTTAATAAGTCATGGCTGCAGAATACTGACACGAGTTACTTATAGAAGAATGAAAAAACTAATAGAACAAACCTCGCGGGAGATCAGTTTCAGCTTCTGAGAAATGTAGGAGCACGAAGACAACACTTACCCTACGACTTATCTTAGAAAATAGGTTAACGAAAGGCAAAAGTATCTTTATAGTATTTGGAGACTTAGAGGAAGCTTTTGACAATGTTGGTTGAAGAACACTTTTGCCGCCCGGTGTGGCCGTGCGGTTCTAAGCGCTTCAGTTTGAAACCGCGTGACCACTACGGTCGCAGGTTCGAATCCTGCCTCGAGCATGGATGTGTGTGATGTCCTTAGGTTAGTTAGGTTTAAGTAGTTCTAAGTTCTAGGGGACTGATGACCTCAGGAGTTAAGTCCCATAGTTCTCAGAGCCATTTTGAAGAACACTTTTTGAAATTACAAAGGTGGCAGGGATGAAATACACGGAACGAACGGTAATTTTCAACTTGTAGAGAAACAAGACTGCAGTTATAAAATTCGGAGGACATGAAAGGGAAGCAGTGCTTGAGAAGGAAGTGGGACAGGTGTCTAGCCTATCCTCGATGTTATTCAATTAGAATATTGACCAAACAGTAAATTAAACCAAGAAGAAATTTGGGAAGAGGATTAAAGTTCACCGAGAAAAAAGAAAAACTTTGTGATTTGCGGACGACATAGCAATTCTGTTAGAGACGAAAAAAAACTAGGGGGCGCAGCTGAATAAAACGCAAAGCGTCTTGGAAGTTATAAGACTAAGAGCAACGAAATTAAAACAAAAATAATGGAATGAATCCAAATTAAATCAGGCAATGCTGAGGGAAAGAAATGAGGCGCTAAAATTAGTAGATTAGTTTTGCTAACTAGGCAGCAGAATGAATTATGATGGCCGAAATAGAGAGGATATAAAACCAGGACCGTCGACAGAAAAAAACAAATCATTTTTGGAAACGAAGAATTTGTTAAGTCTTTTCTGAAGTTATTTGCCCGGGGTGTAGCCCTGTAAGGAAGTGAAACTTTGACAATAAACAGTTCAGACAAGAAAATAATAGAAGCTCTGGAAATGAGGTGCTACTGAAGAATGCTGAAGATTAGATGTGTAGGTCGAATAACTATGGGAGGGGTACTGAATCCAACAGGGGGAAAAATGTTGGCACAACTTGACTAAAAGAGGAGGTTAACTGACAGGACAGATCTTAAGGCATTAACGAATCGTCAGTTTGGTTCAAAAAATGGCTCTGAGCACTATGGGACTTAACATCTGAGGTCATCAGTCCCCTACAACTTAGAACTACTTAAACCTAACTAACCTAAAGACATCACACACATCCATGCCCGAGGCAGGATTCGAACCTGCGACCGTAGCGGTCGTGCGGTTCCAGACTGAAGCGCATAGAACCGCTCGGCCACACCAGCCGGCGTCAGTTTGGTACTGTAGGTCAGTGAGCGGTGAAAAATTCTAATGCTGAGAGCCGCATCAAACCAGTCTTCGGACTGAAGATCACATTAACAACAGCATAGAGTATCGTCTCTGCTGCGTTAATGAATTCGTCATTTCCTGTCAGAAAGGTCACGTAGTTCATAGTAATTGATGAGGCGTCATCCAAAGAAACCAAAGTTATACCTGGTGTTCTCCAAGAAAGCGTTATAGACGCCTGTGGTTAATCCATGTAAATGATTTGCCCCCTCTTATACTGTTTGCAGATGATGCCAGCGTACATCTAGTAAAGACCTCATAAGACCGAAACGATTTACAATATTATTTAGAAAAGATATCTGCATGGTGAAAATAACACCAATCGACCATGCACAATAAAAAATTTAAATACTCCACATGGGTAACAAAAAATACCGGTAAATTTTTATTAAACCACATATCACACAACTTTAATTCTTGCCGATTCGACTTAATACCTGGGGATTACAATTACGAACAACCTGTGAATTAGAACTAACACACAGAAATGTCGAGGGAAGGCGAAGCAAAGACTGCGTTTTTTTTTTTTTTTTTGAGACCGGGGGGGGGGGGGGGTGTATGGCGGCAATCCAGAGTGGAAGAAATCTACCAAAGGGACTGCCTACAGTACGCTTATCCTTTTTTGGAGTATTGCTAAGCCGCATGGGATCTTTGACAGATAGGATTTACGAAGGTCATCGAAAATGTTCAAAGAAGCGCAACTGGATTTATCATATCACGAACTGTTTAGAGAGATCGTACACAATGAAATGTGGAAAGTCTTTATCGCGTTAATTTACACTACTGGCCATTAAAATTGCTACACCAAGAAGAAATGCAGATGACATACGGGTATTAATTGGACAAGTATATTATACTAGAAATGACATGTGATTACTTTTTCACGCAATTTGGCTGCATAGATCCTGAGAAATCAGTACCCAGAACAACCTCATCTGGCCGTAATAACGGCCTCAATACGCCTGGGCATTGTGTCAAACAGAGCTTGGATGGCGTGTACAGGTACAGCTGCCCATGCAGCTTTAACACGATACCACAGTTCATCAAGAGTAGTGACTGGCGTATTGTGACGAGCCAATTGCTCGGCCACCATTGACTAGACGTTTTCAATTGGTGAGAGATCTGGAGAATGTGCTGGCCAGGGAAAAAAGTCGAACATTTTCTGTATCCAGAAAGGCCCGTACAGGACCTGCAACATACGGTCGTGTATTATCCTGCTGAAATGTAGGGTTTCTCAGAGATCGAATGAAGGGTAGAGCCACGGGTCGTAACACATCTGAAATGTAACGTCTACTGTTCAAAGTGCCGTCGATGCGAATAAGAGGTGACCGAGATGTTTAACTAGTAGCACCGCATACCATCACGCCGGTTGATAGGCCAGTATGGCGATGACGAATACACGCTTCCAATGTGCGTTCACCGCAATGTCGCTAAACACGGATGCGACCATCATGATGCTGTAAACAGAACCTGGATTCATCCGAAAAAATGACGTTTTGACATTCGTGCACCCAGGTTCGTCGTTGAGTACACCATCGCAGCCCGCATCTCGTGGTCGTGCGGTAGCATTCTCGCTTCCCACGCCCGGGTTCCCGGGTTCGATTCCCGGCGGGGTCAGGGATTTTCTCTGCCTCGTGATGGCTGGGTGTTGTGTGCTGTCCTTAGGTTAGTTAGGTTTAGGTAGTTCTAAGTTCTAGGGGACTGATGACCATAGATGTTAAGTCCCATAGTGCTCAGAGCCATTTGAACCATTTGAACACCATCGCAGGCGCTCCTGTCTGTGATGCAGCGTCAAGGGTAACCGAAGCCATGGTCTCCGAGCTGATAGTCCATGCTGCTGCAAACGTCATCGAACTGTTCGTGCAGATGGTTGTTGTCTTGCAAATGTCCCCATCTGTTGACTCAGGGATCGAGACGTGGCTGTACGATCCGTTACAGCCATGCGGATAAGATGCCTGTCATCTCGACTGCTAGTGATACGAGGCCGTTGGGATCCAGCACGGCGTTCCGTATTACCCTCCTGAACCCACCGATTCCATATTCTGCTAACAGTGATTGGATCTCGACCAACGCGTGCAGCAATGCCGCGACACGATAAACCGCAATCGCGATAGGCTACAATCCCACCTTTATCAAAGTCGGAAACGTGATGGTACGCATTTCTCCTCCTTACGCGAGGCATCACAACAACGCCGGCAACTGCTGTTTGTGTATGAGAAATCGGTTGCAAACGTTCCTCATGTCAGCACGTTGTAGGTGTCACCACCGGCGCCAACCTTGTGTGAATGCTCTGAAAAGCTAATCATTTGCATATCACAGCATCTTCTTCCTGTCGGTTAAATTTCGCGTCTGTAGCACGTCATCTTCGTGGTGTAGCAATTTTAATGGCCAGTAGTGTATTAACTTTTTTCGATACATCATCAGAGATACAATGAAGTACAACAACAAACCACATCAAAGTGGGCACATAAGGTGGCTGGCTCCACATATACGAGAACTATACTTTCAGTACCTTACGTTCCCTCTTTGGTGTGGTTTCTGTTGAACTTAATACTGTGTGTGGTGACGATGTATCGAAACGCGTCAATAAATTAATTTCCGACCAACGCCTTCCACAATTCATTGTTTGCGAACTCTGGATGGTCGCCTGCTTCGTACGCGGAAACATTTCTCAAGCAAGTGAAGAAAATAGGGGAGAGAGAATCACGGGTATGATTAGCGAGTTGGCGTGGCAACCATCAAAACAAAGATGACATCTTTCCACAAACAGTCAGCCAAATTCTGTCCCGAATGCCAAAATACTTTTTGACTGCCACCTCTATTGGGAGAAATATCATCGCGGTAAAAAGAAATCAGAGCTCGGACGAAAATATTTAGGTACTGATTTCCCCTATTCGAGAGTGGAGCAGTAGAGAAATAACCTGAAAGCAGTTCTATGCAATCTCTGCCGAAGAATTACGTGTGAGATGCAGAATAATCACATGGTCGTACATAGTACAAGGAAAAAATAACAGACATCTGTAGTGATAAGTCAAAAATGAAGTTCCGCAAATGAGGTGTTCGTACCATTTGCTCCTATGATTCTGTGCTACCTCTGTGTGGAGACGGGGAGCTAGCTTGCTCCGTTCCACTAATAACCCATAATTTTAGGTGAAGCCGTTACTTTCCCGGTACGTGGCGACGGGAACTACTTAACAGAAGAGATTCCGCTCGGCAGTCACAGATGGCTGCTCGGCAGACACCTGTGCCAGGAAGTGCCTGGTTGCCAGCTACTCCTTTCTTTGTCGTTCCGGTCGACAGGCGCGTATCTGCTTCACACCCCGCCGGCATCTGGGCCGTCGGCATCTCCACACTGCCGCCGTTCGCTCTCCTGCGCTAATTTACACTCCGCTATAAAACAAGTAGGCCATTAAATAGCAGGGATGAAACTCGCTGTGTAGATACTAACTACGTGCACCACCTGGCTCTCAATCAGGCTTCTAGAGAAGAAAGGGAAGCCTGTTATTCGCAGTGCTAACTGTGGTCTCGAAGAAATTTAATTTTATTGCTCAGACTTCCATTGCAATATTTCGACCAAGCCTCCGCTCTTTATTTTCAGGTGCTCGGTTTCAACGACATCCTCTGGTGTACCCTAAAGACTCGGCAATTCATTCACTCATACTTGTTCACAAATCGGTTCCAAGAAACCTAGCCGGCCGGAGTGGCCGAGCGGTTCTAGGCGCTACAGTCTGGAACCGCGCGACGGCTACGGTTGCAGGTTCGAATCCTGCCTCAGGCATGGATGTGTGTGATGTCCTTATGTTAGTTAGGTTTGAATAGTTCTAAGTTCTAGGGGACTGATGACCTCAGAAGTTTAGTTGTCACAAGGGAACCTTCCCATCGCACCCCCGTCAGATTTAGTTATAAGTTGGCACAGTGGATAGGCCTTGAAAAACTGAAAACAGATCAATCGAGAAAACAGGAAGAAGTTGTGTGGAACAATGAAAAAATAAGCAAAATATACAAACTGAGTAATCCCCGTGCAAGATAGGCAACATCAAGGATATTGTGAGCTCATGAGCGCCGTGGTCGCGTGGTTAGCGTGAGGAGCTGCGGCACGGGAGGTCCTTGATTCAAGCCTTTCCTCGAGTGAAAAGTTTAATTTTTTCAGACAATTATCATCTGCCCGTCCGTCCGTCCGATACGAGGTAACTGCGCCGTAGTATGTATCCACAAGAAAACCTAAATCGGGCAAGGTAGAAGAATCTTTTTACCCATTCGCCAAGTGTACAAGTTAGTTGGGTCGACAACATATTCCTGTCACGTGACGCACATGCCGTCACCAGTGTCGTACAGAATATATCAGACGTGTTTTCCTGTGGAGGAATCGGTTGACCTATGACATTGCAATCAAATGTTTTCGGTTCCCATTGGAGAGGCACGTCCTTTCGTCTACTAATCGCACAGTACTGCGGTGCGGTCGCAAAACACAGACACTAAACTTATTACAGTGAACAGAGACGTCAATGAACGAAAGGACAGATCATAGCTTTGCGAAAATAAAGTGAACTTTTCACTCGAGGGAAGACTTGAACCAAGGACCTCTCGTTCCGCAGCTGCTCACGCTAACCACGGGGCTCCTGAGCTCACACTTTCCTTGATGTTGCCTATCTTCCACATAGACTACTCAGTTTGTATATTTTGCTTATTTTTTTCATAGTTCCACACAGCTTCTTCCTGTTTTCTCGATTGATCTGTGTTCAGTTTTTCAAGGCCTATCCACTGTGCCAACTTATTACTAAATCTGAGGGGGGTGCGATGGGGAGGTTCCCTTGTCAGAGCCATTTGAACCATTTTGAACAAGAAACCTACCATGAAGGAGAGACTTCAGGGATGAAGAACGAATCAAATAACGCGTTTATGACTTGATTCGTAGGTGTCACTTTCTCAGCAAATGGCTTCGTCTCCTGGGTACTGGGAAGTACAGTGAACTGTCGCTAAACCATAGGCACACTGCGCCACCATCAACTTTTAAGAAACAAAATTCTATTCCAGCCCTTCGTTAGCCTCTTTGAATACAAAATTATATTGACTCTTGAAGGGCGATTGAGCCCTTTTATCCGGTGTATAACTTTCGTTTTATATGCCTAAGTCATACATCTGATATGCTTTCATAAGCTTCCTCGCTGCTAGGGCACCTACTTGACTCTCCACATAGCGTGGTTAGAAACAGCCTGAAAAGCTCCTTGGGTGTTTCAGGGTAGGCTGTGTTGTGCAATATCTTTTAATAAAAAAATTCGATACGCTGTACCGTTTCAGAGTTAATTAGCATTGACGTTAGCCAATGAAGCAGTTGCGCACATAATTCAAGCGGTGTGCCAGACGCAGTCAGTGTCAATTGTTTTCATTGCGTAGATGATAGCGCACGGGACTGCTCAGCGTTTACGTCCGATTCGATCCTTACCACTGTCCCACGTCCAATTTTTTGTATCGCTCTCTTGTTTTAGCAAACCGAAAGCACAACACGTTTGGCGACACCGTCTCTGGCGGGCCACTTCAATTTGCGTGGGCAACGGCCTGATTGGCTAACTTCAATGATAATTAACTCTGAAAAGGCGCAAAGTATAGACTTTTTTTCTTAACAATTATTTCTCAGCGCTTCGTACCCTGCAACATCCTTGCAAGCTTTTCGGACAGTTTCTAACCACATGGTATAAGCATGAGTATTTCACTCTAAGTTACCAGTCTATCGGTGCAGTTGTCGTATAGACCATATATATTTTGTGATATGTTACGTTATTATGGTTCGTTAACGAAGTACCAGTATGTAATTTTTCCAAGTCTTACAAACTGCACGTTAGATAATAAAAAAATTAATATTTTTTACTTAATCTTTTTAATTGTTCAGCACTAATTTGACGTCTTCTTATTCGTATTATAATTCGGTACTGAATAAATTTTTTGTAACTTTTTCTTCTTCTTTACATACAATTATTGCGAAGTTCCAGTGATTTGTATTTTTGTAAATTTTGTAGCGTTCCAAACATGACAGATTAATCTGTCGAAACCAGTTAAGCGCAGTACAATATTTCAATAGTACAGGTAACGACGGACTTTATTTTGAGAAAATTAGACATTTAACGCCAGAAACAGCTACTGTAGGCTATTTCAGTAAAGTATATTGTCAGTCAATTACGACTAGTACAAATCTACTAACACTTGTAACTACTGGAATTATTTATAGGTATTTTTTTCCGTGTCTCAAGATGCGACCGCAACAGCAGCGCGATTCCGGACTGAAGCGCCTAGAACCCCACAGTGGTACAACAACAAAGTTAGGAAACTACTGCGAAAGCAAAGAGAGCTCCACTCCAAGTTTAAACGCAGCCAAAACCTCTCAGACAAACAGAAGCTAAACGATGTCAAAGTTAGCGTAAGGAGGGCTATGCGTGAAGCGTTCATTGAATTCGAAAGTAAAATTCTATGTACCGACTTGACAGAAAATCCTAGGAAGTTCTGGTCTTAGTAAGTGGCTCGAAACAGCATATCCAGACACTACGGGATGATGATGGCATTGAAACAGAGGATGACACGCGTAAAGCTGAAATACTAAACACCTTTTTCCAAAGCTGTTTCACAGAGGAAGACCGCACTGCAGTTCCTTCTCTAAATCCTCGCACAAACGAAAAAATGGCTGACATCGAAATAAGTGTCCAAGGAATAGAAAAGCAACTGGAATCACTCAATAGAGGAAAGTCCACTGGACCTGACGGGATACCAATTCGATTCTACACAGAGTACGCGAAAGAACTTGCCCCCCTTCTAACAGCCGTGTACCGCAAGTCTCTAGAGGAACGGAGGGTTCCAAATGATTGGAAAAGAGCACAGATAGTCCCAGTCTTCAAGAAGGGTCGTCGAGCAGATGCGCAAAACTATAGACCTATATCTCTGACGTCGATCTCTTGTAGAATTTTAGAACATGTTTTTTGCTCGCGTATAATGTCATTTCTGGAAACCCAGAATCTACTATGTAGGAATCAACATGGATTCCGGAAACAGCGATCGTGTGAGACCCAACTCGCTTTATTTGCTCATGAGACCCAGAAAATATTAGATACAGGCTCCCAGGTAGATGCTATTTTTCTTGACTTCCGGAAGGCGTTCGATACAGTTCCGCACTGTCGCCTGATAAACGAAGTAAGAGCCTACGGAATATCAGACCAGCTGTGTGGCTGGATTGAAGAGTTTTTAGCAAACAGAACACAGCATGTTGTTATCAATGGAGAGACGTCTACAGACGTTAAAGTAACCTCTGGCGTGCCACAGGGAAGTGTTATGGGACCATTGCTTTTCACAATATATATAAATGACCTAGTAGATAGTGTCGGAAGTTCCATGCGGCTTTTCGCGGATGATGCTGTAGTATACAGAGAAGTTGCAGCATTAGAAAATTGTAGCGAAATGCAGGAAGATCTGCAGCGGATAGGCACTTGGTGCAGGGAGTGGCAACTGACCCTTAACATAGACAAATGTAATGTATTGCGAATACATAGAAAGAAGGATCCTTTATTGTATGATTATATGATAGCGGAACAAACACTGGTAGCAGTTACTTCTGTAAAATATCTGGGAGTATGCGTGCGGAACGATTTGAAGTGGAATGATCATATAAAATTAATTGTTGGTAAGGCGGGTACCAGGTTGAGATTCATTGGGAGAGTGCTTAGAAAATGTAGTCTATCAACAAAGGAGGTGGCTTACAAAACACTCGTTCGACCTATACTTGAGTATTGCTCATCAGTGTGGGATCCGTACCAGATCGGTCTGACGGAGGAGATAGAGAGGATCCAAAGAAGAGCGGCGCGTTTCGTCACTGGGTTATTTGGTAACCGTGATAGCGTTACGGAGATGTTTAATAAACTCAAGTGGCAGACTCTGCAAGAGGGGCGCTCTGCATCGCGGTGTAGCTTGCTCGCCAGGTTTCGAGAGGGTGCGTTTCTGGATGAGGTATCTAATATATTGCTTCCCCCTACTTATACCTCCCGAGGAGATCACGAATGTAAAATTAGAGAGATTAGAGCGCGCACGGAGGCTTTCAGACAGTCGTTCTTCCCGCGAACCATACGCGACTGGAACAGGAAAGGGAGGTAATGACAGTGGCACGTAAAGTGCCCTCCGCCACACACCGTTGGGTGGCTTGCGGAGTATCAATGTAGATGTAGATGTAGAACCGCTTGGCCACAGCGGCAGGCTGTCCCATCATCCTGCCTCTCTTGTTGGCGTTGTTTTCCATATGTTCCTTCCTTCGCCGATTCTGCGGAGAACCTCCTTATTCCTTATCAGTCCACCTAATTTTCAACATTCTTCTGTAGAATCACATCTAAAACGATTTTGTCTCTTCTAATCCGGTTTTCCCACAGTCCATTATTGACAGCCATGTAATACCGTGCCCCAAACGTTCATTCTTAGACTTCTACCTCGAATTAAGTCCTATATTTGGTACCAGTAGACTCCTCTTGGGCAAGAATGGCAAGAATATCCTCTTTATCAGAGCTAGTCAGCTTTTTACGCCCTCCTTGCGTCGTGTATTATTTTGCTTCGATGGTAGCAGAATTCTTTACTTTCGTCTACTTCTGATGTTCAATTTCTCGCTATTTTCATGTCTGCTACTTCTTATTACTTTTGTCTTTTTCCGGTTTACTCTCAGTCCATATTGTGTACTCATTAGACTCTTGATTCCATTTGACAGATCTTGTAATTCTTCTTCACTTTCACTCAGGATAGCAATATCATTAGTGAATCTTATCACTGATATCCCTTCACCCCGAATTTTAATCCCGCTCTTAAACCTTTTTTTATTTCATTCATTGCTTCTTCGATGTATAGTTTGAACAGTAGGGGCGAAAGTCTGTATCCCTGTCTTACGACCTTTTTATCAAAGTACTTTATTCTTGGACTTCCGGTCTTATTGTTCCCTCGTGCTTCTTGTACAGTCGACAAAACGAACGGAAAATGACAAAGTTCCACTTCGGTTATTCTCAGCGCATACAGCGTCGTGAAAGTTTGTGGCAACACTTATGCCCCCTTAATGCCCATATTGCGCTATAGCGGCAACATATTATCATACCAACGAGACATACTATACACGACGCTGGAAATTAATAAGAATGAAACATTAACCATTATATAAGGAAGTATAAGATATCGACAGTGATCGCGAAATTTGTAGTGATTTGACCGGCAACATTAGACGCGGCCTGAAGGAGGTTTTGCTTTCGTTGTGCAAGTAGCTCCTGGTCAAAGTGCCTGTTCGTGCCGCGTTGAACCAGCGTTCGGTTCTGCCATCAGGTCAATATTTTTTTATGTCCCTTTTATTTCTCCTTCGTGGTGGATGGCAGCGGTCTCTTGTGGCGACGTAGCTTCTCTTCTCTTTAAGAGTAAAACATTGGTGTATATTGTCTGAAGTCTGCAACAGAAGTGTTGCAGTACGAGCTAAGAAAAACTATGGATATGACAAAACTCACAAAATTATAAACAAAATTCATCCAAGTTATTTTAAGAAAATTCGTTTTAAAGGAGTGAGAAATTCTTATTATGTTGAGGAGTAAGTGACGAGAGCGTAACTAATTGAATAATTATTCAATTCGCTGGTGCGAATGAAATGACAGTGATATGATTTTTACCAGATTACGCACCCAAATGTGTCAAGCTCAACAGAAATCCTGTTCCACTTTTTGCGGTAATACTAAAATGCACTATCGCTCTTAGTTTAATAAGCAATCAGATCCAAATGAAGTTGCCAAAGAGAAAGATTTCTCTGTATGCATAAAAATAGTCACAGAATTATCAGGCACATCGTGAAAGTAGACGTCGCAGATAAAATCATTAAGATGACACTGAGAGAATAACTATTTGGTGAAGGGCTCATAAAAGTTTGGTCTCAAAGTGCATTACAAGTATGCTGGGACAAATAAGTTCAACTATTCAGCGTAATGGATCTGAGTAAGACGTTTAAATACTGTCATACGATACTTATTAAAATGCGGTTGGATGTGTGTAATGATCAAAAAGAGTTAAGCATATACGAAAGTGCTTGATGTTCGAATTGAGAAGACAAGCGTAGACCATAAGTTTCCAACAAAGAAGTATGGTGTGTTTCCCAGTTATTTTCTAGGAAAGTAGAACTTAGTAATGTGTAAAGTCTGCGAGTATAACATTACAGTGGCCAGATGACGCAATGCACCAATCTTCGGCCTACTGCAATTACAATTTAATTTGAGAAAATAAATATTTGTGTTCTGATTTGAAATTTATAATTTATGCAAAAGATACTGTCATTACTGAAAATGATTTTGAATACAGAGGAGAGAGTTCGCTAATATGAGAAAGCTAGATTCTGACAAAAGTAAGTGCTCAGCTCTGTTAGCAGTTATTAGAACTTGGTTCTCAAAGAGCCTGAGGCGAAGAGTAGCGACGATAAGACCATTAAGGACGTGAATATTTTAAAAGTGTTGAATTTCATGTTTTTTGAGTATTTGTGCTTTTAGGGCAAATATCTTATGTTGAGTAGTATTCATATCATTATATTGCTCCCAAAATACCCTTTCATTAGCTATATGAGTTGTTCTTCAAAATCGAGCAGCGTAAATATGAAGCTAGCGTAAGATGACTTATTCAAACTATGTGATACTATGCGTATCGTAATAAGCGACAATACTGCATATTAGGACGCAGTACCTCATATTATGGTAACTTCATCTTGCCACCATAGTAACTGGATTCAGACTCATATTTTCACTAAGCGGTCTGACAATTCTGTGAACATTGAGAAGGCATCTAGTAATGACGCTGTTTTGCCAATATATGATGAGCATCATATCACATTTGTGTGGTAGACAAGGCAAGAAAAAACGGTGTCCAAATCATCTGTTTATCACCCTCTTCCACGCATAATATTCAGCGTCTTGCTTGAAATTCATGGGACTGTTTTAAACGCAGTACCCCCCCCCCCCCCCCCCCAAAAATAGAGACGTAGTGGGCAAATAACCCCGACCAAACAGCAACCTAATTTTTGACTACAAGTTTATTTGGAGCTTCCTGGTTGAGACCAATAACAATGGAAAATGCTCGAAAGGGCCTCTGGGAAACGGGACTCTTGCCACGTAACAGGCATATATTTGGAGACAAGGAAATGAGAGTGTAGCATTGTAGTTCGGGAGGCGTCATGCGGGGAAGATCGGCCCCCGGGTTGCAAGTTTTATTTCAGGAGACGCCACATTGGGTGACTTGCGTGTCGGTGATGATGATGAAAGGATGATGATGACAACACAATATCCACTCCATGAGCGGAGAAAATCTCCATCCACGCCGGGAATCAAACCCAGGCCCGCTGCGTATTAGGCAAACACGTTACCACGCAGCTAAGCAGGCGGACACTTAGAGACACTTTGCAATACACCACGAGTTTGACGTGCAAGGTGAAATAACAGAACAAATCTGAGTCCATCTAGTAGTAGTAGCTTTATTCATCCGTAGATCTCTTTTTACAAGGATATAGGACATGTCAAAGTATTTACAAGTTTAGACCAATTTAAAATAAGCTAATTCGTATACCCATATATTGATAGACCTCTAGTTAGACACAATCATTAGATTTACTCTTGGTATACAACAATTTTTTTTTACAAATAACTCATTAAATAATGTAATGCCACACCGTTCACTCAAATCTCACTATGAGTCACTGCACACACTATAAACAGATTGTTTCATAAAACTTCACTCACTACACCCACAAACACGCATTGTTGATCTCTGGGTCAATTTCTGTACCGCAACTTCCCATTTGTTATCCTGAAAAACTGAGTCAGCATCCCTCCATAATGAGTGAGATGTTGAGCTCAGAAAGAGGAAGAGGTGTTAGTATTGTGCTATGCATAGCTTGGGGGTAAGTATCTCTAGAAACGAAAAAAGAAGAAAAAACATAAAGTGAAGGTGTTATGTGGAATGCTGGATGTTTTATAATCATTTTTATTGTTATTTATTTGTTTAACATTTTTTATCAAATCCCTACTCTGTTTTATCTAAGTAATCCTTCAATGTATAAAATATATTGCATAACAGGTACTTCTTAGCTGCCTTTTTAAATAAGTGTATTTTTGCAGTTTCTTTAATCTCCTTTCTTAATTTATTGTACAATTTTATTCCATGGTAGAAAATGCTGTTTTGAGTTTTGTGTTTATTATTTCTTGGCAAATGTACGTTGAGTCTATCTCTTGTTGCACGGTCATGGACAGAGCTGTTTGTGCAGTAATTACTAATGTTATTTCTGATGCGTATAACTGACTGGTAAATGTATTTACTTGTAGCAGTTAAAATCCCCAGTGTTTTGAACAGGTCCATACAATGAGCTCGACTAGTAATTTTGGTTATTCTTAAGGCTCTTTTCTGGAGTTTGAAAATTGTGTTTTGGTATAGGTGCGCTCCAAAAATCTGCAAACCACATCAAGAGCTACCTGGTGTAGTAAAACCAGCACGTTCCGAATCTTTTAAGCAGCTAACATCGTTCGCACACAGAGATCATTTGATAAAATTCAAAGGGATGAAAGATGTAATTGAATCAAAGGAGACAGAAGTGAAAGATTTGTTCTTGAAAAAGAGAAAGAGAAAAATGCAGAAAACAACATTCCAATCGTTCGTAAGCTGATACAGATTTAACTGAGGACAATGCTTCAGACGTACAATCTGAAGAAGAAGAAGAAACTGAATGCAAATTCTGCTGTGGTCGTTTCTCTGAGGACGTAGCAAAATGGTACAGTGCATGCAATGATATCCTTGGGCTTCCGAAGAAAGTTAACTTGAAAAAAGAGCTTTTATATTCCCCACTGCACTTCTTTTGAACAATAAACGCAAAAAATGTGGAGAAGCAGTAGGGTGGTTGTTGTTGTGGTCTTCAGTCCTGAGACTGGTTTGATGCAGCTCTCCATGCTACTCTATCCTGTGCAAGCTTCTTCATCTCCCAGTACCTACTGCAACCTACATCCTTCTGAATCTTGGTCTCCCTCTACGATTTTTACCCTCCACGCTGCCCTCCAATACTAAATTGGTGATCACTTGATGCCTCAGAACATGTCCTACCAACCGATCGCTTCTTCTAGTCAAGTTGTGCCACAAACTCCTCTTCTCCCCAATCCTATTTAACACCTCCTCCTTAGTTATGTGATCTACCCATCTAATCTTCAGCATTCTTCTGTAGCACCACATTTCGAAAGCTTCTTTTCTCTTCTTGTCCAAACTATTTATCGTCCATGTTTCACTTCCATACATGGCTACACTCCATACAAATACTTTCAGAAACGACTTCCTGACATTTAAATCTATACTCGATGTTAACAAATTTCTCTTCTTCAGAAACGCTTTCCTTGCCATTGCCAGTCTACATTTTATATCCTCTCTACTTCGAGCATCATCAGTTATGACAATATGATTATTTTAGGGTTTACCTGCTCTTACAGGGTGACAATTATTGAACTACATGAAATAAAATCGACTCAACTTTTGAACAGTCTGCGTTAGGGCGTTCAAACTCCACGGTTGGCCGCGGGGCATGATGAGAATTAATATGCGCATTATGGTATGGTTTTGCGACAGAGCCCTCTTTCATTTGGATGGGTTCGTCAGTAATCAAAATTGGCTCATTTGGGGGGCTGAGAATCCGCATTTAGAAGTCTCTTCACCATCTACGAGTGGATGAGTGGTGTGCAATGGCTAGTCACGAAATAATCGGTGCGATATTCCTTGATGGCACTGTGTCTACCGAACGGTGCATGAAGGTTTTGGAAGATGATTTCATCCCTGTTGTCCAAAGTGACCCTGACTTCGGCAAGATACGGTTCATGAAAGACAGAGCTCGACCCCATCGAAGCAGGAGAGTGATGTCCTGAAGGAGCACTTTTTGGGGACGGCGTTCTGGCTCTGGGGTATCTAGAGACCACCAGCTTGGGCCTCGATTGCCTTCCATATTGTCCGGATCTGAAGACATGCAACTCCTTTTTGCGGAGCTATATTAAAGACAAGGTGTACAGCAATAACCCAAAGATCACTGCTGAGCTGAAAACAGCCATTCGTGAGGTCATCGTCAGCATCGATGTTCCGAGTCTCCAGCAGGTCAGGCAGAACTTCGCTGTTCGTCTGCGCCACGTCATTGCCAATAATTGCATGCAAATCGAACAGGTCATAACCTAAATCCGAATATCTGTAGTGACGTTTACATGTTGAGTAAAGTGTGTGCACGCCGTAGTTTGTAAGTAATTTATCTTTTTTCATATAGTTAAGTAATTGTTACCCTGTATATTGGTCGATATTTAGTGTTTCCTCTGACTGCCTCATATTAGGACGCCATTTCTATTTCTATTCAAATTGACTTGTTTGATATTTTTTTCAAATTTACATATTGTTATGTAGCTCGAATTCAATAAATAAAATGTAAAATAGTGATTTCACGTAGCTTCCCAATTAACATATCGTTTTGTCAAATGTTGTAATATACTGCTCAATATTGCGAGACGAGGAAAGTTTCACATCAGGGATGGGGCTAGTACAGTTGTTCCCAACCTGCAGGTAACTACCTCGTGAGGGGTAAAATGAAATTTTCTGAGGCTCTTCTAACGGTATACTACGCCTTCCACATCGCTGGCAACGGGTTCTGCACAACGCTGGTGACTGCTTCGAAGGACAGTAACAGGTGCAAGTATGTAACTCTTTTGTATCGGTTGTGAATAAATACTACCACTATTTAAAAAGTTCCAATCCTCGCACATGGATGTGTCGTAAGCAATGGGCGACAGACAATATACTCAATGTCCTTCAGTATAACGATTCCGGCACAAGTGAAGTAATCCAGTGGATGCTTCTATCCTGACGCTTCTGCAGAATTCGTAGAACTGGGCCACAACCAGTTGGCGCGGTGTTTATGTCATCTTCACGTAGAGGGCGCTGCCATCGCGTTGTCGTCCTGGAGAGGGATCGGTGAGTGTCTTCGACCATAAATATAATAGACTGGCCCTGACGTCATTTTCGTGGCTCCAACATCTCTGGGCTAAAGTCACGTGAAAGTTGGCAAAACATGGTTGTTTCGTGTTGCACTTATGGCTGTACTCAGCGGTTTGTCTACATCTACATCTACATCTACATTTATACTCCGCAAGCCACCCAACGGTGTGTGGCGGAGGGCACTTTACGTGACACTGTCACTACCTCCCTTTCCGGTTCCAGTCGCGTATGGTTCGCGGGAAGAACGACTGTCTGAAAGCCTCCGTGCGCGCTCTAATCTCTCTAATTTTACATTCGTGATCTCTTCGGGAGGTATAAGTAGGGGGAAGCTATATATTCGATACCTCATCCAGAAACGCACCCTCTCGAAACCTGGACAGCAAGCTACACCGCGATGCAGAGCGCCTCTCTTGCAGAGTCTGCCACTTGAGTTTATTAAACATCTCCGTAACGCCATCACGGTTACCAAACAACCCTGTGACGAAACGCGCCGCTCTTCTTTGGATCTTCTCTATCTCCTCCGTCAAACCGATCTGGTACGGATCCCACACTGATGAGCAATACTCAAGTATAGGTCGAACGAGTGTTTTGTAAGCCACCTCCTTTGTTGATGGACTACATTTTCTAAGGACTCTCCCAATGAATCTCAACCTGGTACCCGCCTTACCAATAATTAATTTTATATGATCATTCCACTTCAAATCGTTCCGTACGCATACTCCCAGATATTTTACAGAAGTAACTGCTACCAGTGTTTGTTCCGCTATCATATAATCATACAATAAAGGATCCTTCTTTCTATGTATTCGCAATACATTACATTTGTCTATGTTAAGGGTCAGTTGCCACTCCCTGCACCAAGTGCCTATCCGCTGCAGATCTTCCTGCATTTCGCTACAATTTTCTAATGCTGCAACTTCTCTGTATACTACAGCATCATCCGCGAAAAGCCGCATGGAACTTCCGACACTATCTACCAGATCATTTATGTATATTGTGAAAAGCAATGGTCCCATAACACTCCCCTGTGGCACGCCAGAGGTTACTTTAACGTCTGTAGACGTCTCTCCATTGATAACAACATGCTGTGTTCTGTTTGCTAAAAACTCTTCAATCCAGCCACACAGCTGGTCTGATATTCCGTAGGCTCTTACTTTGTTTATCAGGCGACAGTGCGGAACTGTATCGAACGCCTTCCGGAAGTCAAGAAAAATAGCATCTACCTGGGAGCCTGTATCTAATATTTTCTGGGTCTCATGAACAAATAAAGCGAGTTGGGTCTCACACGATCGCTGTTTCCGGAATCCATGTTGATTCCTACATAGTAGATTCTGGGTTTCCAAAAACGACATGATACTCGAGCAAAAAACATGTTCTAAAATTCTACAACAGATCGAAGTCAGAGATATAGGTCTATAGTTTATAGTCTATTGTCGGGGGAAATGGCATTACATTTCACGTGTAGGTGTTTCTATGTAGTGCAGATGCGTTTATTGAAATCTGCTGAAGTGACTTTTATATGTTTTATGCACTTGAAATAGAGTATCACGTGATGCCTATAAAGTCAGACTCATATTACATTTTGGAAAGTATCTGTGATAATTCGGTTACAGAAGTAAGTATAACTGTTTCTCGTTCCTACTCATAGGTTCCCTAAGGATGAAAACCGTAGGCAGCTTTGGATACAGGCCCTGAAACGGAAGAGCTTTAAGCCATCTGCACATACGCGCCTTTTTGTATATACAAGTGAGATTATAATAAGGTAAGAGCACCTATAGTCGACACATGAAGAGAATTATTTTCTACTTTCTAATACTATTAAATAAATGTAGGCTCCAAAATTAGTTTCTGAAACTTCAAAGTCTCACCTTTCATCTAAAATAGCATTTTTTTTTAACTGATAGTTTAAACGATTGTAAAAATAATAGGAACTGAACCTTTGATGTGCACCTAAAATTGATACTCTAAAATGGACCTGCTTCTGAAGTAGACAATTTTGGCACCTATAGTTGACATAATTCCCATATCCCATTTTTGTTTATAAGTGACTACAGCTCAAAATGCGGTGAATCCAATGTTTAAAGTTTTGACACGAGCCCACTATTACTGTTTAAAAGAATTTTAACGACATTTTACTTTAATTGATAGTTTATAGTAATTTCGACCCGCTGCCCACCAGAGGGCCGCTCGATATATTTGTTAGATTTTATGAATGGCACTGTGAACAAATCCAGGTCAAATGTAGTTCTGACATAATTTCTCGCAAATAAAAAAGTAATTTTTGTTGGAAGCGTTTGGCAGTCAATTGAGAAATGTGGGTAAAATACGACACAAACATAGGATGGCAGACCGCTGATTTGAAATCCCGCCACGTTTTTTCAACAGTCACGTGGTTTATGTTGGAGCCACACCAGCCCTATAGCTTCTGCACAGCAAGGCCAGTCTACTAGTATCTATGGTCGAAGGTCAGTGTGCATTCGGCTGACCCCTTCTTCACAGCCTTCTCCGCTCTATCGTTTCCGATTGGCGTTCCGGAGCTTGACTTTACGCCGGAACATGGTTGATGACAGCTCTACTTGAAACACCCTTTGTACGTAAAGGCAGAGGTTTGCAGATAAATTACTTTGACGGGTGGTAGGACAAACACATTCCTGTACTTTGAACCATTTTTATTCTTTTTTAGTCTTTCGAGCTGAGGCACTTCGGTTGGGACGAGACTACAGTGAGTGTAGGTCTGCCGAGTTTCAGTACTATCCCCGTGTCTTTACAAGTTCTTCGGACCCCACAAGACAACTGTACTATGAGCACAGACATTGGTATTCCAGTATGGGTGAAAGACTGTTGAGAGCAGTGGGTTTCAGTAACTCAGACAACGGTGTCAGGTAATGAGGCATGCTCAGCTGCTTCCCTGCCCGTAGAAGGTTTACTGAACAGATAACAACATAAACCTTAGAAACTGTTCTGCTTCTGATGCTCTGTGTTTAGAGCTAAGATATTGTGGGTCTCGCATTCGAAATTAGGTTTCTGCAGTTGTAAGAGAAACTAAGCGAGATCAAATGGGATGTAGCATGTTCAAGTGAAGAGCGGCGAAAAAGTGAAGACCAAAGAAAATCAAAATCGGAATGTACATTTCACAACAGAGTGGGGAGATATCCTCGCTCAGACTTTACTATAAACAAGAAAATCAAACCAGAGCTATAAATTTTTGAAGTATCAGGCAAATTAGCAAGAATTGTTTACAAAATAAACAAATGTTATCTACGGACATGATTTCAAATCTACACCCCAGTGTACTCATATTCTGATGAGAAGGTAGAAGACCTCTGGGAAGAGTTACAGAAGCTGATTAATAACACCAAATACCACTACATAATACTACTGGGAGGTATGGCAGAGACCATCTCAACGAAATTTGCAGAGAAGAACAAGACTTTTGTCCTTAATAAAATCTGCAAAAAGAAAAAAATACGAAATGGAGTAGAAGAGAAATGGAATGAGTCTAAAAATAAAAATGACGATATTTATCAAACAACAAAGAAATTGTGCAAGACGTGCTAGTCCTAAATCAGTAGCTTTAGTTACTTAGTGTCCGTGTCCACGGATCATTTGCGAGATAAATCGTAATGTTGTGGAACGAGTCATTTTTCATTCGCATCACAAATTAATTTGTAAATATGGCTACTACATGCTTAACATTAATAAGCTTTTTAAATTATTATTATTATTGTTATTCGTATGCAAATATGAGTTAGTAACTCCTGCTCTCCACCATTTATACATTACAGTAACAGAAATTCTTCTATGGAATGCAAGTTGTCAAAGAGAGACTTTTTCAGTTTGCTTTCAAATTTCATTTTGCTGTCAGTCAGATATTTTATATCTCTGGGTAACCCATCAAATATTTTAGTTGCAGCATTGCGCACCCGTTTTTGTGCTAAAGACAACCTTAATGTGCAGTAATGAATATTATTTTTTTCTCCTGGCTTGTAGTTACGTACATCATTGTTCCTTTCAAAATGGACTGGATTATTTGTATCGAGGTCCCGAAGTAATCATAGACACATAAGATCCAGAGTAAAAATAGATACAAAGCAGTAAAGAAAAGAACCATTAGATCGGAATTCACAAATGTAGATTATGATGCTCAGTTTACCAGATTAAATTAAGTAGTAAGTTCAGCATCTTAAAAATGAAAGCTATATATATAGAAACGAAGGGTGCATTTATTTAACAATATTAGCTAATCTATCAGCGAAAGATGTTACAGGTAAAAGAAAGCAAAATGAAAAGCTGAAAGGGTGAAGTTGACGATATTAAGAAAAAAAGTGTTCTTATTTGCTTCGACAGGATGTGATAAGACACAACTGAAATGGTAAGCGAAACAACTGAAGACACCAAGAGTAAGATAAAAACCAAAGAATAACTTACGTAGGGCAGCGATACCAAAGTTAAAAAAAAAATAAGGAAGGGTGAGAAGATGAGTGCTTCAACAAGTGTCTGCAGCAGTCAGCTACGGGAGAGACAGCGAACGGATACAGAGCGTTACAACGCTTGTTACAGCAGCATTTCCGCAGACGCTCAAAGCGAGACCCTGCCAATTAGAACACGTGCAGCTAGTGGCCGCATCTTCCACGGTTTCTGCGGTTCGTAAAAATAAGTAATGGGCTACTGCCGAACGGAAAGTGGAGGTAACGAACTCGTGACCCGACACCTAAAGAAAAGGAGGAATCAGAACACGGTTCAGCTTCTTTCTTTGTCGTTTCAGAGTCATACTCTATCGCCAGCCACCTAAACAGAAGTGAAGTAGTTAGCGTACTTGTTTGTTGCCTAATAGGCTAATAATGTAGACAAATTGCTGCATTGCGACAAAATTCGCCGTCTCGGGATGAGCATGATTAGTTTAATGTCGCGTACATGATGTCACTACAAGAAGGTAGCGAGGTTAAGATTTAACGCCCCTCGACGACGACGTCATTAGAAATGAAGTAGAGGCCGGGATTAGGAGACGATGTAGATAGAGACCAGCTGTGTCCTTTTCAAAGGAAAGATCCCGACATTTGCCTTAATCATTTTTGTGAAATCATGGAAAGCCTAAACCTGAATACCCAAACAGAGAATTGAAGCGCTTTCTTCCCGAATGCGAGTACAATGTCCTAAGACTCTGTTTTCTCGTTAGGTGACGTCACTAATGACAGAGCATTAGCTCTCTAGATATAAACAGATACACTGCATTTAGCAACCTACAAGATCGATAAGAATGGCTCGATGGGTTGCGAGATGGGTTAGTTCTGGAGAGCAATCGAAAGGTCGGATTCTCAATCCTCAGTTGGCTCTAGGACTTATTTCTGCCATTTGTTGCTTATTTCACCTCTGGGAGTCACTAACATTGCTTTCCATTATAATCGCCTAAAGTGAGATTAAAGATTCACTTGGAAAATCAATTTCCGAATAACAGACAAATTTCCGAGCACAACGCATTGCTATTGATCTTACTTGTACTCTCAGGTTCATCTTAGAGCAAAGAAAAGAATTCCAGGCTACGATATGCCTGGCATTCACTGATTCTGAAAAAGCCTTCGATTCTTTGAAATATCAAGCGCTGTGGTAGGTGCTGCGGAAATATGGTATGTTGTGTCAACTACTGTGGGAGTCAGCATCGACACAAAGTAGAAAAGTTGAGACAGCCGGTGGCAGGAATCCAAAAGGATCTGTAGACTATCCGTCTAATGCTCGACTCTGCACAAATTCTTCACGACGAGCCAATTAAAATGTTGTCATTCATGGGAGTTTCTCCACTGTTTCTAGCTTGCAATGGAAATGTTATTTCCGCATGTATGTGGTATAATGCCTCTTATTATATCCACATCCAAGTAATCACAATGAAACTAAATGCTTCAGGACTTGGACACTTTTTACCAGGAACACACCTGTGGGAATTACCCCATTTCGAATGTACGGATCGTACAGCATATAGATAACCTTGTTTTACTTTCCTGCCTTTCTTCTTGATCATATGATTTCATAATATTTCTTACTTCTTTATTCACTACCCTGACGATGAATCGTCTCTTCCTGCGATTTGAAAACACTGTGGAAGCAGAAGATGTAATCCCAGAGGCTAATAGCTCACCAGCTTTTTAACTGTGCATTGTTCTTGACTAAAGAAAAAACAAAACAAAAAAACTATACAGATAGAAACTAACGTGGCACACGGCGCGAGAAACTGTGCCACAACAACAACGCCGCGCGATCTGGCGCAGGTGCGTGTCGCATCCCCATCGCGTCGCGTTCCAATTCGCACGGTCTAAGTTGAGCCTGTGCAGTTACTAAAATGCGAGCTGTCCTGCACCGCGCCACAAGATCTATACGTGTCTCAATTGCGTCTAGCGTAAGTGTGCGTATTTCGGTATTCAGTAATGATTCGCCTTGCAAGTCCTACATTCAATTCCTTGTTTAAAGTATAACATCGAAATTTTAATTTCGCTTTTTTTACTATAGTTTCTACTGTGGGTACTCCATCGTAAACTTAGTATTTTATAAATTTCTTGCCCTTCCAGGGAGACAAAGAAAGTCAGTTTTATACGTCCACCAGTACTCTCATTTTCGGTATCCAAATAGGCTTCTCTTGGCAGCTGGCGTATGTGAATGTATGTACTGAACGTTCTGTGGACAGCTGCTGTCCTCAAGACACCCTCCACAACCCCTCGAAATTTGCCTCAAAATTCAGGGACATGCTGCACAAAAGCGGTTCAGCACCACAGAAAAGAATAGACAAAAATGACGCCATCTTCATTCCGTATATGAGGAAATATTCTGATTCAGAAATCGCATTTGAATACACTGACGGTAAAGAACGCAACACCAAAAAATTCTTAATGCAGAGTAATGAAATTTTACGAATACATTTGTCCAGGTAACTTATTCAAGTAGTAGAAATGCCGTGTGGCTAGGGCCTCCCGTCGAGTAGACCGTTCGCCTGGTGCAAATCTTTCGAGCTGACGCCACTTCGGCGACTTGGGTGTCGATAGGGATGAAATGATGATGATAAGGACAACATAACATCCAAAGCCTGAGTGGAGAAAATCTCCGACACAGCTGGGAATCGAACCCGGGCTGTTTGGTATGACAGTCCGTCGCGCTGACCACTCAGCTACCAGGGGCACACTCTTATTTAAGTGATTAACACAGCAAGATCACAAGTTAATGTAAGCGCGAGATAAGCTATTGCAAATGTGAAACTCTCGTACATTAATAACCGGTGTTGCCGCCAGAATGTTGAATTCAAGCTGGTAGAGTTGCAAACGTGTTGCGCAGGTGCCGAATGTCAGTTTGTGGGATGGAGTCCCATGCCTGTTGCACTTGTTGGGTCAATGCAGGGACGGTTAATGCTGTCGGTGCATGACGCTGGAGTTGTCGTCCGATGCTGTCCCATATGGCTCAACTGGAGACAGATCTGGTGACCGAACAGGCCAAGGAAACATGTCGACACTATACAACATGCTGGGTTACAACAGTGGTACACGGGCGAGCGATATGTTGTTTGAAAACACCCCGTGAAATGCTGTTTATGAACGGCAGCTCATCACGTCGAACCATCAGATTTACGTACAAATTTGCAATCAGCGTGCGTGGGATAAGCACGAGAGTGCTCCTGACGTCATGCGAAGCCACATCCCACACCATAACACCAGATGTGCGCTACTGGCCATTAAAATTGCTACACCAAGAAGAAATGCAGATGATAAACGCGTATTCATTGGACAAATATATTATACTAGAACTGACATGTGATTACATTTTCACGCAATTTGGGCGCACTGATCCTGAGAAATCAGTACCCAGAACAACCACCTCTGGCCGTAATAACGGCCTTGATACGCCGGGGCATTGAATCAAACAGAGCCTGGATGGCGTGTACAGGTACAGCTGCCCATGCAGCTTCAACACGATACCACAGTTCATCAGGAGTAGTGACTGGCGTATGTGACGAGCCAGTTGCTCGGCCAACATTGACCAGACGTTTTCAATTGGTGAGCGATCTGGAGAATGAGCTGGCCAGAGCAGCAGTCAAACATTTTCTGTATCCAGAAAGACCCGTACAGGACCTGCAACATGTGGTCGTGCATTATCCTGCTGAAATGTAGTTTCGCAGGGATCGAATGAAGGGTAGAGCCACGGGTCGTAACACATCTGAAATGTAACGTCCACTGTTCAAAGTGCCGTCAATGCGAACAAGAGGTGACCGAGACGTGTAACCAGTGGCACCCCATACCATCACGGCGGGTGATACGGCAGTATGGTGATAACGAATACACGCTTCCAATGTGCGTTCACCGCGATGTCGCCAAGCACGGATGCGACCATCATAATGCTGTAAACAGAACCTGGATTCATCCGAAACAATGACGTTTTGCCATTTCACCAGGCAAAACCGGTCAACTGCTGTTTGTGAATGAGAAATCGGTTGGAAACTTTCCTCATGTCAGCACGTTGTAGGTGTCCCACCGGCGCCAACCTTGTGTGAAAGCTCTGAAAAGCTAATCAGTTGCATATCACAGCATCTTCTTCCTGTCGGTTAAATTTCGAGTCTGTAGCACGTCATCTTCGTGGTGTAGAAATTTTAATGGCCAGTAGTGTATTGTTATATATTCTGTACATCGACAAGCTAGAAGCCTTAGAGGAAGAATTGGAGGAAAACGACGCACATTCACGTTTGGCGACAATGGTAACTGCACGTAAGTGGCACAAAAGAAGGAGTCCGTTGGTCCGTCGTTCGGTTTCCTCACATATCGGATTTGTCTGGAACGCTTCATGTCGACTTCCCTGTATTCCCTGTAGCACGTCATCTTCGTGGTGTAGCAATTTTAATGGCCAGTAGTGTAGGTGCATTGTGTCTAGCACGGAGACAGGTTGGTTGCAAGCCCTCAACTGGCTTCCTTCTAACCAGCACACGGCCATCGCTAACACCGAGGTACAGCCTGCTTTCATCAGAAAACCCAACAGACCTCTACCCTGCCCTCCAGTGAGCTCTCGCTAGACACCACTGAAGTCGCACAAGGCGGTGGTTTGAGGTCGGTGGAATCCACGCGATAAGGCCTCTGGCGCGGAGCTGTGCTTGAGGTAACCGATTTGTTCAAATGGTTCAAATGGCTCTGAGCACTAAGGGACTTAACATCTGTGGTCATCAGTCCACTAGAACTTAGAAGTACTTAAACCTAACTAACCTAAGGACACCACACACATCCATGTCCGAGGCAGGATTCGAACCTGCGACCGTAGCGGTCACGCGGTTCCAAACTGAAGCGCCTAGAACCGCACGGCCACACCGGCCGGCCTAACCGATTTGTAACAGATTGTTGCGTCAGTGTGGTGCCAGCTGCTACGCAAATTGCTGATCGAGATGCAGTACGATGCACCATAGGCGTACTACGAACACGATCGGCTTCCCCTCGGTAGTGCCACGTTGTCGTCTAGAGCCCAGTTTTCTTGGCACCATCGTTTTCGTGACCACAACGGCCAGCAATCATGTACATTGGCTACATTCCTACCAAGTTTTTCTGCAGTATCACAGAAGAAACATCAAGCAAGTTATTCTGCAATATCACAGAAGAAACATCCAGCTCCTCTCCTCGTAGACCTATTACACGACCTCGTTCAAATCAGTGGGCTGATGATATGGCGTCTTTGTCACCTTAAGGGCATTCTTCTCTAACATCAACTCACCACGTCCAATTTCAAAGGTAACTAACGCTCACGGCCGTTACAGCGTGTATTTAAAGCACACCTGATTTGCATCATCACAGTGACGCTGCTACGGCTACTCTTATGCGACTGGGGCGAGATAGGAACAGACATCACCTTTCAGAACTAGAAACAATCCTAGCAATTTTCATTTATATCGCACAACTTCTTTTCGGTGTTGCGATGTTTCCCCCGTCAGAGCATTAGCCGTTAGTGAGAAGACAGTGTTATGTGTCGTGTAAGGAAGACAAAGTTTTACCAGCCCGCGTCGGATTTCGACAGCGGCGAGATCGTGGCCTTTTACATTACTGCACAGGATCTACACAGCCCCACTCATCTAGCGCCCAAGATGACAGACATATTGTTCACAGGCCGTGCAAGACCGTACAGCCATGTCACGGATCTTAGTCAGGAAATGGGGCCAAATCAACTTGTCAGATTCTTCTCGTTCTGCGTACAGAATCAGGATATCTGTTGTAGAGGCTACCAGGGCAACATGGCCAGACTGCTTTCGTCGTCGTCGTACGGGTCCACCACTTGCCGTGATGGTGTGGGGTGCCGCTGGATACACAACACGAAGTCGGAAATTTGGGCAGCAGCTGTTACATTTCTGGTCAGTTAAGGGTTAAGCCTGTGCCTTCGAGGTCTCCATGAGGTTATTGTTCGGTGCAAGAACACATGTCGCCCTTACTGTGCTGACCTACTTCAGCAAGAAGAGTCTTCGGCTGCTGCTTAGCCCAGCACGCTCTCCACATTTCACAGCCTCTGAAAACATCGTGTCATCTTTTGTCGACAGGCTGCCACATCACTACTCACCAGCCACTACAATTGATAAATTCTGGCTTTGACTTAAATTAGCATGGAATGAATTTCTCGTCTGTATCACCCATGCTCATTTCGACTCGACGCCCATCCCGGTTACAGCCGTTGTTGCTAGGAGAGTTGGCACACTGTGTACCAAAATTCGTACACTCTTCTTGGGCTGTTGATAGTTTCGATACATCGATTATTTACATATCGATACAAGTCGCCTTTTAAAAGATCTATCGATGTACCGGTACAGAAATTACAACGTCGAGTGCCGACAATTTTTATTTTATATTATAGTTTTTTCCCAATTTCGATAAATATTTGAAGTTGTTCTTTTGAAATTGTATTAGAACATAATTTTATTTTCACTGTGTGAAGACGTTTTAGTATTTTTTCAGCAGTCATCACGTCCAGTCTTTCTTTTAGATTGTGTGAAGGAAGTATAGATGGCACAAAGAAGATGGTTCAAAAATGGTTCAAATAGCTCTGAGCACTATGGGACTTAACATCTGAGGTCATCAGTCCCCTAGAACTTAGAACTACTTAAACCTAACTAACCTAAGGACATCACACACATCCATGCCCGAGGCAGGATTCGAACCTGCGACCGTAGCGGTCACGCGGTTTCAGACTGAAGCGCCTAGAACCGTTCGGCCACTCCGGCCGGCCACAAAGAAGATGTCTGATTGCTCTGGAGGAGAGGGGCGGGGGTGACGGCGAGAATGGAATAACAAGATATCCGATGTGAAGAAATATCACACCAGTTGCGTTAAAAAAATTTTTTTTTAGCGCAACTCGTGTGCTGTTTCTTCACATCGGCATTCTTGAAAAACAAAAAATGTTCAAATGTGTGTGAAATTTTATGGGACTTAACTGCTAAGATCATCAATCCCTAAGCTTACACACTACTTAACCTAAATTATCCTAAGGACAAACACGCACACCAATGCCCGAGGGAGGACTCGATTCTCCGCCGGAACTAGCCGCACAGTCCATGCTGCAGCGCCTTCGACCGCTCGGCTAAACCCACGCGGCTCTTGAAAAACAGTTGCTGAAACTGACGAACAAAAATCTAAATGACAAGATTGGTCTTTGCGGTGGGAGGAGACATGTGATGGGAAATGCTGACGTAATCGGCATTCGGCGCCACCTAAAGAAACTGTAGCCTTCAATTTAACCACGCACTTTTGAAACTACGACAAATCCGATAAGCGTCGAAACCGAACGACGGACCCGTGGGACACCTTCTACCGTGCCACTTACGTGCAGTTACCATTGTCAGCAAAGTGGCTGTCTCCAAACGTGAATGTGCATCGTTTGCCTATCAGTTCTTGCTCTAAGGGAGATAAGCAGGCTGCCAGCTTGTTGTTTTACAGAATATCTAATAATGTATCAATACTTAAATTACAGCTCTAAAACTGGTAGCGTATTTACAATATGCAGCCGATATTATTATTATTATTATTTTTTTTTTTTTTTGGTCAGTACGTCGATATTTTTGCGTCGAAAATTTGAAAAAAGTTTCGATGCATCGCGGGCCAATAACGATACTTTTTTAAATAGATTCTCGATTTTTTTAAAAAGATTATCAACAGTCCTACCCTGTATATCACAAAAATCACCTTTCTTCCTACTGCACTACAGACGCGCAATACTTAAAATTTCACTATTTGAAATTTTTTCTACTGTAAGTCTAAGTAGGCTGTTTAGGTTTTTATGTTCGTAACGCCACGTAGCGCTCTGTATGAAAATCAGTGACTGTGCTGTGTGCAGTCTGTGGCTGGTTGGCATTATTGAAATATTCGCTATTGTAGTGTTGGGCAGTTGGATGTGAACAGCGCGTAGCGTTGTGCAGTTGGAGGTGAGCCGCCAGCAGTGGCGGATGTGGGGAGAGAGATGGCAGAATTTTGAGAGTGGACGTTCTGTACGTGTGTCCATCAGAAAGAGTAAATTTGTAATATTGGATATGATGAACTGACTTTTGAACACTATTAAGGCAAATACATTGTTTGTTCTGTATCAAAATCTTTCATTTGCTAAGTATGCCTATCAGTAGTTAGTGCCCTCAGTAGTTAGAATCTTTTATTTAGCTGGCAGTATTGGCGCTCGCTGTATTGCAGTAGTTCGAGTAATGAAGATTTTTTGAAGCAAGTCAACCATGACAGGTATAGGTTATTGTTAGTCAGGGCCATTCTTTTGTAGGGATTATTGAAAGTCAGACTGCGTTGCGCTAAAAATATTGTGTGTCAGTTTAGTGTTGATCAGAGTAAGTAAAGAGAGAAATTTCTGAGTACGTTCAGTTGTGCTCAGCTGTTTGAAAATCAAATAACGTAAGAGGTTTATCAACACAGTAATTCATTAATTTTTCTAAGGGGACGTTTCATAAGTTTCATGGCCGGCAGTGTAGTATCCAGATATTAGCTGCAACGCAAATTTGTGACCATTACAGCCAGAAGCCTTGGTCGTGTGGAGCTTTGTTATTGTGGTGGTACGATGACGTCAGGTGAGACATAGCGGCGGGTGCAGGGAAAGGAGAGTAAGCGGCGCAGCCTTGACGTTCAGCCGCTGCTGGTGCAGGAACGGCGGGCTCTGCGCTGCGAAACCTGCGTGAAGTCTACAGCCGGCGCAAAGGAGCAAGGACACGGCCAGGAAGCTCCCACGCCGACGGCGTCGCTCTTTGATGTTCTGATAAGCTAAGCACCCTGTGCCCCAATCTTGCTAGACTACGACACATTCGGTGCATGATGTTCTTAAGAAGAACTGCCTCTTGGTTGGCAGATAGAATGGAGTGCTTAAACAGAAAACAGATTATTACAATTTCAGAAAAACTGGATGATGAAAGAGCAAACTGAGCAAGTCAATTAAGCGTCGGCCCACCTCTAGCCTTTACGCAAGCAGTTATTCCGCTTGGCATTGATTGACAGAGCTGTTCGATATCCTCCTGAGGGGTATCGTGCCAAATTCGGTCCAATTGGCGAGCTAGTTGGAGGACCCTGCTCATAATACTTCAAACGTTCTTAGGTGGGGAGAGATCATGCGACCATTCTGGCTAAGTTTGGGTTTGGCAAGCACGAAGACAAGCAAAAACAAGTAGATACTCTCACAGTGCGCGAGGGGGCATTATCTTTCTGAACTATAACCCCAGGATACTTACCGTAAAAGACAACAAAAAGTTGCGTATACTATAGTTGAAGTACCGCTGTCTTGTAGGGATGCCATCGATGACAACCAAATGGATCCTCCTATGAAAAAGAAATGGTACTCATGACCATAATTTCAGGTTGTTGGATCGTATGGCGAAGGATAGTCAGATCGGTATCGCACCACTGTCCATGGTGGCTCCAGACACCGCTTCGCTGTCATCGCGGCCCTATTAGAAGCGGGACTCATCATTGAAGTCAAATCTGCTCCACTCAATGAGATTCCAGGAAGAAGACGTCTGCAGATCTCCAGACAATGGCGGGATACGAAACTAATTGTTGCCCGCCATATGGCCCGACAAAAAGGAGTGGTGAACTTGGGGTTTCGTTTCCTTTCATAGCAGGACAACGGTACATCGACGATATTCTACGCCCCGTTTTGTTGCCCTTTATGGCAAGCCATCCTGGGCTTACATTTGAGCAAGATAATGCCTGTCCTCGCGCGGCGAGGATTTTCACTGCTTGTCTTCTTGCTTTTAAAACTGCTGTCTTGGACAATGACTTCGCCGGGTCACTACCCAGAGCCCTCCAACCATCTCGGGATTTTGACGATGTAGCGTGCCGGTTGGCACGATATTCCTCAGGAGGACATCCAACAATTCTATCAATCAACGCCAAGCCGAATAACTGCTTGGTGAAATTGCGAAACTCTTTCTCCTGAATAAATCATCCAATTTTTCTGAAACTGTAATCATTTGCTTGTCTGTACATATCCATCGCATCCATCGATTTCCGACTCATTCGTATAATTCCTCCTAACAATTAAACTTAAAATTTATATTTGCATTTTATTCAGATGGTATTGAGTATTCGAACACTTACTACAAAGTGCTCGAGAACAAGCATTACATTTGATTTTCTCTTACTGTATCTTCTCTCCAACAGTTGTCGTAGTTGATACATGTACAGCAACTTAAGGTTCGCGGGATTTCCTTGGGCGTAAGTAAATTAAATTTTCAGAATCTTTGAGAATAATTAGAAAATATCATCACTTGTTTAATTTTCTTCAAATTTATGTTTTGTTTGCATTCTTCTCAATACATTCTTACCATTCCGCTCGTTAGCCTCTTCACTATCTTCCAACTGCACACTACGATGTTCACGCTATAGCTTCTATAAAAAAATCTTTACGTCTTTTCGCTATTTACATTACGAGACACTAGAACTGCTTTCTAGAGACTCGCAGCTTATAAGAGTTAGTGCCAAAACGTAAAAAAAAAAGAGGATACACTTCAATGATGGATTGCAACGCTGATACGTAAAATTTTATTTTTATTTTACAAGTAGTACTTTATAATTACTCAGTTTTCTTACATTTACATTAATTTTTGCGAATTTATTCTTCTAAATTAATAGTTTGACGAACTATATTGGCATCATGGTTCTTTGCATGAGAATAATTAAATTTCAGTGCAATAATTACATAACTTCTGATTTAATATTTGACTTCGAAAAACGATTGCTATATTTCCTACTATTAACAAATGAGAGAATAACAGTATTTCTGTCCCGTTTCATACTACAGAGTCATATCCCATAGGTTAGTGGTATATATTAATTTTGCAATTAGAATGGGTTAATTACAGTTGCAATGTTACAATACAGGTCTCAAGTTTTGTATATACCGATTTCATCGTCGATGGTTTTCTTATACAAATCAGTACATCATCATCACTCTCTAGTAGCCTACTAGATCCACTACTTCACAAGAGGAAACAAAAAGAAAGGCCTAACTAGTAGTGAAAGCATCATATAACAGTCGATATATTATACACCTTTCCATGTGTAATAATAAAATTTGAAATACGGAGATAACGTATAAGTCTTATTACTCCCTCTGGTACTTTTTACATACCAGACTGATGTGAAAGCTTTCCCGCTGCAATCCGCACCGTCCTTAATATCCACCCTATGGAGACGACTTGGATAAAACGTATCCCGGTGTCTGTAACTTTTTATAATATCTGGTGAAGTATAAACAATTTACTGCGCACGGTGTGAGCGACCGTGCTGCAGCAGTGGGGGCAGTTACTCGTGAGGAAGAGGGCGACGATACCAAAATCACAAGAGATAAATTTTTAAATTGTTTGTGTTTACCAGTGCTCTTCCTTTGCAACCAAGTAACTTACTTACTTAATCCTTTCATACTCCCTGGCTACAACTTCTACTATATCTTAGCTGCAACACAAGCTTTTCTTCTCAGTGGAAAACTGAGGTACACACTTGTGAATGTTCAACCTCTCCATCACGCGCAAGTGCTGCCAACTGTTTGGCATCACTATGAAAATATCATCAAGTCAATATTACAGTGTGTAACAGCTCGTGACCACCGGAATTCACGGATGTTGTTGATTCGCTAGATTCCAGTGTATAAATGAATATTGTTATTTTTATTTGCACAGTGATTATTGAATGACCATTTTATTATTTAAAACAATAGAGAATATTTCCTAATTAGTAAATTTAGTCCATAAAATGAAACCAAGTGTACAAAGTATGTTTTGAAAATGGGTACATAGTTTGGTATAAATCTTGCATCTAAAGTCATTTAAAAATCACCTAAGAGCATTACTACATAAAGAAAAATTTCTTTCATCCTGAAAAAAATTCGGATTCTGAAGGGTTAAATTAATTGACATGTAATAAAAACAACTTTGCAAGAATACAGTACCGATAACATGTCAGGACATGGAAATGTAAACGAGGAAATTGACCCCTCCGATAATTTCATTCTATGCAGCTTATTGTACCTTGTCGCAAAGTTTCTCAAGAGTTAATGTACAATCAGCGAAAAATTGACAATAGATTCACACTTGACAAGCTTTTCTGTACCTAATCTGATCAAAATCACTACTATGTAATGCTGAATTAACTTCTAGATGTCAATAGAAGCGCACCAGTCTGTGTAAAAGGAGACGGGGAGTATTGTGTTAAGGAAGCAGTAACGGCAGAATGGATTCGTCAGGCGAGCTCAGTACCTTAGAACATTGACATGTCATTGCATATTACCCGTGTAGCAAATCCGTCAACATCATTTCAACGTGAAACATCCTGGCAGATTAAAACTGTGTGCTGGACCGAGACTCGAACTCGGGACCTTTGCCTTTCGCCAGCAAGTGCTCTACCAACTGAGCTACCCAAACACGACACACGACCCGTCCCCACAGTTCTAATTCCGCCAGCTGGTAGAGCACTTGCCGGCGAAAGGTAAAGGTCCCGAGTTCGAATCTCGATCCGGCACACAGTTTTAATCTGCCAGGAAGTTTCATATCAGCGCATACTCCGCTGCAGAGTGAATATTTCATTCTGGAAACATCCCCCAGGCTGTGGCAAAGCCACGTTTCCGCAATATCCTTTCTTCCAGGAGTGCTAGTTCTGAAAGGTTCGCAGGAGAGCTTCTGTGAAGTTTGGAAGGTAGGAGACGAGGTACTGGCGGAATTAAAGGTGTGAGGACGGGGCGTGAGTCGTGCTTGGGTAGCTCAGTTGGTAGAGCACTTGCCCGCGAAAGACAAAGGTGCCGAGTTCGACTCTCGGCCCGGGACACAGTTTTAATCTGTCACGAAGTTTCGTATCAGCGCACACACCGCTGCAGAGTGGAAATTTCATTCTGGATCGTTGCAACCTTGCTAAAGCTGACTGTTTGCAATGTGATCGTAAAGTGGTAACGCAAAGGAACAAACCACAACTAATCCAAGACCAATATTGTCTCATTTATTGATGAACAGGGACCGACAAGCATTGCAAAGGGTAGTTGTAAAAATCGCTTGAAATCAGCGGTAGGAACCACAAGTGAGCGCCAATGTGCTACTTGCCCTCCATCTAGTACAATGGTTGCGCGTGTAGAGTTAGAAATAATGGGGTACAAAGGTCGAGCGGCTTGTCATAAGCCAAAAATTTCTGCAGTCAGTACTAAGTGACGCTTGAGGCGCTGTGAAGAGCAACACCACTAACAGTGTATGATTGGAAACGAGTGCTTTCGAGTGATGACTAACCCTGTGCCCTGTGCAGACCGATGGAAGGTTTGCGTTTGGCGAACATTACCTATCACAATGTATAGTGTCAACAGTGAAGTACGGAGGAAGTGGTGTTACAGTATGCAGATGTTTTTCTTGATTAGAATATGGCCTCTTTACTGCGCTTAATACAACATTAAAAGCGGAAGGACATGAACACATTTTATAGATTTGTGCTCTAAATAGGGAAGAGGAACGCTTCGGAAATTTGAAAATTTGTGTTAAGGTCTTATGGGACCAAACTGCTGAGGTCATCGGTCTCTAAGCCTACACACTACTTAATCTAACTTAAACCAACTTACGCTATGGACAACACACACATCCATGCCCAAGGGAGGACTCGAACCTCCGACGGGGGGAGCCTCACGGACCGTGACAAGACGCCTCACACACAATTCGGATGTAATGATCGTTTGTACCAGTATGATAAAGTATCATGTCATGAAGCAGCATCTGTGAGGCAATGGTTTGTAAACAATAGCGTTTACGAAATACACACACCGCCTAGAGTCCCGATCCGAATCCAGTGGAACGCCTTTGGGATGGGTTGGAACGTCGGGCTTGCTCCAGACCCCAGCGGCCAACATCACTACATTGTTTGAGGACTAATGGGTTGCCATTCCTCCATAGACATTCAGACACCTCATTGATAGTGTCTCCAACGGTGTTCAAGTCGTCTTAAAAGCGAAGGGAGGAAACACCTATATTTATGTCAACTAATAGATGTCCGGATACTTTGGATCACATAGTGTACACCCCTGAGTTTTTAAGTAGATTACAATAACACGAAATAAACATCTCAGGCCTCTAACGTCCTAGCGTTAATAATTATAGAAAGAGACGGTTTTCGATTGTCAGAAGATGTAACGTGTTACGGCGTAAAGTCAAGCGCCGACACACCAGTCGGGAACGATGAAGAAGAGATGGCTGTGAGAAGAGGTCAGGCAATAGCACACTGACCGACCCCTCTTCAGGACGACAACGCGACAGCAGTGGTCCCTAGACGAAGAGGACATAAGCACTCAGCTCTACAGCAGCTTCAAGATTAGCAACACGGATAGAAGCGTCAACTCTAATCACTTGCTTGTAATGTCTATGTGACACGGACTTGTAAATTATTGTACTGAAGAGATTTCTTATTTTGGTTGTCGCCCTTTGCTTGCGACACATCTGTGTAGCACATAGTTAAGTATTGTATTTTTTCATTTTGTAATGAAATTCATTAATACGATTTGTTTGAATGTTGCCCAGCTATCCGAGAAAGGAGGTTTCCTAGACACCCAGTATTTGACGACTAGGCTGGATTTAACATAATGAATCACAAGAAATGCTTCCAGGAAAATAGACACAGAATACACAAATCTCTGCTATACGATCGAGCGAGGTGGTATAATGGTTGGGACACACGAGACTTCAACAGAGTACGTAGCCAGTGGTTTCCCTATATGAAAGGAATATCCAGTTTCGATTATCCGCTCCGTGATTCCACTTTCATACTAATGACCTCTCCATCAATGAGAACTAGATCGTAATCTTTCCTCTGTTTTACCTGCAGAAATACAGCGTTAAATGTGATCGAGTCGGCAGTCCCCTGCGTTGTAGGCTACCAGCAGAGATCAAATTGCAGCAGTCCACGCACATGCTGAGAAGTCTGCAGCAGTAGCCAGACACATCTCAAAAATCCCACTTATTTTTGTTTTTTTCCTTGTACTATCCCAAAAGAGTGAGCAATTTCTCAGGTCAAGTAACTCAAATAAACTGTCTCCTTCAGCAGTGACCAGTGTTGGTGAAAAGTGTTGCTACTTGTTTCTCTCGTGCGAAATTGTTGCTAGAGAGTCTCGGTTTCGTTTGGCACTGACCTTCGCCGAAAGAGGTTGCGCTCTGTTGTGCAGTAGTGTCACTAGTCTTAAAGTGATCGAAATTCTTCCTTGTGGCCGTTTGTTTTGGGTGCAATACTTCAGGTAATAACTGCTGTTACACTTTCATTGTAAAGTCAGACTCTTGTTTTTTTACCCTCATAGATTCTGACAACTTTTTTTAGGTACATTACTATGTATTACTGTATTGCGTTCTTTTCGCCATAATCTTCGCTCCATTCCATCTTAGTTACTGTGAGATGTGGCTCTTGGAACCTAAAAATCGTGATCGCCATTTCCTTGCCATTTTGTTGATTCAGAGGTGAAAGGGAAACATTTAAAGATCAATGGAGACTCAGCATATATAACAAGTGAAAGACAAGCCTTACGTCAACTACTTCAAAATTTCGTGCGCAGAATAAAAGTTTCCATACACAATATTCAGTAGGAGAAATTTGGAAAAGGATTTAAAGTTCAGAGAGAACAAATAAAAACTTTGAGGTTTGTTGGTGCCATTGTAGCAGGAGTAGTTGAACGGAATGAATAATGTCTTGAAGGGAGGATATATTCTATCACCGAAAGTAAAACATTTGTAATGGAATGTAATCGAATTAAATCAGGGCGATACTGAGGGGATTCGTGATTAGAAAGCAGTCATGTGTTTTGCTATCCGGGCAGCTAACCAACTTACGGTGACCAAAGTAGAAAGGACATAAAATGCCAACTGTGAATAGCAAGATAAAGCATTTCTGAAAACGATGAATTCGTTAAGATCTAACACAAATTTAAGTATTAGGAAGTCTTTTCTGAAAGTATTTTGCTGGAGTGTAGCCTTGTCCAGCAGTGAAACGTGGACGATTAACATTTCAGACAAGAAGATAATAGCAACTTCTGAAATGTTGTACTACAGAATAATGTTGAAGGTTAGATAAGTAGCTCTAACAACTAAAACCTAAGGAAGGTTTTGGGACCCGTCTTGAGGCACTTCTTTAGGGTGATAAAAAAAACACAGTCGAGCAATTTAAGTCACGTCAGGAAGACGAATCTACTACCTAAATTTCTTTTGCGCCTCTTCAATTCTGAAGGAGAAGAATTTTTATAACACTCCAAGAAATTTCTTGGGCAAGAAATAAATTCCTAATCCATTCTTAATATCAACACATCCAGTGCAACAGATATTATGTGTCTCCATAAGTCAACTTCCGCAGCAATAACTGTTTTCTTCGTGTTTCATCTTTAATTTTTTTTACTCGTCTTTAAATGTTTGCTGTTTTTATGATTACAGAACTTAATATTTCTGTACGGAAATTGTCATGTCGGCCGCTGTTGTTTTGTGGATTAATGGAACGTAGCTGTGAGGAAATAGAAGAAAAAGGATGAAGGCGACTGCTCATGAAATGCAGGAAATCCGGTTTCGACTCCGGGCTGGGCACACATTCTCATTTGTCAGAACACACTCATAACACCACAGGTTCAGCATTTCTGAATGGTTAATTTCATGTTCCTAAGCCTTCAATGATTTAACCTCCACTGATGCATTCATTCCATTTCAGTGCTTCAAATTCAACAGGCCGGCTGATGTGACCGAGTGGTTCTAGTTGCTTCAGTCTGGAACCGCGCGACCGCTACGGTCGCAGGTTCGAATCCTGCCTCGGGCATGGATGTGTGTGATGTCCTTAGGTTAGTTAGGTTTAAGTAGTTCCAAGTTCTAGGGGACTGATGACCTCAGATGTTAAGTCCCATAGTGCTCAGACTCATTTGAACCATTTTTCAAATTCAACTAGTGATTCTACCTATACGGATATCGAGCTGCAGCTCTCTGAGCGTGCCAGACAAAAATTCTCTGTCTTTCTTTCGGTGGAACTACAGCATGGCGGTCGCGAAATATCGTCAGTCGAACGCAAATGCATTAGTTACCGATTCTGCGCCCTGATGAGCCTTGTCACATTCGATGTTTCGGATTTATGGAGAAGACAAAAATGTACCGTTTCAAAACTAGTGACAGTTCTGTTGTATCATTTAAGAACTCAAGTGTTATCTGGAGATTGCTAGATTGAGCAGAAAACTGATTCTGCTTTCTTTCACTTATGCTTTGCCCATATATTCCGTTGTAGCGCTAAATAATGCAGTGAAATACAGCAGAAATCAATAAATTAAGTTCTATTAGACACACATTTGAATGTGTGGAATTCGTAAAACGAAATATCGTTACCACTGCCGACGTAATTTAAACAAAATTTACATTGTTAGTGAGACATGTTTGTACCGATGATACATGTTACAAAACAAGTGACCAAATACTCCTGGCGCAGGATTTCGGTGGGAATGAGGGTAGTGCAAGCGACGCTTATTTTTATTAACAATAAGAACCATACAGTAATCAGAGTGCATGCATAATAAAGCACAACTGAGGAATTAGCGCTTAGTTACTTAAATTACTCACATACCTGATATAATAAGATAAAAGTCAGTAAAATAAAATCTCGCTCCACGATAACAATGACACCTTTAAGGGGCACCAATGAATACGCAATCATAGAACCTTAACCTAATACATACCATTCAATATAGATATTTCACCCCACTGAGATCAATTTCACAAAAGTGGGCCTACAAGACACACACTTGTCAACAAGATATCACAACGTAGCAAGATATGACCAACACCTTAAGGGAACACCAGACAGACAGCGTAGACTCACATACACAGTCTACAATGGCACATAAACCAAACGTACATCAGATACCAAGTGACACAGAAAGGCAACTTCAGTCATTAAAAGCTTATCACTAAGATACAGTTCCTCAGATAACTCAATGCTTCACAATATTCAGGCGCCAAAGCTCCTTCGTCATGTTTTACGAAAGTACAATTATACAAGGCACAGCTCCACAAGTTACAGGCTCAACAGCAACATTGCCGTGTTTCATCAACTCAACCTTGACAGTTCACGAATGTCAACAAAGACTCAACAGTTATCACAAAAAACACGCAAGTCACTTCTACACACGGCCTTCCAACCGTCGTAATGGGGAACCTCTCTTCAGCTAATACTTCGTGGCTACCAGCTGCCCTATCCTCTGGACGTACGAGGGCAAACGTTGTCTGCTGTTCCAGCCAAACGATGCCTCACATTAACAGCAAACCACATCCAGTGTTGATCACCTTCAGCCACACTGCCCCACTACACTGCCACACTATCACCTCTGACTACGGGTAGCATTCCTGAGATTCCTCCTGGGGCGTGTTAGCTTTCGCCACCCGTAGCCGTAGCTCATAGCTGTTCGTGACAGAGCCATCCGTCCTCCATCTCAGCGAATAGTACAGAACCCACACTCCCGGGGCCGGTCCTACCGATGCCACACAAGTTCACCATTCACGTCAAAGCATGGTCCCAGCGAGTAGGTGTTCGAGACCAAGGGAAACAACACTCTACGACTGATGTGCCCAGGTAGACAATGACAACGGAATTCTATTGATCCTAGGCAACAAAATATTATTTCTTGGAGCGTGAGGCTGCACTACTCAGTTCACTCTGCTACTTAATCACTGAAACACTGGAATGTCATAGCTAACAGCTGACGTTGCATTGGAATGTCCAAGTAGACTGTCACTGACATTGCATGGGATTGTTTATACACTCATGCTCATAAATTAGGGATAATGCTAATACATGGTGAAATAACACTCTTGTGCGTGATTTGCGTATTTAAATCACCTTGGGGAATGACGATGCGGTGCATTTGACCTGCGGTCGTCGCACGGTGGCGCTGGCAGCAGTCCACATACGCAGAGGTGTGTTGATGCACGTCAGAGTACGGTGCAGCGAGTAAGTGTGCAGATGTTTTCAGACGTGGTAATGGTGACTGTGTGCTGAAAATGACTCAAAGAACACATATTGATGACGTTATGAGGGGTAGAATACTAGGGCGACTGGAGGCCGGTCAAACACAGCAGGTCGTAGCACGGGCCCTCCGTGTGACCTCAAGATTATGGCAACGATTCCAGTAGACAGGAAACGTGTCCAGGCGCTACAGTATGGAACGTTCGCAGTGTACAACACCACAAGAAGACCGATATCTCACCATCAGTGCCCGCAGACGGCCACGGAGTACTGCAGGTAACCTTGCTCAGGACCTTACCGCAGCCACTGGAACAGTTGTCTCCAGACACACAGTCTACAGACGACTGAACAGACTTGGTTTATTCGCCCGGAGACCTGGAAGGTGCATTCCACTGACCGTTGGTCACAGGAGAGGCTTAAAGCGTGGTGCCGAGAACATAGTACATGGTCATTGGAACAGTGGTACCAGGTTATATTCACTGACGAGTCCAGGTATAGTCTGAACAGTGATTCTCTCCGGGTTTTCATCTGGCTTGAACCAGGAACCACATACCAACCCCTTAATGTCCTTGAAAGGGACCTGTGTGGAGGTCGTGGTTTGATAGTGTGGGGTGGGATTATGATTAGTGCACGTACACTCCTGCATGCCTTTGACAGAGGAACGGTAACAGGTCAGGTGTATCGGGACGTCATTTTGCACCAGTATGTCCGCCTTTTCAGGGGTGCAGTGGATCCCACCTTCCTCCTGATGGATGATAACGCACAGCGCCACCGAGCTGCCATCGTGGAGGAGTACCTTGAAACAGAAGATATCGGGCGAATGGAGTGGCCTGCCTGTTCTCCAGACCTAAACCCCATCGAGCACGTCTGGGATGCTCTCGGTCGATGTATCGCTGCACGTCTTTAAACCCCTACGACACTTCAGGAGCTCCGACAGGCACTGGTGCAAGAATGGGAAGCTATATCCCAGCAGCTCCTCGACCACTTGATCCAGAATATGCCAACCCGTTGTGCGGCCTGTGTACGTTTGCATGGTGATCATATCCCATATTGATGTCGGAGTACATGCGCAGGAAACAGTGGCGTTTTGTAGCACATGTGTTTCGGGGCGGTTTTCTCAACTTATCACCAATACCGTGGACTTACAGATCTGTGTCGTATCCATGTGCCTATGCTACACATTCTGCAGTTATCCTTAATTTATGATCATGAGTGTAGGTGGATCAAATCCATGGTGATAGTGTCCCATGAGTCAGTGAGCTCGGATGTAAGTCAAAGACAAAGTCCCGGAAAGTGATGAGCTACAGTGGATTCCGATCGATTGACCGCTAGGTGTGGTCAGCGATGGGCCGCTAGGTGTGGCCGGATTAGAGCCTGGAACATTGAGTCCACACGGCGGAAGAACTCTGATTTAGGAATAATTAGGCGCGTTTGGCGTAAAGTCGGAACTAAACTGCAGAGCGGACAGGTGGGCACTTAAAATGCGGCAGGCAGAAGGATACTGGCGAAGGCATGTGACTCACGGAAGCGAGGTAGTGCTGCGGCGAGACTTGCGCCACACGGTACTGAGCCACCTGCTGGAGGCTCGGTTGTTAACAACCCGTCGTATTTGCGTGTTGCTGCCGATTGTCTTCGTTTGACCTCCAGAAGAAGTGTCTTTGAGGGGCCGAAGCTGTGTCGCCAGGAGATACAATATGATGACGCCCCACAACTTGTCAGCTGCCTCGCACGATCGCCTAGCACTAGCTATCAGAAGATGAGGCCAATCACATCCCAGAAATCAGAATCTTCGTACTCCGAAATGTATTCACAGTGGCAGCTCCTGGGGCCAGCTAAGACGATGCAGAAAAAGACACATTAGCACCCCATCCAAGGTTGTGATGAGGCACCAAGACTTGTCAGCCGCTGCGCACAGTGGCCTAGCGCTGGTTCCAAGTTGCCGCTCCAGTTCCATATTGGTACTTCCAGCTGCCTTACATCCATAGACTCTGGCGCGACAGGAGCGCACAGTTCGCGTTGTCGTGAAATGCTGGGCAAGGCGGAATTCAAGAATGCCGTGAATGTATTATTCAGGTCACATTTTCACTAAAAATAAATTTATATTAAGAAGTGGCATTTACGTTCCCGGTTAGTGTCACAGAGATATGTACTGTAAAATAAACAATGTATTTCTCCCAGTACAATATTAAATACCAGTAAATCCCAAATTCCTTAAAAAACTGTCCGCCTGCTTAACTGGATGGTAACGTGCTTGCTTCCCCTGCAGCGGGCCCGGGTTCGATTCACGGCCGGGTTGGAGATTTTCTCCGCTCGTGGACTGGGTGTTGTGTTGTCCTCATCGTTATTCCATCCTCATCACTGGCTGGCGAGTCCCCCAATGTGGTGTCGACTGAAACAAGACTCGCACTTGGCGGCCGAATTTCCCCGATGGGGCCTCCCGACCAGCAATGCCATACGATCTTTTCATTTTTTCTTTAAAAACTCGAACTTTCTTGCATAAAACGGCTTCAAACTTCTGGTTATTTTACAAATAGAATAATGTGTCAAATGTTTGATGTCAAGCATGTAAAAAAGAGAAAGTTTAGGAACGATGTGATGTTTGTTGGAAGTCGCTAAGTTCTCTCATCATCAAAGACTGGATCAGTATGGTCTGCGTAATATGCGCTGCATTTTAAACAAAGCTTGCGTTCCATACACCTCGGTGCTTATGATGTCATATTTCCCTAACAATGTATTGCACAATGATATAATTTTGCAGGTACATTCAACGGTGTATGTGGATACTGTCTGAAAAATCTGTTGCGTATAGAGATAGCAGTAAAGAAGTAATAATGTAAAACGCAGTTACTGATACTGAATTTTTACTGCATGAAAAACGAAAATGTAGTAAGCGATAAACTTTCTTCCTTTCAATATTTTGTGGGAGGTGTTAGCGGGGAAACGTTCCTTAAAATTATGTGTATTTGTTGAAAGTCGCTAAATGCTCTCGTTCTCAAGTACTAGACGATAAGATTTGTGCATTTGAGTGTGGCGACTATGCTATCTCAAGATATAAACACAGTTGCTAACTATAATACATGTCTTATCGTTTTAACTACTTAACATAAAATTATAGCTTTTAATGAGTAGATTATGACAGTATTTTAATTTTTTAATTTCACTCCATCATTATGTGAAATACTGATAGCCAACCTTTTGTTGTACTGGGCTCCGTTAGACAGCCAAGCTGCAACTATGACCGGGTGCCGTGGACGAGTGTAGCAGTTTAGTGATATAGATCAGGTGTTCAGGAATATTATCTGCACTTTTAGGTACTACGTAGCAGAGAAACATGTACAAGGTGACAAACAATGGATTTTGAGAACAGCGTTGTCAGTGTGTGTCAATTTCCTATGGGATGTCCACAAGCGCACAAAATGTTTCTAGAGCATTTAATTTCCTGTTACAATTTTCAGGGCCAGAAGCACAAGCGGGATTGTTAAGTTTATAGCTTATGCGAAGGAAAAGAACGACTCTGGTTATGTGGGCATCTTCTTATGAAGTAATGCAATCATGTGGTGATCTGACACTTCCGTGCTCCAGATAGTCTCAGTCAATAACTCAACGTTTATAACCAGGAGTAAGTAAATAACTTCATCAGAAACTGATCTAAACTTTTTGCAGAACCTCAGCATGGCATACGATGCAGACACGTGTAAGTTCCATATTCCAACACCGGTGTTCTCCATCGAGTTAGTATGGATGTCACTAATTTCAACTCAGCAAATTCAGTGCTCAGTGTCCTGAACGCCGACATCGTCGGGCATCCGTTGGTGTACGGTTAACAGATCACCTGGTTTGTCCGGATTTCACCCTATTTTTGATGTTCTATTTCAACCCCAGTTGCAAATTTATATAACAGCAAAGAAAAAAGATTTTTGAACTTTGTGATAGGACATACTATGGTGACTCTTACATGAATTATTCGCTACCACATTCTCACGAACTATACGATACACATTTCACAATATAGCAAATATTAAAATACAACTTTGGTGCTCTGTATTGTATCAAGTAGCGTTGTATACGAAATATATAAAATGAAACACGCCCATTTAGTCAAGTAAAGCTCATTTAAATACAATTAACAGGAATCTCTAATTAGCGGAAAAGTATCTTATTGTAATCATCAGTTTTACGAAATTTACTGGAAAACTATTTCATTTATGTAACTATCAGGCAATCAGCATTACAATGAGTTTATTCATTTTTTTTTTTAATGAAGACACCGCCATTTGACTGTATTGTTGTTCTTTAATTACGACCAAGGTTTCTGCCTTTTTCTCATTTTAAAGTGATTGAGTTTACGTCATTAACATATATTGCAGGACATGAAGCTCAAAATTGTCCATAATTTAAGAAAAATATTGGCTCCCCATGAAATGCCATACGTAAAATCATCATATTTTACGAAATGGCATTTCCTGGGAACCAATATTTTTCTTAAATTGTGGACAATTTTGAGCCTGATGTCCTGCAATATGTGTTAATGACATAAACTTGATCTCTTGAAAATGGCATAAAAGACCGCAACCTAGATCGTAATTAAATAAACGACAATACAGTCAAATGGCACTGTGTTCATTTAAAAATTATTGTATGACTGTTGCTCAGCAACATCAAAAATAGTTTAGTCATTAAATGGGAAATTAACTGCAAAATTCTATTATATCATAAAATGTGAAAATTAATGTTTTGGGTAGATTTCTGGCTAACTGATGCACTGAAAGTTATGTTCGCTCTCAAGAGATTATGTTTCTATAAAAACTCAAATCAGATGCGCTGTAATTACTTTTGTAATTACGCGTTCTACAACTCTCTATCATAAACAAACTATTATTTCGATCACTTGCTCAAAACGAAATTATTATATAAAATTTGAACCTCACAATCTATTTATGTAAAGTACTCTACAATATGTCAACATCAGAATTCCAATTGTAATGATCTAGATATTGATTATTTTGTATCAAGTATTGTTAATCACATTTCTCAAGGAGAATTTCGATACTAAATCTGAAAAGCAATTTTAGAAATCACATTTGTTATAATCAGTCATTTATTATCTTCAAAACTGTAGCTCCAATTTCTTATGAAACAACTGATATTAGCTGTAACTCAATTAATGTGACTTTATTGAAGAATGATTTCAAAAAAGTTGTAGTGTTAACAGACTATGTAAACAGCGACCCTAAGAGCTCGGGTGGTGGCAGTATGGTGACAGTAGAGTGGCAGCAGTGCGAATATTCTGGAACAATACAAACATTAACACAAATACAGACTATATGTTGGTGTAATTTCGTTAATATCATCGGCTTTTCACATTGAGTCCTGGACTTCTGCAGTGAAGCGATTAATGTTATGCATCTCAATCAACTTCGAATGAATGGAGAAAAGTCGTCGAAACCAACGAGATACGTACACACACCAAGCATTTTATTGAAATTAAGACAGACTCGTAGTCTACGAGTATGTTAAGCAAACACTTTTGGCTAGAACCTGGTAAAAAGAACGTGTTAGCACTTCCACATCAAGCTGTTGGTCTGTGATGTCAAGTGCGATCAGGTGGACTTTAATTGAAATTGGGCATAAATTGGGAGGGATAAAAGCAGGCTAGCAACACTTCAGGTGATTGCCGACTGTCCTGTTTTCAGCTTCGCTTCTCTAGAGTAGCGTACAGCGCATCGAGTCGATTGTGGTCGTGGCGTTGTAATTTATATTTGCTGCTGTGATTGTAGAAAAGTTTCTAATATACTCGTATCTTAAGACTGATGAAGTAATTCGCCTAAAATGTGCCAAAGTGAACAGCTCAGATCAGAAGCACAATCAACATCATTAGAGAAACTATATCTGATCCATAGTTTGATTTCATTAACAATAGTTCTGTAGCTGCCCGCTGTGGCCAAGCGGCTCTAGGCGCTTCAGTCCGGAACTGCGCTGCTGCTACGATCGCAGGTTCGAATCCTGCCTCGGGCATAGATGTGTGTGATGTCCTTAGGTTGGTTAGGTTTAAGTAGTTCTAAGGGACTGATGACCTCAGTTGTTAAGTCCCTTAGTGCTTAGAGCGATTTGAACCATTTTTTTGTTTCCAATCTGAGCTGTTCACTTATGGTTCTAAGCACTATGGGACTTAACATCTGAGGCCATCAGTCCCCTAGACTTAGAACCACTTAAACCTAACTAAGCTAAGGACATCCTGCCCGAGGCAGGTTTCGAACCTGCGACCGTAGCAACAGCGCGGTTCCGGACTGAAGCGCCTAGAACCGCTCCGCCACAAAGGCCGACAGGTCGGAAACACGATGAACATTATTAGAGAAAACTATATCTGATCCGTAGTTTGATTTCATGAACAATAGTTCTGGAGGAGGATATTCAGAACTTTTGAAAACAGTGCTATAATTTTTTGTGATCCTAGCCCACAGATCAGCTGTCTGAACGATGTTTTCCTTATCAAATATACATTTGACTGATGAAAGAAATAGACTTCCTGCAGAATGTGTACAGAATTTGTTGCTCGTCAGTTATAACTATATAGATCGTACTTGTTCTCAATACTATGATAACATCAAATCCAAGAAAGAGTTAAGATCGTTCGAGGAATTAAGAAATACGTGTTTGTAAAAAAGTAAACCGTTGCCGTTCATATAAAGATTGTTTGTAATACCTCATTTGGAAATATGGTAACCCTAGTTGGGTGTTTGTAGTTCACGTCATTCTGCCGTGCGACATTTCAAGGGCGTTGCAATACGTAGACATTGACCGCACGTAGCGGTGTTGTAAGCCAAAGCGGGCAGTGCGCTCTTAGCCCGGCCGTGTTTGGTTTCGGACTTCCTGGCGGCGCAGCGGTACCCCAGCCTGAAGCCGCAGCTGACAGGAAGGGCAAGACACGGAGCGCACCTTGCTTTAAACAGACCGACAACTGAGGGCACCGCTGCATAACTGGTCGCTCCACTCGCCGCCATAGCAGAGGCCGCTAAGGGATGGCACGCACCCAACTCGACAAGTAAATATTATCAGGCACTTTGTGCCAGAATGCTTAACCGTCTGTATCGTAATTTCACCCTAGCATTCGTATTCTTCAACCTGATCGAGACTTTTTCCACTTTCAGTTATTCAAGCTTGTACAAGTATGCCAAGTTCTACGTGCTTGAGAGTGTGTGCCGACGATGAGCAGGCTTCTACATAGGGAGTTACACATGTCTCACGCTAAGACCATTGCGCAACGAGACTGGCGGATTGTGAGAAGAGAGCGTATGTTCACCTTCCTGCACACAGGCTTCTGATGAAGTACAGGTAGCAGGCGCATCACAGCAACTGGGAACGTACTCTATAGTTACAGTAAGCAGGACAGTACGACTCTTGTGGAAAAAAAGTCTAAGCTGTGTGTAGATCCGTCGTGAAATCCTGGCGGTGCAATGGACCAATCATAACGTCGCGTCCAGCCAACTGAGATGGCACCAACAATTTGCCGAAGGCCGCACAGATAAGGCCATACCCAGCAGATCTTGTACCTTGCGATTTACTTCCTCACGGCAAGCTGACAGAACATTTGAAGGGGGGAGAGATTTCCCGACGATGAGGTCTTCATAAAGCTATTCTCTAACAGCTGCCCAACGAGTAACTGAACGATTGGTAGAATGTTTCGACCGTTGTTTGCAGAGACTTGGTCATTATTTTGAAAAATAGCGTTAGATATCTGTGTCGCTTTACAGTGTAGTGGAGCATTTAAACAACAGTCGCTTGGCCTGCCATGATAAAGCGCAGCATACTTTTGGAAGTCCCGTCGTATAAGCACTTACGAGGCAATCTTCTTCGCAACATCATATCTAGCGGTCTAACGGAAATCAATCTCAAACTGGTGAAAAAGTTTATTCATGTATATGAAAATTTTTGTGTTAGCAGAAGAGCCAACACCGTGTTACGAATGGAGGCCGAAATGCACGAGTTTTAGCTCACGCAGGCTGGCGTGTGGAGGGAAGAACTATACTGACGTGAGGTCTGGAACTTGACAAGGAATGAGAATTCAGAAAGCGGACGAAACTAGTTTGATACTTAACTTTAATCCATTAATGATGAACGTCGCTCTTGACGGTACATAATTCACAATATTATTATAGTAACTGAATATGGCGCCTTGCTAGGTCGTAGCAAATTACGTAGCTGAAGGCTATGCTAAACTGTCGTCTCTGAAAATGAGAGCATATGTAGGCAGTGAACCATCGCTAGCAAAGTCGGCTGTACTACTGGGGCGAGTGCTAGGGAGTCTCTCTAGACTAGACCTGCCGTGTGGCGGCGCTCGGTCTGCAATCCCTGATAGTGGCGACACGCGGGTCCGACGTATACTAACGGACCGCGGCCGATTTAAAGGCTACCACCTAATAAGTGTGGTGTCTGGCGGTGACACCACAAAAATTAACCTGGTTTCGTGAGTCTCAAATTGAAAGCCAATCACGGTATAGCAAAGAGATATTTGCGTATGTGATATTGTTAACAAAATGCAAAACAAATGATCTGTCACAGACCAACACGTAGTTATTGTAAAGATACATGCTCCCGGTACGAAATAAAGAAAGGAAAATTAAAAAAGGAAGGTGTTTATTAATTTGGTATGGGAAACGATGGCGAAATACAAATTTATACTCGTGTATCATCAGCGCCTATCACATCACAGATGCTTGTGGCGTCCATATCTTTTCTCTTGTTCGTATTCTTCGTAATCAAAGGTGTTGTGAGTAGTAGGTGGTTTACATATATTTCTTCATTCTAATAATTATATCAGTGAAGTAGATGTATCTTGAACTCACTGAGCGTATTCTTCGTAATCAAAAGTGTTGTGAGTAGTAGATGGTCCACATATATTTCTTCATTCTAATAATTTTATCAGTGAAGTAGATGTATCTTGAACTCACTGAGCAACTTACAGTGAGGTTTTTTTCCTTTCATCAGTTACTATGCTTACACCACATAACACGTTTCCTCTGTTTTTCACTTCACATCTCCATCGACATCTACTTCACTACTATGCAGTTCACACTTAGCTGCTTGGCAAAGGGTTCACAGAACGACTTTCAGACTATTTCTCTACCATTACACTCTGGGAGAGCACGTGGGAAAAAATAACGCCTACATATATCCGCTCGAGTTCTGACTCCTATTTTATCACGATGGTCATTTCTTCTTCTGTAGTGGAAGTCAACAAAATATTTTCACGTTAAAGGAGAAAGTTGGCGACGAAAAACGCCTTTTCTTAATGACTGCCGCCCCAACTCGCGTATCATTTCCGTGACACTCTCTCCCCTATTTCGCGAAATTACAAAACGAGCTGCCCTTCTTTGAATTTTTCCGATGTCCTCAATCCTATCTGTTAAGGATTACACAGCGCGCAGCAGTACACCAGTGGAGGATGGACAAGAGTAGCGTACGCAGTCTGTTTAGTAGATTTGTTGCGTCTTCTAAACGGCCTGCCATTAAAATGCAATCTTTGATTCGCCTTCCCACAAAGCTTTCCATGGGATGGTTCCCATTTAAGATTTAAGCTGTTCCTAACTGTAATCCCGGTATTTAGTTGAATCGACAACTATGAGATTTATATTATTTATCGTGTAATCGAAATTTAAAAGACTTTAGGCCCAAGTAGAGGACCTCACACCTTTATTGTTAATGGTCAGTTGCCACTTTTGCACCATGCAGATATCTTGTGTAAATCACTTTGTAATTCATACTGATATCCTTATGAGTTTATTAAACGATAATTGACAGCACATCTGAACAATCTAAGATGGCTGCTCAGATCATCTCCTAAATTGTTCATATACAGGGTGATTCCTTGATTTAGGTACAGATTTTCCGGGATGATGGAGGAGGGTAAATGTATCAATTTGAGGTAAGGGACACTGCTGCGGCAACAACAGAGTCGAAAGTTATAAGCGAAAATCATTCTGATGCCTCTGAAAGTGGAGTACATGTACCAGTTGCTAAGACTATATTGTGGGGAACTACACTCCTGGAAATTGAAATAAGAACACCGTGAATTCATTGTCCCAGGAAGGGGAAACTTTATTGACACATTCCTGGGGTCAGATACATCACATGATCACACTGACAGAACCACAGGCACATAGACACAGGCAACAGAGCATGCACAATGTCGGCACTAGTACAGTGTATATCCACCTTTCGCAGCAATGCAGGCTGCTATTCTCCCATGGAGACGATCGTAGAGATGCTGAATGTAGTCCTGTGGAACGGCTTGCCATGCCATTTCCACCTGGCGCCTCAGTTGGACCAGCGTTCGTGCTGGACGTGCAGACCGCGTGAGACGACGCTTCATCCAGTCCCAAACATGCTCAATGGGGGACAGATCCGGAGATCTTGCTGGCCAGGGTAGTTGACTTACACCTTCTAGAGCACGTTGGGTGGCACGGGATACATGCGGACGTGCATTGTCCTGTTGGAACAGCAAGTTCCCTTGCCGGTCTAGGAATGGTAGAATGATGGGTTCGATGACGGTTTGGATGTACCGTGCACTATTCAGTGTCCCCTCGACGATCACCAGTGGTGTACGGCCAGTGTAGGAGATCGCTCCCCACACCATGATGCCGGGTGTTGGCCCTGTGTGCCTCGGTCGTATGCAGTCCTGATTGTGGCGCTCACCTGCACGGCGCCAAACACGCATACGACCATCATTGGCACCAAGGCAGAAGCGACTCTCATCGCTGAAGACGACACGTCTCCATTCGTCCCTCCATTCACGCCTGTCGCGACACCACTGGAGGCGGGCTGCACGATGTTGGGGCGTGAGCGGAAGACGACCTAACGGTGTGCGGGACCGTAGCCCAGCTTCATGGAGACGGTTGCGAATGATCCTCGCCGATACCCCAGGAGCAACAGTGTCCCTAATTTGCTGGGAAGTGGCGGTGCGGTCCCCTACGGCACTGCGTAGGATCCTACGGTCTTGGCGTGCATCCGTGCGTCGCTGCGGTCCGGTCCCAGGTCGACGGGCACGTGCACCTTCCGCCGACCACTGGCGACAACATCGATGTACTGTGGAGACCACACGCCCCACGTGTTGAGCAATTCGGCGGTACGTCCACCCGGCCTCCCGCATGCCCACTATACGCCCTCGCTCAAAGTCCGTCAACTGCACATACGGTTCACGTCCACGCTGTCGCGGCATGCTACCAGTGTTAAAGACTGCGATGGAGCTCCGTATGCCACGGCAAACTGGCTGACACTGACGGCGGCGGTGCACAAATGCTGCGCAGCTAGCGCCATTCGACGGCCAACACCGCGGTTCCTGGTGTGTCCGCTGTGCCGTGCGTGTGATCATTGCTTGTACAGCCCTCTCGCAGTGTCCGGAGCAAGTATGGTGAGTCTGACACACCGGTGTCAATGTGTTCTTTTTTCCATTTCCAGGAGTGTATAAGAGGTGGCAGTATGGACCCAAACAAGGAAAGAAAGAAAGTCTAGTAAACATGGACTCTGAAACGCATATCTTAAGAGCATGATCACTTGTTCATCTTCGCTACAGTGAAACACATCTCTTGAGCAAGTGCACGTAACTCAAGGTATGCATTTTGGAGATCATGTTTATTGGTTCCATGTTGCCGCCTCTGAAAGTTGCCTGCTCTAGAATCTTAGCTACAACAGTACTGGTACATGCAAGCCACTGTCAGAGGTATCAGAATGATTTGCTCTTATAGCTCTCGATTCGATCGCCTCCGCGGCGGCGGCTGTTACCTCAAATTCATACATTTACCATTCTTCATCGTCCATGAAAATTTGTAACATCATTATAGAATCAGACCTTAGACGAAGAAGAACAGATAAACTATAACGTTTCCTTGGAGAGCCCTAGACATCAGTTCTATTTCACTCGACGACCTCCCGTCGTTACTATGAACAGCGACCTATATGACATGAAATCACGAATCCAATCGCACACCTGAAGCGATACTCTATAAGCACACAGTCATAAAAGCACAACCGGCCAAAACGAGCAAATCGTCTCGTCCGACCTCCACGTCTTCGAAGCACAAACTGATACTTGTACAAGCATGCTTAAACTGTGAGAAGACTAAGGAGATTTGTGCAGGCTTGCACATACATTCTTCCTAAGCTTGGAGTTGCATGTTTGGTGGGACGAAGGTGTGATCAGTAGCGCTTGGCTCAGAGATAACATATTCGAATCCTTATGGTTCAAATGCCCCTAAGCACTATGGGGCTTAACATCTGAGGACATCAGTCCCTAGATTTAGAACTACTTACCTACTAACCTAAGGACATCACACACATCCATGCCCGAGGCAGGATTCGAACCTGTGACCATAGCAGCCGCGTAGTTCCGAACTGAAGCGCCTAGAACCGCTCTACCACAGTGGCCGGCCCGAATCCTCATGGTTGGAAGATAGTTTTCACCATCAATATGTACCCAGCAAGGGCAGGAGAGGTTGTGGTGTAAGGTTCCTTATCATCAGAATAAATGCCGTTTTTTTTTTTTTTAATTGAATTCCAAACCTTTCTGCAGTATCTCATGAGTTGAGAGCAAGTAATACAGCCAGCGGTGTCGAGGACAATTCTGCATCACTGCCAGATTTCCACCCCTCCCCATGTCATGTCATCGATGATGTCTTGCATTGTTGTCATATTTCTCCCACTCCCCCACCTCTCTCACAAAGGCTAATCGCCACATGTATAAAATGGTTGGAAATTCAAAAACTGGTAGAAAGTTTTTAAAAAACACCTAAGACTTTACTATGGAAGTATGCCACCTGACCTAGCTGTAAAATGGCTGTAAATTCAGAAACAAAAGATTGGCAATTATCCTATTGGTTAATCATTAAAGATGGAGAACCCTGTGACACTGGGCCAATCAGTTTGACATCACAATCCAAGATAGCAGTTCAAGATGGCGACAGAGGATACTCGGCCAGCCTTAATGGTTGTCAGATAACTTGTGCTAAGTAGAGAATCCAAGATGGTGGACCGTGGGATACTGGTCCAGCCTGCGTGATAGTCACATTATTTTTCATAACTATGAAAACTGTGCAGAATCCTAAGTTTCAAGTGGCGAAAATTCAAAAACTGATGTATCTTGTATCAAAACCAGCCAAGACACTGAAAGCGTATTTTTCAATACTGATGAAAAACATCTAGAAAGAAAACAATGATGGTCACAAACGTTTGTCTTTCATAGTCACTTGCTTAAAGGTTTAATGCTTATGTTCCATGTTTTGTAAAAACTGAGTCATAATGAACCATTTTTTGTTACTTTGTGATTGACTCTTTTTGTTGCATTTTTGTATAATTTTACGCTTATTTGTGAAAGCGTACTCTTTCTAAATTTCTAAACCTTGTGAAGAACAGGAATTAAATAAAAATAAAGTGTCGCTGTAATTACTTTTCTTTATAGATGTAAAAGAAAGCATTTCAACGTAAGTTGGATTATAAAATATCAAGAAGAACATCAGAAAACTGAGCAGGATACAAAATAGTATTTCCCCCACTGGAAGTTAAAGTTCACTTAGATATTCAGCACAATAAAAAGAAAAACGGCCCGCAAATAATCAAGTGCGTTATTGTTTTATAAAGCTGCAGTGGCTGAAGATCTTCTCGTGTTTGGCTAAAGTGTTTCTATAGGAGACTTTTTGTGTCTTTTGTAATAGAGAGAGAAAGAGTAATGTCTTTAATTACTGTGTGAGGTGTCATTTGAGCCATCTGTTTTCCTCTTTTGCACAGTAAAGAAACGGGAAGTGTGAAATCTGGGTTTGAATCCCAATCTGGCATAAATTTTCGTACGTCCCTAGTATGCAGTATATCTGCAGCTGATGCCAAGATATTCGCATTCAGCGAATTTATTTCGAATTATAATTTTGATACATCTAGGACAAAAACCATAATTAAGGCATGGTAAGGAAAATACTCAATTAGAGCCAAGATAATAATTGACGATTAACCAGTAGAACAAGTCTCGAGCTTCACTTGTCTTGTCTGTCATTTATCTTTCAGTGTTGATGACAAAGTGAAAAAACAAGGTTCATCAAGTTCCGCAAGGTCCACCAAGTTCATTTTACATAGCTATAAAATTGACCTCTCTTAATAAAAGTTTGCATGTTTTTCATTTTATCCTATGATTATGGTGCATTACGGTACTGTGGCATTGTCTGTGCCCTCACTAATCCAAAAAAAATTACCTGTCTTTCGTGATGTAAACTGCGTCTCAGGTCTTATCTCATGAAAGCCTCGATTAGTTGTCGACTGTTGGTTAGCAGGTCTTAAATTTACCACACTTTCAAGGTGTCGTTTTAGTGCTATTGCTGCGAGCAATTAATTGGCATATTACTTTCTGACAGCATAGACTGCAAGATTTCGCTGCTTTCCCAATTGATCAGTAGCGAGAGCTTGTAAATAGGAGTGGCACATGTGTATGTTTTTAACTGACGACTGTGGCGCGTTGTTCCACGTTGCCACTTATATATCCTCTCTAAATTTAAAACTTGTTGCCACTCATTGCGCTTTACGGTTTATGTAATAATCTTATATCGCAGCTTCCTCTCAGTTTTACCACAGTTCTGTACCGATCTGTTCAATATGCTCCTTTATTACGCATAATGCACTTGTAACTTATTTCGTGAATTTTTTGTTTTTTCTTCATTTTAAATGCAAACTACTAATTCAAATTGTGAACGGCCGGGCTAATGGCCCCGCGTTCTTCTCTCCGTTAATAGATGGCGGTACTTTTCCCGCTCTGGTTTACGACTTTGCTACCTCGCTCGCATTCGCTACTCCCTGTTCTGCGCTCATAGGTAGCAAACCACACCTAGTAAAGGTCCACCCCGGCACTCAGGGGCCACAGCACAGTGTTAAGTGTCCCGCTACTATTCGTGTATCTCCCTACCCAGGCAGTCGTCCGTAATGCTGTCTGGTGTCGCTTTCGCATTGACATAGGTTTTACAGAACCTAGCCCGACCGGCGGATTCGAAATATTTTTTAAACATTTTTTAAAACATTTTTAAGAATTTTTTTGTTTTTTATTTGTGTTGCGGCGTGTGAAAAATATTGCTCTTTCTATTGTGAGTGTGACACCTGAGGATGGGCCTATGAGAGCCCGAAACCGGTAGTCATAATAAAAGAAATTTACATCTGAAGGAGTATTTTCAATCTCTGGTTCATCAGTTTAACTATATGTGTGTGGAACGATTCGGCGGATATAAGAGTAAAGTGAGAGAAGAGACTCTAATTGTATAGGAGTATGGCTGTGCTAACAATGATGTATGGCTGCGAGTCACAAGTGAATAAAACAAATTATCAAAACAAAATACAGTCGTCTGAAATGCGGTTGCTCATTAATGATAGGATACTCGCTAAAAGACAAAAAACGCAATGTAAACGCAAGGCATTAATTAAGTATATTTACGTGAAAACCACAATTTTAGAATAGGGGACAATAAAATTCCGAAGCTTGCATTACATACCATCGAACTGGAATAAAACGCGTCGGTCGATCCATGAAGAGCAGGAGCAGGCTAATAGCCTAATCCTGCAAGTGTAAGTAAGGTTCGTTCTACTAGTGTTCACATAATAAGCTCTAAGTCTGTTAATGATTACAACTTCAACTACAACTTCTTTTTTAATGAGCGCAGGGTTATGAAACCAAGGTGTGTCTCAATCTGTTGCTGAATCGCCCAAGACCGTGTGCCCTTTGACATTACAGTTCATACAGAAAAGGATTTCATTTCGTTTCAGTGCCAGGAAGCGGATACGTTAAAGACGATTGCTTGCTTTTAACAGCCGCAGCTTATTGTCCGTCACTGTTATACCCACCGATGCATGATCCTGTCTTGAACACCGCGGATATACACGGGGTGGACAAAAATACGGGAACAGCAAATACAAGACATTACCAATGCTCATACGGTGTGAGGAAACAATTGACATTCAAAAAATGGTTCCAGTCGTCTCGAAATGGATAAGTACATGTCCTGTATGTTTATCAAGGGAATCGTACACCATTCTTCCTGCAAAATTGTGGCAAGCTCAGGTACCAATGGAAATGGAAATGAGCATTTGGCGTCATTGGCCGGGAGGCCCCTTACGGGCAGGTCCGGCCGCCTTGGCGCAGGTCTTATTACATTCGACGCCACATTGGGCGACCTGCACGCCAGATGGGGATGAAATAATGATGAAGACAACACAACACCCAGTCCGTGAGCGGAGAAAATCCCCGACTCAGCCGAGAATCGAACCCGCGCCCCTTAGTATGGCAGTCCGTCACGCTGTCCATTCAGCTATCGGGGCGGACACGTACCAATGATGGAGGTACATAGCGATCATGCACCCCTCTCTCCAAACCAGACCACAAAGTCTCAATAATACTGAAATCTGGTGACTGGTGGCCAGGGGAGATGTGACAAATCATCCTCGTGCTTACAAAACCAGCCCTGGACGATGCGAGCTGTATGAACAGGGGCTCTGTCGTCTTGTAACTCTGTATCACCATAAGGCAACCAACATTATACCATAGGACAGACGTGATCAGCCAAAACGGTCACATAGTCCATAGCAGGAAGCGACCTTGCAAAGTAACCATGGAGTCCACGGAATACCACTAGATATGGTTGCCAAAATAATCACCGAACTGCCACTATGTCTCACTCTCGAGACACAAACTACGCCAGATGTTTGAAACTAAGTGAAACAAGACTCATCCGACCAACAAATATTCTTCCTCTGCCTCACAGTCCAGGTTTTGAAGCATTAGAACAGCGTTATCCCGTTACGGAAATTTGCAACACCGATGAGTGATTTTGGAATTCAAGCTCGGCCTGCAAGTTCCCACTTATGGAGTTCCATTTGCGTTGTTTTGGTGCTGACTAGGTTCACGAATGTGACATGTTGTTGTTGTTGTGGTCTTCAGTCCTCAGACTGGTTTGATGCAGCTCTCCATGCTACTCTATCCTGTGCAAGCTTCTTCATCTCCCAGTACCTACTGGAACCTACATCCTTCTGAATCTGCTTAGTGTATTCATCTCTTGGTCTCCCTCTACGATTTTTACCCTCCACGCTGCCCTCCAATACCAAATTGGTAATCCCTTGATGCCTCAGAACATGTCCTACCAACCGATCCCTTCTTCTAGTCAAGTTGTGCCACAAACTTCTCTTCTCCTCAATCCTATTCAGTACCTCCTCATTAGTTGTGTGATCTAATCTATCTAATCTTCAACATTCTTCTGTAGCACCACATTTCGAAAGCTTCTATTCTCTTCTTGTCCAAACTATTTATCGTCCTTGTTTCACTTCCATACATGGCTACACTCCATACAAATACTTTCAAAAACGACTTCCGACATTTAAATCTATACTCGATGTTAACAAATTTCTCTTCTTCAGAAACGCTTTCCTTGCCATTGCCAGTCTACATTTTATATCCTCTCTACTTCGACCAGTGTCAGTTATTTTGCTCCCCAAATAGCAAAACTCCTTTACTAGTTTAAGTGTCTCATTTCCTAAACTAATTCCCTCAGCATCACCCGACTTAATTCGACTACATTCCATTATCCTCGTTTTGCTTTTGTTGATGTTCATCTTATACCCTCCTTTCAAGACACTGTCCATTCCGTTCAGCTGCTCTTCCAAGTCCTTTGCTGTCTCTGACAGAATTACAATGTCATCGGTGAACCTCAAAGTTTTTATTTCTTCTCCGTGGATTTTAATACCTACTCCGAATTTTTCTTTTGTTTCCTTTACTGCTTGCTAAATATACAGATTGAACAACATTGGGGAGAGGCTACAACCCTGTCTCACTCCCATCCCAACCACTGCTTCCCTTTCATGCCCCTCGACCCTTATAACTGCCATCTGGTTTCTGTATAAATTGTAAATAGCTTTTCGCTCCCTGTATTTTACCCCTGCCATCTTCAGAATTTGAAAGAGAGTATTCCAGTCAACATTGTCAAAAGCTTTCTCTAAGTCTACAAATGCTAGAAACGTAGGTTTGCCTTTCCTTAATCTAGCTTATAAGATAGAATGTGACATTCAGTGCCACAACTAGTTTTACGGCGGTCGCCCACTCATTAGTCGCCGGAATCCGTTTCAATGACAGTCCTTTACGATCACTCAGCACACACTTCCGCCCGCGTTGTACTTGCCCATGGTCGAATTCAGTTAGCTCCGACATAATGCACTCACAACTACACAGAACACTGTTTTGAGCACGAATGACACTTACAATGTGCAGAGGACATTGAGCAAATTCCGTTCATAATCGACTGCAACAGTGCAACCTACAAGCTTGACTAACATCTGCATTTATGTTCAAGTATACATTTCTGGCGGAGGTTCAGTATTTTTGTCCAACCCCTGTAGCATGTAGGGGGACGCCACGTTAAAGCATAAGATTTTGGAGCTCAGATTCCTCACTTTTTTCTGCTATATCAAATTACGTGAGTAGAAAAACGTTTTCATTCAGAATGTTCCAGTTTCACAACACTTAAACGACGCAAAATTTCTGGTTCCTCTGTTTCATTACTCCTATACGTTTTACAGTTAATCGTTATCTTCCTAAGCCAGATTTAAAATCAATGTGTTACGTAATTCAAAATACATTACACCAGCGTTCTATGGGACACTACAAAGCCGCCGTCGTAAATCAGTACCTGAAACGAAGATCGAAACCCGTTTCTTATTCCTGTGAAGTTTACCTTCGAACAAGTAAAAGATTTTTAACTAGTTTCCTCCCTCCTCGAGTCATGACGTGGTTCGAGAATTTATCGTCTATCGACAAACTAATGAATATAACATATGTTCTCCATAGCATATTGATGAAGCATTTTGCATAACATTTTGCACGTCGAGTCACTGAGGATCGTATATTCAAGTGATATGAAAGAAGAATCCTTTTGTCTTTGATGCAGGATTGCTTAATGGAATGGATCGAACGCTGTGAAGACACTGAATACAAACCGACCGGCGTTTTGTGTCGCTCATCTGTATGGAAATAAACCTACTATAAGGAGTTGTGCATCCGTAATTAAGAAAGTGGACATGCTGCTTCTTCGAATCGATTATAAGTGCTGGAAACGATTCATATATTTTGTTACTTGCTTGAAACTCCTAGATTCTATATGTTATTACGTTCGGTATCGTCTAACCGCCGTTATTATACACCGGACAGCTCAACAAATCGTCTGTATATATATTCTCGCATAATTATACATACAGCTGTAATTACCTTTTTTGAACTCTTCGGTGAATTAGTCACACGGTGATTTAGAGCTCTCATAAGTAGTCTACATGCTGTTCACAGCATTTCAAATCACAGGTTGTATTTTCCGTTCAAACTTGGCAGGTCATGACAATCATACACAGACGAAAACAATTACAGTACCAAAATGTAATTAATATAAAGTACTGAAATTTCAGTCATACATTTGTCTAGGTAACATATATAAGTGATTAATATTGCACGATCGCATCTTGATGGAAGCGCAACATAAGCCATTGCAAATCTGAAATGCTGGTACATAAATAACCGGCCTAACCGCCAGAATGTTGAATGTAAGCACACAAACGTGCATTCATTGTGTTGTACATGAGCCGGATATCAGTTTGTGGGGTGGAGTTGCTTGCCTGCTGCACTTGATCGATCGGTCAATACAGGGACGGTTAATGCTGGTCGTGGATGGCGTCGGAGTTTTCGTCCGATGATGACCGATATATTCTCGATTCGAAACAGATCTAGTGATCGAACAGACCAAGGAAACATTCTACACTCTGCAGAGAACTTTAGGTTACAACAGCAATATGGACGAGCATTATCCTGTTGGAAAACACTCCCTGGAACACTGTACATGAATAGCAGCACAGTAGGTCCAATTACCAGACTGACGTACAAATCTGTAGTAAGGGTGCGTGAGATAACCACGTGAGTGCTGCTGCTGTCATATGATACTGCACCCCAGACCAATGTGTCTAACACGCAGTCAGGTTGGTTGCAGGACCCCAACTAACCTCCTTCTAACAGCACACGGCCATCGCAGACACCGAGAGAGAACCTGATTTCTTCAGAAAACACACCCTGCCTTCCAATGAGCTCTCACTTGACACCACTGAACTCGCGAATGGTAGTGGTTTGGGGTCAGAGCGGTGCACGCTACAGGGCGAATGGCTCGGAGCCGTCCTTGAAGTAACCGGTTATTAACAGTTCGTCGTGTCACCGTGGTGCCAACTACTGCTCATACTGCTGCTGCAGATGCAGTATGATGCGCCAGAGCCGTATGCCGAACACAATGGTCCTCCCTCTCGGCAGCGCCACGTTGCCGTCTAGAGCTAGATCTTGCGACCATCTTTCTCCTGACCACCACGGCCAGCAATCATGTATATTCGCTACATTCCTCCCAAGTCTCCCTGCAGTATCACAAAAGAAACATTCAGCTTCTCGTAGCCCTGTTACATGTCACATTCAAACTCAGTGGCGGTGTTGGTAATGGCGTCTTTGTCGCCTTAAAGGCATTCTTGACTAACATCAACTTACCACATCCAATTTCAAAGGTAACTAACGCTCACGATCATTACAGTGTGTATTTAAAGCAAACCTGGCTTGCAACCTCTTAGCTGCCCGAAATTAGAATACATACACTCCTGGTCATTAAAATTGCTACACCACGAAGATGACGCGAAATTTAATTAAGAGAAAGAAGATGCTGTGATATGCAAATGATTAGCTTTTCAAAGCATCCACACAAGGTTGACGCCGGTGGCGACACCTACAACGTGCTGACATGAGGAAAGTTTCCAACCGATTTCTCATACACAAACAGCAGTTGATCGGCGTTGCCTGGTGAAACGTTGTTGTGATGCCTCGTGTAAGGACGAAAATGCGTACCATCACGTTTCCGACTTTGATAAAGGTTGGATTGCAGCCTATCGCGATTGGGGTTTATCGTATCGCGACACTGCTGCTCACGTTGGTCGAGATCCAATGACTGTTAGCAGAATATGGAATCTGTGGATTCAGGAAGGTAAATCGGAACGCCGTGCTGGATCCCAACGGCCTCGTAACACTAGCAGCCGAGACGACAGGCATCTTAACCGCATGGCTGTAACGGATCGTGCAGCCACGTCTCGATCCATGAGTCAACAGATGGGGACGTCTGCAACACAACAACCATCTGCACGGACAGTTCGACGACGTTTGCAGCAGCGTGGACTATCAGCTCGGAGACCATGGCTGCGGTTACCTTTGACGCTGCATCACAGACAGGAGCGCCAGCAATGGTGTACTCAACGACGAACCTGGGTGCACGAATAGCAAAATGTCATTTTTTCGGATGGATCCAGGTTCTGTTTACAGCACCATGATGGTCAAATCCGTGTTTCCCGACATCGCGTTGAACGCACATTGGAAGCGTGTATTCGTCATCGCCATACTGGCGTATCACCCGGCGTGATGGTATGGGGTGCCATTGGTTACACGCCTCGGTCACCTCTTGTTCGCATTGACGGCACTTTCAACAGTGGACGTTACATTTCAGATGTGTTACGACCCGTGGCTCTACCCTTTATTCGATACCTGCAAAACCTTACATTTCCGCAGGATACTGCACGACCGCATGTTGCAGGTCCTGTACGGCCCTTTCTGGATACAGAAAATGTTCGACTGCTGCCCTGGTCAGCACATTCTCCAGATCTCTCACCAATTGAATACGTCTGGTCAATGGTGGCCGAGCAACTGGCTCGTCACAATACGCCAGTCGCTACTCTTGATGAACTGTGACGCCATCCAAGCTCTGTTTGACTCAATGCCCAGGCGTATCAAAGCCGTTATTACGGCCAGAGGTGGTTGTTCTGGGTACTGATTTTTCAGGATCTATGCTCCCAAATTGCTTGAAAATGTAATCACATGTCAGTTCTAGTATAATATATTTGTAAATGAATACCCGTTTATCATCTGCATTAGTTCTTGGTGTAGCAATTTTAATGGCCAGTAGTGTATATGAAATAAAATCGTGATAACTTCTGAACGGTTTGAGTTAGGAAGTTCAAACTGCACGGTTAGCCGCGGGGCATGATGGGAATTAGTATGGTTTGGTTTAGTGACGAAGCCCAGTTTCATTTGGATGGCTTCGTCAATAAGCAAAATTGGCGCATTGGTGGAACTGTGTGGTGTGCAATGTCCAGACACGGAATAATCGGTGTGATATTCCTTGGTGGCACGGTGAGTACCGAGCGGTATGAGAAGGTTTTGGAAGATGATGGCGTCCCCATTATACAAAGTGACCCTGATTTCGACAATATGTGGTTCATGCAAGACGGAGCTCGACCCATCGAAGCAAGAGAGTATTTGATGTCCTGGAGAAGCACTTTGGGAACAGCATTCTGGTCCATTGGCATAGGCCTCGATTATCCGCCATATTCTCCTGATCTGAACACATACGACTCCTTTTTGTGGGGCTATATTAACGACAAGGTGTACAGCAATAATCCCAAAACCACTGCTGAGGTGAAAACAGCCATTCACGAGATCGGTGACAGCATGGATGTTCCGACACTTCAACGGGGCATGCAGAATTTCGCTATTTGTCTGCGCCACATCATCGCCAATGATGGCACGCGTATCGAAAATGTCATAACCTAAATCCGAATATCTGTAGTGACGTTTACATGTCAAATGAAATGTGTGCACGCCGTAGTTTGTAAGTAATTTATGTTTTCTTTTCATATAGTTCAATAATTAACACCCTGTACATGACATATTTTTCAGCATAGTCACTAAGTCTCTGCAAAGCCCGCCCGGTTAGTCGTGCGGTCTAACGCACTGATTTCCGGGTGGGAAGGCGTGCCGGTCCCCGGCACGAATCGGCTCGGCGGATGTGTCGAGGTGCGGTGTGCTGGCCAGTTTGAGGATGGTTTTTAAGGCCGTTTTCCATCTGCCTCGGCGAATGTTGGCTGGTTCTACCTATTCCGCCTCAGTTACACTGTGTCGGCGATTGCTGCGCAAACAGTCTCTACGTGCGCGTACACCACCATTACTCAACCACGCAAATATTTGTGGTTACACTCGTCTAGTGTGAGACGTTCACCCTGGGTTCGGTGTGGGGCGGCGGTGGGTGAGTGGACTGCTTTAGCCGGTTGTGGGGTGGTGAACCTCTGAGGGCTACGGCAGGAACGAAGCCTCTCCGTTGTTTTCAGATCCCCGGTTCAATACAATACAATACAATATAAGTCGCTGCAAACAATGATCGGAACGTTCTCCAGTCGTTCAATTCCTCGAGGATAGAAATCCGCTTCTTGGTGACGGAGCCATTCGAGAACCTCTGCATGAACGTTCTCATCAATGGAAAATCTCTTTCCCTTAGATGTTCTTGCAGCTTGTCCAAATGTCAAAAATGACGTGTTGCGCGATCTGGACTTCAAAATTAACATTACCCACGCCTGTGCAACCTTGGTCTAATTGTTGGCACCATTGTAGAACAGCTGGATGCGACATTGCGTTTGGTTCATACGCTGCCACCAATTGCCGGCGAATCTGTGTGCAATTTAGACATGTCGCCCACAAGAATCGTACTGACCCTGGTACTTCAATTTTAGAGTACGTTTCCAGTTGTCCCGCCATTTCGTTCGCACACGGTGATGCACCTGTTACACGTACTGCAATATAATACTGTCTGGATTTTCTCTGCAGTAAACCCAAAACATACCTCTTCTCCGAAAAAGCGCCCCCTTGTTGCGCAATGGTCGTATCGTGGGACGAAACGTATAACTTACTTCTTGAAGTCCCTACATATTTACGACGTAGAATAAGTACCGATATAAGAAGAAATGAAAACAAAGATGTCATCGTAACGGAAACCTTTAACAAAAGAAGGAAATTTGCAGTGGACCCTTCGATAACCAGCTGAGGAACAGCTTGCTGAAGTGCCTGGTGTGGAGTGTTACCTTACATGGCGATGAAACAGAGGTCTGTGAAAATATGAAGAACGGCGGTTTCATCGACTTTCACATTATCGATATCTGAGATGCAAATTATATAGAGTGATACGTAGATCGAATTAATTTGATTTGAAAATAGCTTATTTCTTTATTTGTATTAAAGATTAGCCGATAGTGATTGCCAATATATGAAGTACTTGTAGGCGTTTTATTACACGTTTGGCTGGGCTAACAGTTTCATAGACAGACAGCAGATCAAAGCGGGCCGATGGGCACCATTAACTTTGCGCAGGTTGTAAAGGTGACATTGGACGCAGGAATCGTTTGCACAGGATTTCGCCCGGAACAAGTCTCGCCCACTCACCCCCTCCGGAACAAGTCCCGCTGCTAGTGAGAAAATCACTTCGAATTCTGCTCGAAGTAGTCATTGCACTTCGCATCTCCAGCTGGAGCATGATGTAAAGTTTTCGTGAGGTAGCTTTTCAGGATTCACAGGCATCGTCCGACAAAGCGGCCAACGACAGCAGCACTGGCAAACAACACAATGACACATTTCAAAAAGGTGGTAAGATCTGCAATCGGCTTCAGTGTAAATCTGCGTAAACTATATAGTGTTAATGAGTAGGAGGAAGAAGCCCTTCCCAGCATCCACAATTTAACTCGAATTTGGCAATCACTGTCGTCAGATCGCGGAAACGGAGCAGTGTGCTAATAATGTAGTAACTTATTTATTGGTTCATTGTCCTGAATCGCCGCCAACCTTACTTATTTATACCTATTCCATGTTTTTGTGGTAATCTGTCAGTGAATAGGATGTTCTTAAGAATTTTCGTGTTATACTTCCGTGCAACTATTGAACTCGATTTGTGTGAGAATTTATAATAAACAGTAGAACTTGCGCTAACTTTGACTTTCATTACATACGTATTCTCACCATGTCACAAAATTAAATTACAGTGTCACTATTCCATCATCCTTTTGAGTCTACAGGGTCATAATTTAGTTTAATAAAAAATCCTTGCGTGTCAAATGATAGTTCACAGTCTTCATTGTATGTCTATACTGAAGCGCCAAAGAAACTGGTATAGACATGCGTATTCAAAGACGGAGATATGAAAACAGGCAGAATACGGCGATGCGGGCGGCACAACAAGTGTCTGTCAAACTTATTAGATCGGTCACTGCTGCTACAATGCGGATTATCGAGATTTAAGTGAGTTCGAACGTGGTGCTATAGCCGGCAAGCGAGCGATGGGACACACCGTTTCTGATGTAGCGATGATGTGGGAATTTTCCCCTATGACCACTTCACGAGTGTACTGCGAATGTCAGGAATCCAGTAAAACGTCAAATCTCCGACATCGCTGTAGCCGGAAAAAAATCCTGCAAGAATGGGACGATCGACGACTGAAGAGAATCGTTCAATGTGACAGAAGTGCAGCCCTTCCGCAAATTGCTGCGCGATTTCAATGCTGGGCCATCAACAAGTGTCAGAGTGCGAACCATTCAACGAAACATCGTCGATATGAGCTTTCGGAGCCGAAGTCCCACTCATGTGCCCTTGATAACTGCACGACACAAAGCTTTACTCCTCGCTTGGGCCTGTCAACACCGACATTGGATTGTTGATGACTGGAAACATGTCGCCTGGTCGGAAGAGTCTCGTTTCACATTGTATTGAACAGATGGAGGTGTACAGATATGGAGACAAACTCATGAATCCATGTAACCTGAATATCACCAGGCGACTGTTCACGCTGGTGTGGGCGTGATCACCTGCATCCATTCATGTCCATTGTGCATTCCGGCGGACTTGGGCAATTCCAACAGGACAATGCGACACCCCACGCGTCGAGAATTGCCACAGAGTTGCTCCAGGAACACTCTTCTGAGTTTAAACACTTCGCTTGCCACCAAACTCCCCAGATATGAACATTATTGAGCATAAATGATGACTAACGGAAACCCTCAGCTGCCGACAGGTGTTGTTGACATACCCCGATGTGGACAGCTGAAAATGTGTGGCCCGACCGCGACTCGAACCCGGGATCTCCTGCTTACATGGCAGACGCTCTATCCATCTGAGCCACCGAGGACACAGATGAATAGCGCGACTGCAGGGACTTACAACTTGCACACTTCACGTGAGACTCACATTCCCAACTGTCCACAAGTCTACATATGTAAAGTACCTTATAGACATATACCCATCTTCTCATTACTCGCGCACGCTTTGGCGATTCCCGTAAGAGTTTGGGCAACCTGTGCGCATTCGCAAGGGATAAGTCCCTGCAGTCGCGCTATTCATCTGTGTCCTCGGTGGCTCAGATGGATAGAGCGTCTGCCAGGTAAGCAGGAGATCCTGGTTTCGAGTCCCGGTCGGGGCACACATTTTCAGCTGTCCACATCGAGGTATATCAACAACACCTGTCAGCAGCTGAGGGTTTCCGTTAGTCATCATTTATTCCAGGGAAAAGCTGCACGGTCATCAACAGTATCTGTTCTTTCAAGAACAGTTACTGTCTTTATATATATTATTGAGAATGTTTGGGATGCCTTGCAACGAGCTGTTCAGAAGAGATCTCCACTCCCCCGCACTCTTACGGATTTATGGGCAGCCCTGCAGGATTCATGGTGCCAGTTCCCTCCAGCACTACGTCAGAAATTAATCGAGTCCATGCCAGGTCGTACTGCGGCAGTTTTGCGTGCTTGCGGGGGTCCTACACAATATTAGGCAGGTGTATATAACATGCAGGATAGTTACCTTAAGATGTAGGCGGTGGTTTAGTACGATCATCCGTCGAAAATCGGGCATAGACAATGATATGTGTCGATTAGAAAGAGAAAATAAGGAGTGTCTAGGTACAAAACAGTTTGAACGAGGAACCATTCAACGAAACATCGTCGATATGGGCTTTCGGAATGTTGTCTACTCCCGGGGCCTTGTTTCGACTCAGGTCTTTCAATGCTCAGTCAAGAGCAGGGAATGAATGTGGCTACAGTACTGAATTAGAACAGACTGCTGGTAGCTGTATGATGACAGATATAAGAAATTAAAAAAAAACCGGAATCTCATCTTCAGCCGATAATGCTCTTGCTACTTAAATAATTAAAAAGAAAATTTTGAAAGAATTATTAAAAAAGCATTGGAAAGTACTCACATTCTGGATGAACTTTAACTGGCACTAATATAAACAGACCTTCAATATTGAATACATATATTCGGTATCTAAAATTCGTAAATTTACGTACATCCGTTTTTGTAACCGCTACTGTGTGTGGAGACTGGTATGACAATACTGGTTCCGGATCACCCCTCCTCTGCTCACACGAATTCTTCTTGTTAGCTTCGATCCTCTTGATGCAGGATTCTCAGTGCGTCACGGAATAATGAACATGAAATGACTGTGCGAATAAACTTTGCTATCTTGATAACACTTTTACTGTACAATTGGAATACACATGTTTTGTTGTTGTTGTTGTTGTTGTGGTCTTCAGTCCTCAGACTGGTTTGATGCAGCTCTCCATGCTAATCTATCCTGTCCAAACTTCTTCATCTCCCAGTACCTACTGCAACCTACATCCTTCTGAATCTGCTTAGTGTATTCATCTCTTGGTCTCCCTCTACGATTTTTACCCTCCACGCTGCCCTCCAATACTAAATTGGTGATCCCTTGATGCCTCAGGACATTTCCTACCAACCGATCCCTTCTTCTAGTCAAGTTGTGCCACAAACTTCTCTTCTCCCCAATCCTATTCAATACCTCCTCATTAGTTACGTGATCTATCCACCTAATCTTCAACATTCTTCTGTAGCACCACATTTCGAAAGCTTCTATTCTCTTCTTGTCCAAACTATTTATTGTCCAAGTTTCACTTCCATACATGGCTACACTCCATACAAATACTTTCAAAAACGACTTCCGACACTTAAATCTATACTCGATGTTAACAAATTTCTCTACTTCAGAAACGGTTTCCTTGCCATTGCCAGTCTACATTTTATATCCTCTGTACTTCCACCATCATCAGTTATTTTGCTCCCCAAATAGCAAAACGCCTTTACTACTTTAAGTGTCTCATTTCCTAATCTAATTGCCTCAGCATCACCCGACTTAATTCGACTACATTCCATTATCCTCGTTTTGCTTTTGTTGATGTACATCTTATACCCTCCTTTCAAGACACTGTCCATTCCGTTCAACTGCTCTTCCAAGTCCTTTGCTGTCTCTGACAGAATTACAATGTCATAGACGAACCTCAAAGTTTTTATTTCTTCTCCGTGGATTTTAATACCTACTCCAAATTTTTCTTTTGTTTCCTTTACTGCTTGCTCAATATACAGATTGAGTAACATCGGGGACAGGCTACAACCCTGTCTCACTCCCTTCCCAACCACTGCTTCCCTTCCATGCTCCTCGACTCTTATAACTGCCACCTGGTTTCTGTACAAATTGTAAATAGCCTTTCGCTCCCTGTATTTTAAGTCGTAAGGTGAGTATTGCCTCACGTGTTCCATCATTTCTACGGAATCCAAACTGATCTTCCCCGAGGTCGGCTTCTACTAGTTTTTCCATTCGTCTGTAAAGAATTCGCGTTAGTATTTTGCAGCCGTGACTTATTAAACTGATAGTTCGGTATTTTCACATCTGTCAATACCTGCTTTCTTTGGGATTGGAATTATTATATTCTTCTTGAAGTCTGAGGGTATTTCGCCTGTCTCGTACATCTTGCTCACCAGATGGTAGAGTTTTGTCAGGACTGGCTCTCCCAAGGCCGTCAGTAGTTCTACTAAAATGTTGTCTACTCCCGGGGCCTTGTTTCGACTCAGGTCTTTCAGTGCTCTGTCAAACTCTTCACGCAGTATCGTATCTACCATTTCATCTTCATCTACATCCTCTTCCATTTCCATAATATTGTCCTCAAGTACATCGCCCTTGTATAGACCCTCTATATACTCCTTCCATCTTTCTGCTTTCCCCTCTTTGCTTAGAACTGGGTTGTTTTAACAATATTAAATCGACAGAACTCGCAATACGTCCGCCCGCTATCACGTATAGACACAGACAGATGAATCTAAAGAAATTTTAAAAAAATGAAGAGCATCTTTTTCCTTGCTTTGTTTCTGGTCCCATAATATCGCTGGTATAAAATAACTAATATATATATATATATATATATATATATATATATATACAAAGAAAAGAACGAGAAAAAAGAAAATAATAATAATAATAATAATAATATGGTTCTTCACAAGTGGAAGGAAAGAAGACTAGTTTTAACTTCCCGTCGACGGTGTTAGTGAGGAGAAGGGCGGAAATCGGCCTTGCCTTTTCAAAGCAACCACCCTGCTTTCACCTTGAGTGATTAAAAGGAATCACGAAAAACCCAAATCTGGATGGCCGGATAGCATACCATTCCAGTGTCTTGCGTCAGCGACAATTCGCTCGGTGTTAAAATAGTGCAGTCTGTAGCAGTGTACTACACGTAATCTGTGTCTAGGTCTTTCGTTCCAGTGTTTAGACCTGTACAGGGTGTCGTAAGAAAAGTATGATATATATCTACATGAGGCAATATTGTTGCAGAAGCAACAAAAAACGCATGCCAAATTTAAATTATCTTAAAATCTCCATAATTGGCAAAGTTTTAAGGCAGCTCGAAATTTAGTTTGAACTTCAATGGGAACTGCATTTAATAATTTCCGCAATGAATCTCTGGCTCGAAATGTGGCAGAAAATTCAAAGTGATTCTGGTCGTGCGTGAAGTACACCAGCGGCATGACGCAATGAATACCTCCACTCCACGACAGGTAAGGTATTGTTACCCATGACAGTGCACTAAAGCGGAGTTAATACAGTTTTCCAAAATTCCATTCCTAAAGAAGACGAAGTAAGTGTTATAGAATTCGAATAAAGGCAAGCCTTCCGGTCCAGACTGTATGTCAATCAGGTTCTTTTCAGAGAATACTGATGTAATAGCTCCATACTTAACAACCATGTAGAGCCACTCGCTCAACGAAATATCCGTACCTAAAGAATGGAAAATTGCAAAAGGTCACACCAGTACTGAAGAAAAAAGCAGGAGTAATTCGATTAGTTGCAAACCCGTATCACTGAAGTCATTTGCAGTAGGATTTTGGAACTGACACTGTGTTGGAACGGTATGTTGACTCACAGTCAGCACGGATTCAGAAAACAATGTTTTTGTGAATTACAACTAGCTCTTTACTCTCACGAAGTAATGAGTAAAGGATCACAAGCTTATTCCATATTTCTAGATGTAGTAATTAACGGAAAGTCATCAAATAAAACAGAAGGGGTATCTTGCGTTCCCCAAGGTAGTGTTAGAGGCCCTCTGCTATTCCTGATCTATATAAACGGTTTAGGAGACAATACGAGCAGCCCTCTTAGATGTTTTGCTGATGATAGCGTCATTTGCCGTCTCGTAAAATCATCAGAACATCATAATCAATTGCAAAAGGATTTAGACAAGACACCTGAATAGTGCGAAAAGAGGCAATACTGAAATGTGTGAAATCCTCCGCTTGAAGATTTACTAAAAGGAATCCGTTAAATTTCTGTTACACGACAAATCACACAAATCTAAAGGCTGCCTATGAATTACAATTACGAACAACTCAAATTGGAACGATCACGTGGTTAATTTTATGGGGAAGGCAAACAAAAGCCTGCGTTTTATTGACAAAAGAGTTAGAAGGTGCAACAGGTCTATTAAAGAGACTGCCTACACTATGCTTGTCCGTCCACCGCTAGCGTACTGCTGTGCAGTATGGGATCCTTACCAGATGCGACTGACGGAGGGCATCAAAAAAGTTCAAAGAAGAGCAGCTTGTTTTGTATTGTTGCGAGATGGCGGAGAGTGTCACGCATATGATACGCCTTTGTTCTAACAATTGCTATCCCAACTCACGGATATGATACGCGAACTGGGATAGCAATTGTTAGAACAAAGACGTTTTTCGTTGTAACGAGATCTTGTCATGGAATTTCAGCATCCAATGTTCTCCTCCAAATGCGACAATATTTTTCTGACGCCCACCCACATAGGAAGAAATGATCATTGTAATAAAATAAGAGACATCAGAGCTCGCACGGAAATATTTAAGGGGACCACACCATGCCTATCTAACCGATTTCAATTTAGGCAAGTATTTGACCCATTTCTGAAACAACTACCAGATGCAGGACCTTAATACATTTACTGTATGTTACACGACGTTACTTTTCTAAATTTATTAACAAAAATATTAAGTATTTTCTGCAGAAAATATTTTTTGTGAACTTCCTAGTGGGAGAATATTAATGAATGTAGTACCAGAGATGGCTTTTTATGTTATGCAGAGTCTCTGGAAATTTCATTCATTTATCTATGATAGTTTCTGATATAATGGGGCATATGTACTGAAAATTTTAGTTTGCGGTAAATTGACTTTAAAGAAAAAACTTTTGAAACTTGTTACTTACAGTTAATTAAAACTGTCCTGCTGCATATGATGGCCCTTCTTTGACCTCTAGCAGGTCTTCCAGCTTTTTTTTCACCTTCCTGGATGTTTGTCTTGCTTTCTTGGCCGTATTAGATGCAGACCTGTCTGCATCGGCTATCCTCATTTTATCGCAGTGTTGCAGCCCTGTGATCATATTTTCACCAGGATTAAATCCCAGCTGTTTCAGTACCAAACACTTTACAATATTACGACAATTGAATGTAATAACAGCATCAAGAACTCCTAGTTTCAGTGTATGCATGCCTACAAATACAGTTTTAGGAAGGCGATTCCAAATTATACTCTTGAAACATTCATTTAGGTTCTGTGTCTACCCACGCAGACATTTCCTTAGAAGGTCAGGATGAGCCAAATCTCTGAAAATAGGTTTAACTGCTGCAATAACAGCAGCAGGAAGAGAATGCTGCCTGAGCCCTATTGTATTTGCACCACGAATTTTCTCCTGATGGACACAATCCATGACATGGCTTATCATCAGTAGAGGACTTACGGAAGAATATGGCCCAAACATCTCTCTTCATTGCCTCCAGATTTTCTTGATCTCTTCTAATTGCCTGCCCATAGTGTACCTGCAAGTTTTCTATTTCAGTTTTTGTTAACCGTCCCTGTCCGGTCAACAATTTTCCATCTTCTAATTTTTTCCTCTCGTATCAACAGTTAGGTTTCTCAGCCTTGTTCCCAAACGTTTTTTAACATGGCCTACACATTCTATTTTGTTAATAATGGCATCTCCATATGGCTTAGAGTTCACCACAATGTTGTATGCCTTACTGTCACCATCGCCCAAATATTTGGTGTACTGTACGCCTCATGTTTCTACGGAGCGATGAGATATTTGTTTACTCCATGAACTTCCATACCACCACTTGTTCCTCTAAAATTAGCGACACAGTTGTGTTCTTTATGTTTATTGACATTACAACATTTGCAATATTTAGACATTATCTCCACATGTAAAACTTTTACCAGTGTCTACACTCGTGGCAATCACTACTCCATTCAGAGAAGTGTGTCCTCTTTTCTGCCAACTTCCATCAAGTGCAACTGCAATATCCAAACATCTATCATTTTCTTCCACTGCTTCCCTAGCAGCCAGTTTCATGCTTTCCTCACTGACCTCACATACAGCTTTCTCTAATATTGCAGTCAGTTTTTCAAATTTATTTGGTGGTGTTCATCACTGAACAAAATGTTCTCCCTGCAGCCATGCCCTTGCCAATGAATCGTAAGGCATTAACTAATCTAGAATTGATTTCATAAGGGTCACTTGCATCTGGTTTTGAATAACTCATAAATGAAATCACAGCTGAGCATTTAGTGCAAATTAAATTCAAAGCAATTGCTAAGCCTTTTCTCCCAATGGCACTCTCAAAAATTTTCACACTCTGTGACTCACCACACTGTCTACATTGTACAAATTTAGAAATTACATCTGATAATATTCTCAAATTTATAATAATGTTACTGCACCCCTTGTCACTTACAGTAAATTCGTTGTAACTTTCTTGAAATGGTGAGAGCTTCTTTGATGATGCACTTGTTGAAGAATTACAATTAGAAACATCGTTGCCAGGTGACATAACCTCTTGTACAGAAAGCTTTCTAAACTTGTTTCCTCTAAATTGTCGTTTCTTAAAAATGCCTTTACGTTTCTTCTTTTTCAATAAACACAACAAAACACACGTAAACAAGCACTGCAAACGTAAGTATAACAATTACTCGCAATCCCACTTGAACAAAGCTAACCGCGTGTTTGAAAGCATGTTGTTTACAAACAGCAGAAACAAAAGAATACGGACCGTTGCATTCCAAGGATAGCCAACACATGTGGTAGGAAAATGCTCTTTAAACGCTCGAAAAAAAAAAATTTCAGCAAAATCCTTTTCAGAGTACTTAAATAAAACCTTAATCTATCGAAATATGATGAAAACCGAAAATCGATTTTTTTCGATCTGAACCACGATGTGGTTTCCCTAAGTGTTCATTTTTCCCGCGCTCTGTTAGAGAGTGAAACGGTAAAGAAATAGTGTGGAAGTGGTTCTATGAACCAACTGCCAGGCACTTAAGTGTGAAGTGCTGAGTAGTTATTTAGACGTAGATGTAGACTGATGAAAACTAGAAGGTAAGTTCCTATAATTATACGTCCGGAAATCTGTACTAGGAAAATCTGTCCTCTCATTCCCATCTGTTACGTAGAAGTAAACACTATATGTAGCTACCATGAATCGTAACACATCTTTCAGCTCTTCTCACAGTGAATCACGCACTCCTTTGAATCCATCTGACTCCGTTCGCATTGTACCACATGCACTGGTTTGACATAATTGTAGAATGCAGGGTTTCACGGTTGGTATTCGGGGTATTATTGATTCTTGTTTTATAGGCATAAGGCTGTGGTCCAAGGCAGCGGTCTGACGACGCCACGAAGCGATCGTTGAGTGGATATGTGTAAAGAGTTCGATTTGTTGAGTTTGTTTGAGATTGTAATTGCTTTCTGAGACGGTGAAAGCCTCTGATGACGTATCCAGCATAGGAAGACTAAACGTTAGGCAGATAATTATACCCTGGACCACAGCCTCATCCCCATAACACAAATATCAGCAGTTGGTTACATGTTCCTGTAACGTCTGTTCATGTCAGTGGGTCGATCATGCACTTATGCTTTTCAGTGTCCCATAGCCAGAAAGCCACTGATCCAGGTTCGGTGTACAGGGAGGTCGTGTTACAAGACCTCATTGACCGTCCCATCGCCCGTGAAACTTTACGGTGAGGTAGTGTCGCGAGATCCGTGGAATATGGAGCGGTGGCCCGTCGTCCACAAATCGTAGTCGTTTGCCTTTCCGAGACCCTTGTGCAGTTGTGTGTGTAATTGAAGGTACTCTGGATTTTCATGCAGTTCCTCACCATCATTGCTTTAAGTCAATGGACTGCGCAAATAAATTACGCACAGTTCTCTACAAAGACTCTACTATTGCCAAGCAATTTTCGTGTGCTCGCACCAAATCTGAAGCCATTGTTACATCTGTTTTATCATCACATTCAATAGACGTTACTGTAGGCGCGCAGAGTGGTATTCCTTGCTATAGTTTTGCAACCATGGTCTTATGAAAATGTTCCCTATACTAATACAATACTTTGATACCAAAGTATGAAATTGATTGAAATGTAATGCACAACTAATAAAAAAAAGAGAGAAAAGAAAGTTGTAGCTTGTACTGGTGATAATGTCAACACTAATTTCGGCCTAATCGGAAGAGCTACACTGAACGTCTTCAGCCACTTAAAAAAGTTATTAAATTCAAAATTTGTTGCAATGGTCTGTCCAACACATGTTCTGCGTAGTTATGTGCTACATGGTTTTGATTACTGGTTAAAGACTGATAATGATTCAATTGTTTCGAATATATTCAATTACTTTTCCATTTACACTGTACTTACAGAGGAGTTGAAAGAATTTTGTGGCTTTGTGGAGGTTAGATAGCAGCAGTTATTATATGGGGTGTTCAAAAAGTCTCTCCGCAGTGCCGTATGATTGTTAGCCGCGCCTGCCGTATGCCACAGTGAATAATTTTTTCCTTACAGCTGTGTGGGCCGTTACGACACTAAAATCGATTTCCTGGGCGCGTTTTCTTACTGACTTGTTCGGACCCATGGACATTTTATCGGAAATATCCGGTAGTTTATCCTCAGACAAAACGCTAGAACGGCCACTTCTCGGTGCATCTGTTACTGAACCCGTACTTCGAAATTTACTAATCAAATCTCGCACAGTATCGCGATGTGGGAATGTTGTCTCCGGGAAAACTGATTTAAATGTTTGACGAACTGGAACTGTGTATTTACCGCCAGTCGTGAACACTTGTTCGACTAAAAACGCACGTTCTTCAATGGTTAGCATTTTAGCAGTGGCAAAAACGAAAGAAACGAACAAAGGAACTAAACTTATACTTTAACGTCAACACGTAACGACACACACCAAAGATACTACTGACGCTGACTGAGATAAACGAAACAGTGGAATGTTGGGAGAGTCCACTTGAAGCGAAGTAACCCAGGCAGGCGAACAATCATACGGCTCGCGCGAGTAAAAATCATACGGCACTGCGTAGAGACTTTTTGAGCACCCCGTACTATACAAAAACTCCGTGGTTGTTCAGACATTGATATCAGTTTTCAACAATAATATACTGAACTGGGAGAAAGAATCAAGTTCTATACCTGAATCTGTCTGCATTTTCGAATCTGCCTTAGAAACTCTCGAGGGAAAGTATGAACATAATTATATGCCCTTAAAAATAGAGGAAATGGTTCAAATGGCTCTGAGCACTATGGGACTTAACATCTGAGGTCATCAGTCCCCTAGAACTTAGAACTACTTAAAACTAACTAACCTAAGGACATCACACACAACCATGCCCGAGGCAGGATTAGAACCTGCGATCGTAGCGGTCACGCGGTTCCAGACTGAAGCGTCTAGAACCGCTCGGTCACACCGGCCGGCACAGAGGAAATAGTTACACATAAAAGCAATGAAGGCCATTCACAGCATCTGACACCTCTGGCAAAGAGATGACAGTTGTGTACAGTTCTGCTACTAAATATTTACAGAAGTGGTTGCCTCAGTATCAACAGTTCAGACTATTCAAGTGGATATAGCTCTCAAGAGTTCCTATACGGAAGGATGTTGAAAACTGTATCACGTACCTCAGGGAACACACAGTTGTAAGCGTGATGATACATTGTGCTTTGATGTGTTTTGTAATTTTACAACATTTCTGAAAGACTAACGCAACAAACAAAATCAACCAGCAGCTTATGTGTGGTGTACATACTTCAATCAGTTATCGAGTGTTGCTGAGAGAGATTTCTTCAGCCCCCAAATATTCGTGGCATAAAAATTGAAAAGACAATAATGAGATATCTGAGGGTGCAGCTGACGAGTAAACTTTCAAGGTACTGCATATCCAGTTTTAAGAAACCATGGAAAGTCGCTATTTTAGTTTAGCATAGTATTGCATCTTTGTTTTGAAGTTGTAAACCGCGTGATTTTATCGATAAAGTATGTCCTGCTTTTTTATATGCACTGTTCTCTTTTTTATGATGAACGTACGGTAACGCTTACAGCAGGGGTAACGTTCTACAGCACCACTGGTAATTCATTGCGTAGAAGTAGGTGATACCCAGAATCTATTAATCCGTCTGGTATACTGTATGGCCCAATGATTCTGTCAATTCTTCTCCATACGCTGATAGTGAGAGATCCTGGTGCCTCACCTACATGATAGCTGGAGGATTTGTATCTGCTCACCTCTTGTGAATCCTACCTACACCACCAAATACTACCCATTACTCGTCACAAGTAAAACGTCCCATGTCCCAACAGGTATTGGTTTCCAAACATACAATTATAGGAAATATTCTTTTTGCTTTGGCCAATGCAACATTCTATGGGAATATGTGGCACTTCTTTTAAAACGGCTTGTACTCGTGGATGTAATTGTGCCTTCTCTTATGTAATGATACAGTGATGTACGTGATGTAGTATGTTTTACATTTTTACTCCTGCAGTGGAAACACTTGAAACTATCCTATGCTTTGAAGTAAAAATAAACAAGACGCAGCAAAGGCGCAAGGATGAGGTTTGTCAGTCACGTCCGTTTATTTGTCCGAGGTCTGTAAGTTACTTTTACACCTGGGAAGTCTGTGTGACATAGGATATTTGCACTGTAGATTCCTCCATGTGACAGATAAGTATCTTTCAGATGTTTTGGGCAATGCTAACGTAAACGTAGAAAAGTTCTTCCGAGAGCGTTCGAATATCACGCTCAGCGAAAAGAGCAATGGTGTCCGCGAGCATCCCATCCGGCTAATGATCCTTTTTTTCCGTTGTCGTGGACGACATTCTTGTGCATTTGACCGCAACGCCGTTCTCGTCTTTCTAAGCCAAGAGGCACCCAGCTCCCTTTTGTACACGCTCTATTTCCGTCCACGTGTTTCCCCGACATATTTGTGGTCTCGTCGACAAAGTTGTTATTTCTGGCTTAAAAAAAAGTGAAGGAACAGCAGAAGAAAAAGGACGAGGAGGAGAATTCCAGCGAGCAGGAAGCAGTAATTGCTGCCGTTCCTCGGCGTTAAAAGGGGAACCGAGTGCTTGGCAGTGTTCCACATGACAGAGTGAAATGGGTGAGGGGTGGGGGGGTGTGAGACTGGAGGATTGGGGGGGGGGGGGGGGGGGGGGGGGTAGGTGAGGCGCAGTACTCTAACACCATACACTGGGGGCCACTCGCTTCAGGTGCGTTTTACTTACCTCCTTGAAATTCAACAACTGGGGCGAAAGTTGTCGCGGTAGATCTCACTTCAAGATACAATGCACGCCAAAAACGTGTTGATTTTTATTATTAGCGTACTGTTTCGTCGTACAGCACTATTTTCGTTATCTCTACTTATATCTCTCTAGTATCTCGTCATTCTCTGGTTCCCTTTTGCTTCACCTCCAATCAAAAAAATGTTTTTATTCTACTTTGCTTATTCCTTCACCACTAGTCACCACCAATATTATGGAAGAATTTCTTTTATTTGCTTCCCTTACACCAGGTTTTTGTTCCACCTTACTTTCAACCTTGCCATTTGTGTTTTTCCTGTGGAGTACTCATGCAGAAGTAGCGCTAAAAATGTAAAAAGTAATGCAAAATCTGTAATAAGTAATGCAAGATCTCTCTAGTTTTCATAATTTAGGAAGGGACTGACGGAGTACCTCGAAAAAGTTCAAAGAAAGGCAGCACGTTTTGTATTATCGCGAAACATGGGAGAGAGTGTCACAGAAATGATACAGGATTTGGGCTGGAAATCATTAAAAGAAAGGCGTTTTACGTTGCGACGACATCTTCTCACGAAACTCCAATCAGCAACTTTCTCCTCCGAATGCGAAAATATTTTGTTGACACCGACCTACATATGGCGGAACGATCACCACGATAAAATAAGGGAAATCAGAGCTCGTACGGAAAGATATAGGTGTTCATTCTTTCCGCACGCTATAGGCGCCTCTGCCAGGCATTTGATTTGCAGAGTATCCATGTAGGTGTAGATGGAGGGAGGAATATTAAGATTTGACAAGTTCAGGTTGCAGGAGAATGGTGAAGGGAATCAGCCATCCCTGTTTCAAGGGAACCATTCAGGCTTTTACCTTAAATGATAAGTAAACGACATAAAAGCTATACCTGGATGGTTTGTAACATATTATTCCTAGCCTCGCTGTGGACTAGACCTCATACCTGTTGCGGTCACCAAAGCCGTTTCCTGGCAGTCAGTGGAGAAGGTTTTGTTCAACCTGGTGGTGATTGGTCTGTCTTTCAATAATTCATCCAAGGAACCTATTATGGTTTATAATTTATATAAAAAACAGCTACCAGCCACATGTATGGTTTAAAAAGGTTTATTATATATATAATAAACCTTTTTAAACCATACATGTGGCTTTATTATATATATAATAAACCTTTTTAAACCATACATGTGGCTGGTAGCTGTTTTTTATATAAATTATAAACCTTAAGTACAACAGCCACGTTTCTTAACATGTCGACTTTCGACAAAATAGCGGGAACCTATTATGCTGGGTTAAGGACTAGTGACTTCCTGAGAAAATAAATATTTTCCGACATTTTTTGGAAGCAACATGTGAGAAATCCTACCACAGGGCAGCAATTTCCAGATTACTTCGAAAACCAAGGACGCCATATCGAACTGATAATCCACACCTCCAACGGCTCCGTAGCACGAGTGCCCTCGGCCACCATGATAAAGGACGGCCAGCGGCAGACACACAGCCCACTTGCACTTGCAACCACTTCTCTATGAGTTACATCTCCGACTCCACCGTTCATGCCTTACTACAGCTAGCTTATCCTAGTTGACATTGTGATAGCTGGGCTGTTTCTTGCCGCATTATTTGTAATGTGTCCTCATACACTTGGAGAAATACGAGTTAAGTAAATGTCCTGTTTACTGTGTTGTCCGTTGCTATTAGCATGAGCAGGAAGTAGCCAATGGAAATACTTGCAGCCTTATCCTGAGGCTGGCTGGACGAAAGGAGCTGCTATTAAAACAATTTCGTAGAACGTCGTGGAACATACTAAATCGATGAGTCATCTGGTAATAGGAGGCAATTTTTCTGCCTTCTGAGGTGGAGGTGGTGCTTCAAAATACGTGACATTTCTAAAGCTGGTAGTTAGTTATCCTTAGTGACCAACAAAGCTACTTTTCCAATATGGAACATTCTCTTTAGTCTAATCCTACGCAAGGGTGTTGTGGCATCACGCAGGAAGACCCTTGACGATATACCTCTTGAATACCATAGAAGCAGTTTAACTGAAGAATGGACATCTGTAAAAATGGTAGTCACAGACGTTGGACAGAGAAACATAGGTACAAGGAAGAGAACAGTGAAGGAATGTTAGCCAAGAGAATAAATACTTCAATTAATTGAAAGAAGAAGCAAGTAAAAAATGTTCCTCCAAATACAGCAATACACGTCCATCTGGAATTAAATAAATGAGAATTTTAGGGAAGCCAATTCGAAAAGGCTGCTGTCTCGGGCACGGTGACTTGCATGCTGCAAGCACATTCAGGTCAAGCACTTAATCTAGTCTATTGACCGTAATGGCGCAAGTCTTCTAGGTCTTCTGCTGTAGACTTTTCCCTCTATCAGTGTTCTTTCCATTGTCTCTTGACTTATAATAATATGACCAAAATATTTTAGCTGCTTTTGGTTGATAAAAGTCGACAGTCGTGTTGTGATGCCGAGCTGCTTCAACATCGATTCATCAGTGCGATATGGTGTCCATGGTTTCTGAAGTAATCTTCTACAGCATTACGTTTCCGGAGCAATAAACCTGCGACGATCCGCTGTTTTCATCATCTAAGATTCTGCTGCATAGCAGCACGTGGGTGAGCATTGTCTTGGCAATGATGAAAGTGTCCTTCCTGATGCGAGCAAGTTTTACTGTAGAATTTCTCGCAATCGAAACGCGCCTACGGATAGCAGGCTCGCAATCTCCAGTATCAGTGACAACAGATTCTAAATACCGAAGCGGTTGACAACCTCATAACCAATCCGCAGATCGTGGTCTAGTGGCTAACGTTGCTGCCTATGGATCATGGGGTCCCAGGTTCGATGCCCACCCGGGTCGTGGATATTCTCCGCTCGGAGACTGGGTGTATTTGCTGTCCGCATCATTTCATCATCATTCGTGAAAGTTGAGAGTCTGGACTGTGTAAAGGTTGGGAATTTGTACGGTCGCTGATAACCGCGCAGCTGAGCGCCTATCAAACCAAATATTATTATTATCACCTCGTAACGAGCAATATTTGTTATGTTTGTTCTCATAGCGGCGATTTACAATCATCATTTTGATCTTTGTGTTGTTGATTTCAAGACCATAATCTCTCCTTTGTTCAGCCAATCTCCGGATGATGATTTCCAGTTGATGTTCGTCTGTTGCAATTATCAGAGTGCCATCCAACATGGAGGGTATGGAATCCCATATCGATTCCATCCCACAGGCGTCGTTACGTTGTTTTCCAGTGGTGAGAGGCCATTAAGGACATCTGCAGTGGCTCTGTACCACTAAAGAAAGAAAAGTGTGAGGTCATCCACATGAGTACTAAAACAAATCCGAAAAAATTTTGGGTATACGATAAATTTGCGTAAATCAAAGGGCTGACAGTTCGACTAAAAGACATAGGAATTACAATTACGAGCAACTTAAATTGGAAAGACCACAAAGATAATATTGTGGGGAAGGCGAAACAAAGACTGCGCTTTGTTGGCAGAACACTTAGAAGATGCGACAAACCCACTAAAGAGACAGCCTACATTACACTTGTCCGTCCTCTGCTGGAATATTGCTGTGTGGTTTGGGATCCTTACCAGGTAGGATTGGCGGAGGACAATGTAAAAGTGCAAAGAAGGGAAGCTCGTTTCGTGTACACTATATAGGGGTGAGAGTGTCACTCATATGATTCGTGAGCTGGGGTGGCAGTCGCTGAAACAAAGACGGTTTTCTTTGCGGCGAGATCTATTTACGAAATTTCAGTCACCAACTTTCTCTTCTGAATGCGAAAATATTTTGTTGACGCCCACCTACATAGGGAGAAATGATCATCATAATAAAATAAGAGAAATGAGAGCTCGAACTGAAAAATTTAGGTGTTCCTTTTTCACACGCGCCATTCGAGAGTGGTATGGTAGAGAAGTAGTGTGAAAATTGTTCGATGAACCCTCTGCCAGGCACTTAAGTGTGAGTTGCAGAGTAACCATGTGGATGTAGATGTAGCGCGCTCGGCCACCGCGATATAGGACGGCCAGTGGCAGACAGCCCACTTGCACTTAGACCACTTCACTACGAGTCGCATCTCCATCATTCGTGCCTTACTGCAGTGAGTCTATCCTAGTTGAAATCTGGACTCTTTTTCTTGCTGCATTATTTGTAATGAGTCTTCTTACACTTGGATAAAGGTAAGTTAACTAAATCACCCATTTAATATGTTATTTTGTTCACTAGTCATTTCTGCTCCTGTCCAGCTTTCCTATGACAGTTGTCACACCTCTCCTTACAGTTGTGTACGAAGTGTTACACAACAGAAATGAATTCCTGTGTAACACTGTCAGAATTTTAGAGAATCTGTTCTGCATTCAGATCTTACTCCAGTGGTGTAGAGACATGATCTGTAACATCTAGGCCTGTTTCATTGATTATCAAAAGGATTTTGATAGTGTACAATATTACCAGATGGGCGAGGTACTGAAAATAGTGGGATGGGTAATAAAGACCTCCGAATCAGAATTAATCCATATTCGTATCAATATGCTGCCCTGAGGGTAGGAAATAAGAAAACTGATACATTAAAAATATGCTGAAGAGTGAGGCAGGGCTTTATTTTGTCAGCTCTGGTATTTGATCTTTACTCTGAAAATATTTACAAAGAAGCCCTCGAAAACGTCGAAGAAGGAATTGTCTTGAATGGAGAGAAGCTCAACGATATGCACTACGCTGACAATATTGCAATATTTGCTGACAGCTTAAACAGTCTTCAACAATTTGTATCCCGAATCAGTTAAAGCAGTGAGCCTTATGGCCTACAAATCAACATAACTAAAAGAAAATTATTGGTCATCAGCAAGAAAGACGTATCAAACTGTCATCCAAATATTAATGGTAAACATTATGGACAAGTAAACAAATAAACAGTAATATTAACAACCAGTGAAACAAGTCGCAAGAAATTAAAGTTCTTAATAAGAAAGCAGAGCCATGTTTCGTAAAATGACTTGTGTGTTCAAGACTCATCACTTCTCAATCAAAATAAAATTAATATTGCTACGTTGGTGCACATTTCCGATCCTTTTGTATAGAATTACAATTAAATCAAGACAATGAAATGAATATCCTTAGCTGCGTACAGGCGTTGATATACGTCAACGGGGACAGTTGAAAATGTGTGCCCCGACCGGGACTCGAACCCGGGATCTCCTGCTTACATGGCAGACGCTCTATCCATCCTATTTTTTTATTTTTATTTTGTTCCTAATGGTTCGTTGTATTTCGTCGTAGCAGACGTCACATGACATCCGTTGAAGTTTGTTGTTAATCTTTTCACTCAGTTTCTTTGTTACAGAGGCCAGCCAGCCCTCTGACAGAACACGCGGAGCTACCGTGCAGGCTCCCATCTGAGCCACAGAGGACACAGAGGACAGTGCGACTGCCGGGACTTATGTCTGGCACGCATCCCATGAAACCCACATTCCCAACTTATTGTCCCGCACCATATTCGTAGTGCCCCTGCCCATTACACTTATTACTCGCGGCTTTACCGATTCCCGTAAGAGTTTGGGCACTCCTTGTGCATCCGCGCAGAAGAAGAAGATGGTCAAATGGCCAGTGAGCCTTAACTATATACACTCCTGGAAATGGAAAAAAGGACACATTGACACCGGTGTGTCAGACCCACCATACTTGCTCCGGACACTGCGAGATGGCTGTACAAGCAATGATCACACGCACGGCACAGCGGACACACCAGGAACCGCGGTGTTGGCCGTCGAATGGCGCTAGCTGCGCAGCATTTGTGCACCGCCGCCGTCAGTGTCAGCCAGTTTGCCGTGGCATACGGAGCTCCATCGCAGTCTTTAACACTGGTAGCATGCCGCGACAGCGTGGACGTGAACCGTATGTGCAGTTGACGGACTTTGAGCGAGGGCGTATAGTGGGCATGCGGGAGGCCGGGTGGACGTACCGCCGAATTGCTCAACACGTGGGGCGTGAGGTCTCCACAGTACATCGAAGTTGTCGCCAGTGGTCGGCGGAAGGTGCACGTGCCCGTCGACCTGGGACCGGACCGCAGCGACGCACGGATGCACGCCAAGACCGTAGGATCCTACGCAGTGCCGTAGGGGACCGCACCGCCACTTCCCAGCAAATTAGGGACACTGTTGCTCCTGGGGTATCGGCGAGGACCATTCGCAACCGTCTCCATGAAGCTGGGCTACGGTCCCGCACACCGTTAGGCCGTCTTCCGCTCACGCCCCAACATCGTGCAGCCCGCCTCCAGTGGTGTCGCGACAGGTGTGAATGGAGGGACGAATGGAGACGTGTCGTCTTCAGCGATGAGAGTTGCTTCTGCCTTGGTGCCAATGATGGTCGTATGCGTGTTTGGCGCCGTGCAGGTGAGCGCCACAATCAGGACTGCATACGACCGAGGCACACAGGGCCAACACCCGGCATCATGGTGTGGGGAGCGATCTCCTACACTGGCCGTACACCACTGGTGATCGTCGAGGGGACACTGAATAGTGCACGGTACATCCAAACCGTCATCGAACCCATCGTTCTACCATTCCTAGACCGGCAAGGGAACTTGCTGTTCCAACAGGACAATGCATGTCCGCATGTATCCCGTGCCACCCAACGTGCTCTAGAAGGTGTAAGTCAACTACCCTGGCCAGCAAGATCTCCGGATCTGTCCCCCATTGAGCATGTTTGGGACTGGATGAAGCGTCGTCTCACGCGGTCTGCACGTCCAGCACGAACGCTGGTCCAACTGAGGCGCCAGGTGGAAATGGCATGGCAATCCGTTCCACAGGACTACATCCAGCATCTCTACGATCGTCTCCATGGGAGAATAGCAGCCTGCATTGCTGCGAAAGGTGGATATACACTGTACTAGTGCCGACATTGTGCATGCTCTGTTGCCTGTGTCTATGTGCCTGTGGTTCTGTCAGTGTGATCATGTGATGTATCTGACCCCAGGAATGTGTCAATAAAGTTTCCCCTTCCTAGGACAATGAATTCACGGTGTTCTTATTTCAATTTCCAGGAGTGTATATGAAGATGGTATATGTTATTTCGAACATGTCCGAAAGAACAGACACCATCGGTGACCGTGCAGCTCGTTAGAATGAAATTACAATTTGTATGGAGCTGAAATTCGGAATTTGACAGAAAGATGGGCAAACGACTTGAGGAATTTGAGATATGGCTATAGAGGAGAATAGAAAGAAAAAGAGGTCCTAATCACAGTAAAATGCAGAAAACAACGATATGTTGGTCATGTAATGAGCATGGAAACACTTAAACTGCTGCAGAACGTTCTTCAAGCAAAGATACGTGGTAAATGTAAACGAGAAAGAAGAGCATGTTGGTTCCGAAACTTGACATGGGCTTCACGCATGAGTAAAATACTTTCTCGAACAACCAAAAGCAATATTGCTGTGATGATCACTAACATCCGGAACGGATAGGCACTAGAAGAAGAAGAAGAAGAAGAAGAAGAAGGAGTGAGAGTACCTGTGCCCGGCAGGTAGAGACCTCATATCATAGCGTGTAGCTGAATGTTGCTTTTAACAACATTGATGGATGTGCCGAGAAGTAACTGAAATCAAAAAAATACGTTTTCTTGTCAGTCCTATTAAATGCAGTTAGGTAGCTCCAGAGTATTACCGATTGTTTGTGAAGTAGTGAAAAGTTTAACGCTGTTTTCGCGGGTCAAATCAAGGTCTGTGAACCTAGGACGAGACAGAAAGAGCGTTTCAACCTGTAGATAAATTTAAACTGTTACCTCCTAAATACGAGTTTACTGCCTTAACCACCATGCAACCTCGCTCCGATCAAAGAATTAGGGAAAAACAGTATAAACGGGTATAGTTCAGGGACACAAACAAGCTATTTTTACGATAGTGGAATGTGTTATCACTACAGAAGTACTGCAGAAAAGTACCACTGGCAGACCATCGGCGCTGCAATCTGTTGGCGCAACTTCTCTGAGGCCAGACAAGAGGTTGATGCGGAGCAACTGGAAAACGTTAATGTTGTTCAAAAAATGGCTCTGAGCACTATGGGACTCAACTTCTGAGGTCATCAGTCCCGTAGAGCTTAGAACTACTTAAAGCTAACTAACCTAAGGACATCACACACATCCATGCCCGAGGCAGAATGCGGACCTGCGACCGTAGCGGTTGCGCGGTTCCAGACTATAGTGCCTAGAATCGCTCGGTCACTCCGGCCGGCATTAATGTTGTTGTTGACATCAATCCGAAGGCATTCCGTAAATATCTAGGAGTAACTACCCGGAGCGACCGTAAGTGGAGAGGCCACATGAATTAAACAGTACAAAAGGCAGACACCAGACTGGATTTCGTAGGAAGAATAACAAGAAAATGTAGCTCATCCACGAAAGAAGTGGCTTTCAAGACGCTTGTTCGACCGATTCTTGAGTATAGTTCATCAACCTGGGACCCTTACCAGATAGTACTGATAGAAGACACAGAGACAGAGACAGAGAAGATCCAACGAAAAGCGGAGCGTTTCGTCATGGGATCGTCTAGTCCACGCGAGAGCGTACGGAGATGCTTATCAAACTCCATTGGCAGACATTACAAGAGAGGTATTGTGAAGCATGGAGAGGTTTACTATTGAAATTTCGAGACAATTCTATCCTGGAAGAGCCGGATAGCATATTACTTCCTTTCACACATCTCGCGAAATGACCACAATGAAAAAATTTGAGAAATTAGAGCTAATACAGAGGCTTGCCGACAATGATTCTTCCCGCTCGCCATTTGCGAGTGGGAAAGGGAAAGGGAGACCAGTTAGTAGTATCAGAAGTACCCTCCGCCAAACACCGTGAGGTGTCTTGAAGAGAATCGATGTTGATGTAGATGTAGCTGTATTCTGATGCAGCTTTAGTATCTTGTGGAAGTATTCTTCTCTCTGCACAACAGCTACATCCTACATCCATTTGAACCTGCTTACTGGATTCATGCTTTTGTCTTCCTCTCTAATTTTTACCGCTTCCCTCCATTATCAAATTACCTATTTTTTTCATGTGTTCTGCCTAACTACATCTTCTCTTAATCATATTCTTTTCTCTCAAATTTCTCTCAGTACTTCCTCATTAATCACCAGATCGACTCATCTAATCTTTAGCAGTCTCCTGTGGCACCACATTCCAAACAATTCAAATTTCTTCTCCTCTGTGCTGCTTATCATCCACGTTTAGCCTCCGTAAAAAGGTACACTCAAAACAAATATTTCCAGAAAATACTTCGTAATGCTTTAATATAGAGGGTAATTCGGAAGGTAAGAAACGATCCGTCTCGAAAAGGAAACCACAGTGAAAATCCGATGAAGTTCTCCACAGGGGTGTTGGGCAGTGTCTCTAGTATGCCCGTCGATCGCGTTACGTCGTTCTTTTTAATTCTGAGCACACAGGGAGCACATAAAGATGCCTAGAACAATAGTGTCTCCCGCTAAGTATGAGGGCCTGGTGAGAAATTTCGCCTGAAGCTATGCAGCTAACATTACATAGTACATGTCGTGCGTTTTCTTCTTCAAGACAATTCTCAGCAGCATTCTGCTGGGGCAATGACGATGCTCCTGCATCGTTTTCAATTGTAAATGTTTGATTACCCACAATACTGCCCGTAATTGTCTCCCTCTGAGTTTTATCTCTGCTCACATGAACTTCTGGCTATGAGGACAACATTTTGGCACAGACAACGAGCTGTAGGCCAGCGTAGAGAATTGGCAGTAAGCACTGGCGGCTGCCTTCTATAACGAGGGTATTGGAAAGTTGGTACAACGCTACGACAAACGTTAAAGTCTGATCGGTGACTACGGAGATGAGTAGCTGGAAGTTGTAGCTAACTGTTGCAAATGAAACAGTTTTGATTTTCATTGTAGTTTCCATTTCGCGACCTATTGTTCCTTACTTTCCGAATAGCCCTCGTATATTAAATTAGTGGCCCACCGTGGCTTCTCAGGGTAGCACTCGGTGTCTACGACCTATCGGTAATAAATTATGTACAAAAATTTCCCTCATGAATCAGCCGAACTACTAGTGAAAAACGCATCAAAATTTCTTCAGCAGTTCCTGAGATTATCCTACACATACAGAAAAAAAAAGATCGGGGACTTTGATGCGTCATAATTCAGCCAGTTTGTTTTCGTGAAAACCGTATCAAACTCCTTATTTCCTGAGACTAGCCTTGACATATAGGCACAAAAACGTGGGAAGGGACTGTCATTTTTATATGAATAGTAGATACACTGGGCAACAAAATTTAAAGGATCACTTTTTCGAAATGTTGTGATCGTCTCCCTTTGCGACGCACAAGTTTTAAATTTGCCTCAAAGTTGCCTAAAACTTCCTTTGCAATGGTGCAAAAGCGTGGCGTCCTGACACGTCAGCCTCTAACTCGAAGACGCTTCAAACAGCAAAGTGTTGACACATGCGGAAAACAGGCCAGAGCTCAAAAATTCATGTCACATGTAAGATAATCTTATAATTAAATGTTTCCCTGAGACATTTAAGTCTCTTCCTTATCTACGATAATGATCAAAGCAGAACAAATGAATTAAAATTTGCGCTCCAGCCACGACTCGAACCCAGATCTTCTTGCTTACTATTTTTTTTAAAATCTCATTTTGTTCTGTACGTTCGTTGAATTTGTTCTTGGCGGACGTCCGATGACACTCGTTCAGGTTGTTCATTGTTCCGTGCACTCAGTTTTTTTTATTACAGATGCTAGCTATACTCTCTGACCAAACACCCTGAGCTATCGTCCAGGCGTCTGAGTAGGCAGAAATGCTAACTATTACACCACCACAACACAATGGTCACTATTGCTCCACTAACTACTCAAATTGAGTGCCCTCCTCAACACAAGCTTTCCCAATATGTTCAACGCTGTGGTGCTATTCCAGTGCCGGAGAGCCCTGGCGGTAGTGACAATGTAAGGGGAAATAAGCTGAAGATATGAACTGGTTTCTGTTGAGGTCGGTGCTCAGCCTGAGTAGGTTGTGCAACAATGTTGACCATTGTGTTGTGGTGGTGTAATGGTTAGCATTTCTGTCTAGTACTTAAGAAATCCCAGGTTCGAGTCCTGGCTACAGCACGAATTTTAATTCATTTCTTCTGCTTCGAACATTATTGTACATGTAAGATGGCTTAATAATGCCAAATTGGCACCAGATTTCACCATGCAATTCTGCCCAACGCCACCATGGATGTGTCACCCGACGGGACAACCGTCACAGCGCCTCTTATCCACATTTCGCCTTCTCTTTTGACGTCTCTACGATGAAGGTCAGAAGCGTGACGCCCAGCGATGAAATCACGCGAGTTCTCTTACAAGCGGCCGATATAAACATTTCAGACACACCGCCACTCAGAATTGATCCGAAAAGGCCTCATAATGGGGGTCCAGTGAAACTACCCCTTCGTTTTGGGCATTGATTGCCACACATTCCACGGCCGAAAACGGCAGTTCGCAGTGCGATGAGGTACAGAACGGTGTTCTTGATAACCTTTGATACTTCTGACACTGCCGGACGTTTCCACCCTTCTCTAAGTAAATTGTGTGGGTGCATCACCATTCAATGTGATCGCACCCATTTGGAGAGCAGTTTTTACTCTTACGCACAGATTGGAAATAGTAGGGATCGTTCAAAAAATTCGACGAAATCTGAACAAGTTGCAAAGCACCAAAGGGTGTTTACGCTGTTTCAGCCTTCTTGTTTCGTGTTCTCCTGTGGCATGTTCACAGGTAGGAGGGAGGGGCAGTGCGACGTTGCCGCATGCGTGACTAAAACGGCAAGGGTTCCCTGTAAGATCTCTCCCCCCCCCCCTCCCGCCCCCTCCCAGTTCGGCAAAACCTTCGTAGCACCCACCAACCTTAATTGATAGTTTTAAAAATGAACATGTACAGGGACAACTTTAAAAGTAGTCCTAGGTGCCTGCATGCAGAGAACCCCTTGACACCTGTCCGACTCCAGTTCGTTGCCTGCAGAAGCCTAGGACTGCTTTAGAAGTCGTTTCTGCACAAGCGAGAAGAAAAATTGCGGTCGAACTGCACTTAAAAGGGACACATGTGTCGACACTTTACTATTTGAAGCGTCGCTTCGCCCAAGGGTGACATCTTCAGGCCCCACCCTCTTGCACCATTACGGAGGGATGTGGTGGGCACCTTTTGAGGCAAGTTTCAAACTCCTGCGTCGCAAAGGGAGACAAGTATGTGGATTCGAAAAAATGGTCCTTTAATTCTGTTGCGCAGTGTGTGTATAGGGGCACTTTTCACTGAGAACTCGTCATGTGAAGCAGAGATCAATGCCAGAATACACGCAGTAAACCGATCTTACCACAGCCTAGCACAACTGCTTCGGTCCTAATATCTCTCCAGACAGTTCAAGATTCGACTGTACAAAACCCTGATCCAGTCTATTGTTCTATATGGCTGTGAGACATGGAGTATCCGGAAACAGGACTTCCATAAGCTCCTTGTTTTTGAGAGAAAAGTGCTTCGGAAGATCTTCGGTCCGGTTCTGGATGCAGATACAGGGGAATGGAGGATCAGATACAACCAAGACCTTGATGAACTATACCAGCAGCCCAAAATACCAGGAACTGTCAAAGCCAAACGAATGCAGTTGGCTGGCCATGTGGCCCGGATGGAGGACCACAGATGGCCTCGGAAGCTCCTGGATTTCACATCTACAGGAAAGAGACCGCCAGGGAGACCCAAGAAGCGTTGGAGGGATGGACTCCGAGAAGATTTAAACCAAGCGTCAATAGATGTGAACGGTTGGCGGATAGCAGCAATGGACAGAATACAGTGGAGGAGGAAACTTGTAGATGCGTGCGGTCCACTGGGCCTGATCACGTAGTAGTAGTAGTAGTGTGTGTATAGATTATGGTCAAACTTTGCTGCTCTCTGGAACTGCGACAGCTGTTTATTTTTCTGCTTTTCCCACGAGATGTCGCCTGTTCTGCAGCTGATCAACTCCTAGCTAGTGACGACATGTCGTAACAATACATATAATAAACATTCATCATTAATGTAATTGTAAGTTTAACATCCAAGCTTTCCTCGTGAATCAATATATTTATCAGCATACTTTTTAATCTTAACTTCCATCTCTCAACGATGTGAGGAGACGCTAGAAATAACATGTGATTCGGATTCCACGTGAAACTGTAGGTCTCCTTTCTCCCTATGGACAGCTGGAGTAGTTTAGGATCCCGCAAGTCGTCGAAGTGGAGTCCAACTGAAAGACTTGCACCATCCTGCCGAGCCACACAAAATAATGGTGAAAACTGTGTCCATTTGCCAATATAAAATCGTAGGAAATGAAGGATTGTGATTTACAAGTATTTTGAACTCTAGACTTCAGAGCTCACCCAGTCTATTGGGTACAGAAGAAAAACGAGTGCATTACTTTCATGTAGCAGAAGGATATACTGGAAATGCTACAGTGTGAGCAGATTACTAATTTCTGTATGATATCTGTAAGGTAACGGAAATTAAACTACAGGATAGCAGACAAACTTAGAGAGGTACACAGGGATAATTTTGAAAGAATTTAGGCGTTGATGGAGTTAGCTGTGGTCTGAGTAGAAAAGTAACAAAGATTAATCCTTAACGTCTCGTTGACGACAAGGTTATTGAAGACGAATTACAGGGTGTCAGTGAAGTCTAGAAGTCTATGACGGCCTTCCCTTGCTATTGATAAATAATTTTACGCCTTTACTTCACGTCGACATTGCACAAAAACATATACTGTCTAGTAGGTAAAGTATATTCAAGTCCAAGAAAGGTGATGTCAAACAGTTTTTAAAATTTTATTTAGCTTTTCAAGATGGCATCAGTGTCCAGAGGCTTTTTTAATTTTGTGTAATATCCTGTTTGAGGCCTAGGGTGTTAAACGACACAGCATGGAGGTAATAGTTGTTCAGTCACAAATTGTGGATTATTCATGAATAAACTCCACAAAACATTGCACATATTTTCATATTTCCACAGGTAAATATCAAAACATAAAACTTGGAGTTCATTCCATTGTGTAGTTATCACACGTATTGCAAACAGCTTCTCTCAATATTAACTCAAGCCATGTCAAAAACTGTGTACAACTGATCTGACGCAACTGGCGCCAAATAGGTGCAATATAACACATGTATTGTGTTTCACATCCTTCCATAACATTCTATGAATCAAATTAATGCTAACGTCACTTCCGATTTTTATTCTACAACATATTTAATTCGTTAAACATTACTTGTAAATTTGTATTTCTTTAAAGGTTTTTAAGAATGACAGTTTCTGATAATATTTAGAAAATGTTGTCAGTAATCAATTTGTAAGCTTCTTGTCAAATCGTGATTTTGGTTACATATCATAGTATAAACAATAAAAATATAAACAGGGACATATGTTTTTGTACATCTAAAACTGAATGGTAAAAATAGTGAAATTAATGTAGATTTTTTTCAGAGTATTTACTGCTAATTACTTGCCAACTAATTTTCACAGAGTCAGACTGATGTATGGAAACATATCGATACCTAAATTAAATATATATTTATAGTGAAATTGTGCCTGACCATCAGAAAGTTAGTAAACATCCACAAACATGGATTACATAACTTACAAATAATAATGTGATCAAACTTGTACAACATTTTGAAGGTATCAGAGCTTTCTGTAAATGGCAAGAGATGTGAATCCATTATAAGTCCCATTATCATTTCAAAAAATGATAACTTAGGGACTAACAGAGATAGAGCATCGTGGTTTGTTGCAAAACGTTTAGCAGCTCCCAAAGTTTTTTTCTATTATGCCAGAGTTTCAATTGTGCCCCACTAGCCATTCGTAGACATCAATGCAATATTATAATTTGCCCACGTGTAGGTCAGCGCCGCATCATCAACAATTTTGATTGTTTTAGTGATTAATGCACGAATGGTAGCAATTCATTCACTGATAACATGTGCATGCGATCCTTGATATAACCGCACAAAAATAAGTCTAAACTCGTGACGCCAGGAGAGCGTGAGGACCACGCGATGGGACCATCACGACCATCCAACTCTCAAGAAATGTAATAAATATCAAAAAAGCTGTCAGTTGTAAGATCGCCTCTGTTGTGACTGACAATTGGCAATTTTCCACAAACACAACTATCATTTATGTAAGTTTACAAGGTTTATGAATGAGCATCAAAAGAAAGGTAACAATAATGATGCCAGTAAAAGTCTCCTAATGGAGGCAAACAAAGGTTCACTTCTAATTTTCCACAAATATTCGTGGTAACACACACACACACACACACACACACACACGAGTAAAAGTCCAATTCAGAGACAAAGACATAATCTTCGGTGGTCGAAGTCCATTAGGTCGGCATCCGGAGTGAACTGAACTTCAGGGCTGGTTCAAGGCTCTAAATAGCTGTCTCCAGTCAATCAGGTTTTTGTGTAGTAATACTTCCTGCAGGGCGTGGCTCGAGGTCCCCCTGCAGGAAGTAGTGTTCGGATGTTTCCATTATCTTGTATGTAAATAGCCGGTGTTTACCATGTGCTTTTGGTACGCCTTGGACATAGACAACCTCGTCCTCTGTGGTGTAATATGGGTTGCCAGCCCTCAGCGGCTACCTTGGCTCCGATATAACAGCCTCCAAGTTATTTTACAGTCTATCGGTTTCAGCGATACAAAATGCTATCATCAGGACCTCTATTCTAGATAGTGGCTTTTGTTTACAACTTCGTACACGGTGGTAAGGAGAAGTGAGGTACAGAGTGGTGCAGCAACTGTCGTTGTAGGAAAGTTAGACATGAGCAGAAATAATTAGCGAACAAGTCAACACAGTAAACAGAAGATTTACTTAACTCGTATTCCTCCATGTGATCGAAGACTCATTAGAAGAATTGGAGTCCAGTTCATACAATAGTAACTACGATGAGTCTCTCTGTACTAAGAACGAACGATGGTGTCGTAGCGATGAGGCTCCAATTGCAAGTGCGTCGGCGGCAGCCTCCAGCCTTTCTACACTACTGCCATTTAAATTGCTACACCACGAAAGTGACGTGTTACAGACACGAAATTTAACCGACAGGAAGAAGATGCTGTGATATGCAAATGATTAGCTTTACAGAGCATTCACACATGATTGGCACCGGTGGCGACATCTACAACGTGCTGACATGAGGAAAGTTTCCAACCGATTTCTCATACACAAACAGCAGTTGATCGGCGTTGCCTGGTGAAACGTTATTGTGATGCCTCGTGTAAGGAGGAGAAATGTGTACCATCACGTTTCCGACTTTGATAAAGGTCGGATTGTAGCCTATCGCGATTGCGGTTTATCGTATCGCGACATTGCTGCTCGCGTTGGTCGAGATCCAATGACTGTTAACAGAATATGGAATCGGTGGTTTCAGGAGGGTAATACGGAACGCCGCGCTGGATCCCAACGGCCTCGTATCCCTAGCAGGCGAGACGACAGGCATCTTAACAGCATGGCTGTAACGGATCGTGCAGCCACGTCTCGATCCCTGAGACAACAGATGGGGATGTCTGCAAGACAACAACCATCTGCACGAACAGTTCGACGACGTTTGCAGCAGTATGGACTATCAGCTCGGAGACCATGGCTGCGGTTACCCTTGACGCTGCATCACTCAGGAGCGTCTGCGATGGTGTACTCAACGACGAACCTGTGTGCACTAATGGCAAAACCTCATTTTTTCGGATGAATCCAGGTTATGTTTACAGCATCATGATGGTCAAATCCGTGGTTGCCGACATCACGGTGAACGCACATTGGAAGCGTGTATTCGTCATCGCCATACTGGCGTATCACCCGGCGTGTTGGTATGGGGTGCCATTGGTTACACGTCTCGGTCACCTCTTGTTCGCATTGACGGCACTTTCAACAGTGGACGTTACATTTCAGATGTGTTACGACCCGTGGCTTTACCCTTCATTCGATCCCTGCGAAACCCTACATTTCAGCAGGATAATGCACGACCGCATGTTGCAGGTCCTGTACGGGCCTTTCTGGATACAGAAAATGTTCGACTGCTGCCCTGGCCAGCACATTCTCCAGATCTCTCACCAATTGAAAACGTCTGGTAAATGGCGGCCGAGCAACTGTCTCGTCACAATACGCCAGTCATTACTCTTGATGGACTGTGGTATCGTGTTGAAGCTGCATGGGCAGCTGTACCTGTACACGCCATCCAAGCTCTGTTTGACTCAATGCCCAGGCCTATCAAGGCCGTTATTACGGCCAGAGGTGGTTGTTCTGAGTAGTGACTTCTCAGGATCTGTGCACCCAAATTGCGTGAAAATGTAATCACATGTCAGTTCTAGTATTATACATTTGTCCAACGAATACCCGTTTATCATCCGCATTTCTTCTTGCTGTAGCAGTTTTCATGGCCAGTAGTGTATATTGCGGCGGCCGGGGACGCTCGTAGCCCAAAAGCTGCTGGAGGCATGGCTCAGTGGGCTCACACCATTGTGTCCACCAGATACTGCGTGACCACTGTTGATGGCAGACGGAAACTTGCATTTCCGTTACCAACCGTGGCACGCCATTGCGGTGGTATCAACACGTGATAACACACTTTAACCCCGCGGCAATCGCATGGGTCTGACAGACCCGAAAGTTCCAGACATACTCTGCAGGAAATAGCTGGTGTGGATGTACCGACCTGACGTCCGGTGGGCCTCCTCCTCCACTCGTCCTGTGCAAGCGGAAAACCTCAGGACGACTGCAGTTCTCACCCTGCTGGCTAAGTGTACTTATCTTTGTTGAGTTTTCATCTGCGAAGCCCTCTGACCTACCTTGTCACAGGAAGTTTTATTTATTTTTGCTTCTGAGTATAATATTTTCACCATATCGATTATTGACATTATGTAATGCATTTATTGCATAGTAGGATTCCTAAATAGGCACTTCAGGCTCAGGGGTCCGTCAGCGATTACATGTTACGTTTCTCACAACACTTTTGTTTGTCCATGGAGACGTCAATATATTTTTCTTTTGCCTCTTAAGGTATGGAGGGAGCACAATTTATATTACCGCTTGAGGACTACGACAGTGTACGACTAATTCACGCGATGCTCCTCGATGATCTTCCTGAGCTGCGCTTATGCAACACCCCTAACTTCCAGGGTGAGAATAAATTTCAAGATGAGGATTCGGAAGGTGTGGTGAGCGACGACTATTTAGAATCGAGGGAGGAATAATCTGACACGGAACAAGATACACTATTGGCCATTAAAATTGCTACACCAAGAAGAAATGCAGATGATAAACTGGTATACACTGGACGGATATATTATACTAGAACTGACATGTGATTACATTTTTACGCAATTTGGGTGCATAGATCCTTAGAAATCAGTATCCAGAACAATCACCTCTGGCCGTAATAACGGCCTTGATACGCCTGGGCATTGAGTCAAACAGAGCTTGGATGGCGTGTACAGGTACAGCTGCCCATGTAGCTTCAACACGATACCACAGTTCATAAAGAGTAGTGACTGGCGTATTGTGACGAGCCAGTTGCTCGGCCACCATTGTCCAGACGTTTTCAGTTGGTGAGAGATCTGGAGAATGTGCTGGCCAGGGCAGCAGTCGAACATTTTCTGTATCCAGAAAGGCCCGTACAGGACCTGCAACATGCGGTCGTGCATTATCCTGCTGAAATGTAGGGTTTCGCAGGGATGGAATGAAGGGTAAAGTCACGGGTCGTAACACATCTGAAATGTAACGTCCACTGTTCAAAGTACCGTCAGTGCGAACAAGAGGTGACCGAGACGTGTAACCAATGGCACCCCATACCATCACGCTGGGTTATACGCCAGTATGGCGATGACGAATACACGCTTCCAATGTGCGTTCACCGCGATATCGCCAAACACGGATGCAACCATCATGATGCTGGATTCATCCGAAAAAATGACGTTTTGCCATTCGTGCACCCCGGTTCGTCGTTGAGTACACCATCGCAGGCACTCCTGTCTGTGATGCAGCGTCAAGGGTAACCGCAGCCATGGTCTCCGAGCTGATAGTCCATGCTGCTGCAAATGTCATCGAACTGTTCGTGCAGATGGTTGTTGTCTTGCAAACGTCCCCATCTGTTGACTCAGGGATCGAGACGTGGCTGCACGATCCGTTACAGCCATTCGCATAAGATGCCTGCCATCTCGACTGTTAGTGATACGAAGCCGTTGGGATCCAGCACGGCGTTCCGTATTACCCTCCTGAACCCACCGATTCCATATTCTGCTAACAGTCATTGGATCTCGACCAACGCGTGCAGCAATGTCGTGATACGATAAACCGCAATCGCGATAGGCTACAATCCGATCCTTATCAAAGTCGGAAACGTGATGCTACGCATTTCTCCTCCTTACACGAGGCATCACAACAACGTTTCACAAGGCAACGCCGGTCAACTGCTGTTAGTGTATGAGAAATCGGTTGGAAACTTTCCTCATGTCAGCACGTAGGTGTTGCCACCGGCGCCAACCGTGTGTGAATGCTCTGAAAAGCTAATCATTTGCATATCAGAGCATCTTCTTCCTGTCGGTTAAATTTCGCGTCTGTATCACGTCATCTCCGTGGTGTAAAAATTTTAATCGCCAGTAGTGTACATTCCTCGGACAAGGATGACATTGGCGACATTCTTCTTGGTGGTGATGGTGAAAGTATATGGACCAAGAAAATTCTGCCTGGAAATAGCAGAATCCTGGAAAGGAACATTATTACACATTTACCTGGTGTGGAAAGACAAGCATAACATGCTACGACCCCTTTAGCCTGTTGGGAACTTTTGTTTGAGGCCGACATTATAAATACTACAGTTCAGTGCACAAACTTCCAAATTAGCACAAAAAAAATAATTTTTTCTCGCGAAAGGGATGCGAAGGATACAGCCCCTGTAGAATTGAGGACATTTGTGACCGTAACATACATGCTTTGTTTGAAAAAACTGAATCTTACAGACCTCGAGGAAATCTGGGCGAACGCTACAACCGCTGAAGAATTTGCAAGAGCAGTGATGAGCATGCAGAAGTTTAGATTTTTACTACAAAATTTACCATTCGATGATAAACGAACTCGTAAAGAGAGGGAAAAAGGTGATAAACTAGCTCCAATTATAGAACTTTTTGAACAAATAGCTGGTAATTTCGAAAAGTGCTATACTACTGGGGAATATGCTACAATTGACGAAAAGCTTGAGGCTATCAGAGCAAGATGCCCTTTCAAGCAATACATACCTTCGAAACCCGCCAGGTACGATATAATGATGTTTACTCTTAACCGATGCACGGACTTTTTATATCCTCAATTTGGAAATTTATATGGGAAACAGCCGCCTGGACCCTTCTCGACTAGAATGTCTCCATACGAAGTGGTGATGCGTCTTGCGAAGCCTATACACAATACCGGCAGAAATATTACTGTGGACAACTGGTTCAGTAGCTTTTCACTGGTAGAAGAATTTTTGAATAAAAGGTTGACAATGGTTGGGATGGTAAGAAAAAATAAAAAAGAATTACCACCTGGAATTGCAAATAAACAAAATTTGTATTGCACCCAATTCTTGTTTGATGACACAAAAACTCCTACTGCATATCAGGCCAAAAAAATAGTTATCCTCTTATCTAGTTTGCATCATGCAGCTGTGATTGAAAGTGAAACAGTCGCCAAAAGGCCGGAAATAATTTCTTTTTACAACGCCACCAAATTTGGGGTTGACATAGTGGATAGGATATGCAGTTCTGTGAATGTGGCCAGAAATACTCGACGTTGGCCAATGACCGTTTTCTGTTCATTGCTGAATGTTAGTGGAATTAATGCAATGGTAGTGTACAGTTCGCAAGAAGATAATCTTCCGAAAAAAGGCGTACCTTTTCGAAAGAACTTGTTTTTGGACTTGTTGCTGAGCAGGTGAAACGGAGGGAATACATGCAAAATCTTCCCATGCAACTGAGATCATCGACTGACAACTTATTTGCAATTTTGTATCCACAACCATCGAACCAAGGAAGGAAGAGATGTTACGATTGTTGGAGGTATATTGATAGGAAAACGAACTACCACTGTATGAAATGCCAAAAGTACATTTGCATAAAGGACCATTCCATCTTCGTTTGTAAATATTGTTATAATTACTATTTCAACGTAAATAATAAATAAAGATTGTTCAAACGTAAAGCATACTATTAAAATTTGTTTCTCATTTATAAACATTGGTTATTAGTATATATTTCCTATAACATTTCTTTATAAATATAATTTGTAAATACATGTATTATAAATATTATTATTTTGAGTTTCCTTTTATTGCATTCTATAACGATGGTAAATATATGACATGACTTTGGAGAACTAAATATACAATAGCTAAATGACTCTCGGGTCTGTGAGGCTCGGTACGACCGCTCCCTTTACCGCGAGGAGCGCGACCTCCGCCGGGTTAAATGACAAAATACATGTATGTCATATATGAAATCTCAGAATTGTTTGTTCATTTATCACGAAGCTAATATGAGCTATCCTACCCCCCCCCCCCTCCCTACTGCCCACACCAGCCCCGCTATCCGTCTTCCTCAGACTCCTTATGTCGGATCCCGGTATGCCCCTGCAGCAGAGTGTAAGCAGTTTTGGAACTTCCTAAGAGACTCTTTAGTTGTTAAACAACACGCTGTCTGATGCGTGTCTTCTTACGAAAATTTAGCAGAGTTACATCTATATGGATTCATCGATCGTCGGCCGTCGTCCGCTAGCACGCACGAAGTGCATTTGTGTCCAGGCTGCTGCCATGACAACTGTCAACAAACCGGTGCTGTGGCCATACACGCTTAGGATGCGGCACAGTCGTTACAAAGGCCACGTGCATGGCAGGTGAGTACAGTTTTGTTTACCTCAGTGCAGTAGCTCTCATACCTAATCACTGCAGCGGAAAAATCGCATTTCGGAAAGAAGTAGCGTGGATATTCAGAATTCAGGCTGTCACCGTACGGTATCATTGTCATGTCTTTTTCTTTCTTTTCTTTTTCACATTTCCACCATTTCACTGTTAATTGCTCATTTATTTTACACGCTCATAATTTTGGTTTTATAGCCATTCTCAGATGTATGTTGAAATGTTAAAATACGTCTGCCCTGCCAATGACATTTCATCGTCGAAATAACATATTTCTGGTCTTACACGTTTTTTCGGCGATGACGTGACGCAGATAGATCAGACGTATTGTAACATTTCAACATGCACTTGAGAATAGCTGTTGTTGTTGTTGTTGTGGTCTTCAGTCCTGAGACTGGTTTGATGCAGCTCTCCATGCTACTCTATCCTGTGCAAGCTTCTTCATCTCCCAGTACCTACTGCAACCTACATCCTTCTGAATCTGCTTAGTGTATTCATCTCTTGGTCTCCCCCTATGATTTTTACCCTCCACGCTGCCCTCAAATACTAAATTGGTGATCCCTTGATGCCTCAGAACATGTCCTACCAACCGATCCCTTCTTCTGGTCAAGTTGTGCCACAAACTTCTCTTCTCCCCAATCCTATTCAATACTTCCTCATTAGTTATGTGATCTACCCATCTAATCTTCAGCATTCTTCTGTAGCACCACATTTCAAAAGCTTCTATTCTCTTCTTGTCCAAACTATTTACCGTCCATGTTTCACTTCCATACATGGCTACACTCCATACAAATACTTTCAGAAATAACTTCCTGACACTTAAATCTATACTCGATGTTAACAAATTTCTCTTCTTCAGAAACGCTTTCCTTGCCATTGCCAGTCTACATTTTATATCCTCTCTACTTCGTCCATCATCAGTTATTTTGCTCCCCAAATAGCAAAACTCCTTTACTACTTTAAGTGTCTCATTCCCTAATCTAATACCCTCAGCATCACCCGACTTAACTCGACTACATTCCATTATCCTCGTTTTGCTTTTGTTGATGTTCATCTTATATCCTCCCTTCAAGACACCATCCATTCCGTTCAACTGCTCTTCCAAGTCCTTTGCTGTCTCTGACAGAATTACAATGTCATCGGCGAACCTCAAAGTTTTTATTTCTTCTCCGTGGATTTTAATACCTACTCCAAATTTTTCTTTTGTTTCCTTTACTGCTTGCTCAATATAGAGATTGAATAACATCGGGGAGAGGCTACAACCCTGTCTTACTCCCTTCCCAACCACTGCTTCCCTTTCATGTCCCTCAACTCTTATAACTGCCATCTGGTTTCTGTACAAATTGTAAATAGCCTTTCGCTCCCTGTATTTTACCCCTGCCACCTTTAGAATTTGAAAGAGAGTATTCCAGTCAACATTGTCAAAAGCTTTCTCTAAGTCTACAAATGCTAGAAACGTAGGTTTGCCTTTCCTTAATCTTTCTTCTAAGATAAGTCGTAAGGTCAGTATTGCCTCACGTGTTCCAGCATTTCTACGGAATCCAAACTGATCTTCCCCGAGGTCAACTTCTACTAGTTTTTCCATTCGTCTGTAAAGAATTCGTGTTAGTACTTTGCAGCTGTTGCTTATTAAACTGATTGTTCGGTAATTTTCACATCTGTCAATACCTGCTTTCTTTGGGATTGGAATTTTTATATTCTTCTTGAAGTCTGAGGGTATATCGCCTGTTTCATACATCTTGCTCACCAGATGGTAGAGTTTTGTCAGGACTGGCTCTCCCAAGGCCGTCAGTAGTTCCAATGGAATGTTGTCTACTCCAGGGGCCTTGTTTCGACTCAGGTCCTTCAGTGCTCTGTCAAACTCTTCACGCAGTATCGTATCTCCCATTTCATCTTCATCTACATCCTCTTCCATTTCCATAATATTGGCCTCAAGTGAATCGCCCTTGTATAGACCCTCTATATACTCCTTCCACCTTTCTGCTTTCCCTTCTTTGCTTAGAACTGGGTTTCCATCTGAGCTCTTGATGTTCATACATGTGGTTCTCTTATCTCCAAAGGTCTCTTTAATTTTCCTGTAGGCAGTATCTATCTTATCCCTAGTGAGAGAAGCCTCTACATCCTTACATTTGTCCTCTAGCCATCCCTGCTTAGCCATTTTGCACTTCCTGTCGATCTCACTTTTGAGACGTTTGTATTCCTTTTTGCCTGCTTCATTTACTGCATTTTTATATTTTCTCCTTTCATCAATTAAATTCAATATTTCTTCTGTTACCCAAGGATTTCTACTAACCCTCTTCTTTTTACCTACTTGATCGTCTGCTGCCTTCACTACTTCATCCTATATTTAATTATATTGGATATAATAATAATTATATTAATTATATAAATATATTAATATTAAATAATCTGAGAATAGCTATAAGGCCGAAACATGATTGTGTAAAATAAATGAACAGTTAAGGTAGAAATTTCTTTCAAAAACTTATATATGACTGTGGTTCCCCACGAGGGAAAGAAAATTAACTGTCACCGCATGAAAACACGCATTCCTTCTGCTTCTAGACAACCTCGTAACAACACAAACATAACATGTTACTAAATCAAATAGACCTAGTTTACTTTCTACAGTTGAAACACGATCACATTGCCACAGAGGCAGCACCACACACAACCACATGCGCCACAGGAATGAACGAATTACAATGATGGTTCAAAACATGGCGAACCCTGTGGCTCTTGTAAATGAATAACTTTGAGTAAGACGACCTCTGGGTATCACGAACAATGACGCCACAGCAATTACCGATTATCGGTGAAATGAGGAATGAACAGGGAAATTCTAGAAATGGTCCGCAAGTTGAGTGACTTCCTCCCGTCTAATACATACAGTCATGACACTACAGTTCTCTTTTGTTTATACTGTGACAGCAGCGCTCCAAGCGAACAGTAAGCTACACTTCTGAATACAATATCAGACGAGTACGAACAGTATCGCTTATATTGATATAGAACATACTTTTTACAATAGTGCCACAAAAAGCGGCACTAAACAAAACTTACACCACGTCTTTCCTTTGTTTCTTAAGATCCCTGAGAGGTATGAAATGTTGCTTCACAGGACAATTTATAAATCATTATCTTGTAACCTCGGCAGAACTGTAGCGAAAGGGAAATGCATACATAAGTGATAATAAAACATAAAAATTAATAAAACTATTTCCTAACAGAGAAGAAACCATTTGCTCAATTGTTGCTACATATGAGCCATAAACGGCAAGAATCTTCAACATTGTCAGTTTTGAAGCGATAGAAGCTATTTTACAAATAGTATTCCTGCATTAGAAATCGAAAAAAGAGTAATAATTTGCGAATCCTTAGACTCCATACAAAATAGTTATGCGGCGAGGAAATTGCCTATCACAATAATAATAGACAACAACAGATTATATGCTCTTAAACCTGAAATACGTGTTTATATTATTTTGCCTTTAGCGGACTAAACTGTAGTTACACGCATGTTCGAAAGTATTTCTTCATAAATAAGTTGCAGCTTATGTAACTCAAATCAGTGAAATACGGATGCTTTCACATTCACTTCACGATCATTCACGTCTCTTGATAATTTACTAATGCTTGTAAAGCAATATGTATCAACTATTTCGTTAATTAAGTAGAAAAGTAATTGAAAACAAACAATCTTAGGCTGGATTTCTCGCAGCTAGGGGCGCTAGAGTCGTTCCAACTGTCAAGTGATAATAATTTTCACAGCAGTGTGTCGCGATTGTATATTGACACTGAACTTCCTCGTGACCTAATGCAGTAAACGTATTAAGTAATATACTCGTCTAAGGGTTCTCGTTGAAACTGTAGTGTTAATTCTCAGTAAAAATCCAAGGTATCAATAATGTTTATGATTTTCTTTGTCAGGAAAGTAGCTGATCATCAAAGAAGCCGGAACCACACAGATGTAGATGATGTAGCAGTGCCAGCGAACTCTATCTAATCTGATGTCAATCTGCATCCAGCTGAGCGTACTGTTCTAAATTCCTTGTACAACATGGAGGCTACGAAGTGTAAGTAGAACCAAAAAAGTAAATACTTCTTGAATTCAGCGCTTGCGTAAATCTATTCAATCGGATGTTGCAGATTTCTAGACAAAAACAAAATGAACTGTTACAAAACTAGTGCAATAAATGGCGACAGTTCTGCTGTGATTTTCAAAACTCAAGTGTGATCTGGACATTGACAGACCGATTAGATAACTGATTCAGCATCGTTGCCATGAGATTCAGCAGACATCGCTAACCGGCCGGAGTGGCCGAGCGGTTCTAGGAGCTACAGTCTGGAACCGCGCGACCGCTGCGGCCGTTGGTTCGAATCCTGCCTCGGGCATGGATGTGTGTGATGTCCTTAGTTAGGTTTAAGTAGCTCTAACTTCTAGGGGACTGATGACCTCCGAAGTTAAGTCCCATAGTGCTCAGAGCCATTTGAACCATTTGAAGACATCGCTATACTGGATATTATTAGGCAAATGTATAAGTGCGACTCATTCATAAACGCAGACACCACTTGAACAAAGTTGAGATCCTCTACCCAGGCATGCCATTGCTAATGACAAAAGCTGCGAATGAACTACGCAAGTACTACTTCAGCAGAAACTGATATTAACACGTTCAGGAACACCTATTTCCAAGTCTAGAGCCAAATACATCTGCTGTAGCGTCCGATATAATGAAATGTATAAATAAAATATATGATTAATTATGAATATTATTGTTTAGCTTAAGTTTAATTAAACAGGATTGTGCTACAGATCCGAACTTTAATATAATTCCACTGACATGCGAAGACAATAATGTAAAATACCTCTGAGCATAGGATACAAGTAGAATGGGATGCCATATAAAATTTGGTTATTATTTTAGAAACTTGAAAAGAAAAAAAAGTTTAACAATAATGTATGATCTACAATGCACTAAAAATAAGTAACGACGAATTATGAATTACCTTAGACTTATTCAGTATCTTTCATAGCCGTTCAACATATGAAAGACTTGATCTTTGAGTTGGAAGACCAACAGAATAATTTTCTATATTAATGCGAGCGTTCATAGGAGCGGTCAAAATTTGCATACTGCTCGACAATACATCCAGAAAAAAACATGACCACAGAAAAGTAAAAAAACTTGAATCGTATAAAACAAGCGCTGGATGACAGATTCGCACTGTGATGCGTTTCTCCTTCTCTCTCCAAATACTGAGAAGTATGATTAAAGATATTTCTCAAAAAATGGTTCAAATGGCTCTGAGCACTATGCGACTTAACTTCTGAGGTCATCAGTCGCCTAGAACTTAGAACTAATTAAACCTAACTAACCTAAGGACATCACACACATCCATGCCCGAGGCAGGATTCGAACCTGCGACCGTAGCGGTCACGCGGTTCCAGACTGAAGCGCCTTTAACCGCACGGCCACACCGGCCGGCAATATTTCTCAGGAAGTCGCGATATAAAAAGGACGGGTGCAAAAATATCTGCATAACGTGCAATCGCAGCGAGAAAGAGAACTCTGCAATGACGATGAACATAAAAATTTATGTTTTTAAATAGTATTCTGGAATTTCAGGATAATTATAAGCCAGCAGCGTTTGTATGAAGGTCCATTGTCGTCCTTAAATGGTGGGGCCACGACACCACGCCAGTGGAGGTGACTGACGACGTCATCTTTCAGTGTTACGTTACCGAGCACTTTAACAAAACTCTTACGTACAAATGTACGCAAAAAACTGGAAATGATCGGTAAATAAATCTTAGGGCGGTCTTGATTTGTAATAATGAGTAGGTAACGAAAGAACATGTATCGTTTTCAGTGCTGTATCACCGAACAATCCGCTCTCAATCTTTTCCGAACAGCCACTGGAACAATAACAATACATAGGAAATGGCATTTACATGACAGGAATCGTGAAAGGTAACTTGCTTCGAAATAAGTACAATAAACATTAATACTTGAAAAAAGAGACAGCATTGGTCGTATATTTTTTACTATTGCAAAATCGATTTTCTGTCACTGAGTGACCATCTTCAGTGCTATATTGTATAACATAAATTGGGATGCACTGTTGTCACTAAGCTTACGGCAATCACAGTCTATGTGATTGCCGTAAGCTTAGTGACAACAGTGCATCCCAATTTAGGTTATACAATATAGCACTGAAGATGGTCACTCAGTGACAGAAAATCGATTTTGCAATAGTAAAAAATATACGACCAATGCTGTCTCTTTTTTCAAGTATACCTGTTATCTGGACGTAGAGCACAAGACAACATGGAGTCGCCAATCAATAAACATTAAGATTAAAATATGATCAATTTCAGTAGTCACCAAACTACACTCCTGGAAATGGAAAAAAGAACACATTGACACCGGTGTGTCAGACCCACCATACTTGCTCCGGACACTGCGAGAGGGCTGTACAAGCAATGATCACACGCACGGCACAGCGGACACACCAGGAACCGCGGTGTTGGCCGTCGAATGGCGCTAGCTGCGCAGCATTTGTGCACCGCCGCCGTCAGTGTCAGCCAGTTTGCCGTGGCATACGGAGCTCCATCGCAGTCTTTAACACTGGTAGCATGCCGCGACAGCGTGGACGTGAACCGTATGTGCAGTTGACGGACTTTGAGCGAGGGAGTATAGTGGGCATGCGGGAGGCCGGGTGGACGTACCGCCGAATTGCTCAACACGTGAGGCGTGAGGTCTCCACAGTACATCGATGTTGTCGCCAGTGGTCGGCGGAAGGTGCATGTGCCCGTCGACCTGGGACCGGACCGCAGCGACGCACGGATCCACGCCAAGACCGTAGGATCCTACGCAGTGCCGTAGGGACCGCACCGCTACTTCCCACCAAATTAGGGACACTGTTGCTTCTGGGGTATCGGCGAGGACCATTCGCAACCGTCTCCATGAAGCTGGGCTACGGTCCCGCACACCGTTAGGCCGTCTTCCGCTCACGCCCCAACATCGTGCAGCCCGCCTCCAGTGGTGTCGCGACAGGCGTGAATGGAGGGACGAATGGAGACGTGTCGTCTTCAGCGATGAGAGTCGCTTCTGCCTTGGTGCCAATGATGGTCGTATGCGTGTTTGGCGCCGTGCAGGTGAGCGCCACAATCAGGACTGCATACGACCGAGGCACACAGGGCCAACACCCGGCATCATGGTGTGGGGAGCGATCTCCTACACTGGCCGTACACCACTGGTGATCGTCGAGGGGACACTGAATAGTGCACGGTACATCCAAACCGTCATCGAACCCATCGTTCTACCATTCCTAGACCGGCAAGGGAACTTGCTGTTCCAACAGGACAATGCATGTCCGCATGTATCCCGTGCCACCCAACGTGCTCTAGAAGGTGTAAGTCAACTACCCTGGCCAGCAAGATCTCCGGATCTGTCCCCCATTGAGCATGTTTGGGACTGGATGAAGCGTCGTCTCACGCGGTCTGCACGTCCAGCACGAACGCTGGTCCAACTGAGGCGCCAGGTGGAAATGGCATGGCAAGCCGTTCCACAGGACTACATCCAGCATCTCTACGATCGTCTCCATGGGAGAATAGCAGCCTGCATTGCTGCGAAAGGTGGATATACACTGTACTAGTGCCGACATTGTGCATGCTCTGTTGCCTGTGTCTATGTGCCTGTGGTTCTGTCAGTGTGATCATGTGATGTATCTGACCCCAGGAATGTGTCAATAAAGTTTCCCCTTCCTGGGACAATGAATTCACGGTGTTCTTATTTCAATTTCCAGGAGTGTATTTTGCTCCAACAGCCAATACTGATATTGTGGAGTGGCATCTAAATGTTCAAATGTGTGTGAATTCCTAAGGGACCAAACTGCTGAGGTCATCGGTCCCTAGACTTACACACTACTTAAACTAACTTACTCTAACTTATGCTAAGAACAACACAGACACCAATGCCCGAGGCAGAACTCGAACCTCTGGCGGGAGAGGCCGTACAATCCGTGACATGGCGCCTCAAACCACGTGGCCACTCCGCGTGGCGGTGGCATCTACGATTACATAACAGTGAATCACTTTAATATTCTGACACTATGATGTGAAGGGCTTATTTCAGTAGTGGTACAAGTCCATTTTTGTTCATTCTGAGATACAGAGTCCTAAAGTTAAATGAACACTGAAAAATCTGCAGTTGAGATACCAGAAATATTCAAGCATATGGTTTCTTGCTAGAGATGAACCCTTATTTCTGTTTGTTTGGACCATTTATTTCAGAAGCATTATATACAGAAAAGTGGAGGTAATGGACTTGTACCACTATTGAAATAAGCCGTTCTTATGTTAACCTTGTAGCATCATAGCTTTATTCGTAACAAAACAAACAAAACATATAACCAAATTTTATACTTCGTGATTTGTCTTGCAAATAATAGCATATACTTCATTAAGATAACGTACATAAGTTCTTTTATAATACTATTTAAATATAACTCGGTCCTATCTTCACGTTACTTTAATATTTTGACACTTTGCAGAAATAATCATTTCAAGACAAGATTCTGTGGAACATTAAATGTTTCAATAACTCGTCAGGTAGCCATTCTGTTTTATCACTTCTTTCAAACGCTGCGGCATACTGCAAATGATCTTTTTTAAATAGTCCACATGTAGACTGTCCCATTCTTCTTTTAAGAGTTTCCTTGGACGATACTGGTGTTTTTCTAATACGTCGCTCCAGTTCTCCCCACATATTCTCAGTGGGGTTGAGATATGATGATTGAGGTGGTGGTTGTAAGACTTTGGGGCAATTGTACAACAAGTATTCCTGCACAATGCGAGTCTTATGTTTCGGGTCATAGTCCTAGTAAAACTTGAACGTGTTTGATATCCCCATGGTTTCAACACTTTTCCGTAAATTGTTCATTAATATGTTTAGATAGACATATTTGTCCATAATACTGTCGATGAACACCAATTCGCCCGGTTCAAATATCGATATGCGGCCCCAGACAAGAACGCTCCAACTCCATGCTTTACAGTAGACAAAAATGACGTCGTTCCACCATATTTCATCCTTCGTAACCAACTCCCTGGTAAAGTACAATCTCTTCTTTCGATTCTGTTCATTCACACACGACTTCTTCATGGCCACCCTTCCATTGTAGCCACTTTCATTCAATGCTCTGAGAATTGTTTGACGATGTACCTTCTTGCCAGTCTCGTTTAGCAGCTCACGTGCTGATCTGGGTGCTCTGAGTGTAAGATCCTTCTTTATTTTCCGTATTAGCTGCCTCTTGTCATGTGCATCCAGCTTCGTTGACTGGCCCTTTTGCGGTGTAGAGTCGATAAGGCCCTCATTTTTGAATCGTCTGACGATATCTACCACAGTACTCTAACTTGCGTTGAGCGTGGCAGCAATTTGTCTATATGATTTACCTTTGCCGTTGTGAAAAATCACATCTCGTCGTATCTCAAAACTGGTATTAGCTTTGCGTGCGCTTGTAAATACACACTTGCCTTCTGACCCGAAATATTTACCCCTGTATGAACGGTGAAAACAAGTGCGGCACTGCCATCTGTCCAGATATTAAAGTAACGTGACCATCGAAGAGTGCTTTATTTCAATCGTCTTATACGTTGTGTCAGCATCATTCATACTATTATTTACTAGACATCTGTTGTTGTTATTGTGGTCTTCAGTCCTGAGACTGGTTTGATGCAGCTCTCCATGCTACTGTATCATGTGCAAGCTTCATCATCTCCCAGTACTTACTGCACCCTACATTCTTCTGAATCTGCTTAGTGTATTCATCTCTTGGTCTCCCTCTAGGATTTTTACCCTCCACGCTGCCCTCCAATGCTAAATTTGTGATCTCTTGATGCCTCAGAACATGTCCTACCAACCGGTCCCTTCTTCTATGCTGGGCCACCTCCATCGGACTTGGTTCAAATGGCTCTGAGCACTATGGGACTTAACTTCTGAGGTCATCAGTGCCCTAGAACTTAGAACTACTTAAACCTAAATAACCTAAGGACATCACACACATCCATGCCCGAGGCAGGATTCGAACCTGCGACCGTAGTGGTCGCGCGGTTCCAGACTGTAGCGCCTAGAACCGCTCGGCTACTCCGGCCGGCTCCATCGGACTGTTCATGCCCTCCATCCTCAACAAAGGAACCTAGCGCAGCTGGCCACAGCACTAGAATCAGTGTGGCTCCACATTCCTGTTCATACCTTCCAGTACCTCACTGACACTCTTCCTGCACGTCTCGTTGCAGTCCACAGTACAAAAGGTGTCCGCTCCCCGTAGCTGAGTGGTCAGCGCGACAGAATGTCAATCCTAAACGCCCGGGTTCGATTCCTGGCTGGGTCAGAGATTTTCTCCACTCAGGGACTGGGTGTTGTGTTGTCCTAATTATCATCATTTCATCCCCATCGACGAGCAAGTCACCGAAGTTGCGTCAAATCGAAAGACTTGCAACCGGCGAACGGTCTGCCCGACGGGAGGCCCTAGTCACACGACGTTTACAGTGCAAAAGGTGGCTGCTGAGGCTTTTGTCAGGTGGTCAAATTAATATGATTGGAGAGCGTAAAAACGACTATCAGCAGCAGACATGGCAGTTCCCAAAGCGAAAATATACACTTACGAGGGTCAAGTTTATATTTAATATTTGCTGAACAAAGTAATGGTCATCGTTGACTCTACTGCCACTTTCCTAGACGTTGTATGTGCTCACTTTTGTATTTACAAACAAACTGATAGAATCCAAAGTTGTCGATTTCTCATTTCCTCGAGCCTGACCTAGGTTCTCAGTTCTCGCCTTTGAGTTCTCGCTTCTTAGTTCTCGCCTCTTCATTCTCAAGTCTTAGTTCTCTCTTTTCAGTCTTAGTTATGTATTCTTTTCCATTCACTAAAACTTGGCCAAAGTTTTCGATTCTCAGATTTGTATTTGTTTTCACTTTGTGTCTGTTGCCTTATTGTACAGACATTTGGGGATGTCATTGATTTCTTCATTTGTTAAACAAATTGGAACGTTTAATTGAAATCTGTATTAAGGCATATGATATGTTTGCAACTACAAATACATAGAATTGTGGAAAGAAACGTTCCAATAACTTTCAAAAATGAGTGTGAAAATAGAAGTGGGTAAAACATTTTGCAAACAACTCGTGATAAAAATGATGTAGTTGTTTGACGGCTGATCATATAAGAATCTCTGTCAGCGTTCTACAGATATGGGTAAAAGCCAGCAGGAAACGTCAAGGAGGACATATAAAAGTGTAGATGAGGTTGCCTCACTGTCTGTCCAGGCTTCTCAAATCGACCAATGGGCAGACATTTCTAATCTAGAGATACCATTAGCAACTAGTGTAGCGGAGGTCGTCACAAGTTCGAGTCCCTCAAGGGTATGGATTCTAATTGAGATATTAAAGAGTACATCCTTTGTATGGGTCAGATGACTGTATCAACCGTCAGATTTCAGTCAGATGTGTTAGTACGTGAAAACTAAAGTCTGACTTACACTGGAGCGGCCGCAAGCGAACAAGCGTGAGCGAAAGGGAATTTTCCCTGGTGTAAACGATAGCCGACCACGAGCGGAAGCCAGACATGTTCCGCTGGTTCTCGGTCTTTCATTGAATCATCACAGCAAGATCAAATCTTCTGCATTTTGGCGCAGACAGCACAGAAAGCATCCATCTGCTGTTTTGCGAGTGATCTTTTGTTGTTGAATGAGAATGTAATGTTTCTTGTAGCAGCATATAAATTTCACAGATATTTATTAGAACCAAGAGATCCACAGCATAAATGCACAACAAAAGAAATGTGACTCGTAGAAAATTTTTGAAGGACTAGCATAGGATTTAGGTGGAGTGGGGTTTAGGCTGGAGGTTGCACAGGCGTGATTTTGTCCTACAAAAATATTTATTAACGGCATAAATATTTTTCCACAAACAAAATGGCATAGACAGAATCTTAAACAATATTGAGAAATGGTATGTTGCCAAGAAGTAATCCTTGTATAAATTTGGCATCAGGCCATAAAAGAATAAATAAAAGAAAAATCTTAAGTATAAGACGCTTTTGATTCAGCCCCTGCAACGTGTAAGGGGGCAACAAGCAAGAACAAGTACAGGATAGAATACTGGGAGTCTTTGCCCTCAGAACGTTAAAATCAGGTGAAAAACTAAATGCAGTACAATAAATGTATAAAATCAGAATGTAATCTACCTCCACTAGCTACTTACTATTACTACAGCCAACAGGACCGAGGACCAGAACCAAGCTAATCATGCTGTGAACAACTGTAACAACAAAAATTTTAGTAACTTATAGCTATGTACAATACTGGATATGCTTTCAGCATGATTAAAAAGCAGTGTACAGAACTGTCTTTTGAACAACTGTAACACCCACCCACAGCAGTACAAGAAACACTACTCTGCCTTTGTGGACTTACTGTGCAATATTGCGACTGTAACAAACACGTCGTACTCAAAACACAAATATTAACCCTTCATTGTACACGATTTCCACAGTACGCTACCCTGAGTCTAATCACGTGTCAACTGCCTGAGAATGATTGCAAGCCGCTAAATCACGTTTCCAGTTCTCTGTATTTACAGTAATAATAAAACCATTTTTCTCCGTATCTGTCTGCTGTTGTATTCTTCTCTGGCCACTCGGAAAAGGCACCAACTGTGCTCGAGGCAGGCGATGTTGAGAACAGGCCAGCCACATCATGCATCATCTGTTGACTCTACAGATTTTCCAACTCCACAGTACACCAGGTCCCAGCTGACTGTGTCTTGGCTGCTGGCCAACGACCATCTCATACTGTCTGCTTCTCTTCCTGCCTCCAGCTCCAACTGCAGTTGATTGAGAACTTGGGCCTGCTACAAGCATCGAAACGTATCGAACCAGCGCCCCATGACTCTTCCATTGTTAGCCAACGCAGCTTCTGGCCGAGGCTGAAGTAGAGTATGCGCAGAATACCCTGGTCAGTAGATGCGCAGTTGGCAGGGCACACATGGGTAGAGTGGTAGTGGTGGGGGTTACGGGCAGACAGTGTAGGGGAAAAGCCGAGTCCTGCAGGGGAAGTGTCACCCTAAACTGAAGCCGATCCTCACATTCTTTGTAAATATTAAATGGAGCCTCTCCATGCTCACACTCACATGGTGACCATTCAGAGGGATATGTCACCTCTGCTTTAGTTAATACCTAAAAAGAATTCTGCTGAACACACAGCGATTTATTTTCGCTTGGCTTGGTAACCATTTGTAATTTTCAGGGAAGTGTCATGAGAGGTGAATTTTGAGTAAGACCTACACATTTATGTATATGAAGATGGTATCTGTTCTTTCGGACATGTCCAATAGAACAGATACCATCTTCATATATAAGGCTCACCGGCCATTTGACCATCTTCTTCAGTGTGGATGCACAAACAGTGCCCGAACTCTCACGGGAATCGGCAAAAATGAATATAATGGGCAGGGTCACCATGCATATAGTGTGGGACAATAAGTTGGGAATGTGGGTCTCACAGGAGGCGTGCCAGAGATAATTCCCTGCAGTCGCACTATCCTCTGTGTCCTTGGTGGGTCAGATGGATGCCGGCACGGTAGCTCAGCATGTTGTCAGAGAGCTGTTTGGCCTCTGTAATAAAAAACTGAGTGAAAGGATCAACAAACGAACTTTAACGGATGTCATGTGACGTCTGCAACGACCAAACACAACGATCAACAACGAACAGGACAGAAAAAAAGGATGGATTGAGCGTCTGCCATGTAAGCAGGAGATCCTGGGTTCGAGTCCCGGTCGGACCACACATTTTCAACTGTCACTGTTGACTTATATCAATGCCTGTATGAAGCTAGGGGTATTCATTTCATTGTCACCTACACATTTCTCTTGTTACCATGTTAAAATTTGATTCTTTTACTAAAACGCAGAGGAGTTTATACCTCACTAACATCTTTTGCAGAATAATCTGAAACAGTAGTCTACAAAGTGAGAAACTGAGAAAAAGTAAGGTGAGAAGCTTATGAAAAAGCGCATCCTTGGCACAAAATAAACATGTGATGCCTTTTTATTTATTTATTTATTTGTCCATATAAATCTCTTTTTAAGTACATATATTGTACACAGGATATTGGACAGAAAACATTTTTTGGCTATTGGATTTTCAAATATCAAACATAAATTTTATAAATTTTTATGACAAATTGGATCTATACAGTTAACAATTACAAATTTTTGAAATACTGTATATTTATAACTTATTTCTACAATTAAAGATACAAATTACATTTTTTCTTGCATAAGATACTGTGAGACTGAATAGTAGCAGTTTTCCAGAAGGTAGGATGTCACAGACTTTTTAAAGCTTTGTAGTTCAGTAAGAGATTTTATATGTCTTGGTAATCTGTTGTAAAGTTTTGTTCCTGCATGATATACACCTTTTTAGCATAATGTGGTGTTACAATGATTAACATGTATGTCACTGTCTGACCTGGTACTGTAATCATGGACACTTTTGTTTTGAGGAAAAAGGTTTTCTTTTCTCAGTATGCTTTTTTTGACATGCGTGACTATTTCCAGTATATAAATGCAGGGAAGGGGTAGGATCTTTAGATCTTTAAAGAAAGGTTTGCATGATTTTCTGCTGCTCACTTGTTTCATTATTCTTATAATTGCCTTTTGTTTCCTGAAAACTGTTATGGCCTGATGTACATTTCCCCAGAAAATGATACCGTACTTCAGTATTGAATGTACACAAGCAAAGTATACAGCCCTAACTGTTTCTGCACTAGTACTGTTGCAGAGAATTCTTACCATATAGCTCATTTTTGCTAGTTTTGAATTTAGGGCTGTGATATGAGTGTTCCATTTAAGATTTTCCTGGATATGAATCCCAAGAAATTTAGTTTCATTGACAGAACTAATGTTTTGGTTATCTATACATATTACAGGTTGTGCCGTATTTTTATTTTGATCAGTGTGGAAATTCATTAGTACAGTTTTTTGGGGATTAACTATTAGCCTGTTTCTGGTAAACCATTCAGACACTCCTTTTGTAATATCTTTTGCAGATGCAGTAAGATTTTCTTCATTATTCCCTTCAATCAATAGACTGGTGTCATCTGCAAACAGTACTGGTTCAGAATCCCTAACATGTGATGGGAAATCATTAATGTAGACCAAAAAAAGAAAGGGACCTAAAATGGAGCCCTGTGGAACACCATGAGTTAGTCCACATGGTTCTGAAACGTGTACCTGGAGTTCATTTCCTTCTGTGTACTTAATTTCAGTTACTTGAGAACGATATTCCAAATATGATTTGATCCACTGATTTGGCACACCTCTTACACCATACCATTCTCTTATGTTGTTCCAAAATCCATAGCATTTCTCATTTTACCAGCTACCAATGGATCTCAAAATTAAGTTCTTTCATCGAAGAAGTCTGTAGTTAATGGAATAACATGGTAGCTAATAAAGTTTTGGTTATAACAATACGGCATATACTGTCATTTTTTCATGCTATCATTTTCCAGAGTCTCATTTCGATATGTCAAACTGTTTATGGAATATAAGGAATGTGTGGATATTTTACTCAGGCTTTATCGCTGGCACAATAGCAAATGAGTGTGTTAAATCAAATCAATTTTCTCGAGGTTGGTGACAGATAAGGAACTCCACCCATGTCTAAAGAAAAATTCGATATGTTAGCTAAATTTCATCTGCAGCAACATATTATGTAATATGCACCATATGCAAAATCATAGCGACTTCTATTTTTCATTTCAAACTTTTTCGAATTTCGCGCAGTGTGTTACTTTCACGTAAATATCACAATAACTACGACCGTTAACGAAATGATGGGCATATCATCATGAAACTAACAAATAAAACTCTAAGTACCATAATTTTTTTACCGAATAGTTTCTGTAAAATCGTTCGCCTAGATTGTGTCGTCGCCGACCGGCCAAAATGTGGCAAAACACTGCCGGCCTTCCCTTCCAAACAAACGAATGAGCTCGCCCAGCGCTAAGGACGGCAACAGGTCACTGCGCCTCGGCCACCATAACCTGCGCCGTCTCTACACGTCACCCTGTCTCCCAGTCCACCCAACAACCTCGGCCGTTGCCCCAAGGCTTCCTGGGCACTCCACCTCGACCCCAGCGCTGGCCTCTGGGAGATGCTGATAGTCCTTAGCAGAACACCTGACTGATTTTCTCTGTGTCGCGCGAACCCAGCTCGCATCAGGGCAGCACTGTTGCAGCTCACATGACCAACACTGAAGCTCTAGAGGAGCGCTGTCACAACTGGCTGGGCAGGCAGTAACAACAACGTGCCATGAATTTCAAATTCGTGACACACACTCGAAGGCCTGGGGACTTGAGAAAGACAAAAATTTCTTCAGATGTTTCCATCAGGCAGGAATGAAGTGAATAATCACAAGCTTTGTATCTACTTACATCAAAAAGTAGCAGCAGAAGTGATTTCCTTGAAAGTACACAAGTACCAACATGTATCTATAATTTTAACTGATTCAGTTATTTTGACTAAATCGAAAATACATGCAAGACTTGGCAACTCTCATTTCTTACCTTTATTGTAGCTATAATTACACAGCTGATCTGTAAGGGCCAGTAAAATGAAAACGAGACAGATGGGGAAAAAAGTAAGTGAACTGTTTATTATTTCAAAAGTAATCGCCATAACTGTTAATGTATTTACCCCACTGTGAGATGAGACAGCTAATGCCTCCACGGAAAAAAAATTTACGGTTTCTTACAGTAACATGATTGTTCCCACGCATGCACCTCTTCATCCAAAGTACATTGATGGCAACGAATGCCTTTTTTCAGGGTACCAAAAATATGGAAAATGCGTTGGGAGAGATCAGAACCATATGGAGAATGTAGAGGGTAGAACAGAGGAAACGCATGTTTTTCACTATTGAATGATTGGGACACAGATTGATAAAAATAATAAAAACGAGCTCTAAGTGATAGATTTTTTAATGCAGTTTTGAAGTATACATACTTTAATTAGGTTCGAAAAATAATATCTTGGAGATGATGTCGTTCTTGCTGGATACAAATTTGGTTCCTCTCCCGAAAGTTACGCATGGCTCTCTCCAACATTTCATTTGGTGCGGCTTCAATTCCCTGATGTATGGAATTCTTCAGGTCATCGATTGTGCGAGGCTTGTTCATGTAGACTTTTGATTTTAAATATCCCCACAAAAAGAAGTAGCATATCAACAGATCAGGTGAGCGAGGGGGCCAGTAAACATCACCATATCTCGAAATAACGTGTCCTGGGAACATTTTGTCGAACCTCTTCCGTGGATGCTCTTGCCGTGTGAGCTGTGGCACCATCCTGCTGAAACCATATTTCTCTCTTGTTCACTTGACGCCTTTCAAGTTTTGGATGAAGAAAGTTGTTTAACATTTTAACGCAGTGTGCTGGTGTCACAGTAACTGTAGTTCCTTCATCTTCAAAAAAATAGTGTCCAACAATCCCTATCTTTGAAATGCAGCACCACACTATTACTTTTAAACCGTGGAGAGGTCTCTGGCGTAATTCATGTGGGTTCTCCGGCGCCCAATACCGACAATTTTGAACATTGACGTGACCATCTAGATGAAAATGTGCTTCGTCACTCATGAAGACTGTAGCATCTGCATCTTCCGTAAAAATTTCGTCCATTACACAACTCTCTGCACTACACAAAATCCCTTTCACTAAGCTGCTGGACGATTATTATCTTGTATGGGTGAAACTTAAGATCATCATGTAAGATGCAGTGAAGCGAACGGTGTTACATACCCATCGCTACAGCCTGTCGCCTAGCCGATCGTTTTGGACTGCTTTTCTCACTCAGTCTACATTTTCCATAGTACGAACTGAATGGGGAAGACCAGGTGGTTTCTTTTTCATCACAGATCCAGTTCTCCTAAATGCTGAAACTCATCGGAGTACAGTATTTCGATCAGTTACCGCACTTCGACGTCCAACTCTAAAATTTTGACGGAAAAGACGTTGCACTGTGAATACGGAATCATTGTTTCTTAAGTACTGCTCGACAACAAACACAAGATGCTTTATGCTCCAACGCTCCATAGCGACTGAAACTGCATTGTGTGGGCAACCTGCCAACATTCATTCAAGGTCAATACCGCCTCTCGTCGCCGTCTACTAGCGGTTCAAAGAACATGCGTCTCGTCTGCCCCATCCTGTATAAGGGCTTCCCAGGAAACTTCTTCAGCTTACTTGAAACAGCCTTGCCAATATGTGGGCTTGCCCTGATATTATTTCAGTGGAAGTAAACATACTGCCTGTTGCAGGATAATGCTTGCCCACATGTTGCCAATGTTGTTTCTACTGCGCTGCAGAAGTCGCTCTGGGATGATCACTGTTGTTTTCGAATTTGTTATGTAACGATTAATTAAATAAAAATTATTTTCCCATGATCACGATCTCAGACCTCTAACAAACGTTATAGCTGATTTTATCATTTAGCTTATGTGGCAGGTTGTATGTTTGTTCACATTTCCTTAATCATAGTTTATTGATATCTACCTTATATGTTCTTTAATAAAATCCCACAAGTGCTTCACATATATCACTGCAGCCACCAAGAACTGTCTCAGATGTGGTAGGTACTCGAATGTGAAACATAAATGTCTCCAGGAGCTGATAGCCAGAGTGCCTCATGTTATGTTGCTCGTCGGTTATTAGTATTCGGTTTTTAAATAACTGCCCCAGTTGTAATGAGAAACCAGCAGAATGCATCAAATAAAAGATTTGAAAAGTTCTGGGCTGGAATAATGCTAAATAAGGCTGGAGCAGTATTTCAGTGTTAAATGCTCTCTCTCAAGCGCTTTACATTTCAGACATCTTAGCCTGCATTCTTCCTTTACTACACCATTTTGCTTCCTTCGTGAAAATGACACACTCGCCACGAAATGTAATCACATCTGTACACTGCAGTTTTGTATAGTGGCTATAACTGACAAGGGAACCATCAGACCTATCAATCATGGATTGTAATGAGTCTTAAGTTTGTTCTGAGTACCTGAGTACCTGTCTACCCGCTTTTCATATGGTGGCCCCCAGTTTCCGAGAAATCGATGTTGAAGTTTTATGCGTACCTTCTATATCCGTAACGTTACTCATGTTTCGACCAAGTGAGCGTAAGCCGGCCGGGGTGGCCGAGTGACAACAAGAGCGCACTGTCTCTGCTAACGATACTATGGAGTTAATACATCTTACTTAACGTAATATGCAGGTCGTGGGTTGAGTAAAAGTTCAGTTTGTAACGTCCCATTGCATTAAAATACTTTACAGTCATATTTGATGCAATATTTATTGATGGTTGTCTCTCTAATGTTGTGGTATTGATTCAGATTGTGCGTGAACACGAGAACACACACACACACACACACACACACACACACACACACACACACAGTCATTGATTCCAGTGAGGATGACAACTACTGTGTGTTGAACAACACATGCACCAGTTAATCCTCAGTTGGCGTCGAGTGGATGAGATTTTTCAATTACCTTGCATTGCAAGAATTGTAAGGAGGAGACTGAAAGTAAATGGACTTGTATGCTAAAGAGCTGCGACAAAGCAAAGCTTGACCGATTATCAGATAATTGTCCAGATGGGTTTTGTGGACGAGTATACTTTTAGTAACCAACCCACCCACGATTATTACGTAAGATTTTTCGAAGGCGTTGTTTTCAATGTGTCGTCGACAGTGTAGCGTGATGGTTTACTTCCCACCATACGTTTTCTATATTCGTCTAAAGGTTGCTTGCTTTTGTAGGTCCACATGGCAACGACCTTGTTACCTCTGCGCACATGTTCTCGCCGGCACGGTAGCTCAGCGTGTTCGGTCAGGGGGTTAGCTGCCCTCTGAAATAAAAAAAACTGAGTTACTAGATGAACAACGAACTTAAGAGGGTGTCTAAGGACGTCTGCCCCGATCAGATGCAACGAACGAAAACGAACAAAATGAATAAAAAAAACGGTTCTAGGCGCTACAGTCTGGAGCCGCGCGACCGCTACGGTCCCAGGTTCGAATCCTGCCTCAGGCATGGATGTGTGTCACGTCCTTAGGTTAGTTATGTTTAAGTAGTTCTAAGTTCTAGGGGACTGATGACCTCAGAAGTTAAGTCCCATAGTGCTCAGAGCCATTTTTTTGAACCAAGTGAGCGTAGAGCAGCTGCTAAGGTTCGTAACTAAAGCCTAGTTTACACGATGACACTAGGTTGTTGCAGCAACTGCGTTACCGGCCACTGCGCATGCGCACCGCGCGTTTGCGCAACTCGTTAGTGAAACTAAACACTTTCGGCGTGTTCCAACCTTGTCAACACTACTTGCGTGAGTTTTGAGGTTATGTGTGTTCGTAGAATGTAGACAAACTGAAATGTGATGTGGGAAGAGAGAATAATGTTCGCTTTTTGGATATCTATGCTATGCATAGGTGTTTCTGGGATTTCAGTGATGCTGATTACAAAAATAAGCAACATATTGCTGCCATTGAGACCGTCATGTGCGATCATGACATAGATGGTTTGACAATATTTGAGCTGCAGGGCAAAATTTATTGAGTTAGGAGCACATATATAAAAATACAAGCAAGTGTAATTCTAGCTGTGGCAATGCTCTCGTCTACAAGACTAAACATCCCATCGTTCGAGTTGGCCAACTCTTTGTTAAGGAATATTGCTGACAGGAGTGAAGGCTATAAAATTCAAGAAGCTGCATTCTTTATTCAATATTCATCTGTTTAAAACGTCGCTGCAGTGCTCCACATTCACATATGTTAGAATTTTGAAATATTGCCACTGTACAGATCTATCTTCAAGAGAGTAGTTTGCAAACCACTGTCTTCTTAATACGGTCTGCTTCGAATAATTATTGTTGCTAATTTTCAATAATTATTAACATTAACAGTAATAATTATTGTGTTAATGAAATAGCGTCATCACCAACTAAACCTGTATCTTATAGCATGCCAAGTGTTCTCGATTGTAAAGCACGCAATATGATATGTAATTTCAGTTCTGGCGACAGTGCTTCATCCATCACAATACCTTTATTCCTTATCGCATAATTAACTCTATTTAGAAGAAACGTAAACAGTTCTAGTGACATTCTAAGATAATTAAAACAACTTCTCGAATCTTCAGTAATAAATTATTTCAGCAAGGATGCTGAGCAACCGAGCTGACGTCTTTTCTTCATCCAGTCACGAATCGGAACACGTTTCTTATTTTTTTTTCGTGTGCAGTGATTCCACGCAATAAGCTTTAACTCCCTCATAACTCGTGCAACGTGCAGCTGCCAAAGCTTTCATTTCAGACACGACTCAGGGACCCACAAAACGACGAAACTGAAGTGTATGCTGGTGTCGCCGTGTGTACAGTCATATATGAAACCACTTGCGTGCAACTCATTCCACACAACGAGTGGCGCAACCCAATGTCATCGTGTAAACTAGGCTTAACACGTTGCTAGCACTGGTTCAAACGCTGCCCGCATACTTCCATTTTGTTCTATTTCATCGTATACAATATCATTAAATTAGACATTGCTCAACAATAGTTTGGAATACTATCATAAAATGATACGACAGGTCTACTGACCTAGGCGCTTCATGCACTATACAGTTAGAGCGCATATAATGGGCGGTGTTTACTGGTGACATGCTTTGTGGCCGTTACCCAGTCATGTAAACATACCGCTGCCGCACCGGCACACCGCGGGCAGTCCAGTATCAACAAGAGCTTCATTCAGCCCGCATCTCGTGGTCGTGCGGTAGCGTTCTCGCTTCCCATGCCCGGGTTCCCGGGTTCGATTCCCGGCGGGGTCAGGGATTTTCTCTGCCTCGTGATGGCTGGGTGTTGTGTGCTGTCCTTAGGTTAGTTAGGTTTAAGTAGTTCTAAGTTCTAGGGGACTGATGACCATCGATGTTAAGTCCCATAGTGCTCAGAGCCATTTGAATCATTTGAGCCAGCTTCATTCAGTTAGTGTTCAGCACTGCAATATCATGCCACGTAGAGGCATACAATACTTTGGTAGAGTCCGGATAGTGGCTTTACTTTCAGCAGGTCACACACAGGAAGATGTTGCCGATCGGTTTTTGTCACTCAAAGTGGTGTGTCTAAGGTGCGAAGAAAATATAGAGACGGGAAACGTGAACAATAGACCTCGCTGGTCGTCCTCGTACGACAACACCAACACAGGATCGTTTCTCTCAACTGTCGGCTCGCAGGCGCCCAACATCAGCTGCTAGAAATATTGGAAATGACTTCCCCGGTCAACAGGGCTACGTATCTCAGACCAAACAGTGCGTAGAAGACTTCATCAGGATGGTCTTCATTCCAGAAGACCAATGAGAAGTTTTGCGCTGAACCAATCGAACCGACGCAATTGCAGGACCTGGTCTCTTGCACATCAACGCACATCAGGACTATTGCAGAATGGAATAATGTCATGTTTGTTGACGAAAAAAATGGTTCAAATGGCTCTGAGCACTATGGGACATAACATCTGAGGTCATCAGTCCCCTAGAACTTAGACCTACTTAAACCTAAGGACATTACACACATCCATGCCCGAGGCAGGATTCGAACCAGCGACCGTAACAGTTGCGCGGTTCCGGACTGAAGCGCCTAGAACCACTCGGCCACCGAGGCCGGTTTTGTTGATGAGATCAGGACTGGTTTGCGATCGGACACTAGACGTGTTAGAGATTGGAGAAGCGCTAGACGACACCGGCAACACCGATACGTTCAGGAAGTTCATACGTTTGCAGTTGAAAGTGTAATGTTCTGGCCAGACGGTGTGATCGAGCGGTTCTAGGCGCTTCAGTCTGGAACCGCGCGACCGCTACGCTCGCAGGTTCGAATCCTGCCTCGGGCATGGATGTTTATGATGTCCTTAGGTTAGTTAGGTTTAAGTAGCTCTAGGTTCTAGGGGACTGATGACCTCAGCTGTTAAGTCCCATAGTGCTGAGAGCCATTTGAACCATTTTTGTAATGTTCTGGGCGCCACTAATGATAGGACGGTAGACCCCTCTGATTCCCATCGACAGCAATTTGATTGGTCCCCGATACATCCAACAGGAACCACAAACGACGTGAAGTCGTTGACAACTTCATCCTAATCGATGGTGTGCAAGGTACGCTAGCACTGTCTCAATATCTTCGAAGATGCATCGTCAACCGCATTCATTGGCAAGTACAGTTCCCAGACATGAATATAATAGGGCAATGGTAGGACCTGTTGAAGGTGGTCATTGCACAGGACCTCACTGAAACTGCCATTGACGAGTGGAACCTCATACCCGAAGATAAACTTGATCATCTCATCCAGACCATCCCTCGCAGAGTGGAAGAACTCATCAGTATGCTGGAAGCACATACTCACTGCTAAAGACTGATAATCATCGTCTGGAGAGAAAGATGTTCAATGTTTTTGTTTCAAGATGTACACTTAGGAGAGAGCCTGCTTTGTTTTGTAATGATTTCTTGTAACTAACCAAACTCGTTCTTGTTTTAAGAAGGAATTATGTTTATTATGTTAATAAGGTATCGTACAAATCTCAAAGAGTGTACTATAAGAAGTCATTGTAATAAACTGTATAATATTTCAAACTTTTGTTGAGGTTCGTATATGACATGCAAAATTATTCAAAACTAGCCATTTTCGCCGTAGGAATTTCATTCATACACCAGTCACTACAGCCTACTTCCTTCAAATGTGTATTCCGTTTGTGGTGCGTACTTTTAATGCCAAATATTCGGGCAGTTCCAAAGAGGTCGCAACGATGGACGAAGTAATAACAACTGCGAAAGGATTCCAGATACAGACGAAGGTACTCATCCCTAATTTTGACCTCCATTATACAATGAATACTGATCATACCGCCTGCTAATACCAATCGACGTACAACAGATACCTTGCGGAACAAGGAGAGAAAACCGCGCCTGCGCAGAAAAAAGATTTGATCAAGATTAGCCATTCCTACGCAGCACAGTGTACTATAACAGCTTCAGAAAAGATATTCCCTTAGGTTTTCTTATGTATGCACAAAGTACCAGGAGAATTTTATTGGATTGTTCAAAAAAAGAGTTGACGGGTTGACTCGTAAATTAAAATATAAAGTGCTGCATGAAGAGATTTAAAATCTGTCACTCCTTCCGCATGTGGCACATGATAAATTTCTTTGTATTACTGACTTATTAAGAGGGCAGACTGGTCAGACTATGTTCTGCAGTTGCCCAACACTGAGATGTTTATTTTTACGGACAGGTTAAAATTTTCACGACAAACATTTCAAATGCTCCCGACTTGCTAGAAAGTAAGAGAGAAATCGCTTCGAGAGGAAAGTCCATAAACATACGTTCGTTAATTCTGCGTTAATTTACTTCACCTGCTTTGCAGAAATGATCAGATACCTGTGTTTAGTACTGTAGTTGATCGAAGAGGGATCAATCTCTCTGAATTCAAACTGTGTTTTCCGATATCGTTTCTGAAAAATCCTTGTGCCCGCAAGCCAGTAGTTTCCATTACATGTGCTTGGTGCTCTACGAAATGGTATTTTGGTTGCTTCTGCGAGAAATATCATCTGGATATGTTTTATAGCACAGCAAGCGACAAATGGTTCAAATAGCTCTAAGCACTATGACACTTAACATCTGAGGTCATCAACCCTCTAGACTTAGAACTACTTAAACTTAACTAACCTAAGGATATCACACACATCCATGCCCAAGGCAGGATTCGAACCTGCGACCGTAGCAGCCGCGAGCGGTTCTGGACTGAAGCGCGTAGAACCGCTCGGCCACAGCGGCCGGCAGCAAGCGACAGCGAGTAAGAAGATTCTGTAATTTCTTCTCTAACAAACGGAGCAAACATTTGAAGAAATTTTACTGAATGATTGGTTTATTAAGAAAATTACTACGAGCAAACACTGATGTCTCTTCAGGGGCGACCGAATTCCATTTCTCCTCAACACGTGAAATAATCTAGTCTCTGCTGGGTTTTTTGAAGACTGCATCCTGTAGCCTGGCCCAAAGTCATTCTATAGGATTTAGATCTGAACTGTTTCCAGACCAGACTTCCCAAACAACAGAGAATGACCTCTTCAGAAGCGCTGTTGTTTATTTGGTTGCGTGACCTGCTGCCCTATCTTGCATAAGAACAGCATTTTCTGGATTTGGGAAAAGACCATTGTGGACTGTTTCCCGATAATTATCACTATTGGCCGTCGTTTCTGCATCAACCCCTTGCTGTACAGTTTTTCCATAGCCACAGATACCGCCAGCGACCTGTACCTTCAATCCTAGCTTTTGTCTGTGGATAAGACAGGTTCTTTTGTGCGGATTCGTGAATTTTGTTCCTGCTCTACTGGAGCCTAATCTGCAAACAAAATGTTCATCCTTTTTCCGTCAGGGTTAGCGTTGCAGAAATCATTACTCTTTTACAGGATGCCTGATGATCAACAATGGTTTCTCTGACGGCAAGAGTTTTTTTGGTTGGATATAAGCATGCCTTCCCCAGGATTGTCTACAAATAAAAATTTTATAGTTGTCCTACTGATTGTCTTCTGTCTTTGCTGGTAGTCATCTGACAAATTCAGATGTTTGGCGATTGCCTGAGTACAGATGACAGTTTTAATCTGTACCATTTGTCTGATTTTGCTTTTGGTGTTTGGTGTTGAGTTTGTTCGTCATCCTACTCTGTTGCTGTCGCCAACATTACCACCAGCTCTGGTAACCCAAAGTCTAGCGGTTTTTGGATCAACACCCAATGTTTGAGCACTTTTGGTGCTACGACATTCCACTTGCCTGAAGGCCTTGAATTTGAGAACTACCATTTTCATGTTTTAGTCTCATTTTTAATAACACCCTTAGAAAAGGCGAAAAACAGTAATAACCACAGAGGACTGTACAGACAGAATTAAAAAGCAGGGTGGAAATACATTGAACTGAAGAGTATTATATTTTTACAAGATCGTCTTTCTTATCCTCCTGATTAGAGTTTAGAGATAAGCTATATTATTTTTTGTTTTTTCGTTAGGTGAAAACATAAAAAATGTAAAAAAATTGTTGAATGAGAAATTTTCATTAACTTGCCAAGGAAGGTGCGTTAAATTTATCAAAATATTCTGCCTTGAAGAAGTGCACCAGTACAACATTTGCCAGGATCAGAAAAACAACTGTGGGAATATGTTGACTGTGATTCATTAATACAGATTATGAAGTTCATACAGCCAGCACCATCTGTTCGTATAAAGTGGTACTGCCTCCACAGAGCATCAAACCTCCGTGGCTTTGTTAGCAAAAAAGAAAGAAACTTGCCGTCCACATTGTATTTAATGATATTCTGAACGACAAAATAGAAAAAAAAATTAGGGGGAGGGATAGTACATGTGTAGCATTGAAACAATCTGTCTCTCTTTCTCCTTATCTCTCTCTCTCTTTCTTTCTTTTTTTCTTTCTAACCTTAGCTGCTGCGATACGCACGCCTGTTCGAAACATGAGTAACGCTACGGATATACACCTACGTACACATAAAACTTCAACATTGATTTTCTCGGAAGCTAGAGGCCGTTGCATGAAAAGCCGCTAGCCAGGTACTGCGAGCAGGTCCTTCTGCAACATACTTATGTGTCATCGAAACAGGTCAGATGGTCCTTTTGTGAGTGAAACCTGGATGGTGGTCACTAGTGCCAAAAATAATAATACAGCATTCATATGGTTGGCAACATATGCTCGTTCTCTCGCGTTCTCTTCCGTTCCCTCCAGTGTAACCGCTTGTTCACAGATACAAGCGAATGGTAGTCAACAGTGAACACTGTCTGCGAATACTCATTTGCTTCTCTTCATTCCGGTGTAAAGAAGGCTTAATACAAGTAACACATAGCATATGATGCGTAATTTCACAATGATGAGGAGATTAAAATGAATGTGTGGGTTTTCGAGGAGTGCTCAAAAATTAAAGGGATTTTTTTCTTAATGAATCTTTATTCATCGTCAACTTTGTCCCCTTCAAAATAATCTCCCTCAGATATAATCCATTTGCGCCAGCGCTTTTTTCCATCTGGAACTTGCTCTCCGTCATGGTGTTCAGCTCCTTCGGTGATTCTGCTTTTAAGAAAGTAGTGAGAAGAATCTTGACATGTGATCGTACTTGCCGAATCTTTTTCGCTCTTGGCTCTTTAGGCAGTTTCCATTAGGACGAATGTGTCTTGGTTTCGACATCATAGCCGTCACCTGTTCTCGTGACATCGATTGTTGTCGACTTCATTTAGCAATTCCTGAGCGATGTCTACACGACGTCGATTTTGATCGAAATTCAACCACTGCGCAACAATTGCTGCTACACTTTTCATGCCCAATACATCCGAAAAAATTGCTCAGCATGAGCCAAAGGATGTGCCTATATCATCAGTGTCTCTCTAATAGTGATTAGACGATTTTCCAGAAACATTTTCTTTGCTTCTTCCACAGTAACTGATATGACAGGGTATCCAGAACGGTCGTCGTCTTCAACGTCTTCTCGACCTTCTTTGAAAAGTTTATGACGTTTGTAAATTCCTGGTTGCAATAATATGCGGTATGGCACACTGTTAGAGAGATGGATTATTGTTTCAAGAAACACATGGTACAATGAAATTACTCATCTTCAGTAGTTTGTAGGACTGCAGCTGCGGCTATGAACCGACAATCTCGTAACATGGAATACCATGAACTAATACAACATATTCTCAGGGACTAAGCCTGATGGGCCCTCCTCAGAGAATCAACGCAAACATTACAGAACTGGCTGAGGGCCGATTATGAAAGTGAGCCTGCCTAGGTTGAAATCTAGCTAAGAAGTGAACAAGGCACACTCCAGTTCCGTCGAGCTGCACAGCCCGCTAGAATGCGCTGTCCTCGGCAGACGATGGGCTGCCAACCTTGTGTTGGCGCGGCGTTGTAGTAGTATCTGTGCCAATGGTACTACATCCTCAACGATCGTTCGGCAAAGGGTTTGGCGTAAGGGTTTCAGCAGGAGGAGCCTGGTTCATGCACCGATGCGGACTGCAGTTCATCAGTGACGAAGGTTGGAGTTTGCACGCCAATACCCCAACTGGACGTTCACTGAGTGGTGAAAGATGGCCTTTTCAGATGAATCGGGTTTTAGAATCCATCGGCGTGAAAAGTCTGAAAGCGAGCAGACTGCAACAATCGTCGGAAGGATCCAGACCGGAGGAGGGAGCGCTATGGTCTAGCGAATGTTTTCGTGATTCCCGAGGCGATTTCGTCATTCTGGAAGGCACACTAGATCATCACAGTATGCATCTCTCCTTGTTTTTTCTCAGCACGATGGCAGCTACCAGCAGAACAATGCAACGTGTCACACCGCTTGCAGTATATGATCGTGGTTCGGAGACCACCAGGATGAGTTGACGGTAGTCCCTTGGCCACCAGACTTCCTGGATTTAAACCCAATCGAGAATCTGTGAGACCACCGCGATAGGGTTCAAAATGGTTCAAATGGCTCTGAGCACTATGGGACTTAACTGCTGTGGTCATCAGTCGCCTAGAACTTAAAACTACTTAAACCTAACTAACCTAAGGACATCACACACATCCATGCTCGAGGCAGGATTCGAACCTGCGACCGCAGCGGTCGCGCGGTTCCAGACTGTAGCGCCTAGAACCGCTTGGCCACTCCGGCCGGCCCGCGATAGGGTTATTTGCGTCATGGATCTTCGACCGAGGGAACTAGTGCAGGGTACTGGAGTTCGCATGGTTCCACATCTTTGTTGGGACCTTCCAGAAACCCAATGACTCTCCTCCTACACGTCCGTGCGGCAAAACGTGCTTATTAAAGTTTTTGACAGACAGTCACATTTATGTTACTGGACTGTGTATTTCTTTATGCATGTCCTGTGGCTTTCTACCAAATTTCAGCCTCATGTCTATACTTAACGCAGCATGTCACCTGCCACAGAGGAAAAATCTGTAACGGAAATCAATGGCCTAGATTATAAATACTAAAAATAGTGGCTGGCCGGTGTGGCCGAGCGGTTCTAGGCGCCTCAATCTGGAACCGCGCGACTGCTACGGTCGCAGGTTCGAATCCTTCCTCGGGCATGGAAGTGTATGATGTCCTTAGGTTAGTTGGGTTTAAATAGTTCTAAGTTCTAGGGGACTGATGACCTCAGATGTTAAGCCCCATAGTACTCAGAGCTATTTCAACCATTAAAAATAGTGTGTTCAAGTAAGGAAGGTAGCGTTTGTCAATTTTGATGCTTAAGGTTACTGTAGTGGAGCTTTTTAGGTTTATGGTAGATAGGGATTAGCTGTCTGCGAATTATTATTACCTGCTTAATGGCGTTTTCAAGACAGCAGAGCGGTGACTATGTTATATGAGATAGTTTGCAGAAGTGGTTTATGTGTTTAAACTTTTCAGTGCTTTAGGTGTTCACTATATCTGATTCTAAAATTTATGTTTGTCTTTCACACATATGCTGAATGACAGTCATTGAAGGTTAATGTGCGTTTTCCTGAATTTATTTTAAGTGGTGTAGAGTGTTTGTAACCTTGCTTTTCAGTGTCACCACGAATCATCTCTAGTACGTAATTACAAGTTTCTCTCTTCATCGCAAATCAAACTTGTCTGGTTGTTCCAGTAACAGAGGAAAGAGCACACAGTACACACAACGTTCTTTTCCAAACAAATATAGTCATTCACATGTATTCGGTGTCGTTTTAACCGCAAAAATCTACAATGCAGCACTCGTCTCCAAGCTGTCGGCCGATATAATCGCGCGTCGTCTGCCGACCGTTGTCGGTGCCACACTGATCGAAACGAAATCTATCGAAAACGAAAGATATTAGTTTCAAATCCTCAGTTTCCAGGTTTCTATGCCGAGTGATAAGATGCCTCAGTTCTGTCGAATAGAACATCCTCGGATATCATCTTCAGTTTGTGAGGAAAAATCTCAGGTAATACGAGTATATTCAGTTCGTCGAGTGAGAGTATTTGCAGATAATTAGATAGAATTTGCTGCATACGACTTTCAATGCACTACACAAATTTGTTGCTGCAATTGCAGTGAGCAGTGCAAACGTTGCATCTCGAAGTTACACATCTTTCATTTAACTGCAAAAGAGGTCGCTAGTATAAGGCTGTGTGGCTTTTTCAAAAAAGCTAGATGTTATACTTGCCGAAGCTCTTGGTTCGGTATTTGATTCATTTCGGTTCTCGAGAACAGACTTCTCGATTCTCCTTAGTTCTTGTTTCTGCCTATCTCTAGACAGCTACGTTGTCACATGTTGCATATGATTCATCAGACGGAGAAGCTCGTGTCACCTACAGTTTATCTGCAAAGTGAAAATTCCACGGGAGTTCAGAGCGATCAACGATCGATCGCCGCGATTTTCCCGCCTATATCCGATCTGCAGATACACCACTGGCCATTAAAATTGCTACACCACAAAGATGAGTTGCTACAGACGCAAAATTTAACCGATAGGAAGAAGATGCTGTGATATGCAAATGGTTAGCTTTTCAGAGCATTCGCGCAAGGTTGGCGCCGGTGGCGACATCTGCAACGTGCTGACATGAGGAAAGTTTCCAAACGATTTCTCATACACAAACAGCAGTTGACCGGCGTTGCCTGGTGAAACGTTGTTGTGATGCCTCGTGTAAGGAGGAGAAATGCGTACCATCACGTTTCCGACTTTGATAAAGGTCGGATTGTAGCCTATCGCGATTGCGGTTTATCGTATCGCGACATTGCTGCTCGCGTTCGTCGAGGTCCAATTGCTGTTAGCATAATATGGAATCAGTGGGATCAGAAGGGTAATACGGAACGCCGTGCTGGATCCCAACGGCCTCGTATCACTAGCAGTCGAGATGACAGGAATCTTATCTGCATGGCTGTAACGGATCGTGCAGCCACGTCTCGATCCCTGAGTCAACAGATGGGGACGTTTGCAAGACAACAACCATCTGCACGAACAGTTCGACGACGTTTGCAGCAGCAAGGACTATCAGCTCGGAGGCCATGGCTGCGGTTACCCTTGATGCTGCATCATAGACAGGAACGCCTGCGATGGTGTACTCAACGATGAACCGGGGTGCACGAATGGCAAAACATCATTTTTTCGGATGAATCCAGGTTCTGTTTACAGCATCATGATGGTCGCATTCGAGTTTGGCGACATTGCGGTGAAGGCACATTGGAAGCGTGTATTCGTTATCGCCATACTGGCGTATCACCCGGCGTGATGGTATGGTGTACAATTGGTTACACATCTCGGTCATTTCTTGTTCACATTGACGGCACTTTGAACAGTGGACGTTACATTTCAGATGTGTTACGACCCGTGGCTCTACCCTTCATTCGATCTCTGTGAAACCCTACATTTCAGCAGGATAATGCACGACCGCATGTTGCAGGTCCTGTACGGGCCTTTCTGGATACAGGAAATGTTCGACTGCTGCCTGGCCAGCACATTCTCCAGATCTCTCACCAATTGAAAACGTCTGGTCAATGGTGGCCGAGCAACTGGCTCGTCGCAATATGCCAGTCACCACTCCTGATGAACTGTGGTATCGTATAAAGCTGCATGGGCAGCTGTACCTGTACACGCCATCCAAGCTCTGTCTGACTCAATGCCCAGGCGTATCAAGGCCGTTATTACGGCCAGAGGTGGTTGTTCTGGGTACTGATTTCTCAGGATCAGTGCACCCAAATTGCGTGAAAATGTAATCACATGTCAGTTCTAGCATAATATATTTGTACAATGAATACCCGTTTATCATCTGCATTTCTTGGCGATGGATAGTTGCGGTTCGTTGCACGTGTAGTGAGAATGAAATACATTTTTGTCACAAAATGGTTATCAATCCAGGTGATCATAAAGCGTCCTACTCTTGTAAATATCCCGATGTTTGACGACATATGGAGATATTCGGGTGGTGTACAAGTTCATAGCGTTTTTCCGTAAGTTTAATAAACAGAACAGATTCACATAACAGAGGCTTTAGTCGTCAATAAGACACTCTCCTTCACTACTTACTATAATTAACCAGCGCTGGGGTAACTTTTCTATTGCGCGACTGTAGAAATCACGTGGTTTTGAGGTGATGAAGTCGTCGAGCCATGTTCGGAGTGCGTCTTCATCCGGAAAGGAAGTTCCTTCGAGGTTGTTCGAAAGAGTGCAAAGAAGGTGAAAATCTGAGGGCGCAAAATCAGGTGAAAAAGATGAGTGCGGGATGACTTCCCAACCCAACTCTTGTATAGTGTTTTTTGTCAACCTATCAGAATGCGAGCGGGCATTATCGTCGAGAAGCATCACTTTATGCAGTCTTCCTGGCCGTTGTTCTTGGACTGCGTCTGCAACGCGTCTCAGTAGTTGACAATACATGTCAGCAGTGATGATCACATCGCGGAAGCAATTCGCAGGACACCACAGTGTCGCTGTTCCGCCAGATACATAAAATTATCTTTTGTGGACGTGTGCAGTTCTTTGTACGAGGAGTTGCTAATTTGTTTGGGCTCAGGCATTCCTTTCTTTTCTGTATGTTAGCTTAAAGACACCATTTCTCGTCACTCGTAACGATACTGGATAGAAATGGTCGGCGTTGTTCACGAACCAACTAATGACTATCAAGCCGAGATGCACATATATCCACCCGCACATTTTTGTGAGTGGTACCCACACACTCGATTTTTGAACTCCCTCATTCCATGAAAATGTCGCACAGTTGTGGAATGATCACAGTTCATCACATTTGCCATATCTCTATTACACTGACGTGGATCAATGTGGATTAATGCGTTTAAACGATCTTAATCAAACCCTGATCATCTTCCTGAATGTGCAGAGTCACTAGTGTCCAAACGATCCTCCTTAAAACGAAAAAACCATTTTCTTGCCGTGCTCAGTCAAGTGACATTATCCATGTATATGGTGCAAATATTTCTAACTGCCTCCACTGCCGTCACTCCCCCTAATGAACTCAGACAATGTCGGAAATGTTCACATTTCTTCACTTGCCACTCCATTTTCTAGCGTCCATAGCCATACTCACTATCTCCAAATGACAATATGTAAACTCAAATAGCAACAGTGAACTATAAAAAAAATGACTATCGATAAATGAACCCATAGCAACCGGAATAGCAACATGAAAGATAAACACTCTATGAAGTTATAAACCAACCTAATAAAATTAGATTTACAGTATTGTGAACAAAGTGCAGGTAATCTACAGGTCATCATGGAAAAAAGGGGTTTACAATTAAATACACACACCATACCGTACCTACTAAGAGTATGATACCATAACGTGTTGCTCAGGAAGTGTGGCTGAAGTTGACACTATTAAGGTTGCCTACTTTGGCTACTTCCACTCATCGATGTCATATGCTATCATATTTTGGGGGAACCAACCACTTGCAAAAAAAATTTCCACCATCCAAAAAAAAGCAATCAGAATAATGTGTGGGGTCCATCAAAGACACTCTTGCAGGCACTTGTTTCGGAAGATAGGTATCCTAACAACTGCCTCACAGTATATTTTTTCCTTGCTGACCTTTGTGTGCAAAAATTATTCCATCTACCAAGACAACAGTAAATTCCATGGTTATAACACCAGAAACAAAAACAATCTACATTTAGAAATGAAACGTCTCACTCTGGTACAAAAAGGAGTTTACTACTCCAGCATTAAGCTGTTCAATGCTCTACCACTACATATCAAATGTGTTCATACAGAACTGCCAAAATTTAAACAAGTTCTCAAAGATTACCTGACGGAGAAATCTTATTATACTGTGGATGAATACCTGAAAGAAAATGTATACCATCACTAAACTTATTGTGTCTAGAAGTAGTTCAATTGATTTTATTGTGCATTTGGGCATTAGCGCACTTTTTGTAACAACAGATTGGCTGTACATGTATTTACTCTTGTAGGCCTAATATCTGATTTAACTTTGTGCTCTTATCTTTAATCTTTATTTGAAACTCCTTTTTCTGTCAAATGGTAGTTATGTTATCTAGCTGACATTGTATCTGTTACTGTATTTATAGTATGTCTTACTTAAACTATGTACAATTTGCCATTGAATTGCCCTTGTATTTATTGTAAGTTTAAATTGAAACCTGTACAATTTGACACGTTCCATATCCTTGTGATTGACTCACTAACTGGATCTACGGAACAAGAAATAAATAAATAATAAATAAATAAATAATAAATACCGAACACTTCATTTTTCCGTACCTCTCTTGTTCTTCTCTTCTGATCATTTATTCGGCCCGCTGTCATTTGAATGTACAACAACAAAAATATTGAAAAACACTGTGGTGTTGGAAAATACATTCTCACAACTGACCAACTGTATAGGACGCTCCCAATACCCTCAGTTGAAAAATCATCAACTAGAGTCCATTGACATAGAGTAAGTACGAAAAATAAATGAATGAGAACGAAAGATAATCGCCATAGTCTAAAACTATAGAACATTTTCGCGTACTGATTTTTGCAACGTCATTCGTGGCAGCATTTTTCGAAATAGCAGTCTTAAAACTACCAACGCAGCTCACCGAACTGAGTGAAATGTTATACTTTGCAATGATTGATGGAGTATAGACGATTTTAGCATAACTGGAAAGTGCCTGATGATTTAGGCTTCTATTTCCTTTGGAATACCGTACCGGTAGTGGTTCATTCAATATGACTAGGGATTATTTCTTCCATTATTGTTGTATAACAGTGTCAACATCCATGTGAAAAGCGTTATGTTATTGTGACTGTACCTATTCCCACGCTCCCACATTTACACCATTAGAAGCACCACAGTGTATACAGAAATTCGATAAGAACGAACATTTATACTGAAGTTTCGTGCATACAGGACAGACACTCTTTTAACTGTATTGCTGTATGTCAATAGTGAAAATTTTTTTATCGTTATATAACTGATAGAAGTGATCGTAATAAATAGTTATGACAACATTGTAACATGATGCACCCTTCTCATTGAATTAATGAATTTTATAGGTGCAGTTCTACTGGCCATCTTTATTCTCATCACTAATGCCGAAGCTAACATACTGAAGTGCCCTATGGTGAGTATGTAGTTTGTAATTACTGAATAAATTATTCAGTTATTTAGGTTTATACTTACTATAGTTGAAGTAACGAAAATTAAGTTTGCGAGAGGAATCAAAAGTTATAGCAAACGGGATTACAACCATGATGAAGAATAAGAGAACTGAAAATTATATCTATTCCAGCAAAATAATACAGGCAAAGATAGAACAACCACCCCCTTTGAACTGATCCTGAGGCTTCATGAAAACAATCTGTTGATTATTATCCAACAGTCCAAAGATGTTTGGGAGGCCCAAGAGTTGTATAGTAGAGCAGAACAGTGTCACAGCCCAGCTCATGAAGTACTGGATGGTAACATTGTTGACGAATTGCCAGAATTGGTAGTCCCAAGAATGCTATTATGAATATAAATGCCTGTGTTTATTAATTGCCGTGCCTGATAACTCACTTCCCTCTGTATGACAGCTTGGAAGAATTCTCGTATTTAGAGACTCTTATCATTTGACAACTGATTTTCTAGAAAATATGTTAATGTGTGCTAGAACAAATTGTTTTCTTTTTACAATAATTGAACAAAATCTAAGTACTTTTCACTTAACTTTCTCATAGAAGATACACTAGCATGGCAGGAGCTGAGAGCTGAAGAATAAGTAGAATCTCTTACCTTCACTGCTGGGGTTAGTACCAATGTCAAAGACAACAGTGTCTCATGCAACAGTAATCTTATCACCAGACTAATAAATTGAAATCATGGGAAGTTACCACCAACAATGTCATCTGCAATCATTCTGTGAAACAACAAAGAAAACGTGTTCAGAAACTGAACAGTAAGGCCTACATCTATATCCATACTCTGCAGACCACTAGAAGGTGCATGTCAGAGGTTATATCCCATTGTATCAGTTATTAGGGGTTCTTCTCATGTCATTCATGTATGGAGTCTGGTGAGAATCATTGTTTGAATGCCTCTGTGTGTGCTGTACTTATTCTAATCTTGGCCACACAGTGACTATGTGGGCGATATGTAGGGGGTTATAGTATGTTCCTGGACTCATCATTTAAAACTGGTTCTTGAAACTTTGTTAGTAGACTTTCTTCGAATAGTTTACATCTATCTTCAAGAGTCCGCCAGTTCAGTTTCTTCAACACCATTGTAACACTCTCCCACAGGTCAAACAAACCCATGACAATTTGTGCTGCCCTTCTCTACATATATTCAATATCCCTGGTTACTTCTATTTGGTAAGGTGATACCTTAATTTAGAGAAAATGAGAAAAAGATTCAGTTATGACTTCATTAGTCCTGAAATGTGGTTGCTGTGTATTCAAGAAACTATGGGAGGTTAAAGGAGAACAGTTACAGATAATTTTGAGGACAAGTCCTGATTTCAGTGCCAGTTCATTGTTACTGCATCATAGCCCTTAATTATTAATTTGTTAGACTGATGTGTATTACCAAGTCATAACCATCTTTTCTATCCCATTTGTGAAATATAAATGATAAAGTTTGTTGTTGCCATGGGGATGCAAAGAAACTAACTACAGTAGATACACTGCCAGTACAGTTTAGTGATGGATTTATACTTTTTTCTGTTCTCTGACAATACTGTATGGTGTGAAGAGAAGAAAGAAAAATTAAATTTAAAATTGGGTATTTTATTTTGGTACAGGTTCTAATTTCAGCCTGATGTGTTTATTTTTAAGGCCCAAAATGAGCAACTGCCATGTGATGGAACATCATCTTCTGGAGCAGTCATTAACTTGTAAGTGAAATTTGTATTCATCTGTGTTCTTGTTACAAATAAAGCAAAGTATCATATTTAGGTAAGAACACAATAGAGGGGATAATCTTGTATATTTGCCTGTCAATGACTAATTGCCTCTACTATTTGATGAATTGTTACCTCTACTCCTAAATTATTTACATTTGACCAGAACTTTTGGCAGAAAATTGTTGTGGGGATTTCTTTCTCTTCTATTTTTTCTGAATGGTTTCTCTTTTAGTAAATGCAGAAAAACCTTCATGAAAGTATAGTTCTGTTTTTGGTTCCAGTAGTTACTCAAAATTTCAACATGTGTATTGCCACCTACTTGCGTTTAAAAATCTGTGTATAATCACACTCCTTGAAAGTGCTGAGACAGATTATGTAGAGAAGAGAGAAAGATAAGCTGAACTGCAAGAGGGTTGGCAGAACAGTGATATTAAGAGAGATTAAAGCAGTAAGAACTTCATGTCTGTTACAAGAATACTTATGGATAGGTACTGAAAACTTGGGACAACTTCACAATTATTCTTAGATGTAGTTTAAAACTGTTGGTATTGTCTCACATAAGATCTGTAAGTTGCTTTGGAATATACTAATGACAATTTTTTTGCTACAGCTCTGTAGCAATATCCAGATCAAAAAAGGGTGTGTTTTATCACCAATTCTGTTGATCATAGTTATGAATCTAATCATGAGATTTAAAATGAAACTGAATGTAAGGCTTATTCCCTTGTATTTGAAAACCTGTGCTGTTATAAGAGTAACATGTGGAGAATCAGAAGAGTCAGTACAGGAAATTCTTGCTATACTGAACAAAATAATGATGATAATAATAATACAGCTGTAAATCAGCAAATTTAAACATTAGGAAATACCATCCACAGTGAAGGAAATGATTCGGACTGCTTTCTGGAAGAGGCCAGACTGAAATAATTCCCAAAACTCAAATATTTTGGGAATACTATATTAAAAGATAACATTTTAAGACAGGAAATCCTCAATAGAAACTAAAAAGTGTCAAACATTACCAATCAAGTGATAAAATCTTCGTGGAACGAAATTAAGATGCAAAAATGGCAGTAATGATGAATATCTAAATTCTACTAATCCTTACGTAGTTGTGAACCAAAAACATATAGCTTCTTAGCAAGAAAAATAAAACCAAGCAGAAGATATGATGTTCAGCAGGACAATGTGTCCTGTGACTTGCAAGGATAAAAGGAGACATAAAGCAAATTGTTGTGGAAAAGTTAGCATGAAAGAGCATGTTTTAAATGCAGTAACCAGATGTAAACCCCATTCAAAGGGCTACATATTTTCCTACTGTAGACTGTTTTAAGGTTAAGGAGAATGTTTCTTTTCTTAAGAAATTTGACAAGTCATCTGTTAGTAAATACTGTGCAGTTTCCTTGCAGTAGTTTTTTCAGAAATAGTAGGACATTTCATGAATCAACAAGTCTATGAACATTTCACTTATAACACAACTGTGACTAACTGTTAGTACAGTTTTAAAACAAACTCACCAGTGTGGAACGCTATAGAAAATGTCGTGTCACCTCATTTATTTCCAGAATAATTTTTTCCTGGTGCTCTAGTTAGACATGCCTGTTTCTAGGAAATTAATAGTTATACAGACATAACTTATATTTTAAGGACAACCGTTCACTGGCTTGTTAGCTGTAGCTTAGAAGATCTGCACTGCACAGGGTAACCGCGCCGTCTGCGGCATCTTGCCACGGATTGCATGGCTCCCCTCATCGGAGGTTCGAGTCCTCCCTCAGGCATGGGTGTGTGTGTTCTCCTTAGTGTAAGTTGCTTTAAATTAGATTAAATAGTGTGTAAGCCTAGGGACCAGTGAGCTCAGCAGTTTGGTCCCATAAGTACTTACCACAAATTTACAAACTTAGAAGATCTGTGAGACTAATGTTAGTGAGAAAGTTGCAGCTCTCAAACTGGACCTCCCCTACAACACCTCCCCACCCAACCCCCCCCCCCCCCCCACCTCCCCCCACCCAACCCGCCATGCTATTCATGCAGATAGGGGCAAAGTTACTTTATTTCTTAATGTTTCAGGAGGTGTTTCTTACAACTGGCCTAGTTCTAGCAATTCTTTGTGCTGATGATACCACTTCCATAGTAACTTTAAATACACTGAAGAGTCAAAAGAAACTGGTACACCTGCATAATATCATGTAGGTCCCCTCAAACATGCAGAAGTGCCACAACACAATGAGGCATGGACCCCACAAACGTCTGAAGTAGTGCTGGAGGGAATTGACACCGCGAATCCTGCAGGGCTGTCCATAAATCCTTAAGAATATGAGGGGCTGGCGATCTCTTCTGAACAGCACATTGCAAGGCATCCCAGATATGATTAATAATGTTCATGTCTGGGGTGTTTGGTGGCCAGCAGAAGTGTTTAAACTTGGAAGAGTGTTCCTGGAGCCACTCTTTTGCAATTCTGGATGTGTGGGGTATCACATTGTCTAAATCTACACCTACATCCATACTCCGCAAGCCACCTGACGGTGTGTGGCGGAGGGTACCCTGAGTACCTCTATCGGTTCTCCCTTCTATTCCAGTCTCGTATTGTTCGTGGAAAGAAGGATTGTCGGTATGCTTCTGTGTGGGTTCTAATCTCTCTGATTTTATCCTCATGGTCTCTTTGCGAGATATATGTAGGAGGAAACAATATACTGCTTGACTCTTCGGTGAAGGTATGTTCTCAAAACTTTAACAAAAGCCTGTACTGAGCTACTGAGCGTCTCTCCTGCAGAGTCTTCCACTGGAGTTTATCTATCTTCTCCATAACGCTTTCACGATTACTAAATGATCCTGTAACGAAGCGCGCTGCTCTCCGTTGGATCTTCTCTATCTCTTCTATCAACCCTATCTGGTATGGATCCCACACTGCTGAGCAGTATTCAAGCAGTGGGTGAACAAGCGTACTGTAACCTACTTCCTTTGTTTCCGGATTGCATTTCCTTAGGATTCTTCCAATGAATCTCAGTCTGGCGTCTGCTTTACCGACAATCAACTTTATATGATCATTCCATTTTAAATCACTCCTAATGCGTACTCCCAGATAATTTATGGAATTAACTGCTTCCAGTTGCTGACCTGCTATTTTGTAGCTAAATGATAAGGGATCTATCTTTCTATGTATTCGCAGCACATTACACTTGTCTACATTGAGATTCAATTGCCATTACCTGCACCATGCATCAATTCGCTGCAGATCCTCCTGCATTTCAGTACAATTTTCCATTGTTACAACCTCTCGATACACCAGAGCATCATCTGCAAAAAGCCTCAGTGAACTTCTGATTTCATCCTCCCGGTCATTTATGTATATTGTGAATAGCAACGGTCCTATGACACTCCCCTGCGGCACACCTGAAATCACTCTTACTTCGGAAGACTCCTCTCCAATAAGAATGACATGCTGCGTTCTGTTATCTAGGAACTCCTCAATCCAATCACACAATTGGTCTGATCGTCCATATGCTCTTACTTTGTTCATTAAACGACTGTGGGGAACTGTATCGAATGCCTTGCGGAAGCCAAGAAACACGGCATCTACCTGTGAACACGTGTCTATGGCCCTCTGAGTCTCGTGGACGAATAGCGCGAGCTGGGTTTCACACGACCGTCTTTTTCGAAACCCATGCTGATTCCTACAGAGTAGATTTCTAGTCTCCAGAAAAGTCTTTATACTCGAACATAATATGTGTTCCAAAATTCTACAACTGATCGACGTTAGAGATATAGGTCTACAGTTCTGCACATCTGTTCGACGTTCCTTCTTCAAAACGGGGATGACCTGTGCCGTTTTCCAATCCTTTGGAACACTACGCTCTTCTAGAGACCTACGGTACACCGCTGCAAGAAGGGGGGCAAGTTCCTTCGTGTACTCTGTGTAAAATCGAACTGGTATCCCATCAGGTCCAGTGGCTTTTCCTCTTTTGAGCAATTTTAATTGTTTCTCTATCCCTCTGTCATCTGTTTCGATATCTACCATTTTGTCATCTGTGTGACAATCTAGAGAAGGAACTACAGAGTAGTCTTCCTCTGTGAAACAGCTTTGGAAAAAGACATTTAGTATTTCGGCCTTTAGTCTGTCTTCCTCTGTTTCAGTACCATTTTGGTCACAGCGTGTCGGGACATTTTGTTTTGATCCACCTACCGCTTTGACATAAGACCAAAATTTCTTAGGATATTCTGCCAAGTCAGTACATAGAACTTTACTTTCGAATTCATTGAACGCCTCTCGCATAGCCATCCTCACACTACATTTCGCTTCGCGTAATTTTTGTTTGTCTGCAAGGCTTTGGCTATGTTTATGTTTGCTGTGAAGCTCCCTTTGCTTCTGCAGCAGTTTTCTAACTCAGTTGTTGTGCCATGGTGGCTCTTTTCCATCTCTTACGATCTTGCTTGGCACATACTCATCTAACGCATATTGTACGATGGTTTTGAACTTTGTCCATTGATCCTCAACACTATCTGTACTTGAGACAAAACTTTTGTGTTGAGCCGTCAGGTACTCTGTAATCTGTTTCCTGCTGGAATTGCTCATGGAATGTACAATGTAGAATGTAGTTTATTCATGTCATAACGTACAGTTACAAATCAAAGATTTTTGTACTAGAGACATGTCAAATTACTTTTAAAAAATAAAGTTGTAATAATTAACATATTTAATCAGAAGTTTCTGAATTTTTAGACGTGAACAATTTAACAAGAATATATATAACACTTATGGGCATTTTGCAGCTTGAAATACAATTTTTAAAATATATTAAGAATTTGTTATACGATACATAACCTTTATTTTTTCTTTTCTTTTCAAACTGCCAAACTATCCTGCATGAATTCTTCAATTAAATAATAACATTTTCCTACTAGTGTCTTAAATAACATATTTGTATTATTTAATTTATTGTAAATTTTTAATCCTGTGTACAATGGTGTTTGAGCATAAAATTTTAAATTATGGAAGGGAAGTTTGAAATTTTATCTGTGACAAGTACTGTAATTGTGGTTGAAATGAAAATTGTCATGTGGGTTTTGATTTTTATATCTGAAAATAAAAATTTCATAGATGTACAGAGAAGGAATGGTTAGTATTTTTAATTTTTTACATAATTTGTAACGTGATGTTCTTTTTTGGACTAAACACATGTTTCTTACAATTCTCCTTTAAAGTATTAGTAATCTTGAGCTGTTCATAGAGTTTCCCCAGAAAACTATTCCGTATCGAATTATAGTTTCAAAGTAGCTGTAGTAGACTGTCTTCCTGGTGTCCATAAGGGTGGAACCAGATAAGACATTGATCACATAAGCTAGGCTGTTTGGTTTGTTCACTAACAAGTCTACGTGTGCCTTCCAATTTAAATTTTTGTCAAGCTTCAGACATAACTTGCTTCAGTCATTTCCTGATCACTGTGCACTATTTTTATGGGAGATGGTGATGATGTTTTAGCACTGAACTCCACTAACTGTGTTTTTGTGAAATTGAGTTTTAATCAACTTTGCTGAAACCATATTTTCCACATATCATGAATTTGTTCTAAATTGTCATTTTCAATTAAAACTGAGGTGTCTTCTGTAAATAAAATTGAGCCATGCAGGACCCATGTACAAATCTTTTTCCAGTCCAAGAATGATTTTTTCCATTTGAATTTAGTATAACTTTCTGTTTTCTTTCCGGCAAATAAGGTTTTAAACACTGTAATGCCCTGTCCACTATCCCACATCTCTCTAACTTGCGTAGAAGTAGTGAGTGATTGATCAAGTCAAAAGCTTTGGTCAAATCACAAAAAATACCTGTGACCTTTTTACCCTTGTCTAAAGTAGAGATTATCTTTTCAGTAAATTCCCTGACAACGTTTTTCCCCTTTTGAAACCCAAATTGATTTTTGACTATGATATCATTTTCTATGAGAAAGTTTTCAAGATGTTTTGCAATAATCATTTCTATCACCGTAGCAAAAACTGGCAGCAGCGAAATAGGGTGGTAATTTCCCATGTCAGTGAACATGAATGGATGCAGGTGATAAGACAGGATGCTTACATATGTGTCTCCTGTCAGAGACATATCTAGACATATCAGGGGTCCCCCCAACTGCACACACCCCACACCATTATAGAGCCTCCATCAGCTTGAACAGTCCCCTGCTGACATCCAGGGTCCAGGGATTCATGAGGTTGTCACTGTACCCACACAGGTCCATCTGCTCGATATAATTTGAAACGAGACTCATCCAACTAGGCAACATGTTTCCAGCCATCAACTGTCCAATTTTGGTTTTGACGGGCCCGGGCAAAATGTAAAGCTTTTGTTGCGCAGTCATCAAGGGTACATGAGTGGGCCTTCGACTCCAAAAGCCCATACTGATGATGTTTCATTGAATGTTTTGCATGCTGAAACTTGTTGACAGCTCAGCAATGAAATCTGCAGCAATTTGCAGAAGGGTTGTACTTCCATCACATTGAATGATTCTCTTTAGTTGTCTTTGGCCCTGTTCTTGGAGGATCCTTTTCCAGCCACTGCGATGTTGGAGATTTGATGTTTTACCAGACTTCTGATGTTCGTGGTACACACGTGAAATGGTCATATGGGAAAATCACCACTTCATCATACCTCGGATACGTTGTGTCCCATCGCTTGTGCACTGACTGTAACACCACGCTCAAACTCACTTAAATCATGATAACCTGCCATTGTAGTAGCAGTAAGAGATCTAACAGCTGTGCCAGACACTTGTTGTCTTATATAGGGGTTGCCAACTGCAGCACCGTATTCTGCCTGTGTACATATCTCTGTATTTGAATATGCATGCCAATACCACTTTCTTTGGTGCTTAAGTGTAACTTAGTCGAGTGGAACACAGAGAAAATAACCTTAGAATAGTCAGTCATTGACTTAAAGGTAACCAGTTAGCCATAAATGATAATAAAAACTGAGAATGTAACTTTAAGCTTAAGTAATTATCCTGTCACAAACTTCATCCATCATTAAATTGATGGGCTTAAACTTGGATTCTAAAATCATGGGGTATCATTCACAGAGTCTAGATGTATTAAACTAACAAGAGTAGTATACCTGTTAAACAAAGTTGGAATAAGTATGGGTGAAAAATATTGCTTAGCTTGTATTATGCGTTTTTTCATAGTTATATAGCATAATGCATACTGGTATGGGGTAGCTTGTGGCAGAAGAAGCCAATCAGATGCATTCCAGGTATCTTAAAAACAATGTATCCTATAGGCAAACTTAATTATGTGTAGATGCTTTCTTATGCTAATCACATGGGGCTTATGAGCTGCTGCATGACATGGAGTATGGACCTCCTCAACACATTGATTCCATATACATTTGACAGTCATAGGATGTCAACCAACTTAAGCAGCAATACATCACAATCATAAACCTCCATCTTGCTTGGACGCATTCATGCCACCATCGAATTCACACTTGTGGTGGTGACATTACTCCTTTTTACATGAAGCAAAACATGATCTCCTCACAAACAAACAACACTCAACACAATTTCTGAAAGAGAAATTTGCTGTGTAATGCTTCCCTACATAAAGAGTGTAGATGCAGTCACATCCACCTATTTGGTGTCATTGTGCTGAAGTGAAAATCATTTGCATATCCAAGCTACAACACTTCATGCCATGTTAACATCTTTTGCATGCCTTCTACATAGCAGTTGAAATTGGAATTGCAAGCAAGGTAGCTACAAAACTCTAAGAATTAAATTTTTCAGTACACAGCCATTTCAGTCACATACTTTCCCAGTCCCCCCCCCCCCTATGAACTATAGACCTTGCCATTGGTGGGGAGGCTTGCACCTCTCAGCGATACAGATAGCCATACTGTAGGTGCAACCAGAACAGAGGGGTATCTGTTGAGAGGCCAGACAAATGTGTGGTTCCTGAAAAGGGGCAGCAGCCTTTTCAGTAGTTGCAGGGGCCACAGTCTGGATGATTGACTGATCTGGCCTAACCAAAACGGCCTTCATGTGCTGGTACTGCAAACGGCTGAAAGCAAGGGGAAACTACAGCCGTAATTTTTCCCGAGGGCATGCAGCCTTACTGTATGGTTAAATGATGATGGTGTCCTCTTGGTTAAAATATTCCAGAGGTAAAATAGTCCCCCATTTGGATCTACGGGCAGGGACTACTCAAGAGGACGTCGTTATCAGGAGAAAGAAAAGTGGCGTTCTACGGATCGGAGTGTGGAATGTCAGATCCCTTAATCGGGCAGGTAGGTTAGAAAAATTAAAAAGGGAAATGGATAGGTTACAGTTAGTTATAGTGGGAATTAGTGAAGTTCGGTGGCAGGAGGAACAAGACTTTTGTTCAGGTGAATACAGGGTTATAAATACAAAATCAAATAGGAGTAATGCAGGAGTCGGTTTAATAATGAATAAAAAAATAGGAGTGCGGGTAAGCTACTACCAACAGCATAGTGAACGCATTATTGTGGCCAAGATATACATGAAGCCCATGCCTACTACAGTAGTACAAGTTTATATGCCAACTAGCTCTGCAGATGATGAAGAAATTGATGAAATGTATGATGAGATAATAGAAATTATTCGGGTAGTGAAGGGAGACGAAAATTTAATAGTCATGGGTGACTGGAATTCGAGAATAGGAAAAGGGAGACAAGGAAACATAGTGGGTGAATATGGATAGAGGGAGAGAAATGAAAGAGGAAGCCGTCTGGTAGAATTTTGCACAGAGCATAACTTAATCATAGCTAACACCTGGTTCAAGAACCATAAAAGAAGGTTGTATACATGGAAGAATCCTGGAGACACTAGAAGGTATCAGATAGATTATATAATGGTAAGACAGAGATTTAGGAACCAGATTTTCAATTGTAAGACATTTCCAGGGGCAGATGTGGACTCTGACCACAATCTATTGGTTATGAACTGTAGATTAAAACTGAAGAAACTGCAAAAATGTGGGAATTTAAGGAGATGGGACCTGGATAAACTGACTAAACCAGAGGTTGTACAGAGTTTCAGGGAGAGCATAAGGGAACAATTGACAAGAATGGAGGAAAGAAATACAGTAGAAGAAGAATGGGTTGCTTTGAGGGATGAAGTAGTGATGGCAGCAGAAGATCAAGTAGGTAAAAAGACGAGGGCTAGTAGAAATCCTTGGGTGACAGAAGAAATATTGAATTTAATTCATGAAAGGAGAAAACATAAAAATGCAATAAATGAAGCAGGCCAAAAGGAATACAAATGTCTCAAAAATGAGATCGACAGGAAGTGCAAAATGGCTAAGCAGGCATGGATAGAGGACAAATGTAGGGATGTAGAGGCTTATCTCACTAGGGGTAAAATAGATACTGCCTACAGGAAAATTAAAGAGACCTTTGGAGAAAAGAGAACCACTTGTATGAATATCAAGAGCTCAGATGGAAACCCAGTTCTAAGCAAAGAAGGGAAAGCAGAAAGGTGGAAGGAGTATGTAGAGGGTCTATAGAAGGGCGGGGTTCTTGAGGGCAATATTTTGGAAATGGAAGAGGATGTAGATGAAGATAAAACGGGAGATATGCTACTGTGTGAAGAGTTTGACACAGCACTGAAAGGCCTAAACCGAAACAAGGCCCCGGAAGTAGACAACATTCCATTAGAACTACTGACAGCCCTGGGAGAGCCAGTCCTGACAAAACTCTACCATCTGGTGAGCAAGATGTATGAGACAGGCGAAATACCCCCAGACTTCAAGAAGAATATAATAATTCCAATCCCAAAGAAAGCAGGTGTTGACAGATGTGAAAATTATGGAACTATCAGTTTAATAAGTCATGGCTGCAAAATACTAACGCAAATTCTTTACACATGAATGGAAAACCTGGTGGAAGCCGACCTTGGGGAAGATCATTTTGAATTCTGTAGAAATATTGAACACGTGACACAACACTGACCCTATGACTTATCTTATAAGCTAGATTAAGAAAAGGCAAACTTATGTTTCTGGAATTTGTAGACTTAGAGAAAGCTTTTGACAATGTAGACTGGAATACTCTCTTTCAAATTCTGGATATGGCAGGGGTAAAATACAGGGAGTGAAATGCTATTTACAATTTGTACAGAAACCAGATGGCAGTTATAAGAGTCGAGGGGCATGAAAGGGAAGCAGCGGTTGGGAAGGGAGTGAGACAGGGTTGTAGCCTCTCCCCGATGTTATTCAATCTGTATATCGAGCAAGTAATCAAGGAAACAAAAGAAAAATTCATAGTAGGTATTAAAATCCATGGAGAAGAAATAAAAACTTTAAGGTTCGCCGATGACGTTGTAATTCTATCAGAGACAGCAAAGGACTTGGAAGAGCAGTAGAATGGGATGGACAGTGTCTTGAGAGGAGGATTTAAGATAAACATCAACAAAAGCAAAACGAGGATAATGGAATGTAGTCGAGTTAACTCAGGTGATGCTGAGGGAATTAGATTAGGGAATGAGACACTTAAAGTAGTAAAAGAGTGTTGCTATTTGGGGAGCAAAATAACTGATGATGGTCGAAATAGAGAGGATATAAAATGTAGACTGGCAATGGCAAGGAAAGTGTTTCTGAAGAAGAGAAATTTGTTAACATCGAGTATAGATTTAAGTGTCAGGAAGTCGTTTCTGAGAGTAGCCGTGTATGGAAGTGAAACATGGACGATAAATAGTTCGGACAAGAAGAGAATAGAAGCTTTCCAAATGTGGTGCTACAGAAGAATGCTGAAGATTAGATGGGTAGATCACATAACTAATGAGGAGGTATTGAATAGAATTGGGGAGAAGAGGAGTTTGTGGCACAACTTGACTAGAAGAAGGTATCGGTTGGTAGGACATATTCTGAGGCGTCAAGGGATCATCAATGTAGTATTGGAGGGCAGTGTGGAGGGTAAAAATCGTAGAAGGAGACCAAGAGATGAATACACTAAGCGGATTCAGAAGGATGTAGATTGCAGTATCTACTGGGAGATGAAGCAGCTTGCACAGGATAGAGTAGCAATGAGAGCTGCATCAAACCAGTCTCAGGACTGAAGACCACAACAACAAGAACTTTCCCAGTAAGGAATTTTAGTAATTTCATACAGAATTGATGAAAAAAAAGGTATTTCATACAGTAAGGAATTCATTAACTTTGCAAAGAACTACCTTACATTTTCACTCTTAAAGTTTATAAATTTTGTATATTGATATGTATTGTCTGTTCTGTTTGACATATCCTACAGCACTAGGTACTTTCAGTGTGGCTGTACCTTATCTTCCAGACCCCTGCAGGACTTAGCGAATACTACAAGCAGTGGGGCTGATGGTAGGGGGTGCTATTTGCATGTGACAAGCTGAGAATTTGGATTGGGCAGGAAGCAAGTCTATATGACACAGATGGTTAAAGCAACCATTCTAGTGAAGTGGGGCATCTGGATTTGAGTCCTGGTGCTCTACAAATTTTCAACCTTCACCACCGATTTATTCCAATGCCTGCAGTCAGCTGAAGTCTTGCTTTCTTGTAAATTGCTGCTGTACCATCAGTGGTGTCTGTTCTGTTGAACATGTCTGACAACATACACCATGGATACACCATATCTTCTGAACCTGTGTGGGACTTAGTGAATAATATGAGCAGTGGGCTTAATGGAAGGAGGTGCTACTTGCACGTGACAAATATTACTATGTTTTATAGTCATCTAGCTTACAATGTGATTTGTTCTTATTATTTTGTTTCCTGTGTTCCATTACTCTTTACTTTTTACAAATTGTAATGTCACTGATAGCGTGTAATATCTTCAAAGATGGGTGCATAATTAAATCGAAATGAATAAATGAAATGCATGAGGTGAGCATAAATATACTTTTAGAAAAATGTGAAAGTCGAAGACCAATAGGAAGGCCAAGCAAATCCTGGAAAGGATGAGTGATTACAGGAGCGGAAAGGAGATGCCTAAGATGGAAAGAAGCCTAGAGACAACAAATGTGTAGAGGTAGTAAGATATAGGGAGCACTTGTACATTACATCCAGGAAAGAAATTTAAAATGGATTATGAGTGAGATAAATTTGCAGTATCAGTGAGACACAATTGCCACTACATTAAAGCCCATGTAATACTGTATTCAGTTGCTGATTCATCACAGCAGAATATTGCAAGCATAATGCATGGAACAAGAAGATAATTATCTACAGTGTTTCTGCTGATTACTGATTTTTGTTTTTCAACTTTGGTAATTTTGATGACAATCATTTTATATCAGGGAGATTTTCCCGAATCCATTTCTTTTTTGTGCCAAAATGAAAATTCTGTGCTTTTTGGAACAGTTACTATTGTAGAATATAAAGCAGTCTTCGACTGCATTTTTTTTAATGGGTTTTAACTTATATGATCATTGTCATAAAAGAAAAGAAAATTGTTATCACACACTGTTTTGTATTCTACAAGTTTTATACATGGGTCACCATGTCCATCACCATGATTATGTCACATTTCAATATTTATTTTTGTTGACTGACCAACATTTTAGTTTGGTCTGTATAGTGGATAGTAGAAATAAAATGTGCGCAAAACACCAATTGTTGTGAGAAGACTTAATTTACTTTGTTTAATTGTAGGGTTTAATAAAGTGAGTATAATTGTTTTAAAACCAGTATTTCATATAAAGTACGTAATAGCACATAATGAGATTACTAAACTTTAAAGCTCAGAAATTTTTCTTAGTTACTGAACAAAGCAGTTATAGTTTAAATGAGATAGATAAAACAACAAAATTTTGGAGTTTTGTAATGTGTCATAGTCTCTGAGAACATGTGTCCTCCATTCATCTGCCATCTCTTGGCTAAACCCAGCTTTCTATCTTATACACCAATTAGCAGTCAGTTTTCCTCTTAATTATACTGTTTTTATATCTGTTAGTCAATTCTAATTATTTTTATTTATCTGTTATCAGAGCAGCTGCCTAAATGGTTCGTGAGAATTAATGTAAGTTTAAACAAATTTCTTTAGAAAAATTGATCCTGGAGAATAATTTACTTTTTATTTTACTCTCACAGGTGTGGCATCTGTGTCTCAGGTTCTACTGGGAGACCTCCAGACACAGATATTGATACATGTGGCGTCTGTAAGGGTGGTAATCGCTGCGTGGGTTGTGATGGACATCCAGGCTCCAAGCTAAAACTGGATGGTTGTGGACATTGCCTACCCACTGATGATATAAATTTTAACAGTATGTTTAATATATGTACTTAAATTTCCTTAATTTGCATTTATTAAATGATGTTTATTATTATAGCATATAATTCCCAGCTGCATCAATGGGCTCTTCCTTTAGCCATTGAGACTGTCAGAGCTGATTCCCAACATCCAGAAGTAGGTTGCCTTTTTCAGCCTCGAGATGATGGGTTGGGCTTCCAGTAATTCTAAATGGTTTATGGTTGGGTGCCTACTAGACTAGCTAAGGACAGTGATTTTCCATGATGTATTTTGCACCAGCTCCTGGAAAGAAACTTTTGAAAATCCCTGATAAGAAACAGTATCTTACAGAGAACTTCTATGAATTGGATCAAATCAGGAATTGACCTTTGAAAGTGCATACATTTTTCTCCTGAGGCTGGATGGGGTGGTTTTGGAGCTCATGAAATAGGTAATCAGTGGTGGGCAGCCATTGTGGGTGAGGGGGGAGGGGGGGGGGTGACTAGTAGGTTCTGTAGGGTAGAGATAATGTTTCAAGATTAGTGAGTGCATCATATTGGAAGTGAATGGTCCTCAGTGATCAATAAAGCTGTTTGGAAAGCTTTGAAAGAGCTCAGCTTGGTCATTTTCCAGTGGTCTTGGCAGGCATTGGAGTTTAGTAGGTCACATACTCATTAGGAAGAGCCTGCATTGCAGAGTGTGCAGCACATAGGTGTTGTTTAATGAATGAGGCAGATTTGGCAAGATTTAACAGGAGATGATAAATTCCATTTGTTCCTGTGGAAAAGGTGTGCTGTGTTTTATGTGTGTCCTGTTCCTTTTTGGCCTTAAACTGTTATCCTGTTTCTTTTATGGAGTAGGTCATTGGTGAGAGTTGTTGGAGATGAGGTGTAGATAGTGTAGTCACTGTTTTTGGTATTCATTTTCCAATCTAGTTGTCAGACCTGTGAGTATTTTGAAAATAGTTGGATTGTTATGGGGCATTTATTAGTGATGTAAGAGTTGTGACAGTTCCAGATTCTAACCCAATGTCATGGACAAATTGAATCTCATGATCCTTTTTATTAGACTGATTTAATAGTGTACCAGTGTAGGAGATTAATTCAGGTCAACTGAGTAAACCTGCAGAACAGCATGCTGAATTTTTTACTGTATCTATATTGCACAGAGCATATGGGTTCTGGCCACAGATATGAGTGGAACTTCCCACAATGTCACGGAAGCTCAGAGGAAGAAGCAAACGGAATGTTTCACTTGCAAACACCTATCAGGATTGGAACTGCCACACAGAGATTCATCTTCACTGCCTGAAAGAATCAACTGTTGGCAACAGGATATAGAAAATCTACTAAGATGAATCATACAGTTCAGTTCTGAGGTCTCATTCGACAGCACTGCATATTGGCTGTTTTTACTTTAGTACTGTAGATTGCTGGAATTTGTTCCAAGTGTCTACCACTTAAAGGAGCGAGGTGGGAGTAGGATAAGGAACGGAAAGGGGCCATGGAGGTTCAGGAAAGAATAATAAATAGAGAGACAAGGAAATAGATGCACAGGAAGGAAGTAAACTGACAGGACATTATGCAGATGAAATGGTCTCGCAGCAAAGTTGTTGGTACAGTTGGATGTCGATAGGAAAGAAAGGGAAGCAGAAAAGGAAGAAAAAGAAGCTAAGAGGGCATAGGAAAAGGCCAATGGGGAAGGGGAGAGAGAGAGAGAGAGAGAGAGAGAGAGAGAGAGAGAGAGAGAGAGAGAGAGGCATGTGAGAGAATGTAGGAGGAAGGAACATAAGGAAGGAAGAAAGGATTGACTGTACAATGTATCCAAGCAGTCCAGATTAGGATAGGATGCATGTGAAAAGGAAATGAAGAAACATTTAGGATGGGATAGAGAAGAATTAGAAGATAAAAATTCAACACCACTGTATAAGGAAGATGATCATGACCGAGCCTCAAATGATGATGATCTTTCCCTAAACAATCTGAGAATGATAATGTTTTATCTGCACTAAAAATTTAGGAACTCCCATGTCTTTTCTCTAACACTAAATATTTGTATACTGGGAACAGAAGGCTTCACCTCAAACAGAAAAGGACACAAAATTTTTTGCAAGGTATCATTCACCCAGTTGTCAAATACGGGCAGTGTCTGTGAGGATGTTTTGTTACATAAGAAAACTGGAGAAACGAAATGTAGAAAATCAATGGAACAGGCTAAAGTTTTTCCATAGATCGAGGGGGCAAAGGAATACAAACTAAATGTAGTGAGATGGTAGAATTTAAATTTGGTGAGGATACAGAGAATGACCACCAGCATGCACAGTCATGGGCACCAGCGTAATTTGCTCAGTTTTGTAAATGGTCTCATCAGTGTCATAGGCACTGTACAAGAGTCACAGCCGAAAGTGATTGTGTAGAAAAGAAAAAGCCATAGGAGAACCACTTTATCTTCAGTGCTCCATTGACTGAAGAAATAACAGACTGAAAATTCAAATCTCCCCCAATGCCCTTCCTGATCTCCACTATGCTATGTGCTGCATCCTCACGGACCCTCTCAGTTATCCCGATAACTGTTTTTAATGTGCACTGAATGTGCTATGGTGACAGGAAATTGGAGCATTGTAAAAGAGCAGTGATAATATTAGTGATAAGTGTAGCTAAACATTCACTACATTGATTAGAAAATGAAATATTGAAGTGTCTAATTAGATTAATTTGAATTAAGAGTATTGTGTACATGATTTTGGTGGCTTACTAATGACTGTGTACATACTGATGAGCATTCTTTATTTTTTATACTGCATTGTTTACATCAGCAATCTTATTTGGAAGATTACATGGGATTTTAATTTTTGTGCACAATAATATATCAGAATTGTATGCTCTAGTTATTTATGCTTTCTTTTATATTGTTTGTTACTTTTAGAAGCAGTTTATCTTGCAGTGAAAGTGAAGTAGATAGTTCTTGTGAGTTTATACAGGTAGAGGTTATACTTGACAACCAGAATAAATTAATTATTGATTTTTTTACCAACCTCCTTACTCAGATGATTGAATTGCTGAAAGAGTCAAATAAAACTTGTGTCTCACACAGTTATAGCTGGTGATTACTTCAATCTAACCTCAATATGTTGCCAAAAATATGCATTTAAAGTCAGTGGTAAGAATAACACATGGTCTGAAATTATACTAAATGGTTTCTCCGAAAATTATTTTGAACATTTAGTTCTGGAGCCCATTTGAAGTGTAAAAGGTTGCAAAAACATATTTCACCTATATGCAACAAATAATCCTGAGAAAATAGGGAGCATCATGACAGATACGGGAATTAATGACCATATGGTTGTTGTAGCCAGACTGAATACTATAATATCCAAAACCACCAAAAATAAACACAAAATCTGTGTATTTAAAAAAGTAGATAAAAATTTGCTTGACACGTTTCCATGAGACAGTCTCCACTCCTTCCAAACTAAGTATAGCAGTGTAAACCAATTGTGGCTTACATTCAAAGAAACAGAATCAGTGGCAACTGATATATTTATACCAAATTTGTACTAATAATAAAACAATTAACAGTAATGTCTCTTTGTTTGAGCACACTAATCTCTAAAACTACTAGATAAATTTGTACAGGTAATTCAAGCATAGCTTGGGGCAACATATAGGCTTCATTTCATCAGAATCAGATCACGGAGAAAGCAGTACACCAAAAAACCAGTAGATAGCACAGGTAGCTTTTTTTTCCCCTCAGTAACAGAAGCATTTTCAGAAGTTTATGTCAGCAACAGAGCTAAGTGCAGCAACCTTATCTTTACGAATATAAAGTAACATTGAATTTACGCGGCTAGGATGAACAGATCTACTTGTTTTGCTTTGTGTTAAAAACTTAATTAAATTACTTTGCTTCTTTAAACATGTTGCATTTATATTTGACTTCTTGGTAGGAAAAACAAATTTATTGACATGACAATCCTATAAAAGTTCCTTTTTTACTGACTGATGTATGAAACCCTAAAAGTGATGGCATGCATAGGCTTTTCTTTAACTTTGTAAAGCACAGGCATATAGTTCATAAATTAATAAGAGACGCAACTGATCCCCCACGTACACAAAAAAAGGTCAGAACATATTTGCAGAGTCAAGAAAAAAAGCAAGGAAGTGCAAAAGAACACAAAATATCCAAGATTGGCAATGTTTTAGAGAAGCTCAAAATTTACTGGGACTTAAATTGAGATGCTTTTAACAGTTTCTATGTTGAAACTCTGTCTCAAAATCTGGCAGAAAATCCAAAACAAATGTTATCATATGTAAAGTACATTAGCAACAAGATACAATGAACATCTTCACTGCATAAGTGCAATGGTGATATTACTCATGACAGTGCCATTAAAGCAGCTACTAAACACAATTTCTGAAATTCCTTCACAAAAGAAGACAATGTAAATATTCCAGAATACAAAGCAAGGACAGCTGCCAACATTAATAACTTAGACGTAGATGCCCTTGGTGTAGCGAAGCAATTTAAATCACTGAATAAATTCAACTCTTCCTGTCTTGTTTTCCACACAAATTACTGTTTGTCCACAATAAGTTGATGATTGGCATAGTGGCTATTGGTAATGGCCGTGATCCCGCATTGTGGCTGTGGCAACGTGAGGAGCAGTGAGGGGAAGGCAGCAGTGGCTACGTGCATCAGTACTGGCACCACTATCTGTGTTTTGTGCTTAACACAAAATTGCACTGCCGGAAGTATTGTCCACTTAAGTGACACTTTTGTTGGATCAGAAAGTACCTAATTTGTTGATATACTCATGTTCGAGAGTTTTACCTCTAACTTATGTATTTTTTATATATAAAAAAAACAATTAAAAATGAATGTACGACTTGCAACATTATGAACTGAAAGTTTTAAACTGATTTTTGGAATCTGTTTGCACATCACATTTATTAAATGCAGGCAGCAGTAATGTTTAGAAAGAGTAATTAATTGTGCCTTAAAGAACTGTCAAATGGTGTTCACCAAATATCACTGTAATTTTTTTTCCAATATTGTCATCATCATCATCCCATGGGGGCATAGTATTGATGATAACTTCATTGATGCCCATTCCCATTATTCCATCTCTTGCCCAGCACTCTTGCTCCAGCTGCTGCTCATTCCTGCAGTAACCTTGCCAGTCCTGTGCAGTAACTGAAAGGAAAGCAGCATTAAGAAGACTCTGCCATCTTTCCTTCAACATGTCACCAGTGACATTTTTCTCCCAGAAATTGTGTTTTATTTTGGTCTATGCCAATTCTATTGAATTTAGAATGCAGTTGTAGGGCAAAAAATGCACTACATTGTGGCCCCTGCTCCAGCGATTTTATACATGACATACACTTTCATGGCTGGTTTGTTTTCCTTTATTGCAGATAACAGTTCAGCCTTCCTCATTGAGTCATTGCAGTTTATTTGCCCATCTTGCAACTAATCTGACCTCACAATCCTGAAATCGTATTTATTAGGCATTCTGTCTAACTTCCTGCTGTGGTATGGCATATTGTCCAAACAATCATTGAATTAGGTGAAATATTGCAAACAATCATATCTGCAATCCCCCCCTCTCCCCCCCCCCTCCCACACACACACACACTCACCCCCTTCCATCTACATCAACTAGTTTAATCAAATTCAAGAAATTTGGAAGTTTCTGGAAACAATTCCTTTCATGGAACTTCCTGACAAATTAAAATTAAGTTCCAGATCAGGTTCCCAGGTTAGAGACTCAGCCCAACAAACTCTACTGTGGGGTGAAAATTTGTCTGAGTTTCTTGCATCTTGCTGCAAGTACTTGCCGAATTTGTTCTTTCATGGAAGTTGTTCTAAAACTTACAGAGGTTGTTTTTGTTAAGTGCCAGTTCGAAACTATCATTGTCAAAAAGGAGAATGGCACAAGTACAGATGGGCAGAAATGAACGTACCATTTGAACCCTTAAACACACATAATTGGCACCATCAGTCAAGGAACTGTGAAATGAGTTTATGTATCAATTTGTTTCAGAGGCAAAGCAGAGTGGCAGTGCAGATATATTTAAATTTTATCAATTTTTTAATGTTACCATATCACATATCACATAAATATAAATGGATTACATTTGTGATAAAAGTAGTAAATACTGCTTGCAAAAACTGAAGAGTAATTAAAGGGAAATATCTTGAAGGGATGCCATGCCACATTTTTCTCTCCTGTTATTGAATACTCCACTATGCAATAGACAAAGGAGGTTCAAAATTTGCATATGACAAACACAAAATTTTTAATCCAAGTGAAGTCCTCTGATTTTAGTTAACTGATTAGCAACATCAATATGTACTCCCCTGATAATTTTTTAAATTTTTTTCTTGTTATGATTTTTATTCATGAATAATAATCAACAACAGTGGCGACTGCTCTGGTTTTTAAGAATAACTGCACTTCTGTAGCAAGTGCTTCCTGCAAGTTCCTGAAATAAACTTGCCCCAGTGACTTGGGTAAATGGCTCTGAGCACTATGGGACTTAACTGCTGAGGTCGTCAGTCACCTAGAACTTAGAACTACTTAATCCTAACTAACCTAAGGACATCACACACATTCATGCCTGAGGCAGGATTCGAACCTGCGACCATAGCGGTAGCGCGGTTCCCAACTGTAGCGCCTAGAACCACTCGGCCACTCCGGCCGGCGACTTGGGTAAACTTAAGTAAATTTTTGTTCTAATACAAACACCTCACCAAGTATTTATGGAAGCTATTTGCTAGTGGACTCAAACCTTTTGTAATACTTTGCATCTAGGGGCATCTTGATGTTGGCAGCACTCGGAGACAAATGAACAGCTTTCAAGCAGTGCTGATTTTCTTCAGTTTTGGAGCACTAGTGAAATCGTCAAGTTATCATGGCCAAATAATAGGTGCATTTCAGAGTATGCTGATATAATAACTCCATACTTAGCAATCATATACAGCTGCTTGCTTGACAAAAGATCTGTGCCTGAGGACTGGAAAGCTGCACATGTCACACAAATACACAAGGAAGGAAGTAAAAGTAATCCTTTGAATTATAGTTCCATAATACAGACATCAATTTGCTGTAACATTTTGGAACATATACTGTGTTTGAACATTATGAATTACCTCAAAGAACAGAGAACACAGTCTGCACAGATTCAGGAAATCCTCAAAGAACAGAGAACACAGTCTGCACAGATTCATGAAATACTGTTTTTGTGATACACAACTATGTCTTTATTCACATGAAATAATGATTATTATTGACAGGGGATTTCAAATTGATTACCTATTTTTAGATTTCCAGAATACTTTCAATGCCATTCCTCACAAACAGCTTCAAATCAAACTTCTTGGCAAATTAAAAGTGTATGCCAGACCAAGACTCAAACTCAGGACCTTTGCCTTTTGTGAACAAGTGACAAGTGCCCTACCCACTGAGCTACTCAAGCACAACTTGCAACCCATCCTCACAGCTTAACTTTCGCCAGTACCTCATCTCCTATCTTCCAAACTTCACAAAAGCTGTCTTGTGAAACTTGCAAGACTAGCACTCATGCAAGAAAGGATATTGCAGAGACTGGAATTGTTTCCAGAATGAAATTTTCACTCTGTGGTAGAATGTGTGCTGATATGAAACTTCCTGGCAGGTTAAAACTATTTGCTAGACTGAGACTCAAACTTGAGACCTTTGCTCAGTCGGTAGAGTATTTGCCTGTGAAAGGCAAAGGAGACTCAAAACTCAGGAGTTTGAGTCTCCATCCGGCACACAGTTTTAATCTGCCAGGAATTTTCATGCCAGCACACAGTTCACTGCAGAGTGAAAATTTCACTTTGGCCTCAAATCAGATTGTGTGTCTATGGAGTATCGTTTTAGTTGTGCAACAGGAACCCTGATTTTCTGTCAGTAAGGCCACAGTTCATAGTAATTGATGGAAAGCTACCGAGTAAACTACAAGTAATACCTGACATTCCCACAGGAAGTGTTATAGGTGCTAGACTTTTTCCTAAGCTGTATGGGTTTTTTCAGGAGGAATGGTAAATATTCAGGTATATGATAGTAATAACAATTTGAAGCAAAAATGTTAAGTGAACATGGACCCTAAAATGCATACCTTAAGAGGTAGGAGCACTTGTTTTCCTTCGATACTGTGGAAGAAATCTTTTCTTCTGCAAGCTGTTTGCTCCCCACATTCTGGGAGGAGGTAGTAAGGACCACAACAAGAAAAAATTGTCTAGTAAACATGGGCTCTGAAATGCAAACTTTAAGGGCTATGAACATTTGTTCAGTAGAAGAGATGTGTTTCACTGTAGTAAAGATAACAAGTGCTCATAGTTGTTAAGCTGTGCACCTTAGAGCACTTGTTTACTGGACATTTTTTGTACTTTGGTCCATACTACCACCTTTGAAAATATGGAAGCAAAGAGGTTGCAGTAAAAGAGAGATGTTTCACTGTATCAGAGATTAAGAATTGCTCATAGCTCTTAAGGTATGCAGTTTAGAGCCCACATTTACTAGACTTATTTGTTTTAAATGAATTTTCCTATCATATGCTGAATACTGACCATTACTCCTGAGGCCCAGGTATAAAAAGTTTAGGAGACAATCTGAGCAGCCCTCTTAGGTTGTGTGCAGATGAAACCATCATTTACCATCTGGTAAAGTCATCTGAATATCAAAACCAATTGCAAAATTATTTGCAAAGAATTTCACTATGGTATGAAAAGTGGCAATGACTCTAAATAATGAAAAATGTGGGGTCATCCACATGAGTCTAAAAGGAATACATTAAATGTCAGCTGGATGATAAACCACACAAATCTAAAGGCTGCCAATGCAACTAAATACTTAGCGTTTACGATTATGAACAACTTAAAATGGAAGAGTTACATAGATAATGTTGTGGGGAAGGTGAACCAGAGGCTGTTTTAATGACAAAACACATAGAAGATGCAGCAAATCTTCTAAAAACACTACCTATATTGTGCTTATTCATTGTCATGTGGAGTATTGCTGTAGATGCTTGTATGTCCATGACTCTTCACAGAATGTGAGATTTGGAGGTTTGTCTACTCTGTTAAGTAGGAAAGATGTTGATCTGTGGCATCTCTGCCAAAAGAACACAATGCCGTTGCATGCACAAGTATTTTGGAGCACACTGTTCATCATACATTGTTGAGCATGGAGCTCTGCAGCAGACCACTGCTTCATGTTCACATGTTGACTCAACGACATCACCAGTTATCATTGCAATGAGCACAGGACCATTGGGATTCGACCTTTGATCAACTTTTCTGAACTCTACCCCTTTCCCTAACCCTCTCCAGTCTTTTTCCTTCACCCCTCTTCCTTCCTCTTCAACTCTTCTGCCAGAAGAAGGAGCCACTTGCTCCAAAAGCTTGTAAAATAAATCCTTTTATGTGTGTGTTCCCCTCCTGCCGCTCGGTGAGTAGATTTTGTATGTATCCATTTATTTTATAATGTGAAGAATATAATAGGTTATTGAAATATGATAGGTCAGCATAAGAGAGTTTGCATGCATGACAAATTTTTCCCTTCACGGTTGCTTACCTCACTCCTTTCAGCACACCGGCAGTCAATACCAGGCCCGGCATTTTGCTTTGAATATTGAGGTGATTTTGCTTTGGAGATGTTTGTTTCTCTTCTTTTATGCCCATCCAGTCATTCACTCACAGGAATATTATATTCACCATCAACTTTCATATTGAGTATTTAATACAAGTCTAGCCATATATACTTAACTTCCATGCAGTGGCTGTAACTAGCAACCAACTCACATAACGGATAATGTCAATAAATGTAGCTTAATATTGCCCACACAAAGTAAACAGACACCTGGCATGGTGGCTAATGGTAACTCTCATCAGCCAGCAGACTGATGACTTCATTGGCATGACAATGATATGCCCTGCCATCTAATACCATGCAAACCAGTTATTTCAGGAGTGCCATAACACAATCAGAAAAGTATGTGTTCTACATGACTATTTTCCAAAAAAATGCATAAAGCAAGCTTTGCGAAAATAGTCTGAATTATGTAAATGACCAGTTCATACCAATGTTTCCCTGCAGAAAATATATCTTGTTTGTAAGCATGCTGATACCTTCCACATTATACTGAGTTGTAATGTATACAATCCACTAAATACTCAAAAAACTAAACTATACTATAGAAGCCATCATTGGAGGGTCACCTCTCTTCTGGCCAAGAAACAGGTTTTTGATCAATGGACCAGTATTTTACATCATGTCAGTCCTCATTACTCTCACAAGGGCAAGTGGACTTCCATAAATATTACGTTCCCCAAATGCCTGTATTTATAGTGTTATGTAATTCCTTTAATCAGTAGTCATTTCTTTATTCATGTATAAAATACATTATGTAGGAAATGTGAAACAGATTAACACTTTGATAAAGGAACCTATTTCATAGATGATAATATTCATCACTGTTTTGAAAAACAACATAATCCAGGCACAGTTTTGGCAGTTTCCGGTGACTATAGGGAGCAGTGTGGTGCTGGTGTGCCAGCCACTTTATTTATTCAGGATAGCAAGCTGCAATTGTCTGCCCAGCTTCTTCCCCTAAGATAAGATGCTGTTTTGAAGGTATTTTTTATACTCTTAAAATAACTCCGTACACTCAGGATACTTTTAAACCAATCTCACTATATTTTCACTTCCACAGACAAGACACCATATAAATGATTCATTTTTTGTAAGCCCAACAATTACTGGTCCGACAGATACTGTTACATATGTTATAACAAATACAATCTAGAAAGCTCTAGCAAGTCCACCATCCAGACCTCATGAGAGTAAGTGAATAAGAAAGTGTCTTTTCTTTTCTTTAACAACATTCAACTGTTCTCAGTAATGACTGATGTAACACCGTCACAGAGTACGTCATGTTAGCTCCTTGTGCTGGGAGTGTAGCTTCTGAGGCGAGCGCTGTGACTACCTGCCCACACTGATCAACCGTCCGATACACACCAGTCCTGCACACACATAATTGTGGTGCAGTAGACACAGTTCCACTTTCACACACTCATCTTTAAAATACCAACACAATATTTTATACATGTTAGTTATGTACATCACTATTGTTTTCATATAACATTAATTTATAGTTTGATCAGTTTGCATGACATTCCTTTTAATAATCACATACTTAATCTATAGCTCTCCTTTTTTTTTCATTTTACTACCATTATAAAACCAGAGCCTTTTTATCAATGTTGAAGTCAGTTCTTTCAAAATCTAAAATTCGTGAGGACAAGAATTTTTCTGTTTTCTGTTCCCTTTTCCAATCGTAAATTCCAAGTGTGCCTGACCCATGTGTATTCTGTTGTTTGCTCATACTTTGCTTACTACTTTTTCCAAGTATGTATTTATTCCTTACTTATTACAATCTGGAGGAACTCTGGTTAAATAAAGGTGCTCTTTTTGACCCTTGGAACTTCACACAACACATAACAATGCGAGTGGAAAAGAGAATTCAAACTTACCAGAATAATATTTACAAAATGTGTGACTTTCGTCACGATACTGCCCTTTTCCTTTTAGGCACAGTACCTATACCTTACATACAAGTTGATACTATGAATGCACTTCCTCCTTCCATTTTGGTAGGTACCCCCCTTTAAACAAATTCCTAATATACTATGGTACAGGTCAATCCCCTTCTTGGTGCCCCTGCCTGCACAGTATAGGTCAGCCCTTCTTGGGTCTTTCTACCTGCCCTGTTCCATCCAATCAATGCTGTGTTCACCCTCTTCTCCTTCCTGAGTAGGCTTCATATTCCATTGACCTAGTATACATCTTTATGTACACTATAATTCAAAATTACCTCCTAGAAAATCTAAAGCTCTACTTTACCCCTCCCACTCTCTTCTCAATAATTCTTTCAACCCCTTAGAGTCCTCCCTTACTCTTCCAGTCCTAAGTTTCCAGCAGACACCTCACAATTACTTACACTCTACTTGTCCCAATATCCTGCAATTTGTCAGAATAGTTGTTAGACTGACATCAAATCTGTACACTTAGGTATACAATGTAGCATAATGAACCACAATGTGTACCGTCATAACAACCATGAATACTCTTAGTTCTTATGTATATAAATATATCCCTGTACATGCCTGTATATGATGTGAAACTGTCACCTCGCATAACCACATGTGCATAAGCATCATTATGTGCACAATTTTCCCCCCCAAACATATGACAGTTCTCACATTGTTTTTTCTGTTTGTGTCTTTGTGTGTATATGATGTGTAGCCTAATTCTTTGGCCTGCTTATGTAAAATAAGTTGAAGGTTATAGAAAACTGCATAAATTGTGAAGGACTTCATCAATAGAAGTGTATGCATCTGGAAAGAGGGAAAGATAGACTCACATGAGAAGTAAGAAAGGAAAAGATAGAAATGGTTGCTAAGATCGAAGAAGTGAAAGAAGATAGCCCCAAAGGCAGGAAACCCTTCCCACCCCCCTTCCCCAGGATCCCTACTTCTCCTGCACTAGAGTGAGAAGCCGGAGGAGGTATGATGTTAAACGTCTCCTGCAGAATGGACATTCTCACCTTCACCTTTGAAGTCCCCAAAGAAAGATATTAGCAACTCCTATGGAATGGCAAATGGTGAAGAATCAGTCACACTTGTCTGTGAGTGTTGTCTGAAAGGTAGGGCGTGTGTGTAGAGTTAGTCATGTTTGTGCCTAGACTCCCCCCCCCCCCCCCCCTTTTCAAAATTTATATAAACCTTCCCCATTCACATAACATCTCACAAAAGGTATAAAATATTCAGTAGTAAGTAGAAAACTATCTATCATGTCATCAAAAATATATAATTATTCATATTATATCGTATCGTATCATTCACATCATTTCTCACAAAGAGTATAAAATGTTAGGTAGTAAGTATCATAGTATACACGTTGGTTGGCTAGGCAAAAATATGACATAACTATATGCAGATGGCAGGAGAGACTGGCTGATTAGGCAAAAATATGACCTAACAATCCCTGGAGGCTGTGTTAGCTGCTGTCAACACTACAATTGAGACCCCAGGACAAGTCACGAACCCCAGCAATGGCGCCTCTGGTGTAACTGAGGAGGATGTCATAAAATGCTCCAGTGAGTATAATATTTTTTTTTTTCATTGCCAACCACGAATACCTCTGCACACAGGTTCATATGGAAAACTGGTGAACATCAGATTTGAGATCCTTGATGACTACAGCGGAGTATTCGTTTGACTTACATACTGCGAGGCGTTACCAAATACTTCAGTTTTGACTCGACATAACAGCAAATCCATGAAGGTGATCATATAACTGGGGATCCTAGTGCCTGTAAAACAAGTAAGACTGGGTATAATGACAAGATCACTTACTGCTACCTCCACAAGAAGCAGTATGACCTTGATATCAGTGATTTGCTGCAACTCTTGCTTGTCCACCATGTCAAGACGAGTTTGCTGAAGTACTAAACTATATGACAGCATAAGAGGATGAGAACAGAATACAGGACACTATAAGATTTGAAGAGAATTTGGTGTGGGAAAACAAATATGGAAGTAACACCAAACCCAACTCGGGATCCGACAGTCGTCACTCCACCCGTTAACACAGAATGTTAACATCCCTGGGGAACAGATGTGACTCTGCCAGATCCCATGGATCTGATATTAACAGCATTTGAACAAGTACATACCAGTACTTCTCGTTAAATTTTGTGTGAAAGTCTCCCACAGCAAAACAATTACCCTTTTACTAGGAAGCATGACATTAAGTAAAGTTATTCTATGTTCTAATCTGTCTTGCACAAGTTTGAATTCTTTCCATGAATTTTGTTGGACATTGCTGTTATCATTAATATGGGAAAAAGCAACAGTCAAAACATTTCCGGAGATTATCCTCTTGGAAATTTCTCAACCTATAATTAGTTCAAAAGGTTCTGCCAGACTACTTACATTTATAATGTCAGATGACTATTTTTTCTGGAAAAATTTTGTTCTACATCATTTACTCTTGTGTTGACTCCTGCAATTTGTGACTGGACAATAGGGATCAGTTTATCATGTCTTTCCATACTATCTTGTAAGGTGTGTAGTCTTTGTTTCACTGTATCGAACATAACATTACCTACATTTGGAAATGATCCTAATTTTTCATTAAATTCAGACTCTATATTGTTAGCCTTGCCTTCAATATCAGATTCTAATTTCTGGTTCAACTGCTGAAATTGATCATCCTGCTTTTGGTTAAAGTCCGTAAACATTTGATTTATTTGTCCAGTTAAAGAACTACTTAATTCATTCTTTAAATCTACTCACAAATTATCCACTTTATCATTTAACACCCCAAATTTAGAATTTAAAGCTTCGCCCTGTGCTTCTAATTTTTCACTTAAAGTTGTACTTATTTCATTTCTGAAGGAGTCAATTTCAGCAGTTGCAGCTACACTTTGTTCATCTATTTTTTCCGTTAGTGAAACATTTTGAGCATTTAGTTCTTGTCTTAAAGAAGCTGAATCTGCAACTAATTTTTCACTTAAAGAGGAAATTTGATCAGTTGTTAAATTTGCTAATTTAGTCCAATCTGGGATCTCTCTACTAATTCTTATGGCCATGCCCGATTTGAAAGTTTCTGTAGGTTGTTGTTCCTGCTCCATATTTTAATTCTTTTTTGACTTTGTAATCATTAAAAAAAAATCACCTCCGTGAATATTGACCACACTACTTTACATTCAAATAGTTACTGTCTTTAGCTCACCCGGCATAGAGTTCTAACCTGCATCAGTGAGGTGTAGATTCGGCACCAGAGAATAACATGGGCACCGGCAGTGTTGAACATTGGTTTTGGTGTCAGCGTCGGTGTTGGTGGGTGCAAAGTCAGAAACTCAAACAGCAACCAGCAACGGTAGCAGGTTACTGCGTTGGCGGTGGCTGGTTACTGCATGTGTGAGGATTGCTTCGTTCCCACACCCAAATCTTAATTGAAACCTACAAACCAGTTTCTCCGTCTTCTCAAGTTCTTCTTGTCTCAGTTTACTCCAAAAAAATTTCTCCTTTCCGAGTCCTGTCATGGTCACCACATTCTGGCAGTTTTTGGCAACTAGAGGTAGCAGTGTGGTGCTCGTGTGCCATACTCACACTCCCACTTTATTATTGAGCTTACATGGAGTTGTTTTGCTGATCTTCTTTTCAGGATAGCGAGCTGCAATTGTCTGCCCAGCTTCTTCTCCAAAGATAAGATGCTGTTTTGGAGGAATTCTTGAAATAACTCCTTACACTTAGGATACTTTTAAACCAATCTCACTGTTTTTTCACTTCCACAAACAAGACACCATATAAATGATTCATTTTTTGTAAGCCCAACAATTACCAGTCTGACAGATACTCTTACATACTTTATAACAAATACAATCTATAAAGCTCTAGCAAGTCCACCATCCGGACCTCACGAAAGTAAGTGAATAAGTAAGTGTCTTTTCTTATCTTAAACAACATTCAACTGTTCTCAGTAATGACTGATGTAGCACCATCACAGAGTATGTCAAGTTTGCTCCTTGTGCTGTGCGTGTAACTTCTGAGGTGAGCGCTGCAACCACCTGCCCGCGCTGATCAACCATCCGATACACGCCAGTCCTGCACACACATAATTGTGGTCCAGTAGACACAGTTCCACTTTCACACAATCATCTTTAAAATAATGCATGTTCGAGATGGTGGAAATACGAGTGTCTCTAGAATTTACCCCAAAATTCTCAAGGCTCTACACAGTGAACACTCGACTTTATTATTCAAAACAAACTTGTGCTCCAAATATTCTGTTCTTATTTTTTAAATACTGAATTAATAGAAATAATTACAGTATTGTAGCGTAGGGTTGCATGGTGGAGGTCATGGGAGAGGTACAGGCAGACATCATGCTACTACACTTGTAGCTTCATTGAGTGGCAGCCAAGGCCTCTCAGCATGTGGTGCAGTTGGTGCAAGGCTGCTTATTGCCCAGAAGACTGTGATGTCTACACCTAGGAAAGCTGACACCAAAAGCTCACTCAGAGGCACATGCCATAGTAAGGTGCAGGACGGCTGCTCGTCGATGATTCTAGCAGCACAGAAGACCACCAGAATATTTGTAGGGGATGCCAGCCTCCAATGGCAGATTTTGGATCTCGTACAACCTCAGTCTCTGTCTGCTGCCCTTCAGGGCAGGAGTCTGGCTGCTGATGGAGTGAGCATGGAGGTAGCCCACCAGTAGAGAGGCGCGAAATCCTGGAAAGAGGACTTGGTGGTAAAAGATGGGACAATGGTGGAGGCCTGAACTTATGGCAGTCGCTTGCCATCCAATGTTGCTAATCTGCCTGGTATAGGTCTCTCATTGTAACAGGCACTGTCAATCTGCCAAAACCTTTGTCGAAACTGACAGTTATTTATACAGGTTAGGAACTCACTTGTGACAATGCTCTTCTTCCAGCAATGTTTGTAACAATAAATTAGTGGTCTGACAATGTAAATTTTGTTTGGCCTGTCCTGCAAGAGCCCCATCTTACCACTGCTTTGAAGGATTGTGGTGCTTGGCGTGGCCTGCCTCACAATGCATAAACAGCCCAGTTTCTGCAAGCAGCATGCCAACACCTTAGTGTCCATATACTGCTTATGGCTACTTCAACTGCTATGGCTGAGCTGCTAGTTTCCGCAGTAATGCCCAAAAAATTGTGGCAGTGCCAAAATACATCTCTCCTTCAGAAAACCTGGTCCTGAGGCCTCTACCCTGAACTGACCTTCAACAAAACTCAGCATTCAGGGATAACATTAAACAATGTTTATAATTTTTCTTCTTCAGTACTAGGTGGCATGAGCAACAAGAGTCAGAGATGGAAATTTGCTGTACAGCTTTTAGCACTCTGGCTCCATGTTCATTTATGCTCCACAATTCTCCCAAGTCTGTCTTACTACTATTAAGTTACATCTGCCACTTTCACATTCAACAGTCAAAAAGTTTCTCATAAAATCTTACACCACTACCGACAACTGTTACCGTCACCTCTCTCTAGACTTGCCCCCCCCCCCCCCAATCCATTATCTCACCATGTGTCACTGAACACCTCACAACATCTGCCGATGGTCTCATACCATGCTTAATAGTTTTATAATATCTTTAACAGCAGGAAACATACACTGATCAGCCAGAACATTATGACCACCAACTTACTATCAATATAAACCCGTCCAGTTGATAGCAGCACCGCGTGGCGAAAAATGATTGCTAGTCATACACATGCATGGTGCATGTAGTATTAGTGAGCATGCTTAATGAGGAAGGCACACAGTCTATCTGAGTTTGGCTGAGGGCAGATTTTGATGGCTTGGAGGCACGAACATTTCAGAAACTGCATGACTAGTCTCGTGATCAAGGAGTGCTGTGACGAATGTCGTCAACATGTGGCGAAACCAACATGAAACCATGTCCAGACGTTTTGGGGTTGGGCAGCCACACCTCATTACAATTGTCAGATGTCGGGGGCTGGGCAGGCGGGTAAAATAGGAGAGGGGGCAACCTGTGTTGGAACTAACATAAGACTTAAATGCTGGGCAGAATACAAGTGTGTCTGAACACACAGTGCACCAAACACTCCTAATGATTGGCCTCCATAGCCGCAAAACCAAGCATGTCCCAATGTTAACACCATAGCATGGGCAGCTAAGAGAGAAATGGGCATATGGCCATCCGCACTGGATGTTTTCATAGTGGCAGAGCATTGCATGGTCTGTTGAATCCTGATACCTTCTTCATCATGCCAATGGGTTCCATCATCTTCCGGGGGAGCTGCTCCATGACACCTGTACTGCATGGTAGAGACAAGCTGGCAGCGGCTACATTATGCTTTGGGGAACATTCATGTGTGCATTCATGGGTCCAGTGAAGCTCATACATGGCCCCATGATGGCCAAGGAGTATCGTACTCTGATTGCAGACCAGTTACACCCCTTCATGACAATCACGATTCGTAACAGCAGTGGCATTTTTCAGCAAGATAATGTGTCACAATAAAGTACCAGGAGTATGATGGAGTGATTCAAGGAACACAGTGGTGAGTCCCAATTGATGTTCTTGTCCCCCATCTTGCCAGATCTGAACCCAATCGAACACACCTGGGATGTGATTGAATGTGGTGTCAGAGTTCATCGCACCCCGTCCCCAGAATTTATGGGAATTAGGTGACTTGTGTGTACAGATATGGTGGCAAATCCCTCCAGAAACCTACCAAGGCCTCATTGCTTCGATGAAATGATGCATCACTGCTGTTATTTGTGCCAAAGGTGGATGTACCGGCTATTAGATAGTTGGTCATAATGTTCTGGCTGATCAGTTTATTTATTACTAGTACTGACACTGTCATGTTCACACAAACAATGGCTATCTTTTATTTTCCACTTCCAAACTAAGAGTGGTACTAGAAAACTCTGTCTCTCTTAAAAAATTATCCTTGACAAATCTTTATTAACAGACATGATCTGGTTCCATTAAACTCTTATGCTCAGCATCTCTTTTGCCTATTGAGTGGTTTTTCAATCCATTGTTTTGGAACACAGTTTGGAACTTTGTTCCTGGGACAACAGACCTCTTATGCTTTCCCAGAAAATGTATGCCCAAACATATCGTCACATATGAATGACATACAGCACTACCACCCACAATATGTTGACGTGTAATTTCACTTACCCCTCTCACTGCTGATAATAGATCGATTTCTTCTCATGTTGTAGGTCTTCTGGTACTCCTTCTCATTTAAGCAAACTTCCTGCTGCCTACTGCCACTGTATCACATGAATTAAGCCTTCGTGGTTTTGTTAACAGAGTAATCAATTTGCCCCTTAAAATACACTCCTGGAAATTGAAATAAGAACACCGTGAATTCATTGTCCCAGGAAGGGGAAACTTTATTGACACATTCCTGGGGTCAGATACATCACATGATCACACTGACAGAACCACAGGCACATAGACACAGGCAACAGAGCATGCACAATGTCGGCACTAGTACAGTGTCTATCCACCTTTTGCAGCAATGCAGGCTGCTATTCTCCCATGGAGACGATCGTAGAGATGCTGGATGTAGCCCTGTGGAACGGCTTGCCATGCCATTTCCACCTGGCGCCTCAGTTGGACCAGCAATCGTGCTGGACGTGCAGACCGCGTGAGACGACGCTTCATCCAGTCCCAAACATGCTCAATGGGGGACAGATCCGGAGATCTTGCTGGCCAGGGTAGTTGACTTACACCTTCTAGAGCACGTTGGGTGGCACGGGATACATGCGGACGTGCATTGTCCTGTTGGAACAGCAAGTTCCCTTGCCGGTCTAGGAATGGTAGAACGATGGGTTCGATGACGGTTTGGATGTACCGTGCACTATTCAGTGTCCCCTCGACGATCACCAGTGGTGTACGGCCAGTGTAGGAAATCGCTCCCCACACCATGATGCCGGGTGTTGGCCCTGTGTGCCTCGGTCGTATGCAGTCCTGATTGTGGCGCTCACCTGCACGGCGCCAAACACGCATACGACCATCATTGGCACCAAGGCAGAAGCGACTCTCATCGCTGAAGACGACACGTCTCCATTTGTCCCTCCATTCACGCCTGTCGCGACACCACTGGAGGCGGGCTGCACGATGTTGGGGCGTGAGTGGAAGACGGCCTAACGGTGTGCGGGACCGTAGCCCAGCTTCATGGAGACGGTTGCGAATGGTCCTCGCCGATACCCCAGGAGCAACAGTGTCCCTAATTTGCTGGGAAGTGGCGGTGCGGTCCCCTACGGCACTGCGTAGGATCCTACGGTCTTGGCGTGCATCAGTGCGTCGCTGCGGTCCGGTCCCAGGTCGACGGGCACGTGCACCTTCCGCCGACCACTGGCGACAACATCGATGTACTGTGGAGACCTCACGCCCCACGTGTTGAGCAATTCGGCGGTACGTCCACCCGGCCTCCCGCATGCCCACTATATGCCCTCGCTCAAAGTCCGTCAGCTGCACATACGGTTCACGTCCACGCTGTCGCGGCATGCTACCAGTGTTAAAGACTGCGATGGAGCTCCGTATGCCACGGCAAACTGGCTGACACTGACGGCGGCGGTGCACAAATGCTGCGCAGCTAGCGCCATTCGACGGTCAACACAGCGGTTCCTGGTGTGTCCGCTGTGCCGTGCGTGTGATCATTGCTTGTACAGCCCTCTCGCAGTGTCCGGAGCAAGTATGGTGGGTCTGACACACCGGTGTCAATGTGTTCTTTTTTCCATTTCCAGGAGTGTATATTAACCTTGTGAGAGTACTCCACTGGTGATGGTTTCCCCTAGTTGTAATTTTGTTCTTTCAGATTCAGGTCAGTTTTGGCATGATGTTTGGGGAGAAACGTTACTCTCAAGATTGCCTCAGACCCTTCACTTACAGCACACCCGTTGCTCACATCAGACTGTGGTTGTGTTGTAAACACCTTGCAGCACATGTTAGCAGCTTGCTCTACAGGGATGTGACCTAGTGCCCAACTGTTGTAACATTCTTAACCTGAGGCATACACTCCTCAGAATATTCATTCTTGTCGGCTTGATCATTTTATGAACATGCCCTCTATTCCTTTTCCTCTATTTGCTGCCATCCAAGGAAGTTCTCCTGAATTGTTTTAATATGATATGGTCATCCGGCACGTTCCCTGACTTGTGGAGGGAGGCGATTTTGATTCCCCTCCTCAAACCTGGGAAGGACCGAATACATCCCAGTAGTTATCGGAGTATCGCTTTGACGAGCTGTGTCAGGAAGACATTGGAACGCATGGTCAACCGTCGCCTGGTTTGGCTGCTCAAGACCAGGCAGCTCCTTAGCCACTCTCAGTGTGGCTTTCGGAGATGTCGTTCAACTATAGACAACTTGACCCTGCTTGAGGCGGCCACCCAGCAGGTCTTCCTATGTAACCAGCATTGTTTAGGTGTATTCTTTGACATTAATAAGGCATATGACACTACTTGGCGCCGCCTTATCCTCAATCAACTCCATCAGTGGGGCTTTCGTGACCATCTCCCCATCTTCATTCGGTCCTTTCTTTCCCGCCGCCTCTTTCGATATTGGGTTGGTAATGTGCTATCTGATTTGTATGTGCAGGAGAATGGTGTTCCTCAGGGAAGCGTTTTAAGTGTCACCCTCTTTGCCATCGCCATTAACAGTATCACGTCCACTATCCAGAGCCCTGCCCAGTGCTCCTTGTTTGTGGACGATTTTGCTGTTTTCTGTTCTTCTTCCAGTCTTGTCACTGCTAGTCAGCAGCTGCAGCTTACGATAAAGCGATTAGAGGCATGGACTGCAAAGATGGGTTTTACCTTTTCTGCAGACAAATGTGTGTGTGTTCATTTTAATCGTTCTCGACGTGCTTTTACCTCCCCTGAATTGCATCTGATGGACACCATTCTTCCTTTTAGAGACACTGTGAGGTTCCTGGGCCTCACTTTTGATTCCAAGTTGTCATGGTTGCCGCACCTTAAAGACCTCAAGGTGCGGGCCCTGAAGGCGCTGAATATTTTGAAGTGTCTGAGCCATCGGTCCTGGGGAGCAGATCCGGCGCGTCTGCTGCAGTTTTATAGGGCTTTTGTCCGGTCGCGTCTTGACTATGGATGCACCGTGTATGGGTCAGCAAGGCCTTCGTATCTGAAGATTCTTGACGCAGTACACCATGAGGGTATCAGGCTTGCCACTGGTGCCTTCCGTACCAGTCCCATCCCCAGCCTGTGTGCTGAGGCAGGGGAGCCGCCGCTCGCCATCCGGCGGAAACTCCTCATGGTGCGACGGGTGTGTCAATTCCTTGCCTGTCCTACCTCCCCTGCGTACCCTACTGTTGCCCGACCACCTATGGAACGTCTCTTTTCCAGTCATCTAAGGGCAACGAGACCATTTGGGATTTGTGCCAAGCATTTGCTTGAGTCCCTTGGTGTGGAGCGTGTGGTACCTCAACTCCAGGGTTTTACCCGCCTGTCTCCCTGGTTGCTCCAGAGGCCCAGCGTCCTTTTAGACTTGTCAGAGTACCGGAGGAGCTGCACTCCTGCGTTTGTTTTTACCTCCTTATTTTACGATATTTTAAACCAGGATCCCAACCATGTACCAGTATTTACAGGTGGCTCTAAACAGGGGGACTCTGTTGGTTGTGCTGTTGTTTTCCCTGATCAAGTCGTCAAGTTGCGGCTTCCTGCGGCGTTTACCATCTTTGATGCCGAATTGTTTGCGATCTTGCGGGCATTGGAGCAGATGAGATGTGTTCCCAGTCTTAAGTTTCTCGTCTGTTCTGACTCCCTGAGTGCCCTTCAGACCATGCAACACTTGTACCCAGCGGATACGGTCGTCCAGAACATCCATGATGTCCTACTCCACCTGCAACGGCAGGGGAAGGAGGTTTCCTTCTGCTGGCTGCCGGGGCACGTGGGTATTAGGGGAAACGAGCTGGCGGATGTGGCTGCCAAAGATGCATGTTCCCTCCCTCAAGTTGTTGAATGTGCTGTCCCCCTCCATGCTGTTACCTCCCTTTTGCGTTTTCGTGTTATGCGTCAATGGGAAGAGGAGTGGCTGGCAGTCAGTGAAAATAAGCTGCGTTTGGTCAAGGCCACCACCCGGCCATGGCATACGTCCTACCAGATTACTGTCCGCCACATTTTACTTGACTGTCCTTTATTCTCTGACCAGAGCGCAGTGGTTTCCTTGCCACCGGATTTGCCCTCTATTTTGCAAGACGACGCAACGACTGTGGTTAAGGTCTTATGGTTTTGTGTCCTGTCCAATTTGTTGCTTCGGATTTTAGGGAGAGGATTTTAATGTGCTGCTGGGTGACTGGCTCACCCAGTTTTTAGGTAAGAGGTCCGCCAGTCACGATAACCTACTTGTTTCACTTCGATTTCTGTTCTCCTTTCCTTGTGTTTCCTTTCCTTTGTTGCTGCGTTTCTTTTCCTCTTGTTTTGCCTCTGCATAAGAGGATTTGGAACTGCGTCAGGCCTGTGTCTTTTAGCCGTTCTCCTTGTTCGCTGTCTGTCTTCATCCCTTCACCGCATGGGTTCCTGTTTCTATGCATTTGGGCGCTGATGACCACGCTGTTTAGCGCCCGAAAACCTCGAACCACACACACACACTTTTCCTTTATTCAACCTGCTTCTAAGGAAACATCAGCATCTGTACCATTTCTTCCACAACATCTACAACACAACCATCTACCTCTACAGCTCCCTGTGCATTCCCCATAGTATCTAAAATAACATCATCATTTGCAGTTCCACTCGGCATGACACAAAAATCAGTGGCATATGTACTTCCCTGTATCTGGCCTGATCTCCACAGCGTCTAAACAACATTCATAACTACTCAATGAGTTGGATACTACCACACTTGGATTGCCTGTGTTGCTTTCCACACAATTATTCACTCTCTTACAGTCCTTAGATGATTTCAGTTACCTACAGCAAAAAATGGGCCACATATTGCACTACATGTTCTGGGATGCAATTTGGAAAATTTTACTTAACTTCTTATACAGTTTCAATGAATTTCACAATACAACAATTTAAATTACATTTTAGTTAATTATGAACAAATCACTTCGAATCAACTATTGTTAAGAGTAGTTTGAATAGCTCTCAAATGGAGCTATCATATTAAATAATCATAATCAATAAACATCATAGCTTTTCAGAAATTGTGGAGAAGTAAATTTTCAAGAACATGTAGTGCAACACGCACAGTTCATATAATGAAAATTCAAAGTTGGATTATTAACAAACGGCTAACTGCCCTTAGTTTGACAATATAAATTGGGTAACATATTAATGTGAAATTTAATCTGAGATATTAAATTCATGTATACTAATTTTTTAAAAGGCAGTTTATTACTGGAGCTGGGTATAGACATAACAGTATAAAGTCCAGAAAGTTAAAAAGTTGAGCTAAAATGACCTCTTCACCGAATGTTGACATGAGGAAGGAATTTCGGATATGGATGGGAAGGTAGTCCCATGTCAGTACCCCCCGAACCAACCAAAGATTAGTGAAATACTCTTCTACACTCCTGATGGTGGAATGTAGACAATTTGGAAAAAGAGTAACAATCCAGTACCCAGAGGTAAATGATCAACTGTAGGTGTAAGCACAAAAATAGTGAAATAGAGCTGGTGTGAAGTATCAAAACATTAAATCATTAAATTATATAACAGAAATTGTAGGTAATATGTAACACCCAAAACGTACAAAATTATAAAGGTATAGCATAATAGTTTGTAACACATTAGAAACAAAGAATTTGAAATATAAAACTTTACTGTGGTATGAGGTATCAATTACAACAAAAAACCCTAAAAGTACATATGAGGTATTCCCAATGTGTGAATCAAAACATGTAACATAGGGTTCTGATCTAATTAATACAAGATATATTTTTGCATTCATCTTGAAATTCCATTTTCCTATGTAAGTTATTTCTCCTGGTGAGATCTCCACCCTTTCCGACCAATGTGGCACTTCAGTACACGATACCACTCACTGTGTAAGTTTTCATCCTAATTGATGACATTACATACAATAAACAAAAACTTCTATCATTTATCTGCATTTATGACATCAATTTAGTATTTAACTCATTCTTCACTTCAGAAAGTAGTTCTTGAAATAGGTCATATCACCATAATAAAATTATATACAGGGTGGTCCAAAAGTCCGGAAACACGCTGATAAAATTCAAATGGAGTAGCAAACAAGGAAAAAGAGTCCGTACACATGAGGAACGGGAAGGGGGAAACTTTATAGGTTATGTCACCAACATGGCGGCCATCTTGAAAGCCGCCATCTTGGATTCAACTCCAAAATTTCAAATGGGAATGTGGTCATGTGACATATCAAACAGATAGAGAATTTCACCAGAAAAACAATACCTTTGTTATTTTAAACATAGCTTTATTCATTCTCGGGTTATAGCTAGTTACATGTGGCAGCGGTGGGACGCTCAGCAGCGTAGATGTTACACAGTCCCGAGAGCCCACCAACAGTCATAGGAATGGCTCGATATGTTGTCCATTACGTTGGATTGTTAATGCTATCGTCCAAACCCAGTCCTGATGAACTTTGACCAACACATCTGGCTGAATTTGACCAAACCCATCAACAATGTGCTGCTTTAGATGATGCAAATCCTGTATTTTCACAGAATAAACCAGTGCTTTGATATGATCCCAAAGATAAAAATCCAAAGGAGTCAAATCTGGTGAACGTGGTGGCCACTCCACAGCACCCCTACGACCAATCCACTTTTGAGGGAACTGCACATCCAGATATGCTCGCACATTGTGCCCATAATGTGGTGAGGAACCATCATGCTGGAAGAATTCCATAAATGTTCCGTCCTCCGATAACAACGAGGGAAACACTTCTTCATCCAATAACCTCAGATAACCGTTGGCTGTTAACGTACCATCAATAAAAAAAGGTCCAACGACTTGGCTTCATCACTGAACAGCACCTGATAGGGGAAATGTGGGTTTATCTACAGCTGATGTGTCACCCATTCTGCGAACTGTATCCGACAGTCTGGGTCATCCTCGTTCAGGTGTTGGAGCACCTGAATTTTGTACGGGTGCCATTTGTGCTGCGGTAAAATTCGCAGTATGGAGATATGGCTAACCCCACATTCTTGTGACAGGCGACGAGTACTCGTACTTTTGCTAAATAATGCCATCACGCTCACTGTTATTGCTTCATCGGTGGCAGATTTTGGTCTTCCAGACTTAGGTTTATCTGCGACAGAACCTGTTGCTCAGAATTTGGCCAAAAGCTTGGCAAATGCCCTGCGAGTGATGGGCTGTCTGGTTGGGTGACGACTGTGCTTCTTTCTCCTGATATCAAGATGATTTCAATGCGCTCTTCATGCATTAAAGATATTTTGTAACCTGTAAATAAGGAAACAATTATTAAAACGTTAGCATGAGTAAATGATATCTAACAGTTAAACACATGTAACATATCAGGCATGGGATAGTCACTTTGACCCGTTTCAGACTCCATTTTATGACTTCTCAGTGCGTAATACTCACGCTGCCGAGCATCCCACTGCTGCCGCAAACAATTGGCTATAACCCGAGAATGAATAAAGCTATGTTTAAATTAACAACGACATTGTTTTTCTGGTGAAATTCTCTATCTGTTTGATATGTCACATGACCACATTCCCATTTGAAATTTTGGAGTTGAATCCAAGATGGCGGCTTTCAAGATGGCCGCCATGTTGATGTCATAGCCTATAAAGTTTCCCCCTTCCCGTTCCTCGAGTGTAGGGACTCTGATTCCGTGTTTGCTACTCTATTTGGAATTTATCAGGGTGTTTCCGGACTTTTGGACCACCCTGTTTATAGAGGGAAACATTGCGTGTGGGAAAAATATATCTAAAAACAAAGATGATGTAACTTACCAAATGAAAGTGTTGATATGTTGATAGAGACACTAACAAACACAAACACACACACAAATTTCAAGCTTTCGCAACCCACGGTTACTTTTATTATTTTATTTTATTTTATTTATTTCTTACACCATGGATCCAACTGTAACAATTTCACATGGATGTAGTGTGTGTCAATTTTTACATTGTCAATGACAAGTACTAGTACACTATGTTTACAGGTAAAGAATATAAACTTACTTAACCACTACAATGATCCATAACACAATATAATGGAATGAGAATCCTTAGACCTACAGATTACAGGTATAAAACAAAGTAAATTAAACCTGCAAGGTCATATAACCCAGACTGTTAAATATAAGCAGTTAACACTAAAAGAGTTACATATGTGACAAGAATGTCCAGCTTAATGTTCAATTTATATGATAATACATCTTATTTTAAGGCCGTTTCTCACTGTGTTTCATAAACTCTTCCAAACTGTAAAATGACATGGCTAAAAGAAATTGCCTCAGAAGCTCTTTAAATGTAGATTTGTTGGCAATTTCACATTTGATTTCTGGAGGAAGAGCATTAAATATCTTTATACCAGAGGACTGTACACCCTTCTGCACAATCTTCAAATTTTTACCTTCAGTGTGGAAATCATGTTTCCGCCTTGTGTTGTACTGATGGTATTCACTGTTACATTTGTATAAATCAGTGTTTTTACTTATGAAACACATAAGTGAGTATATATATTGAGAAGTAGTTGTAAGAATTCCCAGATTCCGGAATAGGCTTCTGCAGCTGCATCTAGGATCTACACCAGACATCACTCTTACAACACGCTTCTGAGCAATGAATATTTTCTTTGCAAGAGGTTGATTTCCCCAGAAAATAATTCCATATGCCATCAAAGAATGGAAGTAACCATATTATGCAGCTTTTTTAATGCTTAAGTTTGCACTGACAGAGATGATTCGCATTGCAAAAACTGAAGAGCTGAGTCTCTTGTAAAGATCTAAAATGTGATGGGACCAGTTTACTCTACAGTCAATCTTCACGCCTAGAAACTTTGTTACTTCCACTCTTTCTATGACCTGTGTGGCATATTTAACAGTCATTTCTTCCTCAGTTTTGGCAGTTGGGGTGAACTGAATATAATTAGTCTTACTCAGGTTAAGTGAAAGACCATTTGCAGTAAACCATTTCATTAAATCTATAAGAATAGTATTAACAGACTCTTGAACATTTTCACATTTAAGACCATTAACCATTATGTTAGTATCATCTGCAAAGATGGTAAAATTGCACTGAATCATTGAAGAATAAGGTAAATCATTTATAAATAACAGGAACAGTAAAGGACCAAGAATAGAGCCCTGTGGAACTCCACAATTTATGTCTCTCCATTCCGATGAAATCATTCCACCACACAAATTGTCTGACTTATCTAAGACTACTTTCTGTTTCCTCTCTGTCAGGTATGACTGAAGCCAGTTATTTGCTACACCACTTATTCCTAGATGGTCTGCCTTCAGTAACAGTATTTGGTGGTACCACAAGTATTTCTCAGGAGTACTATATTCATGTATATGGGTATACTCCCAACAATTAAGTTAAAAATATAAGGAAAGAGGGAAGGAGAGGGAAAGACGAAAGGATGTGGGTTTTAAGGGAGAGGGTAAGGAGTCATTCCAATCCCGGGAGTGGAAAGACTTACCTTAGGGGGAAAAAGGGACAGGGATACACTCGCACACACACACATATCCATCCCCACATATACAGACACAAGCAGACATATGTAAAGGCAAAGAGTTTGGGCAGAGATCTGTTGTCATGCTAGGACAATGCAGAAAGCAGTTATATAAACTTTCCTGTTCTCACACTAGGACAAAGCAGAATGCTGCAAAGCATAATGGCTAAATCAGAAAACATACTACCAAACACTCTACGAAGTGATGGAGTCAATCATAGAAGCAAAACCGTTAATGTCATATCATCATCATAAGACTTCAACAGAATGACAGAATCTCATTAAATACTTCATAGAATCAGACCACAAAGCACAACTGCATCAAAATCTACAGAATAATAAATGTTGTGCATTATCTCCTTCTCAAGGCATCATCAAATAAGTGTAAAGTGTAAGACATCCTGTATGAAAATGTATCAGGTGTGTAATGACTGTCAATATAATCATCATAATAGTCATTAAAGGCTTTGAATTCATATGTGTGAAAAGCATAAAGGCATATTAATGAAAAAGCATAATAAGCATGTGTCAATCATCAGCATCATCAAAGCATAAGTACCACAAGTATTTCTCAGGAGTACTATATTCATGTATATGGGTATACTCCCAACAATTAAGTTAAAAATATAAGGTAAACTTAATTATTCAAACCTCCATAGTTCTGCTGATAATCCATAGTATCCAGCATCATAAGGAAAGATTTGTGTAATCTCGTGAAAAGGAATATGGTACTGATGTGTAAAACTGTAGAAGCAAATATCACACTAGCTAAGGACCTTGTGTTTGCCACATGAGTGGTGCACAAAGAGTGTGCAAGTTAATAATGATATCTCACAGTCACTGTATAACTAAATAAGCAATCAATTCAATTATCACTTCACTGTTCTCCAATTAACAAATTTCAGTCTTTAAATGCATGTATCACTCAGATGAGTAAGGTGAATATGTAGATTTGTGTGAGAAGAATGTGGTACTGAAGTGTAAAACTGTAGAAGCAAATACCACACTAGCTAGGGACCTTGCATTTGCCATGCACAAAGAGTGTATGTCCTCCTGAGGATGCAAGTTATTTCATTATAACAAACAAAGGGTTTTTATATTGGCTAGTACTCCTTTCAATAATCTCCACTTTTGCATCTTCTGCAACTCTCTTTGCACAATCTGTCTTTTACAAATAGGAACTGAATATGGTTTTATAAAGAAAGGCTGGTGTTCTTAAAGCCTTAACTTACATGTGTAGTTCTTAACTGTACCTGGTTTCTCACTAAATATATCTTTATAGGATCTCAACACTTCTTCCAGTTCTGGCTTCTCATCTCCAGTAAGCTTGTCTGCTTCTTTTACCTTGTCAGTAACAAGTTGATCAAAATCCCTACCATTACTTGACAAAACATCATCATCTATATAGACTCTTTCTACCTCAATGCCAAGACCATATATTTTATTAGCAGATGTGTAACCAGTTCTTAAGTGTAACCTAGTACAACCAGAAAAATGTGTATTGACGTTAGAAAAATTTACTCTGAACTTTACCCAGTCAAAGGTTACATTGTTTTCAACATTCGGTCTATGCCTAGCAATATCTCCTCATTCAGATCACTGACCACCAAGCATCTATGCTCAAAAACTGCATTGTCAACATGAAATGTGATTAAAGCTTGTTTGTTTACAACTTCACTAAACTTACCTGTAGCACATTTAATCCTAATTCCTGTTATAGGAAATTCAGTGTACTCAGAACTCTGCATAACTCTATCCCAGAACTTTTCAGAAATGATAGAAATTGCACTACCTGTGTCAATCAAACAATAATCATGCCAATCACCAACTGTGATTTTGATCTATGGATTACCATATAATCGTGCTGTTTGTTAATGTTGGTTGTCATGCCCACATAGAATGCAGACCAGTGGTTGCAGCTCAGCTTGTAGATCCCATGACTGGTTTCACAGTAGCCCTGCCTTTGATGGGATGGGTGATGTTAGTGACCGGACAGGAGTAAGTGGTGGTGGGAGGATGTATGGGACAGGTCTTGTACCTAGGTCTATTACAGGGGGATAAGCAATGAGCTAAGGGTTTGGGAGCAGGGGTTGTGTAAGGATGGACGAGTATATTGTTTAGGTTCAGTGGACAGTGGAATACCACTGTGGTAGGGGTGGGAAGGATAGTGGGCAGGACATTTCTCAATGCAGGGCACAATGAGAAGTAGTTGAAACCCTGGCGGAGAATGTAACTCAGTTGCTCCAATCCTGGGTCGTATTGAGTTATGAGGGAAATGCTCCTCTGTGGATGGACAGTGGGACTTTGGGAGGTAGTGGGAGACTGGAAAGATGTGGCTCTCGAGATTTGTTTTTGTACGAGGTTGAGAGGATAATTATGGTCTGTGAAGGCTTCAGTGAGACCTTCAGTATATTTTGAGAGGGACAACTCATCACCGCAGATGCGACAACCACAGGTGGCTAGGCTGTACAGTAGGGACTTCTTGGAATGGAATGGGAGGCAGCTGTCGAGGTATTGCTGGTGGTTAGTAGGTTTGATATGGATGGAGATACCAATGTAGACACCTTTGAGGTGGAGGTCAACATCTAGGAAGGTGGCTTCTTGGGCTGAGTGGGACTAGGAGAAGCAAATGGGGTGAAGTTGTTGAGGTTCTGGAGGTATGTGGATAGGGTGTCCTCACCCCCGATCCAGATAGCAAAACATCAGCAATGAATCTGAACCCGGTGAGGGATTTAGGATTCTGGATTTTTAGGAAGGATTCCTCTAGATGGCCCCTGAATAGATTGGCATAGGATGGTGCCATGCAGGTGCCTATAGGCATACCCTGGATTTGTAGGTAATGCCTTCAAAGGAGAAGTAATTGTGGGTGAGAACATAGTTGTCATGGTGACTGGGAAGGAGGTTGTTGGTTTGGAATCTGTCGGGCATTGGGAAAGGTAGTGTTCAATAGCAGTAGGGCCATGGGCATTAAGAATGTTAGTGTAAAAGGAGGTGACATCAATACTGACAAGTAGGGCACCATGTGGTAAAGTGACAGGAAATGTGGTGAGTCGGTGGAGGAAATGGTTGGTATCTTTTATATAGGAGGGTAGGTTCCAGGTAATAGGTTGAAGCTGTTGGTCTACAAGAGCAGAGATTCTCTCATTGGGGCACAGTAACTGGCCACAATGGGGCATCGTGGTTAAGTTGGACTTTAGGAAGCACATGGAAGGTAGGAGTGCAGTCAGTGGTATGGGTGAGTAGAGAGATGGACTCTGGAGAGAGGTTCTAGGATAAGCCTAAGGATTTGATAGCGACTGGAGACCCTGCTGGCTATCTGGATGGGGTCACTATGGCAAGATTTGTACGTGGGTGAATGTGACATGTCCAAAAGAACAGACACCACATGGAATCTGTAGCTGAGCAGGCTGCAGTGGGGCTGATTCATGTCATCAGCACTCAGGCAGGTGAAGAAGCACAGCATCAGAACTCAGTTCGGGAGGCAGGCAACTATGCTGACCTCTGCAGTAGTCGACCATGTCGGCTGGCACAGACATGCTGCTCGATTCAGGAAACACACAAGCACACAGTCATGAACCAAGAACCCCAGCATAGGCAGCAGCAACAGTGGCCTGCAGTGGTAAAGTGTGCCTGCACAAGGCAAGCCAGCAGAAGCAAAGTGTGCCTACACAAGACAAGTAGAAGCTTGGCAGCTAGTCAGGTCCAAGTAGGAACTGTGGTCCCCAAAAAGGCATATTGCAGTCAAAAGAAGTCAGTCAGCATGTGGCCACCAGGTGGAAGGTACTAGTTGAGCTCCTGGGAACATCTGGACTCATGAGCTCATAGCTCTATATCTAGTGGAAGCGGCATCTGGTATAGCAGACTGGTGACCACTCCAGGTTGATGGCTGGCATGGAATACCTCTTGTAGCTGACTGCAGGCAGACATGTACTGCATAAATGTAACACATGGAGTGGACATCATTCTGCATCACGTAGGCCACAGTAGAACAGCAGTGCAAGGCTTGGTCGTGTGGTCATCAGGTAATCAGTACTCCAGTCTGGCTTCCATATTTTTGCTGTGTCGATGGTGTTGCAGCTATGGCTGCAATGTCAGTGGTTGACTGTATCATAACTTATGCTAATGTTTGACGCAGCAGTGATGCTTGTTGCGTCAGGACACCCTGCATGTAGTTTCATTTGAAAGAATACCATTCCAGCTCTTGTCTGCCTCACTTCTCTAATGCTTCTTGTGTCACCAGTAGTAATGTTTTCTGTCAACTCTGCCATGGGTTTCAGACACCAAGAAAAGAGGCCTAGTTGCCAGTAGGTCACAGGCAACAATAACAAAATGGTGGTATCTTCTTGCTGCTGGTAGCTGCTGGTTAAATGTGGTGCCCTGACTGGTGTAATGATGATCCACTGCCAACAAATTCTATGAAGCCATCTTGCACCAGTAACTTCTCACTCAACATGAAACATAAAAACTAAACATTATTTCTCAAATTTTAATGAGTAAAACTCATTTAGTATGTTATATAAAGAAATGTTTACCTTCAGTTGCTCAGAAAGCAAAAACTCTGTCACACTAGAACATAACATCTATTTTTCAATAAAATCACCATGGTAACTGCAACATTTGTGTTAAGCGATTTATCAGCATTCCTATCCCTCCTGAAAAATATTTTTGCTGCTTATCTATCAAGCAATCGTGGTGTTGTGCTATGTGTAAGGTCTTTGAGGAGGAATAGCAAATATTTTAGGCAGTAGTAGTATAGATCAATTCAAATAAAACATTCTACATAAGGTGCCCAGCTTTTGTTTGTTACAAAGATACAGTTGGTTACAGAGATAAGTTTGAATTTCTCTTTTTGGCACTCTAGTTGGTATGGGCATATTTATCAGTTGTTATTTTTGTTTTGAAGGTCAAGTTGTGAAGTTGTTTGACTTTACATAACTTTGTACAACCTACCCAGCAACACCCTTAAAACTGTTCAGACTGTTTTTGACCACCTTGTGTATTATACTTTATCTTAACATTATCAATCTGACAAACAGTTTTGTTTATTGAAGATATGGTTAGGAGGCTTGAATAGTGTCCTCCATTATTGTTCTAACTGTTCTCCACTTAAACTCAGCTCTATTTTGTGGGATATTTAGGATGTTAAGAGTAAACCTTTGCCTATCATGATGTAATAGACATTTTCAATTCTTTCAGTAGTGATATGACATACATGCAGAGTTTCATGCCTAAGTAAATGTTGCACCAGTTGTTAAACTTGTTACTTAATGCAATACTATTATAAAAATGTAGAAGTAATACTAGCCAGTAACAATTAAAAAAAGCTAGTGACTGATGTGACTGAGAGCCAGTATTGTTTACAGCTTCTTCTTTCCTTACTTATTAACTAAAACTAACAGTTTTAACTGTGACCTACATACACAACATGGTTATCCTTGCAGTAAAACTGTATAGGAGATTTTTACTGATTGTTGATGAATCTAATGGTGAAACAACACTTTCACAACAGACCTATGGTGCAAGCTCAAGGTCTGTGTGTGTGTGTGTGTGTGTGTGTGTGTGTGTGTGTGTGTGTGTGTGTGGTGTTTTTTCTACAGAATTTCATACACAGTTTTTTTCTGTTTTACAGATTGCACATATATCCTGTCTGTGTGGCCACCTGTTGTTGACCTACTTTTGGACAGGGATGTGAAATTGCAATTGATTGGTGCTGGACTATCACACTCAGTACTGCCAGATATTAGCTGCAGTGTTTCAAGCAATGTAAATGACCAGGTAATCTCATTGTTAATAGACCTTGACCTTTTTGGGAATTAGCATCAAATGATATTTTGCTTTATATGGTTGATTATGTAATTTTTATGTATTGTGAGCTGTAAAATAGCGCGAAATTGCTGTAGAACATGAAAATGAAGATTATTCCACCATTCTTGTATAAAAAAATTCTTGGTCTACTCACTGAAGCAGTTTTATTGGTAATGAGGTGAAACATACTTCTGTACCATAGATGTTTGCAGAATTTGTCACAGAAGACTGTTGTACATCTATTTCAGTACAAGTTTAGGAGATATTGATTGATTTTAAACAATTATAAAATAGACAAATTACATACATGTGTTTAATTCCATAGGATGTTCCATAGTTACCATTACACACTTATACAGATTGTGAAGGAGACTTAGAACATAAAGTGTTTCACACCAGCTTAGTTTCAGATATTGTCGTTTTCCACATTACAAGGAAAACTAAATTGACTCACATTTCTAACCTTGCCACTAATACTGATGTTTCTTAGGGAATTGAATACAAAAATGTACTCAGTATAATGATCACTATCTTTGCTCGACAAATCATACTCTGCAGTATGTTCTGATCCACCCAATCAAAAATATCCAGTAGCAGTGAATCATTTTTTGCTGCACTCATGATCTGTGTAGTTAGGTCTTCTTCTGACTGTATTGGCCTCTAGCAACCAAGACAATTCATGTATCTGCATAAGCCTGAGGAAGCATATCCAAGTACTTTGGGGGAAGATAGTTCCATGTCAGTCCATGTTGCTGCTCCTGTTTGAGACCATATGGTTGCATTGTTGGAAAGTCAGGAGGGGGGATTTGAAGTTTGAGGTGCACCATGTGCTCGGCCACAGAGATTGACATATTTCATTTCTTTATACTTCTACTTGTGGGGATACAGAAGAAGTGTAGTTTATGAGTCCCCCTTATAGACAGAAGGACCACATTCATCAGTGAGACACCAGTGTAGCTGACTCCCATGCGTGAGACCTGGGTTTGATTCCTGGTACTGTCACCAAACTGGAACAGGGTACACCAGCCTCATGATGCCAGCTAAGGAGCTAATTGCAGAGTGATCACACCACCAGGTTTGCTAAATAGATATCAGCCAGGAGTGTGGTGTAGTGATGCCCACCCCTCCCTGCTGCATCCAAAGGATGTCATTGGCAGAGAATGATGTCGCAGTCAGTAGGTCCAAATTGGCCTATCTGTGACCAGAACACCAACTGGCCCATCTGTGACCATAGCTGTTGAGCTTATAGTTATGGATATGCTTATACAGTCAGAGGAAGATATCGTTGCAGGAGTTATGGATGTGGGAACAATTAGAAAGTAAATTTAACGTCAAGTAGCATATATATTTATTTGCATAGAATGTACGCTGATTAGTCAGAATATTGTGACGACTGTCCTACTGTTGATATAAACACATCTGGATGATAGAAGTGTCACCTTCTGATGAATGATTGGTAGCCATACATATGCATGGTGCATTAGTATCAGTGAGCATGCTGTTCATGTGTAGAATGGGGAAGGCATGCAATGTATCTGAGTTTCATCAAGGACAGATTGTAATGGCCCAGAGGCTTTGTATGAGCATTTTGGAAACTGCACAACTTGTCGGGTGTTCGAGGAGTGCTGTGGTGAGTGTCTTCAACATGCAGCAAAACCAAGGCGAAACCACATCCAATGTAATGTGCAGTCACCACACATTACAGACATCAGACATCATAGGCTTGGCAGAGTGGTAAAACAGGACAGGCAGCAAGCTGTGGGAGAAGTAACATTAGACTCTAATGCTGGCCAGCATACAAGTATGCTCCAAACATACCTAACAATGGGCCTCCACACCCAACGACCCATGCATATTCCAGTGTCAACATCACAACATTGGCAACTACAACTGAAGTGGACATGTGACCATTGGCAGTGAGTATTGATGCAGTGGCATATTGTTGCATGGTTTGCTGAATCTCAATACCTTCTTCATCATGCAGATTGGAGGCCACAAATACATTGTCTTCCAGGGTAAGAGCTCCATGACACCTGTAGTGCGGGATAGAGACAAGCTGGCAGCGGCTCCATTATGCTATGGGGAACATTCGTGTGGGCATCCATGGGTCTAATGGAGCTCATGCAAGGCACCATGACAGCCAATGAGTGTCATACACTGGTTGCAGGCCATGTACACCCCTTCATAATGATCAAGTTTCGTGACAGCATTGGCATTTTTCTCAAAGATAATGTTCCATGTCATAGGGCCAGGAGTGTGATGGAGTGGTTTGAAGAACACAGTGACTAGTTACAATTGATATGCTGGTCCCCCAACTCACCATATCTGAACCCAAGTGAACACATCTTGGATGAGATTGAAAGTGGCATTAGAGTTCATCACCCCTTCCCTGGAACTTACGGGAATTGGGTGAAGTGTGTCCAGATGTGGTGCCTACTCCCTCCAGTGACATAGCAAGGTGTCATTACTTCTGTGCCATGATGTGTCACTGCAGATGTGGTGCCTACTCCCTCCAGTGACATAGCAAGGTGTCATTACTTCTGTGCCATGATGTGTCACTGCTGTTACCTGTGCCAAAGGTGTACATACTGGCTGTTAGGAAGGTGGTCATAATGTTCTGGCTGATCGGTGTATATATAGCATGGAAATTACATAACAACTTTACTTACAAAGCAAAGATACAATAAAACTCTGAGACATTGTTAAGGGATTACTCAGACCCTCTTCACCCTGGCCCACATATAGAGGTAGGACCAGCTGAACAGGTGTGTTGAAGTATCCTCCTTCGGCAATTACAAGGCTGGCTGTGTATGAGACTCCATCTCTACCTTCTTTCATCTCTTGCACTCTTGCTGCCTTCCACATGTAGTATGTGAGAACTTTTTCCAAAAGGATGATGTCACTGACTCAGAACCTCCTCCATTTAGGCATTTGACTTTGTGAAAGTTACACAAGTGCATGAGATTCTCCTTCCTCCATCTGTTTCAGAAATCTTCTGTTGTTTTCTGACAGAATTTGAACTCTGTTATAATCAATGGATCAGCTACTGTTGGCAGTGTTGTAGGTCCCCTCCTGAGGAAGTGTGCTGGAGTGTGCATTTCATCTTTAATTTGAGAGATTGGCTCAAGTTCAAGGTGACTTCAGTATCTGTAGTCCTTCATTGTCCATACTGGAGCATCCAAGTACTTTTGGAAACATCTTCCAATTGAGCTGGCCATTGTCTTCCAGAAATCTCTCCACCAAGCCACACCTGGAGCTATAAAATTCCAAGTCATACCTTTTTGAGTGAGGTATTGGTGGGTCTTACCAGCAGAGATAGTTGTTCACAGGTCTATTAACTCTTTGTCGGCTGCATGAAATATTAGATCACTGTCACTATAGATGGTGTGTAGAATGTTGTGCCTGCTTTGTAGTGCCAACATTGTGGTCCAGATGTAGCTGAACAGCTCTAGTCACAGGACAGATAAACAGTACAACGTAGCATTTAATTGTGGTAGTTCCTTTTTTTCATAAAAATGCTCTGTAAAACTAAAGTCAGTGACTTGGAAGGGTCTCTGCAGTTTTACCAAGTTGGGTAGTAGTGGAGCTTCTATTTCTTGACCAGTGGCACTGCTCGCTATTTTATGTGGAAAGCAGTGATTAATAACCTTCTTTATGGCATGATAGACATGTTGTGTGCCATGCATGTAACTTTTCTGTCAAGGTGCCAGTGATCGTTCGATTGAGTGCTGTTTTCTGATTTTGACCTGTGGATTTGCCGTGACTGATATAGAAGCTTGCACAGTGTGAGCAGGGTCGAATTATGTTTACACTTGGAGACAGTGCAGTCGGCCATTGTACACTCCTGGAAATTGAAATAAGAACACCGTGAATTTATTGTCCCAGGAAGGGGAAACTTTATTGACACATTCCTGGGGTCAGATACATCACATGATCACACTGACAGAACCACAGGCACATAGACACAGGCAACAGAGCATGCACAATGTCGGCACTAGTACAGTGTATATCCACCTTTCGCAGCAATGCAGGCTGCTATTCTCCCATGGAGACGATCGTAGAGATGCTGGATGTAGTCCTGTGGAACGGCTTGCCATGCCATTTCCACCTGGCACCTCAGTTGGACCAGCGTTCGTGCTGGACGTGCAGACCGCGTGAGACGACGCTTCATCCAGTCCCAAATATGCTCAATGGGGGACAGATCCGGAGATCTTGCTGGCCAGGGTAGTTGACTTACACCTTCTAGAGCACGTTGGGTGGCACAGGATACATGCGGACGTGCATTGTCCTGTTGGAACAGCAAGTTCCCTTGCCGGTCTAGGAATGGTAGAACGATGGGTTCGATGACGGTTTGTCCCCTCGACGATCACCAGTGGTGTACGGCCAGTGTAGGAGATCGCTCCCCACACCATGATGCCGGGTGTTGGCCCTGTGTGCCTCGGTCGTATGCAGTCCTGATTGTGGCGCTCACCTGCACGGCGCCAAACACGCATACGACCATCATTGGCACCAAGGCAGAAGCGACTCTCATCGCTGAAGACGACACGTCTCCATTCGTCCCTCCATTCACGCCTGTCGCGACACCACTGGAGGCGGGCTGCACGATGTTGGGGCGTGAGCGGAAGACGGCCTAACGGTGTGCGGGACCGTAGCCCAGCTTCATGGAGACGGTTGCGAATGGTCCTCGCCGATACCCCAGGAGCAACAGTGTCCCTAATTTGCTGGGAAGTGGCAGTGCGGTCCCCTATGGCACTGCATAGGATCCTACGGTCTTGGCGTGCATCCGTGCGTCGCTGCGGTCCGGTCCCAGGTCGACGGGCACGTGCACCTTCCGCCGACCACTGGCGACAACATCGATGTACTGTGGAGACCTCACGCCCCACGTGTTGAGCAATTCGGCGGTACGTCCACCCGGCCTCCCGCATGCCCACTATACGCCCTCGCTCAAAGTCCGTCAACTGCACATACGGTTCACGTCCACGCTGTCGCGGCATGCTGCCAGTGTTAAAGACTGCGATGGAGTTCCGTATGCCACGGCAAACTGGCTGACACTGACGGCAGCGGTGCACAAATGCTGCGCAGCTAGCGCCATTCGACGGCCAACACCACAGTTCCTGGTGTGTCCGCTGTGCCGTGCGTGTGATCATTGCTTGTACAGCCCTCTCGCAGTGTCTGGAGCAAGTATGGTGGGTCTGACACACCGGTGTCAATGTGCTCTTTTTTCCATTTCCAGGAGTGTATTATGTTGGACAGGGTGAGCACTGCTGATATTGGCTAAGCAAAGTTGTAAGGAGGTGCAGATACTGTAATAGGTGGTTGTGATGCTGTGGCCATTTCAAAATGCTCAGACTGTGGCTGAACATTAATTTGCCAAACATGTTACAGACTGTACATAGGTCATTAATCAGGTTTTGATATTTCTCTCGCAGAGGCACTTACGTTGTGTTGTGTTGGTTTTGCTGTGAGTTAGACTGAGTGCATTTAGACTGTTAGCCATCCCTGTTAAATTACCATAAGCCTACTGAACTTTATAAAATACAGTTTGAATTAATGTTCTGGCAGGTCACATGAGCTGTAGTCCTATCCAATGAGCATCTGGATTTGTATTTTGTAATTATTGTGATACATAAATTTCCCGTTAACTGGAGAGAGTAGTTAACACTTCAAATTGTCTTCTGGTGATGATACTTAAAAACAATGTGGGCTAAGTTCTGTCAGTGGCAGTTCACACATAACTCTCTTCTACATGTGCATTTGGATTTGCATATTGTACTATTGATATTTAATGTTCTGTCTCTTTCTGAAGTAGGCAGATTGTATGCCAGTTATAGTTTCTATATTATAGTGTGTAATGGCACGTGGGTCATGCTATTGAATGTGGCTACCTGTATTATGACCATCAGTCAAAGGTCTTGGTACAGATCATGGTCAAACATGGTAGCAGGTTAAAGAGTTGTTAAGTTCCTGTATTTGAAACAAAACCTTAGGTGTTAGACAATTTGGTGTTAAATTGTTCCTTTTGATTTTACAAATGTGTACCATTGTACTTTGGATAGTTTGGTAATTGATGTCAAAATCAAAAGTGATCGAGGAATTCCATTGTAAACACAGAGGAGAGAACAATTAAATGGAAAGAATATGTTGAAGGACTTTACTAATACAGAAAGCAGTGGGTTTTGGTTTGGAAGATATATTAGATTTAGAGTTTTCAAGTATGCCAGTAAGCGAAGACAACATTCCTTAGTAATTTCTAAAATCATTGGGGGAAATGGTAACCAAATGATTATTGAAGTTAGTTTTTAGAGACTCTGAGACTGGAGACAAACCACTGTATTTTTGGTAGAATATCAACTACACAATTTCAAAGATAGCTAAGATAGATTAATACACTCAGATAGTGGATCATACATCCTAGTATCTGACAGAAACAATATACAAAAGAATGGAAAATACAATTTAGGACCTCTGGTTGAAGCTGCTGGTGGTAGCGATCATGTGTGCATGAGATGTGGCTGCTTGTGTGAATGTATGTGTGTGAAGACTTTGACTGAAAGCTAACTGTGTAATAGTCTTTTTGTTGTGCCTTCCTGCAACTCAACATTTCATCTTTACAGTGATTAGCAATCTATTTTTTTCATAGTATTGTTAATATCTCTACCTAGATGCTCCATTGTTTGAAAAATAACTAATGAAATATGTAAATGTTTGTCAGTTACAATATAATTTCTTGTATTTTATAATTGTTCATGCAAGTTCATTCCAAAATTAGTAATAATATTTTATAGGTATTACATATTCATATTTCTGTGTGTATTGTTGTTCAGTTAATTTATTTATGGTTCTTAAAAGTTTGATCAAAAGTTTATGAAACAATGTGTATATTTTATTTACATGCAACTATTGTCTACATCTACATCTATACTCTGTGAAACAACATGATGTGAATGGTAGATAGTATATCCCATTGTACACATTATTAGGGTTTCTTCCTGTTCTATTCACATATGGAATGCAGGAAGAATGATTGCTTGAATACCTCTGTGTGTGTAGTAATTATTCTAATCTTATCATCATGATCCCCATTTGACCGATACCTAGGGGGTTGTAGTACATTCCTTAAGTATTCATTTAAGGCCAGTTCTTGAAACTTTGTTAATAGACTTTCTCAGCGTAGTTTATGCCTATCTTCAAGAGTCTTCCTGTTCCTTCAGTATCTCTGTGACACTCTCCCATGGATTAATCAAACCTCTGACCATTCATGCTGCCCTTCTCTGTATATCTTCCTATCTGGCACAGGTCCCACACACTTGAGCACTATTCTGGAATCGGTCACATGAGTGATTTGCAAACAATCTCCTTTGTAGATTGATTGCACTTCACCATTATTCTACCAATAAACCAAAGTCTACCACCTCCTTTACCCACGACTGAACCTATATGACCATTCCATTTCATATCCCTACAAAATGTTACACCCAGGTATTTATATGAGTTGACAGTGACTCATTGATAGTATTATAATTGTAGGATACTACATTCTTTCTTTTGTGAAGTGCAAAAGTTTACATTTCTGAACATTTAGAGCAAGTTGCAAATCTCTCCTCCATGTTGAAATCTTATCAAAATCTGACTGAATATTTATGCAGCATCTTTCAGGTAGCACATCATTATAGGTAACTGCATCATCTTCGAAAATGCTGATTTTACTATTAATATTGTCTGCAATGTCATTAATATATAACATACACAACAAGGGTCCTGGGGCACACCTGAAGCTATTTTTTTTTACATCTGACGATGACTCTCCATCCAAGATAACATATTGTGTCCTCCCTACCAAAAAGTCCTCAGGCGAGTCACAAGTTTCACTTGATACCCCATGTGATGGTATTTTTGACAATAATCGTAGGTGTGGTACTGATTCAAATGATTTTCAGAAATCCAGAAATACAACATCTATCTGATTGCCTTCCTACAAAGCTTCCAGTATGTCATGTGAGATAAGTGCGAGTTCAGTTTCACATGATCGATGTTTTCAAAATCCATGCTGGTTGGCATTGAGGAGGTCATTCTGTTCAAAATCCTTCATTATGTTTGACCTGAGAATATGTTCAAAGATTTTACAACAAATTTATGTCAAGGCTATTGGACAGTAGTGCAACACCTAAGAAGTGGGGTCCCTCTCCCTATCCCTCACAAACACCAACCACAACAGAACCTTCAACAAACCCCCCTCATAGCCAACAAACCTAGCCTAGCCACCCTACTCAGTCTCCCAATCCCAGCACATACCCCAGACAAACCAAATCTCAACTATAACCACAGTCAAATGCCACATAACACCAGTCCCAATTCAGTTCTAAACATCTCATCCAGATCCCTCTCTCCTCCAGACATCTGTTCTATTAAAAGGCTTAACCTTTAGCCCCATGCCTAAATCCAACCACACTGCCCTGGTTAAAGATCTCCTCTCATTCACCCGGAACCTTAACTGGAAATATCACTTCACTACCCAAACACAGCCCCCAAATACTGGACCCAGTGTTGAACCCTGTCTAGAACAGTTCCGACCGCCTTCTCAAATAGATCCTCCTCCCCTCCCCCAAAACTATCCCTTGCAGACATTTCAGGAATTCCTCACATCCAGTGTTGTCTCCCAGTCCTTCTTGAAGAACATCCCAACAACCCCCAACATCACCCCAGCTGAATCCCATGCCATTAAGGAGCTGAAAACAGACCGCTCTATTGTCATCCTCCCTGCGGATAAAGGCTCCACAACTGTGGTACTTGACTGAGTGGAGTACATGGCAGAAGGACTGTGTCAACTCTCCGATACCTCAACCTACAAAGCTGTTACCCAGGATCCCATTCCCTCCATCCAGACTGAGCTGCAGAAAATCCAAAAAATCCAAGGTCCCTCACAAGGCCTCACAACGGCTTCCATAGACCTACTCACTCCACCTGAGCCACGTACCCCTACCTTCTACCTATTACCCAAAATCCACAAAGAGAACCATCCTGGCTGTCCCATTGTGGCAGGCTTCAAAGCCCCAACAGAACATATCTAAGCTCTGGAAGACCAACACCTTCAACGTGTCACCCGCAGACTCCCATCCTACATCAAAGACACAAACCACTTCCTAGAACGCCTCAAATCCATTCCCACTCCTCTCCCACCTGAAACCTTTCTTGTCACCATAGGTGCTACATCCCCTTACACAAACATCCCACATACCCATGGTCTCTCTGCCCTTGAACACTACCTCTCCCAATGCCCACCCGAATATCTTCCAAAAACCTCATTCCTTATCACACTTACCAACTTCATCCTCATCCATAATTACTTCACTTTTGAAGGCCAGACCTACAAACAAATCAGGGGAACGGCCATGGGAACCAGGGTGGCTCTGTCCTATGCCAATCTCTTCATGGGCCGCATAGAGGAAGCTTTCCTGAAGACCCAACAACTGCTTCCCCTGGCCTGGTATAGGTTTATAGATGACATCTTTGTGGTCTGGACTCATCGTGAAGAAACACTCCTTAATTTCCTCCATAACCTCAACTCCTTTTCGAATCTGAATTTCACCTGGTCCTTCTACAAAACCTAAGCCACCTTCCTGGATGTTGACCTTCATCTTGTTGAAGCTCACATCCACACCTCTGTCCATATCAAACCCACAAACAAACAACAGTACCTTCACTTTGATAGCTGCCATCCATTCCACATCAAACGCTCCCTTCCCTGCAGCTTAGGTATTCGTGGCAAATGTATCTGCTCCAGTGACGAATCCCTCAACAATTACGCCAATAACCTGACCAGTGCTTTCCTCTCCTGCAACTATCCTGCAGTCCTTGTCCACAAACAGATCTCCCGAGCAATACATTCCTCCCCGTTCAACAACAATGTTCCTACCCCCAGACCACACAGAAGCATCCTCCTTGTCACCCAATATTATCCTGGCCTCGAATACATCAACAAATTACTCCACCAGGGATATGAGTTTCTAAAGTCAAGCCCTGAAATGAGATCATCCCTTGACAAAATTCTCCCCACACCACTCAGGTTTGCCTTTCGTCACCCCCCTAACCTCTGTAACATCCTTGTCAATCCCTACAATATTCCCACACTACCTTCTCTACCTAGTGGTTCCTACCCCTGTAACTGACCCTGCTGCAAAACCTGCCCCATGCATCCCCCCACAACCACCTACTCCAGCCCCACTACTGGTAAAACATACACAATTCAAGGCAGGGCCACATGTGAAACAACACATGTCATTTATCAGCTGACATGCCTGCACTGCACAGCCTTTTACATCGGTATGACAACAAATAAACTGGCTGAGCGCATGAACGGACACAGACGAACTGTCCGCCTAGGAGATGTCCAATACTCAGTAGCAGAGCATGCACTCCAGCATAAGTCTAGGGACCTAGGAACCTGCTACACTGTACGTGCCATTTGGCTCCTCCCGCCCAACACCAGTCCCTTGGAACTGCGGAGATGGGAACTTCCACTCCAACACATCTTTTCATCCCGCCATACCCCTGGACTGAACCTATGTTAACCAACCTCACTCCCATTTACTCTTCAGTCTTCTCCCCTTTCCCTTTCCTCTTTAGCCATTCACGCATTTTTCATCCTACAGAGTTGTGTTTATCTTTATACTGTATACCTCTTTACTTCTATATGCATCCTCTTTGGTTTGAAGCTGGCACAGTACTTACAGTAGAATATCTTTGGCTTCCCTCTGTCTACTATGCCTCCATCCTTGCTACCCTCCCTGTTTACCTTTCCCTGTTGCTTCATAACCTGGGTTGTGAGTAACTGAATCCACTTCCCCTTATTCCCTTTCTTTCCCCCCTCTCCTCCCTGATGAAGGAACAAAGTTCCAAATGCCAGGAACATAAATTTTCTGTTCTGTTTTGTGTATCTATCAGCTGTACTGAGCTGAGGTAAGTACTGGCCAGCCACTCTATCTCTTTGTTAGTATTTGTTTCACATCTTTATATGAGATTTTCCATTAATTATTTAAACAAAATATATGTACAGTATGTGATCAAAAGTATCTGAACACCCCCCCTCCCCCCTCCCAAATCATATATTTTTCATATTAGGCGCATTGTGGTGCCACCTGCTTACAGGTACTCCAGATGAGCGACCTCAGTCATCATCAGACATAGTGAGAGAGCAGAATTGGGCACTCTGTGGCACTCACGGACTTAGAAATGTGGTCAGGTTATTGGGTGTCACATGTGTCATACGTCTGTATGTGAGATTTCCAAACTCCTAAACATCACTAGATCCACTGTTTCCAATGTGATAGTGAAGTGGAAATGTGAAGGGACATGTACAGCAAAAAAGAGTACCGGCCAACCTCGTCTGTTGACTGACAGAGATCGCCAACAGTTGAAGAGAATTGTAATGTGTAATAGGCAGATATCTATCCAGATCATCACACAGGAATTCCAAACTGCATCAGGGTGCACTGCAAGTACTATGACAGTTAGGCAGGAGGGGAGAAAACTTGGATTTCATGGTGGAGTCGCTGCTCATAAGCCACACATCACATCGGTAAATGCCAAACAATGCCTCGCTTGGTGCAAAGAGCATAAACATCAGATTATTGAACAGTGGAAAAATGTTGTGTGGAGTGATAAATCATGGTGCACAATGTGGCGATACGATGCCAGGGTGTGGGTATGACAAATGCCCGGTGAATGTCATCTGCCATCGTGTGTAGTGCCAACAGTAAAATTCAGAGGTGGTGGTGTTATGGTGTGGTCGTGTTTTTTCATAGAGGGGGCTTGCACCCATTGTTGTTTTGCATGGCACTATCACAGCACAGACCTACAATGATGTTTTAAGCACCTTCTTGCATCCCACTGTTGAAGAGCAATTCGGGGATGGCGACTGCATCTTTCAACATGATCCACAGCCTTGGCAGAGTGGTTACACAATAATAACAGCCCTGTAATGGACTGGCCTGCAGAGAGTCCTGACCTGAATTATATAGAACATCTTTGGGATGTTTTTGAATGCTGACTTCATGCCAGGCCTCACCGACCATGATCGATACGGGCTGCCATTCCCCAAGAAATTTTCCAGCACCTGATTGTGAGAGTGGAAGCATATATATATTTCAGAGAAGGCATTTAGTAAAGTTTCACAGGATGTCTTTATCATGCCCACCATTAACAAAAATTTAATTTTATTAGTGGGATGTAAAATGTTATAAAAACTGCTATTGGCTCAAAACATGTACAAAATATACAGATAACACTTCATTGTAGCTGAAGATGGTGAAATGAAACATGTTTTGTTAATAATTTAATGTAAATACGAAAAAATACACTCAGTATCATGTTGTTTAACTAATCTGGGATCATGTTCTCCAACATTATGTAACTTTAGACCTGTTATATGTTTAGATCATGATATGTACACCTTTAATGGATGCTGTTATAAGCATTGTATGTTTCACGGCATTATTATTAACAACTTTTTGTTGAGAAATAGACTAGTAAGTCCTACAACTTCAACTTGTTTACACAGTGTGTGAGTGTTTGCTATGCAGTTAATTGTAATTTAGCGACTTTGGTTGCTTTCCTTCACGTTTCATGTTGTAATTATGTATTATAAACATACTGAAATCTTCAGACAGAGTGTGGATAATGAATTTGGACATAAGTGAGTGAAAGAGCTATTTGTGTCACATTAGTATGTTTTGTTGAATTTAACAACCAAATAACATTTTTTTTGCAGTTTTAATGGAATAAGCCTATGAGTACAAATATGTATTCCCTTCTAATTCTTCAAGGCTATTAATGTATATTGTACTGGGCTGTTATACACCTTAACATTAACTGCATTATTACAGGTAAAATTACCAGTAGTGTTACAAGAAGTGGAGGAGGATGTGATTGAGCTGGAGGTGGATGCTCGTGTTGCTGCTCCAGGTCTATACAGTATTAAGTGTGAATCTAATGGAATTCCTGGAAATTTAGTCAATGGTTCTGCTGAACTTCTTGTTGCTGATAGTAGCAGCCTGGGTATTGAGAAAGTTGAACCCACAACTGTTAAGATTGGAGAGAGCTTTAAGGCAAGCATAAAAATAAATTAAATATGAAAGCCTCTATGTTATATAAAACTAATCTATTTCTGCCATTAGTTTTAGCAGTCCCTCAGTCATGGCAGGGTATTTGCTGTCAGCATGTATCATTTTTTGTATTTAATTGATTGATTTCAGATGGTAATGACACTGACATCATCCCCACTAAGTTCTGTGTTTTGCTTTGCGTCAGAGCCTGGTCGTCCACAACCACACATTTTTTTTGCTGATATTGATGGACTGGTTGTAACTTGTGGTTCCTTTGTTGCTTGGAGAGCAACTATTCTTACAGTTGGACTGGCATACACTGTTGATGCTGCAGAAGAAATACCAGGGTAGGCACATACTGTTAATTTATGTTGTTTATGCACTTCACTATGTGTGCATGACTTTCCTCTGAGTTCTGTGATTCATTTTGTCTTTATAAATAGTCATATTCAGGAAGCTCTGCCATTGTTGTTGTTTTCTGTTTTCTCTTTCACCTTTTGTTAATAATGCTGATAGCTTTCAGTACTTCTTTCTATGCTTTATTTATGTGTGTATTGGTTGTTTAGAGAAATCATGTGAGTAGCAGCTAATTAATGCTGTTATAACAAAGAATACTTCTTCTTCATTCCCCTTATCCTCTTCCCACCTCCTTCCCACGCCCCCCCCCCCCCCCCCCCCGCTCTCTCTCTCTCTCTCTCTCTCTCTGTGTGTGTGTGTGTGTGTGTGTGTGTGTGTGTGTGTGTGTGTGTGAGAGAGAGAGAGAGAGAGAGAGAGAGAGAGGGGTATTTTTTTGATGTTAGTGTTATGAAGTCAGTGTGAGGCAGTATTTTTTTTTATTTCCTTTGCATACAACTCCAGTAATTAAAGAGACACCCAGGATACATGTGTGCAAAACTTAAGAATGGAAATACTCTTCACATGATATGTCACCGCCAAGTAACATAGCTCAGTGAAACTTGGGCTATACACAGAAAGAACAGCTATAGTGTAGTAGACAACAGAAAGACATACACAATGAGATGAACTCAAATGGCACTTTTATTCAAAGACAATAATTACAGTGCAGTCATCATGATTTATAATGGTCTCCTGGACATGACAAAAGGCAGGATATGGTTCTTAATAAGGTGGATGATCAGCATGGATAGCAATGCATGCTCTGCAATGTGCTGCCACACTGGTCATATGTTTGGTAAGAAGTTCTTGTGGTACGCTATTCCATCCCTCCAGAAGTGCAGTGGACAACTGCTAAATGGTCATTGATGCATGTGGACATACATCTCCCCCCCCCCCCCCAAAGCATCCCACATGTGCTCAGTGGGATTTAAGTTGTCAAAATTGGCAGGCCAATCCATTCACTGAATATTTTGTAATTCTAAGAGGTACTCAACCTGTGCAGTTCAATGCAGTCATGTATTGCTGCCTATAAAAATGAAGTCAAGACTGCACAAACTACTGAAAAGACACACATGGGGAAGGAATACAGTGTGTTAATGAGTTACTGCATTCAAGGATTTTTAGGTTGGTACACCCATGCAATATTATGCCCCCATGCCCCCCTCCCACTTCATAGCACCTGAGCCACCAAAACAATCATGTTTGACAATGTTTCTGGCTGCACTGCATACCCTCATATGACCAGAGTTTGGAACATGTAATGCAACTAGGAAGATTCACATGGCGAAGGAGTACTGCATCACAATAATGTTTATCAGTGACTGTACTGTGTTCAACACTTTGGAGATTTGCACTCCCCTGCATCATTATGTCGCCCTACACCTTAATCCTGGACCACCAGTATGATTACGTTCAACAGTACCCTGGGGTGCATTACATACCCTCTTATGTTGAGACATGGGGACCTGTAATGCACTCAGGAATGTTGCAAAATTGTTTTGGTGGTCCAGATATTATTTTGTGGAAAGGCAAAATGTTGCCTGAATACTGCCCTCCAAATATATGAACACAATACCCTCATTGGTCAACATTATTGTGACACTGCATTCCTTCCCCATGTGCTTCTTTTCAGCGTATTTGGCTTGCTCTTCGTTTTTATGGATGACAATTCACAACCACATCAAAATGCACAGGTGGAGGAGCTCCTGGAACAAAAGGGTATTTGGTGAGTGGATAGTCCTGCCCTTTACCCTGACACAGACCCACTGATCATGTGCAGGATGCTTTGGGGAAATGTACTGCAGCATGTCCACATGCACCAATGATCATCCAGCATTTAATGATTCATTTTGGCAAGTAAACAGTCTGGATTTTGATCAAAGGACCTTCTCAAGTTTAGGACAACCAGTGCTGTGAAAGATATCTCAAATTCCAGAACGTGCTATTAGTGCCTATTAACACAATATTCCACACTTGTGTCAAACCTGCAAACTCAATGTAATTCAGTATCCACTAACCACATACAGCCAGAAACCACTCTTCCTCACAAGACAGTACTGTACAGGCCTATTAGAACAGTAAACTGGAACCAAATCAGAATTTACAAAAAGTGATGTGTTAACATACAGTCATTAGCTAATAATCCCTTAAGCATTAAACCAATTGTTTCAGCTCCTTAATTAATCTCATGCTGATCAAGATCTTGAATTCACTGCACCTCTCCTCTCGGCAGTACTAATGTGTGGGCAAGGTACAACACAAACTTTACAGTGGGACTTATTTACCTAAACATATTGTGCATAAAACAAATTAAAAGAAAAATAATTATTACTGGTAGCAGGAAATATTTTAATATGTAAGAAAATGAAAATACTACTTTTTCCAGAATGCATGTTGGATGCACCAGTTGTATTCTATTGTATTGTATTTTTTATTGGTCCTGTTGGCTACATAGCAACTTATGCATAAGACATTGGACAAGTCAAGTTATAAATATACAGGCTGAAAGTCATTTCAAGGCATACATATTTAAGGTTACAATAATACACTTTACACGTAAGTATTTATATAACACATTTCATAAATTTAAATATTTTTCAATGGAGTAAAGGCAGTGATGCTGTAAATCTACATCTACATGTACATCTACAATGCGTGTTTTATTATTCACTATGACACTAACGTATCACATTACTTCATAGATGTTATATGGTGAATAGCACTGCAGATTGCAACAAGTATTGGATAAAAAATATGAAAGGTAATGTGCAAAATGCTATTTACGCAGTACACCACCACTATGTGCAACTGGTTTCTGAATTTCTGAGTTTAGCACTCGCTTATTTCAGAAATCCAAGGTGCTAAACCAGTTACTACAATGTAATACATACATGACAAAAGTGGTACCCATATGCATAAAAATGAGTATTCTAAATGTATACCTGGCATGGGCTTTATGTTTATCTTGGCTACAATAATGTGTTCACTAAGCTGTTCATAGTAGCTTACACATGCTCCTATTTTTTTATTCATTATTAAACCTACTCCTGCATTATCCCTATTTAATTTTGTATTTATAACCCTGACCAGAAGTCTTGTTTCTCCTGCCAGTGAACTTCAGTAATTCCCACTATATCTAAATTTAACCTATCCATTTCCCTTTTAAAACAATGGAAAACCCAGGATGGAATGTAACAATATTGTGAGAAGGAAAGTTGCTACTCAACATATAGCAGAGATGCTGAGTCGCAGATAGGCACAATCTATCTGCTACTCAGTATCTCCGCTATACTATAAGTAGCAACTTCCCTTCTCACAATATTCTTACATTTCCCTTTTTAAATTTTCTAACCTACTACCTGATTAAGGGATCTGACATTCCACATTCCAATCTGTAGAATGCCGGTTTTGTTTCTCCTGATAATTTTGAAATCACACATGTGTTTATTTAAATATTTGCTTGCCCATTTGTTTGAATTCATATATGGTACACAAGATACTGAATTGAGAATCAGTTTACATGGTGGTATTACAACTTGCAAATATAAATCATTTAGTTTTTTGTTACAAATAGGATCAATATAATGAATAGTTACAAGTATGAGTATATATCGTACACTTACAACTTACATTTACAATTAAAAATGTGGATGAGTTAATGAGAGATTGAAAAAAGCAGATTTGCAAAAGGTAGGATGTCACAAATTTTTAACTGTATGTAGTTCAGAAAGAGATTTTATATCTCTGGGTAAGCAGATGTATAGTTTGCTCTTGCATGATGTACACCTTTTTGACACAATGTGGTAGTGCAATGACTAATGTATTTGTCACTGTTTCCTCTGCTATTGTCATCATGGAAAATTTAGTTTTGAGTTAAAAAGTTACCAGTACACTAGTGAACATCTCTTTTTTTACTTTTGCTGTTTCTACTGCTTTGAGAAAAACACCATTTGATAATGATCGGTGACAGATATCTAACAAAGGAGGAAATATGTGCATTGCTGATATTTTTATCATATAATCTGGGATATCATTGGAACCAGCCAAATATCTACTCTTTAGCGAATTAACTGGATTTAGAAGTTCACTTGAGTCTGCTGGACTGAGAACATGTGTAGAATGTTTATTTAAGTACTTGAAAGTTTTTTGAATGTTGTATTGGGTGGATTCCCAAAATTTTCTTTCATTATTTTAACATCAACAATTGTATAATAAGGATTGAAATTGATTGCAACTGCTCTAAGATCAGTCATTTTTTTCCATCCTGTGATAACAAAATATTTTTATGAATTACCTTCTTCTCTGAAAGTTCTTCCAAACCTTTCTCCATGGACATAGTTTTATTGGATGATTCCATTCCTTTATTTTTTGTCTGTTTTATGACTTGTCTCAAAGCTAATTTGTGTTTTTTGATATAACTTTGAAACTCTGTGTCCTTCTACAAGAGATCCTAATAACAGAAGTAATCCAGTTTTTGAGTCTGTCTACACTTCTGGAAATCCTTGGGGAAAAAACCTATCTACATCTCTACACTCTGCAAACCACTAGGGGGGGGGGGGGGGGGGGTAGTGCATGGCAGAAGGTACATTCCACAATACGCAATACGAGTTATTAGGGTTTCGTCCTGTTCCTTTCCATTAACATATGGGGTGCGGGAAGAATTACTGTTTGAATGACTCTGTGCATCCAGTAATTATTCTAACCTTATCCTCATGATCCCTATGTGAGTGATACGTAGTAGATTGCCACATATCCCTAGATTAATCATTTAAAACCAGTTCCTGAAACTTTGTTAATGGACTTCCTTGGGATAGTTTATGGCAGTCTTCCAGTTCAGTTCCTTCAGCATCTCTGTGAGACTCTCCTATGGATTAAACAAACCTTTTACCATTCATGCTGCCTTTCTGTGTATACATTCAATATCCCCTGTCAGTTCTATGTAGTATGGGTCCCACACACACTTGAGCACTATTCTAGAACCAATCACACGAGTGGTTTGCAAGCAATCTCTTTTGTAGATTGATTTCAGTTCCCCAGCATTCTACCAATGAACCAAAATCTACCACTTGCTTTATCCACAACTGAAGCTATATGATCATTCCTTTTCATATTTCTACAAAGTGTTAAACCCTGGTATTTGTATGAGTTGGCCAATTCCAGCAGTGACTCATTATAGTCATAGAATACTATGTTTTTTTGTTTTGTAGGTGCCAAAATTTTACATTTCTGAACAATTAGAGCAAGTTGCCAATCTCTGCACCACACTGAAATCATATCAAGATCTAACTGAATATTTATGCAGCTTCTCTCAGATAGTACTTCATTACAGATAGCTACAACATCTTCAAAAAGGCTAATTTTACTATTAATATTGTCTGCAAAGTCATTAATGTTCAACATGAACAGCAAGGGTCCCAACACACTTCCCTGGGGCCCACCCAAGGTTATTTCTACATCCATCAAAGATAACATGTTGTATCCTCTCTACCAAAAAGTCCTCAGTGGAGTCACAAATTTCACTTGGCACCCCACATGATTGTATCTTGACAATAAGCATAGTGCAGTACAGAGTCAAATGATATTCATAAATCAATAAATACTGCATCTGTCTGTTTGCATTGATCCAAAGCTTTGAGTATGTCATGTGAGAAAAGTGTGAGTTGTGTTTCACATGATCGATGTTTCCGAAATCCTTGCTGGTTGGCATTGAGGAGGTCATTCTGTTCAAAGTACCTCATTATGTTTGACCTCAGAATATGTTCTAAGATTCTATAACAAGTAGATGTCAAAGATATTGGACAGTAGTTTTGTGGATCACTTCTGCTATCCTTCTTGTAGACAGGTATGACCTGTGCCTTTTTCCAAGAACTGTGCACAGATTTTTGTGCGAGGGATCTATGACAGATAATAGTTAAAAGAGCTGCAAATTCAGTATAGAATCTGCCAGGGATTCCATCAGGACCTGGAGCTTTGTTCAACTTTGATGATTTCAGATGTTTCTCAACACAATTGACACTAATACTTATTTCATTCGCCTATTCTGTGGTCATCTTCATCATCATCATTTAAGACTGATTATGCCTTTCAGCGTTCAGTCTGGAGCATAGCCCCCTTATAAAATTCCTCCACGATCCCCTATTCAGTGCTAACATTGGTGCCTCTTCTGATGTTAAACCTATTACTTCAAAATCATTCTTAACTGAATCCAGGTACCTTCTCCTTGGTCTGCCCCGACTCCTCCTACCATCTATTCTGTGGTACGAGGATTAAATTGGTGTAGTTCTCCTGGGTTTTCTTTTGTGAAGTAACATTTTGAAACAGAGTTAAGCATTTCAGCTTTTGCTTTGATACCCTTAATTTCAGTTCCTGTCTCATTCGCTAGGGACTGAACACTAACTTTGGTGCCATTAACAATCTTTACATATGACCAGAATTTCTTTGGGTTCTGTGAAAGATCACATGATAATATTCTGCTATGGTAGTCACTAAAGATATCATGCATTGCTCTTTTGACTTTCACATGCATTTCATTCAGAATCTCTCACTCTGTAGCCCTATGCTTTGTTTTACACCTACTATGCAGTAATCTCTGTTTCTTTACAAGTTCCGTTACAGTAACTCTATACCATGGAGGTTCCCTCTCATTATGAACTGTTCTATTAGGTACATATCTATGCAGTGCATGGTCAACCATTCTTTTAAACTTGAGCCATAGTCCATCTAAATGTTCCTGCCCTATACTGAAAGTTTGAATTTCCTCATTGAGATATGACTCTACTGCACTATGGGACTTAACATCTGAGGTCATTAGTCCCCTAGACTTAGAACTTCTTAAACCTAACCAACCTAAGGACAGCACACACATCCATGCCCGAGGTAGGATTCAAACCTGTGACCATAGCAGCCGCGTGGTTTCGGGCTGAAGCACCTAGAACTGCTGTGCCACAGTGGCCAGCCGAACTTTTACCTTCTTTACTGAACATATATATCTTTCTGCTTGTTTTAGTTGTACTTCGGTAATCATTGTTGCCACAACCACATCATGGTCACTTATACCAGTTTCAATGTTGACATCCTCATAGAAGTCAGGTCTATTTGTTGCCATTAGATTCAGTATATTTCCATCATTAGTGGGGTTCCCAACTATTTGTTTCAGGTACTTGCCAGAGAACTCATTTAGTTAAGTTTCACAGGATGTTTTATCTCACCAACCACTAACAAAACCATAATTTTCCCAATTATTTGTTGGATGATTAAAGTCTGATTGGAGAACTTATGTACATGTGAACTGAGGTTTTCTCTAAAGTTTTCAGTTACATCAGGAGATGAGTCTGATAGGTAATGGAAGTACCCAGTTATCATTTTATGCCCACCCCTAATACTGAGTCTTCCCCAAATGATCTCACATGCAGCATCAATTTCTAACTCAGTGGATTTGAGTTTCCTGTCTACTGTGACAAATACTCCACTTCCATTTTTCATTTGTCTATCCTTTTGACGTACACTTAAATTTCTCCCAAACATCTCACTGCTATCAATTACAGGTTCATCCAGCTATATGTATAGTTACAGTATAAAAAGTCATGCCAGAAAAAGCACAAAAATTTTGCATTTTTCCATTGGCAATAGGAATATCGTAGATACTTTTGCGCACAATTTTTTGCTAATTAGATACTGGAGATGTTCAATTTTTTAAATAAGTGTAACCTCTTTTATTGTTGAAATTTTACACACTGGCTGAAATGTAAGTTACAGGTATGGTGTAATCTAAGTCGAGGGAGCTCTGTGGACATGACATTCAAGTAATATGATCACACTGTATCATGTCATTTACTAGCTGAGCTGTATAGGTATGAACATTGTCATTGATAAGAAGAGTTATAATTGCACTTGAATATGGGAGAACAGTAGGTTAAATGATCTCATTTCTCTACTTATGGATAATCAAAGTATCATTAAAAATTATATGTGATCATCCATATACACTCATTCCTGATTTCCCATTCCATTGCCAGTTTGGCACTATTATGTTGGAATATTCCATGTGCAAATGTTCTCTCCGAGAATAAACATATTGGTTGTCAGATTCAACACTAGACCATATCTCATCAGAGAGCAGTACGTTGCATCATTTGCTGCAATAGTATTCATGTTTTTAACTGGATTTGTATGATGGAATTACTGTTTGCTCAGTTTTGGGATCCTTAAGATATAATCAGCAGAAGTAAGAAGTCTTTTTGCAAATCCTGTAAATATTCCAGACCATGCAGACTTTCGTAAAGGAACACATTTATATTAGATGCTGAAGGAAGTAGTATCCACTGGCAAAAATATTTTTTTTTTTTTTTTTTTTTTTTTTTTTTTTTTTTGTTGACTGAATGAACACTTAATATTTTTTCAGAATGAGTCAATACTGACAGCAAAAAATCCCATATTTGAATATGTGTACAGGGATAACAAAGTTAGAATTCCAAGCTACTTGAATAATGGCCTACACAAAGTTCAAGAACTGACACAGCAAATCTGCCCTGATCTGCTTTTCTAGGGTAAGAATATTCTTGGAAAATGCACAGAGTTGTCCAAAAATATGATACTATAGGAGATATTAGAGTGAGAAGTAAGCAAAGTAAAGAAGTCATCATGTTTCATTGTCACAAACAGTAGAGCTATTTAGACTGTGGAGATTATTCTCATAGTGAACATAGCACCATTTAGTTTCTGTTTCTATCTGCAGCTCATGGTATAGTGGCAAGCGTTGCTGTCTCTGGATCACAGGGTCCCGGCTTCGATTCCTGCGCGGATTTGACATTTTCTCTGCCCGGGAACTAGGTGTTTGTCTTGTCCCCAACATTTCATCATCATCATTCGTGACACTGGCTACATTGGATTGAATAAAAAAATTGGTCTGTGTAAAAATTGGGACTTTGTGAGGGCACTGATGAATGTGCAGTTGAGCACTCCACAAACCAATCATCATCATCAGTTTCTGTTTCTGCACACGATCTAGAAAGTGATACTAGCAATAAATCTTTTCATTTGCCCTTAGTCCTAAGAATTTAAAATAGTCAATTTCACTGACTTTTTCACCACCTTGGGACAATAAAAATTCTGTTTTTCAGGAGTTCCATGCCAGAAACAGTACGCATTATAATTTTGTTGCAGTTAAGTGTTATTCCATTGTGTTAAAGCCACATGCTGATGTTACTGATTACTCTGTCAGCTTGATCACTTGGATTATGTTCTACATCTTTTGCGATAATGCTTGTGTTGGCTGCAAAGAGAAAATCCACTGCGTTCTTTCTTATGCAGTCTTCTCTGCATACTTTCTAGTAACTTGTCACTGCTGTTTGCTTTGTCTCCTTTTCGGCATTATAATAATTACATCTTTAACTGTCCTTGTACCCTCTCTCTGGTTTTTCTTTCCTCTCTTTTTCTACTTTCCTCCAAGTTTTAAATGCATTTTTCTTTCCAGTTTTCATTTCTCTACCTTCTTATTCCATCTTTACTTCTTATCCTGTTCATATCATCATCTCTGAGCTGATGCTGGCTCAGCACATATTTTTGATCTACCCTCTGTGATGCTTTTCTCTTTGTGTATGTCCCTTTTGTGTCCTCACATCAGTTGGATGACTCTCTTCTTGGATATTGAGAGACCTACCAGTGCTTTCACGCCTTCCCCAATGAGTATCTCCGACCTCACTCGGGAAGGATCGTGAATGTTCTGAAAATCAGAAATAGTTTTTTAACTGCTTCTGTCAAGAGCGCTTGGGATTTTGCCCCCCCCCCCCCCCCCTCCCCCGAATGTAAGTACTCACCATCCAGTTTGGCACCTAGTTATTGCACAGTTTTCTCAATTACAATTTTCTTTCAATACAACATTTACGTTATATTGCATTAACTTTACTTCATAACAGTATATCAAAAACATAAAATGTTGCTGTTGCATAATGTGTTAGTAAAGGAAACTATACAAGACTTATTCTGTTATCAGTTTCTTAAATCCCTAAACAGGAAAACAGCTGTGATAACAGTGGAATCTCCTGCACCTCAGCTTGTGGAAGCTTCTTTGTCATCAGATATTCAACAGCTGAGGGTGACCTTTGACCAGAACATTGAAGGACCAGAAAGCTGCTCAGATATTTTGACTCCACAGAATCTAAATGAAATTGGGAATGGTAAGCAGATAGTACTAAAGATTTATTCACAAACTGTAACAACAGCATGTGGAAAGATCATATTCACTAAGTGGAAGGATTTATCAAAACACTGAAGTTCCCTTAAATGAAACTGTAATGAAATAAAAATATTAAAGACCTCCACTTACTACCTTTGATAGATCCAAACAAATAAATTCTGTCAAAATGTTAGCTTTTAGGTACCAGGGGTTCCTTAAAATGCAAAAGAGGTAAATGTATCAGAGTGAAATGACTCTTATTCATGAAGTAAACACCATTCAGAACTAGGTTCAAAGGATCAGCATAGTAGGATTAGAGAGACAACATAAAAATTTGGTTGACTGTTAGGAAAGAACCTTCAACATCGCAGCGCGTCAGCAATCATTGGTTAATATATTAAAAAACTAGAAACCCACCTCGATTGCGAAAAAAGCACCTAGTGTTAACCTAGCTTTCAGCGTAGATAACTACACCTTCTTCAGAACAATAAAACCCACAAGTACCTAAGAAGACCTTTGTCAATGATTAAAAGAACACCATAGCTATGCATTTATAAACAAAAAAAAAAAGGAAAACACAAACAGTACATATGTACAAAGTCAAAGCCACTACTTAACTTAATGGTGTACGCTCCACCTCACACCGGCCTATGTTCGATGGGCCATGACGCGCCATAAGTGGTGGTGTGAGGTGGAGCATACACCATTAAGTCAAGTAGTGGCTTTCACTTTGTACATATGTCCTGTTTCTGTTTTCCTTTTTTTCGTTTATAAATGTATAGCTATGGTGTTCTTTTAATCATTGACAAAGGTCTTCTTAGGCACTTGCGTGTTTTATTGTTCTGAAGAAGGTGTAGTTATCTACGCCCAAACCTAGGTTAACACTAGGTGCTTTTTTTGCAATCGAGGTGGGTTTCTAGTTTTTTAATATATTAACTCTTAGGAAACATTTCATTATTTGCACAACCCGTTAAAGTCTGTGGCAGATAATTATCTTGAATCTATGGAGGTGGCTGATGTATTTGTTGTAATATTTTAATCATTCCCTTTTTGTCAGAAACAAGACAGATTACCAGGTGGGTACTAGATTTTTTTCCTTGTAATTTCAGACTGGTTGCTTTCATTAAGTATTGGTAACAATCTTCAATGTATTCACTGTTTGGATGCAAGCCAGATTGTGAAGTGTTTGTCAGCTATGCACTGTATTTTGTTTGGTAAGCTCAATCTGAGTGAGTACTACATGTTGCTTCCTACTTGCAGACTTTTCTTCCAGTGGCAGTTGAGTGCAATACAGCAGTTTCTTGATCTCTCCTTGTTAGTCATTGTTGTGCGTAGCACTTATTCCATGCCAAGTGATATACATACTGTGTTTTATCCATCTATTTTTTAAGGATTAGTTTATGCTTAAAATTTATGAGACAAATCTTTGATTTTCATTGGATAGTGTGTGTTTATACAGAGTGGTGCACGAAATGTGTTACCAATTGTTTCTTTCACAGTTTACGATGCACATTAGATATCCTGCTGGGATCTCTACAGCAGTACCAGCAGAGCTTGGAAAAACAAATGAGTTATGAAATGATGTGTAATTCACGATACTGCCGCTAGGAGACTAGTAAGCAGCAATGGCTGACAATGGAAGACTGAGGACACAGCAACGATCGGCAATTGTGTTACTTTTTCATGAAACGAAAAGCTTTGTTGTAATGCAGAGGCATTTTTGACAACAGTTCAACACACGATGGGTCCCTTGCAAGAAGACCATCCACAGGTTGTACAATAAATTTGTATGGGAAGGAACAGTATTGGAAGCGAAGCAACCTCAGCCTAAGCCTATTTGTTCGCCGGAGAATATTGATGCGGTACAAGTTGCTGCACAGAGAAGTCCCGGGAAATTGTGTAGAAAGGCAGCAGGGCAACTGGGAATATCCAGACGCTCCGTTCAACGCATTCTTAAATGTGACCTCCATATGTACCCATACAAGATGACCTGTGCACAGAAGCTCACTGAAGAACACAAGCAGCAGAAACTACTGTTTGCTCAGTGGGCGGAGGATAGGGACGAAACTCTCGACAACGTTTGGTTTTCAGATGAAGCACATTTTCATTTAGACAGTGTGCTTAACAAACAAAATGTATGCTTTTGGGCCACTGAAAACCCGCAAGCGCTTCATGAATGACAACATTATGCTCCGAGGATTACAGCATGGGCAGCAATTTCGAGTCACGGACTTACTGGACCATTTTTCTTTGAAGAAACTGTGAACAGCGAATGTTATTTGAACATGCTTCGCAATAGATTCATTCAACAGCTTCTTGCTACTGCCTTGCCCTTCAACACACAATGCTTCATGCAAGATGGAGCAAGGCCACATATTGCAAACACTGTGATGGAGTTTTTACATGAGCATTTCGACATGCAGATCATTTCACTCTGGTTTCCAGGTTGCTTCAATGACGGACAAAATTGGCCCCCCCAGTAGCCCAGACCTCAATCCATGTGACTTTTTTCTTTGGGGGGTACCTAAAGGAAAAAATTTTTCTGGAATGTCCACATGATTTAATGGAGCTCAGAAGCTTGCTCTGAAATTACGAAAGACATGTGCCATAGGGGAATCACTAAATTCAGTGTTCGTTTGAAGGAAGTTAGGAAACAAAATGGTGGACATATTGAGCATGTGCTGAGTTAGAACAAATCTCCATGGACAGCTCTTTATTGTAGTATATGTTCCTTTCAGACTGTATTGACAATAAAGTTTATATTCAAAAACAAAATGGTAACACATTTCGTGTACCACCCTGTAGGATTCCATAAACACTCTTTCTAAAGATTTCACCAGTCCAGGTTAGATGTGATACTAAACAATTGAAACTACAGGTTGGAATATCACCAACATTAGAAAAAGGATAGACTGCAACTCACCGTAAAGATGACCCATTGAGTATCAGACAGACAAAACTAACAGACAGACACAATGAAGAGACTGCTGCATATTATAGCTTTCAGCCAAAGCCTCCTTCAGCAGAGAAAATACACATGGGTTCATGCAAGCAAGTACACCTCATGCATACATGACTGCTACCATCAGCAGCTCCGATCAGAATGTGTTACGGGAATAGCAATGTGGAATAGGGCGGGAAAGGGGGAGGGATAGCTGGGTACAGGTGGGGCCAGAGAAGAACGCTGTCTTGCAGCATGTGCATAGGGACCAGATGGTGGCCTGATGATATTTTTGCCAGGCGTAGTGTCATGAGGTGGATGGTGGTGGTGGTTGTGATAGCGGGGGGGGGGGGGGGGGGGGGGGGGGATAAGGGTGGGGGGAGAAGTGGGGAAATGGAAAGGATAGGTGAGTGCACTGACTGAGGGTGACTCACACTGGGGGTGATAGGAAGTGAAAAGGGAGGAGGTGATAGGACAGAGGGGGCAGAAACTATTGAGTAGAGAGTGTGGGATTGGTAGGTTACCATAGGTTGAGGCCAGGATAATTTCAGGAACAGAAAATGTTTTGTAAGGATAACTCACATCTGCACAGCTCAGAAAAGCTGGTGGTGGAGGGAACGACTCAGAGCCCCTCTATTTCAGAACGACTTTGCCAAAAACTTAATATTTTAGCAGTCTTTTTTTTCATTGTGCCTGTCTGTGACTCAGTGCCTTTTCTGTGTGGTGAGTAGCAACCTATTCTTTCCATAATCTTGTCACTCAGGCTGGGGGATGAGAGGGTCCCACCTGTAGTGGAATCTGAGCGACATCCTATTTCTTTTTAACCTTTCCCATCCTATCCCTCTCTCCTTCTGGAGGAAGGAACTGTTTGTTCAAAAAGTTAGGTAGTATGTCACTTTTACTTGATATGTTTCCATACATTTTGCTTTCTAGAGGAAAGTATTGTCCATCAATTCTGTTGCATAATTTAAAAGGTTATTGTTTTTCAACTTCTGTCAGCCAGTATGCATATTGTTGTGATTTGTTTGTCCGTGATTTGTAAATGATGCTTCATTCATAGACAAAGTCTTGCACAGAAACACCACTTTAATTTGCAATTTTCCTGGAAACTATTCAGAGAACTGTAACAGATTTTGAATGTCATTGCCATGAAACTGTTGATAGAAAGAAATGTGAAGAGGTTGAAATGCACTGGAATGCAGTAATTGCAGAACATCTCTTTGGCTACTCCCTCTTGCACATTCAAGTTGCCTTGTAGTGACGTGTATATTGTGTATTACTGCTTGAAATGGAGCATGTTTAACCCAAACAATTAAAGTGCTACTGACAGCTGTCATGATCATAAACATTGAATCATGATTGCACCATAATTGAACATGTATTTATCAACTTTCTCATTTGCTAAAAGATTCCATATTCTTCTTATTGCTGGTGTATTTTATCCAACCAGGAAAATTATGGTGTAATTGTTTTCAGTTAAAGTTAATTAATTCAGAAGATATCACAATTTGAAGATATAATTTTATCACTACGCAAAAATACATGCACCAAATTTTAACACTAAGAACCAATAAACAAGTACCTTTGTTGACCAACCATTCCCGGTTCTGAGAAAGTTATTAGTTTAGCTCAAATTCCCATAGTTACATAGTTATTAACTAATTAAGATATGATTTCAAGACATCTACCATTTTTATACATTGTAATCTTTCACTTCAAAGCTCTGTTCTGATAATTTTGTAGTACCAAATTTTCTGAACGTAGATTTCTCATATTTTGGTTTTTGAAGGGAACATTCAAAGTTTAAAATTTTGTTAAATTAATTATAAATGGTGATTCTCTACAAAGTCAGGGTATTTTTACTGAACATAACAGTACTACATCACTACAATACCAAAAAGTTATGATTTGTGTTTCTGTAAAACACAAGGATGCAAAATGCTGGGTACACAAAGAAAATGTTTCTAAAAATCCGTGCTGGCTAACTTCTTAATTTCTCTCTTTTGTGTCATGAATTATTTTAGGAGGCTCTTGTAAATTATAAAAAACCATGAAATGGTACAATCATGACAAAAGACATGAATATAACGAGTTCAACGTTAGAACCGGGTTTCCATATGAGCTCTTGATATTCATACAAATACAGGATGTTTATAGATGAATATTGGGGTTTTAATGCTTTATAATATTTATTATATTAAGTTACAATTGTAAATGATATGTCAAATGAAAGAGCAACTCAAATAGTCTTACCAAGAACCTTATAAATGTTTAATGTGAGCACCATTTATCACATGGCACACATCAAGTCTATAGCTGATTTTTTCCCAAATGTTGATAAGTGTGTCTTCAGTGACTGTAGCAACAGATGTATCAATCCGGTTTCTTAATTCAGGGAGGTGTGCTCATAGCAGAGGCATGTACACATGATCCTTGATGAAGCCCCAAAGGAAAATATTGCATGGCGTTAGGTCGGGTGAGTGTGGAGACCATGCAAAGCAAGTCCTGTCATTGGGCCCCTTGCAGACTATCCAGCGCTTGGGTACAGTGAAGTTCAATCAATTACATACTTTGCTATGCCAGTGAGGTGGCATACCATATTGCTGGAAAATGAAGTTCTCTGGCTCATCTTCTTTCAACTGAGGGAAGAGCCATTGCTCTAATGTATCAAGGTAACAAGTGCCAGTTACAGTAGGTTCACCAAAAATGAAAGGCCCATAAACTTTCTGCCAGGGATAAGGCACAAAAAACAGTCACTTTAGGGGAATCTCATTGCATTTGTACCACCTTGTGAGGATTTTCTAAGGCCCAGATGTGCACTTTGTGAGTGTTAACATGTCCACTAAGGTGAAAGGTCAATTCATCACTGAAGACAACATTATCCAGAAAGTCTTCATCATCATGAAACAACATTTTGTTTGCAAAGTTGGCACATCATCCACGCTCTGCTGTCTTAAGAGCCTGTAATAACTGTAAACAGTAAGGACATAGTTGTACGTGTTTTCTTAAAACTTTCCAAACAGTCGGCACGGGAACTTGTAATTCACGACTAGCCTTCCAGACTGATTTCTTTGGGCTACGAGTGAACGACTCTCTCACTCGCTCAACAATCTCTTCACTAACTCTTGGTCATCTTGTGCTCTTCCCTTTACAAAGGTAGCTGGTATCATCAAATGTTATTATCACTTGGAGGATCACAACCGAACTTCAGCTGGAATGCACAGTGCACATTAACTACAGATTCGGTCTTTGTAAACTGCAAAACACAAAATGCTTTCTGTTCACTAGTCACCATCTTTGTTACTACTGCTGTCTAGTGGGTTGTGGTTAAAACATTGCAGGCTGCACATGTGCACTGGTGCCAAACACAACTGTTTGAGTTGCACTTTCATTTGACATATCATTTATAACTGTAAGTTTAATGTAATAAATATTATAAAGTGTTAAAACCCCGATATTCATTTATAAACACCCTGTACATTGTGAACATCTGAATAACTTTAGGTGCAAGTGCTTCAATCCTATAACAACAAAGCACAGACTGATGCACTTCAGGTGCACAAGGAAATACATAAACATACCTGAGTTATGTGTTTTCTTACATCTTGTACAGTAGGGCAGAAATTTGTAGGACCTCTTCTCCTGGAGGCAGGACAGTGTTTTGCAGCATTCTTATCTTGTTTTTATTTGATAAAGTTCTGCATGCAGTACATAACTGTGTTCACTTTGAAGGCTTTTACAGTACTACAGAAAAAGATATGATTATGAGTACCACAAAAAGAATGGTGGAAAAATAACTAGATGAACACAAGCACTAGTCTAGAAGGGATGAAGCAAGTGTTGTGGTTATGGAACACACCTTGCAGCCAAGATACCATCAGATTCAGTTTGATAAGACTTCAGTTCTGGCAACCACAAGCAGATACTGTGATAGGCTATACAAAGAGGCTACGGAGATTACTAAACTCATAAGTAATTTTAATCAGGTTGAGGAGAATGTGAAACTGAACTGTATTTGGATTCCAGTACTGAAGACCATGGGCTAATAGCAATAATGGAAGACAGCAGCCACCAGTTGTGCTCAAGTTCGGAAAACAAGACATCATGCCTCTGCATAGATGCATGGAAATGAAATTTTATTTTGAGCAGTAGTGAGCCAGGTTATGAATTGAGCCTTCATAAAAGGTACAATGCCCTTCAATTTGTCATCTTCAGATTATGACAAAGAACTGGGGTTACACAGAAACAAAATACTGATTACTCCATACCTACAGATTTTTCATACTCCTTTGAATTGGGATGAGCAAGAAACAAGATCACATATCCAATGTTATATAAACAGGAACAAGAACTCTGAATGTTTCCTGGACTAGATTAACAAAAATATGAAAAAACTTTCTGCAAACAGAAAAATCCTTTAGTAACAAATTACCAAGGGGAATGATGCAGCTGAAAATCAAAATAAGCAGAAAGTTAATGTAATCTTGGCTGATAGCTTTCAACACCATTGATCAATAGATAAACAATTAAGTAAGTAACCTTTTAATTGAATTACAAACAAATAAATTCTGTACAGATAATTCTTAATAATGTATTCATATGAACTATGGATAGTATAACTGTAAATTGAGCCTATGTATGACACAACTGGAAAAATATCTCACCCTGTGTTAGTATGTAGTTATACTTGAGTGCAAAAACTGTATTTAAACAAGTATAAAATATTATATCTAGAGAAGTGTGGATATTGCCTTATGCGCCTTGAAAACTAACTATTGTTGTAATCCTAAGTCTGAAAATTGGTTTCATGTAGCTCTCCACACTGCTCTATCATGTGGAAGTCTCTTCATCTCCAAATAACTACTGAAACCTATATCTTTCTAAATCTGTTTTCTATATTCAAGTCCTGGTCTCCCTCTACAGTGTTTATCCCCACACGCTTCTCTCTAGCACTGAATTTATGATCCCTTGATGTATCAGAATATGTCCTATCAGTTGATGCCTTGTTTCAGTCAAGTTATTTCACAAATTTCTTTTCTCCCATATTCTATTCAGTGGTTATGTGATCTACTCATCTAATCTTCAGCACTCTTCTGTAACTCCACAGCTCAGAAGCTTCAATTCTCTTCTAGTCTGAACAGCTTATTGTCCACATTTCACATTCATACAAGGATACACTCAGACAAATACTTTCAGAGGAGACTTGCTAACACTTAAACTTCTTCTTCAGGAAGACTTTTCTTGCCATTGCCAGCTTACATTTTATATACTCTCTACTTTGGCCACATCAAGTATTTTAATACTCAAATAGCAAAACTTACCTACTTCTTTTTGTGTCTTGTTATCTAATCTAATTCCCACTGCATCTCCCCATTTTGATTCAACAACATTCCATTACCCTTATTTGCTTTTGGTTGATGTTCATGTTCTATCCTCCTTTCGAAACAACTGTCTGTTCTCCTCAGCTGCTCTTCCATGTCCTGTTTGTCCTGACTGAATTACAAATCAATCAGAAAATCTCAAAGTTTTTGTTTCTTCTCCCTGAACTTTTAATTCTCCCTCCAATTTTATCTTTGATTTCCTTTACTGCTTGCTCATTGTATAGATTATATAACATTGAGAAAGGGCTACAACCCTGTCTCACTTCCTTCTCAACTGTTGATTGACTTTATGCCCTTCGACCCTTGTAACTGTACAAGTTTCATATAACATTTTGCTCTCTACATTTTACACCTGTAGGCTTCATAATTTCAAAGAGTGTATCCCAGTCAACATTGTCAAAAGCTTTCTCTGAATCTACAAATGCTTTAAATGCGGTTTTCCATTATTTCAATCTATCTTCTAAGGTAAATTGTAGGGTCAGTATTGCCTTCTGTGTACCTACATTTCTCCAGAACACAAACTGATCTTCCCTGGGGTTAGTTTCTAACAGTTTTTCCATCCTCCTGTAAATACTTTATTTTGTAACCACAACTTATTGAACTGATATTTGAGTAAATTCGCATCTGTCAGCACCTGCTTTCTTTAGAATTGGAATTATCACATTCTTCTTGAAGTCATATTCATCTTGCACACCAGGTGGAATAATTTTGTCATGGCTGGCTCTTCCAAGAATATCTGTAGTTCTTAGGGAATGTTGTCTACTACAGGGGACTTGGTAGGACTTAGAACTTTCAGGGCTCTGTCAAATTCTTCTTGCACTACTTACCTTCCATCTCATCTTCATCTACTTCCTCATCCTTTTTCTATAATATTGGTTCATTTCTCTTATATATCTCCTCTATATTTTCTTTCACCTTTCAGCTTTCACTTATTAGTCATCATTTTTCATCTGAGCTCTTGATATTCATACAGCTGTAGCTGGTATCTATCTTTCCCCTAGTTATATATGATTTCACTCTGTTATCTCTCAATGCTACCCATTTGTTTTCTAATGTATTCCTTTCACTTGTTTCAGTCAATCATTGCCTAATGCTCCCTTTGTAATGCTCAACAACCTCTGGTTCTTTCAGCTTATCCAGGTTCCATCTTCTTAATTTCCTAACCTTTTGCAATTTCTTCAGTTTTAATCTTCAGTTCATACCCAATAAATTATGAGGGTGGTTTGAAAAGTTCTCAGAATGGAAAAGAAAAAAAGTACTTATGTCACTGACACTTTTTTATTTTTCAATGTAGTCTTCTTGTAGATTAATGGACTTGATCCAACGATATGCCTTGATCCCATCTCGAAAATGAGTTTCCTTCAGACCTGTAAAATAGTTGTCACTCCAGCTATCAATTATGCGTTTGAAGTGAATTTTCATCCACCAAGAAAAATTTAGGAAGAGATGGAAGTCTGATGGAGCCATATCAGGTGAATAAGGTGGGTGTGGCAACACTTCGTAATTTTGCCATGGCGATGGCACGTGTTTTTGATCCAGCATCAAGAATCGTGGCACCCATCTTGCAGATAATTTTTTTCATTTCTAATTCTTCAGTTAAAATGTGATGTACCCTTTCAGATGACATCTGGCAAGCATGAGCAATTTCACACACTTTCAATCAGTGATCCACCATGACCATTTTGTGCACTTTCGCAATGATTTCTGGAGTAGTACACATCTTGACTGACAGCTGTGTGGATCATAATATAAGCTCAGCCAACCAAATTTAAATTCATTTGTCCACTTGGCAACAGTTGAATATGAAGGAGCAGAGCCCCCAAGTGTATTCTGGAAAATGGCATGAATGTCCTTTGCTTTGATACCTTTCTTTACGAAGCACTTAATCACTGGTCAAATCTCGATTTTTCCCATCTTCGCAAATCACTACGGGGGAACAACAACAGAGCCTTGTCACTGTCACAGCTGTCTTCCAAGAGCACTGGTGTGGCATGTGTTTACAGGCAACAGTCCAATGAATATCACGTGAACAACTCATTGCGCTAGCACTGACCTCTCATGGTGATTCTGAGAACTTTTCTATCCACCCCCGTGTGGTCAGAGTCCACACCTGTCCCTGGAAATCTCTTACAATTTAAAACTGGTTCCAAAATCTCTGGCTTATTATTATCTAATGAATCTGAAGATTTCTAGTGGCTCTAGGTCCTTCAACATGAACAACATTCTTTCATGATTCGTTAACCAAATGTTAGTTAAGATTAAATTATGCTAAGTGCAAAATTCTACTGGGCAGGTTATCTTTCATTCATTTCCCTCAGTCCACATTCTCCTACTAGTTTTCCTTCTCTTCCTTTTCTTACTATCGAATTCCAAACCCCATCACAATTAAACTTTCCTCTCCTTTGATTATCTGAATTATGTCTTTTATGTCATTCTACCTTCTTTCAATCTCTTCATCATCTGTGGAGCTAATTTGTATATAGACTTGTACTGCTGTGGTGGGTGTTGGCTTTGTGTCTATCTTGGCTATGATAATGCATTCACTCTTCTGTTCATAGTAGCTTACATGCATTCTCATTGTCTTATTCATTATTAGATCTATTTCTACATTACTCCAATTTGATTCTGTGTTTGTAACCCTGTATTCACCTTACCAGAAGTTCTATTCATCCCGCCACCAAACTTTACTATGTAATTCCCACTATATTGAACTACAGCCTGTCCATATCCCTTTTTAAATTTTCTAACCTACCAACACAATTAAGGCGTCTAGTATCCCACACTCTGACCCAAGGAAGGTCATTTTTGCTTTTCCTGATGGCAACATTCTCCTGAATAGTCTATGTTGAGATTTGAATATGGGACTATTGTACCTTCAGAATGTTTTACTTAAGAGGATGCCACCATCATTTAACAATGCAGTAGAGCTCCATGCCCTTGGGAAAAGTAACAGCTGTAGTTTGCTCTTGCTTTCAGCTGTTCACAGTACAAGCACAACAAGGCCATGTGGTCTGATGTTGCATTGCAATATCAGTCAGTCAACTAGACTGTCGCTCTTGTAACTACTGAATCGGATGCTTCGCCTCTTCAGGAACCACATATTTTTCTGGTCTCTCCACAAATACCCCTCCATTGTGGTTGCACCTAAGGTACACCTATCTGTATCATCGAGGCACTCAAGCCACCCCACTTCACTATGGTCTGGGTCATGGAAAGGGGGTGGGGGCCAGGGACCAAGCTATCTACAGGCTTGTATATGAAAAATAAATATTGTCATCAACCATTTAACATCCACTGCTAGGTAAAGACGTCAACTAGTTACTTCATCTTAAGACTGTCAGCTGTGCCCTTGTATTGCTGCTGCAAATTTTCTTGTGTCCACCAACCTATTATAAGGTCATCTCCTCAATCTTTTCTTCTCTTTTGGGAGCTAGAAAGGAAGTTCCTTGTTTCATCTACTATCCATTTACCTGGCCACATGTCCTGCCCATGTCAGTTTTCAATACATTTATAATAATGTATCATACTAGTGTTTGTTCCCTAATCCATTTCTTCCAGGAATTTTCGAGATGCACTTCAATGGTTTAACTCTTCATTATTGACGGTTTTTCATCAAAAGTCCATGTGTCACTACATCAGTTAAAAAAATGGTAATATGTATTGATGATGAAACTTTCCTTTTCACATATATTAGGAGCTTGATTTTGAAAACCTGATTAGTTTACCAAAAGCTCACTAGATCATTTTCACTTTTCTGTTTATTTTTTTATTTCATTTTTATTTATTTTTTTGTGAATTTCATCAGCTGGAACCATTTGGGCTGATTTATAAAATCAACAGGTCCTATTAGTATATTATTAATTTGTAGCTTCCACTAGAAGCAAACAGTACCAGTGCAGTCTTTTTACCATACTCTTCTTTCAATTCCAAATTTCCTTCATTGTGAACAGTACTGATATATGTATTCATGAGAACACTAAGATAGTGTGAATCAGTTGCTCATTTCTCAACGGCTGTTAATACAGATTTTGTTGAAACAGTCAAAAGCTTTCTCAAAAATTTTGAATGCCAGGCAATGAGTTAATTATTATCCACTGTTGGTTCACAACTCCTTATTTGTTTTCTTTTTAGGTAATGTTTCTGCAATTATTTGTACACTGTTACTTTTCATTTTTTATCTTTATGTTTACAGATTTCTCTCAATCTACTTTTCAATTTCCTCTTAGTTCATAATTGCCCTATTCATTTCACTTCTCATTTTCTTCTTCTAATTCAATTTTTCTCTCATTCTGTCCTTCTTTCACCTCTGTCTTTGATCTCCTACTGTTTCTGAGAAGTCACTCTTCATTTTTGTCTCCTATACGAAAGGTGGGTTCCTATTAGTATGTTGCCCTGTGTGATCTGGCCGTCTTTCCTAATCTCCCCAAACCTACTCCCTGTTGAATGAACATTCTGAAAGCTAGGATATTTGTTTCTACTTTTATACACGTATATCAGCAGTGTTAAGAATTTCATCTTCTGCAGTTTTTACTTGTAATTCTAGAGATTATTTATAAAATATAGTGAACTAACACACGGTCATTTATGTAACATAGATGCAAGGTGCAACTTCATAGCAAATAATTTGATAATAAGTTTGGGTGAAGAAGCAAAACTGGAAGAAATACTGGAACTGCAGTTAATGGAAGATGCAGTTCGCTCTGCAAAGGCAGACCCACCCCATCTTGCACAGACTGCTAAGGGAAAAATCACAGTCCAGCCAGAAAAGGTAATAATTAAATTTTCTTGGTAGTTCACTATCGCATACAAGATTTCATCTTTCACCCAACAGTTTTTTTTCTTTTCTAAGGCATCTCTCTTGTTAACTATGACTGACTTGCATGCCTGATGGAACAGTACACTCCTCTTTCCTATTGTAATTTTGATGTACTATGCTAAAACTTAACAGGAGCCATAAATTGTGTCACTAACTTTGTTTCAGTAATGTTACCAAAATTGTGTTACTTTTCGCTATTAGTATTACAGTTAGCTTTTTCTTCTCAATGTGAATGCACAGTTTTTAAATTACCTTGCAGATCATAGCATTTAGTATTGTCAGATGCAAGATGCTTTCTGCCTGTTAGGTAATGGCTGAAAACTTGTGAAGGACAGTCACACTCACTGATATTAAGAAAGTAGTGGCAAAGTTCTCAGACTCCAAGAGCACAGACTTCTCTTGGTTGTCCATTTATGTAATCAGAAAAACAGTGCATATAATTAGTCAATCATTGGCCTTTCTCTTGAATGGGTGTCAAGAAGTTGGAGTATTTCCTACAGTACTAAAAATATTGAAAATTATTCCAGTGTACAATTAGGGGACAAACATGATCTCAAAAATTACTCACCAGTTTCAGTAGTTCTTATTTTCTCCAAAATATTTGAGTCTCTTTTTTATAACCCACTAAACAACTATTTTGCATTGCATAATCTACTTTCTAATAGTCAATTTGCCTTCCGAGAAGACTGTTCTATCAGTTGTGAATGAAGTAATAACAGCCTTTGAGAATAAAATTATAGCTTCAATTCTTTCGTGTAACTTAAGTAAGGATTTAACTGTACGCTGATCATCCAGAACATTACAACCACCTAACTAATACCCTTTATGTCCATCTTTGGCATGGATAACAGGAGTGATGCATCATGGCATGGAAGCAGTGAGGCCTTGGTATGTCACTGGACGGAGTTGGAAGCACATCTGCATACATGACTCAACTAATTCCCAGAAATTTCTGGTAGAGGATGATGAGCTCTGAAACCTCATTCAATCACATCCCAGATGTGCTCAATCAGTTTCAAATCTGGTGAGGTGGGGGTCAGAACATCAATTGGAACTTGGCACTGTGTTCCTCAAACTACTCCATCACACTCCTGTCCTTGTGATATGGCACATTATCTTGTTATGAAATGCCACTGCCATCAGGAAACATGATCATCATGAAGGGATGTACTTAGCTATCATGGTGTTTTGCACAAGCTTCACTGAATCCTCAGATGCCCACGTGAATGTTTTCCTGAGCATAATGGAGCCACTGCCGGCTTGTCTTCACTGTGCAGTACAGATGTCAAGGAGCTGTTCCTCTGGAACACAATGGATTCGCACCCTCCCATCAGCATGATGAAGAAGGTTTCAGGATTCAGCGGACCATGCAATGGCCTGCGACTGCACCAGTGGTCACGTGCCCATTTCAGTCATAGTTGCCAATGTTGTCATGTCAACACTGGCCCATGCATGCATGGGTCATTGGCTGTAGAGGCCCACTCTTAGGAGAGTTTGGTGTACTGTGTGATCAGACACACATGTACTCTGCCCAGCATTAAAGTCTGATGTTAGTTCCACCGCTGTTCACTGCCTGTCCTATTTTACCAGTCTGCCCGACCTAGAATGTTGGACATCTGTAATGAGGGGCAGCTGCCCAGGCCGACAACATCTGGATGGGGTTTCACGTTGGTTTCAACATGTGCTGAAGACACTCACTACAGCACTCCTTGAACACTTGACATGTCATGCAGTTTCCAAAATGCTCATGCCAAGCCTCCGGGGCATCACAATCTGCCCTCAGTCAGACTCAGATAGATCATGCATCTTCCCCATTCAACAGGCAGACAGCAAGCTCACTAATATTATATGCACTGTGTGTGTGTCTGACTAGTAGTCATTCTTCACCAGGTGATGCTGCTATCACATGGACTGATTTAGTAGTCATAATGTTCTGGCTGATCAGTGTACTTCTCATGATATGTTACTTGTCAAACTCAAATTCCATGATGTACAAGAGTCTGCATTGCAGCAATTGTATCACACCTAAGCCATAGGAAATAGTTTGTACCTACTAGAAACAGACACTCACGGCTGCAAGATGTTAAAACAGTGGTTCCACAAGGTCCTGTCCTTGGGCTCTTCTTTTTTATAATTGCAGTCAATGATTTATCCCATTGTGTTCCTACATCTATCATTTGTTATGCCGAAGACACAATTTTGCTAGCTCAGCATGAAAACACATTATTTCTGCAAGGTATAATGCAAGATGTCATGGAGTCAGCATTAAATTGGTTCTCATCCGAAACATTGCTTTGCAACCCTGATTATACTGGGATTGTCAAAAGTGGGAGGTATGAAAGCAGTCAAAGTTCTAGGAATTCATGTATACTCTAAGTTAAATTGGGAAACACCCATCAACCATACCTGTACAAAATTATCTCTAGTTCCTTATTTAATGTAGAGATGTGGTAATGAAAGAATATTTAAGAGTTATTTATTTTGCACTCTCTCAGTCACATATAGTGTATGGACTTCTGATGTGGGGACATACTCCTCACATCAGTGAAATTGTAAAACTTCAAAAGAAGGTGGTATGAGCAATGAGCAATGCTGGGAAATTAGAGGACTGCCAGCCACTATTCTTATGGCTCAAAATGTTAACAGTCATTAATTTCCGTATACATAGCTCAATATAGCAGATTTCAAAATGTGGGAAAACATACACTACCATAACATGAGATGCAAAATAAAATTAGATATGCCTAGGCACAGGCCGCCAAGGACAGGGAATTCCCATCTAATCAATAGCTTAAGAATATTTAATAAACTTCCATTTTTTGCTTGATCAGCTCACATAACTAGCTTCAGAAACATGCTATTAAATTGGTTATTATTAATCCTTTTTATGCTATAACTGAATATATTGATAAAAATCAGTTGATATTAATTTTTAAGGTTTTCACTATATGATGTCATTGACTGTATTTATTTATTATGTAACAATACCGGAGAAGGAAAGTTGCTACTCGCCGTATAGCGGAGATGCTGAGTTGCTATAGGCACAATAAAAAGATTCACACAATTATAGCTTTCGGTCATTAAGGCCTTTGTCAGCAGTAGACACACATACACACATGCACACACATACTCACGCAAACACAACTTGCACACACGTCTGCAGTCTCAGAGAACTGAAACCACACTGTGAGCAGCAGCACCAGTGCTTGATGGGAGTGGCGACTGGGTGAGGGTAAGGAGGAGGCTGGGGCGGGGAGGGGGCGGGATAGTATGGTGGGAGTGGCGGACAGTGAAGTGTTGCAGTTTAAATGGAGGGCAGGGGAGAAGGTATGGAGGGGGGAGGGGGTAAGTAGTAGAAAGGAGAGAAATAAAAAGAAATTAAAAGACTGGGTGTGGTGGTGAAATGACAGCTGTGTAGTGCTGTAATGGGAACAGGGAGGGGGCTGGATGGGTGAGGACAGTGACTAACAAAGGTTGAGGCCAGGAGGGTTGAGGGAACATAGGATGTATTGCAGGGTAAGTTCCCACCTGCGCAATTCAGAAAAGCTGGTGTTGGTGGGAAGGATCTGCATGGCACAGGCTGTGAAGCAGTCATTGAGATGAGGGATATCATGTTTGGTAGCGTGTTCAGCAACAGGGTGGTCCACTTGTTTTTTGGCCACAGTTTGTCGGTGGTCATTCATGCAGACTGACAGCTTGTTGGTTGTCATGTCTACATAGACTGCAGCACATTGGTTGCAGCTTAGCTTGTAAATCACATGACTGGTTTCCCAGGTAGCCTTGCCTTTGATGGGATAGGTGATGTTAGTGACCGGACTGGAGTAGGCGGTGGTGGGAGGATGTATGGAACAGGTCTTGCATCTAGGTCCATTACAGGGGTATGAGCCATGAGGTAAAAGACTGGGAGCAGGGTTTGTGTAAGGGTGGACGAATATATTGTGTAGGTAGGTGGACAGAGGAATACCACGGCAGGAGGGGTGGGAAGGATAATAGGCAGGACATTTCTCATTTCAGGGCACGACGAGAGGTAATCAAAATCCTGGCAGAGAATGTAATACAGTTGCTGTAGGATTTACAGTACTGTGTCATAAACCTTTTGTTCAACTTAAACATACGTTATCGTATTGCCTGTTTTAGAGTGAAGCAAATAAGTATTATGGTGCATGCGGTTACACTACTAGGCATATTTGTAATCAAAGAATCGAATTTAAAAAACTGCATAATTAGATGATGTGGACAGATTTGCTATAACAAGCTGCATGCTAATAGTTTAAACTCTTAAGGAAAGATTTCTTGGAATAAATGGTACATTTAAAAAGATTTTGAACATACAAAATTGGAGCTATATATTTTGAAGAAAATAGTAAAATGTATTGAAAACTGTAAGTGCTACAGAAAAGATAAGTTACACATTTTCCAGCGTCATTGGTGAGGGCAAACAAAACAGAAATCACACAGATTAATTTATTACACCAAAAAAAGGCTGTCATCATAAAAGAGATCTTTGTCTTTGGATGTTAGAATGTTTGCAGTGTCAAGAGATGTTTTATGCATGTGCTAGCTTTTTCAGAATAGCTTATTACGTCACCTTTATTACTATGTGACTATCCCCAAACCCAGAACCAGTTGCAGACTGCATATCTATTGGCTTAGAGGCCCATGTCCGACATTGCTGAACCGATCAAGAATGGGGTGAGTGCTACACTGCAATCACAGGACACATATTAGCTTGTCTAGACCATTACTGATGCTGTCACTGCAGAAAATACAGAAAACTCTGGAGGCAAATCTGAGCAAGTTTGGGATTCCAGAGAACAACAGAGACAATACAGACAAGTAAGTGATTAATCTTGCACGAGAGAGGCTAGGCCTGCAGGTGACATTGATAAAAGTCATAGAGTGGGATGCAAGACACTAGGATCTACAAAACGTCGACCTATAATAATGAAGTTTGTATCACAGAAGAAAAGATCTTCAGTGTGAAAAAGAAAATCATGAAGTCAGGATCTCACCCCTGGAAGAATAAAAGATTTTGAGCATCATGATCTCAAGGTCTGGGCTACAAAACATTGACAAATGACAGTAGGATAGTGGTGAATACTGAAGATGGGAAAATATCAGTCTGCAATGCAAATGAACTCCAAAGCTTGCTCTTTGGGAGCTAAGAACATGTCAACTCCTGTTGTTTCTATTTTGTGCATTTATATTTTGTGTCTTTGTTTTGTAAAGAAACATTTTATTTTGTAGTACTTTCATTGGAACCATTTTATGTTAACATTTGCTTGTTTAGGTTTACTTTTAGCACTAGTTATGAATTTTACATTCAGTTTTCATACTTATAGTTGTTATTTCAGTATTACTTCACTATTCCAACAGGGTTTTCATACAGATATTAATTTACTGTCAGGTTATTATTTTATTAATTAGTAGCATAATTTTAGATATACTGTTTCTCTGCTGCTCTTGCTGTTTCCTTTTACACCATTATTTTATTCCTGTTTCAGTATAGTCTGTTGTTCTTACTGTTTTCCCTTACATTTTTATATTCAGTATAATCACCATTTTATTGCCACTTTCTCATATTTTTATATCCTACTCTCCTTGGCACCATGTTTTATTGATCTCTGGAAAACTCAAGCCCCTTCAACTTTATTGCACTGGTGGTCAAGCACACTGGTGGACAAGCACACCTGACTTTGTACCTTCCCCTGGCTTCTGTTTTCTGGCTGCTGCCTGCCTGCTTTCAAGTTCATGTGCCCCCTTGCCTGCTTTCAAGTTCATGTGCCCCTTCTCCCTCCACACTGCATTCCGTGTGGTACTGTGCCACCTGTCACTGGCACAGCACATCCTCCAGTCTGCTGACTAATAATGGAAAGGACTCATGATAGCTCTACACTACAGCTTGTCCATAAAAATGTGCAGTATTTGCCAACATACCTGACAGAGTTTTGGCACACATTTCAGGGCCTCAATTTTCATGTCATACTCCTGTCAGAGACATGGCTGAAGCTGGGTATCCCTTTCATTTCAATCAATCTTGATGGCTACATTTTTCTGAGACATGATAGATGAGGGAAGCATATATATATACATGCAAATTTGTACCTCAAATTCACGCTCACATCTAAAAACAAAGACAAATGGCCTGAATTCATGTTCACAGAAATTAAACCTCTCAACAGAAAGTATCTCATTTGTGTAATATACAATCCACCAAATGTTGTACAGCTCTCTAGCTTTAAATTTGTGCTCTCAAGTCTTAAACCTTTGTATCAACAGTAATTTTGCTAATGATATACTGATTCCACTGGGGCCTACTCATCATATGGCAGACACTCGTACACAACCAAATCTCCAAATACAGTAATTCACACAGGTTAGATCTCTGCACCAGACTTGCCTGCTCATTATGTAATTTTCATGAACTGCTCATTGCAATGCCCAAAGAACAAACTGCAAGTGGTGACTTTTAGAGATTTTAAGTGCATGAATATGACTGAGTTTACAGCTGACACCTGTGGTATTTATTAGCAGACAACAGGAAATATTTTTGACATAAATAATGAACTATCTAATTTCACCAAGAGACTCAATAACTTATGAGATAAACATGGTCCTCTAAAAATAGTAAAAGTGAGAGTAAACTTGTGCCATGACTTACAGGCCACCTCAAACACCTTCTGAGCATCAGAGATGCAGCACACAAGACATATAGTGGCACTGGACCTTTGATAATCATTTCATTAACAAGCAACTACACACCGGAGTTATTCAATCTGTGAGAAATGCAAAACTCAGGTATGCCCACTTGCTAACTGAGGACTTTCACAGACTCACCATCCTGTGAGGTTTAGGTACAGACAAATCTAAATCTGCAGCTGAAACTCTAGTTGCCATTGAGAACTATGTATTTTAAAACATTGAACGAATTTTTTGCCATGCTGACATCTTCAGTACACCAACTCACAGGGATGCAAACCATAGATTCCCTTAAAGTATTAGTGGTTGCTACAAACAAAACATATTTTCTGGATCCAGTAAGCCCTAACACAGCCAGCAAGTCATTTCTTCAACAGATGCATACACAATAATGTTTTTGTTGTTGTGGTCTTCAGTCCTGAGACTGGTTTGATGCAGCTCTCCATGCTACTCTATCCTGTGCAAGCCTCTTCATCTCCCAGTACCTACTGCAACCTACATCCTTCTGAATCTGCATAGTGTATTCATCTCTTGGTCTCCCTCTACGATTTTTACCCTCCATGCTGCCCTCCACTGCTAAATTTGTGATCCCTTGATGCCTCAAAACATGTCCTACCAAGTGATCCCTTCTTCTAGTCAAGTTGTGCCACAAACTTCTCTTCTCCCCAATCCTATTCATTACCTCCTCATTAGTTACGTGATCTACCCACCTTATCTTCAGCATTCTTCTGTAGCACCACGTTTCGAAAGCTTCTATTCTCTTCTTGTCCAAACTAGTTATCGTCCATGTTTCACTTCCATACATGGCTACACACCATACAAATACTTTCAGAAACGACTTCCTGACACTTAAATCTATACTTGATGTTAACAAATTTCTCTTCTTCAGAAACGATTTCCTTGCCATTGCCAGTCTACATTTTATATCCTCTCTACTTCGACCATCATCAGTTATTTTACTCCCTAAATAGCAAAACTCCTTTACTACTTTAAGTGTCTCATTTCCTAATCTAATTCCCTCAGCATCACCCGATTTAATTTGACTACATTCCATTATCCTTGTTTTGCTTTTGTTGATGTTCATCTTATATCCTCCTTTCAAGACACTGTTCATTCCGTTCAACTGCTCTTCCAAGTCCTTTGCTGTCTCTGACAGTATTACAATGTCATCGGCAAACCTCAAAGTTTTTACTTCTTCTCCATGAATTTTAATACCTACTCCGAATTTTTCTTTTGTTTCCTTTACTGCTTGCTCAATATACAGATTGAATAACATCGGGGAAAGGCTACAACCCTGTCTCACTCCTTTCCCAACCACTGCTTCCCTTTCATGCCCCTCGACTCTTATAACTGCCATCTGGCTTCTGTACAAATTGTAAATAGCCTTTCGCTCCCTGTATTTTACCCCTGCCACCTTCAGAATTTGAAAGAGAGTATTCCAGTTAACATTGTCAAAAGCTTTCTCTAAGTCTACAAATGCTAGAAACGTAGGTTTGCCTTTTCTTAATCTTTCTTCTAAGATAAGTCGTAAGGTTAGTATTGCCTCACATGTTCCAACATTTCTACGGAATCCAAACTGATCTTCCCCGAGGTCTGCTTCTACCAGTTTATTCATTCGTCTGTAAAGAATTCGCGTTAGTATTTTGCAGCTGTGACTTATTAAACTGATAGTTCGGTAATTTTCACATCTGTCAACACCTGCTTTCTTTGGGATTGGAATTATTATATTCTTCTTTAAGTCTGAGGGTATTTCGCCTGTCTCATACATCTTGCTCACCAGATGGTAGAGTTTTGTCATGACTGGCTCTCCCAAGGCCATCAGTAGTTCTAATGGAATGTTGTCTATTCCCGGGGCCTTGTTTCGACTCAGGTCTTTCAGTGCTCTGTCAAACTCTTCATGCAGTATCTTATCTCCCATTTCGTCTTCATCTACATCCTCCTCCATTTCCATAATATTGTCCTCAAGTACATCGCCCTTGTATAAACCCTCTATATACTCCTTCCACCTTTCTGCCTTCCCTTCTTTGCTTAGAACAGGGTTGCCATCTGAGCTCTTGACATTCATACAAGTGGTTCTCTTCTCTCCAAAGTTATAATATAACTGTGGAAATGATCATTTTTCTCATCAGTCCACTACCACACAAAATAACAGATATTTTAAACCATTCTCTGACCTCTAGCATCTTCCCTACAGTCTGGAAACAGGAAGTTATAAGACCCTTACAAAAGTAGGACTCTGCCAAACAACACTCCATCTACAGGTCTCTTTGCATTGTACCAGCCTTAGAATACATAGGACACGAACAGCTTACTAATTATTTAACATCAAATAAGCTTTTACTTGAATATCCAACTGGTTTCTGGCAAAGTTGCAGCATGGTGACTGCTCTTATAAGAAGCTGATGAACCGAAACAAGCTATCAACAAACAACAGGTGACTATTTTGTGCTTTTTGGATTTCAGAAAAGCTTTCGACACTGTCGACTTCGACATTCTGCTTGCTAAAGCCACAAGGGAAAATTCATGTGCTGTACAATGGTTCCACATCCTGCCAACAGTGTATAACGATTGGAACTAAAAGGTTACAGTGGAGGGATGTAGTATCAGGGGTTCCACAAGGATCAGTATTGGGCCCAGTACTTTTTCATTATTTGTTAATGATGTGTCAACTATTCTCTTCCACTGAAAATATCACCTATATGCTAATGACCTTCAGTTACATGTAATTACAAGTCCCACACACCTGTGCAAAGGGGCATCCAGCATGTAAATACTGATTCACTTGCCTTATCAGAAGAACTTAGGTTTGTAACTTTACCCATCTGAAACACAAACAGCCTTAGTCACTCACAAAAGACTTATTATCATGCAGTTCAGAGACTGTCTTTCACTCTTAATCCTAAAGAGGACAGAAATAACATTTTCTTCTTCTGCATAAAACTTGGGGATGAATCTGGGCCATCACTTAGACTTGACTGAACAAACAACTGTTGTCTGTAAGAATGTCTCAGTGTCACTTCATTCAGTACTGATATATAAAAAAATGTATTTCCGTTTGAGCATAGAAAGAAGCTCATAGAGTCACTAACACTCCTCACACTTGAATTTGGTGATGCTATTTTCCAAAGACTGACATGCAGGCTAGACTGTCGGTGAATTCTTGTGTACAATACATTTGTAATGTACACTATTTCAATTACATCAAGTCTGCCAAAAAAAATTATCTCATGGCTATGTGCAGATAAGTACAGAGACTATATGCTCTATGTTTGCCCTATCTTCTTCTCAATCCTTGCACTCCTTCTTATTTATCTTCAACTCTTGCACTACTATCTGAACAGCACAGCAGAAAAATTCGTTCTCAACAAACTAGGATCCTCTCTGTAACACCACATAACACTGCAATGCTCTCTAAATCATTTTATGCATAAGAAACCTGACTTTGTAACAATCTTCCTCAAGTTATCAAAGAAATTAAATTCCTTCCAAACTTCAAAATACAGGTAATGACCCCCTTCTTTCACCATAGCCATCTCTCCTATATGCTAGCCTGCATTTTACTTTCATCAATCCTTCCTCCCTCATAACTTTTCCCTCCCCCATGCTGGTGAAGTTCTTTCATGACAGCCACTGCCACTGTCATTTCAATCTTCTCTTTCTCTATCCCTTTTTTATTCAGATAATATTAAAATAGGTTCAGATTAGATTGGATTAGATTAGTACTTGTTCCATAGATCATCAATATGACACTTTGTAATGATGTGGAATGTGTCAGGTTAAAAAAGGTGTCTATACAAGATATTACATTACACAACATATTAAATGACACTTTTTTGTCAGGGTTGGGGAACTTACCCACTTACTATATCAAAAAATTCATCTAATGAGTAAAAGGAGTTGCCATTAAGAAATTCTTTTAGTTTCCTTTTAAATGCTATATGGCTATCTGTCAGACTTTTGATGCTATTAGGTAAGTGACCAAAGCCTTTTGTGGCAGCATAATTTAATCTCTTCTGAGCCAAAGCTAGATTTAACCTTGAGTAGGGAAGATCATCTTTTTTCCTAGTGTTGTAGCCATGTACACTGCTATTACTTCTGAATTCTTTCGAATTCTTAATAACAAATTTCATAAGTGAATATATATATTGTGAGGCTACAGTGAAGATCTCTAGCTTTTTAAATAAGTGTCTGCAGGATGATCTTGGCTGAGCTCCAGCAATTATTCTGATTACACACTTTTGTGCAATGAACAAATGTACTAAACTAACCTAATGCTCTTTACCATTATTATTATTATAATTATAATAATAATTATTATTATTACTCATCCACAATACTATTGCACTTTGCTGGTATCAGAAACATGTGCTGATGTCACGGTAAACAAATACAATGGTGATAAGGAAAACACATTGTACCACCAGTGCTTTCAGGTCAGGTGTGCATGTGCTATCAAACGCAATTACGTGCTGACTCACAGTGAGCTGACTGAAGCACCCTCACTCCCTGATTCAATAATTTTCTAGTTGAGTAATATTAATTTCACTTATTATTATTGTAAATGTTTTTGTAATATCTTTGGCATGTTGATCCTGGTCAGACATAAGAGCGTGTCTTAATCTGATCAGTCTAAATAAGCAATAGATAAATAAATGTTTGGCTTACTTATTGGGCGAATTTAAAAATTTTAGATGTTGTCATAATCCACTCATACGTTAAAAGTTTTAACACAGTAAGTCACAAGTCACATATCACAGGTAGAAACTCTTGTTTGTAATGGGAGTTGTTCCAGTGATAACTAACTGTTTACACAAATAACTTGATATACCAACAAAAATAATAGATAAATAAAAAAAGTATACTCACCAATTGGTGGCAGAAGAAAACACATAAAAGTCAAGTAAATGTGGAAGCTTTCAGAGTGAATGATTCCTTCTTTTGACAGAATGGTTTAAGGGAAAGGAGGAATGGAAAAGTCAACCAGAACCCGGGATCAGGTGATACTTACAAGATGGGATGAGAAGGAAAGATCAGTCTTTCCTTCCCACCCCATCCATTAAGTGTCCCCTGACATGGAGTTCTGGGCAACTTTTCCATAATTCTCCCCATTCCCTAAGCCTTGCCAGTCTTTTTCTTTCCTTTATCTTCCTTCCCCTACGACCCTAAATAACTTAGTATGCTACTTGATTCAGAAGAATATTCTTCAGTTAACATTGTTGATATTTTATCATAACCAGTAGAATTTTTTGATTTTAAATATTTTGTAGTGAACATCACTTGGAGTGTTGTGAGGGTTATTTTCATATTGCTGAAGTTAAAATTATTTGTAATGGCTGGTCTGAGATGTTCTACAGCAGCAGCTATAAAAACTGACAACCCCATCTTTGCAGTTGTGAAACATCTGTTAAAAATTTTGCAACACTGCTCCATCTGTTCATACCATTTACTGTTGACCACCCCAGGTAGCTGTGTGCTCAGCGCAACGAAATGTCATGCCTAACGGCCCGGGTTTGATTCCTGGCTGGGTCAGAGGTTTTCTCTGCTCAGGGACTGGGTGTTGTGTTGTCCTTATCATCATCATTTCATCCCCATTGACATGCAAGTCGCCGAAGTGGCATCAACTTGAAAGACTTGCACCAGGTGAACGATCTACCCGACAAGAGGCCCTAGCCACATGGCATTTCCATTTACTGTTAAAGCAATCTGCTCCCCCTTATCTGTGGTTGGACCAGTCTCCTCCTTCACTATGTCCCATACTGTCTTTATTTTGTTACTTGATCTTTGTCTCATAATGCATTTGCTTTGATGTTTGTATTACTGCCTTCATATTTTGAATTATGCCCCATGCTATAGCACTGTCAGTTAAGTTTCTCACTGACAGGTAAAGTTTCCTTTTGTCTTACAAGATATCCATAGCTTTTTGGCAGAGTCTGATACTATAGGGGGAAAATAGTTTTCAGATAAAGCAATTTAATAAATGTTTTGTATTTTTAATTCATGTTATGGACTCTGTATAAATCACTTCACTTCATGTCTTGTAGGAGTTTCCTAAAATAATCAATTTTTTACACACTGACTTCCCTCCCGAACAGCATTTGACATAATAAAAACTGCGTTTCATGGTCTGAGAGGTCATTGACCTTTTTTTTTTAATACAACTTTTTCATTGACCTTTCTATAAAGATATTATCAGTGGCGCTTTTTGGGAAATTAGCTGTCTTAGTTGGGAAATTTACAGTCATGATTATGTTGAATGCTAATATTACCAGTTTCAATAAATTCTTACTGGAAGAATTTTTAATAAAATCTTTATTAAAATCACCAGAACCCTATTTCCATTGTTGAATATTTTTCCCTTGTAGGATATTGAATATGCCAATAGAGTTTCAGTGTGCTTTATGGACAGATTAAAATTCGCTACAGGTGCTGGACATTACCCATAAAGTTACTATGATGAAGGATGTGTAATGAGATTCTACTTCTGTTGTGTATGCCTCGATATGCTGTTCCAAGCAGAATTTATTATCTGTGTTGTCAAAGATGTGATAATTCCTGACGCATGTGGCAAGTCCCTTTTCTTAGTTCCTGCTCTAAAGAAGTGAGGCACTAAGTTTTACTCCATTCAGTCTGTAGAGCAGCATTTTTCCCCTCTTGTTTTACTATATCCTGCAAAATTACCAACAATTCTCATCTATTTTCCCAATTCCCATTTCACTACAGTCGCCCCAACAGATGAGAAAAAAAGGAAAAAACCCACAGCATCCATCACACCATACCCTGGATTAACTCTAAAAAGCTGTTTTCCTTATATATATCTTACAATATTCATTTCTTTGTTATTTCAGGCACTGGTCCCAAAATACAGGATGTCTGCCCCACCAGTGGTCCATGCAAACTCATCAGCTGAGATACGGTAACTGTTCCACTAGCGTGGGCTTTAATATCTCTTTCTTTTAAATAAAAATATTTATTTTGAAGCCCAGCAGGTATTGATTCAAAATAGTTATTTTCATCTCATATTCTTATTTTGTTCACACAGTGCTAGTGCAAGGTGTATGTGGAAGCAGTGAGTGGTGTGTCACAGTGATTTTTGTTGTTTCCAAAGTGCACATTAGATGAACTGTAGGATGGTTATGCAACATTGATGCCTGGAGTAATGTTTCAGTTAGACAATCCCTGCAAACCACAGACATCATATCAAAGTCTGTATTTCATCTGTATAAAGCATACTTGGAATGAAATTGGGCATACCTACTGAACACATCACTGCCACACAATATTTAGGTGTACTCAAAGGTTGTGGTGCCATAGTGTGGTTGTCTTTTTCTGCAATGCCAAGTAGTCTGTACTATCAATTTCATACATCTTGACAACAAACTGCTTCTTGTTGAAGGTTCTTTCTGAGTTTCCTAGTCATTTTCATGTAGACAGAAGTGAGGTTCATCACTGAATTCAACACTTCGGCAGTTGCGTCGACCTGTGACTGCCTTATATGGCACCATAGCAACCTGTACTAAAGCTGATGGGCTGTTGAATATAGTTACTATAAAGTCAGCATGAATAAAATTACCTGCATATGCTGTTGCAGCTGTATATTACATAACAATTGCAGATTTGAGCGCTCTCTCGATGTTCAAAGGTCAGATCCCTGGCTGGTAACGAAATCTATTGAAAAATATCATGTCTTCTAATCAAATGGTATGAGACTTCCTATATAAAGTGCTTATTGGTTTTACTTAGGCCTATGTTAGCTTCATTGTATCCAAAAACTACTCTGAGACAGAGGATCAAGGTGTTTAATGTGATGATTCAAGTGGCCCCACAATGCTTACCAGAGCTTCTTTTGAAAGAATCAGGAGCCAAAATATGTACATGAAAGGGGCATTCAAGTCACAAACAACCATTGAGGTGTGAGCAGGGGCATTATCATGATGTAATGTCCACGAGAGATTTTACCACAATTCTGGTCGTTTTCTTCAGATTGCTTCAAGCAGATGGTGTCTAACTGCCAGGTAGTATTCTTTATTGACCATATGATCATAAGTCAGGAATTCATGGTGCACTGTCCCATTTTAATTGAAGAAAACAGAGAGAAGAACCTTCGCATTTGATCAAACTTGTCAAATTTTTTTCGGTCTTGGTTCTTCAGGCATTTCCCATTGGGACGATTGGGCATTGGTTTCGATGTCATACCTGTACACCCATGTTTAGTCACCTGTTATAACCTTCTTTAGAAGTTGTGGATTATTGTAGAGCTATTCAGCAATTCCTGAGCAATGTCTGTATGATGTTGTTTTTGTTGAAATTCAACAATTTTGGAACAAATTTTGCTGCTACATGTTTCATTCACAAACCATCCAAAAAAATTTGCTTGACCTGGGTCAAAAGATATGCTGAGATCAACAGCAACCTGTCTGATGGTGATTCAGTGATTTTACGGAACCATTTTATTTAATAGTCCTACATTGTTATCAGTAACTGATGTGCCAGGGCATCTTCAACATCTTCTTCTTGACCATCTTTGAAATGTTTGTGCCACTCACAAACCCTTGTCTTGTTGTAGTAGACTCACTAAAAGCCACAGTCACCATTTCAAATGTGGTGTTTCATTTTATTCCATTTTAATGCAGATTCTTTGATCCATCTTTTTCTAAAGTAAAAATTCATGTGGCCCTCAAAAACATGTATAGCCTTTTTGACTGTCAACAATAAACTAAATATCTGAAAGAGCTGAAAATGCAAACATGTAACAGAAGCATGTGTACCAACAAGATAAAAAAAAATCCAAATCAGATGTATAAAGTAAGCAAAATTAAAAAATTCCCATTACTTTTGATCACAAGTCTTATATATCGCAAAATGAGAAAATCAGAGAAATTAGAGCTAATACTGCAGTTTACCAATAATCATTTTTCACATGTGCCATTCATGAATGGAACAAGAATGGGGGTATAGATAGTGGAACCAGAAGTGCCTGCTCCATTGTGACCTGTTGATCATCTCTCTTGAATGATTTCATCACAGGGGCACATAAATGCTCAGAAATAAATCTGTTTCAAAAACATTATCACACTGTCCAATAACTGTCCTTTTCTGCAGATTTGTTAGATGTCTTTTCAGCGTAACTTGCTCCAAAGATCTTCTAATGAAGGATAACTTTCATGAATGTGGATGAAGTGGAGGTATAAATATGAAACTAATTTTGTTAATGTAAAATAGAAAATTAACCAGGAAGTCACTACTTTTAAAACAGCTGATGCTGCCTTGATTATATTAGGCAGCTTCTGTTAAACCTTTACATGTGTTTAAAAGCTATCTAGCTATTTCACATTCCATGTGCATATATTTGCCTATTAGTTTTCTCTTTCATTTTCTTTTGATGAAGATAGTTTATTTGTAGCCTTTATTTCTTTTATTGTTTTCTTTTTATAGGCTGTCATCAGCAGCTGGTCAGAGGCTTTCTTATCAATGGTCAGTTGACTTTGACAAGGAAGCTGCAAGCAGAAGGTTTAAAACTCAGAGTCAGAGGCTACAGCTTTGGGAGAGTGTACGTGCTGTTCAACGCACATTAAACAAGGCGTCCCGTAGAAGAACGAGCAGGAGTGCTAGTAGTGCAAGTTTATCAGTCCCCTTAAATGTTTCAGCTGCAAGTATATTTTTTGATGCAGTAATAATACTCGTGTACTGAAAAATCATTATTTTCGTATGTATGCATATTGTACGAATGAGGGTAAGATTGATCCTGCAGAACTTCAAGCTTATGCAGCCAATATAACTTTGCTTTAAGAGTATGGATCTTGTAATGATTCATGTCGAATGATACTTCAGTTTCTTCTGCCTGGTCCATTGATGAATGAATGTGAAATTTTCATGTTTAACAAGATTTATTCACATTAATTGACATCCGAATTGCATACTCGTCATGTAAACAAAACACGGTCAGACTGATCTCTTTGGCTACCAAAAGTAACTTCAAAACTGACCTCTCAGGTTTACTTTCAAACAGACTCTCTAGCAGTCTTGCTGCTTTCCCTTATATAGTATTTTAACAATTGCTCACAAATTATTCCATTATTAATTTTGTATAATTTCAATGTTACAATTAAAATTTACAAAACGTAAAGCAATTGATGTTACAACCAAATAAGGTATAAAATACAGTATTTGAATAACAATATTTTCTAGTAATATCTTTAGTTTTCCATAAGAAAATCATTTTGAACTTTAATTACAATAATGTCTCTCATATTATTTTAGTTACGTAATTAATTACAGTTTGGATTTGGTTCCTAACATGTAATGGTAACACAGAGCTTGTGCTTTATCCAGTTAAATGCATAGAACATAAAAATAAGGCCTCAATTTCTGCAAATGGAAAACTGTGAGAGGTAGATAATTGGAGAGTTAATTAGAAATGTAATTACAAAGAATATCAATTACAGAACAGGACATAAGAATTGATAACAAATGAAAATACATCGCTTGCTAATAACTTTCAAGCCGTTTCTCAAGATAATGAGGTTTTTTGTGTTAACTCATTATTTGATTGGAATTATGGTAATTAGGGGCGCTGGCCACCTATGCCAACACTTCCACAACATTTTAATATTTTCTGCCAAATATTTATCCCTTCAATTTCTTTATCATACATTCAATCTAGCATTTGTACGTAATTTTGTTAATGACAACAACCTCTTGATAATGATGACAATATACTTTCCTCTAGAACATTCCATATGCCTTCGCAATGAATATGAAGTTTTTTTATCGAATAGGACAGCATGATATATATAAAGACACACTTACAAGGCCTTAGGAAGCACTGAATTGTCGGGTAACTATCATGATGAAAATATATATATACATATGGGAAGGCTGTATTGTTATAATCTGATGATTAAATGTGATGACTTCCTTTAATTGCAATCATTTCATTAGTTGAATTCAACATACACATTAGAAAAAAAATAGGAAATCAATAGCACCCACTTTATTCAAAAGATTCAGAAAGATATTGCTGCAGATATGAAATATTTATTAATTAATTAGGTGATACACTTAATGGAATATTTACTCATTTAACAGACCAGATCAAGAACCTGTTAGGTGAAAATCAGTGCATAGTGATAAAGGAAGATGCATCATCAGAAAAGCCATCCAAATGTAAGGGAAGAGTGCAACAGCCTCTCCTGTTCTTTGTATGAACAAGAAACATTGGGCATATTCCTATCACTTATTTTTGGCCAGTAATAGCAAGAGTAAAAAAGTGATAATATAGATGTGCTTTCTATTAATATAATGTTTGCACACCTTCTGTGCTACTTTATGTTACAAACAAAAATATAATTATTTAATTGGTTATAATAGAGGGAAACATTCCACGTAGGAAAAATATATCTAAAAACAAAGATGATGTGACTTACCAAATGAAAGTGCTGGCAGGTCGACAGACACACAAACGAACACAAACACACAAACATACACACAAAATTCAAGCTTTCGCAACAAACTGTTGCCTCATCAGGAAAGAGGGAAGGAGAGGGAAAGATGAAAGGATGTGGGTTTTAAGGGAGAGGGTAAGGAGTCATTCCAGTCCCAGGAGTGGAAAGACTTACCTTAGGGGGAAAAAAGGACGGGTATACACTCGCACACACACACATATCCATCCACACATGGATATGTGTGTGTGTGCGAGTGTATACCCGTCCTTTTTTCCCCCTAAGGTAAGTCTTTCTGCTCCCGGGATTGGAATGACTCCTTACCCTCTCCCTTAAAACCCACATCCTTTTGTCTTTCCCTCTCCTTCCCTCTTTCCTGATGAGGCAACAGTTTGTTGCGAAAGCTTGAATTTTGTGTGTATGTTTGTGTTCGTTTGTGTGTCTGTCAACCTGCCAGCACTTTCATTTAGTAAGTCACATCATCTTTGTTTTTAGATATAAATATTTAATTGGACAGATAAAAAATCTACTCACCAAGTGGTGGCAGAACACACACATAAAAGATTGTTGTGATTGGCAAGCTTTCGGAGCCAGCGGCTCCTTCTTCAGCCAGAAGAGTTAAAAGAGGAAGGAAGAAGGGTGAAGGAAAAAGACTGGACAGGTCTAGGAAAAGGGATAGATTTTCGGAAAGTCACCCAGAACCACAGGTCAGGGGAGACTTACCATCTGCATCAGAGCTGGTAAATGACATTGATTGCGCCAGAGCTGGTAAATGACATGGCTGCTTTAAAAGTTTGCCTGGTCTCTGATGGGGCATGTTGAACCTCTGACAGGACTGGAAAAGGAAGAGCTAGGTGGGTGGATTAGGCAGATTTTGCACCTGGGTCTTCCACAGGGATATGACCCTTGTGCCAAGAGTTTGGGATTGGGAGTGGCATAGGGATGGACTAGGATGTTGTGGAGATTGGGTGGCTGATGAAACACCACTTTAGGAGGGGTGGCAAGTATCTTAGGTAGGATGTCCTTCATGTCAGGGCATGATGGTAGGTAATCGAGGCCTTGATGAGACCCTCAACATACTGAGAGAGGGAATTTTTGTCACTGCGGATACACCATCCCTGGATGGCTAGTCTGTATGGGAGGAATTTTTTGGTGTGGTGTGGATGACAGATGTCAAAATGCAGGTACTGTTGGTGGTTGGTGGGTTTAACGTGGACAGAGGTTCCTTCACAAAGGAAAACTCAGGAGAATTGCCCCAATTTAATTCTCATATGACTGAAAAGATGAATCAAATAATTATTAGCGTCAGTGGTGTTGAGAAACAGCTGAAATCATAAATTGAACAAAGCTCCAGGGACTCCCTGTCAAATTCTATACTGAATTTGCAGTTGAGTTAGTGCCTCTTCTTACTATAATCTGTCATAGATCCCCCAAATAATAAACCATACCCAGTTCTTGGAAAAAGGTACTAGTCATACCTGTCTACAAGAAGGGTAGTAGAAGTGATCCATAAATCTGCTGCCCAATAACTTTGAAAACTTCTTGTAAAATCTTAGAACATATTCTGAACTCAAATGTAATGAAGTATCTTGAACAGAATGATATCAATTAGTGCCAACCAGCATGGATTTCAAAAACATCGATCATGTGAAACCCAACTCGCACTTTTCTCACATGGCAAATGAAAGCTTTGTATCAAGGTAACCAGGTAAATGCAGTACTTCTTGACTTCCAAAGAGCATTTCACTCAGTAGCACATATGCTCACTGTTAAAAGTATGATCATATTGAACATAAAGTGAAATGGCTCCAAGCACTATGGGACTTAACTTCTGAGGTCATCAGTCACCTAGAACTTAGAACTACTTAAACCTAACTAACCTAAGGACATCACACACATCCATGCCCTAGGCAGGATCAAACCTGCGACCATAGCAGTCACGCGGTTCCAGACTGTAGCACCTAGAACCGCTCGGCCACACTTGCTGGCACATCAAGTGAAATTTGTGACTGGACTAAGGACTTTTTGGTAGGGAGGACACAGCATGTAATCTGGGATGGAAAGTTGTCATCAGATGTAGAAGTAACTCCAGTTGAGCCCCAGGGAAGTGTGTTGGGACCTTTGCTGTTCATATTGTATATTAATGACCTTGCTGACAATATTAATAGTAAAATCAGCCATTTTGCAGATGATGCAGTTATGTGTAATGAATTAATACCTGAAAGAAGCTACATAAATATTCAGTCAGATCTTGATAAGATTTTAACATGTTGCAGAGATTGGCAGTTTGCTCTAAATATTCAGAAATATTGGGCATCACAGGTTCGTCGATGACATTGTAATTCTGTCAGAGACAGCAAAGGACTTGAAAGAGCAGTTGAACGGAATGGACAGTGTCTTGAAAGAAGGGTATAAGATGAACATCAACAAAAGCAAAACGAGGATAATGGAATGTAGTCAAATTAAGTCAGGTGATGCTGAGGGAATTAGATTAGGAAATGAGACACTTAAAGTAGTAAAGGAGTTTTGCTATTTGGGGAGCAGAATAACTGATGATGGTCGAAGTAGAGAGGATATAAAATGTAGACTGGCAATGCAAGGAAAGTGTTTCTGAAGAAGAGAAATTTGTTAACATCGAGTATTGATTTAAGTGTCAGGAAATATTTGTATGGAGTGTAGCCATGTATGGAAGTGAAACATGGACGATAAATAGTTTAGACAAGAAGAGAATAGAAGATTTCAAAATGTGGTGCTACAGAACAATGCTAAAGATTAGATGGATAGATCACATAACTAATGAGAATTGGGGAGAAGAGAAGTTTGTGGCACAACTTGACTAGAAGAAGGGACCGTTTGGTAGGACATGTTCTGAGGCATCAAGAGATCACCAATTTGATACTGGAGGGCAGCATGGAGGGTAAAAATTGTAGAGGGAGACCAAGAGATGAATACACTAAGCAGATTCAGAAGGATGTAGGCTGCAGTAGGTACTGGGAGATGAAGAAGCTTGCACAGGATAGAGTAGCACGGAGAGCTGCATCAAACCAGTCTCAGGACTGAAGACCACAACAACAACAACATTCAGAAATGTAAAATTTTGTACTTCACAAAACGAAAACATGTAGAATCCTATGACTATAATATCAATGAGTCACTGTTGGAGTCAGCTAACTCATACAAATACTTGGGTGTAATAATTTGTAGGGATAGAAATGGAATGATCACATAGGTTCAGTCATGGGTAAAGCAGGTGGTAGACTTTGGTTTTATGGTAGAACAATGGAGAAGTGCAATCAATCTACAAAGGAGATTGTTTGCAAATCACTCATGCGCCTGGTTCGAGAATAGTGCTCAAGCGTATGGAACCCATACCAGATAGGATATTGAACATATACAGAGAAGAGGTTTGATTAATCCATGGGAGAGTGTCACAGAGATACTGATGGAACTGAACTGGAAGACTCTTGAAGACAGATGTAAACTATCCTGAAAAAGTGCGTTAACAAAGTTTCAAGAACCAGCTTTAAATTATGTCTCTAGGAATACTCTGCAACACCCTACATATTGTTCGCATAGGGATCATGAAGATAATATTAGAATAATTACTGCATGCATAGAGGCATTCAAACAATCATTCTTCTTGCACTCCATATGTGAATGGAACAAGGAGAAACCCAAATAACTGGTACAATGGGACCTACCCTCTACCATGCACTTCACAGTGATTTGCAGAGTATAGATGTAGATGAAGATACAGATGTAGATGTAGGTGCAGATGGAGCCATAAGTGATGATGAGGTCAACATCTAGGAAGGGGGCATGTTAGGTTGAAGACGACCACGTGAAGTGGATGGGAGAGGTGTTGGGGTTTGAAGGAAGGTTATCTTGACCCTGAGTCTTGACCATGAAGATATCATCAATGAACCTGAACCAGACTAGGAGTTTGGTGTTTCGGGAGGCTAGGAAGGTCTCTTCTAGATGGCCCATAAAAAGGCTGGCTGTGTGGTACCATGTGGTTGACCATGGCTTTGCTGCAGATTTGTTAATAAACCTTCCCTTCAAAGGAGAAGTAGTTGTGGGTTAGGACAACGTTAGTAAGGTGTATAAGGAATTAAATAGTGGGTTTGGAATTTGAAGGACATTGGGAACGGTAGTGTTCAATAGTGGTAAGACCCTGGGCATGAAGGATGTTGGTGTATAGGCAGGTGGCATCAACAGCGATGAGTATGGCCCCAGGAGGTAAAGGGGTGGGGATAGTGGAGAGTCAGTGAAGGAAGTGGTTGGTGTCTTTGACATGGGAGGCTAGATCACAGGCAATTGGTTGAAGGTGTTGGTTAATGAGGGCTGAAATTCTTGCAGTGGAGGCACAATAACCAGCCCCAATGGGGCATGCAGAGTTGTTGAGCTTGTGGATTTGCTTAGAATAGAATGCATGGTGGATCTTTCTATCAGAATTGTTCTGTTGGAACACCATTATTAGGTGTTGTAGCTCACCAGGTAGACTGTCAGTATCTGCAATCACATATGCTCTATATGCCAAAGAGCATAAGACACTACTGCATTGTGGAGGATGATGACAGCTGATGGGCTGCAAATATAACAATGTGTAACTGAGTTGGTTTGCAGTATACACTATGTCGCAGTGTAGAAACAGCTTTTCTTCTAAACATAACATCCAGAAATAATAAGATTCCATCTTTCTTCACTGTATTTTCAGATGAACCAAGTTCAGATGCTGGAGAATTGTCAGTAATGTCTCTATTCCATGAGGCCATACCACAAATGTATCATCTACATATCACCAGAAGCAGGAAGGTTGGAGACTTGCCAACTGTAGTTATTTTCTCTCAGTCTTCCATGAATAGTTGGTCACCATGGGAGACAGTGTACTTCCCATGATGACACCATCCACTTGTTCAAAATGTTGGTTAATAAATAAGAAATTAATTGAGGTAAGTACATTTTTAAACAATACCACAATGTCTTTCTCAAACTTGCTGCTGATAAGCTCTAAAAAGTCTTGTAGAAGTCTTTCTCAAGAAAAGTTTTATACTTACTAAACTCACTAACATCTGCACCAACAGGCTGTAGTTGCCCCAAGATTGTAAGACCTACCAGAGATATGCAGTTATGGGTCTCCTCTCTGCCCAATAGTGAACAACATTGGAGCTCCTACTTATTTCTTTGCTAAATATCTTACTTCACTGTTGGTACCCCTCTTAGGCAGAAGTGACCATCACGTCCAGAATTAGAAAACTTCATAGGACACCTGAAGACACTTAAGCTACAATCATCAGATATTTTGGTTAGCTTTGACATTGTATCTTTATTTATGAAAGTATCTCTGGATGACTCATTATAGGTAATCAGGAGCAAGTTCTAGAAAGACATTGTAGCATTTTTTAAACATGTCCTTACATCAACTTATTTCTCATTCAATAACCAATATTTTGAACAAGTGGACAGTATTTCCATGGAAGTACTCTGTCTCCCATGGTGGCTCACTATTTTGTGGAAGATTCTGAGAGAAAAGCACTGCAGTCAGTACATCTCCAACCTTCTTGCTTCTGGTGGTGTGTAAACAATATATTTGTCGTATGGCCCCATGGAATGGAAGCATTACCAATGTTTCTCCAGAATCTAAACTTGCTTTGTCTGAATATACAGAATATCTCCCCATACAGAATATCTTACCATTCCTAGGTCTCATGGTTAGAAGAAAAGCTGACAGTACACTGGGTCATAGTATCTACCGCAAATCAAATCACCAAGTTATATTTGCAGGCCACAAGCTGTCATCATCCTGCATAATGTGGTAGTGTATAATGCTCTTTAGTGCATAGAGCATAGGCAGTTTTAGACACCAACAGTTGGCCTGGTGAACTACAACACCTAAGAACAGTGCTCCAGCAGAATAGCTATTCTGATAGACAGATATGCTATTCCATTCTAGACAAGTTCATAGGAGGGATGTAAAATGAGAAGCAGAGGAACACATTGCAGTGGCATTCATGCTGTGTTTTAGTGTCATGTGTTCAATAATAGCAAGAATCCTCAAAAGACAAGACAACAAGTATGTTTTTTGGCCACCAGCAAAACTGAAGAATTTGTTATGTTTGATCAAAGACGATCCTGACCTTATGAATGTGGCATATATAAGGTCCAAGCCACAGTGGGAAATCTTATATTGGGGCGACATGCTAAAATGTGCAAGAAAGTTGTGGTGAACACCACTGTCATACATGCTTGGGGAAACATGATAAATCAGCGGTAGCGAAGCATTGCCTTGACATAGGACACTGCATGTTTTATGGGGCTACTGAAATTTTATCCTCAGCAGCAGCTCTCTGCAAATGAGTTTTAAGGAGGCCATACATATACATACAGCAGACAGTCTTATCAATATTGATTCAGGTTTGCAACTAAGTGTATCCTGGAATCCAGCACTGGCTGCTATTAAATGCAAACAGAAGAAACAAAAACTTCTGAGTCATGACTCAAAGCAGTGTAGTGCTGAGATTTAATTCAGCTTTTAATCACAGGAACATCTGGCAGCACAGTCTTTTCCCACAACACATGTGCAGGAGGCACTATGAGCATAGTTTTCCTCCAATTGCAACTCACTGCCTGCTGCTGACCTGATAAATTTCAACACCCCATAAAATTATCATCAGCCACACCTTGTAGCAGTGACAACAGCATCTACCTCCACCTGAGTATGTAGAACAGTTGTATCAATGAAATATTGTGTGATTTACACAGTATGATTCTGTGACAAATCTGAGAAGTGTATTCGAAACAGATCATTCAGGAAAGCCGGAAAAATCACATCTGTTAAATAGTAACTTTATGTCATTAGTTTAATGTCAAGGTGCATACTTAGATTGTAAAATTACATCAGTAATGGCAACAAAAATGGAATCACTAAATATTGTGGTCATAAACACTTCCTTAAAAGTCCATTTGTGCCATCAAGTACTTGAAATGTCCAATGTATACCTTTTTTCATTCATTCATTCACTCATGCAGTTGTTGGTGGAAGGATCCTGCAGAGATTGAAGAGGTCCCTTCAATGCTGCAACAGTGGGCGGTCTTAGATCCTCTTGGGCAGTCCTAACTTATAAACAGACTCCATCTGAGGAAAAAAAAATACATTGGTGTCACATCAGGCGAACATGCAGGCCACAGAGAATGCTTCACCCACTATCCAATGACAAGCAAGGATCTGAGTAAGTGCTTTCCTAGCCACAATTGACTAATAAGTCTGATACTCATTGCACTGGTACATACATCAACATATTTCAAGCTACACATCCCCTTGATGAGGCAACAAGACTTTGGTAAGATATTGTGTGTAACTCTTACCCGTTACAGTTCTGTCAGTGAAGTAAGGATCAATCACATAGTCCTGAGTAATCTGGCACCAAACATTCACTCACCATTGTCTCTGGTATTCAACTTTCCTCAGCCAGTGTGAATTCTCAGCATCCCGCTAATGCTTATTTCTTACATTCAGCTTTTTGTGATTTGTAAAGGTAGCATCATTAGCAAAGAGAAGTCTTTGATGAAAGAAACTGTTGTCCTGATGCTACACCCCAACTGAGTGACAGAGTCCCCATGGTCTTCTGCAGTCCCTTTGGTAATCTGTTAGCAAAGTGGAACATGATAAGAGTATAAACTGTTTTGCACAGAACTGAACAACATTTGGCTGACTGATACCAGAGCCACCCACAATTTCTCTGGAACATAACATGTGGATTATGAACAATGCCTGCCAGAACATTTATTTGGCTCCTTCCCTTATTGAAGCCTTACAAACCATGTAGGATTTTCGTGCCTTTCAAATAACAATTTTTTGCACATTTACTGAATTGTCATTCTCGTTGGACACTCTCTGTTGGGATACCTTTGAGTGTACAACTCAACTGTCTCTTTGTCTTCCTTCTGTGTTCTTCATAAAGAAGTAGCATATATAGTTCCCTTGGTTTGTGAACTACTTTTATGTTTTCAAACTGAACATCGCTCAACAAATGTGAATTACACAGACAGAATTTTTCGTATGTTGGTACAAAATGATACACTTCTGTGCAAGACACCAATTGGTTTCATGTTGAAATCAGATGAACCCTAAATTATAGTCATTGTAATTACCTTAGAACTGGTAATGGGATTTTGCAGAGTGAAACACCATTGTCTTTGTATCTTCTACTATAACACCAGCAACAGAAATAATTACAGTTCTATTTGAAAAAATGTGGGTGATATCAATAGCTCATTAATCAATATAGCTATTAAAAAAGACCAAAGTCACTTAGTGAGGACTTCCTTGCAGTTCATCTAGGTAATAGTATTACATGAAACTTCCTGGCAGGTTAAAACTGTGTGCCCGACCGAGACTCGAACTCGGGACCTTTGCCTTTCGCGGGCAAGTGCTCTACCAACTGAGCTACCGAAGCACGACTCACGCCCGGTACTCACAGCTTTACTTCTACCAGTACCTCGTCTCCTACCTTCCAAACTTTACAGAAGCTCTCCTGGTTTGCAGGAGAGCTTCTGTAAAGTTTGGAAGGTAGGAGACGAGGTACTGGTAGAAGTAAAGCTGTGAGTACCGGGCGTGAGTCGTGCTTCGGTAGCTCAGTTGGTAGAGCACTTGCCCGCGATAGGCAAAGGTCCCGAGTTCGAGTCTCGGTCGGGCACACAGTTTTAACCTGCCAGGAAGTTTCATATCAGCGCACACTCCGCTGCAGGGTGAAAATCTCATTCTGGAATAGTATTACAGTGTCTTAAATGGTTCTGGAAACATTTTAGATGAACAGCTTAACTGAACTTCCCTATGTATGTGAAGTTTTTTATAATATATAGACCAAGATTTATGTATGTCCACACTCAATAAACATTTAAAGTCGAAGAGTCTGCAGTAGCATCTGTGCATAGAAGCAGATAGTTCAGTATACCAGTGATGTGAGTAGGGTCGAACTACAAGAATTAGCACTTCACATTGAAAGAATATTTATTTAGCACACATGAAACTGAACTTCCTGCTTCTACAGTGAGTGTGCCTGTTTACACATTGTAATGCAACAGACTAATGTAGTACACGATCCATAAGTTTATGTAGTATACAATACAAAGTCATGAGTATTACAGTGTCTAACAATGGTTCATATTTTGTCATTCATCATGAAATTTTATTTGAGCTTAAAAATGTTGTAAAAAGTTGAAAGTACATTATTTGAATTTTCCAGTATAATTATTTTATGTAAAATAGCTACAATTATTTTATGTAAAATAGCTGTTTTCAAAGTTTCAGAAAGACAACAGGATATCTTTAAATTAGCTTAGAAGTATACACAATAAAATGATGCAAAAACTAGCTATAGTACTTTGTTTAGCCTTTGTACACCTTAATATAAAAATGTTAGAACTAATTAAAATGATTATGTAATTAAAATTTAATTCAAATTCATTCAGAATTAACTGTTTGCGGAACATATTATGTTAATCTTTGGGTAGAAAACTCATTTTTATGAAATTGTGTTTCAGTGAGACATATTTGTGTATTTTGTAAAACATAATGTTGTAGCTAAACATTTGGGAACTTGTAATGTTCCATTATCAGTTAATTACTGTTAATATTTAAATAATGGAAGTGTAAAACTGCATTGTTATGTCTGTACTTAAATGACAGTAGCTGTGTCCACCATGTTAGTTCTACCTCAGCTGTAGAAAGCTGTAGATCAACTTTGTATTTGTCAGCATACTGTATTTGTTAATTTGTGATGAGTTTACATCACCACAGCCAAGGTATAGAGCTATAAAATCACATGGAAGAGACAGTTCTGTCAGTACTTATCTTTAGGAGGCAATATTCCAAAGACTGTTAACCAACACATTTATAGTAGCAAAAAGAATGTGAAAATATAATACTAAATGCACTAAATAAAATTTTTCCATTATTTAGAGTATATATGAAGATATTCACAAATTCAGGTATGTGAAAGCTCTGTGCTAATGTGTCATTTGAAAACTGGTGTGAGATATTTGCCAGAAAATTTTTAAGTAGAATTTCCTACATATTTTCCTCTATACTCAAACTGAATTTTATAGAGCATATATCACTTGCAAGAATCTTACCACATTGAAAACATGAAGTATAATGTTCTCATAGCATGACTGATTCATGATGTGTTTTCAGGATTCTAGCTAAGTTAACAATTCTATTCTGTGCACAGTATTTCACTGTCTGATCTAGTAGCATTTGTCAGGTATCTGAACAGGGGTGTTTTATGTACTCACTTTCTGGAGTCTTAATCATGAAACATTGTTGTTAATTGTGCCCTTACTGAGAGCCATGTTTCACTTTCTACACCCAGTAAACCATTACATCAATCTCACATGAAGGCACAGTTTTTATGTGAGTGGGTTAAAGTATTCATCTAATGTGACACATCTCTGAATAATCATACTGGTTTGGTACTCATCTAGACTAATAAATAAGAAATGTGTTCAACACCTAGGTCAAAAAGAACTTCTTAATTTACAGTAACTGTAAATCTTTCCTTTGTGATATGTAACACTGATGATTTAATGTAGATTACTGAGTGGAGTGGAGTGTCATGTTTGTGTTGTTTTATGATGATGAAAGAGAAGAGATAGGATGGAACCACACACTGACAAATAGCCTACTCCTCTTGATTAGTGCTAAGAGCCAACATCTCTATCCAGTGGATAGATCACCATCAACAGTATCAAATTCCTCATTTTTGTTTGCATTGTTGATGGTGATGAATGAGGAAGATGAGTGTGAAACTCATTAACACATAGCTTACTCTTATAAAATAGAAATAAGGGAGCCATTAGTAGTATCAAACGTCTTCACACTGTGCTGTGCTGCAGAATTTTTAGGAATTTAATCGAGGATAATGGCACAAAATCTGCTGATCAGCATCTTTATACTCACACATCTCTTCCACTTGTTGGCCGAATACTGGGGGTGCATTATTCAGACCACAATGATATAGGATTTGTCATCACAATACAACGAAAATAACAGATCGTATACATGTATGCAAATTATATAAATGAACTTTTAGAAGATAGACAGATGGCTGGTCATGGCCTTGATGATAAAGGAACCAGCCTGGCATTTGTCTGAAGTGACTTAGGAAAACCATGGGAAACCTAAATCAGAATGGCTGGACAGAGCAAATTCCATCCTCTTGAATGTGTGATCAGCAACTTAACGACTACAGTACCTTGTTTTGTTGGTCTGTTTTATCCAATGTTCTTTGAAATAAAGATATCAAACATGGAAACCCCAGGTCAGAGCTGCTGGTGGTTGTGAACATTTGTGCATGAGGTGTGCTTGCTTGTGGGAACACGTGTGTGTCTTTTCTTTGCTGATGATGGCTTTGGCTGAAAGATACTTGTATAATGTGTAGAAATCTTTTCGTTGTGCAGAACTGCAACTTAACAGTTCATCTTTATAGTGAGTAGCAATCTATCCTTTTCCTAATATTCATATGAACATATTTGACTCTTAATCGATGATCACATCAAGGGCCCTCTGGTGACTTCAGAACCATGAACTTGCTGATATACCCATGTCACTGACTCCAATCTGTTCAGAAAACTGACCCCATCTACTCAGGAAACTGACTCTTTATGTTCTTTCCTCTGTCAGCATCCACCCTGATGAGCCAGATGTTGAACTCAGAAGTATGACAATGTATTATACTTCCTGGTACATGATTTTGTTGCAGAAGAATTATAGTATTGTGAAGGGCCAAGGTGATGCCGTTATATCTTTCTAAGAAGGTGCAACAGGTCTACTAAAGAGACTGCTTACATCACAATTGTCCACCCTATTCTGGAGTATTGCTGTGTGGTGTGGGATCCGCATCAGGTGGGACTGACAGATGACATCGAAAAAGTACAAAGAAGGGCAGCTTATTTTGTATTATCACAAAATAGGGGAGATAGTGCCACAGACATGATATGAGAATTGGAGGGGCAATCATTAAAACAAAGGCGTTTTTCACTGCAACGGGATCTTCTCATGAAATTTCAATCACCAGTTTTCTCCTTCAACTGCAAAAATATTCTGTTGGCACCCATATACATAGGAAGAAATGATCATCATGCTAAAATAAAATAAAATCAGTGCTCACGAAGAAAAATTTAAGTGCTTGTTTTTCCCGTGCACCGTTCGAGAGTGGAAAGGTAGAGAGACAGCTTGAAAGTCGTTCATTGAACACTCTGCTAGGCACTTTGTTGTGAATAGCAGAGTAATCATGTAGATGTAGACATGGAAAATACAAAGTGTGTGTGTGTGTGTGTGTGTGTGTGTGTGTGTGTGTGTGTGTGTGTTCGTGTGTTCGTGTGTGTGTGTGTGTGTGTGTGTGTGTGTGTGTGTGTGTGTGTTGGGAGATGGAGTGTCCATATGTTGCTACTACTTCCTATGTGTAATCTTCTTTAATTCTCTCTAGATGGTCCAGGATGTGGACTATATTGTGAAAGTAACTGGGAAAAATGCAGCTGGTGTGAAGGGTCCTGAAATAACTCACACATTACGAATGACCAGTGGCTCTGGAAGTAAGTTGAGCCAAGAAGTTACATCATCACTGTATCTCTCAGCACCTTTGATGTCTTATGCTGATACAGAACTTCTAGTTGAAGCTGAAGTGGCTCCAGATGCTGAATCTGTTCCACAGGTAATATAAAACACTCATCGCTATTTGCTGAATGTTTATTCATAAATGGTCACAAAGAAGTGATAAGTGATTTTATGTATCTATTGAAATTACAAATTATTGTAACTTGTCACAATTTATTTTATTTCCACTATGTGTTTTGGAGGTTTAAATCACCATCATCAGATTTATTCATGTCAATTAAGAAGATACTTTTATCAAGAGCTCCCATATGCAGACAGCAATGGGGCGGAGGCGATTTGGGGCGGGGGGGGGGGGGGGGGGGGGGGGGGGGGGGACTGGAGTGGGGGGCAAAGACTCCCTTCCATACCTCACCTCTGCTCTTTGGGAAAAGAGGTAAAAATAAGTGAGGCAGGTTTTTCTTTCAAAAAAATGATTTAAAAGTCAGTATTACATAGGATTTTAACAGTGTCAGTACTGGAACTTTATTATGGCTATTTACAAGTCACCATTTGTCTTCCAAAATATTAAAAATTCTCCAAACTCTCAGGTTTTGGCTTTCCCTATAGACTTTCATAAGGGCTCCCTTGACACACGTGTTGTATGTATGACATTTGGATACCTTTGTCATTGGCCCCATCAGTTACAGGCTTTTTTTCCTGACATGTTTATATCACATACCTTTGTATCAGTTATTTTACTCATTATAAGATGTTCTTTTGCATAAAATAATTATAGGTTATGATAATTTACAGTTCTGGCAGGCAATATTGTTGCCACCCAATTCTACAGTGTTACTTATTATGATAGGCAGTCAAATGAAAACTGAACACCTGCTACAGTGAGGCCATGGAATTGTTCCATTCAAAAGTAATCACCACACATGTTAAGACATTTACCCCACTGGGAGATGAGATGATCTGTTCCTGTTTCCTAGAACTTGGTCAGTGGCTAATGGATCTACAATCTCACCCACTCCTACATTTCGTCACCTTACTGAAACTGACATCCACATGAGATTCTTGGGGCTGCTAAGGATGTGACAATTATGTGGTGAAAGATCTGAGCTGTATAGAGGATGTTGCATTGTTTCCCAACCAAATTGCTGAAGCGTAGCTTTCATCCAATGGGCAGCATGAGAGCAGGCATTATTGTGCAACATGATGATTCTGTCCGACCGCATTCTGACATCCCAAGGGCAAATGGCAGACCCAACATCTCACATCTCCCACAAAATGAAATCCAAAGCTGTTAACACAAGTTCTGGTAAGGTCATCATGACCTTCTACAAGTGCAGGGACCCTCTGTTTGTCATGTTTTTTGAGTGCGGATCCACAATAAATACGCAGTGCTATGAAAACACTTTGCAGAAACCAGAAACTGTGACTTTCCATAATATCAAAACACTCAGGAATGCTGTAGAAAGGTTAAATGATAACATTCACTGCCAAATTGCCAATTGAATGAACACGGCGCTTCAGCGATCTGGTTGGGAAACACTGCAGTACCCTCCAAACAGCCTGATCTTTCACCCTGTGATTCTCAGATCACTGGCAACCTGAAGAAAGACATTCATAGTCATTGATTTCCATCATACAAGGAAGTGCAAGAGTAGGTTTAGTTGTGGATCCGTCCGCAGCTGACCGCATTCTATGAAACATGAACTGATCATGATGTCTTCCTGTGGGATAAATGCCTTAATGCATGTGATGATTGCTATTGGATGGAACCATTCCATGGTTCCGTTGTGGTGGGTGTTCCATTTTCATTTCTAAGTGGCATGAGCCCATTATATTAAGCACATTTGGTACATAATGTTGAGTTCTAGAATTACATTGACACAACAGTGGGCTTTGTTAAGTCAATAGGCACATAAACAAGTGTGTGCATGCACATACTTTAACAGGGCTACATTGTCAATGTTGGGGCCAGAATTGGGTTGTGATTGACTTGAATGGTGCAAGAGGAGCTAATGTTTTACATGCGCAATGGATCTATGAGCTGTGTAAAGGGAGGGCAAAGGCTAGGGGAGGGGAAGGGAAAACAAGGGGAGAAGATAAATGGCTCTGAGCACTGTGTGAGTTAACTTCTGAGGTCATCAGTCGCCTAGAACTTAGAACTAATTAAACCTAACTAACCTACGGACATCACACACATCCATGCCTGAGGCAGGATTTGAACCCGCGACCGTAGCGGTCGCTCGGTTCCAGACTGTAGCGCCTAGAACCGCATGGCCACTCCGGCCGGCGGGGAGAAGATAGGTCTGCAGCACCAGAGGAAGTTCGTCCAGATACTGACAGGAGTAGCTGCATGGAGTAGAGGGTAGAATAAAGTGGATAAATGAGACCACTGAGAAGATGAGAATGTAATGGGGTGAAAGGAGCAGGAAAATGATTGAATACAGGTGCTGAGGCCAAAACAGGACAAGGACTGTCGGAAAGGACAGGATGATATAAGTGAGTTTTGAAAAAATAGATCCCCCTCCATTCAGTGAAGCTGATGTTACAGGAGTTGCAGCAAGACAAATATAATCTAAGCGGCATGAGCTACAAAGTATCACTGAAGTAGACCTCACCACATTAGGCACTTAGCAGTGGTCATTGTAAAGGGCAGATATCTGATTATTGATATGGTGCTATAAAAAGTCATATTTTAGTTTCAGTGGAGATGAAATGCTGTGTGACTGCTTTCACAGATGGGTGTGCTTTTGAAGAGATATATTGTAGTACTGGAATAGTATGTGTTGGATGGCTGCATAGGGGTAGGTCTTGCACCTGCATGTTTTGCATAGATACGGTCCATGTTACAAGTGCTTGGGAGCAGGAGTGGCACAAGGAATGATCAGAATATTTCATGTGTTTGGGGGATGGCTGATTATTGCTTAGAAGAAGGTGAGAAGGAATTTTGTAGAGATTATTCCTCATTTCAGTGCAAGATGAAAATAGTTGAAGCCTTAGGGAAGAATAGAGTCCAAATGTTCCAGTCCTGGATGGAATGGTATAGTGATAAGGATGCACCTTTGTAGTCAATTAATGAGTATGTCATGAATGCTAACAGCATAGGAGGGTGTGGTACAGGAGAAGAAGAGGTATGGGAGATGGCCCATATCTGAAAGATTGTACAAGCTGTAGATTAGATTAGGTTCGGTGTTTCTTCTGTAGACCCTTAGAGAGGAGACCTTGGATCCTCAGTAAGCTATTCACTAATACAGATAGGATTTGTAAATACTTGATCTTGTGTTATACAGCTGAGAAATGTCAACACATACAACAACCAGAAGTTTCACAGGCATGAAGATCTATTGTTCTGTCACAGTTCTCATTACAGTGCACTGAGGACATTTTTATTCAAAGAAAATTTGTCAGCTAGTGACTTATGCTAAATTACTGTAGGATATATAATATCATGCAAAGTATTTGCACCCACCAGGGTGGGGAAGTGCATATTGTTAGACAGTTATGGTAATGGAAAGCCCCAAAGGAAAGTAAATAATTTGAGGAATAAAGGTAATAACTTACTAAATGACACATAAGCAAGAATGAGCACTTTGCTAGCTTTGGACAATTTTGTTCTGGCTGACTACACTATGCTGACACTGCAGCTTGACTAGGGCTTATTAGTCAATTAATTATCTAATGATCATAAGTTCAACAGGGAGCACATTATGCATTCAGTGGTTAAATAAACATATGTGTTTTCTTGAGAGTTATAGATAGCAAGTGAGGGGGAATGCCTAAGACATGACTTCCCACAGTGTGGCCCCTAGCTTTCTCTCAACAAACCAAATTCAGTGAGATGTCTTGTTTACATCTGTGATTATAATGGTGTCTCACAGTAAGAAAAACACCTGATATACTGCCAGCAGTTTAAGAGTCAAGAGACAGAATGAACATCATGACTACAAATGTCTGTTACAAATATGTCACCATGACAAGTGTCCTTTGGCTTCCAGTATTTAAGGATGAAACAAAATATACCTTCAAAGAACCATTGCTCAAAAGTGAGTTCTCAGTGAGAGCATAGAAAAAGATAAGCATATTCCCATTTATTTAGTATCTACATACCAAAATGTATAACAACTTCATGTGATCAATCAAAACAATATTGTAGTATTCACATTAAATGAAGCAGCTAAACAGATCATGATGTGTCCAAATGCTGTCTCATATAAAAGCTGTAATGTCTGCTGGATAGTGCTTCTTTAAAACTACAGTAATAATGTGCTGTTTACAAAGAATGCACAAGTTTTTTTGTTGTATGAGAAACATGTACCTAACAATAATATTTCAATTGACACTTTTATTAAAAACAAATAATAGACCATAGTGGTTCTTGTCTGTGTTTTGAATTAATTAATTTACATAAGGGTAAAATCATTATAAATTCTGGGTAAATTGATTGCCATCTGTAAATTGGCTAACAGTTTTAATAACTTAATATGAGAGCATGGTGCATGGAATGTGAAAATAACTGTCTATAACAATGAAAACAATCAATTAGTGATAAAATTACTTAATTGGATACATAAAAAATCTACTCACCAAGCAGCGGCAGAACACACACATAAAAGACTGTTGTGATTGGCAAGCTTTAGGAGCCAGTGGCTCCTTCTTCAGGTAGGAGGGTTGAAGGCGAAGGAAGAAGTGTGAAGGTAAAGGACTGGAGAGGTCTAGAAGAAGGGGTAGATTTTGGGAAAGTCACCCAGAACCATGAGTCAGGTAGAACTACAGTACGGTATGAGAAGGAAAGACTGATTGTTGGGGACTGCATCAGATGAGATTTGAAAACCTGATATCTTAAAGGTGGAAGACAGGGTAATATGCAAGACAGAGATTACTACTAAAACATCATGTAAGAGTTAATAACAGTGAGTAGCTAAGTGCATTGTATGTAACAGAGGTGGGAGGGGGCGGTGAAAAAGGGACGGGAAAGACAATGAAAGATGTAGAAAATTAAAACAGAGTGAAGCAAAGAGTAGCTACAGTGAAGAAAAGCTGAGATGGAAGAAATTAATGTAAATTAAGGCCAGGTGGGTAGTGAGAGCCAAGGACATGATGTAGTGCTAGTTCACACCTGAGAGTTCTAAAAAAACTGGTGTCTGGGGGAAGAATCCAGATGGAAAATATGGTGAAACAGGTGCCGAGGTCACGAATGTCATGTTGTAGAGCATGCTCTGCAACAGGATATTGCAAGTTGCCAATATATACCCTCTGCCTATGCCCATTCATCCTAACTGATAATTTGGTGGTAGTCATGCTGATGTAGAAGCCCTGAGCTGCGTTTACATATCAGCTGGTATATGACAAGTGTCATTTTGCTAACTAACTATATAGATACAGTCTGTATAACTAGGACAACATTTATGAACTCATTCAGCAAATTAGTACATTGACTGCCAACTACCAGTTTTCTTATACCTTATGAGCTGACTATGGGTACCAATTACAGGTTACTTTGTACAAAATCAGTTTCTACATAAAGCCAAGTACGGAAACATTCACAGCAAATATATGTGAAGTAGTGAGCACCAGATACAGCTACAGTGAATTGCATGGGTATGGTGTAACATAATTTTCATTTTCTCACTGTAAATAAAGTAACTTAATAGTGCTTACAAAATTTCACACAAATAATATAGTTTTGCCATAAAACATAGACATTGTATTCCAGGCAGTAATAAAAAATTATGTTCATTTTATTGATGATACATCTCAAAACATTTTCTTTTCATCTACTTTTTTCTGTGTGACTGGTATCTTATTCACTATCAATGAATGAATAATTTTTTCTATACAAGATAGAGATCAGAGACGTCTTCAGAGACGTCTTCCAGTTACTTGAAAATAAAACAGATGTAAATATACATCTGTTATAACAGAGAAATCTTATTCAGCCATCTAATATTTTTTTACAAAACTGAATAATAAGAAACCATATCATTGGATTGATTGACACTTGAAATGCAATTCTTGTATTACAGAAAATGCATGAGCAACCTCCAGTTGTGGAATTGAAAATTTTTACTGCACCAGGACTCGATCCTGGATTAGCTGCTTTTCATTAACAGTTGCCTCAACAATTTTGGATATCCATGCACACTTCACAGCCGGTCCTAAACTCCTATATGTCACTGTCCATGTGTCATTAACCTGCACTTGTACACTTACTGTAATGCCTGTACAGGGGAGACATTTAATCAAAAGTCGCTAGCCTGGTATCAGCAGATGAATAAGATATTGCAGTGTCTCCATTTGTAAGAAGTATGATGAAATGTTTCTTCAGATGTGCATGCATGCATGCAGTTGTAGCACAGAAGTGCCACCTCTGGATGCAGCATTGGGGCAGAACAAGGTACCATTAGCGAGATCATCACCAAGATGTTTTGATGAAACCACGGACACTGGCGCACAGTTGCCTGCCATTCTGGCCTCAGTTCACTGAGCTAATCTGCTGCCACCTCCTATGGATGCTGTATCTGCACCTACAGAACTTGGATAGTCAGTAAATTATTTGTGGCCATTGGCTACCTCCAACTTCTGCAGCTACTCTCACCTTCATCGGCTTACCACTCACCCACATCCAGTCCACACCCTTTACATGTGACTGAAACTGATTTTGATGAATAAAGTAGACAATACAGCAAATTTTGGTAAAATACATTTTTAAGTAATGATTTTCTGCTAACCTTTCTGTTGTCACATACTTTCCTGCACACTTAAGTTTACAGAATTACAAAATTTGTCCTTATATAGCTCATATCCCTCATTCTACTATGCGTCCATCATATCAAAAAGAACTCCAGAAGCATGAATCATCTCTGCCATTTCCTCTAAACTTACCATGACAGATTCCTATCTTGAATACTATGCCACTACATTCTCAGAGTTCCTCAAATTTCACAGCATTCTTTTGATACTGCCTGAAAAACGGATGACCGTATCTCAGAATCATTAATTCCTCAATGCAAAGTATCTTGTCTGGAGCATAATTATTGCTCATGATACGATAAAAATGACCTGATCTAATTTTGCAGTTTTGATCATTGAGTTGTTTGAGATATTAAATTATGCCAGTAACAGCTGAAATACACACATCAAAAAATGTTTTGCATCACCTCGGTTCCAAGGGTTCCAAATCCTGTACAGAAAAATGCTGTATAGATCAACATAAACATAATTTCCGCCCTTTTTATTGCTCATGAAAACCACATATTGCATGTTTTACCACCATACAGCGATACCTTCAGAGGTGGTGGTCCAGATTGATGTACACACCGGTACCTCTAGTATCCAGTAGCATGATCTCTTGCATTGATTCATGCCTGTATTTGTCATGGCATACTATCCACAAGTTCATCAAGGCACTGTTGGTCCAGATTATCCCACTCCTCAATGGCGATTCACCATAGATCCCTCAGAGTGGTTGGTGGGTCACGTTGTCCATAAACAGCCCTTTTCAATCTATCCCAGGCATGTTCGATGAGGTTCATGTCTGGAGAACATGCTGGCCACTCTAGTTGAGCAATGGAGTTATCCTGAAAGAAGTCATTCTCAAGATGTGCATGATGTGGGCACAAATTGTTGTCCATGAAGGTGAATGCCTCGCCAATATGCTGCCGATATGGTTGCACTATCGGTTGTAGGATGGCATTCATGTATCGTACAGCCATTATGGCGCCTCCCATGACCACCAGAGGTGTCCGTTGGCCCCACATAATGCCACCCCAAAACAGCATGGAACCTTCACCTTGCTGCACTTGCTGAACATTGTGTCTAAGGCTTTCAGCCTGACCGTGTTGCCTCCAAACACGTCTTCAATGATTGTCTGGTTGAAGCATATGCCACACTCATCAGTGAAGAGAACGTGATGCCAATCCTGAGCAGTCCATTCAGCATGTTGTTGGGCACATGTGTACTGTGCTGAATGGTGTTATGGTTGCAAAGAAGTGAAGTTGCACATCATGCGGCCTATTGCACACAGTTCGAGTTGTAACATGACATCCTGTGGCTGCACAAAAAGCATTAGTCAACATGGTGGCGTTGATGTCAGGGTTTTGCTGAGCCATAATCCATAAGCTGTGGTCATCCACTGCAGTAGTAGCCCTTGGGCGGCCTGAGCAGGCATGTCATTGACAGTTCCTCTCTCAGTGTATCTCCTCCTTGTCCGAATAACATCACTTTGGTTTACTCTGAGACACCTGGAAAATTCCCTTGTTGAGAGCACTTCCTGGCACAAAGTAACAATCTGGACATGATTGAACCACGGTATTGACCATCAAGGCATGGTTGAACTACAGACAACATGAGCCATTTACCTCCTTCTGGTGGAATATGGGAAGTGATCGGCTGTCGGAATCCCTCTGTCTAATAGGCACTGCTCATGTGTGGTTGTTTACATCTTTGGGCATGTTTAGTGATACCTCTGAGCAGTCAAAGGGACTGTGTCTGTGATACAATACCCACAGACAACGTCTATCTTCAGGAGTTCTATGAACTAGGGTGATGCAAAACGTTTTTTGATGTGTGTATATTCCTGCTTATTACAGATTGCCAGAATATGATAGTGTAAAAGGACTTGTACTCCAGTAATGTTGTATTAACAGAATACAACATCATCCTATGGACCACAGTCCCAGATGATGATGATGATGATGATGATGTTTTCTTCTATTGGATAGGTCTATCTCTGCAAGTTCAGTAGTATCCAATCCTCCCAACTTTTTGTCATCCTTTTTGTAGCTGTGTATGACACATTTATCTTGATGTTGTCAGTTAACTGTATCTTCTTCTACCTCAGGTCCTCCTGACAGTCACCAGTTCTTCTAGTGAATCCATTATTATACAATCTCTTCTCACTCAGTGTCCAAGCCAATTTCTTTCCATCTTCTTAATTCTTTCCGGTGTTTGTCTTTTTTCATTCACCCTCAAAACAATCAAACAGTGGAAAGTTCAGGTAGGAATATCAATAATGTAGGAAAAGACAGATTGCTACTTACTCTCCTTTTTATGGGCTATCTAGAGGAGACCTTCCTAGCCTCCCAAAACATCAAATCCCTAGTCTGTTTCAGGATCATTGATGATATCTTCATGATCTGGACTCAGGGCCAAGGCACCCATCTTCATTCCTTCACAACCTCGAGACCTTCTCTCTCATCTGCTTCACGTGGTCCTCCTCAACACAGCATGCCACCTTGCTAGATGCTGACCTCCTCCTCTCTGATGGCTCCATCCACACCTCTGTCCACATTAAACACACCAATCAGCAACAGTATCTGCATTTCGGCAGCTGTCATCCCTTACACACCAAAAAATCCCTCCCATACAGCCTGGCCAACCAGGTACAGCATATCTGCATTGACAAAATCTCCCATGCTCAGTACGCTGAGGGTCTCACTAAGCCCTTCACAGACAGGCACTATCCCCCAGACCATCTCCACAAACAGATCTTCTGTGCAGTTTTCCCTCACACCCCAATGCTCCCACCACATGTGAGAACCAGCCACAAAGAATTGGACTGGTACAACTGAAATACATCCTTTGCCAGGGCTTTGATCACCTGTCATTGTGGTCTCAAATGAAGTGCCATCATACCTGAGATACTTCCCACCCCTCCAAAAGTGGTGATTTGTCACCTGCCTAATCTCCACAACATCCTAGTCCATTGCTATACCACTCCCAATCCTAGCTCCTTGCACAAGTATCATATTCGTGTGGAAGACCCAGGTGCAGAACCTGCTCAATCCACCCACCCAGAACTTCCTATTCCACTACTTCCACAGGTTTGCCTTACCCCATCAGGGGTCGGGCCACCTTTGAAAGCACCCATGTCATTTACCAGTTCTGTTGCAATCATTGCACAGCTTTTTATGTTGGTATGACTACCAACCTGCTGTCCATGAGGATGAATGGCCACCACCAAACTTTGGCCAAGAACTGTGTGGAATACCCTGTGGCATAACATGCAGTTGAACATAACACACTTGATTCCACTGGCTGCTTCACATCCCAGTACATATGTATTCCCCCCTCACCACCAGCTTTTGTGAACTGTGCAGATGGGAGTTATCCTTACAACACATTCTCCACTCCTGTAATTATCCTGGACTCATTCTCATCATCTCCAACCCTGTTTATTTGCAGTCTTCTGCTAATGCATCTGCTGATCATTCCTCGCTCCTCTCCTTTTTGCCTTTTTTTTCCCCCATCTCCCTGTCCCACAAGCTCATGACACTGTGCCTGTTGGCAGTCTAGTCCCTGCACACTCCACCAGACAGCTTTGTCTCTCTCCCCACCAGTACACCACTGTCCCTTCCCTTCTCCTTCCCCACCCTCTCCAGTTAGCTGCTTGCATCCCACATGATGTTACATTCTGGCCCGAGATGCTCTGTCCATCTTGCACCTTCCACTTTTCTCTAGATCCACATCTCAAAAGCCTCTAAGCATTTCTCCTCTCTCCACCACAGTGTTTATGCTTTGGCACCATACAGGCCAACATTCCATACAAAACACTTCACTAACCTCTTCCTCAGCTGTTTATTTGTTAACCAACAGAAAAACTTCCATTTGAGTTATATCTGTATCTGTGTACTTCAAGTGGCTCCTCAATCTCCTCATCTACTTCTTTTGTATTCTGGCTTTTGGATATATTAATTTGTTCAACTAATAATGTAACAAATTCTTCAGAAGCAAGAGGGATGGGGGGAGCACCAAGTGCGTTGATGACAAAATATTTCAACTGATAATTCAATTCAAGTCACAATTTCCACAGCACTTTCTCACAGAACAAAACGACTGATCAATCTTAAGCAATTTTACTCCATGTATCACTGTTATGTGTAGTGTCCTGGTATTGGACCAGTCTGATCACCTACTTCGTTTTATTCTCTGTAATCACTGTCTGATTCCGCAGTAGAATGCTCATTTGAAGGTGGTGCATAGACACTTACACTACCTGAAAATTAGGCCACAAACTTTCCCCATTCTCATTTGTTAATGTTGCCTAGCTATTCAAATTCTACATCACTCAGCTTCCACTTAATACTAATCATTTTACGAGGAAAATTAACCACAGTTAACTATCATCATCAGTGAACTATCTAAAAATAAGAATAGAATGGCTATTAATGCAATACAAGAAACATATTGGCTACATTATAAATATACTTACAAATATGCAAGCTGATAGCAGATTGTTGACAATGAGTTATCTCATTACTACCATCTGAGCAGAATATGCTGCTCTGTACTACAAGATTACTTGCAGATGTTGCATGTGCAGTTTGCCCTTTTTGGCCATGACAGTCAGCATGTTAAACAAAGTTATAGGGAGAATGAAGTATATACCATGAAAACAGTATGATCAAATAATATTTGCTGTTACTCCCCAATACATTTTCTATTGAGGTTTGTTCTAGAGAACTCTACACTCTTTTGAAGCAATGTAAATGTCTGCATGCCCATCTCCGTATGAAAGATTTAAATCTACTATGAATTACAATATTTCATGTTGCAAGGAGGTTTTAAATACACTGATGCTAAAAGTTTCAAAATGTGATCATAAAGAGAATGATGATTATGCCATGAAAAATGGTTGATCCAGGAATACTTGCTGTTGTTCCTCAAAATGTTTTCTCTTGTATGGTTTGTTCTCAAGAACCTTCTGTATGTCAACATGCACAAGTCTATACCAAGATTTACATCCACTATGAATTAAAAAGTCTTTCATTGATGCAAGGATTGTTTAAATATGCTGGTGCCAAAATTTTCTATTTGCTTCCCACAGAGCTTAAGAGCTAAAGAAACAGAGAGACTGTTAAACTGCTTTTTTTCTCCTCCTGCCTGAGGGCAGTCATCCTTCTCTGTTAATAAGTTGGCAAATGCAGACTTATAATATACATCATTATTAGAAAAAGACTCATCCAACCCCCAACCCAAAAAGTGTAAATATAAGTATTATTGTGATATGGGAATTAAAATGTAGTAATTATGTATGTAATTTTTAAATCCATTGTTATATTGATTGATGAGTTTTTGAATCCAACTGTACTAATACCTTGTTTGTAATATACAATTATATTTAGTGATTAAATCAAGCAGTGGAAAACCCAGAATGGAATGTAACAATATGAAAAGGATAGTTGCTGCTCACTGTATAGGGGCGATGGAGAGTTGCAAACAGGCACAACAAACAGACTCTTGGAAAGTGAACTTTCAGACAACAAGGCCTTTGTCAAAAACTGATAAAACACACACACACACACACACACACACACACACACACACACACATGCAAACAGAACTCACATGACCACAGTCTGGGGGAGGAAGGGGGAAGGGGGATAGCTGGATAGGGATGGGGGATGGTAAAGTGCTGGTTGGGGATCATACAGGGACGAGGTGGAGAGAGAGTAGGGCACCTAGGTGCAGTTTGGTGGTTAGATAGAGGGCAGGGGGGGAACAGAAAAGGGGAGAAGTAAAAAGACTGAGGGTGTTTTGGTGGAATAGAGAGCTGTGTAATGCTGGAATGGGAACAGGGATGGGGCTATATGGGTAAGGACAATGACTAATGAAAGTTGAGGCCAGGAAGTTACAGGAACATAAGATATATTGCAGACAGAGTTCCGGCCTGTGCAGTTGAGAAAAACTGCTGTTGGTGGGAAGGATCCAGATGACATAGGCTGTGAAGCAGTCATTGAAATGAAGAACATTGTGTTGGGTGGCATGCTCAGCAGCTGAGTGGTCCAGCTGTTCCTTGCTCACATTTTGGTGGTGGCCATTCATGCAGAGAGACAGCTTGTTGGTTGTCATGTCCAGGTAGAATGCAGCACAGTGGTTGCAGTTTAGCTTGTAGATCACATGTCTGGTTTCACAGGTAGGGATAGATGATGTTTGTGACCGAACTGGAAGAGGTGGTGGTGGGAGGATGTATGGGACATGTTTTGCATGTAGGTCCATCACACGGATATGACTCATGAGTCAAGGGGTTTTGAGCAGGGGTTGTTTAGGGATGGACAAGGATACTGTGTACGTTCGGTGGGAGGCAGTATACCACTGTGGGAGAAGCGGGAAGGATAGTAGGTAGGGCATTTCTCATTTCAGGGCACAACATGAGGCAGTTGAGACCCTGGTGGAGAATGTAATTCATTTGTTCCAGTCTTGTGTGCTACTGAGTCATGAGGGGAATGCTCCTCTTTGGCCAGATAGTGGGACACTGAGTGGTGGTGGGTGACTGGAAAGCTAAGGCATGGGAGATCTGTTTCTGTACAAGAGTGGGTGGGTAATTATGGTCTGTGAGGGCCTCAGAAGGACCCTCAGTATATTTCAAGAGGGAGTGCTTGCCACTGCAGATGTGATGGCCATGGGTGGGTAGGTTGTATGGAAGGGACTTGGTATGGAATGTATGGCAGCTATTGAAGTGAAGGTATTGCTGGTGGTTGATAGGTTTGATATGGACAGAGGTACTGAGGTGGATGTCAGCATTGAGGAAGGTGTGAATGGGAGATGTTGTTGAGGTTCTGGAGGAATGTGGATAGGGTGTCCTCACCTTCAATCCAGATCACGAAGATGGCATCAGTGAATCTGAACCAGCTGAGGGGTTTGAGATTCTGGGTGTTTAGGAAGGATTGCTGTAGATGGCCCATGAATAGGTTGGCGTAGGATGGTTCCATACAGGTGTCCATAGCCATATCCTATAATTGTTTGTAGGTAATGCCTTCAGAGAAGTAGTAATTGTGGGTGAGGACATAGTTGGTCATGGTGACTAGGAAGGAGGTTGTTGGTTTGGAATTGCTCAGGTGTTGGGAAAGGTAGTGTTCAATAGTGATAAGGCCATGGGCTTTAGGGATGTTAATGTCAAGGGAGATGGTATAAACAGTGACGAGCAGGGCACCATGTGGTAATGAAACAGGAACTGAGGAGAGTCAGTGGAGGAAATTCTTGGTATATTTTATATAGGAGGGTAGGTTACAAGCAATAGGCTGAAGGTGTTGGTCTACGAGAGCGGAGATTCTCTCAGTGGGGGCACAGTAACCAGTCACAATGGGGTGTCCTGGGTGGTTTGGTTTGTAGACTTTAGAAAGCATGTAGAAGGTAGGAGTGCAGGGAGTAGTAGGGCTGAGGAGAGGTTCTGGGATGAGCCTAAAGATTTAAGGAGAGACTGGAGATCCTGCTGGATTTCTGGAATGTGGTTACTGTGGCAGGGTTTGTAGGGATATGAATGTGACAGCTGGCAGAGTCCTTCTGCCAGATATTCCTTGTGGTTCAAAACAACAGTGGTGGAGCATTTGTCAGCAGGTAGGGTTATTAGGTCAGGATCAGTTTTTAGGTGGCAGATTGCAGCTCATTCTGTGGATGTAAGGTTAGTTTGCATGTTGAGGGATTTGAGGAATGATGGTGAACCAAGGTTCGAGGTTAAGAAATTCTGAGAAGCTAACAGGGAGTGATTTGAGGACAATGGGAGTGGATCACCTATCCCGTCAAAAGCAGGGCTACTTGTGGAACCAGTGATATGATCTACAAGCTGATCTGCAACCACTGTGATGCATTCTATGTGAGCATGACAAGAACAGACATGAATGTCCACTGACCAAGAGTGGCCAGGAAACAGCTTGATGACTCTGTTGCTGAGCATGCCACCCAACATGACATTCTTCATTTCAGTGATTACTTCACAGCCTATATCGTCTGGATCCTTAGCACCAACACGAGCTTTTCTGAAATGCACAGGTGGGAACTCTGTCTGGAATATATCCTATGTTCCCCTAACCCTCCTGGCCTCAAACTTCATTAGTCATTAGTGCTTTTCTGAAATGCACAGGTGGGAACTCTGTCTGGAATATATCCTATGTTCCCCTAACCCTCCTGGCCTCAAACTTCATTAGTCATTGCCCTTACCCATCTAGTCCCTTCCCTGTTCCCATTCCGGCACTGCACAGCCCTCTATTCAACCTATGCATCCTCAGTCTTTTTACTTCTCTCCTTTTCCACTGCCACCCAACTGCATCTCACTGCCCTACTTTCTCTCCACCTCATCACTGTATGCTCCTCTAGCAGCACTTTACCATCCTCCACCCCTACCCAGCTATTCCTCCCTCTCCCCACCCCAGCTTCCTCCTTACTCCCACCACCCAGTTGCCTCTCCAGTCATGCACTGCTGCTCACAGTCTGGATTCAACTGTGAGAGACTGTTGTCATGTGTGTGTGAGTTGTGTTTGTGTGAATGTAGTGTGTACGTTGTCTATTTTTGACAAAGGCCTTGTTGAGTGAAAGCTCACTTTCTGATAATCTTTTTATTGTGCCTATCTGTACTCAGCATCTCCACTATTTGGTGAGTAGCAACTATCCTTTTCATATTGTTATATTTAAGGATTGTTTGATCAAGTACTATATTTGTGTGTTGTGTCACACCAGTAAATGTTGGTGACACCAATGCTACTATGTTTAAAATCCTAGGCAAAATCATTGATCCATGAATCAACAGAACTTGTATACAGTAATAAAATTAAGAATAAACTAAACAAGTCACAGCCTGCAAGCCCTCGTTCAAATAGTATGTTTCATTTTGCATGGAACATGACCATACTCTGTGTGTGAAATATTGCTACTGGTATTAACTGACAACTTTTTTTTTTTTTTTACTGTTATGTCACATCTTTTTATCTTTTATTTTCCTTTAAAACAGAACTTTATTATGTAGTTGAATTATTTTTACCTAATGTCATTCATTTGAAGCTCATTTATGAAATGCCTGAACTTGTGAATTATGTATCTCATCAGTATAACATAATACAATCTATGGTTTGTCATAAATAGAAACTTTTTATTAACTTTTTTGACCTCATTTCATTATTACTATAATAAAACAATTTTAAAACTTATGCCGGTAATTGACATTAATTTTTATTTTTTATTTTTAGTGATGTGGTGCATAACTGAAATAGATAATATTTATATCTAGACATTGAAGTTTTACTTTTGATTTTCATTCTTCCAGTATCATTGGCTGGTGCAAGACATGAATGGTAACTCTGTGGATGTACCTCCTGCTGATGGTCCCATACTAAGAGTTCCACCAGCCACTCTCCGTGGTGGCTACACTTACAATGTCACCTGCACTACTGTCATCAACATGGAAACATTAAAAGTTAAGATCTGTGTTTTTTAACATGGTTTGTGTGGTGTAAATCAGTTTCAGTCATAGAAGCATCATTTCATTGTTACACATATAGTCCAGATTATGTTCATCATGTATTGAAAAATGTATTCATGCATAATATAATCCAGTAACCTTATGTAAATGTCCATTCCAAATACAAAATATTAAAGTAGTTTAGCCACAGAATGGAAATCACTATGTGCCCAGTTGTAAAACTAAGAAAGATACATTAAAGAATGATTATATTAGATTAGTCATGAATAAGAACCCATCCAATCAGTTACTGTGTGTGTTGTGATCAAAGTACATGGTGTATGAAATGTGACACTCCTGTATGGCAACAATCAAACTTTTTCAGTTACTTAGTGGAAAGAAGAGCTTGTCAATGGATAATACAACAGCGAGAAATTCCACCTTACAGTAGCATTGTCCCTAAAAGCACTAACTAAACTTAAGCCTGGAACTAAGTAACTATTTATCAGAAGGAATGTTCAACATTCAGCCAAAGAATAAGCACAGCATAATTGTAAAACACAGCACCTCTGATGGCTGGCATGAAAATATATGTTAGCTTGATATAAATACGCATTTGCTATGCCACACAATACTGTACTACACCAAGAAGTGGTGATATTGGCTGCTACGTCAGCTTCTTCAGGGGAAGTAGAGCATTATCCCAGAAGCATGCTGGACAGTGGACATATCAACCTGATCTTGTTGTACATACTGGAGGTCTGTCTGCGCTAGCTGGGAAAGGTGCCAGTGCTGTTGTTGCTGCTGGTGCTGGTGTAGACCAGCATCATGATACGATAGTAGTTGGCTCTTCTCAAAATGCATATGCTGGCTTCACTCAATCAGGGAAGATGGTAGTGGGCTTGTTGTTAACAAGCATGTTGATGGTGTGTGCTTCCTGTCATATGACCTTGTTTGGGCTCCTATATAGTGGTTGTAGTACTGCTCAAACACATTCAGTACACAGCATGAAGTGCATACACTTGTCTAGGACCTGATGTACATAGCTGGAAGCCATGCCATATCTTGATGCATGCTGGGGATGAATGTGAGAAATAGTCACAACTGTCTTGTTTGGGTGGTTGTAGGGAATATGCATCCACAAATGCTCCTGATAGGCATAATGTTTCACTGTAAACCAACTTGACTGCTAAAGAGTCTAAATCTGGTTTGTGGGCACTCCTCAGGCTGAGTAAAACCATTGGCAGGGTGGTGGTCCACTTTGTCCTGTGGCACATCATGGCTGCCTTCAGAGAATGATGCCAGCATTCTATCATCCTGTTAGTGGTTGGGTGGTAGCTTGTAGTCTTATGGTGTACTGTGCCACATAATTTTGTAAGATGGGTCAACAGTTCAGACTAATATTGGTGTATGCTGTCCCTCATGTCGTGTAGAAGACAGCCAAAATGCGATATCCAAATAGAAATGAAGGTGGAATCTAAAGCCTCTGCCTAGATGTTATCTATTGGCGCTGCTTCTTTCCAGCAGGTGAATCGATACAATCATTCCCTGCAAGTACTGTTGCCTATTTGACGGATGTAACAAGCCTACAACTTAAATATGGACATGCATTAAGTGACCAGACCTATCCAGAAAATCTCCCACTGGTGGAAGCAAATTTTGGTTGACCTTGTGCTACTGACATTTGATGCACCTAAATGCCTGGCCAAACAAATGTGTGAGATTAGGTGAGTTATTGGTCTAACTCCAGGCTGACACAGATTATGTAGGCTGTTCAGTGCTCCTCTTTGGAACGTGGCAGGCAGGAAAGGTCAAGGTTTACCATTTGCCTTGTCACAATATAACTTTATTTTGGCTCCACGCACATTGACTAATTGGAGGTTCATGTTTATGATATATCTTTGAGTAAGGTTCTTGACTCTTGATCAGTCTGTTATGCTTTGGCAAATTGAGCTAGATCAGTCGAACATGAAATGCTGCTGAACTGAGAAAGACAATTGGTGACTATATTGTCGATCCCAGAAATATGTGTCACATCCATGCTGAACTGGAATATGTATGTGGAGTATGAGTAAAGTAATGAGATTGACAACACTGTGTTGTTCTACTAGTGTAGACCAGCATGTTCATCCCTTCCAGATGCATAATCTGCATTTCAGCTCTATACTGCCATTATGTGATTTGTGAGAGTGCCGTCAGTGAAGCTGTGTTTTTGTTGTGTGCTATGAAAATGGAACATCAGGATTGAGAGCAATGTTATGCCATCAAGTTTTGTGTTAGGATTGGGAGACCCATGAGTATGACACTTGAAAAGTTGAAACAGTTCTACGGGGAACATTCTTTACCAAGGGCACAAGTTTTTCACTGGCAGAAGTCATTTTTGGAAGGCCAAGAACACACTCAGGGAGACCTTCAACTTCAAAAACCAATGAAAACATCAAATGTGTGCACGCTCTTGTGAGATCAGACTGACTGTTAACAATAACAACAATAGGTGACCTGTTAAATTCAAACCCTTTCATTGTGTATCAAATTTTGACTGAAGAGTTGCACATGCAAAAGATTTGTGCCAAAATGGTGCCGAAAAACCTTGCAACTGAGCAGAAGGACAATCGAAGAGATGTGTATGTTGATCTTCAAGAGAGGATTGCCAATGACCACAAATAGTTCAGTCAGATGATCATAGGTGATTAATCCTGGGTTTTGGAGTATGATCCTAAGACAAAGTGGCAAAAAGAGGAGTGGCACACTGAGACATTTCATCAAATGAAAAAAGCTCAAATGAGCAAATCAAAGACCAAAACAATGCTGATTTGCTTTTTTGACAGTAGGGGTATCGTGCACAAAGAACTTGTTCCTCCAGGACAAACTGTCAACCAACTATTTTACAAAGATGTCCTTGAAAGGCTCAGGAAAATGATTACTTGGCTGAGAGCAGATACTGCACACAAATTGATGCTGCATAATGACAATGTCCCATGTTAAATGGTCACTTCCATCACTTAATTTTTGGCCTCAAAAGGCATTTCTGTTGTTGAACAACCTCCCCCCACCCCTATTCATCTGCTCTCAGTACTTGTAGCTTTTTTCTTTTGCCAATATTGAAAAAGTCTTAAAAATTCATCACTTTGGGACTCTGGAGAACGTTCAAAAGAATATGACTGACACATTATAAGCCCAACTAGTTGAAGTACTGTTCCAAGACTGGAAACAATGACTCCACAAGTGTATAACTGCCAAAGGGAACTACTTTGAAGGGAGAAATGTTTTTTTAAACAAATGAAAGCTTTGGTAGATAAAAAATCAGTCTCATTACCTTTCTCACACACTTCATATACCAGTTGATTGCACTGCTGAGGTGAGTAATTGATACTGTTTTGGCAAAAAGCAAATGTAAAAGGCAGAGGTCAGTATAAATAATAAATTCCCTGCCTTCCCTTTGTGGTCAGAAGTATTTGAAGGCCTCATCGATACCAGAAGCTTTCTGTCACAAGTGCTACATTTCTAGTGTGTCTGTGACAGCTTGCAGGAGAAGAAAACTGGAAGCTACCGAGGCCTATCATACAGTTGTTTTAGTGTGCCACCAATTGCTATCTGACTATCACTAAGGGAGCATTTGGCTTGGTGAATGCAAGCAATGTAGCTTCCACTATACTCTGCTTGGTTGCCTCAAAAGCAAAGATCGTATCATCCACCCACAAAACTGGTGAGTTACCTTTGCTCTTTGAAACAGTGACACTGCTATTAATGGTTTGTCAACGAGGTGACACATGGCAGGTGCTGGCAATAGAAATTAAGCACACCAAGAAAATGATACAGTTCCTTATAAGTTCTTGGTTGTGGGATTTGCAAGATGGCTTCAATTTTCTCAGGTAAATATAGGGAACCTGACAATGATATCTTATCCAGGACGTTAACGTGTGTCTAACTGAAAATGCAATTTGCAGTATTTAAAATTACAGTGTACTGTTCTAAACATTTAAACACCTCAGCTAGATGCTGCTGGTATTGTTCTGCTTAGGCTGAGAAAACCAGAATCTCATTCAGGTATGAAATGCAGAAGGAGAAACCTTGTAATGCCAAATTCATTATCCTTTGTTGGATTTGGACAGTGTTTCAGAGGCCAGATGTCATGAAACAACTCTTGAATAAACCAAATGGAGTAATTATGGCTATCTTCGGTACATCTGTCTCTGCCACTGGAGTCTGAGGGTAGCCTTGGCACAGTCTAGGACACGGAATATGATCATACTACTTAACACTAATTAATAGTCTCATAGTAAGTGTATAGGATACCAATCCAGCACAATTCTGGCATTGAGAGCTCAATAATCCCCTCCTGGATTCCATGCTGCTTCTAGGCGTTAAGTCAAGTGGGGATGACAAAGGACTACTTGATGGGTGGATAACGCCTTCCCAAATTATGCTGTCGAACTAAGCTTTTGCTGTGGCCAGACAGTCTTGGGCCAAATGTCAGGGTCAGCAGGATATCGGTGGGCCATTGGTAGTTTTAAAATAATGCATAGTGTTGTGATGCTCACCTCACAGTGCTCCAGCTGTTCATTTCAGGGCTGGGAATTTCAGTAGTCTGTGTACTCGCCTCTTGTAGCTTTTACGAACGTGACCTTGTCTGCATGTGTTACTGCATTTCATCGGGAACCTGAGGTGGTTAATCTGGTGATCCATCAACTGGCCAAGTGTTCACCAAGTCTGGCAACATTTGGAACAGACTGGAAAATATGCCCCTCTTATGGGTTCTGATATGCCCACAATTGTCAAATCCCACACCACGTCCAGCCCTAATCCAAGATCTAGCTTGATCTACAGTTACCAAACAATGGTATAGTAGGATTATTAGTTGCAGTGAGGCAGAGGGTGGTTGGTGATCACTTTCTACATAACTTTGTGCATTGAAATATGCAATAGTCTGGCCCAGTGCTCACCAGATATTTCCATCTCAACTTGCAGTTGCTTATGAACAGACATTGATCCCAGCAATCAGATGCCACACCTATGTCCGGTGGCAGATGATGGGTGCAGGACATAGTAGATTTGTGTACCAAATCTTTTGTGGTACTGACAGACACAGGTTTGATTTGTCCCAGGCATCAAGGAGGTAGTTGATGAGCTACTTCTCAATCTCTCTTGGTTATGGCCAATGTCCTTGCCATGATCCTGACAAGTCAACAGTTCACCAATCTGTTTTGTCAAAAAATCAACCTTGGCTACCAGAACATCATAATAAATACCATGGGCATCAACAAACTGTTGCATGATACCATCACTGCACTTATCTGTGTGGGTGTTATTGCATCGACTAATTTATCAGCCAATTCAACAACTGTGTGCAAAGCCATATCTGTTTGAGATTCTATAATAGCCTTCACTTGAGGTGGCACACCACTTCTCCACAATGTGTGCTGAAGACTATCAGCCATGGTACTGGTGACAACCTAACTCCTTAAGTGTTTCAAGTCTTAGACTCTATTTTCTTTCTAGAATTTACTACTGTTGCTATATGCCTCTGTTTTAATAAGAGTGTTGTATGTCCTTCTGTTATTTCACAGGGTATATTGCAGATTGAGATTACTCATCGAGGTCTCAAAGCAGTTATTACAGAAACAGAAATTGTGATTGGAACAGGGCATGAACTACAATTGGATGCATCTTTATCATATGATCCAGATAACAACCCTGGCAAAATTGAGGTAAAACTAACTAAATCATGTATCTTCTGTCATACAGAATTAGCAGAATGGAAACAATTTTTTGCTGTCTGACAACTTCATCTCTTATATATGCACACAGAAAATAAGGAGTTAAAACCAATTACCTACAGGCAATTGAAGGTCATCAAATGGGTACATGTAAATAAAAAGAAATGCCCTTGCCTTCACAGTAACTATACATGGCATGGATATATAAATATATGTGTGTGTTTTTTAAATTATGAGACAGAATTGCTCATCAGTAACTACCATCAGGATGCAAAATTTCAGTACTTCACCTGTGTGTGAGTTCAACTCTTATATTGAAAACACCTCCTCTTCCCCCTCTTTGTGTTCATCTCTTCCTCCCTCTGTCTGTCCACCTCATCCTCTTACCTTCCCACTCTATTTGTCTCTTCACTTCTCCTCTTCCTATCTTTGTCCATTTTCTCCACACTTTTAATCTGACCATATCTTTCTCCCTCTTCCCTCTGACAAAATTCTCTTTCCTGTCTTTATCCATCATCACCTTCCCAATTCCTGTTCCCCCTGCCCACTGTCACACATGTCAATTTTCAATCCATTATCTCTATTTACGCCTGGCATTCCTTATAACTCCCTACATAGCTCTATACACTGTGCTTACTATTTATTTCTGTTAAAACACTTTTTACCATAAGTTTTCACCTTCTTATTTTCAATCATTTTTAACAAATTTTCAATGAAGTGTTTTCTCTCCTTATCATACAGCCATTTAATCCATGCTTGTTTTACCTCTGCCAATTCTGGAACTCTACTTTGCCCTAGCAAATCTCAAAACACACATCCTCTTTCTGAAATATTGTATGGTGCATGGTATCCCACCTAACTGGCTTACCATTGAAATTGGCACCTTGAGTTGTCATCCATCCTGCCGCAAGAACTTTCACGTCTTTCATTTCCGACAATCACTCACCCTCACAACCTGGTCCTTCATAATTATAGAATCCAAGCTCAAACCATACTTGACAACTGCTTCTCCTTTCACAAAATCCTTTTACCCTGTGACCACAACATCCCTTGTCCTACTACTGCAATAGAGACTTTCAGCAGTTGGGACATTCCCAGCACCATCTGAGGAAGCTGTCCCATCTACCTTCTGTCGTATGCCCACATGGTGTTATCTACAACTGCCTCTCAATTTGATCCAACACCCTCCTCCCCCCCCCTCCCCCCCCCCCCCCCCCCACAATCAACTCTCACAGGTTCCTGACCATGCCTTCCTGACTTACTCCTCCCTCCATATCCCCAAAAAGTGCTTCCACTCTCCATGTAACAGACTTCCCCTAAACACCTATCCTATATCACTGTTGTCAACCTTTCTGCCAAAACTCAGATCCATGCAGAAGTCTCAGGTATTTCTAAAGGCCTCACCTTTGTCCCAAAACCTAAATTCAGTCATGCTGTTCATCTAAAGGACATTCTTTCCTTTACCCACTCTCTACAGTGGAAACATTTCTTTGCTGCATATCCCACTGACAACAGCTAACCAACCCCACACCGACCCTTGCTTAAAACAGTTCCAACCTCCCTCCAGCTGATCCTTATCCCCTTCATCTAGTCATCCTCTGGTTATCTTTCAGGAATTCCTCGCTTGTAACCTGACCTTACCTTCCTAAATCCAACCCTAGTGAATCCAACATCACTCATATGGAACCCACAGCTATCTGTAACTGGAAAAGCAGTCCAGATTTTATCATTCTTCCTGCAGAAATAGGATTCACCACAGTGGCTATGAATTGTAGTGTCTTTGTGGCTGAGGGTCTCTGTCAACTTTCTGACACCTCTGCATACAAACCTTATAACTGCAGTCCCATCCCAGACGTCTAGCATGGCTTCGTGCAGCTCCTCAAAGGCATTAGGTCCGTATACTCCTACCTTTTACTTACTCCACAAACTCAATCGCACATGTCTCCTCAATAGTTGTCCCATTGTGGCTGGATACAAACCTCTGCCTCTTTTTTGACCAACATCTCCAAAGCATTGCCCGTAACCTCCCATCTACATTCAAGGCAATGCTCATTTCCATTGCTGTCTCTCCACAGTTCCTGTCCCATTACCACTAGACTCCTTGTTGGTCACTGTGGATGTGATAGCCTTATACCCCAACATTCTACATGCCCATGACCTTTCAGCTATGGAACACTGCATTTCCCAATGTCCTCCTGCAACCAAATCCATCACTTTTCTAATCCTCCCAGCCAACCATATCCTGACTCATAATTATTTCCTATCCAGTGGCCAAATCTATGAATAAGTCCATGGCACTGCCATGAGTACCTGCATGGCACTTCTCTGTATCGTCTTACTTATGAGCCATGTGGGGGAATCATTCCTTTCCAGTCTATATTTGAAATCCCTTGTCTGTTTCAGATTCATTGATAACATTTTCCTACTGTAGACTCAGGGTAGGGACAACCTCTACTTCTTCCTCCTTAACCTTAACACCTATTTCCAAATCCATTTAGTTATTTACTTTTCTTTTCTTGGAGCCAGCACAACAATGGCTTTTGCAAATGTTAGACATAATAATATGACAAGAAATACATTTACAAAATGTGTTACATATTACAGTTGTTGCATTTTACATCTAATTTTACATTTATTACTTAGTGGCTGGTATGCTATGTTTCATATCACAAACAGTGTCTTAGGATTCGTTGAATGAATATTGACATTTTTCTCTCAGGGAAGATTTTTATGTGCTGCTAAAATCAATATCCTTGCATGTTATTGAATAGTCTGGTAATTTATTAAACCAAATTAATGTACTGATGTATGTGCTTCTGTTTGTCACATTTAATTTTTTTCTTTCTCAGAAATAGTTATGTATTTTGTTCTGGTGCTGTGCTCATGTACATCAAGCACTTGATAGCTTCAGCTGGTTGACACACAAAAAATATGAGTAATTTTTAATACATATAAATAATATATTGTTAACTGTTTGCGCTGCATAAACACTTCAGAGCATGATTCTCTATGGCATAACCTGTGTACAGGTCATAGTGTTAATTTCTGGAACAGCAATATTCCTTTTTAAGTCAACGTCTGCTGAACGCCTCTATAATTCAAACCCATAGTTAAGAAATGAGTAAAACATTCCATAGTAGACTGTTTTTAATGTTTGACTAGGGACTATTTCTGTGAGCTGCCACAGCAGTTATTCACCAACATACACACCTCGAAGTTTACTGTTGCCAGTTTATGTTGCTGAGATGTTGCATACTTTATTTCTGTTGGTATGATGAGAACTGCCTGTTTTAAATGACAGTAACTGATATCTGGTGACACTGACCTTGAGACCCTGATGATTGAAGTACTTTGTTACACTAGTAATACGCCAGTAAAAATTTCTAGAGTTTCTAGTTCCTTATGTTTTCTAGCATAGAATAATATTGAATTGCCATATGCATGGCTTATAATATGGGGGTTAATAGATTGTGTAGGGTTGTTAATGAGGAAGAGATAAGGGACCAAGGATTGAGCCCTGTGGTACATCCTGCCACTGGGAGAGAGGGGGGCGAAAGTTTATAAATTTTTCCCTCTAGTTTGTTGTATTTCAGTTTAACGCATTGCTTATGATTAAAAAAGTGTGTGCATGGATGGATCCCCATACAATATGGCTTCAGTTGTTAAGTAAGGTATGGTTTATTGTGTTGTATGCTTTTGTCAGGTCTGAAAATGTACCTGAAGTTTGCATCCTCTGGTCCACTTGACAGTACATTTCATGGAAGAAGCTGCAGTTTGTGTATGGTGAATGGGACACTAAACTTGGACAGAATAATAATTTAGAATATCTTACTGAAATCAAGAATTGGTTATAAAGACATCTACCTTATTTACATTTTTATACACTGGTTTCACAATATCCATTTTTAAAACAGCTGGATACATGTTTTCTCTAATTCTGCAATTAATCATGTAGGTGAGAGGTTTTGAGATTTCTTTCAAGCACACTGTAGTAACTGCACTGGGTATGCCATCCCATCCAGATGAATTCTTTTCTTCGTAATGTGTATTACCTTGTCTACTTCCTGCTCATTCACTTCTATAAATTCAACCTCATTACATTCCGTGAGGTGGCATGGGGACTCAATGTGTGCATCTGTAATATGGGTTGGCCGGCCGGAATGGCCGAGTGGTTCTAGGCGCTTCAGTCTGGAACCGTGCGACTGCTATGGTCGCAGGTTCGGATCCTGCCACGGGTATGGATCTGTGTGATGCCCTTAGGTTAGTTAGATTTAAGTAATTCTAAGTTCTAGGGGACTGATGACCTCAGATGTTAAGTCCCATAGTGCTCAGTGCCATTTGAACCATTTTGTAATATGGGTTGGTTGGTCAGTAGGAGCAGTGAAATAGTTTTTAAGAAATAGTTCTCAAAAAATACTTCATACATTATTTGTGTTCTTCACAATGCTACAATCATGTCTTATGCTGTTTTATTGTCATGGAACCTTCAACGGTACTTGTCAGTTAACTCTCAGGATGTTTACTTTTATTATCAGGGTGCTCTGTTGCTTTGCAGTTAATTTGCATTCTAAAGTCAATAATTTAAATTTTAAAAGTTTTCATTATTTGATTGTATTTTTACTTAGAAATCTGTAGTATAGTAGCTTTATAGAACAGATTTAGATCATGCATACAATAACCGAACCTAATCAGACTTGGTGGGGTTTCAGTCTAGGATTAATTGCATTCTTGCAATGTTTAATGTATGTTTTGGGTGTCTCTGGCAGGACAGCAGTAGTTATAATGTCCAACAGTGTTGAACAGAACTCATTCCATTTGTCATCAGACCATTTCACCTGGTATATAGAATCCCATTTCCTCTCTGCTAATTTATTTTTAAGTATTTGATCTATGCAGAGTTTTTTTGCATAACAAACTTCATTATTTTTGGCATAGTTGAATTTATACACTCAGGTGGTCATAATCTTACTGCACTATTTGAATTTGCATCCATGTTTAAGTCATCAAATGTAATGAGGACATTAGGACCAGTCTGGCCAACTACACTACTATGTCTACCTGTTGTTGTTGTTGTGGTCTTCAGTCCTCAGATTGGTTTGATGCAGCTCTCCATGCTACTCTATCCTGTGCAAGTTTCTTCATCTCCCAGTACTTACTGCAACCTACATCCTTCTGAATCTGCTTAGTGTATTCATCTCTTGGTCTCCCTATATGATTTTTACCCTCCACACTGCCCTCCAATGCTAAATTTGTGATTCCCTGATGCCTCAGAACATGTCCTACCAACCGGTCCCTTCTTCTTGTCAAGTTGTGCCACAAACTCCTTTTCTCCCCAATTGTATTCAATACCTCCTCATTAGTTATGTGATCTACCCATCTAATCTTCAGCATTATTCTGTAGCACCACATTTTGAAAGCTTCTATTCTCTTCTTGTCCAAAATATTTATCATCCATGTTTCACTTCCATACATGGCTACACTCCATACAAATACTTCCAGAAACAACTTCCTGACACTTGAATCTATACTCGATATTAACAAATTTCTCTTCTTCAGAAATGCTTTCCTTGCCATTACCATTCTACATTTTATATCCTCTCTACTTCGATCATCATCAGTTATTTTGCTCCCCAAATACCAAAACTCCTTTACTACTTTAAGTGTCTCATTTCCTAATCTAATTCCCTCAGCATCACCAGAATTAATTTGACTACATTCCATTATCCTCATTTTGCTGTTGTTGATGTTCATCTTATATCCTCCTTTCAAGACACTGTCCATTCCATTCAACTGCTCTTCCAAGTCCTTTGCTGTCTCTGACAGAATTACAATGTCATCGGTGAACCTCAAAGTTTTTACTTCTTCTCCATGGATTTTAATACCTACTCCAAATTTTTCTTTTGTTTCCTTTACTGCTTGCTCAATATACAGATTGAATAACATCGGGGAGAGGCTACAGCCCTGTCTCGCTCCCTTCCCAACCACTGCTTCCCTTTCATGCTCCTCGACTCTTATAACTGCCATCTGCTTTCTGTACAAATTGTAAATAGCCTTTCACTCCATGTATTTTACCCCTGCCACCTTTAGAATTTGAAAGAGAGTATTCCAGTCAACACTGTCAAAAGCTTTCTCTAAGTCTACAAATGCTAGAAATGTAGGTTTGCCTTTCCTTAATCTTTCTTCTAAGATAAGTCATAAGGTCAGTATTGCCTCACGTGTTCCAACATTTCTACAGAATCCAAACTGATCTTCCCCGAGGTCGGCTTCTACCAGTTTTTCCATTCATCTGTAAAGAATTCGCATTAGTATTTTGCAGCTGTGACTTATTAAACTGATAGTTTGGTAATTTTCACACCTGTCAACACCTGCTTTCTTTGGTCTGAATAAAGCACATTACATCCACATTTGGGAATTATGCTTAGCTAACTTAAAAGGCCGATAAAGTGAAACACACCAGTCATTTCAACTGATCTTTCTGTGGTGTGGTGTTCAAGAAAAGATTTTTTTTGAATGCTGTATGTTTACTAACATAAATTGTCATAGCACTGTCTACAAGGCATTGCCAGCAGTAACTGTTTGCTATTAAGTTATCCTATAATCTATAATGTATTATACCACTGGATTTCAATCGGTGTTTAGTTATTACCAATGTAAGTGGTGAGTGTTTTTCTATGAGTATTTGTATCTGACATAATGAAATTTTAAAAGCATCAACCTTTAAGAGTGATTTTTGTTGTTTTAACATTTTGCACAAATCACATTCATTTAGGTTGCAATTTTTGCAAGAACATGTTGTATTAGCTGTGTCCCTAGTACTGCACTGTAGTGACTGGTCATTTATTTTGTAATCTTGCCTTTCTTCAAATGAACAAGACTCAGGCACATTTGAACTGCATCCTTGGACACCAGTGTTATGGTCCTTCATTCTGAAAAAGTCTTGTGGTTGTAGTCTAGGGCAACTGGATCCTCCTCTTCAACAGCTTTGTCGCACAGTTCTGAGAAAGTAACTTGACGTTTCACTTTCTGTTTACATGCAGTCTGTTGCTGCATTGTTCGTCATGCTTCATTTTATTAATTCTGGTAATTGAACATAATTAAACTTATTGCACAGTTTTTTAGCCCAGAATTGAAGAACAGTCCTTTACTAATACATGACCATTGTGTTAGATCTTGTTCCACTAGCACAGTTATGATGACTGACATTTGTATTAAATAGTTTTGGCATTATGTTTTGAAAACATCACAGGACAGTCTTGCTTTCATTTTCATACCCATCATTGCTACCACCTACAATCACAACATGATCGTCTTCCTTTGGTTGAATTGTCTTAGTGATAATATTCTCCTCCATAGGCAGTTAACTAGGCATCAGGTTATAATTCACAAAAACAGAATGTTTTGAATGTATACATTCACAAATGTATGTGGAAAAGGGTTTCCCATGACTGTCAGCATGCAGTAAGAATTCTTTGTTGTATTGTTGCATCAGAAACTTCATTTTTTAATTTTATTGGGAGTTTTGTCGTCACATTCTGTTTGCCTATATTGGTTAGTACCAAAACTTATACGATTATAGTTGGGATGAAGTCCATCACCATACTCTGGATAAGATTGCTCCCCAACATGCCATAGCCATTTTCTGTTACCTTACAGAGGTACCAGCTGCTTGTTTAGCTGCCATCAGCTAAAGAAGGCTGTGTTCTATCATAAGAAAACAATTGTGCTCTGAGTCGTAAGTGGAAAAGGCATCAAGACGACAGGAACTTCTATTGCAAGAATAACTATCAGTGATTAAACACAGTCCTTCAAATTAGTCATTTTAACAGAATGTAGTCATAATGCTATTCTCAGAGGGGACTTCCTGCAGGCTCATGAGTGATTATAGGCCATGGAAAATCTGAGCACTAGACTGACAAAACTATTCCAACAAGCACACAAAACAGAGATTGCTCTGGACAGTTGTTTGCCATTGAATCATTATTATCCCACCATCGTTGACGAGATGAGTGCCATTCATCAATTGAGATGTTAAGTTAAACTGTGTAGCTTTTGCTGAATTTGCAAAGTTTTTCAGGCTCTCAGAAGAAATCAGTATGCCACTGATGATTGTAATCACTATAGGTGGTCAATGACAACTTTGGATCACTGATTGTCGTGAGCAGTCACAACTCATCCCTAAAGTTAAGTGCTTAGGCACAGCTGAATCAGTCTAGGAAGGGCAAATTGTGTTTCACTACCACTACAGAAAATGCAGGGAGGAAGGCACTATCAAATTGCAAGTGTGATCTGGCCTGACTGAGGAACAATGTGTCAGATTTCAGATGCTTTCAAATCCAGAGTGGAGGGAAGACAGACCAAGTGACCCATGGTAAAATACCATATCAACAGTGGAGATCATCCACCAGTAACCCGACGCTCATATAGAGTATCACCAGCAGAATGACAAATAATCCAGGAGGAAGTTGAGAAAATGCTGCAAGATAATATCATTGAACCTTTAGAGAGTCCTTGGTCCTTCCTTGTGGTCCTTGTCAAGAAGATGGATGGACATGGGACTTCTGAATTGAAGAGTGACAAGTCAACAAAATCATGATTAGGGATGTCTATTCAGAGTTGCACATTGATAACAACCTAGACTGCTTGAGTGGACCAAAGTATTTCTCTGCTGTGGGCATGCACGCAGGTTACTGACAAATCAAGGATGATGAGGCTGACCAGGAAAAGACTGCTTTCACAACTTATGGGTAGTCTCCATGAGTTCAAAATTAAGCCATTTGGAATATGTAATGCCCCAGCCACCTTAGGACATAAATGGACAACCTGCATTGACATCTTAAATGGATGACATGTCTTTGCTGTCTGTATGACATTGCCAAGTACTTGAATATATGTGAAGAATATTTGAGATGCCTGACAACCACACTGATCAACACTGTAGGTTGTGACGTTACAGATTTAATTACAATGATCTCAAATGAGACCAATATATGCAAAATGACAGATAGAATAACATCAAATGTTCTTTTGCTATTTCTGAGTAATGTACTTGCTAATCCTTGTTGATCGACCAGATCCATAATTCCATACTAAATATATCCCCAAAACAAATACACCCCCACAGGAAGATACCACCCACTGTTTGCGTAGTGGGACCTCAATCTCACTGCTTCACATGAGTCTTATCTCTAAAACAACATTACATAACAACATTCAAAAAATAAAGCAAACTGTACTAAATCCTGAATCTACTACATACACCAGTGTAATTTCCTGATTTGCTATAACCTATTACCTCTTTTACTGCGTCATCTGCACTCTTCACTTCTATAAACAAGCTGTCCACCTAGTCGTTCCCAGTCAAAGAACTCTTAAACTTAATTTTTTCCATGTGACCTCCAGCATTTATATCCAGTATCATTTCTTTACAGTATATACCTGCCTCGTATTTAATCAGGAAGTATGAGCCCGACACCACATTTATGCTCAAACATGGTACCACTTGAAATGCATGATCAAATATTTCTCCACTAATGTATGTATCAAAAACTACTTCCCTCCTTACTGGCCTACCGTAATTCCCAGCAGTATATTTTATTCATATTCCTGTTACTGAAAATTCAACAGTTTACTCATCGGTAATGTTCTCATAAAAATTCTCTGTTTGATTCTTACTTGTATAGTGAGCATATGTATATTGTGCCATTTATCTACTGTCAATGTGTGGTGCATGTATTGCCAATTATAGACAGTTGTCATTAAGATTAGGTGCTTTCAGTGCAGCCTTAGTAAGTTTGGCTTCAGAATCAACCAGTCGGTTTGAAAGTAGTTGGCAAAATATACTGTATGCACTGCAACTGACACAGATTTGTAATAAACTCTTCGTTCATTCTTTAGAAACATCTTTTTATTCATAATTCCTTTCACTGATTTTCCTGATTTGCCTAGAACAATCATGCTTACTAGACCCCCAATATTAATTTCTTCTACTACATAATGGAATGTAGTCAAATTAAATCGGGTGATGCTGAGGGAATTAAATTAGGAAATGAGACACTTAAAGTGGTAAAGGAGTTTTGCTATTTAGGGAGTAAAATAACTGATGATGGTCAAAGTAGAGAGGATATAAAATGTAGACTGGCAATGGCAAGGAAATCGTTTCTGAAGAAGAGAAATTTGTTAACGTCAAGTATAGATTTAAGTGTCAGGAAGTCATTTCTGAAAGTATTTGTATGGAGTGTAGCCATGTATGGAAGTGAAACATGGACGATAACTAGTTTGGACAAGAAGAGAATAGAAGCTTTCGAAATGTGGTGCTACAGAAGAATGCTGAAGATAAGGTGGGTAGATCACATAACTAATGAGGAGGTATTGAATAGGATTGGGGAGAAGAGAAGTTTGTGGCACAGCTTGACTAGAAGAAGGGATCGGTTGGTAGGACATGTTTTGAGGCATCAAGGGATCACAAATTTAGCATTGGAGGGCAGCGTGGAGGGTAAAAATCTTAGAGGGAGACCAAGAGATGAATACACTAAGCAGATTCAGAAGGATGTAGGTTGCAGTAGGTACTGGGAGATGAAGAAGCTTGCATAGGATAGAGTAGCATGGAGAGCTGCATCAAACCAGTCTCAGGACTGAAGACCACAACAACAACTAGCTTTCTAGTTTCTCCACAAAAATTTTTCATACAAGCATTTCTCCTATCATACTGCTTAAACCAACCTCCGAATAAATTATTATTTCCTGTAACTAACTCCATCCCACCATCATCTCTTCCCTTACTTCTTTGCTTTTATTGTTATTATAAAAACCTCTGCTGTTGTGCATTTTCCTATTTCTTGGTTCTATGTCTTACATTATTTCTTGGCCCAAAGTTGACCCTAGTTTGGAACAAAATTCATTTTTCTAAGTTCTGTCACTGTTGCCTTTTGGTCCATAATCATAGCCCTGTTTTCATGCATTGTCCTTAGTTCATTCCTGTAATTACTTTCCAATTGATCCCTCTGGTTCATATTCTCATAATTGAACATTCTTCTATTTGTTTTCTCTCCAATTCTCATCCTGATATTTATTTCTGGTCTGATCCTATGGGTTGTTCCCCAATTTCCATTATTTCTATTAGCTTGGAAATTCCTTAGTATGTTTCCCTGATTATTACCCCCAATGCTTGGCTTATGGCACAGTGCCTGATCCGTCCTCCGAGAAACTTTCAATAGAATTTGCAGAGCAGTGTATTAACTCTTAATGTAAAATCACAGGTAATCTTCACCTTAATGTGGCAATGTCAGTGACTACCCTCAATAGCCTATCAAGATGTACCAATTTTCTTGTTTCCTCCTGGCAGAACTTGTACATAGCTTATATGCCCCCACTGTACACAGGTCCATTTAGAAATGTGTTATGTAATTGATATTGCTTAGCTTGACTCCAATATCTATTCAAATATAATTACTCAGATACATCATATTGAAGTGAACTGATCTGGACACAGATTTGTCCATGTCTGAGCAGAATCCCCAAATGATCACTTAACAAATTTAATTCCAGTTTGATTAGTCATCCATTCAATGAAACAGTCTTTGCATGCTGCAAGAAAATCCACAGCATGGTATTTACTGAAAAGGTTTTTCCCTATTTCCAAAACTACTGCATAATCCTAAATTGCTTACTCTACTGATCACTTTGCTAATTTCACCATTATTCACAGCTACCACACTTTGTGCCTGACAATTCACCCATTATTAAAGTTTTTGTTTCGTCATTGCCAGCCACAATCAGAGCTCGCCTAGTCTCTTTATCCCTAGTGTTCCATATCTATTTGCTTGAAAGAATCTCAGCTCTCAGTTCAGCCTCAACCATATTAATTCTGGTAAACATATTCCTTTCCACCTCCCCAAACATAACTATTAAATCCTCCAATTGATTGTTTAATCTCTTGGTTTTACCACCCAAATCATTTTTCTACATTCCCCATAGAATTTTTAAATTCATTTCTTAATTTATTTTAAACCCTCCCCCCCCCCCCCCCCCCACACACCCCTCCACCCAATAGAAGAATCCATTTTTACTCCTCATAGAACTATCTTAATTCCCCATGGACTAATTTATTTTGGTGTTGATTTGAATCATCAGGGAGTATATCTTTCAAAGTCATTTCCTCTGTCTCTGCGGGCTCTGAGACTCACTTCCACTAGCTACAGACTCACAATCATGACTTTTTAATTTTGTGATGCATTGCTGTTTGTAGCAAAAGAACTGACAATCACGCAAATAATGCACCTGCTGCTACACTTAACTTATTTGTCATGACTGTGACTCTGCTGCTGATGACTGCTGCTGTTGTTGGATGCTCTGTTGTGGTGACTTGTGCTACCAAAGTATGGCATGGTCATTGCAGTGTGGTGTGAGATACAGCTGGACGGTGGCAGGGGTAGCAGCTACGCAAAGGTAACAGCTCCATCTCACAGTTGTCTGGTCACTGCTCAGATGTTTGTCACATTGGTACATTTGCAACATATTTGTTGCAGATTGCTGAACTGGCTTGACACATAGTTCTGCACTGCCTTACCAAGTCTGTTCACAGTGAACTATCCCAGACTGAGCCCACATATGTGACATTACGGACTGAATTATGATGATCCCGGATATGAGTAACATATGCCAGGTGAAGGACAGAACAGTATTGAATGTTCTTTTGCTATCTCTTGGACAAGACCTATCTATATGACTGTATGGACAGATATGTATTTCCTAATTCTTGTTGATGCACCAAATAAATGTTCAGTGACTTGTGAGCCCACACATGCATCAGCATGAATGAAATGGAGTATGCGTTGATCCAGAGAAAATAAGAGCTATCACAGATTTTCTGATTGCTCTGCATACTCAGGATGTGGGTAGTTTTTCAGAATGTACTCATACTACTAGTGATTTGTAAAGGATTTCTGTACCAAGGCACAACCCTTGCAAGCACTAGTGCAGGGAGATGCCAAATTTTCCTGGAAATTGGCACAAGAAAGATCTTTTCATGCCCTTAAGGAGGTGTTAACATCTCCATTTCTAGCACTGTATGATGAGAATGCTGAGACAGAACTTCCACAATCCTAGCAGGTTTGAGACAGTGGCAGTTGTTGTATAAATTCCAGAAGGTGCTGCAAAGGGGATAGCTTTTGCTTCCAGAGTGCTCCCCAAGTCCAAGATGAACTACTCTGCTACTAAGAAAAGAGTGCCTTGCAGTTGTTTAGGACATCAACAACTTCCAGTCATATTTACTTGCTAGAGAAAGTGAGACTACCAGAAGAGTTAACGAAATGTTAATTTGTTCTGTGTTGTATGTTTATCACTTGTTCGACATCACATACAATGTCAGGTATTATGATCCTTCACCAAGAAAAGAAAAGTACAGAGACATCATGCATGCTCTCTGTATGAAAATCTGCTGCAATGCAGAGGCACAGTTCAATGAAGGGAGGTTCAAGAAAACTGAAGACCCACTCAACGATTGCAAAGCTTCATTGAGAGGGAATGCCACCAATTCTCTATCATAGTGAAGGGGATGTAACACCATGGCCAGAACATGAATATCTGCCAGCATTGTTAGACAGAGAATCATTGACGAGATCTATATCCAAGGTATTGCAGTTGGCTTCAATGACAACTTCTGACAGGGGAGAGAACAATGCCACAAACTGTGCTGCATGCAGGGTAGTATTTAGCATCAATGCCAGTTCAAACCAGATCACAAAAAACTATTTGTTATTTAGTATTTATTGTTTCTGGAAAGTTCTTGAAATAGTTTATGTTTGTATAATCATCAGTGTTCAGTGTTTATGTAAATACCAGCATTCTAGAGTATTCAATATTTGTATAAATAGCTGCACTCACCATCCAGGAGGTCAGTCCTGTTCCAGGTCTACATTGGTGTTGGTAATAAATGTGCTTTCACTACTAAGTTTGAACTTTGATGACCCTGCCTTCAGATTTGTACTTCATTTAAGTTTATACACAACATACTTTTGTTGGTAAGATAAAAGAAAACTGATGTTTATCGATGAAAGAAATTGCCTAAAAGATACATGTCAGGCCCATACAGCAACACTCCTCAGGTTTCGGTGTCAGGTCAGGTTAATAGTGTTTGCCATGAGGAGTACTTTGAGTAGTCAGAACTTTGTCTGCCTGCTGGAAGTGTGTAGGAAATGTGGAAAAATGTAAATAGGTAGAAACTCAAAGAAAGCTGCCTACTATCTCATGAAAATATATTTAGCAAATCACCTTGTGACTAGAACATATGAATAGTGTGTTTGCGCTAAAAGTTTCATCATTTATGTTTTCCTGAATGTGTATGTGATAATGTACAAATTATATTTTTTTTCTCAAAATGTTTTTACAGGTTATTTGGTGTTGTTTGTCTTTGAGAGATGGCAGTTCTTGTCTTTTGGCTGGCCATCATGATCGTTTTATAGAGAAGGAGTATGCAGCAGCTATGTCTCAACCTGTTCTTCAGCTGCCAAAAGGAACTCTGGCTGTTGGAGAGTGAGTATTGGTATATTACTGTGACAGTAACACACTATCAACAGTTACAGGATCGTCATGTCTTTTATTCTTGTGCTACAAAAATTAATCTTTTTGCATTATCAACAATGTAGGAAAAGACAGATTGCTACTTACCGTAAAGAAGACACATTAAGCTGCAGACAGGCACAGTTAAAAGACACTTACATAAAACTTTTGGCCACAGCCTCCATCAGCAGAAGAGGGGCACACACCATTCATACCTACGAGCAAGCACACCTCATACACACATGACCGCCAACTGCAGCATCTTGGGGCAGAATGCAACTATCACATGGGATAAAAGCAGCAACAGAGGGGGCAGAGAAGGGGAAGGGATAGTAGTGTACAAGTGGGGAAAGAGACAAACGCTATCTGGTGGAGTGTGCAGGGACTAGAATGCCCACAGGCACAGTCTTAGAAGGTTGTGGGGCGGGGAGGTGGGGAGAAAATTGAGGAGGAGGAAAGGAGAGGAACAGGGAGAGACAGGCAGATGCATTGACAGAGATTGGCAAACAAACAGGGTGGGAGACAAGAATGGGGAGGAGATGACAAAACAGAGGGGGTGGAAACTGTTGGGTGGAGGGTGTTGGGACAGTACATTACCATAGGCTGAGGCCGTGCTTTTTGCATTATGCTATCTTTGTAATCGGTCAATGGAAACTTGTGTTCTCTGACATTGAACTTGCTGGCATAAAACTCTGTGGGCCAAAGTGGGTCTTGAAGGCACACAGTTCCCAGAAATTCAGAAATAATCTAGTAAAATGCTATAAAGAGCATTATACAAGAAGTTCGAGACTGTGTGGCAACACCTGCATTCTGATGCTGATGAAGTGTAAGAGAATAAGAGACTATTACATGATATAATGTTCATTATAATATCTCCTAACTAATATTGTATTATATGTTACAAGAAATACGTCAGGGTGACATGAAGTGGTCACTTACAGTCCCTTACCATATCTTATATGACACGATAGATCACAGACGCAACGTACGTTACTAAAATAATAGATCCTGTTTTTTTGTGACAGTACTGCTCTAAAATCAGATTTTCACACTGCAGCAGAGTGTGCATTAATACGAAACTTCCTGGCAGATTAAAACTGTGTACCAGACCAAAACTTAAACTCATAACCTTTACCTTTTTCAGACAAGTGCTCCGATGACTGAACTACCCAGGCATGACCCACCACCCATCCACAGAGCTTTACTTCTATCGGTACCTCATCTCCTACCTTACAAACTTCGTAGAAGCTCTCCTGCAAAACTTTCAAGACTAGCACCCGTGGAAGAAAGGATATTGTGGAGACTTGGCCTAGCCATAGCCTGGGGGATGTTTCCAGTGGAGTATACACTGATACAAAACTTCCTGGTAGATTAAAACTGTGTGCTAGGCTGAGGCTCAAACTCAGAACCTTTGGCTTTCATGAGCAACTACTCTACTGACCGATCTACCCTAGCACAAGTCACAACCTGCCCTCACAGCTTTACCTCTACCAGTACCTCGTCTCCAACCTTCACAGAAGCTCTCCTGTGAAACTTGCAAGAGTAGGACTCCTGGAAGAAAGGATATTGTGGAGACATGGCTTAGCCACAGTCTGAGGCTTGTTACAAGAATGAAAGTTTCAATCTGCAGCAGAGTGTGTACTGGTATGAAATTTCCTGGCAAATTGAAGCTGTGTAGTGGGCAGAAACTCAGTCTTGGGAACTTTGTCTTTCACAGGCAAGTGCTCCATCAACTGAGCGACCCAAGCATCTTCACAGCTTTACTTCTGCCAGTACCTCATCTCCTACCTTCCAAACTTCACAGAAGCTCTCCTATGAAACTTTAAGGCCAGCAGTCCTGGAAGAAAGGATTTAGCGGAGACATTGCTTGTAATGAAAGCATTTAAAAACATTGCTGTACAGTAATTTCTGAGTGGAGCACTTTATAGTAATGGAAATGCCAGGATGAATGCAATAAATAAACATTGGGGAAAGCAACCACTCTCCTGCAGTTGAATAATGCATACTGCTAGAAACACGTATTCACACTTATGACTTCAGCAATTTTGCACCCTAAAACTATTAAAATAATAATAAACAGAAACATCTAACAGCACAAAGACACTACTAGCTTTTGAGCTACTGCTCTTTTCTTGTTTATCTTACATACTCTTTTGCACACAATCAGACACACAAGTACATTTACTTGCAATGACAGTCACCTTGCTTCCTAATTTTACTTGTTAAATTGGGTCTGGTAGCCATATATCCAGCAGTGCAAGTTGACATTAAAGGAACAACTCTGTGAACTGTGATGATCATCAAAACATATGATATTATTGGTCATCAGGTTTACAGTACTGAACTAATAGTTGCAGTATTGATCCCCTATCTTGGATCAGAATTTTGTTGAAAACTATACTTCTCTAAAATGAAATTGCAAAATACATCTACCATATGCTAGTTTGTGAAATACACTTAATTTGTTTGTTCTTAATGTAAACTGATGTTGCATTTTTTGTTATGATATGTTTGTTCACTATAATATATTTTCACTAAATACAGGTACAAAATGACAGCAAATGTATACAAAGTGGGTCAAGAAGGCTTTGACAGTGCAGAAGTCACTGTGTTGGTTGTGCCTGGCCACCCTCCAGAAGTTAGGATACTGTCACAGAGTACACATCATGCAGTAAATCCTCTTGATGTGGTTACCATCTCAGGCATTGTAAAGGGAGCAGAGCAAGGATGTCTTGTGTGGTGGGAAGCTATATCATCACCTGGTTTCCAGCCATTTGATTTATCAGCAGAGCTTAAGTTGGGGGACATCCTTACTCTGGAACCAGAAGATACCACCAGTACAGAAAGGTGAGTTGTGTTGTAATCATTATAATACAGACAAAGTAATTCAGAATTGACAGGTATTGATGCCTTCAATCCAGTAATGGTCTAGCAATAACAGACAGGCTGATAAACAGAAAAAATATAAGACTAACAAAACATCGACTTCTGAACTAAATTTGTGTGAGAATCCAAAAAACTTGATGCCTGGTGATCAGCCTGATTGTGCTGTGTGATAATGGGTTACTGTTTTCCTTGCTGCTTCCATAGATGGCACCATTCCTCCCAAAGGGACATGATTTTAGCCTTTTCAAACTAATGTGTCATGTGGAACTCAGAATTAGTATCATGGGAATATGGCATTGCACACTTCAAAAAATGCCAAAGTTTATGATTTTTCAGGCAGAAGTTACATGTTGTATCCTTGTTTGGTACAATGAATTATTTTTATGGTTTAATTACAGTGTATTGAGTATATTTATTTAAAGTTCTGAGTCAAAATCAATTACACATTTCAATAAATATTTTACTAAGTCATTGTAAGGCCCTACTGCTGTTGATAAACTCACTTTTAGAGCAATGAAAAGAAATTGCTAAGCTTGCAGAATCCAAACTTCTGTGTTTTTTCCTGTCTTATGTCCCCAATGAGGTGACACCTGAAAGTGTAAAGACTTCCTCCTACAATTTCACCCTGCCACACAGCTTTAATATTCTGTGGAGCTTCATTGTCAAAGAAAATATTTTCTTCATTTATAGTAATTAATTAGTTTTTCTCATTTCAAATTCTCCACTACAAGAATCATTTGGGTTTCCAGAAAGATTCTAGGGCTTGACTTATCCATTAACATTCTTTCATTTTATGGTACTTTCTAATCATTTTTGATCATTTTTTGTGAATTTATTGTGCCTTACTTTATTTCTGCTCACGTTTTTATTAACCTTGGTGACTGATTTCATTTCATTACCTCCTTGTTTGATAGTTCAGTCATTTGCTAACTTTTTTGCTTCTACTGCAACCTTCCTTGATATCTTCTTGTAGTTTCTTAAATACAGTTTTAAAGCTGCATTTTGTTCTGCTGTTGTATTAAGTTTTCTAAGAGTTTCTGGTGATTCATTTATGTCCAGTGTTTTCCATGTATTTGGTTTTACATTAAATTTTATTTTATTCACTGTCATTGCAACATCAAAGCAACATTTATAAGTAGGCATACAGAAAAATGTGTCAGATGCTTTGTTGACACAGTCCTGGGAAATCTTTTGCCATCTTAATTTACATAGCATGTAGCTGAAAGTTCTGTTGTTTTCATTCCTGACTCTTCTCATGACATAGTTTTCATTTACCCCACAATTATTATTAAGCACATCATAAGAATATATTCAATTGTATTGTGATCTAAAAAACCAGTGTCTGTCAGAGTGTCATAGTCAAACATTTGTCAACAAATGGATAATCCATTGTCATTTCACTCCATTGGTCATGTCTCTTGGTCTCTTGTTTTGTTGGTAGCAGTTCATATGAGATCAAGAAGCTTGTCAATTGATTTCTTTTAGTGCCTGCAGTTCTGCAGTTTAAATCAAAGTTACTAAGCACAGTTGTGTGTTTTGACTGAATTTTAGTTTCATTTAGAAAGCTCTCCAGGTTTCATAAAAACAAAGTGAATTGATCTGTTGATGACCTGTGTATAAAAACAATAACAGTTCCTTTTTCCATTAGTTCACATGGGCAGCACTCAGATTCTTTTTGAATGCAGTTCAGTTTAATGTCTTTTTAATTACAGCCCTTCCTAACAAATACACATTCTTCACAATAGTTATAAGTTTACCTATGGAAGTAACTTATCATTTTAAAATATGTAATTGTAACAGTGAATGTTTGTGGTTCCCTTGGCCATTGCTCATAGGTGCAAACCAGTGAGAGTCCTTAAGATCATCATTTAGGAGCACTTCTAATTCACTCATTTTACTACTTAAAGCTGGAATATTCTTGTACAACAATGTTAAAGAATATATACATTCTAATTGTTGCTCATTGTTTAGCTTAGTAATTTACTGGTGCTCTTTGACACTAGAACATCCTCCAGATATGGTGGTACTACTGCCCTTCTTTCATATCCTGATTGCTTATTTGCTGCTGCTTTGATTTACAAAATGGTTCAAATAGATCTGAGCACTATGGGACTTAACATCTGAGGTCATCAGTCTCCTAGAACTTAGAACTACTTAAATCTAACTGACTTAAGGACATCACACACATCCATGCCTCAAGCAGGATTCGAATCTGCGACTGTAGCAGTCATGTGGTTCAGGACTGAAGCGCCTAGAGCCACTCAGCCACCACGGCCGGCATTTGTTTACAGTTGTCTTTTTAATGTTTGTGACCAAGAGTGAGGAGCACACAACAATTGAAGTGCCCAGGTAGCAAATAATGAACAGAGTACAATAGCATGAGATGTGAGGGTTGTACTAGGCGGTTCAGGCTGATCAGATCTGTGAGATATGGTCAGTGGTGAGCTGTCAGATGCTCGAGGCCTTGGTCGACAAAGAGCAGCGGGTGCTCAATGATGAACAAAGTCCATGACGTCATAGGCAGTGAACTCCAAATGATGAGCTGGTAGGTGCAGCCAGCGTGAAGTCAGTGTGTGAAGACTGCTCGTTGAAGGAGCTTCAGTTGAGGAACTGCTAGGTACAATCGGCATTAAGTCCTAAGTGGAGAGTGGATGCAGAGTGTTCAGTTGGCAGCCTTAATACTTGTCTAGCAGAAGAATTCTACCCGAGGCACATGACTCACGGATGTGAGGTAGTGCCATGATGGCAGCACTGTTTGCTCCACAGGGTGACCTGTAGCTGCTGGAAGTTCAATTGTAAACAATATGACATGTGTCTTTTGGTGCAGATTGTTTGTGTTTCATCTCCAGATGAAGCATCCTTAAGCAGGCTGGAGCTGTGACAATATTCAATACATGACTGTGTGGTCAGTGTATACGTTACACAGTGGTATCCTGTAAATACAGCCTCAGTCCCCCCTTAAGGAAGAGATGACCTAGCCTTCTTGCAGAAGATGGGGCTGCAAAAGGGAGGGGTGCTCCAGTGTTGGGAAGGCGGTCCATCTGTTGAGTGTTTAAGGCAAAGGAGGCTGGACCCAGTGGGCATTGGTAGAAGGCTGATGGTTCGGATGCGGCTGCAACAGATGGTCCTGGCTCGGACGAGAACTTATAAGAGGGAACCTGGAAAAGAGATAGATGCAGGATCATCATCTGGGAAGGTCAAAACTTCCAGGAGTGCATAATCAGAGGTCAAGGGAAGTCCAGTTGATGGTCAGAGGAAGGTATGCAGATGAGAATTGGTTATAGCCCTGTATGATGCAAGAGGTCCCTGTGGTAGCAGGTAGTGCTACCGACATGAGTTTACCCAGAGACATCTGACCAGGAACAGCACAGGGTATGGCTTGTTCAAAGGCCCATATGTGAAAAAAGTGCAGGAGCAGTATAGCATGTGGCCTTCCAGGGTGAAAGTGTACTGTGATGACAAGGGAAACGTGTGAGGTCCTGCAGTATGGAGCATAAAGTATCTGATAGGGATGGCTTGTGTGTTAACCATGAGGGGATGGCCTGAGTGAGCCAGACGTCAAGATATCGATTCTGTGGGATGCAAAGGAGCAAAGCATGTCGCAGTAGCAGGGCTGGAGGTGTTGGCAGGGCCAGAGGCACTGGAGCTGGTGACGACATGGCCAAACTGCTGAGGCCAGTGACGGAAGGGCTGGTGGCAGATAGATAATGAGTTAGAATCCGCAGGAAGCTAAGTAATGGCACAAATGAAGACAGATATATAGCATTTGAAGGAGCATGGAAAATAAGAAAAGAAAGTAGGATGAGAAATGAAACCCGTGGCATCAAGGAACCTGCCTCAGAACAGTCAGTGTGCACAAGAGTATGACAATTTGGCATCAAGTAAGGTGCCTTGGAAAGATAGTTGTGTTCAGTGGCACAAAAATTTGTCATCAAGGAAGTTCCTCAGATTTATGAGGGTGTACAAGAACATGGAAAGTGTCATAACAGATAGTATGTTGGTCCCACAAGTGGACATAGGTCAGGGTAGAGAAGTCTGTACCAGGGTCGAGGAGCATCAGAACAGATAGGAAGAAAGACTCTTTGTTGGGCATGATCTTGAATTGTGGATGCCCTGAAGTATTTTCTAACTATGTGAGAGAGATGGGCCAATGCTCCAACTCTTCATTGAATTTTTGAGGTAGCAATGATTGCGTCATTAGTGCCACATGGGTTAACTTTTGTAGGAGAAGCTCATAGTCATGTTGTAAGCACCATAAGCAAAGCAGGAGATCCACTGATACATCTGAGTGCTGCGTCACTGTACCAAAATGACACCGAGGTAGTGAGGGCACATGTATGTGATGAAAATCAGCACATTCCAAAACAGTGCCTGGGTACGGAAGGCTACACTGGTTGAGCATGTAAATCATGGAGGATTTGCTGCTTTGGATGACAGTCACTTTTGTCATGTAAGGCAAAACCAATTATTCTCATCGACCTAGAATGTGTGACCCAAAGTGAGAAACACACTACAAAGTAAGTGCCCAGGTAGCAAAGAAGAGTTGTATGTTTATTAAATCCAGTGAATGGAGCACAATAGCAGGAGTTCAAGGGATATGAGGTTGCAGTACTTGGTTCAGGGTGACAGTCAATCACTGATGATTGTAATGGAATGTTCTTACACTGATGAGGAAAGTGGCCTGTGATTGACAGTGAGCAGTCAAGTGCTTGAGGCCTCGGTTGGCGATGAATGGTCATGTGCTCAAGGATGGACGAAGTCTGTGAGGTCATATGCTATTGACAATGCAGTGAGTGAACCCGAATTATGAGGTGCCAGGCACAGCTGAGGTGAGGCTGGGAGTGAGAAGACTGCTTGTCAAAGGATGTCCAACTGGAAAACTGCTAGGTGCTTTTGGTGTTAAGCCTGATGTGAAGAGTGGCTGCAGAGTGGCTGGACGGCAAACTAAATACTCGCTTGATGGGAGAATACCAGTGGAAGCACATGACTCATGGATGCGAGGTAGTACTGTGATGGTGCCACTGCTTGCACCACAGGGTACTGTGGAATCTGGAAGTATATAGTTCTCAGTATATTTACCCCTTAATGCTATTTGTTACTGATAATAAAAATCAGGTTAACTGAACTTTAATACAACAGTCACAATACAAGACATAAAAATAATTTTCGTGTAAACTTTGCCTCCTTGTCGAATGTTTAGAATCAAGTTATGTACTCTAGTGGTAAGATATTAAATAAACTTCCATCTAACATGAAACAGATAACTAAAACCATACATCATTAACCACTCTTCCTACAAGATACCTCAGTATACATATACAGGGACAGAAGGTTCTGCTAGCTATATTGCAAGCAGCAGTGTTTGTTGTAATGCTGTATGAGAGTAATAATGTATTATAAATAGGACTCAGTATTTAGAGATATACAAACTATTTTCTTTGAAAAATTAACAGGGAAAGTTACAGGGTAAATGTTGTACTCTTTAATAATAAGTTAGCTCATATCAATTCTAACATTCAGAAAACTGTCAGAAGTACAATAGATTGCCAAAATATAAGAAGCCCTATAAATAAAGAAGAAGTTCTACTTCTTTCTCTTCAAGAAACAGCTGACACTGATGAAACTATTGCTGTTGTGCTCTGTCAAACTGAATGTCACCTGGAAGTTACAGAAATCAATCAAATACATTTAAATAGTTGTGGAATTGTGTCTTACTACTGCAGAACAAACTCAACCCAAGGTAGGGTGGCAATTTATATGCACAACACTCTTAGATCACAAACACATATGTAGCTTGGTGCTATACTGAACAACATTTTGAATGCTGTGCTGTCAAATTAAAATTGTAAGCTCAGTTCCTCCAATAACTGCAGTTTACCGGGCACCTGTGGGAAACATTAAAAAGTTCCTTGCAGCTATTATTAGTTCCTAAAAAACTGTATAGGAATAACAAACAATGGGACATCCAGGATGGAATGTAGCAATATTATGAAAGGAAAGTTGCTACTCACCATACAGCAGAGATGCTGAGTTTCAGATAGGCACAACAAAAAGACTGTCACAAATAAATAAAGCTTTCAGCCATTAAGGCCTTTGTCAACAATAGACATAGACACACACAACACAAACACAGGCACGCACACAAACGCAACTCACACATGCGACCACAATCTCAGGCAACTGAAACCACACCTTTTCTTTTTGTGTGTGTTCATGTGTGTGTGTGTGTATGTGTGTGTGTGTGTGTGTGTGTGTGTGTGTGTGTGGTGTGTGTGTGTGTGTGTGTGTGTGTGTGTTTTGTGTGTGTGTCTATGTCTATTGTGGACAAAGGCCTGAATGTCCAAAAGCTTTATTTATTTACAATAGTCTTTTCGTTGTACCTATCTGCGACTCAGCCTTTCCGCTATGTGGCAAATAGTAGCTTTCCTTTCAAAATATTGTTATAGGAATAACAGTCAGATTATAGTATGTGGTGACTTTAACATTAATTTTTCTTTCAGATAGTAACAGTAATAAACAACTTGAATCATCGTTGTCAACTTTCAGCCTACTCCTGATAGTCTCACTCCCAACAAGAATAGAAGTGCACAGCAATATATTGATTAATAATTTGTTTATGGATCCCATAAATTACAATGATGTAAACACACAAGCTATAATACATGGTCTATCTGATCATGATGGTCAATTGCAACCTTAAAACTTACTAGTTGAAAAACAGTAAATGGTCACACCCAGGGTAAACATGTTAGAATAATAAATATGAAAACAGTTCACACTATGAACAATGGGATGGAGTGTACCAGGCAGGTACAATGATTGAGAAATTCAATTCATGTCTGGCCTTATTGGTCAAACATTTTGAAGCCTGCTTCCCCCAAAGACAGATTAAAATGAAACCAACCTCATGTGAAGGAAAGAGTGGATAACTACTGACATCAGAATATCATGTGCTAAAAACAGAGACTTGTGTGTGGAACAAGGAGCTAGTGCAAACTTAGCAGTGAAACTACATTACAAAAAACACTGTGAAATTTCTAACATATGTTATCAGGAAGGCCAGACAAATGCATCATGCAGAAAAAATTAGCTAGTCAAACAAGAAAGTAAAAACCATATCGAACATCATAAAAAGTGAGACATATAGGAATATAAAATCTGAACAATCAGGGACTCCACAGTCCTCTGGTAAAAGTTCAGACAATAATAATCAAAAAGTTGCAGCCTCTTATTTTAATAACTTTTTTTCACTGCAGCTGAAATAACAGAGAACTGTAATAAACTCTCTCTCACAGAAGCCATAGAGCCACTAAATCACACTAAATATAGCTCTTCATTTCAAAAGCACAACTCGTAAAGAAATTTTAAAAATCATAAAATTACTTAAAAGCTGTGGATCTTCTGGATGTGATGGAATATCAGATAGAATTTAAAGTCATGTGCAGACTTAATCAGTCACTTATTATGCTATTGGTGTAACTGGTCAATGAAAACTGGGAAATTTCCAGATAGAATGAAACATGCAATGGTGTTGCCCATCCACAAAAGTAGGGCAAGAGATGTCTAAGTACTGTCCAATTATTGGCTCATCTCTTTGCTCCACATAGAGAGTTAGATTTAGCCTAACTGATGAAACTCTAGGTGAATTAAATCTCAGAAGGTATCCAATGGGGATCTTTTGTGACCCTGCTAAAGCTTACCACTGTGTAGATCGTAACATATTACTAAAAAAGCTTCCATACTATGGCATTAAAGACAAACCTTTGTGACATCACTAGAATCTTATCTACACAACAGGAAGCAAAGAGTTATCTTAATGGAGGTAGGTGTAACAGTAAATTCCGACTGAGGAAATGTAAAATACAGAGTCCCCCAGGACTCGATCCTTGGACCACTGATTTTCTTGATCTACATCTATGATCTACCAGTTACAATTAATGAGAGAGCAAAAATAGTCGTGTTTGCAGATGACACAAGTATTGTAATCGAAGGTCCCAGCTCCGCAGTGCAGGATACAAGCCCTGACAGTCACTAACCAAGTACACAGATGGTTCACAGCAAATTGGCTAACCCTAATTTTTTTTAAAAACTAATATTATACAATTTCAGCCAGTAAATAAAAATCTCCAAGTTCTTAAAATGGAGTTATCAACCAAAAAATGTATGAAATCACACATATAAAATTCTTAGGCATCCAGATAGACAGCCAGCTAAGATGGAAAGAGCAAATTGATCAACTGGTCAAAAACTTAGCACAGCATGTTTTGCCTTGAGAGCTGCTTCTCACCTTGTTGGTAGATAAAGATTGGTTTCATCATATTTTGCATATTTCCATTCTGTACTGTCCTAACAGTATTATCTTCTGGGGAAATGCTACAGGTGTTGAAAAAGTCTCCAAACTACAAAAAAGAGTAGTGAGGATTATATGCGTGGTTTCTAACAGAACATTCTGCAGAGGTCTCTTTAAGATCTCAGGATATTTACTGTTAGAAATCAATATGTATTCTCACTGATGATGTTTGTATCCAGTAACAAGGAATTATTCAAAAAAAACTGTGACATTCACAAACATAACATAAGACAGGGGAAAAATTTCTCATCAGTGTAAAAAATAAGAAATTAATAAGATACAGGTATTCAAAAGGAAACTAAAAGCATCCCTCAGGGAACAAACATTTTATAAAATGAATGAATTTGTAGAGTAATAAGGCATCCTTTTGAGTAAAAATAGATGAAACTAGTTAGGTAAAAAATAAAACTCTTAAAAGAAAAGCTTTACCTATGTTATGAAGATAAAATTGTGTATTCCTAACATAAGTTATAATAATAAAAATAATTAAAATTCATGTACATCATAGATTAAAATGTGTACTACCATTTATTCCACACTATTAAGTATTCACTTGAAGTTACTTATGTGATGAAGATGTAAATTTTGTATTTTAATTTAAACCATTATGACACTGTGTAAATTTATTTATTTATTTGTGCCACTTGGATAAAAATGCATGACTTCATTCATTCTGCTATTTTAAGCATTCACTTGAACTTATACCAGTAAAATGGAGGTTGTAATATTGTCTGCAATCAGTCATTCATAGAAAATAAGTATTTGTATGATATACAAAATGCTCACATAATTTTGTATTATTTCACTTGATTTGTCCTACATTACTAGTGCACCCTTTGTAGGATATGTAATCAACAGGACCAAGTAAAAAACAGATCAAATCATATCAACCATCGTAATCAAGTAAATATTATGCATCTCATCAGAGATAAACAGCGGCTTCATAGTAAAAGTAAGGAAGCAGCAGCTTTCTTTGGAATAACAGCTTTCTTACTAATTTACTTGATTAAATTTAGAAGTTATAAGCATATTAAATTTAGAAGTTATAAGCATTAACAGCATTATGCAGAATAATGATATTTTTTGTTAATAAAATATGTAGAAGAAGTTCCTATGCTGTCCTTGTTTCTTGTTACTGTATACGTTGACTTGCCCCCCTCTGTAAAGTCTCTCCTTTTTGATGGGATTGCTGTGTGGAGTGGCCACGTGGTTTGAAATGCCATGTCACGGAATGTGCGGCCCCTCCTCCCAGAGGCTCAAGCCCTCCTTCAGACATGGGCGTGTATGTTGTTCTTAGCATAAGTTAGTGTAAGTAGTTTGTAAGACTAGAGACTGATGACTTCAGCAGTTTGGTCCCTTACGAATTCACACACATTTGAACTTTTTTTTGGGGATCTGCAGAATGCGATCAATGAACAAATGATTTTCAATAATGTACTCTACATGGTGCTTGTTTTTAAAGTGAGTTCAAAAAAATTGTGAAAATAAAGTAAGGAAAAAAGTAACATTTGATGGTGTGCATTTAGGAAATTTGTGTAAAAAAAGATGAAAAAAGAGTTAGATTGTCTGACGTGCTGTTTTCTGTTAGTTGATATCAATAACAACAACAGAAGTAATTAATTGTTACTAGATTTTAAAAGTGTTTACAATTATGATTCTGGTTAATTTATGCTATTTGTTGTAAAATCTAGACCTATAACCTCACCTTTCATAGTTGCAGTATTAATTATGAGCTATTACTTTAGTACATGAAGTGTGTGCATATATATGATATAAAACATGTGTTCTGTTTCTCTGCGGAGTACCTAATTGCCTTGATGGATGGTAGCCATGATGTTGTGCTAGCATGTATTTATTACCTTTTTCACAATCTTGTTAATTTTGTATTGCTATATTACCTAATAAAGGCAAATTTACAGGGAGATACAGCTTGGTATTCCTGGGCCTGTGGGAACATGGCCAGGCCTGAAAGGAGACGCCAAATACTGTCTCCGACTGTCTGCTTCATGTGGGAATTCCTCAAGCCATGCAGACACTGTCATTGTCACAAATTCTCCACCAAATATCCAACCATTACAGGTATTGCTGTTTGTTTAATCATGGAGAATGAAAATTAGCAACTACATCAGATGTTTTCTGTTAAAAGATAAATGCACTCACAAGAAAAGTATGTTTATGTGAAGCTATGAGAAAATTTCTTCACCTGGTAGTGAAAGACTATTTTTTATGTAAAAAGGTACTCACTTTTTAAACATGGGCCTGTTCTTTGTCAGTGCACCTCATCCAACACTTTTTCAGTGAATCTCTACATCTACATAGATACTTTGCAAGCAACCATAAAGTGTGTGGTGGAGGTTACCCTGTACCACTACTTGTCATTTCTCCCCCTGTTACACTCACAAATAGAGTGATGGTAAAACAACTGTCTGTATGCCTCTGTATGATCCCTTATTCCTTATATCTTATATCTTCACTGAGCACATAATAAAATGTTTACATCATAAAATATCAGTAGTTTGAATCTTCTGTGACTTATCAAAGCCATTTGATTGCGTCAGTCCTATTATTCTATTAGTAAAACTAACTTCAGCATGTACCAAATTTAGTTCCTGTTTAACAAACATGATACAGGAAGTTCCATTAGGATGTTTGAGTAATACAAGCAGGGATTTTATATTATCATCTTCATATGGCGAAATCTCAGTGGGAATTCTCCAGGGTTAAATAATGGTCCTGTTACAGTTCTTCTTCTACATTCATAATCAAACATTTTATTCTAATCAGGGGTAAAAGTAGTCCTTTTTATTGATAATAAAAGCATTATTACATATATCATTTTACATGCATATTAGTAACATATGCATAATATGTAATAATGCTTTAAGACTAATTTTGCTTCCTGATTCAAATATTACTGTCAAGCCAATCAGAGAAGCATCCATGGAGAATATTTGAGAAGTATTTAGTAAGCAATGCAACACATTTTCTCTCTGTCAGTTTTGGTTGAAAAAAGGTAGAATTTTTTATGAGATGTTGTGGAATATTCCTGCTTCAGCCCCTATAGTTACGTAAAGCTCCAGTAGTTGGTGGTGCTATACATAGCCTTCAAAGTGACATCTGTGACGGAGGTGCATTCCAACCTGCTATTGAGTTTATTTTGGTGGGAAACCAGATAACTGCAGATATTCAAAGACACGTACAGAATATATACAGAGACCTGCCAGTGAACAAAAACATTGTCATTGGGCGACGCGTCTGTCATCATCGCAACAATGTTGCACAAACCTGTCGGATCTCTGTGTACCAGCCTGTCACACACAGCTGTGACTCCTTCAAGTTTGGAACATATATATGCACTCATATGAAGTGATCGACAGATTACAAGCAAACACCTTACTGTTCAAGGGGACACCTCTGTCATTAGTGTTGATACATCCATCCACCAGTTGGGGTATTCAAAAGCCTGTGCCCACTGGGTTCCTTGCCACTTAATACTAGAACATAAAGAGCTATGAATGCCCACCTGTGCAAAATTGCTTGCATGTTATAAGGCCTATCATGATAATTTTTTGTCAAACGTCATCATAGGTGATGAAACATGGGTTTATCACTTCGAGCTGATAACAAAATGGCAATCCATGAAGTGGCACCACATCACTTCTCCTCCAAAGAAAAATTTCAAAGCTGCACCTTCCACCAGTAAAATCATGGTGACAGTTTTCTGGGACTCTGATGTCCTCCATGATGATACAATGATCAACTCTGGATTGTATTGTGCTACCCTCAGAAAATTGAAGAAACGACTTCAGCATGTCTATCACCACAAAAATGCAAATGACTTCTGCTGCTCCATGACAATGCACAGCCTCACATAAGTCTGCTTACCTGAGGGGAGCTCACAAAACTTTGTTGAACTACTCTTCCTATTTCCCACTACAGCCCAGATCTTGCACCTTCCAACTTCCATCTGTTCAGCCCAATTAAGAAAGCTCTCTGTGGAAAGCAGTATATGGATGATTGGGAGGTTATTGATGCAGCAAGACATTGGCTGCAACATCAACCAGTAGAGTTATGGGCATACAAGTCCTCCAAGTAAGGTGGCATAAGGTCATCGCATTGAACAGAGATTGTGTTGAAAAATATGGCTTTGTAGCCAAAAGAATGAGGATTAATACACTGTATTAGAATCTTGATTAAAATCAACCAGCTTTCAGAGTAAAGTGTGTTGCTTTACTTACTGAATTCTCCTTGCAGTAAGTGAAGTGTTTGCTAACTCATTTTGCACAGATAAACTAACTTTAAACTTTGAAAAAACATAGCTCATCTGGTTTTGTTCTTTCAAAAATACCACATCTGCTATGAACATAGTTTACCTACAACAAATAAAAAATATAATAGAAAAATCTAAGTTTTTGGGTGTGTATGGGATTATTTGGATTACTAGAGTGATGATCTCATTGATAAAGACAGATTAGATTAGATTGGATTTGCTTTCATTCCAATTGATCCATAGTGAGGATGTCATCCAGGATGTATAACATGTCAGAAAAATAATAATGCATGACAAATATTTACAACTAAAACAAATAAGCTAATGTACCTTCCACAGGTCCCAAGTGGAATGATCGTCCTTTTTTATTTTATTTTTATTTTTTTATGAACTATATGAAAGGATCATTTTACAACACTCAGTTACTAAGATTACATAAATGCACTGAATTTAAAACTGAAATTTTTTTTTTTTACTTCTAAGGTAATAAACATATAATAGAACTGCTACAATACTTATTTACAATGGACACATTGCTGCACTGAAATGGTGCAGAAGTTCAATTGTGGCTTTCCTTAAACTGAATTTCATTGGTTGTTGAGCTTTTCATGGCTTCTGGCAAGTTATTGAAAATGTGTATTACTGAATAATGCACACCTTTTTGTACAAGAGTAAGTGGCTTTAAATCCTTCTGAAGATTATTCTTATTTCTAATACTGATTCTATGAACTGAGCTGTTGATTTGAAAAAGTGATATATTTTTAATGACAAATTTCATTAAGGAATAAATATATTATGAAGGAGTAGTTAGTATCCCTAGTTCCCTAAACAGGCCTCTGCAGGATGTTCTTGAGTTCACACATATAATTCTTATTGCACGTTTTTGTGCCCAGAAAACTTTAGCTTGGCTTCATGAGCTACCCCAAAAAATAATTGCATATGCCATTATGGAGTGAAAGTAATCATAGAATGCCAGCTTTTACATTTTTAAATCCCCTATGTCTGACAGAATTCGCATTGCAAATAGAGGTTTGTTTAGACACTTCAGCAGTTCTGTAGTGTGCTCCTCCAAGTTGAATTTATTATCAAGCCCAAGAATTTAACACTGTCCACTTCTTCTATATGCTTGTCATGATATGTTAGGCATGTACATGTGTTTTTCCAAAGTTTAGTGACAAAGAATTGGCTAGGAACCTGTGATTAATGTCCACAAATATTTTACTAGCCGATCTTTCTAAGACTACACTTGATTTGCTATTTATTGCAATTTTTGTACCATTGGAAAACAAAACAAACTTGGCATCTGGTAATGTTACTGATGAAAGGTCATTGATATATATAATAAAAAGTAAGGGCTCTAAGATGGAACCTTGTCGGGCCCCAAATGCAATTAGTTCCCAGCTGGTTGATGCCTGATAGCTTAATACCTGTCTCTTTCCTAATAACACGCTTTGTTTCCTGAAAGATTTTTATTACAGTGAAGTAGAAACTGAATGATGATTTTGACTGGCAGCAAACAGTTAAAGAACAAATGGATAAAGATAAATACTGCATAACAAGTAAGAGGCAAGAAAGTTGAAGACACAAATCTTATTTTGGCTTCTGTAGTTACATGCTACTTTATGGGGATGTGGAGATTTCATTGTCTATCAAGACTGTCAGCATGTAACTACAAACAGACAAAAAATTAATTATATGACTATTTTTATGTTAAAATTAAAACTTTGTGATTACCCCTCATACATAACAACAAAGAATGGACAAGATTCAAATGCTCCAGTAAAAGGGCAGGAGAGAGAGGGGAATGGGGGTGGGGGGTTAACGTACAGGAGAAATTCAAATGCAGTGTTTGATTATTAGGCAGAGCATCTTACTTGGCCTTAAAATGAAATTCTAGTTGGCAGGAAAAACAGAAAATTAATCTATTAATGTGTTTGCTTGGTAAATAGTCATAGATTTATAAACCTATTAGAAATACAGGGTTATTACAAATGACTGAAGCGATTTCACAGCTCTACAATAACTTTACTATTTGAGATATTTTCACAATGCTTTGCACACACATACAAAAAGTCAAAAAGTTTTTTTAGGCATTCACAAATGTTCTATATGTGCCCCTTTAGTGATTCGGCAGACATCAAGCCAATAATCAAGTTCCTCCCACGATCAGCGCAGCATGTCCCCATCAATGAGTTCGAAAGCATCGTTGATGTGAGCTCGCAGTTCTGGCACGTTTCTTGGTAGAGGAGGCTTAAAGACTGAATCTTTCACATAACCCCACAGAAAGAAATCACATGGGGTTAAGTCGGGAGAGCGTGGAGGCCATGACATGAATTGCTGATCATGATCTCCACCACGACCGATCCATCAGTTTTCCAATCTCCTGTTTAAGAAATGCCGAACATCATGATGGAAGTGCGGTGGAGCACCATCCTGTTGAAAGATGAAGTCAGCGCTGTTGGTCTCCAGTTGTGGCGTGAGCCAATTTTCCAGCATGTCCAGATACACGTGTCCTGTAATGTTTTTTTCGCAGAAGAAAAGGGGGCCGTAAACTTTAAACCGTGAGATTGCACAAAACACATTCACTTTTGATGAATTGCAAATTTGCTGCACGAATGCATGAGGATTCTCTACCACCCAGATTCGCACATTGTGTCTGTTCACTTCACCATTAAGAAAAAATGTTGCTTCATCACTGAAAACAAGTTTCGCACTGAACGCATCCTCTTCCATGAGCTGTTGCAACCACGCTGAAAATTCAAAGCGTTTCACTTTGTCATTGGGTGTCAGGGCTTGTAGCAAGCTAAACGGTACAGCTTCTGCTTTAGCCTTTTCCATAAGATTTTCCAAACCGTCGGCTGTGGTACGTTTAGCTCCCTGCTTGCTTTATTCGTCGACTTCTGCGGGCTACGAGTGAAACTTGCCTGCACGCGTTCAACCGTTTCTTCGCTCACTGCAGGCCGGCCCGTTGATTTCCCCTTACAGAGGCATCCAGAAGCTTTAAACTGCACATACCATCGCATAATGGAGTTAGCAGTTGGTGGATCTTTGTTGAACTTCACCCTGAAGTGTCGTTGCACTGTTATGACTGACTGATGTGAGAGCATTTCAAGCACGACATACGCTTTCTCGGCTCCTGTCGCCATTTTGTCTCACTGCGCTCTCGAGCGCTCTGGTGGCAGAAACCTGAAAGGCGGTTTCAGCTGAACAAAACTTTATGAGTTTTTCTACGTATCTGTAGTGTGTCGTGACCATATGCCAATGAATGGAGCTACAGTGAATTTATGAAATCGCTTCAATCATTTGTAATAGCCCTGTAGATATGTACAATTGTGAAGTTCTTGTGTCACTAGTGTGGTGGTGTAGGCATAAACAGAAAGTGAATAGACTTATAGGAACCATTGTTCATGCAACTGATTAAAGAATAGGCTACTTTGTATGATAGAGGTGTTGGGGAGATATCTGGGAGTTGTTCAAGGAAACAGTGAGTTAGAAAGGCCAAAGAAAGATAAAGGAGCATGAAGAACAGGAGCACAAAATATAGAATAAAATGAAACAAAAGATTTGGAAAAAATAAATGGAGAATGAGACTTGGAGATGTTGAATACAGTAAATTTGTGGCAGGTACAAAGAAGATAAGGATCATAGAACTGAAGTCGGGATTGCAAGAGATAAAAATAATTTGGGGAAGAGACACAGTAGTGGCAAGGAGGGAAGAAGAAAATCGTCACTAATGGAGACTTGTTAAAGAGATGTAGCAGGACTGTAGGACATACAAAGGAGAATTATGCCTTCCTGTAATAAAAACTGGAATTTCAAAAGACTGTAGGTGTGAAATAATTCTGAAGCCTGGGAAATAAGATTCCTTGAGTTGAAGGGAGTGAGGGAGAGTGGCAAAATTCATGACGTAGGTTTGGAAACTGTGCATCTCGAGTATAGCCTTGTGTGAAGATGAAACAATGACTGTGAAAGAAATTGAGGAAAAGAAATTAATAAAATCAGAATTGTTGTGCTACTGAAAGCTATTAAAATTGGGCTGACAACCAAATAATAAAGATAACAAATACAGTTATGGAATACATTCAAGAAAAGGAGCCTTTCTAGAACCTTTACAATTAAGAATGGCAATTAGTATAACATACATTGGGGCATTTTGGAGCTATTAACTTGACACAGATAAAGGTGGACCACATTGAGGATAATTAATAATGAGTGTAATAAATTTCTATCAGTCAACATTGTATGGATGTAATCAATTCATAGCAAGGGCTAGTTACAATAAAACCTCTTGTATTCAAGTTATTTGCAAACTTACATACAAATGCAATCATCTACTTTGCTATGTGTAAATAATTTTGCATTTTCATAGTCTTCAAGTTATAAAAGCTGTGTGTTACTAAAAATTGTTTAATCTAAAAACAAAGATGATGTGACTTACCAAATGAAAGTGCTGGCAGGTCGACAAAACAAACACAAACATACACACAAAATTCAAGCTTTCGCAACAAACTGTTGCCTCATCAGGAAAGAGGGAAGGAGAGGGAAAGACGAAAGGATGTGGGTTTTAAGGGAGAGGGTAAGGAGTCATTCCAATCCCGGTAGTGGAAAGACTTACCTTAGGGGGAAAAAAGAACGGATATACACTCGCACACACACACATATCCATCCACACATATACAGACACAAGTAGACATATTTAAAGACAAAGAGTTTGAGCAGAGATGTCAGTCGAGGCAGAAGTGCAGAGGCAAAGATGTTGTTGAATGACAGGTGAGGTATGAGTGGCGGCAACTTGAAATTAGCGGAGATTGAGGCCTGGTGGATAACGGGAAGAGAGGATATATTGAAGAGCAAGTTCCCATCTCCGGAGTTCGGATAGGTTGGTGTTAGTGGGAAGTATCCAGATAACCCGGACGGTGTAACACTGCGCCAAGATGTGCTGGCCGTGCACCAAGGCATGTTTAGCCACAGGGTGATCCTCATTACCAACAAACACTGTCTGCCTGTGTCCATTCATGCGAATGGACAGTTTGTTGCTGGTCATTCCCACATAGAATGCATCACAGTGTAGGCAGGTCAGTTGGTAGATCACGTGGGTGCTTTCACACGTGGCTCTGCCTTTGATCGTGTACACCTTCCGGGTTACAGGACTGGAGTAGGTGGTGGTGGGAGGGTGCATGGGACAGGTTTTACACCGGGCGCAGTTACAAGGGTAAGAGCCAGAGGGTAGGGAAGGTGGTTTGGGGATTTCATAGGGATGAACTAAGAGGTTACGAAGGTTAGGTGGACGGCGGAAAGACACTTTTGGTGGAGTGGGGAGGATTTCATGAAGGATGGATCTCATTTCAGGGCAGGATTGGAGGAAGTCGTATCCCTGCTGGAGAGCCACATTCAGAATCTGATCCAGTCCCGGAAAGTATCCTGTGACAAGTGGGGCACTGTTGTGGTTCTTCTGTGGGAGGTTCTGGGTTTGAGAGGATGAGGAAGTGGCTCTGGTTATTTGCTTCTGTACCAGGTCGGGAGGGTAGTTGCGGGATGCGAAAGCTGTTGTCAGGTTGTTGGTGTAATGCTTCAGGGATTCCGGACTGGAGCAGATTCGTTTGCCACGAAGACCTAGGCTGTAGGGAAGGGACCGTTTGATGTGGAATGGGTGGCAGCTGTCGTAATGGAGGTACTGTTGCTTGTTGGTGGGTTTGATGTGGACGGACGTGTGAAGCTGGCCATTGGACAGGTGGAGGTCAATGTCAAGGAAAGTGGCATGGGATTTGGAGTAGGACCAGGTGAATCTGATGGAACCAAAGGAGTTGAGGTTGGAGAGGAAATTCTGGAGTTCTTCTTCACTGTGAGTCCAGATCATGAAGATGTCATCAATAAATCTGTACCAAACTTTGGGTTGGCAGGCCTGGGTAACCAAGAAGGCTTCCTCTAAGTGACCCGTGAATAGGTTGGCGTACGAAGGGGCCATCCTGGTACCCATGGCTGTTCCCTTTAATTGTTGATATGTCTGGTCTTCAAAAGTGAAGAAGTTGTGGGTCAGGATGAAGCTGGCTAAGGTAATGAGGAAAGAGGTTTTAGGTAGAGTGGCAGGTGATCGGCGTGAAAGGAAGTGCTCCATCGCAGCGAGGCCCTGGCCGTGCGGAATATTTGTGTATAAGGAAGTGGCATCAATGGTTACAAGGATGGTTTCTGGGGGTAATGGATTGGGTAAGGATTCCAGGCATTCGAGAAAGTGGTTGGTGTCTTTGATGAAGGATGGGAGACTGCATGTAATGGGTTGAAGGTGTTGATCTACGTAGGCAGAGATACGTTCTGTGGGGGCTTGGTAACCAGCTACAATGGGGCGGCCGGGATGATTGGGTTTGTGAATTTTAGTAAGAAGGTAGAAGGTAGGGGTGCGGGGTGTCGGTGGGATCAGGAGGTTGATGGAGTCAGGTGAAAGGTTTTGTAGGGGGCCTAAGGTTCTGACTCCATAAACCTCCTGACCCCACCGACACCCCGCACCCCTACCTTCTACCTTCTTCCTAAAATCCACAAACCCAATCATCCCGGCCGCCCCATTGTAGCTGGTTACCAAGCCCCCACAGAACGTATCTCTGCCTACGTAGATCAACACCTTCAACCCATTACATGCAGTCTCCCATCCTTCATCAAAGACACCAACCACTTTCTCGAATGCCTGGAATCCTTACCCAATCCATTACCCCCAGAAACCATCCTTGTAACCATTGATGCCACTTCCTTATACACAAATATTCCGCACGGCCAGGGCCTCGCTGCGATGGAGCACTTCCTTTCACGCCGATCACCTGCCACTCTACCTAAAACCTCTTTCCTCATTACCTTAGCCAGCTTCATCCTGACCCACAACTTCTTCACTTTTGAAGACCAGACATATCAACAATTAAAGGGAACAGCCATGGGTACCAGGATGGCCCCTTCGTACGCCAACCTATTCACGGGTCACTTAGAGGAAGCCTTCTTGCTTACCCAGGCCTGCCAACCCAAAGTTTGGTACAGATTTATTGATGACATCTTTATGATCTGGACTCACAGTGAAGAAGAACTCCAGAATTTCCTCTCCAACCTCAACTCCTTTGGTTCCATCAGATTCACCTGGTCCTACTCCAAATCCCATGCCACTTTCCTTGACGTTGACCTCCACCTGTCCAATGGCCAGCTTCACACGTCCGTCCACATCAAACCCACCAACAAGCAACAGTACCTCCATTACGACAGCTGCCACCCATTCCACATCAAACGGTCCCTTCCCTACAGCCTAGGTCTTCGTGGCAAACGAATCTGCTCCAGTCCGGAATCCCTGAAGCATTACACCAACAACCTGACAACAGCTTTCGCATCCCGCAACTACCCTCCCGACCTGGTACAGAAGCAAATAACCAGAGCCACTTCCTCATCCTCTCAAACCCAGAACCTCCCACAGAAGAACCACAACAGTGCCCCACTTGTCACAGGATACTTTCCGGGACTGGATCAGATTCTGAATGTGGCTCTCCAGCAGGGATACGACTTCCTCCAATCCTGCCCTGAAATGAGATCCATCCTTCATGAAATCCTCCCCACTCCACCAAAAGTGTCTTTCCGCCGTCCACCTAACCTTCGTAACCTCTTAGTTCATCCCTATGAAATCCCCAAACCACCTTCCCTACCCTCTGGCTCTTACACTTGTAACTGCGCCCGGTGTAAAACCTGTCCCATGCACCCTCCCACCACCACCTACTCCAGTCCTGTAACCCGGAAGGTGTACACGATCAAAGGCAGAGCCACGTGTGAAAGCACCCACGTGATCTACCAACTGACCTGCCTACACTGTGATGCATTCTATGTGGGAATGACCAGCAACAAACTGTCCATTCGCATGAATGGACACAGGCAGACAGTGTTTGTTGGTAATGAGGATCACCCTGTGGCTAAACATGCCTTGGTGCACGGCCAGCACATCTTGGCGCAGTGTTACACCGTCCGGGTTATCTGGATACTTCCTACTAACACCAACCTATCCGAACTCCGGAGATGGGAACTTACTCTTCAATATATCCTCTCTTCCCGTTATCCACCAGGCCTCAATCTCCGCTAATTTCAAGTTGCCGCCACTCATACCTCACCTATCATTCAACAACATCTTTGCCTCTGCACTTCTGCCTCGACTGACATCTCTGCTCAAACTCTTTGTCTTTAAATATGTCTACTTGTGTCTGTATATGTGTGGATGGATATGTGTGTGTGTGCGAGTGTATACCCGTCCTTTTTTCCCCCTAAGGTAAGTCTTTCCGCTCCCGGGATTGGAATGACTCCTTACCCTCTCCCTTAAAACCCACATCCTTTCGTCTTTCCCTCTCCTTCCCTCTTTCCTGATGAGGCAACAGTTTGTTGCGAAAGCTTGAATTTTGTGTGTATGTTTGTGTTTGTTTTGTCGACCTGCCAGCACTTTCATTTGGTAAGTCACATCATCTTTGTTTTTAGATTAAACAATTTTTAGTAACACACAGCTTTTATAACTTGAAGACTATGAAAATGCAAAATTATTTACACATAGCAAAGTAGATGATTGCATTTGTATGTAAGTTTGCAAATAACTTGAATACAAGAGGTTTTATTGTAACTAGCCCTTGCTATGAATTGATTACATCCATACAATGTTGACTGATAGAAATTTATTACACTCATTATTAATTATCCTCAATGTGGTCCACCTTTATCTGTGTCAAGTTAATAGCTCCAAAATGCCCCAATGTATGTTATACTAATTGCCATTCTTAATTGTAAAGGTTCTAGAAAGGCTCCTTTTCTTGAATGTATTCCATAACTGTATTTGTTATCTTTATTATTTGGTTGTCAGCCCAATTTTAATAGCTTTCAGTAGCACAACAATTCTGATTTTATTAATTTCTTTTCCTCAATTTCTTTCACAGTCATTGTTTCATCTTCACACAAGGCTATACTCGAGATGCACAGTTTCCAAACCTACGTCATGAATTTTGCCACTCTCCCTCACTCCCTTCAACTCAAGGAATCTTATTTCCCAGGCTTCAGAATTATTTCACACCTACAGTCTTTTGAAATTCCAGTTTTTATTACAGGAAGGCATAATTCTCCTTTGTATGTCCTACAGTCCTGCTACATCTCTTTAACAAGTCTCCATTAGTGACGATTTTCTTCTTCCCTCCTTGCCACTACTGTGTCTCTTCCCCAAATTATTTTTATCTCTTGCAATCCCGACTTCAGTTCTATTATCCTTATCTTCTTTGTACCTGCCGCAAATTTACTGTATTCAACATCTCCAAGTCTCATTCTCCATTTATTTTTTCCAAATCTTTTGTTTCATTTTATTCTATATTTTGTGCTCCTGTTCTTCATGCTCCTTTATCTTTCTTTGGCCTTTGGATTTATGGGCAGCCCTGCAGGATTCATGGTGTCAATTCCCTCCAGAACTACTTCATGCATTAGTCAAATACATGCCACATTGTGTTGAGGCATTTCTGCGCGCTCGCGGGGACCCTACATGATAATTGGCAGGTGTGCCAGTTTCTTTGGCTCTTCAGTGTATATAAGCCGGAAAGTGTAATTATTTTTAATTATTTATATATTTCCCTGCATGGGTCTCTACAGGTAAACTGATTACATTGCTCTTTTTTTGATAAGTTGCTATACGCTCCAACACAGATATCTGTGTGGGGTCTTAAAAATGACTGGCTTTGCATGAGTGCGCTAAAATATGTGCCTATTTAAAGGAACATAAAGGCTTCCACATTAGTTATTTTGTTTTATTTGTATGTGAACCTATCTAGTCTTAGAAACACTCAACAGATTACCGTATTATGTAGCTTTTGATGCTGTGGAAGTGAACATTTTGGTCCATATGAATTGAATATGTGTACTTTTGCTAAAGAAAAAGCAAGAGCTCAAAAGCTACTGTAAATACTGAATCCTATTGAGCATTACTTTGCATCACACATTAGTCTGTTATAGGATAGTGGTTCCCTTTCCTTTCTTTCACATATTATGCCATCCATGAATTTCCATTGCTTGCCTCAGAAGTTGGTAAATAAATTATCTTTTGTGTTCAATAGAAAAATCGGAGTAATTGTGTAGTAATACAGTTTATCATGTAGAGGAAATTTCGTCTGATCCAAATGAATGGTGAATTTGCAGTCACATTAGGAAACAATTATTTCAAACTGTATTATCTTTCACCTTTGTAACAATATTATGAAAAGGATAGTTCCTGCTCACCATATAGTGGACATGCTGAGGCGCAGATAGGCACAACAGAAAGACTGTCACAAAATGGGCTTTCAACCAACAAACAAGAGATAGACAACATACACAGACACACTCATGTAAATGCAGCTCAACCACACACATGACCACAGCCAGAGACTGTGGTCATATGTGTGTGAGTTGTGTTTGCATGAGTCTGTGTGTGTATGTTGTCTGTTTCCAATGAAGGCCTTGTTGGCTCAAAGCTCACTTTCTGACAATCTTTTTGTTGCGCCCATCTGCAACTCAGTTATCCTTTTCATAATATTGTTACATACCATCCTGAATTTTTCGTTGTTTAACTTTCACCTTTCATTTATTTGTGATTGTTACATTTTTGTGATATTGATAAGGAACTTGTCAATTTAATTAATTATAAATATACAAACAATAATAGTAATTTGTGTCTATGTGACATTTTCTTAGGTAAAACCCATGCAAGGAGAAGCATTCCGTACAAAATTTTTGTTGCAAACATCTGAGGCAGAGGATGTAGACCAGCCATTGAGTTACAGTTTTGGATACATTTCCAAAGGATCCCCCTCTTTGCCTACGACCTCAAATGAGAAGTTTGAAGCCTATCTTCTTTTACCTCCTGGTGAGCTGTCAATGTCCCATTGTTTTATGGATATATTTGTACATAGTTAGTAAAATATTATATGAAAAAACTGCCATACAGTGTAGCAAGGCAGCTGTATAATTTTCCTTAATGGATTTTGCCCCATCTTCCAGAGTAAAAGAAAGAGTGTGAAGAAAAAGTATTGAACACTACCTCAATTAGGGATTTAATTTTAAAAAAACCTGAGAAAGCAAATGACTAACTTGGAAATGAAACATCCATACATGTCTACATGTTTCTGTGGTGCCTGAAAGCAAATCATCAAATGCTGAATGCAGGATTCTGACACTTTTTCCAGGTGGATGTTTGTGTTTATCTATTAGTGAAGGGAAAAAATAAATGCTGGATGGTGCCTATATGTAATAGGAAGCCCATAAATATAAAATTTCTATAACAGGTGAATACTGTAAACATGTAAGTTAAGTTAATGAAGCTCTTTCAGGTTCACCTGTTGACTCAAGATGCATCATGATTTTGTTTAGTTACTAAAGAGCCGGCTATGGACACAAGATATATCATGGTTTCGTTTAGCTACTAAAGAGCATTATGTGTGTACTTTTGTTGTTGTAGAGTGTTGTCTTCAGACTAACCCTCACTGTCTTTAGGTTTATAGAAGAAATGTGTATCCAAACTTATAATTACTCCTAAACATAAAGATGGAAAAATTACTTAAATAAGCAGCCATACATACAGTGTGATACCTCTGAATGTTTTGGGCATTAGATATATGGGGCTTTTGGTGCACAAGGTAACCAAGTCACATCAAGAAAGTTTTGAGAAAAATAGACTGATTAACCATAGTGCAAGACCACCTCTGCCAACCCACTTTCCTGGAAACTGTCAGTTCATCAATGCATAGGATGACTGAAATGTGCCAGTGCCGCATCATATAAGAATATAGTTCTGCCAATACTGGCCATGACCTTCTTCTTCTGTGCAGATGCACACATATTCCTCAAACTCTTACAGGACTTGGTAAGAATGTCTTCCACAAGTAATGAGTGTGTTGGGGTGGGACGGACATACAGGGTGAGAATGTGGTGTCTCGCGGGAGGCACTCGTGAAATAGTCCCTGCAGTCACATGATCCTCTGTGCCTCAGTGGCTCAGATGGATAGAGTGTCTGCCATGTTAGCAGGAGATCCCAGGATTGAGTCCCGGTTGGGGCACACATTTTCACCTGTCCCCATTGATATACTGGGTGATCAAAAAGTCAGTATAAATTTCAAAACTAAATAAATCACGGAATAATGTAGATAGAGAGATACAAATTGACACAAATGCTTGGAATGACATGGGGTTTTATTAGAACAAAAAAAATACAAAAGCTCAAAAAATGTCGACAGATGGCGCTTCACCTGATCAGAATAGCAACAATTAGCATAACAAAGGAAGACAAAGCAAAGATGATGTTCTTTACAGGAAATGCTCAATATGTCCACCATCATTCCTCAACAATAGCTGTAATCGAGGAATAATGTTGTGAACAGCACTGTAAAGCATGTCCAGAGTTATGGTGAGGCATTGGAATCGGATGTTGTCTTTCAGCATCCCTAGAGATGTCGGTCGATCATGATACTCTTGCGACTTCAGGTAACCCCAAAGCCAATAATCGCACGGACTGAGGTCTGGGGACCTGGGAGGCCAAGCATGATGAAAGTGGTGGCTGAGCACACCATCATCACTAAACAACGCGCGCAAGAGATCTTTCACACATCTAGCAATATGGAGTGGAGCGCCCTCCTGCATAAACATCGTAAGTTCCAGCAGGTGTTTATCAGCCACGCTGGGAATGATATGATTCTGCAACATATCGGCGTACCTCTCACCCATAACAGTAACAGTTACAAAACCACGATCATGCATTTCCTCAAAGAAAAAAGGCCCGATAATGGTAGATGTGGTAAATCCAACCCATACCGTGACTCTCTCATTGTGCAATGGAGTTCCCACGACAGTTCTAGGATTTTTGGTAGCCCAAATTCTGCAGTTATGGGCGCTGACAGACCCTCGGAGCGTGAAATAAGCTTTGTCGGTCCACAACACGTTACTCAACCAATCGTCATCTTCCGCCATCTTTTGAAATGCCCACACAGCAAATGCCCTCCCCTTCACTAAATCGCCAGGTAACAGTTCATGATGCTGATGGATTTTGTACAGATAGCATCGGAGGGTATGCCTCAGTGCCAACCAAACAGTAGTGTATGGAATGCCGGTGCGACATGTGACTGCACGAACGCTGACTTCCCCATGCATAGACGAACCCGCTACAGTCTCCATTTCTTCCTGAACTGTCTCAGCAGCATTACGCCTTGTGCTCGGTCGGCCACTACGGGGTCTATCATCTAAACAACCCATGGCTTTGAACTTCGAAATCATTCTCGGCACAGCTGCATTTGTCAACAGACCTTTACCCATTCGAATCCCCTTCCTATGGCAATAGGATCGTAATGCTGAACTAGCACATTCCCCATTCTGATAATACAGCTTCACTAAAAGCGCCTTTTCAGGTAACGTCAACATGCTGCGACTGCTGGTGCATCTGATTCTCTCTCTTATTACAGTTCCTTTTATACCACGATTGTCATGCACAGTCACTGATGTTTTGCTGTCCAGCGCCATCTGTCGGACATTTTGTGAAGGTAGGTGTTCTCCCCCCCCCCCCCCCCCCCCCGCCCCCCCGCCCCAGTTCTAATAAACCCCCATGTCATTTCAAGCATGTGTGTCAATTTTTACCTCTCTATCTACGTTATTCTGTGGTTTATTAAGTTTTCAATTCAAATTTATAATGACTTTTTGAGCACCTGGTATATCACCAGCTGAAGGTATTAATATATAATTTTAATTTAATTATTCATTTTGTCATTATTTTGTCAGAACTTGTCTTCTTGTACATCTTGACACCTACCATCAGTTACCCTTTTGCCTGCTGTAGCATGGGCACTTCCTGGTCTACCAAGGCTTGTTTCATGAGCCGCACATAATGTTTATGTTCACATATGGAGGTTATATAATGTTATTTTCTAATGTGGAACAGACACCTCACTCTAGGATCTGTAACAGTCAATGCTTATAGCGTTACTTTAAAATAACATAATGTAGCAAGCATGAACTCAATGTCCACCTATGAAAACTGTATGATACCGTCACTTACATTATGAAGGGTGACTTTTTACTCTTGGTAAGAATTGTAGTCTCAATGTATGTCTTCTTGTTACGCATTCTTGCACTAATATATTATTACCACAACTTAAATATGTTTTTAGGATAATTTTCATCTCTGTTTCATTGGATTGTGTAACAAGTGACCCTGCTCACACAAATTAAGATGTTGTGTCCCACTGTTTGGCATTTGTGGACTAATCAATGTTTTTTGTTGTAGTGTATATTGCATGATGGAACTTTTATGTTAAATGTTTACATTTATGTGCTCTTAGATATTATTTTCTAATACTAGAGATCTGAAGATGGCTGGTAGATAAGCCAAAACTAGTAATATATGAAATTACATTTGCAACCTTGACTATAAACCCTTCAGTGGGCATGCCTATGTATAAAGTGCAGCAACCACAAATTGTTTTGCATTGCTCAGTTGTTGTTGCATCTGTGCTGTTTAATGCTAAAGAGTGGGTCATTACCGAGGGTAATACCTGACCATGGCAACAAAGTGATGCAATAAAAGTTTATTCCATTATTGTTTAATTATAAAGTGCTTTTCTTCATATTATGTAATTTAATGTCATTGTTGTTTGATTAAACTAAGAATAAACTGTGCTTTTGCTCATATGTGTTTACCTTGGTAACATAAAGACAGCTATACCTTCCAAGTGTACAAAATACACCATGTACCTGCTCGTGTTATGAAAAACAGCATGTCTGCTTGAGGGATAAAGGTTTTTATGAATCCAAAGCTTCAAAAATATTAATTAGGAAATCAACAAGGATCATATAATTTTATGGTTTCAGTGTATTGTCATTGTTAGAATGTGTGGTGTTTGTTCTTTTGGACATGTCTGAAAAAATAGACACCACACATTCATGTAACTTATTTGCCTTGACGGGCAATGAATCTTGTGCTTACACATTTACAGTCAACCTACAGTGGGAATCTAAAATTGGTGAGCACGGATGAGATAGACAGGGATGGCAGACAGGTGGCACTAGGTGGGAGTGTGGAGTCAGCTGGGGTGTATGCCGAGGTAGACCATGCATTTGCAATAAACACTGTATTTGGTTGTGCAGTGGTTAATGCAACTGCCTAGCAAGCAGGAGCCACCAGGTTAAAGTCCCAGTGCGACACACATTTTCACTCGTGGCTGCTGATTTTGCATAAAGTCCCGATGCAGTTGATATCATTGGTTCCTTGCATTTCATTTCCTTTCTTCCTTCTCCACCTTCAATTTACATAATATTGTCATTGTACAATTTCATTCTCGGCCTTTTAGTGTATTGTCTGCTTAATAGGAAATGCCATTTTTATATGTTTTTCACAGGTTCAGATATTCAGCCCCTAGTAAGAGTATGTGACTCCTATCAACTATGTGCAGAGAGAATAGGAGATGCTGTGCATTCTGAACCACCTGATTCTCTATCTTTGACAGAAGTCCTGTGAGTATAATTTTATTCACATTTCAACATATGTCATAAAGCTATCTAGGTGTCAAGTGCTTATCTTGTGAGTAGATTATTTTGTTGGAGCTGGGACTCTCCATTATGGTCCTTTGTTTGTATTTAATTCCAGATAACAAAACATTTCACATTCAAATTCATTTGTGTCTAGAAATATTACACCTCTTTACTGAGAGTTTCTAATTAAATCATATTCACTGGCATTGTGACATTAAAACTCATGTTAATTATTTTTATTTTTTAAGTTCTTTTACTATTGTAAATAGTCACACAGCAGTGGTAGAAAAAAATAATATGAGTGTAAGGGATTGTTTCACGAGAAAATCATATAACATGCTTTGGACAAAAGTACATCAAAGAGGAACCCAGTTCATCCCCTCTTCAGAAGATGGATATTTTGTGGGGAAGCATTTAATATATTATAAGGCCATGAGTGAAGATATAGTCTACAATGCTGATATCAGTAAAAAACCTTCATTATCTCAGGATTATTATGCAATTTTTTGTATACCTCCATCCATCTCTGACCATCTGATTTTGAATTTCTTTGGTTAAGTGAAAATAAAAATATTACTTTGGTTAGAACAATACATCACTGTCTGATTGAAAGAATTAATTAGAATTTATAGATCAGTTTCCCTTCAATATTTTTTCTCCACATATTTTACCGTGGCAAGGTATAATTAGAAGCAGGTATTATCTATAATATTAATGTTGAGCTACCAACAGATGTAATGTCAATGTGCCAGAATTGGGGCTTTCTTAAGAAAAATACATCACTATGTGTGCAGCCTGTTTGATGTTCCAACATTTATAAAAAATTGCAGAGCTATGGTCATTCTGTTACATTGCCATGATTATCAAATAAATTGAAACATCATGATCTACAAGCATGATCACAAGAGAGTACTCTTAGTGGTGTGAAATGACCCAAAATGACAATCTGATGAACAGCTTGCATAGTCTACATTAAAAACTACTATTAGTTAGTGCCGGACTACTTTCAATCTTTTTGTATAATTATTCATCCAGTACTGCATTTTTTAGTAAACACAATTTAAAATTTGAAAATATTATGAAAACTAAGTCAACTTGTGTAGCTGCTCCACAGTTAATTGATATTATAACAACTGATGTAGGGTATAGGAAATATGTTACTGTTGTGTTCTTTGATTTAGAAAAAAATATTTATGTCGTTGACCTAGAAAAAATATTTAATTGTGTCAGCATCACAGTATTGCTTGAAAAATGATGGAAGTTTCAGTTTAAAGGAAACATGAGCTCATACATTCTGATATGCCTCTGACTTAATACACTTATCAAGAGCCAATTACCTTAGTTTGCTTTCTTAAAAGGGGACCTTGAGAACTGGCCTTTTTCAGTTTCCATCATCCTTACAAGATTTGAAAACCACTATTCAGGTATCAATTCCCAAAAGTAGTGGCTTTGAAAATTAGAATATTTTGATTGTTGTTAAGTACAAAAAATTTCCACATTATTAACGATGTCATCAGTTACCACGTGTGTAGTGCAACAGTTTATAATAATCAAGTCACTCGTTTGAATCCTGTTAGCAGCAAATTTTTTCTTTTCTTTCAATTCCATATTCATTAACATTGGAAATGTCAACTAACAAATATTGAAACATAATTTTTAATAAAAGTAACATCTTTCAATTTTTACTTACTGATCACCCCCGAAAATTAGAATATTCAATCAAATTCAAAATTAGTATAATTGGATAATTAGGATAATTGAAATGGCCTGGGAGTCAGGACAGGTTCCATCAGACCGAACAAAAGCAGTAATCACACCAATCTTTAAACATGGAAACAGAAAAGATTGTAACAACTACAGAGGTATCTCTTTAATCAGCGTTGGGGGTAAAATCTTCTCAGGTATTGTTGAAAGGAAAGTGCGAGTATTAGTTGAGGACCAATTGGATGAAAATCAGTGTGGGTTTAGGCCTCTTAGAGGTTGTCAGGACCAGATCTTTAGCTTACGGCAAATAATGGAGAAGTGTTATGAGTGGAACAGGGAACTGTATCTATGCTTTATAGATCTAGAAAAGGCATATGACCGGGTTCCTGGGATGAAGTTATTGTCCGTTCTACGAGATTATGGAATAGGAGGCAAACTTTTGCAAGCAATTAAAGGTCTGTACATGGATAGTCAGGCAGCAGTTAGAGTTGACGGTAAATTGAGTTCATGGTTCAGAATAGTTTCAGGGGTAAGACAAGGCTGCAACCTATCTCCACTGTTGTTCATATTATTTATGGATCATATGTTGAAAACAATGGACTGGCTGGGTGAGATCAAGATATGTGAACACAAAATAAGCAGTCTTGCATATGCGGATGACTTAGTTGTGATGGCAGATTCGATTGAAAGTTTGCAAAGTAATATTTCATAGCTAGATCAGAAATGTAAGGACTATGGCATGAAGATTAGCATCTCCAAAACGAAAGTAATGTCAGTGGGAAAGAAATATAAACGGATTGAGTGCCAAACAGGAGGAACAAAGTTAGAACAGGTGGACGGTTTCAAGTACTTAGGATGCATATTCTCACAGGATGGCAACATAGTGAAAGAACTGGAAGCGAGGTGTAGCAAAGCTAATGCAGTGAGCGCTCAGCTATGATCTACTCTCTTCCGCAAGAAGGAAGTCAGTACCAAGACTAAGTTATCTGTGCACCGTTCAATCTTTCGACCAATTTTGTTGTATGGGAGCGAAAGCTGGGTGGATTCAGGTTACCTTATCAAGAAGGTTGAGGTTACGGATATGAAAGTAGCTAGGATGATTGCAGGTACTAGTAGATGGGAACAATGGCAGGAGGGTGTTCACAATGAGGAAATCAAAGAAAAACTGGAAATGAACTCTATAGATGTAGCAGTCAGGATGAACAGGCTTAGATGGTGGGGTCAAGTTACACATACGGGAGAAGCAAGGTTACCCAAGAGACTCATGGGTTCAGCAGTAGAGGGTAGGAGGAGTCGGGGCAGACCAAGGAGAAGGTACCTGGATTCGGTTAAGAATGATTTTGAAGTAATAGGTTTAACATCAGAAGAGGCACCAATGTTAGCACTGAATAGGGGATCATGGAGGAATTTTATAAGGGGGCTATGCTCCGGACTGAATGCTGAAAGGCATAATCAGTCTTAAATGATGATGATGATCAAGTTGGAGCTAAATAAAAGAAAAAATGACAGTGCTAGCAAGATTTGAATCAGTGACTTTATGATTACAAAAATTTTACACTACGCACACAGTCTGACGATGAGGTTATTAGACACACAGCACAAAACCAGATTGTGAAAGGTATGGAAGGAAGTCAGCCATATGCTTTCTACAGGAACCATCCCTTCATTAACCATGAGACATTTAAAAAATTTTAGAAATCTAAACCTTGATGGCCAGACAAAAATTTGAATCCCAATCCTCCCGAACACAAGTCCAGTGTTTTAACCACCACACCACCTCCTTCAGTGATTTGATGGTTCTATTCTTTTAATTATAATGTCATTGGTAGCTTTGGTTATGACTATAGTGAGTTATTAAGTGAATTATTCTCCATAAAATTAATGCAATTACACAAAGTTTGTGACAGATTGGTGGTTTAGTGCAACAGAGCTGTGAATGAAATTGTTCAGTATTTTGATGAGAATCATCCACACATAAGCACTACAGAGATTCCAGTAACAGAATTTAACACCAAGAAATAAATATTGTGTGATATAAAATTATGGACAGGATATGACATTGTTAAAAAAAAGAAAAAACTGTATGAAATTCTTGGGAATCAATCCGGAGCAGCTTGAGATGGGACATACATATCAATCTTGTGTCTTTTCTTCTGGAAAACGCAAATGTTGTAGGGATTACCAGTATGGAAAAATGCATTCCATCCATTGTTCTCATAGAAATAAGGGGTGCAACTACACAAAAACTTTAAATTCATAGCTGTCATTGCAGAAAAATGCTCCCAGCATAATTTGTATGGTTGACTCCTCTGCAGTCATACCATAACTTGTTTCTTAAACTTAGTGGCCTTTCATAATATATGTACATATTTTAATAATAATAATGAAATCAAACTCATAGTGTAATGTACACCATGAGAATTAAATGTAAATACAATCTAAATAGCCATAAAACAGCATTACATGAGGAAAAGAGGGAAAACCTCCTATGGTGGCATGGAAACATACTTCAAGCAGCTCAAAAAACTGTCATAAACTGTAAGTTACCGTTGAAAGTCAACAGTAAATGAGATATTGGGAGACTGGCAATGTTGGCTAGATACCTCAAGATAATGGGTCTCCACCATGACCAGTGACAAAATAGAACTGAGTGGACTCAGAGAGTCAAAAGTGTACACCCTGTTACACTGTGAGACAAATGCTCTGGAAGAAGAAGAAAAAAAATATGGCATCACATGTTTCATGTGGAAAAGAAATACAGTAGAAGAAGAATGGGTAGCTTTGAGAGATGAAATAATGAAAGCAGCAGAGGATCAAGTAGGTAAAAAGACAAGGGCTAGTAGAAATCCTTGGGTAACAGAAGAGATATTGAATTTAATTGATGAAAGGAGAAAATATAAAAATGCAGTAAATGAAGCAGGCAAAAAGGAACACAAATGTCTCAAAAATGGGATCGACGGAAGTGCAAAATGGCTAAGCAGGGACGGCTAGAGGACAAATGTAAGGACATAGAGGTGTATATCACTAGCAGTAAGACAGATACTGCCTACAGGAAAATTAAAGAGACCTTTGGAGAAAAGAGAACCACTTGCATGAATATCAAGAGCTCAGATGGAAACCCAGTTCTAAGCACAGAAGGGAAAGCAGAAAGGTGGAAGGAGTACATAGAGGGTCTATACAAGGGCAATGTTCTTGAGGACAATATTATGGAAATGGAAGAGGAGGTAGATGAAGATGAAATGGGAGATATGATACTGCGTGAAGAGTCTGACAGAGCAATGAAAGACCTAAATTGAAAAAAAGCCCCAGGAGTAGACATCATTCTTGGGAGAGCCAGCCCTGACAAATCTCTACCATCTGGTGAGCAAGATGTATGAGACATGTGAAATACCCTCAAACTTCAAGAAGAATATAATAATTCCAATCCCAAGGAAACCAGGTGTTGACAGATGTGAAAATTACTGAACTATCAGTTTAATAAGTCACAGCTGCAAAATGCTAACGCGAATTCTTTACAGACGAATGGAAAAACTGGTAGAAGCTGACATCGGGGAAGATCAGCTTGTATTCTGTAGAAATGTTGGAACACGTGAGGCAATACTGACCTTACAACTTATCTTAGAAGAAATATTAAGGAAAGGCAAACCTACATTTCTAGCATTTGTAGACTTAGGGAAAGTTTTTGACAGTGTTGACTGGAATACTCTCTTTCAAATTCTAAATGTGGTAGGGGTAAAATACAGGGAGTGAAAGGCTATTTACAATTTGTACAGAAACCAGATGGCAGTTATAAGAGTCAAGGGGCATGAAAGGGAAGCAGTGGTTGGGAAGGGAGTGAGACAGGGTTGTAGCCTCTCCTCAATGTTATTCAATCTGTATATTGAGCAAGCAGTAAAGGAAATGAAAGAAAAATTCAGAGTAGGTATTAAAATCCATGGAGAAGAAATAAAAACTTTGAGGTTCGCCGATGACATTGTAATTCTGTCAGAGACAGCAAAGGACTTGGAAGAGCAGTTGAATGGAATGGACAGTGTCTTGAAAGGAGGATATAAGATGAACATCAACAAAAGCAAAATGAGGATAATGGAATGTAGTCGAATTACATCTGGTGATGCTGAGGGAATTAGGTTAGGAAATGAGACACTTAAAGTAGTAAAGGAGTTTTGCTATTTGGGGAGCAAAATAACTGATGATGGTTGAAGTAGAGAGGATATAAAATGTTGACTGGCAATGGCAAGGAAAGCGTTTCTGAAGAAGAGAAATTTGTTAACATTGAGTATAGGTTTAAGTGTCAGGAAGTCGTTTCTGAAAGTATTTGTATGGAGTGTAGCCATGTATGGAAGTGAAACGTGGACAATAAATAGTTTAGACAAGAAGAGAATAGAAGCTTTCAAAATGTGGTGCCACAGAGGAATGCTGAAGATTAGATGGGTACATCACATAACTAATAAGGAGGTATTGAATAGAATTGGGGAGAAGAGAAATTTGTGGCACAACTTGATTAGAAGAAGGGATCGCTTGGTAGGACATATTCTGAGGCATCAACGGATCACCAGTTTAGTATTGGAGGGCAGTGTGGAGGGTAGAAATAGTAGAGGGAGACCCAGAGATGAATGCACTAAACAGATTCAGAAGGACATAGGTTGCAGTAGGTACTCGGAGATGAAGAAGCTTGCACTGGATAGAGTAGCATGGAGAGCTGCATCAAACCAGTCTCTGGACTGATGACCACAATAACAACAACAACAACATGTTACAACAGTGAGCTCTGCAGAACTTTCACAACCCTACTTACTACCAAATTAAAAGACATCCTTGAGTATATTTTTATCTAAAACCCATTTTGTACACGAGAACAGTTCAATCTGAAATGTACATAGACTGCACAAAACCCTCCAGCAAGTGAACTTTTCCACAATTGGTAAATGGTCCATTTTAACATGGATAATTTATCATAAAGCAAATACCATCCTCACTGGTGGAATGTTACGTGATACCACATACTTATATGTTTGTGACTATTACAGCACCATCTATCACAAAGCAAAAAAAGTAGTGCAACTAAAACACTCATATTTCTTCACATACTACACGAATATGTAATAAAAAATGGAGGTTCCTATTTTTAAAAATGCAATTGATATCTATTTGACCTATGGCAGCGCTATCTAGTGGGCCAACCAAAGCGCCCTTGGGCTTTCCCCTTCAAGCTACACAAGTTTCGTTCTTTATAGTTTTTTGTTTGACACTTATTTTGTGAGATATTTGGCCCGGTCATGATCAATGGACCATCCTGTATATATGCTAGTCTTAATAGTGAAACCATATCTTCAGGGCAGAGGCATCTGAAAAGACGATAGCCAACATGCCCAGTAATAGTATTCACAAGCAATAATCTTCATTCATCCCTTCCATCCCATCTCTCTGACTATTTCTTTCTCCACCCACTTTCTAGCCATATCCCTCTCCCACTCACCCTCTCTTTCCCTCTTTGTCTCCGCCTCTTCAACTTGCATTTCCTCCTCCTCCACTCTCTTTGTCCATTGGCTACTCCTCCTCACTCTGCCCATCCCCTCCTCTATAAGTCTCAACCAGTCCCCAGCTACACCCATCAGCACATGTATCCCCTACAGTACAGTTCAGTACACACCTCTCATGGAGAGAAGCCTACATGTTGGGGCCTGGAAAACTATTTCTTGCCCCTGACATGTAGGCTGTTCTGCAAGGCTTCTTGATTTGGCACCCAATGTGTAGGCTGTCCAGCACAACAAACATGTTGGGTTAGAGTAGTATCAGCCTGCTATATTGGACTGCTTTGCATGGCAACATTCATGTCATGGGAAAAAGGGGGTTTCTAAGCCCTTGAAATAAAGGCTGTGCTGCGCAAGAGACTTGTGGGACAGTACCCGCATGCTTTAGTGACATCTTTTTGAGGGGCTGCATGTGCAGATGGGCATGCCTGGGGGAAGGTTGTGATGTATAGAGGCCGGTCGGAGTGGCCGAGCGGTTGTAGGCGTTGTAGTCTGGAACCGCACGACCGCTATGGTCGCAGGTTTGAATCCTGCCTCGGGCATGGATGTGTGTGATGTACTTAGGTTAGTTAGGTTTAAGTAGTTCTAAGTTCTAGGGGACTGATGACCTTAGAAGTTAAGTCCCATAGTGCTCAGAGCCATTTTTGTGATGGATAGAGAAATAGATGGAGAGAGCAGGAGGGGTTGAGTAGAGTGTGAGGGGGTAGGTACAGGAAGAGGGGGCAAGAGGGGATATAAAGACAAAGAGGGAGAGAGAGGAGGAGATGGACGTAAAGAGAGAGGATGGAGGAGGTGGACAGAGAGAGGGGAGGTCAGGATGGACAGAGGGAAGGTGGAAGAGTAGATGTAAAAAAAGAGGAGAGAGAAGAGGAGCTGGTTTGAGAGGTGGGAGGAGGAGATGGACAGATGTAAAGGCAAGGTGATGGGCAAGGAGGGAGGAGGGGATGGACCACGAGATGTGCACATTGTATGTGACATTCGTGTTCACAGGCAAAGCCATGGGGAAAGATTAATATGACAAAATGTGTATGTGTGTGTGTTCCACATCTCCTCCTAAGCCACTGGAGTGATTCCAATGAAACTTGTTACACATATCCTTTACTGTCAGGCAACAATCACTATGGGGTAAAAACCACATACCTAATGTATTCAGGATAAATTCGTGAAAAACTGCTGCATCATGCTTGAAATTTAAATGTATTACATTTATGCTACTAATTGTATTCACATAAATTGTGCAGGCAGTATCCACAAATGTCACAAAATGCACCTACAAAAGTATATCATGGTATGAAACATAGACTGGGAGATGTGATGTCATAAACACTGAGTTGCATGAAAAACTGCTGCATCATGCTTGTGTTTAAATTTATTATTTCCTTGCTACTAATGCTGTTCTCCATGTATTTCGTAGACAGTATCCACATATGCAGCTGAATCCACCTGCACAAATACATCATTGTACGATACACAGATCAAGAGATATGATATCATAAACACTGAGATGCATGAAAAATTGCCACAATATGCATTAAGTTTTAATACATTTACTCTTTACTGCTAAGACACTTGTACAGTTGGGTGAAGTTAAGGAAATTCCTGACACGTGGCAGGACTTTTGACACCTTTTAACCACAAAGTGCAAATGATTCTAGGCAAAAATAGAATCTGTCTATTTACCTATTAAGAAGCATTGGCATAGAAACATTTATGAAATTGCAATGCAGATACGTGCAGCAGCGGGGCTCAGCATACAGAAATTGTCTGGGATCATGTTTCTTAATCTGGGTAGTGTATTTGGCAAAATGAATTCCTGGGCAATGTCAGATTTGTGTATGTGTAATAATTCTTCCCAGGTCCATACACCAAAGTGGTCCAAATTTAACACACAAATTCCTTGCCTTGAGAGGACCAACATGAGAGGTGGGGGGGGGGGGGGGGGGGGGGCCCTATAATATTTACTTAGATATAGATATGCATGTTTTGGAAGCCCCTGACATGTTGGACTTTTTGGTAGGGAGGACACAGCACGTTATCGTGGATGGAGAGTCATTGTCAGATGCAGATGTAACTTTGGATGTGACCCACAGAAGTGTGTTGAGACCCTTGCTGTTGAAGTTGTATATTAATGACCTTGCAGACAATATTAATAATATTTAACTCAAGCTTTCTGTAGATGATACAGTTATCTACAATGAACTGCTATCTGAAAGAAGCTACATAAATATTCAGTCAGATCTTGATAAGATTTCAAAGTGGTCAAGGATTTAACACCTTGCTTTATATTCTAAGAAATGCAAAATTTTTCACTTCATAAAATGAAAAACCATAGTATCCTATGACTATAATATCAGTGAATCACTGTTGGAATCAGCCAACTCATATAAATACCTGCTTGTAACATTTTGTAGGAATATGCAATGGAATGATCACATTGGTTGTCATGGGTAAAGCAGGTGGTAAACTTTGGTTTATTGGTAGGATATTGGGTAAGTGCAATCAATCTACAAAGGAGATTGCTTACAAATTTCTTGTGCGATCAGTTATAGAGTATTGCTCAAGTGTGGGGGGCTCATAGCCAATAGTGCTAACAGGGGATATTGAACATATACAGAGAAGGGCAGCACGAATAGTCACAAGTTTGTTCAATCCTTGGTAGAGTGTCACAGAGATGCTGAAAGAACTGAACTGGAAGACTCTTGAAGATAAATGATGTTTCAAGAACCGGCTTTAAATGAGTACTCTAGGAATATACTACAACCCCCTACATATCATCACATAGGGATCGTGGGGCTATTTAAGATTAGAATAATTACTGCATGCACTGAGGCATTCAAACAATCATTCTCCCCATGCTCCGTAAGTGAATGGAACAGGAAGAAACCCTTATAACTGGTACAATTGGACATACCCTCTGCCATGCACCTCACGATGGTTCTCAACAATACATTAGTCATGATACTTATAAGAAACTGTTGCATTATAAAATTAAATACATGTTGCTGTAAGTCTTTTCACTAATTCGTATTTATTTTTTGAATATATTAGTATTCTTAATATAACTGAAATTACAACATAGAAATGACACATAAAAAAGTAGATAGGGAATTAATCCCACATAGGTGCACTTAAAGATCCAAAATTTGATTGAACTTTTGATCTTTTTCTCTTTATCTTTCTCCAAACAGACGCCCCTCCCCCTTTCTTTCTCTCTCCCCCCCCCCCCCCCCCTCCCCTTTTAAAACACACACACACACACACACACACACACACACACACACACACACACACACACACACACACACACACTCAAACAGACATTTCTATCAAGTCACTATAAGTTTTTATTAGTGCACGTATAACATTCTCATAGGTGCTGGAATTAGTGCTTTTCAGAATTTAATGTAATGTTTAGAGAACTTATTTGAAAAAGAACCTTAAACACTTAATGAATATTGCTATTATATAGAGTGACTGTCCTTAAACCACCACCATTAAGGCCCCCCCTCCCCCACCAAAAATCCCATTTGAAAATTTTTTTATTTTTCTTCCACAACCTAGTGGAAAATTAAAAAAAACCTTCTTAATAGGTCAGGTGTGCACTACATGCAGGAAGCAGTACTCAGGTAGCAGAGAGAATGTACGGCAAGCACATATGGCTTTTTTAGAATAGAGAAATATCTCCACAGGCCTGATAAGGTACATTCAGATTTCAGACAGGGACACACATTAACCCCATTAATTAAAGAGAGTAGCATTCATTATTGCAGACCAGAGAAGGAAAACTGTTTAGTTAGCCAGCTGCAGGAGCATCAATGGAAAGGTTCCAGAGCTAGTCTTGTTTATGAAGGCTAATGGTGCCCACATACTGGTATGGATGCAAAATGGCTGAAACCAGTTGTCAGTAGCAAAGAACTACCAAATTCACCTCAGAATGAACATTGCAATTGTAGGTTGAACTACAGTGCTGGAGGAGAGTTTATAGCCATAAAAAGTATGATAATATCTATTGAGGTAAGTACAGATTCCAAATACAAAAGAATTTGGGTGAAGACAAGTGTTAGAGGTGCTTCAGACATGATCATTTGACACTTTTATATGGCCCTTGCCTCAGGAGAGTAATGGTGGAACATTTGATGGAAGACTTGGAGAACATTTTGCCTAAATTTCCTGGTTATGGTATAGTATTAGGTGGAAATTTCAAATTTTCAGTAGTAGACTGTAAGACAAGCATTTAGGCAGGCAGGAGGCACAGAGAATCATGTAAATCATTCAAAATGCCTTATGCAAAAATTATCTGGATCAGCTAATCAGAGAACCAATTCATGAAGATGACATTAGATGGCCTGGTCACCAACACGCCTGAACATTTCAGCTCAGTTAGTGTAGAACAAGGAAGCAGTGATAATAAGGCCGTTACAGCTTCACTGAATTTGGCTGTAAGTAGGAATGTAAAGTAAGGTTAGAAGATATTTCTGTTTAGAAGATTTCAGATTACCTGAGGGATTAACATTATGATTACATCTCTATCACTGACAATGTGGAGCATCAATGGAACACATTCAAGAGTATTGTACATATCACTTAAAGCAGGTATGTGCCGAGCAAAGTTGTGAGAGATGAGAAAGAACCACTGTGGCTAGACACTGCAAAGACTGCTTCACTGCAAATTCAAATGTAGTGAAAGTCTCAGAGAAAAACAAAAACAAAATGAAGCCAAAATTACTGTAATGAGAGCCATGTGTGAAGTATTCAATAAATTCGGAAGTGAGATTCTCTCTATCAAACTGACATGAACTCCTAAGAAGTTTTGGTCTTATGTTAAATTAATTAGTAGATCAAAGGCATCTGTCCAGAGAAGAATGATGTCATGGAGAAGACCAAAGTACTAACCACCTTTTTCCAAAACCGTTTCACTGACAAAGAGTATGCTGTAGTTCCTCCTCTAAATGGTTGTGTGAATATTAGAATGACAGATACTAAAATAAATAACCATGGGGCGGAAAAACAACTGAAGTCGCTCAACAGAGGAAAGGTCACTGTACCTGAAGTGATACCAATTCATTTCTGCATAGAGTATGCAAAATAACTTGCCCCTCTTTGAGCTGCAGCATACTGTAGATCACTGCAGGAGTGAAGCATCCCTAATAATTAGAAAAACTGTAAGCCATCAGGTTTTCAAGAAGGGTCATCCAACAGACACAAAAATATAGGCCTATATCTCTGATGTTGATCTATCATAAAATTTTGGAATATGTTTTATGCTTATACATTATGATATATCTGGGGACTGAAAGTCAACTCTGTAGGAATCAACATAGTTTCCAAAAACAATGATCATGTGAAACCTAGTTCATTCTGTTCACCAATGAGACCTAGAAAGCAGCAGATTGATGCTGATGCTGTGTTGATGCTGTGTTCCATGACATCTGGAAGGCACTCAGTACAATTCCACACTGCTGCCTAAGGGGGAAAAAAATAGACTACAGTATATTACGCTATGATTGACACTACAGAAAGTTTTTATGCACATGTGTCATCAGATAGATAGATACAGCATATCTGCAAGCCAGGATGACAATAAACATCCTACCACATTTGTGATTCCTGTTGGTTGAGAAATTTGTTCCATGCTGTTGGTTCCTGCCTTTTTGGATGTTGTCCTTATCAGGGTTTTGTGGTGTTTCAAATAATGTAACAGCTTTGTAACACACAGTCATTGTAAAGAACAGTGCAATGCACAAGACATAGTTAAGGAGGAGCCTCATATTTATTTTGAGAGATGGATATTGAACTTGTACCTTTAACTTCCAGCAGTAGCTACAGAACTTTGAGAAAAGAACTCTGATCAGAAGAGGTTGGTGAGTGTGCTGAAGCAGTAAGTTGAGCAGGCTTGAACAGTAGGAAGTCTTGACTGCCAATCAGAGTTTACTTTGCTGCTAGATAGCATGGTAAAGAACCAGCAGAACCTCATATGTGGCAGTTGTGACAGGACTCAGAACAAATGTGACTGGGGGTAAATAGCATTTATGAAGAGCATACAGTAACAGAAATTTGTAATTTTGGAGAGAATTTGCGGATTATGAGTACACAAATTAGAGGGAGTTGATATCTCTTGCCAATTGTAACAAAGACCAACAGCTAAAATTATGCTTCAGCGTATAAATCAAGTCCTAGCATTGCGAGTCAAGAAATTTGATGAGGTTTGGGTAGTTGATGAACAGTTATCACAAATCCTTTGACTACAATTATGAAAGATAAGAATTTAACTAGTTCACACAGCGGAAGATTTCAACTGTGGTTACAGAGGGCTTCAGTTGTAATAATCCCACGACCAATCTAAAACAGCAGTCATGGATTGCCATTGCAGCACATCAACCTACAGTGGTGGCAATGCTTACAGTGCAGTCACTTTTGACAATGCAGCATGAACTACATTACGATCCTGCTGCATTTCTTCCTTGTCTTTTTTACTTTCTTCCCTTTTTTAATGACTACAAAAATCCCACCTTGGTTCAGAGCATTTAGTGAAGAAAAAGCTAATGATATAAAAATGAAATAAAATTACTAAAAAAGAATTTACAAATTTATTAAAACAATAAACATGACACTGAAACTTCCTGGCAGATTAAAACTGTGTGCTGGAGCGAGACAAACTAGGGACCTTTGCCTTTCTCGGGCAAGTGCTCTATAGAACACTAAAGGTGAACTACAGACTATTAAAATTAAATTTAAAAATATAAATAAAAATTACAAAGGATTTGGAGTTGCCAAGGAGGTCAGGAAGACATTGTCATCACAAGGACCTGTACCGCCAAGGCTTTATGGACTCCCCAAGGTCCACAAAGATGGGTTGCTGTTATGCCCCACTGATAGCAACATCAGAGCTCCTACATATCTGCTGGCAAAACACCTGACAGAGATACTAAGTCATTATGTAGTTAAATACCCACATCACATCACAGTTCTGTAGATTTTGTGAAATGCCTCAAGAACTACAGGCTAAAAGACTCAGATATCTTGATGAACTCATTGGTCAAAAATTTGATAAGTAGACCACTGACCTTTTCAGGCATGTCCTACCCTCCATGTATTTTCTTTTTAATTAAGAATAGTACGAGCAAACAGAGGGGGTCACAGTGGGCAGCCACTCTCATCAATGGTTGAGAGTTTATACATGGAGCATTTCAAAAGCAGGCCTTGACATCATCCAAATGGAAACCTACTTGCTTTCTTGTTATGTAGATGATACTTTCATCATCTGTCCCCATGGAAGGGACAAACTCCTTGACTTCCTTGTACATCTGAACTTGGTACATCCCAACAGCAAATTCACTATGGAAACTGAAGAAGAAGGAAGTCAACCATTCCTGGATGTCATGGTCAAGAGAAGAGCTGATGGCATCATGGGCCACAGTGTGTATCAGAAGAAAATGCACACAGACCAGTATTTGTATGCAGATAGCTGCCACCACCCTGTACAGAGGAATGTGGTACTAAAAGCACTAATACAAAGAGTGCACACCATCTCAGACACACAGAGTCTGCCAAGAAACTGGAATACCTCAGAACTGTCTTCCAAAAAAATGGCAGATTTAAACACACTCTTTGCCTCACCACTACAGCACAAACTGTGACGATGGAAGAAATCATGGAGGATGATATAGCCACAGCCTTCATACCATACACTGGTGGCATGTCAAGAAAATTTGGATGCATACTGAAAGAGCAACATGCAAGAACAGTCTTTTGCCCATCCAATAAACCATGGCATTATTGGAGAGTTTCAAAGATAAGCTCAGTTAGCAGAAGGCTAGGGTATATCAGGTTCTGTGCCAGTGTGAAAAGACATATATTCAACAAACAGTGCACACCATTGAAGATTGATCCTGAGAACATGAGTGGCACTCTTGACTAATGTACCACATCAAGTCATCAGTCACAGAGCATCAGAGAATCATGCCGTGAAATACAAAGGTACCAGGATTTTAGTGTAGACTTCCAAATACTGAGAGAGTGTCATTAGAAAAGCCATTAAAACTTACACCAAGGATAATCTTATCAATCGGGACTGCAGCTATCTCAGCAAGGCTTGAGAACCGGCACTGGGTCTAATTAAGAAGACATTTAACAAACACAACAATCTGGTGATCAAGTCAGACAGAGCAACTACATTGATGCAACTGCAGATGCCAACACAAGTGTCTCTATGACTGCCATTACGTCCCAGCGTGTGTGGACTGCGGAGTAAACAGCTTGCGGTGGGAGAGGACATAAATTGATCACGCACCCTTAGAAGCTCAGTTTGTCAATGCGACTAATGATGGTGACATGTGTGCTCTCCAAAATATCATGCCTGTTGGAAACTATGGACTGGCAGTATGCTTGTGAACTGTTTGATCAACAAATACACTAGGAGAAACTGAAGAATTACATGGATGAAATACATTACATTTGTGACTGTACCTTAAAGCAACAATTGATAGTAATGATTATAGTGAGGCAGTAAAAACAGTTTTGAATTTTGAACACTGAATATGTTTTGCAATAGTGACAACACCATTTGCCTAAGGGGCGGAATCTGTAGTATAACGTATCACTCTTGTTAAGTGATGTGCTGCACAAACATTTTTGGAATCGAAGAATGATGATTATCACTACAAAAAGTTTATTTTTGTCATGAATTAGATAACCTACTGTTTGGATGAATGTTTTATCTATGCTCATGTACTGTGGTATGGATGGACACAGCATATCTGCAAGCCAGGATGATGATAAACGTCATACAACATTTGGGGTACCTGATAGTCGAGAAGTTTATTCTGCACTGTCAGTTCCTGCCTGGGAGATATGGTGAGCTCTGTAGAGGAAGAGTGAACATGACAGTGCCTGTGATGTCATGAGGACAAAAGAAAATTTGTTATTTGGATACTCACAATTGGAATATGTTAATTAAGACCGAGCATTTTTGGACTTCGCCCTTATCAGTATTTTTGTGGTGTTCCAAATAATGTAATAACTTTGTAACACACAGTTATTGTAAAAAAGGAGTACAGTATAAGAGACATTATTAATGAGAAGCCTCACATTTTTTTTGAGAGTTGGATGTTGGAGTTATACTCTTAACATCCAGCAGTAACTGCAGCACTTTGAGAAAAGAAGATCAGTCAGAAGAGGCTGGCAAGTGTGCTGAAACAGTACTCTACTGAGGTGACCCAGCTTGAATAATAGGAAGTCTTAGCTCCTGATCAGACTTTACTTCACCACTTAATAGCACAGTAAAGAACCAGCAAAGCATTCAAGATGCTCAGCATACTCCAACGGCAAACACTGCAACTGAGGTGTTCTACATCATGGTGTGGTTTACTGCTCAAGTTCTGAGATTATATGTTCCTAGAAGAGTCAACCAATATATTGCTTCCTCATATATGTATCTTGCAGAAAGGCAGTGAAGGTAAAATTACAGAGATCTGAGCTCACAGGCATGCTTATCAGGAGTCATTTTTCCCAAAACCCATTCGTGACTGGAATAGGAAAATGGGGAAGTGATAGTGGTGTCAGTTGAGTCTATCAGTAGTTCAGGTTTCACTAGACATGGCCTGTATCCCAATTGTTATGGGAAGGGGAGGCTGGCAAATTTTATAGGTGACACTGTAGTGGGTTGTGGTAGGATCACTTATGGGAAAATTCCTGTAGTAGGTGGTGTTAGAGCTGCATCTTTTTTAGATTGAAGTCAGCTCACAGGTATATCTGCTTAAAGGAAGTCCCTCTAACTAAGGAATCACCTCCAGAGGTCATTGTGTTTCCAAGTAGAGAAGGAATTAGCATATTTCATCAAAATATAGGAGGTATTAGAGATAAAATTAGTGAACTGCTTATAAATGTTGACTCTGAAATTATTGGTATATCAGAGCACCACTTAAATAATTTGACAATTCAGAGGCTTTCTTCACCAGGATACAGATTAGCTGGCTGTTTTTCAAGTAGTTCCTTGCGGAGTGGGGGAGTGGTCATGTACGTGAAAAACAGTATTCCATTTGAGTCCGTAGACATATCACGGCACTGAACTGAACAGTTATTTGAATGTTGTGCAGAGGCAGTTGAATGTAGTGAAACTAAACTTCTAATTGTTGTTGTTTGTAGGTCCACTAACTCTGACTTCGATGCATTTCTGCCCAAGCTAGAGAGGGTTCTTGATTCACTTTATAGGAAGTACCAGAAATCATTTATACATGGTGACTTCGATACTAATTTTGTGTATGATTGTGCAAGGAAAAGGATGTTGGTAGATCTCTTAAACTCATAAGATCTGATGCAAATTGTGTGTTTTCCAACCAGGGTCTAGGGGAACAGAAGCACAAACACAGACAATATTTTTATTCATTCTTCATTACTAGATGGGCATTCTGTCAGTAAAATGGTGAATGGCCTTTCAGACCATAATTCACAAATTTTAACATTAAAAGGCTTTTGTACTCAAACGAGTGTCACATATAATTACAATAGGAAAGCTAATCTAATGGCAATAGAGAGTTTTTAAACCTTGTCAATGAACAAGAGTGGCAGGATGTTTATAGTGCCAATAACATAGATGACAAATATAATGCTTTTCTTAACACATTTCCCATGCTGTTTGAGAGTTGCTTTCCATTGGAACGTTCTGAATCGGGTAATAGCAGTAAAAGTCAGCCTTGGTGGTTGACTAGTGTGATAAGGATATCATGTAGAACAAAGTGGGAATTATATCAAAATGTTAGAAGTAGTCACCATCAAGCTACTGTAGCCCATTACAAACAATATTGAAAGGTGCTTAAAAATGTTATTGGGAAGGTGAAGAGTTTGTGGTACACAAATAGAATAGCTAATTCACAGCATAAAATTAAAAACATGTAGTCAGTTGTGAAGAAGTGCCTGGTCAGCAGCACAAGGTCAACAATATAAAGTCAGTTTATAGTAAAAATATTTCTGTTGCTGATAAATCAGATATACGTATAGTATTTAACAATCATTTTCTATGCATTGCTGGTGAATGAAATAAAAATTTAGTTTCTACAGGGAATCATATAACTCCCTTGGCAAATGCCTTTCCAAGATTGATGTCTGAACTACTCCTCTGTTATACTGAAGTGGGAGATTGAGTCAATAATTAAATTACTGAAGACTAAGGACTCTCATGGATATGATGGAGTGCTTAGCAGAATATTAAAGTACTGTGCTGCACATGTTAGCCCTGTATTTAGCCATATGTGTAATTTTTTCTTTAGAAATGGTCAGTTTCTTGAACAATGAAAGTACTCAGTAGTAAAGCCACTTTATAAAAAGGGAGCAAGGGATAATGTAGACAATTTTAGACCTATTTCTGTGCCATCAGTGTTTTCTAAAGTTACTGAAAAGGCTGTGTATTTAAGGATAATTGATCATTTGATACCACATAATTTGCTATCAAATGTACTGTTCGGCTTTAGAAATTGTTTAACAACTGAAAATGCTATATTCTCTTTTCTCTGTGAGGTACTGGATGGATTAAACAAAAGGTTTTGAATGCCAGACATATTTTTTGATTTAACTAAGGTGTTTGATTGTGTGTTGACTTCAAAATATTGCTCCAGAAGTTTGACCATTAAGGAATATGGGGAGTAGCTCACAATTGGTTCACCTCTTACTTTAACAGCAGACATTCAAAGGTCATTATTCACAGTATTGAGAATGGCTGTGAGGAGGGGTCTGAGTGGGGTAGTACAGAATGTTGTGTGCAACATCGGCTCAGTCTCAAATAGTGCAGTTCATGACATAAGTTCATGGCTTGTAGAAAATAAACTAACACTAAATCACAGTAAGACTCAGTTTTTACTGTTTCTAACACACAGTTCAACAAGACATAACTTTTTAATGTCACAGAATGAGCATATGATTAGTGAACAGTTCAAATTTCTAGGTGTTCATGGAAAGCCCACATTCAGGATCTTGTTCAAAGACTTGTTGCTGCTATCTTTACTGTTCGAATGATATCTGAAGTAAGTGATTGTTCAACATGAAAACTAGTCTACTTTGCTTATTTTTATTCACTTATGTCATTTGGTATTATATTTTTGGGTAACTCTTCCCATTCTAAAAGGATATTTTTAGCTTAAAAACTGAAGAATTCAAAAATATTAGCAGTAATCCACGTGCTTTCGTATTGAAACTGAAGAGTTTTCTCATGGGCCACTCCTTCTATTCTGTTGAGTTCCTTGAAAAATTAAGCTGACTCTTATGTTATATTGTTGATTGCATTTACTTAAACTTAAGGATTGAATTTTTTGCGTTCATAAACATTTTATTTTTATCTGTTATTACTTTGATGTTGTAGTTTCATGTACTGACATGTTCCATGATCTTGGAGATTTGCTCCTCCATTTGGTCCTACGGAGCTTGACATGTAAATAGAAAATAAAAAAAAAATAACTGTGCTACTCATAGTACCTTCCAGTGCATGCTGTAAGGTGGTTTGCAGAATATAGATGTAGATGAAATACAATTATGCCTGATCCAATCTGATTTGGAAAAAGAGCTCTCTCTTCCTGCCAGCAGGTACTTTTAACACCAAATCTTATCATTCTTTCATCAACAAGCTGTCATTTTATGCTCATCTGCCTTCCACAAAAACAACACATAAAGTATTGTAGAATTATGTGTAACAAGAAGATAAATTTTTCATCTACAGTGTCAACTTCCTTTTTAGCAATTCATTCTTATGTGAAGTATTTATTTTCATTTCTACATCTAGAATAATTGAAGCAAATGGATTTTAAGATAGGTCTACCATACAGTGCCCTTTTGTCTTAATAGTGAACTTGATTGTGAGGAATAACTCAAAGTTAAACATGAATAACTGTTAAAGACCCTCAACTAATGCCACCTCCACATCACATCTGTGATCCTATATCACAGTTAACAGATGCCAGAAGATGTAGGGAAATACCAGATTTCTGTCAGCTGCCCCTACATTTCTGTTTTTATTTTGATTCAGTCAGGATTTGGTTTGTATGGTGTCCCTATAAAAATAGCAGAATTTGGATGAAAGCTTCTATTCACTTGTAGATCAGTCTGACAATAAAAAGAAAATTGACATTTAAATTTTTATGTTCAAAGATCAATCACTCAGGAGGATTCTACAGACGTACCATTATTTGAGCACTACTCAAACTCCCATATGGAGGACATAGAAATAGACATACATAGTGTTGGAAAGCAGTTGGAAGAGTTGAAAGCAAAGAAGTTTCCAGGTCTAGATGGAGTCCCAATTCTGTTTTACTGAGAGTTCTGCTCTTTGTTGGCCCCATACTTAGTTTGCATTTGTCATGATTCTTTAATGCAGTGGAAAGTCTCAAATGATGAGAATAAATTACAACTGATTCCCATGTATAAGTTGGATAAAAGAACAGAGTCACAAAATTACAAATCAATATCTTTAATGTCATTTTTCTGCAGAATTCTTGAGAACATTGTAAGTTTGAATATAATAAATTTCATTGAGAGAGGGAAAGCTTCCATCCACAAATCAACAATGATTTATAAAGCATCACTTGTGCAAAACTCAATTTGGCCTTTTATCACACAATATCCTGTATGAGGGGCAACAGGCAAATTCCATATTCCTAGCTTTCTGGAAAGTGTTTGACACAATGCCACACAGAAGCCTGCTAACAAAGGTCCAAGTATATGGAATATGTTCTCAGACATGTGAGTTGATAGAAGATTTTTGAAGTCATTGAACCAAATATGTTGTTCTGGATGGCAAGTGTTTATCAGAGAGAAAGGTATTGTCAGGAGTGCCTCAGGAAAGTGCAATAGGACTGCTCTTGCTCTTTATCTACATAAATGATCTGATTGGCAGTGTAAGCAGCTGTCTGCATCAGTTTACTTATGACTGTGTATTGTATGGTACAGTGTCATCTTTGGGTGACTGTAGGAGGATGCAAGATGACTGATAAAATTTTATTTGGTATGATGAGAGGCAGCTTGCTCTAAATATGAAAAAATGCAAGTTAAGAAAGATGAGTAGGAAAAACAATCTTGTAATTTCAAAAGTTTTAGTCATCTTAATTAAATATCTTGGCATAATGTTGTGAGGTAACGTGAAATGGAATGAGCATGTATGTTCAGCTGTAGGAAATTAATTCAGCAAATGGTCAATTTTTGTTTATTGGGAGAATTCTAGGAGAGTGCAGCTCATTTATAAAGGAGACAGTGTACAGAACAATTGTGCAACCCATTCTTGAGTATTGCTAGAATGTTTGGGATCTCCCTCAGGTCAGATTAAAGGAAAACATTGAAAAAATTGAGAGGAATGCTGCTAGATTTGATATCGATCTGCACAAGTGTTACAGAAATGCTCTGTGAACTCAAATTGGAATAGCTGAAGGGAAGAAGACATTCTTTTCACAAAAGACTATTCAGGAAGCTTAGAGAACTGGCATTTGCAATAGACTGCAGAACAATTCTATTTCCTCCAACATACATCCCATTTAAGGTCTTCAAAGACAAGAGAAGATAAACCAGGTTTGGTGCGGAATCATATAGACAATAATATCTCCTTCATTTCATTTGTGAGTGGAACCAAAAAGAAAAGACTAACATCAGTACAGGATACACTATGTGTGTGTGTGTGTGTGTGTGTGTGTGTGTGTGTGTGTGTGTGCAAGTATGAAATATCTTCATTAACTGTTTGTTACACATATTTCTGTATTGTGTTAATTGACTCCATTCTAAAATCATTTCACCATGGTAGTTGGACAAATATTCAGTTACCCTATTCAAATGTTGTAGAATACAGAAAAAAGATGAATTCTTGCATCACCAAGTTCATCAATAGCTGTAACTATTATTAATCTCAACACAGCTGAGTACTGAGGACAATTACAAACAGAACCTTTTCTCTGCTACTCTGCATAAGCAGAAACACAGTTTATGATTAATCACAGTGGTTGTAACAAGGAGCCTTGCAGGACAAAACAGGCAGGTCCAATGGTGACTGACACCAGAGATCCCTAAGTGAATTTATAACCAACACAAATCCAGAGGGTAGCTGAGTCATCTAAGTACATACCACAGTCCAGTGGAAAATCCAGTGTGCAAAACATTAAACAGATAAGGTAAAATATTGTACTGTCTAGTGGCTGGGCTACAGTGACTAGTGAGAGACTGGCCACAATTGCTGGACTGTGGTATATTGGTAAACACTTGTAAGTGGGTGGTACCACCTCACAAGCTTGCCGCAATGGTTGCGTCTCATGTGGGTGTGAGCTATGGCTGTTGCTGGAGACCGAGTATCTTAGAAATGTTCTCTGTATCAATACTCAGACTAGGTGGAGAATGTGAATCACCTTCAGATACCAAGCCCTCCCCCACTTAATTGGCACATAGGGCTGAAAGTGACCTGGCCACTGCTGTCTTCGCCAAGGAAGGAGAGAGATGGATGCAGAAAAAGCCTGTCAAAGGCACCCACAGAAGCTCCTGTTGTGATTGGGGGGGGGGGGGGGGAGGGGGGGGGGCTGGGATGCAGCACTCTGTGAGAGTCCTGGGGGATTGATGGAGTCTGGAGCACAGCTTGGACCAGCCTGTGAAGGAGAGAGGACCACAAGTAATGGAGCTGGGACAAAGGGGTTGCTCTCCATCGGCACCACAGGCTGATGTTGAATCACAACTGATGGTGAGGGAAGGATGCCACTGACGGCAAGGTGGGAGCCATAAGTGGCATAGAGATGATGTTACTCATGCAGTAATATGGCTGTGCCTGAGGGTGGTGGTCCTGTGGAATTGGGCACAGGATGTCTAACAAGGTGTGGATTCTGCACCTGTGTAAAATATACACTGGGCTGTGACCATTGACAGGGGTAGACTGTTACGAGGTGAGGAAGCTGGTCAGTGTGCTCCAGAATCATCTGTCATCATTATTTTGGACATCTGCATCTTGAAGATCATTATCATCTGCTCAGCTTCCAAATTGGACATGGAATGGAAAGGAGTAGTGGTCACGTGCTCAATGCGATTGTGCCGACAAAAATCCTGATACACCAAGGTCATGGACTGAGGGCTGTTTTCAGAAACCAGGGTGTAAGGGGTCCCCTCAACTGCAAATATGATGGACTGGGTGTGTATAACAGCTGCTGTAGTAGTTGTAGCTATCTGTGTGACACATGTAAAGTTAGAGAGGGCATCAACAACAAGCAACCATATCAATCCCCAGAATGGATCACTGAAATCAACATGTACCCTTTGCCGGGGATGGTCAGGCCATGGCCAGTGGTGGTACCACTGTGCAAGGGCAGACTAGTTGTGGGTGCAGCCAAGGCAGTTCCAGACAGTAGGTTCAATGATGGCATCAACCCCAGGCCAATACACATGATGTTACACAATTGCCTTCATTCTGCACATTCCCCACTGTGCAGCCTGGAGGATCTGCAATATGTAGGGATGGAGAGTGGGGGCATTTACCATCTGGCATTCAGTATCATCCGTAACCAGAAAAATGACCCCCTCAGTTATTTTAAGCCTATATCGTAGGGAAAAATTGGTGCACCCTCGAAGGCCATTATCAGGCAAATGTCTTTGTCACCCTGCCATACACTAGACAACACCCTGCAGAGAAGTAGATCAAATGCCATATCTGCAGCTACTTCATGTGCCATAATCAGAAATCTATCAAGGATGGGCCACTGGTTTGTGTCTAAGGCAAAACACATCAACTGATGCATCTCAAATTCGTCATCTGGGCCACACAGCACCTGGGAAAGTGCATCCACATTGGAGTGCTGTGTGGTAGATTGATGATGAATCTCTGAAGTATAATTCCTGAGTAACAATGCACACTATTGCAACTGCTGCTCTATTTTATGAGGAAGTTTCAAATGAGGGACGATCAACAAAATAAACGGCTTGTGATTGGTGATCAAGTGAAACTTTGCACAATACAGGAAAATGTAAAACATCTGTACACCATATGTGATAGCCAACACCTCCTTCTCAACCTGTGAATAATTCCTCTGCACCACATTTGATGTTTTAGATGCAAATGCAATGGTCTGTTTTGTGCCATCGGAGTATATGTGGGGCAGCATGGCAACCACTCTGCAATCCGATTCATTGGTGGCAAGCGTCAAACGTGCACAGCATGGAACATAGCTGAACAAGGGGCCAATCTAAGGCACTTTTTAAGTTCCCAGAATGAGATTTTCACTCTGCAGTGGAGTGTGTGCTGATATTAAACTTCCTGGCAGATTAAAACTGTGCCGGACTGAGACTCAAACTCGGGAAACATCCCCCAGGCTGTGGCTAAGCCATGTCTCCACAGTATCCTTTCTTTCAGGAGTGCTAGTTCTGCAAGGTTCACAGGAGAACTTATGTAAAGTTTGGAAGGTAGGAGACGAGATACTGGCAGAAGTAAAGCTGTGAGGACGGGGTGTGAGTTGTGCTTGGGTAGCTCAGTTGGTAGAGCACTTGCCCGCGAAAGGCAAGGTCCTGCCGGCACGGTAGCTCAGCATGTTCGGTCAGAGAGCCGGTTGGCCTCTGTAATAAAAAAACTGAGTGGAAGAATCAACAAACTAACTTGAACGGATGTCATTGTGACGTCCGCAATGGCCAGACACAACGATCAACAACGAACAAAGTGAAAAATAAAAGAAGTACCAAGTTCGAGTCTTGGTCCGGCACACAGTTTTAATCTGCCAGGAAGTTTCACTTTTTAAGTTGCATGAAAGCCTTTTGGCATGCCCCTGACCACACCAATTTAACACCTTTTTTTATGCAGTTGATTAAATGGGTGGGAAATGTGGGCCACATTTGCTGTAAACTTGACACAATAATTTACTTTGACAGGGAAAGGCTGTAGTTCTTTAAGGTTCTTAGGAACTGGTATTTCAGTGATTGCAGCCACACGATCCTGTGTTGGGGCAAGCCCTTCTCGACTTAATATATGACCCAAGTACATGACTCTTGACACAAATAACTACATTTTGTTGAGGTGACAGCACAGATCATTGGCTTGGAGGCACTCAAACGACATATGTAGACAGGTGCTGCTCCTGTGTGACCCCAGCAACCATCAAAGCATTTAATTAATTAACACAGTTGGTGTTACCTTGGATGAGCTCCTCAAGGTATCTCTGAAATATCATAGGCGCACTTGAAACCATGAATGGCAACCTGTTATCATAACATGCTGAATGGCATATTAAGCACTAAAAACTTTCATCTGATCTTCTACAGATAATTGAAAGTAGGTGTCAGTGAGATCTATTTTTGAAAAATACTAACCTCCATGTAATTTAGCCAACAGTTTCTCCCTGCCAAGGAAATGGATACAAAAGAACATTTGCTTGAGCCTTTTCAGTAGATTTAAAATCACCACAAAAGCAGAGTGATCCATTAGGCTGCTGCACTACAAACATGGACGTAGCCTACTGGCTAGACAATACTGGTGATAGAACTCCCACACACTTTGCAACCTACCTGTTTCTGCTTTAACTTTCTCATGCATGGTGCAAGGTGCCAGACAAGCCCTACAAAACTTAGGCACTGCCGATTGGTTTTAGGAAATGTGGGTCTGGAATCCCATTGCACAGCCTTGTGTAGGTTGCTTATATTGTGTACACAATGCATCAAGTTCCATGAATATGATTTCAGGTGAAACCAAATTAACCTGGTCTTGCACTTGAAAACCAAAAAGCGAAAAAGCATCCAAGAGTTGACTACAAGCAAAGTTAGTTGCTGAGCAACGTTTTTATACTTAGCTTGGATGATGATCTGATCCCACAACAGGATCGACTGGCCATTGCATATCACCACTTTGCGGTGAGGGGACTGTTACTGCAGGGAGCCAATGCAGTGATACATTTCCTCATTAATCAGAGACATGACTGCACCTGTGTCCAACAGGAAACTGCCATCGTCCTATGAATGAACAGTTGCAACATGAGAAGCTGCATCTCGCAGTCTGCTGCCTTGTGCATCTGCAAAATAGTATGCAGTGTGCTGATGGCTGCAATTGTTGGCACACCCCAACTGAGGTAGACGGTCACGAGGTACCTCAGTTTGTGGCAAGCAAAATAGATGACATCATGGAAAGAGGAGTGACATTGTTGATGCTGTGGTCCACAATCTGACAATCTGAACACAGTTTGATGGCATGGATTTTGTTGCAGTTTCTTGACAACTGCAGGGAGGGAAATGCTGAAATAAGCCTCTGCTAGGTTGGGCCATGCCATCAGTGATGAAAGTGTTTCCATTTGTGGGGATATGCCAACAATGAGGGAAAGAAATCACTAACTAATGCACTGTCTACTACATTCCTTGTTGCCAGACAACAAGACAATTGGTATATTGGATGATGATGTTAACTGGCATCAGTGATCATGAAGCAGAATGACGACTAATACTACTATCATTCTCAAAACCCAAGGACTCATGAATCAGAACTTTGCTGACACAGTTACTCAGTAAACTTTGGCAATTTGTAACACATTACTCAAGGTGGGGTCAGGCACCTCCAAAACTTTCACTTTAGTAGCTTGATCTGAAGCGAAACACATAGTAATGTCACCAGTTAAGGAGTCTGCATATGATGCGTCACACTCTTTATGGGAAAAGCCACATTTATGTGCCAAGCCTTGTAAATAATCTGTGCCAAGCCTTGTAAATAATCAGCCCATGTTGCATAGGATTGTTTATGGTGCTTAACACATTGGTTAAACCTGAACCTAGCCACAACAGTGTGTGTTTGGTGGTTGTAATAGTCAATCAGGAAACATCAGAAAAAGTCAAATTCCTAGAATCCAAGTGTGGGTATACTTTTTGCACCCCTTCATACAGTTTACTAGTAGAAGACAGGAAAAGCACTTTTAATATTTTTGTGGGATCTAAAAATTTAAAAACCTCTCTCCCACCGTCCTGATTTAGCTTCACTGATCAGGATAGTGAAAAACATGCATATATTAAGGGAATTTTCATTCACAAAGCAGGCTTATCACATTCACACAGTTCAATACTGTTCTATCCTGATTAAATTGAGCTTAACTTAAATTCCATAAGGCAGTGAAGCAATTTCGAAGTCTCGGCGCGACGAAAATTGTCAGTAGATCTCCTAAAAACATTTGTAATAATTATTAACTTTTGGTGATCACATGGGAAGACCGGAGATCTGCTGGTAAGACCATGTTAGCCTATTTATTGAAAGTAATAAGCTGGATATCTTGAGCATACAAAACGGCAGGTTCGTCCAGTGTAAATCAGACGTTCCCCACTGATCCCGTGCAACACAGTGTAGTAAGCAGACACTGTCAATAATAATCAGATAAATAATACACGAACACACTTACTTTAGTTTAATTCATGTATTAAATTCCTTCTCATACAGAATCTCATCAAGATGGTGACTAGTTCAACAATACATACATATACATCTTCCTTCTTTCACGGCTAATCGGCAAGATCTCCTTCATTCTTTTTTCATAAGAGAAAACATAGATAGCAGAGAAGCTATTCCGTGGAGTAAATGGATGCTCCAAGGAATAATAGGGCTTGAAACTACTTTACATTGATAATAATTGTATATTAAAGTTTAGGAATTGGTAAGATAAGAAGAGATATTTCGAGATATGTACTAAGTTATATAATTTATAAAATTTCTGAAAATATTGTGGAGAGACCGCTGCAAGAGACATTACACACTCACTGATACCCAGGTCAGTTATTTGCCTTGCCTTACAGTGAAGAACAAAACGACATAACTGGATCTCCCAACTCACATTGCGTCATTGAAACAAGTGAATGGCAGAGGAGTAGGCAAGCCAAACTCAGTTTCTGGCTGCTGTTAGTTTTGCAGAAGCTGTAACAGCTGTGTCTGCTGTTGCTGGTGGAGTTTCCACTGCCTGTCTTGCTGTTACCATTGCTGCTGTTGTTGTTGCCATTGTTTTTGCTGCCGTTTCAACTGCTGCTCCCACAGCTTGATAAACTCAGGATCCATGCTACACTGGAATAGTTTCATGGGGAAAAAGATCATGTCACAGATTTTATGCCCCACTCTGTATCAGTATAAACACAGTTTATTATTTTCCGCACTGGTGGTAACAAGACAACTGGAAGAATGAAACAGAGGGTTCTGATGATGACTAACAGTCATTGAATAGTAAGTAATACATGTCCAGAGAATAGTGAAGTCATCTAAGCATATGCCACAATCCAAGGGAAAGTCCAATTCACAAAAAATTAATAAAATACTATTCTACCCAGAGGCCAGGCTTCAGTGACTTGCAAGAGACTGGCAGCAATCAGCAGACTGTGGTATACAAGCAAGCACTCAGAGGGTGGTGCCACCTCGCAGGATTGCCACAGTGGTTGCACCCCACAGGGGTGTGAAAATTTGGCTGTTGCCTGGAGCCTGAGTATCTCTGATGTGTACTCTCTGTCAGTGTTCAGGCTAGGTGGGGATCCAAATCACCTTCAGATATTAAAGTGGCCAAGCTGTTTAGCATCTGCAACATTTTCAGGAGGAGTGAAGGCAACTACAAATGTTTCATTACCACAGAGGTTAGTCAGTAATCATCTTAGTGTATCATTTGAGCTTTACCATTGCAGGGAAAGAGCAGCAAAGAGAAGTGCAAAAACACTAATCCATTTCCCCACATTGGGAGTGGTATCTCGAAGACTGGCAGGATTCTAAAAAAGTAAAACACGCTACTACATATGTTTCTCTTAATAATAGTAATAATAATGCTTGATTTAATATCAAAAAGTATTGCATAACAAAAAAAGTCATGATTGTAAGATTGTTTTTAAATAATGGAAGGTCCAGGTTGGAATATCAACAATATTATGAAAAGGATATATTGCTACTCAGCATAAAGATGATGCATTGGTCAAAGCCTTCTTCAGAAAGGAAAACACACACATTCACACAAGGAAGCACACCTCACGTGCACATGACCACTATCTTTGGCCAGGATTCTGGCCAAAAATGGTGGTGATTTGTGTGTGAGGTGTGCTTGCTTGTGTGATTGTGTATGTGTTTTCCTTTCTGAAGAAGGCTATGGCCATAAACTCAGATTTGTAACAGTCTTTTTATCCTGCCTGTCTGCAACTCAGCATGTCTTCATCACTGTGATTAGTAATCTGTCCTTTTCATAATACTGTTAAGACTGGTTATAGTTTACTTGAATATTCTTTCACAGCTCATTTCTTCCATACAAGTAAATTAAGATACAGTAAGAGGAAGGAAATATTGCCCTACATTCAGTATGTCATAGTAAAAACAAATAAAAAGAAACATGTTATTTAGTATTAAGCAGGACATTTTACTGACATGATTTTCTATTCTGCATGAAATAACAGTTCCTATAGTGATGTAAACAAAAAAGGACTGTTAAGTAGGTTTTTAGGTAAATTTCCAGATTCAGTGTAAGACTTACAGTGATATGGTGCAGTGTATTCGTTCATCTCATTCCCATGCACTTTGAACTCTTCTCACATAGTGTTGTCCTGTGTCTATTATGATGGTATTTCTCTTTGGTTCTTGTGTTATGTTAGTGTAGACTAGTGTTTATGATTGGCTTTAATTTTCCAGCCAGCAAAACTACTCTAAAAATACAATTAAAATACCTGTTTTTGAAAATGAACTTCAAGTCTAGCCCCATGGATGATTCTCGTGGCTATTTTCTGCCAAACCAATAGCCTGTTTAAATTACCTTAAGTTGATATGCCCCATATTTCTATTGCATAATTAATGTTTGAGGAAAGTAAATAAATTAAAAGGAAACAAATTAAAAAATAAATAAATGAAAACTTAGCAATGTTCTGAAATCGCTGCTGTGGACAGTCACTAATTTTTGGAATGTTTCTATTTGCTTTAATCCTTTATAAATCTGAAATATTATTTCTAGTATGAATATTTTCCATTTGTTCTAGTATTTGGTAGAGAAAATCGAGAAAATTGCAGTTCCACATAAACATTAAGCTATTTGTCTGCAAGTGATAAAACAAATATCCAATTATGAGTTCATATTAGCTCAGACAGCTTTGAAGTGATATTAAACTGCAAACTAGTTGATCTTTGTTTTGTAATATGAAATGTTTCAGTAACAATTTTTTTCCCAGGGAAGTAAGTGGGTTGTTTCTCTCATTACTTCAGTCTGGGCAGTTTGAGGCTGCTCTGGCAGTAGTTGAGCCCATGCTGTCTCTCCTAAAGCAGCAGTCTCCCACAGATGAAGGCAAGGGACTAAACCAAGGAACAGCAGAAGTGTCAGCAGCAGTAAAGAAGGAATTAAACATACGCAAGTCCAAGTGAGCATGCAATATATTGTCCCATTCCTTCATGCTTCTGTCTCTCTTTAAGATTTGCACTATGTCTTGCTTTTGCAATTGAAATTTTTACTTAAGTCAACTTTTCTTTTTTTCCATTCATTTACCTCAAATTCTCCTAGGTGTTTGTTGTGATAATTTTTATGTAGGCAACTTCAATTGTGTTCCTGCTTCACCATATTTTACATGCAATTTAGGTGCATTGCTACAAGTTAAACATAAGCATTTGCTTCATCATGGTAAAAATAATTTTATTTGAACTGGTACAAGCTAATAATATATTATTTCTTAGTTTTTCATTATTAGTTTCTGACTGATTGTACTCACAGAACTTTCATATAAATCAACATAATCATTTCTGAATTTGTGTATGTAACATAAAACCAATCGACATTGAAGTGTATGCTATCAGAAGAGCCGGAAACATAGCAAGTTGGAAGCTCCTCCATCTGCTATGTTTCCTGCACCCATGAATTACTAAAATGTTATTGTTTTCTCACTCTGTATCTAATGCAGCTATACAAATAATATTTAAAATGTACTTGAGTATGTAAAATTTCTGTTTATCCGAAATTCCATTTAAAACTATAATTCAGTTAGGTATATTTATCTTCCTGATCCAATTAGTTTCACTTGAAGTTCAGTTAATTGAAAGGCATGACTGTTATAACGTCAAGTTGAACACATATATTTCAAAGACAACACAATACATGTAAGTCACAGATCAAGTAGACAAGTAAGACATGTGTACACGGTAACAGTCAAATCAGCACTGAGTCCAAGTCTAGCGGCCACTGGCTGACTGGCCGCTTAGGTGGCGCAGCTGCTGCATGGTTGGCAGACAACGCCGCATGTAGAGGACACGCGTAACTGCGCAGAGGCACTTTGAAAGATGGGCGAGTCACAACACTTTTCCCGCATTTGAATTTTTTGCACTGGTCTTGATGGAGCTGGCGTGTAGATTGCTAACGTCCATAGGTGTTGTTTGACTGGCCATAAAGTCTCAAGGAGGAGGCTTCCCATATGGACGGAAGTGTCCTCGATGATAATGGGTCGAGATGACAGGAGACATAGGGGTCGAATCTGCTGGGGCCCCGTCCACCAATCTGCCCATTGCGCAAGTCCGGTTGTCATAACAGGAGACATGGGCGATGTGTCAGCGTCCGTAGGAGAAGGAGGCGAGTAGAGTTGCTCCGACAGATGATGGTCATCCGGTTCCTGCATGGGCACGTCTCCTGGTGGCATCCATTCTTGTGCTGGCACTGAGATGATGGTGAGAGGGCTGCGTTGTGAGTAATGAGAGATGCCAAGACCCCAAGCGTCAGGTAGAGCCGAAGGTGGTGTAGCAGCATTTGGAACAGACGTTGTCGGCACACGAGGCCGAAGCTGGTACGAATGATGCACTGCAACACCCGTGTCCATTTGGATTTCATACAGGCATTGGCCACGGTGTTGTAAGATGTGGCCAGGACTCCATTTTGGTCGCCTGCCATATCCCCGTACCCATACAAGGTCGCCAGTGATGAACTGGCCAAGCGAAGGCACCCACGGCCGTGAGATGGAAGGCCGCAGAAGATGAAGTAGCGTGCGGGGCTGTCAGCCATGTCAGAGCTCAGCCGGGCTGTGGTCACCCTTGGGGGTGAAACGGTAAAAAGCTGAAATTGGAGAAGCGTATCATCAGCAGCAGAAGAAGTCAGGAGTTCCCTATCTGAGCCTTAAATGTGTGGACCAGTAGTTCAGCCTCACCATTTGACTGTGGATGGAACGGAGGTGCCGTGACATGCATGATGCTGTGACGGGCACAAAAATCCACAAATTCAGAAGAGGCAAATTGCGGACCATTATCAGTAACAAGAGTAGAGGGAAGGCCTTCCAAAGAGAAAATGCAAGCTAGAGAATTTGTGGTTGCCACGGTGGTAGGCGACGCGCAAAGGACAATGAAAGGAAAGTTAGAGTAGGCGTCAATTACGAGTGGCCAATAAATACCTAAAAAAGGTCCCGTGAAGTCAGCATGAATATGCTCCCAGGGCTTCTCAGGAAAAGGCCATGGTGACAAAGATGACTTCGGGTTGGCAACCTGTGACGCGCAAGAGTCACAGGCAGTGACCATGTGTGCGATTTCAGAGTCGATGCCGGACCAGTATACATGACAGCGCGCCAGAGATTTTGTGCGAGAGACACCCCAGTGCCCTTGGTGAAGGAGGCGCAAGACCGAAGCACGCAAAGACACAGGTACCACAACATGTGGCGAAGCACTGTCAGTAGAAAGGAGGATAACACCATCCCTAGCTGTGAGCACTAAGTGTAGTACTTCCGCAACAGATCAGGAGTCTTAGCGGATGGACGATCTGGCCAACCCTTCTGAATACAGTGTAAAACCCAGGAGAGGGTAGGGTCAGAACCCGTAGCAGCCGCCAGCCAGTCCCCGGTGATGGGGAACCCGTCCACAACCCGCTGCTCGGCAACATCCAGGTGGAAACACAAAAGTTCGTCCCTATCGAATGCCAGATCAGGACCCATGGGAAGGCGAGACAGTGCATCAGCATTTGCATGTTGAGCCATTGGCTGGACATGTATCTCATAATTGAAATGAGACAAGTAAAGAGCCCAACACTGGAGGCGGTGTGTGGCCTTGTCGGGAAGTGACGTTGATGGATGAAACAAGGAAACAAGTGGCTTTTGATCCATAACAAGATGAAATTTGGATCCATAGAGAAAAACACCAAACTTATGAAGAGCATAAATGATGGGCAACACTTCTTTTTCAATTTGAGAATATTTTCGTTGGGCATCTGTGAGCGTTTTGGAGGCATAAGCAATGGGTTGTTCAGAACCGTCAGAAAAACAGTGCGCAAGGACTGTACCAACCCCATATTGAGAGGCGTCCGTGGCAAGAACAAGATGTTTGCCAGGTCAATAAGTAGTCAGGCACGGGGCCTGTTTCAGCATAGTCTTCAATTTCTGGAAAGCCGCATCGCATGACGCGGACCAGTGAAAGGGCACATTTTTATGAAACAGGCAATGCAACAGCTGAGCCACCAAAGCCGCAGATGGTAAAAACATGTGATAGTAGGCTATTTTTCCCAAGAAGGCCTGCAGTTCCTTTACAGATGTAAAGCAAGGAAGGGCATCGATCGCAGCGACAGTTTGCTGAAGCAGACAAATACCATCCCGATACAGTTGAAACCCCAAGTACGTGATAGATGCCTGAAAAAATTTTGATTTCTGAAGATTACACTTAAGACTGGCAGTCTGTAAGACATGAAAAAGAGTGCAGAGATTCTGAAGATGTTCTTCAGTGGTGGAGCCAGTGACAACAATGTCATCCATGTGATTTATACACCCAGGGACAGGGAGCAATAATTGTTCCAAGAATCGCTGAAAGAGAGCAGGGGCACTGGCAACCCCGAATGGCAATCGTTGGTATTGATAGAGGCCAAAAGGCGTGTTAAGGACCAGAAACTGCCAGGAAGCAGTGTCGAGAGGAAGTTGATGATAAGCTTCTGACAGGTCAAGTTTAGAAAAATACTGGCCTCCATCAAGTTTAGTAAACAGTTCTTCAGGTCGGGGCATAGGGTAAGAGTTGATGAGGCATTGAGCATTTACAGTGGCTTTGAAATCGCCACAGAGATGAATATCACCATTGGGCTTAGCAACGACAACGACAGGAGAGGACCACTCACTGGAAGTGACAGGAAGCAAGATCTCTGAAGCAGTGAGACGATCCAGCTCCCATTTTACCCAATCAGGAAGGGCCACAGGAATGGGATGAGCCCGAAAAAACTTAGGCTGAGCAGTGGGTTTATGCGTGATATGAGCTTCAAAGTCGTTTGCATGGCCTAACCCAGGAGAAAAAAGGGACAAAAATGTCATCGACAAGGAATCCAAGTAGGCATAAGGAATAGCATCAGAGACAATATTGACAGAGTCATCTATGGAGAACCCAAAAATGCGAAAGGGATCGAAACCAAAAAGATTCTCTGCATTACTATGGTCTACCACAAATATGGGAACAGTGCGAACGAAGGATTTGTAAGATACCTCAGCATCTAATTGTCCCAAGAGAGAAATCTTCTGTTTATTGTACATTCGTAACTGCCTAGTGACAGGTGATAGGATTGGAGAACCCAACTGAAGATACATCTGAGAGTTGATTATAGTGGCAGCAGAACCAGTATCCACCTGCATGTGAACATCCCGACCAAGTATTTGGACAGTGAGGAATAACTTCCCTGAAAGGGAAGAAGTACCATCGACAGACAACACAGAAGCAGAATCAGCGTCACGTTCATGAACATCAGGTATGCGGTCGGATTTGCAAACGGATGACACATGACCCTTCTTGTTGCAATTGTGACACACGGCCCAACATTGGGGACAATTCTCCCGTAAATGTTTCATAAAACACCGCGGACATGAAGGAAGTTGCCGTGGGTTTTGCTGCAGTTTCTTAGAGGTTTGTTTACAGTTAGGCCGAGGCTGCGCTTGGGAGCGTACTGCGGCCACATAGGCCAGCGGGGACATGCCGCATGCATTGTCAGCAGCGCACAGCAGTTGTATTTCCCCGACGTAACCCCCTGCCTCTATTTGTGCTCCAGAGGTGTGAGATATTTCAAAAGACTGTGTGACGGATAGGACTTCATCGAGAGTCAGATTTGCCAACTGAAGGGCACGATGCCCAACTTCTATGTCGAGCACCAACCAGATAATAGCATCCCATACCATGGAATCGGCATAGGATTCTTTGTGAACGTCAGTAGGTGGCGCGGCTGCTGCATGGCTGGCAGACAGCGTCGCATGTAGAGGACGTGCATAACTGTGCGGCGGCACTTTGAAAGATCGGCGAGTCACAACAATGACTACTTGAAATTTTGACTATAGTAAATAATGGGGAAACACACTGATCTAATAGAATACTAAGTGCTGTTACCATTCATTCAAAAGTAGATATTTCATTCTTTTTGAAAAAATACTTGAAGCTAATTAACTTCCAAGATAACTAACACTGAAAGTTGAGAACCTCATAGTTTTGAACTGCCTTTTTTGCATTCATGCTTACAAGATTCTGAATTTTAACACTCTACTTTTCTTGCTATATGTTGTCTATATCAGACCACCCCTCTCTCTTATTAAGTTAGACACTAAGTAAGTTTTTTATTAATATATAATTTAAATATTTTATTTTCAAGATGGGTCCCATACTTGCAAGCTGGGTATTTCTAACTCAGAAGCATAATAATGTTCTGTATAGTTTTATAATTTACTAACCTTCAATATTTTCCATAAACAGCATAACAGTTAAGTCCTATAATCCAAAAAATAGCAAAATGTTTACTTACTCGATTTTCAAAACTTTAAATAGTTTCAGAAATCAGAACATGTTCTTACACCTACCCGCAAAATCACTAGCCTGAAACCAGCAGACTATGATGTGACTTCATTATTTCAATTTGTGTTAGAGTCTGGCTTCAGATACAAAATGTATAACACTTATGTTGAAAGAGGCTGTGACCAGAAATTACAGATGTAATAACTATGTTGACATGTATAGCAAAGTCTGCCTCAGTTGCTCTGGTAGAAACAGTATTAATTAGTGCCACATTTTTTTCACTGTGCAACTTTGTATAATTTTGCCCAACCTGAAAAACTGTAACTGTGAAACCTAAGTTGATTTTCATTTGCCACACTGAACTATTGTTGATTATTTCATCAAGAATATGTTTACTGCAAAGAAACTTGATAGCATTAGCTGTAGCAAAGTGCATTACGTAGATTTTCCCTTACCTGCATATAAAAGAGAATTGTGAAACTTGAACTGACCATTGCTCACAAATACGTCACAAGTGAAAGTTAAAGTGATGATTTCCAATGTTAAATACTGTGTGAGCTACATGATTGGAACTATTCTTTTTGTCATTAATAGTTTCCAGCCTCTCTTAATGGCCAAGGGAAGTCTCAGTTACCAAAAGCACCAAACCACATAGAGTGGATAAGTAATAAATTACAATGTTCACTCATTAGAGATACAGGAATGGTCAGGTACAGAGGATATATCACAGGTTTCAATTTGAATTTAGCAGAGTTTGTAAGATGAATCTTTATTGTTGGACTATCCATGTCCATTTTGCCAGCAAAGGTGCAATAGTTGGCTCAACAGTTGGCTTTCCTAGCACATAAAATGCAAGTTGCTGTTTTGATGGTTTTTCAGCATGGACAACAGTCATGAATCAATTCAGGCAAACCTGGACTTCCTGGATGTAAGTGTGCAAATTGTGCAGCTTCTACCACGTCATGGTGAACAGCAAAGTCTGCTAAAAGATGTCCTTGAGTTCAGAGACATGATAGATTCAATGGACACATCTGGTAAGCATGATGAGACTTCTTAAGATCTGCCTCTCCTTATTAATTAAATAAATTTTCAGCTTCATTTAATAGAATGTGTCAGACATATAAATTTTTGTACTTGCAATCATTATTCCTTCCTTTTTATAAAGACATTTAGAGACTATACTTTTTTCATATAGTGCCAAATATAATTATGAAGTATACGTCTACACATAAGTGACTCATGTTTGTCCATATATAATGCATAGAAGCTAGCTGGGGTCAATGATGGGGTATGAAGGAGTTGTCGGATTATCATAGGGGAGAACAGTATGGGAGGCTGTTCAGAAACATTGTGATGGTGTGGAATATGTGTACACATACAGGGTATAAGATTGAAATCTTTTCATGGAGGGGAGATGGGTCCTTCTAGGAGCAAACCTGAGAATATTGTGAAGAACCCAGAGTCAGAGAAACATATTAGGAAACAAGTCATGAATGATTTAGAGTGCACTGGAAAAGCAACAGGAGGAGTGTAAAACTTTCAATATTAATTAATGGGATGAAAACATGACAAAATGCAGAGGCTGTTAGAAAGAAGGAACTAATAGAGAATGAGGCTAAGAATGCAGGAATAAAAAAGTGCAGTTCAGAATACTGGCTTTATCTGAAGATTTAGATGGTTTCAGTTGTAATGCAACTGTTTAAGCCAATCAAATTGTGCTTATTAGTAGTATCTGTAACTGTGTTGTTCAGTTGACTCGTGGCCACAGTTTGTCAGTGGCTGTTTATCTGACAGAATAGGTGGTTTGTAGTCAAGACCATAGACATTACTATACAATGGTTGCAGTTAAGTTGGTAAATGGGTGTGCATAGTTTTAAATGTGGCTTCACCTCTTACATGATTTGAGATTTTGAGTGACAATGCGGATGGAGTAAGTGGTAGGCAGATATTTTGGGCAGGTCTTGCGTTTGAGCCTTCCATAGGATCCCATGCAGTAGGACTAGTTTGAGAGCCAGAATGGGATAGATAAGGACAAAGTTGAATGGGCAGCAGCAGACCATTTTGAAAGGGTGGGAAACAGTGTGTAAGTCATAATTCCATTTTTGGGGTGTGATTACAATGAAACCCTATCACAGAATGTGATTCAGTTGTTTCAGGTGTGAGTGGTATTAAATGATGAAGGTTTATGGCTGGTCAGCAAGTGTGCAAGAAAAATTGACTGTTTGTAGGAATAAGGCACCAGGTATGTGTCTCTAGACATGGTGGAGAGGGAATGTCTAGTCCAGGAAGGTCTTGCCAAACCATCAGCATATTGCAATAGCAAACTGCTTTATATCTAGATTAATGAAGTGATTGGTGGTTGAACATAGTTCAAGTGATAGAGGCATTGTTGTTGTCTTCCCAATACTTGCATACACAGTATGGGTATGGCAACCACAAGTGAGCAAATTCCTTACTGAATATGTTCACAAGTTCCTTAGTAACAAGCAGTATGGAGTTTGCTTTGCAATATTGTAATAATCTTACCATTTTTCTTCATACTTTTAATGCTAGAGTCAATCAACTGATGCTACCTTCGTAGCTGAGCTCGATAATATACGTCTGTGGGGTTGCACTCTACTCAGAGATAAAAAGGTTCAAATCCACATGGTGGAACATTTCACTGCCAGCATTTAGCTGGAAATGGGAGAAGAGGTAGTGGCATAAGGTTTCTGATGGCCTGGATTAAATTCCAAACCTGTCTGCAGTGTTTTGTGAAGTAAGGGCATGTGACATGGCACTCCTCTTGTCGCTATTTGAGAGGAGAGGCCAGTTTGCTGGCACAGGTTTCATTCACTCCCTTCCCATCATCCATAACAAACAACACTACACTGTACAAGTATGTATCATAACCATCCACATGACACAGATACACATGCGACACTTCATAACAGGTTGGAGGAAGACAATGGCAAACAACCAGGACGGTGATTCAGGATTCCTGCATCTGCTCTCCTTTGCTCATTTCCTGAGTGTTTGACTACTTTGGCTTTTGTCAGTTGGCTCTAATAATTAGAAACTGAGGTAGGAAGTTAATATAACATTTCTTTGGGGAGGAGGGGAGGTAGAGGGGGTTGGTATTTTTGAACCTTTCTGTCAGCAGATTGGTACAAACATAAAATCATATATATACCTCTAGCTATTAGTTACTTTCTAATTCAGGTATCTGAGTTACCCAGGGGTGAGGGCATGCATTATGTAAAGACAATTTTCTAAGGAGTCATCAGTGAACTGGAGGTTGTAACTTTACTTGCCTGGTATTCTGCACTTTGTAACTGCTCTGGAACTTAGTGTGGATTTTCTTCCCGTTGTGGAAGTATCTTATGGACTTATGTCAAATAATATAAACCTTGCTGCAGTACTCAATATTCAATTTCTGTTTAGTTATTTACAATCTGTCTCACTGCCTAATGGTTAGCTTTGTCAAAAGCAATGGTTTCAGTATATAAACCAGGTGGGCAGTTGTATCCATAGGCTCCATAAGTCACAGTTTACTACTGGTCACTTAATACACAGATTCACAATATTTATGCACAGTAGTTAAAGTTTGATCACTGAATACGAACCAACTGCTCAGTTTACATTTTGGATTAATGCTGTTGACAGGCTGATGGCAACGTAGGGATGTTTAATCATTCGAATATAGAACAATGACTGACATATAAAGTGAAGTTTATACTTTAGTAGCTGACTGCAGGCTGGCAGTAGTGATGTGTGTGTGTGTGTGTGTGTGTGTTTGTGTGTGTGTGTGTGTGTGTGTGTGTGTGTGTGTGAGTGAGTGAGTTGCATTTGCCTGAGCATTTGTTTGTGTGTATATTGTGTAATTCTGATGAAGGCCTTTTTGGCCAAAAGCTGTTGTTGTTTGACGGTCTTTTTGTTGTGCCTATCTGTGACTCAACATCTCCACTGTATGGTAAGTAGCAGTCTATCCTTTGCATAATGTTATCAGATAATGACACTGAATTGATTATAACTTGAGTGTTGGGCAGTGACTGACACTGAAGTTAACATTTCAATAACTGAGCATGAACTCACTCAGTCATTGTCCTACTCACCTACTAGTAGATAAACATTAGATTAAAAATCAAAATTAGTGTTACATTTTTAATAATAAGATAACAGACAGCAGAACTAGAGGAAACAAAATTACAAAATGAAAGATCATATATTTAATTATTAGATGTATAACAAGAAAACATTCTATAACCAGAAAAAGGCAAAATTGTAGGTAGTATTTTATGAAAATTATTTCTACTAAATTGGGTATTTACAAAGCCCATTAAAAAGTTTATAGAATGTGAAATTTTCCAAATTGAATAATTAACAAACTAATAAGTTATTCTAGTGAAAGTAGACATTTTTGTAAGCAGAAAAACCTGTGCTACAAAACTATGGTACTGAGTTTTGAAAATAATCAATACGTAAGATTTGCACTTTCAAGAACATGTGAACATTTGTTGAGAAAACTTGTAGCAGAGCATGAATTCAAGCAAGTAACATTAGTTAAGAAAGAACAATACATTACATACACTTTATGATAACATGTGTATATGCACTCATTGTGTAGATCAAGCCAAAGACATTCATTACCAAAAATGGATAAGTAGCAAACAAATCAAAAATAACAAAATATAGAATTGCAGTTCCTTCACTCTACCTCAGTTCTATACAATGTTAATCTGCAACTTTACACATTCCCAATCATTGTGAGAATTTTTGAAATTTTAGTTTGCACAACAATTACGTAAAAATGTCAGCTAACTGATCATCTACAGTACTGTACTGGTACTTAATCTCTACATTCCTTTTTAAATAGAAATCTCTAACAAACTCATACTTAAACACACTGCAAGCCCTTGTTCAAGCAGCTAAACATACTTACAGTGCCAGCTTTGTACATATTAAAAAGCATACTGCATACAAGAACACACTTGAGTAGTTTACGTGTAAATTCATATCTTTATGACTACAATACATGCATCTGTAAGAATCTGCATGTAGAAAGAACAAGAAAAACAAAAACTCAAAAACATGTGAGCCACTATGAAATAAAGCTTTATAATGCTCTGCCACTCTACATCAGGGGAACAGAAGATGAAGGAAAATTTAAGTCAGAATTAAAAAAGTTTATGATAAATAAATGTTTTTATAGCATAGAGGAATATTGGTAAACATTTTTGGAATTCAGTGATCAATTAATTGTTATATTTAGATTAAAGTTCAGTCTTGATCACGTTATGTCTGTTTTAATGAGTAACCGGTTTCGGTTTTTTCTATAAAACCATCATCAGACCCATTGGCTCCCTTGGGTTGGTAGGTGGGGCTCTCCTTGCTGCTGTGCAGTCAACTGCACAGCAGCAAGGAGAGCTCCACCTACCAACCCAAGGGAGCCAATGGGTCTGATGATGGTTTTATAGAAAAAACCGAAACCGGTTACTCATTAATACAGACATAACGTGATCAAGACTGAACTTTAATCTAAATATAGAGGAATATTTTGAATCCTTATATCACTAACTGATAGTTGTATTATCAATATCATGTCGTTCTCACCGTTAGTTCTATGTCTCATTTATACTCCTTTAACTCTAAAATTATGTCTAATATATGTTTTCCAAAATGTACTAAATATATATAAATCCATCACTTACAGTACATGTTAAAAGAACATGTAAAAGAGCAACACATTAATTCAGTGTTTCCATTCTCTACATATTATACAATGTTAATTTTATGTGTTTTAATTCAATATTTTAATTTTCAACATAAAGTTAATTTTTTGTGTTTGATAGAAATTTGTAATATTCTGCTATGCATACTCTGGACAGTATTATGACAATTCCTATATCATGTAAATGATGAAAAGGATGATAATAAATGAAAAGAAATGAAATGAAAATGAAATATGTAAGAAATTTGACGTCATGAAACAGCTTCTCAAATCAAAAATATTCTACAACACGAAGTTGCAAATGATACAAATTCTGCTTCTGTAGAATAGAGTGATACAGTACATTGGTTTTTAGTTCCCCAACTTACAGTATTACCAACACTTTTATAGCATAACCTGATGTCGATTTTCGGTCTGACCTATTGTTCCAATTAGCATCAACATAAACTACTACAGTTTCACTGTTCCCCCCATTCTTACAATGTATCCCATAATTTACTGTGCCTATTATATAATGTAGTATTCTCTTTAAACATCCCCAATGTGATTCCTTTGGAGCACATTGGTAATGACTGAAATAATTAACAGCATAAATTAATGCGGGTTGTGTTGTTTGAGTTACATAAAGAAAACATCCTATTAATTCTCTGTGAGACACTTTGTCATGCAGTTTCTTATCATCCTGAGCTTCTATTCCTTGAGTGTTAATTTGCTGTGTGAGTTTGTGTCAAACCTCTTCAACAGGTTTTTCTAAGTTTTCAGCCTCAAAATTATTCCATTCCCCCTCTTATCTCTCTTGATTCTCAAGAACAGCCTCAACTTAACCAAATCTTTTACTTTATTTATTTTGTAAAGTCAGTTTGACTTGTTCAGTTTTCATCTTATGACTTCCTTGAACAACACTGTCATCTACATATGAGTAACTTAGTTGTAAACAATTGCAAGGAACAGTCAATGACAAACCAAGTTATTGCATGTAAAATATTGTAGGTGATATGCTTCATTCATATTAGATTGTGTCTATTTTGAGATCATTGACAGGGCTTTTCTGTTTGATATGAATTTTTCTCTAGTTAAAGGTTTTGTGAATAAGTCTGCCAAGTTTTTATCAGAATAAACATAATAAATTTCAGTCTCATTATTTTCAACATGTTCACGTATATAATGGTATTTAATGTCAGTGTGCTTGGTATGGTTGTGGTGTTCTGTGATTTTAATTAGACAACTAGCAATTTGATTGTCAACGTGGAGTGTTGTTGGTTTGTCTAACTGAAAACCAAGTTCACTGAGAAAATCATGCAACCAAGCAACTTCAGTAGCAGCATCTTAAGCTGCTATGTATTCAGCCTCTGTTGTTGATCTGCTTAAACATTTCTACTGACATGAACACCATGTCACAGGTCCACCTGCTAACAAGCTCATGTAACCTGTCATTAACTGACAAGTGTCACAGTTACCAGCAAAGTCTGCATCTGTGTAGACCACCAGTCCAGTAGAGTCAGCTTTGAACCTTATTGTCAAGTCTCTGGTCCCCTGTAGGTACTTCATAATCCTTTTAACAGCATGCCAATGATCGAGACCCTGATTATGCAGGAACCTACTCACCATGCTCACAGTGAACATGATGTCTGGCCATGAGACAGTTGCTGCAAACATTAATCTGCTGACTGCCTACTGATGAAGTTTGCTTCCCATCTCCCTTAACTCATGTTGGTTTGAAGGAGAGTTACCACTGTGCAACATGGTTCCAACATCAAAAAGTGTTGAGTTCAGTTTTGAATCATCCATGTTGAACTTCTGAAGTAAACAATTGATTTAGAAGGGCTTTGTTGAAATTGCAGTCCACAGAAGTATTTTCCATTGCCTACAGTAATTTCAAACGTTAATCCCAGTGCTATCAAAACATTTTCCAGTATTTTTGGAGACTTACAAATAAGAAAGCCATGATCCACATAAAATGCTAGGTAAACATCAGTGTCATCTGTTGAAGCATGGAAAACATGTTTGCCTGCATTCAGTTGCACAAAGCCAAACTTTGTCAGAAACTGTGCAAATTTGTGATTGTGTGAGTTTATATAGACTCTTCTTCAGTCTGCAAACATTATTTGAGGCTTCTAGAACAAAATCTTTTGGTTGCTCCATATAAACGTCTTCTTTCAAATCCCCATTCAGGAATGCAGTGTTAACATCAAACTGCCTAATTTCTGTATCTTGTGAAGCTTCTATGGCTAATAAATCCCTGATTGAATAATATTGGACCACAGGAGAGAATGTCTCTTCGTAACCAATGCCTTCTCATTGTTAATAACCTTTTGCACATAATCTAGCTTTAAAGTGGTCAATTTTTCCTTCAGAATTCTGCTTCACACTGTAGCCCCACTTAATCATCCAAGTGCCTCACGGTTGTGCGGTAATGATACTAGATCCCAAGTTTTGTTCTTCTTCAAGGATGTTATTTCCTCTTCCACTGCTTGTTTCCATTTTGATGACTCTTTTGATGCCATTGCTTCTTCAAAAGTTTGAGGTTCATACACAATGGCAGAACAAGCTATATCTTGGTCCTGAAAATGAGCAGGTGCTCACAGATTAGACCAATCTCTCACATTCATCCTTTGATTTTTTTTTCATTTGGTCACCAGCATCATCCTCTTCAGATACCTCTTGAAAATCTTTTTGATTTTCTTTTATTTGTTCACCAATATCATCCTCTTCTGATTCCTCTTGAACATCTTATGCAGCATGATCTCCCAGGTAAAATTCAGTATATCTTTGTTCTATGTTTAAGCTACAGGTTTGTTCTTCATTGAAAGAGACATTGCAGGAGAATGTAATTTTCTTTAATCAGGATTGTAGAGGCAATAATGGGTACTATACCCATCATAGACAACTATGATCAATGTATTTGATTTACTATCCCATTTTGATCTACATTTATCAGGAACATGTATGTATGCTGCTGATCCAAACTTCCTCATGTGTCCTAAAGAAGGAGGTTTTCCAAGTCATTTTTCATGTGGTGTCACATTGTCATTTCCTTTACGTGGTCTGCAATTTAAGATATATGCAGCACAATTTACTGTCTCTGCCCACAATTCGTGAGACAAATCAGTACTTAATAAAACAGTGTGTGCACACTCAGTAATGGACATGTTTTCTTGTTCAGTTCAGCCATTCTGCTGTGGTGTATAGGGACTTGTTTTCTCATGTATTGTACCACTTTGTTTATAATCTTCAAATTGCTCATTTATGAATTTGGTTCCATTGTCACTTCTCAGAACTTTGATTTTGTTTCCAGTTTGTCTTTCAATCAGTATCTGAAATTCCAAAAATATGCGTACTTTTAAGAAAATACACGAACCTGTATAAGTGCAATCATCCTGGAAAACTATATACAAATTGTGCACCTCCAAGAGACAGTTTTCTCATCCATCCACTCAAATCTACATGAATAAGTTCACCAGGAACTTTTGATCTTGATTCCAAATTTGAATTAAAATACTTTCTTTTCATCTTACCATACTGACATGGTTCACAACGAAGATTTTCAACTTTCTTCATATTGAAATGTGGTACTAAGATCAGATCAGCCATATTCTTGAGACTACTGAAATGAATGTGCCCAAGTGTCTCATGCCAGATCATGGTGGAATTCAGTGAAGCAGGATTTGCCTGTAGTACATCTTGACATTTAAACAACATTCGATAACACTGATTGTCCATCTTAATTCCTGCTGCAGTTAGACCTGAGCTGCGAGCTTCCATTCTCTTGTCATCAAAAATAACTTTCATTCCTCTTTTTGTGACTGCTCCCACTGAAAATAAATTTACCTTTAGCTTAACAATATATAGCGAAGATGCTGAGTCGCACATGGCACAACAAAAAGACTCTCACAAATATTACAATTGTTATATTCCATCCCGGATTTTCCGTTGCTTGACTTCTTTAGCTTAGGAATTTATAATGCATTTTCCAAAGTGCAAGGTTGCCATTTAGCCTCAACTAATGACAATACTTCAGCTAATCCAGTCCCTTTTGCATTGACAATTGAGTTATCTCCAATTTGAGCAAATGAGTCATCCGACTAAATTGGCGTAAATGTGTTGAACTCCTCTTTGTGTGATGTCATATTTTTTGACGCAGCACTGTCAGCTAACCAAATGTTTTCACGACCTGGAGCAAAAACATACATATGTTCTGCACCCAAATTCTTGGTGCTCTGATGTGTCAGTTTTTGTATTAAGTTTTGCTAAAAGTTTCCTGCACTCAGATTTAAAATGGCCCTTTTTGTGACAGTAATGACATTCAATGTCTTTGCTGCTGACCACATTAGACACACTGTTGTCACCAGCATTTGAACTGAACTTGTGTGTTTTGTCCACATTAACTTCTGCGAAGGCAGTTGAGTTTTCATCACATTGTAAAAGTTTTTGCTCTTCTTTCAATAATCTTAAAGTCAAATTATCGAACGTTTGTTGCTCTTCAGCAAACAAGTCTCAGCAGTTGAAAAAATTTCAAACTTTGATGGCAGACTTCCCAAAATTGTAGCCATTTTGTCAACTTCTGTAACAGGTTTGCCAAAATCAGCTAATGCTTGTACCAAGGACTCACTTGACTGATGTGTTGTGCAACTGTGTCTGTTGGCGACATTTTGTAACCAAAAAATTTCTGCATCAGTGCCATTAACTGCAGATCACTGTTCATGAATATTCTTCAGTCTGGCCCACATTTCCACTGCATTTGTGCACATCATAACAGATTGCAATTGGTCAAATTCCATCGCAGTAGACAGAATGAGCATCACCTCTCACCAGCTCGATTTGGCCTCGGTTTCCCCTTGATGATATTGAGCACTTTTTGAGCATGAAAAATAATTTGCAATTGATATTTCCACAGCTGGAAATTTTTACTGTCAAATTTCTGAATACTGTACATTTTCAAATTATCCACCTTCGTGTAGGCTGAATGTAACACTCAGTTCAAAACAAAAATGAAGGTTTTCCACAATAGACGAGCAAAATATGATGGTTTCGGAACTTGAGCATCATGGTCACGTGAATAAAATTCCTATCAAAAGCAATGAATTCACAGAACAGAAACTGATACTGTATATATGTGTTTGCCTGGGTCCATAATCTGATGTCTTTAATAATGTTTGGCAGAAAATCACAGAGTGAAATACAGTAAATTGGAGTAAAAATAACTTATTGCTCCTTTCTCTACTGCAACCAAAAGTTACATCATAACCATAACAACAAAACAAAAAAACAAAGCTATAATTGTATAATGCCATGGAATATAGCTGCATTCAGAATGAATATAAATATCTGGCATACTCACAGCATGAAAACTGAAAATGAAGCCACTAAAAAAGAAATTCAATACAAAAAGCTCACTGCTGTCAACATAGTTCCATGATAAACTGAGAACTGCAACTCTGTAATTTCAGATTCTCACTAGTGGCAACTTTGTTAGGAAGTGTGGATGTGAATGCTAAAAATGCAGTTGCCAGTAATAATAAAGTGTATGGTGTTTGTGCTAGTAAAATGCTTTTTAAAGATGATGTGGATAACTACAACTCAAATAAAGATCCTGAATATGTTCCTGGATGCAAATGCAGTTAAAAGATTGTTGCTAATTGGGTATCATACAGGGAATAGCTCTTTTGCAAATGAACAGTGTTAAGCTGTGGACAGTTCGAATGTTAAACTGTTTCCCTTGCCATTGTTTACGTGGCAGCATGATAATAGATTTATTAAAGGCCATCCTTAACATTGTTTAAATGGTATAGTATGGTGTCAACAAAATTAATTTTATGTTGCACTGAATCATAGATAATATGTTGAAGTTATTATACTTCATTACTGCAAAAATTGATGTATAAATCTTTATATCATAAACTGAAACAATTCGAAAATTTTAAATTTATGTTGTTGAGAGGTTACCCAGTAATGTACCATTAACTTGCCCAGCAAGTAAACAATGATAAGTCAATGGTAAATCATATTGGGTGCAATCAGTTTGCAAGTAAACAATGTTACGTACACCGTGACGTATTTTTAAGAACAACATTTTGGATAAAATTCATCATTTTAAAAATATGTCGTTACTCTATAAATATTTGAAAACAATGACCAATCTGAATAAAAAAATCATAGTGGATACACTGAAATATCATATTTATGAGATTTTATTGAAACCTGACAGTGCAATTTCTCAAAACTTCCAACTTGGCCCTTACCATTAACTTGCCCAGCAAGTAAACAACGATAAGTCAATGGTAAATCATATTGGGTGCAATCAGTTTGCAAGTAAACAATGTTATGTACACCATGACGTATTTTTAAGAACAACATTTTGGATAAAATTCATCATTTTAAAAATATGTTGTTACTCTATAAATATTTGAAAACAATGAACAATCTGAATAAAAAAATCATAGTGGATATACTGAAATACCATATTTATGAGATTTTATTGAAACCTGACAATGCAATTTCTCAAAACTTCCAACTTGGCCCTTGCCACTGTTTAGGGCCAAAGTTAGTAGTTAGTTACTTAATTAGTTAGTTAGTTCATGTTCCTTGGATCATTTTGCACAGTAAATTGTAATGATGTGGAATGAGTCATTTTACATTACAAATTAATTTGGGAATATGGATACATGCTGAACATTTATAAGTTCTCTCTCTCTCTCTCTCTCTCTCTCTCTCTCTCTCTCTCTCTCTCTCTCTCCCTCTTTAAACATAAAAATGTGAGTTAGTAATTCCTACCCACTGCCTTTCAAACATCATAATAATAGACGTTCTTCCACAGAATAGAAGGAGTTGTTACAGAGACACTTCTTCAGTTTGTTTTCAAATTTTACTTTCCTTTGTGTCAGACATTTTATATCACAGGATAAGCGATCAGAATGTAGTGTTGTGCATCCCTCTTTGTGCTAAAGAGAACCTTAATTTGAAGTAATGAATGTCATTTTTCCTTCTGGTATTGTAGTTATGTACATCACTGTTCCTTCTAAACTGGAGTGGATTGTTCACAGCAAATTTCATGAGGGTCAAAATACATTGAGAAGCAATAGTCAGAATGACCGAACCCTTAAACAGATGTCTACAAGATGACTGTGGGTGAGCACCAGATACTGTGCTTTATCCAATTTAAATATGGACACCTAAGAATTTTGGAGTTTCCACCCTATTTATTATTTCCTGAATATGTTGTGTCTTTTTCAAAATTGAGGGTGAGACCATTTGCAGAAAACCAATCAGTGACCTCTTAAGAAAATTGTTTACCATTTCTTGTGTTTCTGTATGAATTTTTGAACTGATTATGATACTAGTGTCATGTGCAAATAGAACTAATTCTGCTTGTTGTATATTTGACAAAAGATCATTTACATATATGAGGATGATTTCTCCCCCGTGAGAATTATGTCTCCTCACTATATTGATTGAATTACTGAGTACAACATTCTGCATTCTTTTGGTTAGACATGACATTATTCACTGTTTACCTATACAATCAATCACATAAAACTTCAAATTTTGTAGGAGAATACTGTGATTCACGAAGTCAAATGCCTTAGAGAGGTCCTATAAAATACCAACCAGCACTATCTTCTTATTTAATGCTTGTAAATTTTGGTGAGTGAACATGTAAATAGCATTCTCAGTAAAGCACCACTTCTGAAATCCAAACTGTGATTTGCTGAGGATGTTGTTACTAAGGAGAGCTATTATTCGAGAGTATATCACCTTCTCGAAACTTTTGGAAAGTCATGTCAGCAGTGAAACAGATCACAGCATATTGAAGTCTCTCTGAAAAATCTATCAATTAGTTATGCATTATATATTTCAAATAAGACTGGGCTTATTGTACGGAAACAGATCCTTAGTATTCTATTGGAAACCTCATCAAAACCAGATAGCTCTTATTTTTGAGAGAATGTATAATCTTCATAATTTCAGAAGGAGAAGTTGGTGATACATTCATGTGATTGAATTTTATGGGAATTACTTTTTGACATACTGCTGTGATTTTTCTCTTGAACTGTTTGTCCCTAAGCTTTCTACTGTATTTAAGAAATGACTCATCATTTATAGCCCTTCCTTTCAGTCCACTGGTGATGTTATCCTCTTCTATGGCCGGTTGTCCTGTCTCTTGTTTTGCTACATTCCATATAGCCTAAAGTCTGTTGGAATTACTGATTTCTGACACTGTGTGTATGTTCCTTAATTTTTTAATACACTTTCTTAATAATTTTGAGTAGTTTCTTATATGCAACTACTGCAGGATCTACTTGTTCTTGCCAACAGATATAATTCCCTTTTCCTTTCATAAAATAATTTAATCTGTTTAGCAGTCCATGGTATTTTTACATGGCTGTTTAACATCCTGTTTGATTAGCTTATGCAGAAAGTTATTTTCAGCTAATGACATGAATTTATCATGGAAATGATGACTGTATAGCATTGATGGTGCAGAGTTCCCATCAGGGGAAGCTTGCTGTTGAGCTGCAAGGCTTGTTAGTTCATGCAACATGAGCAACCTGCATGCCGGTGATGATAAAATGATGATGAAGACAACACAGCACCTATTCCTTGAATGGAAAATTCACTGATTTGGCTGAGAATAGAATCTGTGCCCACTGCATGGCTGGTAGATGGGCGGATTACTCAGCTGGGAGGGTGGATGGAGTAGATCAAATTTAATGATAACATTTTGTTCATGATAAATTTCATCCTAGGTCATATCTTCTAAACTGTTAATAAAAACATTAGTACTGAAGTCATTAACTATTCTAACTGCTTTCCACTGAGGAGTATCCATACTGTAAGGCACTTTGTTATTTAAGCTAACTAATTGTGCATAGTGATCAGAGAGCTTATTTGTTCCTAGGTAGACAGTTATTTTCTTATTTTGAGCTTCACCATAAAGGGCCCTGTGTCAGCATGTGGCATGCAGCCATCAGGGCTCAGAACATTCCACTGTGCTACAGAGTCAGTTTGGCTCATTACAGGGCATGGGAAAAATAAGCATTAGATGTCCTCACATGGGTTGTGATAATGAAGATATTTTCAGTTAAATAGGAATAACTAAGGGATTTGGAATTCTAGGTGCCATTTGAGTGCTCATGGCTGTGACACATATTTTTTTAATCATTGCCTTCAAAAGTGGAGTAGTTGTGGATGGAGATACAATTAGTCATGAAGACTCTCATCAGATAATCATTATTGTTTGTATTAAAAGTGGTGGATCCTTTGTCTGCAGTGATTACAATCAGATCAGGATATCTTTGGAGACTTAACAACAAAGTAAGTGCATTATATGTTGCAATATCAAGATACTTCAAAAAGAGCTGCTCCAAGTCTGACATATTGATATGCCTCTTTGGAGTATTTTTGCTGATTTAATTAATTCTTAATTTTTGCTTCAAGTTTTTGACAATGTGATTTTATCTGAGAATGACTAAATATTACTTTACATGACTGAGAGTGGAATATAGTATCATATGCTTATGTAACTCATGGGTACTTTTGCACTCAGATGAACTTCTCCAGTTCATAATTCTTCAGTGTTTCTTTGGAGCTCCCTTATCATACAAAATGCAGTAACACTATCACTCTAAAACACAATCAACAGCAAGTAAAAATTAGTTGCCAATCAGATGAGAAACAGGACTTGTAAATCATCATTCTATAGTTGCCATTAAGAATTTGTACATTGCTCACATACGATACAGACTTCATAAGTGACAGGTATGCTTTTTGAGAGTTATGAACATGGTGCATAATTAAATTCTCATTCCCATAGGAAATGATAGTTCTACTTTCAATAGTTTAAATAAAGAAATAGAGAAGTACTTATTTTTCTATGGTTGTGTGAAAGTTGAAAGATGAATTTTGTCATGTATCACAAAGATTGTAGAAGTTCATACACAAGAATAAAGGATAAAATCTTTTTGTACGCTCCAGCCGTGAAATGGTAGAGGCCTTATTTTGTCTTGTAAACAGCTTTAGGAGTAGGAGAGTTTGGAGAGAAGTGTGGAGGTAGGGGAAGAAGTGTAGCCACTCACTTTACAATCAGGGGGGAGGAGCAGTATGCAGGGAGAAATCCTTAGCTCCCTTATACATAATAACCACTATACATATGAAATTTTGTGCATTGTATCAAGCATCTAGCAAAGTATGCTACACTGTGAAAAGCAAGCTTTCTTTTTTGAGATGAGTTAAACACAGTATGTGTAGTGGACTACAAACCATTTAATCATTCATTTTAGTACAAATTGAATACCAACAGAGAGTTAAAACATAGCATTTACCCACCAAAGGCCATCCATATTGAAGTGCCACTTCTGGGACAGGAAAGTGCACTGGGCCCCGAATCGAATCCTCATGGTGAATTAATGATGAGGGTTCTTGTGCTGGCCAAGCGGGATGTGGTTTTTAGGTAGTTTCCCACATCCTACTAAATGAATACTGGGCTGGTACCTGAGTCCTACCTTCATTACACAATTCACAAACATTTAGAAAATGTTGACTCATCTTTTTTTCATGAATAATGCTACACATAGATAGTTGGGGTGCACATATTCCATTCCAGTAGGTGATAGGGTGGTGACTGGAAGCTCTGACCACCCTTTAAATTAAACATGCCAGATCTGTTAGTAACCATGCCAAACCTCCACTGATGCACAACAAAAGCACAATATGTTTCAAAAGAAACAGGCATATATTAATATTTGTTAGTATGGATCAGTCCAAAGAGAAAACATATTTTATCAATATATGTTACATTGTCAATGATTTCCAAAATACAGCTATTTGAAATACATAGCATTTATTATGTTGATGATTTAAGTGTGTTTGTTGTTTGCAGGTTTCTCAATGATGGTTTGTGATATTGGTGAAACCTCAAAGTTTACAATAATAAAATGCAAACAAAACAATAATATGTTGTTAGCTTTTAAAATACTTGTATGCATCTTAAAGAAACACATAGACAATATCTCTCCTTCACAAAGCAGATTCTTTCTACATAAATTGCAAAATGCATTGAAATTGCTAGTGAAATCCTTGAACCTCATTTGTAAAGGGATAATAACTATAAAAGTGACTATTTAATTTACTACCATCAGCATCATTCCTGAACATTTCAAATAGGTGGATCATAGAATACATTGAGGCTATTTTGTATTATGGTTTCCTTTCAGATTGGTAGTTACCAGTGTATCTCAATATGTGCCGGTTTCCTCCTTATATATCATGTATGTGCTGAAGAAAATAGTTAATGTTGAGGTCTTCACTATTACTGTTAAGTTCCATTTGGGTGATGCACAGTGATGTAATGATGATTCCTTGATTGGAATTAAGGATACTATTTTTACAGCACAAGTTCATGTATAAGTTTAGTTCTAATAACAACCGAAAAATAGTTCATGAGTGCATGAAAGTAACAGAAACAAAATCCATTTGCGTGATACTGATTCTGAGGGAAGCTTCATCCCAGGTGACTCTAGAGTGGCATCTGTGAGGGCCACTCCATGTGGTGTACTGTAAGGCAGTGCAGGGTCTGTGCAATGTAGAGTGGAGCATTGGGGCTCGTCTCAGTGAGTTCCGATTGATGAGTTGTGAGTGTAGCCAGGATCTGGCCCAGAAGTGAATGAGTGGTTGAACGCTACTGCTGGAGGCTGTACTTGACCTTAAGTATTGGAGTTCCCTCAGGTGATGTGTGAGGTCCAAAAAGATAGGGGGAGGGGGGGGGGGTCCAAACCAGCTGCCACCCACCCCTGAGAACTCATCACTTGAGGTTGTGCAGTGGCTGTTGCCAGCCATGGAATGGTGATGGTGGAGTTGCTGGAGGCACTGGGAGATTGGGATTGACCATTCCAACATATGTACCAATTAGTGACACAATGTTGGCAGGTGCTGAAAAACCTGTGGGCAGTGATCATTGGCTGAGAGTGAAGAGGAAGCAGGGTGCTGTAGTGCAGATGGAGCATGTGAGGCATGCAGTGATGCACGTAAGGAGAGCATAAAGAGGGCATTAATGTAAGATGGAGGGATCAAATACAGTGGAAAAGGAGTCGGTGGATATGAGGTGCACCAGGGCACCAGAAGGAGCTGTCTAAGGAGCCCTGGGAGCAGAAGAAAATTCATTGCCATAATGGGCACAAGAGCACTGGAACAATGAGACTGAAGGATGGCCGAGGGTGGCAGCAATGGTGTCACCGCGGCATATAGTAGAGTGCTGGAACAATTGAACAGAGGAGGACCAGTGGGTGGTGGAATGCAGATTACTTCAGTGTGCATAGGATCAGGGAAAGAACCAGGCTGGAGTATGGTCAGGGGCAATGGAAGGATCATCAGCATGGATGCATAAGAGTGGCAGTCCAGCTGTCAAGTCATGGTGCTATGTGCAGAGAGGCAACTATGGCTTTTATGTCATAGATGCAGTGTCGGGTACAGCAGTAGTAAATGCAGGCGGGGTGCCAGAAGACATATTATGCTACCCTCAGGAAGGAGGCCAGCCATGGCTGTATCCTCATGAGAAAGGCGCAGGAGGAGAGAAGCAGGATTGGGATTGCAGCAAGAAGGGGCAGCAAATGGGTGGCCAGTGATGCTGGCTGCAGCGAGAACAGAGGTGTCAAAAGAGCCAGTTGCTGTGTCCTAGGCTATGCCTTCATGAGGAAAGCTGGCCATGACTGCACCTTTGTGGGGAAATACTAGTGCTATGTGTAATCAGTGTATGGCAGGAATACAACAGTTAATACTGTCAGTCCAACAGCTCAGTTTAAACTGCCACCCTTCCAGTAACAACAAGCTGTCAATCACCATCTGATGTCTTCTCCAGTGTCTTACATGTACATGTCATTAACTCATAGTAATCTTACTATCCTAGTGACATTCATAAAATTGTGCTTCTGATGAAACTATTGTTATCAGTTATTTTCTTGCACTACCTACATGTATAGCTATCTAGCTCATTACATGGTGACATTTTCCTTTAAACTTGTGCTGTTGGATTTATTTATTTATTTATTTATTTATTTTTATTTATTTTTTTTTTTTTTTTTTACCCTATTATAACAAACTCTGCTGATAATTCTAGGAAAATGCTTACATATCTTTAGAGGGATAGAGTTTATCTTTCAACATGCTGCATAATGTGACCTAATACACTCCAGGCTATAGTTTTATCAAGACAGAATGTCATCAGAAATCTGGTAGTAAACAATGTTTATTTGCAATTTACACTTGATGCAAGCAGTGGCTGGATCAGTTACTATACTCGAAACAGTAAAGCAGGGATACATTAGGATCTATTTTTCATCAGTTGGTTAAAATGCCATGATCTCATCAGTAAATCAAAGTTTAATGTCCAAGAACATATAATGATTTTCAAAAATGTGGCCGGTGTATTTAAACTGAATGTGCTGGAGAAAATATTACATTCCTTTGTTACTATAATCCACAGTGGCTATGCAACACGCTAGAAACTTGAAAAGAGGAGACAAATACTCAATACGATGGCACTTTATCTATCTAAAAGTTGGCCTATGCAGAGAAATAATCCTGCCAGCACATTGATATTAGCCCTTAGATTATAATTTTTTTATTATCTACTGAAAACAGATTTGAATTTACGTTACAGGGGCCAAGGAGAAACTGCGCAGAAAAAGAGAAGCAAAACATGACAGTCAACCATTGAACAATGAACTTAGAAAGGTATGTTCTGTTTTTCTTTCCAGTAATTTAAATACAACTTATCCATTCATTATTAATTTCATATTTCTGGAAAGTTGTGTGAAACTTAGGTTGTTTGATTTGGAAACTTTTGCACAGGTTGTATGTTTACATACACTTTGCATACATTAAAATTGCATTAAAAGTTACATTTTATTGTTTTAAGTTAATTAACATATGTAAGTAAGAGGAGAGTTCTGCACCTGAAGCACTAATCTGTAGGCCTAATTTTAGCAGCTAATAAGTAAAGGAAATTCGTATAGCGTAAAGTGTGTTAAGTGATTTAATTCTATTTTTCAAGTGTGTAATCTGTGTTGCAATTCATGATAAGTGTGGATGTTGCCTTTCAGTAATCAAGTGAGAGTGGCATCGGAGGAATGTGGGTTGGAGTTTCACTTCAGTGACTGTAGTGGGGAACTGAATGGGGAGCTCAGTGAGGCTCTCTCATGGAACTGTAGGCTCTGCAAGAAATACAAGAGCTTGCTAATCCAGAGGGAAAGCTCTGTGCCTTTCAGGCTGAGTTAGAACATGCAAAATTTGAGCTACATGGGTTTAATAGACAAAAAGTGTGGATACAGGGTAAAGGTAACAAGCAACATCATCTGCATTTGAACTTACAGTATCAAATAAATTTGACTTGTTACCTGATGTAGGACGGGAAGAGCCTCATCAATCTGTAGGTCACAGTAAGGTGAAACAGACTTATAGAGAAGAAATTCAGCATAGATTGGTACCAAAAGAGATTTGGAAGAAAAAAGCCTTGGTGCTGGATAGTAGCGATGGGAGGGGTGTAGGACAGATGGTACAGGACAAATTACAAAGTGATAGGGGGCATAGGGAATTTGTGCAAAGATTTTGGCAAAGAGGATCAATCGTGTTATTCTGGTAGGTGGAGTGGGGAACAGCGTAACTAAGCACAGTAATTACAGCATTAAGGGTGATATGGATGTAATAGGAATAGCAACTATGCACACAAATATGAGTATTGTGGGGGTCCTACAGCACCATGACCAACCCTGGGTTAACTCTGACGTGAATCATGAGAACAGTGAGTTGAGCAGGCTGTTACAGATTGAAATGAAATGTCATATGAGAAAAGTGCCTGTTGCTACAACTTGGAAGTTAGCAGGCTTGGTGGAGATGTTTGTTACTCAGAGATTTATTCTGCCTGACTACCATGGTGACTAAACCCAACATTGTGGTATGATTAAAATAATTTTTATTGTTGTTGCAATGTGTCAGTGCCAGTGGTTAGTCACTTGAGAGCAGGAATTCCAAACAAATTACATTAATTAGGGCATGCAGTAGGGTAATCGCTACCTAATGTTTGTTATGTGTCATGAGCACCATGGACTAGGGCCTGTATACTTCATGAAGATATGTTGCCCTCAAAGATGGTCCTGCTCTTCCTCTCTCAATGTAATCTCTTATGCAAAGAAACAAATAAATAAAGCAATTCTATAAATAAAAGGGTTGAATGTAATTAAGAAAACAGATCTACCATAATAAGTGAAATGTAATTGAGAGGCATGTTGTCCTCTAATGAAACACATTACATCTGCAAGGGTTTGTGGGATTACTGAAGAACAGGATGTCAGAAGTCACCAGAGATGACATATTGTAAGATCTATATAGACCTATACAGGTCAACTGAAACATGGGATTTTTTTTCCAGTGCTAATAGTATTGACTGAAAATTATCTCAGTAGTACCAGCAACTGATAAGAAACCTACAACAGTAAAATTTGTACTTCAGTTTACCTGTGTAGGACAACTGTAGAATAGGATGCTCATGTTAGTAAAGGAGAAAACTTGACATATGTAAAATTTGTATCTCGTACTGCGGTTGAACTATATAGGTCAACTGAAGAATAGGATACTAGTGCTAGCACAGGCAAAAAATAGTGACATAAGTAATATTTGTATCCCAGGTTACTACCTTCTTAGTTCAACTGAGGTAAAGGCCGCCAGTGTTACACATGTCACTTTTCTCGTCTTTGCTAGCACTAGTATCCTATTCTTCAGGTGACCTATATAGGTCATGTGAAGTATGGGATACAAATTTTTGATATATCAGTCTTTTTGCCTTTGATAGTATTAGTATTGACTGAAAATTATCGTAGTAATACTAGTGCTAGTGAAGGTAAAAAAAGCGAAGACTGTAAAATTTGTATTCCTGGCTGCAGTTAACAAGCGCTGCTTCAAGTCTTCCATATTTATAGGAATAGATAAATCCACACCTACAAAAAAAGGCCAAAAAGTAAAAATTGTCCAGAATGAAAAACAATTTTTCCAAAATATCTCAAACTCACTAAGAATGAAAATGAGTACTAAATGAACTGGAATGAACAAATGATTTAAATTAATACAAACATCAAAAATCATACACAATGTGTAGCCCTTCTTTTAAAAACACATTCATTTATTTCAGTTTACAATGATGACACCTCACTGCAGAAGATAATTGATTTATTATCTATGGCTCAAAAATAAAGACATTAATATCTATGGGTAAACTATGATGTCGTTGGTCAAAGCCGATGGGTTGTAACCCATTCTTCAGTTGACCCAAGATTGCTATAACAGTAGTACTTGCTGCCTCTGAGAGCATATGTATGATAGAGTACCGACACATTCATAGTTCATGTTCATATTATTCTTCACTGTGAATCAGGCCCTACTATGTAGATAAATTTGATATAAGTTAGCCACTTCTAGAACAGTATGTCTGGAAGTGCATAGAATTTGGATACCAGTTTCACTCAGAGTAATTATAAATAGTTAATTTTACACTGCCACTCAGGTCTGTTAATAATGAAACTACAATTTCACTCTCTCACCCACACATTCAAACATGAAACAATGAACAGTTTTTGATGTTGCTGAGCACCAGTCATACAATTATTTTTAAATGAGCACACCACCATTTGACTGTATTGTTGTTTATTTAATTATGACCTATGTTTTGGCCTTTATGCCATTTTTGAGTGACTGAGTTTATTTCATTAACATATATTGTAGGACATCAAACTCAAAATTTGGCCATAAATTAAGAAAAATATTAGCTCCCCACAAAAGGCCAGATTTAACATCATCATCTTGTAAAAAGATCAATAAATAATAGTAGGAGCATCTCATATTTAATAAAAACAGGTTTATTTTGGTATATAAAAGATGAACACTTGTACTTGAGAGTGGAAGATGGGGATAATATATACAAAGCCTACACCAGAAGGGGGATGCAAAGGCATCACTGGTGCGTTTTCAGTTAGAATCAGGATTTAAGCATCCTGTTTTGAAAGAAGTCAAAATAATATAAGAGCCCCACAAAATGCTTAAGAATGTACAGGAAATTAAGGTTAGCTTAATTTCATCAAAATATTAGAGGACTGAGTAATAAGGTAGAAAAGCTTGTCTCTTGTCTGGAAAATTTAGTGAGGTATGTAAAGATAGCCATCATATGTCTACTGAGCACCACATAGTCACAGGGTTAGGTAAGTTACATGTAAAAAGAGTACAGTCTAGCAGCTTACTCATGTAGAAGTAATATGGGAAATAGAGGAGTTGTAACATATTTTAAAACAGATCACAAGTTCAAAAACATTGAAACAAGTAGATTTTGTAGTGAACAGCTCGTGGAAGTGTGTGCTAGTGAATTAATATTGAAAGATACTTTTGTTCATTTTTAATTATACCTGTATATAGATCCCCACTGGGAAATTTTGAACTTTTTATTAGGAATCTGGATTCCTTATTGTGCTATCTGTTGGACAGCAGCAAGCAGTTAATAGTCTGTGGTGACTTCAGTCTAGATTTTCTAAATGATTCTGATAGAAAAAATGATGTTTAAACCTTATTTGAATCCTACGATTTAATTTCAGTAACCAACTTTTCAGCATGGGTGTATAAAGACAGTTGGACCGCAACTAATAATGAAATTACAATGAAATCCAGACCAATAGCTGTTTACAGGTGTTGATAAATACCAATGGGGACAGTTGAAAATGTGTGCCATGACTGGAACTCAAACCCAGGATCTCCTGCTTACATGGCAGACACTCTATCCGACTAAGCCATCGAGAACACAGAGGATAGTGTGACTGCAGGGACTTATCTCTGGCATGCTCCCCGTGAGACCCACACTTCCAACTTACTGTCCACACACTACAGATGCAGGGCCCCTGCCCACTATACTTATTACTCATGGCAGTCAATCTACTGATTCTCGTAAGAGTTTGAGCAATGTGAGTGCATCCCCACTGAAGAAGATAATTGGTTGGTAAGCCTTATCTGTATGAAGATGTTCCGAAAGAACAGATACCATCTTCATATACCAACTAATAATGATTTCTATTGTGAAGCTCAAAGCAAGAAAATAACTATTTACCCAGTGACAAATGCTCTCTCGAATCATGACAGACAGTTAGTTGGGATAAATAACATGCTGGCCTGCAATATGAATACTCCTCAGTGGAAAGCAATTATAATATTTAATGACTCGAGGACAAATGTTTTAAGATAGTTTACAAGAGATGACCTGGAATGAAATTTATAATGAACCAAATGCTAACAAAAACTTTAATCTATTCCATGATAAATTTGTATCATTAGTTGAAAATAGCTTTCCACATAAACTAATCAGACAGGACATTAAACACCCATGTAAAAAACCATGGATCACTAAGAGGGTTATAATACCGTGTGAAAGGAAAAGAGTAATGGATTCATTGGCAAGAACAGGTAGAAATCCTGCAGTAGTTGCAAACTCTGAAAACTACTCAAAATTACTAAAAAAGGTTATTATAAAATCAAGGAACTTGCACATAATGTTAGAAATCAGTAATCCCAACAACAGACTTAAGACTATATGGAATGTAGGGATACAAGAGACAAGACAGTCATGCACAAAATGCACTACTGAACTGAATGGACAGGCTATAAATGGTGAGTCCTAGGTAGCAAACATATTTAATAATCATTTCTTAAATACAATATAAACATAGGGAGAAACAGTTCAAGAGAATAATTACACAGCAGTGTGTTGGAAAAGTAACTCTCATAAAATTCAGTCACACCAATGTATCAGCAACTCCTCCTTCTGAAATTAAAAAAATTATGCATTATATCAAAAATAAAAGCCTGTCTGGTTTTGGTGGTTTTTCCAATAGAGTAATAAAGATTTGTACCCATATAATATGCCTGGTCTTGTCTGAAATATACAGGGTGAGTAACATAACACTACCACTGGAAACACCTTCCAAACCACAACAAACACTGAATAACCAGTTCCGCATTCCAAAAGTGAGGAGAGGAGCTGTTGTAATTGGTTAACACAAACCATTGAGAAATGCACAGACGTTTGATTTTCAATGCATACTTATGCTTTTTAAAATGGAAACCTGCTATTATTTTTTGCACAACTGAAAATAGAAACAAATATGTAGGTTGGAACTTAAATAGTGGCAACACTGCTGTGGAGACACTATGCAATGGAATCTACTGTTATCAGTGATAGCACCCATTGTTGTTGTTATGTTATGTCTGAGCAAATGGACTCGCCCATCCCATGTCATTGGCGTGCGCACAATCGAGGGAAACACAGTCACTTGTGAGCAAGCGGTCTAATGTAATGGCGTCACTATGTTTTCGAAACAGTAACAATGGAGTTGGATCAAGATTGAATGTGCCAGAGGTTATACAGCACAACAGTGTCATCAAGGTCTTCAAGAGCTGTGTGGGGAATCAGCATTGCCATACAGGACAGTGGCATGTTGGCTAAAAGCCTTCAACGAAGGTCAGCAAACTGTGGCAGACATGATTGGGCAGGTGTCCTAGTGTCTCTGAAGAAGAAGTGCATGCTGATGCCGTATTAGAGGACAGTGATCAACGACATATGCTTCATGAGCTCACTCACAAAACCAGATTAGCACGTATGACTGTGCTTCACATCCTGAAGGAATGCCTGGGCATGTGAAAAATTGCTTCATGGTGGGTTCCGCATGACTTGACAGAAATACAGAAATGGATGTGTTACAATGCACTTGGAGCACTGTGAGCATGAAGGAGAGGGTTTCTTATGCCATATCGCAACACTGGATGAGACATGGTCCACATCGTACGAACCAAAACTGAAACGCCAATCTAACGAATGCCATCATTATGGGTCGCTGCAAAAGTCAAAAGCGCATCAGAGCCCCAGTATGGTGAAAGTTATGGTGATTCTCATCTATGACTGTGATGGTGTTATCCTAATGCATTAAGTTCCTCCACGGCAGACTGTCAATGCAAAGTATTACTGTTTGTTTTTGGAGCATCATCTGTGACCAGCTTTGCGAAAGAAGCGGCAACACTTTCTGCACAAGCCACCCATCATTTTGCCCGACAATTCACTGTTGCATACAGCGCAAGTTGTGGCTGCTCTGTTTGGTTGATGGGATTGAGAAATGCTGTACCATCCACCATACTCCCCAGACTTAAGTCCTTGTAACTTTGATTTGATTCCAAAGATGAAGGAACCACTTCATGGCATTTGCTTCAGAACTGTTCCTTAGATTCAACAGGCATTAGACCGCTCCAATCACACCATCAACAGAACAGGCTCTGCTAATGGTATACTACACCTTCCACATGACTGGCAATGGGTTCTACACAATGCTGGTGACTACTTTGAAGGACAGTAACAGGTGCAAACATGTAACTCTTTTGTGTTGGTTGTGAATAAATAGTTGCCACTATTTAAGTTTCAACTCTCGTACTTAATCAATGTCGTTTGTTACATTGTAAAATATTAAGTACATGTACAGTAATTTGCAACGTAAAGTTGATGCTTGAAATCTCAAATGTTCAGTCGCGTATTGTAACAAACAAGATCTGTAGGGGTATGTTTATGAAGACTACGATGTTTACAAGTTTGGCTGCATCATGGTGCTCCTGCACATTATGCAACACTAGGAGGATGGATAGAGTGTCTGCCATGTAAGCAGGAGATTCTGGGTTCGGGTCCCAGTCGGGGCACACATTTTCAGCTGTCCCCATCGAGGTATATCAACAACACCTGTCAGCAGCAGAGGGTTTCAATTAATTATCATTTATTCTAGAGAAGCTGACTGTCTTCATATGTTTTTTGATGTGTGTATTTTGAATATTCTCATTGACTAGTGTCATGTGGAATAATGTTCTGGAGTAACTATCTTTAAGAAAGGAAGTCTTCATTGCTCAAAAATGTGCTGTAAGAATAATATCTTGTGCTCACCCATAATCGTCTTGCAGACATCTGTTTAAGGGAGTTGGGCATTCATACTACTGCTTTACAGTATATATATTGTGTCATGAAGTTTGTTGGAAACAATCCACTACAGTTCAAAAGTAATAATGATGTATGTAATTACAATACCAGAAGGAAAAATAACATTCATTACTCCACATTAAGGCTGTTTTTAGCACAAAAAGGGGTGCATAGTGCTGCAGTGAAAATTTTTGATCACTTACCAAGTGATATAAAATGTGACAGACACCAAAGCAAGATTTGTAAACAAACTGACAAGGTGTCTCCTTGACAGCTCCTTCTATTTCTTAGGAGAATTTGTGTTATTGTAATGTGTAAAAGGTGGTGAGTAGGAATTAATAACTCATCTCTGTGTTTTTTTAAGAAAAAAAGCCAAACCTTATAAATGCTGAGAAAATAGCCATCATTACAAATTAATTTGCAATTTTAATGTAAAGTGACATGTTCTGCATTATTAGGATTTATCATGCAAAATGATCCATGGAACATGAAACTAGCTAACTGGCAATGTTATTGTACCACTAAATCTGCTGAAAATAATAACTGTTTATCCTAGTTTCAGAGCACAACTTTTTATAATCTGCTGCAATTTTTATTTAACAAACAGCTCGCAGATGTAAAGCAGGAAATAGGAATCACATCACCACCCTCCCAAAGGCAGCACTAGCATCTTCCTCCTTCCCTACTCTGCTATCCTTTCCACTCTCCATTTCAAGCCTCTTCTGTACCTCCACTATCCAACCCAGCAAAGATCACTGCTCTCCTCAGATGCAGTCACAGTTGGGCCTTAGTGCTCGGTGATGATGGTGGCTATGTGCATATGAGTTATGCATGTGTGTGTGTGTGTGTGTGTGTGTGTGTGTGTGTGTGTGTGTGTGTGTGTGTGTGTGTGCACTCACACACATGTGTTTTGTTTTGTTTACACCCAACAGTGATTAATATTGTTGTATGTGTCCCAGGTCTTTGATTATGAGCATTGTTCTATGATATACATTATGCTTTGTGTGATAAGAATTGTATAGTTGTGTCTAGAACACTAATACAAACTGCAACTCAAGAAGGTAATATGTGCCAATTAGATGATATTTGTCATCATGCAGATGCTGTGAAGTTAGTCACAAATTTTGGCATTGAGGACTCAGACATTTTAAAAATACAAGTACCCATTTATTGATTGGAAAAGTGGTTGATCGGCTGACATGGATGCACATCAGTTTAGATTTTGTATTTTTTGCATAAAATAAAAACATCCTCCAAAAACATGAAGTAGGAGAGCAAAATACCTAATTTATGGAGTACATCACACTGTACATGATCCACTATACATGGCTTCATATGAAGGAGCCCATTATATTTCAAAAAAATCATTTGGTTACATTCTATAAGCATCAAAACAAGACTATGATAATTTCATTGTGTTTAAGGCATAAATTGAAAATGAAATTGGTAGAAAAATTAAGACACTAAGAATAGATAATTGTGAATAATTTTCAGTGTTTGAAGACATTATTAAAGGCGGGTGGAAATCAACGTGCTGTGACATTTTCTTGTACACCAAACCAAAATTCTGATGGGTATTGCCTGAATCGGATGGTCATTGAAAAGGCATGTTCAGTGATTACAGATACAGGACTGAGCAAACAATTTCAGTCTGAAGCTATTAATATTATCTATCTGATGAATCAGTCTCCAACAAAAACTGTTAAAAGCATTACTCCCAAAGAATTTTGGAATGGGTGTTGAATGAATCTGCATCACTTCTAAATCTATGTGCATTGATCATTTGCAGATAGTATCAAAATAGCAACAAATAAAGTTTCAATATATTGTGAATTTTGTAAAGTATAATTTCTAATTGATCTGCATTCACCAAAGACAGTTGTCTTGCTTGCCCATGATGTACAAGTCATCAAAAATTAAAAATGCAACAAATGGTGTACCTACAGGAGTAGCAAAACCATTAATGTCCAAGAATGAGCTTGAGACTGAGACAGAGAAAGGGAAGCCAAGACATGCCGATCTATCTTTGCTGGCACAATATATGGAAAAAACTGGTAGGCTCCTACAGAAACATGGCATCAGTATATTTTACTCCAATTAACAAATATAAAAAGTCTTCTTTGTTTCAGTAGAGGACTCTAAAAGCCAGTTATGTATCACATTCCATGTAAATATGGCTTGTCTTATGTGGGACAAACTGCTAGAACAGTCAAGGAAAGATACAAGGAACATCAGCAGCACATCAGACAAAAAGAACTGAGCAAATCATCTTTCACTAAACACTGTCTCGAATATAATCTTGAATGAGATATAAAGACACTATTACCACAGTACAAATACCAAGTTTCTTAGGTAATATGATAAAGGACGCTATCAAAACAGAGATATTAGAAAGCCTATTAAACAATATTGGCAGTTTCAATTTAAACAAGGCTTCATCTTTGGCACTAAGGCTCTGAAAAACAAAAGAGCATCAAAGGGCAGAGTGGACATCAGGAATGAAACTCACAATCAGCAGTAAATAATGGTGTGAAACTAACAATTGCTCATAGACAAATTGGAGTCCAGGCAGCAAGTAGACATAACAGTACAACTCACAGCACCTGAAGATGATTGGGTTTTTCATTGAAATATTGTATGTAAAATGGAAACAACTCGGCTCAACATATGAAAGTACACCATTGATCAATCACACCAGAAAAACCTGAGAGATCGCAAAGATGTGACTGTGAGAATGACATCAGAAGGAGCACAAAACTTAATCATTGACAGACATATCAGTTCTGTCCCTTTGTATTTGCAGATAATATGATTTGATAGTACAGGCGGTGCACAGTTGTTGACAATATCTAACATTGGTTGAACAGGACCAAGACCAGCACAGCCTGCTGATGTTGCTCAAAATGTAATTCACCTTTAATTGACATGACATGACATTGAGCAGACAGTGAATTGTGATGTCAGTAGGGATGCTAATCAACATTCAGATACAGATCCTGTACAACCAAAAATTAGAAAACCATCCTTTCAAAGAAAACCAAACCCAAAATATTTAAATGATGATTTTACTTGTTTTGTTTGAGTTCCTAAAAAAATTGTATTAAGGAATGATGAATCATGATTATTGTAAAAATGGAAAAAACCTTAAATGATGAATGTAAACTGTTACCTCAAAATGATAGTTGGACTTTGATCAATTTACCACCACAGGTACTCAGTCTGAAGTGAATTTTCAAAGTCAAAAAATCTGTTGGAGGCTATAATGTTCATTTTGTCTGAAAGAAATGGCAGATGGTGATGTTGAATGATCTAAGGCTCATTTTGGTGCAGAAGGTTATTCCCAGGTATCAGGAGTGGACTTTGATTAATCATTCTTTACTTCATAACTTGTTAGCTTTAGTATCTGAAATTTATCGTGAGACTGAACATGTGGTTCTTGGAATCCCATTCCTATATGGATATGGTGATCTCAATTAAAAGGTTTAGATTCATCAGCCCTTAGGCTACATGAAGAAGAAGTAGGAGATGAAAGTTAATGAACAAAAGAAGACAATTTATGGCTTAAAATAGACTTCAAATATCTAGTATGAGAAATTAGAAACATTACATAAAGTGAACCTAAAGGAGTGAAGTGTTTCACTGCTTGAGAATACATTTGTTTAGATTATGATCACCAAAATTCTTATTCATGAGCTTCTGCGTCTGGATTAAGTGTGCATATTATATAATTCTCCTTTAATGTAGGCTTATTCTCCACTGCAATTTCTCCAGTGCTGAAAGCTGTAAACTTTTCTGAAGTTTGCAACTTTTTACCAATTAAGATTGGTAGACACTATTCAACACATGACTTCCATCATGTATGGAATATGATCCACACATTTACTGAGAAGCAGAACATACCCATTTTGCCTAATATCAAATAGAAATAATAAATGGAATAAAGAAACAAAGATAGAATAATGAATCAATTTAAGATAAGAGATGTAGGATGAACTCATTTGGTGTCTCTGCATGAGATAAAACAAGATAGAAAGCACAAAATAATTAGTTGTTATGATCAGAGTAAATATTCATAAGACAAACACAAGAAATGTGATTTGCAAGATAGCAGTTTGTTGTACATTCTCTCAAACTGATTTAAAGTTATAAAAATGTGAATAAAAATCAACAGACAAGAAAGAACTTTTCATTATATCACATTCGTTATCAGCAAGCTGTTAGTTCACTTTTATATTCAGCTCAAGGCTCAAGAATGTGCCCTGCATATGCTGTGGGGTTTGTAAGTAAATTCAACTTCAGTTATTGAAAAATCCACTGGCAAGCAGTCAGACTAACTAAAAATTCATTAAAGGTACAGACAGGACAATACTAACTTTATGGAAAAGTGAAACAACTTTAATTGAAAGCTTCTGCAATGCTGATTATGCATCATATCTCAATCAACATTTCACTCTATTTTTGAGCTAGCAGGAGCAGCAATTTCATGGAATTCAAGACCATAACTATGTCAATTATAGAAGCCAAATATATGGCCTTATCAACCGCAATGTAATATACCTTCAAGGACTGCTCCAAGAATTTTGCATTAAATAAAGTGAAAAACCAATAAGGCTATTCTGTGCAGTAGGCATGTCATTGCTCTGAGTCACAATGGTATACATCACACTCGAACAAGACACATCATTGTGAGGCATCACTACATTTGTGACCTAATTAATGAGGAAATTTAAGTGTCAAGATGATTAGTACCGATAAGCAACAGGCTAATGTTTTAATTAATGAATTACCAAAGATTGGGCATAAGTAGCACAGCCAAGCTGTGAATCTTTTTAGAGGTCTCAAATTAACATCCCTAGTACTTGTGGGGTGTTGGAAACAGCTGCATTTTTATGCAAACACCTTGCATTAGTTTATTGTTTTCATCTTTAGTTTCTCATGTGTTAATGGCAACAGGGTTGTCTAAATTTAATACATAATTTAGCAAATTTCATATTCTGTTTAAAGAACTGGTTGCAGACAATATCCAATAGATAATTCACAGTAAATTCAAAACTAATTTCTATTTTTTACCAATATCACACAAGTTTTTATTTTGTTTTATTTTTGTTGTGGTTGCAGTACATGACATTTATGCAACTAACATCATACAGCATCAGATCCTTGGAAGATGAAAATGAGGCACTGAAGAACATGGACCAACTCTTGATCTACATTCACAAGTCTATCCATGCCATGTGCTCTGACTTAAAGACTGGTAGCAATCTTCAGATTAGTAAGTATCACCAGTATTATAATTACATGATTTTTTAAATGCTTTTCACTGTAGGTTTGTTTTTTAACTCTTATTTGTAAAGATACTCTGCTCTTTCAATTTCATTTTGTGATTGAAACCTAACAAGGTGGAATTACTTCATTTGCTAGCAGTCTATTCTGTAGACTTTTTTTCTAATTTCCTTTAATATATTAGTAGTTACTAAGTTGTACCTTTAGAAAATGTTGCAATTCTTATTGAGGTAATATTTCATTAACACTTATCATTTAGTAGTTTGTTTAAGCCATCCAGATTCAAATGGTCCAGGTAGTTTTTAAAGAAACATTTTGTTTTGAGAGATATCAATATTTATGTGGTTTACATGTCATGTGATCATAAAAATTTTGTGAGTAATAACTGTGTATTTACAAAAAGACATACTTCTTTCAAGAAGCCTAATTTCTCTCTTTAGAGAAATCAGTTATCTTCCTCTGAAACTTTATTAACTAAAAATTCATTTGTAAGCATAATTTTGACCCATTTGAAACTGCATTCGTTATTTGAACTCTTATGCTTATTCAGTTCCCAGTTCTGATGTTAAACTTTTGTTGCCCTAATTTTTCTGAACCAGATAGTGCATATTTGACTATCCAAATAGGCCACTAAGTAAGGAATTGAAAAAATTGAATACCTGAAGAATTTATATGAAAAAGAAAATGTTTGAGGAGGTCAAAGGTTTTATGAAATGATTTGTTTAGCAGTAAGAAATGAAATAGATTAGAGGAACTTATGATATGTCTTGGAAAAATGCTCAAAACTATGTACAGCAAATGAGGTGCTGATTGAGTTAAAGTTCAATATTTAATTTGGAATATTAGAATTTTAAAGAGGATACGTTTGTTTGTGTGGCCGTCTTCCGCAGCAGCTGATAACATCTGTTATTATAGGTTATCTGTCTTGAGCTGACTGCAATGTAATTAAAAAGAATTACACAAGATGCATTTCACTTTTATTTACAAAGCATCTTCCGTGGTATTCGTGTTTCTTTACATAGTCTGCACCTTCCTCTCTTGCTAGCAGTGGTTGGTGTAGACAGGCTTCATTTCACATCTGAAGTTTTTGGCATTTTGCATTATTTCCTACACTTTACTATTTATAATTGATTTTCTTAACTGTTTTTCGTTCATCACTGCCATAGTGTTTATGTGAATCACAGATGCCCCTCAAGCTGCCTTGAATGCCAAAGATAGGTCAGTCGGAACAGGCCTAAGGCATATCTGTGAGTAGTGTTTGCTTTTATGTTTATGCTCAAAGGTGTAAAACATTTCAACATAATCTCAGTCTCAAAATTTTTTCAGTAGAGAATCCTTCAAAAAACAGGAAAAATAATGTGCATTATTAAGCCACACCTCATCTGCTGTAGACGAATTCCAGCATCATTCAAATGAACACTACATGTTTGTCTAATTTTTTTTATTTCCTACTTCTAGACAAATCATTTCACAAAATATTTGATTGTATGTACTGGATTATTCCAAAGTCATTACCCATAGGACAAACAGGGTAAACTAGAACTCTACCAACAAACTTTCAGAGGTGGTTTATAGACAAAAAAAAGTCCAGTAAACATAGGCTCTAAAGTCTTACCTTAAGAGCTAAGAGCACTTTTTCAGTAGATGAGATATGTTTCACAGTAGCAAAGATGAACAAGGGCTCAGGGCTCATAAGGCATGCCTTTTAGATCCTATATTTACTGAACATTTTTTTCTTGTATTGGTCCATTCTAGCATCTTTCACAATACAGAAAGTAATGAGCGTGCAGTACAAGAGATTGTTTCACAGTACCCAAGATAAAGAAGTACACATAGTTCTTAAAGTATCTGTTTTAGAGCCCAAGTTTACTTGACTTGTTTGCTTGTTTTGGTCCATGCCCCACCCCTGAAAGTTTGATGGTGGAGTTCTAGTTCACTTTATTTGTCCTCTGGGACAGAACTTTTGAATAACCCTACATATACAATCAAATGTTTCATAAAATAATTTGTTTAAAAATAATAAATAAAATAAATTAGAGAAACATTTGATGTCCTTCCGAATGAAGCTCAAAATCGTTTATAACAAATGAGGTGTCAGTTGAAAATACACTCCTGGAAATGGAAAAAAGAACACATTGACACCGGTGTGTCACACCCACCATACTTGCTCCGGACACTGCGAGAGGGCTGTACAAGCAATGATCACACGCACGGCACAGTGGACACACCAGGAACCGCGGTGTTGGCCGTCGAATGGCGCTAGCTGCGCAGCATTTGTGCACCGCCGCCGTCAGTGTCAGCCAGTTTGCCGTGGCATACGGAGCTCCATCGCAGTCTTTAACACTGGTAGCATGCCGCGACAGCGTGGACGTGAACCGTATGTGCAGTTGACGGACTTTGAGTGAGGGCGTATAGTGGGCATGCGGGAGGCCGGGTGGACGTACCGCCGAATTGCTCAACACGTGGGGTGTGAGGTCTCCACAGTACATCGATGTTGTCGCCAGTGGTCGGCGGAAGGTGCACGTGCCCGTCGACCTGGGACCGGACCGCAGCGACGCACGGATGCACGCCAAGACCGTAGGATCCTACGCAGTGCCATAGGGGACCGCACCACCGCTTCCCAGCAAATTAGGGACACTGTTGCTCCTGGGGTATCGGCGAGGACCATTCGCAACCATCTCCATGAAGCTGGGCTACGGTCCCACACACCGTTAGGCCGTCTTCCGCTCATGCCCCAACATCATGCAGCCCACCTCCAGTGGTGTCGCGACAGGCGTGAATGGAGGGACGAATGGAGACGTGTCGCCTTCAGCGATGAGAGTCGCTTCTGCCTTGGTGCCAATGATGGTCGTATGCGTGTTTGGCGCTGTGCAGGTGAGCGCCACAATCAGGACTGCATACGACCGAGGCACACAGGGCCAACACCCGGCATCATGGTGTGGGGAGCGATCTCCTACACTGGCCGTACACCACTGGTGATCGTCGAGGGGACACTGAATAGTGCACGGTACATCCAAACCGTCATCGAACCCATCGTTCCACCATTCCTAGACCGGCAAGGGAACTTGCTGTTCCAACAGGACAATGCACGTCCGCATGTATCCCGTGCCACCCAACGTGCTCTAGAAGGTGTAAGTCTGCTACCCTGGCCAGCAAGATCTCCGGATCTGTCCCCCATTGAGCATGTTTGGGACTGGATGAAGCGTCGTCTCACGCGGTCTGCATGTCCAGCACGAACGCTGGTCCAACTGAGGCACCAGGTGGAAATGGCATGGCAAGCCGTTCCACAGGACTACATCCAGCATCTCTACGATCGTCTCCATGGGAGAATAGCAGCCTGCATTGCTGCGAAAGGTGGATATACACTGTACTAGTGCCGACATTGTGCATGCTCTGTTGCCTGTGTCTGTGTGCCTGTGGTTCTGTCAGTGTGATCATGTGATGTATCTGACCCCAGGAATGTGTCAATAAAGTTTCCCCTTCCTGGGACAATGAATTCACGGTGTTCTTATTTCAATTTCCAGGAGTGTATTTGAAGGCTTCTCTATTGAAAAATGTTTGAGACTGAAATTATATTTAGACTTTTTTACACCTTTAGGTATCACTGTAAACATAAACACCACTCATGCATAAGGTCTTAGGCCTGTCCCAAATGGCTCACTGCTGTCTACAAAAATTACTCCCTATTTCTCTCAGTTATATTTGTAAGATGCTTGATGATACTCTAATCACATTTTGTAATACTCATGGGGAAAAGGACAAGAGATAGCTGTAGTGTTAATGAAAGAGAATGCTCCTGTCACAACAGCAAATAAAATTGTTTATCATATCATGTGACTAGAATATTGTCGGGTCTTGTGCTCCCTCTCAAATTTACACTGTAGTACACAATATGCATGATGGGCAAAATCAGAACATTTGATCATCTTGGGTCTGGGACATGCAGGCACTTGGGTTTTCATGTGCCACCATCCAAAACCTACCTACACACATGATGTGAATTCCAGGTCAGTTCCTTTAATAAGGTTGAGGTTCATTTTGTCACTCACCCATCTCCAAATGAACTAGTGCATAACTTTTGATAAGTGGGATCTTGGAAAAACAATTAAACTGTGCAGGGAAGTAGGTCTGAAAGCACTTCAGATGTAATGACATCAAGAATAAGAAATGGAGATTTGCATCCCATTCTGCTTTAATCAGGTAACTAATCTTCGGAGGTGTAATAGTACAGGTGTTCTATGCTTTTAACTAATTTAAATGATCATTGAAAAACAGTAAATTTTGATTGTTCTAATGAAAAGTTTGCATATGAGAATAGTAAATTTTCTGTTGCAGACATGGAACTTCTGAATGTGAGCGCACAGCTAGTGGTTGCAGGAGATTTATCTACAACAAGCTTCACTGTTCCTTTAGGGGCACCACCTCAAATACTAGCAAAAGTAAGTGAGAAATTAAGGCATATATATAATGCCACACTTATTTGAATGTTGGCATGCGATTCCTCATCCACATTCAAGAGAAAAGTTTATCTAGCAAAATCAAATCAGGTGTATTTTGAAAAATGTATGAAAACTAGGAACTGGCAACACTGTCACATCATGTAGTGCATTGGGATATACACAAGAATGTGTATCACAACCTATCTTACCTTACCAGCCCATGTAGCTCACTGAGGCACTCTGCAAATGCCGTGATTCCACTGCTCTGGCAAAGGCATGTCACCTATGTGGAGCTCGGATATCCATGTACTTGGATTGTGCCCTTGACAGGGTCAGCCACACACAAATGAAGTTTCCATTGCCCCACATCACCATAGTGATGTAGTTACTATACAGAGTCACCTCTAAAGAGCTTGTGAATGGACAGTTGGTTGGACCCTTTACTCTTAACAGATCAGTGTGACAAGGATGTGCTTTATCCATGATTATATATGCACTGGTGCTTGAAACACTTCTCAGCAGCCTTCATCCATGATTGACAGGGCTTAGTGGCATGCGGACACAGTTTTCAATGCAAGCCATATGCGGGCAACCTATTACTGGTGGTGCAGACTGGCAATGACACAAATATGACACTGAATTGGATCAACAGATACAGTGATGCTACGGATAGCAGTATGAACATGGCCAAATTGGTCATCTGAATATTCGCACTGGACTACATGCTGACTACATTACACCCTCCCAGATACAGGACAGTATAAAGTGTCTGAGGATCATGTTCAAAAATGATGTGTGACACACAGCAGTGGTGAACTTCAAGTGGTTGCTCCAAGCCACCTGGAATGGTGTCTGAGCAAATGGTTTGCGCGCTTTAGACATGATTCAATGGGTCACCTACATAAACATTACTTGGCATTACATAACCTCCACTACACACAGATTCTTCCGATGATGAAGACAGTCACTCGATGCCTACTGGCAGCATTTGGATACTTCCTCAGTACGGAATTACTCTTCAAGATCCGATATGATGAACAATGTGCAACCAGTCAATAAAAGTCTTCTTGGCTGTTTATTGCATTGTCAATATATAAAATTGTCTGATGTTTTGGCCAGTATTGCAAGTGGCCTTCCTCAGGGCTCTGCTGAGCTGATTGCTGAATGAGAGATAGTTTAGCTAAAGTCTCTCTCATTCGCCAGTCATCTCAGCACAGCCCTGAGGAAGGCCACTAGCAATAATGGCTGAAATGTCGGACAATTTTATATATTGAAAATAAGGACAACAGCACAGAAGAATTTTACTGGTAGTGACAATGGCTACAGTAGCCTCCACTTACAACGTGCTACCTGATACATAATGGTAAACAAGTCACCATATCCCACCTCCCTGAGATCAATATGCTGAACTCCCCATTATGCTATGTGTGTCGGGTTAGAAACGACAATGCCCACCATCTTATGTGTGGCCTCTCTGTGGAAGTGTGGTAAAGATGATTTCCTTCTTTCTAAGCATAGGACAACAAGCCATTAACCCTTTTTCTGTGCAGAACATATGACCCATGAGCCAAGACAAACACAGTGTCATGGCTATGTGCCCAAATGGTGCATTATTTGCTTCACAGTGGCTTGAAGAATGTGCAGGACTTCCAGAATCAACTGCATCAACTACATACAGTGATTGCAACCCATAGTACCAACAATACTTTTCTAATTTGCTGGATAGCGCATTATCCTCAATGCAAGTGGCAGGTCCCAGGTATGATGATGCTGAACATGATGAAGAGGCGCATGGTGACCACAATGAAATGGTTATCTCCTTCAGTTCTACGAAATGTAATGTTCAGAGGTATAATTGCCAGAGAGGGCCACTCCTACACTCACCCACCAGTGGAGATTTTCCTTTTCTTCCTCTCTTTCCTTTAGTTATTCAATAACACATACCATTTCCTTAGTGAAGAGTGCTCGGAGGATGATATCATCATAAACCCAAAAGAATATGTATTTTGTTTACTTTGAGTTGTTTCCTTTTCAAAGTGTTTTGATTCCTCTCCTACTTTTGAGTCATGGAAAAAAAAAAAAAAAAAAGAAGAAAAAAAGAAGAAGCAGAGATGTGCCTGGTTGCAACATGTGATACAATGGGAAGCAGTTTATCTCCATTATTAGTTACACTATTTGTGTAATACCACTTGTTATCAACTCTTTTCCTTAATAATAATAATAATAATAATAATAATGATGAAAAAAGTAGACAGCTGGGACAACAAACCCACAACCACCATGGTGTTATGGTTCGAATCCTCATCATGTTACTTATTTTAGTTTTTTAGATGTCTATTTCCTAGTTCTCATTGTTTACAAGAAGGAAACCATTGTGGCACATGGCAATAGCCTATCACATGACAGTGGGATCCATTAAACTGCTTGCTTGTTTCTACCAAGCATGCAGTACACAACCATGACTGGTCTTGTCGAGGATATGTAGGACGGTGTCCCAATGGATTACACAAATGATAAGTACATTAATATGCTTTTGGTGCTGGGTACATCTGATAACCAAGCTGCTGCTGCAGCTGCTCATGTGTATGCTGCATGATACCCCCAAAGGTGCCAGCCCAATAATAATGTTTTTTGTCACCTGGAGCAATGCCTTCAGGAAGCCAGTAATTTTCATCCACATGTAATGGACAGAGGTGGTACAAGGATTAGACATACCCAACAAACAGAGGACTCAATTCTTGAAACCACTCACCAATCACATCAGTGAAGTACCCTTGATATTGCAAGGCAGCTTCAGATCTCTAAAAGACTTGTTGTTGAAGTGTTGCACAATGAAGAACTGCATTCATATCAATAGACATTAACTCAACACCAGTAGCCAGAAGACCACATTTGACAAGTATAGGTTTGTAAATGGCTTTTGCACCAAGTGGAAGATAATGTATGCTTTACAAATAACATGATATGGATTGACAAATCTAGCTTCACTTGCGAAGGTTTTCAGCCTCCACAATAGCCATTATTGGTCAGAACACAACCTACTGTCATCTGTGAACATGTATTTCAGGCATGCTTTGGCATAAACCTGTGGGCTATGACCATGGGAGAAGTGCTTTTGGGCCCTAAACTGTTGCCGGACAAATTGAAATGCAGCCCTGTAACATATGTTTCTTAGCAATACTTTTCCTAATGCATTAGAAAACACTCCACCTAGCATTCGGTGACAACTATGATTTCAGTATGATGGTACATGGGCACTCTTTGGAATGAATGTGTGTAACTATTTAAATGAAGCATATCCAGGGAAATGGCCTGTTCATGAGAGTCCAGTTTCTGGCCTCAGTATTCTCTGGACCTTAATCCACTAGATGTTTGTTTGTGGAGACACTTTATGCAACAAGTTTATAGTATGCCACCCATGGAGGTACATGACCTAATAGCACATGTGCATGCCGCTTCACCAAAGATGTATGCAATTATGTTGTGTAGAGTCCAGTAAAGTAAGATCCAGTAAGTGGCAAAATGTTTGCAAATACAAGGTGGTTGCTTTTAACATCTTCTCTAAAGTGAACGTTGCTCATATGTGTACATACCTGCACTGTGAGGATAAGCCTGGACATCTAACGTACAAAATGAAATTATTGTTTGTATAAAAATACTTTGCATACTTTTATTCTATTATGTCATATGTGACAATATTCTGGACAAATTGATCAAAAGTTTTTAGAGTGCAAAAGCTTGTAATGAGACTAATTTGTGGTGTAAATTCAAGAATGTCATGTAGAAACGTGTTTTAGTGGTTGGGTATTCTAACCACTGCATCTCAGTATATTTATTCCTTAATGAAATTTGTTGCAAGTAATATGCCTCTATTTCCAGCCAATAGCTCAATACATAATATCAATAATAGGAATAAGAAAAATCTATGTAATCCACAGAATGACCAAGAATCACTTACCTAGGTTCAAAAAGGTGTCCAATATTCAGGAACCTACATTTTCAATAAATTGTCAGTAACCATTAAAAACTTGGTTTCAGATTAAGCACAGTTTAAACAAACCTGAAAGATTTTTTTGGTAGGAAACTCCTTCTGCTCTGTAGATGAATATCATAACAGTGACCAGCTTAAGTAAAAATGTCTGCTAGATTTTATTTTTGACAGCACTTGGTCACAACAGTTAACATTAGGTAATACGTGTATGATAAATTCATTAAAAGTGCTTAAGTGTGTTTCATTCTGAACTGTGTATTAATTCTGTAAATATTAGCAGTTTGAGTTTACTGTAATGTATTAAAGTATCTTGACAGTCTGCCGACAAATGGTCAAGGAATAGAGTATTATGTTCAAATGTTCTATTTTCTTTTATGTTATAAATTCTGAAATGTTCCAAACTGATGAGAATCAACCACTTTTTGGGTCTAATGTAGCCTATCTGTTGTGTTTTTTATACTTCACTGGATATATACAATGTCACTGCATCTACTATTATTTTCTACTCGCTTTATCAATGAAACAAATTGGTTGTTTACGTCTGTAAGAAGTTTGTATTATGTCTTAACATTTAAAGAAAGATAACAGTAACAGAAAGAAATATACAATATTCTGCATTTTGGAGCCATAAACTGGATATAATTTGATGCTTTAACTGAAAAAAAAAGTTTACCACAAGCACGAGTTAACATTGACAAGTCTGCATATCCATTCCCCATGGCATTATCTTGTCTCACAGAGCTAATAGGACAGCTCCAGCACATTTCACGGTTGATGCTACTGGTTCTTGGCCACACTAGATGCAGTTATAGTGTTCCCAGAGCCATGTTTCCTTAAATTAGATTTCTGTTTAACCTGTTGGCAGGACTAAGTTATGTTAGATAAACTTTTGTCTTGAATTTCAATGAGGAATCACATACCAACCTCCAAGTGTAGTATTTTTTCTTCACCCTGTGTGTGTGTGTGTGTGTGTGTGTGTGTGTGTGTGTGTGTGTGTGTGTGTGTGTGTGTGGTGTCTATTTTAATTAATATACCTTTACCTTGTCACTTTATTGTCCCATGTGGAAGGTTGGAAGATATGGTGTATTTGTTGAAAATAGGGTGTCTCTTTAGTAAGTTACTCCTACAAGCATAGCTCCACATACTTTGTAATTTGTCATCATATCTTTTTGATTAAACAGTAGTTTAGTATCTCTCCACATTTTGCTGAACATAAGAGAATAGGAGGGATTAATCCATGTGTGGCCTTTAATGTTCTATGTACTCCAAAGAATCTGTCATGTTGCAGAAGCAATCTAGACTTTGCTTGACAGTAGACTAGCTGTGTAGTGGTACTGGCCAATTGCATATTTTGAGAGTTAGAGAACTTGGTTAAGTAAATTCAGACAAGGGAATAGGAACAACTTCCTACATGAATGCTAGAAGGTACTGGAGCTAACTCAATACAGAATCAAAGTTGCCACAGAAGAGGTGTGCAAGGCTAAGTTTTTGAGCAGCAGAACAAGATCAAATTCTAAGTCTAGGCCAGAGGTTTGACTGACACAGAGTCCCTTTGTCTGACTGTCTCATGTCTAAGTGACCTACACATGTGGTGTGCTGTGGCCTTATATTTGCACTCACAGTGTTTCCCACTACACGTGGAGCCATTGCACCAGTCATACCCAAGCCAACGCTTCATAGTGGTGCTCATTTCAGGTTTCATAAAACAAAATAATCCCTTGTGCCAAGATACTTTCCAGCAATATCCCCTAGCATTGGGCTACACTGCTAGATGTTATCAGCAGCTCCCAAATCATGTGCCAGCAGTTTGTTATCGCTGTGTGTGAGGCACAAAGCCCACTGTTTCCCTTTGAGCACTCATAGTGTATTTCTGTTTTGTTAACCATTTGGTATTTTTTCATTGGCTGAAGGCTTCTAGTACTGTAGCACTGACTGTGTCTGCCCCACTCCGCTCTATGATAAGCTGGTTGCTAACTCAACTGCTCCTGCTGCAGTTGGTGCATTCACTCTCAGGTGTTGCATTGTATGCATGTGTAACAAATCCTAAATTTTAAACAGTGGAAATTCTGGGAGGAATAACAACTTTAGGGAAAGGATATATTGCTACTCGCCACATTGAGGAGTTCAGTTGCTAATAATACAATAAAAGAGACTGCTAAAATATTTAAGTCTTCAACAAAATTCTTATTTTCAGGTTGAAAACATTCACATTCACACAAGCTCAACTCAAACACACAAGGCCATTGTCTGAGGCCCCAGCACCTGGAATCAGAGGCTACATGTGTGTGAGTTGTGCTTGTGTGAAAAATTACATTGTCCAAGAGGTTAAATATTTCACCAGTCATTTTCATTGTGCATGTCTGCAAATTGACGTGTCACATTTCAGCACCAAGTATCTTCACTTGTTGGCTGTGCATTCACGCTGGTTCACCATATGAAAACTTATGTGACAGGATTATATGTCCAACTAAAGGAAAAGTCAACATTTGCTTTACAGTTTCATGTGGAAAATTCTTCCTGTTTTTATTTATGTCACTGATTTCCTGTAAATGATGACCAGGTCTCATGCAGTTTAAATGTTTGTAACAGATAAGGAAAACATACATTTGCAAATCATACAAAAGAACATTAAATGTCACATTTTCTGCTAGTCTTTCCACAAGTGACTTATTACAAATCCTTACTAATAGTGGCAACAGCAGTTTATTAATCACCATCTACCCATTCTGAAGTATATTACAGGTACACAAGATATTAATAATCTTTCCACAGTATACAGTAGCAGTAATTGCACATATACTCAAAGAGTTTTACTACCATTCTAACACATACTGCTTACTACTTGCATATGAGTTCACACGATATTGCTTATGTAACGTTATATTGCAATATAATGGTTCCTGAGGCTGATATAAATAAACACAAATACAAGATGCATTGCATACTTTTCTCTAACTGAAATGTGGTGCTGAAGGAATAACAAACATAATCCAGTGATGAGATCAATATAATCAATACTTGTGAAAGCAAAGCTGAGATTCAACACAGACTGACTGAATTGACGTCAAAAGCTAAAATTGCATGCCAACGGACTGAAATGGCATGAGCATCCGCCTTATAAAGACTCACACTACAATTCTAGGCAGTTTTGGTTATTAAGTTACAGTTTGAAAATCCCACAGGTTAAAATGTTCATTCCTAATTGGCAGCTGAAGCTATGGTCAAGTTTGATTTAACAAATATTGGATATGAGCAATAGCTATGAAAATGTACAGAACCAAACTATATATCCAAACTGAGACTCCTGGATTACAAGTATGGCATTCACACTGAATGATGACATTTAGTTATGGAAAATTATGTAATTCTTAATTAGTGAAGGTTGTCACATAATATGTGTGTCACTGGGTGCAGAAACTTCATATTAACAGAAGTATGTAACTAAATCCTGGAATGTTGCAGTACTTTGGTCATAATCTGTTCCAAAAGTTTGGGCTACTTTAAATCTTTAAGTAACAATATGTTATAAATTAAGTAAGTCTGGGTAAATATAATTACATTACTGAAATCAGGGGAAATTACTCTTTGTGGTGAATAGGGTATTTCACTTAGATCTTATGTATTAGCTTACAGTGCTTTTATTTATAGCTGGCTGTACAAAATTTTATAATTGCAATAACTTTTGAACTACTGCATTTCTAGTTAAGCTAATTATTACAATACAACCAGAACAGTAAATAATGTGACCTGAATAATAAGGTTTAAAGTAGACTTCCATTTATGCAAAATTGGCATTTTTTGTAACATGTGCTATCATAAATCACCATTAACATTTGGATAAGAATATTTGCAAAAAAATTACATGTGCTGTAACTTGGTGTGGACCAATTCTGCTTTGTTACAAACACCTCATCTGTGTGGTGAGTAGCAAACTATCCTTTCCAAATTCTAGATATTCAGTTATGATCATCACATTTATATTTGAATGTAAGTGGAGGAGTGTGTCACAATGTGTAAAACAATAAGGAAGGAGTTTGTTTCTTTATATGGAAAGCTAGGCTGAGTGCACTGGATTGGATGTAGTAGTCAACAAGAGCTGAGATTCTTTCTTGGGAATACAGTAACCAGCTACAGTAGGGCATTGAGGATGGTAAGGTTTGTAGGTTTTGGGAAACTAGTAGCAGGCAGATGTGCTGAGGCTGCAGAAAAATGGGAGATATATCTATGGAGAGATTCTTAGCTAGGTATAGACATTTGAGTGGGAATTGGAGATGGGTGTGACCACAAATCAGCTGTCCATTCAGATCAATTGCTAGATTATGGCAAAGAGCAGAGTTCACCACCCAGTGATGGAACACATAGCTGAGTACATCATACTTGACCTCAATGATTGTTTCAAAGCCCACACCATCTGGTCCTTCCCCCAACATCAGCTTCCCTAGATTCAGTTTGGAGGAACATACCACAGAAATAATGGAGGAGCTAAACGTAACGTTACCTGGGATGTTGATGTTATTGGACACGGTGACAAAAATGTTGGAATTATTTGCTTACTTTTATTCTATAATGTCATATAGAAACATATTTTGCCAATAATTCAATAGTTCAAGCTGAAATTATCTGAGTCCAAAATTATTTGTAACTGGTCCAGCTTCCCTGGAATTGTCCTTGTGATATGTCTTTCAGTCCTCTCTAACTCTTTTGCTCTCAATTTCTGATTACCTTATCCTGAAACCACATCCACCCCTGCCCCCATGAGCACCACATCACTAATTCTCTTCACTGACCCTCCTTTCCACAGCTTTTCTCTTCCCTTGTTCTATTTGCTTACGTGAATCCGCTCTTCCAAGTCCTTGAGCACTGTGCACAACTCCTACTGTCTGCACTAGAACGTCTCACCAGTGTGACATTCCCATCCTGAGCATTTGTTGCCTCTTCCTCCCAGCTGTCTTCATCCCATCAACAACTCTCCCCACCTCTTTTGGCCCCTCAGTCACTCCACCTGACAACAGCACTCACCCAGTGGAGTTGCAGTGCCAGTGCGTACTGTGCAGCCATCACTAGCAGCTGGCTGGAAGAAGACGTTTGTGGCCTGCATGTCACCAGCATGCACTGACTATTAGATGATGTTAGTCATTTACAGTCAGACAAAAACATGGTGTGAGGTATAGACACGGGGAAGTGTTAATGGTTTGTTGGACACTTGACAAAAACATGGTAATGGATATGTTTATTGGAGGAAGAAGGTTAATTCAGTTTTGTTGCACTGTGCTATACTTCAATATGTTAACAAGAGAACTTATAATGTTTCATGAGCAGTTGACAAAGACATGGTGTTGGATTTTTAATAAATTTCTGTTTCATTGAACCTGAAGATGGGAACTTGTTCTCTCAAAATGCATAGTTCAACAAGATGAACGATATCACATGGTTGAATGCAGGCATTCAAGATATTCATTAATATGTACAAGAAAAAATAGGGGCACAAAGATGGAACCTTGTCGGACATGTAATTAGTTTCCTATTGTGTGATGACTGTTTGCTTGATACAGGACTCTCTCCTGTTGACAACCTTTGTTTCCTGTCAGAGATGTTGTATATGATTTTAACCATTTTGCAGCATATCCTGTAGCATAGAATATTCTAATTCACAAAAAAAATATTGTGATTTACATAGTCATATATGTTTGACAGATCACAGACTGTACAAGTAGGTTTAATTCTTTGTCTAGCGAATTAAGTTTATTCCGCTGTAGGTGTAAATAACTTTCTTAATATTTCAACTGTTTAGAAATACAAAATGTGACACTGGAAAGATATTATTTGTAATCAGGTAATTGATAAACTGTTTTTATGAATATAACCTTTTCCATAACTTTCATGAATGATTGGTAAAGTGAAATTTGTTATGTTTGATGGTATTTCTGTATCTCTTATACAGACGCTTAACTTCAGCATATTCCAGCCAATTGGGAAACGTTCTTGTAATTAATAACTGCTTACACAGTTAAATCAGAAGAACACTCTTTAATTTACTTTTTCTAAATTTTAATTTTTTTAAAAAAAAACAAAGGTTTTATGATAAACATTACTTCTGATGGTGTAGTGGGAGCCATACACATGTTACTGAAATCTGCCATTGTAATATAAATACATATCTGTTATTGCTCATTCTAGCAAGACTCAAGCCATCACAACTCCATTTGGATTGTCATGAGACGTGTACAGAAATTCAAACCTGTTTTAATTACATTCTAGGCTTAGTTGCCAAAGCAAAACCCTTCAAGAACATAGTCAACAGCTTCTAAAAAAATTGGATAAATGTTTCTCTGGTTTCTTCCCACATTAAATTTGTTTGTATAATCAAGCTTTCAATAACTTTATCTGCCATTATTATCAGGAGATAAGTGATATCCTAATATAGCCCAGTCAACAAAGACAAAAAAACCATTGAGTGGGAGAAAAAATTTGTGTAATTGTAAATTTTTGTTCAGTGGTAGGAGGGATCGCCATGAACAACGTACTAAAAATCCTCACCATTTTGGTGTGAGCATGGTGGTTGGAGGACATTTATAGATAATTTTTTTATATTTTCTTGGGTAAAGGAAAACCCAAGATTCCTTGCAAAAGTATTTCCAGCACCAAATTAAGCTGCATTTCATATTCAGCAAAAAAGATGCTATTCATTTTTTTACTAGGATCACACATTTCAGGGATGGAAAAATTGTAGATTATAAAAAATGATGCCTTATGGTGATTACTTTAAATAAGGTGGGTTAAAAATAAATATTAAATGTGTCAAACAGTGGAAAATTCAGGATGGAATAATGACAATATTATGAAAAGGTTAGATTGCTACTCATCATACAGCACAGATGTTGAGTTGCAGACAGTCACAACAAAAAGACTACTAAACACTTAACGTGTAAGCTTTCAACCAGACACACACACACACACACACATTTAAATAAACACAGCTCACATTCACATGACCGTTGTGTCTGGCTGCCAGGACCAGACTGTGAGCAGCTGCACATGATGGAAGAAGCAATGGGGGCGATGGCAGTAGCTGCTGCGGAGTGGGGGAGAGAGAGCAGGCTATAGGTGGGGGACAGTAAAGTGCTGTTTGTGGGAGCATAGAGGGATGAGGTGGAAAGCTAGGTGCAGCCGGGAGGTTAGACTATGATGGGGATGGAAAAGTAGGGAAGTAAGAAGACTGTGGATGCATTTGCAGAATAGAAGGCTGCAGATTGGGAACAGGAATGGAACAGGTGATGAAGGACAATGACTTAAAAGGTTGAGGCCAGGAGGGTTACAGGAACATACGATATATTGCAGGGAGAGGTTCCACTTGTGCCATTCAGAAAAGCTGGTGTTGGTAGGAAGCATCCAGATGGTACAGGTTATGAAGCAGCTATTAAAATGAAGAATGTTTTGGTGGTGCAGCTGTTTGTCAGTGGCCATTCATGCAGACAGACAGCTTGTTGGTTGTCATGCCCATGTAGAATGAAGCACAGTGATTGCAGCTTGACATGTTGATCACATAACTGGTTTTGCAGGTAGCCCTGCCTTCGATGGCATGGGTGATGCTTGTGACCAGACTGGAGTGGGTGGAGTTGGAAGGATGTATGGGACAGGTCTTACGTCTGTGTCTATTACAGGAATATGAGCGATGAGGCAAGGGGTTGGGAGCATGGGTGGTGGAGGGGTGGACAAAGATATTCTGTAGGTTGAGTGGACAGCAGAGTACAACTTTAAGGGTGGGGGGGGGGGGGAGATAGTGGGTAGGACACAGTGGGAGTAGTTGTCTTTCCTGGAAGAACATAACAAGTGCTGTACAGGGTGACTAAGAATGAGTTTCTCCTCTAGCATTGTGGAACGGTGGAGAGAGTCCATATGTGTTTCTTGTGTTAGTATTATTAGTAACACATACCTATATTCCAATTAGAGTTGAAACACTCTATGGAACATAAATAGCTGCTGGGCCTGTCGTGACTCTATGTCGCCTGTGTTTCATAAGGTGAGCCACAGAAGGGTCAATATAACTTTGTGAAACACCCTTAGTTACTCATTGTAACATGATGGGGTAGAGAGAGCAGAATTACTCCTGCTGCCCTTCAGTTTTCATATTTATGAAAGAGTGAACTGCATTACCATGTTCTGGTGACCTGCCTTCCCTCATACTTCTAGCTACTAACCCTCTTCCACCCTATCAAACCCCATAACACAATATATCCATTAATAAAGCACTACTGTAGTTCAGTGTGGTACACACATTAATATTTGTCCTTAACTCTCTTTATTTAAAGATAAACATTAACTTTATACTATTGAAAAACTATTTTGAATAATATTTGATTTTTTCATCCCATGCAGTGTGGAAGTTATTAATCCTAGAGAAAAAATTAATAGGGCTTTTTTTGTATGAAATGTAAGGCAGTTAATTTTTTTATTGGGAAATATTGTTTCTAGAAGATGTGGTTTTTGAGTATTAAAGAAAAACATAAAAAGGGGACCTTTAAACAGCCACCACACCCACACTCACACCCCAAAGGCCAGGATTTGCAGAATGTTGTTCATGATAATCCCTCATACCACTGCACAAAATTTTGTTACTACACGAATTTTTTTCTCTAATATTCGTTTGTTGACTGGACTAATAGATAGTGTGGTATTTTCATACATAGCTTGCCAAGTTACTTCATGAGGAGGTGATGAAGTCATGGACCTCCATATGCCATCAGAGATTTTTGTCAGTGGCTTTGACTTTGTTAGATGATAAGTAAATCAAGTTATTTCTCTGCAATCTTTCATCATCAGGAACCCACTACTGTGCAGCACTAAAGACACAGCCACTGTATTCATTAAATTTGTTGCATTTTCTGCTCTCAGCAAGTTCCTTAATGACACAGTCTCAGTAGGCAGACACAGAGCACAGACATCACATTAAATATTGCAAGCTGTTTATGGCAGAGGGCACTCTGTCTACCACTGTCACTTCCCGCTTTTCTTGTTCCTGTTGTGAATGGTTCATGACGAGAATGGCTGTTGATAAGACTCTATGTGAATTTGACTCTCTTTAATTTTATATTTATTGTCTTTTCTTAAGATATATGCGTATGAGGATGCAACATATTAGTTGATTCATCTATGAATGTACATTGTCAGAATTACAATAGTAAACCACACAATTACTGAAAATGCATGTCTTGCAATGTCTACCACTGGAGTTTGCTGAGCATCTCCATGGTGCTTTCATGCTTACTAAATGGCTTAAATGAAACCTCTTCTCTGGATCTCCTCTATTGCCTCTGACAGTCCTGGTACAGATCCCACACTGATAATCATTACAAATGGTGGTTGAACTCCTTTGTGAGTGGACTACATTTCCCAAGAGTTCTTCCAATGAACCTCAGTCTGGCATCTGTCTAAGCTGTGATTAGTTTTATGTCTTCATTCCACTTTAAATTACTTGGTACACATACTCCTAGATACTTTATGTATGTAACTGCCTTTAGTGATTGTTCTGCAGTCATGTTATCACACAGTAACTTGTCTTTCTACCTACTTATGTGCAATATGTTACATTTTCTTATGTTGGGGGTCAACTGCCAAATGGTATACTGTGAAAAGTAGTGGCCCTGCACCAGGCAAAATGCACCGATTGTTGTGTTTCTGTAAATTGAATTTATTTAGATTATAATAACAGTTAGTTTACTACAGGTTACTGTGTGTATTAGTGTGTGTTTTATGCTTACTATTAAAGGTGTCACTTTTGTTTATACATTAATCCAGAAAATGCCAAAGACTGGAAAGTCTGACTGTAGAAATAGTTTTCTTTATGGAGTAATTTTTGAAAATCTCATTTATTTTTTTATTTTTTTCCATTAATTTAAGTGGAGCATATCCTTTATTATTTAGTTCATATTTTAAGAATACAGTGTACATTTTAAGTTGTTTGATTCAGAAATTTTTTGCCCAAGTAGTTTATTTACATACAGTTGCATGTAAGCTAAATTTTTGTAAAAGTATTTTCTTGTTTATTCACAGTTCATTGACTTATTCCTACTAAAGTATTATTTTACTATATTTTATTAATGTTATCTATATATATATATTTTATTTATTTTTCTAAAATTCAGTGAATAATAGTCAGGGATAAAGACCCTGTTTATCTGTTCAGTTACTACAAACAATTTTCTACATTCTTCCTTTTCCAGGCTTGCACATTTATTTCTTCTTTGCCAGAGCTTTTTTCTTTTACTATTGCACTGGAGTCAAGGTTCATGTGCAACACTTTCCATACAATGAAGAACAGGTTTCTGAAGTCGTAATTTTTACCTTCTTGTGATTTGTGGTTGAGCCAAATCTTCACCAACCACAGCAAGAAAATCTGATGCCTAGGTTTCATCTTTTTGACTTGATATGATGGGTTTTTATTCAAAAACACCACCTATGCTCCAACTCCACAAACATCAACTGAGTTCATGAATAATTCTAGGACATATGTTCTTGTTTTTCTTTTGCCATAGTAAGATGTACTATCCGATCTAATGAGCCCACCCTACCTTTTGTCTCGTTATAGCACTTTTTATGTCAGGCATAGAAGCATCTTCACTAATGATATTTGATTCATGGAGCATTCTAGAAAGTATCACTACACTCTTACCCTTTTTTGGAGTGTGTGGCACTAGAGTATGATCGCAAATGAAACTAAAGTCTTTAGTATGTTCCTCCCAGCTTTTCTGTGGTAAACATTCTCTAGGTACAAATAGCATATTTTGTCAAACTGTTCCTACAAGTGTCAACCCATGTTATAGTAGGAAATCTGCCAGATCCATGGCTTCGAAGAAATTACTATTGTGATATTTCAGCAACTACCAAAATAGTGTGTTATAAGATAAGTGACAATAAATAACAATCTTCAACTCTCTGATGACCCATTGTGGTTCTAAATATTGGTGGACATTACTTCGTGCTCCACAATACTCTTACATTGGACAAGTTGTGTTTTAGATGACCAGCTGTCATCAAAAGATCAGTCAGAGCTCTTATTTCTATACCATCACATTTTCTCCAACTCTTCTCAAAATTATTTTCTTTATACACCCTTTCAGCTTTGTTGTTAGTAAACTGTACAATTCCTTTGGAATATCTAAAGAAATGTATAGTTCAAATGCTTCTATTGGTGTTAAATAGTTTTCAAAGAGAGAGCTTGAGTGTTATATGAAGTTGAGATCTTATTGTATCAAACAATGGAAAATCCAGGATGGAATAATGGTAATATTATGAAAAGGATAGATTGCTACTCACTATATAGTGGAGATGTTGAGTCCCAGACAGGCACAACAAAGCAGGCAGCCAGAGATAGTGGTCATGAGTGTGTGTGCTGCATTTGTGTGTGTGTGTGTGTGTGTGTGTGTGTGTGTGTGTGTGTGTGTGTGTGTGTGTGTGTGTGTGTGTTTTCTCTATTTCAGAAGAAGGCCTTCTGGCCAAAAGCTTATGTGTGATTTTTTTATTTTTATTTATTTATTTGGTTTGTTTCCCCCCTGTCTGCAGCTCAGCATCTCTGCAAGATTTTATCATTTATGTTTCCTTACTTTTCGTTTCCACATGTGGAATTTTATTCCATACAAATTCATTTTTCCAAGAAATACACCTTCAGTACTTTCAATATAATTGGTATCATCTTCATCTTCTAGGTTTGAAATCTCTGCAAAGTCATGCATATTCCTTACTTCACTGATAACACTTATGGGATTGTCTTTTTGTCATCTTTATCTTCATTACTTGGTGTGTAATCTGAATCTTCATCACTGAAATCGCTGAGATTGTGAGATTTTTCCCTGTCAATTTTCTCTTAGCTGTGTTGTAAGACTACTAGCTAATATGTTTTGTAGCTACCAGATATCATTTGACCATGGAGCATTACATTGCACCTATGAACAGTCAACAACAGCGAAGTATATGTGACAGAAAACAAAGGGTGTCAGTGGGAAAGAGACAGGTACTAAGCTATCAGGCATCATCCAACTGGAAACTAATTACACATTGTGTCCCACAAGGTCCTTTCTTAGGAGGGTCCTTTCATTTTCTTGTGTGTATCAATGACCTTTCATTAATAATATCACCAGATTCCATGTTTGTTTTGTCTGCAGATGATACAAACATTGCAATTAATAGCAAATCAGTTAGACTATTTGAAATATCAGAAATCTGTATTTGCATTATGGATGTTGTCAGACATAAATGATAAAAACAGAAAAGGCAGCAGACTTTGCTTACTTGCATTGCATAAAGTCATAGGGGATCATTTTTTGGGGTAATTCATCAAGCCAAAGTAAAGTTTTCTGAGTCCAGAAATGTGTGATATGAATTATTTGTGGTATGAACTCAAGAACTGCCCACAGAAGCCTTTTTAAAGAACTGGAGATACTAACTATTGCTTCCCAATATATTTATTCCTGAATACAACTCATCATTCAAAATATATCTTGTTTTCAAACCAACGCCTCACTTCATGAATCAGTACTAGAAATAAGAATAATCTTTACAAAGATTGAAAATTATCTATTTTGACCCAGAAAGGTGTCCATTAGTTGGAAACACACATTTTCGGTTACTTGCCTGCAATGATAAAAACTTTAACCTACTAACAAAAAGTTTAAGAGGAGTCTGAAGGATTTGTTGGTGGCCAACACTGTGTACTCCATTGATGAATTTCTTAACTGAATCAACCAATGTGTATATGCTACAATTAATTTCAAATAAAGTGAGTATTACATACAGACTGACTTCTGTACAAATTCAGGGCAGTAATGTGATCAGCATAAATAAGTACTGCTAAATGATTTTTCTGTTTGATGATACTTGTCTGCAATAGACTAAGAATTGTCATATGCGATATGTACTGAAATTTGTGCATTTTGTGACAAGTTTGTTATTATCTTTTAAATGAAAATATTTTTAAGATATACTTACCCCACATCCACCAGGACCATTCCAGGGATCTGTGGAAGGTACATCATCATATATTTTTATCTTTGGAAATATTTTGTGCCCATTCTTGTTTTCTGACACGTCCTACACCCTGGAAGATTTCCTCAATAAGGGTCTACTAAAATGTAAGGTACCTAACATCACATTGCTTATAACACTTCCTTGGAGAATGTCCAAAGTTACTTTTACTTCCGAGGACATCTCTCCATTGTGAATGACATACTGTGTACTGTTTACTAGAAACTATTCATTCCAGTCACTCAGCTGCTCTGATATTCCGTATGCTCTTAATTTTTTCATTAGGCCCCAGAGCGGAACTGTGCTGAATGCCTTCCAGAAGTCAAGGAATATTGAATCAACCTAGGTGCAAGTATCTACTACTTTCTGGGTGTCATGGATGAACAGAGCGAGCTGGATTTCACATGATCATTGTTTTTGCAATATGTGTTGATTCCTACACAAGAGATTCTTGATCCACAGAAATGTCATGATATGGGATCATGAAACATATTCCAAAATTCTACAAGAGCATAGTGTTAGAGATATGGGCATACAGTTTTGTGCATCTAGTTGACAACGCTTCTTGGAAACGGCAATGAACTGCACTTTTTTCCAATCTCCAGAAACACTTTGCTTCTCCAGCGACCTACAGCACTATGCTGTTAGAAGAGGAACAGTTTCTTTCAAATACAGTACTCTATGTGGAATCATTATGTTATTCCATCAGGTCCAGTGTCCTTTCCTTTGTTTAGCAATTTTAGTTGTTTTTCTATCCCAAAATCTTCAAAGTATGCACTCCACAAAAAAATTCATAGAATTCCAGTATTGATGGCTCCAATTATGCATGCATCAATGTATCTGATTCTCTATACATGGAGTGTACAGGGGCATTAAGATGGTATTAATGAGATGCTGAAACTGGTTGTATAAATAAAATAACAACTCCCGAAAACATAAGGCTGTTTGACGATTTTTCTTTCGTAAATATCTAACTAGCTGCTGTCCCATATCCGTGATGGATCAACAGATATTTTTTCAATATCTGTCATTTTGAAATCTTCCCCATTGAAATGGTTTTGGAAGAAGTTGTGTAGTATTTTAGTCTTCTCTCTGTCATCCCCTGTTTCAAAGCCATAATGGCAAAAGAGTGCCTGAACAGATAGCTTTAATCTGTTTACTGATTTAACACAACACCAAAACTTCTTAGAATTTTCTGTCAAGTCAGTAGAAAGAATTTTACTTTTGAATATGTTGAACACTTCACACTTCTCCTAATTTAAGTTTCATTCAGTTTTTGTTTGTCTATGAAGTAGGGCATTGAGTCCTACATTAAAAATTGCAGCGAAGCTCAGTCTCTTTTTGTAAGTAGCTTTTTAATGCAGCTGCCAAATCAAAGCAGGTTTTTCCCATTCCTCACAATTTTGGTGGAAGGTGTAAGACATATTGTACAGTAATGATGAACTTTTTTCATTCATCTTCAACATATTTGATAATGGCAATGAACTTTTCAGGTTGACTGCTTAATAGATGATATGATAGTTTTACAGCTATTATCACAGTTCCACCACCAGCATTGAGCCTATCTTTGTGATATACATTCCAGTTGTAATTTAGAATTTCACTGCTATCAGTATTTTGCCTCAGCCAGCTTTCTGTCCTTAGTACTATGTGGACATTGTTGCCATCTATATGTGAGAATGTTTTTCAGACCTTTCCATTGATGCTCCTGCAGTTAACTAATGCCGTGTTGACATTTTCTTTCTACAGTCTGTCATTATGATTGCTACATTCTTTGATTAATGATGATAGTATTGTCCCGTCTGAAAATAGAATGTATAGTATTGGGCCTGTGGAAGGATTTCTCTATCCCTAAAAACGAACATGTGCATGCCACACATATTCTGTTACTCTAGTACCAACTGCACATAGTGCATGCCCCACCTATTAATGCAGGTTCTGTAATTCTCTGTCAAATAGCAGAGATGAAGAAATCACATCCAAGATGATAGTAAAACTGTCTGAGCCTCTGTTTAAGCCTTTCATTCAGATCCAAACCAAAGGACTGTGATCATTTCCGGGAATGATACTGCAAAATGCCAGCTCTGCTTTCACCCTGCACATGAAGCTATCTGTCTTCACCAAAGTAAACAATTGCCTGTAGGAACCAAGGATGCCTCTGAATCCAGATATCAGGCATCATTCGGATGCACCCAGTATTCTCAGTCACTGCCAGCAGAGCCTCCTCCACATGTCAAATGGTTCAAATGGCTCTGAGCACTATGCGACTTAACTTCTGAGGTCATCAGTCACCTAGAACTTAGGTTTAAACTAACCTAAGGACATCACACACATCCATGCCCGAGGCAGGATTCGAACCTGCGATGTGGCGGTCGGTTGGTTCCAGACTGTAGTGCCTAGAACTGCACGGCCACTCTGGCCAGCTCCACATCTCAGATGTGACCAAAGGCCCCCTCCCCCCTGCCCCCATAAGCAAAGAGAATGGACACTAACTTTCCTTCCAACTTATCTGATATTGCCCTAATGGGCTCTACCATCTGTGTAGTGCTGGCGGTCCCAGTGACAAGCAGTCCCATCCTCTACCCTTGCCTGGACCTCTCAGGAAGATCGGCCACAGTCCCAATAGACAATGTGTCCTGTGCTTGTTCTGCTGTATTTAATATCCCTTCCAATGCCTGATACTGATTGTAACACACAGGTGCTACAAGACCTGGTTGATGTCTATCACTAGGAACATCTGTAACTTATCATGTGGGCCAAACCACAAGCAGCAATGGCCCCAGGCAGGCAGCCATGACTCAGTCAAGTACAGTTAGTTGCATGACTACTATCAATCACATCATTCTACTTATTGGATTTCGTTCCTACCTTCTAAGAAGACTTTCTCGTCCTCACTCTTGGCATTCATTCAGTGTTCTGCTCCTAGTGAATTTGGTTTCATTGTGTCTTGGTTATGCGTCTGTATTAGGAGCGGGCAGAAAAGTGGCAAAGAGATCTTACCCTATCACGTTTTCAGCAGTACATTTCACATCCAGTGCCAGTGTTATTGATTTCAAGTTTTGGGAACTTCAACAGCTCAAAAAAGAACACAACAGTTTGCAACACAAAAGGAAAAACATCAGCAACAGCTGTCATTGCAACAGCAGCAGTACAAGGAATAATGTCAGAAACAGCAAGTAGCTGTCCTACAGCATATGTCTCAGCAGAAACAGCAACTTCTATTGGTGGTCATGGCTATTCCCTCACTGCCTTTTGCTGTGTTCGATGAGTCTTCAGAGAGCTATGAAGTTTACCTCCATCATTTTAACTTTAATGCTTCACTTAAAACATTTCTGGTTGACACAAAAGTGTTTTGCTCTTGTCTCCTAGTAGCTGGTTACACAAAGTTGTGCAGAAGTTTCTGCCATTCTCAGATCCTAGTGCTTTGTCTTTCAGTGATCTCTGTGCTCTGTTAATTGAATACTAGTCATGACATGCACCTTGTTTCAACTAGGTATAGTTTAATCAGTGTCATCAACAACAGGGACAGTCGTATAAAGCATGGGCTGTGATTGTGTAGGTTCTTGTATGCAAGTGCAATTTTATGTGCCAGAACTGTAAAGTTTTGTGCACAAAATCAATGATTTAGGATATGACTGGCACCTTGTCACTGATGGGGAGGTCACTGCCAAAGCTTTGCCCACATCTGATCCTAGTATTGTTGAAGTGCTTAAAATTGCTAAATCTTTTAAGGTTGCTTCTAAGCCCAGCATGCTTTCATAAATGTAACACAAATATCAACATTAGTTTGTTGCCATCATGAGAAGCAGCCAGTTGATGATTCCAACTTATCATCTTCTTTTTCTTCCTTTAAGTCTCACCCAAGTTCACAGACATCTGGATCACTGGTGTCTCATGAGAAACTTAAATGGGGCCACTGGCCTTTGTGGTTTGGTCCCTTTAACCCCCACAAACCAGACAAACAACCAGAGACTTAAATATGTTATTCATTCTGCTCCCCCCACCCCCCACCCCTCCACCCTCCCCCTCACAAGTGTCGCACCGCAAGATCTTTAAAACATTTCTCGGGTATGGAATTCTGTGGGGTTCACCCACTATCATTTGTACTTACGAAGGCTGTTCAAGTGGGACCCACATGGTTGCAAAACCACAACATCATTTTACTGTATCATTTTACCAGTTTCAACCATTCAAGGGGTGACATCTATGATAGTCTGAACAAAACTGAATGGGAGCCTATGCATTTGTGGTGATTCTAGGTCCACTAAAAATACCCAGTCCAACATTATTCTTTATTCAATACCTTGTCTGAAACAACTGTTAAATAAATTAGCCAGGAGCACTAGTTTTGAAAGATAGATCTGAAGAAAACAGGTCTATAACTGCCGCTCGATGATCCATTGCATCAGTTACCAGTCTTAAATATGCCATTTGGCTTATAGAGGTGCAATTGCTTACTTTGCGTTGCTAGTGTATCTGCCATTTTTGAAAAGTACTTAGAACTATCAATTCAAGGTATTCTGCACTCTGTTAATTATTTGGATGGGATCATTGATCATTGTTATGGTGTCAACACACATGGAATACCACAAGAACCATGAATCCCTTTTTAAATGACACTGCAAAAAGAGTAGTTTCTGTGCCCCCAACATCAAATACTTTGGATACATACTTATTCACAAGGCTATCACACCACTGCATGAACACATCACAGCAATCACTAACCTGAAGCAGTTGCAGTCATTCCTGAACATAATCCAAACTATGCCAACTTTATTCCCTAAGCGGCACAAATCACACACTTCATAAATCAGCTACACAAGAAGGGTATCAAATTTGTGTGGTTGACTGCCTGTCAGCAGGCTCTTCAGGGCCTTAAGGACAGTCACAAGGTGGTGCCATGTGTGATGCAGTATACACTAGACCTGCCATTGACACTTACGATGGACACATCCCAGTGTGAAACTGTGGTGGTTTTATCCCACAAGTTGCCAGATGGTTCTGAATGGTCAATTGCCTTCACTTCCAAAATGTTGGCTGTGGCGCAGCTCAAATATTTATAGATTCAAATGATGCTTTAGTGATAGTTTATGGGGTCAAGACATTTCACGTGTATTTATAAGGCCAGAATTCCCCATTTGACTGGCCACAAATCCTTAATTTCAGTGTTTGGGCATTCTTTCTAGGCTGCTGGAAAAGATGGTGTAGTGTTTGCAGTGCTGGGAGTTGTTTTTAATCAGGTACAACTGTGCAAGCCGTTTTTGCCCCGCTGCCCAAAACGTCAACAAAGAGCCCTGTCCTGCCTTCCTCATGGTTTCTATGTAGAATTCAATTACCAGGAAACTGTTTTTCCTGGGCTAACAAGTGCATAAACCCTGATCAAATTCCTGTTGACCACACATGAGGTAGCCATGGCATCATGCCATGACCCAGTTGTGGGGAAAGTTTCCTCTGTGTTGCAGAAGAAGAGGCCAGTGCACATTTATACCCAGGCCAACCTGGGCTTTCATAATTGTTTTGCGTTGTGTTACTGGCTTAGTGCCCCAAAGGCCTTCACATTGGCCACAGAGGACTCTGACTACCAGGTGGTAATAGCTTACTCCAGTTTCATCTTGCTTCAAATTGAGAGATAATGTGCATAAAGCTGTTGGCCCAGTGGCAGTTCTACATACCTGGCATCGATGCCAACATTTAATGCATGTGCCACTGCTGTTGTGCCTGCTCCCTCCATCAGATGCCCTTATGTAATGTTTCTTGCTGTGACCTCATTCTGACCACCCATAGGATTTATTTTGCTGGGCTGTTTCAAGGAGTTATGTGGCTGCTGGTGGTGGACACACTTTCAAACTTCCCTTATGTGGTTTAGATACCATCGACTACCACCCATGCTACTATCCGTGTGCTTTCAAAGATGTGCACCATTGAGGGAATGCCATGCACCCTGGTTCTGAATAACAAGACCCAATTATGTCAATGCATTTCCAACTTTCTGTTGCCATAATAGCAATGAACACCTCATCATCACCACCCTTTCACCCTCTATCCATTGCAGATTAATGAGTGGATGGTCAATGCATTCAAAATATAGATGTGGAAGAATACACAGACATTGTCTACCAAGGAAGCCCAATACAGCTTCCTCACAATGTCTCAACCCGTCGCCGTCAGCAGGGTCAGTCTGGTCAAAATATCCCTCCTGGCATCGCACGCTGTTAGATCTGCACCCCATGAAGCATGCCAAGTCTGCATAACTGCCTACACGCATGACGCATTTGTCTGGCTATGGACATTTGGCTAGCATCTGACATGATCCCAATAGGTCATCCTCAGCCACAGGGTGGGGGGGTTTCAGTTGACATTATGATCAGGCCCATCCATCTAACCTGCCACGGCAACCAGCTCTGGCTGTGACCACAGTTGCAACCAGCTACCCTGCCCTGCCTCCACCTCTGATCTCCAGGTTGGACTCCAGGTTCACAATCAGACATGTCTGTTGCCGTTGCCCCAAACGTCGCACACCATGGCACGTCATCTGACCCCACTGCGCAGCTTGCTAGAGGGGATCACAATGTGGGAGCGTGTGGAAACATATTCTAAAGTTTATGCAAAACTTATAATAAGTGAGTTTACACCAGTTATCACAGTAAAATACCTAGATATGGTTCACTTCTTCACAGAAGCACATGAAAATGGAAACTAATCTAAATCCTGTATATAAACAGAAACTCTTGGTGCATTTGCTTGGTTCCCTTGCTCATGGACAACCATTCTACTATGCTTGATGAAATGAAAATATTATCTCATTCATCTATCTACTCAGATTTTGTCATCAAAGAAGCTAGTTAGTTAGCTACTTGTTTGGTGGATCATATACACGATAAACATTCTTATACAGAACATGTCAACAGCTGTTGTTGTTGTTGTTGTTGTTGTGGTCTTCAGTCCAGAGACTGGTTTGATGAAGCTCTCCATGCTACTCTATCCTGTGCAAGCTTCCTTGTCTCCCAGTACCTACTGCAATCTACATCCTTCTGAATCTGCTAAGTGTATTTATCTCTTGGTCTCCCTCTACGATTTTTACACTCCACACTGCCCTCCAATACTAAATTAGTGCTCCCTTGATGCCTCAGAACATGTCGTTCCAACCGATCCCTTCTTCTAGTCAAGTTGTGCCACAAATTTCTCTTCTCCCCAATTCTATTCAATACCTCCTCATTAGTTATGTGGTCTACCCATCTAATATTCAGCATTCTTCTGTAGCACCACATTTCAAAAGCTTCTCTTCTCCTCTTGTCTAAACTATTTCAACTATGTCTACAGAACAAACATAAAACAAATATATCTATTAAATAAATTTAAAATGAAAAAATATTTATATGGCAACATTCTGGCCATTTACAGTTTCCATCCTTTGATGTTTATAAGGAGTTGTTATGAAGAAACACCTTTAATCTACATTTGAAAACACTTCTGCTATCTGTCAGACATTTTATTACCATGAGTAGATTATCAACAAATTTTACAGCTGCATGTTTCACCCCTTTCTGTGCCTAAGTTAGATTTATTTAAAGGTACTGCAGATTAATTTTCCTTCTGATCAATGGATTGTCAGATCATGACACACAGCTAGTGAATCACATGACTTAGTTCCATACACCGTTCAGAAACACTAAGGCTGACTACTGAAGATTTTAAAGCCAGCTTAAAAATGACACTAAAAGTTGTTGACCTAAAAAATGTTACACTCTTAGTCACTTACATAATGCATCAGTAATTCAGGATGATTTCCCAGACAATTTGAAATGTACCATATTTAGACTTTTCTATAAAAAGGTTGATTTCAGAGATGTTCCCAGTGCCATTCCTTGATAATTTTTAAAATTTTTGAGAAGGTGACATACTCCAGGATTGTTACGCATCTATGAATTAATGGGATACTTAGCCATTCACACTTCGGATAAAGAGCCATCCTAGTGAGTCATCTATTAATAAATACATTTACTGAGCACTTAATAAAATCTTTAAGTTATAAAATATCACCAGCTTGTATTTTCTGTGACTTATTGAAGTCATTTTATTGTGTCAGTCATACTATTCTAATAGAGAAGCTAAGTTCTAATGGAATACTTAGTTCAGCACATGCCTGGTTTAGTTCTTATTTACAAAACAGAATGCAGAAAATTACCCTACATTCTTTGAGTTATGCAAAGAGGGATACCACATCATCTGCATGGGGAGAAATTACAATGGCAGTCCATCAAGGTTCGATCAGCAGACCACTTTTGTTCTTACTGTATGTTAATGATGTGAGATCTTATTTAAATCAGGAGGCAAAATTAGCTCTGTCTGCATATAATACAACACAGGAAATAGTTACTGAGAATGTTACTGACTGGTTTTGAACAAATGGGCTTCAAAACAATGCTGCTCATCCAGTTTTGTACTGTCAAAACTATCCCACCTCCTATTAACCTAGTATAGCAATAAAAAAACAATCAATAGAGTAGAAAGTCCTGAGTTCTCAGGTGTGCCTGTTGATGAAGACTTGAGCTGGAAAAACCATACAGTAGACTCACTAAAACATTTAGGTTCAGCTGTTATTGCCAAAAGTAGAATTGACAACTTTGGGGATATACGTGTAAGTAAGTCAACATATTTTTCATATTTTCATTCACTGGTATTTTATAAGGTAATATTCTGGGGTAATAGATCACTCAGGCAGCAGTATTCATTGCACAAGATAAAATAATTAAAATTATGTGTGGGGTTCACACACATGCATCTCTTTAAGCAGCTGGGTATATTAACCAAGTCTCACAGTGTATTTATTCACTTACAAAATTCCAACAATCCAACAGAGATCATCCTGAATTACTGATGCATTATGTAAGTGACTAAGAGTGTAACATTTTTTAGGTCAACAACTTTTAGTGTCATTTTTAAGCTGGCTTTAAAATCTTCAGTAGTCAGCCTTAGTGTTTCTGAACGGTGTATGGAACTAAGTCATGTGATTCACTAGCTGTGTGTCATGATCTGACAATCCATTTAGTACAGGGTAGGCATATACATCTTTAACTTCTTTCAATGCTATGACATAGTCACATATTAACACAGAGATCCAGAAAGTGTAGAATTTTTTTTTTTTTATTTCTGTCAACTTTTGGTCCTTAGACTATCAGTTTTGGTCAGCAATAACCATCTCCAGATCTGCAGCAAAACCTGGCAATGAAATACAGGTAGTAGAATGTTGAAGTCTTAAAACAATAAAATATGTCATAAGGAAAAGTGTTATTTTCATAGATGTGGAAACATGCATTTAAAATATGATGAGGCGTACCCATTGTACAACATGTCATAATATAACAAACTCATAGTGGTGTTGTCAAAAAAAATTTTTAAAAGATAAATGATTATATGGCAATATGTGATTCTGAGATGCTCCTGTGGTCATTTTAGATAAAAATAATGACATATCCAAAAACAAGCTTCTGGAGCTTATAAGGTAGGAACGAAGTGAAATGGATGGAAACAAAAGACTAAAGTAAGTAATCAGTACCTTCTGTTGCTGAAGCCACCAGAATGCAGCATAGGTGAGGAATTCCAAGACAAACACAGTAAACTAATAGATGTATTTCATTTCCCATGCTTTGTGGCAGATCTGAAGCTGGTCACTGATATCCAAAACTGGTAATCTGATGGCCAAAAGTTTTGTGACCATTGACGGAAATTTATTCTTCAACTTCTGCTTGTTGTCTGAATATTTCTATAAGGATACTACTATTTTGAGCAATACAGGTAGGGAACTAAATTATTAGTGGTTAACAGCATCTCTAGACCCTTCAAAAAATTTACATTGAAATCACCTCAAATTAATGCTCTCTTCCTTCTGCCTGACTGTAAACAGAATAATTCATCAGAATTTTTCATGAAAATTTCCCAACTACCTGACTACTATAACAGTCACAAGAAGCTGTTGAGATCAGAATGCCTAAGAACTTTAAATGAGACAACAGCTATTCTCTTAGTGGCACATGGAAATTGGTGCACAATGTTGAAAGGTTTTCAGAGATATAAACTGAGTTATCTATGCTCTAAGAAAATTAATGTTGCTACTAATGGTCCTCTGTCACAGGCATTGACATAATCTATCTTCAGTAACATATGAAAGTTCTGCAACATTGTTACATCTTCATGACATAATTATGTCAACTACATGTGAAAGTACCACATGGCTTATTACTACATCAGTTTTCTCCTGACGGTGAAGACAGAAGAAGTCACAAAAAATTAAAGTACACAAACAAATCAAGACTGTAAGAACACAGAGAAACATTTATCCTACAATGTTTCTGCTAAAAATTGTAGTCTCATATTCTGCAGAGATATCAGACTATATGTTGCATTATGTCAGTTGTCTATAATAATGGGGGGTTGAGTTCCTTGTGATCACACACATGTTAACTGAGCAGTGATTCCAAAACTTCTCTTAATGTATGTGTTATAATTTCTGCCTATCCATGTGTGAGAGTTGCACTTGTTGCTGCTCATGCATAAATTTTGGTTCTCATACTGGTGATGAGAACAAAAGCTGTGCTCATGCATCAATCTGATTTGTGTGTGAAACACTCATTTTACTTAAACATTTCTATAACTATTTGTTAAGATGCATTCATTTGACTGAAGAATGTTCTCCAGCTTATTTTCATTTAGCTGACCAGTAAATACCATTATTTGAAGGTACGTGTTCTTTCAGAATCAAAGACATAAGAAGCAAAAACTGTTCATCAGAATGGTTATGGCTAAGAAAGAAACTTATCAATCATTTACATTTGAATATTGAGACAAAATCAAACACTAGAAAGTCCAGGAAGGAATAATAACAATATAGGCTGGACAGATTGCTACTCACCATATAGAGGAAGCGTTGAGTCACAGACAAGCACTGTGAAAAAGAGTGCTAAAATATTAAAGCTTTCGGACAAAGTCCTTCTGCAATAGAAAACATGCAGACATCATTTACACAAGTACAGCACACACACACACACACACACACACACACACACACACACACACACACACACACACACACACATCGCCAGTGTCTCAGGCTGCTAGAGCCCACACCGGGCTGTAGAGCCATAGGACAGCGGCCCTGTGTGTGGCAGTTATGCTTATGTGAATGGGTATGTGTTTTCTACTGCAGAAGAAAAACTTTGTCTGAAAGCATAAATGTTTTAGCATTCTTTTTCACTTTACCTGTATGTGAGTCAGTAGCTATATGCTGAGTAGCAATCATTTCTTTCAATATTGTTGAATACTGAGGCACATACATATAAATAAAATGATATATACCTGTTGTTAAAGTTCTTATAAATCGCAGTGATTGACTGCTATAAATCAGTTACTTCAAATACTCTTAGTGCACCCATGTATAAAATGTGAATATTCCACCTAGCCATATTCCATTTACCTCTAAATTTTCTGCAGTACTGTAATGTTTGCTGTTTGGTAGCTTGTAATCTGTAGAAGAATTAATTTGGGGTAAATAACATTTCTTTTGCAGTTGCAATTTAGTGGTGGTATCACAGTAGGCAGTGACAAAGACAGCTTGTGTCTAGGTTCTGCCAGTTTCCAAGATGATTACCTAACATCTCTTGCTCAAAAGAAAAGGGTTCCTCAGTACCTCTCACCACTCTCAAACAGGTAGGACATATTTAATTAGTTTTGATAAAAATCTATGATGCCAGAAAAGATAAGATTACTAGTATACAACATGTTATGTAACTTCATTGATGGTACAAAGTTTGATATGGTACTTGAAAATCAGTTTTTGTCATGCTTTGTCCTCACAGCACTGTTGGGTCTGAATGACCTGCACTTCATTTTTAATATTCACCAACGTATCTCACTTTTGTCCCCAAGGAAGGAACTAAGAGTTATCAAAGATAGGATAATGCCATTTTCTTTTAAGGGCTATAACTCACTAGGCATCCTGACTGTGACAGCCTGACTGTGGCAGCCAATAGAATAATGATGGTTCATTGTAACCCATGCACTATAGTCTGTTTCATGAATGATGGTGGTTCATGCAGGTCGAGGCATGGACTGCCAGTTCCAAGTGATAATTGCAGAACAAGCATATATGTGCTTTGTGCTTGAAAAAAGCATGTATCCTGCAAACTGTATCTCTCATTTGTTTATGTAGAATTTGTTGCTTACCACTTGCATCAGTGATGACAACTTGTAACAAATGGAATAAAAATTTGCTAAATAACTCATTACAATCACATTTAATCCTTGCATTAGCTACGACATTCACAACAGAATGCTTAGAACACTACCGAACACTCGTTGGCTGTTGGAGATTGTGTAATGTAAGAGCACAGGCAAGCCAAACTCAACTGCCGTCATTTGTGACTCCAAATATAGGCAAGTATAATTTCCTGACTGCAGCAGCTATTAAAATATGTGGGTTTGCATGCTGATTGGCCAGCTCTGCTCAAGACAGTTTTGAGCAAGGTGTCTTATGGAGAATGTATGTGGATGTCTACAGTCTCTGCATGCTAGTCAAAGCAGGCAGACCTTGTTTGAATCCCAAAACTAAATCTGTGAAGACTTTCAATATGGGGAAATTTGTTTGTGAAATTTAAAGCCAAAAGGCAATTTGGGATGTGTTGTGTAAAAAATACAGTGAGCATGATGTGAAGAGAAGAAGATGGGGGTGAATCACAAATATCATGTGTGAGGAGAATTGGATTGAAAATGAAAAGAATGAATTTGATAAGTGAAATATATAATAATTGAAATATATAATTACCACTCAAATGCAATTCTGTTTTCCCATTAGAGCAGATTATCATTCGTAAAATAATCTCCCCATATACTGATCATCAAGTCTCTCTGCTTGCAGAACCTGGGAGAATTTCAGCTCTGGAGCAACATATACTGTGTCTTCAAATCTATAGCAATTTCTTTCTTACACATAACTATGCACAACACATAATGCTTTTATTGTACCAATCACAAATTCTTCTCAAACATCCATTGGGATATGAGAAATTCTCCTTTATTTGCCAGAATGTCAAATGCACATTCTATAAACTACCTAGTCCGAGACAGTTGGTAGTTAAAGATTCTTTTGTTGTTTGTTAATCTCCATCCTACATTAGGAAGGACACATTAAATTTTCAACATATATCAAATGCCTCACTCTGACAGTGACATGACATTGGTATTCCATTGGTTCATATGGGACTTTTCTCCCATATTCATTAATTTTTATTGACGAGTTAGCCATGCAAAATTGAATCTTTAAGAACAGGTGTGTCACTACATTTTCCAAAAGGTTATGAAATTATTGCACTGACATTCTTGCATAGTTAAAAAAAAATGATCTGAGTAGTTTTTGAAGATTTTTAAAATGATTTGTAAATAAGCCCTTTTTGTGTCATTCTAGAAGTATATGATGAATCGAATTTCTTTTTCTTCTTTTTTTCTGTGACAAAAGGTAAGTAAGCAACGACAACATCTTCCAAATCCATCTTGCTCAGCTGATCAGTCATGACTAACCATCACTGGCTAATAAAGCTGACCAACTAAACTGGCTGCTCAACATTTTGGCTGTCTCGTCCAGGCTACCACTGCAAGGCTGCCTAGTGAATTATAGCCCTTAATGCATTTGTCAGCAGTACTAAATGTTTCAGCTCCAGAAGGTAAAAACTGGGCAGAAATCCTGTCTCATAGTGATGCAGCTTTCTCAAGTGAATTTTGCTTTTGATATCTCCACATGTGTATAATTGGATAGATAAAAAAATCTGCTCACCACTTGGTGGCAGGAGAAAAAACATATAAAAGTTAAGGAAATGTGCAAGCATATGGGACCAGTGGTTCCCCCTTCTGGGAGAAGGGTTGAAGGGGAAGGAAGAGAGATGAAGGAAAAGGACTGTTGACCTTTAGGAAATGGGGAGCATTGTGTAAAAGCTGCTGAGAACCCTGGGTCTGGTAGGAGATACAAGGACTGTAAACAGCATCAGATGTTGGATGATCACTGTAATGCCATGTAGGTGGCACTTACTCATGTGGGACGACATTATTGGAATCTGATAGCATTTGAAATGGACCTCATTGTGGGTCTCCATTTGACAGGCAGGTCAAATTGTGCAATATCCATATTTGTGGGGTGTTAGGATTTAACAGTGGCCCACTGTTGTACTGCAGGATAACTGGAGATTAGGCATACCCATCATTAAGATTCTTGTCAATGTCTGATCATCACAAAGGATGATGCTGTGCTATGCACCAACCATACTGTAACCCCTTTACATCTGCACCCGGCATCCAAAAACAGGTAATGGGTTCCCCGCAACACTCTGTGTCATCTACACCATTATTTGGAGACTAGCAGCAGCTGTACTAAGGAATTATTGCCCCATGAATAGGCTGCCATTAACACCATAAAACAAATGGCTGAATTTGGAGTGGTGGCGTGACCGGGAAGCATCGACTGCTGGTGAACAGTGTTGCCTTGTGTTCAACGTTGAATCAAGTTTATGCACTGCCACAGATGTCCATTGTCAGGAAGTATGGTCATGAGTTGAGGAGAGGTTCCATTCTTCCAATGTCTTGAAGAGCCACAGCAATGTTACTCCTGGTGTCATGGTGTGGAGAGACATTGAGGGAAGTCTAATGTCCCAACGATACATCACGGACATCCTGCATCCTCATGCGACAGTATCATGGTGTCATTTTTCAACAAGACACTGCCGGTCCACACTGTCATGCTCCTATATGAACTGTCTGCATGATGCTGAGGTACTCCCAAGGCTCCCAAGATGCTCATATCTGTCCCTGATAAAACATGTGTGGCACCAACTCAGATGTCAATTCCATACCAGTGTCAGTATCCAATGCATCGAGAACCAGTTACAACAGTTGTGCACCATCTCATCCCAGGAGTGGATATCACAGATTTATGAGATACTTCCCAACAAAATCAGTGCATGCATCCAGCCCAGAGGGTGCAATTTTAAACTATTATCTGTGCTTATACTGCAAAATTCTTCATAAATTTGACTCATCTTTCTAATCTCTGCAATAACATCAGATACCCTTTCAACCCGTGAAATTGCATTTCGCTTCCTCCTCCCTCCTGGGTTCTTCACTTTTTTGTCAGGGACTGTATGTGGCATAAATTGTAAAAATATTAAAAGTATAAAATAAGATTTTGTGAGCTGTTCCTGGTTTCAGTTTTGCTATGATCCTTAAGGCTGTCTTTGGCAGTGTGAAAACCATTTTCATATTAGTTTAGTAGGTCCCACCTCTCAGCACTAGTCCACAAGACAGGAAATGATACTACAATCCAAAATACACAGCCTTAGGGTTTTTGAATTAAGTTGTGGAGTCAGTCCTGACAAAACTCTACCATCTGGTGAGCAAGATGTATGAGACAGGTGAAATACCCTCAGACTTCAAGAAGAATTTAATAATTCCAATCGCAAAGAAAGCAGGTGTTGACAGATGTGAAAATTACCAAACTATCAGTTTAATAAGTCACAGCTGCAAAATACTAACGCGAATTCTTTACAGACGAATGGAAAAACTGGTAGAAGCCAACCTCGGGGAAGATCAGTTTGGATTCCGCAGAAATGTTGGAACACGTGAGGCAATACTGATCCTACGACTTATCTTAGAAAATAGATTAAGGAAAGGCATACCTACATTTCTAGCATTTGTAGCCTTAGAGAAAGATTTTGACAATGTTGACTGGAATACTCTCTTTCAAATTCTGAAGATGGCAGGGGTAAAATACAGGGAGCGAAAGGCTACTTACAATTTGTACAGAAACCAGATGGCAGTTATTAGATTCAAGGGACATGAAAGGGAAGCAGTGGTTGGGAAGGGAGTGAGACAGGGTTGTAGCCTGTCCCCAATGTTATTCAATCTGTATATTGAGCAAGCAGTAAAGGAAACAAAAGAAAAATTTGGAGTAGGTATTAAAAGCCATGGAGAAGAAGTAAAAATGTTGAGGGTCACCGATGACATTGTAATTCTGTTAGAGACAGCAAAGGACTTGGAAGAGCAGTTGAACGGAATGGACAGTGTCTTGAAAGGAGGATATAAGATGAACAGCAACAAAAGCAAAACGAGGATAGTGGAATGTAGTCTAATTCAGTCGGGTGATGCTGAGGGAATTAGATTAGGAAATGAGACAATTAAATAAGTAAAGGAGTTTTGCTATTTGGGGAGCAAAATAACTGATGATGGTTGAAGTAGAGAGGATATAAAATGTAGACTGGCAATGGCAAGGAAAGCGTTTCTGGAGAAGAGAAATTTGTTAACATCGAGTATAGATTTAAGTGTCAGGAAGTCGTTTCTAAAAGTATTTGTACGGAGTGTAGCCATGTATGGAAGTGAAACATGGACGATAAATAGTTTGGACAAGAAGAGAATAGAAGCTTTTGAAATGTGGTGCTACAGAAGAACGCTGAAGATTAGATGGGTAGATCACGTAAATAATGAGAAGGTATTGAGTAGAATTGGGGAGAAGAGGAGTTTGTGGCACAACTTGACTAGAAGAAGGGACCGGTTGGTAGGACATGTTCTGAGGCATCAAGGGATCACAAAATTTGGAATTGCAGAGCAGTGTGGAGGGTAAAAATCATAGAGGGAGACCAAGAGATGAATACACTAAGCAGATTCAGAAGGATGTAGGCTGCAGTAAGTACTGGGAGATGAAGAAGCTTGCAGAGGATAGAGTAGCATGGAGAGCTTCATCAAACCAGTCTCAGGACTGAAGACAACAACAACAACATATGGAGATAAACTCATTAACATAAATAGGGTGGATATTAATTTTGTTGGACATGTGGTGAAACTCCTGCTTGCATGAAATCCTCTCATTTATTCATAAGACCAAAAACTTATGTCCCGAACAGTTCTTTGTCCAAATTTCATCATTCATAATATTTTGTCTGTCTGGACCACTTGTTTTAAAGTGAATAATATATGTTCTGCCTTTTCTTAAGCTATCTCACTTTAAGTGAGCTCTCACCTTTTAGTAAAACTTGGAACCTCCCTCTAAGGCTCAGCTCACTGTCCGCAAAACGGTCAACAGATATGTTATTGGAATACATAGTAATCAGATTCTTATTATGTAGAGCACTTGGGTAGTGTTTTACTGTCATACACACAAGAATGGATGTAAAATGGAGCACTGAGTGATAGCAAAATTTATATTTCTTGATCTCATCTGTCTACTCTCTAGTACTTCTCATTATCGTGTATAACTTCTGTATACTGTTGTCTATTGTTTAAACATGTCTCTAGTAATACCACAAATTTTTCAGTGACACCACTCACTGTAACTTTCTCCAAAAGTGCATTGTGATGTACTGTGTCCAAAGCTTTGAGAGATCCAAGAATACTCTTGCTATTTGGGAATTTTCAATTATTTTTTCAAGCATGCATTAGGCAATCAGCAATGTTGCTGACATGGTATTCCAACCAATTGTGCAGCCATGCTGGAAATCACGTAGTGTATTAACATTGCTGTCGCCATCATCTTCCTTTGAAGGATCTGGGTATTGCCTGTTCTGAACCCACCAGCAAAATCATTCTCATCTTTCCCATTTAACTGAAAGATGATTTATTCTAGACAGTACTGTCACCATTTTGTGTTACTTATTCCACTTTCTGGTGATGACTGCTTCTCCTTTCATGTCAGCAGATGCTGGAATTGAAGTTGCACTGCACACGTTCACTGGTTTCATTTTCTCCATGGCTTTTGAGATCACTTTTTTTCTCACCATATAAGCTTTCCTTGCAAAGTAGACTTTCTTGATTTGGAATTTTATGTTATTCATACCTTACGAAATCTCTTTGTAGATGTTCATGCTTGCAACCAATGCATGTGTTGGCTTTTGTGTCCTCTGTTCCTCCTGATAGCACCAATGACAGTGTTCTTAAAAAATAAATAAATAAAACAAATCTAAATCTATAATTCTCAAAAGATGCTTTTGTCTACTCATAATGCTTGCATTATAACCACTGGAGATGCTCCAAAACCATGAATTGTGTCTTGTGAATGAGCTTTCCAGTTTTCCGTATGCTGAAGACAGGAAAACAAAAATAATTGTGACAGTTATTGATATGTGGTGTTTATTTTGCAGTTGGTGCGTATAAGTATTGTTAGTAACTATGCTCAAGTCCCTTGACCTAGTTATAGAAATAGGAATGAAACTCAGTGATATATACTTTGGATATTCAAGCACATCTTTGAAATGTAGGCTGTAGTCACTTCTGAACTTGCTCAAAGAACACATCAGCTTATGAACCATGTTCTTCCTGCCGATAATATAACTGAAATTTTGCAACAACATAGAATATGTTTGGTACTAGGTGATGGTCAGGCTACTTCCTGGATTGCACAGAAATAGCTCGCTAAATTTGCTTGGTATTTTCTTGTCATTTCCATTGAATAATTTGAGTGATGTTCACATAAGGTGTGACACCTGTTTATTAATCTATGGTTTTGAATCCATGGAAGTCATTTCATGTGAAAATTGCAACTAACCTTGTCTTTTACATTGCAACTTATGTATCCTAGCCACCATTGGGGCAATAAAGAAGGGACAAATGCTTCAGTACTTCATAGCTCTGAGGTAATGGACTCGTGCTGTGAAATGAAGGCTGAATTGGATCATAGGCCTAGTCACAGTGGTGGCCAGTTTGTTATCAGTTTCATGACAGAGCTACAGACAGCCATATGGATAATCAATAATGAAATCTTAACAAAATTTCTCCATCACATGCCCTCTTTGTACCTCCAGTGCCCCACAGTGTCAAAGATAATGTTTTTTATAGCACACACTTTATAAGGCATTTTTCTGCCGCTGCCATCATAATTTTTTGATTTCATAAATTCTGGCCCTGAATAATTTATAAACTGAGATTCGATATGTGTCTACTCCGACTGCTAAATTTTCATATTACTTGAGTGTGACACAGGACAGCATGTAAACACAGACCATTTTGAAATCCAGAATGCATAATATTTTATTAATTCATGCCATTTCTAAGGGCACTCATATTACATGTACTTTCTATGTTATTAAAATGGACTTTTGTCGTAAAGTTATAATGGTAAGTCGTAATAGATTTGTATTAGTATAACATATACATTAGTACCATTTATCCATTAGTTTGCTGAAGAGAGCAGTGAACAAAAAAAGAAATTAATCATCAAAATATATTCTCTAATATTGTCTAAAACAGTGTAATTTATCAATTTTATGCCTGTTGAAATCTACTCATTCAGAGTTAAAGATGTCATTAAGCTAGGGTTGAAGTGTGTTCTTGTCTGAAAAGAAATTTTCTGGACAGTTGTTTGACAAAAAGGGGAAAGGCGAACAAGTGAGGGTGCAATATCAGTGAATACTGACTTCCTGAACACACTACTGAATACTTTTGTTTATGAAATCAGTAGAGTGCATTATTGTATAGTAACAACACATGATGCAGTTTTATCAGTCATTTTTCCTTAACAGTGACTGAAAGATGTCACACTTGTTGGCAACAAATGCTAGTTGCAATGAACACACAACTAGGGAGGAGTTCATAGTGCACATCACCCTTTTTGTGCCACTAAATGCAAAATATTATCCGTTTGCACTGTCCTTTGTTTGAGGTGATGCCTTTTGTTAGTCTCAGCTGTTCACTTTTTTTTTTTTTTTTACAAAAATGCCTCAAATCCCTCACCAGTAACAATATTGGAAAGGGATGCTCAGTGAGGAAACTGATGAAGTACAAGCAAAAATATTGTAATAGTCACTGTTTTGATTTCAGTTGCTTTGACATCTGAACCTTGCCTATTGAAAGCAAATATTGCATAAAAGTTAAATAGTTGCAATTCATCAGATATGTAAATTATCTGAAGTTTCTGGATGTGGAAAATCATTCATGCCAGGGTGATCTTCTGTAAACTCAAACTATAAAGGTGGCATTTCCTTCTTTTGGAAACTACTCATAATCACTCTCATAATTATGAAGCTAAAATATGTACTCTTCTGGTATAGGACACTGTTACTTCAGTATATCCTTAACATTATCTGAAAAGGATGACATCAACTAAAGTTCATGAAACGTTAGTAATATGATCAAATTTTATATTCATCTTTTTGGTAGTATTTGTAAAATTATTGTTATCAGTTATGTAAATTAAAGATTGCTACTAAGCCTAAAGGTGACATGTTGAGTTGCAGACAGGTACGATGAAAAGACTGTTACACACTGAGCATTTGGCCAACGCCTTCTTCAGAAAAGAAGGCAAAACACCACACACATTCACACAAGCAGGCACACCACACAGACATGGCCGCTATCTCCAGCCACTCAGGCCAGACTGCAACTGTTGTGTTGAACGAAAGCAGCAATCTAGAATGGGGCAGGGAAGGGGGAGGAATAACAGCTTATGGGTGGAGGGAGAGCATGTAGCTGCCAGGTGTAGCATTGGGAGACTGTGGGGAGTGTAAGATGGGGAGAGTGGGCAACAGGAAGTGGGAAAGGAGAGGAGCAAAGAGGGGAAAAGACTGGTGGATGTGTTGGCAGAGAGCGGTGCATAGTAAGGGTGGGGGGCAAGAATTGGGAGGAGATGATAGCACAGAGGGGGGGCAGGGGAGTAGGCTATCGTCGATTGAGCACAGAATAACTTCAGGAGCAGAGAACGTGTTGTAAGGATAACTCTCATCTGCGCAGTTCGGAAAAGCTGATAGTGGAGGGGAGGATCCAGATGGCCCGACTTGTGAAGCAGCCACAGAAGTCAAGCATGTCATATTCAGTTGCATGTTGTGCCGCAGGGTGGTCCACTATGTTCTTGGCCACAATTTGGCAGTGACCATTGATCCTGCTGGATAGCTGGTTGGTAGCCATATTAATATAAAAGCTGTACAATGATTGCAACAGATCCAGTATATGACATGGTTGCTTTCACTGGTGGCCTGGGCTTTGATGGGGTAGGATAAGCCTGTGACAAGAGTGGAATAGGAAGTGCTGGGCAGGTTGATTGGGCAGGTCTTGCACCTGGGTCTTCACACCAGAGATATGATCCATGTGACGAGGGACTGGGTTTGAGAGTGACATAGCGATGAACTAGGATGTTGTGGAGTCTGGTTGGTGATAGAACACCACTTCAGGTGGGGTGAAAAGAATCTTGGGTAGGACATCTCTCATTTCAGGATATGATGATAGATGATCAAAACCCTAATGAAGGATGTGGTTCATTTGTTCCAGTCCAGGGTGGCATTTGGTGACAATGGGGGCACTCCTTTGTGGCTGCTTCTTCAGGGTGGAGGGAGAATTGAGTTGTGTCAGGATATGGCACAGGAAATCTGTTTGTGGACAAGGTCTGAGGGATAGTGCCTGTCTGTGAAGTCCATTGTGAGAACTTCAGTATACTGGACAAGGGAGTTCTTGTCACTGCAGATATGCCCATCCCCAGGTGGTCAGGCTGTACAGGAGGGATTTTTTGGTGCGGAAGAGATGGTAGCTGTTGAAGTTAAGGTGCTGTTGCTGGTTGGTGTGTTTAATGTGGACAGAGGTATGGTTGGAACCATCAGAGAGGTGGAGGTCAAGTGCCCCAGCCCCTTGTCACAAGGACCATATCCCTGTGGAAGACCCAGGTGCAAGACCTGCACAACCCACTCACCTAATGTTTCTTTTTCCAGTCCTGTCGCAGGCTTGTCCTACTCCATCAGAGGCTGGGCCTGGTCCACCTGTGAAAGCAGCCATGTCATGTATCACCTCTGGTGCAGTCATTGCAGTGTTTTATGTTGGTATGACTAGCAACCAGCTGTCCACCAGGATGAATGGACGCTGCAAAACTGTGGCCAAGAGCAAAGTGGACCACCATTTGGCACAACATGCAGCTGAACATAACTTGCTTGACAACACTGGCTGCTTCACAACTCTGGCCATCTGGATGCTCCTCTACATCACTAGCTTTTCTGAACTCCGTATGTGGGAGTTATCATTGCAATACATTGTCTGCTCCCAAAATCATCCCAGCCTCAGTCTAAGGAAACCCATTTTCCTCATGCCCTCCACCCAAGAGTTTCCACCCCCTCTGTCATATTACCTCCTCCCATGTCACTCCCTCCGCCCTGATCATGCTCCACTCTAATGATGCCACTGGTCTTATCCTCTTTTATGCTGCTCTCCTTTTTTACTCCTCATTTCCTCCCCCCTCCCTCCCCCAACAGCCTACCGACACTGCATCTGACAGCTTTGTCCTGCTGCCTTCAAGTCCCTGCATGCTTCACCACACAGTGGTCTTCTCTCTCCCCACCTGTACCCTGCTGTCCTTCCCCCTTCCCTGCCCCACTCCTGATCACTGCTTTCGTTGAATGTAACATTTCAGTCTGCCCAGAGCAGCCAGAGATAACAGTAATGTGTACTTGAGGTGTGCCTGCTTGTGTGAATATGTGCATGTTTTCCTTTTTTTTCTGAAGATGGATTTGGTTGAAAGCTCAGTGTGAAACAGTCTTTTCATAGTGCTTATCTGTAACTTAATGTGTAATCATTATGGTGCATAGCATTCTGTCCTTTTCATAATTGTTGATATTCCAACTTAGACTTTCCATTGTTTGAAAATTATTATTATGTTATTAGTAAATTTAGAAAGGTAGAATGTTCAGCAAATTCACCAATGTATAGGGTAATGATCTGGGAAACATGACTCTCATTGTTTATAACCAAAAACAGATTAAACATTACTGAAAAGGAGGTGATACTGCAAATTTTGGTTATCCTGAGAAAATGCTATAAATCTTTGTTTGTTAAAGCCTCACAAATGGTACAAATGTTTCAAGCTGTCTCCACTGCCTGCAACACTATAGTAAACCCAAAGTGAACAATATGTCACCAGTGTTACATTTTTTTCCATTTGTGACTTGATTTTATAGTGCTGAAATAACTTTCATAAAATTCAAGTATGCAAAATCCAATAAGTAACTGCCAGGCAAATGCTAGAACTTCAAGTAAGAAAATAACACTTGATAAACAAACTCACAGCAATACACGCATGATGTGTTACTGAATGGCTTTCACTCAGTTTAGCAAAGTTATTTCTCCCTGAAAATCAAACAACAATAAGAAATTATTTTGTGCTTACGAATATGGGAGCAGAAACGTGCTCAAGGAGCAACATGTTGTGATCACCTGGTCAGATGGCAGCTGGCATTTGGCAGCCAATTGTGGTGGCCACTGTAGGGTGAGGAACCTTGAACATAAGCTGTTCTAATCTTGATGCAGCCACGAGCAGTTTTGTGGAAATCTTTGTGGAAGATTATGGTATTACTAGTGTGTTAGAAAGTGAAGCAAATTTTTTGAGATTTCATCAGACTGAACCTTTAGCAAACAGCCAAAATGTGGTTTAAGAAATAAATGAAGAAGTGTTCTCTAACTCAGGTCTTTATGCCTACATCATGCAATGTTTGCCACTAGACCACAAATAGATACAGCACTCTAAAACTTCGAGTGCAAGACAACAGTTCCTCCAGGCACTTCTGCATCCTGCTGTGTTTCCAGATTGTGCAGATGGCCAGACGTAACTCAGCCTTAGTCTCTGCAGTAGACAGGTTTCATATCTAACAGTAAGAGTGTACAAAGCCAAAATAAGAATAAAAATTATGCTTTGTACATTCTACTAGCATCATCAGACTTTATGTAAATTTCAGTCAGTTATTTTGTTATCAAAGGACAGACTTTGAATTTAAATGTGATTGCCTAGAGCAGCCACCAGAAGAGGAAGCAGAGCTGACTGTAGTTAAAAAGTGTAATGGCTGTTAGATAACAGGTACAGGAATTGTTCCTGATAACATGAAATAATGTGACCTGTGAACTGAAAAAATTTTCTTCTTGTTGAGAAAGAGTAGTAATTTTAACAGATTTCGCTGCACAGATGAACATCTTCAGAAGATGTCATATTTGTTAATCTTATTTAGCTGTTGCCACAAAGAAATTCTACCTCGTTTATCATTTGTTCCTGGCCACTTTATTAGCTCTGACTGGGAATGGATGGACATGATGATAACAACACCACAATGTACATCCCTAACAAGGCAACAAATAGACATTGTGATGGATTTTAATGCCCTGGTTACATCAGAATATCTTTTCCATACACTGAAGTTATCGCTGAGTTAAATTTATCCATAACAAGGGACTTAATTTTGAACCAATGTGTAGAGCACTTTGTATAGCTGGTATGTAGAGTTGAGTGGAGAAGTGTGAGACGTTGCCCAAGGAGACAGTAGGCACTGACAGGTTGCATTTTATTTATGGGTAAACAGCTAAAATCAACCTCAAATTGAAATATATGGGTCTCCTGAGGTGTGTGAAGGCGATGGAGTTTTACCATCAGACGGGACAGATGCTATGGCTTTACTTTTCACCATTGATTGCCATCAGATGTTACTCTTACTTCAGATAAATGTATATGCTGAATGCAAAACATGAGGAAAGTATGATCATATGGGGCATCAAACAAAATTTTCTACTGGATTGAGGACTTCTTGGTTGAGAAGAGACAGCATGTTATCTTGGATAGAGAGTCATTGACAGAAGCAGAAATAACTTCATTCATGCCCCCAAAAGATATTTTGGATCCTTGTTTTCATATTGTATAATAATGACTTAGCAGACAATATTAATAGTAGCCTCAGGCTTTTTGTTGATTTTTCAGTAAACTGTAATGAAGTACTGCCTGAACACAGCAGCATGTTCAGTCAGATCTTGATAAGATTTCAAAGTGGTGCAATGACTGGTAGTGGTATGAGAAAAAATTTTCACATGCACAAATTACAAGGGAACATGCATGTAATCCCAGATAATACAACTTTGTGTCAGAAAGGTAAAAGCTATATAAGAGCAAACATGTTCAACAAGGTGGCAGATAATTTAAAATGTAAGCCTATATTAAGTATAAATGTGTTTCAAAAATCTATAACTGGAAAATCCAGGATGGAATGTAACAATATTATGACACTATTGTTGATGAAGGCCTTAATGGCTGAAAGCTTTAATTATGAGAGTCTTTTTAGTTGTGCCTATCTGTGATGCAGCATCTCTGCTATATGGTGAGTAGCAACTTTCCTTCTTATAATATTGTGTTTGAAAGATTTCTTTGAAAATATCTACAGTACCATTGTTTCTGTTCAATGAATAGATACATGCCTATACCTATACCTATACCTATCTTACAGAACTAATAGTTCCTTCTTTTGGGAGGAGAGAGGTACAGACAGGGGAAGGTTAAAAATGAAGAGTAGGTCATTCAGACCCTGGATAAGGGAACCCATGGGTAGTGAGGATGAGGTTGCACAAAGATCTTACCTAACCAGTTATGTTCTTTCGGAGACTAGGCCATCTGTGAAAACAGCAGTATCATGTAATAGCTCTGTTACAGCTTCCTGGTGCCAGCATCTCTGAATTAAGTAGATGGAAGTTGTCCTTACAGCATATCCTTCTATTACATAAGACTCTTGGCATCAATCTCCGATAGATCCATTCTCACAACCACCTCCACTCCAGGCCCGATGACCTCCACTCCACTCATGTTATACCTACACCCTCCTCTCTGCAGGCTCCCACTTCCTCTGTCCTAGGCCCCCTTTTCTCAGTCCAATAATTTACATTATTGTGCATTACACATAACTCCCTCTGCCTATATCACAAACAGACCAGTGCCAGTTTCATACATATGCTCGTTGTGTCTGTCTTCCAATTGATAGCTAACCTCCCCCAACCTGCAACCCCTCTTCCCCCCCCCCCCCCCCCATCTTTCTCCTCTCCCCAATAAAACACCTTACCTCATTTGGCTGCAGTACTGAAACAATATAAGTAGCTGCAACAATGTAGCTATGCATGTATATATATTGTCTAATAATGATATGAAGTGGACAGATAGCTACTCAACACACAGAAGAGGCGTTGCATGGCATATAGGCATATTGGAAAGACTGCTAGTTATTATAAACTATCATTCTAAGTACTTTGGCAGATGTAGACAACAAAACACACACATTCACATGAGCATAATTCACCCACACATGACCACTGTCATTCCAAACATTACAGTCTCAGGTAGGCCTTATCACCTGGAGATGGCAGTCATACTGCCATGGGCATACATGTGTGTTTTGTCTATATCTAATGAAAGAATTAATACAGTGGCTAATAATATCCAGCAGTCTTTTAAATGTAGCATGGCTGTCACTTTTCATCTCCTCTATGTAGTGAGTAACAATTTTCTTTTCAAATTGTTGTTATTACATCTAAGATTTTCCATTGGTTATATGTGTATTCCCTTAGCTCTGAACAAGGGTTTGTCAGACAGCTCAGCAGTATTCTCCATCTTGTTTATATGCATATCCACAATTCATCATCTCAGTTATTAATGAGTTGTTACCTTTACCCCTTTCATTATTTATATTCCATCAAGGATATTCCATTACCTCATTCTTTCACAATGATTATTAATTTTCTTTTCTTGCCTGTCTTTTATATTTTTCAGCTTGCTTTTCATTCAGTTCTACTTGAGGTTCCTCCACTTTTTGCTTCTTAGTTGCTTTTTCTGTGATACAAGCCATTTTGTCTTCCCTGTGCTTGTTCCAGTGACTTGTAAAGTTGTTTATTGAAAACCAGCTATTTTTCTGTAAACTCACTTGAACATCTCCTCATTTGAATGTAAGAATTATTATGTATTCAGTGCTTGCAGTGTTTATATTGAAAGATAAATAAATGTTATTTACTACCTATGTGCAGAATCAGCAATGTATATGAGTTCACCATCTTGAATTCAAAGGGAACAGTGCTGCAAAATGAACAGATTAAGGAGCCATTAATCTTACTCCTTCCTGTAACAAAAGTGGCTATGCAAGGAAAATTTTTACATGTGAGTTTTACTAGAATATACACTGTATACTTTTGTTTGTATTCTATTATTTCTAAATGACTGCAACAGCTATTAAAACATTGTATGTTGCACAAAGAAATATACATAGATACACAATGACATGTGTAATGTAAGTGTATGAAGTGCCAACAGAAATGGCTCTTTACTTCTGCACTGAATAGCAGATGTTTCTGTAGAGACAAAATCTTTTTTAGAATATTCTCAAAAATATCAATGTAGCTTTTGCATTATCATACCTGTGCTTTTATTACCCTATTATGTCTGTTAAAATTCATTTTTAAACATTAAGAGAATAACAGATTGAGTAAATTCATTGTATATGAATCGTGGTAGCTGGACATGGATTTCAGTGTGTTCTAGCTATCAGTTTATTTAACTGTTATCATCAGTATTTACCAATGGATATTATATTTCACACTAGAAAATCCAGGATGGAATGTAGCAATATTATGAAAAGGAAAGTTGCTACTCAGTTGTTGAGACTGCAGTTACAAGTTTGTGAGTTGCATTTGTGTGTGTGTGTGTGTGTGTGTGTGTGTGTGTGTGTGTGTGTGTGCGCGCGCGCGCGCGCGCCCGCGCGTGCACAAGTGCACGCATGTGCATGTGCATGTGTTTGTCATCTATTTTTGATGAAGGCCTTACTGGCTGAAAGCTATGTTTGTGACAGTCTTTTTGTTGTGCCTATCTGCGACACAGCATCTCCGCTATATGGTAACAACTTTCTTTTTCATTATATTGTTATACAGTGTGTTTATAAATGAACCCTTTATAATATTTATTATATTAAACTTAAAGTTATGAATGATATGTCAAATGAAAGAGCAACTCAAACAGTTTTACCAAGAACCTTATAAATGTTCAATGTGAGCACCATTTGTCACATGGCACACATCAAGTCTATAGCCGAGTTCTTCCCAAATGTTGATAAGTGTGTCTTCAGTAATTGTAGCAACAGCTGCTTCAGTCTGGTTTCCTAATTCAGGGAGGTCTGCTGGTAGCAGAGGCATGTACACATGATCCTTGATGAAGCCCCAAAGGAAAAAATCACATGGCGTTAGGTCGGGCCCCATGCAGCCTATCCAGCATTTGGGTACAGTGTCTAGTGGATTACAGTGGAAAAATTGTGTGCTGCACATGCGCACTGGTGCCAAACACAACTGTTTGAGTTGCTCTTTCATTTGACTTATCATTTACAACTGTAAGTTTAATGTAACAAATATTATAAAGCGTTAAAACCCCGATATTCATTTATAAACACCCTGTATTTAACACTAGTTTTTTGTATTATAATTGTCATTTCAAACTATACTATAATGTACTGCTTCATTTATGTTTCCATGAGCTGTGGCTTGGATTTTTATTGCAATTCACTGCTACTTGTAGTACCCCTGCTAACACTAATGTGATCACAGTTGCGTTGGTTTATGTTTGCCTTATTGCAGTGAATTAATTCAGTTACCATTAACTAACAATTCAGTTACTATTAACTAACTGTTAGATATTATTTGTAATGTTTGTACTCTGATGTGTCCTGTAATCATCAAATCTGTTACACATTGCTAATATAATGATGAAAAAAAAAATAAGAAAGGTGATAATCAGTTTATATAGCATAAGTCAATCATTAGCTAACTTAAAGAAGCTGAATGCAGTGAATCAAATATCATACTACTGAGTATCATTTCTTACAGAAATTAAGATTATTAGTGTAAATATCACTAGCTAAAAAAATCACTGTAAATACAGAGCAATTCAATGAAATGCAAGATTTATGCTAAAATTCCTTTTAGTGACTTCTACTGTTAGTTTTAATGTAGCACAAATACTCATTTTTATGACAATTTTCATGAAGTGATCCCTGCAACTTGAGACAGTGGGAAATTAGGTGTACAGACGCTTGAAAAACTGTCTGTACACACATTAATCCTTGCTGGCATGGGTAAGAGGGACAATGTCTTCAAACTGCAAAGAAAAGTTGTCATTTTTGACTTTCAGATCAAGTCAAGCATTTCTAAAACAGTAAAGTTTGTGATTTAGTCATATCCCTGTATAGTGAAAGTGTATTGTGCATGCACTTTCAGTATATTATAAATGCCAATGATATCAAAGGTGAATGTTTATTTCACTGTTACATGAAGGTCTCTAGAAGCACTACTCCACATTTAAGGTTTCTTTACAGGTTGAAGGTACCTTTGACAGATTAGTTTATATATAAATTCTCAGAGATCATATTTTTTGCCAAATGACTGTTAGCTTTTCCTGGGAAGAGTGGGACAGTTCAACAAGATATGCTCAATTCTGCATAGATAGATGTACCTACAGATAGGCAGAAGAATATGATTAAGACCTCAATGTACTTCAACATTCCACAAAGTCCCCAGAATGTAGCCGAAGTGAGCATCTTCAGGATTAGTTAGATCATTGTGATCTGCATATGAATCCTCTTCCTACATACATCAGCAACACCATGAATCATTGAAAATGACACACTTCTCGTTGTCTGTGGAGACCTATCAGCACAAGTGGTCTTCCCTGTTCATCTAACATCTAAATGTTACACTGGCTGCAAATTATGGTTATTTCAGGTAATGGTAGAAGTACAAAATAATACGACTTCACGATAATTCAATGAAATTTATATCTGCTAACAAAGTACATAACACAACAATGTTATGCTACACATCATAAAGCACAGTTGTTGAGTTACAGGCAGAGTATATATGAGAGTACCAACCTATATCACTGCTTTCAAGGTGGATGTTGCTATTTTGGACTCTGTAGGATATAAAGAGCAGTGTGATCTTATCTATTTATTTGGCAATATGCTGTGTTATGTAAAATCAAATAATGGAAAATATTGGATGGAATAATAACAATACTATGAAAAGTATAGGTTGCTCCTCACTACATAGCGGAGACGCTGAGTCACAGACACACACAACAAAAAGACTACTAAACATGGAAGCTTTCAACCAGTAGGCCTTCTTCTGGCATAGACAACATATACATACACATTCAAACAAACACAGCTCACACACACCTGACTGCTGTCTCTGGCTGTCGAGGCAAGAGTGCGAGATGGGAGAAGGAATCTGGGTGGTTGGCATAAAGGAGGAGGCAGGGGCAGGGAAATGGAGGCAGAGAATGGTACAGGTGGAGAGATGGTAAAGTGCTGTTGTAGGAGCATACAGTGACAAGATGGAAGAAGAGTAGACCTGCTAGGTGCAATTGCGAGGTTAGACAGAGGGTGCAGGGTGAGGGGTGGGGGTGGTGGAGGGAGGGAGGTGGGATGGAGGAGAGAAGTAAAAAGACTGGATGTGCCTGTGGGATAGAAGGTTGTGGACAAAGAGGGTTGAAACACAGGATATATTTGCAGGCAGAATTCCCACATGCAAAGTTCAGAAAAGCTGATGTTGATAGAAAGGATCCAGATGGCACAGGTTGTGAAGCAGTCATTAACATAAAGAATGTTGTGTTGGGCAGCATGCTCGGCAACTGGGTGGTCCAGCTGTTTCTTGGCCACACTTTGTCAGTGGCCATTCATGCGGAAAGACAGCTTGTTGGTTGCCATGGCCACATAGAACACAGCACAGTGATTGCAGCTTAGCTTGCAGATTACATGACTGGTTTCACAGGTAGCCCTGCCTTTGATCGGATAGGTGAAGCTTGTGACCAGACTGGAGTAGATGGTGGTGGGAAGATGTATGAGACAGCTCTTGCATCTAGGCCTATCACAGGGATGTGAAGTAGTCATGCCCTGAAATGAGGAATGTTCTACCCACTATGCTCCCCATCCCTCCCACAGTGGTATTCTGCTGCCCACAGAACCTACACAATGTCATCCATCCCTGCACAACACCTGCTCCCAACCCATTGTCTCATGGCTTGTGTCCCTGCAGTAGACCCAGATACAAGAGCTGTCCCATACATCCTCCCATCACCAGTTACTCCAGTCTTGTCACAAGCATCATGTATCCAGTCGAAGGCAGGGCTACCTGTGAAACCAGTAATGTGATCTACAAGTTAAGCTGCAACCTGTGTGCTGTGTTCTACATGGGCTTGACAGCAAACAGGCTGTCTGTCAGCATGAATGGCCACAGAGAAACTGCAGCCAAGAAACAGATGTACCACCCAGTTATTGATCATGCTGCTCAGCACAACATTCTTCATGTTAATGATTGCTTCACAGCCTGCGGCATCTGGATCCTTCCTACCAACACCAGCTTTCCTGATTTGCACAGGTGGGAACTCTCCCTGTAATATGTACTATGTTCCCGTAACCCTCCTGGCCTCAACCTTTGTTAGTCATTGTCCTTCACCTGCCTACCCTCTTTCCTGTTCCCACTCCTCCATAGCCGTCTGTTCAAAAGGTGCACCTGCCCCCCCCCCCCTCCTCCACCGCCACTTTGCCTTCTGTCTAACCATCTGACTGCACCCTGCTGCCCTATCCATCCCCCATCTCACACCTCTACGCTCCCAAAAACAGAACTTTACTGTCCCCCACCTGTACCCTGCTCTCTCACCCACTCCCTGACCCAGCCTTCTACTTTATCCCCACCACTCAAATTGCTCCCATCATGCGCTATTGCTCACAGTATGACCTTAGCAGCCAAAGATAGCAGTCATGTGTGTATGTGTGTGTGTGTGTGTGTGTGTGTGTGTGTGTGTGTGTGTGTGTATGTGTGTGTGTGTGTGTGTGTGTATGTGTGTCTGTTATCTTTTTTTGATGAAGGCCTTGTTGGCTGAAAGCTTATTTGTGACAGTCTTTTTGTTGTGCCTATCTGCGACTCAGCAACTCTGCTGTACGGCAAGTAGAAACTTCCCTTTTCTGAAGATTGTATAATTTATCTATTATTTTAAATTTTTTTTACTTGAAACTGTGTCAGAAATCTTCTACATAAATAAGCTTTATTTCATACAAAAAGCATTGCCAGTATGCAAAGCCAGTTTATTTGGTTGTGATATGTAAATATATGAGAAGAGTTCCCAGAATGAGATTTTCACTCTGCAGCGGAGTATGTGCTGATATGAAACTTCCTGGCAGATTAAAACTGTGTGCCGGACCGAGACTCGAACTCAGGACCTTTGCCTTTCGCGGGCAAGTGCTCTACCAACTGAGCTACCCAAGCGTGACTCACGCCCCGTCCTCACAGCTTTACTTCTACCAGTACCTCGTCTCCTACCTTCCAAACTTTACAGAAGCTCTCCTGCGAACCTTGCAGAACTAGCACTCCTGAAAGAAAGGATATTGCGGAGACATGGCTTAGCCACAGCCTGGGGGATGTTTCCAGAATGAGATTTTCACTCTGTAGCGGAGTGTGCGCTGATATGAAACTTCCTGACAGATTAAAACTGTGTGCTTTCAGGAGTGCTAGTTCTGCAAGGTTTGCAGGAGAGCTTCTGTAAAGTTTGGAAGGCAGGAGACGAGGTTCTGGTAGAAGTAAAGCTGTGAGGACGGGGCGTGAGTCGTGCTTGGGTAGTTCAGTTGGTAGAGCACTTGCCCACGAAAGGCAAAGGTCCTGAGTTCGAGTCTTGATCCGGCACACAGTTTTAATCTGCCAGGAAGTTTCATATGAGAAGAGTATTTGTGACTGTTTTCATTACCTGATTTAGAAATAGCAAAATGATGAATGAAACACAAATTATGTAACTAATTTTATCTTATTTGCACAACATTTCGCATTTTTAGGTTCATATGACAATAAAATAAATGCCCTTGAAGCACTATTAAAATTGCACATCTCAACTCTAGGAACCCTACTGTTTCTATAGTATGTGCATATGACTTTTAATGTCAGCCTGTTCTGACACTGATGATGTGTTTGTTATTTGGTGCAGTGACACTACAGTGTGTTCCTAGATGTTGCTGGATTTTCTGTACAGATAAAAATATATTTTTTAACTGTTCTTCAATACTGTATCTATTACTTTTTAATTGACTTTTATGCAAATTCATAAAGAACCATATCGTCCACTATCTAGAAAACTTAAAATGTGAACTCTGCCATCCCTATATATATGAGATTGTTGTCTTTTAATACACCTGACATGAATTGTTTGAGGGAAACCTTTTTCTTCTTTCACAATGTAACAAAAACAAAGAAAATTTTGTGTTTCCAACCCACCACTTCAAAGTGAATGAAAATTAATAATACATTAAAAGGGAAAAAGTTGCTGCAGATGAATTTAGGCACACTTAAAAGAAAACTGTATGTGGTGCTGACACTGAAATGTTATTACCCAGTGGATAAATTCATGCAGGACAAACTGGAAATTTGAGCTGGATACAATGTTTTACATCCTAAGAAATATCATTATAGTGTTATTATTCGTACAATAGTTTTATTATTAGTGTAAAAATCTTGTAATTGTATTATAAATTTTTGACATATCTTCTATGTGCAAACCAAATAGATTGCAAATGTATGTCATCAGATAAATAAATCACAATTCCAGTCTTTCTTCACTACACTCCTACATGAATATATATTACACTTTGTCCTGTCATATATTTTTAACACATCTCACTGTTGCCGACAGTTAGGTGCTTAATTAAAAACATGGATGCTGCTCTTTGTATTTTGTTGTGTTCTAAAATGACAAACTAGCATTTGTTCACTACGTTACTACAGAAATATATTGCACTTTGTCCTATCACCTGTAGATCTACATCTTAAACACATCTCACTCTTTCTGTCAGATAGATGCCAAATAAAAAACATGAGTGCTGCTCTCTGTATTTTGTCTGGTTCTAAAATGACAGACATATACACTATGCCAGCATTGTATGAATAAAATGCTGCCTTCATATTACAATAAAATAAAACTTTTCGTTTACATCAAAACATTATGATTATTTGTCACCAGTGTGGTTTGTGGCGTAATAATGGATGGGATCTAAATACATGTCAGTCAGATGGGGTCCCTCGCAACCAAGTATTGGAGTGTCACTGTACAACTCTTGGCAATTACAGGTATGTCTCTGCTGTTAAGTCTCACATGCTATGCAATAAATGATGAATATTTGTGTCTTTAAAACTAGAGTGCAAAGAAGTCAACAATAGTTTCCAAGTATTTACTAATAAAGGATGATTTGGATGCCAAGGGAAAAGCAGGATCAGGGAATAATTATAAAAAAGGTGACTTAAGTCATTCAGAAAATAAGTTAATACATACCTAAGTTAATACATACCTGTGGCCAAATAAAATGCAAAGTATAAGATGTAATAAATATATTCAAATACCATCTTCCATTAAAATTCAAATAAAAGTAAAGCTACAATGGATAATAAGAATATGGAAAGGATAGATAGCTACTCCCCACTTAAAGGAGGATTTGTGTTGCAGACTGGCACAAAGAAGTAGAATGCTGAAATATTTAAGCTTTTGTGTAGAGCTGTTCTTCAGAAACAGTTATACACATTCACACAAGAATAACTCTCTCACACACTCACTGTCTCTCGATACTAATGGTTTAAGATGCTTCAGAATCTTATAGATTTCCTAATTTTCCAGTTTATCTCTAGACAGTCAATGTGTTTACTGTGCTGATCTATTTTCTTATTTATTATCAGATCTATTCCTGCATTACCCATGTTGCATTCATATTTATGACCCTGTACTCACTTGATCAGACTCCTGTTCATCCTGCCACCATACTTCATTAATTCCCACCATATCTAATGTCAACCCATCCATTTCCCTTTTGCAATTCTTTAACCTTCCTACTCGAGGTGTAAACACCCCACACTTCAACCCATAGACCACATTTTATTTCTCATGATGACAATAACCTCCTGAGTAGTTCCCACCCAGAGATCTGTATGTGGGTCTATTTTACCTGCAAACTATTTTTTTTCAAGAGGATGCCATCATCATCAACCCATAGAGTAGAACTGCATGACATTTAGGAAAACAGCAGCTTAGTTTCCCCTTGCCTTCATCTGTTCACAGTACCAACATTACAAGGCAATGTTGGCTGATGTTATGTGGCCAGATAAGTCAGTCATCCAGACTGTTGCCACAGCAACTGCTGAATAGGCTGCTGCCCCTCTATTGTAGTTGAGCCTATTGTATTGTATCATTGAGGCCTGCAACCCATCCCACAACAGGAAGATCCATTCATGAGGGTCACTAAATATAATCACATTTTGATTAATGGCTTTGAGTAATACTTAATTTGGTGACTGAGGAATATAATGTCATTTGAAATATGAAGAAAAGGAGGGCACAGGGAACATTGTTTCAGTATATATGGTTAATGCTAGGGTAAAGCTATAGAAAGGGAACTTCAACAATGATTTATGAATATTTGTAAAGAAGAGCAATGACTCAGATCTGGAATAATGCTTTAATTAGTCTCCTTCACAAGAAAAGAGGCATACGAACATTAAGGACTATACACCTGCAAGGTTCCTATATGTAATGTGTGAGATATTCACTAAAATTATCAAATGCCCACATAGAAAAAAAGGAGAGGAAGGAACAAGCTGCTTATAGAAGGGTTGTTGCACAGCACACCATTTTTGAGTGATTAATGAAATTATAAAATGGAGCAGTGACTATGAATTACCACTTAATCTTATTTTCATACATTGTGAGTAAGAACCTAGTTTCAACAAAATCTGTACTGACAGTCCTTGAGAAACAAAGTGTTGATCCAAACTGTATTAGTATACTGAATAACACATTCTTAATGCAAGACTACATCAGAATACTATAAAATTCAAAACTGAAAAAGCTTACGCATGGAAGTTCCATATAACCAATACATTTCTCAGCAGACCTTGAAGAAAATTTCAGATCTTTAAACTGGGAAAAAAATGTTTGTGTTACCAGAACATCCCTAAATCACCTTCTTTTCAGTCACTTCTTCTGTCTGAGAGTCTGAATAACACAATTACAGGATTCACTCTTGCCAATAGTGACAGCACTTAATAAAATTAGAAGAATTATATCAGGTTTAACAAACTACCCTTGCATATACACTCATAAACTGTAAAGATTGTGCTGTAATTATTAACACTGGGCCATGTAATAAATTTGGTAATTGTGTTCTTTTGTTTCATGCATGGAACGAATTTGGAGTAATATTTTATTAGTTTCTCTTTTTCTAATTTTAACGTTTTGTTAATTGGCAAAAAATGGCCCATTAATTTTAAATACATTATTTATAATTTCTTTTAGTGCCTTGTGTTATGTTGGATTGATTTTAATACTCACGATATCTACAGAAAGAGCAAAATAAATGTGTCATTGCAAATTCAGTGACTCATACTTATTTTACTTACAGTGTTTTTATTGCTGATGTTCCTCCAAAAACAACTACTCGTATCACTGAAAGTGCTGCTATGACTGTCAGACCAGTGGAACATCTAACAACTAGTCACACAGAATCTAGTACTGGACGTATGTCTACAGTAGTTTCAACAAGTTCATCTTCACCAACTGCCACTACTGTCACATCAACTATTAAAATGACTGAGTCAGTGTCAGATACTACAGTACTGTCAACAGGCAGAAACACAGTGTCTTCAGCTAATACAAGAACTCCATTAGAAGCAGGCACAACTGCAACTGCAACCATGTCAAGTTCTCCAGCTGTCAAAAGAACCTCTGGAAGTGATGTGACAGAGTCTTCAACATCACTGTATCAAGTTGGGACGGAATCAGCAGAAGTATCTACACCTGAGATAACTTCTCATTTGACCACAAGACTTCCAGGAAAAGTTATCTCAAACAATACAATATATAATGTCATATTTAGGTAAATCACATAAACTTTTAACAGCCAGGAGGCACTTGTCATTCATTTATAGCTGAAATAGAGTCTTTCAAATAATGGAAAATCCAGGATGGAATGTAACAATATTATGAGAAGGTAAGTTGCCACTCACCATATAGCAGAGATTCTGAGTTGCAGATTGGTATAACATAAAGATTTTCACACTTAAAGCTTTTCACCAATGGCCCCTGACAACAGTATACACACATACGCAAACACACACTCATGCAAATGCAACTCACACACACGATTGCAGTCTCAGGCAACTGAAACCACACTCAGTTGCCTGAGACTGCAATCGTGTGTGTGAGTTGCATTTGCATGAGTGTGTGTGTGTGCCTATGTGTGTCTATTGTTGACAAATAAGAGGATGGTATCTGTTCTTTCAGACATGTCCAAAAGAACAGATACCATCTTCATATAGTTAAGGCTAACCAGCCATTGACCTTCTTCTTCTGTGCTGGATTCACACGCATTGCCCGAACTATTACGGGATTCGGTAGGATTGTGTGCCACGAGTAATGAGTGCAGTGGGCAGCAGCACTACGAATGTAGTGTGTGGACATTAAGCTGGGAATATGAGTCTCACGAGGAGTGTGCAAGGGATAAATCCCTGCAGTCGCACAACCCTCTGTGCCCTTGGTGGCTCAGATGGATAGAGTGTCTGCCATGTAAGCGGAGATCCCGGGTTCGAGTCCCAATTGGGGCACATATTTTCAACTGTCCCCATTGATGTATATCAACGCCTGTTGACAGCTTAGGGTCTTGATTTACTTATCATTTCATTGCTGACAAAAGCCATTGGCCAAAAGCTTTAAGTGTGAAAATCTTTTTGTTGTGCCTATCTGCGAGTCAGCATCTCTGCTATATGGTGAGTGGCAACTTTCCTTCTCATAATATTGAAATAGAGTGTTTGTTAATTATGTTAATGACTCATTCTTAATTTGTTCTATGCTTTAATTACTAATTAATTAATATAAGAAAGAGTTCAGTTTCATCCTTAAGAGTATCTGAGACCTTTATTACAAGGTTGTTTTATTTTTTTCCATGTCTTTAAAACTGGCTGCGAAAGTCCCATGTTGAGTGAATGCTGGACCAGAGGATATTAAGAATTTAATAAGATCTTGAAAATATATTGATAGAATATGTATTGTTGCCTACACTGTGCTGCATTTTATACAAATCTCATGTTGAATAATGTGCCTTTATTCAATGTAGCATCTCCTGTTAATTGTTTCTTTTTAAGCAGCCTTATAAAATATTTATTATAACGTCCAAAGCTTAGACTTGTGTTGATACAAAACACCTGTAACTTTTCTTTTTGTGCACCAGTTTAGCTGTTAAACCTCCTTTTTAACAAATTTTTAATTACTGATAACAAAACCTCTCTCTCTCTCTCTCTCTCTTCCCTTCTCTGTTTTTTGTGTGTGTGTGTGTGTGTGTGTGTGTGTGTGTGTGTGTGTGTGTGTGTGTGTATTTTGGCATGTTATTGCCCACTAATGTGGTTCTTACTTACTCATTAATACACATTATTTTATTTTCTGCATGTATTTCTTGATATGCATGTTTCAGAATAGTATTTCTTGATACACATGTTTCAGAATAGAAGAAGATTTTGGAAAAATTGTTAGCAAAAATGAAAAACAATTTGAAAATCATTTGAAGATACAGATCCTAGATCAAGTGCATGAAATGCCCAGTAATATGATATATGGCATATATTTAACTAATGGTAAGTATCTAGCTGGATGAAGCACCTATACACCCCTTAGTCATTGGTTGTCATTAGATACATTTTAATGCAATAAAAACAATATTTCTAAAAAAATATATTGCTGAGAATGTTTCTCTGCATTGTAGTGTTATGTTATCAGTAATGTGATATATCTCTCTCTTCATGTAATGATATAAATTCTGAACAATTTTTTACATGTAGAGAGGGGTCCAAAAAATGTATCCACTGTTTAAAATTCCATAACTGGCAAACTAATTGACGGAGTTGTCTCATCCTTGACAGTGTAATAGTTTGTAGTTCTGGCAATTGCCACACAAATGTTGTATTGCATTGTTTTGTTTTGTCAGATGACAGTTGACAGATAGTCAGTGTTTTGATCTTAGTTGCACCTAGTTACTCGAGTACACATGGCTGGCGCAAGGCTTACATTCGATAAAAGGAAGTCAGTTTTGAAATGGTATTTTAAGCATGAAAACATTAATGAGGTTCAATGGCAATGGTGTAATGAGTATCAAACAGAGCCATCAACACGTTTAACGATTCGTCGCATTCAAGACAAATTTGAAGCCGAAGGCTGTATTAAAGATGTACACAAACAACTATCTGAATGACCTGTAACAGTAACAAGTCCAGCTAACTCCCATCGTGTGTTACAACAATTCACTCGCTCACCACAGAAGTCTGTGAGACAGTGTGCCCGTGAAACTGGATTGAGTCGCTCAAGTGTTTGGCGAATTTTGAAGACAGCAAAATGGAAGTGCTACATCCCACAATTGTGACACGCAATGAACGAGGATGACCCAGATCGTAGAATAGAGTACTGTGAGTGGTTAACAAACATGGTGCGCAACGATGAAGAGTTTGCAGAGATGATTGTGTGATCTGATGAGGCACAGTTCAAACTCAATGGTACAGTAAATCACCACAATTGCATCTACTGAGCCACCAAAAATCCAAACATCCATGTAGATAAAGCAGTGAATTTGCCAGGAGTAAATGTGTGATGTGGGTTGTCATAACGGGGCTTGATTGGGCCATTGTTTTTTGACGGGACAGTTACCGGTGACATGTACCTTCAGAAGCTTGACACATGCATTTTACCTGCCATCCAAAACTTGTATGGAGACAGAAGAGTTTACTTTCAACAAGATGGTGCCCCAGCCCACTACCAAAATCGTGATAGGGTGTATCTCGACGAAAATCTACCAGGAAGATGGAGAGGCTATAGAGGTGCTGTGGAGTATCCACCATGTTCCCCAGACCTAACTCCTCTGGACTTTTACCTGTGGGAAACACTAAATGATGTCATTTATTGGCGAAAGCCATGCACATTGGATGAACTTCAAGAGTCCATTGTACATTCGTGTGCAAATATCCAACTGAACACGTTGCAGTCAGTAGTTCATGCTGCAGTTCGGCAGCATCATTTGTGTGTGGATGTTAATGGTGACCATTTCAAACACCTACAGTGATATCTTTAAGTTGGACTTTAAGCTACACTTTCACCAAAAACGAGACAACTCCGTCAATTAGTTTGCAAGTTATGGACTTTTAAACAGTGGATACATTTTTTTTTTTTTTTTTTTTTTTTTTTTTTTTTTTTTTTTTTTTTTTTTTTACCCATCTGTATAGTGAGTAAATATAATAAGAATCATCCACCTGTAAAGCTGTTTTTAAACATAGGAAAATAGAAATATGTGAAAAATAAGAAAGAAATAACATGAGTAAAGAATGAAACACACTAAGAATTTATTTCTGGGAGCATATTTTTATGAAAGCTTATGTAAGTTCACATACTGTAGTGCAAATGCAAATTGAAAAAGAAATGTGAAAGTATAAAGTAAAATGGTCTGTGAGTTAGACAACTGGCTCTACTCATCTTAATGCGAAGCCATTGCACAGCATGGAGAAAAAGCAACTTGTGGAATTCTCTACCATAATAAGCAAATATTTCTTACTTAAAAACTTAAAGGAAAAAAATAGTAACATGACAGTGTGAAATGAGGAAAATGGTAATAAGAAAATGCTCAGAACTATATGTTGTCATAAGTAAAGGAGACATAGTAGGTAGGACTTGATTCTAAATTGTTCTACAGTACATGTACTATGAGTGTGAACCCAGGTCTGAAGGCTACGGTTATGTGAGCATGTAAATAAGTTGAATGCTATTTGCTTCAATTGTTTCCACCCATTGTCATGAAGTCAGTCTTCCTGTTATTTTTTTCATAGCATATGGTCTTTTTCTCTCACTCAACTTCTATGTGTACTTTTGAATTGTGTCAGATTTGTTGTTACCAGTAGGTACAATCAGACTGACAACAAGTACTTTTACTGGGATGGAATTATACTAGTCAGATTGGCAGCCCATCCACATCAAGCAATCTCACACAGACAATTGAATAGTGTCCTGGTGATTTTTACAAAGTTCATTGCCATTTTCAAGACTTGTAGTTTTCATGTTACTTTATTCTCTGAAAATTACCTTAGAAATTTGGAAGATTACATTTCTATAAACATTTTTGGGGGAGTCATCAGGGGCATATGCATCCCATGACTTTCCCCCTGCATCTACAACGGGATGAGGAAAGACAAAGTACAATTTTGACAATATTTCTTCTAGCTTATCACACATTAATGGGAACAAAGAAGGAAAATGATGTGGCACATCAAGTACCCACCACTATCACACACCTTATGGCAAGATTAACAACAGTGTTCTTGGATTGTTTCAGCTGTTGATTTAGTGGAGTGTTGGTAGGGAGTTTTGGGGGATGTGTCAAGTTGAAAAGGTCAGCTAGGCAAGGTCTGGCATTAGGAGGGGTTGACGAAGAGGAACAATGTGGGTAGCATAGGGATTTGATTTTAGTATCCCAAGGTGGTAGTAGGATGTTAGCAGGGTGGTAACTTATGGAGGTGGTCTCTGGAATGCTCTTTCAGGTATTGGAGTGCAAGGGACTCAATTTTAGAAGTGTGATGGATGTAGTAGGGATTGCACAGTAGCAGTACCTTGCAAAGGGAACAAAGTAGTTAGCTTTTGCAGTACCAGGTTTGTGAGGGGCATGGACAGGTAGAACCTTTAATGTGAAAGTTAGTATGAAACAAGAGGAGCGATCCAGAGAATGTTATCTTGCCACAGTTTGCGCGGCTGTGTGTGTGTGTGTGTGTGTGTGTGTGTGTGTGTGTGTGTGTGCGCGTGTGATGTCCGTAGCATAAGTTAGTTTAAGTAGTGTGTAAGCCTAGTGACTGATGACCTCAGCAGTTTGGTCCCATAGGAACTTGCCACAAATTTACATTTCCAGAGAATAGAATTTTTATGGTTAGTCCTTTGGTTGGTGGGGGTGGAAGTGGGGGGAGGGGGGGAATTCCATGGTTTAACAAATCTTAGGCTCTTCCCAGAACCTCTTCCCTGAATCCAATGCCCTCTTCACCCCTATGACGTTCGAAAAATGCACCTACTAAGTGATCTTCAAAATCAACAAACCCAACAATGCTGTATGACCCATTGCAGCAAGTTATTCTTCCCACACTGAAATAATTTCAGCCCTCATTGATCAACACTTCCAACCAATTGTCAGACATGTCACATCCCATGTCAAAGAGACCAACCACTTACTTTACCAACTCTTCACCATCCCCACCCCTTTACCTCCTGGATCCCTATTCATCACTGTTGGTGATACTTCCCTGTACAACAACATTCCTCATGCCCATGGTCTTGCCACTATTTAATACAAACTCCCTCATTGTCCTTCAGATTCCAAACCCATTACCTGATTCCTCATACATGTTACTAACTTTATCCTAAGTCACAACTACTACTCCTTTGAAAGGAAGGTATACAAAGAAATCCATGGTTTAGCCATGGGCACCTACATGGTACCCTCCTGTGCTAACCTGTTTATGGACCATCTAGAGGAAACTTCCCAAAACCCCAAAGCCCTGGTCTGGTTCAGGTTCTTTGATGACATCTTCCCAACTTCAACAGCTTTTCTCCCATCCACTTCACCTGGACCCCGCATTCCTTGATATTGTCCTCCCCTCTGATGGCTCTATCTGCACCTCTGACCACATTAAACCCACCAACAGTACCTGTACTTCAGTAGCTGCCCTCCCTTCCACACCAAAAAATCCCTACCATACAACCTGGCCAACTGAGGACAGCATTCACAGACAGGCACTATCCTGCAGACCTAGTTCACAAACAGATTTCCTGTGCATATCCTAACACACCCCCAATCTTCCCACCACTGCACCAAAAATCAACTGCAATGGAGCACATACCATCCCAGAGTCGAACAACTGAACCACATCCTTTGTTAGTGCTTTGATTATCTATCACCAACCTACCCAAGATCCCTCAAACCCTTCCTAAAGTGGTCTTCCATCACTCATCCAACCTGTACAGCATCGTATTCCACCACCATGCCACTCCCAATCCCAAGTGGAACAACTGAACCACATCCTTTGTTAGGGCTTTCATTATCTATCACCAGCCCACCCAAGATCCCTCAAACCCTTCCTAAAGTGGTCTTCCATCACTCACCCAACCTGTACAGCATCTTATTCCATTGCCATGCCACTCCCAATCCCAACTCCTTGCCACAAGCATCATATTCCTGTGGAAGAACAGGTGCAGTAACTGCCCAATCCAACCATCCAGCACTTCCTATTGCAGTCCTACCACAGAATTATCCCTCCCCATCAGAGGATGAGCCACCTTTGGAAGCAATCAAGTCATATACATGTAGCTCTGCTGAAATCATTGCACATCTTTTTATACCAGTATGACTACCAGCCAGCTGTCCATGAAAATGAATGGCCACCACCAAACTTTGGCCAAGAGCTGTGTGGATACCCTATGGCATAACAAACAGCTGAACAAAACATATTTGATTTCAATGGCTACTTCACATTCCGGTACATCTGTATTCTCCCTTTACCATCAGGTTTTCTTTTTTTTTTCTTTAAAAAAATGTTCCAGGATGGGAGTTATCCTGACAACACATTCTCCACTCCCGAAATCATCCCAGCCTCAGCCTACAGAAACCTACTCTCCCCACATTCTCCACCCAACAGTTTCCGCCTCCTTCTGTCCTATTACCTCTTCTCAATGAATGTCTGCTCACTGCTCACCCTTGTTGTGAACCACTCTCTGCCAACACACCTGCCAGTCTTTTCTCCTTCTCTGCTCCTCTCCTTTTCTGCTCCCATTTTACTCACCCTCCCCTCTCACTCCATCCCTCCCTCACAGCCTCCTGACAGTGCACCTGGCAGCCTTTCCTGCCACCATCAAGTCAGTGCTGCATGCTCTGCCAGGCAGTGCGGATTCCCACCTCCACACCCATACCCTACTATTTCACCCCACCCCCTTTCCTGTCCCACTCCGAATTGCTGCTTTCATTTGATGCAATACGGTTTGAGCAGCCAAAGATAATGGTCATGTGTGTGAAGGTGTGCTTGCTTGTGTGAATGTGTGTGTGTGTGTGTGTGTGTGTGTGTGTATGTGTGTGTGTGTGTGTGTGTGTGTGTGTGTGTGTGTGTGTGTTCCTTTCTGAAGAAGGTCTTGTCCAAAAGCTGAAATGTGTAACATTATCTTCATTGAGCCTGTCTGCAGGTCAGCTTATCATCTTTACAGTGAGTAGCAACCTATTCTTTTTGTAATACTGTTGATATTCTAACTGGATGTTTCACTGTTTTATCCTCCTTTCTGGGGATTAAATGAGAAGGGAACCACTGCCTGGTGGTGGAGGAGAAACTCCAAAGGCAAAGGGAGACAACCCCAACAGAAAATCCTTTCTTGCGTTAGGCCTAACAAGGCAGTAGGAAAGTCTTCATATGTTGCTTTCAAAATACAGATGAGCCTCGAAACAACCCACTCAGAACTTGACCCCACATCTTCTCCAAGTATAGGTGTGAATGGTGGGAGACATGATGATATTTATCAGTAGAAGAAGATGAAACCAAATGCACTAAAAAATAACCTAAATATTGGCACCCTTAATATACAGGGTGATTCAAAAAGAATACCACAACTTTAGGAATTTAAAACTCTGCAACGACAAAAGGCAGAGCTAAGCACTATCTGTCGGCGAATTAAGGGAGCTATAAAGTTTCATTTAGTTGTACATTTGTTCGCTTGAGGTGCTGTTGACTAGGCGTTAGCGTCAGTTGATGCTAAGATGGCGACCGCTCAACAGAAAGCTTTTTGTGTTATTGAGTACGGCAGAAGTGAATCGACGACAGTTGTTCAGCGTGCATTTCGAACGAAGTATGGTGTTAAACCTCCTGATAGGTGGTGTTTTAAATGTTGGTATAAACAGTTTACAGAGAATGGGTGTTTGTGCAAAGGGAAAAGTTCTGGACGGCTGAGAACGAGTGATGAAAATGTAGCATGCATCCAGCAAGCATTTGTTCGCAGCCCAGGAAAATCGACTCGCAGAGCTAGCAGAGAGCTGCAAATTGGCACTTATCTGTCCGTAAGTACCTGAACGTCAACTACCCGAGGCGATGGATCGGCCGCCAGGCAGCCTGTGATAGGGCACTTCATCACTGGCCTCCAAGAAGCCCTGATCTTACCCCCTGCGATGTTTTCTTATGGGGGTATGTTAAGGATATGGTGTTTTGGCCACCTCTCCCAGCCACCATTGATGATTTGAAACGAGAAATAACAGCAGCTATCCAAACTGTTACGCCTGATATGCTACAGAGAGTGTGGAACGAGTTGGAGTATCGGGTTGATATTGCTCGAGTTTCTGGAGGGGGCCATATTGAACATCTCTGAACTTGTTTTTGAGTGAAAAAAAAACCTTTTGAAATACTCTTTGTAATGATGTATAACAGAAGGTTATATTATGTTTTTTTTCATTAAATACACATTTTTAAAGTTGTGGTATTCTTTTTGAATCACCCTGTATTAACCCTCAATGGAAAAAAGGAAGAAATAACAGATCTACTAACAGAGAGAAAGTTAGAAATTTTGGGATTAAGTGAAATGAAGTGGAAGGGAAAAGGTAAGAAGAATTTGAGAGGAGGAGGAAAACTGTACTGTAGTGGGAATAACAGATTTGGAAGAAATGGTGTGACAGTGATGGTGAATAAGAATGTACAAAATTATATTGAATGTGTGAGATATACAGGGTGAGTCACCTAACGTTACCGCTGGATATATTTCGTGAACCACATCAAATACTGACGAATCGATTCCACAGACCGAACGTGAGGAGAGGGGCTAGTGAAATTGGTTAATACAAACCATAAAAAAATACACGGAAGTATGTTTTTTAACACAAACCTGAGTTTTTTTAAATGGAACCCCATTAGTTTTGTTAGCACATCTGAACATATAAACAAATACATAATCAGTGCCGTTTGTTGCATTGTAAAATGTTAATTACATCCGGAGATATTGTAACCTAAAGTTGACGCTTGAGTACCACTCCTCCGCTGTTCGATCGTGTGTATCGGAGAGCACCGAATTACGTAGGGATCCAAAGGGAACGGTGATGGACCTTAGGTACAGAAGAGACTGGAACAGCACATTACGTCCACATGTTGTTGTTGTTGTGGTCTTCAGTCCTGAGACTGGTTTGATGCAGCTCTCCATGCTACTCTATCCTGTGCAAGATTTTTCATCTCCCAGTACCTACTGCAACCTACATCCTTCTGAATCTGCTTAGTGTATTCATCTCTTGGTCTCCCTCTACGATTTTTACCCTCCACGCTGCCCTCCAATACTAAATTGGTGATCCCTTGATGCCTCAGAACATGTCCTACCAACCGATCCCTTCTTCTGGTCAAGTTGCGCCACAAACTTCACTTCTCTCCAATCCTATTCAATACTTCCTCATTAGTTATGTGATCTACCCATCTAATCTTCAGCATTCTTCTGTAGCACCACATTTCGAAAGCTTCTATTCTCTTCTTGTCCAAACTATTTATCGTCCATGTTTCACTTCCATACATGGCTACACTCCATACAAATACTTTCAGAAATGACTTCCTGACACTTAAATCAATACTGGATGTTAACAAATTTCTCTTCTTCAGAAACGCTTTCCTTGCCATTGCCAGCCTACATTTTATATCCTCTCTACTTCGACCATCATCAGTTATTTTGCTCCCCAAATAGCAAAACTCCTTTACTACTTTAAGTGCCTCATTTCCTAATCTAATTCCCTCAGCATCACCCGACTTAATTAGACTACATTCCATTATCCTTGTTTTGCTTTTGTTGATGTTCATCTTATATCCTCCTTTCAAGACACTGTCCATTCCATTCAACTGCTCTTCCAAGTCCTTTGCTGTCTCTGACAGAATTACAATGTCATCGGCGAACCTCAAAGTTTTTATTTCTTCTCCATGAATTTTAATACCTACTCCGAATTTTTCTTTTGTTTCCTTTACTGCATGCTCAATATACAGATTGAACAACATCGGGGAGAGGCTACAACCCTGTCTTACTCCCTTCCCAACCACTGCTTCCCTTTCATGTCCCTCGACTCTTATAACTGCCATCTGGTTTCTGTACAAATTGTAAATAGCCTTTCGCTCCCTGTATTTTACCCCTGCCACCTTTAGAATTTGAAAGAAAGTATTCCACTCAACATTGTCAAAAGCTTTCTCTAAGTCTACAAATGCTAGAAACGTAGGTTTGCCTTTCCTTAATCTTTCTTCTAAGATAAGTCGTAAGGTCAGTATTGCCTCACGTGTTCCAGTGTTTCTACGGAATCCAAACTGATCTTCCCCGAGGTTGGCTTCTACTAGTTTTTCCATTCGTCTGTAAAGAATTCGTGTTAGTATTTTGCAGCTGTGACTTATTAAGCTGATAGTTTGGTAATTTTCACATCTGTCAACACCTGCTTTCTTTGGGATTGGAATTATTATATTCTTCTTGAAGTCTGAGGGTATTTCGCCTGTCTCATACATCTTCCTCACTAGATGGTAGAGTTTTGTCAGGACTGGCTCTCCCACGGCCATCAGTAGTTCCAATGGAATATTGTCTACTCCGGGGGCTTTCTTTCGACTCAGGTCTTTCAGTGCTCTGTCAAACTCTTCACGCAGTATCATATCTCCCATTTCATCTTCATCTACATCCTCTTCCATTTCCATAATATTGTCCTCAAGTACATCGCCCTTGTATAGACCCTCTATATACTCCTTCCACCTTTCCGCTTTCCCTTCTTTGCTTAGAACTGGGTTTCCATCTGAGCTCTTGATATTCATACAAGTCATTCTCTTATCTCCAAAGTTCTCTTTAATTTTCCTGTAGGCGGTATCTATCTTACCCCTAGTGAGATAGGCCTCTACATCCTTACATTTGTCCTCTAGCCATCCCTGCTTAGCCATTTTGCACTTCCTGTCGATCTCATTTTTGAGACGTTTGTATTCCTTTTTGCCTGCTTCACTTACTGCATGTTTATATTTTCTCCTTTCACCAATTAAATTCAATATTTCTTCTGTTACCCAAGGATTTCTACTAGCCCTCGTCTTTTTACCTACTTGATCCTCTGCTGCCTTCACTACTTCATCCCTCAAAGCTACCCATTCTTCTTCTACTGTATTTATTTCCCCCATTCCTGTCAATTGCTTCCTTATGCTCTCCCTGAATCTCTGTACAACCTCTGGTTCTTTTAGTTTATCCAGGTCCCATCTCCTTAAATTCCCACCTTTTTGCAGTTTCTTCAGTTTTAATCTACAGGTCATAACCAATAGATTGTGGTCAGAGTCCACATCTGCCCCTGGAAATGTCTTACAATTTAAAACCTGGTTCCTAAATCTCTGTCTTACCATTATATAATCTATCTGATACCTTTTAGTATCTCCAGGGTTCTTCCATGTATACAACCTTCTTTCATGACTCTTAAACCAAGTGTTAGTTATGATTATGTTGTGCTCTGTGCAAAATGCTAACACCTCGGAAACCACGTGTGTACGTGTACCTCACCCCTCATGGTAATGTACATGTGTGTCAGTGAAAAAGACCAATAAAAAGGTGTTACGTCCACATGCTAACACCTTTTTATTGGTCTTTTTCACTGACACACATGTACATTACCATGAGGGGTGAGGTACACGTACACACGTGGTTTCCGTTTTCAATTATGGAGTGGAATAGAGTGTGTCCCGACATGTCAGGCCAATAGATGTTCAATGTGGTGGCCATCATTTGCTGCACACAATTGCAATCTCTGACGCAATGAATGTCGTACACACCGCAGTACATCTGGCGTAATGTCGTCGCAGGCTGCCACAATACGTTGTTTCATATCCTCTGGGGTTGTAGGCACATCATGGTACACATTCTCCTTTAACGTACCCCACAGAAAGAAGTGCAGAGGTGTAAGATCAGGAGAATGGGCTGGCCAATTTATGCGTCCTCCACGTCCTATGAAATGCCCATCGAAATTGTACCTCACCCCTCATGGTAATGTACGTGTGCATCAGTGAAAAAGACCAATAAAAAGGTGTTAGCATGTGGACGTAATGTGCTGTTCCAGTCTCTTCTGTACCTAAGGTCCATCACCGTTCCCTTTGGATCCCTACGTAATTCGGTGCTCTCTGATACACACGATCGAACAGCAGAGGAGTAGTACTCAAGCATCAACTTTAGGTTACAATATCTCGCGATGTAATTAACATTTTACAATGCAACAAACGGCACTGATTACGTATTTGTTTGTATGTTCAGATGTGCTAACAAAACTAACAGAGTTCCATTTAAAAAAAACGTAGGTTTGTGTTAAAAAACATACTTCTGTGCATTTTTTTATGGTTCGTATTAACCAATTACACTAGCCCCTCTCCTCACGTTCAGTCTGTGGAATCGATTCGTCAGTATTTGATGTAGTTTACGAAATGTATCCAGCGGTAATGTTAGGTGACTCAACCTGCATATGAGACAGGATCATAATCTTAAACCTGACATTCCAAAAAGAAACACTAAACGTTATCCAGATTTATGCACCACAAGTGGGATGTAGCAAAGAAGAGAAGATGGACATTGAAAATGAGTTAGAGAACCATATAGAGAGTGCTAATATAGTGATGGGAAATTTTAATGCATAGATAGGCAAAGACAGAAAGGAATTTGAGCAAGTATTGGGATGTTTTGGATATGGAGACAGAAATGAAGAAGGAGAAAGACTCCTGGACTCGTGCCAGAGGAATGGAATGAAAATAGCAAACAGCTGGTTTTGAAGAGAGGAAGCCATGTTATCACCAGATACAGTTGGGATGGAAGAACCAAGAGTGTAATTGATTATATTCTAGTAGATATGGAATGGGGAGAGAAAGTAACAAATTTGAAGGTAATTCCAAGTGTGAGTGCAGATGGAGACCATAGATTACTGGTGGGAACATGGAAATTGAATCAGTGTCTGAAAAATAGAAAAAAGAAGAAAGTGATTAGTATACGGGATTGGAAACTGAAGGGAAGTGAAAGTGCTGAGAAGTATAAAGAATTAATCACACAAAAATTTCCAAAAGAAGTTTTCTGCAATGTACAAAAAGACTGGAGTTTATTCAAAGACACTTTAGCTGAATCAGCACAAAAAGTATGTGGTACAACGTCTGGAAAGGAAAAAATAAGACAGTCAAGTTGGTGGGATGATACCACAATCTGAGTAGTTAGAAGAAAAAATGGAGCATGGAGAAAGTGGTGCAAAACTAAAAATGATGAGGACCATAAAAGATGTACAGAGTAAAAGAAGAAGTGCAAAGAAATAGTGGAAACAGCAAAGAAAAGAGCATGGGAAGCGTTTACAAAAAAACTTGAAGAAGATGTGAAGAGCAATAAGAAAATGTTCTATAAAATGGTGAAAAATAAAAGGAAGGCTTCTGGAGTACCAGTAAAGATGAAAACAGAGGATGGCACTGTGATTGAAGATCCAGGAAATATAAAAGATCTCTGGAGATAACATTTTAAGAAACTGTTAAACGCTGAGGAGCAAGTACACAAGGAAACAACAAATAATGGAGAAACTGAGAGAAGTTGGGAAGCAGAATTAGGACAAATTACACAGGAAGAAATGGAAATAGCTGTGAAGAAGATGAAAGGGGGGAAAGCCCCAGGACCTGATGAAGTATCAGTAGACATGATAAGAGCAGCAGGTCCAGTGGGAATGCAGTGGCTGTATAGAATACTGTCAAGTGCGTGGAGAAATAGTACAGTACCTGGTGATTGGAGAAGAGGAGACATTGTTCCCATCTTCAAAAAAGGCAATAAAAAACTTTGTAAAAACTACAGAGGACTAAACCTTATTAGTCATACATCCAAGATTTTTGAAAGAGTTTTACTAAACTGAATAAGTGAAAAGATAGAAAAGGAGCTGTGTGAAGAACAGCATGTGTTTAGGAAAGGAAGAAGCACAACCGACCTGATATTTTCTATCTGTCAACTTATGGAAAAAAGCTGGGAGTATAACAAAAGGGCGATAATTGTTTTTATAGACATAGTAAAGGCATATGACCTAGTTAACAGGGAAAGACTCTGGGAAGAAATGAAGAAGATAGGTATAGAAGATGGATACATTAATGTAATAAAGACGATGTACAGAGGACACAACTGTAGAATGAGGACACCATTGTGGAACTCTGAATACTTCGAAATAAAACAAGGACTTAAACAAGGAAGTATTCTATCTTCTGCACTTTCTAATGTTGTGATGGAGGGAATGAATAGGGCAGTTAGAGATATAGTAAAAGAAACAGACAAAAAGATGATTTTTGCAGATGATATAGTAATACACAGTGATAAAGGGATAGATGTACAGTTACAACTTGATGTGTGGAGGGAAATAATGAAAAGGTATGAATTAAAAATAAATAAAGATGAGAGGGAAGTAATGGTATTTGGAAGAGACAAAAGGATTGACAGAAATATTACTTAGAATGGAGAACCCCTCAAAGTGGTAGACAGTTTCACTTATTTAGGGAGTGAAATATCAAGTGATGGAAGAATAACCAATGAAATTAATAGGAGGTTACAGAAGGTAGACAATTTCTGCCAAACAATGAAACACCTGATTTGGAATAACGAAGTTTCAGAAAAAGCAAAACTCCTTATGTATAAGTGTTATTACTTCCGTACTGTCACCTTTGGAGGAGAAACATGGATGATAACAGAAAGGGATTGGAGCAGGCTGCAAGCAGGGGAAATGAAATTTCTCAGAGCAGTTAAGGGAAAAACAAGAATGGACAGAGTAAGGAATTTAGATATTAGAAAGGACCTTAAACAAGAAAGTATGAGAGAAGAAATTTAAAAAAGAGAGAAAAAAAATAGATTAAGATGGTACGGGCCTGTTAAGAAGATGCATGGGCAGAGACTTCCCAAAATTATGTAAGAACTAAAGATAGATGGAAAAAGACCTTGGGGGCACCAAAGAACATGGTGGAAAATGGGAGTGAGAATATCTGTGGAAAGGAGGGGTGTGACCTGGCAGCAAGTGGTGGAAGAAAAGTGGTGGGAGGACCGAGCCAAATGGAGAGGACTTATCAGCACCCAGACCCGGCAGTAGCTGTAGTGGGATACCAATACAGATACAGTAATAATAATAATACATTATCATCACATCCTGTCACAATGCCAGTTTCATAGATGCTGGTGACAAATTTCTTCCACTTTTTCAGTTCTCGTATGGCTTTTCCTCACGAATCCTAATCCAAAGGAGACCACTTTCAGTGACATCCTTCTTAAGTATGTCAGTCCATCTTCTTCTTGGCCATCCATCATGTCTTTTCCCAGTTATAGCCATTTCAAGAGACTTCTTGGCTATTGTACCACCTCCAATGCAGGTTGGTGTGGCAATGAGGCAGGATTGGGCCAACAAGTGGTGGAGGAGACATGGAAGCCCAGGAGGCTGCAGGGAAAAGCAGCTGCAAATGTAACAAGTTCTTTATTGGCATGTATGCACTGCTTGATACAATGGGTCATTGGCTGGCTGGCCACTGAATTCTGCTGGGCTGGTTGTCTGTACGCTCCACAGTGCTGACACTGATACTGTACTGAGTGTTGCCAGGCCTATTACATAAGTCGGTAGCATGTTCTCCAGGCCAGCGGCATGTACTCAACAATGGTTTATCTGCTGTGATGCCAGGAGATCCACAGCTGCATCATGGTGGTGGATATCCACCATGTTGGGACACCTGTTCAGCAATGGTGGATGATGGCTGGTGTGCACAGGGTGCGACTCACTGTCCCCTAGTCAGGAGTCAGCCATGCCACTGCAGATAACCTCAGATGGGCAGCTGTACCGTGGCACTAGTTCCAAGGAGGGACTTAGAGCAGACAGCTGTTGCACTGCTGCGGTCTCAGACTGGTAACTTCTACTAGAAGGTCCATGTGGTGTCCTTGTCGATCACAGCTCCATCATCCTTGTGGGACTGTGAGACTAAGAATAATTTTATTACAAAAATGTCCAATATTTACAGCTGACAGCAGCTTGCTTGTTGTGCATATACTCCACTATCAGTCATGTATCCAAAGGCACCACTGCCACTGTCACTGTGGTAATCTCCCTTGCCCCTTGCTGTATTTGTTTGTGCAGTACCACTGAGTTACCTATTTCAGCAAGCTAATCTGCCCCACAAAATTACAGTGACGTTGTTGAATTATTACACTGACAAATCTTGCACTCACCTGCTGTCAGCACTGCTCCAATACACTACATAGGCTTCACACTAATATGCCCATATGTGGACAATATGCTGCACTATTATGATTTCCTCTATCCATTTCAGATGACCATACCATCTTAATCTAGATTGATGAGTTTTTCCAGTAAGCTGAGTTTTGCACCTGCACCTGTTCTGTTCCTTTCATTCCTTATCTTACCCTGTTTTCTTTGCTTCAGCATAGATTTAATAAACTTCATTTCAGCATATGTTTTTTTGCATGGCCACCTTTCACTGCTGCTGTTAAAATCAGTTATTGGTCTTCCATCTTAAGCTTACTGCACTTTAATCAGAGAGAATTACACTAGATGTGTTTTGCTTTTAGTTATAAATAATCTTCCATGACTACTGGTGTTTCTTTACATATTCTCCAAACCACTGCTTCTCACCTCCTTGCTAGTTGTGGCTGATGTCAGAAGACTCTGATTCACATATGCACTTGGGAGTTTTTGCCATTCTGCAATATTTTTTGTGCTGCATTATTTACATTTCACTTTTGTAAATTTAGTAAAGGTTATGTGTCATTCTCACTCTGCACAGTAACATCAACCACTGCTAACAAGGAGGGAAGAAGCAGTGGTTTGGAGCATGCATAAAGAAACACCAATAAACATGAAAGATGCTTTATAAATGAAAGAAAAACTCTTCTGGTGTAATTATCTTTAATGAAATTGCAGTAAGCTCAAGTTGGAACATCAATAATAACTGTTTCATTTCAGCATCTTGATGTGATTATTCTCTCGGTGAAAGCATAGGTGTGCAGTGAATAGGTCAAAATGGGAATGTGGTATGTACTATAGATGATTAGCTTTGGTTTTGTGTGTTATCTGTCTGTCTCACATGAGGTACTTTAAGTGATTGTGAAACTGGCAGCTTTATATGTACCATTTAGAACTTCACTTCCAGTTAAGTTTTCACAGCCTATCACAATTCCCAAATATGGGAAATGTTGCACATCCTCAAAGGATCTTTCAGTCAGCTGTAATTCTGGCTGTTCTTCTTATCTGTCTACCTTTATGACCACAGTATTTGATTTACTTGCTTTGAGACCGAACTCCTCATAGTCGTTGTTTCATGTATTCAGTTGTATTTGGATTGCATTTTCCATGTTTAGCTTTTGTTCATCTGCCACTTTTGGTATCCTGCCAGTATCTCTTGAACCCATCACTTCTTACCTTCTTCTCCCTTCATCTTTTCAGTTCTTCTTTCAGCTTAAAACCCTGGTAGTTTTTCAGTTTCTTTCTAAATGCATTCCTGTCCCTGCTTTTGTCCTCCAAGATAACAATTTCTTTAAGATCTCTATCACTTTTTTAGAACAATACCAGTCTTTTGGTCTTACAAAATTCCAGATTTTCATTGTTAAATTGTCATCAGACATTCTGACAATGTGTGCATAGAAAAACAATCTTTTCTTTTTTATCAATGATGTTACTGGCTCAATCTTTTTATACAGTTCCTCATTCTATATCAAACATATGTGCTTATAATGAATCTCTTTCCATTACCACAACAAGTTTATTTTATTTCAAAGGAAATAAGAAGCACACAATGAGAAATGTATCTAGACCACAAATTGAATGCAGTAGGGTATGGCTAAAGGGCACTTATGGTGTCAGTGACTCTTCCACAGTGTGCTGCTGTTGGCAATTTGTTTCCGTGTTGTAGCTCATTAGGTAACAGTCTATGGTAGCCAATTATAATTGCTGAATGTAATGACTTGTTTTTGGTGGAATATATGAATTCATATTCTTGTTTTTGACATGGTGAGCATGAGATTGACAATTATTGACCTTGTTATTATAAGGTTGATTGCTGGATTTTATATTTGTTTCTTGTATTGGTTGCTTCTCAGCATATGACAGAATTTCCAAGGATATTGTTTCATATTCCAGTGTTACAGTTTGGTTGTGAGTTAGCAAAGTCAATGGATGCGATTGGAGGAAATTCACTGTTGTGACAGACAGATCTTATCATAGCCTTCTGATCGTTTCAAAAACTTCATAGAGTATTTTCAGAATATCCTGATTTCTGGTGCGACTGTTAGGCAGGAACCTAAGAGAAAACGGGAAATATTACTGAATATTCTGTTTTATTTGACAGCATTCTGTGCAAGTTATGTAGCCTTAGAACAACAAGAGAACAGCTCTGTCAGATGTTGCTAACATATAGTAGATTTCATTATCTTGAAAGGAGTACTTTATTTATTTATTATAAAAAAGATAAGTATATATGACATATACTTAAAGACACTGGGTGACATAGTTTTACGCTCTTGTGGGCAAAACATAACAGTGAATTGTAGTTTATTCATCTCATGACATACACTTGCAATCAATTTATTTTGCTTACAGGAGACTTGTCAAAGATTTACAGTACAATTACAATGGTTTTTATACTAATAAATAATAATATAACACTAAAATGAATTTATATATTTATAGTGGGATATGTAACAGTTTGTATCTAGCTCAAATTAACATTTTGTTCTGCATGAATTCATCCACTGAGTAATAGCATTTCAGTATCAGTGTTACAGCTTTCTTTTCTGTGGAACTAAATTCATCAGCATTAACTTTTGATTAGTATATTGACTAGTCCCCATGTATTCATAGTCAGAATCTGCAAAGCATATAATCCTTTTGGTTTGAGAACCATATCATAGTGTCTTAACTTGCCTCCAGTACTCGGCAGTTTCTTATTGTAGAAGTTTTCACCAGGTTATAAGCTCAGTCCAGTTTACAGATCCTAAGATTGATCATTTCCTGTTCTGAGCAATTCTGTTAGGTTACCTCAACTAGGTATCTAAATTTCTTCACAAGATTAATCTATCCTTGGTTTAAAACCGTCCCTTCTGGCCTGTCACTGATGTTTGCCACATATTATGTTTTTTCAAAGGGGACCTATAATCCTGCTTCCTCAGCTATCTCTGTCAATTGCTCAGTCTTTATGTTTGCTGAGTTAACACTCTTGGCAAAAATGGCTAGGTCATCCACAAAGATCAAGTAATCATTGTACACCCCTTTCAGTTTGGTCCCTAGTCTTATCCATTCTTCTTCATTCAATGCGCTCCTCCATTCTCTAATGACTTTTTCCAAAACACAGATAAACAAGTGTGGAGAGATTCCATTGCATTGTTTGATCCAGTTTTGATTTCAAAGGGCTCCGAGATCTACCTATGAATTTCACTTTGATGCAGTGTTAGTTAGAGTCTGCTTAATCAGATTTATTGATGTGTTATCCACTCGAGATTCTTGCAGAACACTGATGATGGCTCACGGTCAACTGAGTCATATGCTTTTTTTTAAATCAATCAATACAACCACATAGTCATACCTACCAGTCATCTCATTCCTGACTATGCTTTCCGGGCTGAAAATCTGTTCTGCGTAAGAACATCCTTTTCTGAATCTGGTCTAATATTCACTAGCACGTTCATTGAGATGATCTTCAGCTCTGTTCTGGACTGCTTTGGAGAGGATATCGTATGGAACAGATAGTAATAAAATATGCCTGTAATTATTATATCCTTTTTGTCTCACTTTTTATGGAGTGGGTGGATTAGTGCCGACTGCCACTCATCTCTCCATATATCCTCAGAGTTCTTCTAGTATGTTCAGAGTATCTTCTTTTGCAGTTTCAGGAGCTTTGCCACAGTTGATTCCTCTCCAGCTAATTCATTATTCAGCTCAACATTACACTTTAAAGGTAGTGAAAATTTGTGAAGCTGTGCTTGGATTGGCTAGTATGTCAACATCTGTGAATTGTAGAACAATCATCAGCAACTATAAGATTTAGAAAGAATCAGAGAAACACATTACCCAATCAATAGGCTAGTAGTGTGAAACATACATAATCGATTAGTCAAATTGAAACAAAAATGTTTATTAGTTTAAAGCTATGGATACTGCCCTCTCATTCATTTTATAGTGATAACATCTTGCTTATATCACAAATTAATATACCTTTTACTAGGTTTGTTCATTCAGTGAAATTAATTTACAGGTAGTATTGTGGCAACACTGAGGCTAGTTGACACAGATGTACAGAAAGTGAGTGTAGTTTTGCCAACACTGGTTGAAATGCTGAGAACTGGTGGACTAAAAATTAATGGAACCAATGGTGCTCCCTTAAGTATACCACCTCAGAACATCACAATCATCCAGCAGACAATGGAACCACCTGGTGCGTAACTTTTTTCATCACTGATAAATATTAATTTTCTTGTAGTTGTTCGACTACAATTCCCCTCTACCACTCTCTTCTTGTGGTTGTTACCTTTCATAGTAACTTAACTATATTATTTACATTTTATTTGAACTTTTTTATTATCTCTTTACTTATAATTTTTATAATAGGCTGATTTGATACTATTTGTACTTAGATTTATAATAAGTCTGCTCTTGAGATGGTCTGTTCCATGCAATATAAATTTATGTAATACATTTGTGTACAGTTTTAATTTTCAAGCCACGGCAATTTTTAGGTGTACCTCAGTCAGTAAAAATGGGACTATTGTAGGATCACTTTGTTGTCTGTCTGTCTGCCGGTCTGACTGTTGAGACCCCTTTGTCTCAAGAATTAGCAGTGTACATAACTTAAACTTCTAAGTCAATGCAATCAAAAGATATCGGCATATAATTCAAATATTGTGAAACTTGCAAACTCAGTCATCAAAACCTATAGATGAACTATCTATAAATATGTTATCCTGATGGTTGAGCAATAAACCACATACCTGCAAACTGAGAGGTCATGGGATTGTATCTTGGTCAGACCGCAGATTTTTTAGTCTTTATTTTAACCTAGCCTTCACCTCCCAATGATATGAGGAATTAACAGAAACAATATGTGGTTCAGATTCCATATTAAACAGTAGGTATCCTTGCTGCAGTTGGGTAACTGAGGTAGGTTATATTTGGGGTATGTTAGAGACACACAAGTTGCTGAAGTGGTATCCAGTAGAAAGACTTCCACCAGGCTGTTGGGTCACGGGTGATTATTACTATTATCTATATACATAATTAAGTTTGTGCTGAAACCTCAGAGTGTGACTTCTTCTCACGTTTGTCTGGTTTTTTGTTAACTCCTTAGGGTGACAGCAAGTACAGATGTTGAAAGCTCAATAATTTTTGCACTATTGATGTGGCTTGAAAACTGAGAACATTCTCTCCTTCTCTGCCAGCATGAAAGAATTAGAGGACATGTTCATTTATAAACAATTTATTTTAATCATAAAACTATTCTGTGGGATATTGAATTCTGTGAATCCAAGAACTGCTGCATATTGAAAGTAGTGTCGATGGTAACATTAACTTCATGTTTTGAATGTGCCTTTAATACAACTGAAAATAAAATTGTTCTGTACAGATAAATAGCACACTGATTTAAAGATTCCCACATTTTCCTGCTTACCTCATTTTTATGTATTTTAAATGTTATTCTGTAGAGAAGGCATAAAAGTTAATAATCTCCTAACAAGATGAGAGATGATATGTTGAATGAAAAGATGTAAATAGTTTATATAGTAGTAGTAGCAGTAGTTTATTCATCCAGAGACAATGTACATTGCATGGATTTCGTCCAAAAATACATATATAAATAATAGAAGGAAACATTGCACGTGGGAAAAATTATATATAAAAACAAAGATGAGGTGACTTACCGAACAAAAGCGCTGGCAGGCCGATAGACACACAAACAAACACAAACATACACACAAAATTCAAGCTTTCGCAACAAACTGTTGCCTCATCAGGAAAGAGGGAAGGAGAGGGGAAGACGAAAGGAAGTGGGTTTTAAGGGAGAAGGTAAGGAGTCATTCCAATCCCGGGAGCGGAAAGACTTACCTTAGGTGGAAAAAAGGACAGGTATACACTCGCACACATGCACATATCCATCCACATCTACATGGATATGTGCGTGTGTGCGAGTGTATACCCTGTCCTTTTTTCCCCCTAAGGTAAGTCTTTCCGCTCCCGGGATTGGAATGACTCCTTACCCTCTCCCTTAAAACCCACTTCCTTTCGTCTTCCCCTCTCCTTCCCTCTTTCCTGATGAGGCAACAGTTTGTTGCGAAAGCTTGAATTTTGTGTGTATGTTTGTGTTTGTTTGTGTGTCTATCGACCTGCCAGCATCTTTGTTTTTATATATAATAGTATATATATACACACATATAGGGTGAACAATACTATACAAAATACAGATGTGCATAGTAGACTACATAACATCAGACCACATGGAAATAGCATGTACAACTTTGATTATTTACATTGATGTATGAGAAAGACTTTTTACATGGAATACACAGTTGATATTTAGATATAACACATACAATTCTAGCACTTTTGTACATATTATTTATTTAGATCATAGCAACAGTCAGATAGAAATTACTATTGGCACAGACTACATAAATATAATCGTTTAGTATGAAGCTATTCCAGGTATTCTTTTACACAATAATAGCAGTTGGTCATTAAAAATTTGAATACTGCTTCTTTAAATGAAGACAATTTTTTAATTTCTTTTATCTTTACCGGTAGTTTGTTATACAATCTGCTTCCTTGTATGTTTGTTTGTTTCTGCGCCAAAGCCTTGTTAACTCTTTTTATATGAATATCATTGCACTTTCTTGTGTTGTAAGTATGTAGATCCGAGTTGGCTTGGAAATTGTTAATATTTCTTTTTACATTAATTACGCTTTTCTGTATATAGAGGCATGGTAGGGGTAGAATATTCAGCTGTTTAAATAATCGCTTTGAAGGAGTTAGCCTTGAACTGTTGGTAATTATTCTAACAGCTCGTTTTTGTAGAGTGAACATGGTTTTGAGATTTTTCTTACTATGACCCCAGAAGGTGAGGCCATAGGTAATAGCAGAATGTATATAAGCAAAGTAAACAGCTCTGCTACATTCCCTACTACATACAAAGCTAATAACACGTAAAGCAAAGCAAGCAGAGCTTAACTTATGCGAGAGATACAGGATATGGGATTTCCAGTCTAAATTTTCGTCTATATGTACACCTAAGAATTTTGTGGTAGCAACTCTCACAATTTCTTTATTTTGTATTCTGAGATCTAGATCAGAGTGTGACTTTGCTTTCCTGTAATGGATATAATTAGTTTTAGAGATATTTATGGTTAATTTGTTCACTTCAAACCAATATTGCAAATATTCTATAACTCTGGTTGCAGATGTTGGCAATACCCGGTTTATGTCAGTTACTACAATGTTTGTGTCATCAACAAACAGGGTGATATGAGTACCATTTACTGGAATCTTGATATCATTTATGTAAAGAAGAAATAGGAGAGGTCCTAGAACACTCCCCTGCGGTACCCCAATTGGCACAGTTTGAATATCTGATCTGTAAACAATACTTTGGTTTTCACTGTTTGTTGTTGCAATTTCTACTACCTGTTTCCTATTATGGAGATATGACTGAAACCACTTTTTAGCTACTCCTCGTATACCGACATATTCTAATTTGTCTAGCAGTATATCATGTTGGACAGTATCAAATTCCTTTGAGAGGTCCAAATTTATTCCTATTGTACTGTTGTTCTTATCTAGCCCCGTTACAATATTTTCAGTGAATTAGGTGATGGCTGACTCTGTACTCATTCCTTTGCGAAAGCCGTGTTGGTTTACAGACAATAGATTGAATTTCTCGAGGTAATTTGTAATTCTGTTTTTCATGACTGTCTCTATTACTTTTGAAAATACCGATAATAAAGCTATTGGTCTATAGTTTCCCACTTCATGTATATTGCCCTTTTTATCCAATGGTTTTACTTTTGCAATTTTTAACCGTTGTGGAAAGACACTTTCTGAAAATGATATGTTTATGATGTGTGAGAGTGGCTCTGATATGACAATAGCACATCTCATCATGACTGAGCAAGGTATCTCGTCAATCCCTGAGGACATTTTATTCTTCATTGTTTTTATTATTCGATTAACTTCCAGTTTGTTCGTGGGAGGTAGCAATAATGAATTAATACTTTGTTCTTCTGGGATTGATGTTCTACTAATCTAAGAACAATTTTTACTCAGATTGATTGGACTATTTATGAAGTAGTCATTAATGTAATTTGCTAAAGTAAGATTTCTGACAAGCACACCTTGATCATCTTTTAAAACAAAGTCATCTGGATTTCTAACATTTTTGCTTGGGCCTATTTCTTTTTTTACCACATTCCATATAGCTTTCGATTTGTTTGCTGACCCAGCAATTACACTGTGATTGTGCATTGTCTTGGCTTTTTTGATCACCTTCCTGTGAATTTTCTTGTATGTCTTAACATAATATGTGAAGTGTACATCTTTTTTATCTTTTTTGAGTTGACTGATATGTTTTAGTGTTTGACTAGATACTCTAATAGCAGGTGTTATCCACTGGCTTGTGTTCCTAGGCACGACATTGATCTTTGTGAGCTTTTTTGGAAACACATCTCAAATAGGGACATGAATGTACTAGAAAAAGCATTGACAGATTCCTCAGTTGTTGTTTGTGCAAAGACATCTTCCCAGGTTTCATTAGCTAACAGCTGGATGAAAGTATTCAATTTTTCTGTATAGAAGTGCCTTTTGTATCCCCACTTATATTTTACTGCCTTGGGGATAGAGTAATTTATGTATGTTAATAGTGTATTGTGATCTGAAAGACCTAAGTTTACGTTTAGTGGCTCAGTGATACCATTCTCCATATTTGTGAAAATATAGTCTAAAAGAGAAGATGACAGTTCTGTTATTCTAGTGGCATCTGTAAAGAGTGGTTTCATGTGGAAGCTGCTGAGTATACTCAAAAGCTGTCTTTTTTCATCACTTTCAATTAACAGGTTAATATTAAAATCTCCACATAAAAATAATTTCACTTCATTACTATAGAAAGTATTTAATGCTGCTTCTATTTTTTTGAAGAATATGTTTTTGTCACCCAGTGGAGATCTATATATTTTAATGACAACTAGTTTTTCACTCTTCTCCTCAGTTTTTAACTCTATGGCACATGATTCAAAATGATTTTCTATATTTAGATGGTCCGATTCTGTTTTCACTTTGAACTGCAGTCCTACTCGTAAATGCATGTTGTTGTTGTTGTTGTGGTCTTCAGTCCTGAGACTGGTTTGATGCAGCTCTCCATGCTACTCTATCCTGTGCAAGCTTCTTCATCTCCCAGTACCTACTGCAACCTACATCCTCCTGAATCTGCTTAGTGTATTCATCTCTTGGTCTCCCTCTACGATTTTTACCCTCCACGCTGCCCTCCAATGCTAAATTTGTGATCCCTTGATGCCTCAGAACATGTCCTACCAACCGATCCCTTCTTCTAGTCAAGTTGTGCCACAAACTTCTCTTTTCCCCAATCCTATTCAATACCTCCTCATTAGTTACGTGATCTACCCACCTTATCTTCAGCATTCTTCTGTAGCACCACATTTCGAAAGCTTCTATTCTCTTCTTATCCAAACTAGTTATCGTCCATGTTTCACTTCCATACATGGCTACACTCCATACAAATACTTTCAGAAACGATTTCCTGGCACTTAAATCTATACTCGATGTTAACAAATTTCTCTTCTTGAGAAACGCTTTCCTTGCCATAGTAAATGCATACCCCACCATTTTTAAAAACACTTTGGCAATAATGTGATGCTAAATTAAACTTGCTTATATTTATGAGTCTTAATTCACTAGCCTTGCACCAGTGTTCAGATAAACAAATACAAGAGACATCAGCAAGATTATTACAGCTACTTCTAGATCTAGTACTTTGTTTCTGAGGCATTGAATATTCTGACACATTATCCTGACTGTTTTGCAAGTATTTTTTCTTTTGTCATTACCTGGTGATGTGCTGCTTTTTCCATAGTAGTTGTGACTTATCTGCAAATTTTCTTGCTGATTTGTCACAATTTTTTCCTTTTCTTTGTCTGAAGCCATAAAAAATCCTTATTTAATGATGTAGATGTGCCTTGTCTTTGACTCCTCCTTAGGCAGTGTTGTGTTGCTGCAACATTTGTTGATGGTTTTGTTGCTGCTGCTACTGTTGTTGTTGGTTCAGTTGCTGCTGCTGTTTCTGTGGCCAGAGGTGGTGGTGGTGGTGGTAATGGTAGTGGTTGTGGTGGTGGTGCTGACAGGATTCTTTGTGCTGTTGCTGCCTTTGATTCTTTTATTGGAACTATTTCTGTTGATGGTGGATCTGTTGTAGTATCTGTTGGTTTTGCCGCCGCTGAAGGTTTAGTTGCAGTTACTGATTGTGGTTTGACCATTTGTGGTAATTTTACTGCTGCTAATGGTGATGATTTTGTTGTTTCTGTTGCTTCTGTTGTTGTTGCTACTTGTGATGAACCTGCTGTTATTGATTTTTGTGGTGTTACTGTTACTGTCGTTGATGGTGCTGCAGGTGTTTGCTGGTGCCTTTTTATTTCATCCAATACTTTTTGTGCTACAATTTTCTTCCCTAGGCCATTCAAGTGAAGGCCATGAGAATTGTGGAATCTCCGACCAATGCCACTAATATCAACAACACAAACATTTTCGAATTGACTGCATATACTGGAAAAACTCTCATTAGCAGCACTAATCTCTTTGTTCACACAAGACCAGCGTGGCAGATCATAGCGATGTGGAATGTTGACAAAGAGAATGTTTGTATGAGACAAAAGAGCCAGATGCTTTTTCAATTCTGAGCAGGCTTTAGAGGTTTCATTTTTATATACGTCATTAGAGCCATCAAACAAAGCTACAAAGTCTTTTGAAGTCAACTTGATAATTTCATCAGTGTAAGTATTCTTAATTACCTCCGAAAGGGAAGCCCCAGGCTTGACATAACTCATAGATTTCACAACTGATGCCTCATTAACAAGAGAGGCTATTCTGCGCCCATGGCTATCAGCTAGAATGTGCAGTTTTCCCATGTGATTATGTACTTTTTGCTGTGACCTAGGCATAAGTTGACATGAATTGCGCGTAGGCCTAGTCAGGGGAGCAGCAACGGCTGAAACATGTACCTGCGTATTTTCAAAAATATTTTCTGAAGCACTATCATCACTTATTTTGCTTAGCACTTCGTATCTGTTTCGTAATTGAATAGGTGGGTTTAGTCTGGCCCTGTAGACATTGGTATCATATTTCCTTTCTGGCAATGAATTTTCGTGTGTTTTCAGCGACGGATCAACTTTTGCACACCAAGAACGGATATTTGTTTTGCATACGCCATTACTACCTACTCTCCCGTACTTTTTACACAAGTTGTGACTTATATTTTTGCTACTATAGTTAATGGTTCCTGAGTGGAGTTCACTGTGCGATTTATTTATGCCCGTTGTGTTCAGCTGCGGGGATTTGTTGCACTTGTGTTGTAAAACGCGTATCTCTTCCACTAGCACTGCAATGATATTGTTTGTGTAATCCACCTTATTAAGTTTTTGCACAGGATCTTCTCTGCTACATTTTGCGCAGATTCAAACCTTACGTTTAGGATTTACGTTAACACATGAATAATGAAACACAGTTTTACATATCGTGCACATTACACCTTTAACTGATAAATTAAGATGTAAAATATTTTATACTTCACTGCAAATTTACTTTCTGTAACAGAATTTAGCATAAAATGTCAATCTAGAAAGCCATAATGATGTACATTATTTTATTTTATTGTTTTGATTGCAAAGTTTTTTGAATAGAATTACCAGTTTGCTATACAGTAGCAATCTTACTACAGAAGTAAAAGAAAGTTCATTACTAGCTACTACATTAAGAAATAAAAAAACGGATGACAGAAGTATAATAAAAATCCAATATACCTCACTCTGCTGTGCAGCAGTAAGTCATAACATGTAAAAATAACATGAGTCAAAATTGCCACTTCATGCCAGTTATATAAATGATGTAAATCTACCCCAGAGGTCATTGGTGCATGCACTACATACAAATGATTATACAAAGTAACTGAAACTAAGTTTGTTTAAAAGTAAAGTTCTTAAAAATATTTGCAGTTGTATATGAGAAAGCAACCATATGAAAAAGATATTTGCCTTCTGACAGTTTAAAACTAGCCAGAATTTAAAAACATGTTCAAAAAATAAGAATTTTTAGATCATTCTGAAAATAAATATATTGTGATGGCTGTAAACTTAGTCTCATAAAGGAAGAAGATGGAATAAACTTTGACAAAATGCATGTTGTCCTATTCCCTCATATTACAGTCCATATTTTGATTAAAGTAATAATTAATAAAAATAAAAATGAAACAGGAACAGACATGACGTAATGAAAAACAGTAACTTATAGGAGTAACTTACAAGAGTAACATAAATAATAGACAATATAATTATTAGTGGGGAGGTAGTGAAGGGCAGCTTGTTACTAGGAACTGAAATGCAAGGAAATAAGTTCTTCAAAGATTCTGAAGTAAAAGTTTTGAAGTTACTTTGCTCATTGAGAACAAAATCAGGATGCTGTCTCTTACTAGCAGATTTAAGTTCCTCCAGAATGTTGAAGTACCGTACCTATTTTTGGAAGCAGTGTGCAAAATCCTTAAATTTCGAAATCTGTGAAGAACTTATTTCCTGACATTTGAGTTCCTAGTGAAAGTGTTATTGCGTACCATCAAAGGCTTTCAGAGGTTAATAGTGGCACCTTCATTTACACAGCTGTGAGGATTTTCAGTACATGGGGCAGGGTGCTGCTTGCTGCAGGATCATCCACTACCTTCAATATCACAACAAGAATTGTAGATGTATTTTTTATTTTGTGTGGTATAGAAAAGCAGTGTCTTTAATGTTGTTGTCCCACATCTGGTAACTCCCTTTTCAGGTATGATGTTCACAAAGGTAAAACTTAGATGCTAGTAAGTTTGTTGAATATTTTGTAGGTTTTATGTTTAAATGCAGTAATACTGTTAATAGTTCTTTATGGAATGATCTCTTCTTATGTTTTAGACAGAAGGAGCTATCTAGTAGTTCATGTCAGATAATTTTTATTCCTGTGGTCACAGAAGCTTAGCCTTTTTGGTAACTCTCACAAATTCTAGCTGATTGCTGATGTAGAATCTTATTTAGGCCTGTTGTATGTGATACTAAGTAATAAAAGCCCGATGTTTTGATAGTAATGAAGAAAATTAAGGGCTTGATAACATTTCCCTTTCTCAAAATGATGTGATAACTGACACTTCATCATTTCACAATGTACAAAATTTCTCTTACTGTCCCACTAATATTTTATATGTCTAATTTTATTCATTGATATCACTCTGAAATACTTCACATTTACTTTTCTTGAGTGGTATTTGGTTCCATCTGCATAATAATAGTGGCTCTTCATCCACATTCTATTTGCATCATTGATCTTCACTGTGAGGTGTCTGTATTTTAATAAAAATTATATTTACAATATTTATGAAGGTGGAAAAAATGAAACTGGTTCAGAAAATTAGTCTGACAGGAAATAACTTATCCTAGTTAGTGAAGATGAGAATTGCTCTTCAAAGGAGATACGACACCCAAAATGTGAGACATACATAACAGCCCTACTTAGTTGTATTTTATATCAAATTTCAGTTCCTCCAGTGTGTGGGGTTTTTTGAGTAGACATGACACTTTAACCCACCCCATGGCTAGTCAGGCTGTTTTGGAGATTTTACTGCCTTTGCTGAAGGTCCTCTCCCCACCAAACACACCATGAATTCAAGTTCTCACACTCGTTGCTTCTGTTCTAGTCCTTAATTATCTACTTGATATTTACATCATGATGTCACAAAGTACCATGACACTTTTTCGACCAGTTTTACTATGGCTGATGAAACACACATTATCAACTTCTGTGGTTTGAATACTACTGATATGTAAAAATCATATTTTCATTTTTTCTTTAATATATATATACATGACCCTAAATGCTCAAGTCTTGTCTTAAGTTCATTTTTGTTCATTTACTTGTTATTTCAGTGCATGTATAGCAGTGTGCTAAAATATGTCAACCGCTGTCTTTCAGAGGAACAATATGCAGTTGTGTATGCTGTTAGTGGGACAGTGGTTGTAACCTCAGCAGCTGTTGTCACCGCCATAGCAACTGCCATATTTGTGAGAAGACGCACAGAAAAGAAGCACATGCAGATGGTACAGGTAAAATTTAATTTGTGTCATATGGCTTACACTGTAACAACTGATGTACAGATTCATACAGTATTATTTAATGTCGTAGATTTTTATTAAATTAAAATTTCTAGTTGTTTACAAATTTTCATATAAGACATGAACATACGGTATATGTTTTTCAGTTTTGATATCCTGTAGAATAGTAAATTATTCAAAAGTATCTTTTGAATGTTCCTACCCTGCACTATTTTTCAAGGTAATCATCCAATTTCTGTGAATGTGTTTGTATATTTTGTATAGAAAAAGCTTTTCTTGTCCTAAATGTTATAGTGGGCTCAAGATGCAAACTGCTGAGGCATTAACTCAAATACAGGGTAAAAATTTCAACAGCACAAATATTCAATCAGTGTAACTGTGTTCATTATGTATTACCACACTTACCACCTCATGCAACTTTAAAGAATTGCAGTGCTTCCTCTGAAAGAATCATTATTATTTCAAATCAATTCCATGAAATGTTATTTTGCAACTGCTAAACAACCTTTGTAGGAAAGGAGTCCTTTTTGTAATTGCCAGAATGTGACAAGGCTTGTTCTATGCATCAGCAGAGACTCTTTCAGTTCATTACCTGACATTTGTCACCATGTGTACATTGTATAAATTAGGCCCAATTACAAACTGTGTAGTTTTAGATGGTCAATAATTGTTTTAGCCATTCCTAAACTGTCAACATGCTTCCATTTAAAACAAGATACTGGCCATCAAATGTCTTCCTTCTACAAATGTGACAAATAACAGATACTTCCAGAATATTCTGTGCATTCTGTTACTTTCATGTGGTCATGCATTACATGTCAAGACATTACACATGAGGCTGAGTACCTTATCCACATCTTCAAGAACCACATGTAAAATGAGATTATGGACAACTCCTCTGAGGTGATGTTTATAGTATTTCTCAGCACATATTGAATGACAGCAGTCAGCTGCCACATTGCATCAGGAATAATTCATGATCAGCAGTTGAGAATGATTTCCACTTCCACCATACTACATTTCTGATAGCAACTTGTCTTTTGACAGTGCATTTTTCAGCAAAGATAGTAGTACAGATGAATATCTTCAGCAGCCATTGTCAAGACTGAGTGACAGAAAACATTGTTTGCCAGCAAGATAATAACACGTATGGTATCACCACTACACCAGAATAATCATCTGCAGTCATCAGCCTTTCCAGAAGACAAGGATCCATGATCTGTTTGGCAACTCTTTTCATATGGTTGTTCAGCCACTCCAGAACTCACTCGAAAAGGATGTCCAATGCTCTGAATTTTCATCACATTTTCAGCTAGTGGCTGAGTGCTGTGAGGACAACTACTTCAAACCAGTGCCACCTCTGAATCATCTGTAGGCTGCTGAGGATGACACTAGTAACCTGATATCTGTCAGCATGCTGCCACAAAGATCTAACATAATCATGTGTATGTATGCCCATGTATCATAAACAAGAAGGAAGCTTCTGGTAACTTGGTTTGACAATTATGAAATTTAAACAGGTTTGTACAAGTGAAAATTCATGCAGAGATTTTATAAACCACTATTCATAGCATTTGAATAAGGCAGTTAAATCCCCTGTCAAAATATTGTGTGTTAAATTAGAAGTATCTACCCAACTGGACAAACACAGATCATTTTAATTTTTCATATCCCCATTTCAAAGCAGTGATCTTTTTTATTGCTATTTGTTTATCGCCTGTATAAGCCTTTTGAAATAGCATATTCTATGCACTCTTTAAATTTATTTGAACTGGATTTTTTTTGTTACCATCTGAAACTAATGCATTTCTACCATTCTGTTATTACACTCAATCATCACTACATTAAGTGTAGCTTGCCGCTACGGCCGAGCGATTCTAGGCATTTCAGTCTGGAACCGCGCTGCTGCTATGGTTGCAGGTTCGAATCCTGCCTCAGGAGTGGATGTGTGTGATGTCCTTAGGTTAGTTAGGTTTAAGTAGTTCTAAATCTAGGGGACTGATGACCTCAGATGTTAAGTCCCATAGTGCTCAGAGCCATTTGAACCATACATTAAGTGTTTTTATTATGTTCATGCTGTAGTCTTAATGTAGGCTTTTGATTTTCATATTGGTTTCTAATTACCAGTATCAAATGTCCTCAGTTCACACAAATCCCTGTACTTCGTACCATTTTTACTGGTTTACATTGTCAGGTAGTGCATTCTCTGACATTAAGAGCTGTTTTCTAGTTTCTGTTCATAATTCATCTTATTTTTACTTCTTGTGCTCTAGTATCATGTCCCTTTCTGAAACGTGCTACCCTCATGGTAACTGTTCATCCATGAACATTTAAATATGTTCAGGATGACTTTGAAGAGAAAACACATTATTGTTTGCAATTAATCTTAACTTGTAGTAGATACACCACAAAATACCACTTATCTACCATGCCCATCATTCAGAATGCACCTTTCCTCTGCCTATCAGTTTATTAGTATTCTTCAACTGTAATCCTGTGGAGTGAACTTACAGAGTGCTATCGACTGAAGACACCTAAACAGGCACAGAAAATAATTTTTCTTAAATAGAATGGATTAGGATATGCTGTGTCTTCTATTCCAGAATTATCATCTGAGTTTTGGACTGGGAATGACATTAGTGTATCTATCTACTATTTAGATAATCATAGTTTACTGTTATTGTTTTCTTAGTGAGAAGGTATGAGTCATGTGATGTAGGATATGGCCTTGTATGTATGTCACATAGTGGACAGTGCTGAGGCATATGACATAGTTATCCCCAAGACATACTTCAAGATAAGACTAACACATATCCCTAGACCAGTAAAGGTCATGCTACTCAGATCACTTACTAGATGATTTCACAGGGATATCTGAAGATGGTGACAAGTACCATAGCAATTTTATATGACAGTGTTGCCCCAAACCACTTAGTTCCAGACAAACCCAAAAAACTTAAGATTTGTCGGGATGAAATCATATGATGGAGAAGGGATTCTCAACAGAACACATTTATGACAGCCTTCTCAATTAACCCAGATGGATCAATGGAAGACGTATGAAAAGTTACTGCAAAAAGATACATCAGACCAGATCAGTAACTTCGACAAAAACAATCCAAAAATATATTGCTAAACAAACCTGGTAGCAGAATGTTGAAAACCAGAAGGTGATCAAGGAAAAAAAGATAATCTTTAAAACCTGATGGTACATTTCTTGATACTTTCAGTGATATTGACTCCAAAAATTAGCAGCAGAAAGAGCAGTGGATGCTGAAAAAGTCTGACACTGTCAGGATCTGTACAATCATTTTGATCTGCTGTCAGGAAAAAACGACATTTATTGCCTTGGGATGTCACAGAACTGCTCAACTCAGGGAACTGGGCTTGTCATGCATATCAATGGAGCCAACAATAAACAGTGATGAGATCAAACAAGCCATCTCCAGTGATGATCAGACTATTTTGTTGATGTCAGCAACAAAGAATTTGCACCTCCACCAATCACAAATTCTGGTTCTATCTCTGGATCATGTACCTAATTACAGCTGAGGAAGTTGTGATTGCCATCAGGAAGATGAAAAATGATCAAGCAGCTTGCACAGATGATGTCGCTGTGGAAATCTGGTTAATGTCTGCGATGTCTGTTTCAAAATTCCTTGCCACACTTTTCAACCAGATAACTACTGAGAACAAACTTTCTTGCACATGGACAATTATCACAACAGATTCAGTCTTGTAGGGTACAGGAGATGTGAGTGACTGCTCAACTTACTATCCTGTTTGAATTCTCTACCACACACTGATAATATTTGAATGTATGCTGGACAGTAGACTCAGAGGAATAGTCACAGTAACATCCACAGAGTCTGGATCCATTAAGGACCACGGCATTATCTATGCAATCCATACCACATGTCTATTGATAGCAAAGCATAGGGAGAAACAGAAGTGTGTACACATTGCGTTTCTGGACCTAGAAAACGCATTAATTGATTCTCACATGACCTCATCTGGCAAACTCTTCATTGTCATGAAGTCCTGGGGGTCTATGTGAGCCAGGTACAGCTTCGGTATTGTAATACCACTTGTGTGGTCCTGAGCCCAGCTGGAATTACTGCACCTTTTGTTATCACTTTTGGTGTTCAGCAAGTCTCTGCCCTATCACCACCATCATGCACCCTCTGAAGGGATAGAACAGCGGTTGACTTACAAACACCACATTATTGTACACTTTGTTATGTGGATGATGTGATCCTAGCCCAACAAACATGCCTTGAACTCCAGCATGAGGTATAAACTTGAACGAACAGGCTGACTGAGAATCGGCTGTGCCTTAATACCCCAAAGACTGAATACCTGGAATGTGGCACCCAAATCAGTGGTACTATCAGAATCAATTACCAAAACTTGCAGCAGCCCATGAATTTTAAATACGTGGATCCATTGTGACTTCAAACTATAATGTCACTGCTGATATCAGATTGAGGATAAACTCAGTCTGACTCAAGTGGATACAAGTTACAAGAGTCTTCTGTGGTAAAAAAGATTTCCCGGCATCTGTAGGTAAAAATTTAAAAGACCACAGTCTGACCAGTGGCCATTTAAGATGCAGAGTGCGATACAAATGTGGAAAAGAATGAGGCAACTATTCGCACAGTGGAGGCAAATATTATTTGATGGACTTTCAGAATGACTCAAAATAACCAAATGGTGAAGGAGCTTGTTGGGCGAAGATTTTACATCATTCCAGTTATGGATAAAGTTAGGAAAGCTCATCTTCACTGACGTCGTCAAGTAATGAGAATGAAGGACAACTCTGTTGCAAACCCAGTCACCAAATTTTTCCAGGTGGCATTTGAACACATGGTAACAAAGCAGGCAACTAAGAATAGCAAGTTCAACAGGCAAGACATTTCTTTTAAACCCAAAAATAACAAAAACAGAGTGAAATGGACAGGATACACCAACACAGCAGATCTCCTGCATGTGTGACACATGCTGAGAAAGAGTTTACTATTATGTGGTGTGCTACTGTGTAGAAACAACTACATCTAAAAAAATCATTGAACTTACATAACTGAACATGAAATGTGATGAACTCAATGAACCATGAAAGAACAAAGACTGTGAACAGATTTTCCAGTTATTTTATGTTTTGCAAAAACTCACTATTGAAGAAAAATGTCCTTATGTTATTAATGTCTTATTCATGTTCTTTCTTTTAAAAAATTCATATGCCATAGATGTTGATTCCTCCTCTCCCTCTCTTCATTTGTCAGATAACAATTGATATTGTTGTTGTGATCTTTAGTCAATAGTCAGGTTTGATGCAGCTTTTCAAGCTAGTCTATCCTGTGCCAGCTTCTTCATCTCTGAGTAACTACAGCAATAAACATCTACTTGAACCTGGTTACTGTTTTCATCCCTTGAGCTCCCTCTTCAACTTTTAGTCCCCACTCTTCCCTCAGTACCAAACTGAATATTCCTTGATGGCTCAAAATATATCCTACCAACCAGTCACTTTATTTAGTAAAGTTGTGCTATAAATTTCTTTTCTCCCCAATTCAAACATTATCTACTCAGTAGTTATGCTCTCTACCCATATAATCTATGGCATTCTTCTACAGCGCCACATTTCAAAAGCTTCTTACTCTTTTTGTCTGAACTGCTTATTGCGTGTAATCAGAATACTTGCTGGAGCTCATCCAAGATCATCCTGCAGTCACTTATTTAAAGAGCTAGAGATCTTCACTGTAGCCTCACTATATATATAAACAAAGATGAGGTGACTTACCGAACGAAAGCGCTGGCAGGTCGATAGACACACAAACAAACACAAACATACACACAAAATTCAAGCTTTCGCAGCAAACTGTTGCCTCATCAGGAAAGAGGGAAGGAGAGGGGAAGACAAAAGGAAGTGGGTTTTAAGGGAGAGGGTAAGGAGTCATTCCAATCCCGGGAGCGGAAAGACTTACCTTAGGGGGAAAAAAGGACAGGTATACACTCGCAGACACGCACATATCCATCCACACATACAGACACAAGCAGACATATTTATCCTTCTATATTATTATATATACATACACACAAAATTCAAGCTTTCACAACATATTTAAAGACAAAGAGTTTGGGCAGAGATGTCAGTCGAGGCAGAAGTGTAGAGGCAAAGAAGTTGTTGAAAGACAGGTGAGGTATGAGTGGCGGCAACTTGAAATTAGCGGAGATTGAGGCCTGGCGGATGACGAGAAGAGAGGATGTACTGAAGGGCAAGTTCCCATCTCCGGAGTTCGGATAGGTTGGTGTTGGTGGGAAGTATCCAGATAACCCGGACGGTGTAACACTGTGCCAAGATGTGCTGGCCGTGCACCAAGGCATGTTTAGCCACAGGGTGATCCTCATTACCAACAAACACTGTCTGCCTGTGTCCATTCATGCGAATGGACAGTTTGTTGCTGGTCATTCCCACATAGAATGCGTCACAGTGTAGGCAGGTCAGTTGGTAAATCACGTGGGTGCTTTCACACGTGGCTCTGCCTTTGATCGTGTACACCTTCCGGGTTACAGGACTGGAGTAGGTGGTGGTGGGAGGGTGCATGGGACAGGTTTTGCATCGGGGGCGGTTACAAGGATAGGAGCCAGAGGGTAGGGAAGGTGGTTTGGGGATTTCATAGGGATGAACTAACAGGTTACGAAGGTTAGGTGGACGGTGGAAAGACACTCTTGGCGGAGTGGGGAGGATTTCATGAAGGATGGATCTCATTTCAGGGCAGGATTTGAGGAAGTCGTATCCCTGCTGGAGAGCCACATTCAGAGTCTGGTCCAGTCCCGGAAAGTATCCTGTCACAAGTGGGGCACTTTTTTGGTTCTTCTGTGGGGGATTCTGGGTTTGAGGGGACGAGGAAGTGGCTCTGGTTATTTGCTTCTGTACCAGGTCGGGAGGGTAGTTGCCACTTCCTCGTCCCCTCAAACCCAGAATCCCCCACAGAAGAACCAAAAAAGTGCCCCACTTGTGACAGGATACTTTCCGGGACTGGACCAGACTCTGAATGTGGCTCTCCAGCAGGGATACGACTTCCTCAAATCCTGCCCTGAAATGAGATCCATCCTTCATGAAATCCTCCCCACTCCGCCAAGAGTGTCTTTCCGCCGTCCACCTAACCTTCGTAACCTGTTAGTTCATCCCTATGAAATCCCCAAACCACCTTCCCTACCCTCTGGCTCCTATCCTTGTAACCGCCCCCGATGCAAAACCTGTCCCATGCACCCTCCCACCACCACCTACTCCAGTCCTGTAACCCGGAAGGTGTACACGATCAAAGGCAGAGCCACGTGTGAAAGCACCCACATGATTTACCAACTGACCTGCCTACACTGTGACGCATTCTATGTGGGAATGACCAGCAACAAACTGTCCATTCGCATGAATGGACACAGGCAGACAGTGTTTGTTGGTAATGAGGATCACCCTGTGGCTAAACATGCCTTGGTGCACGGCCAGCACATCTTGGCACAGTGTTACACCGTCCGGGTTATCTGGATACTTCCCACCAACACCAACCTATCCGAACTCCGGAGATGGGAACTTGCCCTTCAGTACATCCTCTCTTCTCGTCATCCGCCAGGCCTCAATCTCCGCTAATTTCAAGTTGCCGCCACTCATACCTCACCTGTCTTTCAACAACTTCTTTGCCTCTACACTTCTGCCTCGACTGACATCTCTGCCCAAACTCTTTGTCTTTAAATATGTCTGCTTGTGTCTGTATGTGTGGATGGATATGTGCGTGTGTGCGAGTGTATACCTGTCCTTTTTTCCCCCTAAGGTAAGTCTTTCCGCTCCCGGGATTGGAATGACTCCTTACCCTCTCCTTTAAAACCCACTTCCTTTCGTCTTCCCCTCTCCTTCCCTCTTTCCTGATGAGGCAACAATTTGTTGCGAAAGCTTGAATTTTGTGTGTATGTTTGTGTTTGTTTGTGTGTCTATCAACCTGACAGCGTTTTTGTTCGGTAAGTCACCTCATCTTTGTTTTTATATATAATTTTTCCCACGTGGAATGTTTCCTTCCATTATATATATATATATATTCACTTATGAAATTTGTTATTAACAATCCAAACGAATTCAAAAGTAATAGCAGTGTACATGGCTACAACACTAGGAGAAAGGATGATCTTCACTATTCAAGGTTAAATCTAACTTTGGCTCAGAAGGGGGTAAATTATGCTGCCACAAAAGTCTTTGGTCACTTACCTAATAGCATCAAAAGTCTAACAGATAGCCATATAGCATTTAAAAGGAAATTAAAAGAATTTCTGAATGGCAACTCCTTCTACTCATTAGATGAATTTTTGGATATAGTAAGTGGGTAATTTCCCCAATCACCACCAAAAAATAAATAAACAAATAAATAAAGTGTCATGTAATATTTTGTGTAATGTAATATCTTGTATAGACATCTTTTATTAACCTGACACGTTCCACATCATTACGAAGTGTCATATTCATGATCTATGGAACAAGTACTAATCTAATCTCTAATTGTTGTTGTTTCTGTTCCATACCAGGCTACACTCCAAACAAATACCTTCAGAGAAGACTTTCTGACACTGAAATTGACATTAGATGTTAACAAATCCTTTTTTCAGAAATTCTTTCCTTGCTACAGCTAGACTGCATTTTATATTCTCTCTACTTTGGGCATCATCAGTTATTTCACTGCCCAAATAATAAATCTCATCTACAACTACATTTGCTAATTTAATTCCCACATCATCACCTAATTTAATTTGACTAAATTTCATTGCTCTTATTTTACTTTTATTGATGCTCATCTTATAATGTCTTTTCAATATGCTATCTATTTTGTTCAAATGCTTTTCCAGTTTCTTTGCTGTCTCTGACAGAATTACAATTTCATCAGCAGACCCCCAAGTTTTAATGTCTTCTCTCTAAATTTTATTTCCTTTTCCAGATTTATCCATTTTTCCTTTATGGTTACTCATTGTACAGATTGAACAACACTGGGGATAGGCTACAACTTGTGTCTTTTTTCCCAACTGCTGCTTGCCTTTTACATCTCTGACTGTTATAACAGCAGTCTGGTTTCTGTGCAAGCTGTATATAACCTTTCACTTCCTGAATTTTATCCCTGTTACCTTCAGAATTTCAAAGAGTGTATTCCACTCAACATTGTCAAAAGCTTTATGCAAGTCTACATATCCTGTAAATGTAGGTTTGCCTTTCTTTAACCTGTCTTGTAAGATAAGATGTAAGGTCAGTACTGTCTCGCATGGTCTTACATTTCTCTGAAGCCCAAAATTATCTTCACTGAGGTCAGCTTCTGTAAATAATTCATTTCAGTATTATGCAACCATGACTTATTAAATTAATACTTCAGTATAACACCTGTCAGTACCTGCTTTCTGTGGAATTATTACTGTCTGAAGGTATTTTGTCTGTCTCATACATCTTGCGCACCAAGTGGAATAGTTCTGAAGGAATTCTGTGTCCTTGAGGGGCCTTGTTTTGACTAAGGTCTTTCAGCCATCATCCTCTTCTTTATTTATAACGTTGTGTTAAAGTCCATTTCCCTTGTAGATTGACTCTATATATCCCTTCCACTTTTCAGTTTTCTCTTTTTTGCTTATTACTGGCTTGCCATCTGAGATCTCGATATTCGTACAGTTGCTCGTCTTTTCCCCAAAGGTCTCTTTAACCTTCCTATGTGTGATACCTATTTTTTGCCTAGCTGTACATGCTTCCATGCATTGAATTTGTCCTCTAGCTTGCTGCTTAGACCTATTGCACTTTCTGTCAGTCTCATTTTTTAGATGCATATATTCCCTTTACCCTGCTTCATTTTTATAATTTCCCCTTTTGTCAATTAAATGCAATATCATCTGCAATATCTGTGGATTTGTACTTGGCCTTGTCTTTTTACTTATATGTTCATCTGCTGCCTTACTGTTTTATCTCTGAAAGCCACTATTCATCCACTACTGTACACTCTGCTCTTGTTTCAGTGAAAATTTACCTATTGCTCTCTCTGAAACTCTCAATAACCTCTGGTTCTATCAATTTATTCAGGTCTCATCTCCTCAATTTCCAAACTTTTTGCAATTTCTTGAGCTTTAATCTACAGTTTGTAACGAATAAATGGTCAGATTCAACGTCTACCCCTGAAAATGTCTTATAATTTAAAATCTTATTTTTCAATCTCTGCCTTACCATTAGCTAATCAATCTGAAACCTTCTGTTGGTTTCAGATCTCTTCCGCATATACAGCCTACTTACATTAATCTTAAACAAACTTATAGCAATGATTTAATTATGTTGTGTGCAAAATTCTATCAGGCAGGTTCGTCTTTCATTTTTTTCCTCCTCCTCCCCCCCCCCCCCCAACCCCCACCACCACCCCCCATCCCCACCACCTCCAGTCCGTATTTCCCTACAAATTTTCCTTCTCTTCATTTTTTTACAATTGATATAGTTACCATAAAATAGTTATAACATTAAAATATGAAGTTTAGTAGATTAAACAATTTTAAAGAAATGGAAGAAAAGGATGATTAAAATTAAAATTATTGATCATTTCTATACTAATGGTTCCATCTTCATGAAATTAATTTGACTGCTCCTGTGTGTTCATTTGTTGCATACCACACTGATCCATTTCATGGTTCACTTGGCCTAGTGTAGTCCCAGTCTTGAGATTTTCTAATCCCCATTTAATGAAGAGAACCTCTCACCAACTGGATCCAGTGCCGATTCTCTCTAACTCGTGCATTCACCCATGACACACAGCTCCTATACTTATGTCATAACCATTCAAAAAGGTCTGCTGCCACCTCTGCTTTGGTTAGTATCTAAAAAGAATTCCAATGAAAATGTAATGAAAGCAGTGATTTATTTTCACCTGGTTTGTTAACCATTTGTAACTTTCAGAGAACTATCATGAGCGGCAAATTTTGAGTAAAACCTACATTTCTCTTGTTGCCATGTTAAAATCTGTCTCTTTTGCCAATAGCTTGTGAAAAAGCACATCCTCAGTACAAAAATAAACATGTAATGTCTTCATTTATGTTGTTACAAAACCCACAGCAGGTCTCATTTCAACGGCTATCGATGGTCCTTAAAAATTACAACTTTTCATCAAAAAAGTCTGTAGCTAGTAGAATAACACAGTAGATAATAATGTTTTGCATAATAACCATGTGGAAAAATATTCTCCTCTTTGCATGCTATTATTTGTCAAAATCTCATTTTGATATCTCAAAACATTTATAAAATATTAAGAACATTGTGGATGTATCATTCTGGCTTCATTTTTGGCTTGTGGGATCACAAAGTCTAAAAAAAACTTCCATATGTTAACTAAATTTTATACACAGCAACATATTATGTAAAATGCACCAAATGCAAATTTGTCGTGACCCCTATTTTTCATTGTATACTTTTTGAATTTCACTTAAATGCAAATATCACAATAAATATTACCATTAACAAAATGATGGGAATGTCATCATGAAGTTGACATCTAAAGCTATAAGCAAAACAAAAAAAAAAAAAAAAAAAAAAAAAAACAAAAAAAAAACAACAAAAATTCCCAAGTAGTTTCCGCAAAATCATTTGGGAAAGATCACAGGCCATGCACCTTGACTCTGTCATTGTAGCACATCACTGAACAGCCAAAGTGGGCAAACAATGTAGGCTTCCCCTTCCGAACAAACAAATGAACTCACCCAGCATTTTGGTTGAAAATTCGTCCATGTGCATTGGCCACCATATCCTGTGCAGACTCTATTCATGTACTTCACAAGAAGATGCAAAGTAGAAAACTGGTCAAAATGTTGCTCCAAAACAAAGATTTTACTTGTCTGATTTTCCAAGAACATTTTTTACAATTGTGGGTTGGTTGCACCCGACCATAGTGATGCTACTTGCTCAGGTGCAGATGTGACCATATATTTTCTTTAGTGTTTGACCTATTAAACTTAATTTTGGTGGACAGCTTCCCACAATTAGTACTCAAACTTCTTCTCTGACCTGCAGATGTTTGCTTGAATGAAACAATAACAATCAAAAACATACACTTCATTTAATATGCTCTCATGTACTTGTCTTTAAATAAGCAGCCAGCACCAATGTTTCTGTTTAATCATTCATGTATTAATTACTCAGTGGACAGATACAACCTGCAACAGAGTTACAGCACAGTCAAACCAAAACAAGTTTATCTGTGGTAGCAGGAAGTGAACCCTCTACTATAGTTGAGTACAAGTTGACTGTATATGCAAGCATGCCATATATATCAGCACAGAGCATATCTACAACAGAAATATGGGCAACGCCCTGACAAACTAAAAATAACATATATTAACACAATATATATAGAACTTCTTGGCAGATTAAAACTGTGTGCCGGACCGAGACTCGAACTCAAGACTTTTGTCTTTCGCGCGAAAGGCAAAGGTCCCGAGTTCAAGTCTCGATCTGGCACACAGTTTTAATCTGCTAGGAAGTTTCATAACAGTGCACACTCCACTGCAGAATGGAAATCTCATTCTGGGGAAAATATATATACATTACATTCAACTTTTAAACAATGGAAAATGCAGGATGGGATAACAAAAATATCATGAAAAGGATGGGTTGCTCCTCACCATACAGCGGAGATACTGAGTTGCAGATAGGCACAACAAAAAACTGTCAAACAAGTAAGCTTTTGGTCAAAAAGGCCTTCATCAGAATTAGACAACACATGCACAAACCCTTACACAAAAGCAACTTAATCACACAGGACTGCAGTGGTCATGTGCATGTGAGTTGCACTTGTGTGCACCTCATATGCCAATCTGTTTATGGGCCAATTAGAGGAGACATTCCTAGTCTCCCAAAATGCCAAACCAGTAGACTGGATCAGGTTCTTTAATGATATTTTCATGATCTGGACTCAGGGTCAAGACACCCTATCCTCATTCCTTCATAACCTCAACACCTCCTCTCCTATCTACTTTGCCTGGTTCTCCTCAACCCATCTTGCACCTTCCTGTAGGTTGACTTCCTCCTCTCTGAAGGCTCCATCCCACCTCTGTCCACATTAAACCAATCAACCACCAATAGTACCTGCATTTCAACAGCTGTCATCCCTTCCATACCCATACAACCTGGCTGGGACAGCGTATCTGCAATGACACGAATTCCCTTGCCCAGTGGGTTGAATGTCTCACTGAGGCCTTCACAGACAGGAACTACCCCCCCAAACCTTGTTTGCAAATGGATCTCCTGTTCCATTTCTGCACACATCCCAAATCCTCTCACCATCCTGAGAACAAGCTACAAAGGAGTGCCCCCTTCATTACCCAACATCACCAGAGAAAGGAACAACTGAGCCATATCCTTTGTCAGGACTTTGATTACCTATCATCATGCATTGAAATGAGGAACATCCTATGAAAGATCTTCTACCACTCCTTCTGAAATTGTGTTCTGTTGCCTGCCCAGCCTCCACAACTTCCTAGTCTATCCCTATGCCACTCTGAACCCAACCCTTGTCCATAGGTATCATACACCTGTAGAAGACCCAGGTGCAAGACCTGCCCAATCCCCACACTTGGCACTTCCTATTCCAATACTGTCAGATGCTTATCCTTCCCCATCACAGATCGGGTCACCTGTGACAGCAACCACATCATATACCAGTTCTGCAGCAAGCATTGCACAGCTTTTTACATTGGTACAACTGCCAGCTAGATATACAGCAGGATGAATGGTTACTGTCAAACTGTGGCCAAGAGCAAAGTAAACCACCCTGTGGCACAACACATGCAGCTGAACATAACATGCTTGATTTCAGTGGCTGCTTCACAACCCAAACCATCTGGCTCCTCTCCTCTACTACCAGCTTTTCTAAACTGTGCAGTCAGAAGTTATCCTTATAACACATTCTCTGCTCCCGAAATTATCCCAGCCTCAACCTATGGTAACCTACTGTCCCCGCATCCTCCACCCAATGGCTTCCACCCCCTCTGTCCATTACCTCTTCCCTGTTTATGTCCCCTCACCCTCATTGTGTGTCGCCCTCTGCCAACACACCCACCCATCCTTCCCCTTCTCCACTCCTCTCATTTTCTGCTCCCCATTTCTACTCCCTCCCTTCCCAACTCCCTGCCCCACAGCCTCACAATACTGTGCCTGTTGGCAATCTTGTCATTCCTCCATCCAGTCCCTGCATGATCTATGAGTCAACACTCTTCTCTTACCCACTCGTACCCAGCTACACTTTCCCCTTCCCTGCCCCCTCCATATTGCTGCTTTCACTCATGTAACAGTTGCATTCCATTGGGAGGTGTCAGAGGTGGGGTCATACCTGTGTGAGGTGTGCTTCCTTGTGTGATTGAATGTGTGTGTGGTTCCTATTCTGAAGAACACTTTGACCAAAAGCTAAACGTGTAATAGACATCTTGTTGTGCCTGTCTGCAACTAGACATGTCATCTTTACAGTGATTAGCAATCTGTCCTTTTCCTTATGTTGTTGATATTCCAACATGTAGTTTCCATTTTTTATTGGAGTATATTATATTATTCTTTTTTCAGTTATTGTTTTAGGTGTCCTAAATACTTTCTGCATTGCTCTAAACACAATCATGCCCAAAGTACAGATCACTAATCTTTATTTTATATTTCACATCACATTCTAGGTTACTGTTGATGCACAATGTCTTTGATGCAGACACAAAAGAAATACCCAGTGTGAGTTAAATCTGGGGACTATGGTGGCCTTCCTCTGTGAATCCTCTTACAATAAAAAAAAAAAAAAAAAAAAAAAATTTTAAAGTATACCTGGCCACCAACGGAAATGTGTTAGACACTTATCTTGCTGCAACTACATTAACAACTGTATTGCTAGGGAAACACCTTCTAACAACCCTGTCAGTGCAGATTGAGAAATTCAGAGTACTGTTCACTTCAAAAAAATAATGCCCAATAACTTTGTCATCAATAAATCCACACAAGGTGCTCATGTTGCAGGTATTCTGAGTGTCTTGCTGGCACAGCCAGAGAAAATTTTCTTCTGACCAATAGTGAGCATTGTGGATAATTGCACCATTGTTCTTGAAAGTGGCTTCATCAGTCTATTGTATGACATCTCTGGAGTCTACCATGTAGAATATTGCAAATGGTACTTTAGTTCACTTTCGTGTCCCATGCTGTTTTTCATGTAGAGAGAGGTGGATTAAGATTTATTGCAGCAAGAATGTGAGCATTTCTAGAGTCTCTAACACATTACTGACATATATGAATATAGACTTTGTCAGTGAATTGTTCTGATGAATTATTCTCAGAAAATGAGCCAAATAAAATATTTGTTGCAGAAAGATATTTCAAAAGATGTCCTACTGATACTTGACATATTCTAGAAACATGTCTGAACCCAGCTGGATGCTATAATTTGTCCATTTTGGGTCAAAATTGCAGCAGACCAAAACAATGCTCAGAATATCTCAGGCAAGCTGCCAGTCATCATCAACTACAGTACACTGTTCCTCAACTGGGTGCATGCCAGTCACCTTCAGGCAGCCCATCAAGTCATCAACAGCTCATCTGAAGATGACTGGCAGGTGACCGTTTGAAATATTGTGTATTGTAGTTAATGACAACTGGCAGCAAGTCTGAAACTTCTTTGATTATTCAGTTCATTGCAAAAATTTTAAAGTTCACAAAGATACAAGAAAACTGGTGGAAACTGGGACATTAGTACAAGGTCTGGTGTACAAAAAGTTAGGAAGGAAGCCTACACTAGGAACAATGTAGAAGACCCTCTCACACCTTTACAATTTGGGTTTATACAAGAAGGCTATTAGAACATTGTATCTTTGAGCACTGACACCACCTTGTCTCTGTGGTCTCCAAAAATTATGCAGCAAGGAAGCATGACTATAACTGACCATGGATACAATAAATTCTCTGACCTATACTTTGAGTAAACTTTTACCGAAGCTGCTAAAGTCACTGGTGGAATACTGTGTCCAGCAGATCAAAAACTCAACTGAGTTTGTGTCATATCTCTGAGGTAACATGCTTTAACATTATCTCATTTGGTTACCACTAAAAGACTCCCTACAGTTGCTGGAGAAGCACCATGAGAAGGACACAATAGAACAGTTTTTATACATGCTCACCATCACTTATTTTAAATTTGGTGGTCAGTTCTATGAACAGGGATTGCCAACTTATACATGGAACACTTTGGGGAAACTATGCCTGAAGCTGCTCAGATCAAGCCAAAGCCATTCTACAGCTATGTGAACAACACTTTCATGGTTTGTCTCCATAGGTAAGAAAACCTGCTGGAGTTCCTGCAGCACGTCAACAGTATATACAAAAGCATAAAGTTCACAATGAAAGTAGTAGAAAGTGGTTGCTTATCTTTGTTGGTTATTGTGTAATACATGAATGCACACATGGATCTGTACCCAAACACAGCAAGGTGCCACTATGCAGTGCAAGACTTTTTGATACTCTCCACAGTAGTGCACTAAATCTGAGCTGGCTGCCAAAATGAGAGCCTTCCCTCTATGTTATAACACCTACATGAAACATTCAAGAAAAAGGAAAAGAAGGAAGATGGCAGCAAAACCTGACATTTTTGCTGTATGTGGGACCAACCCCTTCCAAGATTTTGGAGAAGAATAAAATTAAGTGGGTTTTTGTACTGCATGTAACAGTAGGGACATGCTTTGCTCTGTGTCATGCCTCTTCCTTGTTGTGCACTCACTTCCACATATCACAAAGTCTCATATCATGATTTTCTGAAATAATATGCTGAAAACTGACTCTAGAAAGATACATCTACATCTACATCCATCTACATCTACATCCATACTCCGCAAGCCACCTGACGGTGTGTGGCGGAGGGTACCTTGAGTACCTCTATCAGTTCTCCCTTCTATTCCAGTCTCATATTGTTCGTGGAAAGAAAGATTGTCGGTATGCCTCTGTGTGGGCTCTAATCTCTCTGATTTTATCCTCATGGTCTCTTTGCGAGATATATGTAGGAGGGAGCAATATACTGCTTGACTCCTCGGTGAAGGTATGTTCTCGAAACATCAACAAAAGCCCATACCGAGCTACTGAGCATCTCTCCTGCAGAGTCTTCCACCAGAGTTTATCTATAATCTCCGTAATGCTTTTGCAATTTCTAAACGATCCTGTAACGAAGTGTGGCTCTCCATTGGATCTTCTCTATCTCTTCTATCAACCCTATCTGGTATGGATAGTGTCAAAAGATGTTGACCACACAATAATTGGATTTTTAGTGGCTTCCTAGCACAATAACATTGTCATTGACCAGTTCCAGAATTACACTTCACAGTTACACAGGTAAAAAGATGTACATCTCTTCCTTCACTAAAATAATCCAATCATTAATTAATGACAAAATATTTGTTGAATTTCTTAGTGGGATAAATTGTAGTGTCAGAAATATGAAATCAAGTGCACATGATATAACTTGGAGTACAATAACCAAAATTAATTATAGTGTCAAGTAAATAGCATTTGTGGAACACTGACACTATTGTGCCTGATATTTGAAGATGTATCAATGTTACACGGTTACTTGATCGTCACAGACCTTTGCGCAAGATGTTAATGTAACAGCTTGGTGGTGGGGAGGGAGGGGGAGCAACTGTTATATTAACATCTTTTGCAAAGGTCTGCGACCATCAAGTAACCACATAACATTGATGCAGACTCTCACAAACTGTCATAGCGAAGTTTCATCACTGCTTGATGGCCACAGACTCGTAGATACTGCTCGGTTTAATTCTGACAGCAGACTGGCAATTTTGGGGTGGGGTATGCTATTTAAATACTGGCATACATATATTAGTTAATTTCAAAAATTCCATGATTTTTGAAAATTGGCTACATTAGATGTTGCCATTTTGAATCAAAAATGAATTTTGGCGTTGTTTGGTTTATGAAAAATGTTAAAGCTTAGTAATCAAACAATGGAAGATGCAGGATGGAATGTAACAATATTATGAAAAGGAAAATTGCCACTCACCATCTAGCGAACATGCTGACTCGTGGGATGAACTAAGAGGTTACGAAGGTTAGGTGGACGGCGGAAAGACACTCTTGGTGGAGTGGGGAGGATTTCATGAAGAAATCCCTATGAAATCCCCAAACCACCTTCCCCACCCTCTGGCTCCTACCCTTGTAACCGCCCCCGGTGTAAAACCTGTCCCATGCACCCTCCCACCACCACCTACTCCAGTCCTGTAACCCGGAAGGTGTACACGATCAAAGGCAGAGCCACGTGTGAAAGCACCCACGTGATTTACCAACTGACCTGCCTACACTGTGACGCATTCTATGTGGGAATGACCAGCAACAAACTGTCCATTCACATGAATGGACACAGGCAGACAGTGTTTGTTGGTAATGAGGATCACCCTGTGGCTAAACATACCTTGGTGCGCGGCCAACACATCTTGGCACAGTGTTACACCGTCCGGGTTATCTGGATACTTCCCACTAACACCAACCTATCCGAACTGCGGAGATGGGAACTTGCTCTTCAATATATCCTCTCTTCCCATTATCCACCAGGCCTCAATCTCTGCTAATTTCAAGTTGCCGCCACTCATACCTCACCTGTCATTCAACAACATCTTTGCCTCAGCACTTCCGCCTCGACTGACATCTCTGCCGAAACTCTTTGTCTTTAAATATGTCTGCTTGTGTCTGTATATGTGTGGATGGATATGTGTGTGTGTGCGAGTGTATACCCGTCCTTTTTTCCCCCTAAGGTAAGTCTTTCTGCTCCCAGGATTGGAATGACTCCTTACCCTCTCCCTTAAAACCCACATCCTTTCGTCTTTCCCTCTCCTTCCCTCTTTCCTGATGAGGCAACAGGTTGTTGCGAAAGCTTGAATTTTGTGTGTATGTTTGTGTTTGTTTGTGTGTCTATCGACGTGCCAGCGCTTTCGTTTGGTAAGTCACATCATCTTTGTTTTTAGATATATTTTTCCCACGTGGAATGTTTCCCTATTAATTTATATCATTAATTATATAAAAATTTATACAGTAAATTCTTTGGGCAGCAATACAGAAAAAGAAAATACATATTTTCTTAGAATCATTGAAACACTACAGAAAACAGATACAGAGCACACACAGATACAGAGCTCAGGTTAAATAACATTCTTAGTGGCATTATGTCAACTTGTATTATATATAATATTAAAATATTACAATTTATTTTAGCTGGTGTTTGTCGGTAGGATCCAGATGGTGGAAGCTATGAAGCAGTCATTAAAGTGAAGCATATTGTGTTGAGTGGTGTATTCAACAACTGTGTGGTATCATTTAATCTAATTATACACATGTAATGGAAACCAAATTTTTACCAGATATACACTCCTGGAAATTGAAATAAGAACACCGTGAATTCATTGTCCCAGGAAGGGGAAACTTTATTGACACATTCCTGGGGTCAGATACATCACATGATCACACTGACAGAACCACAGGCACATAGACACAGGCAACAGAGCATGCACAATGTCGGCACTAGTACAGTGTATATCCACCTTTTGCAGCAATGCAGGCTGCTATTCTCCCATGGAGATGATCGTAGAGATGCTGGATGTAGTCCTGCGGAACGGCTTGCCATGCCATTTCCACCTGGCGCCTCAGTTGGACCAGCGTTCGTGCTGGACGTGCAGACCGCGTGAGACGACGCTTCATCCAGTCCCAAACATGCTCAATGGGGGACAGATCCGGAGATCTTGCTGGCCAGGGTAGTTGACTTACACCTTCTAGAGCACATTGGGTGGCACGGGATACATGCGGACGTGCATTGTCCTGTTGGAACAGCAAGTTCCCTTGCCAGTCTAGGAATGGTAGAACGATGGGTTCGATGACGGTTTGGATGTACCGTGCACTATTCAGTGTCCCTTCGACGATCACCAGTGGTGTACGGCCAGTGTAGGAGATCGCTCCCCACACCATGATGCCGGGTGTTGGCCCTGTGTGCCTCGGTCGTATGCAGTCCTGATTGTGGCGCTCACCTGCACGGCGCCAAACACGCATACGACCATCATTGGCACCAAGGCAGAAGCGACTCTCATCGCTGAAGACGACACGTCTCCATTCGTCCCTCCATTCACGCCTGTCGCGACACCACTGGAGGCGGGCTGCACGATGTTGGGGCGTGAGCGGAAGACGGCCTAACGGTGTGCGGGACCGTAGCCCAGCTTCATGGAGACGGTTGCGAATGGTCCTCGCCGATACCCCAGGAGCAACAGTGTCCCTAATTTGCTGGGAAGTGGCGGTGCAGTCCCCTACGGCACTGCGTAGGATCCTACGGTCTTGGCGTGCATCCGTGCGTCGCTGCGGTCCGGTCCCAGGTCGACGGGCACGTGCACCTTCCGCCGACCACTGGCGACAACATCGATGTACTGTGGAGACCTCATGCCCCACGTGTTGTGCAATTCGGCGGTACGTCCACCCGGCCTCCCGCATGCCCACTATACGCCCTCGCTCAAAGTCCGTCAACTGCACATACGGTTCACGTCCACGCTGTCGCGGCATGCTACCAGTGTTGAAGACTGCGATGGAGCTCCGTATGCCACGGCAAACTGGCTGACACTGACGGCGGCGGTGCACAAATGCTGCACAGCTAGCGCCATTCGACGGCCAACACCACGGTTCCTGGTGTGTCCGCTGTGCTGTGCGTGTGATCATTGCTTGTACAGCCCTCTCGCAGTATCCGGAGCAAGTATGGTGGGTCTGACACACCGGTGTCAATGTGTTCTTTTTTCCATTTCCAGGAGTGTATATGACGTGTTGGTTGAAATACTAGGCCTGTTTAATTCTGCTCATTAAGAGTATTAACCAGAATAAAAATTATTATATATTACATTTTAATTTTTAGAATATTATTCCTAATCAAAAATTTTATTTTTCTTTAATTTAGTTAACAAGCTATAAAGTTTAGGTCTACTAGATAAGTATAGTTACAGAAAAAATTAGGAATGCTTTATAAACTTAAGGAGATACATACACCTAAGTTCTGAAAACTAAAACTTGCAGGAAATTGTGGATTAAGATATGAGTTATATTAAAATGTGCCTCAGAACATTACCAAAGCATTGTCTTCATTCTGCTGAATTTATTTGTCTTGAAGCTTCCTCTTGGCATTCTTTTTAGCTCTTATTGCTTCATTTGTGAACATACTTCAGCAAACATTACTGTTAAATTCTTTCCATTGCTTGAAGCTACTAGGGAGTTAAATACGTTTTACATAAATGAATATATGATTGCTTAAAAGGAATTATATAGGCCTGGCAATAGAATTTTACATTTAATTCATTATTACATGTAAAATTTTGGGTGAGGCAGGGGGTTGTGATAATTTCATAATCAATTACTGACCATTGAACCATCTTCTCTTATAAAGGAAGTGGTGAAATATAAACAATGTGATGGTGTAGATTGCCTGAAAGTAACTGAACAACAAACTAGTAGGAAGGGTTTAGGATCCACTACAAACAGCATCTTTGTTAAAACAAAAAATTTCTTGATGTGTGTCATTGTTAATATTTATTGCACACTGATCAACATCTTGGCTCATAAAAATCTATAACAAATTATTTAGGATGAAGACAATGACTCACTGAAAGGCAGAAGTGCTGCACCATTGCTAGGCATGCAAACAAGAAATACGGAGCTTGGCTAGCTTTCGAAATGCACTTCCTTTTTCTAGTTGTAGGGGTGGGGGTGGGGAGGAACACACACACACACACACACACACACACACACGCCTGTCTCCCTACATTGTGCTCAGTCGATTGCCTGCTCTTTACTCAGTATGCAAAAATTTTCCAATTGTTTTTCAAAATACTAATTGTTTTCTGTAATTCAAATAATGATGACATGCTGGCTTACATGACTTTGTGGCATCAGTCCCATTCTCTTGATTCTAAATTTAGTATACAGCAATCATTTTTTGTTCTAAACCCAATTACGTATAGTATGTCAATGTAATTAGAATTTAGTAAAGTTATAACAAAAATTTAGGTTTTTCCATCATTCAGAAGTATCCTTTGTCCTTAAGTAAACATCAAAATCACAGCTTTGTTTATTTATGAAAAAAAGTATCTACTGAATCACACTCCACAGCAACAAACTACATTACTGACAAGACATTACTTTTTAGTATATGACAGACAAAACTTTGATGCCAACCACATTGTTCTGTAAAGAAATGCTTTACTTCTCACATGCCAAAAGGGTTACTTCCTGGGCACTATTTTCATAATAAACTTTATTGTAGGCAAGGTTACTTACTTTTTACTTCAACCTACTATCTTGGCATGAAGGGCAACAGTATGGCATACGAGGGCAGTTCAATAAGTAATGCAACACATTTTTTTTTCTCGGCCAATTTTGGTTGAAAAAACCGGAAATTTCTTGTGGAATATTTTCAAACATTCCCGCTTCGTCTCGTATAGTTTCATTGACTTCCGACAGGTGGCAGCGCTGTACGGAGCTGGTAAAATGGCGTCTGTAACGGATGTGCGTTGCAAACAACGGGCAGTGATCGAGTTTCTTTTGGCGGAAAACCAGGGAATCTCAGATATTCATAGGCGCTTGCAGAATGTTTACGGTGATCTGGCAGTGGACAAAAGCATGGTGAGTCATTGGACAAAGCGTGTGTCATCATCGCCGCAAAGTCAAGCAAGACTGTCTGATCTCCCGCGTGCGGGCCGGCCGTGCACAGCTGTGACTCCTGCAATGGCGGAGCGTGCGAACACACTCTTTTGAGATGATCGACGGATCACCATCAAACAACTCAGTGCTCAACTTGACATCTCTGTTGGTAGTGCTGTCACAATTGTTCACCAGTTGGGATATTCAAAGGTTTGTTCCCGCTGGGTCCCTCGTTGTCTAACCGAACACCATAAAGAGCAAAGGAGAACCATCTGTGCGGAATTGCTTGCTCGTCATGTGGCTGAGGGTGACAATTTCTTGTCAAAGATTGTTACAGGCGATGAAACATGGGTTCATCACTTCGAACCTGAAACAAAACGTCAATCAATGGAGTGGCGCCACACCCACTCCCCTACCAAGAAAAAGTTTAAAGCCATACCCTCAGCCGGTAAAGTCATGGTTACAGTCTTCTGGGACGCTGAAGGGGTTATTCTGTTCAATGTCCTTCCCCATGGTCAAACGATCAACTCTGAAGTGTATTGTGCTACTCTTCAGAAATTGAAGAAACGACTTCAGCGTGTTCGTAGGCACAAAAATCTGAACGAACTTCTCCTTCTTCATGACAACGCAAGACCTCACACAAGTCTTCGCACCCGAGAGGAGCTCACAAAACTTCAGTGGACTGTTCTTCCTCATGCACCCTACAGCCCCGATCTCGCACCGTCGGATTTCCATATGTTTGGCCCAACGAAGGACGCAATCCGTGGGAGGCACTACGCAGATGATGAAGAAGTTATTGATGCAGTACGACGTTGGCTCCGGCATCGACCAGTGGAATGGTACCGTGCAGGCATACAGGCCCTCATTTCAAGGTGGCGTAAGGCCGTAGCATTGAATGGAGATTACGTTGAAAAATAGTGTTGTGTAGCTAAAAGATTGGGGAATAACCTGGTGTATTTCAATGCTGAATAAAACAACCCCTGTTTCAGAAAAAAAATGTGTTGCATTACTTATTGAACTGCCCTCGTACTTTTACTAAAAAGGTAATCTACTGCATTTTAATAACTTTAATATTTCCTTAAAACTGAGCAAAAGACTTTATATTTCTTTCAAATATTTACACAAACAATACTGCTGTGCAAATTTTCTGTCAATTTCACATACTTACAGTTTTCTTTATCAAAATCCGTCTGACAAATTTCCTGTTTTTTGTATTCTGGTGTATCACTTATTTTACATCAGTTATTTGCTGGAAGAGATTTGTTATTTCCCAAAATTTCAGCTTTACTGTACTCAAAAACCAAACAGGCCACTTTTCCCAAAATTTCTACTGACAAGTCATTTGCTTCCATCCTCCTATGTTTATATAATACATGAAATTCAATCATCTTCCATCCTCTTTTGTTTATATAACACTTGAAATTCAATCATTAATGTCAAAAATCTCAATTACATGCATATTGAAGACAGTAGGAAGTGATTACAAGCTATGGAGAGGGAGGCAATATGCGTCAAATAGTGTGCTAACCAAAGTTTAGTGAAACCCTTACTAACTGATGTGTTCACAATGACATTGACCATGTGCCCCGTCATCTATTTTTGCTACATTGGGTGAAATTTCACCTTGTTGCCCCCCCCCACCCCCACCCCCACCCCCCCACCTACCCACCCCCCCACCCCCAAAAAACATGTGCCACACCAATGTAAAAAATAACAAGATTGGACATACAAAAAGCACGAAAATTTCAACATAACATCTACCTTAGCAACTACTTTCTGTATATTTACACTAAATATTACTTTTTGCAAATTGGTTACTGTATTTCCATTCCAAGAATTCTTTCTACAACCATTTCACTGTTTACCTCATAATCAACTTCCAGTAACTTAAATATAACTACCTCTGACAGCTTATGAACAGGTGTCTTTGCCTTGATGAAGTTTTCCTTTCAACATGCACACTTCTCATTACAACAATATTTATTTTAACTTTCACTACCTGATTTTCATGTACCTTATTATTAAACACACAAGTTTTAACTTCCCTCTTTAACAAGATCATTAACTTTCTCAACCATTTCATTTAATAACTGTGCACAATCTGTTTCAAAATTACTTGCACTAGATTCAATAACAGGCCAATTATTTATGTTACTGCTGCTTATCGAAGACCTACATTCTTCCTCAGCCTGGCATTCAGTCACACTGTTATCTTCTTTGTGAAGATTATCATTCACTACTTGCATACACCCTGCCTCATCTTCACCAAAGCCGTTAACATTTACAGCAACAAATTTCTGCCCAACAAAATCATTCATGTTAGTATCACATTCATTCACATTTTCATCTACATTGCCAGTCAACTTGTTTGCTTCCACTTCAGTTTTCGATAACTCATTTATATTACTGCTAATTGTCTATGTTTCGCACATCTTTTCTTAATACACTAATGATCTTTGCTGAACATTTCATTTACTATTAGCAAACATTCTGTTTCCGTCTCAGTGTCTACCTTAGTCTCAACTAACTGCTCCTCATTTACTTCACTACTAATTATCCCTGGCTCACATTCTCCTTGTCATTACTTTCTTCCTCAATATAATTTATTTTACCAACTGCTTCATTCACTATCAGTACATTTGTCATTTCAGCCTCATTCTTTTTAGATTTATTTGTTTGCATCACATTTACATCACTGTCAGTTATTAATGAATCACATTTTTTCACCATCATCCATTATATAAAAATATTCATTCAAAATCTGCTCATGTTTCACATAATACTCATTCAATGCATCATCTATTTCATCCACATCATATTTCTTCCATGACTTCTCAGCTCATTCAAATGTCACACCCTGTTGGGTTCCATCAGGTTATTCATTCCGATTTACTTTCTAAAAAATTGGCATCCATGTATTTTATACTAACATTTTTAAAATATACTTCCTGGTCCACAGCATCATCAACAATATTTACATAACCTGTGTCAGAAATCAGTTATTGGCATTATTACAGGCACAGGACTCAATTACTTCAGCTACTACTATTACTACGGTGGAGCAACCATAGGCTGGCAGCCACAGTTACTGTGTGGCTGCCTCTGGCATCAGTATTGTGCATGCCAACCTCTGAACTGGGAACCAACACACCCTGTTAGGTGTAAGGCGAATGACAACACATTCCCTCCCACCCCCAAAACCTCTCACCACCGATGTGTACTGGCTTGGCTGGTAATGATGGTGAGGGCGATGTCTGGACACCGTGTTACTGAGGGGCCAGGATTTGAAACTGGCTGATGGCAAGCTCTACGCACACCCTGGCATTCACCTTGTGAATGACCATGAACACCAGCTGAGAAACCATTCATAGGGTGCACAATCGCATCCAGAGACAGAAAATCTTCTTGAACTGACAATGATGCAAGGTAACTGGTGGATTCTTGGAGGTGTACATAAAAGCAGCAGGTTACAGAGGACTGGACCTCTGCAGCTGAGATACCAGCTCTGTAGTGGTGTTGATGCTGCTGTGTCAACAGCTATTAGTTCCTCATACAGTGTGGGGCCAAAGGGAGGTGAGGACAGCTGGGACTGCAAGCTCCTATAGGCCTCTGTCTCAATTCAAGAAATGCGTGGCAGGATCACACAGCTAACAGGAGCAGAGCTGATACTGATGCTGCCTGGACAGCCTGGACAAACCCTGTACAAGATAAAGAGAGCAGCCCTAGACTTGATTGATTACACCCCATTCCAAGTGTTCATTTCTGCTGAAAACTCTGAGAAAGACATTAGCATTTGTATTAAATTTAGAGTGCTGTGGCAGCAGTCCTGAAAACTGCAGTGGATGCAGTATCATTCTGTGTCAGCATCCATGCAGCAGTTTTGCAATAAACTTGTTAATGCATGGCTGGGACCAGAATGAGGACAAGAACATCACAAAAGCTTGTTCCTGCAAGTGGCAGGCAAGTAAGTTGTCCATTTTCTACTTAAATGTCATGAAGCATTCAACTTCACTGTCAGCATACGAGTGAAATGGTGTGCTTCACAGATGTTGAATGCATTGGTATCCCAAAATTTTTTAAGTCTATTGATGTAAGCTGTGGTCTATTATCTGAGACTATCACTTCTGGGAGGACCTGAAAGGCAAAAAACTGATGTTAGAGCTTTGATGATATTCGCCACTGTGGGCAACTGCATCATCACAAATGGGAATTTGCTGTAAGAATATGCAGCCATTAGCTAATAGGTGTTCCAAAATGAACCAGCAGTATAAAAATGTAGTCTCTGCCAAGGAGTGCAGGTCTTGGGCTAATCAGAGAGCCTTAGAGATGGAGCAGCCTGTTGCTCCAGACCTGCTTGATAATGATAGGTCAAGTGTTCAATCTGTGAGTCCATCCCAGTCTATGTACAGTGGTGTTGGGCAAGTTGCCTTTGTAAGTACTATGCCCCAATGCCCTTGGTCCAAGAGACAAAAAACTTCCTTTTGTAGACACTGTGGAACTATCACATGTAATTGGTCACTACCCAAGTAAAGCAGAAGGACACCCCGTTGTACAGACAAGCCATGCCAAAATGTAAAGTATCATCGAACATCTGGATTGTGAACAGCTTTGACAGTATGTAGCTAACTGATGTGGATGTACTGAAGCAGAATTTATTGAATGGGATCTGCAGCTATTACCTGAGCAATCCAACAATAATTGATGGAGAATCCATCGAGAGTTTCACGGTCCCACACGTGAACATGGAAACAAGATTCTTCAGATGTGTCAAACACTGTATTGTTGCCAACTGGTAAATGAGAGAGGGTTTCTGTATAGGAATCTTTGGCTGTCAGTCAGTAGATAATTTCATACTGGGAATTTTACAATATCTAAGACCAGTGTTGCCGCTTCTGCTCTGTGCGTGGTGGGACTGGCCTGGAGGGGCTCAACAAAAATGTCAGTGGCTTGTGATTTGTTGCCAAGTAAAACTTCCTTCCACACAGATAGTGGTGGGATTTTGTCACACCATAGATAATAGCAGAGCTTCCATCTCTAGTTGGGAATAATTGCACTGAGTGTTGGTCAAGAACTTAGATGCAAAAGCAATCGATCTACCCACAGGTCCTACTCTGTGCAATAGCACTGACCAATTCTGTATGAAGAAGCATTGACCCAGAGCACAACTGGTCTAGCAGGATCAAAATGCATTAATCATCAATCATTCAACAAAGCGCCATTCAGTTTTTGAATAGCAGTTTGACACTCCTGAGACTATTTGAAAAGGACATTCTTCCTGCATAATCTGTGCAAAGGAGCCACAATTTGCAACATACCCAGAATGAAATGAGTGTAGTAAGCGAGTTTTCCTAGTACAGCTTGAAGTTCACTTACACTGCAGGTGCTGGAGGTCATGAATGGCAGTTAAATGAGATTGCTAAGGATGGGTGCCCTGAGCATTGATTTCGTGGTCTAAGTAATTAATTTCAGTTTGAGAAAAGGAACACATGTCTTTGTTGCACTTGAGTCCAGCAGTAGAAAGAACTTGAAATAAACTTGTCAAATTAGAGAGATCTTCCCCTGCAGTACAGGAAACTGCAATATCATCTAAATAATTCATACATGAAGACACTGTAGCAGTCAGCCTTGAAATCAGTACTCAATCTTAATTTGCCAGATGGTTTCTTGATGGCTACTTGCAGAGCTGCCCACTGACTAGCTTGAGGTTGTGCATTCTTCATTGTAATATGAGCCTCAAAATAGATTGCTTTGCCTAATCTGTCCGAAAAAATTCACTGAATTCTGCACAGAATTATGAAACACTGTCCCGAGGCACAGAAAAATTCACAGAAAGTATGTTGTTCTTACTTTGCATCCCATAACGTTCTAACAAATCAATACCAAAAAAGTTTCAACTACCCATGAACACAACGCTGTGAATGAAACTGTCTTTGTAACATTTTGAAAAGTGGCAGGCAGGCTACAGACTCCAAGAAATGGACTATCATGACTGTTATAAGCTGAGAGATCTGTCTGAAAATTGAACAATTTAGGCTTTCCTAACAGCTCCTAAGTGTGTCTGTTCAAAATAGTCACTGAAGCCCAGTATCTAACTGCATGCACACACTACAATTAGCAATATGTAAATTGACAAAATTTGCTTGCATGTTGCTGAATAGGAGAAGAGTTCTGAGACCTTTGTGAAACTGATTTGGACAGTTTATAATTGGAACAGCAACCACCCACAAGTATAGTTTAACAAGGTTTATTAGGATTTATTAGGATTTGGATTTTTTAGGAATCCATCTTCAGATGGTTGTTACACATTTTGTTGTTTTCTCACTGGGGCTTTGTTTTGTATCCATTATTGGTAAGACATAGGATAGTCATAAAGTTTTTCTGTTCACTGTTTGATAATGTTTATGATAGATTAACTTCTTATGACCTGTATCAAGGCATTTATGAAAAGGTTTTGATGTTATTAAAATGTGAAATGCGATGAAAGTTTCTGTCCATTCTACTGCAGCAGACCAGCAACGGATACAAAACAAGACCCCAGCAGGTAAACAATTAAATGTGTAATAACCACCTGAAGATGGATTTGTAAAAAATCCATAACTGGTCATGATTTGATACAAATAAATCTTCTTAAATCATACTTGTGGCTGGTTGCTGCTTCAGTTATAGACCTTAACGTATTACAGCCATGCTTCTAGACATGTCAATTTTTGACTGATTTGGACACTGAATTCACACCATTATTAGCACTAGATGGCTTTGAAAGTATGGTGCAGGCATTTATAGACTGACACTTCAATGAAGGAACAGATTGTTTGTATGACTTCTGCATTTGGAAACACACTGATTAGACATGTATATGGTTTCTGCAATGGTAATACTTTGCGTCACGGCAGAGGCATGCTCGCCACTTCTGTGACATGAAGCAATAAGAGCAAGATGTAACACCCCGCACTGTTTGGCTAGCTTGCTGGTGTTGTAGTCTACGGTGTCACCCTGGCTGTGACTTGGAGTGACACACCTCGTGATTTGGGTGTGTGACTTGTGTACTATCAACCACACTTCACAAACAGAAAAATGAGGAGGATCAAAGTCAACTCCAGTGCTATCATAACAGTCCTGTGGCTAAATTAATTCTAACACTTGCTTCAAACATAGGTCCATGCCTAAGTATTTGTTTCCTGACTCTAAAGTCAGACACATTCTGGGTGACAGCATCTCAAATCATGGGTTTCACTGTAATATTTACCACATTCACACTGAAACTTGCAGTGCCTGGTAATACCTTGTAAATCAGCTACCCTCTGTTTATTACTTGATGAGGTTGTCTATGTAATCTAAAAAACTTGTAATAAGCAGCAAGCACATTTACTTGTGCATGAAAGTCTTGTCTAACACAACAATGAAATCCTCACAGTCTATACTTTTTGGACGGGCAATGGGAAAAAGTTTTCATCCCAGCCTGTATACTAGGACACCAACTGTTGCCAAAAAATGTGGTTTTATTCCCTTATCTTGAATATGATGTGCAGAGAAATGGATGTTGAGCTAAATTTGGTATTTGAACAATTCTATCTGCTGTCAGTTGAATGCACAGAACTGTGGTGCACAGATAGATGTTGCTTGTTGTGGCACTGATTGGGGTGCTGAAAGTGACACCGAACTGCATCAGTTTTGTCATTCCTTCCATAAGCTTTTGAGTTTGCTGAGCCTGCAATTGAATGACTTAGTTTAGAGATACTTCTTGCAGTATATTGATCATGATTTAATACACAAGAGAAACTGAATAGAAACAAAATTTAAACAGTGGAGCTGTAAAGAAAGTCTCGAAAGCAGTGCAGCAGACAAGCACAATGCTTGTCCAAGAATCTGCAAGAAACACACACTAACTTAAATGTTGCAGACTTGCTGTCTGAGCAAGGTACAAATCTGCCAATTAACAGACAGACAAAGGACCAGATTTGTTACATTCCATAGTGATGTGTTATAAGACAGAAAGCAGGGAATGAGAGACACAACAACAGTTAGGTAAAAATTATTTACTTAACTTCATTGGGTTGCAATGGATCATAAGTGGAGGCAAATACTATATACAATCCTGAATAATCCAAGTCTGCGAACAATTCTGTATCAATGCTGTAGTACCACTAGGGAGATGAGTATATGCAGGAAGATAGCTAGTGGAGGCCTCTTACACTCTTCAATGGCAGCACTGCTGCAATGAGTGATGGAGGCATGTCCTTGGAGCGGCCATTGGTTGTCAGCCACAGATACTGTGTGGCTGCCTCTGGTGGCAGAGCTCTGAATGTCTGGTGCCAACCTCTGAACTAGAAACTGGCATACCCAGCATAGTGTCTGTGGTGAACCACACCACACAATGAATGCTGACAGTTGTGTATTTTACAGAAAATGTTAATAAGTTATAAAAGTATACAGAACCTTGTTATGATTTTGTGTTGAGGATACCCTAGCTAGGAGTATCACATCAATCTTGTAAATAATTTTACATTATGTTAAATTATGCAAAATCTTAATTGGTGACTTGATTAAGTATTGAGGGGTGTCATCAGATTCTAAGAAAATATAACAGCAAAAATTCAGTATCAAAGTTCAGAATATAGCAAATACAGAGGCAAAACTAGCAATGGAAATTATGATAAGAAATATTTTATGGAGATGGAGCAGTACAGCTGTAATGAATGTTAAAGACTGTAACAGTACATCTTATAGATGATCAATTTTGGTTAGGATCAGACCATCACTGCATTCAAAAACTATTTCAGCTATGCATTTGTGTAATCGGAGTGACAGTTATCAGATGTACTTTGTTCCATCATTGATATTAGCTTGATGTGCCCGATTCCCTTGCACAGAATGTCTGTGAGGTTTAATGGATACAGCGTTTATTTATTTATTTATTTATTTAGCCATCTGCAGATATATTAAAATGTATGGATGTTGTCAGTTTGTGCACATTCACATATTTATACAGTGTTGCATTACATGTGTTAAACATTGTGAGACATAAGTTACGTACAATAATTTTTGCTCCTTTTCAAAACATTACATATAGTTAAACATTGTGAGATAAAGTTATTTACAATCACTTTTAGAAAGAATTCACTTGTAGTGTAAAAAAAAAAAAAAAACAGTGTTCCTGCAAAGTTTATGATTTTTCCTAAAGCAGTAAATTTTATCTGTTTCTTATATTTTCAGTGGTAGTTTATTATAGCTTATTATACCTTCACATAAAAAACTATTTTGAATCTTATATTTATTTTTCTGGTCTAGGTGAAGACAGTGACTAATTCTTGTACTATAGTTATGAAAACTGCTATTTGTACTATAATTTTCTATATTTTTCTTGACATAAATTATGGTTTGGAATATAAATTCACAAGGAACAGTTAGAATTTCTAACATTTTGAAAAGTGCTCTATGGTGGGCCCACTTACTGCTTTTTGTTATAATTCTTACCGCTCTCTTTTGCGTTTTAAATACAGCTTGTAAATTCTGAGTACTGTATCCCCAGAAAATTATACCATACTGATTATTGAATGAACATAACTAAAGTATACAGTTTTCAGACATTCGTCTCTGCATGAGGATGCAAGGACTCTTAAGTGCCTAACATGATGTGGATATGAGAGTTTCATAGCAGTTTCAATCCACTCCATTTGGCTGTTAATATGCAACGCTAAGAATTTTGTTGTAGGTTCATCAAATTCCTTAGACAAGTCTACAAAAAGTCCAGTTACATAGCTGTTCTCATGTAGTGTTTCTAAAACTGTTTTTGTGCATTGTGGATTCTGTGCCTCTACGAGGTCTGAAACCATACTGGTCATTGCAGAGGATGTTGAATTTGCTTAGATAGCTCATAAGCCTGTTTTTCATTATTGTCTCTATAACTTTGGAAAAGGGTGACAATAGGGCTATTGGTCTGTATAGTTCTCAGTGTTTACTACATTACCTTACTTGTGAAGTAGTGAAGTTTTTGCATGTTTCGGATAGTCAGGGAAGCAACCAGTTTTGAAGGACTCATTTCTGATTTCTGCTTCATCCTCAGTAGTTGGAAGCAATACCATTGAGTGAGCTATATGCTTCTGTGTTGGTTAATTAACATTTTTTGGAAAATTTTTCTGTAACTGTTGCAATGCTGCTAAAGTAGGTATTCACATAATTTGCTAATTCTTTTGGGTTACTTGCTAAGTTTTTCTTGTTCTTGATTTTTGTGTTTGTATGCCTGTGCTTCACAAATCCTGTTTCTTGTTCCACTACCATCCATGTGGCTTTACTTTTATTATTGCCTAAATTTCTCAACCTATCATTGGCTGATTTCTTTGCAGTATTGAGTATCCTCCTGTAGATCCTTTTGTAGTTTTTGTAGTAGTGCAAAAAATCCTTTTTAGTGGAGTTTAGGTATTTACAAGTTTGAGCAGATTTTATAATTCCTTTAGTAATTCATTTATTTTCGGTGGTTGTTCCAATAGGAATGTTTCTTCAAATTTTAGTTTAAACTCAGTCATGAAATTGGAGAATTCCCTGTTCATTTAGTTTCTGTATTAACTCCTTTCCTACTTTCATGTGTTTCAACTGTAGGGAAAACTCTTGCAACGCTGATGGAGAGTAGACTCTTTTATGTACATACAGTTTGGATTCTTTTTATACACAAGCTTTTACATCTACAAAATGACATAGATGGTCTGACAGTCCCAGATTTTTAATAAGTACATCACAGTTTTCTCTGCCGACATCTGTAGCTACATGGTCAATGGTAGATGACGAATGTGTGGTTATGCTTGTTGCACAGATGACTAGTGATGACATTCCAAAACTATGCAGGATATTCAGAAATGTGTTACTGGTGTCATCTGTTTTAGCTGTATTTATGTTAAAGTCCCCGCACAAAAGGATATTATGTCTCAAGAGTCAATGCTAGTTCTAGGCTTTGTATAAGTTTTGAAAAGAATATCTTTAAATTACCACTGGGAGAACAGTATACAAATAGTATAGTTAGTTTCTTGGGCATATCTATAGCAGCTATCTCTGTTGCTAACACTTCAAAGTATTTGTCTACCCTTAACAAGATAATATCATTTCTGACTTTAAATTCAATACCGTTCTTAACGTAAAGACGTGATCCTCCACCTATTATTGTGTTTCTGCAATAAGAATAGGCTTGGACATATGAGAGTAATTTAATATATAAGATTTCATTTTCTTTGCACCAGTGCTCTGTGATGCATATAACCAAGCTGTCTAAGAGTTGTAACTCAACTTCCAGCTGTTGCATTTTGTTTTTTACACACTGAACATTTTGGTGGAGTACTGTTAGACATTTAATGTTACTTATTTTGGTGGCTTCTTTTTCATAACGCCCACAGTTAAAAAATCCTTCAGATGGGAAGGAGGCATTCTTTTCTGTCAGCTTGCTGCCCTGTGGGTGGTTGTTTCCATGTCTGCTATTGCTCCTACTATTGTTGGGATTACTTTTGTTACTGTTGTCTGTGATCCTGCTGTTGACAAGGATGCTGTGGTTGGCATTTCTGCCCCGATTATTGTTTCTACTGCTGTATTTGGTGTTACTGCAGTTGATTGTGTTTGTTCTTCTGCTGCTATTTTTGTAGGTGTTCTCACTTGTGATGAAATGGTTTCTCTGTTATGAGTTGGTACAATAATAGGCACAATGTTGTTATTTGTGCACATAATTTCAGCCATCACATTTATTCTAAACCTATGAACTTTTCTCCATGAATATTGAAATACACACTATGCCTGGTGAAGAGTTTCCTTTCCATGAATTGCACATCTAGGAAGTTTGTGTTTCTGTATACTTTACATATTTTATGAAATTGCCTGTTGGCCTTAATAAATTCCTGATTTACACATGATGTTTCTATTAGGTCGTATCTGTGCAGTATTCGAGTCACTATTACACTTTCATGTCTCACTGTGTCCAGGGCTTTCCTTAAGTCATGGGCAGCACTTTTTAGTTCATCACCGTAGACATCATTTGCATCACCAATTATGACCAAAAACTAAGTTTCTTGTGTAGCTTTATGACACTGTAAGTTCCTTACAACTTCATGCATAGGGTCCCCAGGTTTCACATAGCTGGTAGCTCTAAGATTGTGTTTGTTTTGCAAGTTTTTGTGACATTGCAACCATGACTATCTGAGTAAACAAACAACTAACTTGGATTTCCTAAGATACATATTTCTATGATTACTGCCTATTGGGGCAGTGCTATTGCTACATGTTCGCATATCAGCAGCACCTTTTAGGTGGCAATCAATATCATTAAAGCCTTCCTCATGTTCTGTGTCGCTGATGGAGCACAAAACTTCCCCAGAACTGTTCCCTGGTCAGTGCGTGGTCCTCCTTCATCACCTGGTACTTGCACTTTTGAGCACTCACAGTTGGCGTTCTGGCGCACTTCCAGGAAGTGAATGATATGATCAGAAATGGCTAAACAACAGCCCCTGGCAGTACCCATACACTTCATCAGAGGGAAACACATAGAAACCTGGTCAAAACATTGTTCCAAAACAAAGATTTTACTTATCAATCTTCCAAGAATATTTGTCACGCTTGTGGGTTAGTCATACCTGACCATTGTGATGTTACTTGCTCAGGTGCATATGTGACAGCATATTTTCTTTAGTGTTGGACCTATTAAACTTACTTTATTCTACAACTTCCCACAATGAATACTCAGACCCCTTCTCTGATCTCCAGATTTTTGCTTGAATGAAACTATAACACTGACCAATCCACACTTCATTTAATATGCTCTCACATACTTATCTTTAAATTAGCTGCCAACACCAATGCTTCTGTTTAGTCATTCAAGTATTAGTTACTCAGTGCTCAGATACAACCTATACCAAAATTACAGCACAACTTCTTACAAACCAGTTGACCAAACTACTCCCTTTTCTTCATATCAATCCACTTGATATTTTTGTATATATAATCTAGGAATTTCAGTACTCTTCCTCGGTGATGTGACACACTTCGAAGAGGCCCCGTTTCTGTGCTCAAGAAGGTATTTCTTCTCGGCAAACTGTTCAAAATGGCTGCTACCACCTTTCCACACTGAAGACACGTGTTTTCCCCAAATGCATTGTTCCACTTGCTCATAAAAATAAAAAAGCCTAACAATAAGTGAGAATTGCATTTGCCCACTTCCACTTTGAGAATCTTTTGTCAACAGGAAGTGTGTTATGATGTGCCTGACTCCCTTGCAGTGGTGCTAGAAAAGCATGCTATTACTGAACAAACAACATATGCAAACTGAAGACCACCACAGAAATGAATTTACTGCAGAAATAACTGTTTATATTTGAATAATGCTGCTGGCAGCAAGGAAATGCGAGTTACGGTAACGTATGCAGTTCCCACATGCTTTGGTTGAGTGATGCGGTACATGCCAAGAAGAATTGTTTTATAACATTAGTGTAGTACATAATATAAAATATTTTTTTAGATGGAAAATTTTGAATTTTGCAGCTCTTTTTGGTGATACTAATTTATTCTCTTCATTTGAAATAAATTTTGTTCCTTTTCCAGTAACTACCAAGTAATGTAAGATTCACTATTCTTTTCACCCGAACTGGTTTGCCTAAAAGGCAATTTGCACAGAAAAGATGGGACCTGTTGTTTCCAAGAAAAAGTGTCTGTACAGTAGGTCTGAAGTACCCTTTATATTCTCCATACTGTTGTGACTAACAGAATCTTCTGATTTCTTGACAGAAAGTCAAGCCTACCATAATAACATCATGAGATTCTGCTTGAGTCATGTGTCCATCCTGACCAATAATTTTTTGATTTAATGTCATACACATTTTTGTATTTGTTCTGTGGAACAACAAACCCTGCATTGCAATAAAAACAAGTAATTCTTCTTGATAAAATACAAGTAACTCTTCTTCATTCATCCATCTTCATATTGTTCTTTTGTAAATTATTCCAATATGTAAGCTTTTTATGTTTCTCAGCATTGAAATTTATAGGTGCTCTGAAATATAATTCTGCATCCATAACAATGTTTAGAGATTACATTTGGTTTAAGGGTTCTGTAAATTAGACTTCTTGTGATCATTATTTAATATTTCTGTTTACTTTTTTAAAATGAGAATTTGTGCTTTCTTTTCTGGATGTAACTTAGCCCCACAAAATTTGCTCATTAAATTTGAAAAAATATAGCCTTGCTTGTAAGTATTCACTGTGAAGCCCTCTGCTGACAACTCAAAGTTCAATTAATACTAAAAAATTTGTTGTTTCATTGGCTTCTACTGGATATGATTTCCACCTTTCTGTTGAACTTCCATTCTCTTCCTACTCCTACTGCGTCTCAGTGAAAATTCTAAACCCGCCTCCACAGCCAAGGTTGCTAACACACACTTGTGCAGTTGTGCTCAACACAGGGATAAGCTGGTTTTAATCTTGGTGGTGGAAAAAAATTTCACTGCCAGCATTTGGCTGGCAGGGTGAGGAGAGGTGGTGTAATGGAGTATGTTGTATTGAAATAAACAAAAAACTAAAAATTATAATAATTACTAAACACTTGCACTGTTCCAGCAGGAAAATAACAGAAGCTCAGCACCAACATACCGTAAGTTTGAATTTGAGCAAACCCTGGAAGGAACAGCAGAATCCTTGGCACGTTACAGGACTACTGCACCTGTTTTTGGATCTTCTGGTACTGGTCTGGGAACAGTTATTTCCGGAGTGAAGTAAGAGCTACTTTCAAACACAATTCATGATAGCAGTATGTACAATGGTCTTTGATTGCTAGAGCTTTTTTTTTTGTTTGTTTGTTTTCTTTCACAATAAGCTTTAATCATCAATGATCATCTTATTTCCGGAGTGAAGTAAGAGCTACTTTCAAACACAATTCATGATAGCAGTATGTACAATGGTCTTTGATTGCTAGAGCTTTTTTTTTTTTGTTTGTTTGTTTTCTTTCACAATAAGCTTTAATCATCAATGATCATCTTGAGATCGGGCTAAAAGACAAAGAACAATGTGCATGTGTTGTGGTACTGGTCTGGAAACAGTTATTTCAGGAGTGAAGTAAGAGCTACTTTCAAACACAATTCATGATAGCAGTATGTACACTGGTCTGTTACTGCTAGAGTTTTTTTTAAATTAAGTGAAACAGCATACCATGACTACAAATTATTAGCAGTAACATCTACATCCAGTGTGAAATGACAACAGTGTGAGAAATAAAGTAATATCATTGTTGTATACTATAAGAGTGTTGACAGATATTATCCTGTTTCCTGTTTATAATGCATTACTGCTTGTCATGCAGCTTTACAATGCACACTGCTATTTGCCATGTAGCTAACAACAAGTTTAAATCCTCAAATCTAGATAATCAGATTACTGTTGAAGGATTGGATAACAAAATATATTTTCAATTTTTGTTTGATTTGATAGAGAGTCCCAGTTGCTTGCTTTGTGTTAAGTGGAAACTCATTGAGTACCTTTGCATCAGAGCGCATAAAACTTCCCAACCCTAGATATGAAGTCAAATCTTACAGCATATCTGGTTTTTTTTTTTTTTTTTTTTTTTTTTTTTTTTTGTCTTGGATTAAAATTTGAGCACTCAAATTCCAGTTCTTATCCATAACAGAAATCATTAAGAAGTAAATTTACTGGAAAGTGATTGTAAGAATATCAAGATCACCAAAAAATGCTTTTGCAGTATGTGTGGTCATCCGCTTTATACAATATTCTTATTGTTTGATGCTGATGAATAAGTATTTTATTTAGGTACCGGTACTTGAAATTAAACACCCTAAAACATCATTCTGTAAGACAAAAAGAAATGGACTTTTTTTTTCAAAGAGAAACATGCAAATCTGAGCTTGTACATTGTACATTCATTTTTAAATGGCTGTAAAATATAAGTCTTTGTGAGATTAAGACTTAAACTGTTTGCTGTGAACCAATTGCAGGGCTTTTCGGCATTCACCTGAGCTGTGTGTAACAACCTTGAATTGGAACCTTGATTAGTAAGTTTATGTCATCAGTAAACATTACAATTATTGAATCATCCTTTAAAGTAATTGGAAGAAATTTATGGATGTTAAGAACAAGAGTGGGCCCATTACTGACCCTTGTTGAGCCACGTGTTATTGGGGCTCATTCTTAACTTAGTTTCATCCCTGTGACACAGTCTGTCCATATTACTGTTTTATGGAGGCTTAGTATAATTTGGATAATTTGTTTGTTTCTTGATTAATAATGTGCTAAATTATCTTTGCTTTATTTTTAGATATTTTATTTCATGAGTGTAATGGATGTGTTTTGCTTATTGATAACAGACTGAAGTATTTACAACACTGGTGTAAATGGAGTTTCAACTCTTGACTACAACTTATTCTCTGTATTAGGTGGAATTCTCTCTTACAAGAAGAAGATACTTGAATTCCAAGAGTTATCGGTTTCTTATACTCACTTCTTTTCAGTTTTACCCTTGCATATATTGGCAGAAAAGTAGATTCTAAATATGGTAGAGATGTGTTTAATGCAGAGTTAAGTTTTCCCATGTCACTGTTTGCTTTACAAATCTCTTCCAATTTTTCTTCAAACAATTTCTCTCTAAAAACCATGATCAAGTCATCATTTACAATTCTCTGAATTATGAGTTGTGGTTTATTTATCTCATGATGTACATCTGCAGTCCATGTAGTTTGTGTACAGGAGACATGTCAGCAATTTAAATCACAGTTACAATAGTGTTTACATTAATAAATAATAATATAACTCTAAAATGATGTTTTTATGAACAGTTAGATAGATATACATAATGGGAATGTAACAAGTATTTTTTTTTTTTTTTTTGTATTGTATTTCATTTATCCAAGTAATTATAATAAGTTGGAAAGCATTTCAGAATCAGTGCCCAGCACAGCTTTCTTTTCCAGTAGAACTAAATTCATCTGCATTAACTTATTCCTCTTTAATTTATCATAAATTTTCATTCCCATGTATTGAGGTGCCTGTGCATACAGTTTGACATGATGGGTGGGAAGCTTGAAGTTTTCTTTGTTTCTCGTATCATGTGTGAACATAAGGGTTTCCCTCAAATAATTTCTGTATGATATGCAAAAAGGTAATAATCTCATAAATATATAGGGGGTGGGATAGTTAATATTTGAAGTTTTCTTGATAATGGGTGACATGGTTCTTCATTATGTATAATGCAGATGTTCTGAAGGATTTTGGTCTGTATCTTTAGTGTCCATTCTATGTCAGTCAAGTTTCCACAAAAAACAATACCATCCTTAATACTAGTTTCAAAGTAAGTTGAATATGCAACTTTTCATGCATCCATGTCAGCTGCAGTTGATAATGTTTGCATTGTAAATGCAAAGATACTAAGTTCGTTTGCTAGGTACTTAATGTGCACCTGCCAGCTCTAATTTCTGACCAAATTTAATTTTAAGAATTTGAATGAATTGGGTTCTTCCATTTCTTGATAGTTGTGAACGATCTTAATCTGCTAATATTTTGACTGTTTGGTTTTGAATTGCATCCTGTGAGTCTTAGGTATGTTTATATTCAACCCATTTATCTGAAACCAACTTTTTAATGTACTAAAACTAAATTAAAAATGTCTATTTTTCCATAATAACTTCTGCAGTTATGGATATAGTCTGTTTATAAATATATGAACATTTATAAGAGTTTAGGAATAAAGATAAATTATACATAACAACATTAAAAATCCTTGATGGAGTACAAACCTTTATCAATTAACTATTGCTTTAATTTTGCTTAAATACATTTCCATTTAATGGTTTTATGTTATTTGGCAGTCTGTTATAAAAATGTCTTCCAGCAGAAAATTGACTATGATCTGTGGCTCTTTTATTACTAAATTGTATGTAGTAATCCTCTCTTTTTCTTGTATAATCAAATGGATTTCACTATTGATTATACTATGCTCCATATTTTCTTTTACAAACAGTATAGTTCTAGAAACATACAATGAATACATTATTAGTATGATATACTTCATGAAGTATTCTCTACAGGGCTGACATTTACTAATATGAGCTTCTTCTTCATCTTTCGTTCTGGCCTTCTTAGGGCCACCTTAATTCACTTCAGCTTCATTTCTTCTGTTCTTTCTTCTTTCCCAGTATTCTTTCATTCTCATACTTTGCAACCATCTTCATTCTTCTGTCCAAGATAATTTTGTTCTGGGTCTCTTTCTGTCCTTGAAAGCTTTGAAGGCCTGAATTTTTTATTTAAAAGTCACCCTGTTGTATATCTCTGGTCCCTGCATTCTCATTTCTTCCAGATCTCTTTGTATCTCTTGGATCCATCATACTTTGGTTTTCTTGTTCACCAGAAATTGTGTGATTTGCCGTGTTAACCTCCCCTGTTCCATTCTGAGGATACGTCCAAAGAATATGCTCCTTCTTTTCCTGATGACGTCATAAATTTTTTCTTTCTTGGTATATAGTTCCTGGTTGGCTCAGTTTCTAAATTGACCATCTTCTTTTCTTTGAGGTTCTGATATTCTCCTGAGAATCTTTCGTTCTATCAGTTCTAGCCTCTTGATCACTAAAGTTCTTGCTAAGTTAAGAGTTTCTGCTGCATATAGAGCTTCATGCTGGGTCACTGTTTGGCAATGTTTCAATTTTGCATTTATCGAAATATTCTTCTTATTCTAGGTGTTGATAGTTTATATGCAAAGTTCATTGTGTTTATTCATGCTCCCATTGCTTCTTTTTTGGTCAGTCCAATGTCTATCCATTCTCCAAGGTATTTGAATCTCTCCACCTTCTGAATTTTCCCTCCTTCTATTTTCATCCATCTAGGAGCTATCGTGATGTTTGTGATATATTGTATCTTCTCAATAGAGATCTGTAGGCCTGCTTTAGCTGCCTATCTCTGCAGTTCTATGGTTTGGTTAACTGCCTCTTCTAGTGATTTGGACAAGGTCACAATGTCATCTGTGAATTCTAGACAGTTTACCCATACTCCTTTATTCTTACACCCCAGTTGTATTCCATCATTTCTTTCATTCCTTGTTGCCACTCTCTGATCACCTTATTGAGGACACAAAGAGCATAGGGGAGAGTCCGTCTCCTTGTGTCATCCCAATTTTAATCTTAAAGGCCTATGACAGCTTTCCTCTTAACTTGACTTTGGATGTTGTGTTGCTTAGGATCTGTTTAACCACTTCACCAGATTTTCTATCTAAACTCATCTCTCCTAAAATTTGGAACAGTGTGTGTCTGTCTACAGAATCATGGGCTTTCTTGAAGTCTATGAATGTAAGCATGAACTTTTTGTTTCTCTTTTTTTGATAAGCAATTATCAGTTTTAGATTCATGATCTGTTCTGCACATGATCTCTCCATTCTGAAGCCTCCTTGGTACTCATCAGTTTGTGGATTTAGTAGTTCTTCCACTCTATTTGGTGGTGCTTTTGAGAATACCTTATAGGTCACAGGTATTAAAGAAATTCCCCCGTAGTTCCCAGGTTCTGTCGTATCATCTTTCTTGTGTACAGGTTGTATTAGTGCCGATGTCCAACTTCCTCGAAACAAGATTTTGCCAAATGATAGCATGCAAAGAGGAGAGTATTTTGTTGTATGATTAATATTCAAAACTTCTGTATCTACCATGATATTCAAGCAACTACAGTTTTTTCCTAATTAAATAGTGTGATTTATAAGAACCATCAATAGCTTGCAAAATGAGAATTGCTATGGTTACATGTTTATTTTTATATTGAGAATATGCTTTTTCATAATTATTGACCTGTCTTCCCCCCGGGATTCTGTCACAACTTCAACTGCATTAGAATGTTAGTGAGATGAATATGTGTAAATTCTGTTGTGTTTTGGCAAAAGAAGCAGATTTTGACATGGCAGCAAGACAAGTTACATATTACTCAAAACTCAACACAGTCCTTCATGGATCCATGTCTCCACAACTTCCTTCTTGGTATAGCTGACATATCAAGACCATTCCTGTCATGTAACATTTGCAATGGCTTCTTTTGTCAGCATTTCGACCTCACTGAACATAATTTTCTTCTTGTTTTTTGCCACATTACTTTTCATTTAAGTGCATACATCCTCAGTCAGATTTAAATGAGCATGATGTGAAGGGAGCCTGATTAAACTATGCCCATTAGCCTTAGCCAGTTCGTTGGCCTGGTAATGTGGAGTTTTTGGCTTGTACAGCACTACAAGTTCCATTAATTCTACTTTATATGTGCTAGGTTCAACTTTATCCAATGCAGCCTTTCTTTGTACCGTCAGAAAAATATCCTCTTTCCTCCATTGCATCTTTGGAGCTTTATCCATCACAATGAAGTGGTATGGTACCTTCTCCATTCCTTATGTCAACTTCAGAGGAATGTTTTGCAGCAGAACGTTATCTTCACAGCTGATGAATGTTTTCTTCATTTTCTTGGAGGACCACTTTTATTGCAAAACTCATGCTGCACTCTTATTATTAATGCAACACTTATTATTAATGAAACACCCACACTTGCTCACAACATCTGACAACTGCAGAACACTTCAATGCCACAGAATACGACTTTACAGTGAAAGCTAATGAAAGTAGATTATCTAATGCACTGCACCATGCTGTACTGTTAATTCATTGCATGGCAACAGGGGCACTTTACTATTTGAACTGCCAGAGCTGTCTTAGGGAAAGCCAGATAAGTGTTGGTGTTGCCTGGGCAACAGCATCATGTCCGCTCTGGTGAGCTAAATCCCAAAAGTTGTAACTAATTTCAATGCATTGTAGACATAAATAACTTCACATGATCTTGATCTGTACTATATGAAAGAAAATCAACCAGGGTTGCCACAAGATCTGAAAATCAGGGAATATCATGGAATTTCAAACTATCAGGGAAATCAGGAAAATAAAAAAATAAAAACACTAGAAAAAAACACTGTCTCAGTAGCACGAAATTGTTTGTTTACTGAGATGTCATGCTTTTCACTGGTTGGGTGCAGCTCAGTATGTGCGCCGCTTCCCTACTCGCTCATTCTCACTGCTTCCCCCTTCCCACCCCTCTCCTCAGCTTGCAGTTAGTGCTGCCAACACTACTTGCTGCTAGCCTAGTAGCTGCTGATGAGAGGCAGGGGCATGAGGAGTGGTTTGTTTGGATCTGATTCTCAGAGCTTGTCGACGCATTGACCAGAGACAATGGTCATATGTTCATGAGTTTTGTGTGAGTGATTGTGTGAATGTGTGTGCGCTCTCGTTCTCTGGCAAAGGCTATGGTCAAAAATTTAGTTGTGAGAGTGTGATTGTGTTTTCTATGTGCCTGCCTGTGGCTCAGCGATCATCTGTATGGTGAGTTGCTACCTATCTTCATTAGTATGGATTCTCTGAGTATTTGTGCAAGTTATCTGTTGTGTGGTTGTTCACCATGGACTCATTTCATCAACATGGTGTCTGTGACATGTGAATAGCTGGTCACATGAAACCGCAGGCTATATCTGCAGGTATCTCTAACAGATCGGGCCTGCTGTTCTGAGGCCCATAGTTTCCCACTAATATGCAGGCTCTGCCTGTCGGATGTATTCTCACTGATCTGCCTGCAGGCTAGGTTCTGTGTGTATGTGTGGCATAGAGCAGTCGATTTTCATGGTTTATCCATGGACCCAGGATTGTGGTGCTCCTCGGCAGGCCAGAGGCCATGGGCAATGGATTTCAGGAATTGTAAATGTCTCACCACAAGTACATTGTACAGTGCAGCATTTTATAGACATTTTATTTATTCTAATACATTTTGGCACTTCAAAAGTAGTTTATATATTAAAAGTATGGACAATAATAAGAAGAAAATTATGGCAGCCACTAGCAGTTTGTGCGCTATGTACTCATGTATTTCTTGAAAGAAAAATCACACAATGTCTGCAGAATAATAGATGGAACACAGTGACTAATAAACGACAATAATGAACATAGTAGAACCAATATTTTATTGGCGGTCATCCACAGTGTTGGTTAACACAAGTCTTCCCCACCTTATACATTTCTTTCAAGATGCCTACTTTTCTCTGAGGTTATTTCTGAAAGCAGTGAAGGTATTTTAAATCTGTCTTATGACTTCAACAAAATGTGTATTTTTGTCACCAGATGTGTTTCACTTTATTGAAATAAAATAACATCAGTGGTCTTAATGAAACATATATACCATTTGGCTTGCTTTTTCCATCTACAAAAGATGTTGATGTTAGTACTTAAAACGTTTGCTCACACATTTAGAAATACAGATGTCATTACATTTTTTTGCCAACTGAGGTCTTTATTTATCCTTTAGATCTCAAAATTTGTAAGGGAAAAATGATAAAACTTGTCTGGCAACAAGGGAAATATCAGGGAATTTCACTTGGGGAAACTTGTGGCAACTCTGACAACATACTATCTATATCTGCTTTACTAAGCTTAAGATATTTGCTGTTCGTAGTGTGTGATCAGTCGGTATTATTGGCATGGGTGTTTTGTGATCCACTGTTTGAAACAATATTCATTAACCTGAAGGGTCTGGGACTTTAAGTGCATTTTTGTATGTATAGTCATTACCCTTTCCTCTTACTGGTTTTACATCAGTAGAATAATATTAACTTGCAGCCATCAAAATGTTAGCTTCTACGATTTTTTTTTTGTGTGTGTGTGTGTGTGTGTGTGTGTGTGTGTGTGTGTGTGTGAAGTCTGATAAGCACAGAAGATCTGCTAAATTTCTGTGTGCCATTTCATTTTCCTGTATTGCTGTTAGAAGTTAATCCTTTTTATTCATAATATAACTGATGTTTTACTGGAAAACACTAAATGTCCAAGCTGCAGTATTTTCTTTTGATGATAGTTGTGTCAGCTTTACCCTGAAAAAAGACATGGAAACACATTGGGATTCACTGGGATGAGATGGATACTGATTTGGGGTGCTACTACCATATAAGTATCATCTTCCAGAAGTACTCAGAAACAAACCATGCATTGTATGGTGTAACTGAATCAGGAGTTGTGCACACCATGTGTAAACACTTCTCTCACTTGAGCAATTTTTCACAATCTTCATATCAGTGTGAGGAAAATCTTCAGCAATATGCTTAGTGATATCATCAGCTGTATACTTGAAATTGCAGTCTAAACTTTTGGTTCCACCTACTGCTAATATAACAGAATACTGATTAATCAATAATCATCTCCAAAACAGTTTTGCACCACCTCTAACAGTCCTGTCCCATGACTCCTAGCCAGCAATAAGACCTTCTTGGTCTTTTTAACGCTTTCTTTTCTAACCTTGGCTTGTGCCTTTTTCCTTTGTACTGTCAGACTACTTCTCAAATTGTTGGGATGTCTATATGCTTTTGCCCACAGTCTCCAAAACACTGAAGCTATTGGAGATGTCTAGACTGATGATGCTAATGAAACAACACCACAAAATCCTTAAATACCATTGCCTATTTGAGTGTCCTACAACAACATCCACTCTTGTTACACACTATAATATAAATTTGCAATTAGAAATTGGTTTCAAATAGTCATGGAAGCAGACACTACATGAATTATGCTATTTACAGCTAACAAAACTAGACCTAAAAATATGTAAGTGCCTGGTATCTGATATACACTTTTCACAGGCATTTACCTTATATTATGTAACATTAATACTTCAACTAAAGCATTTAAACTTAATTTATGTCCATAACTTCAAAATGTGCTGAAAAGTAAATTTTAAATTATTATTTATTTAAATATTAACAGTTGCAACATTTGTAATCTTTAATACAGGTATGTGCACAATGTTGCCAACCGAGTGGTATAATCATGCAGTAATCAAAAATAATAATAACAGTAATTAAAAAATTGTTAACTGACTTAAACAATGATCTTTTTAAGGTAATAGCGAAACAGCCTTACACTTTTATCATTACCTACTAATCAGATGCAAATTGGCCTACTAAGCAGATGCAGATTGGCCATACAATGCACACAGAAAATAATACACTTAATGAACCAATTATGCTGCATTTTTTGCAGTGCCCACTTACCATGTACATATTTCATTTATTGTGTGCACAGGATGAAATTAGTTCTTTCTGATGGGAGAAATCTAATTTATTTAAAATACATTTAAAATAAATGTTTTATTATGTGCTACATCATGCATCAAGTAATAATTCACACATAGTAGCAAATTGTATTTATTTCTTTGCTAACGAAGTTTGTATGCTTGTGCCACTTTTTTAACTACAAGCCATAACATTTAGCATGATTGACAGTTTCTTCTTGTTTCTCACTAGGATTATGAAAGAGATTAAAGAATAATTCTTAGATAGAAGCTGACCATATTTTCTGTATTTATTATGGAACTGTTGCAAGAGAACAACCCCTCTTTTCGTATGTTTGTCATCCATAAATTGAATGTTTTTTTGGAATGTAGTGAATGTTGCTAAATCATTTATAAACAACAAGAATAAAATTAGGGCTAGAACTGAATATCATAGCTTATTGTGTTTGAAATTCTCTTGTCTTTATGAATACGGATACATGCCGCTTTCTTCTTGACTGATTGCTTCTGTAGGTACAGTAGTGTGCCAGTTCCACTACAGCTATGTGTTCTAATTGAGACTGTTAGTTTCTGATTTATCACAAGAAAAGCCTTTGGGAAGTCCAGCAGTAAGGTGAATAAATGTGACTGTTCAATATGATACCTGCTGCAACCCTCACTTCAGGCCAGCAACATTTATTGAACTCAGATAAACTTCTTTAACAACAGATTAAATAGTCTATTAGTCCACAAAATTAAACAATAATAGTTCTCAATAGAAACTGATATGTAATTGTTCCTTATTGAATTTGATGAAAGTCCAAGCACTACTACCTCACTGTGCACAAATATTGAATGTATAATACGAGTACTGATCAAAGTTCCATGAAGCCAAGCCTGGCAGTGGTAGAACACACACACACACAAACACACACACACACACACACACACACACACACACACACACACACACACACACCATTCGAAGCAGTATGCAGCACAATCCAAAGTAGGTCAAGATAAATAGCAGTGATGGTTACAGTTCATAAGATGAAGCCAGATAACAGCAATCGAGAGATGGGCTGCTGCCAGACTGAGTTTTGCCATTTTGGGACAGGATATCAGACATATTGTTTTGCATTGTAGTGTCCACAGTGGCAGTCAGACTGCTATGGGACACAAGAGCCGCACCAGCAACATTCAGAACATTTAATATTTCCGGCACAAGCCAGCAGCTGGTGCAAGCTAGTGGAGCTGTACTTCAGAGAAGTTCCTTCACATTTTAGAGAGCTTGCGGGGGAGGGGGGGGGGGGGGGGGGGGAATTACAGATATTGTAATGATATAAGCACAGCATTTTTCCTCAGTGTTTTTAGTAACAAAAACAAACATTTACTTAGTTCACCTATTTTCATAGTTATCTATCAACAGAGAACTAATGAGCCATAATTTTACACCCTTTTATTATTATGTTAGTTAAAACAGTGAAATTGACATGGATATTCTTAAGAGACAGTTACAGAAAAGAACTTTAAAAAACTTCGACAAAGTGACATCAGATGACCAAGATGATCCAATTCCTCTTGACCCTGGTTTCACCACATGAGTTCCTTAAACAATATTCTAATTTCAAGACCTATGCACAGTTCCTTGTCAGTGGAAACAGAAGCAGAAAGCCAAATGGAATTGTCTCAAGAATTTTCACTTTTTAATTTGTGTGTGTCATAAGATGAAGATTGTTCTGTGAACTCGTGATTAACTCCAGACGATGAGCGATTGCCACCTCAATGCCTTGGATCATTAAGAAAAAAGAAAAAAAATACATGTGAAAAAAATCTGTATAATGAATGTGTTGCATTGAGTTTTGTTAAAAGTTTTTCTTCAAAATAATGTGTGCTAATTCAACTTATAATTAAATTTTCCCTGAGACATTTAGGTCTCCTCTTTATCTACGATAATGTTGGAAGGTGAAAAAATGAATTAAAATTTTCCCCCTACATTGGGGTGCTATTCCAATGCCGGAGAGCCCTGGTAACAGTGACAGTGTTGGATGTAATGAAGAAGTCCTGTACTATATGTAATCATATAGATCTTATAATTAAATTTTCCCCAAGATATTTAAGTCTCATCTTTATCTACGAGAATGTTAGAAGCTAAGGAAATGAATTAAAATTTGTGTCATGGCCAGGACCCAAACATGGGTCTTTTTGCTTACTAGGTAGAAATGCAACTATGGGTGGATGGTAGTCACAAACACGTAGATTATTGCACGTGGCTTTTGAATAACATCAATAATGGTTTGTTGGACCCTTTCCATTACATAATGGGTGATGAAGCATGATTTCATCTTTCCAATCATGTGAATTCACAGAACATGAGGTACTGGGCAATGGAGTTTGTCAGCAACCACTCCATAATGAAAAAATTAGCATTTGGTGCAGTGTAACACAACTGTGCAGCTTTGGACTCATATTTTTTGACACTACCCTCAACATGGTTGCATATATGGAAATTTTTGATACATTTTTTTGCTCAGCTTACTGAATATGAAAGACAATACTACTTCTTCCAACAAGATGGGGCAGCATGCCACATTTCTAAGGTATCCCTGGAATGAGTCCATAATGTCTTCAATGAGGAATGAACATTTGTGGCCACAATGTTTGTCAGATCTAACAACATATGATTTTTTTTTCCTTTGGGGACACTTGAAGAGCAATGTTTATAAGACATATCAACACACGATATAGGAACTGAAAGACAACATCAGCTGTGAAGTTGCCACCATCGAAATCTGAATTTTATGCCGGGTGTTTCTGAATACGCTTAGATGTGCACAGCCATGTATTGATGTTGCAGGGATCACTTTCAGCATCTCCTATAAATGTATTTTTCATTGTAAATAAATGGCAGGTCCATTTCAGCTATTTATTTTTGTAATTTCACTGTACTTCATTTATACGTACATGGGCCACTTTTATTTGTGCCATTCTGTGTTAAGCCTGACACTCATCAGTTGAAGCACTGTACATCATAAGTCTGGTAGGTACAGGCGAACAGCAGCAGTGGTCATATTCACTTGTAAAGGTGAAGTTGTATTACAGCAACTTAGAGAAATCACACTATCAGGTGGCCTTATATTTTCCCACTATGGAATTCCATGTGACCAGCCTTAATCTTGGTGGTGTTCCTGCCACAGGTGTCTTCATCAAGTGTGGGCTATGTTACATGTATTGATACATCCAGATCTTCCATTTGCACATCAGTCAGGATTACTAAACTATCTGTACATATGATTTACCCTATGAAACTATGCTGAAGAGGGTGAGTCATTGTTGTTGCCATATACATGCAGCAGTTTTGTTGATATTTCTTTATGTTTTAAAATTATTAACAAATAGCAGCTTGGTGATATATCATAACATTTTCATTATATACATTATTAATTTGTGCTTTACAAATTATTTGTAGATACCTGGAACCAGCATATCTTTTAGAACAACTGAATGGAAGCACCTTTGACAATGGTAAAAAAATTGTGAAACTGAAACAAAAGTCAAATGATTCACAGCAGCTTGTTGAAAAAGAAGTGAAAGTAGTGATGAGGGTGAGTACCTACCTAACATTTTCAATAGTAAAGTTGAAAAAGTGATGTATGATGCAAACTTTCTTGAATTCAAAGTTTCCATTCTGTACTACTTTGCTGCATATTTAGGTTGTTAGAAGAAGTATGATTAAACTATTTACAAATAAGGATAATGTGTGTTATTATTATAGTCAATTAAATTCACACCTCAGTGTACTGTGAGGGACAGCATTGTACTTGAATAGTCCATACAGTGGTATTAGCCAGAATGCGAAGGTGGTGTAGTAGATGACACATCTGCCTAGTAAGCAGGAGACGTGGGTTAAGTCCCAGCCTTGTCACACTTTTAATTCATTACTTCAGCCTCTATTATTATCGAAGATAATAGGACCATAAATCTACAAATGTTTGTAAGAAATTTTTCGAAATAATCTCCACAGTCTTTTTGTCAGTTCATCTTCACACACAAACACCCAACTTTCATTCCTCACACTATCTGCAAACAAATTAATGAAGTTTTCACTGTAACCTCTTGTCCACATTAGACTTGACTTTCTAATGACGAGTACCTCAAAATCAGATTGCTCGTACTATAGATGGAGAAAAATAAGGGTCATGGTCTACAAAATGTCCACCACCTGCAAGAGTGGCTTTAATAAAATCTCTTGCAGTTTACAATAATATTAGCAGAATAAATATTATCAAGTATAGAACAGTAAGTTTTACAGTGTAAATCAAATGATCTTGAAATATTGAAACACAGTGGTCACGTCGTCCACCTACCCTATCCTTGTGTATTCTGTGTCTGTCCACTTTTTAAGCTAGTGATTTTCATAGCATTACCATTACAATTTCCATATCATTGTGAGATGATCTTTAAATGAATAAAAATAAATAAATAAAAGTTTAGTTAACTCTTGAATTTCCTGATGTGTGTGTTTCAGTATAGCATTTGATGCTGTTAGTATCTTATCAATGTGGGCCTTGAGTTACATCACAGCTCAGATCTTTTCTTTAGCTAAAACTCATGTCAGTCAGTGCATGCAGACTATAACACCAGTACATGGCTTTGGAGAAATATGGGGATGGGGTGCGCTTGGGTGACATCTGAAGTCAGCTGAATATGTTAGTCAGAGTTTTAATTGTTACATTGCAGGGTGGAGGGAGAGGGGGGCAGGGGGGAGTTCAGGCTGTTACCATAACAGCTGGTGATGGTGTTAGTCCTTCTGTACACATTCACCCTTTGATGTGACACATTTTGCTCAGTAATGGGTGACTTGGGAATTGGCAGAGACAGGGAATGCTCACAAGCCAAAGGCTCAGTAGGATGCAAACGTGTGAAGCAAGTAGGAAACTATGCCACAGAAACACACTTGAGCTTCCTGCAGCCATCTGAGTTAGTTCGAAAGCGGTCAAATTGTGGCTTTCTGTGTTATGAAAAGGTCCTTTGCAGAGTTGCCACATGAGATGGATGTGCTAGTCACATGATCATACTCACACATGTAGATGAGGTATTGGATGTCCACACAGCACAGACGGCCTCCAGGACTGTCATATTTTAAGGGCAGTAGTGGCAGATCATACAACTACTACAGCAAAGACAAGAGGGCTTGTGAGCCCAGACATGTGAACACAAACTGTTGCACACCAGTTATTAGCAGTGGGACTACAGGCATGCACAGCTCTAGCCTGTCTTCCACTCATGCCTCAGCATTGCTGCAAGTGGCTCAATTCGTGCTGTCAAAAGATCACTTGGAAGATGGAATGGCATGCCATGGTATTCGGAAAAAAAAGAAGGTTCTGCCTGATGCAGTTGTTGGTTGCTTGCATGAACGATGTAGATCTGTTGAGTACGGTCTCACGGAGCGCATTCATCCAAGACACACCGGCCCCACCCCAGAGGTTGTGGTGTGTGGTGCAATAAACTATAACTCTTGTCCAGATTTGGTGTTTCTGGAGAAAACACTAACCAGTGCTTGGTATGTGCAGAATGTTGTTAAACCTATTCTTCTCCATTCTTAAAACAGGAAGTTGATGTGTTTTCCAACAGGATAATGTTTGCTCACACAGTGCCCGTGAAACTCACCATGCTCTGCTAGATGTGCAGCAGCTTCCCTGGTCAGCACATTCTCCAGACTTGTCTCCAGTCGCAAACATGTGCGATATAAAGGGATGAGAAATTACTTGTGCAACTCGTCAACCGACTAGGTCGAGCAGGCACAGAATAATGTATCCCAAAACAGTATATGGCATCTCCATGATTGACTGGATGCCAGAGTTAGCACCTGCATTACTGGCCATGGAGATTACACAATATACTTAATGGGTGTGTCAGTGTGGGTCAATATCTGGTTTCTCTGAACTGCTTATGCTATTGATCTGTAAATGTAATCATTTCACGTACTTCACTTGCACTGTTGCAACAGTAAATCTTGATTGAACTGGTAAACTCTATAAGGGTGTATTAAGTACTAATTTTTTTCTGGCAGTATAGAATCCTCATATTGCCTGTTCAGGAAACACTCCCTCTCAAAAACCATCTTGTCATTCTGAAAATACCTGCCACTTAGTGGTTTTTTCGTGTGAGAAAAGAGGAAGAAATCACTGGGTGGCATGTAAGGAAAGTACAGGGGTGAGGCAAAATTTTATAGCAAGAAGAAGCAGCCTGTGTGATACAAGCAGGGCTACTATAATGGGGAAAATACACACCTTTGTACATTTTTTCACGACACTTCATCTCAATAGTCTCCAGCAACATCATCAGGAGATTTTGATAGTATGCTCCTATGATGGCTTGCCCCCTACAAACATAAACTTTTGGACTCACACCACAACAGTCCCAAAACTACACTCAGTATCAACTCTCCCGATGACATTGAGATCTTCTCCCTTTTTGGCAGTGATTGAATCCATGTTCCCATTTCTTGAAAGGATGTGAACAGTCATGGAGCCCAGTGGATAGCAATCTTTGTCACCTTGAAAATAATGTGCAAGATCTTGAAAACTGATCCTTGACTTATATTCATTTTTTCCACTGTCACCTTGACTGTGATACATGGGTTTTCAAGCACCAGAGCCTCCTCTTCTCGTGTGATTCACTGTTCTTCACAGAGAGATGGTGTGCCCCTTTGTTCTTTGTTATGCAGACTTTTCTGACAACACTGAAGGTATCTGCACCACCTAACCACTGTCATATGATGGTGTACTGTTGCTGTTTATAAGGGGGAGTCAAATAAAAACTGAAAATCCATCAGAATGGGACCCTGGAATAGTTCCATTTAAAAGTAATCATAACATGTGTTGAGATGTTTATCTTACCCGGAGGCAAGATGATCAATTTCTGTTTCAAAGCACATGGTCAGCTGTGGATGGATCCACAATTGCACCCACTCTTGCACTTCCTCATCTGACTGAAATCAATGTCCATGCTTGTTTTTCTTCAGGTCACCAAAGATGTGAAATCTGGGGTGTAAAGATGATGTTGGAGTGTTTCCCAACCAAACTGCTGAAGTGTAACCATCACCTGATTGGCAGTGTACAGCAGGATGATTCCATCTGACAGCATTCATGGGTGTTTTGACTTTATGGCATGTCGTAGTTTCTGCAGAGTGTCTTCATAGCACTGTGCATTCCATTGTGGTTCTGTGCCTGAAGAACTCAATGAGCAGAGGGACCCTCCAGTCAAAGAAGAAAGACAGTTGTAGATGTTGATTTCAGTTGGACAAAGAAGTGCAAGTTTGGGTGCGGTTGTGGATCTGTCAGCAGCCAACTGTGTTCTATGAAACAAGAATTGATCATCTCATCTCCCAGTGGTATAAATGTCTTACCAGGCATCATGATTACTTTTGAATGGAATCATTCCATAGTCCTGTTGTGGCAAATGTTTGATTCTCATTTGACTGCCCCTGATAGCACCAACTCAGCATGGTCTGTTACAACATTGTTCCCTGTCAAATTCAGAAAAGAAGTTGACACACACCACTCCACTTTATCAATAGGTGACACCATTTTGTTATGGATCCTCTAGTAGTGTTCTGTGGTACTGTGGTGTGGGGGCTTTCACTGTTTATCAGTACTGCAGACATGTACCTGTGAACAAATGAAAACTTAATTGTATAACTTTATTTGTTGAGGGGATAATTTGCATCTTTCTGAGTACCCCTTGTATGTATAACATCATCTTGTCTCTCCACATAAATATTGCCATATATCACATCCCCAATAAATATGCAGCTAGAGAACACATCTGTTCCCAGCCCACACCATGTAAAAATCTACATACCACCTTCCAGTGTGAAATGAACATTGTTTCTATGTACCTTGCTTCTTGCAACTTACTTAACTTATCTGTTGTAATGCTCCTTCAACAGTAGGTGCACATCTGTTTTTTGATAATAACTATCAATTTTCAATATTTCTGCATTTAGCTCACTTTTTTCTTTGTATATCAGACAATTTTTGCATTCCTAATTACTAAAGAAATTATTCAATGGAGTTCTCTGTACAAACTTTTAATTGTATTAATGAAACTGGCAAAGTAAACTCGTGCAGTGTGTGCATTACAAAAACTGATTCAAGACTGTTTTAATGTGGTCTCTCCCATATCACTTAAATATAATCTCAGTAACATCTTTCATATCGGGCTGTTATTACAAACACGTTTTTGCTAAGATTGTAATTAAAACTTCAAAGATTTACAAAAATTGAGTTTAACATAAGCAGTGCCATGACATGAAGTATTTATTCAGATAATAAGCTTGTAAAATTCAATTACAGTATTAAGCAAAATTACCTTGAGCAGAAACTGTTAACAATGGTTTTAAGTGAAATTTATAGTATTGCTGAAATACAGTATGCTGCATGATACTAATATAATTTTGAAATAATTTCATAACATATGTTTTACAGAATCAATAACTTTTGCATTAGGAATCCGTTCTATTTCAGTACTAGAACCATTTGTGTGTTGACAATAGCAGAAATAATTTATAACCAGATAATTACATAATTATACTGAATGGGTGGTTAAAAGCTATTTAAATGTGATGTATGTAACAAATTAAAGTTGAAATAACAATAAATACATGAACAAACAAAGTTAATAGGCGCTCATAATGAGTGAGTACTATACACTACCTTGATATCATAACCTACAGTTGATGTGATGCACACTGTGGGAGTCACCAGAAGAACATCTGTGAATGCACAATGAAATGCAGTACTATTCTGTGGCAATGAGTGCAAGGACAATCTGCTTTACTCTTTGATTTTTATAAGTATTCTTTGTATTGACTCATGTTTTTCAGTTAATTGGTGTTTGAACTTGAGTAAATAAAAAGTTATTGCTTAACTACTACATTGTATCTCTTCAACAGATGGAGATAAGCTGTAGTTGACTAAAACACCTTTGGTATCAGAACTGTGGTTGATGTAGTATTATATGGTTCTGTGCGTGCCATTCCATTCTGCCATGTTATAATCTCCTGAGGAAGTGTTTCTCTCTTGAAGTAATATAACAGATAATTAATATGGAACATGTAGCTTCTTTACTGCAAAAGTATGACATACTTACTATTGTTACTGAATTAAACATTCTGTCCTGTTCTGTGAACGTATCACTAAATAGTCAGCATGCAGTCATATTAAAAGACAGATTAAGTTAACAGCCTTTAAATTGACTTGTTCCATGTCACTATTATGTTTAGTGCAAGTGACCTTTAGAACAAAAAACAAACAAATGAACTGTCTAAGAAAGAAAGCATTTGTATGTGTTTGACACTTGTTCTTACGTTGCAGAATGGTTCTGTAGACCATCTTCCTGGGACTCCGACCGATGACTGATATAGGCAATGTGAGGAGACTCGAAACAGTGACAAAAATATATACATGCATTCTACAGTGTATGCAAGATTTCGCAGTTGTGACTAGCAAGACAGTGGCATCATCATTATTTATCTCTTGAAAGTGATATGTGTCTTTCACTAAAGGATTTCATATTACACACAGAGATCTATAATGGATATTAAATGTGTAATTCTCAGTTCAGAGACAGTCTCATGAGAACACCAATCCTGGATTTTCCATTGTTAAATTAAAACATTTATGTGAGAATGTATTGTAGAAAACTGTTCATCATAACTGTTTTCCAGTTACTGGCACTGGTTAAAAGTGTGATGAATAAAATCAAATTCATGTGAATAAACATTATACAGTACTTATATGTTTCATACTTATTTCATTTGTAAGTATGAGTAATTTTGAGAAGAAACGTGAAAATGAGTTGTGAGAGTAAATATCTGATTAAAAGGAAAATCTCTTACAGAAATGTAAAAATATGCAAACAGATACATGGGCTGGCCAACGCTTACCATAGCTCAGTACAGCCAACAGTCACACAAAACCAATGAAAATAAATAAAACATAACTTTGGGGAACTTGTTCCTTCGTCAGGTAGGAGAGAGAGAGTGAAGAAAAGGGAAAGAAGGGAAATTGATGCGGGTCACTCACACTCTAGATTATAAGGTAAGAAGGGAAAAGTAAGCAAAAATTGAGTAAAGGGTGTCAAAGGGATGGATATGTTGCTGATTTACTGCAAAAATATCACATACTTACTTTTGTTATTGAACTAAATATTCTATTCTGTTATACAGTGTAAGCAACAGATTATTTTAGCATATGATGTAACTTTATTTTATATATTCATTATTCTATATTGTAATGATATTGCAACAACCACACACCTGTTTTTAAAGACATGCTAAGGATAATCATGTGCTCTTAGCACCAGAGCCAACTACCAGTGGTACCTACTTGCTTTTAAAAATACCCATCTGCTGTTGTCACATAGCACTTGCATATGGCATGTCCACCTGACAGAAATATAGCCAAAGATACACATGTAAAGTTAGTATGTTATACTATACATATCTACTTTTTTTTTTTTTTAAGTTATGTAGTTTGTTCCTAATGGTCTGTTTTCATTTTATGTTTTACAGATTATGTTGATGACAACACCCAAAACTAGTTAGTAATGAAATTAAAATTGTGATCTCAGTGGAACATTGTAATAAAAAAGTGCAAAAAATGACTGCAGCCACTTACTCTCACTCCAAATCTTCAATTTAAATTTTGTTATAAAGTATTGTATTGGTCATAATACCTAAGATGGCTGCAATTCCTCCATTAGTGCCTTCATTATTTGGAAACTGAGGCAGTCTTTTGAAATAAGAAGCTTTTTGTTTCCTTTGAATCACTAATTGGTTTAAGCAATAAAAAACTTTCTAAATTTATACAGTAAACAGGAAGAACTGATATGAGGTTTGAGACCCATTTAGGCAGGTCACAAATAAAGTTTCAAATTCTTTTCACAGTGCTGAAGCTTGCTCCTGTGTACATCACTGTTCATCTCATTGGCTAAGAAAGACAGTGGAGCAACTCTTTATTTGCTCCCGTGCTCATGACATGCAGCAACATTATTAATTATTTTTATATTTGCACTCTCTAAAAGACTACCACCTCTTGCCCCTCTCCGAGGAGTGGAAAGAGTATCTGGTGCTGCCTGTGATGAGCCAGGAACTGCTTCTTTGCTCATCAAGAGGTGCAATTATTTGTGACACAATGTGACATGGCACAACAATCAGTGGCAACTTATGTTAGGTTGTATGTTACATCACTAATGTAGGCAGTTGCTGGACATAATTGATGAGCAGGCCAAAGTTAACTGAATTCTGCTGATCCAGAACTAAGGAGCCCTCACTCATCTTTTTGAGAAAAAATTATATTTGTGTACCATACAATTTACAGTAAATCAATGTCATACTGTGTGGAAGTGCCAGAGTTAAGGAATAAATTACATTTTTTATCAAATTTTCCTTTTGTAATTCCTTCAATTGCTTAGAGACTTGCTGATCATGACTTGAGGCGGTGAGGGTTAATTTTTATTGCTATGTGTTATCAAATAGCTTAATTTTTGCCTACAGTTAACTAATACTAAACATGGGCTAACCTGAAAACAAATGTAGACAATACAATGTTGATTATTTGAAGTTTGCCTTAATTCAGTCATTATCGGGCAGATGATTACCTGTGTATGTTTTAAGTAACTATGTGTTAAGTAGCAGTGCTATGAAACCATCCAAGCTTAAAGTGTCACCCTGAAAAATAATAACAGGTAAACATTTGAAACACTTTCAAATATTTAAAGAAAAATTTCAAACAAGACCCACAATGGGCAGCATTTTCACTTTGATATCACAAAGAGATGCTGATGGTTTGCAGGTGTCTTATACTATCTTGCTACTTACAGTGAAATCTGGAAGCTGCATATATCAAGGAACAGTTAATTTTGCCAGCCACTGAAGATGTTTTAAAGGCTCATCATCAGGATTTCCTCCCAGCGAGCTGGGTAGGAACGTTTTAAAGACTATTCTATATAAACCTGCCTTGATATACTCAAAAGAATTCCTTTGGGCAACAACTTATTTCAAAGACGTATTGGTGAAATGTGTTGTGACATTGAAAGCATCTTGCAGTTATCTGCAGGTGATTCATTTCTCCACACAACTGGGCAGATCAGCTTTATCTGGTAATGAAGAATTATTATTGGCATTTTTCCCCCATACAAGGAAATCCATGAAAAACTGCTCTTTGCAATAACTGTGAGAACAGACAGTACATGTGAATCAATGTAATGTTTTGAAAGTTTATTTAATGGAAAAGCAGTTCCGTTATTAAACATTAGGTAATAATGGATTTATGAACCATTCAAAACAAAATGTACCTGGGGTGTCTGCAATACACTGCATCATCCATCGACGACATTTAGTTGCTAAAAATGTGAATGGTAGATTGCATTAATCTCTTCAATTTGTCATTAATGCAGTAAACAAAATTTAAAGCAATGTGTTGAATTCTATGTTATTCACACAGTTACATGAAGAAAATTATGAGAACTTTGATCAATTACTCCTTCACACTGAAGTACACTGGCTTCAAAAGTGTTATGTTTGACTAAATTTGTATCATTTTCTAGACTGTTTTAGAGTTTCTGGATGGCAAAAATCCAATTTTAAAAGAAAATTTAATTAAGTGGAAACCAGACATTGCTTACTTAATGGATTTGTTTACTAAATTTAAAGAGGTTATCAAGATTGTTGACATTATCAACCAGTAAGTACACAAATTGTTGCAAATTTTTTATTTATGTTAGAGACTGAAAACCATCAAAGTTGAGACCACACACGAAATCTACTTTATTTGGATGGATTACTAGTTTTGGCTATTAATCTAGCCATCTTCAGATCATGAAACATTCTTGATTAGTGCTGGTGCCACATCAATAAAATCTTTCTTAAAATAACAACATATCTAAAAACAAAGATGAAGTGACTTACCAAACGAAAGCGCTGCCATGTTGATAGACACACAAACAAACACACACATACACACAAAATTCAAGCTTTCGCAACCAACGGTTGCTTCATCAGGAAAGAGGGAAGGAGAGGGAAAGATGAAAGGATGTGGGTTTTAAGGGAGAGGGTAAGGAGTCATTCCAATCCCAGGAGCGGAAAGACTTACCTTAGGGGGAAAAAAGGACAGGTATACACTCGCACACACACACACATATCCATCCGCACATACACAGACACAAGCAGACATTTGTAAAGCGCTGGCATGTTGATAGACACACAAACAAACACACACATACACACAAAATACAAGCTTTCGCAACCAACAGTTGCTTTACAAATGTCTGCTTGTGTCTGTGTATGTGCGGATGGATATGTGTGTGTGTGCGAGTGTATACCTGTCCTTTTTTCCCCCTAAGGTATGTCTTTCCGCTCCTGGGATTGGAATGACTCCTTACCCTCTCCCTTAAAACCCACATCCTTTCGTCTTTCCCCCTCCTTCCCTCTTTCCTGATGAAGCAACCATTGGTTGCAAAAGCTTGAATTTTATGTGTATGTGTGTGTTTGTTTGTGTGTCTATCAACATGCCAGCGCTTTCATTTGGTAAGTCACATCATCTTTGTTTTTAGATATATTTTTCCCACGTGGAATGTTTCCCTCTGTTATATTAAAATAACAACAGCCGTACACGACATAGTTAAAACCAGCTTTTCATCATTCATGGTCATCATAATTGGACAATGGTCATAAAACAAAGGTGATACACCATTAAAGCTTGGTAACTGACACAATCAGTATTTGCATCATGTTGTAACAATACATATTTGCTGTAACCTGGTACATGTGAATTAACTTGGATATGTGAATAGTGTGGCAGGTAAAGCCAATTATAATGTTCAAGAAATGCAACATTCAACATAAACATAGTATACACATGTGTACCCAGTACTGTAGAGAAAGAGGGGCTCATGAGGTTAACTTGACATTTTAAGGTGACAGTCTAAATTTAATATAAATGAAGTCAAACATTTCAGCTTTTCTTGCCAAAACTAAACTAATGAAGCAAAACATTATATGGTGCAAACTTCCCCACTTCGTCAGAGACAAACTACCAGGATGATGATATTCAACATTTAAATGTGCTTCACACAGATTTATGAAACTAGGTTTGAGGATGTCTTAACTGTGGAAATACCACAATGGATTATCAAGCCATACAGTGATATTGAAGAAATGAATGTAATACTAAAAGAGGAACTGATCAGAAAAAACACCAACAAAGAACTTAAGGTACAGTTTTGAAAGAGAAATCAGCAATTCTGGCTTCAGAGAGATGTACATGTTACTTACCCTATATTATGGACTATTGCCAGAAAGTTTTTGATAGCTTTTTCATCTTCAAATCTCACAGAAAATGGTGTCAGCATGGTTGCCAATTCTCTTTAAAGAAAAAGGAAGAGACGGAAATCACTGACTGAGGAGATTTACGATTCAACATAACTAAATTGAAGCCAAATATTGAAAATTTTCCAATACAGCATCAGGCTCACCGCTCCCATTAAAAGCATTTATGTATCAGTTTTTTCTAGTTTTACATTTTGTGCCATTTAAATCAATAAATGTATGAAACTTAACATGATAGCACATGGTCTACAAGACAAAAATGGTTGGGGACCTCTTGGGTACACGATGACACATAAATGTTCAAGGTAATATATATTATCTCTGACGTAGAGTATAATACACTATGTGGAGCTCCTATATGCAGCAAACACTGTTGCCAAACAGAGTGGTATGGAACGAAATAGGTGCTCACCTTGATTCTCAGCAAGCAGTTGACATGCTTATCCACAAAGTATCAACAATGGCTGCTGTAGGACCATGATAAACAAGTTAAAATAATGGCACAATCATAAATATAACACAGGAACATTATAGTCCTCACTATCCACAACTTTACTTTTCCACAGAAAAGAGCAAGGTATGCAGCAATAAAAATATTTGATCCCATCCATTGTGTGTTAAAACTGCTAGCAGATAATGAACGTCTAAAAAACAAATTGAAATCATTTCTACTTTCTACTCATTTTACACCATAAATGAATTTCTGGATTAATAGTACTGTGACAATAATCTTCCTCACTGGCACAACAGGCAGATATCATGGGTTTGCTAGAAGGGCACAGTACAACAGATGGGCAACGCATGGGAACAATGTACAAAAGACATCTGAATATTAAACGGTTCCTTTATTGGAATGTTGAGAGGCAGAACTGATTGTAGAATGTATTTACAAAGGGAAGCTGTCACAAAAATGCCTGTGAAGAAAAACTCTGTCGAGTTGGTCCGGTAATCTCCACCACTCATGAAGACATCACAAGTGGTACTCAAGGAGTGCCCACCATCTGTGTGTTTATGTAATCAGTTTAAACATTTTTTTTAGGCATGAGAAACATTGTAAATGTTCTTGAAGAATGGTAAATGGGGTAATCTAACACAGTGATCAAGGAGAGCTGCAAATACAAATAAATGAAGTTGGAGGTTCTGTAAGTGTACCTAATGTAATACAATGGTCAAAGCAAAATGGTATTGCAAATACATGAACGTGAGGTACTGTGGATGAAGCTAATCTATCACGGTTATTAAAGCAAATACAAAATACAAATAAACAAACTTGAGGTACCATAGGTAAAGCTAACCTAACACAGTCTTAAACGTCTGCATGCATGCCACTGCAGTGGTTTGTGTATAGTTCACAAAAAGAGGTCAGATTCTGCCACACTTGCTATAATTTAACAGGCTCTGTGAAGTGGATACTTCATGGTCAGGACATGAGACACTGTGAGATGGGTGCTGAATAATGTTTCCCTAAAGTATGGTATCAATCTCGCCTACTAGTTTTCTGTAGGTGTCATGGGAGCCTGCAATGAGGTTTGATTCATAGACACACTAAACTAACTCACAATTGATGACTTCATGGGCCATGTACCTATCTGGTAGCACTATGGCAAGTTATTAAATTCTAGTAATGAAATAACTTGACCATAAACTTAACACCGAAGGATGATTAAATCACTGCACTTGTCATGTGGACAGCTCGACATCTATGCAGGAAGTGCCAGGAGTTGGGTATGCTTCCTCTAGCATGCTTTAGAGGAAAACCCCACATGCTGTGGCAAAGCAGCGCATAACAGAGAAAATTCTTGTCCTCAGATGTATACATTTTATGACACAGATTTTGCTGGACGTTGCATGGTCTGCTAAAGTGTGAGAACATCTGCTAGAGTAGAGGGGTGAGGTGCATGAAAGCACAGTAGCTTATTGCCACAGTTTGTATGTGACTGGGTTACTATCATCGTATTTTATTGTAGATTAAGATGAGAAACTCCACTTATGTAAATGGCCAGCACATAGCCATGTTTTCACAGTAAAAATGTATTTTATTTGTAAACTGACTGGTATGTTCCACATCACATCAACTAAAATGCCATTTTCAGTAGTTTATGATCATAAGATTAAATTTCCTTAGGGATTACAGCATAATCGCTTTCAAGAAATTATATCAAGTAACAGATTATAACTTCGATTTTGAACTAAGAAAAATTTTGGGTGCAGGAGCACAATAATTAAGTGTGTTTGACCTTTAATTCTTACTTGATCTGAGCTCAGACCTGTGTGAGTCAAGTCGGTTTCTATCCTAAGCTATAATTATCCATATGAGTACAAAAAGTCCATTTACGTAAAATATTTTTATATTGTTGATTCAAATTAATTAATACTATTTTGACAGATTAATGTGTTCAATTTAGAATTCATTTGTGTAGATTACTTCTACAAATAGTATTGATACTTTATGATTTATTTATACTTATTTAAAATTTTCTTATTTTAAATATTTGTGTTTTAATTAGAGCAGCTTTTCTTGCTTTGTTAGAGCAAAAAATTCCAGGTTATATCTAGACTGAAGAAGGTCCTAAGAAGGTAGGTTTTGTTGGTGTACCTCAGTCTTTTAGTGAAGCAATTCAGTTAGTTTTAAGGAGTAACTGTCCCTATTTTATCAAATGGTTCGCTTTATTATTTTTCTCCTGTTCTTAATTCAGTAATTTCATTTAGCTGTTTGAACAATTTTTCCTCATTTAACTTGTATACGTGCTTCTCCTTATGATTTTTTATTATTTCTTGTTGTACTAGATTAGGTGTTTATGCTGTATTAATTGCTGGTCACTCATATAATTCAAATAATTCTTTATTTGTTTCATTATGTTCTGCTGCTCAACTGTTTCATATGAAGTTAGAGTAGCTTTAATAACTCCATTTTTGCTCAGTTCGTGTGAATGTCATCCATTCTTTGATCCATCTACCCTATTCAGTATACAACTTTTTTGTATATATGGCTACAGTCTCCTGTTTAATATTACACCATTCTTTTCACCTCTTTTTCTTATAACTAGAAAAAAATGGTTCAAATGGTTCTGAGCACTATGGGACTTAACATCTGTGGTCATCAGTCCCCTAGAACTTAGAACTACTTAAACCTAACTAACCTAAGGACATCGCATACATCCATGCCCGAGGCAGGATGCGAACCTGCGACCGTAGCAGTCGCGCGGTTCCGGACTGCGTGCCTAGAACCGCTAGACCACCGCGGCCGGCCTCTTATAACTAGAACTATGTGTTAGGTAACATGTACTAGTTTACTTATTATGGTTAGAAAACTTCATGCAAATTATATCATATTAAAACACTCTTCTAAAAAATGATGAAAATTATAATAAGACAGCCTTCAATTAGTACACATTCTCATTGCAAGGCAGTATTTTATATTTATTATCATTTTCTGTGTAAGATGCCTGCAAGAGAGATGCTAACAGCTATATTTCTGTTGTAACATGTGTATCGTAATCTAAATAATTATTGGCTTAATCATTTAATAATGAAAACAAATGTACGCTAATTTGCTAGCTTTCCTTCAGTATATTGTCACATATTTGCCTCATCATAAAATACACTGGCAGGAAAAAATTTGTATACCTGGAAAGTTTGTTATAACTTCAAGTTGAACAATTATATTTCAAGGAAGACACAATACATGAAAGTCACAGATCAAGTAAACAGAGTAAGACGTGTGTACACTTTAACAGTCAAATCATAACTGAGTCCAAGTCCAGCGGCCACTGGCTGGCTGGCCACTCAGGTGGCACTGCTGCTGCATGGCTGGCAGACAGCGCCGCATGTAGAGGATGCGCGTAACTGTGCGGCAGCACTTTGAAAGATCGGCGAGTCACAACACTCTTCCCCCCTTTGAATTTTTTGCACAGGTCTTGATGGAGGTGGCCTGTAGATTGCTAACATCCATAGGTGTTGTTTGACTGGCCATAAAGTCTCAAGGAGGAGGCTTCCCGTACGGTCGGAAGTGTCCCCGATGATAACGGGTCGAGATGACAGGAGACATGGTGGTCGAATCTGCTGGGGCCCCATGCACCAATCTGCCCATTGCGACAAGTCTGGTTGTTATAAGAGGAGACATGGGCGATGTGTCCGCATCCGTAGGAGAAGGAGGTGAGTAGAGTTGCTTGGCCAGATGATGGTCATCTGGTTCCTGCATGGGCACGTCTCCTGGTGGCGTCAGTGCTTGTGCTGGCAACGATTTGATGGTGAGAGGACTGCATTGTGAGTAATGAGAGATTCCAGTATCCCAAGTGTCAGGTAGAGCCGAAGGTGGTGTAGCGGCATCCGGAACAAGCGTTGCTGGCACACAAGGCCGAAGTCCGAATGACGCACTGCAACACCCGCGTCCGTCTGGACTTCATACAGGTATTGGCCACGGTGTCGTAAGATGCCGCCTGCCATATCCCTGTACCCATACAAGGTCATCGGTGGTGAACCGGCCAAGTGAAGGCACCGGCGGCCGTGAGGTGTAAGGCCGCAGAAGATGAAGTAGCGTGAGGGTCTGTTGGCCATGTAAGAGCTCAGCCGGGCTGTGGTCGCCCATGGGGGTGAAATGGTAAGAAGCCAGAAATTGGAGAAGCGCATCATCTGCAGCAGAAGAAGTCAGGAGTTTCCTCATCTGAGCCTTAAATGTGGGGACCAGGCATTCAGCCTCACCGTTTGACTGTGGATGGAACGGAGGGGCCGTAACATGCATGACACCGTGACGGGCACAAAAATCCGCAAAATCGGAAGAGGCAAATTGCGGACCACTATCAGTAACAAGAGTAGAGGGAAGGCCTTCCAAAGAGAAAATGCGAGCTAGAGCATTGGTGGTTGCCGCGGTGGTAGGCGACATGCAAAGGACAATTAAAGGAAAGTTAGAGTAGGCGTCAATAACGAGAAGCCAATAAGTACCTAAAAAAGGTCCCGTGAAGTCAGAGCTTCTCAGGTGAAGGCCACAGTGACAAAGATGACTTCGGGGCGGCGGCCTGTGATGCACAAGGGCCACAGGCAGCGACCATATGTGTGATTTCAGAGTCGATGCCGGGCCAGTACACATGACGGCGCACCAGAGATTTTGTGCGAAAGACACCCCAGTGCCCTTGGTGAAGGAAGCGCAAGACTGAAGCATGCAAAGACACAGGTACCACAACACGCAGCGAAGCATTTTCGGTGGAAAGGAGGGTAACACCATCCCTAGCCATGAGGCGGTAACGCAAAGCGTAGTAGTTCCGCAATGGATCAGAAGTCTTAGCGGACGGACGATCTGGCCAACCCTTCTGAATACAGCATAAAACCCGGGAGAGGGTAGAGTCAGAACCCGTAGCAGCCGCCAGCCGGTTCCCGGTGATGGGGAACCCATCCACAACCCACAGCTCGGCAACATCCAGGTGGAAACACAAAAGTTCGTCCCTATCGAATGCCAGATCAGGACCCATGGGAAGGTGAGACAGTGCATCAGCATTCGCATGTTGAGCCGTCAGCCAGAAATGAATCTCATAATTAAAATGAGATAAGTGTGGTGTCACCGCCAGACACCACACTTGCTACATGGTAGCCTTTAAATTGGCTGTGGTCCATTAGTATACGCCGGACCCGTGTGTCGCCACTGTCAGTAATTGCAGACCGAGCGCCACCACACGGCAGGTCTAGAGAGACGTCCTGGCACTCGCCCCAGTTGTACAGCCGACGTTCATAGCAATGGTTCACCGACAACTACGCTCTCATTTGCCAAGACGATAGTTAGCATAGCCTTCAGCTACATTTGCAACGACCTAGCAAGGCGCCGTATTCAATTGATATTTATTATATGCCCGGCACGCCAAGCTATTTGCTTTTTCTGTAATAAAAAAGGACATGTTCAGAGTGTTTGCCAGAAAAAGCTCAGATCGGACACTCACAACCATTCCAGGCCCTTTGCTTTGCGCCGGAATCGAACCAAGAATACTCAGGCTCGTGAACCTTCGCCCATGGACATTCATGTAGTTATTCCACTCCGCCCAGTGCCACTCTCTCTAAAAGTGACTGTGTGCGTCCCACAAAAAGTGTGCGTCTACGTCGCCGGAAATCACGTCAATTAGCAAGTGATTCTGTACTAGTGTCTGTTCAAATTGCACGAGACAGTCGCTCTTGTCGTCAGCAGGACAATAAACTTTTTGTAGACTTGGACATTCATGGCAACGTGATCCCATTCCAGTTCGATACCGGAGCTGCAGTTTCACTAATAAATCACGACACGTACAAACAAGTGGGCACACCTCCGTTGCGTGCCGCAAATGTTAAGTTAAATAGTTATTCCGGTCAGAATATCCCTGTGTTAGGACAGTGCAGCCTTCTTGCAACATACAAGGGACAAACAAAACTTGTGTCATTTTACATACTTCGTTCTTCTTCTGCAGTGAACTTGTTCGGTTTCGATTTATTTCAGTTGTTTAACTTGTCTACAGTAAATCAGGTCCTATCAGTGAACCAGACTGTGCCTTCAGCCAGTGTTTCTAGTCTATGTGAAGAATTTGCAGACATTTTTGCACCGGGCCTTGGTTGCGTTAAGAACTATAAAGCACATTTGGACCTAAAAGTAAACGCGCAACCGAAATTTTTCCGAGCGCGCAATGTTCCTCACGCATTGCGTGATGAGGTCGCAAGAACATTACACGATTTGGAATCACAAGGTGTGATTGAACGTGTGCAGGCTTCTCTCTGGGCATCACCCTTAGTAATTTTGCCAAAACCATCCGGAAAATTGAGACTTTGTGTGGACTTCAAGGCAACAGTGAATCCACAATTAGTGATTGCATCTTATCCTTTACCCCGCCCGGAAGATCTTTTTGACAAACTGTGCCCGGGTAAATATTTTTCGAAGTTGGACCTAGCAGATGCGTACTTGCAAATACCAGTGGACGATGAATCCCAGCGCATTTTGGTGGTTAACACGCATCTTGGTTTGTATCGATTCAAAAGACTGCCATGTGGGTGTGCATCCGCCCCTGCATTGTTTCAGCAATATCTGCAAACTGTTTGTGCCTCGGTCCCTACTGCAGCAAACTATCTGGACGATATTGTGATCTCCGGAAAGACGGAAGAAGAACATTTAGCCAACCTCCAACCATTATTTCAGGTCTTGCGACAAAATGGTCTTCGCTTGTGGAAGGACAAATGTGTGTTTTTTGCTCGTGACTTACCATATTACCATATTTGGGACATGTAATCAATGCCCCAGTCTCGAACACCTCTGTGCCATATAAGACTTGCCTTCGCCGCAGAATTTGAAGCAGCTACAGAGTGTGCTGGGTAAAATAAATTATTACCATCGCTATGTGCGCAATGCCTCTTCCATTTCAGCTCCGCTTCATTGCTTACGCCGTAAAGGTGTTCCGTTTGTCTGGACGACAGAATGCGAACGCGCCTTTCGCCAGTTGAAATCGGCGTTGCTTTCAAATAATTTCCTGATGCCATTCGATCCCCAGAAACCCCTTTTGTTGATGGTAGATGCATCGGATTTCAGGATCGGTGCTGTGCTTGCACACAAAGATGGTTCGCACGATCGCCCTATTGACTTTGCGTCCAAATTGCTCTCGTCTGCGCAAAGAAATTATTCACAGATAGAGAAAGAAGCTTTGGCTCTCGTCTTTGGTGCTACTAAGTTTCATGATTTCTTGTATGGTCGTCACTTTACCATCATCACAGACCACAAACCTTTGACATCGCTTTTTCATCCGAACAAGCCTGTACCTCCACGTACAGCACAGAAATTCATTCGCTGGTCTATTTTCCTCTTGCAGTACCGCTACGATATCTTGTATCGTCCACTGCTAAGCACGGAAACGCCGATGCGTTGTCCCGTTTGCCTGTTGCTGAGGATAGAGCATTTGATTCTTCCGAACTTGCTTGCATGTTCATTGATGCGGAAACTGATGACGTGGTTGAATCGTTTCCGATTGATTTTCGTCATGTAGCTACAGCCACAGCTGCTGACCCTGTCCTTGCTACCGTTTTGCGTTTTGTTGCTACGCAATGGCCCTTGTCAAAATCATGGATCGAGGATCCGTTGGTTCGCCGATTTTTTTGCTCACAAGGAGAAACTTTTTGTACGACGTGGTGTTTTGCTGTTGCATTCTGATAATGATCAGTCTCGGGTCGTGGTCCCACGTTCGTTACAGTCCTCTGTCTTACGGCTTCTCCACCAAGGACATTGGGGTATAGTGCGAACGAAACAACTTGCTCGTCAGCACTGTACTTGGTTCGGAATCGATGCTGCGATTACGAATATGTGCTCTTCTTGCATGGCGTGTGCCGAACAACAATCCGCACCACCGCGGAAATTCTTTGCATGGCCAAAAGCCACTTCCCCTTGGCAACACTTACACATCGATTTTGCTGGTCCATTCTGGAATGCTCGATGGTTGGTTGTTGTCGATTCTTTCAGTAATTTTCCTTTTGTTGTCCGGATGTCTGCCATGACGTCATCTGCCACCATCCAAGCGTTATCTGCTATCTTTTGGCATTGAAGGTCTTCCACAGACTATTGTTTCCGACAATGGCCCACCATTCATGCCCGCAGAATTTCAGTCATTCTGCAAGACCAATGATATTCAACATCTGACATCCGCATCGTTTTCGCCTCAGTCAAACGGTGCCGCTGAACGATTGGTCCGGACTTTCAAGTCACAGATGTTGAAGTTGAAAGAGTCGCATTCTCAGGAGGACGCGTTGTTGCTATTTTTGTCTTCGTATCGCTCTCAGCCCCGAGATGGTCGCTCGCCGGCTGAGCTGTTGCATGGTCGTCCTCATCGGACCTTGATGTCTTTGCTACATCCGCCGCATCAGGTTCCTGTGCAGCGGCAGCCACCTGCTTTTGCTCCAGGCGACGTTGTATACTATCGCAACTATCGAGGTTCACGGCGTTGGCTCGCAGGGCGCATTCTTCGCTGCCTCGGCCGCGCTATGTATCTGGTTTCGGGGGCCTCTGGTGAGGTGCGTCGGCATCTCAATCAGCTGCGCCTCTGTCGTCGCACGGGTTCTGCCACTCCCCGTCTGCTTTCAGCGACTGTGCCGTCCGGTCAGCGCCCTGGGGACCCATCTACTGGCTCGCCTCATCCCCAGGTGTTGCCGACGCTGCCTTCCATATTGCCCCATGGCGATGCGCCGCCGCCGCCTGTTCTCCCGCCGGCGCTGCCTGCAGTGGACGCTTCGCTGCAGCCGCCATGCGCCCCCCTGGGTCACCCACCGCCGATCGCTTCCCGTGACCAGCTGTCCTCCGACTTGGAACTCTTGCCGGCTCCGGACCAGATGTCGTCTTCGCCCGTCGGCTGCCCCGCCCCGATGGAGGTCGAATCTTCGGCCCCTCCTGTCTCTTTAAGGGCACATACACCGCATGTTGGCGTGCACCCTGGACTAGGTTTTCAGGCGTTTCCTAGCTCCCCTCGGACCGAATGACCGGGTGCGGGTGGCACAGCCTCGCCTGATGTTAGGTTCCCCACCTCGTCGCATACGTCAACATGGGGTCCTCCCCACAACGGGCGGAAGCCTTATAACACAACCGTTCGCCGATTTGTGGGGGAGGAATGTGGTGTCACCGCCAGACACCACACTTGCTAGGTGGTAGCCTTTAAATCGGCCGCTGTCCATTAGTATACGCCGGACCCGCGTGTCGCCACTGTCAGTAATTGCAGACCGAGCGCCACCACACGGCAGGTCTAAAGAGACGTCCTGGCACTCGCCCCAGTTGTACAGCCGACGTTCATAGCAATGGTTCACTGACAACTATGTTCTCATTTGCCGAGACGATAGTTAGCATAGCCTTCAGCTACATTTGCTACGACCTAACAAGGCGCCGTATTCAATTGATATTTATTATATGAAGTATGTATCATCAAGAGCGATGTTCTACAATTGTGGATTAAAATTAAGTATTATATCAACTACTTACTTTATTTGCAATTCTCAAGATATTGTCCTGTTCCAGACCTCATGCCAGTCAGCGTGTAATTAAACGCGTGCATTTCGGCCTCCTCTAGAAAAACAGTGTTGGCTCTTCTGCCAACACAACAATAAGTAGAGCGCCCAATGCTGGAAGCAGTGTGCAGCCTTGTTGGGAAGTGACATTGATGGATGAAACAAGGAAACAAGTGGTTTGTGATCCGTAAGTACACGATAGATGCCTGAAAAAATTTTGATTTCTGAAGATTACACTTAAGACCAGCAGTCTGTAAGACATGAAAAAGCGTGCGGAGATTTTCAAGATGTTCGTCAGTGATGGAGCCAGTGACAACAATGTCGTCCTGGTAATTTATACACCCAGGGACAGTGAGCAATAATTGTTCCAAGAATCGCTGAAAGAGAGCAGGGGCGCTGGCAACCCCGAATGGCAAGCGTTGGTATTGATAGAGGCCGAAAGGCATGTTCAGCACGAGAAACTGCCAGGAAGCAGCGTCGAGAGGAAGTTGATGATAAGCTTCTGACAGGTCAATTTTAGAAAAATACTGGCCTCCAGCAAGTTTAGTGAACAATTCTTCAGGTTGAGGCATAGGGTAAGTGTCGATAAGGCATTGAGCATTTACAGTGGCTTTGAAATCGCCACAGAGACGAATATCACCATATAGCTTAGCAACGACAACGACAGGAGAGGACCACTCGCTGGAAGTGACAGGAAGCAAGACCCCTGAAGCAGTGAGATGATCCAGCTCCCGTTTGACCTGATCATGAAGGGCCACAGGAATGGGCCAAGCCCGAAAAAACTTAGGCCGAGCAGTGGGTTTGAGCGTGACATGAGCTTCAAAGTTGTTTGCACGGCCTAACCCAGGAGAAAAAAGGCATGAAAATGTCATTGACAAGGAATCCAATCAAGCATAAGGAATAGCATCAGAGACGATATTGACAGAGTCATCTATGGAGAACCCAAAAACGCAAAAGGCATCGAAACCAAAAAGATTCTCTGCATTACTATGGTCGACCACAAATATGGGAACAGTGCGAATGACAGATTTGTAAGATACCTCAGCATCAAATTGTCCCAAGAGAGAAATCTTCTGTTTATTGTAAGTCCGTAATTGCCTAGTGACAGGCGACAGGATTGGAGAACCCAACTGAAGATAGTCTGAGAACTGATGATAGTGGCAGCAGAACTAGTATCGACCTGCATGCGAACATTGCAACCAAGTATTTGGACAGTGAGGGAAGAAGTACAATTGACAGACAACACAGAATCAGAATCAGCGTCATGTCCATGAACATCATGTATGCGGTCGGATTTGCAAACGGATGACACACAACCCTTATTTTCTGCATTTGTGACACACGGCCCAACGTTGTGGACAATCTTCTCGTGAATGTTTCGTAAAACACCGCGGACATAAAGGAAGTTGCCGTGAGTTGTGCTGCAGTTTCTTAGAGGTTTGTTTACAGTTAGGCTGAGGGTGCACTTGGGAGCGTACTGTGGCCATGTCGGCCGCCGGGGACACGCCACACACTTCGTCAACATCGAACAGAGGTTGTATTTCCCTGACGTCGCCCCATGCCTCTATTTGTGCTCCAGCGGTGCGAGAAATTTCAAAAGACTGAGCGATGGATAGAACTTCATCTAGAGTCGGATTTGCCAACTGAAGGGCACATTGCCTAACTTCTTTGTCGGGCGCTGATCGGATAATAGCATCCCGTAACATGGAATCGGCATAGGATTCTTTGTGAACTTCCGTAAAAAATTGACACTTTCTACTGAGGCCATGAAGTTCAGCAGCCCAAGCGCTATAGGATGGATTCGGTTGTTTTTGACAACGATAAAAGGCAACACGAGAGGCTACCACATGCGTATGCTTTTGAAAATATACGGACAGAAGTGAGCACATTTCAGCTGAGGACAAAGACGCAGGATCTTCCAAAGGAGCCAACTGCAACAACAACCGATACATTTGAGGTGAAATCCATGAAAGGAACAGAGACTTACATGTCTGTTCATCCGCAACTTGAGATGCCAAGAAGTGCTGTCGAAGACGTTTTTCGTAATCAGACCAGTCATCCGCCGTCTCGTCGTAAGGAGGAAAAGTAGGGAGAGACAACGACGAGAGACGCCCCGCATTTTATGCCACGACGAAATCATGAATCGCATTTGTGAGAAGCGTTTGCTGTTCTATGAGACCTTGCAATAGTTGCTCTAAAGTAGTGTAACGGAACTGAAATGATGGTGGGCTGACAGTAATTTGGAGCCCGCGCGTCGGAAACGGGCGCGCTGGTGTGAGACTGCCAGGGAGTGCACCCTGATGCCATCTATTGGCGAAACTGGGAATTAGCGCTGCCTGTCAGACAATGCACTAAGCTCTCGGAGTCAAATGTATTCTTTTTCTTGGTAATTATAAGTTGTTACTGTATGATTTAATGTTATAAGGCGCTAGTAGTAAATTATTATGACTGGTATGAACTCCAGGGTAATAAATATAAATATTCTTAAATACTAAATGATTTCGGTGAAAAGGTGGTAGGGCAACGCCCCCACTCTTGGTGATACGAGTGTAGCTAGAGGTAGCTGGAGACACAGGGACTGAACAATGGAATGACCTGGGGAGTGTTGACGTGACAGGACGTGCGTAACTGTGCTCACGCAAAAGTGATTGTGCAACCGCGAAGAGGCGAATATTGTCGCTGTTTGTGGAGTAGAACGCGACGAATGGTTGTCGAAGCCGTCTCTATGCCACTGGGGCTGATTGTAAGAGTTCCTGCGCCCAGATTTTATGGCGGACGTGCAGTAGCTTATACGAGTGCTACAGCTCGTAGTTCCAGCCGCCATTAAGGGCATGAGGCGTGAAGAGCTGCGTTAGCCACATGCATCCCACCACCAGCACCGACACGTCTACCCAAGGCAAGACTGCTTGAAATTGTTAAGTCGAACTTTGTATACATGTAAAAGGAGAATACCAGTTTTCTTTTGTGCCAGTGCAGAGGACAGAATATAGTAATGAGTAAAATTGCGACGCATGTTGTTCATTGTAAAGTGTAGTAACCTGAAACATAGTGTAGTGAAATCAGACTGAGGCCACCATCGCCTCTTTCATTTACAATTCTTTTGGGTGTAGAATACTTTAGCGTATAAGAATATTGAAAAGAGCAATGGTCACACCAGAATGAGTCGCCTATTTATAGTTACTTAAATTTTTCTGAGTAACCTTTCAAGTAAAGTCACTTAACTAATTCTATAGCAATTGTCCAAAGAGTAATATCCAAAATCATTAAATAAGTTGAAGGATAGAATTTTGTTAACCTAAGTTGCATAAATTGTCTTGGTGGTAATTACCAAGCCAACTCACAGAAATTGAGAGAGTATTTGCTTTGTAGAATCACCTAGAATGATCAGAAATAGTAATATTCAGAATTAAGTTTAAAATTCAACTCAAGCCGTTTCACTTTGAAACGAGCCAAAAAATTGATTTATTCTTTTGCTCCTTCAGAGCTGGCGACCGTAGTTATAAGTATTTTCAGGAGGATTCGACGGTAAGTCTGCTGCTCTCGTCGTGCTGATAGGATTATCCACTGCTGCTAGCAGTGGTGATTGGATACATAAGCTCACTACCAAGTTAAGTGGGTCAGGTAGGCAGTGTTACCGTGTGAACTGTAGGGCACTGTAGGCCGTGGATCGAACCCGTTCAATCATCACAGCTCTTTGGGAAATAGTCCGATTAGGAGTGTACTAATCCAATAGGTAAATACTGACGAGTAACGGTCAAAAATGTATACGCAAGTGAATTTAGCAAGGTCCATGTAGCACCTAATTAATGTGGTGCAATGGCGAGGGTAGGAGTGGAGTAAAAGTGAGCTGAGCTTGTGGCAGCTGTGCTGTATTCAAAGATTAACAACATGAATTCACTACTACCTCTTACCATTAGGACTGAGCTATTTACGGTTAAAATACGTAGCAGTAAGCGCAAAGGCGTGACAGCTACAAGTCCGTATTGCCTTTATACATACGGAATTAGGAAGCGGGTCATTCCGTCAGTGGAGGGGGTTAAAACAACCGAGTCAGTTGAGAACATACCCCATTTACTGATGGAAAGATTCGGCGGTTCGGTCGCATGTGGCGACCGTGACAGGACTTACCAAGTTTGTAGAATAATGGCTGCAATAAAAGTGTTTTATATAAACTTGTAGTTTCAAGAAAATTTTAAATTTAAAATTCTGTTGTAGACAAATATACCACAATTGGTAAGTTCAAGACGACAACCTGCAAAGCAGCAAAAGAAAGTCCAATAGTAGGAGTTAAACAAGTAATACTTGGTTTAATAAACATTTCTATTAGGCACGAAATACAGCAGCATAAGATGGAGTCGAATAGTAACAAGCAAGACGAAAACATTACAAGGTCAGACCCAGAACTAGGGACCATAGATACTGTTGTAGGGTTGGAAAATCCTATAGATGAATCCACACCCACAAAACAGGAGGAACGGGAAGTGAAACCAAAGGTAGTGAAAAGTGAACCCAATGTATCTGTGGATGCAAGTCACAAGGGAGAGGATATGGAATTAACAAGTTTGTTAAATAGGATGATGGCGCAAATTCGAGAAGGGAATGCTAGTTTGAAAGCAGAAATGGCTAGTCATATATCCCAACTGGATGAAAACCTATCTGGTAAAATAAAAGCCAATTTAGATATTTTGAATACGCAAAGCCAGCGTATCACAGAGGTAAACAAATCAGTAAATAGCATTAGGGCTGAAATAACAAATGTTCAGAGAAAAGTCACAGAAATAGAAAAAAGATTTGATGCCAAAATTCAGAGAATAGAGAAATCAGTGGAACCTTTGGTTAGTGAAAAATTAGAACCGATAATTGAAAGTAAATTACAGGTGATAGTACCAGTTGTAAAGAAAGAGACTGTTAAAGAAACGGCAGCTGATATTGAAACACTGCGCAATACCATGTTGAGTTTTGATGCATGTGTGCAGGAGCAGGAAAATACACTGCGTAATGAGATAAAATTGTTAAGTCAGCAAGTTCAGAATCAGACGTTTCTTAACTGTAGTGGTATCCCATTGGTAATGCAAAAATCGGAAATACTGAGTAGGGAGGAAAAATACGATCCTCAAAAGAAACAAGGTGGATGGCATCCAATGGATTTTATAAAAAATTGTGAACGTGTCTTACCAACAGACATGTCGGATAAAGAAAAAATTAATTTAGTAATAGACGCTTTAGCAGGTCATGCTAAACGTTGGGGATTGAATTTGGATATCGACAATTTGAAGTTTACAGACTTCAAAGAAAAGTTCCTTGAGGAATTCTGGGGCACACAACAGAGGGATAGGTTGTGGAGAGAATTCGTTGTCGCCAGAATGCCAGAACATGGGCGTGGGCTCATGAAAGAATACTGTGAAGGATGGTTCAAGCGTTTGGAGTATCTTAAAGATCGTAGATCAGAATCGGAGATAGTGTGGGAGTTGTGGAAAAAGCTACCTGACGATTCAAAGCGTTATGTAGGAGGCACTCATCGAACATTCGATGAATTTTTAGAAAAAATCGAGAATGAAGATAGGTGGCGTGAAACTAGAGAGTTTCGAGGTTTCAGAAATCAGAATGGAATAGTAAAAGGTGGTAGGAATGAACCGCAAATTAACATGATGAGAGGAAGAGGTCGAGGAGGTAACTCTCAGCGAGGGAGAGGACACTATCAGGGAAACGGGATGCATTATCAAAATCAGGAAAACTAAATACCGCGCAGGTCAAGGACCTAACGCGCGCGGAAAGAAAGAAATGGCCCAAATATAGGGAAGATCGGAGTAGTCAGTACTATAGTAGGATAGTGCGTCGTTCGCCTGAAGAGCAGTTACATAAACGAAACTTTGCGAAGTATAATGCAGGGATACAAACAGAGGAGAGAGAGCAGGGAGGAATTATTAAGGGAAATGAAGTAGGAAAAGAATATCGGTCGGATGTGAAGGCTCACGTGAATGAAATAAGTACAATTCGAGATCAGAGTGACGAATTGATGATGGAAGAGTCAGAGAAGGCGTTGTTTGTCGGTAAGGTCGGTAGGGATGGCAACTGTGCAGAGAGGCAGGGGCAAGGTAGGAGTGATGTGACTTATGGTAAAAGGTTCGTACGAATAGTCGACGAATCGCATCGAGAAGTAATTAAAGAGGGAAGGGTGGATAAGAAAAAAGGGCATAGCGCAGAGACGCATGCCGATTCAGAAATTACCTCGTATGCAGAATATGTACATCAGCTCAAAAGCCAGCCAGCACAATTAGAAAGATCTTCCACTCAAGTGAGTAGTTTGGACCCGAATATGACAGTGTTAGAGAGCCATACCGATTATGATGTGTACCTAGTGACAGCAAGAGTACATGACTGTGATGAAGATTCTTTTAAAGAAATTAGAGAAAGTGTATCTAACCAAGAGAAAGAGTGTTGTGATCCCTGTAGTACTGAAGCAAATTAGTTGAGTGAGACTGGAATTCCATTAGTAGGGGAAAATAATGAAAGTAAGAGTGGCGAATGCACTATCCAACAAAGGGAAAGTAGAGAAATGGATTATAATTTGCAAGAATTATTTGAATCCGAAGAAGGTCATATTTCTAAGGAGGAGGAATTATCGTCAGAATCATCAGAAAGCATCCAGGGAGAAAAAGAAGTAGAGGAAGTTTCCGATTCTGCAACCGAGAGTTCAGGCATGACAGATTCGAATGAGAACGAGATGGCATTAAAGAGCCTAGACGAAGGACTATTGGAAAAAGTGGTGAAAGAATTTAGGATGAAAAGGAGAAAGAAACCTCCAGATGGAATGGTCAGTATAAAAACTGGAAAAATAATATGGCAAGACTTGGCGGTGGAAAAGGATTTATTATGGGAAGATAAAGAAAGTATGAAAGAGGACAATAGGCTGCAAACAATCCTACCCATTAATATATGTGGATACGATTTATATGTATTGTTGGATACGGGTGCTCAAATAAGTGCTATTTCGCACACATTTTTTGAGATGATCAAAGAGCAACGAGGAGTAGTCATGATGCCAGTAACAGGTGTTAAAGTGATAGGGGCGACAGGGAAATGTAGTAAACCTGTTAAACATCAAGTGATGATGGAATTTAAGATAAAAAACAAGCAATTTTCGAATGCATTTTTAGTAGTTCCAGAGCTCAGTGCCGAGATCATTTTAGGCATTGACTGGTCAATAAAACAGAAAGTAATTATAGATTGTGACAAAGGGATAATAGTTTGTAAAGTTGATAGTGCGATATTAGAAATACCATTTGAATCATCTAGAGTAATGGAAGAGAACCAGCTGAGATGGGTAGAATTTAGAGATGATCATGATTCAGGAATAGGTCAAAAATTCGACTGGTATCTGGTGAGGCAGATAGTTGAAGATGGAAATAAGGAGACACTCCTTCGAAATGTAGTGGATAAAACAGAAGGATTATCTGATGCCCAAAGGGAGGATCTATGGCAAATTCTGAAAGAAAATCAGGAGGTATTTTCGGACAAACCGGGACGAGTGATAAATTATGAGTACTGCATGGAGGTAGAGGAGCATGAACCTTTCTTTAAACCACCATATAATGTACCCTTGTCTAAGAAAGAAGCAGTTCAAAAAGAAATAGATAAAATGGTTTCATGTGGGGTCATTGAACGGAGTTCTAGCCCATATAATAACCCACTGGTGATAGTAGGTAAGAAGGATGGAAGTGTACGAATAGTGATAGATGCTCGTACTCTGAATAAAGTAGTGAAGAGGGAGTTGGATCGTCCAGAGAACATAGATAATTTATTGCAGAAGTTTAATGGTGTAAAGTACATGACTAGTTTAGACCTAACTGCAGGATACTGGCAAATCCCATTAAGTGAGGAGTCTAGGAAGTACACGGCATTTTTATTCAACGGCAAATGCCACCATTTCACAGTGGTACCATTTGGCCTAAATACTTCCGTTTCAGTGTTCATTCGGGCTTTAGACAAAATTTTAGGGAGTGAACTTAGTTCGCTAATCACGGTTTATGTAGATGATTTGTTAATTGCTACAAGGACATGGGAAGAGCACATGGAGTTATGCGACAGGGTGTTCAAAGCTTTAATTAAAGGAGGAATGACACTGAACCTGAAAAAATGTGAGTTTGTGAAGAAAGAAATAAAGTTTTTAGGTCACATAGTAACACCAGAGGGAATTGAAAAGGATCCCGATAAAGTCAAAGCAATAAGAAATTTTCTGGCTCCCAAGAATAAAAAACAACTAAAGTTGTTTATAGGACTTTGTTCCTTTTATCGTAAGTATGTGGATGATCAGGTGTTCAATAGCCCACATCTGAACAACCTACTTAAGAAGAACAGTGTGTATATATGGACTGAGGAATGTGAAACAGCATTCAACTGGCTAAAAGACAATTTGGCTAAAAACATAAAGTTATGGCACCCTGACCTGTGTGAACCATTCCACATGGCAACAGATAGTTCAGATTATGGATTGGGAGTATCCATATTTCAGGAGGTAATGATAGATGGGGAAAAAGCTCATAGACAAATAGCATTTGCGAGTAGAACCATGTCTAAGTACGAAAGAAACTATACGGTTTCAGAGAAGGAGGCTTTAGCTATAGTATGGGGCTTTAGGAAATTTCAACTTTTCTTATGGGGGCATAAGACTGTGGTCCATACAGACCACAAAGCTTTAATATTTTTGAAGGACTGCAGATTGTTACATAACAGGTTGACCAGATGGGCGCTGTTTTTACAACAATTTGATATAGAAATCAAGTATGTTAAAGGGAAAGAACATGCAGTACCGGATGCTTTGTCGAGATTACCGGAAGGATGTGAGACACTAGAAAGTGTAAAGAATAGGGAAGATGTTTTTGAGGTGAATTACTTCAAAAAAGTGGAAGGAAGAGAAAAAATTAGGGAAATATGTCGGAATATGCAAAGATATCAAAGTGATGATGATGCACTCAAGTCGGTAAAGGTCAAGTTTGACGATCCGGACGCAACTAACATAAGGGCTTCATATAAAATACATAAAGGTGTACTGTATCTTCAAAGATTAAATAATCCAGGGAAGTGGAGAGTATGTTGGCCGGAACAACACACTGAAGTGCTGATAGATTATGTTCACTTGGCATATGGCCATTGTGGTGCACGGAAGTGTACCGATAAGTTAGATGAATGCATTACCTTTAACAACATGGCACGAAGGGTAGCACAGAGGATAAGATATTGTGATCTATGCCAAAAGGCGAAAGTAACAAATGCAACTAATCAAGGGCCCATGCAATCAATAAAACCTGATGAAGTATTAGAAATAGTAGCAGTAGATATCTTTGGACCATTACCGAAAAACAGGGGGGGTTTTGTGTACATATTTGTAGCAGTTGAACTTTTCTCAAAGTATATAAAGCTATATCCCTTGAGAAAAGCTACTGCCAGAGCTGTGTATGATAAAATGGTGTGTGATTATTTTGTGAAAGTAGGGAAGCCAAAGAGAATACTATCAGATAATGGTGTTCAGTTTTGCTCAAAAATGTGGAAGGATGGGATAACTGAGAAACAGGTAGAAGTGGTACATATCTCAGCTTATCACCCATCAAGCAATCCGGCAGAAAGATATATGCGTGAGATAGGTCAGTTATTTAGGACGTACTGCCATAGCAACCACAAGAAGTGGGGCATGTATGTGAGTGAATTCGAAGAAATCATGAATTCATTAACAAATGAGAGCACTGGATTTACTCCAGAAGAAATCCTGAAAAAGACGAGAAGTAAAAGTCTAGTAGAAGACCTACTAGAATTTCCAGATAGAGTTGAATTAGATTATGATAGTAAAAAGAACTTAGTAAAAGACAAGATGAGAAAACAAGCAGATGCGAGAATTCGTCGTCATGACGAAAAAAGTAAGGAATCCTAAATTCAAAATAGGTGATTTCGTTCTTGTAAAAACACATGAAAAGTCAAGTGAAATTAATAACGAGATCAGCAAATTTAAATATATATATAATGGACCATTTAAAATAGTGTCCATACCCAATGTGAATGCTTACTATTTAGAGTACCCATTAACAGGCAAACGCCTGGGAGTAAGAAACATAGTGGATCTCAAAAGGTATGAGCCACGAATTCTACCAGATTGAAAATAAATATATAAATAAATATTAAAGTAAACCAATATGTAAATAGTTTTGTTTCTTTTGTTCTATGTGAAAGGTAAATGTTCACTAAAATATGTTGCAGTATTCTAATGAAACTTCTAGTTTAAGTAGAGACTAAACAGACTGGGAAAGACTGAGCTTCTAAGAAAGCCTTAATAGATGTGTAAATAAGTGGTGTGGAAGAGGTAGAAAAGTGAGGAGGTAAAGTGAAAAGGACGGGCTATAAAGTAATAGGCGCTTAACGTGTGTTTTACTTGCCTGAGACAAAAGAAGTGTATTTAAAAGTTTTGTAAAAAAAAAAGATGTTTAAAGTGTACTGTGTTTAGAAGTAAGAAAATTGGAAAGAATATATGTAAATCATTTATATAATGTTTAGCAGGAAAGATAGAAAGAATTGGTGTTTAATTTTAAATATGTAATATAAGTACTGAGGTGTATCAGTAAGAAAGGGAAAACCCTTGGTAAAAAGCTTAATGAAAATTTCAGATTCATTATAGGAGAGACTTCTTATTGAATTATCACTGTTAGATACTTCAATAAGAAGTGGGGCATGTGTAACGGAACTGAAATGATGGTGGGCTGACAGTAATTTGGAGCCCGCGCGTCGGAAACGGGCGCGCTGGTGTGAGACTGCCAGGGAGTGCACCCTGATGCCATCTATTGGCGAAACTGGGAATTAGCGCTGCCTGTCAGACAATGCACTAAGCTCTCGGAGTCAAATGTATTCTTTTTCTTGGTAATTATAAGTTGTTACTGTATGATTTAATGTTATAAGGCGCTAGTAGTAAATTATTATGACTGGTATGAACTCCAGGGTAATAAATATAAATATTCTTAAATACTAAATGATTTCGGTGAAAAGGTGGTAGGGCAACGCCCCCACTCTTGGTGATACGAGTGTAGCTAGAGGTAGCTGGAGACACAGGGACTGAACAATGGAATGACCTGGGGAGTGTTGACGTGACAGGACGTGCGTAACTGTGCTCACGCAAAAGTGATTGTGCAACCGCGAAGAGGCGAATATCGTCGCCGTTTGTGGAGTAGAACGCGACGAATGGTTGTCGAAGCCGTCTCTATGCCACTGGGACTGATTGTAAGAGTTCCTGCACCCAGATTTTATGGCGGACGTGCAGTAGCTTATACGAGTGCTACAGCTCGTAGTTCCAGCCGCCATTAAGGGCATGAGGCGTGAAGAGCTGCGTTAGCCACATGCATCCCACCACCAGCACCGACACGTCTACCCAAGGCAAGACTGCTTGAAATTGTTAAGTCGAACTTTGTATACATGTAAAAGGAGAATACCAGTTTTCTTTTGTGCCAGTGCAGAGGACAGAATATAGTAATGAGTAAAATTACGACGCATGTTGTTCATTGTAAAGTGTAGTAACCTGAAACATAGTGTAGTGAAATCAGACTGAGGCCACCATCGCCTCTTTCATTTACAATTCTTTTGGGTGTAGAATACTTTAGCGTATAAGAATATTGAAAAGAGCAATGGTCACACCAGAATGAGTCGCCTATTTATAGTTACTTAAATTTTTCTGAGTAACCTTTCAAGTAAAGTCACTTAACTAATTCTATAGCAATTGTCCAAAGAGTAATATCCAAAATCATTAAATAAGTTGAAGGATAGAATTTTGTTAACCTAAGTTGCATAAATTGTCTTGGTGGTAATTACCAAGCCAACTCACAGAAATTGAGAGAGTATTTGCTTTGTAGAATCACCTAGAATGATCAGAAATAGTAATATTCAGAATTAAGTTTAAAATTCAACTCAAGCCGTTTCACTTTGAAACGAGCCAAAAAATTGATTTATTCTTTTGCTCCTTCAGAGCTGGCGACCGTAGTTATAAGTATTTTCAGGAGGATTCGACGGTAAGTCTGCTGCTCTCGTCGTGCTGATAGGATTATCCACTGCTGCTAGCAGTGGTGATTGGATACATAAGCTCACTACCAAGTTAAGTGGGTCAGGTAGGCAGTGTTACCGTGTGAACTGTAGGGCACTGTAGGCCGTGGATCGAACCCGTTCAATCATCACAGCTCTTTGGGAAATAGTCCGGTTAGGAGTGTACTAATCCAATAGGTAAATACTGGCGAGTAACGGTCAAAAATGTATACGCAAGTGAATTTAGCAAGGTCCATGTAGCACCTAATTAATGTGGTGCAATGGCGAGGGTAGGAGTGGAGTAAAAGTGAGCTGAGCTTGTGGCAGCTGTGCTGTATTCAAAGATTAACAACGTGAATTCACTACTACCTCTTACCATTAGGACTGAGCTATTTACGGTTAAAATACGTAGCAGTAAGCACAAAGGCGTGACAGCTACAAGTCCGTATTGCCTTTATACAAACGGAATTAGGAAGCGGGTCATTCCGTCAGTGGAGGGGGTTAAAACAACCGAGTCAGTTGAGAACATACCCCATTTACTGATGGAAAGATTCGGCGGTTAAACATGTGGGTCAACAATGGAAAAGAAAAATCACTACCTCGTCGCCAATTGTTATAACTTCAAGTTGAACAATTATATTTCAAGGAAGATGCAATACATGAAAGTCACAGATCAAGTAAACAGAGTAAGATGTGTGTACACTTTAACAGTCAAATCATAACTGAGTCCAAGTCTAGCGGCCGCTGGCTGGCTGGCCGCTTAGGTGGCACTGCTGCTGCATGGCTGGCAGACAGCGCCGCATGTAGAGGACGCGCGTAACTGTGCGGCAGCACTTTGAAAGATCAGCGAGTCACAACAAAGATAACATTAATTTTGACACCATGACAGCATATACCATGGTTTCAGCATCATAGTGGCATAGTTACCACAGCATCATCTATGTCTACCCTTTATTAAGGACTACTCACATCCAGAAGGTTGAGTGTGGTGCAAACGTGCCAAGAAAACAGGCAACTATGCCATGGAGACACACTCATACTTCCTACAGCCAACTGAGCAAGGGATCAAACTGTGGTCTTCTGAGTGGTAAGATGGTCCTTTTGGAGGGCTGCCACACAAGTTGGACGTGCTGCAACAACAGTGCAATGATGCTGGTATCAGTGGTCATGTGAAAATTCTCACTCCAGTGGGTGACGTTCTGGACATCTATGCAGCACAGATGCCTGCCAGGAATGTGGTATTGAAAGGACAGCAGTGGCAGGTCATACAGCTATCACAGCACAGATAAGAGAGCTTGTGAGCCCAGACATGTTAGCATGAACTGTTGTGAACTGGTTATTACCAGGGGGACTATGGGCACGCACGCCTTTAGCTCATCTTTGGCTCACATCACAGCATTGACATACACAGCTCAACTGGTACCATCCAAAAATCACTTGGAAGATGGAATGTCATGCTGTGGTTTTCAGCAACGAAAGCAGATTCTCCTTGTGTGAAAATAATGGTCGTGTGTGTGTATTATGTAGACCTGGTGAGCTCTGTCTCATAGAGTGTATTTATCCATGACACACTGGCCCCACTGCACACCATATTGTCTGGGCTACAACTCTTGTTCATCTTTGGTATTTCTGCAGGGAATGCAAACCAGTACTTGGTATGTGCAGAATGCTGTTAGACCCATCCTTTTGTCATGTGAACAGAATGATGATGTGTGTCCCAACATGATAATGCTTGCCCACACACTGCAGGTGAAACTCAAGCTTCAGTGCAAGATGTGCAGCAACTTCCCTGGCCAGCATCATCTCCAGACATGTCTCTAATTGAGCATATTTGGGCTACATTGGGACAAGAAGTGACTCATGCAATTTGTCTACCAACAACTCTTGCAGAACTATGGCAGGCGTGAAATAATGTATCTCAGGACAGTATTTGTCATCTTTATGATTGACTGGATGCCAGAGTCAGCTCCTGCATTCCCACCTGTGGACACTACGCCACATGCCAATAGCAGTGTTTCAGCGTGAGTCGATACCTTTTATCTCAGAACTGCTTGTGCTATTGATCTGTAAATGTGATCATTTCATGTACTCCATAAACACTTTTGCAATCTAGGATAAATTGGATGCTTCCAAAAGGATGTACTATTTTTCTTCCAGCAGTCTGTGTTCGAATGGTCATTCCTTGTTATTAGGTATAGGTTGCATAATCCTTAAGCAATTTCTCAAAATTAGACACATGTGGCTTGCTTGATTCACATCTGCTAATGCTCACAGGTACTTGTCTCAATCTTATATCTGTGTGTGAATTTGCATTTTGTTATCTTAAAATATGCAAATGTAAGTTAACGTAGATGAGTGGAAAAGCAAACCCATAAAGTTCGGATACAGCATTAGTAGTGTTCTACTTGACACAATCATGTTGTTTAAATATGTGTGTAACATTGCAAAGTGATATGAAATGGAATGAGCGTATGAGGATTGGGGTATGGTTAGTGAATGGTCGACTTCGGTTTATTGGGAGAATTTTAGGAAAGTGTGGTTCATCTGTAATGAGCCTGCATATAGGACACCAGTGCAACCCATTGTTGAGTGCTTTGTGAGTGTGTGGGATCTGTACCAGGTTGGATTAAAGGAAGACAGAAAAGCAATTCAGAGGCGGCCTGCTAGATTTGTTACTGATAGATTCAAATAACACACTAGTATTATGGATATGCTTTGGGAACTCAAATAGGAATCCTTGGAGGGTAGGCAACATTGTTTTTGAGGAACACTACTGAGAAAATTTAGAGAACCAGTATTTGAAACTGACTGCATTTGCTATCAACATAAATTTCACATGAGAACCACAAAGGTAAGATACGAGACATTAGAGTTCATACAGAGGCATATAGACAGTTGTTTTCCCTAGATCTACCTGCAAGTTGAAAAGGAAAGGAAATGACTAGCAGTGGTGCAGGGTACCATTTGACATGTACCGTAGGTGGCTTGCAGAGTATGTACGTGGATAGGATATGTTTGTATATGTTTGATCTGTCTTCAGCTGCCAGAGACTGGTTGTGTGTGTGAGTGTATGTGTGTGTGTGTGTGTGTGTGTGTGTGTGTGTGTCTGTGTGTGTGTCTGTGTGTGAGTATATATGTGTGCGTGTTGTCTATTTTTGACAAAGGCCAATAGTCTTTTTACTGTGCCTATCAGTGTCTCAGCATCTCCACTGTATGGTGAGTAGCAATTGTTGTTGTTGTGGTCTTCAGTCCTGAGACTGGTTTGATGCAGCTCTCCATGAGTAAAGCTGCATGCCCTCGGGAAAAATTACAGCACCCAGACTGTTGCCCTTGCAACTACTGAAAAGGCTGCTGCCCCTCTTCAGGAACCACACGTTTGTCTGGCCTCTCAACAGATACCCCTCCGTTGTGGTTGCACCTACGGTATGGCTATCTGTATCGTTGAGGCACGCAAGCCTCCCCACCAACGGCAAGGTCCATGGTTCATGGGGGGGAGTAGCAATTATCTTTTTCATAATATTTACATGTCTATTAGATTATTTAAGGGTAGTTTGTTTCCCCCCTACAAAGATAATGGGCCAGTGGGGACTGCAATCTACATTGATTATGGAGATACAGACCTCATATTCTGTTGTTATCACTCCACATATACTATACTTAGATGTGCATGGCAGGCTACACCTGCAAGAGACAGCATACATAGTCATGTAACTGTTAAATATAGTATAGCTAAAGAAAATATAGTTTTATAATCATATCTACATGATATAACATCTTTTCCTTGCTATTTGAAGAGCTACAATAAACACTGCTTTAAGACACGGAACATTAGTTATCTTATACGGGCCTTCATATTTGTGAAACAACTTCTCTTTTTATATTTAAACAACTGCAAAAAGGTGGGAATTTAAAAGGAGATGGGACCTCGATAAACTGACCAAACCAGAGGTTGTACAGAGTTTCAGGGGGAGCATAAGGGAACAATTGACAGCAATGGGGAAAAGAAATACAGTAGAAGAAGAATGGGTAGCTTTGAGGGATGAAGTAGTGAAGGCAGCAGAGCATCAAGTAGGTAAAAAGACGAGGGCTGCTAGAAATCCTTGGGCAACAGAAGAAATATTGAACTTAATTGATGAAAGGAGAAAATATAAAAAGGCAGTAAATGAAGCAGGCAAACAGGAATATAAACGTCTCAAAAATGAGATCGACAGGAAGTGCAAAATTGCTAAGCAGGGATGGCTAGAGGCCAAATGTAAGGATGTAGAGGCTTATCTCACCAGGGGTAAGATAGATACTGCCTACAGGAAAATTAAAGAGACCTTTGGAGAAAAGAGAACCACTTGTATGCATATCAAGAGCTCAGATGGAAACCCAGTTCTAAGCAAAGAAGGGAAAGCAGAAAGGTGGAAGGAGTATATGGAGGGTCTACACAAGGGCGTTGTACTTGAGGACAATATTATGGAAATGGAAGAGGATGTAGATGAAGATGAAATGGGAGATATGATACTGCGTGAAGAGTTTGACAGAGCAATGAAAGACCTGAGTCGAAACAAGGCCCCAGGAGTAGACAACATCCCATTAGAACTACTGACAGCCTTGCGAGAGCCAGTCCTCACAAAACTCTACCATCTGGTGGGCAAGATATATGAGACAGGCAAAATACCCTCAGACTTCAAGAAGAACATAATAATTCCAATCCCAAAGAAAGCAGGTGTTGACAGATGCAAAAATTACCGAACTATCAGTTTAATAAGTCACGGCTGCAAAATACTAACGCGAATTCTTTACAGACGAGTGGAAAAGCTAGTAGAAGCTGACCTCGGGGAAGATCAAATTGGATTCTGTAGAAATATTGGAACACGTGAGGCTATACTGACCCTACGTCTTATCTTATAAGCTAGATTAAGGAAAGGCTAACCTACATTTCTAGCATTTGTAGACTTAGAGAAAGCTTTTGACAATGTTGACTGGAATACTTTCTTTCAAATTCTGAAGGTGGCAAGGGTAAAATTCAGGGAGCGAAGGGCTATTTACAATTTGTACAGAAACCAGATGGCAGTTATGAGTCAAGGGACACGAAAGGGAAGCAGTGTTTGGGAAGGGAGTCAGACAGGGTTGTAGCCTCTCCCCGATGTTATTCAATCTGTATATTGAGCAAGCCGTGAAGGAAAAAAAAGAAAAATATGGAGTAGGTATTAAAATCCATGGAGAAGAAATAAAAACTTTGAGGTTCGCCGATGACATTGTACTTCTGTCAGAGGCAGCAAAGGACTCGGAAGAGCAGTTGAACGGAATAGATAGTGTCTTGAAAGGAGGATATAAGATGAACATCAACAAAAGCAAAATGAGGATAATGGAATGTAGTCGAATTAAGTCAGGTGATGCTGAGGGAATTAGATTAGGAAATGAGACACTTAAAGTAGTAATGGAGTTTTGCTATTTGGGGAGCAAAATAACTGATGATGGTCGAAGTAGGGAGGATATAAAATGTAGGCTGTCAATGGCAAGGAAAGCGTTTCTGAAGAAGAGAAATTTGTTAACATCGAGTATAGATTTAAGTGTCAGGAAGTCGTTTCTGAAAGTATTTGTAAGGTGTGTAGCCATGTATGGAAGTGAAACATGGACGATAAATAGTTTGGACAAGAAGTGAATAGAAGCTTTTGAAATGTGGTGCTACAGAAGAATGTTGAAGATTAGATGGGTAGATCACATAACTAATGAGGAGGTACTGAATAGGAATGGGGAGAAGAGAAATTTGTGGCACAACTTGACAAGAAGAAGGGATCGGTTGGTAGGACATTTTCTGAGGCATCAAGGGATCACCAATTTAGCATTGGAGGGCAGCGTGGAGGGTAAAAATTGTAGAGAGAGACCAAGAGATGAATACACTAAGCAGATTCAGTAGGATGTATGTTGCAGTAGTTACTGCGAGATACAACAAATGAGGTAGTTCACTTAAAATAACTTTGAATCATTTGAGCCAAGGTAGTATATCTATATGACCTGCATACTGCTATCCTTAAGTAGTCATTTTGGTTGTCCCACAATCGAAAAACATTCTCTTGAACAGTTTACTACAGTGGTTGTATTTGCTTTACTTTGACCAACATTCAGTTGCTACAAAAATGTAAAACTACTCCACCTCAACCTTTTGATAAGGAGCTGAAGATGTCAACAGCTGTTAAATCATGTAATGCCTTATACAGTATTGGATACATTCTGAAATTTAGTAAGTTGTTATTGTCTTTAACCTTTTGACATTGGTCACATGTATGTAAAATTTCCCTCACGTCTCTACATAAGTTACTAAAATAGTAGAACTTAGCTACATGCTTAATGCTCTTGCATATTCTAAAGTGCCTATATTGATTGTGTACATACCAAATAAGATCATTAACAGCTATAGCCAATATGCATATTTTCCACTACTTTGCTAATCTATCAGTGCTCCAGAATAAAGTATCGTTATACAACAACCACTTGTATTTCTCACTTTCAGTTACAGTATTATGAAAAGGAAAGTTACTACGCACCATACAGCAGAGATGCTGAGTTGCAGATAGGCACAACAAAAAGAGTGTCAAAAACAATAGCTTTCAGCCAGTAATGCCTTCATCAGAATTAGACAGCAAACACACATACACACTCACGCAAACACAACACACACACACACACACACACACACACACACACACACACACACACACACACACACACACAAAACTGCAGTCTCAGGCAACTGACGCCACACTGTGGCCTCAGTTGCCTCAGACTCTAGTCATGTGTATGTGAGTTGTGTTTGTGTGAGTGTGTATGTTTGTGTTTGCTGTCTAATTCTGATGAAGGCCTTACTGGCTGAAAGCTTTTATTTTTAACAGTCTTTTTGTTGTGCCTATCTGCGACTCAGCATCTCCGCTATATCATGAGTAGCAACTTCCCTTTTCACAATATTGTTACATTCCATCCTGGATTTTTCAGTTAGTCATCCTTGGTTACAAGACATAACAAAAGGACCAAAGTACTCATCATGTCATAAGCCATCTCTTATTTTTCATGCTAACAATATTAGGTCACTATTTCAATAAATTATTAAAAAAATTTACTCTAAATATGGTTCCAGGCCCTGTGGTTCTACTTTTAGTACCCTTACCCACTGGTACTCTTTAAAGTGTTTCAGGCATTATTTTAAGTGAACCTTTGATGTAGATAATCTCTAACTTAAATTCTTGTAAAAATAATACCCACCTCATTAGCCTACTGTCTATGAAGACGAAGCTTGACAGTCCATTCACATCATTATTTCAAAGCCTCATATTAGACTCTGGAACAATTTTCAACTCCAAACAATACACAACAATTCTTTCTCAGTAGTTCAGTAGTTTAACCCATATTTATTACTACTTCAACTAGTGAATGCTATGTTTGATGGGTGCCCTCTTCTGGATTCCATTCTCCTTGCAACAGCTCACAACACAAGCCGTATTGTGACACATCTGTCACCAATTTGAACACTTGATTTACTTTAGGACGATGCAAAATTTTAGTTTCTAAAGACATTTCTGAATATTATTAAATGCCTCCTCTGAACCATCATCCCAGATCCAAGCAGTGTTGGCCTCTTACACTGAGGTAACAAAAGTCATGGTATAGTCATAGGCACATATACAGATGGTGGTAGTGTTACATACACAAGGTAGAAGAGGGTAGTGCATTGGTGGAGCCATCATTTATACTCAGATGATTCATGCGAAAAATTTCCAATGTGATTATAGCCACACAACGGGAATTAACAGACTTTGAACACAGAATGGTAGTTGGAGCTAGGCACATGGAACACTTCATTTCAGAAACTGTTATTGAATTCAATATTCTAAGATCCACAGTGTCAAGAGTGTGCTGAGAAAACCAAATTTCAGGCATTGCCTCTCACCACAGATAACACAGTGGCCAACGGCCTTCACTTAATGACAGAGCAGCAGCATTTGCATAGAGTTGTCAGTGTCAACAGACAAGTAATACTGTGTGAAATAACCACAGAATTAAATGTGGGACATACAATGAATGTATCCATTCGGACATGTGGTAAAATTTGGCATTAATGAGCTATGGCAGCAGACGACCAACACAAGTGCCTTTAGTATAATAGCACGACATTGCCGCAGTGCCACTCCTTGGCTACTGATCATTTTGGTTGGACCCTAGGCAACTGGAAAACTGTTCACTGGACAGATGAGTCTCGATTTCAGTTGGTAAGAGTTGATGGTAGGTTTAAGTATGGCACAGACCCCACAAAGCTATGGACCCAAGTTGTCAACAAGGCACTGTGCAAGCTGGTAGTGGCTCCATAATGGTGTCGGTTGTGTTTACATGGAATGGACAGGGTCCTTTGGTGGAAGTGATTGTGTTCACCTATTTGGAGACCATTTGCAGTCATTCATGCACTTCATGTTGCCAAAAAATGATGGACTTTTTACAGATGACAATGCATCATGTCACCAGGCCATTATTTTTTGCAATTGGTTTGATGAACGTTCTGGGCAATTTGAGTGAATGATTTAGCCACGTAGATCACCTGACATGAATCCAATAAAACATTCATTGGACATAATTGAGAGGTTAGTTCACGCACAAAATCCTCCACTAGCAACACTTTCGCAATTATGCATGGCTATAGAGGCAGCATGGCTTGGTATTTCTAAAGGGGATTTCCAATGACTTGTTGATTACATGCCACTCTGAGCTACTACACTATGCTGGGCAAAAGGAGGGCTGACATGATATTAGGAGGTAGCCCATGACTTTTAACATATAAGTATACAATATCTTCCATAGAAGCTAACTAAACCTAAAAAAATCACAATTATTTTACATTCTTTGATTCATGACAGCCTTTTATAACTTGTATCCTTTCCAGATCAGGTTGTAAGCTCTTTATTATGAAATTATGACACATTATTTGCTCTTGTACTAAGTCCTTGCTAAGAGGTTTATCTAAAGCACAAATGAAAACTGTAACTTAAATGTTCAGACTGAGTGGTAATATCTGAAACTGATATGATTTCCTACAAATAAGAAAGCTGTGTATGTTCTTGGTTCTTCATGTAATACCATCTGCCAATATCAGCCAATTAATTCCAGTGATTTAAATGTGCTTATTAAGGATTGACGCATCCAAAACGAAACAAACACCTCCAGCAGGTTTGCAAATCATCAATAATGAATTGTTGTAGACGTGAAGATTACATTTAATTACATTATAGTCAATCATCTTTCATAATCTATTCTCTCACAGAAGTCCAAAGAGTCATCAACACTGGCTAGGGCTTATCAAAAATGGCTTGTCATCTTTTACTTTGAACCTCAGTCCTTAAACTACTAACATTGTTTGGTGAAAGTTCATCATATTAATTTAATATGTAGTTGTGTTTCTTCTTTTATTTTCTAGCCTTTAGGACCAGTAATAGCAGGCACAAACACTCCTGTTACTGGTAGTAAGAAGCAAGGATATTGTTGTCTCATTACTACCAGCAATTCCTATGAGGTTAATAATATTTCATTCCCAGATTTTAAGTGAACATCAACTTTCTTCCTAAACCTATTGTCCACTACTATTGGCTTATCTTACTCATTCTGAGATTTTACTTCCTCTTCTTTGAGTAACCCCTCATGAGTAGTTATCAGTCACAAGAGGACGTGCTTCACGAACATGGCGTCCGGTACAGTTGTTTATAGTGAGAAAGTGAACAAAAGTTATAGTTGTGTGGTGGAAAACGGAACATACGTAAATTATAACAGTGAAATAGTGAAGCTAAATGAACGTGTATCAAGCCTGCTATTAATTGTAGATGTACTAAGGCGGGACATTGCGCATTTAGAAACTGAAAATGCAGAACTGAAAAAGGCGCGTAATATCCCGATCGCCAAAGCAAGTAAAACACGGAACTGGGAGCACAGGACTAGCATGATCACGGAAGAAAGAAGCAAAAAGGTGATAAATACAACAAATGGAACGAACTGCGGCAATAAAAGCAGTTTCAGTGTCCTACCTACAATAACCAGGTACTCTGAAGTGGATATAGGCCTAAAGGCACAAACAACAAAGCAACATATGTTTACTAGGCCAAAAAGGGTTGGTCGTGTGGAACCCAGTGACTGTAGAATTACTGTGGTAACAAAAAACCGTTTTCATGCACTAGATTCAGATATAAATGTGGAATCCACGGAAAACTGTGACGACAACAACATGCCGAATCTATATAGTGACAAGCACATGAGCAGAAACTTCCGCAATAAACATGAATACGAACTCAAAGTGAAAATATTCTCTGATAGCCATGGATGTGAGATCACAAAAATACTACATTACAGTCATTGTATACAAGCATCTAGTATTGTCAAACCAGGTGCACCCATCCAAGAACTCGTTAGAAACATAGAAACTGAAAATGATCGTCATATTGTCATCATAGCTGGAGCCAATAATGTATATAAAAACGACCTCCACAGTGCAACACGAAACCTTAAGGCAATACTAAATTCAACAGAAGAGAAATCAGTTTTTGTAGTCGGAATTCCACATAGGCATGACCTTTCGGAATGGTCATGTGTGAATGTAGAAATCATAAAAGCAAACAGGCAATACTCAAAGATTTGCAGGGCCTACCAAAATGCATATTTTATAAGTATGGACTCCTTGCAAAGAGACTGTTACACGAGACATGGCATGCACCTTAATAACAGAGGCAAGAAGATTCTGTGCCAAAACATCAGCATGATACTGAAAGCATCTCACAACCAAGAAGTAATTGCTGCTCTTCCAGTGCCTTGCTTGACGCAAGCAGAGCCTGAAGAAATGGTGGAAGCAGCAATTGTACCTACACACATAACAAATGCTGCAGCAGCAGTACCCACCACACTTCATCTACAGGATTCAACAGCAGCAGAAGATGAAGCAACATCCAAATCTCCACTGTCACCAGTTGCCACAACAATGCCTACAGCAGCAGCAGCAGTACCTATCACACTTCACCAGCAAGATTCAACAGCAGCAGAAGAAGAAGCAACCACCTTATCTCCTCAGTCACCAGATGCCACAACAGTGCCTCCAGACACCATAACAGCAGTTCCATCAATTCCTCTAGTAGCAGCTTCATCTACAATATCATCACAAGGAGGGAAGAGTAGGTATACAACAGTAGATGTGCTACCACTCCAAGTGAACAATTTTTTAGTAAAAGGTAACAAGAGGCAGAAATCCAAAAGATAAGCCCTGAAAAAGGTTTGAAAACCAATCACCATAGTGTTCAGTGTGTAAGCAATAAGAGCATGGATCTTAAAATATGTTACCTTAACGTTCAAGGACTGAATGATAAAGAACTTATCATAAATGAGTTTGGTCTTGATAACCAGTTTGATATTTTTTGTCTGAGTGAACACTGGGCTAATGAGAATGAACTTGCAGTTGCCAAATTTTACAATTTTAGTATAGTAAATAGCTACTGTAGGAAAGAGCACATTAGAGGTGGTGTGGCAATTTATTCCAACCAGTCACTCAATTGTACAATAACCAAACTAGACCTAAATTCCTTGTGTGATGAACAGCACTTTGAAGTTACGGGTATAATCATTAATAGTCATAAGCTAATAGTAGTATCCATGTACAGATCACCAAAGGGAAGCATTAACATATTTTTAGAAAAAATGGACATGCTATTGAGTGAATTAAGTAATATTAAATGGCTACACTATGATATTGCAATAGGAGGTGAATTGAATGCTGATTTTGATGTTACGAAATGTAAGGGTAATGTTGCAGATCTGGAAAACTTACTAAGACAATACAATTTACATCATGTTAATAACAGGCCCACAAGAAACAAAGCATGTTTAGATAACATCTTTGTAAACTTCAAGACCACTGCAAACACATGCGAAGTTGTAGTGTTCCCATTCTCTGACCATGACTCCATATCTCTAAATTATGCAAGTAAAATTCCCCTCAATAGGAGCAATGCAAACAGACCTGTCCCAACAGTTGTGATTACCAGACCCATAACTGAGGATAAAATTAACACATTTCGTAATTCCCTTGCTTACAGAGACTGGTTTGGCCATTGTAGTGTCGATGGACATTACACATCAAGTAATGACCTGCCAGCCAAAATAATATTTGATAGATTTTTTAATGCATTCTTGACCCTATTTAACCATAGTATTCCCATAAAGAAAATCAAAATAATGGACAGCAGCCACAAACCCAGATCTCAAAACAGACAAAATATATGGTACACTAAACAGCTGACAGATCTAAAGAAACAAGTTTTGTTACTGTACAACATATACAATAGTATGAAGTCTGACTGTGCCAAATCAGCCTATGTGGAATGCAGGTATGAATACAAAAAAGCCATCCTGCAAGCCAAAAAAACCTACAATGCCAACAGCATACATAATTCACCAATAAATGCAAAACCGCTTGGAAAGTAATTAACAGTGATGCCAGAGATACTAAAAAAGACAAAATTAATATCCCACCACAAACACTCAATGAGTTTTTTATTAATTCAGTGAAAGAAATAGGAGACGCAGTTATCAAACCAGACATTAGTCCATCAGAGTTACTCTCCCAAAATTGGGGTGGACAGTCACTAAATACAAGCATGGTAACCTTCTCCGAAGTACCGCCTAGATATGTACAAGGGGTCATAAAACAACTGAAATCATCTGATAGCTTAGATATATATGGCATATCATGCAACCTGCTAAAAAAAGTGTGTGACCGCATTCTCTACCCCTTAACCCATTGCATAAACAAGTGCTTACTTGAGGGATATTTTCCTGATGAGTTAAAACTGTCTAGGATCGTCCCAGTATACAAAAAGGGATATATTGCTAGAATTAAATGTCCCCTTGATGATTGACTCTATTGTTATTCTGCTTTGTTACTGTACAATACTTAATATCAAATTTTCTGTGCAACCTAGGTCAATAAGGGTTTCCATCAATATAATCTGATAAAATTTTCACTTTGTGTGTCATTTTCTTGTTCTTTGTTCAACGTATCAAGTCCTGAATAAACATTAAAATATCATTCACCATCGTTCATCCTCAATATGATATTTCCTGTCTCAAATGGTACTGTAACCTATGAACTAACACTTAATACAGATGACTCCCTCTATAGGATTACTCTAGTATTTGGATCTTGTTAGATGCCACCCATTGTACTTCTTATAACAACTCCAACTACTATTATAGTATTTTGGATTGAGTAACTCAAGTGTTAACTTTTCTTGAGCACTGAGGAGCTAGTACTACTTCTCAAACTTCTCCTGAAAATTATTCAAAATAGATCATTCTTTTGAATGAGCAGGTCCCCATTCATTAGCATCTCCTTCCAATTAAATTACTGCATAATCAATTCTCTTGGAGTCATTCCAAGGCTTAGGCGAAGATTTAGAAAATATCCTTAAGAAATACCTAGGATACACATCTCCCTCTAGTTTGAATTTGGGAAATTGCTTGGATAAATTTATCCCATTTGCTAAACATAAATCTTCTAATAACTTATAGGGTACCCACAATTATCTGTAAACCTCTTTCTATTAACTTCACTATTTCATCCCACAACCTTCTTAAGTCAGTGCCTGTTCTTTTTGTATTTTCTGATGAATGAGGTGTACTGACAGGAGTTTCAGTTTTTTCATGTACCTTTTGCTCAATTAAATCACTAACATGCTCCTCCAAAGTCACAGGAATACAACATGATATTGGAATTACATCTGAATCTATGTTCTGCTCCAACATATCTAACCAGGAAGTTCTGTCTGAGATTTGCCTGTGTAGCTCAGTAAATTCCTGTTCAGTGAAATATTTATTAAATCCTTATTTACTTCTCTAAAGTGCTTATTTACTTAATTTCTTTCTGAGCCACACTGCTTACTCACTTCCAAATGTAACTCCTCTGTTAAAGACAAAACAACATATTGTAAATTCATTATGTTATTGTTTCCTTCTACCTTTTATTACACAAGTTCCTTATATGTTGCTGAAGTTTTTGATTTGTGGTTTCTAATTATATTTTTAATTCATCAGCTTAAGATTTGATACTTGCATTTAATTCAACATTATTTGCCTCTAGCTTAGTACTTAAACCAGCACTTGACTTATCTAGTTTATTGTATTATCAGTCTTAGTTTAGTAGTTAAATCAGTGTTACTTTGTACTAACTGTCCTGCCCGTCATTCATTTCTGACATGCCTTTAATTACTTTATCGATTTTATGGGTTAATATTGGCATGCAGTAAAATCAATAACAAATTTATAACTAGTTTTCTACTGCTGCAAATTGTCACAGTGTATATGCTTTTATATTAAATTTTTTTTCACACTTAACTATCTTCTTTTTCCCACACAAAAAAATTGTTTTTAACATAGCTCTTCAAACAATGCTTGAGCAGCTCACTGCATCATGAGATGGTCTAACAACTTTTAGCATTGTACTGGATAAAGGAATAAAAGCAAAAGTCTGGATAGTACAAAAGATAAATACAGTGATATGCTCACAGATGGTGGTTTACTCTTTAAAAAAAAATTGTTTTTATTTGGAGCATGTGAAAGTCATTTTTTGTCTTGTGTTATGATGATGAAGATTTTCATTTATGAGGATGACACTAGGATTTGTTACTGCATGTTTCTTAGTAAATATTGCACTTTGCAGAGGTAAATACACATGTGAAAGAAAAGAATTCCCATCCTTTTTAAGTAATGGTCTACAGGATTTGTTCCTTTTTATTCCATCCATGATTCTCACTGTTCTTTTTTGCACGCTGAAGAGTTTTAGGCAGGAAGGTGAGGATAAGCTACCCCTGAAAGTAATCCCATACTTCAGAACAAAATGTGTATTAGCACAGTAAACAGCCATTATACAGTCCTAATGGCAACAATTTTCAAGCACTCTCATTAAATAGCACATGGTACTTACTCTCCTAAACATGCTATTGACATGAATATTGAATCTTAAGTTATCTTGGAGCCAGAGCCCCAGAAAGCTTGTATTAGCTACACTTGCAATTTCTGTGTCTGATATCTGAATTTTTATATCCTCTTCACTGTTTCTCTTGACATTCTTGCCTGAATTAGTTTACAACACTAGTTGATGTCTCAGATGGTGCTGTCTGTAATATTTCTGCTGTCTTCATGCTGACTAAAATGCTTGTGTCATCTGCAAACTGGATGTTAATACCTTTTGCTGTTTGGGCAGTAATGTAACTGACAATGGCCAAAGCCATGTAGGCTGGCAAAGGCAAGAAAAGGGTTCATAAAGAAGAGAAATTTTTTAGCATCAAAGTTAGATTTAAGTATTAGTAAGAATTTTCTGGTAGTGTAGGGAGTGTAGTCTTTTATAGAAGTGAAATATGTACAATAAACATTTCAGAAAAGAAGAGAATAGAAGCTTCTAAAATGTGATGCTACAGAAGACTGCTTAAGATTAGATTGGTAGATCATGTAACCAATGAGGAGGTGCTGAATGGAATTGAGTAGATAAGAAATCTGTGGCATAATATGTCTAAAAGGAAAGACTAATTGATGGGACACATTCTAGGACATCAAGGGATCAACAATGCAGTACTGTAGGGAAGTGTATGTGTGAGTGTGGGGGGCAGGGAGGGGGGGGGGCCTAAAAACTGTAGAGAAAGACCACGAGATGAATTCACTAATAAGGTTCAAAAAGGACGTATGTTGCAGTACTTATTCAGAGATGAAGAGACTTGCACACAACAGAGTAGTGTGCAGAACTACACTTTCTTCGGACTGTTGACCACAGCAGCAACATAGTTATAGTGAACAGGTTGGTGCAATGGAAAGTATACAGAAGGGAACAGTAACCCAAAGGTCATGGTGTTGAGTCACTGTGTTTAAACGTTTGTATATTCAATTTTCATGTGACATACACTGCAAATAAACCAAAATAATGTCCAGTATCTGGTATTTGTTAATAGTTCCATAAAAGAAATGAAAAGGAAAGGCAAAGGAAAATATGAGACAAAATAAATTTACAAGAAGAAACTGTAATGTGTACATGAGAAGTTCAGTATAAAATTGGATACTTTTACTATTTTACAGTTGATGATTCACATGTGCTGCAGTGATATCCATCACAAAAACAGAGTTAGCAGTAATTGTCCCAGCATCTTGCACTTGTTATGATAATGCATTTTTATAATTACATTGTTAAATTAAAATTTACATAGAAAGACAAACTTGGTTTACATTTATAAAAAGTTTGGCAGGAAACCATGCACAATGCATCATTTTGCCAAATATTGGCAAGGATAACTAGTGATGTACAATGAAATGTAGTTTGATGTACCCTCCTTGGGATGTGATTTCTTATTCACTCATGATGGGCCAATTTTACCTGCACTGGGAACTTATTGTTCACTTGCAGCTGCCAACAGCTGCTCAAAGGTAAAAAGAAACCAATGCAAAATAAAGTCAGGTACCTTTTAATTACAGTCCTTCTTACAAAGTTATTTGCAGTGTCATCATGAACACCCCTGAACAAAAAATCATGCCCAGTAGTTGGAAGAAAACACAGGTCACACCTATTGACAAGAACAGATAGTGGGAAAAGCAGACACTGGACTCAGATTCATCAGAAGGCTCTTAAGGAAACGTAGCTCATCCATAAAAGAAATGGTTTATAAGGCACTTGTTTGCCCGATTCTTGAGTATTGTTCATCTATATGGGATCCCTATCAGGTACGCTGCTACAGGAGATTGAGGATATCCAACAAAGAGTGACGCGTTTCGTCATGGGATTGTTTAGCTGGCGAGAGTGCATTACGGAGATGCTGAACAAACTCCACTGGCAGACGTTACAAGAGAGGCATTGTGCATCACAGAGAGATTTACTGTTGAAATTTCAAGACAGCACTTTTCAGGAGGAGTCAGACAACATATTACTTCCCCCCACACACATCTCGTATATTGACCATGAGGAGAAAATTCGAGAAATTACAGCCAATACAGAGGCTTACCGACAGTCATTCTTCCCACGCACTATTCGCAAGGGTAACAGGGTTGGAAAGATCAGATGGTGGTACAGAAAGTACCCTCCAGCACACACCATTAGGTGGCTTGTGGAGTATGATGTAGATGTAGAAGGGTTGTGAACCAATCCCAATATCCTTGACCTTGATTTGTTGTAGGATCTAAGAACGTATTCTGAGTTCAAACACAAGGTTGTCTCCTGAACAGAATGGCCCCCTCCATGTCAACCAGCACAGACTGATCATGCAAAACCCAACTCACTTTTCTCACAAGACATGATGAAAGCTTTGGATTAAGACAGGGCATATGCAGTATTTCTTGATTTCTGAAAAGCATTTGACTCATGACAGTATGATGATATGGTGTATCAAGTGAAATTTATGACTGGATTGAGGATTTTTTGGTAAGGAGGATGCAGCAGGTTGTCTTGATGGAAAGTCATCATCAGATGCAAAAGTAACTTTGAGTGTCCCCAGAGAAGTGTGTTGGGACCCTTGCTGTTCATGCTGTACATTAATGAACTTGCAGACAATATTAATAGTAACTTCAGACTTTTCCAGATGATACAGTTACCTCTAATGAAGTACTATCCAAAAGAAGCTGCATAATTATTCAGTCTGATCTTGATAAGATTTAAAAGCGGTGCAGAGACTGGCAATTTGCTTTAATTTTTCAGAAATGTAAAATTGTGCATTTCACAAAATGAAAAAATTTAGTATCCTTTTACTGTGATATCAACGAGTCACAGTTGGAATCGGCCAACTCAAACAAATACCAGGATGTAACACTTTGTAGGGATATGAAATGGAATGATTGCATAGGCATTGTGGATAAAATACGTGGTAGCTTCAGTTAACTGGTAGAATACTAGGGAAATCGAAAGAGTGTATAAAAGAGATTCCCTAAAGGTCACTCATGTGATCCATTCTAGAATATTGCTCAAATTTATGGGACCCATACCAAACAGGACTAACAGGGAATACTGAACATACACTATGTGATCAAAAGTATCTGGACACCTTGCTGAAAGTGACTCACAAGTTCATGGCACCCTCCATCAGTAACACCGGAATTCAATTTGGTATTTGGCCACACTTAGCCCTGATGACAGCTTCCACTCTTGCAGCCATATGTTCAATCAGGTGCTGGAAGATTTCTTGGGGAATGCACCCCATTCTTCATGGAGTGTTGCACTAAGGAGGAGGCATCGATGTTGGTCGGTGAGGCCCGGCACGAAGTTGGCATTCCAAAACATCCCAAAGGTGTTCTTTAGGATTCAGGTCAGGATCTGTGCAGCCCAGTCCATTACAGGGATGGTACTGTCATGTAACCACTCTGCCACAGGCCATGAATTATGAACAGGTGCTCAATCATATTGAAAGATGCAATAACCATCCCTTAATTGCTCTTCAACAGTGGGAAACAAGAAGGTGCTTAAAACATCAATGCAGGCCTGTATTGTGATAGTGCCACCATGCAAAACAGCAAGGGGTGCAAACCCCCTCCATGAAAAACAGGACTGCAGCATAACACCACCACCTCCGAATTTTACTGTTGGCACTACACACACTGGCAGATGACGTTCATACCCACACCCTGCTATCGGATCACCACATTGTGTACCATGATTCATCACTCCACACAACATTTTTCCACTGTTCAGTCGCCCAATGTTTATGCTCCTTACACCAAGCGAAGCGTTATTTGGCATTTACCAGCATGGCGAGTGGCTTATGAGCAGCTGCTCGACCATGAAATCCAAGTTTTCTCACCTCCCACCTAACTGTCATAGTACTGCAGTGGATCCTGATGCAGTTTGGAATTCCAGTGTGATGGTCTGGATAGATGTCTGCCTACTACACATTACGACCCTTTTCAACTGTCGGCGGTCTCTGTCAGTCGACAGATGAGGTCGGCCTGTATGCATTTGTGCTGTATGTGTATCTTCACGTTTCCAAGTCACTATCACATTGGTAACAGTGGACCTATGGATGTTTAGGAGTGTGGAAATCTCGCATACAGACGTGTGACACAAGTGACACCCAATCACCCGACCACATTCGAAGTCTGTGATTTCCACAGAGAGCCCCATTCTGCTCTCTCACCTGGAGCTCCCGCTTCTGTCATTTTCATTTCTGGCCAAGCCATTCATATACCATATATTCGGATGAAATCAATGGTTATGAGAAGCCTTGGTCCCCTTGTACGTCAATCTCTATGCTAACAATGACTACCTCCCCCCCTCCCCATACCTCCCCCCCCCTCCCCCCACTTTCAGACACGCATCTTCAGTATGTTACTTAAAATCCAGAAACCTACTGACATTGGACTCTCAATTGAAGTTAATTACTGTGCTCCCACAGAAAGAAGTTGATTAATAGCTCCAGTATATTGCCTATAGCCTAACATACTAAGACAAATGTGTGACCCAGTTACTTTGCCACCTCTCCACCGATGTTATCCCTGAAGCTGCTCAAAGCTCTAGCAGCATGGAAGCAGCCCAGAACTGTAACCAGATTGCAGCCACAGTCAGTAGACACTGACACTTTGTTAACTGCTGTGCCTGTGTATCTGTTTGACTGACTACTGCATGACAACAGCCATACACCTGCCATCAGTCTGTGTTCCAAATGTTTCCAGGCAACACTAAAACTTGGCTCTTCCACAAACTCAGCACTGGGCCATACTACTTAAATCTCCATGGCCAGCCGATTGTCATCAACACAGCTGGGCTCTATTATGATGTACAGCCAGTGCCAGTCGTCACAGGTCATATGCCACAGGTACATTTGCCATCTCCAAGCCGTGAAGCAGCAACTACCCCCTTACTGCCAGAACCCCAGGTCACCAATCACTATTACTCTCCAGCATGCAGTTGCATGTTCACAGCACAAGGTAGTCCTGCTAAGCTTGCCCACCAAACCTTGGGTGCTAGCTCTTCATTGTCAGTCATCTACTGTCTGTGATATTGCAGATGCACTGATTTATACTGCATGTATGAATGTTAATGAAGAGTTTTGACAACAGATTGCCTGCCTACATTGTAGAAAAATCCACAATTCTACAGAAGGGACCATTAACCCTCACCTTCCATAATAACAACCTGTTTCTCTTGGTGCTAGAACAACTGCTGGAGCCATTATGGTGGATCTGTAGAGGGCAGAAATGAAAAGGTTGCAGCAACAGTGGCAGTCAGCACAAGTTTTCAAGTAAGCTTTGTTTGGGCCAATCAGGTTGGTTTTTTTCTTTCTTTTTTTTTTTTGGAGGGGGAGGGGGGGTTATTGTACCCCTGTGGTGGCAATATAAGCAAAAAAAGCTGTCAATGAGAAAGTAACAACCCAGTTGCTAGTTCAGTATTTCTGAATGAGGTAGCTAAAGTTCAGGCTGATAATGAGGTTGTGCATAAGGAAACAGATTGTTTAAAGAGTGAAAGAAGGGAATGGCCAACTTCTAGCATGTCTCCACCCATCCTTGAAGCTGGTATTGCCTCATTTTTGGGTAAATCTGGGGCAAACGTTTACTTCTGTTTTGAAAATTTACATACAGCAGTGAAGCTAGGAAACTGGAGTAGTGAGCAGTTGTCAAATATGGCATATTTAAAATTAGTAGAAGATGCCAGAACATGTGTAATGAGCAATGCAAAGGTGTGGGATTCCCAGGGCTTCATGGGATTTCAGGAAGGGTTAGTAGATCATAACAGAATAAAGAATGCTTCTTGGTATTAATATGAACAACTCAATGGTATAGTTCCCAAAACAAGCGGAAGGTAGAAAATTGTTTTAGTCCATATCAGAAAATCAGTGTTAAATCATACAAACTGATGACAATGATCATGCCAAAAAGGCTGTTCTACAGGATACAGAACAATGGGTGCTTGATGCATTTCTCAGGGATCTACCAGCTGAGATTTTGTAAAAAGTGCACATGGAATTTCCAAAAACTTTGGAAGAAGCAGTAGCAACTGCAGCAGCTTTGTCTGAAATTGACTTGGTGGTTAGGCCATTAGAGAAGCGAGTAGTTTTTAACACAAAGGTCATATGTTATTGATGTGGCTCTCAGGATTTCATTCAGTGGTTTTGTAGGAAGCCACAGCATCAAGATGCAAACAGGCCGGGTACTCCATTCAGAAATGTCCGCAGACATGTGAAAGATGGAATCAGGGTAACTTTCACACACCCCCATTAAATGGGAAGAGGGTGTTGTGACCACTGCGCAATGCTCCCAATAAGTTTGGCCATGGGACACTCCTGTACTAAATCAGTGTAGAGGTCATCAGAGCACCATGTAGATGTGACTGGCACGTTGTCATCTCCTGTGAGCTCAGCAGCACAGGGAGAGAGTGTACACCACATGGGTTACAGGTGACAGTCATGAAGATGCACTGGCATGCAGTGAGGATGGCGGAAGCATGACTGTACAGTGGTGTTGAATGTCGGAGGGGTGGTACAGAGGTCACTGGGGCGCTAGTGGAAATGCGTTATCTGAAGAGGGCAGGCGGGGATCATGGTGGTGAGGAGACCATCATCGGAGAGTTGGGAAGCGAGAGATGTGGTGTCAACATCGTGTAGTGTGTAACAGGACATCCTCCTCTAGAATTACTTTTCCTCAATAGTAGCTGTCGATACCAACATTATTTTTCAAATCTTGGACAGATCAGTAATATCTCAATTGCTTTGCTGAAAACTTTCATATAATTTTATACACAATATGTTATATTTCAAGCTAAAATATTATAGTTTTGATGTTATAACTGATAAGTACTAGTTCTGAATGTAAAGTTAAATTTCTTTTTTAAACATTTGAAATTACAAATTATTTGCACACTTAAAATTTCAATTATTAATTACACAATTCTGTACAGTTTACTATATTTATTTCTGAATTCATTTATGAAATAATAGTTGAAATTAATAATGTAACAAAAATTAGTAGGAATTCATTTGTTAAGAAAAATTGTAAACCCTTTGGAATGTTGTTATTTCCACAGAGTGAGAGAGTAGTGGTAAGCTTGCCTCTGATGTGATTGGATGTATTGTTGTATTGAGGTGTGAACAATGTAATTTTGGCTTTGTTAATATGAAAAATCAAAATACTGTATGGTATACTAAATGTGAGAAAATCAATGGAAAATTACATAAAAAATTCTGTAACAACAATCTTCCAATTTATTTAGTTCAGACCAAGCATGAGGACCTGATGTTAGAGTTTCAGCTTCAAGAATAAGACCCCTAGACAAAAAGAACTGGAGTCGTCTCAACATGACAAGCTAAGTAAACTTGAAAGTTTATTGTAATCTTCGTTCCTCTCAAATCTCCATAAATGACTTTGCTTATTAATTACTTGGCAACGGCCTTGCCGCAGTGGGTACACCGGTTCCCGTGAGTTCACCAAAGTTATGCGCTGTTGGGCGTGGCCGGCACTTAGATGGGTGACCATCCAGCCACCATGCACTGTTGCCATTTTTCGGGGTGCACTCAGCCTCGTGATGCCAATTGAGGAGCTACTCAACCGAATAGTAGCGGCTTCGGTCAAGACTACCATCATAACGCCCGGGAGAGCGGTGCGCTGACCCCACGCCCCTCCTATCCGCATCCTCCTCTGAGGATGACACGGTGGCCGGATGGTCCCAGTAGGCCACTCGTGGCCTGAAGACGGAGTGCTTTTTTTTTTTTATTAATTACTTGGACTGGGCATTATTTAATGTGGACAGCTGATGGAAGAAGGAAGGAGGGGGAGATTACAAGTGTTGTAACAGTTCTCTTAATGTGACAAGTGACAGAGCCATCCTTGGTTTGGCCATCTGAATGCTGCAAAGCTCCCAGGCCGCTTTTGTGAACCATATGTGATCCCAGAAGAACCTATGGAAGTGCATCTGTCCAGAGGCCACAGTAGCACATGACAGCCGTGTCTAAGGTGCTATGCCACCACTTTATGAGCCTGTTGCTCTGTTAATAATATTTTGTCATTTTAATTTGACTGGCACCAATCAAGGTGCACAACCTGAGGAAAAGTGCCAGTTCAAACTGCCGACCTTGGTCAGTCATTATGGATGTGAGGCAATTGAAGCATGAAAGTTGCATGTCAGTAAAGGCTTTGGCAGCGGATTTGGCATCAATACCCTTAAGTGGGACATCTCCTACCCATCGAGTGATGTGGGCAACCACCAACAGAATGTACTAGTAGCCATCACAGAGGGATAGTGGTGTCACAAGATTGATGTGCACCTGCTGGAAACATCCTTTCAGTGTTCTGTGATACCGTGCTCCTTTGGCATGGAACACTTGAATGAATCCTAAGCTTGCAATCATTCTTCACATTAGGCTATAAAAAATGGTGTGTCACTAGGTGCACAGTCATATGTACACTGTGGTGTATCAAGTTTGTAACGCATTAAAGATGACATCGTGAAATGATTAAGGAACAAGAAGGCATGTTTGTTTCTGCAGGATGTCACAGAGGATCAGACAGGGCACTCCTGGAATAGGCCAAAGTTTGATCTGTAGGTTCATGAAGGAGTCACAAAGAAAAGCCTGTAATCGTTGGTCCTGCTGTCGCACTTCCACAAACTGTTCGTAGTCAAAGCAGGATAACATGGTGCTGATGTGTGAGAGGTAATCTGCCATAACATTTTCCACACCTTTCAGATGATGTTCATTGGTGGTGAACTATGTGACATAATTTAAGCTTCAAAACCACTGGGGCAAGAGTCCTTTGGTGCGTTTTGGATAAAGTCTGCGAGCAGTTGGTGGTCCGTGTAAATAATCAGAGGGCATCCCCTCAATGTCTTTCTGATAGTAACATACAGCTTTGTAAACTGCTAGTAACTCTGGATTATGTGCTGACGAATTGCAATGCAAAGGTGAAAGCTTGTGAGAGAGAAAAAATGGAGTGGCTGTTGAATACCTTCCACCTTTTATTGCAGGGCTGCACCAATGGCTGAGTTGCTTGCATTCACGTTTTGATGAGCTGGACCTCTAGGAGTGGGCGCATGAAAGTAAAAGATCAGATGAGGCAGTCTTTAATAATAGCGCCAATAGAATCTACCAATAGCCATCAGAGAGGGGTATGCAATCATTCTTCTTCAATAGCAACAGGAGCCAGGCATATTAGTGACCTTATGAGAGACAAAGGGTGTATCAGAATTGGGTGGAGGTGGTAGACAAATTTAGTCTTCCTGATGAGGGCTTGAGTGAGTGGCACCTGAAGTGAAGCTGCTTGTGGAAGATGGCTTCAATAAAAATTTACCATGCTTAAGAACCAATGTCGTTCCTGGTAGTCCTGAGGTGTCAGCAGTTGTTGAATGGTCTCTATGCGCTGTGGCGTAGGGAGAAAGCCAGAGTTGCTTACAATGTGGCCAAGGAAATTGGCTCCCCTTTGTCAGTGTTGGCATTTTCATTCATTGATTACAACTCTGCTATTAGAGAGAACGTTAAAAACTTGAAATGCATGTTATGGGAGTCTTTCTCCAGTGAAAAAATGATATCATCAAAGCAAGTGTAACAAAATGGGAACTTGGAATAGCACACCACCAAAAGCACTGCCATGTTTGAGCAGACTTTATGGCATAAACATAAACTCAAAGAAGCCAAAAGATGTGACAACAGCCATTTTGTGGACATCATCCTGGCACTTACAGATTTGCAGGTATACTTTCTTGTGGTCAGTCACACTAAACACAGAGGCATCCACCAGATAATGAGTGAAGTCCTGGATGTTGAGGACTAGTTAGCTGTCCAGTATAGTATGATGATTCAGAACTCTGTAATCACCACACAGCCTGACAGATCTCTCTCTTTTAGGAACTAATTTTATGGGTGGAGCCCAGGATGTGTCATAGGGCCACAAGCTGCCATTTTGTAAGAATGTGTCTACAGCTGTCTTAGCGATCCTGAGTAGATACAGTGATAGCCTACATAGTCTGTGATGCAAAAGGAGCCAGGCGTATTGATGACCTTATGAATCATTCATTTTTTAGTAATGCACTGTACAAACCAGTCTTGTAGAGAAGGGCACAAAGACACGTCAGAGGGCAGATGAGTGAAAAGTGTGGCAGATGGTGGCAATGCTGTAGATGTATCCACACATGGTGAAAGAGCTTTAGAGTCAGGTCGGTGCAGAGAGACAGGGAGTATGTCAGAACTGAATGGAGATGGATGGCAAATTTGATTGAAGCGACACTGGGCCACTTGGAATTCCTCTTCAGCTTCATGAATTCTGGGCTGGATGGCATCATTTTCACGTAGCGGATGGATATTCACCATGTGCAAGTCGAAATAGAGCTGCTGTAGTTTCTGAATGTGATGAGTAGCGTGAAGACAGTGCTAAAAGTACCAGTGGCCATTGGGAATTCTACTGAGTGATCAAAGCCATTGCGTAAAGTGGGTGGCTTTGTTGTGCTGGGCCACTGAGGAGGCTTGACTAATGATGCCTGTGACAGGGCGGACCCTAGCAATGTGAGCCAAAATGCAACCATGCAGATCAGAACCAAACAGAAGTGTCAGAGGATGTCTGCACAAAATACTGGCCCAAGAACATCGGCAACTATGAATGTCCATGTGAAAATGTCATCAAAATGCAGATCCAGCATGCAGGACCGAGCAGGTAGATGTTGTTGATGGATACAAGGGTAGCAAAGTAATGGCTTCTGAGCTGGAGCCAGAAAGGAAGCATTGGCCACTAATGCAGTCAAGAATGAAGTGCTTGTTGTCATCTTGACATAGCCAATGTCATTGATGCAAGTGTCTAGGTAGTTTAGATATCCTACTCAGTTCAGTGCAACTCCTGCGAACAGTGCATCAAGTTTGGGAAGCCAAGTGGTGATCAACAGTTGTGGGAAGTCACCAAATCATGTGTGGTACCAGCTAAAGTGGTTCTGCACAGGTGCAACTGTGGCATAGTTAGTATGTGAATGGGGATTTTTGTGGTGGTGCATAGGTCATCGCTCTGTCCGTCAGCAGTGACATCTAGTTTGGCAGAGGTAGCAGGAGATCAGCTCATCATGTGATAGCTGGGAAGTCAGTTGTGTCATTGCTGTCTGCATTATTTACACATTATCAATGTTGAATGATGGAAAATATTCTATCCACAAGTTCCCAAGTTTGAGGTGGGTATCTAGTGGCTCTTGCTCATGGGCAACCATGGGCAGTTGAACTTGCGGGAGAAACTTGACAACCCATAATGCCCATAGCATGTGAATGGGAATCAATTTAATATTTAACTGATGCCATAGTTATGATGGAGCCCTATACTTTAAATATTCACTGTAGATAATGTAATGTAACTGTTCCTCCAGGGAGCAGGTGAGGCAGTGAAAGAGTGCTGTTTTACCAGTCTCATATTTATTGTCCAAGTGAGAGGCACAGATGATATCACTGATTGAATCTGCATGTTCATCCAAATGACTAAGCAGTGTGACAGATTTTGTGTTGTTGTGGATGACTTCATGTGAAGCAAAAATGCTTTCCACAGTGGTGGACCACAGGCTTGGTTGGTCTCTCCAAAAGAGTGACAGCTTAGATGAGTCCGCAGTTTAGTAGGTTGCCATAGCAACATCCATAGAAGAAGAACAGCTGTGCAACTGTTTCTGTATGTGACATGACTTGATGCACTATAGGTGACACGGAATACTATGCAATGGGCTGCAACAGGTTCACAGTGGATGGATTTGCACACGACTTGGAAGACACCTCAGAGAATGCGAGCGAATGTGAATACAACTGGGCTGATTGTTGTGGCTTGGAAGTAGCCACATTTGTGAGTGGCACAGAGTCCATTGCAAAATCACAGAACACGTTGTCTGAAGAACCCCATTGTTCTGTACAACTGTTCACTGTCAGAGCACTGTCATGAACCGTGTCATTATCACTTTTGATAACTTGAGATGCATGAGGGATGTTGTGCTTAACAATGGGTATCGTAGTGTGAGAACTGCTGCCCAGAAGCATGAAATGTACAGCACGATGGGGACACAACAGCAGTATTGTAAGCATGCAACTGTAGATGTCCTGAACTGATTGCAGACATGGTTGTCATAGGTCACCAATGTAGGATGTACAATAATAACAACCATATCCAAAAGAGTATACAATTTATTCTCACAAAGTTGGTACAACAGAGTTACATATGCACTGCTTGAAACCATTACATGAACTGTCTATCAGAGATCGTTCACGCTTGGTCTCATACAACCACCTACAAATTTGTTATTATCATGGAGTGCCCACAACTCTTTTTAATAATAAGGAATTAAGCTGTTTGTTGTGATCCCCATATAAGCCTGTTCCATTATTCTTCTAACACAATACATGAAATATGATGTCTTGCAAAGATCAATGCATAGTCCACTCCTGTTCTTGGCATATTGAAATGTTTTTCCAAGAAAACTTTAATGTTTGCTGATGATACAGGCATGCTTGTAAAGAGGAAAAACACGTCCTTCCCAGGTACAAAAGTGATTGCCCCTTTATCAGGATGCCTGTGTCATAGCAAACATTACAGTTTGCTTAGCAAATGATTTCTGTGTGCCAAGAACAGGAGCAGACCATGCACCCAACATTGCAGGACATCATATTTAATGTATTGTGTTATCTGAAAGCACCCAACAGAAGACTAGTTTTAGAATTATGCACACACATATGAAAATTAATATTTGGGCAGTAAAATGTCAGCTACATTTTATGTGTTATTTCATCCACACTGGCTGGCTCTTGTGAACTCCACAGATGTTATGACTGTTGGTGAATAATGCAATCAGCCAAAAATAAGTTTAAAGCCCATGGTTCTGAAATAAAAGGATTTTAAAAAGTGTTTGTGACTAGTTTCATGATTCACCAACATATATTTTGTGTGCTGTATAGGTTCTTTGATTATTCATATTGTCTCGACTTCGAACAAATAAATGATGTAGATGTTCCTCTTCTCAGTTTGCAGTTTACTGCTACAAGAAGTAATTAACCACTATATGTTATATTAAATAAACAGTAGTTTCACACAACAAATATCACTAAAAATAAAAATTTAATATAATTCATTTCTATGTACAAACTATGATGGTTTCTCTGTGCTCTGTTTTAACTTTTTTAGACTGAATTAAGAGAACAGTATGTGAGTCATTCCATAATAAATAAGCCAATTTTTGGTTCCCACCTAATTGTTATAACAAGAACAAACATGATTTATGGAATGTAGTATGTCTTAGAGAAACACACAAGGTACAATGAAGTAGAGGTTGTGCATAGCACTGAACACACTGACTGGACAATAGTAATACAAGTTACAGAACAGGCTGAGCACTTGTTTGCGATCACTTGTATAATACTGTTTCTTTGGTGGCTCAACAGAGTGTGCCAGAAGGCTAACCCAGGTGGCCTCTATAAGTGGGCCTATGAACTGTATGGACACTTGATCTGTGAAATGAGTGAAGGTACATCTCTCCTCCCTTCCAGGGCTAGAAAAACCACATGCATATATAAAACCACTAAGCACAGAAAAATACATGGTATAGAAAAGATGCATGGTACAGAAAACAGCATGATACAGAAAAAAAGCACTGCTATAGAAAAGGAGCACTGATACAGAAAGAAAGCATTGGTACAGAAAAAGCACTGGTACCGAAAGAGCCCTGATACTGTGGGGGGGGGGGGGGGGGGGGGGGGGGGGGGAACAGCAGCACTGATTCCACAAGGTACTGAGATTATGGGTCACGGAAAACACACCAATGATGGCACTGACATCCATTTCATTGCCTGACAATAACAGTTGCTGCAGCATGGGACAGGCAGGTAGCAGCGGCGGAAGTGATGAGGAAGCAGTTTGGTTCTCCATCCCCCCCCCTCTCATGAGAGGCCACAGCATAGGACTAGGGACGGCATCTACATAGTGACATCCTCGTCGATGTCAGTGGTCAACATCAGTGGCACCAGCGAGGGCGTCGGAGACAACGGCCTTTTATTATCGTGGATGCAGAACCAGTTATTGATACAGCCTTTCTACGGCACTTTCACATGGTTACAGACCTGACTAACAGCGTGCTAACTCTCATGGCCAGCACTTGCTCTGCTGCAGGTGCTGTCGGCCACGCCCCTGTAGCAGCTGCACAGGGCAGGGCAATGCAGGTGGCAAAGTGTTGACATCTGAGTTCATGTCGATGTGGTATAATCGGTCACTGAGGTGGTCACGTACAAAAAGTTTGCTATTGTGGAAGCAGCAGAGCAGGTTTGCGCTGTTGTTGCCCATTTTTGGTACTGAAGTAACTTCAAAATCTTGCACAGTCCCGTCAGCTTCCACCGAAATGTGTGAGTAGTTGGAAAACTTCTTACAGGATGCCAGTTGTGGGCAGAATCAGCATGCACAGTGTCAACAAAAATGATACTGCACAGGCACGGCATGATTGGCAGCATGTTGCAGAGGCTCTGACATAATGCTGTTGACTGCTCAGTGCAGGAGCAGACAAGGCACAGCAGGTCGCTAAGGTCTTCACCTCAGCCAAGTGTGGTGACGTCACTGTCAGCGGAAGTCAGGAGGAGGGGATCAGCTGGGCTCATAGTTGCCAGGTCATTGCCTGTGCTGCTGTTGAAGTTGCAAGTCATACTCACTGGTATTGTTGTCTGTGTTGTATGATCAAATGTATTTGATCAGCAAGTTTAAGATGTGCATCCTGTGATTCATGTTCACGGGCGACTATCGCCTGTCGTATTAGTGTCGGGAGTTTCACGACCCACAGAGTACATAACGTGTGGTCGGGCACAAGATAGATGTCAATCGGTATGTGGAGGCATCACCATAGTAGCAACAGGGTCTTGTCACTTAAAACATTGTCATAAATGATGTGATAGATTTGATCCTCCAGGGAGTGGATGAAGCAGCAGAGTAGTGCAGCTTTCACTATCTTGTATTTGTTATCTACTGGGAGGGGGTAATGAAGACGTCACTTATTACGTCCACATGTTCCCCAAAGTAACTTAATAAAGTGATGAATTTGGTGCCATTGTTGACATGGCATGGTTGTCTTTTCAAAAGTGATTAAGCACGAATCCAACTGGCTGGATTACGCCGTGTTTAGGGCGAAACACCCCCCCCCCCCCCCCATGAAGAATGGACCTTGCCATTGGTGGGAAGGCTTGCAGGCCTCAGTGATACAGATAGCCATACCGTAGATGCAACCACAATGGAGCGGTATCTGTTGAGAGACCAGACAAACATGGGGTTCCTGAATAGGAGCAGCAGTCTATTCAGTAGTTGCAGGGGCAACTATCTGGATGATTGACTGAAATGCCCTTGTAACATCAACCAAGTCTACCTTGCTGTGCTGGTACTGCAAACGGCTGAAAACAAGGGGAAACTACAGCTGTAATTTTTCGCGAGGGCAATCAGCTTTACTGTGTGTTAAATGATGATGGCATCCTATTGGGTAAAATATTATAGAGGTAAAATAGTCCCCCATTCTGATCTCCAGGCTGGGACTACTCAGGAGGATGCTGTTACCAGGAGAAACAAAACTGGCCTTTAACAGATCGGAGCGTGGAATGTCAGATCCCCTAATCAGGCAGGTAGGTTCGAAAACTTAAAAAGGGAATGGATAGGTTAAAGTTAGATATAGTGGGAATTTCAGGAGGAATAGGATTTCTGGTCAAGTGAATACAGGGTTATAAATACAAAATCAAATAGGTGTAATGCATGAGTAGGTTTAATAATGAATTTAAAAAATAGGTACATGGATAAGCTACCATGAACAGCATAGTAAACACATTATTAATGCCAAGATAGACACGAAGACCACACATACCACAGTAGTACAAGTTTATATGCCAAGTAGCTCTGTAGATGATGAAGAGATTGAAGAAATGTATGGTGAGATAAAATAAATTATTCATATAGTTAAATGAGATGAAAATATAATAGTCATGGGGGACTGAAATTCTGTAGCAAGAAAATAAAGAGAAGGAAAAGTAGTAGGTGAATATGGACTGGGGGTAAGGAATGAAAGAGGGAGCCACCTGGTAGAATTTTGCACAGAGCATAACTTAATTATCACTAACACTTGGTTTAAGAGTCGTGAAAGAAAGTGTATATGTGGAAGAGACCTGGCAACACCAGAAGGTTTCAGATTGATTATATATTGGTAAGACAGAGATTCAGGAACCAGGTTTTAAATTGTAAGACATTTCCAGGGGCAGGTGAGGACTCTGACCACAATTTATTGGTTATGAACTGTAGATTAAAACTGAAGAAACTGCAAGAAGGTAGGAATTTAAGGAGATGGGACCTGGATAAACTGAAAGAACTAGAGGTTGTAGAGAATTTCAGACAGAGTGACAGGCAAGAACAGGGTAGAAAGGAATACAGTAGAAAAAAATAGGTAGCTTTGAGAGACGAAATAGTGAAAGCAGCAGAGGATCAAGTAGGTAAAAAGATGAGGGTTAGCAGAAATCCTGTGGTAACACAAGAAATATTAAATATAATTGATGAAAGGAGAAAAATATAAAAATGCAGTAAATGAAGCAGGCAAAAAGGAATACAAAAGTCTCAAAAATGAGATCGGCAGAAAGTGCAAAATGGCTACGCAGGAATTGCTAGGGGACAAATGTACAGTTGTATAAGCATATATCACAAGGAGTAAGACAGATGCCACCTACAGAAAAACTAAAGAGACCTTTGGAGAAAAGAGAACCATTTGTACGAATATCAAGAGCTCTGATGGTAAACCAGTCCTAAGCAAAGAAGGGAAAGCCGAATGGTGGAAGGAGTATGTACAGGTTCTATACAAGAACGATGTACTTGAGGGCAATATTATGGAAGTGGAAGAGGACATAAATGAAAATGAGGTGGGAGATATGACACTGCGTGAAGAATTTGACAGAGCACTAAAAGGCCTAAGCAGAAACAAATCCCTGGGAGTAGACAACATTCCATTAGAACTACTGATAGCCTTGGGAGAGCCAGCCATGAGCAAACTCTTACATCTGTTGGGAAAGATGTATGAGACAGGGAAAATACCATCAGACTTCAAGAAGAATATAATAATTCCAACTCCAAGAAAGCAGGTGTTGAGAGGTGTGACAATTACCGAACTATCAGTTTAATAAGTCATGGTTGCAAAATACTAACATGAAATCTTTACAGATGAATGGAAAAACTGGTAGAAGCTGACCTCGGGGAAGATCGTTTTGGATCCTGTAGAAATGTTGGAACGCGTGACGCAATACTACCCTACAACTTATCTTAGAAAAGAAGTTAAGGAAAGGCAAACCTGACTTTATAGCAATTGCCGACGTAGAGAAAGCTTTTGACAATGTTGACTGGAATACTCTCTTTCAAATTCGATAGGTGGCAGCAGTAAAATACAAGGAACAAAAGGCTACTTATAATTTGTTCAGAAACCAGGAGGTAGTTATAAGGGTCGAGGGACAAAAAAGGGAAGCAATGGTTGAGAAGGGAGTGAGACAGGGTTGTAGGCTGTCCACGGTGTTATTCAACTTGTGCATTGAACAAGCAGTAAAGGAAACCAAAGAAAAATATGGAGTAGGAATTAAAACCCAGGGAGAAGAAATAAAAACCTTGAGGTTTCCTGATGAAATTGTAATTCTGCCAGAGACAGCAAAGAACTTGGAAGAACAGTTGAACTGAATGGGCAGTATCTTAAAAGGAGGCTATAAGATGAATAACAACAAGAGCAAAATGAGGATAATGGAATGTAGTCAAATTAAATCAGGTGATGCTGATGGAATTAGATACATAAAGTAGTAGATGAGTTTTGCAATTTGGGCCGCAAAATAACTATGAATGGTTGAAGTAGGGAGGATATAAAATGTAGACTGATGATGGTAAGGAAAGCATTTCTGAATAAGAGAAATTTGTTAACCTTGAGTATAGATTCAAATGTCAGAAAAGGCTTTTCAGAAAGTATTTGTATGGAGTGTAGTCATGTATGGATGTGAAACATGGATGATAAACAGTGTAGACAAGAAGAGAATAGAAGCTTTTGAAATGTGGTGCTACAGAAGAATGCTGAAGATTCGATGGGTAGATGACATAACTAATGAGGAGGAACTGAATAGAACTGTGAAGAAGAGGAATTTGTGGCACAGCTTGACTAGAAGAAGGGATTGGTTGGTAGAACACACTATGAGGCATCAAGGGATCACCAATTTAGTACTGCAGGGAACCGTGGAGGGTAAAAATCATAGAGGGAGACCAAGAAATGAATACTAACATGAAGGATGTAGGTTGCAGTAGCTACTCAGAGATGAGTAGCTATGCTACTCTATCCACAGGATAGAGAAGCATGGAGAGCTGTATCAAACCAGTCTTTGGGCTGAAAACCACAACACAACAAGGTGAAGTCAGATTTGCAAAGGGAACAGCTTCCTGTGTGAGAACGTAAAGTACATTGTTTGTGATCTTCCATTGTTCATTAGTGTTATGCATTAATGAAGCACTGTTCAGGAGACCATCACTGTCACATTTTATCACACGAGCTTCATGAGGTGTGTTATAACATGGCTTGAGAAACATTGTCCACAAGTGAAAATTGTGCAGCACAATGTGGGCATTTCAGCACCATTGTTGTTGCGCAGTAGCCCTGAATGTTGAAATTTACTAACGACAACAATCGTTGGGATTCATAAACAGAGTATAGGAGACAATTACAATGAATAATCACTCGATCTAGATATTCTGCATAACATATTTATTGACAATATGAACCAGCACTGGAAAAGTAACTGAACATGGCATGGTCATGAGACTGAATGTAGGTCAAACAGTTTCCTGTGTGACACCACGGGTGACCAGCAGTACTGTTACTTCATGGATTGGTGTTCCCAGTCATCCAAATATCTCATAAACTAAACAAGCTTGAAACTTAATACTTACACTACTGGCCATTAAAATTGCTACACCAAGAAGAAATGCAGATGATAAACGGGTATTCATTGGACAAATATATTATACTAGAACTGACATGTGATTACATTTTCACTCAATTTGAGTGCATAGATCCTGAGAAATCAGTACCCAGAACAACCACCTCTGGCCGTAATAACAGCCTTGATACGCCCGGGCATTGCGTCAAACAGAGCTTGGATGGCGTGTACAGGTACAGCTGCCCATGCAGCTTCAACACGATACCACAGTTCATCAAGAGTAGTGACTGATGTATTTGTTGTGTCTAGACAAGACAGCCTAGACACAATGAGAGGAAGCCGAAAGGCACGCGCTAAGCTAAAGCAGGATGGCGTGAGGTCTGAAACAGGATACGTAATGAATGCTATAAAGAAAAGTACGTAGCTTCTGGAATACTTAACTTTAATCCATCCTTTTGGTACATCTGGAGATTGTGGCGATACAAGTGAGACTCTTTAGATACATGCAATGTTACTAATGGCGCCTTGCTAGGTCGTAGCCATTGACTTAGCTGAAGGCTATTCTAACTATCGGCTCGGCAAAGGAGCGAGGCTTCGTCAGTATAGTCACTAGCTACGTCGTCCGTACAACTGGGGCGAGTGCTAGTCTGTATCTCGAGACCTGCCTTGTGGTGGCGCTTGGTCTGCGATCACACAGTGGCGACACGCGGGTCCGACATGCACTAATGGACCGCGGCCAATTTAAAACTACCACCTAGCAAGTGTGGTGTCTGGCAGTGACACCACAGTATTGTGACAAGCCAGTTGCTCGGCCACCATTGACCAGATGTTTTCAATTGGTGAGAGATCTGGAAAATGTGCTGGCCAGGGCAGCAGTCAAACATTTTCTGTATCCAGAAAGGCCCGTACAGGACCTGCAAGATGTGGTTGTGCATTATCCTGCTGAAATGTAGGGTTTCGCAGGGATCGAATGAAGCGAAGAGCCACGGGTCATAACACATCTGAAATGTAACATCCACTGTTCAAAGTGCCATCAACACGAACAAGAGGTGACCAAGACGTGTAACCAATGGCACCCCATACCATCATGCCGGGTGATACGCCAGTAAGGCGATGACGAATGCATGCTTCCAATGTGCATTAACCGCGATGTCGCCAAACACGGATGCGACCATCATGATGCTGTAAACAGAACCTGGATTCATCTGAAAAAATGACGTTTTGCCATTCGTGCACCCAGGTTTGTCGTTGAATACACCATCGCAGGCGCTCCTGTCTGTGATGCAGCGTCAAGGGTAACCGCAGCTATGGTCTCCGAGCTGATAGTCCATGCTGCTACAAACGTTGTCAAACTGTTTGTGCAGATGGTTGTTGTCTTGCAAAAGTCCCCATCTCTTGACTCAGGGATGGAGATGTGGCTGCACAATCCATTACAGTCATGCGGATAGGATGCCTGTCATCTCAACTGCTAGTGATACAAGGCTGTTGGGATCCAGCACGGCATTCTGTATTACCCTCACGAACCCCCTGATTCCATATTCTCAACCAACGCGAGCAGCAATGTCGCGGTACGATAAACCACAATTGCGATAGGCTACAATCCGACCTTTATCAAAGTCTGAAACGTGATGGTATGCATTTATCCTCTTTACACGAGGCATCACAACAACGTTTCACCAGGCAACGCCAGTCAACTGCTGTTTGTGTAAGAGAAATCAGTTGGAAACTTTCCTCATGTCAGCACGTAGTAGGTGTCGCCACTGGAACCAACTTTGTGTGAATACTCTGAAAAGCTAATCATTTGCATATCACAGCATCTTCTTCCTGTCAGTTAAATTTCGCATCTGTAGCATGTCATCTTCGTGGTGCAGCAATTTTAATGGCCAGTAGTGTATCATGTGGTCTTACATCAACTTCATTGATAAAAAACAATATAGTGATATAAAAATATTTTTAGGCTGGAAATATCAATGGTTGAAACTGAGATGGCATTCGTGCAGTGGGCTGCCCACTTTGAGCAGCAATTGTGGAAAAATATGCTACTTCATTGAATTCGTCAGTGTTTACATATTTCATACTGCAATAGTCATCTTATAAAGTATTGTTAAGCATGATCATTTATTTACAATAATATGCACATTGGCTTAGTAACTTCCAAACTAATGGCTGCGATGTCAAAAGTGAAACATGTGTTGAGCTAAAACATTATAGAACTTCCTTGGAAATGTGCCTGCAGCTATTGTAAAAGTTTTAACAAAATTGGATATGTTAGGTGAGTACCTCTGGTTGACTTGTCAGGGAATGACCTATATGGAAATTACTGTAATTATGCCTTCAGGGAACAGTACAGTAATAGCATTAGCAGGGCTCAGTGCTGTTGGCCCCTTACTACTCTTAATCCTTATCACTGATCTGCCATAGTGTATGAGCCAAGAAAACAGTTCACCTTATTCACAGATGAACAGAAACATTATGATTAACAAAGGATCCAAATGCATCATAGAAAACATTGTGACCACTATATTCAAAGAAACTCTAGACTCGTTCATTTCAAACAGTCTGTCTCTCAATGTAAGCATCATTCAGTTGCACACAGTACATATAAAACAAGAAGATAAAAATAAAATGTGGTGATGAAGAAATATTTAGAGTTAAGTCTTCCAAATTCCTGGGCTTACTTATTAATAATAACCCTAACGGATCAATTCACATCTTTGACCAAAACTGAATTCGACAGCATTTGCTTTTTTGTCTATTGCACTTATTTGTGACTTGGAAATACTCAAAGCTTCATACCTTGGAGATTTCCATTCACTTATGACATACCATTCTGGGGTAACCAGTCAAAAGCAAATTAAGTCTTTATTACACAGAACAGGTCATCAAAGTTATTGGTGGTGTTCACCCTCGATGTTCTTACAGAAGCTGGGGATCCACATCATAACATGTAAGTATGTTTTTCCACTTGCATACTTTGCCAACAAGAATTGCACCACTTACAAAATCAACAGTGCATATTATGATCATGATACAAAAAGTAAATATGATTTTCACAAAAATATTAAAATTTCAGTATGACACAGAAAGGAGCAAGCATATAACTATTCCAATACCATATGGTTCCATTCAATTCATTTAGTCTCGTCATTCATCTGTTGTATGGATGTGTCAATTCATAGCCAGGGCTAATTACAATAAAATTTCTTATATTAGAGTTATTTACAAACTTACATATAAATACAATCATCTTACACCAGTATAACAAAATAATTATACTTTTTCACATTCTGATATTCTTCCATGTTATAAAAGCTATGCATTATTAATAATTGTTTTAGCTCTATCTTGAATTTATGAACATTTAAATTTTCTTTATTGTAGCATTCAATGTACTAAAAAGTATTTTGGGTATATAATGAACACTGTTTTGGTAGAGAGCTCTTTTAGAGGTATGCCTGTGAAAATCATCTCTGTCTCTTGTCTTTTAGTTATGGTTCTGATTGTTCAGTGCTGGAAATTCCTAGTGAGTTTCTGAAAGCTCATACCAGTACATCCATAAAAATGTTCTACATCCTGGCGACAAACTCATGTCGAGCATCCACGGATCTAAAAAATAACTATAAATAAAATCTCACCTGCTCTTGAATTAAATTCTTAACATTATATAGAACGACCAGCAAAGTCTATATCGGTGTTTTTCATTTTAACGTATAATAACATGCAACAAAGAGATTTGTGTTACTAATATACGGTACGAAATATTTTAGGTTAAAAATACTTACCTTTGTACAGCTATTTATGTCAATTTGTTTCGATTAGAAACCGTATGTTGTTCGAATTACGCGCGTCTATTTCGAGGCGGAGTCATTTCAGCTTCTATCGTACACACTTATCAGATTTACCAATCATAAGGAAGTAAGATGATAAAGGTTAATTACAATGATATGTTCTTATACGATGCTACATTTGAGTAACAGATATTTGACATAGAAATGTACATTTGAGTTCGTCTTCCATGTTACGTCAATTGCGTGGTGTTGATGGGAGGAAAATGGTAGGTGTAACTCTGCTAGTGCAGCAGGTCTGCATGTTTGTTGCTATTTGACAACAGTTCGCTTGTGATCTTAGCGTACAGTAGATTTATAGTGCACAACAGTTTCTGCACATCGAACGTTCGTGGTGCATTTCATTTGATGTTTAGTATTATTTATGTCATCTAGGTTATGTTCCCGAGTTTGGCGATAGAGAAAATTGTTTTACTATTCCTTCACACAGAACAGCTAGTTTTCCCGTTTTACCGATTTAAATAGAGTTTTAGCATTGCCTCGTAGGCCGAGACGGTCGCTCTAGTGTTATGTGTGTCACCGGTACTGGACGTCTCTTCTTTCAAGGTTGTAAACGAAAAAAAAGAAACAAATGCATACCATTTATCACGTGCTGTTATACAATTTAGTACATTATTTTTGGTAGTGTTATTGATGATTTTGTCACCTTTCAGAAACCAGAACACAAAGTTAAAACCAGATATGTTCAAGGTGCGTACAAAGGACACTGGAAATCATATTCATGCTTTGAACCGTACATTAAGTTGTAGAACAAGTAACTTGAATGACATTTGAATATCTTGCAGAACCAAAATTGTCAACAAAGTAATTATTGTAGTTGCTGGAAAATATTTAAAATCACTCCAGTAGGCTTTTTAATGTTACTGTCAACAACTTCTCTTCCCCTCCCTCTCATATATATAAGGCGTCCTCATATGAATGTTTAGAATAATAAAAACTGTAGTATCAGCAGAATTGACGTTTCATAATGTGTGCCAAAACAAAATATGGAATATGTCATTGACTATTTCTGCAGTTCACTGTTGATATAGCTGCAATGATTAATTGTGGATAATTAAGATTTCAAAGCAGCAGTTGATTCTCAATATTCAGTGATGTTGAGATGTTATCAAGTGCTTTTTGTCACAGGAATAAATAAGGATAAGTTTTTAATGGAAAGTTTTAGGAGTCCATGTGGGAATAAACCCTATTTTGTGTAAATAAAACTATTACCATCAGACCTACATAGACCTTGGGCAATACAACAGTTCATCACGACCCAAACTATGTATTATCTATCAGACATCAATAACTTTTACAACATTTACAAGTAAATGCAGAAGTATTACATACTCATATAAAAAATTTCAAGAGCAGGTGAATGAAGGGGTGTTCTCAGGATGCAAAAGATTTCTGTTTTTTTTTTTTCCCCCACACATAGGTGATGTCTGGTTAAGAGCTTGTTGGCTACTCAATTACCATCCTCCCATTGGCTACCTCCAACTGCAAACTATGATGCAGCTGTTCTTTAGGACAAATACAGACTTCAAGAAGATAGCAGGAGCGAGAAGAAACAGGTTTTGGATTGCCTAACTGGTCAGCAGGAAAAGTTCATCTCCAGCACTAATTATGTTGAATATCAATGAACAAAATAGAAGAGCATTGTACCATACACTTTAGATAGGCCTAGGCATTTGCCGAGTGGAGTTGTGAGGGATGGAAAAGACGTGCTGTGGTTAGACAGCTGTCTTAGGAAACTGCTACAAAAGCAAAGAGAACTTCACTGAAAACTCAAACATAGCCAGAGTCTCACAGACAAACAAAACCAGAATTAATATAAGGATGGCCATGTGTGAAGAGTTCACCAAATTTGAAAGTAAAATTCTCTGTGACAGAAAACCCTAAGAATTTTGTTTATTTGTTAAATGACTAAATGGATTGAATCCATCTATTCAGGCCTCTGTGACCATGATGGAATTGAAATGCAAGACAATACAAAAAAGGTTGAAATACTAAACATTTTTTCAGCACTGTTTCACAGAGGAAGATCATGCTATAGCGACTCCTTTAAACAAATGACAAAATGGCTGCTATCAAAATAAGTGACAACTGCTTAGAAAATCAACTGAAATAGCTCAACAGGGAAGGCCACTGGACCTGATGGGATACCAGTATGATTCTGCATAAGATATGCAAAATAATTTGTCTCAGAGGAGTGAAGTGTTCCTGATGATTAGAAAAAAAAAGCACAGGTCATTACCGTTTTCAAGAAGGTTCGCAGATGCACAAAATTGTAGGTCTGTATCACGTGACATTGGTCAGTGTTAGAATTTTGGAACATGTTTTGTGTTTGCGTATTATGGCATTTCTGGAGGCCAAAGGAACCACAATGGGTTCCAAAATCAACAATCGCATGAACTTCAGCTTGCTCTATTCAATCTTAAGACCCAGTAATCAGTAGATACAGGTTCCCAATTAGATTTCGTGTACCTTGATTTATCGAATGCCTTCAATACACTTGCACATGGTGCCTAATGAACAAAATACAAGGTTATGGGAATATCTGCCCAGTTGTGTGACTGGATTGAACAGTTTCTAGCAACCATTACCCAGCATGTCATTCTGAATGGAGATATGTCTTCAGAAGTAAAGGTAGCTTCGGGTATGCTCCAGGGGCGTCATAGTGGACCATTCCTTTTCACAACATGCATGAGATCTAGTAGATAATGTCAGAAGTTCCATGAAGCATTCCGCAGATTAGGCTGTTTCACACAGAGGAGACACAGTGCTAGAAAATTGTTTTAAAATGCAGGAAGATCTGCAGGGAGTGACAGTTGACCCCCAACGTAAAGCAAATGTAATGTATTGCATATATGTAGGCAGAAAGATGCAATTTTATTTATGATTACAAAATTAAAGAACAATCACTAGAAGCAGTTACTTCCATAAAATATGTAGGAGTAGATGCGTACAGATTTGGTGTGGAACGATTACATAAAAATAATCACAAATTAATTGTAAGAATCCTCATGGAGTGTAGCCCGTCAACAGGGGAAGTAGCTTACAAAACATTCGCTCTACAAATACTTGAATATTGCTTGTCAGTATTTTATCCGATAGAACTGATAGAGGGAAATTCAAAGAAGAACAACACATTTTGTTACAGGTTCTTTTAGTAAATACAAAAGCATCATAGAGCTGAATCAACTAACACCAGTCCCAGAAGCTGCAAGAGAGGCATTCTGCATCACAGTGTGGTTTATTGTTAAAAGTTCTAAGCATGTATGTTCGTAGAAGAGTCAAAAGCTATATTCCTTCCTCCTATGCATATCTTATGAAAAGGCTGTGAAGGTAAAATTAGAGGGATTCGACCTCACACACAGGCTTACTGGCAATCATTCTTCCGCAAATTGTCAGAGACTGCAACAGGAAATGGAGGAAGTGCTGTGGTACACAAAGTACCCTTTGCCACACACTGCGAGGTAGCTTGTGGATCGTAGATAAAGATACACAGATTGTGAATACCACACAGTAAACTTTTACCTATCTTGTACTCCACCCTTGCTCCCTCATTGGAACTACTGCTGCCCCTGCCCCTCCCTCCTCCCCCCCCCCCCCCCCTCCTTCCCTCCTCCCCTCCTCCCAACATCCTTCCTGACGACCTTCAAATGTGCCTCTGCGTTCAGCTTTGTGGCATACCCAGCTTTTTGTGGATAAAATGTCTAAACTGCATACAGATTCAGCATGAAATCCTGGCAGCATATGGTCCAAATACAATGTCATGTCCAGTTATAGTGTAATTATACCAACAGTTTGACCAAGGATACACAGATAAGGCTAATGCTAACTGAGAAGGAATGAGGATATTGCCCCATACAATTTCCATATTTTCAGCAAGCTGAAGGAACATCTGGGATGAATGATTTTGCAGTGATGAGGACATTCACACAGCAGCTCACGAATGTCTTCGTGACCAAGGAGTGGATTTCTAGTGTCGAGGAATTGAGTGATTGGTAGAACATTCCAACTGATGTTTAAAGAAACTTGGTGACTTGAAAAACGGTGTATGGCTTTGAAGTGTAGTGCAGAATTCAGTAAAATTTACTTGGCATAGTGTAATAATCTGTAACTCACTTTTTGAAGTCACCTCATTGAAATATGTTGTTTATATATCAATGTTCTGCGTGTTGTGATGCATTGCCCCCATCTGTTATCTCCTTGTTGCAGCCAACCAGCCCAGTGCAGCTTTCTCCTGTGGAGGAGCAGGAGAAGCTGCTGGATGAGGCTCTTGGTGTGGTCAAGGTGCAGGCCTTCCAGATGAAGCGCTGCCTAGATAAGAACAAGCTCATGGATGGGCTAAAGCATGCATCCACTATGCTCGGTGAACTGAGAACGTCGTTGCTGTCACCGAAGAGCTATTATGAACTTTGTATCCTTTACTTATATTATATATCTATACTGTAGTGTGTGTTCAGTATCGTAATGCCAGAATATCAATTACTATGTGAACTTCACTCTAGCCTTCTCTTATTATGTAGAAAAATCAGAGAAACCAAGTTTATTGTGTGTGGATGTTACAAGAGTTTTTCCTTGGGCAAATAACCTGTGTGCCTCCCTTGGGCCAATATTAATTTCTACACACATTACAAACTTTAGCTCTACACTCCCAAGCATGCCTCGCCTGTTTGCTGCCCTCACCCGTCTCTTAAGCCTTGAATGTATACAAAGGTTGCCCAAAAGAAACTGAACTTATTTTTTTGTTATTAACTTATTTATTCACATTTGGAGCATAAACCATCAATCCCTTCAAAGTACTCTCCACTCCCAATAATACATGTGTCTAATCTTTTATTACATGTTTTAAAATATTGTTTACATTCATCTTTTGTGATGCTTGTCAGGGTCTCCATCGTTCCTTTCTTCACCTCAGCAACATCGTCAAATAACTTTACTTCTATGTCTCTCTTTGTTCAAGGACACAAAGAAAAAACTGCAAGGTCTGGTGAGTATGGGTGGGGGGAGGAACAGGGGTCATGCCATTTTTGGTCAAGAATGTCATGTAGATATGGCTGTGTGAGCAGGGGCATTGTGATGGAAAAACCAGTCACCCAACTGCCACAAATAAAGGTGCTTCCACTGCACACTGTTGCACAGTCTTTTCAAAACTTCCATGTAGAGAGAGCCTGGTTTACTGTATGATCCTGCGGAACAAACTCTGAATGGATGACTCCTCAGATTGAAAAAATAAATCAGTATTGCTTAATGTTAGGTTTCACCTGACACTCTTTCTAGGGGTGAGGTGAACTTCTTCCACCGACTTTATTGTTGCTTTGATTCAGGATTGTAAGTATAGCAGCAAGTTTCATGACCTGTTATAATTTTTTAAAAAATGTTTGGATGATTTCAGGCCTCTTCTTTCAAAGCATAGCATGTTTTCATGCAACTCTGTTTTTGTTCAGCAGTCATGGCTTGAATTAAACAGCCGTCCTTTTTGTTCCTGAATATTCTTTCGCAATTCGCTGCACTAAACTCCGTCACTCCCAACAGCTCCACAATTTCTTCAGTGGTCCATTGTCATCCTCTGTTGATGATTGCATGAATGTTTTCAACATTTTCATATGTTTGGGCAGGGCAAGGACGACCATAATGAGGTTTGTCATCAGTTAACATTTCACTATTTTTTAAATGGGAAAACCACTCAGACACTTGAGTTTTTCCCATAGCATCTTCATTGTATGCCACTTTTAACGTTTCAAGAGTTTCTGTTCCATTTTTTTCCAAAGCAGAAAACAGAATTTCACGACCCGATGCTGTTTACTAAAATAAGCCATTGCAAAAATGACAATTGCACAAAAAACTTGCCACTATAAACTCTGCCAAAACTAGTCCTGACCTACTTGCGTACAGACTCTGGAATGTTCACTCTGCAAAATGCGGTATTACAGAAGCTCTTCCCTCCATAAAATTAGTTCAGTTTCTTCTGGGTACCCCCACATAATGTGCTGATGTTGGATATTTCTCTGTTTAAATAGTTCGGCTTTCCTGATTTTATCGTGTTTGTTATTTATAAAGGAAAGAACATAAAATAAGCATCTTGGCCTATGCTGCAAATAAGTCTGTGACAGAAACTTTTAACTTGTATTTGCACATGTTGGCTTTGCCAACTCATAACCAGTTTGCTACTTTCCAATCTAACCACCAAGTGAGATGCCACAGTGGTAAGACAGTGGACTCCAATCTGGGAGAGGTTCAAATCTCTGTCTGGACACCCAGATTTATGTTTTTCTTTGTTTCTCGAAATGACTAATGCTGTAATGGTGGCACTGAAAGGACTCAACCAATTTCCTTCTCCTCCTACACCAATCCAACCTTTGCTCCATACTAGTGGTCTTGTCATATAAACTCATTTTCACAGTTGATGTGCAGTATATAGCTCATAAAATGCGCTAATTTGTCTAGTTATGCAATAAAAACTTTTCTGAATTTACCTTCTGTTTTTCTATAACAAAAATTCCATTAACTAATGGAGCTAATGTATCCTAGTTACACCGTAGATCAATCTGTTACCACAGCCTGTAGTTCATAGTCACATTACATGCCTTCACACATGTTCACAACCAAAGGGACATGCTCCAAGCTAACGTAGATTTTGGGCCATGCTACAGATTAGTCTGTTACCAGGGTGGGGAAACTGCCAGCATGCTCTGACAGGAGAATTACATTTCAGGTTCATGTGGGTCTGCTAGGTGTTGAGCCCTGCCCTAGCAACTGCTTTTCACTTGTTACAGCTGTTTATGCCGGTAGTTCATTTGTAGACACCTTGACAATGAATGTGTAGATATGTCAATCACAGATGAATTACGTCACCTAGAGCTCTACCTCCTGGATGAGTTTCAAAAGGGTCGAAAAGTTGCAGATCTCTATGAACTGGTGCAGTATGCAGGCAATATTGTTCCTAGGTTGTAAGTATCAATTTGTAATACTTTTGTCAACTACCTCTAACAATTGTTTTTAATGGTGGGCGAAAAAAAGAGCTGGTAATGGTGAAATTTGTTTTCCTTAAATCAGTAGTAGTTTTAAAAGTTGGACATAACGACCACAGACATGTTTCATGTGATTAAGATTAAGTTTGTTTTTCTGTAGCAGTAGTGAAATGTTTACACTGGAGAGGAGGGAGGAGAGGAACAGGTTAAAAATTAGGTTTTGCAGTTTAAATTTTGATAATCTAATCGTTAAACAGTTTCCTATTGCAACATTTCATGCCTTTCCAATTTGTTGTCTGAATGAGGATTTTTGTTATGGACATGGCATTCTTTTGTCCCTTTTTTGTTTGCTGTATACGGGAAACAAGTGTTGCTATAATTCTTCAAGAATATTTAGATACATAGTGAACTTACATTTATAAATAGAATGGACTAATACCAAAGCAATATGTTTAATGTCACGCATAATCATTATACTTTATATTTGCTGATTAAATGAACCTGTGTCACTGTTTGCTGCTAATAAAGACATTGAGTATATATGCGCTGTGACAACGAGTCTGAGAAGTTGTCTACCAAGTTACCACTTACTTTGTGCACTAACTTTGTAAAATTTCTTATTCCACCATCGCTAATACTGAATTTTCATTATGCTTCCAGCTCCTCTATTATTGACTAAATCTTGCAATGGACTTAAATATGTTAATAACTTGTGACTTTCCTCCTGGCATGCCTGTAACTTAAAGCTGATTTGATTTGATCAGGAGATCTAAAACAGCTTAGGTCTAACCCACCACTGCCCGCACCGAAACTAGGTTTATTGTGCGGTATCGCTCCCTGTATATCTAGTGAAGCCAACCAGTGCCCTTAAATAGTGCAAGGAGACCCTTTACCAGTTTTTGTTAGACACAGTTTCTTCAGGTCTAGTTGTCCCGAAGATTCTGTATCTTTTACTCTCCAATGCCATGCATTCAAAGATTAGGTGTGATGCAGTTTCTTCACCCTCATCACAGATCCTACATTTAGAGTCCTCTTCCATTATACCCAAGTGAGCAGGTGTTTTTTGAAGTTCCCGTGGCCGGTCATCAGTCCAGTCATGAGTTTGATCTCTTTCCTGTTCAATCCCAGGATTACAGAGCTTCTTTTAAAACATGGCTTGGGCATCATTACCTTACCATGTTTTTGTTTATGGACCTTGGTCCAATATGCTACGTGCTGTTTCCTAAGCCAGTTCCGTAGTTCTAATTTGATCATAGCCTTGGTGATTGTCAAGACAGGTTCCGGTCCAATAAATGGAGTTGTTGCCCCCATACTAGCCAATTTATTGGCTTAATCATTGCCACAGATCCCTGAGTGGCCAGGGACCCACACTAGGTACACCCTATTGCTTCCCCCTAGCTCCACCAGAGCCCTGTGGCAATCTGCGACAATCTTAGAGCTTGTTGCAGGAGCTGCCAGTGATTTCAGGGCTGCCTGGCTGTCTGAATAGATGTAGATGCTATGATCATTGTAGCACCTACTCATATTCTCCTCCACACATGCCCTGATTGCAGTAATTTCGGCTTGGAATACAGAGGCCAGTTTCCCTAGAGAGATGCTGCTCTCCAGTCTTGGCTGAACCCCGTACAACCCTGCCCCAACGCCTTGATCTGTTTTCAACACATCGGTGAACCAAACGATGTCCACCGTACAGTGTCGAACTGTTTTCTCCCACTGCTCCCTACTTCCAATTATTATATTGTAAGGCTTGTCAAAGCAGTTAGGAGCTATTATATAATCAACGGGCATTTCCCCACCCATACCTATATTTACCTCACTATGTTAGTGTGTGATTCTGGATATCCAAATGAGACCCAGTTTTGGCCAGTTTTAAGTCTGTATGCCCCAGCTGCTGCCTCCATCTTAACCCAAAGGTGAAGTGGAGGCATGTCCAGCATGGCTTCCATTCCAGTGGTTGGTGTGCTGCTAATTCCGCCTTTTATGGCTAAGCAGGCCAATCTCTGCACCTTAGCAAGCTCTTTAGCAGCAACCTGCTGTTCTACCTTCTTCCACCACACTATGGCCTCATAGGAAATCCTAGCTCTAACCACTGTGGTGTATATCCAGTGCATACCCCTGGGGCTTAAGCCCCAGTTTTTGCCACAAGCCCTCCTAGTACCCACTAAAGTGCTTTTTGCCTTGGAGCAGATACTCTTAATATGAGGGGTCCAAGTTAGCTTCTCATCCAAGGTTACCCCTAGATATTTCAGAGTTTCATCGAAGAGCTTTAGATTCCAACTTGCACGCTGAATATGTCTCTTCGTAAAAGGCACCACGACAGTCTTCTTAGGATTAACTCTCAGATCCTGTTTAATGCACCATTTTTGCGCAATGTCCAACCCTCCTCGTGCCATATTCCTAACTGTGTCAGTGAATTTGCCAAGTATTACCATGACAAGGTCATCTGCGTATCCTTGGCAGAAGCACTGTCTGGAATCTAGTTCCTCAGTGAATTCGTTCACCACTAGATTCCACAATAGAGGGGACAAAACTCCTCCTTGTGGGCAGCCTCTAGTGGTCTTAATACCATCTTTTCATTCAACATGGTAGCCTCTACCTTCCTTCCACTAAGCATGGCCCTGGTCCACCTCCATATAGTGGTCCCCAGATCATGCACCTCTGCTGCCCTTACCATGGAATCGAAGGTCGTGTTGCGAAAGACCTCCCCTCTATATCCAGGAAGATGCAGAGGGCTATTTCTTGGAAGTGAAGTGCTTTTTCCACCTTCCCGACGAGTTGGTGGAGAGCTGTTTCACATGATTTACCTGGTTGGTATGCATGTTGGTTCAGGTGTAGAGGGACCCTACATAGCCTCGTCTCCCCAACGTATACATTAACCAGTTTTTCCAGTGATTTGAGAATGGGGGAGGACAGACTGATTGGTCTCGTATCCTTGGCCTTGGTATGATCAATTCTCCCTGGCTTTGGAATGAAGACAACCTTTACTGCCCTCCAAACATTGGGAATGATTCCTACTGCTAAGCTAAATAGCCTGCATAGGATTCTTACAAAATTTCTTCCTGCCTGTTGCAGGAGAGCTGGAAAAATTCCATCTGGGCCAGGTGACTTGAACAGCTGGAATGTTCCCACTGCGCACTGGATTTTGTTGAAGTTCACACACTCCTTGGCCGATTCCCAGTCCTCTCTTCGAATGTGTGAGAACTGTTGTCTCTCTGGGGTCACATACTGGTCTGTGTTAGCCGGCAGAGCATATTGAGGAAAGTGAGTTTTGAGGAGCAATTCCAGTGTCTCATGTGCTGTCTCTCCATCCTCCTTCCTCAACGTACCTCCAGGGTTAGTTGGTACTCTAGTGAGAATCTTGTGAAGTCTGGCTTGTGCAGCCGTGCCTTCCACTTCCTCACAGAATGCCTTCCAGGATCCCTCCTTTGCTTGTCTTATTGCAAGGTTGTAACTGACAATGGCCTCACGATATTTAGCCCATTGTCCTTTGCGTCTCGCAATATTAAACAGTCTCTGTACCTGTTTCCAATGTGTTATTCCACCAAGGAACACTCCTATTTGTGCACTTCCTGGTGATTGTGCAGTTATCCTGATATGAGGCCACTGTGGCAGAGGTAACAGCCTCGTTACTTCCTTAAATTCTATTGGCTTCCTTATCGTGGTTTTAATTTCCGATAAGCCTAAGTCAAGGTCTCTCCTGTATGTCTCCCAGTCTGTTTTCCTGGGATTTCTATAAATCATGGTCTGCCTGATTCCCATTTCAACCTTGAATTTAATGTACATGTGGTCCGATGAGGATGGCTCCAACACCACATGCCATTGTTTGGCATAGCTACCCATCGTCATGGAACCAAATGTTATGTCACTTACTACTTCCCTTCTGCTATTCCTAAATGTAGATTCATTGCCCCTATTCAGGACCTCTAACTTAATAGCGAAGAGGAATTCAAGAAGGTACTCACCTCTACTGTTGGTGTCCTTGCTGCCCCACACTAGATTGTGGGAATTGGCGTCGCACCCCACCAGCAGTTGGTCACCTTGCCGATGGCAAGTCTCTACCAGTCTCCTCACCTCCAAGGGAGGGGGAGAACTGTCTTCGTAAGGAAGGTATGCTGAGGCCAAGACAATTTCCCTTGTGATACCTTCCTCACATTGCTGCATTGTGATGGTCACTAAGTCCCTAGAGCAGAAATCCATCATTGGCATGAAAGAAATGCAGTTTCTTACATAGATGCATGTTCTGGAGTTTCTTAGATTTCTAGCATAGATCAGCTTACCTCCAGTGCCTCAGAGGCCCGATACACCCCCTTTGTCTCTCCATGCAGCGGCTCAGGGCAGCAGAGGCCCCTTTACTGTGCTGCAGATTAATCTGCAGCACCTCCAGGCTCCGTCTTACTGCCATCTTTGAGAACCCTGAGGGTGACCTGCGAGAACCCTAAAAACAGTTTCACGTCCTGCTCCCACATCACCTTCAGGGACTTCTCACCAACCACCATCACCAGGGTTCGTCCTCCTGGAGCAACCTTCTTGTTAATCACTCTCCACTCTTCTGTCGGGACTTTTGGGTTCTGGGCCCCTATTTTCCCGAACAGAATCTTAGGTACCCATAATGATATCTTTGCGGTCTTAAGAAGCTCTGCTGCCGTTTTGAACAGCAGCTTCGCATCTTCCCACGGGGATATCATTGGCACCTTGTCCTTAAGCCATTCTTCTGTGTGCGCCCCTCACAGACGAAAATGAGTGCACCACTGTCTAGATAGACCCTCCTGAAGTTGGGATCTGGGCCAGCTTCCCCCCCCCCCCCCCCCCTTCCCCTCTGCCCAATCTTTTCAAAGAGGGCCATCTGTACTAGTTCCTCCTGCTGCAAGGTAATGGCCACCAGTGGATAACCTTCCTGGATAACTGCCATCCTAAAAACCGAGACTGCAGTACTATAGGTCTGTTTCCCTATTTCTTGCCTCAGTTTTTTCTGGACTCGCTTATCCAGGGAGGAGGGAGCCTTTGATTCTTCCCGTATCCGCTTACTACCTGTCTTTGACATTGTGGGGCTCTGCGTGTCCCCTTCAACCTGAGATAGTTTTTTTCCTGGGGGCCTTGGGTTCTAGTCCCTTTACTTCCCTCCATTTGTGTTTAGGAAGCCATTCTTTTCCTTCCTTTTCCCTCTGTTCCCTGAGTAGCTTCCTCCTTTGGGCCCCAGACAAACCTTTGATCTTAATCTGGTCTAGCTTCTCGGTTACTGTTCCCACTTCTGGCTCAGATCTAGACCCTGATTCAGTTGTGGAAGTGCTTTCCATCGGTTCAGTCCCCGATGTTTGGGTATCTGAGGTCTCAATGTGCCCCTCAGTTTCTTTTTCTGTAATCGTGTCCATGTCGGTCCCACGAGATTTGGGGATCTAGAAGGTCCACACCACGAGTACCCCACGCGGAGTAAGCCTAATTACTCAGGGAGGTCACCAGGTATCCCTGAGGCTCCGTTTGCGACACATCTTCCTATGTGCCACGCACCCCTCGGCAGGGATCGCATCACACCTTGGGTTGGGTCAGGGAATAGGGTAGGACTAGGAGTGGATAGGGAAGAAGGGATGTTGTGGGACACTCTTCGTCTGATCCATCGGCTGAGGCCTTTCCGGCAATAGGTCCTCTACTTTCGGCATAGACCTCAGCATCCCGCGGATACGCAAGCCTCTCCACCCGCATGGACAGTGCTTCGTCAAGGTGGTGTCCCCCAGAGAGGAACTTAAAGCTAATGGTGTGCTTAGGATGACAGTTCTTCTGTAAAGGCCTCTTCCTAGTAGCTAGTTTTTCAATCAGTATAGAAATGTTACTTCTGGCCTCTCATTTGCACTGCTGTTCCTAAGCCTATCCAGAGCTTCCCCAGTTATGACAGAAGAGCTCATTCAAGAAAAGTCTTTGAGAACTTCTCTTACACACACCCAGTCATAATTTTATATAACTTTGTGAGCAGCACATTTGGACATTCATGTAATGTATTCTGGTAGATCTGTTTTAGAGAGAGTCTTAAATAGGAAGTTATGAGATTTTGTGACAGGAAATAACAATGAGATATAGATGGCTAAGTGGAAGAATCTGAGTTACTTGCATTTTCAAATGTCTTAATAAGAGATAGTATTGTGTTAATTGACATTTAAAAAGAAAAGAGGTCACATTTACAGCCCAGCTTTAGGAATGCGTCAACAATTGTGACTATATCTGATGTATTTTTTGCAGTAGAGAGTATTTATAAAAGCTGCTATCATTTGGAATCTTTTTTATGATTTTATTATTGTGTACTACAATAATTACACCATTAAGGAACTAGGGAAAAATCTTGCTGTTGGTTTCAGTCGTATGTAATCAAAATGGAGCAGAAAGGTCTGTTTCATTATAGTGTGACAGGCAGCGAGCTTATATTTATTCACATTTTTCATTTACACAGGGTTTGTCTTAAAGTAATGTATCACTCCCCCCCCCCCCCCCCCCCCTCTCCAGATATGTTAAACAACTTCAAATTCTTTGAAGTGTGGCGTGATTTTTCTGCAGTAAAATATTTTAATATTTTTGCCAGCATGATTTCCATGTATTGTAAGCTTTGTGGAACTCCTCAACTGGGGTGTGCTCAGAGTAGCTTACACGTTATATACCAACTTGAGAGGCTTTCTTTTGATATTCCTTTTCAGCCAACAAAAAAAAGTCTGTCGGGGACAGGTTGGATCTGTAGGGCTGCTGTAGCATCATTGTCACATTAATCCTGGTCACGTAGGCTTTGCTTCAGTCTTCTTTAAGCATTCCAAACTTTCCAGCAGTGTCTCGTTGAGCTTCTCGCTAAGCTTTATTGCATGATTATTAAGTCATCTCCTATCATCATGAGCTGCACTAAAAATGTTTTATTTGCCAAAACCAGTTTTTGGATTTATAACCCATCATCAGTTGCATATTATGCACTTGTCTAGCAGTCTACACAAACTGTGTACAATGTTATAGGGCATATTTCAGATCCTGTTGAATTAACTGACAAGCGTGTCACTGGTATAGAAGTGCATAGTATGCCACTGACGATGCGTTATAAACCTGAAAACTAGTTTTTATATAAAACATTTCTAGTGCAGTTCATGTGGTGTGTAGAAGATATATTGTAATAAATATCTGAAAGCTGTGGAGCACCAAGAATTCAAGATTTTTATCGCCTAGAAGAGCTCTGAAGTTTTCTACATCGTGAGTTGACGTGACCACTCCATGGAGGCTCACAGAAGAAGCATGGAGGCAATTAAGTGACCTACTGCTGGAAAGCTAAGGGTCGCCCCAACCCCCATCTCACGCTCCCCAACCAGTCTGACTGCTCTGTAGCATATAGTGGAATCACAAAAAAGAAAAAAAAAAAAGAAAAACATTGCTTTCTGGACACACCCTGAATATGGTTTCACATCTCTTTTTGCGAATACATGTGTGGCAAGTGTGGAGCCCCAAGTCATTGCAGTATTTTACCTCTTCCTGTGTGACAGTATTATTCTGATTATTTTTTTCCCCTTCAACTTAACCTCCACAGGATGCTCTGTTCGATGTCGACTCGGCCCTACCTCCAGTGCTTGCTTTCAGCTAGCTTTGCCATTTTGTTGAATCCTGTACTCCTTTCAGTTCATTTACAAATGGCTCCTCCATTACAAGGTTTGACCTCTTAGTAGTGTGGGCCACATGTGGGAGGTCACCCATGTCCAGGACGGTAACCAGTGGTCTGCATTTTGGGTGATCCACACTGTGGTAGTCTCATGATTACCAGGAAACACACCATCGGTGCCTGAGCTGATATGTCACTGTGAATTTGCAGGAGTGTGTGTTGTATGTTGTTTGGGACCTGGGACAATGACCTCCTTGTCAGGTGACCATTGCCTGGGTAGGGTGGCAATCTAGGGGGAAGGTACATGATCAAATTGGGTGGCACCATGGCAAATGAATCCCAGTAGAAAGTATTGAGCTAAACCCTGTTAGTGATCATATGGGCCCAGCAATATCATCAGATCAGTCAACTTACTTTAACATGGAAGAATATAAGCCCAGTACATCTCCTTAATTAGCTACAAATAGAGACAAAAACAACTGTCAGCTCCACGTGGGAAAAATATATTAAAAATACAGATTCCATGACTTACCAAACGGGAAAGCGCTGGTAGATAGACACAAAAAAACACACGCACACAAAATTTCGAGCTTTCATAACTCCCGGTTGCTTCGTCAGGGAAAAGGGAAGGAGAGGGAAAGACGAAAGGATGTGGGTTTTAAGGGAGAGGGTAAGGAGTCATTCCAATCCCGGGAGCAGAAAGACTTACCTTAGGGGGAAAAAAGGACAGGCATACACTCGCACACACACCCATATCCAACTGCACATACACAGACACAAGCAGACATTTGTAAAGGCAAAGAGTTTCGGCCTGAACTCTTTGCCTTTACAAATGTCTGGTTGTGTCTGTGTATGTGCGGTTGGATACGGGTGTGTGTGCGAGTGTGTACCTGTCCTTTTTTTCCCCTAAGGTAAGTCTTTCCGCTCCCGGGATTGGAATGACTCCTTACCCTCTCCCTTAAAACCCACATCCTTTCGTCTTTCCCTCTCCTTCCCTCTTTCCTGATAAAGCAACCGTTGAAACATTCCACATGGGAAAAATGTATTAAAAACAAAGATTCTGTGACTTACCAAATGGGAAAGTGCTGGTAGATAGACACAATAAAAAAACCACACACACAAAATTTCAAGCTTTCGCAACCCACAGTTGCTTCATCAGGAAAGAGGGGGAAAGACGAAAGGATATGGGTTTTAAGGGAGAGGGTAAGGAGTCATTCCAATCCCGGGAGCAGAAAGACTTACCTTAGCGGGAAAAAAGGACAGGTATACACTCGCACACACAAACGTATCCATTCACACATATGCAGACACAAGTATATATATATGTGTGGATGGACATGTGTGTGTGTGCGCGAGTGTATACCTTTTCCTAAGTCACAGACCGGGCGCTAATGATCGTAACAGTTTTGCGCCCTAAAACCATAACAAAAAGAAACTCTGCCTCCCTCTTAAGGAATAGATTTCATACTGTGAGATCATAGTGTTGATCTCCCTGCTACACCCCCACTCCCTTTTACTGGGTGACTGTAATGCCACTAACAATTCATGGTGCAACTCTAAACTTGACCTTTAAATACTGAGTAATTTCTTCCCCACTCATTTCAGTTCGTAACTTCGATAATTTTTTAGCCATTGACCTCAAGGTCTGCAGCCCTAGTGTTTAAACTTTTTATATACCATTTTCCTCAAGAGGCCCATGAGACCAGTGCTGTGATGGACACAGGCAATCATGTTGGTTATTAAATACCACAGGATGACTCTTGAATAGTATGAGGCCACAGATGTTTTTCTGGAGGGCTCCAAAAATATGGAAATCACACAGGGGCCGATTGGGAGTGTATGGAAGATGTGTAAGGACCTCCCACTGAAACTTCAGCAGTGTAGTCAAAACAACCTTGACGACATGTGGCCTGCCCTAATGTTGTTTAGAGTGCACTGCAGAAGCTGAAAAGCTCTTACACATCCTCCATACAGTCTCAATCTCTCCCCATGCGATTTCCAAATTTTTAGAGCCCTGAAAAGATGAACACCTGCATACAGTCAGGATTCTGTGGGCAACTACAAACATTTTTCCATGCAGACACTGATCATCTTGTCTCACAATTGGATAAACGTATTAACAGTTTTGGCAATTACTCTTGAAACAATAAATAGTTTACTTACTCTTTTTGTCTGTCTCATTTTCATTTGACTGTGTCGTAGATTATACAACATAGGTTTTTAGCAGCAATAGCATTGACATCGGTGTAGATATTTATCTGTCAAAGAAAGAATAGTTATAGTGATTGTATTATTTATTTACTGTAGTGTATAAAAGTTGTAATTGGCTTGCAGGTATAATATTATTGCCAGTGATGAAACCCTGAAATGGAAATACTGTTTCAGGTATCTGCTGATTACTGTAGGTCTTGTTTACATAAAGACTGGCACATGCCGCAAGCGTGATTTATTGCGTGATTTGGTTGAGATGTGCCGCGGGGTGCAGCATCCCCTACGTGGTCTCTTCCTTCGCAACTATCTTTTGCAGTGTACACGTAATGTGCTGCCCGATGTTGCAGACGTAGATGATGAAGCTGAGGGAACGGTAAGAGTGAGAACGAACACACACACACACACACACACACACACACACACACACACACACACACACACACACACACACACACACACACACTTTCTCCTGACAGTTAAGGACTTTTGTAAATAAATGTTTGTTTTCTGTGACTCTGTTGCTAATTAGCTCATTCTGAAGACAAGTAAATTTCTACTTCCTATTTATATGAACTGTGTAATATTTAGTAACATGAAATTGTGATGCATTTATAGGTGCGAGACTCAATTGATTTTGTATTAATGAACTTTGCTGAGATGAATAAACTGTGGGTGCGTATGCAACATCAAGGACATTCAAGGGATAGAGAGAGGCGAGAAAAGGAACGTGAGGAGTTAAGAATTTTGGTTGGGACAAACCTTGTGCGCCTTTCACAACTGGAGACAGTCAACCTTGATAAGTACCGCAAGGTAAGGCATCACTGTGAGAACATCTTATTAACAAAATTTATAAGAACTAGTTTATAATGCACAAAGTCCCAGAAAATATTTATAAATTATCAGGGTTGCCATAAAGTTTTACTCATCTGAAATCAGTCAATATGAAATGTGGTAATGCTTTAATCCTTCCCTACACATTCACCCTTAATTTCAATACATTTTTCCGAATGGTGGATGGCTTGGTGGAGACCTTGTTTATAGAAGTTTTGGTTTGGCCTGTTCAGGAAATGTTCCACCTCAAAAACCACCTGTCATGATTTTGAAAATGCCTGCCACTCAGTGGTTTCTTTATCTGACAAAAGAGGAAGAAGTCAAAAATTAAAAAAAAACCTGAACCACTGAAACATGTCACTTCATAGTCACTACATATGCACCGTGGGTTGGCAGTATGGTTGACAAACAGATGAGAAACGTGAGGCACTGTGTCTTCTGAACCAATTACAGCCCAGCTACAAAATCTGGTTTTGGCATCAACACTATCATGTTGCCAGCTTCTGTGTAAACATTGTGCGTTAGTGTGCAACTGCCTGCTTCTATATAGTCGTGTTATCTTACCACTTCAACTACTGTTTGTTTATTACCATTTGTGGCATTAGTCATGCTTGGGAATTGCTATGAAGGATGCAGGAGTTTTACGAGCAAGAAAAAGAAATTTATTTTCAGGGCCATATATCAGTTCCTGCTGATAAAGGTTTAGAGCATACCTCAAAAACTCTAGGACTCAATCAAAGAACTAAAAAGTGGAGCAGTCGCTTAAAATAATTAGCTGGACAGAAACTTTTGCTCAAAAAAGCTTGTGTTATTGCGGCTTGTAGTATTTCCGTACATAAAATTGTTGGGAAGGGTATACATGCAGTTAGATGAAACCTGCGCCCAAGCTGGAGAAGCAGTTGATAAGTGCTGGATAGGTGATTCTCTGAATAGCAGTGGTCATCAGCTAATGGGAAGAAGAGCCAGATAAGTTGTGGCCCATGCAGGTTCTTTGCGGTTTTATGCGTGAAGCCCTTTTAGACTTTCGATCGAGAAAAACCTGTAACTACCAGGAAGATATGGACCATCCACTATTTCTCCAGTGGTTCTTAATGTTACAGCAATGGTTGTAATAGATAATGCACTTTACCATTCTGTGATATTAGACAAAACTCCAACAACTTGTGACAACAAGGAAACTATGCTGCCGTGGTTGCAGGCAAGAGACATTGCTGCCGACATGAACATGACAAAGCTGCTGTTATTTTCACTTGTAAAACAAAATAAGCCTGTGATATGTGTATATGTTGTAGATGAAATTGCAAGGAAAGGAGGTCATATTGTAATTCGTCTACCACCTTATCACTCCCATTTCAATCCGATTGGAGTGATGTTAAGACTTAAATTAGAAATAATAACAAGTCTATTACCATAACGGAAGTAGAAAGGCTATTACATCAGGTTTTGCTTCCGTAGGCACCACCTCATGGGCAAAAATGTAGACTTTGTTAGTAAACTTATTAGAAAAGCACAGACCATAGGTAGAATTCTGAATTAGAATGAACAGTTAATGATTTCTCTTGATGAATAACCACAATGGTAGTGTTGGTGCTGTTTCCGATGATAACTTTTGTTTATTTATTTACAACGTGCTCCATTACAGTATTTGTAAAACTAGGGGTGTGTGTGTGGGGGGAGGGGGGGGGGGGGGTGTACTACTGTTTTGTGTTGGATGATGATGTGAGGGAAGGGAGAGGGCAGAACCCTGTGCCTGCACATTGCCTCCTACCCCTCGCAAATAGCACAAGGGGGTCCACCATGCTGCACATCTCCATCCGACTGACAGATCACTATCAGCAGTGTCAGATGCTCTCACTTTGAGGCACACTGTGGAGAGGTTTGGTATTTAAACCAGGAAATTGGCAGAAAGTCTTTTGATCAGGAACTTCAGGCCACTGCCTTTCCTCCCCTTGCCAGCCAAATACTGGCAGTGAAAAATTCAGTTGGTAGTGGAAGAGAACTGGATGAGCCATTGACTTGGTAAACTGGTGAGTGTAAATGTATACAGAATTAAGTCTGTCTCTCTCTGCAACCAAGAATGCTGTACATCTTTTTCTTTATTTCATTCTACAATTGTGAATAGAGTAGTCTTTCGTATGCTTAGGTTTACATTGTTATACAACATTTCATGTGCAGCTATTATGGTTACAATTTGGAACGATGTCTCAGACATTGTTATTAACTTTGGGTGTTGTTTATTTCCTAGTTTTGTGTACTGTCAAATGCTTTCTCTGTAGTCATTCTCTCCATTGTTGGAAAAATATTCTTTGTTGTCATTATGTATACGTACATTATTATGTGATGGCTTATATATATGTTGATTGTAACCTACATTTACAAAACATGCTTCAGAGCTGTCAGCCATGGGCATGTGCGGTGGCAGCTATTGCAATTTCACGATCGCAGTATAATCTACTACATGCGAGCTGTCAAATGATATATTTCAGCGGACCAGGTATAGGTGCCATGTCAAGAAAATAAAGGGTTGAGGCAAAAGTTTAGAGCCCAAATATGCAGCATATGTGACTGCCCTGCTCAGAATGAGGGGTGGGGTATTATCTTGGAGCAAAAACGCCCCTTGGACAGCTGCCTCCGACACATCATCTTAACATCCTACGAAACCATGACAGTCCCAGGAAACGTTCAGCAACACCTTACCCAATTATGGTTGGGTCTTTGCCTCACATGCTTCTGCAGTTGGCTTTCTGCAGAGTCGTATTGACACCCCCAACATGTGCTTTGGTAATTAGGTAACTGCTGCCTAAGTTTGGCAGGTGTTTTGAGCAGGTCCGGACAGGTTTAGAACCAAGGGGGTAACGATCTTTGTTGTGTTCAAAATATTGTGCAAAATACTGATCTATGACTGATTTTCACTTTTTCCACTATCGCTTTAATGCAATAAGCCAATCTTGAAGTACCAGGATCATCATTGTGATGATTCAGATTTAATTGACCATAATGGAAGCATCTGCATCACATAACCACTGTGTCATATGGTGAAGCATGATTTCTGTGCACTTCAGCCAACTCAGCGTGGACTTTCATATGCAAAAAATGAATTATTGATTTATATATTGATGTGCTGTATCATTTCGTTTTTGCCCCTCTAATGACGCCTGTGGTGTGGTGATTTTAATGTGTACCAAGGCTACAGACATGTACCTGTTAACAAACAAAAAATTAATAAAACAACTTTCATTTCTTAAGATAGTGGTTAAAAGTTTGCCTACCCTTCGTAATGTTTGCAAGGATTTGATATTGTGTGCAAGATTGTTATGTCTCTAGTTTTGTGATATTTCAGGTAAGTGAATATTGCCTTTGCCTGAGCTTCTTCAGAGTGCAGTTATTGGTTTGTGTTTGTACATTTCAGCACACATTTCGTTACTTGGAGAACCTGTGAATTCTATAATGTGTGCCAGCATTTCTTTGCTGAAAATTGGTGTTTTTTCCCCTGTGATTATCCGTACAGTTTGTTTATTCCTATAAAGGATTGCTGTGAGTAGTTACAGTGAAACTGTTGGTATGTTTACACAGCTTAGTTTCTCTTACTTATTTAGTGCAAAACTACTATAAAATATTACCTCAAGTGAGTAACGGGAAAATTAGGCTCTCGTGCATTGTGGGGTACAGCACAAACTTTTAGCTAGTGGTTTCATCAGAATGACTGTAACAGGTTGGCTAATGAGCGCCTTGTGGAGACATCTCCAATAGTTGAAACATATTTAATAGTCATCACTGGTTTAGAAGCAAGAATACAGACTCTGTGCCTTTCAGGCATAAAGGAAGGTGATACAGTTGGATGCTGTGGGGAAAGTTTGGAAAGGAGTGCAAATGCAAATGTGAAAAGGTCCATTCGCAAGAGAATACATGGCGATACCTCTATGTGGAACATTAACAGTTTGTTTAGCAAGTTGCGAGAGTCCATTGGAGAAGAGCCTCCAAGAATTGAAACAGTAAGAATGCAGCAGATTTTAACATTATTAGGGAACATTATTCAAATCCAGATTTATTCCAGGAAACAAGTGGTGTGGAACAGGGCAGAGCATTGTTGCCTCTCCTCTTCATTGTGTTCTTAGATGATATAATGAATAAGGTTTCAGGAAAAAAAAACTGGAGAAAACAAGACTAAAGCAGTGTTTTGTGGATGATTTGATCTGAGAAAACTAGTGGTGGTGGTGGTGGTGGTTGTTGTTGTTGTTGTTGTTGTTGTTGTTGTTGTTGTTAAGTTTCAGGAACAGTTGGATACTTGGGAAGATACTGAGAGACAGTATGGAATGAAATTTAATATAAACAAAGTTAAGATCCTGATTACAGTGCGAAAGAAAGATAAACCAACTAGCAAAATAAGGATTGGAGATAAACAAACATGTGATACAGGTCAATGGAAGAAATGAGAGAGAAATCAGTGAACATGGCAGACAGGCAGAAGCATTTCTGCAAAGTTTCAGGAGTCTGGTTTGGAACAAAAACATCCCACTAAAAAAGAAAGGAAGTAATACATAAAAGTTGCTACGACCCAACACTTGACCTACGCATCTGAAAAATGATTAGTGAAGAGAGAGATCTAAGCAGATTGCAGGAATATGAAATGAGATTCCTTGGAAGTTGGAAAGGAGTAACAAGAAGAGAGAGGATGAGGAATGAAAGGGTAAGAGAAACCGTGAAAGAGGAACCTCTGCAGAGCAGGATAGAAACACCAAGGCCAAGATGGTATGGGCACTTATAGAGAATGGAAAACGAGAGGATTCCGAAGAAGATATATGAAATGGAGATGAAGCAAATGGCCAAGAGGAGGACAAAGGTTATAGATGACTGAAAGGTTTGGAGACTCTCATCAGTAATGTTCACTTAGTGCACTTATTCAGGCAGCATGTTCAGTCCCAAATTGACACAGCTGTAATGCAAGTTAGTATGGGGAATACAATGTTCTGAAGACTGTTGACAAACTGTATATTTTGTTGGTCACTGTTAGCTTAACCCCACACCAGCTTGTACTAAATTTCCTGTATACTTAAATACAAAGGGAATGGGTTGGTAGATTAAGCTGAAAGTTACATTGTAATGAATGAATCAGTTCATGATGAATTCTAAAAGGATTAGACTTCATCCTAGATAAAGTTACTTGATAGATATCCCTGCTTGAAGGAGATTCTCTTAATAGCAGAAACTAGTTCAATAAATAGGGAATGTACAATGGAAGACCAAATGAGCTTACGTCAAAATGTGAGGGGGAAAGGGTGGGGGTTGGGAGAGGAGGATAGTAGTTCAGTTACTTCTACACTGAAGCACCAAAGAAACTGGTATAGGCATGCATATTCAAATGCAGAGATATGTAAACAGGAAGACCACGGCACAGCAATCGGCAACACCTTTATAACACAAGTGTCTGGCGCAAATGTTAGATCGGTTACCGCTGCTACAGTGGCAGGTTATCAAGATTTAAGTAAGTTGGCATACCAATATAAAAAGTTAAGCAATGATTGCAGCAGAGGTGGTATAGGATGTGACACCCTCCATCCAACAGTTTCTGGCCTCCCTGTCCTCTGTCCTGTCACCTCCCACAATTTGCTGCCTCCCCTCACCCTCATTGAGTGCAGCTCACTGCCAGTGCACCCATGCTCTGCCAGGCAGCTCCGATTCCTCTCCTTTCACCTGTTCCCTGCTATCCCTCCCACTTCTCTGCCCACTCCAGATTATCACTCCTATTTTATGCATATCAGATGCATTCTGGCCGAGGCGGCTGGAGATAGTGGTCATGTTTGTAAGAGATGTGCTTGCTTGTGTGTGTGTGTGTGTGTGTGTGTGTGTGTGTGTTTGTGTGTGTGTGTGTGTGTGTGTGTGTGTTTCTTTTCTGAAGAAGGCTTTGGGCCGATAGTTTATTTGTAACAGTTTTATCATTGTGCCTGTCTGCAACTCAGCATATCATCTTTATGGCGAGTAGCAGTCTGTCTTTTCATAATATTGTTGATATTCCAATGTAACCTAGACATCAAGCTTCACTGCAAATCAGTCATATATATGTTTTTTTTTCCTCCCCCTAATCAACAAAGAAATTCAAAAATCTGTAACCAACCTTAAAATTTATAATAACCAGATCAGTAAAAATTATTCTGGCACGCTCCATATCAAAAACAAATGTAATAAATTTGCACCTTCTGCTGAAAGAAATAATTAGATTCAGCAATTCTCATTGGTTATTGTATCCAATCATTCAATTGACGACGACCAACATTAACAAATAACCAACATCAGCATGTGACATGAGAGCTGCAAACACTAAGCACACAGTAGTCAAAATCCCTGTAGTTAACACGACAGTATCATAAGAGTGGAAAGCATTTTATCCATTCCACAATATCAAAAGCCTTCTGCAAATATACAAATACTTGTTTTTAATTATCAACTATTATTAATTGTCATGCTAAAATTAACTAGATTGTCCCTAGTTCTAAAAGCAAAGGCGGCGGCGGGGATGGTGGTGGTGGTGGAACCTAGCCTAACCTAACCTAACCTAACCTAACCTAACCTAACGGTGGTGGTGGTGGTGGTGGTGGTGGTGGTGGTGGTGGTAATAGCATTAGCAGTAAACATAATTTTTCTTCTTCTTTGTGCAAAATACCCTGTACATATCACTCTGCAGTAAAATACTACATTTGTATAAATTCTTGACTTCACTCTTCCTTTTTAAATGAATGTATCATTGTTACGTTTATTACTCATACCTTTTTAAACTTAGATCACTGTATATAAATAACACTTACATGTAGAAATGCTTGATATTTGTGTTTTCCTGTTTCAGCTTGTGCTACCAGGAATTCTCGAGCAAGTTGTTAGTTGTAGGGATGCTATTGCTCAGGAATACCTGATGGAATGCATCATACAGGTAAGAATGAACACTTAAATCTACAGGACCAGATGGGAAAGTTAATTTTGGTAATTGTGAAGATCTCTACTGTTCGTAATAGTATATTAATGCTTCTGATAAAAATTTAATAACCAATTGTAACTTTCGACATGTTAATATAATAGGGGGAAACATTCCACGTGGGAAAAATATATCTAAAAACAAAGATGATGTGACTTACCAAAGGAAAGTGCTGGCAGGTTGATAGACACACAAACGTACACACAAAATTCAATCTTTCGCAACCAACGGTTGCTTCATCAGGAAAGAGGGAAGGAGAGGGAAATACGAAAGGATGTGGGTTTTAAGGGAGAGGGTAAGGAGTCATTCCAATCCCAGGAGCGGAAAGACTTACCTTAGGGGGAAAAAAGAACAGGCATACACTCACGCACACACGCGCGCGCACAAACACACATATCCATCCACACATACACAGACACAAGCAGACATTTGTAAAGGCAAAGAGTTTCGGCCTGAACTCTTTGCCTTTACAAATGTCTGGTTGTGTCTGTGTATGTGCGGTTGGATATGGGTGTGTGTGTGCGCGAGTGTATACCTGTCCTTTTTTCCCCCTAAGGTAAGTCTTTCCGCTCCTGGGATTGGAATGACTCCTTCCCTCTCCCTTAAAACCCACATCCTTTCGTCTTTCCCTCTCCTTCCCTCTTTCCTGATGAAGCAACCGTTGGTTGTGAAAGCTTGAATTTTGTGTGTATGTTTGTGTTTGTTTGTTTGTGTTTGTTTGTGTGTCTATCAACCTGCCAGTGCTTTCGTTTGGTAAGTCATATCATCTTTGTTTTTAGATATATTTTGACATGTTAAAGTGTATGTCAGTGCAGTCACCAATTTATTATGCTTTGGGTAACAATAATAGTTTTTTTTAGAGCTTTACTATGGAACATAACACTTCTGTGTAAGTTACCATTGCTGTGGTGAATCCAATAGCTGTAACTAAGCTTTAAAATCTCTGCCATATAGGGCTCCCACAATAGCTCCTTGGTGATCATCCTGTGACATTAAAATCTTTAGTTGTAAATAATCTACATCTACATCTACATCCATACTCCGCAAGCCACCTGACGGTGTGTGGCGGAGGGTACCTTGAGTACCTCTATCGGTTCTCCCTTCTATTCCAGTCTCGTATTGTTCGTGGAAAGAAGGATTGTCGGTATGCCTCTGTGTGGGCTCTAATCTCTCTGATTTTATCCTCATGGTCTCTTCGCGAGATATACGTAGGAGGGAACAATATACTGCTCGACTCTTCGGTGAAGGTATGTTCTCAAAACTTTGACAAAAGCCCGTACCGAGATACTGAGCGTCTCTCCTGCAGAGTCTTCCACTGGAGTTTATCTATCATCTCCGTAACGCTTTCGCGATTACTAAATGATCCTGTAACGAAGCGCACTGCTCTCCGTTGGATCTTCTCTATATCTTCTATCAACCCTATCTGGTACGGATCCCACACTGCTGAGCAGTATTCAAGCAGTGGGCGAACAAGCGTACTGTAACCTACTTCCTTTGTTTTCGGATTGCATTTCCTTAGGATTCTTCCAATGAATCTCAGTCTGGCATCTGCTTTACCGACGATCAACATTATATGATCATTCCATTTTAAATCACTCCTAATGCGTACTCCCAGATAATTTATGGTATTAACTGTTCCAGTTGCTGACCTGCTATTTTGTAGCTAAATGATAAAGGATCTATCTTTCTGTGTATTCGCAGCACATTACACTTGTCTACATTGAGATTCAATTGCCATTCCCTGCACCATGCGTCAATTCGCTGCAGATCCTCCTGCATTTCAGTACAATTTTCCATTGTTACAACCTCTCGATACACTACAGCATCATCCGCAAAAAGCCTCAGTGAACTTCCGATGTCATCCACAAGGTCATTTACGTATATTGTGAATAGCAACGGTCCTATGACACTCCCCTGCGGCACACCTGAAATCACTCTTATTTCGGAAGATTTCTCTCCATTGAGAATGACATGCTGCATCCTGTTATCTAGGAACTCCTCAATCCAATCACACAATTGGTCTGATAGTCCATATGCTCTTACTTTGTTCATTAAACGACTGTGGGGAACTGTATCGAACGCCTTGTGGAAGTCAAGAAACACGGCATCCACCTGTGAACCCGTGTCTATGGCCCTCTGAGTCTCGTGGACGAATAGTGCGAGCTGGGTTTCACATGACCGTCTTTTTCGAAACCCATGCTGATTCCTACAGAGTAGATTTCTTGTCTCCAGAAAAGTCATTATACTCGAACACAATACGTGTTCCAAAATTCTACAACTGATCGACGTTAGAGATATAGGTCTATAGTTCTGCACATCTGCTCGACGTCCCTTATTGAAAATGGGGATGACCTGTGCCCTTTTCTAATCCTTTGGAACGCTACGCTCTTCTAGAGACCTACGGTACACCGCTGCAAGAAGGGGGGCAAGTTCCTTCGCGTACTCTGTGTAAAATTGAACTGGTATCCCATCAGGTCCAGAGGCCTTTCCTCTTTTGAGCGATTTTAATTGTTTCTCTATCCCTCTGTCGTCTATTTCGATATCTACCATTTTGTCATCTGTGCGACAATCTAGAGAAGGAACTACAGTGCAATCTTCCTCTGTGAAACAACTTTGGAAAAAGACATTTAGTATTTCGGCCTTTAGTCTGTCATCCTCTGTTTCAGTACCATTTTGGTCACAGAGTGTCTGGACGTTTTGTTTTGACCCACCTACCGCTTTGACATAAGACCAAAATTTCTTACGATTTTCTGCCAAGTCAGTACATAGAACTTTACTTTCGAATTCATCGAACGCCTCTCGCATAGCCCTCCTCACACTACATTTCGCTTCGCGTAATTTTTGTTTGTCTGCAAGGCTTTGGCTGTGTTTATGTTTGCTGTGAAGTTCCCTTTGCTTCCGCAGCAGTTTTCTAACTCGGTTGTTGTACCACGGTGGCTCTTTTCCATCTCTTACGATCTTGCTTGGCACATACTCATCTAACGCATTATGTACGACTGTTTTGAACTTTGTCCACTGATCCTCAACGCTATCTGTACTTGAGACAAAACTTTTGTGTTGAGACAACAGGTACTCTGAAATCTGCTTTTTGTCACTTTTTCTTAACAGAAAAATCTTCCTACCCTTTTTAATATTCCTATTTACGGCTGAAATCATCGATGCCGTAACCACTTTATGATTGCTGATTCCCTGTTCTGCATTAACTTTTTCAAATAGTTCGGGTCTGTTTGTCACCAGAAGGTCTAATATGTTATCGCCACGAGTCGGTTCTCTGTTTAACTGCTCAAGGTAGTTTTCAGATAAAGCACTTAAAAAAATTTCACTGGATTCTTTGTCCCTGCCACCCGTTATGAACGTCTGAGTCTCCCAGTCTATATCCGGCAAATTAAAATCTCCACCCAGAACTATAACATGGTGGGGAAATATTTTCCAAATTATCCTTCAGGTGCTCAGCCACAACAGCTGCTGAGCCAGGGGGCCTATAGAGACATCCAATTACCATGTCTGAGCCTGCTTTAACCGTGACCTTCACCCAAATCATTTCACATTTCGGATCTCCGTCAATTTCCTTCGATACTATTGCACTTCTTATCGCTATATACACGCCTTCCCCTTCACTGTCCAGCCTGTCTCTGCGGTATACATTCCAATCTGAGTTTAGGATTTCATTACTGTTTACGTCTGGTTTCAGCCAACTTTCTGTCCCTAGTACTATATGGGCGTTGTGACCGTTTATTAATGAGAGCAGTTCTGGGACCTTTCTGTAAACGCTCCTGCAGTTTACTATTAGCACATTAATATTGTTATTCCCTGTTGCATTTTGCCTACTCCTACCTTGCCGCGTCTCAGGAGGCGTCTTGTCGGGCCTAGGGAGGGAAGTATCTAACCTAAAAAAAAAACCATGTGCATTCCACACGTACTCCGCTACCCTTGTAGCTGCTTCCGGTGTGTAGTGCACGCCTGACCTATTCAGGGGGACCCTACATTTCTCCACCCGATAGCAGAGGTCGAGAAATTTGCACCCCAGATCTCCGCAGAATCGCCTGAGCCTCTGGTTTAAGCCTTCCACTCGGCTCCAAACCAGAGGACCGCGATCGGTTCTGGGAAAATAATGCCTTGTATAGAGAGAATTAACTGTGTACAGAAGAGATAATGCAGATGTCCGCTCTGCTTTTGGAACATTAAATCTCCATATGACCTTGACCTTTGAGATTAAATAGCCAGAGGAGAACTGGAGTGTAGATTAAGGTTTTTGTTGGTAGTGATTCATAATTTATTATGAACACTTGTATATATGCAGACACCAAATATTGGAATGCTTTATCTATAATTGTTGACCTCATTTATTAGTGGATGTCTTTCCCCACTGTGGTGCTCGCCCTTTGCCAGTATTATCTTTCTCATGGTGCTAACAAATAGTTTTGCATAAAATACTATATTTAAGACTGAGAATAGTTAGTTGTTTCAGCCACATATCATTTACATATGTTATTCTTAATACAAAGGGAGAGAGACTTAAAAAGTTAATTCGAACATGCTGTGGTCTTCAGTCCAAAGTCTAGTTTGATGCAACTCTCTACATGCTATCTATCCTGTGCAAACCTCTTCACCTTTGCACAACTGCTGTAGACTACCTCTTTTTGAACCTTCATGGTGTATTCAGGCCTTGGTCTCCCTCTACAATATTTAATCTGGACACTTCCCTCCATTACCAAATTGGCTATTTCTTGATCCCTCAAGATGTGTTCCATCAACTTATCCCTTTTTTTTGTCAAGGTGTGCCGCAGATTTCTTTTTTCCCCAATTTGATTCCGTACCATCTCATTTGTTATTCATTCTACCCATTTAATCATCATTCTTCGTATTTCACAAGCTTCTATTCTCTTGTCTGAACTGCATCTTGTCTACATTTCACTTCCATAGAAGGCTGCATTCCAGACAGGTGCTTTCAGACAGGTGCTTTCAGAAAGTGCTTTCTAGCACTTAAATTTGTATCCAGTGTTAACAAATTTCTCTTCTTTAGAAACACTTTTCTTGCCATTGCCAACCTACATTGCACCATATATTGTGTCTACTTCAGGCACCATCAGTTTTTTACTGACCAAATATCAAAACTCATCTACTAGTTTTAGTGTATCATTTCCTAATGTCTCTCAGCTTCATCCGATTTAATTCAGCTATATTCCACTGCCCTTGTTTTGTATGTTTTGGTCTCTTATTGCTCATTTAATTCATTGTCATAACTCAGAACAGTCATTTTTAAGAAAGAGCATTTGAAAGTTTATCAAGGGCTGTCATTTCAAGACATATATATGCAAGTACCAAGTTTGACTATTTGACAATATAAACTATTGCAGTAATAATGAGTATTGAATTTATGAAGTAGCCCACATGCACACTTTTGTCATTGTTGTTACAAAAATTTTGCTTAATGTACAACCCAAATCGAAATGTGGCATTCTTGTCACAAATTAATGTTGGTGATAGTTGTCACCAATGTCCATGTCTCGTTACACAAACAAAATAAAATAAGGGAAAGGCCACGATGAAATGTTACACAGTGAAATAGTACCATCAAGTGCAACAAAACATAAGCATCAGCCGTATACCGTTGTTGTTGTTGTGGTCTTCAGTCCAAAGACTGGTTTGATGCAGCTCTCCATGCTACTCTATCCTGTGCAAGCTTCATCATCTCCCAGTACCTACTGCAACCTACATCCTTCTGAACCTGTTTAGTGTATTCATCTCTTGGTCTCCTCTATGATTTTTACCCTCCACGCTGCCCTCCAATACTAAATTGGGTGATTCCTTGATGCCTCGGAATGTGCCCTACCAACCGATCCCTTCTTCTAGTCAAGTTGTGCCACATATTTTTCTTCTCTCCTGTTGTATTCAATACCTCCTCATTAGTTATGTGATCTACCCATCTTATCTTCAGCATTCTTCTGTAACACCACATTTCAAAAGCTTCTGTTCTCTTCTTGTCCAAACTATTTATCGTCCATGTTTCACTTCCATACATGGCTACACTCCATACAAATACTTTCAGAAATGACCATCATCAGTAATTTGAAGATGATTTCATTGCTTGTTAACATATCACTTTTTTTATGAAGACATCTAAAAGTGTGTGTAAGTCTTTCAGATAAATTTCTTTGCCAATAAATCCTGAAGGCATTCTTTCTTCATAGAAACTAAGTCTTTCTTTTCACAACACAGTTACTGCTTGTAAATATTTGCTGTAGGAATTCTTAAAAAAACACAAAGTGAACAATTTGTGGTAACTCTGATAACTTTCACATCTGTCACTTTCAAATATTTCAGCTTAAGAGAACTGACCACAGAAGCAACGTGTTTCACATCATAAAAAATTCTTGTTACGTAATTTGTACACATAAAAGATTTGCCCTGTTTCTTAGCAGCTCAAATAGCAGCTATAAACCATTCAGTGGTGTGGTATAGATGGTCCAGCTCTCGATTGGCGCTTCACTTGTCTCGGTCAAAGAGCAAGATGAGCCTCCTTCATTCTGCGTGTCAACTTTTATAAGATCTTTGTGGGTTATGGATTTTATTCCAAGAAAAAGAACTGCATAACAATACAGCTTTCTATCATTCACTCCACAATGACTATTGGGCTCATACCGAACACAGCAGTCATATGCATTGTCTTGAGCTCACAAATAAAATGCAGAAACGTCTCCCTTTGGCAACTATGCAGCAGTCTGGATGTCATATACTGCCCCTGTACCACGGAAGTTTTCTTTATCATTTTTCTATTTTGCTGTGGACAAACTATTCTCATCCAAACATCCATCATAGTTCACTTTCAGCAGTTTCTTTCCTTGATAATCAGACTTCTCGTAGGCAATGTGCACGTTACACATAGAGCCTACATAGACACAAAAAGAGACAAATTATAATCTTATATAAAAATATGTGATGAAACACTGCATAACATCAATATGGCTCCATTTTTGCTTCTCAGATTGCAATATAATCTCAGTGAATATCAGCAAGTAACCTACTTCCATCTATAAAATGCCTTGAAGTATTAACTCAGGTGTATTGGCTTTTAATTTTAGGAATAGCTTCAAAATGCTACAGTTTACTTGTGTACATACCTGGATACAGTGTTTTCTGTTTGCCATGTTTTCCTCTGATCCAGCTTAAAAAGTCTCCACAACATTATTATGTTCCTCCAAAACTGTTTGGGACTGACTGACCATTGATATCTTAAGTGTCTAAAGAAAAACACACACACACACACATTTTACAAACACAAACATGTTCACTATTCAGGGAAAAATAAAATGCCATACTAAGTTTTTGTGGAGTTCCGTTGCCTACAAAATGAGTATAGCAAAATCTAGGAACAATATGCTCCATTGAACTGGCAATGAATTGCCTCTGGAGTTCTTTATCACCTAATGATCAGTATGCCAAAGACAGTTGCAGTTTGCACTCATTACTGCACTTTGATGAGTACTGAAGCTTGCAATTTTCTTTACATCCTGCTTTAATGCCCCTCTGGGGTCACACCTTTACTTTGTGCGAGTGTTTTGTATGCCTGTCCAACATTTCTTCCTTTTTTTCAAAAGGCTTCTCTTACAAAGATTTCCAGCCACATCAGTAGCAATGTCAGAACCATCATCACTATTATTTCCACACTCATCTTTGGGAGAATACATTTTGTCACAAAGCAAGTTGTTGCAATCTTCAGAATACAAAAAACTAGAAGATGAAGTTCTGTTGTTTCTCTTAATTTAATATCAGTAAGGGCTAGCTGAATCAGCACTCTATCATGAGATGATGATGTTCTACAGAGATCGAAAAATAAATAATCTTGACCTATCCCAGCACTGGATGCAACCAATTGTAGCAACAATGTCGTAACTAAAAATAATCCAATGACATTTAATAAGACTTCTTTGTCACTAAAGCAGCATAATAGTAGTAAGTATTAAATTTATACCTAAAATTATTTCTGTAATTTGTAGGAATAATGTCAAAAGTTGAAATAGTACAAATAAAATATGTTTCCTGGGGGCAAGAATGTCATATTTTGTATAATATGGGCAGACTTACAGTCCATATTGCACTGTGTCTAAATAATGTGTTATGCATGCAAAATTCTACGACATAACATACTTACCTACCTCATAACAATGGTGTCATGGCTCGAAATAGGTCACTTTTTATTAACCACAGTAGCACATATTCCACACAGTGCCAAGACCAAAAACTCAAGTGGTATGCAAAGAAAGGAAGGGTAAAAACCACACAGCTGTCCTCTGTGGCTACATTCTTGAATTACGGGTTATGACATTCTACCAGTTAAAAGTGCATGGAAGGCCTATTACACTGGTATTTATAGCTCAAAACAGGCTGTTTTTGAATTATGATGTTGTATTTAATGAACATTATATCTTCCTTGTAAGACAGTCTCCATTCCATTCAGCTGCTATTCAGTCCTTTGCTCTCTCTGACAGAATGACAATGTCATTGGGGAAAAGCTTTTATTTCTTCTCCCTTAACCTTAATCAAATTTTTCTATGGTTTCCTTTACTACTTGCTCAACATATGGGTTGAATAACATTGGCCCCCTTCTCAGCCACTGCTTCCATTTCCTGTTCAGCTCTCATAACTGCCGTCTGGTTTCTGTACGAACTGTAAGTAACCTTTTGTTCCCTATATATTACCCCTGGTGCCTTTAAAATTCCAAAGAGTGTACGCCAATCAAAATTCTCAAAACTTTCTCTATGTTTATACTATAGGTTTGCCTTTTTGTAACTTGTCTTCTAGGTGCAGCCATATTACTACAGATAAGTTTAGCTGACAAAGTATTTAAATGTTGTGCATATTTATTTATATATATTTTTTGTGTATACGCATTTATAAGCACATTAACCAATTTATAAATGCGCGCGCACGCGCGCACACACACACACACACACACACACACACACACACACACACACACACACACACACGTACGTACGTACGTTTGACTGACGTCGATACCATAACACTTATACCTTTTTAACATGTTTCCATGTTACCCCGTCACTTGGTATCAAAATCTGAGTCAGCATCCTTGTGCAAGCACTAATTCATCGCTTTGTATTTATTAGGTGTTTCCAGATGAGTTTCACCTTCAAACTCTGCACCCGTTCCTCAAATCTTGTGCAGAACTCCAGCCAGGTGTTAATGTAAAGAATATTATAATATCACTGATTGACAGATTATCAACGTTCTCACAACGTGCGAGTGAAGGAGAGGCTGCATTGCCCAATGATGTGCAGCTATTTGATGTGTTCTCTGATCAGGTTGCAACTATCATACAGGTCAGTATTGTGTATTGAAACATACTTAAATATCACAAAGAGATTATTTTAGTTTGCTGTTTTAAATCATATCTGCAATAAGAAGTAGCCTACAACTGAAAATTTTAGAGGTATTTTGTGTAAATGATAATTTGTCAAAAAGAAAATAGAATTATCTGCTAATTACAGTATATTCCCTTTAGGTCAATGTGTTTCCCTTATCTTGCTATGTACTAGGTGCTAGTGTTAAGCTGCATGGGTGAGCTGGAAATTTCTCAGTCTAGCACAGAGAAGGTGTTGACCTGAATGGAATTTTGTTTCCATTGTGTTGGTACATGTTTTGCAATAACGTAAGTCAAGTCTCAACTTGATCAGCAGAATTGTTCCATTCATACAACTTAATAAAATAGTTGTATTCTGTGTGTTTCGTTTAAAAGGATGAACTAAAATACTGTAATGCATCATCGTAGAATTCTTTGTTTTGGACACTTGATTGCCAATGTAAATTCATTCACAAGCTGTGTAAACAGCCCATTCCTTGTATTTAATCACTTCCAAAATGTACATTTGAATTCAACATGGAATTTTTGCTTAAAAATGATCTGTGTGAAGGATGTCCCTAAACTGTCACAATAAATAAAAACATTGAGAAATGCACAATATGGCATTGGACAGCTGGTGATAAGAGGTGTTTGAAATAGGTGACTCTCTAGGATATCAGGAGCAGCACTGCACATTTTACATGTGTAATAAGTTGTGTGGTAACCTCATACAAAATGAGTCCCAAAATTGTTAAATACACCAAAAAGTTTATGGCCATCATTTCCTGGGGTGCAAAAAGTTTGTTGCATTGATTACCTTGCAAAGAATTAAACATTTAGTGGCAGATACTACAAAAAACGTCTAGACAAATTATATGAATACACACATTTAAAGGGGACTAAGTTACAAAAGAAAGAGGAAAAATTCATATTTTATCAAGACAATAAAATGCACTTCAACAATGGATATACTGACTGTTTGAAATTGGAACATCAACATTATTCACCAGATTTTGCGCCTTCTACTTTCTACCTTTTTCTACATGTAAAGAAATTTATAGATGGACAAATATTGAATTCAGTGGAAAGACTATAGCAGTCAAAGATGCATATTTTGCAGACTTTTCAGAATCACTCCAGGAATAGAATGTACTAACTCGAAAATGGACGAATACCTAAACCTTAAAGAAAGCTACATTATGCACATTCAGGTATGGCAGACTGTCATATGTTCCTCTCTTATGTCTTTGTTGTCCTCTGGAAGCCTGGTCTTCACAAAAGTTCAACCATTTTGACGTATATATCTGGAGGTATGTGATATATGGTGGAAGCTGAAATATATTCATAAAATGGAGGAGGGGAGCAAGTCTGACTTCATTCTGCATCAGAAATTATCCACAAACATGTGAGAAATCACAGTCCTTTTTATTCTTATTTTTTGTTTTGACTTTGAGGTAGTAGTGTGTTTGTTGAACTGCAGTGTTTTTGTAGAACCTTTGTACATATCTTTCTTATTTAGTGTTAGTGGTACATACATTTCACAAAATATTTTTCATGTATTGTCTATTGACCTTTCAAATATAATGAAGCTAATGAGCTGAAAAGTTATTAAAGCAGCTTCCCATTCCATACATGTATGAAGCGTAGGAAGAAAGATTGTTTAAATGTATGTGTCGACATTGTAATGAGTATAACCTTTAGAAGTGTTATAGTTCATAATCAACAGCAAAACCTGGGTTTTTAAAATCATGGGTCAACAAGCAAAACGGTAGATTTTTCCAAACTGGTTTTTATGACTGGGTTCAATGATGGCGCAAATGTGTACACTATGATTTGTACTAATTCTGCTTTTATAGGGTCATTATTTAACTTTTTATGACACAGAAGGCATTACTTCTTGATCCATCACTCTTATATGTAGTATGAAGCAATATATTGGTTGCCTCTTCCAGGAATGTACATTCTTCAGATTTAAGCAGTGATAAACAGTGTGTTACACAATGTCTCTCTTGTAATGTCTGCCATTTAAATTGGACGAACATTTACATGATGCTTTCATCACTATTAGAAAGGAAGAGCTACTTAAAAACTTACACCACAACACACACAGGCCTTCTCTGTGCAACTTGTCGATCATTCCTCTGCTACCTTTTCCCCCAACATTTCAGCCTATGACTGCATTTATTACTGTTAGCAGTTGGTAAGTATTACAGTAAGGTATTTTTTGGTAAAATGTTACTGGTCTGTAATCTTGTCATTGAAGTGTGCAACACTCAACACATTTTGAAACATTACAGTTTTACATAGCCTTAACCTTTTTATGTAAGTGTTTTAATCTGAAATTGATATACTCATGTTTTACATTAGGGACTGAAAACCAATAAAGACAAGATTGCATATGAAATCATGTTTATTTAGTCAATTTAGTCATCTTCAGACCATAAAACAGTCATTATTAGTGTTCATGCCCATTACAGATTTACACCATGTTAAAATGTTTCTTACAATGTTAACAATGGTACATGACGGTTAAAAATAGCTTTTCATGATTTGTGGCCAGTACAATTGAACAGTGGTCATATAACAATGGCATTATGCCATTTAAACTTAGTAACAGACACAAACAAATATTGGTTGTGTCAGTTACCAAGTTTTAATGCCATACTATCTTTGTTTTATGACAGTTGTTCAGCTACACAGGCTTGAAATGATGAAAACTATTTTTAACTAAGTTGTGTATAAACGTGTATAAACTTCCTCCAGTATTTACTGAAAGACCTCTGACTCATCCCCAATGATTGCATTGTCCAGGAAATTAGGATCATCTTCACAGAGCTGCACAGGTTCTTCACACACCTCCACTTGGTATTGCTTTAACGCATCAGTCAAAACTCTGGGCACAAGTTTTGCGCAAAACTTCCACATGGCCAAGTCATCTGATACAATCTCATGAACAGCCATTTTCGGCAAGTCAAAATAATTTCAACATCAAACGAACACTCATTCACTCTGAAGTCAGTAACCGTTGCATGCGAGTCAAATGATGTTGACGGGTGCCCTGGACGGAAATTGTCAACGACCTCATGCTGGCCGCCTCTAAACAGCTGGGCAACCTGTAGCTATTTTTGATCCTCCTGCAAAACTTGTCTCATAGTGTTGCTGTAAAGCTTTCGTGATCTTAAGTTCGACATGTAGAAGTTCTCGGAAGAAGCCATCCTAACCCTCCAAGAGCACAGAGGCAATTTAGTGGCTTACTGCTGGAAAGCTAAGGGTCCTCCTTACCCTCCTGAACCAGCCCAAGCACTCTACGGCGTATAATAGTGTCCCAAAAAAATCAGACACATTGCTTTCTGGGCACACCCTGTGTTTGAATTTTTTACTAGTTATGTTGAAAGGGGAAATGGTAAAAGTATGTTTGAGCTTATAGTAGCTAATAACAGTGAATTCTTACATGAAGCAGGAGGGGAAAAGTCTCATTCGGCTGTAGATCATGGAAGCATGCAGCAGGCTTCTAGTAAAAATACTGTGTGTAGGTTGGTACCAAAGAGAGCAGGAAGAAGAGAGAGTTGTTGATAGGTAGTAGCCATGACAAGGATGTAGGCCAGATGGAACAGGGTACCAGGTCACAAGTATTGTGAAGCTATGTGCTATCTTAGCCAGGTAACAGAGGACATAGGGAAACTGCTTAAATGTTTTGACAAAGAGGATCAGCTTATAATAGTAAGTGGAGCAGGAAAAATAATGAAGAATGCACGGAAAAGTAAGGTTAGCTTATTTCATCACCATAAAAGAGGATTGAGTAAAAAGGTATAAGAGTTTCTTATCTGTTTGGGAAATTTAGAGAGTTATGAAACAATGACCTGGATTGAGTAATAAGGTATAAGCGTTTCTTATCTGTTTGGGAAATTTAGAGAGTTGTGAAACAATGACCTCCTATGCCTATTGACTGCCACATAAGCACAGAGTTGAGAAGTTAAATAAAATGTTTACATTTCAGGATCATACGTAGAATTAATATGGGAAGGGAGGAGTTTTTACTTACACAAAGACAGAACACAAGCTCAAAAACATTGAAACAGGTAGATCTTGTAGTTTCAGCACAGACAAGTGTATGCTTTTGTATTAATTACTGTAAAATATTTCACTTTTGTTACTAAGTATTTTTTCAGCTGTTGAAGATGCATAACAATTTCTTACTAACCTATCAGTCAAACTGCAGCATGCAATTAATGGTCTGTGGTGATTTCAATATAAGTTTTTTATGGTATTCAGATAGGAGAAACTATCTAGAAACCTTATTTGGATAACATTTAATCTCATTAATTAGGTTTTCAATGCAGGTGGATGAAGGTAATAGGATCCTAATTGATAATGTTTCCAGGGATGAAGCCCAGAGTAGGAAAATAACTGTATACTGTTTAACAATACCATCTCTGATCATGATGCAAAGTTAGTTAGGTTAAATAATCTACTGCATTATGGGTATTGACACTCCTCAGTAGAAATCTACTATAATAAATGATTTTAAGAATAGTTTACAAGAGATGACCTGGAATGAAATTTATAATGAACCAAAGGCTGACATAAAATTTGATCTGTTCAATGATAAATTCATATCATTGTTTAAAATTGGCTTTCTGCATAAACTAATCAGAAGGGGCATTAAAAAGCCATGTACAAAACCATGGATCACTTGAGGGTTTAAAGTATCTTGTGAAAGGAAAAGGGAAATCTGTCTGTTGACAAGAATGTGTAGAGACCTTGCAGTAGCTTCACACTACAAAAACTACTAAAAAGCAATAAAAAAAGTTATTTAAAAAAGAAGGAACATGCACATTATATCAGAAATCCCTGACTCCAAGAACAGACTTTGTCTAGAAGGAATGCAGTAAAATGAAAGACAGAATGGAAGATCACAGTACAGAATTTTGTCACTATTTATTTAAATGGATGGACTAAAAATAATTACACACAGGTAGCAGATATGTTTAATAAGCGTTTATTAAACGTAGTAGAAAATGTGGGGACAAACTGTTAAAGAGAAAAATCAAAGCAATATGTTGAACAGCATACCTCATAAAATTCAGTCATATGAATGTGTCACAAATTCCGCCTCCTGAAAATAATATACACACACTCTCAAAAATAAAAGTTCATCTTGTATTGATAATATTACAAACACAGTACTAAAGATTTGTTCCCATATAACAAGTCCTGTCTTAAATGTAATATCTAATGTTATGCCAGAGAGATGGAAGTATGCCACTGTTAAAGCCCTCTACAAGAAAGGTGATAGGGGAGATGTCAACAACTACCAACCTATTTCACTACTGACAATATTTTCCAAAATTTTTGAGAAGGCTATGTATTCTAGAATAGAATCCTACCTGGGCAACAATGATTTCCTCAGTAAATCAAAATTTGGATTTCAGAAGCGTTGCTCAACTGAAAATGCCATTTTGCGCATTGATTCCTCAAGTTGTATGAGCACTAAATAACAAAATAGGAATGGTTGGTATTTTCTGTGACCTATGTAAGACGTCTCACTCCCTGAATCACAATATTCTTGTAGATAAACTAATGTGTTAGGCCATTTATGGTATAGGCAACCAAAGGATAATGCCAGACATAACTAAAAGAATGCAATAAGTTGAACTTAATAATTCAACAATGTAATGTATAGCTGGGGAGATTCTTCTGACAAGAGAGAAATCACTTACTGAGCTCCAGAAGGCTAAGTCTTAGGTCCCATATTGTTTCCCATATATGTAAGTGACCTTTCGTCCAAGACACAAATGCAGAATTAGTTAATCATTCCAAACATACATAAATCAACAGAAGAAATGGTAAACAATGTTCTTAAGAGTATCTGATTTCTGCGAATGGTCTCTCGCTCTGTTTTAAAAACGCACATGTTCTCTCTGAACATCTAGAGGCACTACACCAAACTACCTACCTACTTAGGATTTGTCATTAATTACTATGAAAATAAATAGCTAGAAGTGATTTAGGAAAATCTTAATCTGGATCGCCAGGCAGAGCAAACTCCATCCTCCCGAATATGAGCTCATGACATGACAACTGCGCTGCCTCATTTGGTTGATCCCTGTTGCCCAATGTTGTTTGATTTACACACAGTTTGTTCCAGATAACTGTAATATTAAACATACTAACTCCAGTGTGCTTGTAAAATTAACTCCAAGTCCACAAACATGCAACTGTGCCCCTTGCATGTCTCCTTGTCCTCCCCTCTGTCATCCTGAGAACTTAAGTCAGCATCCCCATGCAAAAAATTAGATGTTTAACTTGGGAAGATTTACAAGACATACTATCATGCACTATAGTTCTTCGCACATGATTTTCTTATTTGCATCACCTCAAATAATTGTCATTGAAAAGTTATTTTCCTAGAAAAATGGAGGTTTTGACAAAAAAGCTTCTTGTTCAGAGCAGTTTGTGATTGACATAAGACGTTTGTATGATTCTTGTTGTTTGTAAGTTTTATATGTGTGTCCTAAGTGTTCAGATAGTCCTGAAGCATATATTGTATTTACAGTGCCGCCAGGACATGCCAGCAGCTGACATAATATCCTTGCAAGTATCACTTGTGAACCTGGCTCACAAGTGCTACCCTGACAGGGTGGACTATGTAGACAAGGTGCTGCTCACTACTGTACAAATATTCCAGAGGCTTGGTATTGATAGGTGAGTAATGGTGCAAATGCAGCATATGGTGTCATGTAGGTTTCGTATTCCATTGTTTAATAAGATGCTTAATTGTGAAGTAAAGAGTGATAACAAATTATTTAATACTTTCATATCATTATATCTCAGCCAAGACTAATAGTAAAAATATCAGCTTAATACACAACAAAGATTCAAATTTTGAAATTATTAGACTGATTTGCACCAAAAGACAGTCTCAATTGTAATGCAACCGATGTGCAGCCAGTGATTCTGTTTGTACCAGGCACACCTAAATAGTTATGTTTGGATGTTTTTGCTAGCTGTTCTGATTTGCTTCCTCAGCCTTGACAAAGGCACTGGATGTGGTAGCTATTCTGATTTGTTTCCTGAGCCCTGACAAAGTTAATGGCTGTTGAAGGATGCAAATTCTGTCTTCATAAAAATTCAGCATAAAGTTACCACACATGAGAGATCTGACAAATGGAAAGGCGTTGTGGTGGTGCTGGTTGCAATTAAAGTATGACCATTCTATCATTCGGATTTAGTGAAGCATTATCTTTTCGGAGAATGAACTGAACTGCTGTCCCTTCTCCCTTGGCCCTCTGCGGGTGCGAGCTTAGGATAGGCTCGAGGTATTCTTGCTTGCCGCAAGAGGTGACTAAAAGGAGTCTCCCATTTTTTGGCCTAATCAGTTATGGCCTCCCTTTTAAGGTTTGATCTACACACCTTTCAAAGTTATCCGAAGTGCGGGTCATTTGTGGAAGGATGCCTTACTTGGGGCACCATATATCCAGTGTGCAATTAGACCTTCTGCACCTGATATTGTCCTGGATTTGCAATTCTATCTGCAATCCAGTTATCCGGGCAAGGGTGCCTTACAGCATACATAATCTACTTTCATCGTCCGCTGATCTTTCACCCCCATGACAATATTGGATGTCTCGGCACCTAATATCCAGCTGCAGCCAGTCCGTCGTTGTGGGGCCATCATGTACCCATTAGGTGGTAGCCCCCTGGCAACACAATTATTACATTGCTGATGCCTGAGCTGCATACTCCCCATGCATGCCTAGGAGTAGATACTAATCTTCTTGGGGCACCAGAACTCCCAGCAATGGCTATCACACCAGATGGCCTTTGCTGTGGCTGAGTGGCTCCTGTGGGGAGAGCCCCTGATTGGAATGGGGGGTATCAGGACAGATGACCCACAATGAAGTGGATTAAGTTATCTTTTACTGGGGACCAAATGTGTCCAAAAAAGGGAAAGTCGAATTTAATACTGAGAAATGACCTCAAACCGTTCCCCTCCCTAGCCACACCATGGGAGCAACGTAGAACTATGGAAGAGAGCGAGCCTTATTTGCCAAGGTATTCAGTCTGCAGCAGAAAGGATGAGGACTCCTTTCCAGCTACAAAGCCACTCTTTTTTGTCAAACACCTGGAGGATGAGTTTGGGGAAGTGGCTGCGCTGTCGAAAAAGAGAAATGAGGCAGTCCTCATTCAGACAGCATTTCCAGCCCAGTACTGGGCATTGCTCGCCTGTGACCAGCTGGATGGTATTCCTATGTCTGTCACCCCCATAAAAGCTTTTAACATGATCCAGGGGATTATTTTCCATTGCAACCTTCTCTTGCAGTCTGACAACAAGCTCTGTGCCAATTTAGAACGGCAGGGTGTTTACTTCATCTGGCACATCTATAGAGACCTGAAGACAATAGGGTTGCTACATGTGCCTTCATCTTGGCCTTTCACACTGAAAAGGACAAGGTGATGCTATACCAATGTGAAGTAAAAGCATACGCTCCTCTTCCTGTATGGTGCTTTAAGGGCTGGAAATTCAGGCACGTCTTCCTACTGCAATTCCAGCACCACATGTAGAGACTGCGGACGTCCACTACATCCAAATACTCCATGTGCACCTCCTCCCACTTGTGTCAACTGTGGAGAGCACCACCCCTCTGCTCACTAAACTACACAGTACTCCATAAGGAGCGGAAAATTATGGAGAAAAAGACCCTGGACCGGCTGACTTACCAAGAGACTAAACGTAAATTTGAATGGTTGCACACCATTCGCTTGACATCTATGTATGCTGCAACTACGCTGACTTCACCCTCACTTGCGGTGGTAGTTCTTACATATCTGTCTTGCACAGTGGGCCCTCTGGGCTGCCCAAATACAACCGTCCCCTTGGTTGTTGGAGGCACCTCTTCTTCCATTGTCCCCAAAGCACCTGCTTCTGGAGCAATAACCCCCTAAGTGCCAGAGAGGCCACAGCCTCCACCAGCTACTCTCACATGGAAGAGGTCCCTTGGGACTCTCCCTTCCAAGGTCTCCACTAATGCCAAAGAGGACACTCGCCAGTAGCTGAAGGAGCCATGAGCTGCTGGACGAAAGGCGTCTTCCTCTGTACCTGAAGCTACTTCGGAGAAACCCTCCCAGCAAGCTTCTAACAAGAAGTGAGAGAGCAAGCAGATGAAATAGTAGTCTGCTAAGAAACAGGACCCTCCGGTGGCCCCAACACCACCACTCCATACCAGTTCTGCGTCTGAGGATGAGGTGGAGATTTTACGATCGCCTGAGAACCTGGATCTCGCTGATGCTTCATCCACAATGGAAATGGATACAAATACTCAGCCGATGGCAGCAGGTGATGCTAAGGCATAAACTGTTTCCTTTGTCACTTGATGCTCTCCCCAGCTACAGAAAGTGTCATCCTCCAGTGGAACTGCAGCAGTTTTTTCTCCCACCTGGCTGAATTAACTACAACTCTTGAGCGTTACACCTGCATTGTCCTTCAGAAAACCTGGTTTCCCGCAATGTGGACCCCACCCTTCGTGGCTATTGGGAGTAGTCTGTCTGTAGAAAACCTGTGTGCCCCTTCAAATACCTTTAGAAGATGTGGCTGTCAGGGTGAGGATGACGCAGGAAATAACCATCTGTAACATCTACTGCCCTCCAGATGGTGAAGTGCCCTCCCATGTATTAGCTACAGTAATTTCCCAACTCCCCCCCACCTTCGCTACATCTTTGTGATTTTAACACCCATAGCCCTTTGTGGGGGTGGGGAACCAAGGTTACTGGCCATGATAAAGATGTCGAGCACCTACTAACTCAGCTCGACCTTTGCCTCCTAAGTATAGGTGCTCTCACACATTTCAGTGTTGCACATGGCACATACTCAGCCATTGATCTCTTGATTTGCAGACCTGGTATTCTCCCATCTATCCACTGGAGAGCTCACGACGACTTGTGTGGTAGTGACCACTTTCAACTCTTCCTGTCCGTATCCCAGTGTCACTCATCTGGATGCTTGCCCAGATGGGCTTTTCCCAAGGCTGAGTGGGGCGCTTTCACCTCCACTACCACCATCCACCATTGAATCTCCTTTGCATGGCAACATCGATGAAGCGATCCACACCATCACTACCACAATTGTTGCCACAGCTGAATTGGCAATACCTTGTTTCTCAGGTTGCCCCCCCTCCACCTGTGGGAGTCGGTGCCTTGGTGGCTGCCGGAAATCACTGCGGCCATTAGAGACTGTAGGCAGGCCCTGCAATGTCATAAGGGCCACCCGTCGGTGGAGAACCTCATTGCCTACAAACAAGTCTGCACCTAGGTTGGCCTACTCATCAAACAGCGGAAGCAGGAGTGTTGGGAAAGATACATCTCCACCATTTGCACACGAACCTCTCCTTCCCAGGTTTGGACCAAGCTCCAATGCCTTTACGGCTATCAGACCCCTGCAGTTGTACCTGGAATTTTCATACCTGGAGCTGTATCAGCCAATCCAGACGTAATCGCAAAGCGTCTTGCTGAACATAAAGCTTCCATCTCTGTGTCTGAGAATCGCTGCTCCACCTTTTGTCTCCTCAAACAGCGGGTGGAACTAAAACACCTCTCTTACACTACACACCACCCCCCTGGGCCATATAATGCTCCCTTCAGTGAGTGGTAATTTCTCAGTGCCCTTGTCGATTGTCTAGACTCATGCCCTGGCCCAGACCACAACCATTACCAAATGATTAAACATCTGTCAGCAGATTACCAACACCACCTCCTTGCCATCTTCAGCCACATCTGGAGTGATGGTGAATTCCCATCGCAATGGCGGGAAAGTATTGCAGTGCTAAAGCCTGGTAAGGACACACTAGATGTGGTTAGCTATAGTCCTATCAGCCTCATCAACATTTTGTGCAAGCTGCTTGAACGAATGGCGAGCCAGCAGTTGTGTTGGCTCCTTGAGTCTCAGAGCCTCCTGGCTCCATCCCAGTGCAGTTTTCGACAAGGGTTCTCCACCACCGACAACTTGGTCCACCTGGAGTCTGCCATTCGATCAGCTTTTCCTAGCAACAACACCTTATTGCAATCTTTTTTGACCTGATGAAGGCCTACGATACCACTTGGCAACACCACATCCTCATTACTCTGCATGAGAGGGGTCTCCAGGGCCTGCTCCTTCTTGTCACTCTGCACTTTCAGAGTTCGTGTCAATGCTTCCATGCTTCCCACAGTGCACCCCATATCCAAGAGAATGATGTCCTGCAGCATTCTGTCCTTAGTGTCCCCCCCCCTCTTTTTAACTGCCGTTAATGGTTTTGCACTAGCAGTGGGTCCTCAGTATCTCACCACCTGTATGCTGACTTCTGGTCCTCTTCTATTGGGGTGGCTGAATGCCGGCTGCAAGGACCCATACGAAAGGCACAGTTGTTGGCCCTCACTCACAGCTTTAGATTTTCGGCCGCCAAGACTTGCTGCATGCACTTCTGTCATCGTCGTACTGTCCACCCCATCCAGAACTTTACCTCGATGACCAACTATTTTTGTAGTGGAGACTTACTGCTTTTTGGAACTGGTCTTTGACACCAACTTCCCCATCTTTGTCAGCTTAAGGAAAACTGCTAGTGGCATCTTAATACTATTCAACGCCTGATCTACACCAACTAGGGTGCTGATCGCTCTACACTGCTGCAGCTGTACAAAGCCCTTGAGCAGTCCCATCTGGACTACGGGAGCCTGGTGTATGGTTCAGCATTGCCCTCCATGCTGCGGCTGCCAGACCCTATTCACTACTATGGACTTTTGCTTGCGACAGGAGCTTTCTGAACGAGCCCAGTGAACAGCCCACTCCTGTAAGCTGGCGTTACTCCATTGCGATTCTGGTGGCAACTACTGCTTGCAAAATATACCTTCCACATTCATAGTTTGCCTCACCATCCAAGTTACTATCTCCTTTTCCCTAATACAGCGATCCATCTCCCGCAATGGTGTCCCAAAACAGGGAATCCTCTTGCAGTCAGTGTCATGTCACTTAACTAGACACTTTCCCTCTACCGCCTCTCCTGCGGGTCCACTTACATGCACCTCCATGGTCACCGGACTTACCTTTGCTTACGCTCATGTTGGACATACTGAACAGTGCTCCTTTCTGATTGGCTGTAGTGTCTTCAATGCAGAGTTGTGCGCTCTTGAGCATATCCGCTCGTGCATGGTCCTTCGTCATGCTTCTGTCACAGTCATTTGGTAATGAGTATCCAGCAGACACTTTTATGTCCTCAGCAGTAGTGGACGTTTGGTGACCTTCATTTAGACCCCAGGACATGTCAGGATCCCGAGTAATAAACTTGCTCGTAGCCTGGCAAAACAGGCTACTGGTAAACCAACTCTGGGAATTGGCCTGCTGGAGACTGATTTCCGATCGATCTTCCACCATAAAGTTTTAGTGATGTGGGATCTGTTTTCCTCCAGTGTTGTCTTTAAGGCTTGAGATTTTAGTGTGTTGCATGGTGGCTGGCTCATCCTTTTTCATTTTTGTGATCAACCAATGCAGGCCATCTGCTATATTTTTTCGGTATCTTTCAGTACTTTTTCCTTTCTGTTAGCTGCTGTCATTTTGTCTTTCAGTGTGATTTGAAGTTAGTTTTATGCCTTTAACTTTCCATGACTTCTTTTGGGACTGTTTTTAACTTGAGACCTATTTTAATGAGGAAAAACGGACTGATGACTCCATAGTTTGGTCCCTTTACTCCCCAAACCAACCAACCAACCAACCCTTCTCCTCTGTCATGTGTCATGCTATGAGGCCAACATTTCTTTTTATTGTCATAGTTCTCTCGGCAAAAATGAATCACGCTCCGCAGTCAGAAACGGCAGAAACCTTTACCCGACAGTGCATGATTTCTCGGAGACATATATTTGAGCATTGAGTATGTTGCCTCCCCATATGTAGATGTAAAATGGCTCTGCATGACTAATAATAATTTGTTATGGCAAACTGCACCGTATTAAAAAATGGCCATAAAATTTCAAATAATGTTTCCTTCTTTATCGGATCATTAGTTGTATGCTTGTGCACGAATTGCCATGTGTAGCGTCCCCAATAAATTGTTGCATATAATTTTCCTGGATGTTGAGATTGGTGAATGTAACAGTTGACGAGTCATGGAATTGCCCTAAAAAAACTTTCATGTCTCTTGTTGATACTGCCTGCAGTTATGTTTGTTCCCAGGTCATAAATTATGTTGATGAGCAAATTTTTTGTATCGCTGCCAAACTGATGTAGCAGGAGTGGCATAAAGTTCAAACTGCCATCTTAATGCCCATCAGATGCACTTTCTCTTTGCATTTAATCAGCGCACATGAACTGTGATCAGTTAGTAATATCATAAAGTTCAACAATAACAGTAATGTAAATGTTTGCTGTCAGATGACAGCAATTACTTGTATGAAAATGTAATGAGATGGTATTTGACAAAGTATGTATGTTCAGTGTAGTGTAGAATACAGTGTTATGAAATGCATCAGTTTGCAGTCATCGTATCTTCTATTCAATATAAGTGTTTCATCCTTTTTCACAAGATTCTAGCAGCAAGTTTCTTGAGATTCCTCTTTGAAATGTAGCTAACAGACTTGCCAATAAGAGACAAGTCATCCAGAATTAATTTTGTGTTTGACTTACCTTCTCCATACTCACTTGTCATTTTTCTGTAATCTCATTGCTGTTGTGGATGACTTAGTATGAACTAATACTTCTGAACACCATTGGTGTTCACCTTCTGCCTCTGTCTCTTGTGGACAGGGTAAACTTTTCTTTGAGCAAACAAGTGTTAGTTTCTGTCATAAATGTAAGTGGGTCAGTCACTGTAACTAAATAAAGAACAAGACTAAATAATTTTTTTTGTTTTTAGTTGATCTATGATTTTCAAGCTTTTAACAGTATCACTGCCACTGGCTTTGGAAGATGAAACTTCTTGCTGCCGCTATTTGCAGTGTGCCCTTATATTTGCAAAACATTTAAGGCCAGAATAATCCAAGGATGGATCAAATTTCCATTTCATAGGAATGCGAATTAAGCAATACACTGCAGATCCTGACAGATGCGATGTCATACAGTACAGACGGATTGGTACCATCTTCGGAAATGGCACTACCGCCTCCCTGTGACTACTGAAGTTCACCAACTGCCATCTCAACCGATCCCTTTCCTACCCACCTTAGTGCCTACAGAGTGCCCTGCTGACAAAGGGACCATGCAGACTCGCCCTCTTCGATTTTCTTCATACTTATAAAATCTGAATATCAACATTTTGAGATAAATAACCTAAAGCAGCAGAATGAACTTCTCAGACTTAAAAAAACTGCCTTTGAATATTTGAAGAACTTGGAGTGCTTTGAAGTCTACAACATTTTCAACATTTTAACAGACCTACCAGTAGCTTATTGTGTGGCAAATTAGTCTCATAATCATGAAGTCACTCATTCAGTTCTCAGTAGGATTAGCAGAATGACGTTGCACCCACTCTTGCCTGGATGCATGCAATGATTCAGTTCAGTAGGGTGTTGTAAAGCTGTTGTAACCTCTTCTGAGACAAGTTGGCCCACAGCTGTTGCAACTGATTGTTGGTATTCTGGATATTATTGGTATTCTGGATACTGGCACTCGATACTGCATCCAAGCTGGACCCACACATGTTGTATCATGGACAGAGGTTGGGATCTTGCTGGCCACTGGAGTACCTCATTATCTTGCAGACAGTTCATAGTCAATGTGCCATTTTTGGATGAGCATTGTGAAACCGTAACATGCAATGTAAGAAGTTCAAACTTCCAGACATATTAAGCAGAGGACTAAAAGGTGTGCATGACTGAGTGACAACACAGACCTACCTTTTGATGGTGAGTATTGAATACTCGTTTCAGACACACATGCTCGATCTCTTAACCTTCCCTACCCTTACCTGTTATGCATTTGTTCATGCACTGTGCTGCTATATTAAACTCTGATTCCACTTTAATACAACACCACTCCAGGAGAGAATGGTACACCATCAAAGAAAGATCAAAATAATCTGGTAGAATCATAATATAATATTGAGGTCCTGCATCCTACAATTTGGTTGGCGTACATTGCATTACAATAATTAAGCAAATTTACATGTGCACTTACCAGAATCCATTGAGCTTCCATACTGCGAAGATACTTCTGCCTCCAGCGGAATAGTTACCCGTGCATAAAATACCCATGCAGCAGTATCTGCCATTTCATTTCTGCTCTCTGCCATGCAGGACTTCACACAAGGATGGTTTTATGGTTTTTGTAATGGTGTAGCGTGTCAGGTAATCAGTGCAAACAATAATCCAGCTATTATCACTAGCAGACGTGGGAAATCGTCCGAGGAGGTCAATCCCAACATGCTGGAAAGGCGTTTTGGCTGGTGGAATTGGTATGATCGGCCGGGTGGTTTCTGAGGAACTACCTTTCTCCTCTGGCACGCTCAACAGTGCGACACAAAGTGACGGACACTCCTAAATACCTGGCCAGAAAAATTTCTAGCAAATCCTATCATATGTCTTAATAAATCCTAAATGTCCGGCCTCAGTTGTGTCATGGAATTTCTGTAAAACATCTAAGCGCATATGTTTAGGAATCACTGGTAGCCACTTCTTGCCAAATAGATCAAAGTTTTTCTTTCAAAGTAATACATTGACTACCTTAAATTGCCTTTTCACATTCTCTGACCAATTTAAGAAGCATAATTTGAGATATCTTGGCGTCCTCCTCCTGCTCAGCAGAGAGATCCTGGAGTGCAGCGAGACAGTCACTATCTTCATCAAAGTCTTGCACAAGGTTTCTCGAGAGACAGTCGGCATCTTGGTGTTTTCTTTCACTTTTGTACGCTATGGTAATGTCATACTCTTGAAGATGTAGTGCTCCCCTGCCAAGTTGTCCTGTTGGATCCTTAAGACTTGTCAACCAACAAAGTGAATGTGATGGTCTGTAACAACAGTGAATGACCTTCCATTGAGATACTGTCGAAATTTGCACATGGCCCAGATCACAGCAAGACATTCTCTTTCTGTAGTTGAGTAATTTCTCTCGGCTTTTCTAAGTGTCCTAGAAGCACAGGCTATAAACTTCTCTTTTCCATCTGAAATTTGCACCAGAACAGCACCGACCCCATACCCACTGGCATCTGTGTGTAGTTCTGTAGGTGCTCTCTCATTATACAGACCAAGTACAGGGTCAATCGTCAGAGCTTTTCGCAGCACATCGAAAGAATCTTGTTGAGCATCACCCCAGATAAATTTAGCATCAGCTTTTAACAACTCTTGGAGGGGTCTGGCTTTGATACAAAAGTCTTTGATAAAACAACGGTAATAAGAACATAATCCAAGGAAGCTTCTCACATCTCTAATACTTGTAGGAATAGGAAATTCCGTAATAAATCTCACCTTTTCTGGGTCTGGCCACACACCTTCATTTGACACAAGGTGTCCAAGTATTTTGATTTCTTTTACTCCACAGAGACACTTTCTTGGATTAAGTTTCAGTCCACCATGTTGGAGACACTTAAGAACGGCCCTCAGTCTTTTTGTGTGTTCATCAAATGTCTCTGAGAACACTATAATGTCATCTAAATAACGAAAACACATTGTCCATTTCAGGTGACTTAGAAGATTATCTATCATCCGTTCAAAAGTTGCTAGTGCATTACACAAACCAAACAGCATTACCTTAAACTCATACAGGCCCTCAGGGGTGATGAATGCAGTTTTCTCAATCAGCCTCATCTACTTCAATCTGCGAGTATCCGGGTACATGTCCATGGTTGAGAAAAACTTAGCCCGCTTCAGACAATCTAGTGTATCATCAATTCGTGGAAGAGGGTAAACGTCCTTTTTAGTTATCTTATTAAGCTTCCTGTAATCAACACAAAAGTGCCAACGGCCATCCTCCTTCCTGACGAGAACCACTGGTCATGACCATGGGTTCTGCGAAGGCTGAATGATGTCATTCTTCATCATTTTCTTTACCTCGTCGCGAATTATTCAACATTCCATTGTTGACACACTGTATGCTCTCTGACTTATAGTTTGATGGTCTCCAATGCTAATCCGGTGCTTCATAGTCGATTCGTCTAATTTGCTCTTCACCTGTGGATTGAAGCATTCAGAGAACTCTTGAAGAATGGCAAGTAGCTTCTTCTGTTGTTCCTTAGGGAGATCTGGTGATAGTCGAGCTATAAGATATTGTCTCGTAGTGGTAGCGCTCATTTCACGCACAGACTCGGCATGGGAGGTTTCTATGATGCTCAGCTGTTCTGTAATTAACGGCTCAGAATTGCTACGCACATGCATCTGCGGTTTTCAGCGACAGTTAACTATCCACAATTCAATGAATCCGTTCTTAAACGAGACAACAGAGGCTGGGATGACCAAGTTATCCTACAGTGGTATGCTTCTCTTACATTCCACTAAAAGATCCATGGGTTGATGCATGGCATGGTACATGACAGGTACCTTTCTAGTGTTGACTGCAGAAATGATCACTTCATCCAGCACACATAGTCTCCATACACACGGATGCACGTCTTCCTGTCCACAGTATCTCATCTCGTCTAGGAGAATTCTTCGAGCGACCACAGTCTATAATTGCCTGAGAAGCTTTCAAACAGTCTCATCTGAGAATGACATCATGACCACACTCTTGTAAGACGATGAATTCTAAGGGCTGTGTATGGCCACTTATACCCAAGCGAATGGTACATCTTCCTGTAGGTTTTACATATTTCCCATTAGCCACCTTCAGCAGAGATGTTTCGTTGTCGACGAATACGGTCCACAAGAGCTTGGCCTGGTCGGCCTTCCATGAGAATATCGACATAGTTTCCTATCATTTTTGTAGTGATCGACGGGGGAGGAGTTTTCTCTTTGGCGGCCTCACCTCCGAGGAAGGTTGCACCCTTTAGTTTCCCAGGCTGTGGCGGCTAGATGATCAGATGGAGCTTCTAAACGGTGATGGAGACCTTGATCAGCGTGTTGATGACCTCTCTCACTATCTGACGAATAACACTTGTGAAATCAGTTACTTCCTCCATCACAGACATAGATACGACATTTGGAATCCGTTCAAACTTCCTGCATGAATTCTTTTTTGATGCATTGTCTTGATATACTGGCACCATTTTATGAAGTTGTCTGCTGTTAAAACCCCCTTCAGGATTAGGGCTTGATACATGTCCTCAGCAGCACCCTTCATGAGATGTGCAACCTTATCTTCCTCCTCCATTCTAGGATCCACATTTTACACAGCTCCAAGACATCTTGAATGTAGGATGCTATCATTTCTCCTGGACGCTGTGCCTTGCACTTTAATCTATCTTCAGCCTTGCACTTCTGTTGTTGTGTGTCTCCGAAGTACTTTTCAGTTTTGCCTGGAATACTTCCCAGCTTGTGAACTTCTCCTCATTGTTCTCATACCATTGCTTGGCAGTGCCCTCTAAGTAGAAAAATATGTTAGCCAAACTCAGTGTCATCCCATTTGTTAAATTTGGCTACACTCTCATATACCTTCAGCCACTTTCTTGGCCATCAACACCAGAGAACCCAGAAGGATGTCTGATGTGGTGGCACACAGTTGCTGTCATCATAATGTCCTCTTCTTCTTCTTCTTCTTCTTCTTCTTCTTCTTCTCCACCTTCTCCTTCTCCTGTCTCTGATAGATTGCGATCTGTTGAATATGGCTCGAACTTGGGTTTCTCGCCACGTAAACGACGGCTCTGTCATGGCCTGATGGGAGCCACTGTGTCATCGATAATGTGCGCTATCACAAGTTCCAATATCCAGTATCTCCAACAGAATGTGATGTCATGTAGAAGGTGTAATTTGATGAACGACAAACACTAACTTCCCTTTACGAAAGTTTATTCAGCACTCACACATAAAAGAGCGCGGAGCAAACTGCCTCCGGCCAGAACACGTACAGTATATATATGGCTGCAGAACATTCCAGTACAATGATGCTTGACATTTGCGGATACTTCTAGAATGTACTTGAACTGAATATAGAAATTAAAATTGTACAGTCCAGATGAGTATTGAACTCACAACCCTCCATGCAACAGTTTAGTATCATAACCACTACATCACGGTGTTACTCAGCTGCTTCTGCGACAATATATAGGATAGGAATAGTGTCTCCTTAATTGTAGCTTATAGCGATAGATTTTTCTGAAAAAGAAAGCCATTACATTGCACATTGTACATCAGGGTTGCTCAAGGTGTCAGCTCGCAAGCTGTGCCCTGGAACGAGTGCCATAGCACAGAGCTGTGCTGCATGTTTCCCCCATTGCAACAATGCGCTGTCTGAGCAGGAGATTGGTAAACTGTGAACTTATCACATTTAAATGGCAGTGCAGTCGCACAGCTTATGACTTGGTTTTGTATTTCACATTTCACAACAACACAGATTACACACAAAACAAATTTTAAGTATTATTTAATTATTTTTGGCGCACTGGAGACAATATAATTTTTATCTGGTACAAACTGTTGGCATACGGATTGATTTGGACAGTTTCAGATTTTCGCATTCAAGTTGCCCTGTAATCGTGACATACTTTCGTAATCGAAAAATGGTATTACACACAGATATGTCAATCTAAATATTGTAGTACTTTTGCAATGTTAGTATGGAGACTTAGAAACTCTACCTGAGGAAAGCAATGTGGACATCCTAGACAGTTTTAGCGTAAGAGGATTTGTCATTAAAACAGAAATTAGCTCTACCTTGCAGGTCAGTCAGTTACATGTGCTCATCCACAGGAGTGTTTCCACTTGAAATCGAAAGCTGTCTTGAAAACAGCTCAAAAATAAATGTAAGACAGAGTGTGTCCTCAAAATGATTAGGAAACTATCAGTGTAATTCTTTCAGTGCCACAATGAATTCTTCCAACCTCGAATTTTATTTAACAGAAGTGAGCTTATGGAACTGGACTGTGTTTATCAAAACATGTTCCTTCTATAACTTTTGTCTACTGTGGGAAATGTGCAGTCAAATTCCTTGAAATGCACCATCTGCAAGCCACTCCAGATGTTCTAATTTTCATTCTTGCACTCCTTTTCTCCAGACATGCCCATCCGACTTCACCAACGTACTTTGTTGTAATATATAGTCTTCATACACTTTGTTCGGTTCCATCAAAAAATGTTGAAACTCGCAGTGGAATAATGAAAACGACTTCAGGAATTTGTTCATACAACCAATACCTTAACACGCTGCATATCTGCAAATTTAGTACAAAATGCTTCTTGATATACTAAATAGTGAATCCTGTCAGTTGCACTTCATAAATTTTTGCTTTTTAACTGTCAACTTAATCTTTAAATTTTTTTCTGTATGGTATTGTCATATCATTCCATAGCGAATCTGCGGTATGTGACGCTTACATGATTGTATAATGTGTATTGAGAATTCTCATCAATACCATTCCATAGCAAATCTGCAGTACCTGTCGCTTACGTGATTGTTTATATTGAGAATTCTCATTCCTCTTGTCTGTTGTTCCCATTCATTTTTAAAGGCTTCTGACAATTAATTGCTAGACTGCCAGGTGATAGATTGCTAGACTGCCTCTTTTTGTGCAAACATCCACTGGCCCTACAAGCATACTTCATACCACAAACAAATAGCAAAGGGAAAACTTAACTGACATCGTGAATCTGCCGGCCTGAAGACAGCTGCTCTGATGGAAAAAAGGTCACGCCAGAGTACTAAATTACATGTCATGCTATACCTAGCAACGCTGAGACAGATAGCATTGGCCAGCCCTGTTATACAAGAGGCTGAAAATATATAATAAAATTATTTCCATATACCAGAGATTCTAAGTCGCAGATAGGCGCAACAAAAAGATGTCAAACAAAGCTTTTGACCAAACAGGCAAATGGAACTCACACAATGCCCACTGTGTGTGTGTGTGTGTGTGTGTGTGTGTGTGTGTGTTTTATTAATTCTGCTGGAGAAGGCTTATTTGGCTGAAAGCTTTGTTTGATAGTCTTTTCGTTGTGCCTATCAGTGACTCGGCATCTTTGCTATATGGTGAGTAGCAACTATCCTTTTCGTAAAATTGTCATTATTCCATTTTCCATTGTTCAAGAAAAGAATTTTGTTTGAAAAAGACTCACTGTATTCCTCTTAGGCACTTGACCTAATCTACCCCGTCAGTCCAGAAGCTTTTGAGATTTCATTAATGAAATATGGATAAAAGTTAAGGTCGTAGTCTCACTGCTTAAGGTGTTCTGTATAGTCTCGCCAACTTTAGCAAAGTGCACAGAACATTCATACAACTGTGTTTAACTGTCAGAAAAGACTTTCTTTGGGATGTTATTTAACTCGCATGTCACATAAGCTTGGCTGTCATTGATCTTTCATGTGACTCTGCAGTTTTGTCATTTTGTAGCAGTCTGTGTGGATAACATTGAGTCTTGTTACCCAAGATGATTTTTCCAGGAAAGAACAGTTTACATTCTGTGTTTCAATCACCTCACAGTATGCGTGATTGCATTGATTTTGTTCGGGAGTCAAAAACACTTTTATCTTCTTCAAACCATTCTGGTTTAGAGATGGTTGCTCCATTGTGATTTGTGACTCAACAACACTGACACACTATGGTCGCATGTCCACTACTTAACCCTGACTGACTGAATGCACTATGCAGATTATTGATTTGTGGCATATACATGCATGTAACAGACAGCTACTGCTCCTCTCTCTCTCTCTCTCTCTCTCTCTCTCTCTCTCTCTCTCTCTCTCTCTCTCTCTCTCACTGGAAAGTATGGTGAAAAATGTGGCAGTGTAACAGCTAATTAAATGTTATGAGTTGTGTGTTCCTATGTGCCACACACACAAATCAGCCACATATGAGCTGTTGCTGTGTTCTCCCTCCCTCCCCCCGCCACACACACACACACACACACACACACACACACACACACACACACACACCAACCAACCAAAAAAAAGTCATTGCTACAATTATAGAATCAAGTTTCAATCAGTTATTAAATTTTTCTCAATTTTGTGTAGATGTACTTAACTGATAGCATTCTTTGAACCTTTATTTCCCCCTCTTATCAATTGTGTTCTGAATACATGTAAGAAATTTCTCAAAGTTGCCAAATATGTGACTGTAGACAGTTGTGCTCTGGACTTTTTGTTGTTATTCTGGACAGAGGAAAGTTAACTATTAGTCAGTATTGAACTAAATTTATAAGGTAGGCATTTCGAAAGTAATATTTCACTATTTCTTTGGTGTGGGACCTCTGATGACCTTAAGGATTTCAGTATCAGAGAAGTATATATTTCGAAAGAGAGTAAGGAATGTTATCTATAAACTACACAAGGACAGATTTTCTAAGACAAGTTGAAAGCATAAATAGATTTCCTGTTCTCTTTACTACTTTTTGTCTTCAGGCTGACATATATATGCATGGTGTGTGGTCAAAGAAAGTGCTGCTGCTCTATAAGGAAATTTCGATACAGGTCTTCACCAATTAATATTAGAGGGCTCTTCAATAAAGAATGATCATAATTATTTTTGACAATGTACCTTTGCTCATCCTCATAATTTTGATGGTCCTTCTCAAAGTAGTCTCCCATGAATGCAATGCACTTGTCCCACTGTTTCTGCCAGTCTTCTAATACATGCTGGAAACCATCTTTTGAGAGGTCCTTCAAAATCACCTCCGCAGTCTTCACCACTGCTTCTGATGATTGATAATCCCTCCCACGAAGGCATTTCTTCGTCTTAGGGAATAGAAAAGTCATATGGGGCTAAATCTGGACTATAGGGAGGGAAGGGCTGCACTTTACATTTATTTTTGCAAGATATTCAGCAACAACATTGGCAATATGCGGCCACACATTATTGCAATACAGCATCCAGCCTGTGTCACATAAATGTGGTCTTTTGCGCCTGATATGGACTTGCAATGTTTTCAGGACATCCCTGTAGTATTGTCCAGTTACTGATATATATATATATGTGTGTGTGTGTGTTTGTGTGTGTGTGTGTGTGTGTGTGTGTGTGTGTGTGTGTGCAGGTATAAATGCTGATAAACCATTCCATGAATGTCAAAGAATGAGATTACCGTAACTTTCCCAGCAGAAACAACTACTTTTGCTTTTTTGGGGTTGGTGATGGAGATTTCCACACTGGCCTTTGCTGTTTGCTCTCAGGATCAAAATGATGTAAGCAGTGAGTACATTTGAAAGAAACTCCGGATCTTCGTCTAACATCAACTTTAACTGTATGCAGACCTGCACGCGAATGTCTTTTTGTTCGGAAATCAACTGTCTTAGAACCCATCGCACACAAACACGTGTTGTGTAATTTTTCTGTCAGCAACATGTGGGTGGCACCCAATGAAATGTATCTTAAGGTAATTCATCGATCCTCTCTCGCAATGACAGCAGCAGTGTTGTTGATGTTTTCTTCTGTAAGAGCAGTAAGTGGAGCACCCACCTTACTTTGAAATTGATTGTCTCCCATCTTTAAACATTTTAAACCACCTTCAGCTTTGCTGTGGGGAAGAACACTCTCCATAAGCCTCTTGTAACATTGTATAGGCCTCATCTGAAGATATGTTGACATGAAAGCAGAATTTCAAAGCCACCTATTGTTCCACGCATGTTACCTACATTACAGCGACAGATAATACTGAACATGACTGACCCTGCCTGCCTCTCACAGGTGGGACCAGGACTCCCAACAATGAAACTACTATGGCATGTTTGTTGCACAGAATATCATACAATTAAATTTTAGTGCGAGAAATTATGACCATAAAAAAATTATGATCATTCTTTATTGAACAGCCCTCGTATTATTTCAGCCCTCTTATTATTTGGCATTTGAGTGACACTGAATTGCTTAATAAACATGAACCATTTAATTTTTGGCAAAGATGCCAGTTGAGGTACTTGTATTTAAAATAGGGTTAGATTTGGAATTAAGAATTAATGTTGGAATACTGTGCATAGTAGTTGTATAATAGTTCAATATTTATCCATTTATCATGTTGCCAGGATTGAATACAACACACCTCTTGCTCGTGAACTGACAAGACTGATGAAGATTCCAGTGGACCATTACAGTAACTTGCTAACAGTATTGCAACTGGAGAACTACCCATCTGTACTGGAACACTTTGACTATCATGGCCGTAAATCGCTTGCAGCCTATATTGTCAGCAATGCTCTGGAAAATGAGACCTATGTCTCCAATCAGGAACAGGTCTGCAAGTATTACAAGTCTTAACAACACGTTAAGTAGTTTGTAGAAGTAATACTGTAAATCGTTTTATTAATTTTTGTCAACAGTGTACAAGAAATTATCCATACTAAAACTGATAGTCATATGTAAGAAAGGTACCTGGTAAGCAAAACAGTAATCGAGCTAAAAAAAATTCCATTTGTTTTTGTTAGAGTATGACACCATAATTCATAATGATCTTTAATAATTGTGCACACATCAAAAAAAAGTTTTGCATCACCTCGGTTCTGAGAATTCTGGAACCTGTACAGAAAATTGGAATAGATATCAACATAAACATCATTTCCGCCCTTTTTATTGCTCATGAAAACCATTTATTGCATGTTGTACCACCATACAGTGAGACCTTCAGAGGTGGTGGTCCAGTTTGCTGTACACACCCTTACCTCTAATACCCAGTAGCATGTCCTCTAGCATTGATGGATGTTCGTCATGACATACTATCCACAAGTTCATCAAGGCACTGTTGGTCCAGATTGTCCCACTCCTCAATGGCGATTCGGCATAGATCCCTCCGAGTGGTTGGTGAGTCACGTCGTCCATAAACAGCTCTCTTCAATCTAACCCGGGCATGTTCGATAGGGTTCATGTCTGGAAAACGTGCTGGCCACTCTAGTCGAGCGATGTCATTATCCTGAAGGAAGTCGTCCACAAGATATGCACGATGGGGGCGCAAATTGTTGTCCATGAAGACGAATATCTCGCCAATATGCTGCCAATATGGTTGCACTATCGGTCGGAGGATGGCATTCACGTATCGTACAGCCATTATGACACCTTCCATGACCACCAGCGACGTATGTCGGCCCTACATAATGGCACCCCAAAACAGCAGGGAACCTCCATCCTACTGCTGGACATTGTGCCTCAGGCGTTCAGCCAGATCGGGTTGCCTCCAAACACTTCTCCGACGATTGTCTGGTTGAAGGCATATGCGACACTCATCACTGAAGAGAACGTGATGCCAATCCTGAACAGTCCATGCACCATGTTGATGGGCCCATCTGTACCGCGCTGTATGGCGTCGTGGACGAAAAGATGGACTTCGCCATGGACACCGGGAGTGAAGTTTGCGCATCACGCAGCCTATTGCACACAGTTTGAATCAACACGTCATCCTGTGGCTGCACAAAAAGCATTATTCAACATGGTGGCATTGCTGTCAGGGTTCCTCTGAGCCATAATCCGTAGGTAGCGATCATAGACTGCTGTAGTAGCCCTTGGGCGGCCTGAGCGAGGCATGTCATCGACATTTGCTCTCTCTCTCTGTATCTCCTCCCTGTCCGAACATCGCTTTGGTTCACTCAGAGACACCTGGAAACTTCCCTTGTTAAGAGCCCTTCCTGGCACAAAGTAACAATGCGGACATGATTGAACCTCAGTATTGACCATCTAGGCATGGTTGAACTACAGATAACCCAAGCCGTGTACCTCCTTCCTTGTGGAATGACTGCAACTGATTAGCTGTCGGACACCCTCCGTCTAATAAACGCTGCGCATGCATGGTTGTTTACATCTTTGGGTGGGTGACATCTCTGAACAGTCAAAGGGACTGTGTCTGTGATACAATATCCACAGTCAACGTCTAACTTCAGGAGTTCTGGGAACCAGGGTGATGCAAAAGTTTTTTTAATGGGTGTATTAAGGGTTTGTATTTTTCAGTAAGTAGTAGTTATGTAGTGTTTTACTGTAGTTACCTCTTGCAGGTAATAACTAATTCAGTATAATAATACAGAAAGTATTTGAGAATGTAGAAGATAAATGAAAATTTGGGAAGAGAAACAATTGAGAACAATAGTAGTGTGGAGGAAAGAAAATAGGAAACTATGTAGGCTTTACATCACATTTCATCATTTAAGCTGATGGATAAATCACCAACAACAGAGAGAAAACTATACATGAATTCAAATATATCTTTAAATGTTTGTATAGTTTAAGAGATGAACCGGAAGCATTGATAGTTAATACTGAAATTTCATATGTAATGACATATGATGCATCTAATATACAAGGTAGAAAAGATACCTACAGATGACTGCATTTCTGTAGAACAGAAGGACAATAACAAAAAAGGAACATGCAAAATTGTTTACAGAATGTCTGAGAAGAAGATAACTCTCCAGTCCTGGGCAATGCTGTATTTGTTCTCCTGTACAAGACAGATAAGACAGAAAACATTACAGATCTATCAGCCTCTTCCCCCATTATGTTCAAGATATTCACTGAAGTTATCATCTTCATAGAAAAAACAATGGATTGCAGTTAAGCGAAGCAAAATGTTGGGTATAGCGCAGTAGACAACCGGCTAGAAGAATAAATTGCTGCTTTTTGTGGGATTCACCAGTTTTTGGAAAACTTCGAAAAGTTTAGAGGGAAAAATGCTAACAGCCTATGGAGTCCAGTCAGTGAAGACCAAAAAAGGTCGAATAGGAGAAATAAATTGTGTAGTTGTAAAATTCTGTATTGTGGCAGGAGGGAGGGAGGGGGGGGGGGGGGGAGGGGGGGAGAGAGAGAGAGAGAGAGAGAGAGAGAGAGAGAGAGAGAGAGCAATGAACAACATACTGAAAGTGCTTACTGATGCAGGGGCGGGTGTTTGAATAACTTTTTTATGTTTTTCATTAATAACTTAACAGCCACAGCCCCTAGTGAAAACATATACCAGAACAAAGTTAAACTACACTAAATTTCCTACAAGAAAGATCCTATTCATTTTTTTCTCTTGCACTAATGGTTTGTGCAAGGGATTAAAAAATGCAGAGTATTAAAAATGGCACTTAACAGTATGATATTAATGTGTTTTGGTAAATGAAGTGGGTTACATCCACATCTACATGGATACTCTGCAAATCGCTCTTAAGTGTCTGGCAGTGTGTTCATCAAAACACCTTCACAATAATTCTCTATTATTCCAATCCTGAACAAAACAGACACCTGTGTCCTTCTGTGCGAGCTCTGATTTCCCTCATTTTATTATGATGATTGTTTCTCCCTATGTATGCTGGCGCCGACAAAATATTTTTGAATTCAGAGGAGAAAGTTTGTGATAGAAATTTCATGAGAAGGTTCTGGCTCAACAAAATACCTTAGTTTTTCAACTGTCCATAGCAAATCCTGTATCATGTCCCCTGTTTCACGATAATATAAAATGTGCTGCTCTTCTCTGAACTTTCTCGATATACTCCATTAATCCTATCGGGCAAGTGACCCAGACCGCACAACAGTACTCAAAACAAGAGGGCCGAGTGTAGTGTGTATGGTCTCTTTAGTAGATCTGCATCCTCTAACTGTTCTGCCAATAAAACGCAGTCTTTGGTTTGTTTTCTCCACAACATTTTCTATGTCTTCTTTCCAATTTAAGTTGTTCGTAATTCTAATTCCTTGGCATTGAGTTCAATTTACAGCCTTTAGATTTGAGTGATTTATTGTGTAACCAAACTTAAAAGGATTTCTTTTAGCACTCATGTGGATGACCACACAATTTTCATTATTTAGGGTCAATTGCCAATTTCCGCACCGTGCAGATATCTTTTCTTAATTGTTTTGTGATTTGTTTTGATCTTCTGATGACTTTATTACGCAATAAACAAGAGGGCATATAACACTACCTTGGGGAATGCCAGGAATCACTTCTGTTCCACTTGATTACTTTATCAATTACTACAAACAGTGACCTCGCTGACAGAAAATCACAAATCTATTCACATAACTGAGACGATATTCCATAAGAAAGCAGTTTCACTACAAGCCACTTGTGTGGTGCAGTGTCAAAAGCCTTCTGGAAATATAGAAATATGGAATCAGTTTGAAATACCTTGCCAATAGCTCTCAACACTTCATGTGTGTAAAGAGCTACTTTTGTTTCACAAGAACGATGACTCTAAATCCACGTTGACTGTATGTCTATGTCAGTAGAGCGTTCTCTTCAAGGTAATTCATAATGCTTGAACACAATATATGTTCCAAAATCCTGCTGCACATCAATGTTAATGATGTGGGCCTCTAATTTAGTGGATTATTCCTACCTTTCTTGAATACTGGGGTGACCTGTGCAACTTTCCAGCCTTTGGGTATGGATCTTTCGTCGAGTCAGTGGTTGTATATGATTATTATCAGTGGTTGTATATGATTATTATCAGTGGTTGTATATGATTATTAAGTAATTGCATCAGCATGTTCTGAAAGGAACATAACTGGTTATTAAGTGATTTAAATTGATTCACTACTCTGAGGGTATCTACTTCTAAGTTACTGATGTTTGCAGCTGTTCTTGATTTGAATTCTGGAATATTTACTTCATTGTCTTCGGTGAAGGAATTTCAGAAGGCTGTGTTTAGTAACTCTGCTTTGGCTGCACAGTTGTCAGTAGTATTTCCATTGCTATTGCACAGAGAAAGCATTGATTGTGTGTTGCCACAAGCGTACTGTATATAGGACCAGAGTCTCTTTGGATTTTCTGGCAGTATTTGAGACCATTTCATTGTGGAAAATGTTATAAGCATCTCGTAATGGCGCCTGCACTAAATTTAAAGCTTCTGTAAAAGATCACCAGTGTTGGAGATTTTGCATTCATTTAAATTTGGCATGCTTTTTTTGTTTCTGCAACAGTGTTCCGACTCATTTTGTGTACCAAGGGCTATCAGCTCCGACGTTTGTTAATTTATTTGGTGTAAATCTCTCAGTTTCTGTCGATACTATTTCTTTAAATGTGTGTGCGACATCTAGTTGGAGATCCATTTTGAGGGATAATTGTATACTGAGGATGTATGAGGGTGGAGGGGAGGGAGTGGGGTTGGAGGCTGGAAGTGTGAAGTAAGGCAGGTCACCAGATTGTGGTCATGCTCGTATCTCCTTTGTGGTTCTGTAACTGAAGACAGAGCTACCGAATCCACAATCATCCTCCTCCTCCCCCCCCCCCCCCCTCCAAATTAACAGCAAGCAGGCACAGGGTATTTCACAAACTTATACCAACACTACCACAGTACTCCATCCGTCGTCAGGCCACAAGTTGCCCTTCGGGACCATCTGACCACCATATCCTCAGCTGAGGATACGGATACAAGGGCCGTGTGGGTAGCACACTGCTCTCCCCAGCCGTTATGATGGTTTTCTTTGTTCGGAGCCACTACTATTCAGTCAAGTAGCTCCTCAATTGGCATCAGGAGGCTGAGTGCACCTCGAAAAATGGCAACAGCGCATGGTGGCCCAGATGGTCACCCATCCAAGTGTCAGCCACACCCGACAGCACTTAACTTCGGTAATCTGACATGAACCGGTGTATCCAATGCGGCAAAGCCATTGCCAACACTACCACAGTGCTCCTTGTAAATTAAAGGCAGTATAGTGTCCAGAACAAGCCCAGGGATTGTTTATTTTCCACAAAATGCATTATCACTACATGGGATACAGATATGAGCTACTAATGACACTAAAGCAAGAAAGGTAAATGGATCAGTGGAAAGCACTAGTTAGATTGCTACTCACCATGTAGATGAGATGTTGAGTCACAGACAGGTACAATGAAAAAGACTGCCAAAATTTTGAGCTTTTGGACGAAGTACTTCCGAAATAGAGAAAACGCACACAGAGCCATTATCTCCGGAGGCTGCAGCCCAACTAAAATCTGCGCACTGCACTACATTGGTAAAGGGGAATGATAATTGTGGTATTCTTCTCAGAAAGATGACTTTCCCGCCACCAGAACTGCTTGTTCCTCAGTTTATAGACTGTACCTTCCTAGCCAGTTCCCTTACTTGAGTGGACAAAATGACTTATCTGTGCTTTTGTTTACATAGTAGAATTATTTTCAGTTGATTGAGTAAGTTGAGCAATTATTGAGTGAGTCTTTACGTAAAATATGTTCCTATAAAGAATTACCGAGAAGTGTTAATTTGTAAATGTGATGATGATCGTGACCTATCTTATGTTAGTGGGGACAGTATTGCATTGTTAAACATGGCAATTTGCTGCTGGCGTACTGTAAAGCTGTTTACACCATGTTGTAGTCACTTAGTGGTGACTTTATGAATGGCAGGAAGGTTACTGCATTTCTCTCACCATTAATTGTGTTAATGGTAGACTGCATAAATATCTTCCATTAAGGAATTGCTTATATGTGTAGTATGTGCTACATTGAGTGGAGCCACGTCCCATACATCAACAGCATATCTTACAAACTGGGCATTAATACATCTTGAGGAATGGGTCTGATCAGTTTTAAAAGCTTGAACAGTAATCTGCTGTAGTGGATTAGCTGTCAGATGTTTAAACATCTGACATTCCATAACACCTAGGTGACTTACTATTGTGGAAATTTCAGGCTGGAATATATTGCTGTATATTGTTGACCTACTGCTGTTGCAGATTGAGCCAATTTAAGCTTGTGAAACTCTCTAGATGATGGGAGAACTGAGGCTGGATTGCTGCGGAAGTTAGATTGCTGTTCAGCTTCGTGATAAATATCACTTAATCCCAAACCAGCAAGTAAATTCACTAGTTTTTTCATCCAAACTTCGTGTGAATGAAGACAATGTCAGCATGTAGCTTAGAAGATATGGGTGATAGGGGACAATGGGAATAATGAGGGCATAGGATACAGACATCAGCTTCTTTTCACTTTTCTTTTTTCTCGGAAATGTGGTCCATGAACATAGAGTGTATCAATATTATGAAAAGGATAGTTGCTACTCACCATAGTTGCACTTAGGCACAACAAAGAGACTGTCAGAAGATGAGCTTTCGGCCAATAAGGTCTTCGTTAGAGACAGAACACACACACACACACACACACACACACACACACACACACACACACACACACACACACACAGGTGTGACCTCAACAGCCAAAGACTGTGGTCATATGTGTATGCATTGCATTCGAGTGAGTGTGTATGTATGTTCTGTCTCCAAGGAAGGCCTTTTTGGCAGAAAGATAATTTTCTGACCATCTTTTTGTTGTGCCTATGGCAAGTAGCAGCTAACCTTTTCATAATATTGTTTTATCCATCCTGGATTTTCCATTGTTGAAGATAGGGAGTTTATGAAATACCATTTCCTCAGTCACACTACAGAATTTGACAGAAGATGGAAAACCTAAATGTCATACTCTTATCAACTGTGTATCTTCCAAGATTATTGTGTCAGCTGTTTTTATGTTTGCCTGTGCACTTTGAAGAATACCACACATAGCAAGCAAATTTTTTTACATGGAAGATGAAAGCAAACTTAATAGACTCCACCATATAAACACAAGCACAGTAAACTTACTTTGTCTACTCATGTAAGAGAAACTGGTCAGGAAATGCAGGTGAGGTATAGTGTGCCTGTAAACTGAAAAACAAGCAATGCTGGTGTTATGAGAAGTCATCTTTTCTGGAAGAAAGTTAAAACTACTGAACAGGATAACTAAGAATCAATTTCCTCCTCCAACCTGGAGCATTGTGCAGAGATTTATGCAGATTCTGTCCATATGCATTTCTTGCATTAGTAACTTAGTTCTTTTTCTATGCAATGTAAATGTATTATTGCAGAAAATGTCTGCGCACTGCATCGCCACTGATTTATGAAGTACGCTGTGGAAGTGTTGGTATAACTTTGTGAAACAACTTTTTAGTTTCTTGTTGTGAGGTGGGGGGAGGGTAGAATTATTGGGGACTCGGCTGCTCACTCTTGAGAGACCCACAGAGGATGGATCTGCTGACCTGCCTTCACTTACATTTCCAGTTAGTATATAAACTAGTCAAGAACAGGATTTGGATATATACTTGCACTAGAAAAATTATGGAAATTAAGGATGGAAGAAATATTCCAGCAAGAACAAACACTATTTATGTGGCATTGTACTTCATAGAGCAACACGTAAGATACAGTGAAGTACAGGTTGTGCATACCACAGAACACGTTGACTTGACAGCAGTGACACAGGTTACAGACCAGGCTGAGCAGTCATTTGCAATTGCTTAAATAATACTGTTTCTTCAGCGGTTCACCAGAATGTGCCAGGGGGCCAACCCATGTAGCCTCTGTAAGCGGGCTTGTGAACTGTATGGAAGCCCAATCTCTAAAATCACATGCATCGCAAAGGAAGGTACATCACTCCTCCTCCTCCTATGGGGTGGGAAAACCACATGTATTCATAAGAACACTAGGCACAGAAAAATACATGGGATAGACTATATGGTACAGGAAAAAGGCACGGTGCAGGAAAAAAGCAATGGCACTGAAAAAGCACTTGTACCAAAAAAGCACTGGTACAGTGAAGGAAAAAAAACACTGATCTCTCACAACACTGGGATTACGAGTCACGGAAAACACCAATGATGGCACTGACATCCATTTCATCACCTGATGACGACGGCTGTTGCAGCATGTGTTGGGCAGTCATTGGCGAGTGCAGGTTGAAATGAGGGGGCAGTTCGGCATATCAGCCCCCTACTCATGAGAGTCCATAGGACAGGACCGGGGACAGCGTCTCCATTGCGATGTCCTCATTGAGGTTAGTGGTCAGCAACAGGTATCATTGCGTCAGAGACAACAGCCGCACAGAACCCAGCAGCAGAGGTGGCTGCAGCTGCATTGGCAATGGCAGTCAAGAAGTGGGGGCAGAGGCAGGAACCCCAGACAGCATTCTGCCAAGCTGAGACCCCTGCTGCCACGCGAACCAGACAGGAACAGTCATCGGCAGTGGTGGGCCTTCCAGAAGAGACCCCGCCATCTGTGGTCACAGCTGCTCAAAATGATGGGATGTCCACCCATCGAGTGTGGACAATGCATAGACGCCGGCCCCGGCGATGCTCGATGATGGCAGGAACCATGTATGAGCAGAGGTCAAAACTGCAAGCCAAGGCAGGTGCATCCGGATGGAACAGTCGCAGAGCCAGCAGACACAGTTTCAGGTGCGGTAGGTGAAGGAGGGTGCAAGGTGGTTGTCCACATAACAATCCTGGTGGGCTCTTGTCCCCCACCGGTGTAAAATGGTATGAACTCAAAAAAATGGTCTTAAGCAGCTTCAGGGGACTTCCTGGATACATACTTCCTCATTTGAGTTTTAAACATGTGAAACATGCTTTTGGCCTCACAATTAGATTGAAGATGAAACGGGGGAGCTGTGAGATGGCGAACACCACTAGTCCGACAAAAAAAATGGAACTTCTCTAGAAACAAACTGGGAGCTATTGTCGGTAACCACGATATACAGAAGACCCTCAGCTGCAAAAATCTTAGACAGGGCCGAAATAGTGGCTGCTGGGGATGTGGATGGACAACGTGCCACTTGGGGGGGGAGGGGGGGAAATTTGAAGTAGGCATCCACCACAATGAGCCAATACTGATTTAGGAAGGGCCCAGCAAGACATTTAGATGCTCCCACAGGCACTGCGGCATCAGACGGGGGAAAAAAAGACACCAGCGGAGCCATCTGTTGCTGAACACAGTGACTGCAAGTGGCGATAAGCCGCATTATGTCCCCATTTATGCCAGGCCAATACATATGCCAACAGGCCAAAAGTTTGGTGCAAGAGGTTCCCCAATGACCAAAATTCAGAAGCTGCAATGTGTTATGGCGTAAGGAAGTGGGAATCGCAACCTGGGGAGCAGCGCTCTCCATAGCAAACAAAAATAAAAAAAATAAAAATAAAAACACACACACACACACACACATATATCAAACTCAGAAAGGCAGTGCTGGAGGGAGAAATAATTATGCATGTCATCCAAGGCACAGCCCGGGGTTTTTTCTGGCCAACCATGCTGCACAAAAGAGAGACCTGACTAAGTACAGAATCCATGACAAGATCCTAGCATCACACCAGTGACAGGAAGACCATCGACCATGTTGTGGTTCTCAGTATCTAAATAGAAACAAAGCAACTCATCCTGATCAAATGGTGTGTCCAGTCCAACTGGAAGGTGAGATAAGGCATCGGCCAGTAATGGATCTGATGATGATAACGGGAGAGGAAGAGAGCCCACCGCTGCAGACAATGCGCTCCCTTGTCCAGCAAGGAAGTAGAAGGGTTAGAAAGAGCAACCAACGGCTTGTGATGTGTGTTTAAATGGAACGTAGAATCATACAAGATGATGTGAACTTTCTTGAGGGTGAACACAGTCGATAAAGCGTCCTTTCCAATCTGAGAATTCCGCTGTTGAACAGGATTTAAAGCTCTTAGAAGTGTAAGCAACGGGTCATTCAGACCCACCTGCAATTAGTGCAGCAACCCCACGCCAAGACCATGCTGAGAGGCATCTGTAGCTAGCACAAGATGCTGAGCCGGGTGAAAAGTGACCAGACCCGGAACAGATTGAAGATTAGATTTAATCAAAGCGAACGCTTGGCCACAAGCTGAGGACCAGGAAAAAGCATTTTTATACAAAAGCACGTGCAGGGGGCCAAGCAACGGCGGATGTGTCCAGTAAAACTCTTGGTAGTATGTAACTTAAAGTAGAAATGCCTGCAGTTCCTTAACCGAGGTCGGCCACAGCACAGCCTCAATTTCATCAACTAGGTGATGCAATGGCTTGATCATTGTGCAAGAAACCTCGAAAACCTAGGTACTCCATTGACAGCTGAAAAAATTGAGATTTGGCAAGAATCCACTAGATCTGCAGACTGCAAAACAGAAAAAAAACTATTGGAGATTTCTAAGGTGGTCTTTGGCGGAAGAATACGAAACAATATCATCGAAGTAATTGATGCAGCCGGGCACAGAGGCTGTAAGCTGTTCTAAAAATATGCTGAAAAATTGTGAATGCACTGATGATGCCAAAAGCAAGCACTGATATTGGTATAGGATGAAAGGTTTATTGACAATGAGAAGGTACCTAGTGGCCTCATACAAGGGGAACTGGAGGTACGCTTTTGACAAATCAGTCTTGAAAAGTAGTGGCCAGCTGATAATTTTGTGAGCAATTCGTCAGGACGGGGCAAGGGGTATTGCACAGGCTGTGCATTAATCGTGAAACTTAAGTCGCCACAGAGGTGGAGGTTACCTGTCGCCTGCTTAGCGATGAACAGTGGTGTAGCTAATTTACTGGGAGAAACAGGCCAAATGACATTGAGTGACATCAAATAGTGTAATTCGGCTATGACAAAATTGCATGACGTGACAGCTGCCTGCCACACCAAAACAAACTAAAAACTTAATGGTAATGTGGGCTTGAAAAACGATAGCACAACTGCATCCAGGGGAAAATAGAGAAGAAAACTCATAGTGTAGGGACTCCAGTTGCTGATATGGAACTTGATCTGACACTAAATTTACCTCTTCAACAATGGAGAACTGAAAGCGTTAAATGCATCTAACATGAACATGTGTGTAGTATGGGTAGAATCCACAACAAGGAAGGTGAGAGGGCGAACAACAGATTTTTAAGAGACAGGAGTGGAGAACTGACCTAGGATCAGAATTACTGTTTATTGTAGCTAACCAATTTCCATGGAACCTGTGTGAGGCAAGGGGAGCCCAAGTCCACATATGTTTGTGCGTTTGCTAAAGTCACTGCGGTGTGTGTTTACTAAAGCTCTTGTGTCCTGTTGCATTTTTAGAGGTTTATTAAACACACAGAAGTGAATAAACAATTTGTTTTGGGAAACAGTTGTTGGCTTACAGTTTATGTCCATTGGCACTACTGTGTCTGGCAGCTTTGAAAAGGAGTTACACACTGACACAATGTGGCCTCTCTGTCGACACAATGTGGCCCCTCTGTTCTGTCGACACAATGTGGCCTCTCTGTTCTGTCGACACAATGTGGCCTCTCTGTTCTGTCGACACAATGTGGCCTCTCTGTTCTGTCGACACAATGGGGCCTCTCTGTTCTGTCGACACAATGGGGCCTCTCTTTCGACACTTAGGGTATGCAGCATGCTTATGTTGGACGAAGCAGTATGGGCAAGATGGCAGGGGGGCCATGCGGCTGCTCTTGCGGCGGCTCTGTTGCTGCTGTTGCCATAACCGACTCTGCCCCATGCGATACTGAGTCGAGGTTTTATTGCTGCAGTGGTTTTCCTGTCATCCTGAACCCTTGCAGCGTGCCTAATAGGGGTTGACTGAGCAACTTCCAATATCTCCCCCCACCCAGCGATCTGATCACCTGCAGACTGTGACACTTAATCACGCACCTTGTGATCAGAGTAGGATTCGTGACGGATATTACTGACAAATTTACAGCGATGGCTCGACCCATGAAATTCTGCAGTGCAGGGTTTGAAAGATTGGTTTGGGCTTCTGACAATGGTAAAATTCTACTTGCATTGAGTGATATGCATTCTGTCACAGTAATAGGTCGAGAGAAGCTTGCACATTTCATCAAATAATAAGCTGGCCAGTTCTTGCAAGGGTACTTGGTGGCCCAACAACTTATAATCCACAGTGAAAGCCAGGAAAGAAAGGAAGGAAGAAAGCCCTACATAGGTTTGCATTGTGCACGCTAAAAACCAGGAAATGTTGACGGAACAGTGTCTTGTAGGCGTCCCAGTCTTCTGATTCATCATATGCAAGTGCTCTAACAGGAAAGTAACCTGCCATGAATACGCAGATGCTACTTGAGTGAGAGCAGTGGCTAGAGCCTGTAGTTGTTCCACGGAAGCTTGCTGCTGGGCAACAATATATTGGAGTATTTCTTCCCGAGATGTTTGTCAGGTGACTTAGCACTGACACTAACTGGCGGAGAAAAATGTATACCTCACTTGTCGCCAAGTTTGCTATAGCAAGAACAAAGACTTATCTATGGTGCATAGTGCTTTATAGAGCAACATGTAAGATACAATAAAGGACAGGGTGTGCGTAGCACCAAATACATTGACCGGACAGCAGTAATGTAGGTTACAGAATAGGCAGAGTACTCGTTTGCGATATGCTTAAATAATTCTGTTTTTTTGGCAGCTCACTAGAGTATACCAGGTGGCCAGGTGGCCTCTTTAGTGAGCCTGTGAATTGTACAGAAGGGCATCCTCTTTATCGCGCGCATTGTGAGTGAAGGTACATCAATGTGAAAATTCCTATTAAATGTAAATGTGCCAATCTTCATGATTAATAAGATGAGCTAAAAATGGTACAGCTGTGTTCAGAGTGAATATCTGATTGGTTTGAAACATAGGAGCTGAGCTCAACAAGAAAGTGCGTTATCACTAATGTTTATGCTAGTTATGGACCAAATCATTAAATCCAATAACAAAAGTTATGGCAAATGTAATATCCTGGTACATGCAAATGATCTCATATGGAGAATATCTGAAGTACGATTACAAGAGTGACTGATTTCTTGAAAATAACCAGTTCTGAGAGTTTGGGCTTAAATTAATAAAAACTAAGAGAGTAGAAATGGTAGTCAGAAGAGAAGGAACAACTTCAAATACATTTTAGATGGAACTAGTTGGAATTGTCTCCCATCTCCAGATATCTGGAGAGTGTTTTATCCATGAACAATATAGCAGGACAGGAAATACACAACAGGACACTAAAGGCATTGCAGTTCCACATCCAAATGAGAAAGCTACTGTGGGATAGCAAAATACTAGCTAAATTAACCATATTCACAATTACTTTGTACCAATTTTGACCTGCGGATTTGGAAAAGTGTACCCTCCTGTTGGTAAATTTGCAAGACGACTAAGATAGGTTGCAAAATGAAATAAACAGAAATGAATCTGACATCAAAGTGCCAATTACTAATATTATAGAAAGCCAACAGCCTTGCCACAGTGGTAACTCCGGTTCCCTCAGATCACCAAAGTTAAGCGCTGTCAGGCTGGGCTAGCACTTGGGGTGACCACCTGGTCTGCCGAGCGCTGTTGGCAAGCGGGGTGCACACAGCCCTTGTGAGGCAAACTGAGAAGCTACTTGATGAGAAGTAGCGGTTCTGGTCTCGGAAACTGACATACGGCCGGGCGAGCGGTGTGCTGACCACATGCCCCTCCATATCCACATCCAGTGATGCCTGTGGGCTGAGGGTGACACGGCAGCCAGTTGGTACCTTTGGGCTTTCATGGCCAGTGCAGGAGGGGTTTAGTTTAGATATTACAGAAAAGTGCTATGGTATGGTCACTGGTAAAAATGAAGAATGCAGTGATGCAACTTTAATGCAGAAGCACTGGGTAAAAGATCAAGAGGAAAGGCAAGGAAATGTTAGGTAGACACATCAGAATGAAAAAGTGGGAATGTGTTGTGGACCAAAAATTATGTAGCCAGAACAAGAAATAGCTGCAGCTTGTGCACCACACTGAGGCAACTGGAGTTGGGGAAGTGATGAGGATAATGAAGGTGATTTTTCCACTTTTAATAAACTTCATGAAATCATTTTTAATACTTGGTTGATTTCCAGGTGGATGCTGTATTAGCAATGATTTCGCCACTGGTCCAAGATCAGCCAGACCAGCCTGCAGCTGAAGATGACCCAGAGGACTTTGCAGAAGAACAAGGACTTCTTGGAAGGTGTGTAGAATGTCCCTGTGTCATATAATTTAAAACCAAAATTTGTGTTTGTGAATGAATCTTAATTACAGAGAACACAATTTTGGATTAATGTTATTCAATGATGATGAATTTTGAGACTTAATTTTTTCCACATATTACGGAGCAAGGAGGTGCTAAGCAGCCAAGCTCAGAAATAGTTTTCAACCAAGCAATTCTTATCTGTAAAATGATTGGTTTTACTATATGTCACATCAAAAGGCATTTCATGGAAAGCATTGATTTGTTTACCATTACAAACAAAATGATTTTGCAAGCAGAATTTTATGTGCCCATTTGATAGGGTGGTCCACATTATTGTGGTTCGATATTAATTTTGTGTGTGTTAAAAGGGGCGATAAAAAACGAATCGCGCTGGCTGCTACCGCCAAGCATCCAGCACTACTGAGTCACTGCTGGATTGCTGTTTATTCTTCATATTTTACTGTCACAGTTAATACATATTGATAAAACAAATGTCGAACTAGACTAATTTGGGAGTGCTCTATCGAATGGTCACATAAAATTTCAATTTAAAAATAATTTTGTTTGTAATAGGTAACCAAACCAAAGCCTTGTTGTCACCGGGTGTCACATAAATGATGTGATGAGCACTAATTGTTTGAGCTGACTCCCACTACACAATGCAAAAACTAAATTGCAAATATCTGCCAAAACACCATAGAAAATACACCTGGTGACTTACAGGAGAGAGACCTTGTGTGTGTGTGTGTGTGTGTGTGTGTGTGTGTGTGTGTGTGTGTCGCCACTGAAGTATGGCTGTGTCACAGTGTGAAGGAGGGCATTTATCACCATTTAGTGCTGTTCCCCATAAGCCATCTGGCTTGGCTGCTGGGGATTCGTAGAGGGGGATGAGCAGAATGTATCAAAACTGGGCTAACTTCTGATGTGACACACACTTTAGTGTTGTGACATTATACTCTTTGGCTAATCGCAGATGATTGGGTGATATTAAAGTAAACCCATGATTTCATTCCAGCTATAATACCATGTTCCATGTCTGTCACTTTCATTCTGATCTTTTTTCATAACTCACTAGCCACCTTGCAAGCTGCAGATCACTATCCATAAGGCAACCATATTTATTTCTGATTTTGAACTGTTATCTGATGTTATAGCTCCTGATTCATATGAGGATTCATATGGGCTGTTACAATCGGTGTAATCATATATAAATACTAATGCCCTGTAGTTACCTTCCAATTCCGTGTTGAAAATCCTACTACTGAAATTTCCACAAAGAGTAACGTGTAAGGAAACCTCTGCAAAGATTGCAGTCATTTTACTTTAAGGTTAATTAAGGCATTTGTTTATTACTAACAAAGCATGAAATTGTGATCTAATAGGTATATTTAGAGAGAGAGAGAAGTTATGTATTAATTGTGAACTGATTCAAAAATGTTCCAATGTATGTGTTGTGTTTGGCAGATTTATACACCACCTGCGTTCTGACACTCCTGATCAGCAGTACCTCATCCTAAGCACTGCACGGAAACACTTTGGAGCAGGTGGAAACAGAAGGATCAAGTACACTCTGCCACCAATAGTGTTTCAGGCTTACCAGCTCGCTTTTAAGTACAGGGCCATCAAGGACCAGGTGGGTTCTGACAGCAAAACTCTCATTTTAAAGAGAAATGTGAATGTGGTTATCAACAGGCTAAACTGATAGACTCCAAATATAACTAAACTATTACTTATCTTCCAAGTCCATAAATAACAAACTAAATAGCACCACCCCAGTGCTTCTTAACTTAGCTTTGCACCGTCATTTTCCAGGGCTAAATCTCCAGTTCTGCACCTGTCATTCACTTGAGGCAGGCAAGGAGATGAACCTTCGAGTGTTCTTTGCCACATTTGCAACCATTATCAGGTTCATGACACTCCTGTTCTTAGCCAATTTAAGGCTTTCCACATACAATAGGACACCTTTTGGTCTGCAACCAAATATTTGAGTTCGTGGGTGCTTGTTGATTCTCTTTGCTTTGATCTTAAGATCGTAAGATGAACAAACATCTCTGTTCAGCTGCAGTGTTGAGAGTTAATAGTATGCTTAATGAGTCATGTGGTAAGATCTCTGTCAATCCTAGTAAGTTGCTGAACTCCAAAGCTTGTGCTATTGTCATAAACACTATTTATTTCTGATGGAGGAAGTTCGACTTGTACTTGGAGATCAGGGAATAAAGGAGCTACACCACATACTGTTAGTCAGTTATATTCGATCTGGTAGTGAATATTTTTAATCTTTTCTGGCCATTGCATTTTCATAGTAGTTGTGATTATATTGTCAATGTTTGTAGTGTTTCACGTTTAACAACTACAATGGATGTTGCACAATAGGAGCAGCTGCGGATAATGATTTTTTAAGTAGGGGTTTGTCCTGTGAATTGAGCCTCTGCCGTTAAAATGTGGTTTCTTCAGCAGTACACTTTACATTTCGGTAGAGATAACTTGTTTGAAGAAGCTTCTACAAGTTCGTTTAATGTATCCCCATGAAACTAGCAGAAAGACATCGTCTTTACAGTTTCACCTTTTCTTGTGGGACAGAATACTAGAAACAAAGTGTATGCTACAATAGTTGTCTTTGTAGGAACAATAAGCAACACTATTTGTTATATACATCATATGGTAAGAAAAAGTGGTCTGCTTTAAAAGTGTCACTAAGGGAAAATGCACCTAATAACTATATAAAATTTGAAGTGTGTATCAATTCTAATAACTATATAAAATTTGATGTATGTATCAATTCTAAACTAGTATTATTAAATATTGGTTATTGCTGATAGACACACACAAAAGTACACACGCTATTCTAGCTTTTGTCTTCCTCACTCCTCTCTAAGGAAGAGTGTCATAGCTTAAAAATATCTAGAATAGTGCTGTAACTTTTATTTTTAAAGATATCTATCAGTAGTAGCCAGCAACTATGTCTGTTTTTAACTGTCTTGAGGAATCTTGTTTTTGACACTTAATATTTTTAAATTCAGGCATTTGCTGAGAAATTGTCCTGTGCACTGTTCTGGCTACAAGAACACACAGATAATAACAAACACTTTATTACTTCAAGTATATTAGTACAGAAAAAGAAAAAAATTGCCATGGAGTGGCTGCCCTATTAGTCCTAGTCACATCGGCTGAAGTACACATAAGACTGTGCGCAGAGTTGGTAGGCCCAACTCTATAAGTCACCAGCTCGATGCTAGTGTCTTGCCACATCTGTGACACACCATACAGCTGCGCGCCTGGAGATCACGGGTGTGGAATCGTACGTGGGTCACTACACCCATCCCCCTTTGGGGGCGGAGCATTGCTGATAACCCAGGTCAGGATTGGACAGCCGCAATGTATGGATGGTGCCCGCATCTGCAGAGGCCTCGGAGGCAAAAGGGGAGAGCAATTCCCGGCCATCAGGCAGCCTGGATAAGCTGCCCGCATTGGCAATGGTGCCCATTTGGGGCGAAAATGGATGTCATAGTGGTATTTGGAGAGGAACAGTGCCCACTGCTCCAACCTGTGGGCCACCTTATCAGGGACTCGAGCTGATGGATTGATTAACAAAACTAACATCTTGTGGCCCATAATGACTTGGAATTTGGTGCCACAGAATAATATGTGAAAATCAGTGACTGCATACAAAATGGCCAGAGCTTCTATCTCGCCCTGAGAGTAATGTACCTGTTGTTGACTGAGAGTTTTGGATGCGAACACCAGTGGCTGCTCAGAGCCATCGGCATTCCAACGGGCAAGGACAACCCCCAGTTGGTGCTGTAAGGAATCCTTCACCCAAATAATGGTTTGCGATCAGAAGTAGCTAGATTCAGTGCCGACCTGAGGCGGTCCTTCAGCATAGAAAAGGCCTAGTTGCACGCCGGAGGTCATACAGAGGAAGCATGCTTGAGGAGAAGAAGGTAGAGAGGGCACACAATGATGGATGCCCCAGAAATGAACCAGTGCTAATAGGCAATTCCAAGAAACGACGATGGATTAGTCAGGTCCATAAAGACTTCTGTAGATTGTAACCCAGAGTCATGGCCCAGTGACCTTACAATCACTGCGAAGTTGCAGTTTACCCAAGGGTTTCATCATAACAAGGGATGTGGCCCATTCACTAGAGGAAATAGAAACCACAATCCTGAGAGATGTCAGCCAGTCCAACTCTGCCTTGACTTGGACGTGAACAGCTATCGGAATCTGCCAAGCATGAAAAAATCTAGGACAAGCGGACTGCTTTTTTAAAGTCTGTGGTGCACCCTAGGCCTTCCACAAAATATCCTGAAATTCAAAGCACAGAAATTCCAATGATTGATAGGGAATGTCAGCAGATACAAACTGCATGGAGTCCATGACTGAAAAGCCAAAGGTCTGAAAGGTATTATAAACAACAATAAAGGTAAAGGCCAAGTTACCAATCTATAGGTAACATTTTTTTGAGCTGTGAACTGACCAAGTAGGGGATTTGCTGCTTACCATATCCAAGTAGGCAGCCATTTACCGGCGACAGCACAGGAGAGCCAAGGTCTGAATATGCTTGTGCATTAAGCAGGGGAACTGTCATGCTGGTGTTCACCTGCAGACACAGTTGTGAGAGAATCAAAACTTCAAGATAAAAAGCTTGTTGATGCCTGATTGAGAACCGGTCGTGACAATGACATTTTCTGGATATCCATGTTGTCTGATACTGCGTTCTGTGCTGTTGATTGGCAGACTACATCTACATCTACTACTGCAATGTGGCCTTTTTTCCTGCATGACAGACAGCCCAACACTGGTGACTCTGATCTATCATGTTGGGAGTAAAATGATGCACATGACGACAACAGGGAGCAGTGGCTGGAATGCTGTTAACATGCTGTGTGGAAGCTGCTGGATCGGCTGGCTTGCACCACCACTACATAGTCTCCCCGGACACATTGGATGCAGCCAGGCCATCATGTGCTGCCACACCATGTTTCCAACTTCCGACCAGCAGCGTGAGAGGACCTCATACAACTGGATAATGGGCAACACCTCGTCAAGGGAAATGTTTTCTAATTGGAGGGCCTATTGCCAGACTTACTTATCCAGAGCAGAGTGTTTCATACCATCTCAAATCACGTTGACTGCATACAGGTATTTTGACTCGGACATGACAAAATGGCACTTGCGACTAAGGCCATGGAGAGTCGCCCAGGCATGATAAGACTGATGGGGCCATTTTTTGCATTGGTAAAATTTAACCTAGTACCCACAATGTGTGTGCGGCAATAATATGAAGACAACAACAAGCATAAATTTTCAAACGACGACGACTAAACTTCCTGTAACAGCTGCAACACCTGATGCAAGGCAGCAAAAATCCAGGACAAGAACAGTGCACGACATACATCCACGTTTGTCAATGTGAAAGGAGTGTAAATATTGTCATGGGCGGTGTTCGTATGCTTCCCAATCTTCTGCCACCTCACCTAACGGTGTGAACACTGGAGGAAAGGTAGCTGCTGACGAAGGGGAAGAGAGCAATGTCAGCACAACCTGTTACAGGACCATATGAAGTTCTATCTGTTTTTGCACCAGTGTTCGATGCAGAGCTTTCATTGTCACCACAAGAAAAATCTCACAACCAAATGAAAAAAAGCAAAGGCACAATGTAACTTGTGCAAAATGATCCTACCCACTGTCAATGTGTTCTGGCTACAAGAATACAGATAATAAAGAACACAGGACATTATTACTTCAGGTATGTTAGTACAATAAAAATACTTGCCACAGAGTTGCAGCCCTACTAGTCCAGGCCACATTGGCTAAAGTACACATCAGATGGTGAGTCTGGCTCTTTAAGCAGTTCCGTCAGCTGGTAGAGTGCACTACAGAGCAGCTGCGTGCGCATCCAAGAGTGAGGGCCTCTGCCAGTACTGGCGTCTTGCGATTAGTATGGCATGCCGTACAGCTGTTCTTCTCGATCATGGGTGTGGAATCCTACCCAGGTCACCACATCAGATTGATTAAGTTTTTTATTGTTAAGATGTAAGGTATCTCAAACTGGTTTTCATCATTTTACTTCCAGACTAGCCAAATGAAGTATGTAAGTATTCATTTTGTATCAGATATTCTGCTCCCCTCGCTGTTGTGTAACCTGAACGGGGGTAATTTTCTAACACTAAAATGCATTTCTGATATCATATTCCTATAGTATTTCTATCATTCAATACAAAAATTATGCTCACTGACTTAAAAGAGAAATTAAACAGAATACATATCACATGTGTAATATGTACTGTTTTCCTCTTATTGTATTACTGATGATGTGATTAGATAAGTATTTCAACTTAGTCCACTAAGTACAACACATTTCATTTGCAGGATGACATGTGGGAGAAGAAATGTCAAAAAATCTTCCAGTTCTGCCATCAGACTATCAGTGCTCTTATGAAAGCTGATTTGGCTGAGTTGCCACTAAGACTTTTCCTACAGGGAGCTTTGGCTGTTGGTCGTGTGGGTTTTGATAATCATGAAACAGTTGCATATGAATTTATGTCTCAGGTAACCAGCTGCATAGTAATACAGTGACATATACATTTTATTGTGTGTGTAACCTCCATTACTCAGTGCGAATCCAGTTGTTAACTTCAGCATCACCATAAAGAACAGACACAAATGTACTGTACATGTATTCAAAATGATCAGATGCTTCATTCATAACTTGTCAAGAAATATATCAAAGAAATATTCCTGTTTGGGGTTGTCCATTGGTTAATTCCATACAACCTTCATCTGTAGATATATTAAAACATGTTTTCATATGGTGCACCTCTGCTGACAGTGTTTAAATGCTTTGAAGAAAGTACGGTGGTAATGCGCGCGCACACGCGCGCACCCACACACACTCACTCTCTCTGACTTTCACTTATGCTCTCTCTCTCTCTGTCTCTCTCTCATAGGCATTCTCACTGTATGAGGATGAAATCTCGGACAGCAAAGCCCAGTTGGCAGCTATAACACTGATTGTAGCAACTGTGGAGCAGACTTCCTGTTTTAGTGAAGAGAGTCATGAACCGTTACGGACACAGTGTGCACTTGCAGCTTCTAAACTGCTGAAGAAGCCAGACCAGTGTCGTGGTGTTGCCACGTGTGCGCATCTCTTTTGGTCTGGAAAGAGCCTCGCAACTGGTGGCAAGGAGGTAAGTACATGCCTTGCTTTGATGGCTTTGTTCCTTAAACACTAAGTGTAAACCACTATGAAACAGAATTGTTGTCACTGAAAATGGTACAGGCATTATAATTCTCCTATTAAGATTAACGAGGAATTTCTGTATTAGAAAAATTGTTTCTACTGAGGGACATGAAATTCAGAACTGTGTATAACTAGTTTTGCTGTCACAATATACACAATATCACATGATTCCAGAATAGTTAAGACCCTTTGCTCAAGTTGTGTGATTAGCTGCACACTATTATGGACAAGAACTCATTAAAAATGCAATCTAAGTGATTGGCATACTGCCTACATTTAATGTCAGATGCCAAATTACAGTTCTTTTGTGTTCTTGATAAAGCAGGCCATGATAAATCACTGGTAATGGTATTATTGATTCATCTATTGTTTATATTTTTTCTCTCCACATAGACATTGTGTCAAGTCACAGGCAGGCAAAATGAAAAAGACTGCTAAAATATCAAGCCACCATTTCAGGGTCACTATCTCCAGTGCCTGGAGGCAATGGCCATATGTCTGTGAGTTGTGAATGTGTGTGAGGGTGTGTTTTTCCCTATTTGGGGTGGGGGCAGCACATAACCCAGAAGCCATAAAAAGTGCAGTAGCTTGAAAGACAGAATATCACTGCATGTGAAGGTGAACATTAGCCAATAGCGTGAAAGTATTGGTTGGATAAGGATCAAAAGACCGCAATGAACCAAGACCAAAGTACCAAAAGATATGACTCTCCCACAAAATTTCACTTTGACCTAGTACACAAGGATTTCTAGTACACAAGGATTTTATGATGACTGTATATGTTCATCAGACTGTCACACAGTTTGACATGGTTCATCAAGGTGAAGCAGTCTGTATGTGCCACTGTAATACATGTTTACTTTACAGCCAAGACCTAAGTTTTTCTGTGATTCTTCATTTTCACTCTTGTGTTTGTTGATCAAACAGTCCACTGTTGTCAGGTGCATTGTTGAACTGGCCTCATGGGGATGCACAGCCAACTTGGAAAACTCTTCCCACTCCATATGAGGGTATAAGTTGATGGGGTGTGATGACTGTGGCCACTTGGATGTAGGCTGCCTGGCTGCCATTTTGTGTTTGCTGAGTGTCTTCATAATAAGGCCCAGTGTTGGTTCCCAAGCCTTTCTGTGACTATAGCCACATTCCAGGTCAGTAAGATTGTACCTGATGCATGCATTGATGGCTCTTCAATTATGCTGTCCCAGTATTTAAGAGTTTGTGCTAAAATCCGGATGTGTTTGTATTACATCATCTGATGTCTTTGACAAAAAGTGTGTTGTGACTGCCAACTGTGTAGGATACATTGGTATAGTGTGCCACTGGTGTTCTCGGCAACAGTCTTGGATGTTGTGCACTGTTTGCCCAGTATACGTCTTGCCACATTGGCATTGAATCTGCTATACATAGCCTTCCATAAACAGGCGTCATCTTTCATACTCCCCAGAAATACCAGTGTTTTATTAGGTGGGCAAAGGACAATTTTTACTTTGTGCATTTTTAGTTGGTTTCAAATTTTCCTGATAGTGTGCTGGTGTACAGTGTAAAGACTGTGGTTGCCTCCTCCTCCATACTATAGTGGTAGGGTACAGAATGTGCCTCATCTGCTGTTACTTGTAAATGTTTTTCCAGAAGACCATTCTGAGGTATTCCAGTTCCTGGGGGAGACAGTGTGTAATTGAGATGGTGCACACATTGTGTACTGCACAGGGTGTTTGGCAGTCTTCTGCATGTAGGTACAGGTCGGTGTGTATTTGCTTGCAGTACAAACTGTGGTTCACAGTGCCATTTGCTCTTCTCTTGACCTTGAGGTCCAGGAATGGTGGTCATACCTCTGCCTAGTGCCCATACTGAACCTGATACTGGTATGCAGGGAGTCCCACTCTCACCTGTTGTTGCCATAATTTTTAATTATGCATTTACTGTATTTATGTACCTTCACTCCAGCACAGTAAATGTTCATTTAATGTATATTGGACAATAAAACACTAGACTATTGCACTAATTAATAAATAACATGGCACTAATTAACGAATAACACGGCATTTCTACAGGGTTATTACAAACGATTGAAGCGATTTCACAGCTCTACAATAACTTTATTATTTGAGATATTTTCACAATGCTTTGCACACACATATAAAAACTCAAAAAGTTTTTTTAGGCATTCGCAAATGTTCGATATGTGCCCCTTTAGTGATTCGGCAGACATCAAGCTGATAATCAAGTTCCTCCCACACGCAGCGCAACATGTCCCCATCAATGAGTTCGAAAGCATCGTTGATGCGAGCTTGCAGTTCTGGCACGTTTCTTGGTAGAGGTGGTTTAAACACTGAATCTTTCACATAACCCCACAGAAAGAAATCGCATGGGGTTATGTCGGGAGAGCGTGAAGGCCATGACATGAATTGCTGATCATGATCTCCACCACGACCAATCCATCGGTTTTCCAATCTCCTGTTTAAGAAATGCCGAACATCATGATGGAAGTGCAGTGGAACACCATCCTGTTGAAAGATGAAGTCGGCGCTGTCGGTCTCCAGTTGTGGCATGAGCCGATTTTCCAGCACGTCCAGATACACGTGTCCTGTAACGTTTTTTTCGCAGAAGAAAAAGCGGCCGTAAACTTCAAACCGTGAGATTGCACAAAACACGTTAACTTTTGGTGAATTGCGAATTTGCTGCACGAATGCGTGAGGATTTTCTACCGCCCAGATTCGCACATTGTGTCTGTTCGCTTCACCATTAAGAAAAAATGTTGCTTCATCACTGAAAACAAGTTTCGCACTGAACGCATCCTCCTCCATGAGCTGTTGCAACCGCGCCGAAAATTCAAAGCGTTTGACTTGGTCATCGGGTGTCAGGGCTTGTAGCAATTGTAAACGGTAAGGCTTCTGCTTTAGCCTTTTCCGTAAGATTTTCCAAACCGTCGGCTGTGGTACTTTTAGCTCCCTGCTTGCTTTATTCGTCGACTTCCGCGGGCTACGCGTGAAACTTGCCCGCGCGCGTTCAACCGTTTCTTCGCTCACTGCAGGCCGACCCGTTGATTTCGCCTTAGAGGCATCCAGAAGCTTTAAACTGCGCATACCATCGCCGAATGGAGTTAGCAGTTGGTGGATCTTTGTTGAACTTCGTCCTGAAGTGTCGTTGCACTGTTATGACTGACTGATGGGAGTGCATTTCAAGCACAACATACGCTTTCTCGGCTCCTGTCGCCATTTTGTCTCACTGCGCTCTCGAGCGCTCTGGCGGCAGAAACCTGAAGTGCGGCTTCAGCCGAACAAAAATTTATGAGTTTTTCTACGTATCTGTAGTGTGTCGTGACCATATGTCAATGAATGGAGCTACAGTGAATTTATGAAATCGCTTCAATCATTTGTAATAGCCCTGTATATTTTTACTTGAACTTTAAATCCATTTCTTACTGTATGTACATACATATTATTCCCTTACATTTCACTCTTTTTTGCCACATATCAAGTAGGGAAACTTGTTTTAATTTCCTGTTCAAAATTGTTTGTTCTATGCAATTTTTTGCACCATACAATAGTTCCAATATGTTGGGAGAATTTGTGTTTGCTGCAAATTGCATAACGTTGTTTATGCATGCAATGGCTTCTTCAGGCATATTATTTTTCTATGGATATCATTTTGCTCCTCTTCTTCTTCCTTTGTTTCATCATCATCATCCTCTGCATTACAAATTTCTATTAAATCTGTTGCTGAAGCTAATGTGAAGTGAGTTGAGAGTCACCACTTCACATGTAATCGTCTGCACTACATGAAATGTTTCACATTTTCATTAATTCAGCAATTGCTGCTGCATTTTCTTGAACTTTGATGGCCACAGAAGCGTCTTGTTCGTGACCCCCAAACCCCGCTTTGTTGAAGTACTTGGCGACAGTTTGGGGTTTTATTTCGTTTACTGCCAAGCCAATCCAATTTACTGCATCCAGGACAGAAACTGACTGTGCAAGAGTAAATGCACTTTCACCTTCTTCAACACCAAGAATAAGAGAACACAACAGTAATCGCCTATAATGACACATGTAAATAACCCTCTGGTTGAACCTGAAGGGAACCAAATGAATTTCACATTTGATAATGTTACTATTGGGTGGTATACGTTTTTGAAACAATGCTGTTTTACCATCTTTACAGTCACCAGTGGCTTCTCCATTTCATGTAACATGTTTCCACACTGCAGTACAGTGAGTCTTTCCTTGGACATTTTTCCGCCGGTGCAATTTTACCTCAAACTGCTAGCGATTTTGAAGGTAGCCCATTATAACACAGTCCCCTTTATTGGCATTGAACACACCTTTCAGATCATTACTAACAATTAAGTTACACTTGCCAATTTGAGCACAGTTTAACTGTAAAAGGGCCACTCAATAAGTCATGCAACTTCCCCCCCCCCCCCCAGCTAGTTCCAGTTGAAAAACATAGAATTTGCTGTGGGACATTGTGGAACAGTACACAGCCCCTAGAGTTTCACGAAGTTCACAATACGTGGCAATGCTATATGTAGCCTTCTAATGGAGATGCGTTCTAATCAGAGAGCTGTCATTGAGTTCATTTTGATAGAAAACTAGACCATTGCATATATTCATAGGTGCTTGCAAAATGTCTTCAGAGACCTGGCAGTGAACAAAAGCACAGTGAGTCATTGGGTGAGGTGCCTCTCATCATCGCAACAAGGTCGTGCAAAACTGTAAAATCTCCTGTGAATGGTGGGGAGCTTATTGATGCAGCAAGACATTAGCTCTGACGTCAACGAGTAGAATGGTATCATGTGAACATACCGGCCCTCCCAGTAAGGTGGCATGAGGCGGTCACATTGAACAAAGATTATGCTGTAAAATAGGGTTTTGTATCCAAAAGAATGGGGAATAACAAGGTATATTGGAATACCAAGTAAAACCAAACTGCTTTCAGAAAAGAAATTTGTTGCTCATAGAAACCTATAATGGGACAGTCAAGTGAAATGCAACAGTTTGAAAAAAATTAAGTTAGTAAACTGTTTGTTATTTCAAAAGTAATTGCCATAACTGTTAACACATTTATTCCTCTGTGAGATGAAATGGCCAGTTGAAAAAGTTTGCGGCTGCCTACAGAACTGTGATTGTACCCAGCCATGCACCTCTTTGTCCAAAGAAAATTGATGGCAGTGAATATCATAACTCAGGGCTCCAGAAAATATGGAAATTTGATGGGGAGAGAAGAGATCAGGACTGTGTGGATTGGGTTTTGTGTAAGGGCTTCCCAGTGAAACTTCTGCAGTGTAATTCAAACAGCAGGCACACAAGGCCCAGGAAAGTTATGGTGACCTTTTCCTGTGAATGCAAGAGTGCGCTCTGCACATTGACTGTGTCGAACAAAATGCCACAATTAACACACAGAGGTACATGGACACTTTGCAAAAAAAAAAAAATTATGCATGCCATCAAGTACAAAAGGCCCAGGAATGTTGAGGGATGGCACCATTCTGTTGCAGGATAATACCCACCTAAAAGTTGCCAAGCTTACAGTGCAGAAGTTTTGCTCAGAAACCTTAACACATCCTCCATACAGTCACGATCTCTCCACATGTGATTTCCACATTTTTAGAGCCCTGAAGAAAGGTATTCGTAGGCACTGATTTCTGGGTACAATCAGGGTTCTCTACGAAACCACAAACATTGTAGTGACAGTTGTCTCTGATAATGGGATAAATGTATTAATATTTAAGGTGATAACTTTTGAAATAATAAGCAATTTACTTACTTTTTACCCAACTATCTATTTTCATCTGACTTATCTCCATATACTTGCTTTTTCATTTCTCATCATGGATCTAATGGCAACAAATACAACTGATGTCTTTGAGTATGTCCATATTGAAACTGTTACCAGTGACCATGACACAGTTATGGCAACAATGATTACCAGAGTACAAAGGACAACCCAAACAAACAGTAAACTAGATAAAAAATCGGTAGTGTCGTATCTTAATAAGAAACTTGAAACTTTCAGCACAGGTCAGGAGGCTATAGAGGAACTCTGGCTCAAGTTTAAAAGAATAGTTGACTATGCATTCGATAGATGCATACCCAGTAGAACAGTTCATAATGGAAGGGAACCTTCATACTATACAGTTACTGTAAAGAAGCTTCTAAAGAAACAGAGATTACTGCATAATAGATCTAAAACAAAACGTTAGGGCTATAGATAGATATATGCTGAATGGAACATGTTTGGCTGTCAAGAGAGCAATACGTGATGCCTTCAATGACTGCCGTAGCAGAATATTGTCAAGTGATCCTTCGCAGAACCCAAAGAAATTCTGGTCGTATGTAAAGGCTGTCAGTAGCACCAAAGTTAGTGTTCAGCCCCTAAAGAATGAGACAGGAACTAAAATTTTGGATAGAGTGTCCTCGTCTGATATAGAAGTAAGTTAGAGTGTCCCCCAGGGAAGTGTGTTGGGACCCTTGCTTTTCATGTTGTATATTAATGACCTTGCAGACAATATTAATAGTAACTCACACTTTTTGGAGATGAGTTATCTGTAATGAAGTACTGTCTGACAGAAGCTGCATAAATTTTCAGTCAGATCTTAATAAGTTTTCAAAGTGGTGCAAAGATTGGCAACTTGCTTTAAATGTTGAGAAATGAAAAATTGTTCACAAATCAAAACAAACTGTAGTATCCTATGACTACAATATCAGTGAGTTACAGTTGGAATTGGCCAACTCGTACAAATACCTGGGTGTAATACTTCATAGGGATATGCAATGGAATGATCATGTAGGCTTAGTGGTAGACTTCGATTTACAGTTAGAATAGTGTGTAAGTGCAGTCAGTCTACAGTGGATATTGCTTCCAAATCACTTGTGTGACCCATTCTACAATATTTCTCAGATGTGTAGACCTGTAGAAAAAAGGACAAGTGGGGGATATTGAACATATACTGAGAAAGGCGGCACAAATGATCACAGGTTGATATGACCTGTGGGAGAGAGTCACAGTAATCAGGCTCTTGAAGGTAATGTAAACTATCCCGAGAAAGTCTACTAACAAAGTTTCAAGAACTGACTGTAAATGATTACTCTACATTCACTCACATAGAGATCATGAGGACAAGATTAGAATAATTACAGCGTGCGCAGAGGCATTAAAACAATAATTCTTCCCATGCTCCGTGTGTGAATGGAATGGCGGCTGTGCAAGTTGTGGTGGTTTGCAGAGTATGGGTGTGGATGTTGAAGATCAATGCCAGGAACACCAGCAGCACACTCAGCTGATGTATCCCAACAAGTTGGCAGTCACAGAGCACTGTTTGTCCAAGATTCGTGCAGCAGAAAACACACACACACACACACACACACACACACACACACACACACACACACCAGGATTTGAACATAAACTTTGAAATACTAGGCAGCATGATTAGAGAGACCATTGCAGTATGCACCACAGACAATCTTGTCAACTGAGAATGCAGGTAAAGTCTCAGCAAGGCTTGGCAACCAGCACTTGGTCTGATTAAGAAAACACTCAGCAGACATAAGGAACTGGCAGCCACAGTGGATGAGGTGCCGACATGAGCTGGCAGCCACGGCAGGTGGGATGCCCACTTGCATGCTGCCGCAGCCACAATGCCCTGTCAGTGCGTGCTCATGGGCAAACAGTGCGATCCACAAGGGGATAGTACAATAGTCAGTCTTCTGCCCCCACGGGGTCATTTCATCAGAACACCTGACAATGGCCACATGTCTGATCACTGAAATAGTGTATCTACTGGACACTGTTAACTGGCAGTACACACATGAACTGTTAAATCTAGTTTAATGATGTAGAATTTAAGTGCATACATAACTTGATTGGCATGCATGTATCAAAATCACTTACCAACCCCAACAAATGTGACCAACAAAACATACCTACTTGACTTCATCGCATGTTTAAAGTTCTAGCAATTCCCACTGCGGCGCGGCACGTTTCCTTTTACCGCCCTGCCAATGTCCAGCAATGTTCATTTGTCTAGCTAAAAGCTGTAGTAGAAAATACTAGACCACTACTGTCTACTGCAGGTCGCAACATACATAGAATTGTCCGATAAATGGGATGTGGCCAGCTACTGAAATAAAAGTTTTAACTTGGCAATGTAAATTTTTCAGGTGTATTTTTACGATAAAGATCACAGTTAATACTGCCAAGTCTGTACTAAGTGTCTACACAATGTAAAGCTTCCATGCACACCACAATCACACACTTTATGGTATTTACACCCGTTACCGAAGTTAATAGAGTTCACTAGATCGTTTAGTTATGAAAATGCTCACTCAAATGTTGTGCACTCTGCTCTACACGTAATACCTGTTCCAGTCTTAGATCGCACAACACGCCAAAGCAATAATTTTGATATTCCGTCAGAAATTCCACATGACTTTCACTATACCGTTCACTTAAATACACTTTGTACTACTTCGCGAACTCGTAATTAGCATTTTTCCACGATATACAGTACTTTCGTCGGAACTGCTTTCAATGAGATGTTACTAGTTTGAACCCTCAGCCCCAACTTTTCCTAGATCACACCAAAGGCTTTGTTCCCAGCATACATTGGCACGAGCCTGCATTTTTCTGATTGGCTGATATCACAAACAGCAATCAGGTTGTAGTATTATACCGCGCTAACCTGTGCTTTACTTCAATGACCAATCATAGTAAAACATTTCTTTCTATGGCAATTGCTAAATAAATAAATTTAGAAAAGTATCAAATATAAAATTACTCCTTCCGAAATTACCGATGAATTTGTGTTCTACTCACGATTTATTAGTACCATAAACTGACTGCACATTTAATTATAGTAAATCCCCTGTATAGTTTAGCTGGTACTTCGTGAACAAACAAAACAATTTTCATTTACTTCTGTTTTTCTTCACTCATACAACACACACACAAACTGCTAATTACTACACATATAAAACAATTATAATTATGCAAATACATTAAATATTAGTCAGACATAACTTTACAACATTGTTTTGACTACGGCTGCTATCAATGTCCATCAACTAATGACCTCTGCCGCCTACTAATACAACTACGTGCAGCTCTGTAACTCAGGTCCATGTCAGCTGGTGACATCTGTCGATGACTCATACCGATAACGGTATCGTCCTAACAAGTGACAGGAGCGAAGCGAAGGCGCTACGCCTCACCACCTATGAATTAGTGCATGGACTGGGTTCAACTTCCCTCCTCCTTAATATTTCTATTTATCCATTGTTGTATATCAAACCATGAGTCTGTCTCAAATCTCATAAACAGAGTAAGTGAATTTGTAGAAATCAGTATTCGTGCCTATATAAGCTGCACTCAACAATTTCTGTATTATTATGGCCCCTGCAACTTAAATATTTCCAACAATCAGTTTTCTATAGTTATTCTTCTGCATTCCACGTCTTTGCAAGGACTCTCTCGTTAAACTGATTGATTCAATGCACACGTTTGTAATTGTCACCAGTACTTTCTTTTTTTCCCCTTCTTGTCATTTCTCACATTTGTATCTCCATTTTCTTAATCAGTGCCATCCTTGTATGTAATTTTACGACTGTGTGGTATAAAGACAACAAAATTCACAGGTGGAACTGTTTCTAATTTTTCTTCAGAAATTCTCATTACAAACCACCACCTGTTTCTATACACACATTTTTTCCCTGGATATTCACAAAAATACTCCCTTACTTCATGTTATTTTGCCACCATTTCACTAATTAAGAGTTCCTGGTTTGAGAATTTCACTTGTCTTCTGTAACTAACTAACTGACGGTTCGGTTACGTATCACAATGTCCCTGCTTTCGTCAAACCAGCTAGCAGCCTCAAAAACTTCAGATTCACCTCTAATTTAGATTATTTTGACATGTCACCCCCACTATACCTGCCCTGTCAGTAGGGATGAAATGTCATTGGAACTATCAAAATGCAACCAATGACCTTGAAGGTTATAGACGTGACATATTAATATCACTCATTTTCAGTTATTTTTCCATGTCACCACTTTGCCACCCCCACGTCGTTTGGTGTTAGGCATGTCATAAACTGAATGTTTCTCTACATATTGACATGTGTACAAAATTCAGTTGAAAGTGCCCCATGCATGTCACAATTTATGCTTTAAATGTCAGCTGGCCCATCCCACCCTCATCCAATACCACTACCTAACTGTGTAGACAATTTGTCATCAGGATCAATATGCAAATTTTATGGATGCAACACTAATACTTAGTTTCTCGAATGAGATTTTCACTCTGCAGCGGAGTGTGCGCTGATATGAAACTTCCTGGCAGATTAAAACTGTGTGCCCGACCGAGACTCGAACTCGGGACCTTTGCGTTTCGCAGCAAGTTTTACCACAGTTTGTTTGTTTTTATATTATACTCTATCCACACCATCACAAATGTCATGAGAATGATTGCTAAACAGCCCAGTGACATGAGAAGTTGTGGATTTATTACTAATATCAGTTATTTTGAAATTTCATCCACTATCCTTCCCTACCCACATCTCCTATGAGTCCTACCCTACCTCCTACAACTACAACAACAACAACAACAACAACCCCATAATTTGTTTCTGAACGTTTTTGCATTTCACCTGCTTCACATGCACCACTGCATCCCACCCCTAAGAGCACTGAGACATCTTACCATAACAATTTATTTTCCATTTCATAAGTCAAAGTTTAATTTTAGTTGTTTCAGACACCCCAGAATGTTGCCTACATATTACTACATTCCCACTCCCCCCCCCCCTTCCATCTTCACAAATAGGTGTGTATTACCTACATGGTAACTGTCTCCTGGTATTAAGTCGCATGTTTACCAACTTCAGTTGAAACTGTTCCAAATGTTACAGAGGTAATGTTAGAATGCTAGCTGCACACACACACACACACACACACACACACACACACACACACACATTGGGATAATGTCTGAACTTCAAGGGGGCCATGTAATTGATGGACTACCTCTCCCCATCGAGAGCAAACCTCCAGTTTCCCCGAAGCTGCTTGTCCTATTTCTTGATTGCCATATAAATGTGAACATTGCCAGTTGGTTGCAACCAGTACTTGTGCCAAGGATTGTGTCCGTGTAATAGATGTTACCTCTGCAAGAGAAAGCACACAGAACACCTGCTGCTGTGAAGTTTACATGACTACAGACGCCCTTATGTGAAGCAAAGTAGTTACATGTGCAGCCAGTATCAGCTGCCGCAAGCAAACACAGAAAACAAACAAACTGCCAATGAATCTCAATTACATTTGAAGTTATTACATTTTATATTATTGTATGTTTAATGCAGGCACCCTATATAATCTATTTGGAACCATTAGTGCCTTCCTTGTGGAGGGGAAAAAAAAGTAAAGGCAGTTCACTCAGACCCTAGAATGAGACACACCTACCCACTGTGAGGACAAAGGAAGGCAAAGATCTTTGTATTAAGATACACAAACTAGCCAAACAATTCTATCCCATAATTTTGTAATTTTTTCAAGTGAATCTGATTTTGTGTGTGTGTGTGTGTGTGTGTGTGTGTGTGTGTGTGTGTGTGTGTGTGTGTGTGTGTGTGTGTCAACACTTTGTTCATGATGGCAATGTAATTTCATACATGTCATAAAAAATGTTGCCCTAAGAACAAAGCTGGAGAACTAGCTGCTGCTGTTTGAAAATAATTGGGAAAGGAATTTGGATTGTGCTTGCCACAGAAAAAAATCTAGATATTTTCTTATAATTTTCCTGTAATTCAGCTAAAATAACTCTTTACTTTCAGATTCATGATGAAAGGCGTGTTTTGGAATGCCTGAAGAAAGGTGTTCGGATCAGCAGTCAGTGCATGGATCCATTGGTTCAGATGCAGCTCTTTGTTGAATTGCTCAATCATTACATATACTTCTATGAGAAGGGATGTGAACAGGTACCACCATAAAAATTCTCAAATAATATTTTGACATATAATCTTGTACTGCCAGATTAGAATTTTTATTTTTAAGCATTATACCTTTGTGGCCCTCCTTGTGCATACGTTCAGCAAGGAAAAACAGTGAAACCATTGGGAGAGGGGGTGGGGGGGGGTTAGGACATACAGAGAAGTAATACCGATACCAAGCAAGTTTCTATCATAAACTGACTTGTCACGAATGAATATCACACACACATGTCAAAGACAGCAATCTGTACCAAGTAAGTACAGGGTTGCAGCAGTTATGTCACAAATCTCAACCAGTTTTCTTTCAATAAGACACTTATGAAAAGGTCTTGAAAGCTATCTGAACAATCTACAAAGAGTGTTGGTGAAAGTAACAGGTTCAGTGAGACTACCAACTTGGTGCATTGTTTCTCAAGTTGCTGTAACAAAGTTAAACAACAGGTTTGAGCTGAGCATTGGAACATTTCTGTGTTACTGATTACAGGCAAACTTAATGACCCCATTAGCCATAGCAATTTGCTCATTTATTGTGTCAGTTGAGTTTTATTTTACAGTTGTCTCAGAAAGAATGTGTGTTGCAAATGTAATTTTATAGTACAGTGGAATCTTAATGCACATTTTTGAAGGGATGCCAGATATTGAATGTCATAAGTGGCAGAACATACTTCTGAAAAATATGTAATTTGTAATGATTTGATTTTTTCGACTGTGAGAATGCAGAATTAAAGGTCCCATAATTGAGGATATGAGCTAACTCAAAAAATTATAATTCAGAATACACCTTTCTGAAATATGTTCAGAAAATCACACCCAGAAATTCTCATAATTACCACATTAGTATGCACGGAACAAAAATCTGAAAGCACTGGCTAAATCCATGTTGGACACACAAATGTCTGCCATCAACCAACTGAAATGCAGGGAAGTCATGTAACATGAGAGCGTAGCCTCTAGAGTCCAGAATACAAACCTGGAATGTGATGTTTATATTTATTCATGAAGCGGGGACGAGTTTACACCAATGTTACTAGATACGTATAACTAAGTTATGGTGAGTAACATATCCACACACAGTTTTTTTTCTTCGACAAGTGAAGTGACTGAATATAATTTAAACATTAGTATAACAAATCTAATAAAGGACCCTGCCTAGGCTCTACCATGAACAATACAAATGAGCAGCTTCAAAAGGGCACATTCTTCAAGCAGCTAACACTCATTCCTAATTCTGGGAAGAGGTTAATGTAATATTTTCCCAGCACAAAGGACTAGTGCCAGTTGGCTGAAGAATGTTACCGTTTTAAAATACAGTATTTATTTTTATCAGCACTTGCAGCCCTTAGGTAAGGATCTTTTTGAGAATGGTTTACTAAAATTTTAAAGCTACTATAAGTCACTATATCAGTCACAGAAAAAACTTTTAAGAATAGACACATAACTGCCATACCCTTATTATACATATTTTGAAACAACAATTTAAACATGTTCCAACTTCATTAATAAAGTTAAATATCATGTTACCAGGCAGGTTTGCACTCTGTAGGCTAGAGGCGAGTTTACTCTGTAGGCTAGAGGCGAGTTTCTTGTGTCATATGACTAGCGCATTCCAGTTGGTGGCAGAAATATACAAATCTGACATATTGGATTCAGCAAAAGTCACCATATTTTCTAAATTTATGCTTCTGTATTCTAATGTGTTCATTTAGCATCATAGTTACATTAGTAAATCTCTACTGGTATTTGAATAGGGGTTGCCATTTAAAACAAACTATCGGTATATTGTACATCTTACAGTACATAGTCCTGTCGTCACAAAGGTTTGAAGAACATATCAATAGTTGACTGTATCTTTTGTCCTAATTTTAATATTGTAGTTAATTTTGTAGTTAATATAGTCATCACTTCTGTTGACTTCAGAACTTGGCATGTAATGCCTAATTAAGTCCATTGCTTCAGTAGCTTTCGATAGTGTAGAAACTGGCAATGTTTCTGGTTCTTCCACATATTCACTTTCTTGTTGTTTCTCTGCCATCTGTTTCTTCAAGACTTAATCAGTTATCATGGACTGACAGGTGGCCACACCTTTGTCACAAACATATGCATCAAAACTAAGGTAATCAGTGTTTGTTTTGTTGTTGCCCCATTATTTGCTGTCACTGTTCAGCAGCAATTCCTTCATTTTCTGGCGTGATGTCTTCTGTAAGTACCAAATGAAAGCCAGCCTTTTTGAAACAACTTGAGACTGTGCTCTATTGTACGGAATCCCATGTCTTACAAAATGCATGGTGTCCAAGATCATTACCTTTCTCATTGTAATATGAAAACAGGCCAAATTCCTGTGTACATAAATCTTCTTGTATTTTTGTTTGTCATTTTATACTGCCTTGGTCGAGTGTCTGAAGGTGACTCGTACAGTTAGGAGGAAAAAACTCTACATTTATATTACACAGGTACAACATATCTTGGTGATGCACTGCACACTAATCAGTAAAAAGAATGATTTCCTTATTTCCAACACCCAGCCTTGCATGCATGAATAGTTCGAATGTAGTTGTCTTTAATATGAAAGCATGGGTAAATGTATAGTTACACTGAAATGTCCACACAGTTTTTCACATTGTGCACTCTTCACCTTTCCAATTAGAGGCACCAGCTTTTATGTTCCACTTTCATTACAACATGATAAGACTGTTTCTCTTTACTAAATTTTCCCCTGTGACATTTCTCGCCTCTGAACTCTATTTATTTATTTTTGTCAGGCAGAAAGTGACAAAAAAAACCATTTCATCTGAATTAAAAACATCACTGGGACTGTACGTTTCAATGATTGATGTGGAAGATTAGTTTTCCATGACTGAACAGTGTATTTACACTTCAAGCCTCACACAAAACACATTTAAAAGGTAAATTGTCTCAGTTCTTCAAACTCTCGATCCAACCATTGGATGCTTTGAAATCTGAGAGTCCCAGATTTTGTGCCAGATATATTGCTGTAGCATGAACTTCAGTACCATCAGTCGAAATACTCTCAAGGCATGAGCTTCTTTTATCCACTTCAGTAGCACATTTTCCAGTTCTGGAAACTGCCATCGTACGCTCGTGTTTGTTAGCCATTTCCTCCTTCCAAACATATTGCGTCAATCATTTTTTGTTTGCTCAGTAAAAGTCTCGTGCAATATCAACATGCTTCACATGAAGAGAATTTTTTGTCACTTCCTAAATAATGTTGCACTTTCCTTCAGTTAACTATCTCACTGTCTTTCTGTCCACGTCGGTACAGAAAGGAATCACAGGCTGATAGTTAAATGCTAAATATGAACAAAGAACACCAGTGACTGAGTTACATGTTAATAAATAGTTTCTTGTTTGGCCTCTACAACTTGCCCCTGCCTCCAGCCAGCACTTGTTGGTAGTATTGGAAGTCATTCTATTGTCATCCTATACAAACTACTTCCTTACGCCACTACTAGTACTACTACACCAAACACCAAAACTGTAGGACACACAAAGTTGCCGGCACTGAATATGCTGTCTCTCCCCACACATTTCTTCACCCCTCAGCTGCAAATGTCCACTTCCAAACACTCTGCGGAAAAAGTTGCAATAGCCAAACAGGACCGATACCACCAAATTTTAATGTGCTAAGTGGGGAGAGAGAATGTATAAACAAGATATTTTGATGTGTGTTTAATTCAATTGGGACTGGGACTTCCAAAAATGAAAATACTATGAGGAAGGGAAGGGATGTGCTAACAAGACTCCACTGTATAATCATAAGTAAACCCCCACCCAAAAAAGGAAAAAAGTCTGAAATTTTTTTGTGGGTCTAGAATACTTTTACTTCCATTGGCCAGGGGTGAAGGAATGAGAGTTTATCGGGACCTCTCTGTTGCAATACAGCTGAACCAAATCATTAATAAATTATTTTACTATGCACAACGCTTATGAGGTCTATAAAGAAAATAACTGAACATTTTGAAATGCATGCCAATAGAGATACTTAGTGATATACGGTTGGCAACACTACCTTGCACATTACCTCTTTTATAACAATGTGTTATTACCTCATTTAGTTTTCCTGATATCATTATTTGAGTGCATCATTTTATGTGTTCGTGGAGTTGTTTCAAATGTGTGATTTTCTGGAGCAATGGTGCAACATAAAATTTTGCATCGAACTGGGGAAAACTACTACAGAAATATTACATCTTCTGAAATAAGCTTGTGGAGATGGTGATCTATGTTGCATGCAGTTGTGCAAATGAGTTTCAAGACTTCCCATACCTAGGTCCTTGGCCTCACTTCCCATACCTAGGTCCTTGGCCTCTCTTCCCATACCTAGGTCCTTGGCCTCACTTCCCATACCTAGGTCCTTGGCCTCACTTCCCATACCTAGGTCCTTGGCCTCACTTCCCATACCTAGGTCCTTGGCCTCACTTCCCATACCTAGGTCCTTGGCCTCACTTCCCATACCTAGGTCCTTGTCATTTCTTCTTCTTTCTGAAATTAAAATCAGTGCTGAAAGGCCACTGTTTTCAGCGTATTGAGGATGTCAAAGCAAATTCATCGCAGATCTCTCAGGCCATCTCGAATAAAGCTGTCGAGGACTGCTTCATGAAATGGCAACATCACTAGGTTAAGTGTATAAACAGGTGATGGGAGGACTTTGAAGAGGAGAAGGACCAATAATCTGTAAAATTAATAACATCATCTGGAAAATAGTTCCATTATTTTCTGAATAGAGCTTGTATGAGGGATTTGGTTTGCTTTTTGTTAACTATGAGGGTGAGGATTGGTGAAAACATAATTTACCAAGTGACTCTTTGTTTCAGGTTACTGTGACAATGCTGAATCAACTAATTGCAAAGATCAGTGAGGAACTGCCAAATCTAGAAGCTAGTGAAGAAACTGACCAGATAACAAAACACCTCAGCAATACATTAGATCACCTTCGCATGCGACTAGAATCTCCTGAATCTGATGGTCCCTCTTACGAGGGACTAGCTATCTAGTTCATTTTGGGTGGCATATTGATTGTCTGAACATGCTGTTATAGGTCTCCATTGGTAATTGATTTGACTTGGTGGATAACGTGTATACAAATATTTGCTTTGGAGATGTTATCATTGATGGTGCAATGTTGGTGTGATACAATCTCCAACAGATTTGTTTCTGCTGTCTCATAATAAACTTCCTAGCAACTGTCAAGTACAAAATTCCATGGCCTGATCAGTGACACACAACTGTGTATTGTTTTGGTAATATTAGAATATGTCTGTCTGTGAAACTTTGAAACTGATGGTGTTGTGTTTATGGAATGATGCTTAACTTTTGTTGATGTGGGAAGGTATTTTTACAGTTGTCGATAATTATTGTTAAAGTTGAACTTCCTCATCATGAAGGATTAAACAACAGCGAAACCTGCATAAAAAATCTTGTAAGTCTTTTTCTGATTGCACAATTGGTGATAAGAGTAACTGAGCTGAATCACAGTGATTAGCAATGCTCTGACTGATAATGTGATGTGATTTCAAATTTCTGCTAAAATTCGTGCAAAATATCTTTAACATTGTGATTCTTTATCTCGTTAATGTATGTCAGAAATCTAGTCAGGGGTCTAGAGAACACTCTAGTTCCTGTTTAACAAGCAAAAGCTCTAATTACAATTGGTGCAGAAGTTTTCCACACTGCAGTCCTCAAAAATATATATGGACAAAGTCTATGTGGATAAGAAAGAAATCTGTTGTGAAGCCAAGGAATCTCAAAACATAAGATAAATAAAAACCAATCAACATGCACAGGTGTGTGTAGTGGGGGAGGGGGGTTGCACATATGTGGGTCTGGCAGCTTCATGCATGGGTTTCAACACTGTTATCATACTCATTTATTTCTTAGCAGTGGCATTAGTATTATTACTGTGATTCAATTAATACAGTTTGGACAGTCATTTTATTTTGTGTAATGTCATTCTAATTATATCAACATTTTCACATTATATGTTCTTCAAAGTGTATTGACAACAATCCTTATCCATATCACTTGACCTTAGCTGATAATTCATGTGACTGAGTGGGATATTAACAATTAAATTTTTCCCTTGTTAAAATACATTAAAACTTCTTACCAAATTTTCCTGGGGTTGTCAAAGCCTCTTCTTCACATGAGCAGAAATTACCTTTGCAATCAGGTGATAGTGAAGTCACTGCCTACATTTGTGGCACGCTATATGAAAAATTATCAATTAAAGAAGTCTATATATGCTGCAGAACTAACGATTTCTTCATTTAGGTGACTTATTATGAAAGAATTTAAATGGGATTTGAGTTTTAGAGCAGATTGTAGGATTTTTAAATTTTGACACACACACACACACACACACACACACACACACACACACACACACTTAATTCTTACCTATTAAGTCACTGTAAATGTAAGGTTTCGTGATGTGTCCTGCAAAATGTTCTGTTGATCATATTGTTTCCCTTTTGATTATGTTCATATGTCAAAAAGCACATCATCTTGCCATTGGAAACTTAATTGTGTGCATGTGAATGATTCTTGCCAAACTTTAAATCTAATGTAAAGTGGATGTCAGCAGTAAATGCATATTTGTTAATCAAAACAGTATCATAGAATACTGCTTCCAATGGCAGTTTATATGCCTTAGACAATTGTATGCTCACGTCTCCCCCCCCCCCCTCCCCCCCTTTGAAGTTACATTATTTGCATTTGCTTATCCCAAGGATCTAATTGGGACATAAATTTCCTACGAAATGTGCAGCTTTTTTTCCCCAATTTTCCCCATATTTTAAATAAGTTTCACTTAAAGTCTTATTTCCATGTGAAATAATCAGCTCAAAATTATGGTGCATCTCTCATTAGTGCCTTTTCAGTCTTGCCTTTTCTTTTGTTATCTCAATTTCATTGTATTCTGAACACACACAAACATTTCTTGAAACTATCCGCACATTCCACATGCTTGTCGCTCATGCCTATTAATTATTGCAGTATGCAACCTTCAAAAAATGTTAAAAGAAACCAAAAGGCTATATCTCAGTAGTCTTGGAGCTTATGAAAATCATCAACTTACAATGAATAGGATTTGACTCACAGTATCAGGTGCTAATATTCTAAGAACATTTTCATTTAGGGCAATGCAGATATTAAAACAGACACACAATTATATGAAAGAGCTGAATTGTATTTTCTACCTATATATGAAAGTGGGTCAGTGGTAAACTATTTACCATGAAAATATTTGTTACTGTTTTAATTTTCAGAATAATGGAAATGATTCATACAGATCATGGTTGAAAAAAATTTGTATTGTTATATTCATTATTTAATATATATATTATAGTGCCTGTTTTGGAAATTCCTATTGTGCAAACCATCATTTTGTTTTTACTAGTCTTTGTTTCCCACTGTGTGTGATATATTGTACAAATATAAATCATGTTGTGTACATATTTATTACATCTGTTGTTGCAGATTTCATGTGAATATTACATAGTTCCATTCAATTGAATTTTGTCTGAACTGTAAATAGACTTCAGGGTGAGTCGTAGATTTACCTTATTTCCAGTTAACTAGTTTAGGCATTAAATATGTAATTTTTTTACAAAATGAGTAAAATAAAATTTGTAATGAAGAGATTCTAATTGTACTATTTTTTAATAAAGTTGTTTCTGTAGTATGCCGTGCTCTGAATCCATTCCTCAACACACACAATAATTTGTGTGGCTACCTGTTATTTTTTTTAATGCTTCACTTGTTTAGTTTAATGAAAGTTAAACTTGGACCTGAATAACTGAAAGGCTAACATTTGCTTAAGACTGAGATTACAATTAGCTTGAAAATTCCATATGCTGGATTCTTCCGTTTTATATATATCATTACTGAAGATTCCCAAAGTTGATAATCTTTTTTACACGTTGCTGCAAGGAAACAGGAAATGTTGAAGCAGCATTATTTGCATGAATGAGGACAGGTAAAACATTCTTTATTGCCCGAAGTGAATGTATACAGTACTTCTGTAGGCTCACACCCTGTTTATAAAGAGTCCTGATCTCTGAGCAGATGTTGTTGCAGTGCCATCCTCACATTCAAAAAATTAAGGACCAATGACACGGTGACACAATTCAGCACAGCATACTGTCCCCTTGGCACTATGTAATGGACACTTGTGAAGATCTAAAGGCTTTTCCAGTGCCCAGTAATGGAAATTCTGTTTGTTAAAGTATTCATTAAGGTGGAAGTGAACTTTTCTGACATCCATATGATGCTGAGAAAAATGGCATCCTTGTTGGTTTTAGCCTCACCCATTCACTAAACTCCCTACACAGCATCTCGTGGATTTAATTGCTGCACAACCTGTAACTCATGTGAGTGGAACTTTAATTCGTACAGTATTCTTTGCACAATTTGTCACTCAAACTCTAGCCCAGATACGTATAGTCAAATGAATCTGTAAGGCATCTTCACGATGGAAATGCGATCAGCTGCAATGGTCACTTGGGTACGTACAAGCACCATCAGGAGGCATATTTTTCAAGGCTGGATCAGTTTCTTCAAAATTGCTCATCCGCATTCTAAATCCATGAGCAGGTGGGACCATTATCTCTAGCTTGTAATGCTGTCCCTTTGTGCGGCACTCACACTATCACCCTGCTTGTAAAATGCTCTCACAGCAGTAGCACATTCCACACCAGTGCAGTACTGTACGATTACTAAAAGACTCTGTGTTCAGAACTATTGTGTATTGGTTCTGAATTGCTGGCACTAGTGTTAACAACACCAACGTCCAAAATTTCCCAGTTCCTTGTGCCACCCTTTACTGATTTTACTTAGAGTATTGGGCTATTTCTGTATCACAGCTATATTATGTATTGTATTCTAAAGAAGCAGTCCCCCATCTCAATAGCTGTAGCCTTCTTGTTAACTTTTCTATGTCAAATTTTTGCAATATAAGCACAAATAATTTACTCCAGTTCCCAACAGCCTCTTCAAATTGTTAATGTATAATAATTTCACATTTCTCATTCATGGTGGGTATATGTAACAGTGTGGTACAGCAGTGTGTAGAATTTATTTATCCATTCAGTTGTTCCTAGGAATTTAATAGTGCTTCTGAAACAAAATAAATAATGAAAATACGTTCCTGCACAGACCACCAGACTTCCTTTCTCAGTAATTTATTAACTACATAGTTATTATAAACTACCATATATTACACTGAAGACTAAAAAAAATTCAATACTCTGTAATGTTGCAATAAAATAGCACTAAGATATTTATCATGTATTTTCATTTTAAAATATAACTTACATGTAAGTGGTCAGCACAATGCCACATTTACACACATTTGATAATAAGTCTTTAAATGACGTAGGTACATTCATGTTGACACAAACTCCAAATATTTATTCTTTAGATATGGAGTATCTGCAAAACTAGTTCTATAGACTGAATCAAAAATTACCTGTAATTATAATCATAAACTGTGTAAGTACAAATAGAATATATAACTGAACATAATTTTACTATCAGGTATGTGCTCTTAAGGAAAAAGAGAGAATATATTGCAGTTTCGATTAAGCAATTGCCATGTACAACTACTATTTAATTAATATTTGCATAACTACACAGACAGTTGTCAAAGAATAGTTATTTGCTTATAATAACAATAAATGCCTGTTTACAAGTAACACTGTTAAATCAAATAGCAGGTAGATATTATTGTAGAGGGAAAGTTAGTGTGCCATCAAGTTCCACACTTCACAGGTTGGTGAATTTTTCATACACTGTATGATCAAAAAATCCAGACATCTGGCTTAAAATGACTTGAAAGTTCATGGCGCCCTCAATTGGTAACAGTGGAATTCAATTTGGTGTTGGCCCATCCTTAAGCCGTCGGCACACAGGCCGTGCTGTTTAACATCAATGTTGAGCGTGCTGAGTTCAACGCTCAGAAATGACTCAACTTGTGCATACAGTACATTGGCCCCTACGGTACGTGGGCCCCAACATGGTATACACGATCACAACGCACTCCAGCAGCAGTTGCGGGATGTTTCTAGTTCGTAAATCACACTGTTTACGAGAAGGGCGCACATAATATTCCCACATTAGCTCTATTAAAACGCATATTTCCTCCATCGCCCACAAGAAAGATAGTACCATGTCCAATCAATAAGGACAAAGGCTTATAAAAGTTCCATTACAAGCAGTGCGATACAAATTCGCAATGCTTCTCCGCATAAGATAAACATTATTTCATCATTCCCACATTTTAGTAAAACCCTAAGGTCAACCTCACTTGATCACTGTTCTTACCAGTAGCAGAATCTTTGCAACATGTGAATTACGAAGCATAAAAGAAAAAGGAGCAAAATATCTTTATACAAGTAGCACAAACTGTCCTATAGATTAAGCCAGTCAAACAGTCACCCTTAAGAAAAGGTCAACTATTTACATAACATCAAATATTATAGTATATACTTACATTAAACTAATAATAAATTATCAGAATCTAATAAAAACGCAACGTTTGAAAAAAATTCCGAAGTATCGAGTCCCGAACCACTGCCCAAAGTTGATCCTGCATGGGGATCAGTGACGCTACTCACACAGTTAAACCGACACCAAGGGTTTACTCCTCAATCATAGCATGTTAGGTCTTGCTGAAAACATTAATCGTAGATATGTTACTAATTGAAATTTAATTATAACAAATTGTACCAAGAACAATGCATTTTCGGTGGATCTTCAGTGTGTCACTGCCTTCAAATAGCATACTCTCATAATACACAAGTTACAATAATTATTTTGCCACGAATATGATGTTTCTCATTATTTTATTGGAACTAATCACACAGTTAACAACGGGTTTTCCAGTGATTCTCAATTTGCTGGTGCCCAGAAACGGCATTATATGTACAGGCTTGAAATGAATGCCAATATGGCGCCTCACAACTCTGTACTGAAGGAAGACGGCGTGCATGTGACGAGGGTGGCGTTGTGGCCTCTCGTTGGTCAACACTCAGACGCACGCTCAGAACATCTGATATGCTAGATATTGCTCTGCACATTTGGAAAGACTCCCAAATGTGCTATTCCACACTATGACGTCAGAAACTCGACACTCTCAGCATTCGGTTGCACGGTCCGTGTGCCGACGGCTTTAGCCTTGAGAGCTTCAACTCTCACAGGCTTACGTTCAATCAAGTGCTGGAAGGTTTCTTGGGGAATGGCAGCCCATTCTTCACAGAATGCTGCACTGAGGAGAGGTATCGCTGTCGGTCAGTGAGGCTGAGCACGAAGTCGGCGTTCCAAAACATCCCACTGGTGTTCTGTAGGATTCAGGTCAGGACTCTGTGTGGGCCAGTCCATTACAGGGATGTTATTGTTGTGTAACCGCTCTGCCACAGGCTGTGCATTATGAATAGGTGCTTGATTGTGTTGAAATATGCAGTCGCCATCCCCGAATCGCTCTTCAACAGTGAGAAGCAACAAGGTGCTTAAAATATCAATGTAGGCCTGTGCTGTGATAGTGCCGTGCAAAACAACAAGGGGTGCAAGCCCCCTCCATGAAAAACATGACCACACCATATCACCATCGCCTCCGAATTTTACTTTTGGCACTACACACGCTGGCAGATGATGTTCATCGTGCATTCGCCACACCCACACCCTGCCATCAAATTGCCACATTGTGTACCTGATTCATCGCTCCACACAACGTTTTCCCACTGTTCAATCATCCAATGTTTATGCTCCTTACAACAAGCAAGGCATCGTTTGGCATTAGCTGGCGTGATGTGTGGCTTATGAGCAGCCGCTCGACCATCAAATCCATATTTTCTCACCTCCCACTTAACTGTAATAGCACTTGCAGTGGATCCTGATGTCGTCTGGAATTCTTCTGCGATGGCCTGGACAGATGTCTGCCTGTTACTCATTATGACCCTCTTCAACTGTCGGCGGTCTCTGTCAGTCAACAGATGAGGTCAGCCTGTACGCTTTTGTGCTGTACATGTCCCTTCACGTTTCCACTTCACTATCACATCGGAAACAGTGGACCTAGGGGGTGTTTAGGAGTGTGGAAATCTCACGTACAGACATATGACTCAAGTGACACCCAATCACCTGACCACATTCGAAGTCCGTTGAGTTCCGTAGAGTGCCCCATTCTGCTCTTCCACAATGTCTAATGACTACTGAGGTCACTGATATGGAGTACTTGGCAGTAGGTGGCAGCACAATGCACCTAATGTGAAAAACATAAGTTTTTGGGGGTGTCCGGATACTTTTGATCACATAATGTATGTTATGACTACAGAAGACCAGGGAACATTCAAACATGTAGGACTGGAAATATATAGTGTAAGTTTCATCGAACAGTTAGAATATTAATAAGCTTATACAGGCAGAGCATCAAATGACTAAAGTCAAAAGAAGGTCCCTGGACTAGATAACATTCCCTCAGAATCCTTCATTCCCTGAGATCCTCGGGAAAGACACCCTTGATAGAGCTATTCCATGTGGTGTGCAAGATATGAGATAAATAAAATATTTTTAAACTTCAAGAATAATACAGAAATTACAAAGGAGGCAAGTGCTGATAGTTGTGAATATTATCAAGCTATCAAATTAAATGATTCATGATATACAAATACTGACACAAATTATTTAAAGACAAATGCAAAAAAACTAGCAGAAGCCGACCTCGGTGAAGATAAATTTGGATGCTGCAGAAACTACGGTGCAAAATTAACCCATGATCTTAACACAGGAAGTAAGTTAAGGAAATTGTATAGCATTTGGAGATTTAGAGAAAGCTTTTGCTAATATTGACTGGAATACACTCTTTGAAATTCTGAACATAGCAAGGATAAAATACAGGGAGCAAAAGATTATTTACAGCCTGTATAGAAACTAGATTGCAGTCGTAAAAGTCAAAGGACATGAGAAGAAAGCAGTGATTGAGAGGCCAGTGAGACACGGTTTCAGCCTATCCCTAATGTTATTGAAACTACACACTGAACAAGCAGTAAAGAAAACCAAGAAGCAATTTGGAGAGTGGATTTAAGTTCAGGAAGAAGAAACAGAAAGGACAAAAAAAAAGTTTGTGTGCTAATTTTGTCAGAGACAACAAAGCACTTGGAAAAGTGATTGAACGGAATGGATCGTGGCTTGATAAGAGATTGTAAGATGAACATCAACAAAAATTAAAACAAGGGCAGTGGAATGTAGTCGAATAAATCCAGGTTACACTGATTAGATTTGAAAATGAGACACTGTTAGTTATGAGGCTTCCTATTTGGGTAGAAAAATAGAGTGCATATAAAATTCAGACTGACTGTAGCAAGAAAAGCATTTCTCAAAGAGAAACAGAACACCTAACATAAACTACAGTTATAGTTGGTGGGGACTTCAACCTTCCCTCGATATGTTGGCAAAAATACTTGTTCAAATCTTCAGAGATTGTCCTAAATGCTTTCTCCGAAAATTATTTCGAGCAGTTAGTCCACAAACCCACGCGAATTGTAATGGTTGCGAAAACACACTTGACCTCTTAGCCACAAACAATCCAGAGCTAATAGAAAGCATCATGACTGATACAGGGATTAGTAATCACTAGGTCACTGTAGCTAGGCTCAATACTGTTTCTTCCAAATCCACCAGAAACAAACGCAAAATAATTTTATTTAAAAAAAGCGGATAAAGTGTCACTAGAAGCCTTCCTAAGAGACAAGTACACAAGCGGCAAGACGCAGTCAATACCTTCGCTGCGCAGTGCCGATGGTACTGTTACCGACGACTGTGCTGCTAAAGCGGAGTTATTGAACGCAGTTTCCCGAAATTCCTTCACCAGGGAAGACGAATGGAATATTCCAGAATTTGAAACACGAACAGCTGCTAGCATGAGTTTCTTAGAAGTAGATACTTAGGGGTTGCGAAGCAACTCAAATTGCTTGATACGGGCCAGTCTTCAGGTCCAGATTGTATACCGATTAGGTTCCTTTTAGATTACGCTGATACAATAGCTCCCTACTTAGCAATCATATACAACCGCTCGCTCACCGATAGATCTGTACCTACAGATTGGAAAATTGCACAGTTCGCACCAGTGTTTAAGAAGGGTAGCAGGAGTAATCCATCGAACTACAGACCTATATCATTGACGTTGGTTTGCAGCAGGGTTTTGGAGCATATACTGTATTCAAACATTATGAATCACCTCGAAGGGAACGATCTACTGATACGCAATCAGCATGGTTTCAGAAAACATCGTTCTTGTGCAACGCTGCTAGCTCTTTATTCGCACGAAGTAATGGCTGCTATCGACAGGGGATCTCAAGTTGATTCCGTATTCCTAGATTTCCGGAAAGCTTTTGACACCGTTCCTCACAAGCGACTTCTAATCAAGCTGCGGGCCTATGGGGTATCGTCTCAGTTGTGCAACTGGATTCGTGATTTCCTGTCAGGAAGGTTGTAGTCCGTAGTAATAGACGGCAAACCATCAAGTAATACTGAAGTGATATCAGGTGTTCCCCAGGGAAGCGTCCTGGGACTTCTGCTGTTCCTGATCTATATAAATGACCTGGGTGACAATCTGAGCAGTTCTCTTAGGTTGTTCGCAGATGATGCTGTAATTTACCGTCTAGTAAGGTCATCCGAAGACCAGTATCAGTTGCAAAGCGATTTAGAAAAGATTGCTGTATGGTGTGGCAGGTGGCAGTTGATGCTAAATAATGAAAAGTGTGAGGTGATCCACATGAGTTCCAAAAGAAATCCGTTGGAATTCAATTACTCGATAAATAGTACAATTCTCAAGGCTGTCAATTCAACTAAGTACCTGGGTGTACAAATTACGAACACCTTCAGTTGGAAAGACCACATAGATAATATTGTGGGGAAGGCGAGCCAAAGGTTGCGTTTCATTGGCAGGACACTTAGAAGATGCAACAAGTCCACTAAAGAGACAGCTTACACTACACTCGTTCGTCCTCTGTTAGAATATTGCTGCGCGGTGTGGGATCCTTACCAGGTGGGATTGACGGAGGACATTGAAAGGGTGCAAAAAAGGGCAGCTCGTTTTGTATTATCACGTAATAGGGGAGAGAGTGTGGCAGATATGATACGCGAGTTGGGATGGAAGTCATTAAAGCAAAGACGTTTTTGGTCGCGTTGAGATCTAGTTACGAAATTTCAGTCACCAACTTTCTCTTCCGAATGCGAAAATATTTTGTTGAGCCCAACCTACATAGGTAGGAATGATCATCAAAATAAAATAAGAGAAATCAGAGCTCAAACAGAAAGGTTTAGGTGTTTGTTTTTCCCGCGCGCTGTTCGGGAGTGGAATGGTTGGGAGATAGTATGATTGTGGTTCGATGAACCCTCTGCCAAGCACTTAAATGTGAATTGCAGAGTAATCATGTAGATGTAGATGTAAAAAGTCTCTTCTGAAGGTATCTGTTTGTAGTGTAGCCTTGGACAGAAGTAAAACATGTATGATAAGCAGTTCAGTCTAGAAGAAAAGCTTTTCAAATTTGGTGCTACAGAAAATGATTGAGGATAAGATGGGTAGATTGGTTAACCAATGAGCAGGTAGTGAATGGAGTCGTGTTAAACCATAGATGTCTTTTTTCACCCTGACTAAGAGACACATCCTGAGGCATTAAAGAATAGCCCGTTTGGTAATGGAGGCAAGTGTGGCAGGCAAGTGGTGGAGGTATTATGGAGGGAGACCAAGGGAAGAATACAGTAAGCAGATTCAAATGGTTGTAGGTTGTAGTAGCTATGAAGAGGCTTGCACAGGATAGATTAGTCAGGAGAGCTGCATCAAAGCAGTCTTTGGACTGAAGACCAACACCATTACAACACTGCTGCAGTAGTAGCAGCAGTTGTTGTTGTCGTTGTTGTTGTTGTTGTTGTTGTTTAGTCCATCTTTGGATTTTCTACACTAAAATTCCTGATAGTTGTGAATCGTAGTGCAGCGACAGATGACAACTAGTTCCAACCACTTCCTAATATCTTGGGAATGACGCAAATATTAAATGATTTATATGACAATGGTGATGAAATATGAACTGTGATGAAACATGGGGACCAACTAGGTTTGTCATAAAAAATGGTATAACAGAATCACAACCACTGGCAGTCATTGTTCAGAACTAACTTGGAAGAGAGATACTGTAGATAGAAATTCTCTCTTTCTTCGAAAATATTCAGTTGAGAGTAAGATTATCAGAAGCAGTGTCAAAGTATGGTTACCATCTAAAATACTGTGTTTTGTTCTAGCTAATTCAGTTGACAGGTTGCTATCAAGAAATGAAACAGTATTATTATCAATACCATAAAATACTTCAGCTTTGTTAATACCATTCCATTAATAATAAATTATACAACAATGCAAAATAATGCAACCAAAGTACTGTCTATGGCTTATTGTTTTGTAGGAGTAGGTTGCATTCTCTGCCTTCAGTTCTATTAATAAATTAACTGCACCAAGATTCCTAGAAGTGCACAAATAAAGTATAGTGTAGTTGCAGGCTACTATAAATTATTGAAGTCAAGGCAAATGGTTTGAAATAAAACTGAAAGCCTAGTACTAACAGTAAAGTTTTCCACCAAGTGTGCTTAAACAAACTGCTAAAATCTGCAGGAAAACCTGTCCAGCCTCTCGCATGCCGTCCAGCCATGCATAGCTGTGACTCCTGCATGTTCAACGGAGCAATGGCGGCACCGGAAGCGGGCCTTTCCAGCGGATCGCGCTCTGTTAAAACTAGAGCACGATCCTGCGTGGCCCTGGTGGCGGCCGCTGAAGCTCGTTCAAGGTCACCCGCCAAAATGGCGGCGCACACAGCCATAATGTTATACCATAGATGTCTTTTTTTACCCTGACTAAGAGACACATCCTGAGGCATTAAAGAGTAGCCAGTTTGGTAATGGAGGCAAGTGTGGCAGGCAGGTGGTGGAGGTATTATGGAGGGATACCAAGGGAAGAATACAGTAAGCAGATTCAAATGGTTGTAGGTTGTAGTAGCTATGAAGAGGCTTGCACAGGATAGATTAGTCAGGAGAGCTGCATCAAAGCAGTCTTTGGACTGAAGACCAACACCATTACAACACTGCTGTAGTAGTAGCAGCAGTTGTTGTTGTCGTTGTTGTTGTTGTTGTTGTTTAGTCCATCTTTGGATTTTCTACACTAAAATTCCTGATAGTTGTGAATCGTAGTGCAACGACAGATGACAACTAGTTCCAACCACTTCCTTATATCTTGGGAATGACGCAAATATTAAATGATTTATATGACAATGGTGATGAAATATGAACTGTGATGAAACATGGGGACCAACTAGGTTTGTCATAAAAAATGGTATAACAGAATCACAACCACTGGCAGTCATTGTTCAGAACTAACTTGGAAGAGAGATACTGTAGATAGAAATTCTCTCTTTCTTCAAAAATATTCAGTTGAGAGTAAGATTATCAGAAGCAGTGTCAAAGTATAGTTACCATCTAAAATACTGTGTTTTGTTCTAGCTAATCCAGTTGACAGGTTGCTATCAAGAAATGAAACAGTATTATTATCAATACCATAAAATACCTCAGCTTTGTTAATACGCAGGAGTTCCAAGATGGCCGCCGAGTAAGTGACGCCAGAAACCATTTCCAGAAAGTTAAGTGATTTAGACAGGAATATAATTTAGTTTAACGCCGACAACAAATTAAATACGTGCATTAGTGTATCGTTTAGTCTTGCCGTTAAAGGTTAGACTTTTCTTTGCGTATTTTTTCAGAAAACACGAAAAGATCGTAACTTCGCGAAGTCGCGCTTAGGCTTAAATTTTGTAAACGTGTTTGTTTCTTGTTTCACGGTAATTTAACTAGTTTCTCGGTAACAAATAAGTAAACTACCGTAAATAGCGTATAAAATCATTGTTTCAATACAGATTTCAGAAAAACAGCGTAACTTTATATCAGAAACTTGCCTATATACATTTGTTTATAGGCCTAATTCTCGTAACGTTTTTGGAGAATCAAAGTTAAAGTATCTCATTTAATTGTCCTTTTTTCATTCCATCGAGTGAAATATATAATAAACAGCGTATACCTTCGTTGTTTTAATACAGATCTCAGAAAAACAGCGGAATTTTAAATCACAAACTTACTCATATACATTTGTGAATAGGCTTAATTCTTGTAACGTCTTTTTTGATTTTCGGTAATTTAATTGATTCATTCTAGCTAAAGTATTATTTTTGCCATGAGTGAGAAGTGCCTGACTTGCCGTAGAATTGTTAGTTCCGGGGTTTGGTGTGATGGATGCAGTAGTTTTTTTCACTGGGGGGACTGCAGTGGCATGGGTGTTGGGAAAGTGGATCAGGCTCATCAGTGGTTATGTAGGATTTGCAGCAGAGATAGGAAGATAGTGGAACAGGAAGGGAAAAATTGCTGCCCTTCAGGCTGAGCTAGATCAGGCTAGGGAAAATCTGGACAGGTTAAGGAGGGAGAAGGGCAAAGAGAGGTGGGAAGTGGCAACAGGTAGCAGAAGGAACAGGCCTAGAACTAAGTCTGACAGTTTTGTGGTGAATGTCAAAAATAAGTTTGACCTGTTGCTTCAGTTAGAAACTGATGAGCCTCAAGCAGAGGTAGGTGTAGACAGGACACAACAAACTTTCAATAGGAAATTGAAAAAGAATGTAGGAAAGTCATCGAAAAGGAAGAAAGTTTTGTTGTTAGGCAGTTCTCATGCCAGAGGTGTAGGCCAACTTCTGCAGGAGGAATTAGGACCAGAATACCAGGACACAAATTTTTTCAAACCAAGTGCTAGTCTGGATCAGGTGACAGAGGATTTAGGTTCACTCTGTAAAAGATTTACCAGGGAAGACACCGTGGTTATTGTGGGAGGGCCAGGGAACAGCATCGACAGAGATCCTGGGTACAGTATAGAGTGTGACCTGATAAAGATTGCGTCGGCATCGAGACACACCAATGTTGAATTTGTATCTGTCCTGAGACGCCATGACCGGCCTCATTTGAACTCTTCTGTTGGGAGAGTTAATTTGGAGTTGGAACGGCTGCTTGGGTCGGGTGCGGGGGCTCATATTGGTGTGGTTCCTGTTGATTATCTCAGTAGGTGGGACTATACCAGGCACGGCCTACATCTCAACAGGAAAGGGAAGGGGAAACTGGCTGGGGTAATAGCAGGAAACTTAAGGGGGGGAGGCACTGCCATGAATGGTAAAATACCAGTGGTTACAGGTGTTGGAGCAGCACCTTTTTTAGGATAGGTAAGACAGAAAGATGTCAAGTTCTACAAGAGGTCAGGATTGAAACAAATCTTCAGTTTAGGAAAGAAATTAAACAGCACAATTCTAGCACATTGGATCACCAATCACAGCTATCAATTATAAATTTTCACCAATCACCAGAAATTTTATCTCCACGAAGTTGTATCTCAGACCTAGGTAATTGCATTGATGAATTAAAGTCACCCAACCCAGTTGACATAATCTGCCTCTCTGAACACCATGTGACCACTGGTATAGGAACTAGGCCTAAGCACAATGAGAAACTCAGACAGGAGAGTACTGCAAATGTTAGAATAAGGAAAGGTTCTCATAAAAGTATAATTAAAAATAATGTAAGTATATTTCATCAAAATATTTGGAGTTTAAAGAATAAAGTAGATGAGCTTCTGGTTTGTTTAGAAGATTTAGAAGCTGAGAATGAAATAGATATACTATGCCTGTCTGAGCATCACATTGTTACTGATATGGATAAGGTAAATGTAAGTGGTTATAAGCTCTCTGCACATGTAATGAGAGAAAATATGGAGAAAGGAGGAGTTGCTATATATGTCAAAAGTTATCATTGTGCAAAAAGTATAGAAACAAAAAAGTTTTGTGTAGAGAAACATATAGAAGCATGTGCCTGTGAGCTTAAATTAAATAAAGGCACATTTATAATTGTAACTGTATATAGGTCCCCATCAGGAAAATTTCATCTACTTCTGAAAAATTTGGACTCCTTGTTGTGCTATCTGTCAGACAGGGAAAAGCAAATTATTATTTGTGGGGACTTCAATGTAGATTCTCTGAAAGAGGGTAATAGGAAAAATGACCTTGAAGTATTACTCGGTTCTTTCAATTTGACACCCGTTATTGATTTTCCTACTCGGGTGGTAAAGGATAGCAGCTCACTGATAGATAACTTCTTTATAGACCAAGATAAGTTTAACCAGATAAATGCTCAGCCTGTTGAGAATGGTCTTTCTGATCATGGTGCACAGCTAGTTACAATATATGACATAGCTCCATTCAGCAATACTAAACAGTCCTCCAAAGTAGTACGTTCAGTCAACGATTTAACAATTGCAAATTTCAGGGAAAGCCTACAGCAGTTAGATTGGGATGAGGTGTACCGTGAACCTGATGCCAATTTAAAATATAATTTATTTCATGACATTTTTGTAAATGCATTTGAAAACTGCTTCTCCAAGAAAATAGTTAAATATACTCGTAAGAAACCTTATAACAAACCATGGCTTACTAAGGGTATAAAAATATCTTGTAACCGGAAAAGGGAAATGTATCTGACAGCAAGAAAGAGTAGTGACCCAGAAACTATCGAAAATTATAAAAACTACTGTGTTATATTAAGAAAAGTTATTAAAAAATCCAGGAGTATGTGTATCATGTCTGAAATCAGCAACTCTGATAATAAAATTAAAACAATTTGGAATATTATTAAAAGAGAAACAGGTCAACCAAGAGCAGAGGAAGACAGTATTACCATCAAATTGAATGAAAACTTTACGAACAAAAAGTCAGAAGTTGAAAATATTTTTAATAATCATTTTCTAAATGTTGTGGATATAGTAGGATCCAGGTGTTCATTAGAAGATGCTAGGCTGTTAATGGAAGAGGCCATACCTACGCAATTTGATACAATTGAAATCTCACCCACTTCTCCCTCTGAAATTAGGAAAATAATAAACTTGCTTAAAAGCAAAAACTCACATGGAATTGATGGCATTTCCAGCAAAATACTAAAAGCTTGTTCTCAACAGATAAGTAAGATTCTCAGCCACCTGTGTAATAGCTCTCTGGAACAGGGCATTTTCCCTGATTTATTTATTTATTTATTTATTCTTTGCCCATGGACTCCAGCTGAAAATCCCGCTGAGAGTATTGGGTGTGTCATACAATAGCCTATTAACATCAAACTTGATTTCAATATATATATAAATGAAACAAATTATTAAACAGAAATAGTCCATAATCATACAAAGGTTTTACATGTTTCACATTACACATACACACAAATCGAAAAAACATACAGAAATGATAATTTTTACAGGTACATTTCAGTAATGATATATTTAAACACCATCTTAGTATTCACTCAAACTGTATATACATTTCTCTGTGAGATATAGTTTCAAATGATTTTTAAAACATTTTAGATCTGTTTCTTTTTTAATGATTTTGGGGAGTTTATTAAAAAACCTTTTGCCTGCTTCTTCTGGGGCAGTCATAGACAGTTTTAGATTTCTGTTTATCATGTAGTAATTTTCATTTCCTCTTGTACCGTGTTTGTGTACATCTTTATTTAGGAGGTGTTTATCACTTGACCTTACCACCATTATGCTTTGGTATATATACAGTGAATATACTGTCATAATATTATAGTGTATAAAAGCTTGCCTACAGGTATGTCTTGGTGGTATTTTTGCAATGCATCTCACTGCCCTTTTCTGAATTGTGAATATTCTTTTTAGGTTGCCAGCTTGTGCATTTCCCCATATATGAACTGAATAAGACAAATGTGGGAAGACAAGTCCATAATACATTGATCTGAGGACTTTATCATCCACAGTCTTAGCTGTTTTATGCATGATGAAGATCTGTTTGTTTATCTTTTTACACAGTGCATCTATGTGCTCCCCCCATGCCAAATGTTTGTCTATTATAGTTCCTAGAAAATTTGTGCTGGTTACTTCTTTAATAGTCTTTCCATTTATATTAACATTTATATTATAATTTTCACTATGCTTGGTCTGAAATACTACATTCATTGTTTTAGACTGATTCATAAACAGGTTGTTTTGTGTTAAATATTTATTTGCATTTTCAATAGTCAGGAGTGCTTCCTTCTCAAGCTCCTCCTTTGTGTCAGCTGTGCAAATGATTGTTGTGTCATCAGCATACATTATAAGTTTCTGATTTATATAGCTAGGGAAGTCATTTACATAGAGTATAAATAGTATTGGCCCAAGCACAGATCCTTGCGGCACACCGTGTTTAACTGTTTGTAATTCTGATATGTAGTTTGTTATATTTCCCCCACTAGTATGTCTGATTTCTGTGCATTGTTTCCTATTTGTAATGTATGATTTAAGTATGTCATAGCATTTTCCTCTAATTCCATACTGATATAATTTCATCATTAATTTTGAGTGGTTCACACAATCAAATGCCTTAGATAGGTCCATAAAAATCCCACAAGTCTTTTGCTGCCTGTCAAGTAAATTAAGAATGTGCTCAATTATATCTGTTGATGCTGTTTTTGTTGACTTCCCTTCTCTGAAACCATGTTGTGATGAATGCAGTATACTGTACTTTGTTATAAAACTTACAATTCTATTCTTTATTATCATTTCATAGATTTTAGCAAAAGTTGAGATCAATGATATTGGCCTGTAATTTCCTAATTCATCCCTGTTCCCTTTCTTAAATATTGGCTTCACTTTACTTACTTTCAGTGAATCTGGAAATATACCTTCTTCTATCGCAGCATTCAGCATGTGTGTCAATGGTTTTAATATACATTCTCTGCATTCCTTTATGAGATGTGATGTAACACCATCCAAGCCAGAAGAGTGTTTAATTTTAAGTTGTTTTATAAGGTTTGACACTTCTGCATCTGTTGTAGGTATGAAAATCATAGTATGATTTGTATGTGGGGGGTTTAACAATTTACTTACTGCATTTATTTTATTTTGACTTATTAATTCGTCTGCTACAGTAATATAATATCTGTTAAAAGTATTGGCTACTTCTAGAGGGTTTGCGTTGCTTTTCCCACTCATCAGTGGGCAGATGTCCTCTGCCCAATTTGTTACTTTTCCTCTCTCTCCATTAATGAACGACCATAAACCTTTTGAGTAGTTCTTTCCCTTATCTATAGACATCCTGATGAATGATGCTTTAGTTTCTCTGATAAAACTACAGTACTCTTTCTTTTTTATTTTATACAGTGTGTTGCAGGCCTCATTATTTTTTTGTTTGGAGAGGTCATAATACACTCTCAGATTATTTCTGGCATGGATTACTTCTCCAGTCACCCAGCTTTTCTTTTTTTGTTGCTGTTTGACAAGCCTTTTACTAACAGGACATGTAACATAATAATAATAATTGAATAAAGAATAAAACTGGTTCCATTTGGTGTTTGCATCTTTAGCTGCATATATTGTTTCCCAGACTGAAATATGCTATTGTTACACCTTTGCATAAAAAGGGGGATAGATCTGATGTCAACAATTACCGTCCAATCTCCCTTCTAACAGCTTTATCCAAAATTTTTGAGAAAGTAATGTATTCAAGGGTAGCTTCACATATATGTAAAAATGAAGTACTAACAAAATGTCAGTTTGGTTTCCAGAAAGGTTTTTCAACAGAAAATGCCATATATGCTTTCACCAGTCAAATTTTGAATGATCTGAATAACCGAACACCACCCATTGGGATTTTTTGTGATCTCTCAAAGGCTTTTGATTGTGTAAATCATGAAATTCTGCTAGACAAGCTCAAGTATTGTGGCATGAATGGGACAGTGCACAAATGGTTTAATTCGTACCTAACTGGAAGAGTGCAGAAAGTTGAAATAAGTAGTTCTCGTAACATGCAAAGATCAGCACATTCCTCAAACTGGGGAACTATCAAGAATGGGGTTCCACAAGGGTCAGTCTTGGGTCCTTTGTTGTTCTTATTATATATTAATGACTTGCCATTCTATATTCATGAAGAGGCAAAGTTAGTTCTCTTCGCTGATGATACAAGTATAGTAATCACACCTGAGAAACAAGAATTAACTGATGAAGTTGTCAATACTGTCTTTCAGAAAATTACTAAGTGGTTCCTTGTAAATGGACTCTCACTGAATTTTGATAAGACACAGTACATACAGTTCCGTACAGTGAATGGTATGACGCCATTAATAAATATAGACCTTAATCAGAAGCATATAGCTAAGGTAGAATATTCCAAATTTATAGGTATGTCCATTGATGAGAGATTAAATTGGAAGAAACACATTGATGATCTGCTGAAACGTTTGAGTTCAGCTACTTATGCAATAAGGGTCATTGCAAATTTTGGTGATAAACATCTCAGTAAATTAGCTTACTACGCCTATTTTCACTCATTGCTTTCATGTGGCATCATATTTTGGGGTAATTCATCACTGAGGAATAAAGTATTTATTGCACAAAAGCGTGTAATCAGAATAATAGCTGGAGTCCACCCAAGATCATCCTGCAGACATTTATTTAAGGATCTAGGGATATTCACAGTAGCTTCTCAGTATATATACTCTCTTATGAAATTTGTTATTAACAACCAAATCCAATTCAAACGTAATAGCAGTGTGCATAACTACAATACTAGGAGAAAGGACGATCTTCACTATTCAAGATTAAATCTAACTTTGGCACAGAAAGGGGTGAATTATACTGGCACTAAAGTCTTTGGTCACTTACCAAATAGTATCAAAAGTCTGACAGATAACCAACAAGTATTTAAGAAGAAATTAAAAGAATTTCTGAATGACAACTCCTTCTACTCCATAGAGGAATTTTTAGATATAAATTAAGAAAAAAAAGAAAAAACAAAAATATTAAAAAAATAAAAAAAATATAAATAAAGAAAAACAAAAAACACAAAAAAATAAAGTTGTTATATTAACTTAAGTATGTTGTTAAGTTAACCTAATTATGTCATGTATTGGAAAATTCGACTCGTTCCACATCATTACGAAATATCGTATTCATGATCCATGGAACTAGTATTAATCTAATATAATCTAATTCGATTAATAATAAATTATACAACAATGCAGAATAATGCAACCAAAGTACTGTGTATGGCTTATTGTTTTGTAGGAATAGGTTGCATTCTCTGCTTTCAGTTCTATTAATAAATTAACTGCACCAAGATTCCTAGAAGTGCACAAATAAAGTATAGTGTAGTTGCAGGCTACTATAAATTATTGAAGTCAAGGCAAATGGTTTGAAATAAAACTGAAAGTCTAGTACTAACAGTAAAGTCTTCCACCAAGTGTGCTTAAACAAACTGCTAAAATCTGCAGGAAAACCTGTCCAGCCTCTCGCATGCCGTCCAGCCATGCATAGCTGTGACTCCTGCATGTTCAACGGAGCAATGGCGGCACCGGAAGCGGGCCTTTCCAGCGGATCGCGCTCTGTTGAAACTAGAGCGCGATCCTGCGTGGCCCTGGTGGCGGCCGCTGAAGCTCGTTCAAGGTCACCCGCCAAAATGGCGGCGCACACAGCCATAATGTTATACCATAGATGTCTTTTTTTACCCTGACTAAGAGACACATCCTGAGGCATTAAACAGTAGCCAGTTTGGTAATGGAGGCAAGTGTGGCAAGCAGGTAGTGGAGGTATTATGGAGGGAGACCAAGGGAAGAATACAGTAAGCAGATTCAAATGGTTGTAGGTTGTAGTAGCTATGAAGAGGCTTGCACAGGATAGATTAGTCAGGAGAGCTGCATCAAAGCAGTCTTTGGACTGAAGACCAACACCATTACAACACTGCTGTAGTAGTAGCAGCAGTTGTTGTTGTTGTTGTTGTTGTTGTTGTTTAGTCCATCTTTGGATTTTCTACACTAAAATTCCTGATAGTTGTGAATCGTAGTGCAACGACAGATGACAACTAGTTCCAAACACTTCCTTATATCTTGGGAATGACGCAAATATTAAATGATTTATATGACAATGGTGATGAAATATGAACTGTGATGAAACATGGGGACCAACTAGGTTTGTCATAAAAAATGGTATAACAGAATCACAACCACTGGCAGTCATTGTTCAGAACTAACTTGGAAGAGAGATACTGTAGATAGAAATTCTCTCTTTCTTCAAAAATATTCAGTTGAGAGTAAGATTATCAGAAGCAGTGTCAAAGTATAGTTACCATTTAAAATACTGTGTTTTGTTCTAGCTAATCCAGTTGACAGGTTGCTATCAAGAAATGAAACAATATTATTATCAATACCATAAAATACTTCAGCTTTGTTAATACCATTCCATTAATAATAAATTATACAACAATGCAGAATAATGCAACCAAAGTACTGTGTATGGCTTATTGTTTTGCAGGAATAGGTTGCATCCTCTGCTTTCAGTTCTATTAATAAATTAACTGCACCAAGATTCCTAGAAGTGCACAAATAAAGTATAGTGTAGTTGCAGGCTACTATAAATTATTGAAGTCAAGGCAAATGGTTTGAAATAAAACTGAAAGTCTAGTACTAACAGTAAAGTCTTCCACCAAGTGTGCTTAAACAAACTGCTAAAATCTGCAGGAAAACCTGTCCAGCCTCTCGCATGCCGTCCAGCCATGCATAGCTGTGACTCCTGCATGTTCAACGGAGCAATGGCGGCACTGGAAGCGGGCCTTTCCAGCGGATCGCGCTCTGTTGAAACTAGAGCGCGATCCTGCGCGACCCTGGTGGCGGCCGCTGAAGCTCGTTCAAGGTCACCCGCCAAAATGGCGGCGCACACAGCCATAATGTTATACCATAGATGTCTTTTTTTACCCTGACTAAGAGACACATCCTGAGGCATTAAAGAGTAGCCAGTTTGGTAATGGAGGCAAGTGTGGCAGGCAGGTGGTGGAGGTATTATGGAGGGAGACCAAGGGAAGAATACAGTAAGCAGATTCAAATGGTTGTAGGTTGTAGTAGCTATGAAGAGGCTTGCACAGGATAGATTAGTCAGGAGAGCTGCATCAAAGCAGTCTTTGGACTGAAGACCAACACCATTACAACACTGCTGTAGTAGTAGTAGCAGCAGTTGTTGATGTTGTTGTTGTTGTTTAGTCCATCTTTGGATTTTCTACACTAAAATTCCTGATAGTTGTGAATCGTAGTGCAATGACAGATGACAACTAGTTCCAACCACTTCCTTATATCTTGGGAATGACGCAAATATTAAATGATTTATATGACAATGGTGATGAAATATGAACTGTGATGAAACATGGGGACCAACTAGGTTTGTCATAAAAAATGGTATAACAGAATCACAACCACTGGCAGTCATTGTTCAGAACTAACTTGGAAGAGAGATACTGTAGATAGAAATTCTCTCTTTCTTCAAAAATATTCAGTTGAGAGTAAGATTATCAGAAGCAGTGTCAAAGTATAGTTACCATCTAAAATACTGTGTTTTGTTCTAGCTAATCCAGTTGACAGGTTGCTATCAAGAAATGAACAGTATTATTATCAATACCATAAAATACTTCAGCTTTGTTAATACCATTCCATTAATAATAAATTATACAACAATGCAGAATAATGCAACCAAAGTACTGTCTATGGCTTATTGTTTTGTAGGAGTAGGTTGCATCCTCTGCTTTCAGTTCTATTGATAAATTAACTGCATCAAGATTCCTAGAAGTGCACAAATAAAGTACAGTGTAGTTGCAGGCTACTATAAATTATTGAAGTCGAGGCAAATGGTTTGAAATAAAACTGAAAGTCTAGTACTAAAAGTAAAGTCTTCCACCAAGTGTGCTTAAACAAACTGCTAAAATCTGCAGACAAACCTGTCCAGCCTCTCGCATGCCGTCCAGCCATGCATATCTGTGACACCTTCATGTTCATTGCTACAAAAGTGCACTTGAACTAGTACTCTTCTTCCATGATAAGGCAAGGCCTCAAATAAGCCTGTGCATGCAAGAGGGGCTCACAAAATGTCTTTCGATTGTTCTTCCTCTTCCACCCTGTGCTCCTGATCTCGCGCATTCTGACTTCCATTGTTTGACCGAATGAAGGATGTGCTCTGGGAGAAGCAGTACATGGATGATGGAACGTTATTGATGCAGCAACACATTGGCTTTGTTGTCGACCAGTACAGTGGTACCACACAGGCGTACAGGTCCTCCCAGTAAGATGGCGTAAGGCCATCGCATTAAACGGAGATTATTTTGAAAAAATGGGGTTTTGTGGCCAGAAGAGTGGGGAATAATGTGGTGTATTGGAATCCTGACTAAAATCAACCTGCTTTCAGGAAAAGAAATGTGTTGCATTACTTACTGATCATCCCTCATAAATCTGTGTTCAACAAATGAAGAATAATTACTAGCCCCAACTGTTCGCTGCACCTCAAAAAAATGTACATGTCTCATTTGTGACAAATATTATTAACTCAGATCCTGAGTGAACTAGCAGCTGCAAATAAATCCAAATCCCAACTGTGACTAACTCGTGATATTCGACTAGCACCTTCAGCTGGAAATGTTAAAATTTATCAGAAATTCACTTGAGAAATTGGTAAAGCTCACAAAACTAATAAATAAATTTAGAGTCCAAACTGTGATGCCACTGTGAAATTTTCACAAAACAGTGGGCACACATGCAAATGATTGCAACTTTCAACTGAAACGCGAGGCCGATTCAATGCCCAGCGTAACATTCTGCCTACCTCATAGACACCTTACTCCAGAAATCAGCTGAATGGAAAGCCATGTGATATTTGCTGACAATGACCCCATTGATCTTGCCTAGAATTGGTTGAGACTTGCAGTGAACTTTCACAGGAATCATCATCACATATTGGATGAGTTCAAGAGAGGGTCACCATCACTATGTTGAGACAGGCTTAAGCGGCAAAGTATCAATCACTTGTACATGACATGTCAAGAAAGATTCAAGAATCTAATTTATCTATTTAATAATCCATCTTCAGGCTTTTGATGTTGTCATGGGTAATTAAAAAATAATTTTTACAGTGATGAGTGACATGTTAGAAAAAAATGTGGTTACACATTGTATAGTAATACTACATATTATTTACTAAAAGTACATTTTCCTAATCTTACTAGTGCTAAAAGTTCCTGTTGAACTTTTTCAGTGTTTACAAATTAAATTTGGGTTTCAAAACATTGCTGTTTCTATTTGGGTAAATAGAAAAAAGAAATATGCTGTATTTTACAGAAGCCAGAATTTTGAAATTCAAATTTATACACCATCGGATAACAAATACTTAAATAAAGAACCCTATAAAAGAACGGAATGGGGAAGACGAGATCTTTATAAGAAAATTAGAGAAATTAAAGGAAAATTCCAGGCAAAAATTGGAATGATAAAAGATAGAAACGGGAAAGATCTGAGTGAAGCAGAGGATGTTAAGGAAAGATGGGCAGAATATGTAGAAGACCTATACAAGAAAGAACTGCATAATGACAGGGCTCCTACTGCTGATGTTAATGTTAATTTAGAACTAGAGCCAAATATTTTGGAGAGCGGAATCCAGTGGGCCCTTGAAAATATGGCTGATAACAAAACTAGTGGACATGATGAAATACCAGCAGAATTGTATAAAGTCACTGGACAGGATGCAGTGAAACTGCTGCACTCAATATGTCAAAAAATATGAATCACGCAGCAGTGGCCAGACGACTGGAAAAGATCAGTGTTCATCCCCTTTCCAAAGAAGAGAAGTTCTAAAGAACGCTCAGATTACCGAACAATCGCACTTATTTCACATGCTAGCAAAGTCATGTTGAAAATCTTACAAAATAGACTTCACCAATATCTAGATCGAGAGCTTATCAGAAGAACAAGCTGGATTTAGGAAAGGAAGAGGAACTAGAGGTCAAATTGCTAACATTCAGTGGATTATGGAAACAGCAAGAGAATTCCAGAGAGATGTGTACCTCTGCTTTATTGACTACGCCAAAGCCTTTGACTGCGTCGATCACAACAAATTATGGAATGTACTGAAAAACGTGGGTGTACGAGGTCACCTCATTCATCTGATATGGAGTTTATACCTTGACCAAGAAGCCACGGTGAGAACTATGTATGGAACAATGAAATGGATAAAGATTCAGAAAGGAGTCTGGCAAGGCTGCATACTGTCACCGTACTTATTCAATCTGTATGCAGAACCTGTTATGAGGAATGTGAGGCTAGATGAAGGAGAAACAGGAATTAAAATAGCTGGAATAAATGTAAACAACCTCAGGTACGCGGATGATACGATCCTGTTGGCAGAAAGTGAAGAAGAATTGAGAACACACTTGCTGAAGGTGAAAGACAAAAGCGAAAAGGCCGGTCTTAGGCTGAATGTGAAGAAAATTAAAATTATGGCAACTACACCTACCAATTCGTGGGATATAGCAGGAGAAACCATGGAGGTAGTGACCACATTCAGTTATCTCGGTTCCCAGATATCTGCTGATGGTGACTGCAGCCATGAAATCCAGAGATGCCTGTTAAGAGTTCCATGGACCGCAAAGAGAACCTACAGATCAATATTGGAGCAAATGAAATCAGATTTCTCCTTGGAAGGTCTAATGTTAAAACAAAAGCTGACCTACTTTGGACAAACAATGCGAAGGCATGCCTCGCTGGAAAAAACATTAATGCTGGGGAAGATTGAAGGAACTAAAAGAAGAGGACTTCAGAGGATGAGATGGATCAATGGCATCACAGAAGCAATGTGTTCCAACCTGGAAGGTCTACGGGAGAAAGTGAAAGACAGGAAAAAGTGGCGCGATTTGGTTCATGGGGTCACGAAGAGTCAGAACCGATTACACGAATAGAGAGATAGAGAGAGAGAGAGAGAGAGAGAGAGAGAGAGATACAAAAACACACAACTAATGTACTGCCTGAAGGTATAATTAAATTTATCAGTTATTTACTAATTTGGATTATCTTTTCACAGATTTAAAATATTTCGACATTTGTAACTACACTGTGTTTTCTTAAGTCAAGCTGAAGGTATCTTTAATGCTTGACACTTTATATTTTTATTTGGCATGCAGAAGGCAATAGTATGTAAAGTAAGATGCACTCCAAAAAAGCACTCTATCTTCAGGCCACATCCTCAGCCAAGAATGCAGATAGGAGGGGCGAGTAGTCAGCACACCACTCTCCCAGTGGTTATGATGGTTTTCTTTGACCAGAGCTGTTACTATTCAGCCGAGTAGCTCCTCAATTGGCATCACGAGGCTGAGTGCACCCCGAAAAATGGCAACAGTGCATGGTGGCCCGGATGTTCACCCATCCAAGTGCCGGCCATGTCCGACAGCACTTAACTTCGGTGGTCTGGCTGGAATCAGTGTATCCACTGTGGCAAAGCAGTTGCCAAAGTGAGAAGGGACTGTTATATACATCTAACTGTTTAAAATAAGACTGACAAGATATTTTAATTTTGGAAATTCCAGACACACCTCATGGCCTCCTCCTGCCAAACAAAACCCCACAAAAGAGTGCCATAAGTTAGATAGCAGTCAAAGAAAGCTTAGACCCGAACAACTGCTTTTCAGAAACACGAGCATATTTTATCCAACAGAAAAAAAGTAACGGCTTTTTAAAAATGTATTCTGTAAGACTGTTCCAAGTTAATTTTGAATCCACATACTGCAAAGAAGTTAAACAGATATGCACTCAATGTCAACATTGGACAAACTGAAAATAAAGTTCACTTAACATGAAATACAACAGGAAGAAAACCGATAATATCGCACTACACTTATCAGCCAGAACATTATGACCACCTACCTAACAGCCAGTATGTCCACCTTTCGTATGGATACAGCAGCAAAGTGTCGTGGCATGGAAGCAATGAGGCCTTGGTAGATTGCTGGAGGGAGTTGGCACCATATCTGCACATAATTCCCATAAATTCCATGGAGGGGGCGTCAAGCTCTGAAGCCACATTTGATCATACCCCACACTTGTTCGATCGGGTTCAGATCTGGCAAGCTGGAGGGCCTCCAGATCAATTGGAACTCAGTGCTGTGTTCATTGAACCACTCCATCACACTCCTGGCCTTGTAACATGGTGGATTACCTTACTGAAAAACGCCACTGTTGTTGGGAAACATGATCGTCATGATGTGGTGTATTTGGTCTGCAACCAGTGTACGATACTCCTTGGCCATCATGATGCCTTCCACGGGCTCCACTCAGCCCACGGATACCCACCTGAAGTGAAGAGCATTGTTACAGGAACAATAACACACAATACATATTTACAAAAAATTTGATACGCTAGTGTCCTTCCCCCAAATATTACATGAAATGGTCCTCAAGAATATGGGACTTAAGTCAGAAATCTGAAACATATTTTAATTAAAAAATAGATATCTAATTTGTCACAGGTATGCGTATGCATATTAACCGAAGTGCAAGAGATGATTCTTACATTATTGTAGCCAAATATCATCAAGAAACAAAGAGTTTACAGTTCAAACAATGGAATTTCCAAGTTGGAATATCAACAGTTATGGAAAGGACAGATTGCTACTGGCGATAAAGCTGATGTATTGAGTTTCAGACACTACAAAAAGATTGTTATATATTAAGCTTTCAACTGAAGCCTTCATCGGGAAAAAAAACACAGAAGCAACCATACCTCATAAACACGAGTGCTTTCTCTGGCTGCTCAGGCCAAACTGAAACTGAAATGTGTCACCCCTCCTCAACTCACATCCCCTCACCCTCAATATCCACTGCTCTCTGCCAATGCACCTGCTGATGTTTACCCCTCCTTTGCTTCTCACATTTCTGTTCCCTTTTTTTTTCCCTTGCCTCCCTCCTCTGCAGCCTCCCAACACTGCGCCAGGTAGCCTTGTCTGCACACACTGCCAGGCAGCAGTGCTTCCTCTTCCCTATCCCATCCTTGCTGCCCCTCCCCCTTCCCTGCTCCCCTACAGACTGTTGCTGCAATTCGAAACATTTCAATTGCAGAGGGGTCTGAGCAGCCAGAGATAGTAGTAAGGTGTGCATGATATGTACTTCTTTGTGTGAATTCGTGTGGGTTTTTCTTTTCTGATGAAGACTTAGGCCAAAAGTTAAAGGTTTACTGGAAGTCAGATTTTATGTAATATACATGTTATATGATATTTTATTAATATACATTAATTGTTTCAACTGAGATATTTGTCAGTGGAGTTTGGAGTAGAAGTAACTGTCCACCAACAAATACTTTATGCCCCTCTTAAATGGTACTGTACTTTGTTCCATGGTCCAGTCACATTAATGTGACCTCTGTCTTTGTGCAGTAACCACTCAAGATGGCAGTACTGGTAGTGGAGGGTGCGGATACTTGGAGAACAGTCCAGCCATTGTTGTAATGCAGAAATGGATTGATTTACCTGACATTCAAAAGGGCATGATCACTGGCTTTCAGGCCAAGGGTGGAAGCACATCCAAAATAGCTGACTTTGTGAACTGTTTGTGCGCCACCAGGGTTAAAGTGCAGCAAGTATGGCAAAATGGTGGTATCTGAAACCAGCACCAAGGCAGCTGCGGAAACATAAACCATAGATGACAGGGGTGAATTGTGACTGTGGAGATATGTGAATAGATATGTTGAGCAAATGACCACCCACACGGACCAGGGGATACCATCAGTGTCTCCTCAATAAGCATTCAGTTAATGCTGTGCATATGGTCCTCCACAGCAGGCACCTTTTTCAAGCCAACATACTGATTGCTGTTGCCTAGTTACAAAGGCTGGAATTCGCATGCTAATACTGCAACTGGACGTCTGCTGAATGGAGACAGGTGATGATGAATCAATTTTTATGCTCCTTCGGCCAGATGGTCATTAGAGTGTACGGCCCTGCAATAATCATCATAAGGGTCCAGGCTAGACAAGGGAGCATTATGGCCTGGGAAATGTTTTTATGGCATTTCCTGGGTAAATTTGTGATTCTGGAAGACACAATGGATTAACGTAAGCATGTGTCTATCCTTGGGGGCCATGACCACTCTATATGCAGTTTGTTTTTCTCTTGGTACAATGGCGTCCATCAGAAAAACAATACAACATGTCACACAATCAGCAGAGTATGTGCATGGTCCGATGAGCACCAGGATGAGTGTACCATGCTCCCCTGGGCACTCAACTTCCCAGATATAAACTCAATCAAAAATCTGTAGGACCACCTCAATGGGCAGTCTGCACCATGAATCTGCAACAGGGAAACCTAGCACAGTTGGCCACAGTGCTGGAGTTGGCACGGCTCTACATGCCTGTCAGTGCTCCCAGGGGGCTCGCCACTCTTTGGTGGGTTCAAGCTTGGCTACCACAGGGGTCCTGCCTTGCAGCATCTTTCCCCTTCCATGCTGCATGCCTAGCCTCTTGCTATTCTTTTTCTCCTCCCTTGGGGAACATGTCTGGGATGCTGTAGGAAATGTGTTCTGCATATTCAGTCACCAATATCAGAACAGTCTCTCCATTGTCTTTCATTCCTTCTTTCTTTTTTTTTCATTACCCTTCTTCTATCCTTCCTCTGCTTCTACATTTGAAGTTCCTCTTTTCCTTCTTCCTCCCTGTGTGCTCCTGAAGGCCAGCCCACATGTCTGGCAAGTAACAGGTGACTGGGTAATGCATAATTCCAAGACCAGGTTGACACATTGGGTTTGCACGTACCCCCTGGCAAAAGCCAGACCCAGGGAGGGGTGATTGCCTGAGCTGCTACCTTCCCACATTGCCGATAGGCCCCTCTGTTGAGTGTTCGTAAGGTGTGAACAATCACCTATGGTGGAGTGCCCCCTTCTGAGGGGGTCTCCACTTGGAAGGAGAGTGCCATTGGAGACGTTGGCAATCATGGGGGATTTTTTCGCAATGAGCCAATCATCTTTTTCACCGTCAACGTCTGCCAAATGTAAATGGAATGAGGCTAATGATTCAAAGAGCCTCCCAGCTGTGCCATGGTTCCCCATGGTTTCACATACTGAAGATGGCCAGTCCTTTCCTGTGGTAAATCCGTTTACCATTCAGAAAGAAGTTGATGCAATTGCTCGCCCTGTGAAATCCTGCTCTCGTTTATGAAATGGGTGCTTTTGGAGACTACTACTGATTCTCAAGCACAACAATTGCTTGAACGTTCACTCCTCCATGGCTATCCTGTTGATGCAAAGGCCTATTGCATGCTGAATTCTTCCCATGGTGTTATTTACACTAGGCTGCTCGATAGTCTGACTGAGGCATAAATCCAAAAGTACCTCTCTGATCAGGGTGTCATTGCAGTCCATCAGGTGAACAAAAAAGTAGATGCATCCTTAGTGCCCACACACACTATTTTTCCCACTTTTGATAGAGTGGTTATTCTGTCAAAGATCAAAGCAGGCTATGAAGTTATCAAAGTACGACTGTACATTCCGGACCCAATACACTGCTACCAGTGTCATCATTACAACCACACTCGAGAGCCGTTTTGACAAATATGTAACAAGTGATAGGGATGCTCCTCCTCCTTCTCACTGTATCAACTTCAATAGTGACCATGCCATCTCCTCCCGAGATTGTTCCATGTCGCTCAATCTGGGTGAAGGAAAAAGCTCCTTACCCGGTTGCTCGCAAGTTTCTGGCAACTACAGTACTGTTCTTGCTACATCTTGCTCCACAAAAGACATGGCCACACACACATGTGACCTCAAATTTAGCACCACGGTTGTACAATCGCCCAGTGTAATGGCAGAATCCCCGCCTCCTCGTGCAGCTTTGTAACAAGCCACCAAATTTTCTCCTCGCAGGGCGAAGTCACCTACTACAAAACCGGCAAACCATAGAGGACAGAAGCAATAATCCCACAAAGACTTCCAACATCCCTCCAGCCAACAAACATCTGAGTCTTCTTCTGCCAACTGGAAAGGCTCCAAGAAGTCAAGCCAAGGGAAGTGGCCTTCTCGTTCACCAACTCAGAGCTCCTCTCCAATGGTGTTGCCACATGATACCCTTGCCCGGCTGACCTCCATGTTGCCAGTGAGCACCACTTCTTTCTGCCCTTGACTCCGCAGACCGACAGAAGGAGAATGTCAATGCTTCTGCAGACCTCATGGAGCAGCATCCTCCTGACTCTGTAGCAGCAAGTCTTCGAAGGTTGCCACTCGGCAGCCCCCAAGGTGACACCCCTTCATTTTTTCCTCCTCCAATGGAATGTTTGCACCTTTGATCCAACAAAGTGCTGCTATTAGAATCGCAGTGTCCACTTGTACTCTGCCTCCAAGAAACAAAATTGCATCCTCACGACAACTTTGAGCTCTCACATTTCTTCCCAGTCTGCTTTGGCCTTCCCCCCAAGGATGGCACTCCGTCCCATGAGGGAGTCATGCTGCTCATCCAGGATAATGTTAACAGTCAACCCATCTCTCTGACTACCTGGCTCCAAGCTGTTGCAGTCCAAATTTTTGTTACTCACTTGACCTTTTCCCTTTGTACCATTCACATCCCTCTGTCATTCGGGATCACAAGGGCAGAATTCTTCCAGCTTATTGGGCAACTCCCTCACCCCTTTCTGCTGCTTGGTGACTTCAATGCACACCATCCCCTTTGGGGTTCGCCCAGAACCTGTCAGAGAGGTGTCCTCTTCGATGACCTTCTCAGTCACCTTAACATCATCTGCCTTACATGGGAGCACCCACATTCCTTTCAGACTCCACTTCCACCTATTCCCACTTGGACCTCTCCTTCTGCACTGCCCAGATTGCCCATTATATCGAGTGGTCCATTCTCTTTGACACTTATTCACGCAACCATTTCCCATGTGCCATCCGATTGCTGACTCCTACCCCACCTACAAGCACACCCAAATAGCAGCTTTCTAAGGCCGACTGGAGGCTTTACTCCTCCCTGGCGACCTTTGATGAACAACATTTCTCTAGTTACGATGACCACTTGGAATATCCTTACAGCCGCAAAACTTTCCATTCCTCGCATTTCTTCTTTACTGTGCCATGTACCGGTCCCTTGGTGGACTGAGGCATGCTGCGATGACATTCGCGAGTGCAGACATGCTCTCCACATTTTTAACTGTCATCCTATGATGGCAAACTGCATTCATTATAAACAACTGCATGTACAGTGTCGTCACATTCTTCAGGATAGCAAAAAAGCTAGCTGGATTCCATTTATTAGTTCTTTTAACAGTTCTGCTACCTCTTCCGTCGCGTGGGCCACCCTCCGATGGTTCTCTAGGACCAAGGGCCGTTCCCCAATTTCCAGCCTGACAGCAGCAGATGATGTCATAGTGGACCCTATTGCTATCTGCAACACGTTGGGCCACCACTTTTTGGGGATTTCAAGCTCCTCCCATTATCACCATGCCTTCCTCCATCAGAAATGAGTGGAGGAAGATTCGGTGATTCCCTTCTGTTCCCAGAATAGTGAGTGCTATGATGCTGCCTTTACTATGAGAGAGCTACATCATGCTCTCACTTCATCCCAATCTTCTGCCCCAGGGCCAGACGATGTTCACATTTAGATGTTGCAGCACCTTTTCCTGCAGGTGAGCACTTTCTCCTTCATACGTAGAATGAGACACTGGCGCGAAGTCCTGTCATACCCATACCTAAGCCTGGTAAGGACAAACACCTTCCCTCTAGCTACCAACCAGTTTCTCTCACTAGCTGTGTTTGCAAGGTGGTGGAACGTATGATTCATGCCCAGCTGGTATGGTGGCTCAAGTCTCGCTATTTACTAACAATTGCACAGTGTGGATTTTGAGCATGCCATTCTGCAGTTGACCATCTTGTCACTTTGTATACCCATGTCATGAATGGATTTCTGTGGAAATCTCAGATTGTCGCCATGTTTTTCAATTTCGAGAAAGCGTACGACACATGCTGGAGGAGTGGTATCGTCTGTACTGTCTACACATGGGTTTTCCATGGCCGCACGCCCTGTTTCTTCCAGGAATTTTTAAAAGACAGAATTTTCAAGGTAAGTGTGGGTTCTGCCTTGTCCGACATGTGTATCCAGGAAACTGTTGTGCCTCAGGATTCCATCCTGAACGTCATCCTCTTTGCTACGGCCATTAACCCTATAATGGCCTGTCTCCCACCAGGCATCTCCAGCTCCCTTTTCATTGACGATTTTGGCATCTATTGCAGTCCCCCACAAACCTCTCTCATTGAGCGGCATCTTCGGTGATGTCTCTATCGCCTTTACTCATGGAGCATCGACAATGGCTTTCATTTCTCCGCTGACAAAATTGTTTGTATAAATTTTTGGCAGTGCAATTGGTTTCTTCCAACATCTTGGGCTTGTTGCTTTTCCGTTTGCTTGTTGTGGTCTTCAGTCCTGAGACTGGTTTGATGCAGCTCTCCATGCTACTCTATCCTGTGCAAGCTTCTTCATCTCCCAGTACCTACTGCAACCTACATCCTTCTGAATCTTCTTAGTGTATTCATCTCTTGGTCTCCCTCTACGATTTTTACCCTCCACGCTGCCCTCCAATACTAAATTGATGATCCCTTGATGCCTCAGAACATGTCCTACCAACCGATCCCTTCTTCTGGTCAAGTTGTGCCACAAACTTCTCTTCTCCCCAATCCTATTCAATACATCCACATTAGTTATGTGATCTACCCATCTAATCTTCAGCATTCTTCTGTAGCACCACATTTCGAAAGCTTCTATTCTCTTCTTGTCCAAACTATTTATTGTCCATGTTTCACTTCCATACATGGCTACGCTCCATACAAATACTTTCAGAAGTGACTTCCTGACACTTAAATCTATACTCGATGTTAACAAATTTCTCTTCTTCAGAAACGATTTCCTTGCCATTGCCAGTCTACATTTTATATCCTCTCTACTTCGACCATCATCATTTATTTTGTTCCCCAAATTGCAAAACTCCTTTACTACTTTAAGTGTCTCATTTCCTAATCTAATACCCTCAGCATCACCCGACTTAATTCAACTACATTCCATTATCGTCATTTTGCTTTTGTTGATGTTCATCTTATATCCTCCTTTCAAGACACTGTCCATTCCATTAAACTGCTCTTCCAAGTCCTTTGCTGTCTCTGACAGAATTACAATGTCATCGGCGAACCTCAAAGTTTTTATTTCTTCTCCATGGATTTTAATACCTACTCCGAATTTTTCTTTTGTTTCCTTTTCTGCTTGCTCAATATACAGATTGGATAACATCGGGGAGAGGCTACAACCCTGTCTTACTCCCTTCCCAACCACTGCTTCCCTTTCATGTCCCTTGACTCTTATAACTGCCATCTGGTTTCTGTACAAATTGTAAATAGCCTTTCGCTCCCTGTATTTTACCCCTGCCACCTTTAGAATTTGAAAGAGAGTATTCCAGTCAACATTGTCAAAAGCTTTCTCTAAGCCTACAAATGCTAGAAACGTAGGTTTGCCTTTCCTTACTCTTTCTTCTAAGATAAGTCGTAAGGTCAGTATTGCCTCACGTGTTCCAATATTTCTACGGAATCCAAACTGATCTTCCCCGAGGTTGGCTTCTACTAGTTTTTCCATTCGTCTGTAAAGAATTCGTGTTAGTATTTTGCAGCTGTGGCTTATTAAACTGATTGTTCGGTAATTTTCACATCTGTTAACACCTGCTTTCTTTGGGATTGGAATTATTATATTCTGTATGTGGTCCATCAATGTCCTATGTGTCATCAGTAGTACTTCCTGGGGAGCAGATCAAACCATCATCCTCCATTTGTACGGGTCCCTTGTCTGCTCAAAACTCGACTATGGGTGTTTTGTTTGTGCATCTACTCGTCCGTCCCTCTTACACCATCTCAATACTACCCACCATCATGCCATCTGTTTAGCCACTGGCACCTTTTACACTAGCCCAGTTGAGAGTCTGTATGCAGAAGCTGGCGAACTAGCGCTGTCCTACCACCGTGACTTTCTCTTCAGCAGATATGCATGCCTTTTTGTGTGACTTAGGTGGCCATCCATCCTATGCCTCCTTCTTTGATATCTCCTTTGATAGCTACTACGTTGCGCGTCCCTCTTCTCTGTTACCTTCTGGAGTTCACTTTCGGCTCTTGTTCCAGCAGCTTAACTTTATACTATCTGCCACTTTCCCGATGGGTGTGAACCCTTCACCAACTTGGCTTCATGTGGCGGCCCGTGTTCACCTTGTCCTTCATTCGCTCCCTAAGGACACTATTCCTGCCTCACTCTAATGTCTTCAGTTTCACGACCTTCACACAGAACTTAGCGATAGTGCCTTTGTGTAAACTGATGGCTCTCGGACTGACCCTGGTGTCAGGTGTGCCTTCACCATTGGCATCGACATTTTTTGTTATCGGCTTCAAGAACACTGCTCAGTGTTTACAGCATGGCTCCTCGCCCTGCATCAGGCCACACAGTACATCTGGTCACACAGGCTTTTCAATTGCCTCACGTACTCTGACTCTCTCTGTGTCCTTCAAAGCCTATGTGTGCTGTACACTGTCCATCCCCTAGTCCAACGTGTCCAGGAAATCTGTCACTTGCTCACTCTTGATGGAGTCACCGTTGTGTTTATGTGGGTTTTTGGTCACATCAGTCATAGGAAGCAAGGCCGCTGATGCTGCTGCCAAGGCTGCAGTCCTTGTGCCTCAGGCTGCTAGTTCTTACATTCCTTCCAATGATCTCCGCATTGCCGCTCGTCAGCAGGTGGTGTCACTATGGCATCACTACTGGTGCTCCCTTCATATGAATAAGCCCTGGGTTATTAATCCTCTCCCAGCAGCTTTGACGACCTACTCTCAGCCCACTTTCCATGAGAAGATCACTTTAAATAGGTCGCATATCAGGCTCTGTCTTTTTAGCTTTCACCCTTTGTTAAGTGGTGCTCCCCCACCTCTTTGTGCTCATTGCCTTCAACCTTTGATGGTCTGCCATTTCCTGACGGAATGCCCTTTTATGAACCACTTACGTTCTCATTTGTGTTTGCCGTCTGACTTATCGACATTTTTAGCAAATGACGCGCGGGCTGTCGACCGTGTTCTACTTTTCATCCATCTTAGCAATATGGCGAAGGACATTTAATCTTTAGTTCTGGATTTCTATTTCTCTATGGCATATTTAATACATCTTTCTCCGTGTCCCCGTTTTTATCTCTCTTCTCTTCCGTCCATTGGTATTAACATGTAGTCATTTTCAACTCTTCTCTTTGTCTTCATATCCCACAGTTCTGACATGGGCACGTATGACCCTAGTTATCTTTGTGCCCTAAAACAAAACAAATGCCTGTCAGTACCTTCCAAAACCTCACTGATTCTCTTCCTGCACATACACGCTGCAAAAGATGGTTATACAGGCTTCTGATAGGTGGTCACATTAATGTGACCGGATCATGTAAAAGCTAAACTTATAATAGCTGCAGGAAAGTTATAGAAAATTTGTGTTCCTGGGTAATGGGTATCTTTGTATATCAAAGTTAATCAGTTTAAATACAAGACTATTCTTATTTGTAGTAGACTTTAAAGGAGTTCTATTACCTGTTGCAAATTTAATTAAGGAATAAATATACTGACAAGCAGCAGCTAGTAGTCCCATTTCTTTGTACAGGCCTTTGCAGTATGCATTACCCTACCACGAGATTACTGCACTCAGCATCCCCCGACCATTCAGTGACTTTAAAATAAACAAGTATAGTGATGACTAAAGATAATGCATCTCATTGTGAATGATTTCAAGACAGTTTTGCATGTACTGTCACATGGTTCATTGAGTCCTCATGAAATATCACAATAACAAGTCACAATAGCCAACCTAAGTGCCCTCACTCCCAGATGCAGTATTGTGGTCACCTAATAGTTAAATTAACACCACAAATAATTCGTGTTCATTGTTGTTGTTGTTCTTGTTATCATCTTCTTTCTTTAGTCCAAAGACTGATTTAATGCAGTTCTCCACCTAGTATATCCTGTGCAAGCCTATTCATTTCTGTTGCTACATACAACATTCGAATCTTCTTACCGTATCCTTCCCTTGGTCTCCCTCCGCAATTTTTACCTCCCACACTTACTTTCATTACCAAACTGATGATTCCTTGATGCCTCAGGATGTGTCCTATCAACTGTTCCCTTCTTTTAGTCAAGTTGTGCCATAAATTTATTTTTTCGTCAGTTATATTCAGTATCTCCTCATCAGTTACTCAATGTACTCACGTAATCTTCAGCAATTTTCTGAACACATTTCAAAAGCTCCTATTCTCTACGAATTGCACATCATACACTTTTCACTTCTATACAAGGTGACACTCCAGACAAATACCTTCACAAAAGACCATATAATACTTACGTTTACATTAGATGTTAACAAATTTCTCATTTTCAGAAATGCTTTTATTGCTATAGCCAGTCTGCATTTTATATTCTCTACTTCAGTTATAATCAGTTATTTTGCTGCTCATCTTATAATGTAATTCCCTCAGTGTCACCTCATTTAATTCAAATATATTCCACTACCCTTGTTTTACTTTTGTTGGTGATCATCTCATATTCAAAATCCTTTGCTGTTCCTGACAGCATAACAAAGACATGAGCAAACTGCGAAGTTTTTATTTACTATTCCTGTACTTTAATTGCCTTTCCAAATTTGTCCTTTTTTTTCTTTAACTGCTTGCGCAATGTATAAATTAAATAACATTGAGAACATGTTACAACCCTGTCTCATTCACTTCTCAACCACTGCATCTGTTTCACATCTTTCAACTCTTATAAGTGCAGTCTGGTTACCACACAAGTTGTGAAAAACCTTTCACTCTCTATTTTATCTCTGGAATGTTCAGAGAGTGTATTCCAGTCAGCACTGCCAAAAGCTTTCACTACATATACAAGTGCAATAAGTAGATTTCTTTAACTTATGTTCTAAGATAAATCATAGGTTCAGTAAGGCTTCACGTGTTCCTGCATTTCTTTCCCGATGTCGAATTCTACCAATTTTTTCATTCTTCTGTACATAATTTGTGCCAGTATTTTTCAATTATGACTTATTACACTAATGAATCAGTAGTATTCACACTGACTTATTTGGTGTTGGAGTTATTGCATTCTTCTTCAAATCTGAGGGTATTTAACTTGTCTCACACATCTGGTGCATATGGTAGAATAATTTTGCTAGCTATCCCAAAGATTTCAATAACTCAGAGAGGATGTGATCTACTCCAGGGGCCTTATTTCGACTTAGTTCTTTCAATGCCTTCTATAACACTGCCTTCAAGTTCTTCCCTTGTATACACCTTCCATGTATTCCCTCAACATTTCAGCTTTCCCTTCTGTGCTCAGTACTTACTGACTTGCTGTCTGAACTTTTGGGACACATATAACTGTCAGTCTTTCCTACAAAGGTTTGTTTGATTTGCATTTGACAGTGTAAAAACATGGCTCCGCCTAAGTGAATTGACACACGTATCACTGGTGTAGTACCTGCAGATGAGCAGAACTGATTGTCTTTTAAAAAATGAGGGTGAGACTATTTGCCAAACTCTGTTTACCATCTCTTCTGTTTCTGTATGTATGCTTCAACTGATTACAATACTAGTGACATCTGCAAAAACAAGTAGCTCTGTTTATTGTGTATTAGACAGAAAATCATTCACATACACGAATCAAAAAGAAGTTTTGCATCACCTTGGTTCCGAGAGTTCCAGAACCTGTACAGAAAATTGGAATAGAGATCAACATGAACATCATTTCTGCCCTTTTTATTGCTCATGAAAACCACACACTGCATGTTGTACTACCATACAGTGAGACGTTCACAGTGGTGGTCCAGATTGATGAACACAACGGTACCTTCAATACCCAGTAGCAAATCCTCTTGCATTGATGTTTTGTATTCATCATGGCATACTACCCAAAAGTTCATCAAGGCACTACTCCTCAACAGCGGTTCGACATAGATCCCTCAGAGTGGTAGGGGGTTACATTGTCCATAAACAGCCATCTTCAATCTACCCCAGCCATGTTCTATAGGTTCCATGTCTGGAGAACATGCTGGCCACTCTAGCCAACCAATGTCGTTATCCTGAACGAAGTCATTCACAAGATGCACACGATGGGGGCATGAATTGTCAACCATGAAGACAAATGCCTCGCCAATATGCTGGTGATATTGCTACACTAACGGTTGGAGGATGGCATTCACGTATCATACAGCCATTACAGTGCCTTCCATGACCACCTGTGGCGTATGTCGGCTCCATATAATGCCACCCCAAAACAGCAAGGAACCTCCACCTTGCTGCACTCACTGGACAGTATGTCTAAGCCATTAAGCCTAACCAGGCTGCCTCCGAAAATGTCTCCGATGATTATCTGGTTGAAGGCATATGGGACACTCATCGGTGCAGAGAATGTGATGCCAATCCTGAGTGGTCCATTCGGCATGTTGTTGGATCCATCTGTACCACACTGCATGGTATCATCACTGCAAAGATGGACCTCGCCATGGACATCGGAAATGAAGTTGCACATCATGCACCCTATTGTGCACAGTTAGAGTCGTAACACGACATCCTGTGACTGCACAAAAAGCGTTATTCAACATGGAGGCGTTGCTGTCAGGGTTCCTCCGAGCCATAATTCGAAGGTAGCAGTCATACAGTGCAGTAGTAGCCCTTGGGCAGCCTGAGCAAGGCATGTTTCAACAGTTCCTGTCTCTCTGTATCTCCTCCATGTCCAAACAACATCACTTTGGTTCACTCCGAGACGCCTGGACACTTCTCTTGTTGAGAGCCCTTCCTGGCACAAAGTAACAATGCAGACACAATCGAACCACGGTATTGACTGTCTAGGTATGGTTGAACTACAGACAAAATGAACCATGTACCTCCTTCCTGGTGGAATGAATGGAATTGATTGGCTGTTGGACTCCCTCCATCAAAAAGGTGCTGCTCATGCATGGTTGTTTACATCTTTGGGCAGGTTTAGTGACATCTCTGAACAGTTAAAAGGACAGTGTCTGTGATACAATATCAATAGTCAATGTCTATCTTCAGGAGTTCTAGGAACCAGGGTGATGCAAAACTTTTTTTGGTGTGTGTATATGCGCAACGAAGTAGACCTAAGAATGAGCCTTGGGGAACCCCATTTGTGATTTCTTTCCAGACTATACTGATTGAATTACTAAGTACAACCTTCTGAATTCTTTTGGTTAGATGAGATTATCCACTGGTTGCCTATACCATAAATTCCATTAAACTTCAATTTATCTGCGAGAATACTGTGATTCACACAGTCAAATGTCTGACGTGGCTTGCAGAAAATACCAACTGGTGCTATTTTGTTATTTAATGCTTTTATAATCTTGTTAATGAACATGCAAATGGCATTCTCAGTAGAGCTAAACTTCTCGAACCCAAACTGTGATTTGCTGAGATGACTCCCGTGGGTGTGGAACAAGTCAGACAGTATCACATAAAAAACAAACATCTGAATATAATACTCACTAACCTGACCATTTTTCAAGAGATTGTCAAAACAGATGAATTCATTACAATAAACTGGACCTAATAATATTTACAGAATTAATGCTCTATCAGAATGAAACAGTTATAAATTTGTAATACACAAAATACCTAATATCGACTGTTGTGACCAACTACTGGTCTAACGGTCCCTGTTAAGATATTCATGTATAAAGTAGAAGGGGTTACATATCAAAAAGTCTTTCAAACACTGTTTAAACTATGCTTTATCTGAAACCAAGTTTTTTTTATGGTTGATGGCAATTTATTGAAAATGTGTGTTCCCGAGTATTGGACCTCTTTCTGGACCAAGATAAGTGATTTTAGGTTTTACATAGACTGTTCTTATTCCTAGTGTTGATACTATGTACTGAGCTATTGGTTGGAAACAGAGATCTATTACTTGCAACAAATTGCATTAAGAAATAAATGTACTGAGAAGTAGTGCTTAGAATATAAAGTTCTTTGAACAGGTTTCTGCAAGATTTTCTTGAATTTACACCACAAGTGAGTCTTATTACATACCACCTCTATTATCATAACCACTAGACTACTTAGATTTTAAGAATTTTGCGATGGATGCTACTTCTTTGAGAGATGTGGGTGTCATTTCCATTTTACTGAAGTTATTTGTAAATACAGCAACTGCAATGAGCAATACAAATGTTGGCTTGGTTCCTGCTTTTATGCAGTATGATCAGCCCCAATTGAACAGCTCTGTCAGGAGAGTCAATATGGAGCTAGATCAGCTGCTTCGGTCAGCTACTTTGTCAGGCATAGGTTTGATTCCTGTTGGTAGGTAGGTGGTACTTCACAAGACATGGCCTGCTTTTCAGTAGGAAAGGGAAGGGTGAACTGGCTGGGATGATAGCAAAATCTTAAAAGGGGGGGCACTGAAACTCATGGGAATATTTCTTTTTTAGGCTAAGATCAGTTGTCTTATCATCCAACATTGATTGAAATTAAGCTTAATGAGAAGCTCAGACAGGCAGGTACAAGAGATGTTATCACAAGATTCTCATAACAGTACAGTAAAAAATAATGTTAGTATATTTCATCAGAATATCAGGGGATTAAAAACAAAGTAGATGAGCTTCTTGTTTGTTTATAAGATTTAGAAACTGAGGGTGGAATAGATGTACTATGCCTGTCTGAACATCATATAGTCACAGGCTTTCAGCACAGGAAAGTAGAGACACTATGGAGAGAGGAGGGGTTGCCATATATGTTAAAATCTGTCATAGTGTGAAAAATTTGGAAACTAAAAAATTTTGTATAAAGCAACATTTAGAAGCATGTGCATGTGAGCTTAAACTAAATAACGGCACTTTTATAATTGTAGCCCTGTACAGGTCCCCATTGGGAAATTTTCAACTATTTTTGAAAAACTTGGATTCTTTCTCGTGCTATCTGTCAGACAGAGGGAAGCAAATTATTGTTTGTTGGGATTTCAATGTAGAAAGAATACAGTAGAAAGCTTGACCTCGAAGTATTACTTGGTTCTTTCAATTTGACATCGGTTATTGTTTTTCCCACTCAGGTGGTACAGGAAAGCAGCACACTGATAGATAATGTTTTTATAGACCGAGATAAATTTAATTAAACGAAAACTTTTCCTGTTAAGAGTGGTCTGTCTAATCATGATGCACAGCTACAGTATGTGACACAGCCACATACAGTAATTCAAACAGTCCTCCAAAATAGTGTGTCCCATTAACGCTGCAACAATTGAAAATTTTAGGGGAAGCTTGTAACAGTTAGATCAGGATGAGATGTACAGGAATCTGATGCTAATTTAAAACTTAACCTATTTCATGATACCTTTGTGAGTATATTTGAAAACAGTTTTCCTGAGAAAACAGTGAAATACAATTGTAAGAAACCATGTAGAAAGCCATGGCTTACTAAAGGGATAAAAATATCTTGTAAACAGAAAAGGGAAATGTATCTTATAGCTAGGACGATTAATGATCCCGAAACAGTGAAACATTATAGAAATTACTGCACTGTATTAACAAAAATTATTAAAAAGTCCAGAAGTATGTGCATTATATCTGAGATTAGCACATCTGATAATAAAATTAAAACAATTTGGAATATTGTTAAAAGGGAAACAGGGCAACCGAGAGAACAGGAAGACTGTATTTCTATCAAATTCAATGAGAATCAAACAATGGAAAATCCAGGACGGAATGTAACAATACAAGAGAAGGAAAGTTGCTACTATATGGTGAGCTATATGGCGAGTAGCAACTTTCCTTCTCTTGTATTGTTAATTTCAATGAGAAGTTTGTTAACAAGAAGTCAGAAGTAGAAAACATTTTTAGTAATCATTTTATAAGCGTTGTAGAGAAAATAGGATCCAGCTATTCATTAGGAAGAGTCTATGGAAGAGACAATACCTATGCAATTGGATAAAACTGAAATCCAACCCACCTCTCCTACTGAAATTAGGAAAATAATAAATTCACTCAAAAGTAAAAGCTCACATGGAATTGATGGCATTTACAACATAGTACTAAAAGATTGTTCCCAACAAATAAGTAGGATTCTCAGCCAAATACGTAGTAGCTCATCGAAATAGGTCATTTTTCCAGATAGACTGTAATACACTACTGTTAAACCATTGCATAAAAAAGGGGATAGGTCTAATGCTAACAACTACTACACAATCTCACTTCTGACAGCTTAATCTAAAATACTTGAAAAAGTGATGTATTCAAGAATAGCATCACATGTTTGTAAAAACAGTACAGATAGTCTGCAAAAACGAGCAGATTCCTCTAACAGGGGAGGTATCAAGAATGGTGTCCCACAGGGTTCGGTCTTAGGTCCCTTACTGTTCTTAATATACAGGATGATTACAATTGAAGTTAAACTTTCAAAACACAGTAGAAATAACACCACTGGTCAGAATGACATCAAATTGCAACAGAATATTATCAGAGGAGGAGGAAAACATATGGCAGAAGAAAAAAATTGTGTGAAAATTGCTCAATAGATGGCACTTTATATGTCAGAGTACGTAAGTGAAAACACCTGTCATGCGCGTGACCCATTGAAGTTGGTATAAACACACCGGGTGCACGGCTCTTCCTTCTTTCGTGTCTGCAATGTTTACCATGACTGTCTCAATGCAGGATTGCACTCTGCTTGTAAAGCTATATTATAAGAATGATGACTGTGCACATGTCACTCTGCACAAGTTCCAGACACTGAAGGGTTTGATAAAAGGCTTTGGTCCAATGACTGCTGTGTGTCTGGAGAAAATGATTCGGAAATTCGAAAAGACAGGTTCTTTTGGTGTGCAACCTGGTAGAGGGAGGAAACAAATTGATTCGACGTCAGTGGAAGCAGTGGCCACAGCAATGCAGGAGGAGACAAGTGGTGGTGTGCAAACATGTAGTGCACGGAGAATTGCCCGAACACTGGACATACCCATGAGCATGGTGCGTAAAATACTATGAAACATTCTTCTTTGCTATCCATTCAAAATTATTTACGTGCACACATTGCTTCCTGTTGACATGCCAGTAAGAGAGACCTTTACTTTAGAATTTCTTGCTCACATGAAAGTGGACAAAGATTGGCCGTGGATGATTTCGTGGACAAATGTAGCCCACTTCCATCTGAAAGGATATGTCAATACACAGAATTGTCAAATATGGGCAATGGAAAATCCACACACAAATCAACCAGTACTACTTCATTTTGAAAAGGTCACTGTGTGGTGCTGGTTTATGGCATCACTTATCATAGGGCCATATTTTTTTCAAGAGACAGGTTCTTTCGGTCCTGTTACCTGTACTGTCACTGGTAAGTGCTATGAGTGTCTATTGCGCAACCACGTCATTCCAGCTTTCCAACAGTGTGGATAGGATCATTTTTGTACAAGACGGCACACGTCTGCACATTGCAAATCCAGTTAAGCAGCTGCTGAAGTGCCATTTCGAAAATGCTTGAATTATCAGCTGCCATTTCCCTACAGCCTGGCTGTCCCAATCACCTGATCTTAATCCGTGTGACTTCTGGCTGTGGGGCTATCAGAAAGATGTTGTGTTCAGTGTTCTGACTGCAAACTTAGCTGCATTGAAGGCATGCATTGTGCAACATATTCTGAACGTGACCCAGGAAACACTTAGATCAGTTGTGGAACATACTGTTTCTCTATTTCCACTGGTTGCAGAAAACGGTGGACAGCATATTGAACATGTTTTGCGCCTGTCACACGGAAATTAATAATCCTATTTTATTTTGATTGATGCTTTTTATGTGGCTTTTGGTCTCAGGACAGTTAAAAACTGATGTGATTGATCCTTTTTATGTGGCTTTTGGCCTCAGGACAATTAAAAACCGATGTGTGTGATGCTTTTTATGTGGTTTTTGGCCTCAGAACAAGTAAAAGCCAATATTTCCCATCTGATGTGATACGACCTTGCCGTGGTGGATGGGCTTACGTAACTAAACAGTATCACACCTGCACACCCATGCACACTGAGTAGTACAGTTTATTTAACGTCAAACGTACACCTTAGGCATTGTTGTATGATTCATTTGTAGTTGACCACTATTAAATTGCGATACTTACAGTGCCATCCATTGCTACATTTTGTAACTATTTATTTTTCTTCTGCCATATGTTTTCTCCCTTCTCCGATAATATTCTGTTGCAATTTGATGTCATTCGGACCAGTGGTGTTATTTTTACAGCAGTTTGAAATTAACTTTAATTATAATCACCCTGTATATTAATGACTTGCCACTCTATATTCATGAAGATGCAAAGCTGGTTCTTTTTGCTGATGATACAAGTATAGTAATCACACCCAACAAACAAGAATCAACTGAGGAAATTTCAGAAAATTATTAAGTGGTTCTCTGTAAATTGACTCTCACTAAATTTTGAGAAATCACGGTTTATAAAATTCTGTACAATAAATGTCATAGCACCATTGATAAATATAGACTATGAACAGAAGTCTGTTGTTAAGGCAGAATATTCAAAATTTCTGGGTGTGTGCATTGATGATAAATTGAATTGGAAGAAACACATCGATGAGCTGCTGAAATGATTAGGTTCAGCTACTTATGCTATTAGGGTTATTGCAAATATTGGTAATAAAGATATCAGTAAATTAGCCTACTGAGCATATTTTCATTCACTGCTCTGATATGGCATCATATTTTGGGGCAATTCGTCATTAAGAGAGAAAGTATTCATTGCACAAAAACGTGTAATCAGAATAATAACTGGAGCCCACCCAAGATCACCTTGCAGACATTTATTTAAGGAACTCAGGATATTCACAGAACCATCACAATACTTATATTCACTTACAACATTTGTTATTAATAACCCATCCCAATTCAAAAATAACGGCAAAGTGCATAGCTACAACATATGGTTGCTTCGTCAGGAAAGAGGGAAGGAGAGGGAAAGACGAAAGGACGTGGGTTTTAAGGGAGAGGGTACGGAGTCATTCCAATATGTGATATGTCTGCTTGTGTCTGTATATGTGTGGATGGATATGTGTGTGTGTGCGAGTGTATAACTGTCCTTTTTTCCCCCTAAGGTAAGTCTTTCCACTCCCGCGATTGGAATGACTCCTTACCCTCTCCCTTAAAACCCACATCCTTTCGTCTTTCCCTCTCCTTCCCTCTTTCCTGACGAAGCAACCATTGGTTGTGAAAGCTTGAAATTTTGTGTGTGTGTTTGTGTGTTTTTTTATTGTGTCTATCTACCAGCGCTTTCCCATTTGGTAAGTCATGGAATCTTTGTTTTTAATTTATTTTTCCCATGTGGAATGTTTCTTTCTATTTTATATATATATATATATATATATATATATATATATATATATATATATATATGATATCTTTGTCCACGAAACTCTCCAATCCTGCAATAACCCTAATAGCATAAGTAGCTGAACCTAATCATTTCAGCAGCTCATCGATGTGTTTCTTCCAATTCAATTTATCATCAATGCACACACCCAGAAATTTTGAATATTCTGCCTTAACAACAGACTTCTGTTCATAGTCTATATTTATCGTCGCCGTGCCAGACAAACAATTTATAAAACTATTGAAGACATCAAAATGACAACATCTGCCGCCGACAAGACAAGAAAAAGAACACCATCAAATCTGTCGCAGCACACTCCTTACTGGACGGACCTGCAGTGTTTTGTGGTTGCAGACTCAATTTTAGTATTGATCTGAACGACACGTTTTCACACGGGAATGGCTGGTTGACCGTCGCTGTTGTACGAGGTGGTGCTGGTGTACCTAATGTATCAGGATTGGAGAGTTTCGTGGACAGAGATATCATCGCCTACCGTACCTACCATGTTTGTGAAATTGCAAATAAAGATTTTGGCAAATCTGTATATAATTCTCCCTCACCTTTTTCCCTTCATACACGTAGTAGACGTAAAATATCTGTTAATGAAACTGTATTTATTTGGATTAAAGGGAAAGGATGTTGTGAATATGTAAAGTTTGTTGGTGACTGTACCCTATATTTTCATAAATAAAGTGATCTGTAGCGTAGCTGAGAACTGGGGAGCGTACATCTCGAATCTGTCGGCATAGAGTTGGTAACAGCATGTCACGTCAGCTCTCTGAGGGCATGACCTTTGACCCCGCCGATAAGGCGTCTCAAGGCCATCTTGGCGGCACGCCAAGGTGAGGGAGAATTATATACAGATTTGCCAAAATCTTTATTTGCAATTTCACAAACACGGTAGGTACGGTAGGCGATGATATCTCTGTCCACGAAACTCACCAATCCTGATACATTAGGTACACCAGCACCACCTCGTACAACAGCGACGGTCAACCAGCCATTCCCGTGTGAAAACGTGTCGTTCAGATCAATACTAAAATTGAGTCTGCAACCACAAAACACTGCAGGTCCGTCCAGTAAGGAGTGTGCTGCGACAGATTTGATGGTGTTCTTTTTCTTGTCGGCGGCAGATGTTGTCATTTCGATGTCTTCAATAGTTTTATAAATTGTGGCCCGACAAACAGCGGACGCGAGCACTCTAGTACGACCTAGTGCTCGCGTCCGGGATAACGCTCGGCTGGCACTGTGAAATATTCTAAGTCCCGCGCAACTGCGCCACTATATAAGCGAGCGATCAAGGCGCAGCCGATCATTCGCGCTGCTGCTGCTGCACAGGCAACTGCATTGAACGCCGCCAAGATGCCATACAGAAGATATCGTCGCCGTGCCAGACAAACAATTTATAAAACTATTGAAGACATCGAAATGACAACATCTGCCGCCGACAAGAAAAAGAACACCATCAAATCTGTCGCAGCACACTCCTTACTGGACGGACCTGCAGTGTTTTGTGGTTGCAGACTCAATTTTAGTATTGATCTGAACGACACGTTTTCACACGGGAATGGCTGGTTGACCCTCGCTGTTGTACGAGGTGGTGCTGGTGTACCTAATGTATCAGGATTGGAGAGTTTCGTGGACAGAGATATCATCGCCTACCGTACCTACCATGTTTGTGAAATTGCCATACAGAAGATATTGTCGCCGTGCCAGACAAACAATTTATAAAACTATTGAAGACATCGAAATGACAACATCTGCCGCCGACAAGAAAAAGAACACCATCAAATCTGTCGCAGCACACTCCTTACTGGACGGACCTGCAGTGTTTTGTGGTTGCAGACTCAATTTTAGTATTGATCTGAACGACACGTTTTCACACGGGAATGGCTGGTTGACCGTCGCTGTTGTACGAGGTGGTGCTGGTGTACCTAATGTATCAGGATTGGAGAGTTTCGTGGACAGAGATATCTTCGCCTACCGTACCTACCATGTTTGTGAAATTGCAAATAAAGATTTTGGCAAATCTGTATATAATTCTCCCTCACCTTTTTCCCTTCATACACGTAGTAGACGTAAAATATGATGGCGCGCACCACCTCGTACAACAGCGACGGTCAACCAGCCATTCCCGTGTGAAAACGTGTCGTTCAGATCAATACTAAAATTGAGTCTGCAACCACAAAACACTGCAGGTCCGTCCAGTAAGGAGTGTGCTGCGACAGATTTGATGGTGTTCTTTTTCTTGTCAGCGGCAGATGTTGTCATTTCGATGTCTTCAATAGTTTTATAAATTGTACGCCGATAAGGCGTCTCAAGGCCATCTTGGCGGCGCGCAGAGAAGGAGTGTGCTGCGACAGATTTGATGGTGTTCTTTTTCTTGTCGGCGGCAGATGTTGTCATTTCGATGTCTTCAATAGTTTTATAAATTGTTTGTCTGGCACGGCGACGATATCTTCTGTATGGCATCTTGGCGGCGTTCAATGCAGTTGCCTGTGCAGCAGCAGCAGCGCGAATGATCGGCTGCGCCTTGATCGCTCGCTTATATAGTGGCGCAGTTGGGCGGGACTTAGAATATTTCACAGTGCCAGCCGAGCGTTATCCCGGACGCGAGCACTAGGTCGTACTAGAGTGCTCGCGTCCGCTGTTTGTCGGGCCACAGCTGCGGCTGGCGCGCCGCCAAGATGGCCTTGAGACGCCTTATCGGCGGGGTCAAAGGTCATGCGCTCAGAGAGCTAACGTGTCATGCTGTTACCAACTCTATGCCGACAGATTCGAGATGTACGCTCCCCAGTTCTCAGCTACGCTACAGATCACTTTATTTATGAAAATATAGGGTACAGTCACCAACAAACTTTACATATTCACAACATCCTTTCCCTTTAATCCAAATAAATACAGTTTCATTAACAGATATTTTACGTCTACTACGTGTATGAAGGGAAAAAGGTGAGGGAGAATTATATACAGATTTGCCAAAATCTTTATTTGCAATTTCACAAACATGGTAGGTACGGTAGGCGATGATATCTCTGTCCACGAAACTCTCCAATCCTGATACATTAGGTACACCAGCACCACCTCGTACAACAGCGACGGTCAACCAGCCATTCCCGTGTGAAAACGTGTCGTTCAGATCAATACTAAAATTGAGTCTGCAACCACAAAACACTGCAGGTCCGTCCAGTAAGGAGTGTGCTGCGACAGATTTGATGGTGTTCTTTTTCTTGTCGGCGGCAGATGTTGTCATTTCGATGTCTTCAATAGTTTTATAAATTGTTTGTCTGGCATGGCGACAATATCTTCTGTATGGCAATTTCACAAACATGGTAGGTACGGTAGGCGATGATATCTCTGTCCACGAAACTCTCCAATCCTGATACATTAGGTACACCAGCACCACCTCGTACAACAGCGACGGTCAACCAGCCATTCCCGTGTGAAAACGTGTCGTTCAGATCAATACTAAAATTGAGTCTGCAACCACAAAACACTGCAGGTCCGTCCAGTAAGGAGTGTGCTGCGACAGATTTGATGGTGTTCTTTTTCTTGTCGGCGGCAGATGTTGTCATTTCGATGTCTTCAATAGTTTTATAAATTGTTTGTCTGGCACGGCGACGATATCTTCTGTATGGCATCTTGGCGGCGTTCAATGCAGTTGCCTGTGCAGCAGCAGCAGCGCGAATGATCGGCTGCGCCTTGATCGCTCGCTTATATAGTGGCGCAGTTGCGCGGGACTTAGAATATTTCACAGTGCCAGCCGAGCGTTATCCCGGACGCGAGCACTAGGTCGTACTAGAGTGCTCGCGTCGGCTGTTTGTCGGGCCACAGCTGCGGCTGGCGCGCCGCCAAGATGGCCTTGAGACGCCTTATCGGCGGGGTCAAAGGTCATGCGCTCAGAGAGCTGACGTGACATGCTGTTACCAACTCTCTCTCTATCTCTCTCTCTCTCTCTCTCTCTCTCTATATATATATATATATATATATATATATATATATATATATATGGTATAAAAAGCACCTTGTGTAACGAAAACTTTGTTAGAGTGACGCGTTCCACATCATTACAAAATGTCACATTCATGATCTATGGAACAAGTATTAATGTATGTATGTATGACTGGACTCTAATACTCCATTGCACTGTTTATTTTTAGAGCTACCTGTTCCTCTTTGTTTTTGGCCCCACCTGTCTCTGTCTTCCCTATATCTCACATAGTTTTTATTTTTTTGCCTGATGTAATTATCTTTTTCTCATAACAAAGCTGCTTAATTACTTGCTTTATTGTTCCACACTATATCTTTATTCCTTGTGTAATCCATGGCTTATTATTAGACTTCTGTTTCATTTGAGTTACCTTTAGGGGAAAACAGTTTTCAAAAGATGAAATAATTTTATTAATGAATGCTTTGTATTTTCCATTTGAGTCAGAACTGTAAACATCTGTGCAATTCATGTCTTTGAACAACAGCCTAAAATTCTGGTGACTGATTTATTACCCTACCGTACTCAGATTTAATAGATTTTTATCCTGACAAGTTTCAACATTTAACACAAGATGCTGTATGTCATGAACAGATAGCCCATTTATTATTGATTTTGTAATATCACTTTTTTTTCTTGACATGTCTACAAAGACATTACAATGGGCCATTCCGTGCGAAGTGGTCTAATATCGAGAAATGTTCCCACATGACCCTCATGGATTTTGATTAAATTTTGTATGAACATTCACACGTTCTCAATGAACACTGGTAAAGCTTCAGTTTCAGAAATTCAATACTTGCAGAGATATAGTCACTTGTTTGAAACCATAGCACAGCTTCCAATAGTGCATCCTTGAATTTTCAGCAAATTTTAGATGAGATATCTCTGTAAGTATTTGCATGAAAGAAACAAAACTTGGCCATCTTGTACAACTTTTAGAGCTCCTTAAAGTGAAATATTAAGAAAAGGATTTCTGAACAATTTTCATACAGATAATTTGAAGCAAAGTTGGGTGAAAAAATAGCTGTTTAAAAAAAATGCGAACTTTAGTTTTTTATATCTCCAAAAGTAAATGTGCGATGTACATGAAACTTTGTACACCGTAACTCACCAACACAAGGTCTTAGAATATAAAATTTCATTCTCCTATTGCTTTCCATTATTTCACAAATCTAGGGTGAAGTTGACGATTTTTCAAAAAGTGCTAAAAATTGGTATTTTCAATCAAATTTTTCAAAAAAGTGTTTTCTCCAAGCTCCTCTAAACTATGGTCATTAGAAAGAGCATATTCTAAACTATCTAGAAAAGTGGATTTGGTTTTGCAATGCAAGCATATAAGGCCCTAAAAAGTAGCATCATCAAAGAGGCGCACTGGAAGTTTGAACACATTTTTCTGGCACTCAAATTATACCTGAAACCTTTTATTATGATTAATAAATGTTTATTAGTGCCTTGAATAATTAAAATAAAAAGATCTGGTAAATAGGCAATGAGACTGTCAGAAAAACTTGAAAACTATATAATAGCTTCATATTTTTTGTACTTCTCAAAATTGTAAATATTTTCAAGTGGAAAATGACCTAATTTTTGTATTCAATTGTATAAAACATTTTTCCAAAAAAGAATCGGTTTGCTTGAACCACGCATCAAGTGATGTAAATTTTCCGATCAATATTGCAGAGATTTTAATACCTAAGTGTAGCAACCTGTGAATTTTTGTCTTAAAGTTATTAGGGAAACATGTGAAATTGGTTGGTTAAACATCTAAGAGTTTTAATTTTGTATTTAATCACACTTAAATGTAGCCTACTACCTTGGTAAATACGTAACCACTAGTTTCACAGAGAAAATTCACAGGATTCGCTGTTTATAGAAAATATAACGGCAACAAGTACTTTAACAATCAGATTGTTTCATTATTGTGAGCCTTGTTTGAACAATAAGTATTTCAGTGGTGTGTCTGCAGCATAGTGAGTGGGTTCTCTTGAGTGAGTGTGGCTTGTTAAGTGATTCGTAAGACCATCAAAGTTTGTAATCTAATTTACAAAAAATTGTTTTGATTGTGTCTTTTATAGCATATATCTCTTATTAGATTTTTTCATTGGTATTATACATTGTGTATAATTTCATTCGATAGCAATTTGTCTGAAAATTAAGCAGATTATAATTTGCACTTAGAGGCCAAATACATTATTTAGTTACTGATTAGAGATGGATGCAGAAGGGAACAGCATACCTTCCTGCTCAATTGGGAGAAGGAGATAGTGGAACAAAGTGTCATGTCACTTTCTTTGCCAAAAAAGGTGCTTTAAAATGGTTTGCGGATTTTAGTGATGAGGAAAAAGAGTTGTTGGTCCAACGTTCTGAAGCAAAGCTGGACAATACCTCTCAAGTTTGCCTACACCATGAAGCCCTGTTATTGACACAATATGAGACGTTACAAAAAAAATGCTTCAATCCCTTTGGGAAGGTGAATCATAATGTTAAGGCAGGAATTCGCACTCCTGAAACTGAAACAGCTAATAAGGCTTCTGATATGTTGAAGAAGCAGCTTGTTAATAACATAAAGCCAGGTCAGAAAATTTGTCCAGCTTGCAGGACTACCTTAAATAAATACTTCTACGAAGCTTTACCAGCCTCGTCATCACATTCTGATGAGGACTTTACACCAAAAGAAGAATTAAATAGTAGCTTGTTGTCTATCGGTATTTCACCCCTGAAGAGAATAGTAAGCTACAGAGATAAGCCCCAATATGTGAAGAAGAAAATTCAAAAGGCTCAAAATGTGATTAAAAACAGAATTGTAAATGCAATGGGAGTAAACTGACAAATTGAAGATGCTAGTGAAATTAAGGAATGTGGAAACTGTGCCGACTATGCACATTTGCTGACTGAACTGAAAGCCAAGATGCAGAATGCAATTCGTAAAGAACAGATGCAAATATTAACCTTGGCACCTGTAAGTTGGACAGTCAGGCAAACAGCAGCTCAGTTCGGTGTGTCCGAAAGAATGGTGAAGAATGCTCAGAAGCTTAAGGCAGAGAAGGGCATTTTGCCACTTCCCGAAAATAGGCAAAGCAGGAAACTACCAGTAGAAGTTGTTAGTAGAGTGCGAAATTTTTTTGAAGATGATGAGTATAGTAGGGTGTGCCCTGGAAAAAAAAGATAGTATTTCAGTTACACTTTTAGATATAAAGACATACATGCAGAAAATATTGTTACTTTGCAATTTACGGGAAATGTATGTTATCTATAAGAATATTAATGGTCCAGAAATAGGGTTCTCAAAGTTTTGTGAACTTAGACCCAAATGGTGTGTAACAGTAGGATCAGCCTGAATGCATGCAGTTTGCGTCTGTACAATTCACCAAAATGTTAAGCTTATGCTTAGCGGAGCTGGTATATGTGAAAATTATAAGGAGATTCTCAGCAAGGCAGTTTGAATTCTAAACAGTGCATGCTACATCGCTGTGAAAGGTGTCCTGGGCCCGAAGCTATAGCATCTGAAATTGCTAGCTATTTCCTAGATCATGAGCCACAGGAAGTTATTGTGTTTAAGCAATGGATACATACCGATCGGGCCACACTGTACACGAAGCAAATGGTAGTGGATGAATTTATTGGAGATGTAAAAAATAAAATATGGAGTCTGTCATGCCATCATTACATTGCCAAGCGTCAAAGCTTGCATCTTAAAGGCCTTAAATGTCATCTGAAAGACGAAGAGCTTGTTGCCCTAATGGATTTTGCAGAAAATTATTCCTTTATCACTCAGGATGCTGTGCAAGGCATCCACTGGGACAATGGTCAAGCAACAATTCATCCATTTGTTATCTACTTTCGTCAAAATGAGAAAGTAGAATCTATAAGTTTTTGCATTATCAGTGATTGTTTGTGGCGTGACACTACTACAGTTCACGTTTTTATCAAGGAGCTCATCAAATATATAAAAGCACGGTTTGCACAGATATCCCACATTCATTATTTCAGTGATGGTTCCAGTGCTTAATATAAAAATTTCAGGAATTTCCTAAATTTGTGCTATCATAAGAGTGATTTTGGAATGACAGCCGAATGGAATTTTTTTGCTACTAGTCACGGGAAATCACCTTGTGATGGGATTGGAGGTACAACAAAGTGGTTAGCGGCAAGAGCAAGCTTGCAACGGCCACTTAATGGACAAGTTCTTACTCCCCTAGATCTGTTTCACTTCTGCTCTGAAAAGATTAATGGAATTAAATTTGTTTTCGTCAGTAAAGATGAAATTAAAAAAAATATTGTGTCACAAGAAGAGAGGTTTAAAATTGAACAAACTGTAGCAGGCACTAGAGAAAATCATCACTTTTTACCTATTGATGAAACAACAATTCAGGTCAGCAGAGTTTCAAATGACTGTTCATCTTTTCTAGCTAAAATGGGTCACAGTAATAAAGGAGGCATATTAATGTCTGCTCTCCAACCAGGACAAAATGTTGCATGCATCTATGAAAACGTGTGGTGGAATGGGAATATCTGTGAGACCTCCACAGAGCAAAGGGATGCATTAATAAACTTTATGCACCCACATGGTCCAGCAAATTCATTTTATTGGCCACCAAGAAGTGACAAGTGCTGGGTTCCGGAACACCACATTATTGCAGTTATTCCAGCTCCATCAGTAAATTCGTCTGGCCGGCAATACACCATTCCTCTTGATATTCATCAGAAAATTAATGTAGCATATCAAAAATTGAAATAGGTTAGAGGAAACAATATCAGGAACCCAAGAGTGCCTTCTAATTTTACACAGGGCACTTAAATAATTTTACTATAGGCTTGGGAACCTGTGTAAAGAAACAGGCTTGGGATCCTGTGGTAAAGAAACCCACCCGTGGCTGTTGTTGCTAAGCTATCAGGCGTGGCCCCTATGGCAATGGGAATGCTGGTTTTCTCAGGTGAAATGAAACTAGCAGTGGTTAAGCCACCATGGGCCATAGCAACTCATTTATACACTTCTTTTCCATGAGTAAGCTGGTGTTGTTCATTAAACAGGCAACTAATAATTAGATCATTATGCAAATAAATTTTACGATTTACATTCATTCTTAATAATAATTGTGTGTGTGTGTGTGTGTGTGTGTGTGTGTGTGTGTGTGTGTGTGTGTGTGTGTGTGTGTGTGTGTGTGAGAGAGAGAGAGAGAGAGAGAGAGAGAGAGAGAGAGAGAGAGAGAGAGAGAGAGGGATAGTGGGGGGGGGGGGGGGGGGGAGGTGAAAATTAAGAAATAACATTGCTTCTATTTTTATTCTTTTGCTATTCGGACTTAAGCTAGGTCCTATTCATCAGGATTTCTTATTTCACTTATCCCAGACATTAATAAACATGTATAAGGCAAAATAAAAGATTTAGGGTATAATTTGAGTGCCAGAAAAATGTGTTCAAACTTCCAGTGCACCTCTTTGATGATGCTACTTTTTAGGGCCTTATATGCTTGCATTGCAAAACCAAATCCACTTTTCTAGATAGGTTAGAATATGCTCTTTCTAATGACCATAATTTAGAAGAGTTTGGAGAAAACACTTTTTTGAAAAATTTTATTAAAAATACTAATTTTAGCACTTTTTGAAAAATCGTCAACTTCACCCTAGATTTGTGAAATAATGGAAAGCAAGAGGAGAATGAAATTTTATATTCTAAGACCTTGTGTTGGTGAGTTATGGTGTGCAAAGTTTCATGTACATCCCACATTTACTTTTGGAGATATAAAAAACTAAAGTTCGCATTTTTTTTAAACAACTATTGCTTCAAATTATCTGTATGAAAATTGCTCAGAAATCCTTTTCTTAATATTTTACTTTAAAGAGCTCTAAAAGTTGTATAAGATGGCCAAGTTTTGTTTCTTTCATGCAAATACTTACAGAGATGTCTCATCTCAAAGTTGCTGAAAATTCAAGGACGCACTATAGAAAGCTGTGCTATGGTCTTAAACAAGTGACTGTATCTCCGAAAGTATTGAATTTATGAAACTGAAACTTTACCAGTGTTCATTGAGAACATGTGTGAATGTTCATACAAAATTTCATCAAAATCCATGAGGGTCATGTGGGAGCCTCTAGACTACATGGCATTGAATGACCCCAATAGCAGTCTCAAAGCATTTACATACCCTAGTTGCAAAGTTGGCAGTAGGAATTAAATTGAATGATAGTGTTACTAATAGCAATAATTGTTCACTGACAGAACTTTTCAATAAATCTAAATTAAAATCAGCAGCAGCCATGGTTTTTTATTTTATCCTGTGAGATGGGATAACAGAGCTTCCAGATTTTTTATGATGAGATTAAAGTTTCCTGGTCGTGCATTCCTTCATCTATCTTGGTCAACCATCTGCAGCACAGGAAGTTGTGAAGATGAGATAAGAAGATGGATCACACTAGGGTGAGTGGCTATGGAGCAGCTCACCAAGATCTGGCAGAGCAGAGCAAGAACAAACAGCACAAATATCCGGCTAGTTGAAACACTTGTGTTTTCTCTCTTCTTCTATGGTTGCGAAACACGGACACTTAAGGCCAGAGACAAACAGCGTATTGATGCGTTTAAGCTTTGGTGCTGGCATACGATGCCACACATAAAATGGACCAAAAGAAGAAAAAATGTGTCCATTATTGAACAACTCAGTATCTCCAGACGCCTTTCTCTTCGAGTCACCAAACAAATCCTCCAGTTCTTTGGCCATATTGTGAGAAAAGATGGAGAACATCTAGAGAAAATAATCTTGCAAGGAAAAATCGAGGGCACGAGGCCAAGAGGAAGAGCAGCGAGCAGATGGATAGATCAAATCAAGAAGATCTCCAGTCTACCTCTCCCGCAGGCACTAAGAGAAGCTGGCAACTGTCCGGGATGGAGATGCTTGGTTCATGGGGCCACAACGCTCAGCAACGAGCACAATTACTTATGATGATGATTATGAAAGTTTCCTGAAAGCACTCCGTACATACCTACTATTATAAAGGACTTATTATGAAATACTACTTCTGTTGTACAACCTTCAACTGCTGCTCTGAGCAAAATTTATTAATATCAATACTCTTGAAGTCAAAACAGTTTCTGACAAATGTGGTAAATCCTCCTTTCCCCATATTTTTACTGTTGCGCCATGTATTACAGTCGAGACACTATTCTAGAATACACCACTTTCTCAAAAGTTTTGGAAAATGATATCACCAGTGAAACAGGTTGATAGTTACTGACATCTCTCTCATCACCTTTCTTAAAGAGGGATTTAACAATGGCATATTTCAATCTCTCTGGGAAAAAGTCTTGAGCTAATGATGCATTACATGTTTTGGGTAAGACTGGGCTTATTATATGGGAATAAATCTTTGGTACCCTACTGGAAATATCATCAAAACAAGATGAGCTTTCATTTTTGAGAGACTGTATAATTTTATTAATTTCAGAAAGAGAAACTGGTGATACATTCATATGACTGAATGTTATGAGAGTTACGTTTTCAACATACTGCTGTGATTTTTCTCTTGAACTGTTTGTCCCTATGTTCTCTACTGTATTTAAGAAGGATTATGAAATATATTTGCTACCTGTGGCTCATCATTTATAGCCTTTTCATTTAGTTCAGTGATAATGATATTTTATTCTGTGGCTGTTTGTCCTGTCTCTCGTTTCACTACATCCGATATGGCCTTTAGACTGTTGTCAGAATTACTAAAAAGAACAGACATTCAATATTTAACTTACTGGAATATTAAACATCTGCTTTGTAGTACACGGCAAGTAAATAGGTAGGGTGAGCTTTACCGGTCTGGAGAGAGGGAAAAGTCACACAAAAAAAAACAACCTTAAATTAGGAAAGGCTACGGGCGCGGGAAAGAAATCAGCAAGCTACATACCACTGTTTACCCACGTCAACTGACAATTAATACATCTCGTGTCACATTGTTGCCACAAGTGATTTCTATTCTATGAGCATCATCTATCATCTTTTGCGCAAGTGAAAAACCATCTAAGCCGCGAGTCTCTTTTTTTCTACGTGGATACGGATTTCTATAATTACTGATGTGCGGTATATAAATATCTATATGCGTTTGTTCTGAATAATTCCTTTGTGTTATTCTAAACAGTCTGCCATTTCTTACCAAAAGGTGCTCGCGTATTCTGTAATGAAAAGCGTATACTCATTTCTCATCGACAATTTGTGTACAAACCCTAAATTTTCTGTGTCTGGTAATAAGACGTCATGCATAGTATTTCGTGTGAGTCTATTAAGATGGACAGTATATAAACATTGCCCTTCTCTGCTGATCCACTTAGTATAAATAACACAAAGGGCCTGGAGACGAAATATTTTCATTACCCTTTGCAGAGACGTACAACAAACCCTACAGTGTTCTGATGTGTGTATGTTTTAAATCCAACGCCAGAGCAGAATCACATTTTTCCGTACAGATGTCTCTGTAGACTACGGCCATAGTCAAAGTTAGGTTAACTACACAGTTTCCGATAACTAGAGACAGTCGCTATGTTACCAAAAGTTTGAAAGATGCAAGCTAAATCTATGAGACTTTATTCTGACACGTAGGTAATTGTACATGTGAGCAGTTGACGATGGTATCAGACAGTGACAACTTCATCAGTTCCAACAACCGCGTCTCTGACTGTGTGTGTCTGAGACTACAGCAGGTGCCTCTTGTGACGTCATGTGTACACTCATTGCGTTAGTTGCCGACGGTGATTGAATCAGTAATGTGAAGTAAATTTCGTGTGTTTGTAATTTTATTTTACTTTAAATACAAGATAGTGAGAATGCGCTTTTCGTCCTGTGTGTTTGTGAAGTGAAGCTTAAATGTTATCGAAATGTCAAGGAGTTCCAAGACACAACATAAAGTTGACAGCGGTACTGTCGAGGTGAAAAGTAAGGTGAGTAGCCTTTAGGGATGTAATTCATAAACTTTCTCACTTTGTGTCACCATCAGCTTCGAGTTATGTCTAGAGGTACATAATTATTTTATGGCACCTTTCTCGAAGGCAGCTCTCTAATGTTCCAGACAAGAATCGAATTTGTCAAGCATTTAGTATAACATAACCTGTCATTTTATAATGTTATCATTACATTGGATAGTCGATGACAGCTATGTTGCAATAGAGACGTCATGTAAAGCTTGTTTGAATCTAAAAGTGATACAGACGTGTATTTAAGTGCTCATAAACGCACTGTTAGCAGAATCGGTCGTCTCATTAAGATTTTTTGTTTGAAATATGGTGAGCTGCGAGTAGTATTTAAATTCTAGAGTAAGACTGTACTCCGCACAAGACCACTGAAGTTTACAAAATAAAACTTTAGTACCACAAATATTTTCCAAATGGGAGGCAAGGTTTCTTCTTTCATGTTATTGCAAATGACTGCTGATTACCACAGCCAATCGTATTTTATAAACACGTTTGTCTCGTTGAACTACTCATTTCTTAGTAAAGTATGGCTGTCTCTTACATGTCCCTGGAGGGTATCTTTTGCCTTTTACAGACCTAGTTATGAATTACATCTGTAGGCTCCAGCCTAACAGCCTTCTCTCTAGCCATCAAATCAGATTTAGTACATTTTCCTTCAATATACGCAAAGAAATTTTTCATTAGTTTGTGTTGAATATATTCCTCATTTCATAAGATAAAAATACCTGGCCAAAGTAACATGATATGAAACACTGCCAGCCAATGATTTGTTGTTTTACAAGTTGCCCATCATTTCATTATCATATTTGATTTGTAATGTTTTTATCAAAGTATTGTTAGCTTCATGACTGCAATTGTTAATAAATATTCCACCAAAGCCACATACAGGTACTTGTAGATATTTTACTGTTTATGATGTCACCAATCTTCTTTTATTATTTCTGTAGTGACAGAGGTCTTCCAAATGGAATTTATACTACCAGTTGGATCAAATTCAAAAGTGTTGTCTTGTAGAATATTTGATATCAATAACTATTACATATCCATTTTTGTCTTGGAGATGACAGTTTGCATTCATCCAAATTACAAATTCTGTTTTTAGATTTATTGTAATGTCGATTTAGAGTAACAAACATTTAAAAAAATTTAAAAAATTGGCACAGAAGAGCACTGAATTTGCAGAAATGTTTTGTGGCCCGTATTGTATTCATTCTCAATACTGTAGTCTGCATTCTGTCACACAAGGTGGGTGTACAGATTGTTGAATGCTGTTGTTATTGCAGTATCAGTTGTTCCTTACTGTCTTTATTTCTGTGATGGCTTGTCACAGTTAAATCTCACTGCTGTGTATGCATTGACTTCTTCCACATCCTTGAATGTTCTCCTATAGTTATGGGATTTACTGAAAACATTAAATGAGCTGAATAGTTGACGTGTCTGCATATCAGATGCAGTTGGGGTGTCAATGAAGTTTAGACTGATTCATTTATATTGAGACTGTTCATAATGATAAGCTGTAAAGCATCTCCTTAAAGCAATATCACGGGGGGGGGGGGGGGGTAAGCAGAATATCTGCTTTCATTTACTATCCATGCTGACATTTCAATGAAGATAATTGACAGGAAAAAAACACACTGTCACTTTATTGTGTTATTTTGGTAACTTATCTTCAGTGAAGCAGGTCACAATATGATGGTTAAATGATTTATATAATATAGGTTTAGCAGCGAGGAGAACTGCCATTCTATAATTTTCCAGTATCTGGCCAAAAACTCTACTATGATTGATGTCTGACAGATTGTAAGTGATTTTCAAAATCCTATATCATTTGCTTATTAAAACTTCCTACACGAGTCGGCTTGATCACACTGAAGACCTGCACCTGTGAAACTCCATATACATACAATGAGCAGAACTAGGAGAATCAAGTTTTGTATGCATTTTCCAGAAATACTCTATCCAAAAAAAAAAAGAAAAATCTGGAGCACAAAAGCAGCTGACCCATTTTTCTACAACCTCTTGCACTTCTCCTCCATCCCCACTCCCTCATCCTTCCAGAAATACTATATACCTCTACTGGTTTTTAATTCATGGTTGTGTCCCCGCAATCCTCTCTCTCTCTCTCTCTCTCTCTCTCTCTCTCTCTCTCTATATATATATATATATATATATATATATATATATATATATACTTCTTATGGAAAATTGAGTTGCTATTTGTCTGACTTACTTCCTGGTTCGGGCAACCCTAAACTGTCTAAATCTAATGCCCAATAGCAACCAAGAAATTGTGTTCTTGAATCCGATTAATCCATTTGGCAGTATTTATTGACAATCTCTACCAGCTTCACAATAAACCCTGTTGTAGAACATAGTATGTTTACAGGTTGCAACAACTGTTTAGCCTTCGCAGGCACCTTTGGAAAACCAAAATTGGCACACTGCTAAATAGCAAATCAGCTATTCCGTGAAAACTTCCAACATTATTTCTTCATGGTCTTTGGTGTATAGCTTGCCAATGATGACTGACTGTACATTCTATTGGTACACTTTCTGCTTGGTCATAATGTATGCTGCATAGGGGGATGGGACGTGTGGGGCGGGGTACGTAGTAACAGGTCGGAACATATTGTTCTAAATATTGGAACTTCCCAGTATTGTGTTCTGGAGGAGGAGTAAATGAAGTATGACACTATTAGATGTTGGAAATATTGAATCATAATTGTGAAAGGAAACTCAGTCCAGGTGCTGTAGTGTAGTGTCTTGAAAGCAATTGAGTAAGACATGACTTACTACAGCTAGGTGACAAGGACAAAAGGAGAAAGGTAACAGAAGCCTTAACCATGACATGGAGTGGTCCTTTGGGCCTAATCACAAAGTAGTAAAAATAAACAATGGAAGATCTTGGTTGAAATGTCAACAAACGATAGATTACTACATACCGTAAAGATAAAAAAGACTGTTACTGTCTGCAACTAAAAGTTCCATCTTTACGGTGAGCAGCAGTCTATCCTTTCCATAATAAAGTAAATAGTAGGAAAGAAATATTGTAATGTTTTTGTTGGAGTAGATGGAGAATTTAGCTGTTAAAGGCTGAATGCAGTGAATACCAAAACTGTTAGGATATATAGATCTCCAGGCGGAGATGTAAATAAATTTTCTGAAAGATTTGAGGTATGTATGAGGAAACCACTACAGTCTAAAACAACAGAAATGGCAAACACTAATGAACGGACATCAGATAAATCACTCTGCTTCTGCATTACAACAATGACTGCACTGTTTTCTGCATCTCCGTGGCATGCTTTATATACCCTTCACTGTTAGTAATGCCACCTGCTGTCTGTGAGTAGTTACTGCACGCTGATGTCGAACATCGGTGGTGGTCTACATGAATGTGACAGCAATGTGTATAAAAAATCTGTGTCAGGGTTCTTTAAGTTCAGAAATATGGACACTGTTGGTTCACAAATTATGTAATTAAATAAAAAAATTATCTATCAACCTCTTTCTTTCATTTTTAATACATGTTTAGACTCTGGAGAGTTTTCCCAGATGCACTCAAAGCTGCTAAAATTATAACAAGTAGATAAGAATCTGCCCTAAAACTACTTACCTGTTTCTATTGTCCCAGTTTTCTCTAAAGTATTCTTCTTCTTTTTCTTCAGTAGCTCTACAGCCCTTGGTGTGCCTTGGCTTCATCAACAATCTTCGTCCACACTTCTCGGTTATTTCCTGCTCTTTTCCACCCCCGGACTCCCATATTGCTGATATCCATTATTACCTCATTGATCCATCTTCTTCTAGGTCTCCCTTTTCGCCTAACTGAATGGATCATACCTTTCATCATTTTCTTTGGAATTCTACCCTCTGCCATTCTCTCCAAGTGTCCTAGCCATCATATTCGCTGTGATTTCACAAATTTTACTATGTCCCTGCCTTGTATTAACTCTTGTAATTCGGCATTGTAGCGTGTTCTCCAGCCTTCTTCCTCCCTTATTGGCCCATAGATTTTGCATAGTATTTTCCTAAATGCTTTTTAGAGCATTTTTATCATGTTCTGTCAATGTCCATACCTCTGAGCCGTATGTGATAACTGGGCGGGCTAGGGAATTATATATTAGCAATTGAGTTTTTCTTGTAACAAGGCTACTTTTGAAAAGCTGCATATTTGCAAAGTAAGCTCTGTTTCCTGCTTGTATTCTTTCCCTTATAGCCTTTCCAATACTGTTATCATTTGTTATTAGGGCTCCCAAGTGGTTAAAAGAGGACACTCCATTGAAGCATTTCCCGTTGATGTTTAGGTTTTTAGGGGTTCTTCTGGCCTCAGATTGTGACATTACCATATATTTTCTTTTGTTTTCATTTACTATGAGGCCGCTTCTGTTTCCATTGCCCGGTATGTTTCTAGGAGTGCATTGGTATTTCTTCCTACTATAGCAATGTCATCAGCGTATGCACATATCTGGCCAGTTTTCATAAATATGGTGCCTCTTTTGTTGATTTTATTTACTGCACTATGCAGGGCTATGTTGAATAGGACAGTGGAGAGACTATCCCCTTGCTTCACACCTTTATTAAAGTCAAAGCTTTCACTTGTTCTGCTAAGGACCTTTACTTTCGCTCTTGTCTCTGTCATTGTCATTCTGATTAGTCTTATTAATTTAGCACATATACCAACTTCTTTCAGTACTCTGTATAGTTCTTGCTGATTTATGAAAGCTTGTTTGAAATTGATGAATAAGAAATGCAGATCTATATCACATTCATAGAACTTTTCCATCATTTGCCTTATCACAAATATTTGATCAGTTGTTCCTCTGCCTGGTCGAAAACCACACTGATATTCCCCTAGTATGCCTTTTGCACACTTCCGTATCCTTTCGTTTGATATACTTGTGAAGATCTTAGAAGCTGTACTTAGGAGTGTTACACCTCTATAGTTTTCACATGCTGTTCTATTCCCTTTCTTATAAATGGGGACTATTATTCCAATTTTCCAATTATCTGGCATAGTTTCTGTTTCCCATATATCTGATATTAATGTGTGCAGTTCCTTTATTACAGCCTCACCACCAGTTTTTATTAATTCAGCAATCATGCTGTCATCCCCAGGGGCTCGATTGTTTTTTGACTTGTGCACAGCCTGGGAGACACCTTGTAGTGCTGGCTTTCTTGCCTCATTGGTGTCATTGTCTACTTCCGGCTCCACTCTTCCCTCCTGTGCAGCTCTCTCTTCATCTTCTAGGCTGGTGCTTAGTGTATCTTTGAAATACTCTGCCCATCTTCCCACTCTCTCTTCTTCCTCCCTCATCATTTTCCCATCTTTACCAGAACAGGCCATTGTTTTTGGTTGGAATCTATTCTTCATTTTGCCTATGGCATGATAGAACTTTCTTATTTCACTCTGTTCCTTTAGTTCTTCTAGTTCTTGAAATTTCTTCTTATCCCACTCTCTTTTCTTTCTCTTGCACACTCTGTTAGCTCTTCTCCTTAATTGTCTATATTGTTCCACATTACTTCTGGTTTCTCTCTGTAGCACTTTTGTTGTTGCCCTGTTCTTTTCCTCTATTGCTGACCTGCATGGTTTCTCTCTGTAGCAGTTTTGTTGTTGCCCTGTTCTTTTCCTCTATTGCTGACCTGCAATCTTCATCAAACCACTCCTGGGTTCTTCTGTTCCTTCTTATGCCTATTATTTCCTCTGCAGCATCCTTAATGGCTTTTTCAAACCTGTTCCACCTTTCATCTACTCCTACTGTGGTCTCTTCATTGCTCAACTTTCTGCTTAGTGTTACTTGGTATTTTTTTACTTCATCAGGGATGTTCAGTTTGTCTGTATTCCATTTCATCATCTTTCCCATTCTGTTGCCATTTGTTAGTGACACTTTCTCAAGACCGATTTTATCAAAAAGTGGTCTGAATCACAGTTTGGTCCACTGTTAGTAATGCCACCTGCTGTCTGTGAGTAGTTACTGCACGCTGATGTCGAACATCGGTGGTGGTCTACATTGATGTGACAGCAATGTGTATAAAAAAGCTGTGTCAGGGTTCTTTAAGTTCAGAAATATGGACACTGTTGGTTCACAAATTATGCAATTAAATAAAAAAATTATTTATCAACCTCTTTCTTTCATTTTTAATACATGTTTAGACTCTGCAGAGTTTTTCCAGATGCACTCAAAGCTGCTAAAATTATAACAAGTAGATAAGAATCAGCCTAAAACAACTGACCTATTTCTATTGTCCCTCTTTTCTCTAAAGTATTAGAGTCTCTATTGTACAACCAGCTAAATAACTATTTCAAAAAGCATGCTCTCTCTGCTTCAACAAACTGTTTGGAATCCAACGTGGTAAAATACTACTAATGCTGTCACTGAAGTTGTTGACCATGTGTTAACTGCATTTGGAAATAAGGATCTAATACATGCTGCACTTTGTGATCTCAACAAAGCCTTTGACTGTATACCCTTTAACACCCATGTTGCCGAACTGGAATTCAGTGGCATACACAACCCATCTTTAGCTGTAATGAAGTTCTATTTAAGCAACAGGAGACAGTTTGTCTCAGTTAAAAACGAGTGCTCTTTGTTGAAAGAAATTTGGATTAGAGTGCTGCAGGATTCAGATCTTGCTACCATTTCTCTTCATCATTGTACTTTAGGCTTTCACTCTGACTGAAAATGAACCGGGAGAAACATAGCATGTCTGCAAGAGAATAACAAATACGTGCCATCTCATGTGGAAACAGATGGATGCAGTTACTAATGAGTGCCTGTCACACACTTTTTATGACATATTGATATGGGAGTATACTTATTGCATCAGTTAAATTCTGAAAATTCAAAACAAAACAAAAATCAGAATATGGGCAGAATGTGGGAAACTGCTGCAATTCGTAACCCGAGAATTGGCTAGGGAACCATACCTAAACAGGTAATATTACGGCCAATGCTGACCTTCCTTTTAATTCCTATTGATGTATGTCTCGGGTTCTTCAGCCGACCCAGGTTTGATGATTTTTCTGATGTTTTTCCAGTACAAGTGGCTGAAATTGTGAAAGATATACCCTCTATTGTTGGTGGTGGAATGGAGTCGAGCTCATGGCCGCAGGATGTATTTGCATGCCAACATCTAAGGGCTTTTCAATGGTCATTTCTGGTGCGGTTTTCCTCTTGCTACGTGCAACAGTACGTCGCTGCAGCATGTGAATCAATTATATGTTCACGTTGTGGCTTTTTTCTTTGTTGGTGAAGCTGTTCACATGTTTGTATATTTCTACAGCTTCTCTGAACAAGCAGCTGACAGCTCTTCTCTACAGCCAGAACTTCCATGCTAGCGAATTTTACTATGTGCCCGGCCTCACACAGCGCATTCTCTGACACGGCCGATTTCTACACCTGCCCCAACCTGCAATGTCGCTTATGTTCTGTGGTCCTGGTGTTGATTGATCATTCAGTAATTCCAGTATAAATTTTTCTGCATGTATATGGGTTGTGGTATATTCCCAATATTGCAAATGGGCCCCTTTTACTCCTTTGCTGATATGAGACACTCACTGATCTCCTCTGTTAGTTTATAAATAGTCTGTATGCTGTGTTTGCACAATAAATGGCCGATTCTGTCCATCACTGGAAGTGTGTGGCAGAAAGGCTGTACCTGACACTTCCTTTTTTTGATGTGTCACTTTGCCAAGTTTTTGACTCTGTTACACTTCTTTGTATAACTGGTGGAGTACTCATTGTTCCTCAGAACACTTTCCAGGTATTGCATCTCATATCTGAGGTGCCGCAGCTCACATACTCGTCTTGCTTGTAATGCGAGCGAGACGAATATGTGAGCCACGGCACTTCAGATGAGAGATGCAACACTTGGAATGATGGACAGAATCAGCCGTATATTGTGGAAACATGGTGTACGGACTATTTATAAACTAACAAAGATCATAAAGTCCCTCAGATCGGCAACAGAGGAAAGGGGCCCCACTTGCAATGTCAGGAATAAACTGCATACTATGCGTGTGCAGAGAAGTTTATGTTGGAATGACTGGATGTTCAATTAACACCAGGATCACAGAACATGAGTGGCATTGTAGCTTGTGGCAGGTGGAGAAATCCATCGTATCAGAACACGAGCACTGTGTGAGGCTGACCACATAATAAAATTTGCTAACACGGAAGTTCTCACTGTAGACAAGCTGTCACAATCATTCGTTCAGAGAAACTATAAAAATACAAAGACATGAGAATAGCTTCAACTAAAAAGAAGAAAGCCTCAAGGTGAACCAATCCTGGATTCCCGTACTGCAGCCCCATTGCAGGTAGCAAGAGGAGAACTGCACCGGAGATGACCACAGAAAAGCTCTTGGATGTTGGTGCACCAGGTACATATAATCTGCGGCCACAAGCTCAACTCCAGTCCACTATCAGCAATGGAGTGTGAATCTTTGACAATGCCACCCACTCATGCTGGGGAAATGTCACAAAAATCATCAAACAGACATCGGCAAAAGAACCCAAGACAGAAATCAACATGCAGTTTGTCAGTTCTCCTCTCCTCCCCCACTCCCACCTCTTACATTTCACTCTAATACCAAATTCATGCTGCAGAACATGTCCTGTCAATTAGTCCTTTCTTTTAGTTAAAGTTGTGCCATACTTTTTTCCCCGATTTTATTCAATGGCTCCTCACTAATTATGTAACCTCCAGCATCATCATCCTGTAGCACTATATTTCAAAAGTTTCTTATTGTCTTCTTGTCCTAACTGTATACCAATAGAAAAGATACATGAAAGTATTTTATGTTAACGAATATCTATTTTTCATAAATTCCTCTCTTCTTATTAGCAGTCTGGATATAATAATCTAATTCTCTCAACCTCGTGTTATTTAGTTTTGTTGATGTTCATTGTATAGCATATTTTCAAGATTATATCCATTCCATTCAATTGACCTCCCAAGTCCTTCACTATCTCTGAAAGAATTACAATGTCACAGGCAAACTGCCATGTTTTAATTTCTTCTCCCTGTGCTTTGATTCTCTTTCCAAATTCCTCCTTGGTTTTCCTCACAGCTTGCTCAATGTAAAGATTGAATAACATCAGGAATTGGCTATATACCCTGTCAAACTCTCTTCTCAGCTACTGGAACTGCTTCTTTTTCATGCCCTTCAACTCTTCTTAGTGCAGGCTGGTTTTTGTAAAAGTTGTAAATAACCTTTTGATTCTGTATTTAATCCCTACTTCCATCAAACTTTCAAAGAGTGAAGTCCCGTCCACATTGTCGAAACCATATCTCTAAATAAACAAATCCTATAAATGTAGATTAGCTTTTCTTCAACCTCTCTCTTAAGATAAGACGTGTCAGTATTGCCTTGTGTGTTTCTACTTTCCTTCAGAACCCAAACTGATCTTCCCTTGGGTCGGTTTTTACCAGTTTTTTCAAAATAATTTGTCAATATTGTGCAACCATGCCTTATAAAACTGATGGGTCAGTAATATTGGTATGTCAGTAGCTACTGCATTCTACAGGATTGTAATTATGTTCTTCTTGATGTCTGAGAGTATTTCATTTGTCTTTTATGGGTCTTGCATTCGAGATAGAATAGTTTTGTCATGATGGCTTTCCCAAGGATCTCAATAATTCTGAAGGAATGCCATTTGTTCCAGAAGTCTTGTTTCAGCTTGGCCTATCAATCTGTCAGTTTCTTCTCACAGTATCATATCTTAAGCTGCAATTGTAATACAGCCAAAAATCATAATACTATTTAGGATGTTTTCCATCACTTGCTATGACACTCTTGTAAAGCTTTTTGTGTGCAAAAAATACAAAGTTGCTGCTTGGTTCAAATTCTCATTTAAACTTTTCGTACCCTTACATCCGACTAGGTGAGGCTGTTCTCAGAACAAAGGAATACCTCATCCAAATAGAACCATACACAGCAGTGTAAAGTGAAGGAGAGGGGACATCAATTTGTTCTGACCTGAGCAATCGTGGATAACAGGTGTGTGTGTGTGTGTGTGTGTGTGTGTGTGTGTGTGTGTGTGTGTGTGTGTGTGTGTGTGAGTGAGGTAGAGAGAGAGAGAGAGAGAGAGAGAAATAGAAATGTTTAATAGTCTTTTCAATGTGTCAACTGCAGCTCAAAGTGTCTTTACAGGGAGTAGCAATCTATCCTTTCCATAACTGTTGACATTACAACCTGGACTTTCTGTTGTTCAATGCTAATTTGTAACTTTTTGTGGCACAAAAAGCTTGTTTGGTAGTTAGTTCTACTAAGTTTCAAGAAAAGACTGGATTCTTTCACAACTCACTAACTTGCACAGCTTCCAATCCTATTTTATATTCCTGGCCTATTGACTTCGTCTGGAAGTTGCTCTTCTGTGCAAGACTGTATAAAGTTCCAGCTAGTTACTTATTGGCAAGTATCATAATAAACATTTGTATTTACTATGTGAAAAGATTTTAAACAGGATAGGTGCTGTTGCACACCTTCTTTGCTACGATCATAGTAAAATGAAAATAGTGTTCAGCACTATGTCTGGGTTGATCAGTCACCCAACTTGTAGAAAGTTTTTGCTCCTTTGGAGTTAGTTTTAGAGACCCCAGGATTAATCAGATATTATTTTTTCACCATCAGCCTACTCAGGTTCTACATCAGCAAGTTACAGGATGTATTAAAACTTTTGTGAAAAAGGTTATTTCATATTTTCTGCTTATTAAGGCAATATAAGACCCTCCTAGTTTTGCTTCCTAAGTCCCTCCTAGTTTTGCTTCCTATTTAATTTTCCAATGTTGTCAAATTAGAGGTGGTGATTGTTTCCATCATAGAAAATATTTTTCATTGACAGTTTGATGCTGAGTTCCGCCGTTTCTCAGTTAACCGGGATGAGATGCGTCGGTATGACGACTTTCGGCAGCTAGTGGAACGACTACATCATTTGTCAGATGTCCCATTTCTGCTTTCATACACTGATCCACGTGATGGAGACCTGCTTCCCATCAACAATGATGATAATCTTGGACGTGCTTTACTGAATGCACGGCCTCTTCTGCGGCTAATAGTGCAACGAAAAGGTAAGTAAAATAACCTGCTTGATAACTATAAATTAATCACAGATTTCTTCAAAATGCAAAGGATAACATCATTGGGTTTTTTAGGCAAATGAGATTTCACCAGGTTACTCTGACAGATACATGCTAATTGACACGTTATTGCCTCTTTATTCAATAATAATAAAACTAAAGTACTATAGGGTCCTTTGCCACCACTTCACCTATCATGCAGTCTCCTTACCCAGAATTCTGTCCTCATTGTGAAAGCAATGGTTTTATCACCCACCACCCTGTCCAAGCCCATCCCTGTACTACCACTGGTCCCAACCCCCTGTGGATGGACCAGCCGCAAAATGAGGATCTTACAGCCACAACCATCTCTTATTGCCATCCAAAGCTGTCATTTGGTATAGGTGGGTTCAACCAATCTATGCTAGACTATAAAAACAAGCATTTAGGTTTAAAGCAGGATTGCTCCTTTTTTTTTTTTTTTTTAGCATATAGTGTGATTTTCATATTTGCCAATGCTTTTAAAATGTGAAAAAAATTGCAAAGTGGTTGCCAGTGAAGGCTTCGGTGCTTTACTTAATAAGCGGAAGGTTAATATAAAAATGAATGGGGGTTACCTGCACATTGATTATTTATATATTTTTTTTAAACAGGCACTATAGCTGAGTCGATGTTGCTGTAAGATGATTGATCATCTAAAACCTTCAGCAATTCTATTGCAAGTAGTTGCTTCATGAGACGCAACAGCCTGTTATACTTTCAGTGACATGTTAGTGTGACTGAACAAGGTGTCACATTTGCTGATCTACTGATACTAAATTCAATCTGCTTATCATATGAATCCTCATATTATCTTTCAAATGGATATTTTTTCAAAATTTTTTTTCTCTAGTGCTGTGAAATGTGTGAATATAAAATGCACTGGCAGAAAAACAAAAATTTGGTTTAATATTTGAGCAACTGAAAACCCATGGCACTAAAATTTTTTGTAGAAAGGTGCCTAAGGTTCTGTACTGTGCTGGGGAAATGGAAAGTACAGTAGTAAAATTGTCTTCTTTTTTAATATAAAAATAAATAAAAGTTGCTGGCACATATATGTAATTGAAAGTAATGTAAATAAGTAAGTAATTAATCTTTTCATAGACAAATATCTATAATTTAATTCACATTGACTCTGAGCTTGTTCTACAGTTGTGATTAGTAGACATGTCCCAGCGTTAATTTTCTAAATATCTGCAACTATGGCCTGTTCTGGCTATAATATTCATTTGCACTTCACATACACGAGAGAGAGAAAGTCAGGCATCTTGTGTGAAATCTGCTTTGAATAGTGAGAACTTGTCTGGGGTCCTTGGATTTCCCACTGGCCTTGTCATGTCATTGAACTTCCTTTACCTTCCATTCTTCTCAGGATTATATGTAATCTTTTCTCAGTGTCGTTGGCAGAAGCGCGTTATTCATCATTGTTTTGCTATTTGTGAGTGAGCGAGTGAGTGAATGAGTGTCTTCAGAACCTTGTTTTCATGAAAAGTGTTTCTGTTCAGTATACTTAGCATTCATTGGCCGCCTCTTTTCTTTAATCATCTTTGTTCCAACTCACTGGTCTGGGTCATCAGTCTTCTGAATGATTTGATGTGGCTCGCCACAAATTCCTCTCCTGTGCCAACCTCTTCATCTCAGAGTAGCACTTGCAACTTATATCCTCTATTACTTGCTATGTGTATAATGGAGAGATAATCATGACACTTTTTCAATTACAGACCAAATGACCTGTGGATACACATAATGATTATTGAATGCAGTGGTTTCCATTGCCTTCTGCATCCTCATGTCATTGATCATTGTTGATTCTTCCCATTAAGAGTAGTTTCCCATTCCAAGGGCTCGAGTGTGAACCTCTGTCCACTCCTCTGCTCTCTTTGACAAGGCTGTTGGCTGAAGGGAGTGACTGGTCTGAGTAGGACGATTAAATTTTATTATGTTTATGAATGTTGTCATTTTTAGTAGAGAAACTCATCATCATCTGGACAGGTTTCTGAAGGTCCCACCATACCACTTCAGGTGAATTCTGGGGTGGTTACTTTAAAAGGCAGTGACCAAATACCTGCCCCATCCCCCCCAGCCAGAGCTGCTGCTTTGTTTCTATTGGTCACTATCACTGTTGTCACTGAGTGGAGGAAACTTTAATTTCCCTTTCCCATCAAAGACAAGAATAATGTGTATCAATTTAAGCATTAATACTACTCCTAGATAACAAAGGTGTTTTTAAAAAGAATGTGAAACACAGAAAAGAATCTTAATTTTTAAGGTATGAGGTGCTATCCAAAACTTTCAGGACTGGTGCAGCCGTCTGTTGAAAACCTTGCCTTTGGACTAATGGTCACCATCACCCTCGAAGTAGATCCCGTCCGCATGTACCATCCGGTCCCAGTGCTTCTGCCATTGGTCAAACGTTTTCTGGAAGTCTGTTCATTGAGGGTGTTTATCACCGCCAACAATGCGTCTTGAATCCTCTCTAGTGTGTCGAACCGATGGCCCTTCAACTTGCGTTTCAGTTTTGGGACTAGCACCAAGTCGCAAGGTGCCATAACAGGTGAGTACGGTGGGTGGGGTAAAACCGCCATGTTGCATTTTGCCAAAAAAGTCCCGGTGAGGAAGGACGTGTGACAATGCGCGTTGTCGTGATGCAGCAGCCAGTTCCCTTGACGCCAAAGTTCGGGCGGCGTCGCCACGTGTTTTCACAGAGCCATCACAAAATGTCACAGTAGTGTGTGGAATTCACTGTTTAGTTGGGTGGGACAAATTCTTTGTGCACAATTCCCGTGGTATCAAAGAAAGCGATGATCACTTCACTTTGCTCTTCACCTTTCTCACTTGTTTGGGTCTTGGAGAGCCAGTTAGGGCTCTTCCACTGGGACGATTGTTGCTTTGTCTCTGGGTCATAATCATAAACCCAGCTCTCATCGCCGTGACAAGAAGGTTGGATCATCAGATGCAGTCTGACGAAGGTCCGCTGTTCTGTTTGCAAATCTATCGTAAAATTGCCACACACCAAACAGAGAGTATTACGGAAATCACTGTGGACATGCCACATGTCCTCCCAGGTGAATGCCACTCCACACACTAACTCATCGGGTATGCAGCTCTCGTCACCTAGCGGCGCAAAGATCTACTACTCCTACTTTCCAGATGACAGCACCAGTCCCGAAAATTTTGGATTGCATCTCGTATGTGTGTTCGAAGTTGCTTTTAAGTGAATCATCATGTTAATTAATGCTGAATTTTTCTTTGGATACAGTCCATTTAAGCAACATATATAGTTAGTGGAACACTCTTAGGTATTTCATATTACTAAGCCATTAAATAAATAACTTAATCAGTTTTAACAGTTGCTTTCAGTGACAAATTGTACTGGTTCACTCTTTTCAAGCTTCTTCTTTTTTTAAGTAGTTAAATGAGTGCAAGTTACATTCAGCCTTTACCTTTTGGGGTTCAGATGTTCTATCAAAAATTTACAAGAATTAATTTAACATGTTTTCCAACATTTCAACTGGCCAGTACACATAGTAGTTGACTTTTGGAGCATGTTGCATCCAAACTGCCTTCAAATTTTGCATCATTTGCGATGGAGAGGCAATTCAGAGGCTGGCTGTCTGGCCTCGTCCATTCCCCCTGTGAGCTGCTCCTTCATTGGGGTCCCCAGTCACCCTGAGGGTGGACAGGTACACTCTCCTTCAGCGCATTCGGGAGGACTACGGTTCAATCCCGCGTCCGGCCATCCTGATTTAGGTTTTCCGTGATTTCCCTAAATCGCTCCAGGCAAATGCTGGGATGGTTCCTTTGAAAGGGCACAGCCGATTTCCTTCCCCATCCTTCCCTAATCCGATGAGACCGATGACCTCTCTTCCCACAAACAACCCCCAACCCTCTCCTATGGGGGGACGGGTTCACTAATCACTGGGAGCTCCAATGTTAGGCACACTATGAAGTCCCATTTGGGAAGTAGTTTCCAGGACTGGAAAGAAATTCAATGAGCACTCAGTATGTCTGCTGGGAGGGGGCTCAATCTTAGATGTGGAGGGTGCCCTGCCTGCAGTATCAAGTACGCAGGGTGTAGTCATATGCAAGTTGTGGATTGCATCGGCATCAAAGGTGTCCGGGGTCATCTGTGGTTATACGGAGGACTGGCGGGTGGTGAAGATGGCTGGCTTTGCTTATGCATTGCTCCCACAGTTGATTGTGCTCCTTTCTTTGGGAGCCTAGCGGAAGGTCTTAACCACAGCCTTTGTCGATTCTGCAATGGTCTTCACTGTAGATTTCTGGACCTGCGTTATGGTGTGGAATATTGTAGGATTCTCCTTGATAGGTCAGGGATGCAGGTACTTGGGTAGCTAGACAGTAGCTTAAAGTCCTCCGAAGAATGCTTGCCAGTCTATACGCAGATTGCAAAAACACATCCTTCATGGAGTAAAGACACTTTGACTGTCAAAACTTTAACACTAAATTGTTGAAGTATTTGTAACGAAGTTCCTGAATTTAGAGCCGTCCAGGAAAGTAGTTGCGTTCTAATTATTCTCTAAACTGAGAGCTGGCTGAAACCTGAAGTAGAAAGCTCTGAGATGATGAGGCATGGAGTGTATACTGAAAATACAAATTAGACACCATAAGAGGGGTAGTGTTCATTGCAATCAACAAAAATTTTCTCTCCGTTGATGTTGAAATTGATTCTAAATGTGAAGCTGTCTGGGCACGAGTAACCAGTATAGGTGAACTCAGGTTAATCATTGGATGTTTTTATTGGCCACCCAATTCCACCTACAAGTCTAGAATCACTCAGTAGTGTGGAAACACGAAATTGTGCGATATTAGTTGGAGGTGACTTCAACCAACCAAGTACAGAGTGCGACCTTTATGTATTCACTGCAGGTGGTGTGGACAGTCAGTCTTGGGCAATAAGACTGAAACATTTTCAGAAAACTGTATTGAGCAGCTAGTTTGGTAACCCACCCACAATGGAAATACTTTTAGACTGTCCTCATCTAATAGACAGTGTCAGTATTGATGACAGTGTTAGTAATGAGGCAGGAATTAGCGATTGTGATGTCATCATAGTGACGAAGATTACTAAAGGTAATAAATCCACCCAGAAGCCTAGGAGAGTATTTTTCCTGGAAAGAGAAGCAGTTGTTAGTGCCCCACTTAAACAATAAACAGACATCATTTCGTACCAGTGTGATGAGTTTATGGCAGTTGTGGGCAAAGTTTAAACTGATGGTGAATCACACTCTGGAGATCTGTGTGCCAAGTAAGTGGCTAAAGGACAGAAAAGACCAACTGTGGTTTAATAACAAAATTAGAAAATGCCGAGGTAGCACACTGTTGCACTTTTGGCTAAAAAAAGGGGGGGGGGGGGGGCACCAGTGATGACATGCAAAAAGCTAGTAGTAATTCATGCAGCTGTAAAAATATTGATGCGCAGAGCATACAGCAACTTTCACTGTTATACCTTTTGCACAAGATCTTGCTGAGAACCCAAGAAAATTCTGTTCCTGCATAAAATCATGAAGTGGGTTGAAGGCTTCTATTCACTCACTCGTTGACCAGTCTGGTGTGGCAACAGAAGACAGCAAAAAGAAAGCGGAAGTTTGAAATTCACATGTAAGAAATCATTCATGAAGCAAGGTCATACAAACATACCATTGTTTGACCATCACACCGGCTCCCACATGGAGGACAAAGTAACAAGCATTCCTGGCATAGAGAAGCATGTGGAAGAGATGAAAACAAACAAGTTGCCAGATCCAGATTTAATCCCAATTCAGTTTTACAGAGAGTACTCTGCAGCATCGGTCCCTTGTTTCACATGCATTTTTCATGAATCTGTCACCCAGCGCAAAGTTCCCAGCGACTCCAAAATTACAGACCACTATCCGTAACATCAGTTTGCTGTAGAATTCTTGAATGTATTCAGAGTTCGAATATAATCTATTTCCTCGAGGCGGAAAAACTTCTGTCCACAGGACAGATTTAGAGTTGCCTGTGCTCATAACTCATATTGACCTTTTCTCATTTGATATCCTTAGAACCATGGATGAAAGGCAACAGCAGATTCCATATTCCTAATTTTTGAAAGGTGTTTGACCTTTTGCACCACTGAACTGTTAACAAAAGTCCAAGCATATGGATTACATTCCCAGATGTGTCTGTGGCTCAAATACTACTTATGTAAATGAACCCAGTATGTGGTCCTCGATGATGAGTATTCATCAGAGACAGAGATATCATCAGGTGTGCCCCTGGGAGGAGAGACAGGACTGGTCTTATTCTCTGTAGGCTATACAGAAATGATCTGACAGACAGGGTGTGCAGCAGTCTGCAGCTGTTCGCTGATGACACTGTGGCATCATTGAGTGACTGTAGGAGAATACAAGATGACTAAGACAAAATTTCTAGTTAGTGTGATGAATGGCAGCTTGTTCTAAATGTAGAAAGATGTAAGTCAAAGCATATGAGTAGGAAAAACAATCCCATAATGTGTGAATACAGCATTGGTAGCGTGCTGCTTGACAAAGTCATGTCAATTAAATATCGAGGCATAAAGTGGGAAAGAGAGATGAAGTGGAATGAGCACGTAAGAGTGGTAGTAGGAAAGGCAAATGGTTGACTTCAGTTTCTTGGCAGAAGTTTAGGGAAGTTTAGGTGACCTAAAAACCAAGACCGCTTACAGAAAACTAGCTCGTGTGTCCCATTTTTCAGTGCTGCTAAAAGTGTTTGGGATTCCCACCAGTTCGCATTAAACGATAACATAAAGCAATTCGGATGTGAACTGTTAGATTTGTTACCTGTAGGACTGATCAACACACTGGTATTAAGATTTATGCTGCCTGAACTCAAATGGCAACCATAGGACGGAAGGCAATGTTCTATTTGTGGAGCACTATTGAAAAAATTTAGAGAACTGGTGTTTGAAGCTAACTGCAGAACGATTCTACAGCTGCCAACAAACCTTTCACACTAGGACCATGAAAATAAGAGAAATTAAGGCTCATATAGAGGCACACAGAGAGTCGATTTCTCTCCACTCTGTTTGCAAGTGGAATAGGAAAGGAAATGACTAGTAGTGGTTCAAGGTACCCTCCACCAAGCTCCGTATAGTGGTTTGCGGAGTATGTTTGTACATTTAGATGATATTCTGCGAACGAAATTACGTGTACCAGTGAAATGTTTTCAGCAATGTAACTCTGTTCTATTTGGTCACCTGCCACCAAGGTTTTAGTGTATTACATAGTGTCATTGTTAAATGCAAATGGATACAGATATCACAGCAATACAATAACAAGCAAAATCAGTCTTGGTGATTTTAGCAGTTGATAAGTTAGGTGCCAAAAATTAATGGTTACGTAACAAAAAATTCTGTTTCTTTAAGTAAGAGATGAAAAAAATCTGTTGCTCACACTGTATAGACTAGAGGTCTATGTGAAACTTTATATGTACACCAACGTTGCTTGATGTCAGTTATTGCATTGTAAAGTGTTAGAAAGTAATATGTGAGAAACTTTCTAAGAACAACTTTGTCCAACTGAAATCAATGAACATTGAAATCATGACTGCAGTCAAGCTTCACCACAACGTACTACCTTAAAGGAAAGGTCCAAACAATGGTCAGTCAGTGAAAGTGAAACAGCAGTCAGTCAGTGGAAGTGATGACTCAGGAAGACGTCTTTTGTCAAAGATAGACAGGTGAAGCCAAATGAAGTTTTCAGAAGTTTATACTTCTAGTGCAGCAGTAATTTGATGATAGATATTTCACATAAAAAATGTCACTGTAGGACTCAAGGCAAGTTGCTATGTATAATATCGTTCCATCAGGTTTTAGAACTCTGTAAACTGAATGGGAAGAAACAGCTGGAATTCATTGAACAGTAGATGGGAACACTGACTTTTTGTTACGACCTGCTTTTGAATTGGGAGTTATTAGAGTAACATAAACAAAGCATAGTTGTGCTTCATTTGTGCACTAATTCTGTGAGCTTATCACGTGCACAGGTTAAAGTAAAAGAGGGGTCGTTAGAGGAGTGGAGACTTCATATAAAATGTTTTTGTGGTAACTTGTTGGTGTATTGCCTCCAGGCTTTCGTCATACAATGTTTGTTTAATGATTTTTTGGCATTTCCCCAGCACAAGTGGCTGGCAGTGTCAAAGATGCGCCCTCCATTGGAATGGATTCACCGTTGATAAACGTCAGAAAAACCATTGAGCAGCAGCACACAATGGAAGAACTGCAGAACACGATAAAGTCACTTTAGCCTCAGAGTCAAGTCAGTACATCATGAGCTAAATGCAGCTCCACTGCATATGGTCTCCCTGAAAAGTATGCTGCGAAAAACTAGCGGTTCTAACAGCTGCAGCTTTGCAGTCCAGAATTAAGCGTTCATGAAACATGCCAATAAGGTGCCCAGAAATCATTCAGGTAAAGTTTGTCAAAATAGTACAGGGCGATTATATTGAAAACCCGAACTTACCTTCCCGTAACGAAAGTGCTAAAATGCGCTCCCCCCCCCCCCCCCCCCCCCATATTTCTGGTTCTTATGTACGCAAATTATTGTTTTCAACTTACAAGCAGTGTTAATTATAGTCACAATCTCCTCCTTTACCTCACTTTGCTTGGACTGGAAAAATGAATACCGAAAACGACAGTCATCTGTTACAATCTCCCTCCCTTTACCTCGACTATTAACGGCCCCACCCACGAGCGACGGACCTGAGCGATCTGTCGCCATGTCGTGCAATCTGTCCGGATATCGCATGTGTGTGGGCAGATCACCACGATGTGATGCGTGACAATGCGGTTGTTGGATTGTCTAGTTACCCAGCGTGATTGTTTTCTTTGTAGTGTCGTTTCGCCTTGCCCACATTAAGTAGTTTACGTTAGAATTCATAAATATTCAGGTGCCACACGGATCACACTGAGAAGTGAATTCGCCGGAGTTGCCATTATATTAACAAATAATACAAAAACATTGACAAGCACCATTTGTGCACTGATAAGCATTTTGATGTGTGTATTGTAGAAGTAGAAATTCATCGAAAGTTGATAGCAGTAGTTTCTATACACTGGGCACCTTATGGTGATTTTGAAGTATTCGCGAAACAACTACACGCATGATTACAGTTTTCAACGGCGAAACAGAATGACGCACCGTTTTTGGCTTAAAAGTTTAGTGCAAATGTATTATACAGCGGTACTCAAATCCCTTGTAATTTCATATAATCTCTCCCTAAATACATTTTATAACAAGGGTTATGGTAATCAGCAGTGGTGCCATTGACAACAGTTTTATAGACACGTCGAGACCACAAACATATTGTCTGAATACTTGCCGTTACTCTATAAGATTAATGAATGAAGAAGGAATTGAGGACTAATAAATGGAAAACGAATTTTATTAGGACACTGGAAAGATGTACGCGACACACTTAGCGTCAGTGAAAAGTGTGGTACAGGCAGTAAAGTAACATACAGTTGTTAAGAAAAACATTTTTAAAACAAGTTTAATAAATTAAAATTCCCGTTTTTTTAACTTACTTGTTGCAAGTATTCGTGGGGATGCAGACCCAACTGCCATTGCTGCTAAACAAATCAGTTCACTTTCCATAGCAGGCTTCCCGACACGGTGGCGTTCGTAATATTGTACTTGTCGAAATTGCTTGGAAAATCATTCGCTGTGTCGGCGTCGAGACGAGTGACCTAGTTGCAACGAGATCGCTTGCGACACATCATTGTTTGGCGCCCTATACGACAGCAACAATAAAGAATAAAACAGCAAACTAATTGTTAAGCAAGATACACACAGCAGGCCACTTATAAAGATATGTATTACCCACAATCAAAATTTGTATGAAAAGTTTCAGTGAAAGCTGTAGGGTACCGGTAGTTATATACAGATATGCATTACCCATAATTAAATTTTGTATGAAAAGTTCCAGTGAAAACTGTACAGATTCGACGTACGAATTCGCCATCGTGTAGGTGGTGAACAGTTAACAAATACTTCGATACTAAAATTTGTCTTAAGAATCATAATTATGGGGCTGTTTGTAATTACAACAACATGTCTGTGAACAATATTCTAGTGAAATTTTTAGAAACTGGAAGACAACTACTATTTTGCGTTCCCTCCAACGTCTTTCCTCAAAGCTTGCTACTAATATTTATACTATTAATATTCGAGATACTGATTTTGACATGCCCACTTGCATTTTTATTTTTTTAACAAGTGGCTATACTGTTTTCATAGTGTGATGAAACGTCTCAGCTCAGACCTTAAATTTTTCCCTTACGCAATTGGTTCATGGTGCAAAGAGATCCACGCACGTTAGTTCGTTACTTGATATTTCAAGATACGTTGCCTTACTTTTGATATAATACCTTAGAAAAAGTGAATCACTCGGAAGACATTGTTGGATGTCACTGTACACTGAGGTGGCAAGTCATGGGATACCTCCTAATATCGTGTCGGACAGCCTTTTGCCCGGCGTATGCAGCAACTCGACGTGTCATGGGCTCGACAAGTCGTTGGAAGTCCCCTGCGGAAATATTGAATCATGCAGCCTCTTTAGCCGTCTATAATTGTGAAAGTGCAGCCGATGCAGGATTTTGTGCACATACTCACCTCTCGATTATGTACCATCAGTGTTCGATGGGATTCATGTCGGGCGATATGGCTGGATAAAGCATTTGCTGGGATTGTGAAGAATGTTTTTTAAACCAGTTGCGAACAGTTGTGGGCCGGTGACATGATGTATTATCAACCATGAAATTCAATCGTTCGCCCAAACATCCAGAGGACCCAGTCCATTCCACGTAAACATGGCCTACACCATTATGGAGCCACCACCAGTTTGTATAGTGCCTTATTGGCGACATGGGCCCATGGCTTCGTGCGATCTGCGCCAAATTCGAATTCTACCATCAGCTCTTACCAACTGAAATCGGGACTCAACTGACCTGGCCACGGTTTCCAGTTGTCTAGGGTCCAACCGATGTGGCCACGAACCCAGCAGAGGGGTTGCAGGCGACTTCTGCTGTTAGCATAGGCACTCGCGTCGGTCGTCGGCTGCCATAAACCATTTATGCCAAATTTCGCCCCACTGTCCTAACGGATACGTTCGTCATACATCCCACATTGATTTCTGTAGTTATTTCACACAGTGTTGCCTGTGTTTTAGAACTGACTAGTCTACACAAACACACAACCTCTGTCATTTAGTGAAGGCCGTCGGCCACTGCGTTGTACGTGGTGAGGGATCATACCTGAAATTTGGTATTCACAGCACACTGTTGACACTGTGGATCTCGGAAAACTGGGTTCCCTAATGATTTCTGAAACTGAATGCCCCATGCGCGTAGCTCCTACTTCCATTCCACGTTCAAAATCTGTCAATTCCGGTCGTGCGCCCACAATCAAGCCGAAAACTTTTTCATATCAATCACCTGAGTATAAATGACATCTCCGACAATGTACTGCCCTTTTATGCTTTGTGTACGCCCACCTCCACCTGTATATGTGCAGATAGCTGTCGCCGGCCGGAGTGGGCGACCGGTTCTAGGCGCTACAGTGTGGAACCGCGCGACCGCTACGGTCGCAGGTTCGAATCCTGACTCGGGCATGGATGTGTGTGCTGTCCTTGTGTTAGTTGGGTTTAAGTAGTTCTAAGTTCTAGGGGACTGATGATCACAGCAGTTAAGTCCCATAGTGCTTAGAGCCATTTGAACTATATCGCTGTCACTTGACTTCTGCCGCCTCAGTGTACCTTCGGACATGTACATACCATCGGCGAGTATGAAAATGATTAGAGTTCATTTCTCAGTAACATAACAGCAGCCAGACTACAGTAGTGTTGTTCGTGGTTAATTTGGTACCAGGGCTGGCAGGGTATGTAAGGGTCGCGAACAGCATCAGATGTTTGGTATCACTGTAACACGGAGATGCCATGTACTCCTGTGAGACAGTGGTATCATCCCCTGGCAGGGTTCGAAAGTGGCCTCATTTTGGGTTACCATATGGCAGGCTGATCGAATCGTTGCAGTATCCAGATTTTTTGGGGCATTCAGATTTGATAGTGGCCCAGTATTGACTTGCATGGTAACGTAAGAGCAGGCATACTTGTCATCTAGCATCTGATCACTGCAAAGGATAATCTCCGTAGAGTGCACCAGGCACATCGTAACCCCTTCAGATACACGCCTGCCATCCGAGAATAAGCAATGGACCGCCTGCACCATTATTCGGATTATTCGGAGACTAGTAGAGTGCTGATGAATGCCGTCGCGTTGTGTTCAGTAATGAATCGCATTTCTGCACTACTCCTAATGACCATCACTGGCTAGTATGGCAGTGATCTTGGTAGAGGTCTTCCAATGTTTCGGAGAGCCACTCGTGTCACGGTGTGACCAGCGGGCGTGACTACAGTTCATGGCTGCAGGCTGGCAATGATTGAGAGATCTCTTAACAACACAACAGTCTGTCAAGGACATCCTGCCTAATGTGTTACTTCTCGTATGACAATATCGTGGTGCCATTTTTCAGCAGGACAATGCTCGTTCAGACATGGCAAGTGTCTCAATAAATTGTCTGCTTGATTTTGAGACACTCTGGTGGTAAGCAAGCTACCCAGATCGGTCCGCAATAGAACATGGGCGCGACCAGCTCGATCATTAAATCCATCCCATTGCCAGTATCCAGGATATCAGGGCCCAGTTGCACCAGTTGTGAGAGCTTGCCACGGGAGAGGATAAACTGCTTTGACACTCTTCCCAACAGAAGCAGTGCGTGCATCCATACCAGAGTGAATGCAACGTCAGACTGATAAGTGGGCTCATACTGCCAAGTTCTTTATAAGTTTGGCTCGATATTGTAATGAGTGATATAACATCACATACCCTCACAACCCGTAAGGTTCCATTACGTTTCCTCCTCCCCTTCTGGGCGCGGTACATTGTGTTTCAGGCAGTGAAGATTCTTGAATAATTACGCGAACGGTACACAGCATGTCGCCGAAAGCTGACAACTCCCTTTTAACCGCTAAACCAACCACACCCAGATTTGAACGCCCTTGTTATGCTATCAACGTTCGCGTGTTAGTCCACAAAATACACGACAATATGCAGACAACAAATACAGAGAAGACAATATATTCCTTGTCCATGACTTAGACTGTCGTTTACTAATAGGCAGTTCACCGGTAACCTGCCGTTTGCTACGTGGTAATTCAGGTTCTTTTAGGCCTAGTTGCTGTGAGGGACGTTCCATGCACATTTTCTTTATTGGTTTTAGATAGGGCTACTGGGAGTGGAGGAAGCATTTCCCGCTCTACACATTGACTGCTTCTTCTTTTTCTTTAGCGTGCCTGGTGGCAGATTCTGGCGAGTGGATTCACTGTCCCATTTGTTCGCTCGTGGGTCTTGTGTGGATGAAAATTTACTGCCTTCAGGTCGTTGTGCAGCGTGTCAGCCCGTCACTGTCCTGTTCGTCACATGAGTGTCTCTCCCATGAGAGCCACTGTGTGTGATGACCTTGCAGTAGTATCGCCTTCTGCGTGCAGCACATGTCCAAACCATCACCGACGGCTATCTGGCATTTTCTTCGTTTGCTGATAGTGTCGCTCAAACGTGTACCAGTCGAATGATGTCACCTGTCCATCTAAGCATCTTAGTATCCGCGACCCCTAGTTGACTCTTTTGTGGCTGGTCAACAATCAGTGTGGTAGATCTCTGAGTTCAGATAATTCATAAAACCAACTATCGCAGGTGGTTCCTGTTGGCATTCGCCACTTCATCCAAGCTGCCTGCGTCCTTGCGTTGACCTTGTCTGTAAGCTGACCATCGCTAGAGATTGTAGAACCGAGATACTTAAATTTTGATACTCGTGGTAGATTTTCTCCGTCAGTGTTGATAACCCCAGCGTCTCGTGGATCTGATGTCATGTACACAGTTTCTTTTCGTTGAGTCGCTGTCCATATCGCGCATTTCAGTCTTTCCACTCCTTGTGTTTGACGCTCGAGATCAAACTTGGTCTCTGCAGTCAACATAACATCATCAGCATCGAGAATTGTCCGTTGTAGTGGCATGTGCAGCTCTGATGTGACAGTGTCCATCACAAGGCGGAACAGCAATGGTGACAAGGCTGAGCTATGGTGGATTCCTACTTTGACGTAAAAGCCTTTGGATGCTCCTGCAACCCCTTGGACATAGCTCCTTGGGTTCAAGATACAGAAGCCGTATCCAGTTAACATAGTACTCTGGACTGCCATGTTCTCGCAGCGCTAACCAGGTTAGGTCGTGCAGTATCCGGTTGAAAGCCTTTTCGAGGTTTGGAAACGTAAGGCGCAGTGTCTTGTTCTTTTCGCAGTATTTTTCAACTAGTAGCCATGCAGTATAAATTGTGTCAATTGTGCCACAATTTTTCACAAATATGAATTGGTTCCTAGTGATTTCAGCTATCTCGCGAATCCTTACATCGAGAATGCGTTCAAAGATGTTCATTGCTTTTTTTAGTAATCTGATCGAGTGGCAGTTAGAACACCCAGCAGGGTTTCCTTCCTTCCTTCCTTCCTGTTTGAAGATTGGTACACTGTTGCTCCGCTGCCAGTCTTTTAGCACTCTGTCTTCTCTGACACTTGACTGCTGCCTATATTATATTTATAAACTGGAAATTACGTCCTCTATGAAGTATTAGAATATCTGAAATCATATATAAGGATCAACACCCATTACCTGTTACAGGCTACTTCACGCAGCAGGAGACGGTGTCTTGCTAAATGGGTATTTTCAACCTGGTGTGTCTGTGGTATGATTTCCTCAATGCCCATGGCGATTTTGCGCCACTGACACACCGATTCAGGACTGTGCAGCCTTCGTTACGGAAATTTTATGATCGCACACTTATAACTGCTTTCTGTACGAGTTGTATTTAACCTTTCATTTCGTGTATTTTACCTCTGATACATTAGAACTTCAAAGCGTTTATCTCCAACCAACATTATTAAAAGCCTTTTCAAAATCTACAAAGGCTGTAAACGTAGGTGTGCCTTTCCTCAACCTACTTCTAAGATAAGTCGCAGGGCCAGGCTTGCCTCGCATCTTCCTACCTTTCACCGGAACCCAAACTGAGCAAGGTGGCAAAGTGTCTAGCACAATGGACTCGCATTCACGAGGACGTCGGTTCAGATCCACCTCCGGCCATCCAGATTATGCTTTCCGTGATATCCCACAATCGCTCTAGGCAATATTCGTGAAGATGGTTAGTTAAAATACGTAGTGTACTTGTTCGTGAAAAGTGCGGATTATGCGAATCCATTTCCCGTAACACACTGCACGTAGCGCAGTATTTAAAAGGTTTAGTGTTTTGCATTGACGTTGAACTACGTCTGTTAACAATTTTTTGTTTGTTTTGTACAGTATTGTTTGCTACCGTAGATGAAATCTGGCCCGAAATTAGTTGGGCTTATTTGTAAATAAACAACCGCCTTGTTAGTTCAGTTCTCAAGTGCCAGACTACGTATCCAAAGTTTTGAGTTCGATCCTAGGAAAGCCCTAGGATTATTATCTGACACTTATCATGTCTTTAATTTCAGGTAACGTTTGTCAATGTGAAAACTGCCGGGATGTACAGTGGTAATGAGCGTCGAAGTTAAACTGGCTGCGTAAGTCAGTTCGAAGGTGGGAGGAAGGAGGATATGCCACCTCCTGTAAGACCATGTCTTTCAAGTTGACCTCAGGTTTATTTATCATTAACGTCTTGTGCAACTTTTGCCTGTTTCAAAATCACATACTTTCTTTAAATAGTGACTGTGTTTGCAATAAGTAATGTGGATGGTACTGTAAAGCTGCCCTCAAACTGGACGTGAAAGCGAACGTTGAAGTGCTGCTTTGACGTCTCAGCGTGGAGTTTCAAAGTTGTGAGCATTCCCAAGGCAGAACAAGACTCAGATGCGTTAGTTATTTTGCTTCGTGGAGAGGAACGTGACCAGAAAGATCCATGCTCGCCTTCTGCATCACAAGTACAATTTTAGAGACGCCTTATCGTGTACAGAAGTTGACAATTGAAGTCCGTGTTCGATGGTTTTCATATTATAGCTTGCTTTCTACGAATATATGCTGTTTCAACACTGGAACGTAGAGGGTATCTTGGAAACGCGTCGATTCTGATAAGATTTGTTAGAATATGGGCAACTGCACAGTCGTTAAAGACTTTTATATTTGATGCTTTTTGTATTATGCTTGCATGTCATGACATAATGTCGTTTCAAGGCACTGGCACATTCAATATTTATCAAAAATGCGTCGACTTTGGTAGATTTTTATAATTAAATGACAGGTACTGGCATCTGCTGTCAAAGTCTCTACAACATCGTAAGATAAGACATAGACTCAAATAACGTGTGTCGACTTTAGTGTAGTGGCGGGAAGGTTGTAGGTTATGTTCCGATAAACTGAATTATTTTACACACACACACACACACACACACACACACAGAGAGAGAGCGCTAGCTATTCGTTCAGGAGTGACTTTTTTATAGTTTGTGCAGACACTGGTCAAGAATTGCAAGATTACTGCCGACGTCATTAAATGATTCCCACGCAATTCAGTACAGTGTAACAGACAGAACAACATGGCTAGCAAACGAACAAGGGAGGAAATGTGCGTTTTATTAGGTGTAGCAAAAAGGAACAGTGTTTGTATAATGTTAAAAGTAACATAAAGCAGCTTTCGACTACCAGCAATCTGCTGTCCAATCCATCGGCTTGTCCAGAACGTTAATCGACATTCCTTCCGCACATCTGAGACAATCACAAACAGAGCCGAAGTGTAGCTGTTTTATGAGCTACCTCTTCCATAAATGAAGTGTGGAGTGCGTGCTAGATTTAGTTGACAGCTGCCGCTACAGAGTGCCACGGTCACTAGCGACATTTGAGGAGCACGTTCTTTGTGATGTACCGACTCGTTTAAGAGCGTCCACAACTGCGTTGGAAACTACTTGTGGAATGTTTCCCGTTCACGGCTTAAAGCCGTCCTCACACGGGACGTATTCCTAAGCGTGAAGCACGTTAGACAATCGCGAAGAAGACTCTGGACTCGTCGCTGGCTTGAACGATGAATTGCAGGCAGAGGAACACTACGTACGCTGCACAATGTTCTGAGATAAGTACTAGTAAAGGTTATTTGTTGGTTGATTTCATCACATTTTTTATTTACATTGAATTTAGTTAAAGTATAGTATCAAATGTCAGTTTTTGCGTGCGTTATACCCATATTCTCGATGTCGTGTTGATTGCCATCTCTCTGAGGTAATGTACTTAATCACATTGATTTCAAGATAGAGATTCGTTTCGTAATTTCGTTCGAATGGAACACGACATTTACCTACAAGACACAAACTTGAGGCAGTCCATAAAACCGGGAGATATGTGCATATTTACTACACAAAGTTTCATAATAGCAAAAGCTTACAGTGTGAAACTTGTGGTTACTTCCTGACATAGACTGGCTGTTAAGATTTCTGGCCACTGGGGAAACATTCCAGTCGTTTGCCTGTGCAACTAGAATAGCAACAAATGCATTATTTATATTAATAGCATCGATAGTGCGGAACATATTTCTGTTAAATTAATAAAGAAGTCCAGAATCTTTTAGAAAACATAAAGTGAATAAAAAAGAATCTTGCTGGTAGACTGAGGCAAACCTGCCACTTTTCTTTTCACAGTCCACGACGCTGTCGATTACACTTCAGTTTCAACAATGCAGTAGTGTTTCGTGACAATTGTTAGAAATTTCTAAAGTTGGTAACTACAGATGTTATTGTTTGAGATTTGACAATGAAAATTGCACCAAACAACGTTCTTTTTATACATCATCATTAGGTCATAGCAATGACACGGTACACTTTATAGCATGCAAATTATAATACGAAATGCGTTAAATATGAACCCCCCTCAGTAGCGACATGCTGTTTCACATTTTATTGTAACAAACTACCAAAAACGACACATTTTCCAGAGGTGCTGGTGCATCGAAACATCTTGTATTCATATCACGTAACATATGTTACATGTTGTTGTTGTTGTTGTTGTTGTTCTGGTGGTGGTCTTCAGTCCAGAGACTGGTTTGATGTAGCTCTCCGTGCTACTTTATCCTGTGCAAGCTTCGTCTCCCAGAACCTACTGCAACCTACATCCTTCTGAATCTGTTCAGTGTATTCATCTCTTGGTCTCCCTCTACAATTTTTACCGTCCACGCTGCCCTCCAATACTAAATTGGTGATCCCTTGATGCCTCAGAATATGTCCTACCAACCGATCCCTTTTTTTAGTTAAGTTGTGCCACAAATTTCTCTTTTCCTCAATTCTATTCAATACCTCCTCATTAGTTATGTGATCTACCCATCTAATCTTCAGCATTCTTCTGTAGCAGCACATTTCGAAAGCTTCTATTCTCTTTTTGTCTAAACTATTTAGTGTCCACGTTTCACTTCCATATATGGCTACACTCCATACAAATACTTTCAGAAAGGATTTCGTGATACTTAAATCAATACTCATTGTTAATAAATTCCTCTTCTTCAGAAACGCTTTCCTTGTCCTTGCCAGTGTACATTTTATATCCTCTCTACTTCGACCATCGTTAATTATTTTGCTCCCCAAATAGCAAAACTCGTTAACTACTTTAAGTGTCTCATTTCCTAATCTAATTCCCTCAGCAACACCCGTTTTAATTCGACTACATTCCATTATCCTCGTTTTGGTTTTGTTGATGTTCATCTTATATATCCTCCTTTCAAGACACTGTCCATTCCGTTCAGCTGCTCTACCAGGTAATTTGCTGTCTGTGACAGAATTACAAAGCTTTTATTTCTTCTCCTTGGATTTTAATTCGCACTCCTAAATTTTCCTTTGTTTCCTTTACTGCTTGCTCAATATACAGACTGAATAACACGGGGATAGGCTACAACCCTGTCTCACTCCCTACCCAACCACTGCTTCCCGTTCATGCTCCTCGATTCTTATAACTGCCATCTGGTTTCAGCCTTTCGCTCCCTGTATTTTACCCCTGCTACCTTCAGAATTTGAAAGAGAATATTCCAGTCAACATTGTCAAAAGCTTTCTCTAAGTCTACAAATGCTAGAAACGTAGGTTTGCCTTTCGTTAATCCATTTTCTAAGATAAGTCGTAGGGTTAGTGTTGCCTCTCGTGTTCCAACATTTCTACAGAATCCAAACTGACCATCCCTGAGGTCGGCTTCTACCAGTTTTTCCATTCGAGTGTAAAGAATTCGTGTTAATATTTTGCAGCCGTGACTTATTAAACCGATAGTTCGGTAATTTTCACATCTGTCAACACCTGCTTTCTTTGTGCTATCATTAGTTATAATGGAGTGTTGTCTACTCCCGGGGCCCTGTTACGAATCAGGTCTTTCAGTGCTCTGTCAAACTCTTCACGCAGTATCATATCTCCCATTTTATCTTCATCTAAATCCTCTTCCATTTGCATAATATTATCCTCAAGAACATCATGACCCTTGTATAGACTTTTACACACTCCTTCCACCTTTCTGCTTTCCCTTCTTTGCTTAGATCTGGGTTTCCGTCTGAGCTTTTGATATTCATGCAAGTGGTCCTCTTTTCTCCAAAGGCCTCTTTAATTTTCCTGTAGGCAGTATTTACCTTACCCCTAGTGATATACGCCTCTACATCCTTACATTTGTCCTCTAGCTATCCCCGCTTAGCCATTTTGCACTTCCTGTCGATCTCATTTTTGAGACGTTTGTATTAATTTTTGCCTGCTTCATTTACTGCATTTTTATATTTTCTTCTTTCATCAATTAAGTTCAATATCTCTTCTGTTACCCAAGGATTTCTATTATCCCTCGTCTTTTTACCTACTTGATCCTCTGCTGCCTTCACTATTTCATCTCTCAAAGCTACCCATTCTTCTTATATTTCTTTCCCCCATTCTTGTCAATCGTTCCCCTAATGCTCTCCGTGAAACACTCTACAACCTCTGGTTCTGTCAGTTTATCCAGGTCCTATCTTCTTAAATTCCCATCTTTTTGCAGTTTCTTCAGTTTTAATCTACAGTTCATAACCAATAGATTGTGGTCAGAGTCCACATCTGCCCCAGGAAATGTCTTACAATTTAAAACCTGGTTCCTAAATCTCTGACTTATCATTATATAATCTATCTGAAACCTTCCAGTATCTCCAGGCTTCTTCCATGTATACAACCTTCTTTCATGACTCTTGAACCAAGTGTTAGCTATGATCAAGTTAAGCTCTGTACAAAATTTTACCTGGCGGCTTCCTCTTTCATTCCTTACACCCATTCCATATTCACCCACTACATTTCCTTCTCTCCCTTTTCCTACTATCGAATTCCAGTCACCCATGACTATTAAATTTTCGTCTCCCTTCACTATCTGAATAATTTCTTTTATCTCATCATACATTTCATCAATTTCTTCGTCATCTGCAGAGCTAATTGGCATATAAACTTGTACTACTGTAGTAGGCGTGGGCTTTGTGTGTATCTTGGCCACAATAATGTGTTCACTATGCTGTTTGTCGTAGCTTACCCACATTCCTATTTTTTTATTCATTATTATACCTACTCGTGCATTATCCCTATTTGATTTGGTATTTATAACCCTGTATTCACCTGACCAAAAGTCTTGTTCCTCCTGCCACCGAACTTCACTAATTCCCACTATAACTTTAACCTATCCATTTCCCTTTTTTAATTTTCTAACCTATCTGCCCGATTAAGGGATCTGACATTCCACGCTCCAACCCGTAGGACGCCAGTTTTCTTTCTCCTGATAAGGACGTCCTCTTGAGTAGTCCCCGCCCGGACATCCGAATGGGGGACTATTTTACCTCCTGAATATTTTACCCAAGAGGACGCCATCATCATTTAACCATACAGTAAAGCTTCTTGCCCTCGGGAAAAATTACGGCTGTAGTTTCCCCTTGCTTTCAGCCGTTCGCAGTACCATCACAGCAAGGCCGTTTTGGTTTGTGTTAAAAGGGCAGATCAGTCAATCATCCAGACTGTTGCCCCTGCAGCTACTGAAAAGGCTGCTGCCCCTCTTCGGGAACCACACGTTTGTCTGGCCTCTCAACAGATATTCCTCCGTTGTGGTTGCACCTACGGTACGGCTAACTGTTTCGGTGAGGCACGCGAGCCTCCCCACCAACGGCAAGGTCCAGTTCATGGGGGGGGGGGGGGATTATGTTACATAAAAACCACCAAATACGGAGTTCACCTGCATAGGACTTAATACAAATGGCTTCAAGTCCAGCTTGTGACGTAAAGCAGATGCTACCTGTGGTTGGCCAAGATTCTCTGCAAGAGGCAAAAACCGGACATATTTGATTCTTCCTTTCACGCCGCGCAGTGTAGTGGAACGTAGAATCACATGTTGTAACAGAGCGAGATGGCGCAGCGGTTAGCACACTGTACTCGTATTCGGGAGGACGACGGTTCAAACCCGCTTCCGGCCACCCTGATTAAGGTTTTCCGTGATTTTCCTAAATCGCTTCAGGCAAGTGCTGGGATTGTTCCTTTGAAAGGACACGGCCAATTTCCTTCCCTATCCTTAACTAATCCGATAGGACCGATGACCTTTGTTGGTCCGCTCCACCAAATTAAACAGCCCACGCTGTGACGTCACTAGCTCCTTGTCCACATAGGTTTTAACGTCCCGTGAGAGGACGCCTTTGGGCAGTGGTTACCAACGGGCGAGGGGGGGGGGGGGAGAATACCGCCTGAATGAAATTTCCTAAGGGGTAAAAACAAAGGAGTTCAATTGTGTTACGGTTACGAAACTAAATTATTTTTTAAAGATCATTATTATTATTATTGTCATCACTATTTCGTCAGACTGTAATACTGATTACTAAGTTACAAATCCTTATCTTTTTTTCAAACACGAGCATTAACCCGCGACACAATTTGGTTGAGGTGAAAGCTTATGACATGAATGTATGAACATCATCTACTCACATATTCCACTTCTCACACACAAACTTTGTGCCACACATCTTCGGCAGTAATACTGAGACGTACACATCACATAGGCTTTAATATCTCATCACATTGCCTTCTCTGGCTTGTAGGTAGTTCCCGCAATGGGCCACAAATGATTCATTATTCATTTGGCAAGGAAAAAAAAAATCCGTCTAATTGACCGCACGACACAAAAGTAACTACGTTGCTACAGAACCTTCACAGTGGAATAATTATTCCAGTTCCTTCCAGTTCAGGAGTAATGAGTCCAGCGATGAAGTGATTTGCAAACAGAAAGTATAGCGCACGTATTTTAAATGGGGGTGTAGAGTGTGGGTGAAGAAAGAGTCGCCAGGGAGAGGAGTGGTGCAGAGGAAGTATAACACGTGCCTATCCTCAATGTGGATAGTTAGCTTTCTTTTCTGAAATAGAGTTTCAACATTCTATAAAAAAAATATTTTTACAAATAAGCAGAATCATTAGTTCATGATATAATAAAACATCTACAGTCATTGATGACGTTAGTGGTGGGTGGGGGTGGGGTGTTCCATAATATCTGATTGGACTCAGGGATAATGGCCTCAGAAAGGTTGGAAAACACTGCCTTAGGGCGTGGTTCAGTCAAGTGGATATCAGATATTCGCCAGCTAACGGGGTACATGGGATAATTGCACCATTTCAGTCGTGCGCGTTTCAATTTGGGCGTTTACGTGAGTCATTACTTGGCTTGCAGTCGCGATGGCATACAGCGCTAAGTCGCGAGCGCGGAGTCGAGGCGAGCACTTTTGCTCAAGGCCGGGAGTTTGGCGTGCCGGCCGTGGGTCGCGGCGCGGCACGGCTGTCCACTATCGGGGCTGGCTGATGCGACGCGGCGCCCACTCCCAAGGCCGCCTTCCTAGTTGACGGACGCCAACGCCATACCGGCCCCACCGCCCATTTTAAACAGCGCACCGCAGCTGCGTCCAGACGTTACGCCCATCTGTTCGTGGGCGTCCGCGTGACCAAACACACAGTACCCAAAGGAGACGACGGAGATAGCCGGCCGCCTTCTCAAAGGACGAGCAGATACTGAACACCCTGACGTACAGCGTTTAGAAGCCGGCGCCAGATCTACATTTGTACTCCGAACACAGGGCAGGATTTACGCAGAGGCCAGAAAGGCCCGGGCCTAGCGCGCCGAGAGGAAAGGGGTCATCGAAAGACCTCGATCGGCGCTTTTCGTTTTCGTATACTGGGTCACGCGATGAACGTCATGAGGAAGCTAAGTGGTTCATGGGGGGTGTCTGTTTAGCGGAAATGTCGTTTTCTGTCTTAGAAAGGGATTAAAAATTAGCTTCGGACACCTATGCAGGAAACACTGAGTACATCATCTATATTTGAAACTGTAAACAGATTTGTGCTGATATAGTTGATGACTTTGTCGAAATGGTCTTGACGAAAAGCTTTTTGTATAGTAGTCAGGGAAATGTTAGCTTTCTAGGTTAATATACATATTCTTGGTTTCACATTAAAATATCTTTTCTTAATGCGAATAAGCAGTATCGATCTGATTTTATACATTGTGACTGAGGCGAAAATGGCTGTTGTGTTTCCCACTCCAAAAGCGACACCACGTTAGGTCGAGCTTGTTCCTTCCCTCCCTCCGATATAGTTTTCGTTTTCACAGCATAAAGATAACGTTAAGCAGAAAAGTTTAAGTACACAGTCCATCGTATGTTCCTTTCAAGCAGTTCCATTATTAATTTCCTTTGTAGTGTAGTTTGTTGCTTTAATAGGACAACAAAGCAAAGTACGAAAACTGAAAACGTCAAAAGTTGAAAACAAACGAGATTTGGGGAGGGGGGGGGGGGTGTAAGGTCTCTGACCTACGGCGCACCATCTGAAAATTCGGCCCTGTCAGTGGGCCACACTACGGTGATTGACGGAGGGTACTTCGGGTTCTAGAGGCGGCCGTACCCAATGGTGCAAGGGTTGCACCGCATACTGGTGTCAAAAGCTGAGCGCAATATGTATTACTAATCACTATAATGTACTCAGAACTACTATATTTCTATAGTCCCTTGCCGCGTTTATATGTCTGTATGTTGTGGCAAGTCTCAGGAACTACTGCAGAAATTTTGATGCGGTTTTCACTGATAGAAAGACTGATTCACGAGGACGGTTTTGTGTTCATCACTACATGTTATAAACAAGCCAGCCGATCGTAAATACTTAGTGCTGCCCTTGCGAAGCCGCGGTGGCTCCCAAGTTTTGCATACAAATATGAGAAACTCATCAGTGTTATATGAGTGACAGTATTCTAAACACTTGACACAAATTTTATACACATAGACTGAAGTGACGAGTGAAAATTTACACCAAGGCCGAGAATCGAATCCGGGTCTCCTGCTTACTAGGCAGGAGCGTTAGCCACTAAGCAACCTTGGCACAGCGATTCACACAATTGCACGCATTACCCTGGCACATCCCTCTCCTCGATCCAAATTCTCGCTGCTACCCCAGTCTACTTTAAATTTAAAGTTCGATTCTCGGCCTTGGTACTTGTTGTCACCCGCCATTGTAGCCTATATACATAAAATCATGTCTGTATGAGACAGTAAAATCTCTGAAATGGTGTCATTTTAATCGTATAAGTATCCGCACGTGTGTTTCAGACTGGATCCCTCATTTACGTTCGATGTTGAGGTGATGTTTCAGAAAAATGGAGAACCTCTGCAATTCTGTGTTTGAAAGGGGAAATTTGGATCGATAAGGGAGGCGTTCCAGGGTAATCCGTGCAGTTGTGTGAACTGCTGTGCCAACGCACCTGCCTAGTAAGCAGGAGACCTGGGTTCGATTCCTAACCTTGATAAAAATTTTCACCCACCACTTCAGTTTATATACATAAAATCATAAGTGTATGAGACTAGTAAAGTCTCTGAAAATTCGTCATTTCACCTGACACATGTTTCGTTGGACCTCCTTCAAGTTAGATTGCGAATACTGAAGCTTGGAAAGCTGATTTATTGTAAATATATTTAGCGTTGAATATGTGATAATGAATGAAGATTCTGCAAGAATCCGAAGACAAAATTAACATCACAAAAAATTCTAGAAAACGAAGTTTTGGATTTCTTAGTCGACCTAACTGTAGTAGCAGCTGGGATTGTCAAGGTGGTGCTCGCACCCTGACTGTGAAAAGGCTAGGGCCGTTTGTCAGGTGGTACTCTCACATTCTCATTCCCCAACTCCCCCATCCCTCCCACCCCTCCCCGCTTGGCTCTCGGCAAGTTTCCGTATGACCTCTAATTTACCTGATTTTTTCTAGTGGTCATTCCGTGAGATGTGTCTAATACGTTAACGTACTATATTTCGAACACACGATCTAGTAGTTTTAACAGTAAACTTCCTCCTTGTGTTTTGGCTCATCACTGTATATCTAATTTAAAAATGACTGTCGTGTTTATTGGTTTGCCCTGTTGTCTTATGTTAGGTAGATCTGTGAATAATCTGCATGAGACCGAACTGAGAGACGAACCCAGTAAATGCAAGCACAAGAACCGCCCAACAACAAAAGTATCTTGCAAGTTGTTTCGCAGTTGATCGCGAATTAACCGGCTCAACGCCTTCTAGCTCACAGACGTGAACCGAATTAAATTAATGCCCGGTACCTCAGCGTCAAATATTCAAGGTTAGGAACCGAGCGATGTGCAGGAGTGTTAAGAAATCGCCTGTCATTTAGGAAGACACCGGGTCAAATCCCCGTCTGCTTATCACGGTTTAGGATTTTATAGTTTAGTTAAGTAACTAAGGCACATAACGAGGCAGTTTCTTCATAAAGGACTAGAAGCTTATGCTTCATATCCATGCTCTTGTCAACTTGAATTTAAACCCTAACCTTCGTGTCTCCTTCATTTTACGAGGTTTAAATGTTATGAAAGTGCACGCGCACGCCGTGATGTGTGTTCATGAACAAGTACTGGCATCAGCAGAAAAACAAGGACGTTGATGAAACTTGAAATTATGACCTTTGTAGATAACGTTAATACTCGCTTAGTTACGATGAATCATACACATTTTGTAAGTTCTTGTACTAGCGGTACATTGTGTAACTGAGACATGCGACTGTTGAACGGCGTTATGCAATAAGATCATTTGTCGCTCTTAGATACAGTAGGCCAGAAATAATTTTAAAAATTTAAATTGGCTTTTATATATCAACGTTAAATTTAATTTTTAATCATAGATTTTCAGTGATGTGGATGTCGCAACCACATCCCTGTAAAAAAAATCAAGCCTGACTTGACTGAAGTAAATATTTATCAGGAGATAAAGAGACTGACAGCCGACATTTAATAAACCGTACTGGCCGATGCTGTATAACGACAAGCGCATATTTGTTTCCGTGTGTGCTGTTCGGGGATACGGACCACACTCCTATTTTAAAGGGTCATATGCCTGCAAAGCAGAGCAGTCAGGGATAACTGATGGAGCATGAAATTATCCAACTTGTTATTTCAATCGCTAGCTGTACACGTAAAACACTGTTGTTCAGTCTCTCGGTCGCTGTGTTAGGTACTGTCGCTGGAAATATACATTTCGGCGGAGCATCAGCTCACCTTAAGGCGACGGCATTGACTGTTGGGGAGAAAAAGGCAAATGCGTTCCCGGTAACTGAGGTGTCGGGAATGGGACAGAGTGGCTACTGATGATAGTTTCGCTTTGAGTGACGAAATGATTTTCAGATTTCTCACCTAACTCCAGTTAAACTTGTTACTATTCAATATACGTTACGGAGTCTGACTTTCTTCAGATCGACGCTGAATAAATACATCTATCTGTTTGGCAGTGCAAAATTGCGAAGATATTTTTTCCTCTATGTTGGGGGGAGTGTAAGTGTAAGATGCAGCTGCCGTCCCGTACCTTTCTCTGGTACGTCCTTTCCAACAGCATGTTAGCTGTAAGGTCATGGGATTCCGCAACCGGAGTAAATTTACATTAAATTCTGCATTGCAGACCGCGTTACATTGTAAAATGTTTTCTACGAAACGGCGCCGTATACAACCCATATAAATTTTCCAGAAAAAAGGGGGTTAATGTGGTGAAACGAGAAACGGTCCCCAACCCCTCCCCGGAAATCTGACAACTTAAGATCCATAGGAAAAGTACGGGCATCCTTTTCCCCTCCGCTTGCGGCTGTCTACAGTTCGTAACTGTCAGAGTACATGTCACGTGACATTTCCAACGCGCTGGGTCATCTCGTAACTTGTGCGACGTAGAAAGTGTCACGTATTTTCGGAAGTTACATGTGGAATAACGCACAGTGCTGTGCTTTTGACATTACATTTCTAGGCCAGAAGGTAGGGAAACTTCATAGGATTTCTGCTGGAGAGAAAGACACAGCAAGAATAATTTGGCGGCACGAAATGTTGAGTTTTGACCGCAGCTATTAAGCTCAGCTGTTCTTTACAAAATAATTAAATGCACTCAGATGTGTCATTGGTAGGCGGACTATGACGGGAGCGCACTGGTGCGTGTGAGTACAAAGCAGTGCGTACGACCTGCAGGTGATGAGGATTCATATGATGCGCGCACGGGTCGAGAGCACGTTGGAATTGCGACATGCGGGAACGCTTCAGTACTGGCAGTGGAGGCGACGACGCCCAGCTGACTACTTGGTATGTGGTTCGGGCTGCAGAGGACCGACATCCGGAGATAGCGGCAGTGGCTCCCACTGGATGTCACTACACTAACAAGAAAAGTCTTAGGCTGACCTCTGAGCTGCAGACAAAAGTGTCTCATCAAGGCAAGCATGAAAGTCCATGCTCTTAAAATCCAGCAGTTAAGTCTCGCACTACGACGATCTCCACCAAAACGTTCCGCAAGATTTCCTATGAGCGTGCCCATGCATCTGATTGACCAACTCATCTTCTTCTCGCCAGTCTGGTGATTTAACAGCCTGTAGAATTAACTTTCACTGTGCAGCGGAGTGTGCACTGATTTGAAACGTTGGCTAGAGTGTGATATTGGACACCTCCCCACCATCAGCCCCCCCCCCCAATCCCCCCCTCTCCTCTCCCCCGCTGAAATCTGCCACTGTTATGGCGGCAGACTGATAGGTTGGATAGGTTGAAAGGTGTCAATTTGGTTATGAACTGACGCAGCCCACGAATGTGAATGCCAAGTAAGCGTTGCAGGCCTAAACTCTGGATCGGGGCCATCACCAGTCACGGCAGTGTTTCTTTACTGCTCATATGTTGGCAAATTTAAAATCGTGATTGTCCAAGTACTCGGCTGTTTATTCCGAATATTTTCAATTCCGAAGTGGTGGTTAGGGTGGGACCTGAGTACAGCTGTTTTTTTACCAAATACGTGGTGGATTTCACATTGTTATTGACGCGAGAATGTGACAATATTCCTGCTTCGAAAGATGTCGTCCCCCACTGCTCTCTCACTGGCTGCGCAGAACCAGCAGCTGACAGCCACCTTTCGTTGCAGTCATACTAAACGGCGAGTGTTGCCAACATTGCTGCGCGAAACAAGTACGCCACTGGCCCCAACCTAGACTTTTTCACACTCTGCATCGTAAAAAACTAAAACTGCAAGGTAAATTCGGAATGCCTGTATGAGATAATACTCAAGATACCGACAAGTAATTTGATGTATATTATGTACATAATAGTAAAATGCAAGATGGGTTCCACTACATAACTCTTACTGAATTCTTCTGAGAAAAAAAGGGGGGGGGGCGGGGGTAGTTCCCGAGGCAAAAGCCTTTCTTCCAGAAATGCTAATCCCGCAAGACATGCAGGAGAACTGTCTAGTTTGGAAGGTAGAAGAGAAGTACGGGCTCAAGTAAAGCCTTTAGGGAGGGTCGTGAGTCGTGCTTGGATAGCTCAGTCGGTAGAGCACTTGCTCGTGAAATCAAAAGGTCCTAAGTTCGAGTCCCTATCCGACACACAGTTTTTTTCTACTAGGAGGCTCAGGACCTTCTTTTTCCTCTCTCTCAGTTTTGTAAGATGTCTTTCCTTGTTGCGCAGCTAGCAGAATTTTCATTAATTTTTCTGCGTCTTCGCCAACTTCGATGTGTAGCCAATAATTACTATCGACACTCATCTCCTGTGGTGGGTACTCGGTTGCTCTGTCGTACGTAGATAGTTCTTCCACGTCTTCCTTTCATGTATTCAAAAACTACTTCATAGTTGAGTCTTAGGCGTACTTGCAACAGCTGCTGTGGAGACGGCCAGCCAAACAAACATGTGGGCTCCTTATCACGCGTTTCCAAATGGTCTATACTAGAATTTCGGAAGATTACATTCCAACCTACTTAAAAGGTCGATAAACTGCGGTACGATTAAGACGGACAAGAAATAATAATCAAAGTATAACAGCGTATGTTGAAGGTGGCCATTGAACCGAAGATATTACTTCCATATTGTTGCAATGACGCATAGAAGCCCATATGCGCCTTGGCAGCTGTGTCAGTCTTTGTCCGTGTGGCTGCCATTGTTCGTTCGCAGATTGCAGTCTGCAGCCCCCACCCCTGTGGCTCATGACGACAGACACCTCGCCTGCCTCATTCAGTGGCACCTGAATCTAGCCAGAAGGCGTTATGTATGTCTCATTTATTGTCTGCGATCGGCTGCGTGTCCCATGCGGTTGGTATATTCCAATGTTGAATCAATTTCAGCAAAGCCTGAATGCCCCAGTTTCTCTTCCTGAATAGCAATAAAATAGGAGAGGGGGGGGGGGGGGACTCTCGCGCAGAAACTTTTATTTTGTTAAGTCATTTTTCAGAGTCTCTAATACTGATGCTGTATGAAACTTCTGTCGTCTCGGCAGTTTTGTAGATGTCACGAGTCGAGCATTTTCAAGATCGAGTTTCATATTTCATTCGGCAGCCGCTGCCCAACGAGAAACCGCACAGCAGAATCATCGCCAATGCCATTTACAGCAATGTGATTTCCATTTAAATCTTGTCATTTGAAGTTGTAATCTTATTGTAGAACATTTGATCATCGACTGACACAATTCCCAGTTCCATGATGTGTCCATTTCAAGCTCGTGTTGTTTAGAAGCAGTCTGCTCTTGGAAATCGCTTCTTCCTCAAGCCTTCATTTGTAGTTGACGTAATTTTCAGTGCTGCATCATTCAGTATCCAGTGTTTCCAGTCTGTTGCCCCTGAATGAGACACAAAAATCCGAGGACAGTGTCACTTTCTTGTGCCGGGTTAGCTTTTCTTGGATACCACGGCACAAATCCCGCTAACTATCCCTTTTGGCTATAAGGACATCCTATAGCATTCTTTCGGTATTTTTTCTTTGACGAATCCATTTCATATTTTATTTGGTCAATTAATTTCGGAAGTGCCACAGGTTAAATGCATCCGTATAATTCAGTGTTCTAAACGTGTAGTTTGAGGAACTCCTTTCCGCACTCCAGGTTGGTATTTTTGTGTCATAGCTAGCAGAATTTTTAGTCTGGGTCTTCACTAATTTTGATGTATAGCAAATCTCTGATCTATGCTCGCCCTGTGTGGTGAGTAAGCAGTTGTTCTGTGGCACGAAGGCTGTTCTCCCACGTCTTCCTTACATCCGGCTAGAAGGGCTGTGTCATCTACAATTCTGAGCTTTCGTTTCTGTTTCCTTTGTCCTTTTATTTCAATCCTGACATTTCCTCTTACGTCCTTCATTGCTGTTTGGACGGTCTAGTTAAACAGCGATGATAAACAGAAACACTTCATTACTTCTTTCTCAACACTAATGCCACCCTTTATTTTCCAATTTCGTTGCTTCCACTTTGATTGTGTTGATGTTGTGAAGCGTTCGCTTGTCTTCATCGCAATTCTGTCAAAGTTTCGAATAACCCAATGTTTCCATGATGAATCTTTCGCTGTCATTGTTGAGGGCTCTATAGGTTCCTGCAAATGCTGTGGAGATACCCTGATTTCTCTCTCTCTCTCTCTCTCTCTCTCTCTCTCTCTCTCTCTCTCTCTCTCCATTTACTGAGCACAAGATCATAATTGGCTATTTAGTAGTTAAACGTTTTATTAATCCAAACTAACTGTCACCTAGTGGCTTTTCTTTACATTCATGTAGTTTTCACGTCTCTTTCGCTCGATCAACTCCTTCGTAATAAACGAGAAATAATCACCTGGGTACATCACGCAGTGCTTCGTAAGACTTTCTCATGACATCGATAGAACAGAACCAGTTCTACGGCACGCACCTTGACACAGCATTGCTCCTCAACAGGACTTGTCGGTCACGAGTGTATTCCTTATGCGGTGAATTGTGGCTCTGGGACGTTCCTAAATAGAGAACAGATCTCTCGTAGCGTACGTGTCCCTGTGGATTACTGTGACGAAATAATATCAGATATGAATAAACCGCTGATGAAACTGCCTAATATGTTCTATCAATTTCAGTTAACTTTATGTACCTAAGAGCTACTCCCAAACTTACAGAACAGGAAACACAGCTCAAGAGGAATTAGAGCAGCGGAAGATATGTGATTGGAGGGTGGATTATAAAACCGGTTCTCAGTTTGTAATTAATGCAAACATGTTTAAAATCCTTTCATACCCGAGATGCATTTGATAGTAAGAGCAAAAGTAATTTCTTAGAGCACCACAGGTGTGTTGATGTGTTACAGGATTAGCTCACGGACCAAATTACCCTGAATGGTATTTGAAGGGACTTCATTAGGTTGTCGGAAATTTGAGACACAGAGTGCACAAAATGGAAACTTTTGTACGTGAAGTACATTTCTTTCTTAATCAGGCTTTTATTAATCTAATGTTCCATTACAAATTGCAGTCGCCTCGAAAAATTCCGGTAATTACTGAGCAGTCTTAAGCAGGTATGTATATCATTCTGTGGGAGGATTTTTTCCCAATATTTCAAGACTACCCAGAAAATCGCAAGTGAACGTATTAAAGTGCCTCCATCTTATCTTGGACCTCGAACTTCCGGCGAAGTGCAAGCCAATACAAAAATAATGAAATCTAGTCAGAGAAGTCCCAATATCGAGTCTTCACCGGTGAAGTAAACAGCGAAGGATAAAATGTGTTGTTCTGTACCAGTTTCATCATTGCAATGTCGTGCTGATTCGAAATTGTCTTCTAGATACACGTTGAACAGTCACATTAATGTGACCATCTGTCAGAGGCCTGCCGCGCGGGATTAGCCGAGCGGTCTCAGGCGCTGCAGTCATGGACTGTGCGGCTGATCCCGGCGGAGGTTCGAGTCCTCCTTAGGATAATTTAGGTTAAGTAGTGTGTAAGCTTAGGGACTGATGACCTTAGCAGTTAAGTCCCATAAGATTTCATACACATTTGAACATTTGTCTGAGGCCTGAAAAACCACCTTTCACAGCGCAGACCATGGCGAGACGCACTAGAAGGTACCGACAGGGATGTGGAGCCGTGTAGACTCTAGTCACAAGTGCCGCGGCCAGTTGCGCTAGGTGTCCCGGTTGGGGATCGACAGCGCGAACTGTTCGATCGACATGGTCTGACAGATTCTCGATTCGGATTAAATCTGGGGAGTTTTGTGGCCAAGGGAGTACGGTAAACTCACTCTGGTGCTCTTCTAACCTCGCACGTACACCGCGATCTGTGAGAAAAGTTACATTGTCCTGCTGGTAGATGCCATCTTCCCAAAGAAAATCAAACTGCATTTAGGGGTGTAAATGCTCCCCCAAGGATGTATGCATACTTGTGTTGATAGATTGGGCCTTCCAGATCGACGAAATCATCCAGGGAATGACACGTAAACATTCCCCAGACCATAACGCGCCTTCTTTCGGCTTGAACCCTTCAGACATTGTAGCATCGTGTTTGCTTTCATACGTTTCACGCCGTTCACACCAACGGCCATCTTTGCTATGGAGCATCAAACTTGGGCAGTGGTCAAGTTAATGTAATTCGGCCGGGTATGTAATTTTCTTTTATGGACTTGATCAAAATGTTGTCAGAAGCTGTTGTCTGTTACAAACACTCAACAACGATATGCCCTTACTGAGATGTTCATTATGGCACGCAAGACGTTTCTTCATATGTATTTTTATTAATGTGCTTGAACATTATAAGAATCTTTCTCTTACCCATCACCTTTAATCTATATTTATTCACATTTAAAGCATTCTACCATTCATAAAAACAAATGGAAATTGTGTACGTTTCTTCCTGGTTCCCCCTAAGTCACTCAACAAAGACATCTTGCTTGTACAACAGCATCTTTAGGAAATAGCTTCAAATTGCTGTTCACTCAATCCGACAGATTGTTCACGTAAAGGGAGCACAGGAGCGGTCCTATCGCACTTGCCTGTAATTCTCCTGACGTTACCTTTGCTATTGAGGTTCTATTACTCATAATATCTTCGAGCTAGCCATATAATTGAAAATATGTCCTGTTTGATTGATCTTTTAGGCAACTCTGTACAAATCGAACGCTTACTAGAAATGTGTGTATATGCAAGCTTACTGACAGCCTACATCCTTGGTTCGCTGGATATCGTGTGCGAAAAGGACGAGCTATTCTTCGCACTAGTGATCCTTTCTAAATCCAGCCTGAATTTTTTTTTCTTTTTCCTCGAGGAAAGAGCGTAGAATATTCTCAAAGATCCTACAGCAGATCTATGTTTTGCGCTTAAGCCATGTGATACAGACCGCACATGAAGCCAATATCTTCATCAGCTAAGTAGCTGTGAGCTTCATCCATTTGCAAGCGGCTTCTGCAATACTCTTCAACATATCATAATCGTAGGATTTTCAATAAAGTTTTCTTTATTTCAATAGTGAAATCTTGTTCATTGTTTGTTTTGAACCTACACGCATTTGGAAGGGAGTTATATTTCGTTCCACAGGTAAATTTGTTTTAAAAACGCAAATTTGCGAGCACATTTTTACAAATTAAATCAGCAATTTTTTGCTAAGCAAATGCAAATGACCTTTAACTGGAAACTTTATTTCTGTCTAAATAATATGAATTGAGTGATAAGGGTCAATGGTCATTACAAAGCTATCTTGCAAAAATACGTTTGTCCTCAGATCTAGAACTAGATAAATGAAGATTTTGATACAACAAAATGTTAATATCTAACTCACTGTAAATGTCTTTTTTCGCATAATCAATTTTATGACACAAGATGTATCATAATTAATGTAGAACACGATACTGGAAGCAAAAGAAGTCTCAGTAAACATGGACTTTTAAACGCTTACCTTATTTTGCTTTCCATATATTGTGAGAGGATAGTATGGACCACAACAAGGGAAAAAAAAGAAAAAAAAGAACTGTCTATTAACCACGGACTAAAACATTCACAGCGTATCGTCTACTTTGGAGTACATCACTACTTCTGAACGAGTGCTCATAGCTCTTAAGATATGCATATTAGAACCATGTTTATTGGACATAATTTTGTGTTGGCCCATATTAGCACCTCTAAAATATTCAAAACAGAGAACCTGCTGTAGAAGAATGGTGAGGTTAAAGAAGTGCTCACAGCTCTTAACGTATACACTTTGGAGGCCGAGTTTACCGAGACGTTTTTTCTTCTACGAGGGCGGATCAAGTATAAACGGGATTTTATTTTTTATTTAAATTCATTTATTGAAAAACTCAAGGCAATTATAATTTATTTTTCCACATAGTCTCCTGCTTTGGAAATACATTTGTCCCAGCGTATGCGCGGCTTTTTGATGCCCTCATCATAAAAAGAGCTGGGTCGTCTCACCAGCCAATTGCACACGAAGTCTTCCACACTCTCGTCATCTTCAAACCGTCGCCCTCCTAGAGCTTCTTTAAGCGGTCCGAATAGACGGAAATCCCAGGGCGATAAGTCCAGCTTGCAAGGAGGATGATCAAGTGTAGTCCAGTGCATTCGCGTAGCTTGGATACAGAGCTGCAGTATGGTGTCGCGCATTGTCGTGGAGGACGATCACCTGTCGAATCGATTGGTCTCGTCTTTTGCGGCTATATGCAACTCTCGCCTTGTTCAACAGTTCGCACTAGTAAGCAGCATTGATTGTGCGTCGCTCATGCAAAAAATCGATTAGCAAAATGCCTCGCTGATGGAAACAAACGGTTGAAAGAACCTTGCCAGCCGACAGGCGAGTCTTGGCTTTCCCTGGTGCTGCCTCCTCTTTCGTCCGCCACTCCTTACTGGCTTGTTTGGATTCTGGAGTGTAGTGGTGAACCCATGTTTCGTCGCCGGTGACGATCCGACTCAAAAATGCATCACCTTCTTCCGCAAACCTTGCTGTAAGCCTCTGACAGACCTCCAAACGTCTCAACTTCAGATTTTCGGTCAAAAGTTCAGGGACCCATCTGGAACACACTTCACGGAACTGTAGGTCGTTTGTGATGATTTTTTGACAGCTCTCATAACTGATTCCGACTTTTTGTGAAATTAATGATACTATCGCCCGTCGATCGTCGTCAATAATGTATTTAACCGCACGAATGTTTTTGTCTTTAATGCTGGTCCGAGGACGGCGATCGTGTTGCTGATTTTCCACACGTTCTTGTCCTTCCTTGAACTTTTTATGCCAGGCAAACACACGCGCCCTTGATAATGTTTTATCACCGAACTGTGCAGTCAATCTTTGGCAAATTTCCGCCACTGTAACTCCTTCATGAGCAAGAAATTTGATAATTGTGCGTTGCGCAATGGAGGGGTGCACCTGTTGCTCAGACATCGTGAGCGTTACTGTCGAAACGGCGGGAAATATCTGACAAGCATGCTCTCCTCACTTCTAACGGTCCCGCCTAAGCGTTGCAGAAGCGCGCGGCCAGTCCTATCAACTGTTGATGTTCAGGAACAAAAATCCCGTTTATATTTGATCCCCCCTCGTAGAATGGTGTACTTTGAACTGTAGTCGTTTACGCATTAATTATGATGCACCCTGTATATTACGCTTCTTATCTTGGTATTTTTTCGGTATCTGTACTAGATTAAGATTAAGCAAATGTCATTAGCGTAAACGCTCATTTTGTGTAAAAAGAACCACATATTGTAGTCAGACAGAGACAGATGTCACTTCTAATAAAGCCACGATAAAAAAATTTCACATGTGTTCGTTCAGAATGTTCAGGAAACTAAACGCTTCCTGCCAAACTGAAATTTTACCATCCAGTCCTGTGCAAATGTTGAGGTAAATCACTCGCTGCGCAACAAATATTGGAATTCACAGAAGAACTGTAGTTCTCCGCTTGTAAAAAGAAACTGCCAGTACAGTGTTTGAAGCTGTCTGTTACCCTTTCGCCTGGCGAAATGTAAAAATATTGATCATTGCTTGTACAGGATGTTTCACAATTCATGTTAAAAACTTCTAGAGTGGAGGGGACTTGGTAGATCAAGTTTTATTTAGTAATTCACGTCCGAAAACGGTTCGCTTCCATGTTACAAGAAAAATAGGATGTGCATATTTCACTGTTGTTTGTCGTGATATTACAACACAGTGTATCTCTGCAGTAAGTTCGCGTAAACTCTGTCCAACACGCATGGTGTATGGTTAATCACTTCTATCGCAGCCATGATCCATGCAACCGGATTCTCCTCCAACTGGTCAGGGGTGTCGTAAACAAGACTCTTCACGTGGCCCCGCAAAAAAAAATTCCAAAGGGCTTAAATCTAGGTATCTTGGTGGCCAGGCATGTGATCCATCTAGGCCGATCCACCTCTCCCCTAGTCTTGGTGGTCAAGCATGTGGTTTACCTCGACCGATCCTCCTATTCCAGTAGACTATGTTCAGATGGTTTCAGAAGCGAACTGCAAAATGTACTGCCGCGTCATCGCGCCGGAACCACAATTTATGCAGAATGTCCAGTGGCACATCTTCCAAAAACTTCGCCAACACTTGTTGCAGGAATGTCAATTGGAAATTTGTGGTAAAGTCTTACGGGACCAAACTGCGGAGGTCATCGGTCCCTAAGCTTACGCACTACTTAATCTAACTTAAACTAACTTACGCATCCATGGCCGAGGAAGGACTCGAACCTTCGACGGGGGTAGCCGCGCGGACCGTGGCAAGACGCCCGAGACTGCGCAAATACCCCGCGCGGAAGGAATGTCGAGTACGTCCCAGTCACACGGCCATCGCAGACATCTGCACAGATATTGATGCCGAAGGTGTGCTGGAATCTTCGAGAACACATGGCTTCGGGATTATCTTCACCTAAATGTGGTCATTTCGAGCGTTCAAAACACCTTACCTGTTGAAATGCTCTTCGTCCCTGAACAAAGTTCGCCTTGGAAACTGAGGACAATCCACACAAAGGTGCAAAAACCAAGTACAGAAATTGACAAGTGGCACAAAATCCGTTGGGAGCGTGGCATGTACCTTCTGAGAATGATATGGATAGAGTTGCTCTTCATGCAGAACACGCCAGACGGACGAGTGAAACAGATGAAAGTCACATACAATGGCTCGAGTACTCGTCGATGGGTTCTCGTCAACTTGATGATGCACTTCCTCTTCCAGGGCAACAGTGCACCGCCTTCAAATGGTTCAAATGGCTCTGAGCACTATGGGACTTAACACCTGAGGTCATCAGTCCCCTAGACTTAGAACGACTGAAACCTAACTAACCTAAGGACGTCACACACATCCATGCCCGACGCAGGATTCGAACCTGCGACCGTAGCAGCCGCGTGGTTCCGGACTGAAGCGCCTACAACCGCTCGGTCACCGCGGCCGGCGCACCGCCTTCTTGGAACACCATAGTTTGCTCTGTCGCTTGTGAATTTCTCTGTTTCCCGCCGCCGCCGTTATTCTACTCTTGCAAACATGGGATGGGATGATATGAGATGGAATCACACGATTGGAAAGTACTCGTGGTACAGACGTTGAGCTCCTCTTTAATTACAGCGAGCTTCACCGTAAACTAGGAACATATCGGTGTACTTTGAGAACGTGTACTCATGCATCCTGTTACTGAAGTACTAGTCAACGTTATGTCTGACACATCACCAGGAAGCATGGAAACATGTGCAATCAATCGGCTTATCATAACATTGATGAATGTGGGCAGCCTACCATAATTGGCGAATTGCGTAAGAAACATCTAGCGCACGATTAAGTAGCTCTTGTTTTCCTTATAACACGGAAACGAACCGTTTCCGGACATTGGTTCCTGTGTAAAACTTGATCTACTGAATCCCCTCTACAACTTCTAGAAGTGTGTAACATGAATTGTGAAACACCCTGTACGTCGGGCATTTCTACGTTATCATCATCCTCTGCTAGCCGCCAAACGGTATGTGGCAGAGGATACTTCTGGTACCACTGATTCTCCCTTCCCTGTTGCACTCGCGAATGGCGCGTGCGAAGAATTGTGAGAAATTCGGGTAACTGTACTGCTACTTGTATAATAGTAATACAACAAATCTTTCAGTTGTTAAAATCAGTGTTTGATTTCAGCTATAATTAAGGAAAAGTGTCGGGTCCACTTCGTATATCACGTGATGACAGAAACTCAGCTTTTTGCTCTCTGTCACGTGACTTTGATTTCAAACCTTGACGCTCCAGATTATAGGGGCGTGCGCGGTCGACATGTATCTACGTTGTTTCTTGCGCATCCTGTCTTTCGCTGTTCTTACAGACAGGTGTAACTTATAAAACATTTTAAATATGCACCGGGCAATTGAGGTGGCCACAGCTAGTTGCATACCAGTGGCGACAGAGTAACGCCCCGGTGCCCGTGGTCGCCTGTGGCGTGCTGGGTTGCGTGGCGTTGCGCGAGCTCCATGCTGTGGGCTGACTCGTTATCGTCACGGCGATACAGCATTCCCTGCTGTCAGCTGCGCCGAGACGGGTTGTCGCACTGTTAGCATAGAGCGCCAGTCACAGCACGTAAATCACACTGCTTGGCAGCTCGTAAACAGGCTCGAGAGCACCGCCCACCCGCTCATCACGCCGCGCCAGTCGTGCTAGGGTATAAAACCGTACTTACTTCTCCGTCTCCAGCTCTGATCCTTTTGTTTTTATCCTTTGCTCCGAGACACACTGGAGATACCGTCTTTACGAGAGCTGGCCAGCTCAGCAATTACCTTAGGTGTGCGTGGGTCTGTTGACCTCGCAGGCAGAGTACTGTCCCCGTACAGTGGATCGACACGTCGTACTGTGGCAAGGAAAGCGTTTCTGAAGAAGAGAAATTTAATATCGAGTATAGATTTAAGTGTCAGGAAGTCTTTTCTGAAAATATTTATATGGAGTGTAGCCATGTATGGATGTGAAACATGAACGATAAACAATTGAGACAAGAAGAGAATAAAAGCTTTTGAAATATGGTGCTACAGAGGAATGCTGGAGATTGGTACTAATGAGGTGATACTGAACAGAAGTGGGGAGAAGAGGCATTTGTGGCACAACTTGACTAGAAGAAGAGATTGGTTGGTAGGACACGTTCTGAGGCATAAAGGGGTCACCAATTTAGTACTGTAGAGAAGAGTGGAGGGTAAAAATTGTAGAGGGAGACCAAGAGATGAATACACTAAAAAAGATTCAGAAGGATGTAAGTTGCAGTAGTAACTGATGTGGCTTGCACAGAACAGAGTAGCATTGAGAACTGCATCAAACCAGTTATTGGACTGAAGACCCCAACAACGACGTCGTACTAGAAATACCGAGCGAGTTGTACTCGCATTCGGGAAGACGACGGTTGAAATCCGCGTCCGGCCATTCTGATTTAGGTTTTCCGTGGCTTCCCAAAATCGCTTTAGGCAAATGCAGGGATGGTTGCTTTGAAAGGGCAAGGCCGATTTCCTTCCCAATTCTTTCCTAATCCGAGCTTGTGCTCCGTCTCTAATGACTCGTTAATCAAATGGCTCTGAGCACTATGGGACTTAACATCTGAGGTCAACAGTCCCCAAGAACTTAGAACTACTTAAACCTAACCAACTTAAGGACATCACACACATCCATGCCCGAGGCAGGATTCGAACCTGCGACCGTAGCGGTCGCGCGGTTCCAGACTGAAGCGCCTAGAACCGCTCGGCCATATCGGCCGGCTGATTCGTTATCGACGGGACGTTAAATGCTAATCCCCTCCGACCTAAAACTTTAACTCGTTCAGCACCGGTAAAGCGAAAAAAGTGATTTTCTTAGATGTGACTGAGAAATTAACACGGCAGACAGAGTTCGATATCAAACGATAGTGGCCGTAGTTTATCATCCAGCCGTGAAAACTGCAGAGAGCTGCAAAAATATCACCTGAGCTGATCAAGGGCACGCCTTTCGTTCGCCATGATAAGGTTTATCCGCACATTGCGATTTTAGCTAATGCACGCTGTGGTCCAGAGGTCATTCCATCAGTTTTTCCTTCTCCGGAGGATCATTCTACCGCCGCTATCCCACACATTTGACAAAGAAAAGAGAAATCAGTGTCTTGGATGGGATAATAGAGTTGGAACTCGATAACTGAGAATGATAAAGCGCTGCTGAAAGATTGTAGAAAGGTAATGTAAAATGGAAATGTAAGTAAATAGATTGTATTGCTTTGTTTATGTGATGACCCTCGTAGTATGATTAAGTAAATTCTTGGAATAGTGCTCAGTCGCAGGAAATGGAACACTCGCGATGAGGACTAAGCAAAATTGAGCCAATTTACTTGCTGTTAGTCTTCGAATTTTTTTTTTTTTTAACAGTTATTAAGCTCTCCCGAAGGTTCCCATACCTCATCATCATCATCATCATTATCAGTAGTTAACAGTCTTTCGTGTCAGCAACACACGGGACTGATATTACGGTGAATCATCAAGTGATACCGTTCGTACTGCTTCCTGGATTCGGATAGGCGCGCCGGCCCCGGATCGAATCCGGCCGGCGGATTGACAGCCAGCCTGGATGTGATTTTTAGTCGGTTTTCCACATCCCAGTAGGTGAATAATGGGCTGGTCCCCATGTCGCGCCTCAGTTACATGACTCGCAGACATATGAAAACGTTTGCACTATTTCATGGCTTACACTAGATAAAGACAGCTGGGGAATGCTAATTCCGTCCCGGAGGTACGGGGTGGCGACACCCTCTGACGCTAACATCGCCACATCCATAGTAACAAGGCCGACACCACGTTGAAATGGGACAAAGACCCAAAGAAAATGATGATGATGATGAAGTGATACCGTTGTCGTCCTCGGCTCGTATTCTGTTGTAGCTATTCTGATCCAGGTATTTTTAGAATCTCTTAAACACAAACAGCGAAAGATATAATAATTAATTAAACTGCGATTACTATTTTTTATCCTTTCCTCTACACGTCCAGCGGGCATGAAGACAAAGACAAAAAAATGTTTAAAGGGATTGTTTTCTTCCTGAAGATCTTCGTCGTGATACTTTCAGATTATGATTCAGTGAAGACAATCACACAGGTTAAGTTACTGTTACACATGATATTCAGTTGGATGTGTGTATAAAGACGCTTACGCAATACCATAGTATAATTTAATGGCAAAGATATGTTCTTAAGAAACAGTGGTTGCAGTGTGAGTGTGTGTGTGTGTGTGTGTGTGTGTGTGTGTGTGTGTGTGTGTGTGTGTGTGTGTGAGAGAGAGAGAGAGAGAGAGAGAGAGAGAGAGCGCATTTCCTTTACTATGCTTTAGTCTGCGTTCCTTCTTCTAAGCTTTCAAAAAGCAGCCAGCCAGGCAATAGTGGTGTCGTGCCCCAGCAACGTACGCCGTTGTGAAAGTGTGGACTGAGATTCCGAATGCAACTGTGTTTCTGTACTGAGAATTTCCTCGCTCAGTGAGCGAGAATTTGTGCAACGCGATGTGGGATGGAAATCATGGATGTTTCTGTCGTGCGTAATGCTCATCAATCATGCATTTGCAAGATCTTACAACCACGACACCTGGCTTTCAGAAGCTTTTAATACGTAGTAATGTCGCTCGATGGCTCTGTGCGTAAGTGCTGGGCTACAAATCCAAAGGTGTGATTCGATCCCCGGTCGCGTATTCGGAACTTTTTCTGTCTCTTATCGCTTCTCTCACCCCTCCACTCATACCTTGATTTGTTAATGTGAAAAATGCTTGGTCCCATCGAGGTGCGGAGTTCACGTTCAAATGTTGTTCCCTCTATAACAGCCCACCTGCCTCGAGAAGACTGGGTGTTTTTGTTGTCCTCATCATTTCATCATTATTCTTGAAAGTGACGAGATGGGACTGAGCAAAGGGTGGGAATTTGTACGGACACCGATAACCGCGCAGTTGAGCGTCCCACAAACCCATCATCATCATCATCATCATCTATAACAGCCTGGTTAAGACAGAGGAAGGCAAGAGCGTACGATCTCCAATAAGACTATGGCTAGTAAAGTATTTTGGGGTCGAAACCAAACTCTTGTTTGTTGACAGCTTTAACTTTTATGTTCTTCATTAGGCATCTTAATTTGATCTGTAGGTATTTGGGTCTTAGTTACTATTTCTTTTTATACAAAGCCGCTTTTGCCTTTTGCAGTCGTTGCTGCTGTCTCTTTCTAGCATCTTCCTTCTTTACCTGTTATAATACGAAGACTGCAAAATTATCCACTTTCCCAACCGTTTCTTGTTCAAGTGTAGTCATCTGCAGCGTAAACCTTTACTTTGAAATTTTTTATGTGCATGTTATAGTTATCAATTTGCACAAATTCCGTGATATTGTCCCGCAGTCGACAACTAAGCCGACAGCTAACCGTCATGATGTTAATACATTTATCCATTTGTGAGATAATTCGGTCAACGCCTGCATGGATAAATGTATGCCGTTGCCTACAGAACCACGATTGTACCCAGACGTGGACCTCTTCGTCCTGCAGCGGCGGCCACGAATGTCTTTGTACATGGCTCCAAAAAGATAGGTATGGAATTGGAAGATATCGGGACTGTGAGGAGGATGTGAAAGGGCTTCTTAGCTAAATCTTCTGCAGAGTATGCCAAACATTACTAGGGCGCGACCACAAGTTGCCAAAATTATTTCGACTAGCAGAAGTTTCACTGGGAAGCCCTTGCACATCCTCCATAGTGACTCGATCTCTCCCCCCACACAATTTCCATGTTTTGGGGCCCGAAAGAAAGACATTGATGGCTGTCCATTTGCTGTGGACGAAGAGGTGCACTACTGGGTATAATCATTATTCCGTGGACAATCGCAAACATTAATAGTGAGCTTCCAGGTGCTCTATCGAGTTGTTGTTACCATTTTCTGCATTCCGCTACTTATAGCAATGTTCAATTCCCGGCGTCCAGTGCGACCTTTGATGCGCTTTTGCTTTGAGAGCACACACTGAAATGCCCCGTGAAATGTAATTCAGCATGGTGCTGCTTGGCGCGATTTTAATAAATTGATTGCCGGACCCCAAGCGTTATTTAAATTAAAACCCTGTCCCTGTTTATTAGGTTTTGTGACATCTTTATTTCGGTAGACTCCATAATTAGGCTGTCCCGAAAACTCGGGGTTTGCAGGACTCATCGTGCTTCATTTGATAATTTTATTAGAGGCAATGCTCAGCGACAGTTGATTTGCTTGGTTGTTTTAGTCGGGTGTGTCGCTGATGTACTTTGCATCTCTTCTCGGGTTCTGATAGATGCCACAGTCGCTTGGAATGGGATACGCAGAGTACCAGTGCGTGCTCTGTGAAACAAAAGAGCATGAAAGCGCACTCGACATTGGGAATCCCCCCCTGCAGATCCGGAGGTTAGAATAGGGTCGAGGTATTCCTGCCTGTTGTAAGACGCTACTAAAAGGAGTCTCCCACGTTTCGGCCTTTATGTGATGTGTTCATCATGCACTGAGACCTCTCGCATCCTTCGTCGACGTGGATCTGTACTTCCGCTCATTCTCCAGCAGTTGGGCGAAATCACCCTCCTGGGTGCGTTTTCCTCCACCCTCTGTGCAGTATCGCTTTCTGCGCTGTCGACGATAATGGACTTCTTAGCTCGTTTGCGCCTGATATCCAGCGTGGTAGCCAGTCCGTCGTGGTGGGGCCACCATGTACCCTCTTGGTTGTAGCCCTCTGACCACACAGGGATCTCTCTGCTGATGCCTGCGTCGTTATTTCCTCACGTATGCCAAGGAGTAGATGCCCTTCAACCTGGGGCATCGGGGCTCTCGGCACTGGCTATCCTGCCAGGTGGCCTTTGCTGCAGTTGGGTGGCGCTCGGGGGGGGGGGGGGAGGGCCCCTGGTCGGAGTGCATGGCATCAGAGCAGATGACACGCCATGAAGCATAGTACGTCATCTCTTGCTGGTGGTCAAACACCAGCAATCTCTAAGTGGTAAAGGTCTAACTTCAATGCTAAGAAATACGACCCCAAATCGTCCGCCCTTCCCCCTGGCCATACCATGGGAGGAACGCCAGGTTAAGATGGCAGCGAAGATTATTCACCCAGTACCTCGTATATACGTGAATTGATGGGAACTCTTTCTTGTCGATGAAATCTCAGTTTTTTGTGGAGCATTTAGAGGACAAGTTTGGGGAGGTGGAGAGCTTGTCCAGAACGCTGTCAGGGTCAGTCTTGATCAAAACAGCATTCTCTGCCCAGTCATGGGCACTGCTCGCCTGTTACAAGCTGGGGGATGTTTCTGTTTCCATCACGCCCAATAAGAGCTTAAATATGGTCCAGTGTATCAAATTTCACAGAGACCTTCTTTTGAAGTCTGACGATAAGTTGCGCGCCAATTTAGAGCGGTGAGGTGTCCCATTTTGTTTGGCGCGTCCAACAGGGTCCAAGGGGTAATAAGGTTGCCACCGGTGCCTTCATCTTGGCCTTCAAGAGTGACTCATTACCCGAGAAGGTGATGGTCTACCGCTCTGACGTAAAACCCTATATCCTTTCTCCGATGTGGTGCTTTAAGTGCTGGAAGTTCGGCCATATGTCTTCGTGCTGTACTTCCAGCGTCACCTGTCGGGATTGTGGACGTCCTTCACATCCCAATACTCACTGTGCCCTGCCTCCCATCTGTATCAACTGTGGAGAGCACAATTCGCCTTGCTCGACAAACAGCAGGATTCTCCAGAAAGAAAGAAAAATAATGGAATGCAAGACCCTGGACCAACTAACCTCCACTACAGGATTATGTGATCGTGAGACTGGGAAGGCTACATCCTATGCATATGACGTCAACCTATGCCGCCGCTACGACAGTGGCTCTACCATCTTCCATTCCGCCGTGTACAGTTGGCTTTCAGAGCCGTCAGACTCCACCTGTTGGGGGTGGGGGGCACTTCCCTAACTGTTGCTCCGGCACAACCTACTTCAGGAGTAATACCACCTCTCCCCCCCCCCTCCCCCCAACCATTGGGGACGTCAGTCCCGTCTTCTCAGCTGGAGAAGCGTAAGTCTTCTTCGGCTCCTCTCGCCAGGAAGGGATCCCTTGGGTCACTCCCTTCCCAGGTTCCTACCAGTGGCAAAGCTGACACCCATCAGTGGCTGAAGCAACCACAGGTAGGTGGTCGTAGGACTTCACAGTCCTCTTCAGTCCGTGAGACAATCAGTGAAGCCCTCCCAGCCAGACAAAAGCCGCGAAAGAAACCTAAAAAGAAAAAGACCCCCAAAAACCAAGGCACTTTGGTGGCACCCACATTACCACTACCTACAAGCTCTGTGTCTGAGGATGAGGTGGAGATTCTGGCGTCCGCTGAGGACCTAGATCTCGCTGGGCCCTCAGAAACAATGGATGTTGATTGCTCAGGTACTAATCTGGTGACAGGAGGTGACCCTGGGGCATAGACTGCCCCATTGCGTGTTTCATGCCTTCCCAGTCTCACGATCACATAATTCTGTAGTGGAATTGCGGCGGTTTTTTCCACGACCTGGGTGAGCTACGGCAACTGTTAAGCTTTACACCCGCTTTCTGCTTTACCCTCCAGGAAACCGGGTTCCCGGCAATGCGGAACCCTGCCCTCCGCTGCTATAAGGATATTACAGGAGCTGTAGCGACTGTAATAGAATGTCAGGTGGAGTTTGCGTCTATGTCCTGAAGTGAACCTGTGCCCTTCAAATCCCTCTTGAAGCTGTGGCTGTCAGGATAAGGACGACGCAGGAAATAACTGTCTGCAATGTATATCTTCCTCCAGATGGTGCAGTACCCCTGAACGATTGGCTGCACTGATTGATCAACTACCTAAACCTTTCCTACTTTTGGGAGATTTTAAAGCACATTCCCCCTTGTGGGGTGGCGCCATGCTTACTGGCTAAGGTAGAGAGGTCGAAAATTTACTGTCACAACTCGACCTCGACCTCTGCCTCTTAAATACAGGTGTCCCCACACATTTCAGTGTGGCACATGACACATATTCGGCCATTGATCTCTCGGTTTGCAGTCGTGGCCTTCTCCCATCTATCCACTGTAGAGCACATGATGACCTGTGTGGTAGTGACTGTTCCCCATCTTCGTGTCACGCCCCCGGCATCATGCCCAAGGGCGCCAGCCCAGATTGGCTTTAAACAAGGCAGACTGGGAAGTCTTCACCACTGCTGTCATCACTGAATCTTCCCTACATGGTGCCATCGATGTTGTTAAGCAGGTCACTACAACGATCGTTTCTGCGGCGGAAAACGCGATCCCTCGTTCTTTAGGGTGCCCTGGCGAATGGCAGTCCCTTGGTGGTCGCTGGAAGTCGCTGAGGCAATTAAAGAGCGTCGGCGAGCTCTACAGCGACATCAGCGGCACCCTTCCCTAGAGCACATAATAGCCTTTAAGCGGCTACGTTCCCCCGTTCGCCAGCTTCTAAAACGACGGAAACAGGAGTTTTGGGAGAGGTATGTGTCGATCATTGGGTGCCATACGTCATCTTCCCAAGTCTGGACGAAGATGACACGTCTTTTTGGGTACCAGATCCCAATAGGTGCCCCTATGATGTGTTATCTACCGCCACAAACGCGAGCCTCTGTGTCGGAGAACTTCCCCCCAGCCTTTTGTACCCTCAAACGGCGGATGGAAAGTCCTCTCGTTCACTACACGCCGCAGTGAACCCTACTACGCCCCATTTACATAATGGGAGCTCCTCAGCACCCTTGCGCATTGCCCCGACACAGCTCCTGGGCCAGATATGATCCACAGTCAGATGATTAAACATCTCTCGTCTGATTACAAGCGACATCTCCTCGTCATCTTCAACCGGATCTGGTGCGATGCCGTCTTTCCATCGCAATGGCGAGAGAGTGCCATCATTCCGGTTCTCAAACCTGGTGAAAACCCTCTTGATGTGGACAGCTAGTGGCTCATCAGCCTCACCAACTTTCTTTGTAAGCTGCTGGAACGTATGGTGTTCCGGCGGTTGAGTTGGGTCCTGGAGTCACGCGGCCTACTGGTTCTATGTCAGGGCGGTTTCCACCTGGGTGGCTCTTGTGTCCTTTGAGTCTACCATCCAAAAGCCAACACCGTGTTACCGTCTTTTTTGATTTACGAAAAGCGTATGACACCACCTGGCGGCATATCCTTACCACATTATACGAGTGGGGTCTCGGAGGCCGGCTCCCGATTTTTATCCAGAATTTCCTGTCGCTTCATACGCTCCGTGTCCAAGTCGGTGCCTTCCATAGTTCCCCCCGTATTCAAGAGAATGGTGTTTCGCAGAGCTCCGTATTGAGTGTCTCTCTATTTTTAGTGGCTATTAACGGTCTAGCAGCAGCTGTAGGGCCGTCGGTCTCACCTTCTGCGTATGCGGATGACTTTTGCATTTCGTAATGCTTCTCCAGTACTGGTGTTGCTGAACGATGCCTACAGGGAGCCATTTACAAGGCACAATCATGGGCTCTAGCACACGGCTTCCAGTTTTCAGCCGCAAAGTCGTGTGCCATGCATATCTGTCGGCGTCGAACCATTCATCCATAACCAGAGCTTTACCTTAATGACGACCCACTCACTGTAGCGGAGACATATCGATTCTTAGGACTGGTTTTCGACGCTCGATTGACTTTGCTTCTTCACCTTCGTCAGCTTAAGCTGAAGTGCTGGCAGCATCTCAACGCCCTCCGCTGCCTGAGCAACACCAACTGGAGAGCAGATCACTGTACACTGCTGCAGCTCTACAGAGCCCTTGTTCAATCCCGCCTTGACTATAGAAGTCTGGTTTATGGTTCGGCGGCGCCCTCAGCGTTGCATTTACTCGACTAAGTGCACCACTGTGGCGTTCGCCTAGCGACGGGAGCTTTCAGAACGAGTCCGTTGACCAGTGTCCTGGTGGAGGCCAGAGTCCCTCCATTGAAGGTGAGGTGTGCACAACTGCTGGCCAGTTACGTTGCACACGTTCGTAGTTCTCCTACACATCCGAATTACCATATCCTTTTCCCAACCACGGCGCTTCATCTCCCACATTGGCAGCCCAGGTCAGGGCTTACGATTGCGGTTCGCGTCCGGTCCCTTCTGTCTGAAATGGATTCCTTCCCGTTACCACCTCTCCTGGAGGGGTACAGCTATGCCGCAGATTATTCTGGATATTTCGCATGGCCCTAAGGACTCCGTTAAACCAGTGGCTCTCCGCTATCACTTCCTCTCGATTCTAGACATGGTCAGAGGCCATGAAGTGGTTTACACTGACAGCTCGATGGCTGATGGTCACGTAGGCTTTGCGTATGTTCATGGAGGACATATTGAACATCACTCCTTGCCAGATGGCTGCAGTGTTTTCACTGCAGATCTGGCGGCTATATCTCGTGCACTTGAGCACATCCGGTCATGCCATGGCGAGTCATTACTCCTGTGTACTGACTCCTTGAGCAGCTGACAAGCTATCGACCAGTGCTACCCTTGCCATCCTTTTGTAGCGTCCATTCAGGAGTCCACCTATGCCCTGGGACGATCCCGTTGTCAGTGGTGTTTGAGTGGACCCCAGGATACGTCGGAATCCCAGCCAGTGAACTTGTCGATAGGCTGGGCAAACAGACTACGCGGAAACCGCTTCTGGAGATGGGCGTCTCCGAAATTGACCTGCGTTCTGTCTTACGCCGCAGGGTTTTTCGGCTTTGGGAGACGGAATGGCATAACAGTACGTACAACAAACTGTGTTTCATTAAGGAGACTACTAATTTGTGGAAGTCTTTCATGCGGTCCTCTCGCGGGGAATCAGTTGTTCTCTGCCGGCTCCACATTGGCCATACGTGGCTAACGCATGGTTACCTCCTCCGTCGCGAAGACCCACCTCTTTGTCGCTGTGGCTCACAAATGTCGGTCGGCCACCTCTTTCTGGACTCCCCAGTTTTAGCCGCTCCGCGGCGCACTTTTATTAATTTTCCCAGCACCCTACCTTCGGTGTTGGGGGACAATGCCTCAACAGCAGCTGTAGTTTTAAGTTTTATTCGTGAGGGTGGGTTTTATCATTTGATCTAAGCTCATGTCCTTTGTCTCTCTGTGTCTTCCACCCTAGTGCTTTTAGGGTGGTTTCAATGCGTTGCAGAGTGGCTGGCTTGTCCTTTTTATTCTCATGGTCAGCCAGCCACGGTAATGTGCTCTCTTCTTTTGATCTCTTCTACATGTTTCTTGCGTCTCTCTGTGGTTTTCTTGTCCGATTCTGTCCATTAGTGTTTGTTGCGTTTCTGTCATTCTTGTGGTTTTCTCCTTTTTTTCAGCTGTGTTTTGTATGTCTCGATTCTTTTGCTTCCACCCTTGTGGAATTATTTTAATCGGAACGAGGGACCGATTTTGTAGCAGTTTGGTCTCTCTCTCTCTCTCTCTCTCTCTCTCTCTCTCTCTCTCTCTCTCTCTCTCTCTCTCTCTCTCTCCCCCTCTCTCCCTCTCCCTCCCCCTCCCTCTCCCTCCCTCTTTTAAACCAACCAACCAGCCAACCATTGGGAATCGAAATCTGCTATAAATACACTGGTGTCCAAAATTAAAGCAACAAACAGCTATTTCCCCTTCCTGTGTCCAATTCACGATATAATCATACAAACTGTCAATAGATGTCCGTACGATCGTGTTCTGCACGAAAAATGGCTTTCCGGTCGACGGACAACCACGCTAACGATGACGCCAAGGCACGCATCAAACAGGTTAGTATTTGTCCGATCGTCCCACTTACACAATCGCTGTGTACAGTCACAGACGGTGCAGTATGGTACAGAGAAGACGCCTGCCCGACTCTGTGCAGTGGAGAGGCGTAGGAAGAATAGAAGCGGCACAGTCACAAACTGATGTGGCGCGATGGCTAAAAGTGAATCGTTCTGTTGCTTCTCGCATGTGACGACAGTTTATACAAACCGAAACTTTATCCCAAAGACCAGGACAGGGCTGATCACGTGTGATATCAGAAAGAGAAGACTGTTATTTGGCTGTAAGGGCACGACTGTACCGCCTTAGTATTATTCGGCAACTGGTATCTTGACTTCGCAGCATGCACTGGACGTGTTGTATCGAGACAAACTGTGTACAGAAAGCTTCGGCAGAGCGGCTTTTACTGTCAGAAACCTACTATATGAGTAGCTCTGACGCGTCTTCATAGAAGGACGTCTGCACTGGAGTCGTCAGCATGCCACCCGTACGGTCGAACAGTGAGCCAATGTTCTTTTCACAGATGAGTCCCGATTTGGTCTGGAGAGTGATTCTCGACGGATTCGCCTCTGGAGGGAACGTGTAACACGATTTCGGGACCCAAACATTGTGGAAAGAGACAGATATCGAGGAGGATCCCTAAAGGGATGGGCAGGGATTATTCTGACCACTGGAGCACTCGAAATTGTACGGGTGAATCGACAAGGTTTAACTGCCGTCAAGAATCGTGACGAGATCTTGGGACCTCATGTGCGGTTGTTGCGAAGTGCTGTGCGGTCAGTGTACTGTTTGACAATAATTCTCGACCTCGTGGGTGGTTGATGATTTCTTGGAAACAGAAGATATTGCATGCATGGCACGACCTGCTCGCTCTTCCGATTTGAATCCCAAAGAGTATGTCTGGGATGTACTACGGAGACGGATTGCATCACATCAGCATTCACCAACCACTCTCTAAGACTTCCGAGCAACTCTGCAGGAAGAAAGGGCGTTGATGACATCATTCACAGCATGTCCCGTCGTTGCTGCCAGAAGTAGTCACACCCTATACTGAGCACATTACTCAATTGTTGGAGTGTGTGCGCAAATGCGTTAAGTTGGAAAGAAACGAAGAACATTTTTGTCTGCCGTTATGCATGTTGCAGTTGTTACATTCTGCACATTTTTCTACTTTACTACTACCTGTTTATACTGTTTTGTGGCAAAATAAACGCAACCTTGCAAAATTAATTTCCGTTGATTTTGGACGCCAGTGTAGCTGCGTCAGATCAATCATAGCCCACAGTTTGACTGGAGTCCAGGCAGCGAATACACAGTTACAGCAAAACTCGCAACGCCTGAAGATGACGGCTGCGTCGGTCGTCGAAATATTGCTCAGAAAATGGAAACAACAACTTGGCTGAACACCCGGAAGCTCACTGTTATCAGTCACGCCAAGAACACCTGAGAGATCAAACCACTAACATTTTTCCAGGAAGGCATTGACCGTCTTGTCTCATATTGGGATAAATGTATTAACAGGTATGGTAATTATTCTTGAAATAATAATCACATTACTTACTTTTTTCCGTCTGACTCTCTCTCATACCTTGGGCTATTGATGTTTTCACAAAAAAGGTTGCAATAATTTTCCTATAAGAAGCTAATATTCATCTTTTAGTGCCGTCGCAGCGGTGTCCGAAATATCACACCCAAAGTATCTGTGCCAGCTAGAGATTCCAAGTTTTCAGTCTGTTGCCTGCATCTGGGACTACTCTCGGACACACAGATCCTTAGCGTCACGTGCTACTACCTGCGAAAGGATTCTCCGGAACTCGTGAAGTACGACTAACTGGTGCAAGGAATCCCACGGCGAGCGCCCAGAAAAAAAGTGTGGCCCGGTGTCTAACAGCCGCCGGAAGGTTCTGACGGCGAAAGGTTTTTGGAATCGGGGAAGTGTGGCTTTGTGCGTCAGCGCAGAGGAAGCTGGGGAGGAATTAGCGTGGAAAAGCGCGCGTCGCCGTGACGTGACGGCAGCGAGAGCCGAGCTGAGGCGAGGCACCGGCGATGGCTCGTGGCAGTGCTGGCCGCGATTTCTTCCACAGCTGCAGCTCTGGAGCCGCTCCCGCGACCAGCAATCGCGGAGAAACTGCACGTCTCTTCCCACGGGAAACGGACTGTCCGCAAAACTATTGCTTCAGCGTTGTCAGACTACCGCTCGCAGAGTATGTGAAGCAAGTGCCAGCAACCAGCATACAAAGGATAGTCATACACCTGCTACCATCACCTTGCAAAGGTTGCATAATTAATATTTTGTTCAACAGGCTTTTTGGTATTGTCCTATCTACAGCAAGTATATAAACTGTCGTTTTATGGCTCATCAACTCAGTCGATAGAAACGGAACCCCTAGAGGATCACTCCGTTGTCCGTCTGTATCTATCTGTCTGTCTGTCTGTCTATCTATCCGTCCAGTTATTGAGACCCTTTTTCTCAGTAACGGGTAAACGTTTCAACGGTCCCTTAACGGAGTACAAGAATTTGAAACATTGGAGGTATGAATTAAACAACGCCTTCAGTCACAACTTTTTCGCGTTTTATTAACTACACGATGCATTTCGGGCCCTGTGGGTCCATCGTCAGGTGGAATTTGTCTTAATACATGTTTTATTTCTTCTCCTAAATGAGGTAAAATGCATATTCCTGTCACGAAAAGGTTGGTTGATTTAGAAGAAAACACTGTCAAGAATGAGAATGAGATAAAGAGCATTGCCATAAGCAATGGCTACACAGCCAAAACAATTGACAGTTTAAAAAACAAATGCAACAGTTGCATTCTCAACCAATAATAAGTTAGGAAACCTACTCATCCATAACGTGAAATCAAATACACAAACATACAACAGCGGAGTGTACAAAGTATCATGCCCCACTTGCCCTGCCTACTATGTAGGGAAAACAGGCAGAAACTTAAAGACCCGTTTTCAAGAACATGTAAATGCTTTCAGGCTCAAGAATTTCGAATAATCCGTCATTGTACAGCATATGTTGGAAACGAAACAAGTCATCAACAGCCTAGAAAACAATTTGGTAATACTACATAACGAAGCCAATGGTAAGACCCTAAGTCTGTTAGAACAACTGGAGATATACCTCCACAAAATAAAAAAATAAAAAAATCTATGTTAAATGAACAAACAGATTTCGCAAGCCATAGCTATTTCAGTAATTTCAAAGACCTATTCTAAAGTTATTTCTTGCATATGTCAATTGTTTAATAGTTATATGTTTAGCACTACGAATAAATTCATCTTTGACAACACCATGTACAAAAACATCTGTGAAGTGTTTATAAAATGTGTGTGCAAAAGTACATCTTGAATGAAGTGACATGTGCTAAAACGACGAAGAAATGAATTTTCGCCGGTACTAAAACGTTAAAAATGCTTTCCTTGGATGATGTGGTAAGTTAACACTGTTCATTTTCCACTATTTTGCACATATTTTCCGCTTTCGACTTTGGAAATTCATAACCTAACATTAAACCTTTTCGTGACAGGAATATGCATTTCACCTCATTCAGGAGAAGAAATAAAACATGTATTAAGACAAATTACGCCTGACGATGGACCCACAGGGTCCGAAATGCATCGTGTAGTTAGTAAAACACGCAAAAGTTGTGATTGAAGGCGTTGTTTAATTCATCCCTCCAATGTTTTGAATATAGTCACGTTTTAAGCTGCAAAATATGGATAAAATTAAAAAGAATTTAAGCTTCTAAATCAATGCAACCAAATGATACGGCCGTCTATGTCACTTATTTTGACACTCGCAAACTCACTCATCAAAACCTGTAAGATACTTCCCGTTGACCTAGAAACAAGAAATTTGTCAAGAAGCAAGTTTTTACAGTACAGATGAAGGAAAAAACTCTAAATTGTTTAACTGTAATTGTATCACAAAAAATCTTTTTGCCATAAGAACTTAAATGTGACATTCATCATCCGTCTAAAGCTTTATCCCTCGAGGGAAGGCGACGTTCTTTTCGAAGAACACATTGAGAAAATTGAGAGAACCAACATTTGAAGCTGACTGCAGAACGATTATACTGCCGCCCACGTATATTTCCCGTAAGGACCACGAAGATAAGTTAGGCCTCACGAGAGGCATGTAGGTACACTGTGTGTTGAAATGTATCCAGACACCTCCAAAGACATAAGTTTTTCATGTTAGGTGCATTGTGCTACCACATACTGCCAGGTACTCCGTATCAGCGACCTCACTAGTTACTGACATCGTGAGAGAGCAGAATGGGGCGCTCCGCAGAACTCACGGACTTTGAGCGTGGTCAGGTGATTGGGTGTCTTTTGTGTCATACGTCTGTATGCGAGATTTCCACACTCGTAAACATCCTTAGGTCCACTGTTTCCGATGTGATAGTGAAACGGAAACGTGAAGGGACACGTAGAGCACAAAATCATGCAGGCCGACCTCGTCTGTTGACTGACAGAGAGCGCCGACAGTTGAAGAGGGTCGTAATGTGTAATAGGCAGACATCTATCCAGACCATAACACAGCAACTCCAAAATGCATAAGGATCCACTGCAAGTAGTTGGGCGGGAGGTGAGAAAATATGGATTTCATGGTCGAGCAGCTGCTCATAAGCGACACATCTCGCCGGTAAATGCCAAACGACGCCTCGTTTGGCGTAAGGAGCGTAAACAATGGACTATTGAACAGTGGAGAAACGTTGTGTGGAGTGACGATTCACGGTACGCAATGTGGCGATCCGATGGCAGGGTGAGGCGAATATGCGGAGAACGTCATCTGCCAGCGTGTGTAGTGCCAACAGTAAAATTCTGAGGCGATGGTGTTACGGTGTGGTTGTGTTTTTCATGGAGGGGGCTCGCACTCCTTGTTGTTTTGCGTGGCACAATCACAGCATAGGCCTACATTGATGTTTTAAACACCTTCTTGCTTTCCACTGTTGAAGGGCAATTCGGGGATGGCGATTGTACCTTTCAGCCCGATCGAGCACCTGTTCATAATGCACGGCCTGTGGCGCAGTGGTTCAGTGACAATAACATCCCTGTAATGGACTGGCTTGCACAGAGTCCTGACCTGAATCCTATAGAACACCTCTGGGGTGTTTTGGAACGCCGACTTCGTGCCAGGCCTTAATGGCCGATATAGATACCTCTTCTCCGCGCAGCACTCCGTGAAGAACGGGCTGCCATTCGCCCAGAAACGTTCCAACACCTCGTTGAACGTATGCCTGTGAGAGTGTAACCTGTCATCAAGGCTAAGGGTGGGCTAACACCATATTGAATACCAGCATTATCGATGGAAGGCGCCACGAACTTGTAAGTCATTTTCAGCCAGTTGTCCGAATACTTTTGATTACATAGTGTAGGCTTTTTCCCTCGCTCTGTTTGCGAGTGGAACGCGAAAGGAAATGAGTAGTGCCGGCTTGTGTGACCGAGCGGTTCTAGGCGCTTCAGTCTGGAACCGCGCGACCGTTACGGTCGCAGGTGCTAATCCTGCCTCGGGCATGGACGTGTGTGTGATGTCCTTAGGTTAGTTAGGTTTAAGTAGCTCTAAGTTCTAGGGGGCTGATGACCTCAGATGTTAAGTCACTTAGTGCTCAGAGCCATTTGAACCATTTTGAAATGACTAGTAGTGGAACATGGTGCCCTCTGCCACGCACTGTACAGTGGCTTGCAGAGTATATATGTACATGCAGATAATTAACTTTGTACAGTACCCTGACAACGCGAGTCCTACTCGCACAAGGCCAATTTTTTATAACTGAAACGCATTTTTCCTGCTGCAGTCTATATTTGTGTTCCTTTTGCAGCTTCATTGAATTTAATCTGGAATACTACAGTTACGCAGTTGTAAATAAATTAGCTCTACCTGCAAGAATAGTTTTTCTTTATTGCATGATCGATTTTGTGACTAGCAGTCCATATTTAGAAGCACCATCGTTCGCACAGCAAAATTTTCCATAAATTACATTATCGAAGTACATATACTCAGTAACTGCGTTATTGGAATACTATGTTACCGATTATGATATAAATAAATTGAAAAATCATTCTTGTAGAGACTAAGTTATTTATAATTACAAATCATCACACAGCGGCACTCCTACCATACAGTACCATCGCAACTCAAAAAATACGGTTTTGTTTTTATATACTACAGTTAAAACAACACTGATCAGGAAAATACAGTTAACATACAAGATGATATATCAACTCACACATAAAATGACAGACATTTTCAAATACAGGGCATAAACATAGCCTGTACAACAGATAATTCTACCCAAAAATGCATCCAAAATTGACAATAGACATAAATTTACACCACAAAACAGGTATATATCATTGCAATGTGACGCATGTATAGGAAACACATATGGGGCAAATAAGTAGAACGGTCGATGTCCGATACAAACAACGTATGAGGGCTAAGACTTAAGAAACAAATAACTCCATATTTGCAGAGCATATCAGAGAACTTAATCATAAGCAAACCTATGGAGAAGACGACATGAAAAATGTTAGAGCATCGATTATCCGAACCAATTCGTGACTGGGGGTGTTTGGAAAACTGATTTACAACTGCTACGGCAGCAATATATATATTGTATATGTATTAAAAGTACTGTACATACCATACATAAAGTAGTAATTCGCTGTTAAAGTAGACCTACTGTTTATAAAAATAAGTCCTTTTGTTTCAGAGCTGACTTCTTTTTTCTCCACTAAATCTCGAAGACGTCTTAAACACAGCAACTGGACACTATCTTCTCGTTTTTCAAACCGCTTAATAGCGATGACTTCCTCATCCGTCAGTAATCGATAACCAGGACCATTGGCATCACATTACAACTCTTCAAATCCTAAAGATTCTTTAATCAGCACAGCCATTGTGACACAAATTGGATATTTGGTGGGTCGTTAGTTGCAGTGATAAGCCGATGTCATAGAAGGAGCGTATTCCAATTTGTGCTAGATAGTGTCCTTCACAGTAGCCCGAGCTGTCATGTACACAGCGTGCTTCAAATTAATTCCGGTGTAAATTTCGTAATTTTTTTCCCTCACGGGCCCCAGCCAGACCATATGCAGCAATACCTTTCTATAACACGGTTTCAAGCATTTAGTGAATCGCTGATCCTTCGGTTGGAGGACAGAAGCCATATTCGAAGACAGAAGATAATTTAAATAATTTAAACTTGTCATTTTCTCTTTACATTGAAAGGTTTGATGGATGACTTGGAGCGTTATCAGCCGATAACTTAAAAAACATTTCCAAGATTACCAGTTGTATCCTGATGCTTTTTGACTTAAGGGATAAGTAGTGTCATGCCATTCAGGGAATATACTTGTCAATCCATGAATTCTTTTGATTTTTGAGGATGACTGACAATTTTTCTTAGTCCCGTAAAGCTCCGCGGATTCTAAGCCCTTGCTATGATCAGCAAGGGTAGTCTATCCAATTCAGTTACATTTCCACTTACCATAGCAGTGATGCGAGACTTGCTTCCTGTATAACCAGCTGCTGACATTCTTTTCTTGAAAACTTGGGATTTTGTTGGCATTTCCTTCCAATACAAACACTTTCGTCTGCATTGTAGAAATTCGTTTGGTTGCAGCCGTCTTCATCAATCAGTGTATTAAGACTCTTTAAAATGTTCCGCTGCTTCAGTATCAGCCGACACTTTTTCACGTTAGTGTCCAATTCCCTAATTCCACGCCTAGATCGAAACGCATAAGCTTCTCTTTGAAATACGTTTTATCCCCAAACTTCTTATTCATTTCAAGCGCTTTTTCACAAGTCAAAGGGCACTGACTGGCTACGTACCTGAATGAACTACATGTAAACTGCAGTATCTGAACCCTGGTTTTCTGCTATTTTCAACGTTTTTCTGTGTAATGTTCCGTCTTCGCAAATGTTGTAATTGCATTACTGTTCTTTATAATATTCCATATTATGGCATGCCCAACTCCATATCTCTGGCTTAAAACTTGATCCACTGGCAACGCCTTCAGTTGGTCCATTGTTTCAAGTTTATCTGAACCACCGAGAACAATGTGTTTACGTTTATTTGCCACTGCAAACGGTACAACTACAGCACGATGTTACAAGCGGAGATCCACATGCCACTCACTATAAAATTGGTAGTTGACGTCTCTCTCACTACCCGCTATAGTGTTGTCACACCCGCTGCCGGCTACAGCTCGATTATAGGCGACTCACAAACACGACGGGCCGCTTCACCATTGGTGTTATGTGTAACACGTAGCAATGTTGGAAGCAGCCGCCGCGAAGTATGGCGGAAATGGAAGACATATGATTTAAGCGACCACAGACTGAATGCGGCAGACGAGTTCGGTAGTCCTGAATTTAAACTCGTGTCCTAACGTAACCACAACCTCGTGATGTGTAGTGTAGCCGCGAAAACGTCTATAACGCGACAGAACTAAAATCACGATCGCTTTTTCACGGCATTTAAGGCCAACCTCTACGAGCAAACTCACGGCAAAAATTTTGTGATATGTTCGTTTGCATAGCCATCTTACGCAGCAAAATTTCAGTTTTAGTGGTAAATGCAAATTGTAATTTCTAGCTGTCATTGAGTACCTGAAACTATCGTCACAGTGGTAACACGGGTTGGCGCATGACAACCGACGAGCAGTAGTGGTTGGCACTTAGTTGCATGTTATAGGCGACCCAAGTATATTCCAAATGAAAAAAGAATGAGAAGAAGAAAAGTAAGAGCAAAAAGTCAGTACAATGTTGAAAATGATGCGGCAAAGTATTAGAAATAAAAAATAATTAATTGAATAAAAGTGATTATCAATTTTTAGATTTAGACAAAAAAAATTGATATGTTACACATCCGCTGCATTACGCCGTTTCATTGCAAGTACGCGTTGCATTTTGAATGCAGTCGCAACGGTTGGCAGCCTTCTACAATTCGGTTTCACGCAATGTCGTGTAAAGTCTAATGTAAGTCGATCTCTGTTATTATAATAACTGTATAAATGACGCTGAATCACGTCTTGTGCGAGAGGATCCAGTAGTCTTTGGTTAGTGCTGTGAATCATACGTGTATATTTCTTTGGCATCTGTGTGTGTGTGGGGGGGGGGGGGATTATCACATCTGATGAAATAAAACACCAGAGCCAAGATTCTGAATACAAAACAACCAAAAAAGAAGCCAGACAGTGAAGTAACTGTTGTGGCAGTTTGGCAACGGCGAACAGGTAGGACGTGTCGTTGAGCGCGCTGATTGATTGGAGGAGACTAGCTACGACACGTGAAGTGTCAATTATCAGGTAATTTTAATCGGACTGATGTGACTAATAGGTACAGGAAAAGAGCTGCAGCGCTAGCCGTCGCTTGTGGAAGGGTAAAGCGCGCAAATTTAAATTTGCTGACTGGAATACTTTCGGTTAACAGATCAGATAATCGGTGTTCCGCTGTAATTAGAATGAACAAGAAAAGATACCGCCCACCCTTGAAAGTAAATTTTCATGCAAAAGACCAAAACCGAAAAGAAAACTCTTTTGTATCACTAAGTTTTGCGTGACCAACAAATTGTAAAATTCACATTCCAGTCTTATTAATGTGGCCACCGCGGATGTTCGACGTCAGAGTGCAATAACGACTCACGACGGCAGATGGCAACACTAGCGGTGACCGATATATAAGGTTTGTCTTGGGGACGCGGAACACAGTGCAGTCGTAATGCGGAAGCTGAATGATGTTATCTGACGTCCAAAACGAGCAGTGTGTGGAAGCATTTCCGAAACGGCAAAGTTTGTAAACTGTTCACATGCCATCGTGGTTAAGTACACTCACACTTCCTAGTAATTGCCGAGAAGTCATTTACTGAAACGGAGGCTATATCTCGGTTTCCCCAGGGAAGTGGTATACACCCTCTGCTGTTCTTAATACGCATGAACGATTTAGTAGACAATCTGAGTAGCCTTCTTAGATTGTTTGCAGATGTTGCTGTTGCCTACCGTCTAGCAAAGTCATGAGAAGGCCAAAACGAATTACAAATGAGTTACACAAGATATCTGCATGGTGCGAAAAGTGACCCAGAACAATAGAGAGTGTGAGGTCCTCTACTTGAGTACTAAAAAAATTCCGTTACGTTACGCTTCCACGATAAATCACACCATTTTAAAACGTGTCAATTCAGCCAAGTACTTACGGATTACAGTAACAAACGACTTACATTGGAACCATCACATAGAAAATGTGGGGAAAGGCGTATAAAAGACTGCATATTATTGCTAAAGTACATTAAAGAGGCAACAATCTCCTAGAAAGAGTGTCTACACTAAGCCTGTCCGCCCTCTTCCGGTGGTATGGGATCCTTCTCAGATAGAATTGAGGGGGGACGTCGAAAAAGTTCAAAGAAAGTGGCCACTTATAAAAAATGAATATTTTTGATAGCAGCTTACGATGTTACAGGATGTCATTTCTAAAGTTTTTCTATCCCATTTTTTATGCCTTGGCAAGATAACAGCTTGCGGCCCACTCAAATGTAAATTAACCGAATGATGAAGCTGTGCCACCAATGGAATGTCTGCAAAGTGATTTATCTGAAAATATCTCGTACGGTTCTGTTCTGTATTTTGACAGAACTCGTTCAAAAACTTAAGGCAGAATCAGCACATCCCCTTCTTTACATACGTTGTCCAAATGAAACACTTCTGTTCAGGCACTTACCCATTAAGTAATCAAATTTGCTTATTATCATTACAAGCATAATTTGAACTTTATTTTAGGGTTCACTGTTTGACACTGTGTAGCTTGGAATGGAAAAAATTATTTAAGCGCACGTATTAACGTCGTCATATCTCCCTTGCGTATTAGATGATACACCATGTCCAAAATAGGTGCCACATTTGATCGCATCCTGATTTATTTCTAGCATGGCCACAACAGAGTGCTGCAAGTGGAAGCCAGAAATAATATACAAATATAGTCAATAGTATATGGAGCTCCGAGTCACGAATCTTAAGAACAAAGACGGTATCGGTCTTCCACTCCATGGCCTGGTACAGGTCTACCCACGGCAAAGATGTCTACAGTGCACTGGATGAGACGTGCAGTCTTATTACTAGATGTGTGGTGCCTACATCACTTGCCTGGCGGGTATTTCTGTCACAGACATTCGTCACATGGTTGCTACCACTGTGGAAAGAACAAACATGGAGAGAAAGCCAAGCTATTCATTAACATGATTAAGTACCGACCGTCCAGTAATTGAAACTTGGCCTCAGACACCTGAAAATCTCGAGCCTGGTCAACAAGAGAAGTGGAATACACGGGTGCACTCACTTGAATACATCCTCACGTCGGAACACGCAAATGTGATCTCCAAAACTGTGGATATCTAGTCGTTAATACTAACTTCGAATGCGGAGAAGCGCAAACTATGTACCACTTGTTCTGCTGCTGCCCATGTCCCAAATCTTCACCAAGGAAAATCTACATCAATAAAAATATACATCAATAACCTCTAAATGCTCTTGAGATTGCTCGGTTTTGGTCGTCGTGCTGTAATCCTCCATGTTCCAGACACCTTTAAAAGTTACATGTTTATTTTTTGTGTAGTTATTCGTGTTTCTTTGTATTTCCTTACATCGATCCTCCTGACACAAAAGGAAAAATACCCTTCCTTGAGAATAATTTTAACTTTCGTAACATATTAATACACCGAGAACATTCCCACGAGTTCCTTTGTGTAGGGAGGGGAGATCTGGAGGTAAGATAAGAGTAGAACGTGTGTCGCGCTCGTCATTTTGATGAAGAGACTCCACGCGGTGAGAAAGTCGTTGGAAGTGTGACAGCGGTGTTGGAGACGAATAGGGCTGTAAAGTTTCGTCCTGACACACAGACTAGGGTGACTTTTCTGCTATAGGGACGACTCCTCGAGCAGCTAAAGCCTTAGCATTCTGCTCACGTATATGGCTGAGTTCATTTTCGTTTGAGGCTGTCGTGGGTTCGCAAAATCACTTTCAGATGAAACCTGAGGCGACTACTTCAACAACCAGACAAGGGCCGATGCCCTCTGCAGTTCTTCAAGGCGTTTCATCTCTAACGGCCTTGCTATCAGCGAGACATTAAAGTTTTACAAGGTGCTGTGGCAATCGCTTACCGTACGTTTAATGGCGACTGCGTACTGCAAGTATATAACGTTATGCAGGGTAAGCATTTTGCGTTTTTACTTACCAGTATAACATTTCCGGAATAAAAACAATAGCGATAGCAATATACCATGCTTCAGTCAAATTTATGTTAACTCGTCTGTTTCAAATTAGCCCTGTGTATTATAGCCGTTAAAAGAAAAATAAATACGAGTCGGTAGAAAGAATAACTTTCAATAAACCGGACTTTTTCTGGATTTAACACACAAAGAATCAAGGTATATCGTTAACTATGTTTCAAAATAAACATCTCAGCCAAGTCCTTCGATCGTCTACCCGACCCTGAAGTACAAGTATCTCAACTACGTTGTTGAATAAAACTATATGGCGGTTTTGAAGCACGATTTATTGTCACCATGTACTATCCCTATGTTTTTCATACACCTTATAAAATATGTAGTAGAACTTGTAGCAGAGTTTGGGAAATTCAGCCTCTTGCGGATACTGACACTTTCAGACCTCTGGTTAGTACGTTAGTACGTTGCACATCTATGCTAAGCCGGGAAATCAGAATTTTATTTAGGTTTTAGGATTCCTCCATTACATTTCAGTGAATGGCATTCGTTTGTCGATGCGAAAACGTTTAACCATTAGGCTAATACCGGTTGCGGTAGACAGTAAATGTTTCGTATGGATATGCGTTTTGTGTGACAAGTTGTAACGTGATTCGGACTTCATGTTAAACCATAGCTCCCCCACTACTGTGTGGATTATAAGCGTAGACTAGGGTGACGGTGAAGACAAGGATGCGTTGCTAACGTCGTTTACAATGAGTCCGTTTGATGCTTAAATGGAGTGGGTTTAATAACTGACTTGAGTTGATTCGAAAATGTTTAGCCGGCCAATAAAAGCAATTCCATTGATCCATGACGCCATACATCCAAATATAATATGCGTAAAATATGTATTATACCAAGAATTATAGTTAGTCTGAGGACATAACGTTTGTTTATAAAAAAATTTTCTGGTTCATTCTTTTTTTGTTAATATTTATTAGTACAGCGCGTTTCGGTAGCATTCTGCATTCATCAAGTGCTTTACAGTCACTCGTATATTAATCTGAAGTATGATATCTATTTCCTGGGTGTACCTCACTGGTACCTCAGCGAACAGGCTTCATCATAGATCAGATTGATGTTACGTACTTGTAACTGTAAAGCACCTGATGAATAAAGCTTGCTGCCGAAACACTCCGTGTTAATAAATATTAGTAAAAACCGACTGAAGAATAAAAATATTTTATAAATATAGTCTAGGACAAAAGGAAACGACGTACCACAACGGAGTTATCCGAATGGTACGGAAATCGGCAGATGTAATGTACATGTACAGCCAAATAATTAGAGTTTCAGAATAACTGGAGGATTTATTCAAGAGAAGGAGCCTCACAAATTGAGCAAGTCGGTTACGCGTTGGTCCCCCTCTGGTCCTTATGCCAGCGATTACTCGGCTTGGTATTGATTGACAGAGCTTTTGCATCTCCCCCTGTGAGCTGTCGTGCCACATTTTGTCCAGTTGTCGCGTTACATCGTCAAAATCCTGAGCTGGTTGGAGGGCTCTACCCATAATGCTCCAAACATTATCAATTGGGAAGAGATCCGGCGATCTTACTGGCCAAGGTGGGGTTTGGCAAGCACGAAGATAAGCAATAGAAACTGGCGATGAGAGCCGCGGACATTATTTTGCTAAAACTGAGGCCAGGATGGCTTGCCATGAAGGGCAACGAAACGAGGCGTAGAATATCGTCGGCCTACCGCTGTGCTACAAGGTTACCGCGGATGACGACCAAAGGGGTCCTGAAGTGAAATAAAAGGCACCCTAGACCATCACTTCTGGTTGTTGTCGGGCCGTATGGCGGGCGAGGGTCAGGCTGGTATTCGACTGCTGTCCGGAGCGTCTCCAGACACATTTTTGGTGGTCATCGGGCCTCAGTTCGAAGCAGAAGTCAATGGTATTAGTGCAATATCGCTTCCGTCTGGGTAGAATTAAACATGATGGCAGCAAATCCTAATATAGAATTGAACTTTGCGAAGATTAAATGGTGCCTCAGTTGAAAAATACCTTTGTTCACTACCGCACAGTTCATCTCTACATCTAAATACGAGGCCTGTTCAAAAAATTCCGGAACTTTCGTAATTTCATGCCAATGGTGTTGAAACGAAATGCTGTTGACATCCCTGGGAACGCCTGCGTTTAGTGTGTAACTGCCGGAAGTTGCATCGTGTTGTCGCCAAGTTCGTCCCACGGCTCGTGAGTCAAGAACAGAAAGACTTTGGCCTCGCAGTCTGTGAAGAGCGTTTGGATCACGCAAATGAGAACGAGATGTTTCTTAAGAGATGATGATGAGACGTGGGTCTACTGTTATGATGTTGAAACCAAGGGTCAATCTTCACAATGGACGGGAAATGTTCTCCAAGACCATAAACATCTCGTCAAGTCAGGTCAAATGTCGAAGCCGTGCTGATAGTTTTCTTTGCCTTTGAAGGATTAGTTCCTCGTGAATTCGTGCCACAGGGACAGATTGTTAATCGATGGTACTATTGGGACGTGTTGCGGCGCCTACGAGAAAATGTGAGAAGGAAATGGCCTGAAATGTGGCGAGACAATTCATGGCTCTTCCATCACGATAACGAACCCGCACATTCATCCCTTTTGGTGCGTGACTGTTACACAAAAAGCAAATCACTGCGCTGCCTCATCCTCCGTACTCTCCAGACCTGGCCGATGCGGTTTCCTTTCTTTCTTTCTTTCTTTTTTTTTTTTGACAAGGTTGAAAACCCCGTGGAAAGGGCGAAGATTTGCAATGATAAACGAGATAAAAGAAAATTCGCAGACGGCAGGGACGTACCAAGGCTGCTTCCGGAAATGGAAACTGCCTTCGGAGCGGTGTATCAAATGTGGAGGAGAGTATTTCGAAGGAGTCCGTGCATGATAACTACAAGGTAAGCGTAGAAAAATTTTGCGGACAAAGTTCCGAAATTTTTTAAATAGACCTCGTATGCACTCCGAAGGCAACCGTACGGTATATGGTGGAGGTTACATAATGTGCAGAACCATTGTCGATCTTAGTTTGACGCAGATAATCGATCAGCGCAAGAAACAAATCTACTTGAGAACGGATGTCGCTTGACCACCTTGTCAGTGGAAACAGTGGGTGCACTAGACAGAATGGCGCACTGAGTGGCCGTCATAGCACGCAGGCTGAGCTCTCGACATGCACTCCCGGTAGCAGAGACTGGTACCTCAGTCACGCTGGTTGACGGGGGCTGAGTCACTTTCTGCGCAACTGACTGCAGCCGCATTCCGACACCGCCGTGGAGGTTCTCCGTTGGCGGTTGTTGGCTTTCACAAGCCCAAGTCCAGCTATAGGCGGCAACTAAAGCAGTCAAAACAGTAATTATACATGACAGTGAGGAAAGGAAGTAAATCGTGAGTGTCGTCGCGGACAAGATACCAACAATCCACTTCTCGCTAGGTCTCCGTAAAGAAGATATAATGGCCAAGACAGAAACCAAGATATGGCAATACTTGACTTAAATTTCGCTGTTACTATGAGAGAGATCCACGAAGTGGATAGTTAAGCGGCAGAAGTATATGAATTGGGTCAGGACTAGACAATGAACAACAAAACATAGCTCATTGCTGATTCGTAAAAATCCGGGGAAATTTTACATAGCTAAGAAAGAGTTTACGGCGTGATTAGCCAGTGGACTGAGTACAAATAAGGAACAGTGAAATGATAAACGCCGGCCGATGTGGTAGAGCGGTTCTAGGCGCTTCAGTCTGGAACCGCGCGACTGCTACGGTCACAGGTTCGAATCCTGCCTCGGGCATGGATGTGTGTGATTTCCGTAGGTTAGTTAGGTTTAACTAGTTCTAAGTTCTAGGGGACTGATGACCTTAGATGTTAAGTCCCATAGTGCTCAGAGCCATTTGAACCATTTTGAAATGATAAACAGCCGCCAGAACCCACATGATGGTAACATGACACTTTCCAATTGAACGAATACGCCTTAAACAATGTAGATTGAGCTTCCTCACCTCCTCCCCTCCCAGAAGAGAGTTTCTCTCATCCACGAAATGGAACAACACGCATGAGATAAAATTTGCGAATCGACTTTCTGTTACATCAAAAATATAGCAGTAAGTGGACCATCTGTAGCGGTCGCATTTCAGAGACACTAACCAGTACGGTAGCTGCATCGTAGGAAGTATCTAATCCATCCGCGTTCTGTGAGCACTACTGAATCGTGTTTCAGGGTGATTCTGGATATCATTGAGCTGATCGTGTAGTCCGTATTATTCATCATTTATGAGAAGGAACTCGAAGTAATAAGGAAAAAAGGCGATGAGGTCATATTTGACTGCTGTTCTTTCAGACAAACACTTCAGCTGGCCAGGATGTACGAAAGTCACAGCAAAATAAATAGTTTTCAAGAAAATACGAATATACTCGTAGGCCCGCCCACATGTTGCCAAGGTTGTCGTCTCCATACAGTCCCGATCTCTCCCCACCTGTTTTCCATATTTTTGGTGCCGTGAGGGAAGACATCCGTGGCCGTCGATCTGCTTCGGACGAAGAGATGCACGTCTGGGTACAACTGTGGTTCCGTTCGCATTCGCAAAAACTCGTTCATGAAGACATTGACCGACTTGTCTCACTGTGGGATGCATTTATTAACAGTTACGGCAATTACGTCTGAAATAATAAACAGTTTACTTATCATTTTCCCATATGCCTCGCTTTAATTCGACTGGCCCTGCACAAGCAGTCAGCATTGCAAAGTAATGATGCAGGATTTTCGACGTAAGTACCCTAAAACTAAAACCGTTTCACTTTAATGGTTTATTTACATTGTTTCAATCGTTATTACGCACATCAGTTCAAGGAATTTTCACGACAAGGCGGAATAAAAACTGAAAACCAATGTTTAAATCTGAATCTTAACGTGAACAGCTGTCTGATGATGCAGCTGTCGGTTAGAAATAGGTATCTGCGCTATTTATATGAATAAAGAGCGTCATTAAAGTGGATGGTTGCTGATTTCTTCTGTGCAAGGATCAGTCTGTATCGTTATCCAATGTTTTTACATGTCACGTGTTCTCAGCCCCATCCTCACCCATAGGGATAGTTCGGATATAGTATCCTACGCATACAAGACGAAGAAACAAATTTTAATTTATATGTAGTAGGTTAAGTACGAGAAACAGAGAATACTGACGAAAAGCAGCCGTAAAAATCAGTCGCACGGGAAGACGGACTCGTGCCCCGGAAACCGGCAGCACAAGCAGGGAGAGTGAGTCACTCAGATGCCGGCTGGGACATTGTCTGCTATGCGTCGCCGGCCGTTCGCCGTTACGGTGCTCATTGCGTGGGCGTGCGTACGAGCCGCAGCGGCTTTCAAAGCCGTCCAGCGCCCATCTCACCGCAGTCTCCAACCGCCGCCACCGCTCAACCGTCACGTGCTCGTCTGGAAAGCCCGAGTGAGGGCAACAGTTGTGTCGCAAGTACGATAGGTAATTAATTTTATGTTCACGTTAGATGGAGCGATATGTTGGAGGTTGTAGTAGGTAGGTACGTGAAATTTAGTAAACAGATTTTCCCGTGATTATGCGAGCCCTCCGTCGATTCTCAGCCACAATTTCTTTGTCGTTCCTCTGTGACCACTGGATCTGTCCTTTGACCTCTCCAAATCCTAACGTGATACAGATCCCTCCCACTCTAGCAGTGTTCTATAAACAGCTCTCTACGCGTTTTAGAAATCGTATCTTTAAATGAGAACACAATAGATTAGCCCTAGTAGTAACTGCTAAGAATACCAATTAAATAACGCAATAACTACAGCCAGTATAGTCATACCATTTTTCAACACGATAATGCTCGACCACAAATCGCACATGTCTGCATGAACTGACTGCGTGATGCAGATCCCCAGATCTGTCCTCAATACAGTATGTGGGACCTGTTCGGGCATCTGTCCATCTCATCCAGTGCCCAGGACATAGAGGACCAGTCACAGCAGCTGTGGACCAGCTTGCACCATGAAAGGATACAACGACTTTATGACTCCCTTTCCAGCCGACTTCATGCTGATACTTGGGCTCCTACTGCTAAGTTCGTTATAAATATGCCTCGAATTCGTATTCAGTAAAGTAACATCATGAAACATCTAGTGGGGATATGGGCCAAAAATAGAAATATATATCGATATATTTATATGGAACACATAGTGGGGAAAGAAAAAGGAAGGTATGGGTGAGAATTCGTGACTTTCAGCCATTCAGGACAATGTGATAATGCAGTGGCGAATGTTGAAAGTTTTTGACAGACTGGGACTCGAACTTAGATCTACCGCTTCTCATATCGCTTGCCATAACGCTTCGGCCATGCGAACCCGCACCGACTCAAATTCCCAACTTGTTGCACGTTGCAATGCAGTGTCCCTCGTCCATTAACTCCCTACTCGCATATTATTAATTCCCTTAGGAGTTCCGACTATACTAGTGCATCCGCACTGAAATAAACGTCAAGGAGGCGTCGCGCCATTAAGGCAGACACACTCTTACACAAACGAAGGCCAACGAACAACAACCAACGGCCACGTTGGTCGTCATTTGCTTAGTGTGTACGGGTGGCAAATCGAAGCCAACGAAGCGGTTGGTCTTGGTTGCTGTTCAGATTGCCAGCGGTAACATCAAAGCGTAGGAGGTGAGTTGGGCTTGGGAACCACCACTTAGCGTGGACGCGTGGTTGAATGTTTGTTGTTTCAGCAACGATCTGTTGTATCTGTTGAACGGGTATGTATTTAAATTTATCGTGTCTAAAAATTGAAAAGTTTAGGCCCGTGGTGGAAAATAAGTGAGATGTTAGATAGTAATGTGCGCGATGTGAAAAACAAAATGGAATCTTTATGGATGTATCTTTAATACAGGTAGAGCTCTACTAAGCGAGGTGTCATCTTTGGAAATTTTAGGGCCTACACAGTTCAAAAACAATTCGAAATGTGTAGATCTAATTCGCAAAAAAATTGTAAAACGGTCATATTCCAATTCGTCTTTAAGGCTACACACTTGTTTTGTCCCATCAAACTGCTACTTTAAAAAAAAAAGAGTTCGTCCACCGACATTGTTTCTTCTTCTACTTCTCTTCGTGATGAGCAGCTTCTTGAAGTAAAATAAATGCTGCACATGCGATGACTGCTAAATCCTCCTCTTCCCTCATAATATCGGCCGGTGAAATTGTAATTAGAACGCTACTCGATAACAATAACAAAATGGGATCAACCTCGACCACGTATCAGAGCAAACTACGATTCCACATTGTCGAATCCGTTTGTTCCAACCTCCTTAGTTTAGTGAGGGGACAGGCCGAACGCCAGTGAATGGCGACCAACGATCGAGCGATATCCATTGGATGTCTTCGTTTGCCTTCGTCGGGCTAGTGTGTACGCGCCTTTACAGAAAAATATTCGTCTGAGTGGTCTCGAACATGTCCAGCAAAACCACTCACATATACAAAATACTAGCGGCTACTGTTATGGTTCGACGTCTGTGAATGAGTATTTTGGAAACGCCGATATCGCTCGACCGTTCATGTGGTGCACGTGTAGAATATATTGAAAATGGTTGAAGGACGGTGGAACCATGAAGTGGACGAGGTGTTACACTCCTCGTCACAAAATGGTCAGAGGCTTACCCGCTTTGTAAAAGCAGTATACGCACTGTTCTTACGACAGAATACAAAACCGGTTATTAGTGCTGTGGGCACGGGACCGCGAAACAGTGAACAAGGGTCGCATATTCGAATGAATCAAGTTTCTCATTACACCGGGCCAATGGTCGTATCAGGATACAGCGTCATCTACGCGGGCGGCTGCTCGAAACGTGCTCAGCGCCACGGACTGAGGTCGGTGGGGGCTTTGTCATGGTTTAGGGGATGTTCACCTGTGCTTCCACGGGGCATGTGGTAGTAATCGGAGGCAACATGACAGCTATGGACTAAGCAAGCATTATTGTAGACAACCTGCATCCCTTCATGCTTGATGTCTTCGCCGGCGGCGGTGGCATCTTCCCCGTCACAAGGCCATGATCATGCTGCTGTTCTGTGAGGATCTCGATAATGAACACGTGTTGTTGTCTTGACCACCAAATTCACCTGGCACGCTATCGGGCGCCCGGTCCGCACCCACAAACCATCGGCCTACAATTTCGGAAATTGCGTGGCCTGCGGATAAACACCAGGTGCATATACATCTGGAAATCTGCCATGGACTTGTGGAATTCATGCATCGCATAATAGCTGCTGTATTGCGTTCCAAAGGTGGAGCAACATGTTGTCAAGCAGGTGGACTTAATGTTTCTGCTCGTCAGTATTATTGTTTACCTGTTCAATTAAAGCATAATGTAAAATAGTTTTTGGTTCTTTGTTGCCAGAGAATGCAATAAGTTATCCAGAAAAAGCTGTGTGTGAATTTTCTGTCTCTTGTTAATTTAAACAAATCCGCCTGATGAAGATGGTATCATCCTTCGGAAAGCGTAGAAGGGTCACTACTACGGAGCGAGTTGGCGCAGTGGTTAGAGCACGCTGGACTCGCATTCGGGAGGACGATGATTCAGACCCGCTCTGGACATCCTGATTTAGGTTTTCCGTGATTTCCCTAAATCGGTTCCTGTGAATAGGACACTGCCGACTTATTTCTCCATCCTTCCCTGAAAATGAAATGATCGTATGGCATTGTTGGCCGGGAGGCCCCAATCGGGGGAGTTCGGCCGCCGTATTGCAAGTCCTTTTTATAGGTGACGCCGCATCGGCGACTTGCGAGTCAGTGATGAAGAAAATGACTATGGACACTCAACACCCAGTTCCTTGACGGGAATCGAACCCGGGCTCCCTGTGTGGTAGGCGGTAAAGCTACCGCTACTCTACGGAGGCGGACCATCCTTCCCTAATTCGATGGCACCGAAGACATCGCTGTTTGGTCCCTTCCCCCGAATCAAACAACAAACCAACGACAGTCACTACTAATAGTTATTTTTATTTTTAATTGAGCAATCTCTGCCGTAACCAAACAGCAGTTGATCAGCAATGAAACTAAGAGTGCCACTTTATTTATACACAACAAAACTTGTATCATCATCCCATGCTGTATCTGAGTTCGCTGCTATATGTCTGCTAGAGCTTTTGCAGACGTGTCCGAATGCTTGTTCCAGATTGAAGAAGGCGCCTTGGCAAATCGTCGCTATAAGAAGAAAGGACGGTTAGGTAACAATACTCTGGATATCTTAAACACTTGGTCTTTCGTGTTCCCCGTGTAGAGATATTAATGTCATGGCCTTTACTGAGATAAGCTTCTGACACAGATATTCAATTTTTCTCCCTTCGACAATTGTCGGAACAGGCCTTCCCAAGTAGAATAATCCAGCATCTTCATTCATTAAAGACAAAGCTGACAGCAGAGAAAAGGATGGATAAAAGATAGTAACAGGGGAATGTGACACAAGAAAGTTCTTTATCTGCAGCTTGGAAGATGAATTGGCCTCTCTCTCTCTCTCTCTCTCTCTCTCTATGTGTGTGTGAGTGAGTGAGTGAGTGAGTGTGTGTGTGTGTGTGTGTGTGTGTGTGTGTGTGTGGCGGGGGCGCGCATCATCCGAAGTCAGGATCCTCGGAGACATGGGTAGTTTAGAAGCCCTGGCATAGGGTCCAATAATTCTTATGCTGCAGTACCACTTACCAAAAACACCCATAATGTAGACGAAAGATCTATAAAGTTTACGTTTTCATTTCATATTTTTGCTAAACATTGCAATTTTTCCTGCGGTGAAGTTAGTGGAGGTGGGTCCGTACTTCACGTGGTTAAGAACTAACAAATGAATTGTGTTATTTGTGGCTAGTAATTCAAGGAAAACATAAATAACGGAGGCTACACCAAGGTTTCAAAACTCTCAGTTTTATGGTTTTTCTGTACTCTTTCACTTACAAAAGCTGACTAGCTGGTTACCGTTTTGCGTTAGATACTGCCACATTGGACTCCTTGTGACGAAGGACGTGTAGCATTTCCAAAGTATTAACGCAGCGGAAAAGAAGAAATGACAGGCTAAAATTCGAATGCTAGAATTCCCCACAATGTCTTCGAGAGCTGGAAGAAGCTGAGTCTTCCAGTCGTAGGACTGGGCCAAACATGGAGGTCCCCGTGTGTTACCCGAACTAGTAGGCTGCACGTCGAGAGAATTCTGACATTCAGACGTTCTCTTAGTTATCGACCAGATCTACAAACGAACGTTGCGATACACTACTTGCAGAGACTTAATCATTATCATACTACGAAATATGACACACAACTATTGAGGTGACACGAAACAAGTCTGTTAGTGAAGACACGGTTAACTCACTGCCCTTATCATTCCCTAGTTTTATTGGTTGTTCTATGGTTTATTTTGAAGGAAAAAAGTATTCGTTGCGAAAATTGTTTAATCACGCGTCCCACCATTTTGGGGCATCATCAGATTTTCTACAAAAAGAAAAAGAAAAAAGGAAGAAAGGAAAATGTAAATAGCCCGAGGTTCGGTTCTGTCATGCATAGTTCGAAATAAGAAGCGTCTACGAACCATTTGAAAGAAAACTTACGTTTGCTATTATGCTGTGAAATAAGCGTACGTTAAGATCGTGCTAAACAGGCCATTTTCCTACACAGTAAATATGAAGTAATAAGAAAATCTTTATAAACGAAAAAGAAGTACTATACTAGGGCCAAAATTGAAAAGTCCAAGCAGTACCTTCGAAACACACTCGATGATAGGCACGCCTGTGCAGCAATAGGATCACCATTACCGAATTGCAGACATGTGGGAAAAGTTTTATGTTCTGTGGTTGTCCTTTATACCGTCAATTGGGCTGCAGTAATATTGTCTTCCATATTTGCTTCAGTCATTGCAGCCTTCCGAGTGTACATCTGTGATCCACATCTGTCATGATCAGAGTGCCCGGACATCGACGATATCTCAGGTTCTCCTGACGAGATGAAAGTTACATACCTTCCAAGAGTCAAGGTCACGTCCACACAGTCTTGGTTGAAGATGACCCAAACGCATCACTGGCCGACAGTTGTAACGAAATGTTTCCGAGCTATTTTCTTACCTAGCTTCCGACAAGGTATCGGTACTCTTTTACTTTGATCTGAAGTTCCAGAATGGAGTTTTCATGACAACGTGACGATAGTGTTTTTGACATTTGCTCCATTCGTTGGACAATGTTGGGTGCTTTTGCAGAAGTGGAACGCTAATAAATACTTGTGGGCATCTACCAGGTTTGTTTCTGACCGAACGTGATACTCTCACAGTTCTGTCACGAATTTTCTAGATACTGTTGATCCAACTTAGACCATAGGGTGACTGTTAAAGTGAGATAGGAGCGGCTGGTCTGAGAACCAGTGCGGCTGGTTCTCGGCCAAATCCAGTGTATTCATGCTTGAATATCTAACGATGGCTAGCGTTGTGTGCAGATGAACCAGCATGCTACTGAAAAAAATTTGGTAAGTTCGAGATCATTCGTTGTTTCAGGCTTTGAGCAGTGTTCCACACTTTTTAATTTCTGACAGGCCACTAACATTACAAACTACCGTGCACTCATGTGAACAGGTGTGTGCAGAAGCCTTAACGCGGAGGAATGCACCCCCACTATGCAGTTTAAGACCTCGCATTCTTCAGCAGCCAGCTGTGCCGCTGTCAGAGTTTCTCCATCTGCACTGCTGCCGCGCGTTACGAAGCTGTAATGCAGAGCGCCTGAACATATGTCCAGTTTAGAAGCGTAGGTAACGGTCACTGTGCTACGGGAGGACCACACACTGGATTCTTCTCCAAGTAACACGGTCACCTTCAGGCCATCGGCATACTAACAGAGACCACGAACGTTCTGTCTTGCCGTGTCCAGGTTAAATAACAACTCCCTGCATCATTAATCATCATAACATTCCCGTTAGCATTTCTTCCCTTTGTTGCAGTATTTAGTTTCGACAGAATAGGGTAGTGCTCGCGCTCTTTTCAGGCAGATGCACATAATAAATAACTCTAATAAGATCGTTTAAAAGTATCAGATATCCACTTCTATGCTCTCTGGGTAGCGTGGTATTTCTTAAGGAAGAGATAATGACTACTAGGACCTCTTTAAGCATTGGTGCCATCAGCGCGTCGATACATAACTACTGAAGAAAAAATTAAAAGGACTGAAATTATTGCAAGCAAGCGCGTATGTTGGCTAAAATTTAAGCAGAAGATTAAAATATCTTGGAGGTTTTAAGAATATAAAAGGTTGTTGTTGTTATCAGTGCAAAGATCGGTTTGATGAAGGTCTCAACGCTCGTCATTTCTGTTTTCTCAAATTTGCATAAGTACTGCACCATCTACACCCGTTAGAATTTGCTTTCTATATCGAAGTATTGTTTTCCGTGTATTACTCCCCCCCCCCCCTCCCCTTCCACTTCCGTCTATAACCAAACTGACGACTGCTCAATGCCTCGGAACGTATTCTATCAACCAATCCCTTCTTTGAGTCAAGTTGTCATAAAATTCTTTTTTTTCCCTCTCCAATTCCATTCCAACTTCATTTGTTACGTGATCTACCCATCTAATCTTCAGCATTCTTCTGGAGCACATTTCAAAAGCTTCTATTCTCGTCTTGTCTGAATTGCTCGTCATCCACATTTCAATTTCATATAAAGCTACACTCCAGATGAATATTTTCATAAGAACGGCTCGATGTGCCAGCCACCTACATTGTTACATTGTACCTATGAAGCATGTTCTGGCACACTCTCTCCATCCCACGTCGTCTCTCTTCACTTTCTACTGCAGCGGCCAAAACTCTGCCAGCAGATCTGCCTGTCTCCACAGGAAATTAAACTTTTTTGCATGCGACCCCCCAACAGGTGACCATCTGACGCAGTACACGTCATCCTACCCTACAGTATACCAGGACAGGCACCGCTGAGACTTTTCTTTTTCCCTCAGCAGACGTGTACGCGTAACACATCTGAATTGTAACCATTGTAAGATAGAAACGGCACGGTACCGAACATTTCTTCCTATTCAAAATATTATGTTCAAATCAAATGTTTCAGATGGCTCTGAGGACTGTGGGACTTAACATCTGAGGTCATCAGTCCCCTAGAACTTCGAACTACTTAAACCTAACTAACCTAAGGACATCACACATATCCATGCCCGAGTCAGGATTCGAACCTGCGATCGTAGCGGTCGCGCGGTTCCAGACTGAAGCGCCTAGAACCGCTCGGTCACAGCGGCCGGCCAAAATATTATGTACTCACACTCTACATTTCCTAGAACGCCAGATTTGCACCTGGCGGCCAAAAGTGAAGCTAATTTTTTTAGCGTAAATACGGTTCCGCATTAACGCATTAGAATATCTACCAAGTTTCGCTGAAATACGATAGTTACAGCCCACACCAGACCTCTGTGAGTTGCTGCTCGTAAATTGTAACCACACGGTATGAAGAGCACAGAACTCAGCTGAAGGTGGTTAGAGACCCGTCCATGTAGGTTTCTGAAGTACCTTAACTGCAAGGGCTGCGAATGCTGACCAGGGCTCTACACAGGTGGTAGTTGCCAGTATGAGGAAACGAGCGGCACGACGGCTGGGCTAGTGAACCGGACGCGGACCGCTTTAGCAGTCTCAAGCAGCGGCCACAGCGGCCGGCCTCCATACGGAGCGGACCGGAACAAGCAGACGGGCACGCCGCACCACTCCGGACGTCGGCCGCTGTCCGCCACGGCCGGCTGGCATCCCAGGCCTCGTGCAGCGCAGCGCAGCCCGGCCCGGCCGCGGTGGTCTCCTCCTTTGTTTTCCCATTTCGTATAACGACTTATCTTAGAAAATAGATTAAGGAAAGGCAAACCTACGTTTCTAGTATTTGTAGACTTAGATAAAGCGTTTCACAATGTTGACTGTAATACTCTCAAATTCTGAAGGTGGCAGGGGTAATATACAGGGAGCGAAAGACTATTTACAATTTGTAGAGAAACCAGATGGCAGTTATAAGAGTTGAGGGGCACGAAAGGGAAGCAGTGGTTGGGAAGGGAGTGAGACAGGGTTGCAGCCTATCCCCGATGTTATTCAATCTGTATATTGAACAAGCAGTAAGGGAAACAAAAGAAAAATTCGGAGTAGGAATTAAAATCCATGGAGAAGAAATAAAAACTTTGAGGTTCGCCGATGACATTGTAATTGTTTCAGAGACAGCAAAGGACTTGGAAGAGCAGCTGAACGGAATGGACAGTGTCTTTAAAGGTGGATATAAGATGAACATCAACAAAAGCAAAACGAGGATAATGGAATGTAGTCGAATTAAATCGGGTGATGCTGAGGGAATTTGATTAGGAAATGAGACGCTTAAAGTAGATGAGTTTTGTTATTTGGGGAGCAAAATAACTAATGATGGTCGAAGTAGAGAGGATATAAAATGTAGACTGGCAAGGAAATCGTTTCTGAAGAAGAGAAATTTGTTAACATCGAGTATAGATTTAAGTGTCAGGAAGTCGTTTCTGGAAGTATTTGTGTGCAGTGTAGCAATGTATGGAAGTGAAACGTGGACGCTAAATAGTTTACACAAAAAGAGAATAGAAGCTTTCAAAATGTGGTGCTACAGAAGGATGCTGAAAAGTAGGTGGGTAGATCACATAACTAATGAGGAGGTAGTGAATAGAATTGGGGAGAAGAGAAATTTGTGGCACAACTTGGCTAGAAGAAGGGATCGGGTGGTAGCACATATTCTGAGGCATCAAGGCATCACCAATTTAGTATTTGAGGGTAGCGCGGAGGGTAAAAATCGTAGAGGGAGACCAAGAGATGAATACACTAAGCAGATTCAGAAGGATGTAGGTTGCAGTAGGTACTGGGAGATGAAGAAGCTTGCACAGGATAGAGTAGCATGGAGAGCTGCATCAAACCAGTCTCAGGACTGAAGACCACCACAACAACATCACCCGCGTAATCGGAAGTAACGTGCAGTGTAATCCGCCTGAATCTCGAGAGGTGGCGAGTATGCAGTGCTATTCCAACAGGCTGCAGAGAGAGCGGCAGTTAACTGTCACTTAACATGTGACATTGCAAGGTTATATGTGTTTTTTGTGGAAACGCTGTGCTAAAAGCATCAACGATGAAGATGAAGAGAAATATTTTACATTCTCAGTTTCGCCAAAGTCGATGGTTGCACCTATATCGCTCCGCTATAGGCGGTAACCCTTATTAGCGTTTAAAAAACCCCAAAGTGAAGTAGATGACGCTGAGACGACTTAACATATGGCACATGGGGCCACTAGCGTCGGGAAATCCCCGAAAAATTGATGACAAATGTTGAACATGTGACGTCACCTGATGACGTACCTCGCCGCACGTGAAGCGGTTGTCGTAGTCAATCCTACCCTCGCCGGTAAGGGCCAGTGCTGCACACCGCATCGCCAGGCTGCTTTTGTAAATGGGATCTGCTGTAAACATAGAAGTTACAAGATTATTGTCCTCGCTGTAACCAACCACAAACTGTTATTTTGTGTTTCTTTCCTTTTGTCTCTCCATTTTTGTTTACAGACTTTATTTAGTAAAGAATCCGCACATTAGATCATTTACTGGCAGTGACGGAATTCGGAAGCTTACACTCATTTACTTTTGACGCAAAACGGTAGTTTTTTGTTCTACTGTATTTTGCAATAACGCAGCGGGGACCATGAGACCGGCAAATAAAATAATAAATATTGCCTGAATGTAAACATCCAATTTCCGACCCAATGAGAAAAATACTTACTGCCACACGCAATATTCCAATACTGAGCCTCATGCGCTATAGTCGTATACGTTCGCCCGGAGCCACACCGATGTGTTTACTTGATTTGGGTTGCGATGATCAGGTGCGACAGACCAATAAGCTCAACCACTCCGCGTGCAGCGACGTAGTCATCCTGGAAGTCACATGTTCAACATTTGTCATTCACTTTCCTGATATTTTCCGACCCAATGTGTGTTCTATTAAATTACTTGTTTCAGCGTCATCTATGTCGCTTCGGATGTTTTTAAACGTTAATAACAATTACTCTGTATACAGGGTGGTCCATTGATCGTGACCGGGCCAAATATCTCACGAAATAAGCGTCAAACGAAAAAACTACAAAGAACGAAACTAGTCTAGCTTGAAGGGGGAAACCAGATAGCGCTATGGTTGCCCCTCTAGATGGCCCTGCTATAGGTCAAACGGCTATCAACTGCGTTTTTTTAAAAATAGGAACCCCCATTTTTTTATTAAATATTCGTGTAGTACGTAAAGAAATATGAATGTTTTAGTTGGACCACTTTTTCGCTTTGTGATAGATGGCGGTGTAATAGACGCAAACATATGTCTCACAATTTTAGACGAACAGTTGATAACAGGTAGGTTTTTTTTAATTAAAGTACAGAACGTAGGTACGTTTGAACAGTTTATTTCGGTTCTTCAAATGTGATACATGTACCTTTGTGAACTTATCATTTCTGAGAACGCATGCTGTTACAGCGTGATTACCTGTAAATATCACACTTACGCAATAAAGCCTCAAAATGATGTCTGTCAACCTCAATGCATTTGGCAGTACGTGTAACAACATTCCTCTAAACAGCGAGTAGTTCGCCTTCTGTAATGTTCGCACATGCATTGACAATGCGCTGACGCATGTTGTCAGGCGTTGTCGGTGAATCACGATAGCAAATTTCCTTCAACTTCCCCACAGAAAGAAATCCGGGGACGTCAGATCTGGTGAACGTGCGGGCCATGGTACGGTGCTTCGACGACCAATCCACCTGCCATGAAATATGCTATTCAATACCACTGCAACCGCACGCGAGCTATGTGCCGGACATCCATCATGTTGGAAGTACATCGGCATTCTGTCACGCAGTGAAACATCTTGTAGTAACATCGGTAGAACATTACGTAGGAAATCAGCATACATTGCACCATTTAGATTGCCATCGATAAAATGGGGGCCGATTATCCTTCCTCCCATAATGCCGCACCATACATTAACCCGCCAAGGCCGCTGTGTTCCACTTGTCGCAGCCATCGCGGATTTTCCGTTGCCCAATAGTGCATATTATTTGCGTTTACGTTACGCTGTTGGTGAATGACGCTTCGTCGCTAAATAGAACGCGTGCACAAAATCTGTTATCGTTCCATTATTTCTCTTGTGCCCAGTGGCAGAACTGTACACGAAGTTCAAAGTCGTCGCCATGCAATTCCTGGTGCATAGAAATATGGTATGGGTGCAATCGAGGTTGATTCGTGACACCGACGATTTTGAGATTCCCGATTCTCGCGCAATTTGTCTGCTACTGATGTGCGGATTAGCCGCGACAGCAGCTAGAACACCTACTTGGGCATCATCATTTGTTGCAGGTCGTAGTTGACGTTTCACATGTGGCTAAACACTTCCTGTTTCCTTAAATAACGTAACTATCCGGCGAATGGTCCGGACACTTGGATGATGTCGTCCAGGATACCGAGCAGCATACATAGCACACGCCCGTTGGGCATTTTGATCACAAAAGCCATACATCAACACGATATCCACCTTTGCCGCAATTGGTAAACGGTCCATTTTAACACGGGTAATGTATCACGAATCAAATACCGTCCGCACTGGCGGAATGTTACGTGATACTACGTACTTATACGTTTGTGACTATCACAAAGAGAAAAAAGTGGTTCAACTAAAACGTTCATATTTCTTGTAATGTATGTAATAAAAAATGGGGGTTCCTATTTTTTTAAAAATTTGATATGTCCGTTTGGCCTATGGCAGCGCCATCTAACGTGCCAACCATAGCGCCATATTGTTTCACCCTTCAAGCTAGACGAGTTTCGTTCTTTGTAGTTTTTTCGTTTGATGCTTATTTCGTGAGATATTTGGCCCAGTCACTATCAGTGGACCACCCCGTATAACCAGAATGTTAAGCTGATTTATCGGTGGCACTGAAATTCTCACAATGTAACATTATAGATTATTCAACACAGGTTATAGGGTAAATAAAATTAAATAAAAGCAAAACAAGTGTAAAGGCGAATGAGTTGAGCTTAATATGAATTCGTTATGTTGGACAAGCGTTCCCAGTAACGTAAAGCGTTAATTTCATTTGCGTGCTCACTAGCCAATTTATAAGGCAAGCGTATCGTCACCTCGATTCTAATCGGCAGTTAACCCTTTCATTCATCATGGAGTAATTTCAGCCTTGTATGTGTCCTGTAAGAAAGTGGCAAGGAGCTTAACTTTGCAATACGGTAAGGCCGACTAACAGCAATTTGTCAAAAACTGTCAGACGCCAGAGCTGCCTACGGAAGATCGACGAGGTGGTAGTTGCAGACTGGGATTAGAAGACTTTTGTCTTCAAAGCTGGAGGATTATTAACAGCTTGGTGTGTGGAGCAGTGGCAACTCAGCTGTTACGTGTGGGAGCCGCGGAGAAGCGCCTTGCCGTCAGCCGTGGCGCTCCTCTGCGTGCCTCAGCCACCGTGGCCTGCCGCCGCCCCCTCCCCTCCACCCTCTCTCCTTTTCCCCCACAGTGGCCGCCAGCGCATCAACTACCTGACCAGCTCACTTCCGGCCGCCGACAACCCCGCCTTCCTTTGGCGGCGCGAACGGCTCCACAGCGCATCCGGTGCCACAACTACGCCCCAGCTATAGCGAACCCCGCCAATTCATGCTTCCAACAGCGTGGACCTGAACCAGTTCAGTGTCTAAGCTTCACCCTCCTTTCCCACCACCTACTTAGAAGACCACACTGGCACAAGAAACGGCCATAAAAAGGGAATACTACTGACACCAAGTTACAAATTTTTAATATAAATAACGAAGCCCATTATTAGTCACTAAGTTTTAGGCTTTTCGTTTACGACGCATTTCGGGGGCTTTGCTCTATCATCACGATCCGTTCCAGAGAGTGTTCTCAACCAATCGTGTCGAAATATCTGGAGTCCTGTGCGGTTTCGTTTCTGCCCGAGCTAGTGAACCCCGCCAATTCATCCTTCCAACAGCATGGACCTGAACCAGTTCGGTGTCTAAGCTTCACCCCTTTTCCCACCACCTACTCGGAAGACCGCACTGGCACAAGAAACGGCCATAACGAGGGAGGGCTACTGACACCAAGTTACAAATTTTTAATATAAATGATCAAGCCCATTATTAGTCACTAAATTTTAAGCTTTTCGTTTACGACGCATTTCGGGGGCTTTGCTCTATCATCACGATCAGTTCCAGGACTTGGTACACGAGAAACCAACGAAGTCTAAGTATCTGGAGTCCTGTGCGGTTTCGTTTCTGTACTTCTCTCGAGAGGTCTGCACTTGGACTTCACGCTACGTTTACAAACGTTAGAAACACTTCATTAACTGGTTACTTTGTCTTTTATAATTTGTGACAGCTGGCAAACCCGCCGTTTCCTGGATATTCACTTTGCAAATTTTCTATTAGAAATCGAAGCGAAAAAAAAGTCTTTGTCGTGTAATATCGAAAAAGAAAATGTTTTGCATGTATTCGTGAAAACACCTTTGAAATTATGAGACAGTCGTACAGGCATATGCATAATGTAGAAATGTATAAGTACAGCTTCTTCGCCAGTCTACAGCGCGATTTTGTAAACGTCTCAATGGAAACGCCTTTTCATAGCTCTATAGACTGTTACTGCTTTCCCCACACCAGTTTGCGCTTAGCAGTTGAAAGCTGTCGAAAGCATTTGGGCCGGCCGGTGTGGCCTGGCGGTTCTAGGCGCTTCAGTCTGGAACCGCGAGACCGCTACGGTCGCAGGTTCGAATCCTACCTCGGGCATGGATGTGTGTGATGTTCTTAGGTTAGTTAGGTTTAAGTAGTTCTAAGTTCTAGGGGACTGATGACCTCCGATGTTAAGTCCCATAGTGCTCAGAGCCAATTTGAACCATTTTTGAAAGCACTGGCAGGTGTCAGATATTTCCATGAGCTAAATCAACTGTACGAGTTTCCTAGTAATAAAGAATAAATGTATTAAAACTTCATACATGGTGCTGCAGTTTTCCACGTATCTCAGCGTTTATGACGTTATGTATCTTGAACCATGTGTCGTACCGTGACGTATTTGCGCAGGTACATTCAGCCGCATTTGTGGATACTGTCTGCGAAATATGTTGCCAATAGACATAGCAAAGAAGTAATCAATTTAAACATCATGCATGGTGCGGCAGTTTTTCACTTATCTCTTTGTTACGTCACTTCTCAACAGTGATAGGCAGGTGGTTCTTACCCCGACAGCGGTTGTTTCCTGACAGTAAGAGATCTGTGGACCAAACGTCTCGATGTGTAAAGTACAAGTTTCTGTCTTAACTACGTCTTTCCGCTTTTATTTCCATTTCGAACGTTCCTCACTGTAAAGTTGTGTGTGTCCTTTTAAGGCACCATGGAATTCTAAAACCTACAGCAGCTGCTAATGGCAAGAAACAATAAAATATTTTAAAAATACACCGATAATTTTGTGGGTAATAGCTGTTTTAAAATGTATTTCTACCATACAAGTAGTATACCCAAAACTGCTTGATTTCTTTGCCTTTCTTCTTCCACTCGCAAGTAGGTTGATGGAGATATGAGCATTTGACTCCGCAGTGACCCCACACGGAGCGAGGTGGCTCGGTGTTACGGAGAAGTACGGTTCAAATTCCCATTCGGCCATCCAGGTTTAGGTTTCCCGTCATTTCCCTAAATCGCTTAAGGTGAATGTTGCGATGGTTCTTTTGAAAGTCCACGGTTGATTTCCTTCTCCATCTTTCCCCAACCCGAGCTTGTGCTCCGTCTCAACTAACAAAGTCATCGACAGGATGTTCAACCTTAATTCACCTCTCATCTTTCTTCCCCATACAAAGAAGAAGTGTTACAGGCAACGAAGTCGTTTTACGTTATGAACGAAACACTGATGCTTCACAAAGTGTTAGCCATTGACTTTCTCATGGAGAACGTTATGTATTCCAGTCTCTTGCCTACAGCTGTTCCATAAACGTTTCTTCACATGCGTAGCAACTGTTTATTTTTATTTTACTCACTTATGTTCCAGCCCCTTCCGCAATGCCGTCGGTGAACATACATTTAATTCCTAGAAATTTGAGACTGTACACTGGTTTTTAGTATCAGTAGATGGACAGAAAATCTAATGCCACGCTATGGGTCTAACTTCTGTTATTCCCTTCTGAAATACGTAGATTACAGCGTGTGTTCTGTTAAATTAGGTAACAATTTATTCCTTATCTCAGTGTACAGTTGACAAAACGGCACGCGTATGACACAGGATAACACGATGATTCAGTTCGGAAGAAGATCTCAAAAGCGCACTCAAACTGGGGTATATTGCTATATTTGCGTCAGGGATCACTGACTAGTGAGGGAGTCCTCTGTTAACGATACAGATTCACGCGTGCTTCAGACAACTATACGTATTCGAATTTTGTAATATTATGGAAGTGGTGCGCATCTCACATGTCCCCGTGCATGCAGACTCCTTTGAAATACATTTTTCGATACATGTCGGTCAGTAGAACGCTTGTTCTCTGGAGTAATGTGGAACAACTGTTTCTTCCACTACTCACCACAAATTTATTGATCGTAGTAAGACCTGAACTACATCTCTAACAGGGATTTTGCGTTGAGAGCAATGCCATTTAATGAGTACGTGCAGTGGAGGAACTAAAATAGAGCCACGTTGCAACGTGAGGTGGTCCTGCCTCAGACCTGTTTCCAATAGTTCCCGTTCACCACTCTTGCACCTCTGTATGTCGAGTGAAATAGATACTGTCATTGTCGATGAGAAAATTTAACAAAGCACCAGAGCCTGATCGAATACTTCACATTCTATTCCGAATTTCTGGCGACGTAGCCCTTCTTCTAACGATAGAGCCCTCCATCAGAAAACTATGACCAATGAATGGTTTGAAGAACGCACGGGTCGCACCCGTCTACAAGAAGGGCAGCAGAACTGATCACCAAACTACCGTCAAAAATCCTTGACAATTATTGATTCTAAGGACATACTTTGAGCACAACAGAATGACCTTCTCCAATGCAACTATGGATCCGAGAACATCGATCATATGAAGCCCACCTCTCACGTTTCTCATGCGGTTTTGAAAGCCATGATCAAGGCTGTCAGAAAGATGCAGTATTTCTTGACTTGTGAAAGGTATTCTTCTTGGTACCACTTCTCGATTATTATTGAAAGTATGATCGTATGGGATACCAAGCAAAATTGGTGACTGAATTAATAATTTCCTGGTGCGAGCACAATGCATGTTGTGTTGGATGGAGAGTCATAGACAGACGTGGAAGTAACTTCAGGTGTACTCCAGGGGAGTGTGTTGGAACCCTTGCTGTTCTTATGAGCTACTGTCTGAAGTCTGAATAAAAGCTGCACAAATATTGTCAGGTCGAAAAGATTTCAAAGTGATGCTAATATTAGTAACTTGCGTTGAATGTTCAGAAACACTGTCCAGAAACGACAGAAACGCTTATACTATGACTATAATGTGAGTAACTGTTGAAATCAGTCAACTCATACAAATGCCCGGGTGTAACACTTTGTAGGGATATGAAACAGAACAATCACATAGGCTCAAAAAGCAGGTAGCAGACTTCCGTTTATTGGTAGGATACTAGAGAAATGCAATCAGTTTACAAAGTAGATTGCGTAAAAAATGCCTGGGCGGCCCATCCTACAATATTGCTCAATTGTATGAGACCATACCAAATAGGATGTTGAACGTAAACAGAAAAGGGCGGTATGAATGGTCACAGGTTTGTTTGACATTCGGGAATGTGCCATGAAGATGCTGAAAGAACTGAAGACAGATGGAAACTATCTCTTGAAAGCCTACTTGGGTATGTTTCGAGATTCAACTTTAAGTGGCGAGTCTAGGAATGTAGCGCATCCACCCACGTGTCGCTCCCAAAGGGATCGCAAAGAATATTAGAGTAATTACAGCACGCACAGAGTCGTGTAAGCAGTCATTCCTCCCGGTCTCCAAAGGTGAATGGAACGTGGAAAAGCTGTTACAACTGGAAATGCCATATCCATGCGCTTCACGTGGTTTGCAGAGTATAGATGCAGGTGTAAATACTCTGAAGCCCCGTCTAGAATCGAGGGCGAAGAAGACCTGTGCCTGCTCGTAGGTCAACCAAACCATTACAACAATGTAACCAATGTAGGTAGTTAACACTGTTGCTGGCCAAGTGCTGAATCACTATCAAACAAGTCTTACTACCAGTTCTTTACCAGTCGGTTACGTTATAAACGTCTTCATTACACCTACTGTCGCGTCCCATACTTTAGGGTTCCTTTGAGCCTCGATCGAACTTAAGTTTGTTTCCTTAACGAGCGGTTCATACTAGGCCAGTAATTTAGTCAAGTGGCAAGTGATTTAGCAACTATACGTGTCTGAACGATGTTGCCTAGTAAAATTGTTAAGTAAAGCGGTGTAGTCTGCCCAATTCAGTGAGTTGAACAGTAGCAGGCCAAATAACTTGCCCCACCCCAGATCACTTACCAGTGGCCCACAACTGGACACGTGTGAACACCGTCTGTTCAGCATCGCGCATATTGTCTGTCTTCATTCCGCTCTCTCTCTTTTCAGTCATCTGTTTCTTGTGGGTCAGCAACGCGGCTCCCGCAGTGACGATACAACAGTTAAGTTTGTTTGTCCTTACATAATTGGAGTGATTGTCGAACGTGAAAAGTCCACTGTACCAAAATAAAGCATCCAAGGCAGCCACAATCACGGAACTGGAAAAGACGATGGGAATACCTCGATGAATTCTTTCAGCACTTCGTAAATAGCATCACAGGTTTCTCGAACGAAAAAAGAAATAGTTGACTTCCCTAGTCGAAACAAATGTTAGGGTCCTTAAACTACACCCACTAACAAGATGGAATAACGCTGCCTGCAGTTTGCTTTCTGCAGGTATGACTTCTCTTAAATGAGAATAAGTACACTGGATTTTACTACGGAAAAACTGACGCAACGACATTCTCAGTTTTGAAAAGCATTCTTTGGGGTCTTCAGTGAAGAGTTCTTTCAGAGGCACGTTAGGTACACCATGAAAATCTCTTCGGTCAAGCCATTCGTACCAACTTTCTTTTTGTCTTCACTGTAGTTCCAATTTCTTCTTACACCTCTTCCAGTAAAATAGTTGGTGCAGGATGTTTAGCCTGATTGGCCATTGCTCTCCGAATCATGTTGCACTGCACGCTCGACAACAGCCCGCTCTTGACTGCCAACTAATCGTGTGTGAACGCTCACTTGCTTACTTGCCCTTTAGCTGTCAATTAGAGCTATTAAATCACTTGCTGTTTGACTAAATTACTAGGCTAATGTGAACCAGCCTATAGAGGCGCATCTGACGAAGTAATGTACATTTACTTGAATCACGGGTGATAAGAAGCACGCGGGCCGGGGTGGCCGAGCGGTTCTAGGCGCTACAGTATGGAATCGCGCGACCGCTACGGTCGCAGGTTCGAATCCTGCCTCGGGCATGGATATGTGTGATATCCTTAGGTTAGTTAGGTTTATGTAGTTCTAAGTTCTAGGGGACTGATGACCTCAGAAGTTAAGTCCCATAGTGCTCAGAGCCGTTTGATAAGAAGCACCATCTGCTGATGCGGAAAAGTATTCGCTGTTACTTCATTCCAAGGGTTGGGCGTTAGTGCCGCTTCCTTTATGTCGTAATACCGACTCTAGTCTGGTCGCGTTACTAGAGCTGAAAGTATGCCTCTGATGTTACCGAATGAGTACATCAACAACATAGTGCTTGCCTTGGTCTGAGCATACAGTGCAATGTGGTGTGAATGCCTTCGCTGTTTCCTAACAAAAATGGCTCCAGACTGAACAGAACTCATGTTATAGACTCTCTATGACCTTTTTGTCAAGTCTTCTTCTTTACGAGAACTCAGTAGCGATATACCGAGGCAAGTGGTACAATGGCCACTGCCCTGCACTTGTTCGGAAACATTTTCGCTTACTGTGGATTCTTCAAATACCATTAGGTGAAAGCCAGGATAGTCCCTTCAACAAGCCCAGGGCACATACTTGTCAACCCACCCAGCCTTATCGAAGATTTTTTTCAGTTATAATGCAATAATTTCCAGTTATAGCTCTATTTTAGGCTAATTAGTAGTAAAAATGTAATAGTAAAAATAATGAAGCAAAGGGAGGAGGAAACCACAAACATAGTACACGATTAAACACTAACCCGATTTTCTTGATTTGGCGTTCCGTAAATTCCAACTATCAATTCAGTTGAAACCTAATCCCCGTATCGAGTCTCATTTGGAATCAGCCGCCAGAGAACATGCAAACAAAAATAACACTTTCCTGGAAAATAAATCGATTTGATGGATGTAATAGCTGGGTAAGAATATCATGATGTCACTGCATGCCATCCACTCGTAACTGCAGGGATGCGTGTCTGCCTCAAGTACCCCCCGGCGCGTGTGGACCTGCCTGCGCTCTCGTGGCGGAAGTCGGTACTGCTTGCGTCGCTATTTGAGGAACTCTTTCAAGTGACATCTCAACTTCACGAGCAGTTAGAGAATTTGTTCCTATACCTCAGGATGCTTTTTGATACCTGCTTTCATGATTTACGGGATGGGGCAGCTAAGACAGACAGCCCAAATGTATCGAGGTGCGGTACAGCAGACGATGCGACGAAGTTACTGACATGTTTATAGCTGCAAAATCACGACACCTACTTTTTCCTGTGACGTTTCAAAGAGTATTCGAAGATTTCAACGCCATAACGTGTGTGGAACATGATGAAATAGTAACAGGGTAACAGTGCTGCACTTTTCGAACATAGCTTCCATTATCGTATTCCCTACTATATACCAAGTATAAGCAAACAAGTACTGTGGTGACTAAGGAAAGCGCATCACACTGTATATGAGTTCACGACAGTTGCGCATATACTACCAAGTGGATCAGCGCGTCCTCGTGAAATATCGCGATAAATCGATCGAAGCGTCGTCACTCCCAGATGCAGTAATACTGTGGTCAAGTAATAACTCAGGTACAGTTCGTGTATTTGTTATTGTTATGATTTTCATATCAAGTGCTGTTTGCTTACATTTGATACAGAACAGCAGTTTTTCGTGCTACCTGTTAAATTGACGGCGGGACAGTGGCATACGGCGCTGTTACCTTGTCACTGTTTGACGAAGTTGGTCAGATCTTATATTGTTGAAATCCTCTTCAAAGGCTCATTTCAGTGCCATAGACATCGCATATTGTTCCATTTAACTAAGAGGAAACGAAATCGACGTCATTAACGTCAGAAATTGCATGCTTACACCTGGAATTCACCATATTGTCCGCTATAACTTAGCCAAAAATGCACATATGTACTGAACTGATATACCTTTCTGTGTGACTGGCCAGGAGGCGCGTTGGAAGATTTTGCGAAGATCATAATTATCTTCTCAGGGGATGGACAGGAGTAGCCGGGGGTTGTTTCCTCCTCCTTCCCCTAGCCTTCCTAATACACTCGTGCAGCATGCAACGCAATGTTTATGACAACTAAACTAACGATTGCTCATATTTATTCCTTATTCGCCCAACTCCAATTTTAAAGAGATCGCATTAGACTAGCTTTTTCCGACATCGCCATTGTGTCAATGACATGGAAGCTATTTGAATCCAAACAAACATTCGAGGAAACGGAGGAGGTAATTGCCAACATCAATGATGCTCCACCAAAACTCCAGGGAAAATACAGACAAATCACCGGAGTAGAAAAAATTTAACTTTCTGCGTTAGATGACCATGGAAAAAATCGTTTTTGAAACGAATGCAGAAACTTGAGACGCCTTCAAACAACATGAACCATCTACAAGGAAAAAAACACTATCTGAGATCATCATCCTACGTCATTGAATAACAGTTCTGAAACAAATAGTTTTGTGTGCAAAACAAATCCCGTGCCTAAGTGGGGTAGAAAATTCGCAAAATTATCGGAGAATTACTGGAATCGACTTCGCAAGTCCCTTCTCGGGATTGCTTATTTCAACCATGCGTCTGTCAGTTCAGTTTCTTCAGCATCTTCGTGACGCTCTCCCACGAGTCAAAGCTGCGACCACTCGTGCTCACCTTCTCGGTAAATGTTCAGTATTCCCTGTCAGTCCTTTTTGATACTTGTTCAAAACACTTCAGTAATATTCAGTGACTTTTTGCACGAGGGATTTGTAAGCAATCTCCTCTATAGACTGCATTTCCGAAGTATTCTACCAATGATCCGAAGACTGCCTTCTACAGTACTTTGCCTACGCGTGAGCCTAAACGACATTTCCATTTCACATCCCTACAAATGGTTAATTCCGGATTGTTGTATGAGTTGACCAATTCCAGTTGTGACTCGTTGATATCGTAGACACAGGATACTAGGTTTTGTTCGTGTTGCGAAGTGCACAATTTTAAACTTATGAACGTTTGAAGCTAGTCACCATTCTTTGCACCACTTTGAAATCTCATTAAGATCTGACTATTTGAGCAGCTTTTTTCAGACATTATTTCTTTGTAGAGAACGGCATCAACTGCGAAAAGTTCGAGGTTACTGTTAATGTTATAAGCTGCAAAGGTGCCCCTGTTTCCATTGCTGATACGCACCGATTCAGTGACTAATTATCACGAAATTAAAACGGCATTATTTTCATGCGAATGTCTATTATTTCAGAGTTGATGTGTCAGTGCAACGAACTGTTTTCATTTAGGATCTAGAAATTTTTATTTTCTCGTCAGTAGATTTTGGAAATGAAAGAAATCCTCTCCCGAATTAAAGTCTGGGTGCTCAACAACAGTCCTTATGGAAAGAAACTCAATGGTTCGTTAATGTTTCAAACCCTTGTTTTCTTAGGTTTTTATCAACTGGCATTCCTACCATATTTCACGAGATTGTTCATTTCTCTGGATCATTTACGAACCCCAAAGGTCTAGCGTTTATCAGTAAATGCAGAATAAATTTAGCTTCGTAATGCCATAATTTTTAAATCATGGTTGTTATGCGTATTTTTTTATATACCCGTAGGCGTATTAGTCCGGCAGAGAGCAATAAATGTGCAAGAAAAAAGTGTTGTCTAGTCTTTCTTCGCTGCAAGGTCACAACTCCGAAATCACACTTTGAAGAAAGTAGGACAGTCAGTGGTGATGCTTAATGAAATATGCTCTTCTTCCTCTTCTTCTTCTTCTTCTTCTTCTTCTTCCTCTTTGTTAGGAAAAAGAAGCGGTCAGACGTGGATCTAAGAAGATCATGATCCAGAGCAACAGTACCGCTGATGACATTGCATTTAGTAATTTCCCGCTCAGTCCCGGTTTCATCCATGCTGCAGCACATTTCTGTATTTTTCCGAAATATGAAACAAATCGTAATTGGCAATTACTTAAGAGGTTTCGGTAACGGCTGTGCTTGCTTCCAAATCGTTCCGCATTGCAGCACAACTTTCCAGGAAGGCTTTTCGCAGAGTGAGCACTAGGTTGTTTGAAAGTGTACACCCGTGGGCACAAATGAGGGTTTGCTTTGGATTGATGTGAAGGTAATTTTTGAGGAAAGCAAGGTTTTGCGTTGCTTCTCGGTTTTCACGGTAACCATCATGGTGTCTTATCAACTTTCCGCTGAAGTGTCTTCGGGGATCTCCACCTATAGTTCATATCCAATAAAAATGGAAAATATGTACCTGTTGATAAGAGTGATATTACATTTGAACTCCATTTCAGAACTGGCCTAGATGGATATTGAAAACCGCCGAAAAGCAATATATCGCGAACTCCTTGATACCCGAGACATTCAAACAGTGTATCGCAGCAGCTTACTGATTTTACTATCAGGAACTACGCAGCTTAATTCCACTGTTGTCGTAGTTATTATTTCTTAAAGACATGAAATTTATATTTCAGTGCAATGTAACAAATCGGAGGTGGCAAACTACGGTAATTTAGAAGAGCTATAGAAAACGTAAATCATTATAACCCGAAAATAGTACTAATGGCTCTTCTCCAAAATGTGAGACGTGTATCTCTGTAGGCGTTCACTGGTTCTGCACAAATAGGGAGACCGACGCAAAATGCACACGTGTTTAATAAAGGTGAATGTAGCACGGCTTCTCAAGAGTTTACGTAGTGACCCGTATGTAATCAGTTGGAATCGTAGGCAAAACTTTGCCGGTTTCTTAAGGATATAGGATACTTATAAATGGTGGGAAAGTCGAAATTTTTTATGACTTTATTAAATTCTATAGTCTTTCCTGATTATTTATATATACATTATAGGGTTTCAAATGGAAATTGACATATATTTACCAAATTTTGAAGTTACGGTCATGTATGCCGCATCGCCCCCTGTATTTCTGTTACAGAAACCAGTATTATTTCGTGAACTGTGAACTTTCTGTTTCCAGTGATTATACGTATGATACATTGGATACATTGTATATGTTGGTGACAGTGCAGGTTTCTAGTGTCTGTAAATGATTATCTTTGCTAGTATTTACTTTTGTTTCGCTGAAGCAGCTTGTTCACGTGTTGCCCAAGTGCTACATATATTTGTGGAAGTACATATCCTTTATTGTTTAATAAATACGAACTATGCCACGCATCAAGAAATTCAATAAAAGGAAATTCCGTGGAAACCACTTCACAAACAAAGTAAGCCACGCTGTTTTGAAGTCTATTTGCTCGCTCTCACGATCCTGGATACTCAAAGAATGTTAAAGTCTGGCCCAGATATGATAGACGGATATTATTTGTCTGATAATTAGGGACTGTGAGAGTTGATTTGAAGTATGAATTACAGTGCAACTTTTATTTTATATGAAGAATAATTACCAAAACTGAGCAGAACATTTCGTTGTATTGCACAGGAGCCACGTTCTCGTATTCTAGCCGTTTGCATCGGGTCGTTGTCCTGCTGAAAGATATTATTTCATTGGAGACCTAGTTTTTCGGTAGCAGCATTTACATTTTCCATTAACACGTTGTACAGTTTGCGATCCGTCGTGCCCTCTATAAAATGTTTTCCAATACCTTCAGCACTCGTACACCCACAACCCGTAAGGGAACCCTCCCTGTGTTTCATCGTGGGCACAAGATTCTGCGGCAACATTTCCGTGTTTTTCTTACGACACATCATTCGTGTGTTGGCACATACAGTCATCCCCTTCGACTCTTTAATTCTCCAGCCCACGTAGGAGCGCAGATTTTAAGATTTTTCTTGATTTCCCTGGCGATAAAATCGTCTTCATCGGTCAGTGAGCGAGGGTGTCCTGTCCACGGCAGGTTTCTCAATGTTTTGGGTATGCAAAAAGCTATTGTCGACTGAATCGCCTATCTAGATCAACCGACTACTTTAGCAGTATCGTATGAGGTTCAAATGGGTCTGAGCACTACGGGACTCAACTGCTGGGGCGTTATGGTACAAAACGACTGCTCGCATCTTTATGTAATGGTTCCTAGTACAGTGACTGTAGGCGTCTGCAAGACGATATATCTTCATGGACGCCATTTATGGAAGGAAAATTGTGCTTTGATGTCCTATCGACTTCGAGATCATTGGAGAGCGCATTGAATGAAATGGGTCGTGTCCTTTCCGAGGGAACCATTTTAGCATTAGCCATAAGTGGATTAGAACAATACAGAAAACTTAAAACGGTATGGTAGGTCAGGAATCTGAACCGCCGTCCTCCCGGGTATGGGATTAGTGTCTCAATAGATGCGGCACTTGCTCAGTGGGACGGTATTAATCTGGGGCGCGCGTTTCTCGTACGCCTGAAAAGCGTTGACGGCGTGTGAACGGCTGTGTAACATACTGTGTTCGAGGTAATCAAAATCGAAAAGAATCTTGCGTGGTTTCATTCGGCGAATTTTGCATTACCGACCTTCCGTTGTGAAATAAACCTTTCTTTCAACAAACGACGCAGTTTTGCAGCTATGGCGCAGCAGGAAGTAGACATTCTTCAAATTCAGACTCCTAAACAGATGTAACGTAATGTTCTGGGCTAGTATTGGTATCGTCTAATTTCACGAGAGCCACAGGAACGAAAGGGACCAAATATATTTGTAAGAATATACATTTCACGCCTCATAAGGTAAAGATTTTCCTTGTTTAAGTATGTTCCACTTACAAACCAGCAGCTTTAGCCAATAATAAGCTCTTTTATATAACAAAGTTAAGTAAGGATGTAACCATATTCATAAAAAATTAAAGTTTATTTAAACTGTTAACAATCTTACCAAATTATTTATCTACAAACTGTGCAAATATTTAGCTGGCCGCGGTGGCCGAGCGGCTCTAGGCGCTTCAGTCCGGAACCGCGCGACTCCTACGGTCGCAGGTTCGAATCCTGCCTTGGACATGGATGTGTGTGATGTCCTTAGGTTAGTTAGGTTTAAGTAGTTCTAAGTTCTAGGGGACTAATGACCTTAGATGTTAAGTCCCACAGCGCTCAGAGCCATTTGAACCATTTGTGCAAATATTTACACAACACGGTATCGAAAAATTACTATCACATACCAACCTAAGTAGAATCAAGTGACAACCTTTCAGCGATTCTCAAGGTGAGTCGCTTGAAAGCCTTTGCATCACTTCACACACTGGAATAAACGCGCAAGCGTCAGAGATAACACCGTTGGTAACAAGAGCGCGTGTAACACACATTTCACAATACTTTTTGCAAACGTGACGTACATCCAACGACCACAGGGATTCCTTTCTAGTTCGTGATAAGGAAGAATAAGAAAGTTATTGCTCCTCGTTTCACTTGAAGAAATTTTAGCTGTCTTTTCTGATTCCTGCAGAAACACACACTTAGACATCTTCACATATTCGAAAATAAAGGACCAAATTTTCGTGAAAAGGAAGAATATCAATTTTAGTGCTACTCGTTTCAGTCGCAGCAATTAAAGCTGTCCTCTTAGCTTCCTGCCTAAACGCAAACTCGAAAATGGGCAAATATTTATTTCATCCTTCGTTCTCTGATCAGATTCAAATGGTTCAAATGGCTCTGAGCACTATGCGACTTAACTTCTGAGGTCATCAGTCGCCTAGAACTTAGAACTAATTAAACCCAACTAACCTAAGGACATCACACACATCCATGCCCGAGGCAGGATTCCAACCTGCGACCGTAGCGGTCGCTCGGCTCCAGACTGTAGCGCCCAGAACCGCACGGCCACTCAGGCCGGCTCTGATCAGACGGAAATGTTAATAACCTCGAATATTGCAGAACATAGTTCTATTACATTCACAAGAAAGTCCCGGAAGACGTTAGGAACACAACGACAAAAAATAATAATAGTAGTAATAATAATAATAATAATAATAATAATAATAATACACATTTGCATGTGGCGGATTTTGACTCCATAACCCACTACATTCGTCACGTGAAATCCGACTCCTATCTTGATCATCATATCTCTTGAAGGGCTATATCGCTGACGCGGTATTAACTAACATTTACTGATAATGGTGATGCGTTTGCGATAAATTTTCAATGCGCCGTTACCTTGAAACGGCATAGTGAAAGTTATAATGCAAGCGAGTTTTACGCGTTATTTGTAAATTATTGACGGCCACAGCTCAATTCAGAGAGAGCGCTCTTATATGTAAACATTAACGGTCGATAAATCATTTTGTAACGTTTAATTATAACAATAATTTTAATAAATCCTACCAAGAAAGATGTGGTCTTATAAATCTCTGATAAGCGTGCATGAAGTCTTGCGAGAGCTCGTACGGAACGGTAACGAAAGTCAATAGCAGCTCCTGTAGTCGTCGATACTGCGCGTCACATCACGTTTGCAGCAAGTCTTGTGAAATGAGTGTTAATCTGCGTAAAGTGATACAAAGGCTTTGGAAGCCTTTGAGGATAGCTGCAGGGCTTTAAGCCGAAGTATCGGAACATGACGGATGCACGCACGAAAAAAATGATCGATTATTCGAGAATAATTTCAAGAGAAACATAGTTATGGTTTGTACTCACGTCTCATTACTGAAATTTGAACTCATTTATACATACTGAAAAATGTAATTACACATTGACGTGTAGTTTACATGAACTTCTACAGTACATAAAGCACACGCAGAAGCACGTTGTACAACATGAAGCCACTGTTTAGCATTCGGTGGCAGCATCCTGACTCAATGGACAGATTCGACCTTCGCTGCTGCTGGACATACGAGTAAACTTACGGCTTTGGTGTCCTTGGAATAAGGCGTCAACAACATGCGACTAGAATTTTAATATCTCGAGCTGATCACGAGGGCACTGCGATAAGTTGCAAAGATAACGCCTATTCAGTATCACAATGACTGACTGAAGATTACAATTTACTGTAGACAACAGCGGACAAAAAAATTATTCATCCCCCTCTCCCTCCCCTCTCGAGACGTCACGAAGATACCGCGTGACACTGCAGATATACCAGATTTCGGGGATGTCGGTAGCTACGTTTCACCCACTGTTCCAGATAATCCAGACACATTCTATGGGATTAAAATCGCGTGATTTAATGGACCTGTCGGGATTCGATAGGATTCCTGACAGTTTGTGAAACAAGGAAAGTATGCGTGTAGCCCTGTTAATACAGCTGCTGTCATCTTGGTAAACGGGAGTTCCACAACATTCTCACCACGGAGGTGAAGAAGAAACACCCAGTCATCGAGAATATTGAAATAAACATCCCAGTGCAGCGAATGGACCGACATCATGGTAAGAGAAACACCCCCAAAAAACGTCACGGAACCACACCAGACTGAGTTAGGCCCTCAACACACTGCGGGTTAAACGACTCATTGGGTCATAGGTGTACTAAATGTCATGCGTCATTCGAAAAGCGGCAAAATCGCCACTCGTCGAACCACGCTGACTCAAGCAAGATACTGTCCCATTTGTGCGTTGCTTGGCCCATCAAATTTGTGTGTCGCTGGAATCAATGACCTTTTCCTAAGACACATCTAAAGACGATAGCATGCAGTCTCATTCGCAATGTCTTCTTGGAAAAACTTGCAAGGAACACGCATTCGCAGACAGCAACTATTCCTGCTCGGTCTGAAACCGACTGTCATTAACAAGGCAAGACATTCGTCTCCGGTCCCTGTTACGGTCTTTTTACGATCAGTTCTGACGCCGTGTTACACATGTGGTACACCACTTATCCTTGTAAACACGTTGAACATCCAGTGATCATACACCAACGATTGGGGCAACTTCGTTCACGATGTTGTAATGAGCACGTCCAAACACGATGGCTCATTTCTGCCACTCTGTTTCGTATCCACATTGGGCCATTTTAAGATGCGGTTATGCGGCTGGCAGCTGCGGTCATCACAGTGCAATTCACGGCAGAAGCACTGAGGAGCGGTTCCAGCACCACCTAAAAATGATTTTTTAGAAGGTACTGGCGATTCTCACGAAGCGGCTGTAGCCTGCGACAGGTAGCAGTAAAATTAGTTTTCCGGTTTTCTTTCTGTTAAAAAATACTGTATGTAAATGAAGCATAGCTACATCAGCTCAAGGGATTAGTTTTTCGCTATAGGTTCGCCTTTTCCTTTAAAAAAATTGAAAAACACTTCTTTCAGATTTGCGCGTTTTCTTCACTACACAGGGTGGTCAGAAACAGTCTGAAAAGCTTGTAAGGGTATTGCAAGGGAGGCTGTGGTGAGAAATAATTGTTAAGGAAAAAATTCGATACATTGCGCCCGTTTCCGATTTAATTAGCCCTCAACTTAGCCAACTAGGTAGCTACGTGTCAGAAACTGTGTCGTCAAATGCTTTCTTCGTTTAGTTTCCTCAAACGGAACAACAGTAGCTTTTGTTCATCTAGCTTGAATGCTACTTAAAAAAAAAGAGGCACATTTTGTCTGGGAGTGATCATTTCAACAAGTGGTAACTCCCAAAGCCGCATACGTCTGCGCTTTACAGTATTTTGGCGATAGTGCTTAAATTTGCGCGCGCAACGGCCTCTGACGCTAATAAAATCCGAAAAGAAGCAACAAGCTTAATTTTTTGCTTAACGATTATTTCTCAGCACAACACACTCCGTAACAACCTTACAAGCTCTTCAGATTGTTTCTGGCCACCCTGTACGCATAGATTCTTACTGTATTATTCTTGTACTTACTTTTTTCCGAAGATAGTGACTGCTACGTTGACTGTTCAACGGTTCACCATCATGTTAAATCTTTTCATGTTAATTGGCACAAAAAGTTTATTTTTTCACATTTTATAGTTTCACATCACAGCTTCATGGTGAAGCGGCTATTTTGTCGACATTGTTCTTAGTTACTATGATAACTTGATATTTAGCAACGCATCACATAACGTTCAGGATTGCAGTGAAAAGAAAGTGGTAACCCTAGGTGTTACGTTACTGCGTAAGAAATGTGGCTAACATATAGAAATTGTTTTTAAGGCTGGAACGTACGCTATATATCACTACAGTATGGAGGAAATGTAAGTTGAGGTATTTTATTTCAGGGCGCTGGCGGACTGTTCGTGCCTCGCGATTACCCGCAGCGGTGAAATTCTTAGCTTCTTCAGTCGTGACCAGTTCGCAGAAGTAAATGCACGTTTCTGAAAACCAGTGCCTGCTATTTATCATTGTACTTACTACAAGAATAATATGATGAAGAGGGAATTATATCCCAACAGTTACATAATTCAAAAGCTGAAACACATCCCATCTTTGGATAAACTTTAAGAAGATTTCCTTCACACTTGTCATTTATTAAACGACGAAAAAAGTTCGTCAACTTCTTCAGTTTAAATACTGACTAGTTTAACTGTGTTCTAGACCTGATCAATTAGGATCTCACTAAGTTTTCATCAAATATATATGTGAATCCAGTAACACCTGACGAAACATCAGCGATAGCACTAAGAAATCAAAGTACGTTTTTACTGTGGCTTATGTGTTATGCATGCTGACTGAAAACTCTGAATAAGTTACGATTTTCCGGATCGAAAAATATCTGCAATGATGTTATCTTTGCTTCTTTGACCAACTCTGGCCTCAGTTTCTTGAAGTAAATTGCTACACTTTTGAAAAATAAATCGTCGCCGTCATTACGCATCTGCGATAGGTTCTTTGAAATAAACATGGGCACCATTAATACTACTTTTTCGTCTTGTTTTGTAGCAGGCGTTGTCAGTCACTGATTTGATACCAGCACTGTACTGTGTAGTGGTTCGCCTATGAGGAGCATTAGTATTTTTACTCTCCTTGCAAATTATAATGATAGGAGGATGCTGAGTGGCGGGGCGAAATCGCAATATGGGGTTTATTTTGTGCTAATCTGTTAAAGAAATGTTCTAAAAAGGGATTTCATAACGGCGCTGTGCAGTGTCCGGTAGCGATGGGAAAGATGCAATGAGTCCAAGAATTATTCATCTAGCTGTACATTTTTGTCCAAAAAAGGAAGTCTGTGGTGAAAAGAAGCGAATAAATAATACCCCTGTACATGATTTCTATTGAAAAACAAGGAACGAATTATATTCATACGGGTAACAACATTAACAAAATAGAAAATTTCATAGAAAAGCTACTTCATAAAAGCATTCGTCCACCATCAGAATATGCCTAAAATTAGGACCCCGGGACGAAAAGTTAATGCTGGCTTGCGATTCACTCTAGAGTCTACAGTCCCCAGCCTTTTGTTTACAGCGGTGGTGGGACAGTGCAGTTTGCAACATCGACGCTAACTGAATGAAAACTTTTTCCAGACTTGCATAATCAGTGCAAATCCTCATACATTGCCGGCCGAAGTGGCCGAGCGGTTCTAGGCGCTACAGTCTGGAACCGCGCGACCGCTACGAATCCTGCCTCGGGCATGGATGTGTGTGATATCCTTAGGTTAGTTAGGTTTAAGTAGTTCTAAGTTCTAGCATTAGCCATAAGTGGATTAGAACAATACAGAAAACTTAAAACGGTATGGTAGGTCAGGAATCTGAACCGCCGTCCTCCCGGGTATGGGATTAGTGTCTCAATAGATGCGGCACTTGCTCAGTGGGACGGTATTAATCTGGGGCGCGCGTTTCTCGTACGCCTGAAAAGCGTTGACGGCGTGTGAACGGCTGTGTAACATACTAGGAACCATTACATAAAGATGCGAGCAGTCGTTTTGTACCATAACGCCCCAGTACTCACGAAAAAAAGTAACAGAAGCATGATATTCAATGTCTGCTTCCTATTGGATAAGTGAATAAGTTCCTAGTTTTACCAGAACAAACAAACAGATACGCATAACAAAGACATCAGTCATCAAGAACATATTCTCTGCCTGCCAACGCTGAGGTAACTTTACAGGTTCCGCGACTGTAGAAATCTCGTGGTTTTGAGGCGAAGCACTCGTCGCACCACGTTCAGAGCCATTTTCGTCCGGAAAGGAAGTTCCTCGAAGATTGTTCCAGATGCGTAACATTATCCTTTGTGGTTTCCACGCAGGTCTTTGTGCGGGGTGTTTCTGATTTGTTTGGGCTCAACCACTCCTTTATTTTCCGTATGTTAGCATAAAGACAACATTTCTCGTCAACAGTAATAATACAACATAGGAATAGTTGGTGTTGTTCACGAGTCAATTGATGACGATCAATCATAGATGGACATATGGCCACACGATGATTTTTGTCATTTTGGCTTTGAGTATACTGTTCCCATACACCCGATTTTTGAACCTTCGTCGTGGCATGCAAATGTCGCACGATGCTGGGATGATCACATCTCGTCACATTTGCCAGTCGTCGAGTACAGTGACGTGGATAATTGTGAATTAATGCGTTTAAACGATCTCCATCAAACCCCGAAGGTCTTCCTGAATGTGAAGAGGCACTGAGGTCAAAACGATCCTCCTTAGCCCATTACTTGCGAAACTTTGCTATCAAAATGCACAATGTTATTGTCAATGCAGAAAACTAAAAGAAATATCGCGAACAAAATAAAAACAACCGTTTGTAATATTGTGTGTGTATTCAGTATGAAATGAAATAAAACAGTTGTAATATACACCAGTATTGCACTTATCACTTTTTTTTTTTTTTTTTTTTTTTTTTTTTTTTTTTCCGTATTCACATCTCTTCTGTGTTTTACTCGGCACAATAAAGCGGTTTCAGGATCTAGTCGCACATCTATGCTCGCCAATACTGCCGTCAGTTTGCTTCCATTTGGTCCTCCGTGTTTCGCTGTTGATCCAGGTTTCTTTGCAAAATACATCACCACTATTCTCGTTCAGACATCCATCAGTGAGAGCTTCTCATTTGTGTTAGCAATTTGGTATGCGCGCCATGTGTTTACCAAGCAGATATCAATCATAGGGGTGAATAATGACTACCACCAACTTCCTTGGTCTTATCCCTGTCCCATAAAGTGTGATTCTGCTTGTCCAGTAGAATCAACCGGACCCATACGGGTATCGTATTCTTCAGTGAGACGTGGCACTTTGCCCGTCAGTATCTTGTAGCACAGCTCCAGTAATACTACTGTAATTTGTGGCTGCACGTACTACGTGATTGTTCCTCCATTTCACTACGAGAACTTCATTCTGTTCGTCAAACACGTAGTCACAAAACCCTCACCCTTGCTGGTTATAAGTTCTAATGTATCTGCTGAAACTTGCACAAAATGGTCATCGTTCAGTGCATTTCTTCATTGTCGTCTTCACCTTATGTTATTTCATCAGCATTGGGTGAAATAATCTCCAAGTCATCAGCTTAATCTTCACTCCCTCCGTAGCTCTCCAGTTCTGCTAGATCTTCTTGAACTGTAAGTCCTTGTGCCATGTATTATCCTACCGTAATCGTAAAATGCGTAAGGGATAATTTCACTCAACTACCTAGCCCTTGACAAAATCTCATACAATGTATATAAAAAAAATCTCAACAACGTAAATAATAGTTTTTGTATATGAGACGTGTATGCACTAATACGGCCCTTCAACACGGTAGTGATAATGTAACATGCCATTGTCCCTTTATTGGGACGCATAAAATAAATTGACATTGATCTTACTTCAGGAAATCTGAAATATATTGAATCTTACGCGGACATCCGTATGTTCATAACAAACACACGCATACAATTAAGTCAGTATTCGTTGTTGTACAGAAACTACCAGCAGGCATGCAGTGGCGCCAAGTGCGAAGATAGAAAACACGCAAAATAATTCCTTTCCTAAAATAAGCTAATCAACGAAAAATTATTTCTTTTCAATTTGCAGGCATTAAGATATGATAATCAAAGCTACAAATTTCCCTGCTTTAGAAAGAAATAAAATATTTGCGTCCCAAAAAAGGAATAATTGTAAATAATGGGATAAAACGAGAAAACCACTTTCTTGATTTTCTCTGTCCAGTGGCATTATCCCCATATACGGCGCAAATGTTTCTGGCTGCATCCGCTGCTGTCACCATCTGTTGAACTCGGACAGAAGTATACGTCGGAAATATTCTTTTTTCTCCAATTGACACTGCATTTTCTTACGACCCTAGCCCCACTCACTACCCACAGATGACAAAATGGCAATACGTAAACTCAAATAGCAACAAAATGACAACTGATAAAGAAAGCCATAGCAACCGGAAGAATACAGACATGCTAAACAAAAAAGCTACGAATTTATGCACCAACCTAATATTTACAGAGTAGACCCAGTAACTAACGTATGCACTGAATGTGTAAGAGCTTCCCATAATTTTATCCGTGTGTAAGTCTGTCTTCTATACAGGGTGTTACAAAAAGGTACGGCCAAACTTTCAGGAAACATTCCTCACACACAAATAAAGAAAAGATGCTATGTGGACATGTGTCCGAAAACGCTTAATTTCCATGTTAGAGCTCATCTTAGTTTCGTCAGTATGTACTGTACTTCCTCGATTCACCGCCAGTTGGCCCAATTGAAGGAAGGTAATGTTGACTTCGATGCTTGTGTTGACATGCGACTCATTGCTCTACAGTACTAGCATCAAGCACATCAATACTTAAGCATCAACAGGTTAGTGTTCATCACGAACGTGCTTTTGCAGTCAGCCGCGCGGGATTAGCCGAGCGATCTGAAGCGCTGCAGTCATGGACAGTGCGACTGGTCCCGGCGGAGGTTCGAGTCCTCCCTCGGGCATGGGTCTGTGTGTTTGTCCTTAGCATAATTTAGGTTAAGTAGTGTGTAAGCTTAGGGACTGATGACCTTAGCAGTTAAGTCCCATAAGATTTCACACCCATTTCAACTTTTTTTGCAGTCAGTGCAATGTTTACAAATGCGTAGTTGGCAGATGCCCATTTGATGTATGGATTAGCACGGGCAATAGCCGTGGCGCGGTACGTTTGTATCGAGACAGATTTCCAAAACGAAGATGTCCCGACAGGAAGACGTTCGAAGCAATTGATGGGCGTCTTAGGGGGCACGGAACATTCCAGCCTATGACTCGCGACTGGGGAAGACCTAGAACGACGAGGACACCTGCAATGGACGAGGCAATTCTTCGTGCAGTTGACGATAACCCTAATGTCAGCGTCAGAGAAGTTGCTGCTGTACAAGGTAACGTTGACCACGTCACTGTATGGAGAGTGCTACGGGAGAACCAGTTGTTTCCGTACCATGTACAGCGAGTGCAGGCACTATAAGCAGCTGATTGGCCTCCACGGGTACACTTCTGCGAATGGTTCATCCAACAATGTGTCAATCTTCATTTCAGTGCAAATGTTCTCTTTACGGATGAGGCTTCATTCCAACGTGATCAAATTGTAAATTTTCACAATCAACATATGTGGGCTGACGAGAATCCGCACGCAATTGTGCAATCACGTCATCAACACAGATTTTCTGTGAACGTTTGGGCAGGCATTGTTGGTGATGTCTTGATTGGGCCCCATATTCTTCCACCTACGCTCAGTGGAGCACGTTATCATGATTTCATACGGGATACTCTACCTGTGCTGCTAGAACATGTGCCTTTACAAGCACGACACAACATGTGGTTCATGCACGATGGAGCTCCTGCACATTTCAGTCGAAGTGTTCGTACGCTTCTCAACAACAGATTCGGTGACCGATGGATTGGTAGAGGCGGACCAATTCCATGGCCTCCACGCTCTCCTGGCCTCAACCCTCTTGACTTTCATTTATGCGGGCATTTGAAAGCTCTTGTCTGCGGAACCCCGGTACCAAATGTAGAGACTCTTCGTGCTCGTATTGTGGACGGCTGTGATACAATACGCCATTCTCCAGGGCTGCATCAGCGCTTCAGGGATTCCATGCGACGGAGGGTGGATGCATGTATCCTCGCTAACGGAGGACATTTTGAACATTTCCTGTAACGAAGTGTTTGAAGTCACGCTGATACGTTCTGTTGCTGTGTGTTTCCATTCCATGATTAATGTGATTTGAAGAGAAGTAATAAAATGACCTCTAACATGGAAAGTAAGCGTTTCTGGACACATGTCCGCATAACATATTTTCTTTCTTTGTGTGTGAGGAATGTTTCCTGAAAGTTTGACCTTACGTTTTTGTAACATCCTGTATAAGCTACTTTCTAGATTTAAAAAAAAAGGTAACTGATTAGTCAAGAACAGAGGCTGAGTTCCCCAGCAGTTCACTTCGTTCCTAAAATGGAAAAAATTATTTCTGTTAATGAGAACCTTTGTTCACTACAGGTAGTTTTTTCAGATTATGCTAACGACATTAATCTGGTTATAAATCCTCTTAAAGCTGTAAAAGTTGTAGTTACTAAAGAACTGTCTGTAGACTACAGCCTCAATAAATTCGGTTTGAGTTGAGCTCCTGTTATAAGTGATGCAGACGTTTTAAAGCCAAAATTACGTATTATTGGATATTTAATTACAGAATGAATAAGTGACGTTCTGTTTTATTATCTTCCATAAACCGTTATAGCTCATAATTTGGTACAAAAAAATCTTCGTATTCGTCAATTTATTTGAGACCCATGCATTATTTTTGCATGTAATCCAGTTTTTGTGTTCCTCTTGTTCAGTTATTGGCACAGCTTTTCTACCATAACCTGCACGTTGACTCCATACTGAAGAAATTTTGACGGCGCTTGTGGAAGCGGCAGCATTAATAGCCACTGCAGTTTGAGCTGCAACGTCGCTTTCGTTGCGTGAGGAAACCCAGTCTTACCGAAAACTGGGTTCCATGGCACTGCCAGGTTGCTCCAGCGAACGTCACTCATGATCTGCAACGTCTTTAATATTGCAAGTAACGCAATTTTAAATACTCGCTGCATAATCTAGTGTCTACAGTTATGTTGTGTAGGTAGTCCGAGGTCATAAAGTTCTCTGATTTGCGAAAAATATCCTACAGTCGAAAACTAAAAACAGCAAAGTGTGCTTCTGTCATGGAAATTTCCGTGAACTATTTGATTTACCTTTGTGTCTACGAGCAAGCAACTGGCAATTTTTACTTTTATTTATCAGGGAGAAATTTTCAGTATAAGTTTTTGAAAACAGCCACAAGTCTCACTTCGTAATTTTTTTTTTTTTAATTTGCCTGTTTCGCCATACAAAAGAATAAGAGCCTCATCCGAATGTACAGTTTAAAGTTGGCTGTGGCTGCATTGAAGATTAAACTGGCTGTACTTAAATACTTAAATTTACGTTTAAAGTATAGTAGTAAACGTATTTTATGTACTACTGTTCAGCCAGTTTTAATTTTTAGTGCTGTCAGCCAACTTTAAACGCAACCTTCAACGGTGTCTTCCAGCTTTAAACTGTATATACTGATGGTGCTGTTGAAGATAGTCAAGAATGAATAGTCGTTCGTCTGGCCCCGAATTTTGATTGAATAGTAGCTCGAAGATATCCAAAAGTTTATAGACACCTGTTGTACGACGTTCCATCGTACCCGATTTTTGACAGAATATTATGAAAGGTGTTTACTTTTACTCGTCGTAGTGAATCTCACCCCCCCCCCCCCCAATCTCTCTCTCTCTCTCTCTCTCTCTCTCTCTCTCTCTCTCTCTCTCTCTCTGTCTGTCTCTCTCTGCTAGGTGAATACCATTCGCTTTCACTTCAATTAGTGCGCGCAATACTCAGCACTACAGAGCGACGATAACGGAGAACAGTAAACTTTTCTGAATTTGAAAGTCCTGCTCCAGTCTGTAGGCAGCTCGCTCAGTGGTACCCTTTCTCGTCAGTGGACGCCTGTTAGACTCCGGGAATGTGGCTTGGTGGCCATGCGCTCTGCGAAGCGAGCGTCACGGGAAAGTCTGCAGCCAAGTGGCAAGGCGACAGCCGGCAGAAGCACCCGCGGCGGCCACTGGTAGGTAGCATCCTCCTTACTTTCACCCACGCAGTGATATTTCGCCGAAGAGTACGAAAGGTTGTTGGCGCAGAGTGCGTGCCTCTTCACTTTACCGCTGCTGGACGCTTCATAACGAGATTCTTTCATTTCCATGCCGAAGGAAGAACTGCTTTCTCTTTGTTTGCGTGGAACCGTAAACAAGAGATACTGTAATTATTGGTCTCGACCGAATTAGTTCGTCTTCAGTAATACTGTTGAAAGTTTTCGACATGCCCAAGAAAGAGAGCATGGAGAGTCTTTTTTTCTACTTTAATATTAGTAACTATGTGCTCCATGTTTATCGGAGAACACATTTATCGATAGTGAGTGAGTAGCCCTGCCTGTACAATAAATTTGGACGACATCTGTGATGCCGAGTAAGCGTCCCCCTTGCAAAACTACGCAAATGCTCCGTGAAGAGCTCTTGTTCATTTCCACGGATGATACACAACCGACGCTACCGCTGATGCTTCAGTTGCATCTTAATGCGTAGAACGCAAAGGCCTGAACATCTTCACAAGACAAACTCCTTTAGTGTACTTTTATGACAACCAGTGCAGTTTTCTTTGCCGCCAATATGCGCTGAACGAAATAGTTCTTACCAGCGTCGATTGGGAACGGACTGCCTCATCACAGAAAGAGAGCCATATCGCTTGCCACAGTAATTCGACCGAACTGAAATACAGCATGGCTCACGGACATTTCCATTTGGCCACCCAGCAATGCGAAGCATAAGGTAGCACAAATGATTGTTCAAACGTCGGGAAATGTCAGTGTTCGTGCAGCTCTACAGTAAAACCCATAACGATCTGCCTGTCCGTCATTCCAAAACATTGCTAGCCCCTTGCATGTCTTTGCAAAGGACTGTCAAACAGGATTTAAAATATCATCCTTAGGAACTGTAAATGACTGAACGGTTACGGCCGGGAGATAAGGTGAGACGGCCTAGTTTCTACATAACATTCCTGAACAGAATTGGCCAGGATAACGCATTTCTGGCATATCTTGTTACGGGCGACGAGACAAGCTTCCATCGGAATGGGGTTGTCGGTAACCAAACCTTGCGATGATACTCGGGCACAAGCCCGCAGCTCGTTCATGAAAAGAACTAGGGCAGCCCAAAGGTCGTCGTCTGCTTTGCTGTTGGAAACGTTGGGCCGCAGTTTTTTTGAAACAAACAACGGCCCTACAACCGGCTAGTGAGTGTAAATTCCAAGCGCTATGTGGCCATGGTTAGCAACTTCTTCATTCCACAGCTGCAGGGACATCGCCGTCTAAAGGCGATATGCTATCAGCGAGAAGCAAAGCAAAAGCAAGAAGCAAACAGTCCTAATTCGGTGACCAAACTGAGGCGCCACTTTCCAGATAGATTACTCAAAGGATGTGGTGATACTCCATGGCCGGGAAGATCACCAATCTTTCAGCCTCTATTCTGTGTGGTCGTCTCACGAACGAAGTTCTTTAACTATGACAGCACAAAACTGATGAGCTGAAAGCCGCGATCGGGGGAGAGATATGGACCCTTTTTCAAGAAAAGATTGAAAAAGTGATCAGGAGCTTCTGCAGACGACTTCGCCAATGCATCGTCAGTGGCTGAAACCGTAAGTTTAATTTACTGTTTAAGAGATGGAATTGTGTTTGGCCTTTCAGTAATAGTAAATTGTGTAGAACGATTATCTAGAAGTTATATCGATGTAAATACAGAATATGTTAAACTTGATGATAATCAAATGAAAATGTACTACTTTCCGTGGGCCACCTTGCTTAACAGTTGCTTGCGAAAATCATGTTGGCGGCGGCGGCGGCGGCGGCGGCGGCGGCGGCGGTGGTGTGTGTGTGTGTGTGTGTGTGTGTGTGTGTGAGAGAGAGAGAGAGAGAGAGAGAGAGAGAGAGAGAGAGAGAGAGAAGATAAAGGAAAATGTGTTAGGCGTTGCAGGTAGCCTTACTCACAAAACTCCAAGGGGTAAAGCTCCTGAACGTATCAACAAACATACTGTGCCGTTTATCATGTATCTCGCCTAATGACCATGAAACCAAAATTAGAGAAATTCCGACGCGTAGTTTCTTTGCGTGTGTTATTCAGGAATGAAATTGTGATAGGGCGAGCGGACTCAAGTGATCCGAAACGCAGCACAGTGACACTTCCTTTCCTCGTCTTTGTGGTTTCCAGTGGATGCCATACATGATCGGCGCCATACTGTCTGCTGGATACATTTGTCGATTTGTCTGAAGGCACGCAGGGGAAAGTTGAGCCAGTGCGTCTGCGGACTTCGCGCGCAGCTGTGATGTTTACTGAACCGACCTCGAAGGTGCTCGACCGTACCGCGACAAGAGTTGTTTTTAATTTACTCTTGATTTGCGCTACGCTAATTGATGCCAATATCAAGTGACATCGCAACAAGTTTATCCTGCTGTCGGCACAAGTGTTCCCTCTTCTAGAACTAGCTTAATACTGAAACTGTCGTTATTTTGCGTTGCAGTTTTCAGCCATGGAAACTTATATCACTGGCAGTCCCGTTGTACGGCGCTTCATATTTGGTCGTTCCTCGCATTTTTATATTCATTATTGTTTCTTATTTAATAACTGTAAACGTCAAACATATTAGAATTTCGGCCTCGTAAGTCAAAATTTACTGCCTGCATAATCTGAAAAGTGTCCCAAGTTCGGAATAACTTTAAAAGAAATAAATGTAAACACATTTAGGGATTCGGCCTTCATATGCGCCTGTGTCATCTGGTATGAAAATCTATCGTGAAATGGGCGTTGTTTAGGCTTCAATTTCTTGACGATTGCTTGAGATTATCCTCAAATCCGTAAATTGCGGCTGTGACATACGATGGCACAAGGTGTGCCATAACAGTTTGTGCCAGCAAGTGCGTGCCTACGAGGAACACAGGAGGGCAGAGGAAACAAAATAACCTTTGCTGACCAAACTCGCAGCTTGCCCCACCACACACACACACACACACACACACACACACACACACACACACACACAAATTCAGTATCTCTTTCAAGGAAGTCAGAACATGTGTTGGATGTTGGCTAACAGTAAGTGCACTCGGAGGCATTTGTTGTGGAATCTTAAATCTATATTCTGGTGCACTGTCCCACTTTGACTGCCCTGCGGCGAAATCTTCGGTTACCGGAGTCATCGCCGCAAATTTTATCTGACAACGCCTCATCGGCTAATTTCGTTTCTACGTTTTATTCATGAGTGTGGGTTTTATCATTAGATCTAAGTTTCAACGCATGTCCTTTGTCCCTCTGTGTCCTCCATCCTAGTGCTTTTAGGGTGGAGGTTTTAATGTGTTGCAGAGTGGCTGGCTTCTCCTTTTTATTCTCGTGGTCAGCCAACCATGGTAATCTGTTTTGTCATTTTAATCTCTTGTACGTGTTTCTTGCGTTTCTGTGGTTTTCTTCGGCCCTTTTGTCCATTTAAGTGTTTGTTACCCTTACGAAGTGCTTGGGGTTTTTCCTTTCTCTCAGTTTTGTATTGTCAGTCTCACTTGTTTAATCTCACCCTTGTGGCATTGTTTTATTTGGAACAAGGGACCAATGATCAAGCAATTTGGTCCCTTCTCATTCCCACCCCCCTCTTTTAAACCAACCGTCCCTCCGCTATTCGGTGTCACCAGGGCAGACTTCCTCCAGCTGATTGGGCAACTTGCTCACCCCCTTTCTGCTGCTCGTTCACAATCCCCTTTGGGGCTCTCCCAGAACCTGTCAGAGAGGTGCCCTCTTGGCTGACACTCTGTCAACTTAACCTCATTTGTCTTAACACGGGAGCACCCACGTTACTTTCAGACTCCAAGCACTCCTATTCGCATTTGAACCTGTCCTTCTGCACTGCCCAGCCCGTGTGTCGTCTCGAGTGGTCCGTCTCTCCCACAGGTACTCAAGCGACCATTCCCCACGTGTTATCCGTTTACTGACTATTTGCACATCCAAATGACAGCTTTGTAAGGCCAATTGGAGGCTTTACTCCTCCCTGGCGACCTTCGACAAACATTTTCGCACTTCTGATGACCAGGTAGAATACCTTACAAACGTTATCCTTACCGCTGCAGAATGTTCCATTCCCGGCACTCTCTATTTACCGCGACGTGACCCAGTCCCTTGGTGGACTGGCGCGAAGATGTGCTCTCCGCGTTTTTAACCATCAAACTACGATGGGAAACTGCATAAACAGTTGCGTACACAGTGGCGTAGCGTTCTTCAGGGTACCATAAAAGCTAGCTGTATTTCATTGATCAGGTCTCTTAACAGTTCCACTCCCTCTTCTGTCATATGGCCTAACTTCCGACGGGTCTCTTGGACCAAGGTCCATTCCCCAATTTCCGGCCTGACTGTAGCAGATGATGTCATAGTGGACCCTATTGCTATCTCAAACACCTTCGGCCGCTATTTTTCGGAGATTTCGAGCTCCACCCAATATCATCCTGACTTCCTCCATTGGAAACGAGTGGAGGAGGCTTGAGCGATACCATACTCTTTTCAGAATCTTGAGTGCTCCAATGCTACCTTTAGTATGAGGGAGCTAGATCATGCTCTCACTTCATCCCGATGCTCCTCCACTCCAGGGCCAGATGACGATCACATTCAGATGTTGCAGCACCTTTCTTTTGTGGGCAGAGAGCACGTTTGGTAGACGCTGGTGTGAAGCCACTGTCATACTCGTACCTAAGCCTGGTAAGGACAAACACCTTCCTTCTAGCTACCGCCCCATTTCTCTCACCAGCTGTGTTTGCAATGTGATGGAACATATGATTCATGCCCAGATGGTATGGTGGCCCGAGTTTCGAAATTTACTAACCACTGATTTTGGGCGCACTGTTCTGCAGTTGACCAACCTGTCACTTTGTCAACCCATGTCACGGATGATTTTCTGCAGAAATACCAAACTGTTGCCGTTTTTTTCGGTTTGGAAAAAGCGTAAGACACCTGCTGGAGGACTGGTATCAAATGGTTCAAATGGCTCTGAGCACTATGGGACTTAACATCTGTGGTCATCAGACCCCTAGAACTTAGAACTACTTAAACCTAACTAACCTAAGGACATCACACACATTCATGCCTGAGGCAGGATTCAAACCTGCGACCATAGCAGTCGCGCGGTTCCGAACTGAGCACCTAGAACCGCTAGACCACCGCGGCTGGCGGACTGGTATTCTCCATACTTTCTACACGTGGGGCTTCCAAGGCCACATGCCCTGTTTGCTTCAGAAATTTTTAAAAGACACAATTTTCAAACTATGTGTGGGCTTTGCCTTGTCGGGCATGTTTATCCAGGAAAATTGTGTGCCTCAGGGTTTCGTCTTGAGCATTGTCCTCTTTGTTGTCCCCATTAACCCTGTTATGGTCTGTCTCCTGCTGAGCATCTCCAGCTCCCTTTTCGTTGACGATTTTACCATCTATTGCAGTTCTCCACGGACTTGTCTCCTTGAGCAGCATCTTCAGCATTGTCTTTATCATCTTCACTATTGGAGCATCGACAATGGCTTTCGCTTTTCCACTGACAAAACCTATTGTACGAATTTCTGGCAGTGCAATTGGTTTTTTCCACAGTCTTTGTATCTCGGACCTGTTACTCTACCGTTCGTTGAAACTACGAAATTCCTGTGGCTCATGCTAGGTAGGAAACTTTCTTGGTCCTTCCACATGTCTTACCTGGCCGCCCGCTGTACACGGTCCCTCATTGTTCTGTGTCCCCTCAGAGGTACGTCCTGGGGTGGGGATCGGACTACCCTCCTCCGCTTGTAGCGGACCTATGTCTGTCCACCATCATGACCTCCATTTGGCCACATACACCATTTACTCTTGCCCGGATGAGATGCTGTGTGCAGAAGCTGCTGAACTGCCGCTGTCATACCGCCGTGATTTTCTCCTCAGCAGATACACATGCTATTTGTCTGCCATGCATGGCCATCCATCCTATGCTTCTTCCCTCAATGACTTTTTTGATTACCAGTATGGTGCACATCCCTTTTCTCTGTTACCTCCTGGAGTTTCACTTTCGGCTATTGCTCCGGCAGCTTAACTCCACGCTACCTGCCACTTTCCCAACAGGTGTGAATCCTTCACCACCTCTGCTTCGTGCGGCATCCCGTGTACACCTTGGATTTTTTTCGCTTCCTAAGAACATTACTCCAGCCTCACTCTATCGCCGTAAGTTTCTCGACCGTCGCATAGAACTTCGTGATAGTACCTGTGTACACTGATGACTCCTGGATTGACCATTGTGTCGGATGTGCCTTCGCCATTGGCACCGACGACTTTCAGTATCGGCTTCCAGAACACTGCTCATTATTTACAGCGGAGCTCTTCGCCCTGTATCAGGCCACATAGTATATCCGGCGATACAGGTTTTTCAATTGCGTCAATCTGCTCCGATTCTCTCAGTGCCCTTCAAAGCCTCTGTGTGCTGTACACCGCCCATGCCTGAGTGCAGTGTGTTCAGGAAAGCTTTCACTTGCTCACTCTTGATGGAGCCACTGTGATTTGTATGTGGGTCCCTGGTCACGTCGGTCTGACGTGAAATGAGGCCGCTGACGATGATGCCAAGGCTACAGTTCTCGTATCTCGGCCCGCTTGTTCTTCCATTCCCTCCGATGATCTCTGTGTTGCCGGCTGTCAGCAAGTGGTGTCACTTTCATGTCCCCACTGGTCATCCCTTTACGGGAACAAGCTTGGGGGAGTTAAACCTCTCGCAGCGGCTTGGATGACCACCTCTCGGCACTCTCACTGCGAGGAGATCATTTTAGCTAGGTTGTGTATTGGGCACTGTTTTTTTTGCCATCGCCATTTGTTAAGTGGTGATCCCCCACCACTTTGTGCTCATTGCCCCCCAAACTTTGACGGATCACCATTTCCTGACGGAATGTCCTTTTAAACACTTACGTTCTCATTTATGTTTGCCATGTGAGTTATCAGCCATTTTAGCGAACGATGCACGGGCTGGGGCTGTCAACCGTGTTTTACTTTTTGTCCATCCTAGCAGTGTGGCGAAGGACATTTAATCTTTAGTTCAGGACCTCCATTGTCTCTATCACGTATTTTATGGAGGTTTCTCAATGTCCCTGTTTCTAGCTGTCTTTCTGTCTGTCGATAGGGTGTAACGTGTAGTCGATTTTAACTCCTTATTCGTCTTCGTGTTCTACGGTTCTGACATGGGCGCGTATGACTGTAATTGTTTTTTGCGTCCTAAAACAAAACAGCACCAAGCCTGTGTTTTTCTTTGAGCACAGCAAGTGAAGTATTGTGAAGATATAAAGTATGAGGGATTTTAGAACAACCATTGTCATACCAGTCCTGTGGCTGAGTGGTTTAGTGTATACGCTGGTAATTCATTGGTTCGGGTTACAACCCTCCTACTACCAACATTTTAATTAATCTCATTGATAAAATATTAATTCCAAATCTTAACCCTTTGACTGCTGCCATGTGAGTTATCAGCCATTTTAGCGAACGATGCACGGGCTGGGGCTTTTTTGTGTCTGTACTGCTCGCCTGAATCCACTACCTGTGCTGAGAGACGACGTTCCGCTACAAAGTACTTATCATTTGATTTTAAGAATAGTATTAAGTGAAAAGATTGGATTTTTGCATATCTTACTGTCTGACGTCTTCGCTCGATAAAGGACAGTATTTTTTTCATTATTCGGCATAGTTACTGTGGTACATCAAATGAAATAAAGCATTGCACAGAATTTAAAAAGTTTGCAGAGGTAAAAATGCATTGTGTAAACTTTGCAGCTGGTTGATTTTAGCCCAAATATTTATGAGTGTGAAATGTAGATAAAACAATTAAAATTTATTTAAAATTGAGAGCAGAACGATATCTCATTTCGTTATCAAGATACTGGTTTTTATACCCATCAAATGGATTTCTGTCCCTGCATTGGGAATCGTGTGGCTGCAGCAATTGTCATATTTTATAAATGATTCTGGGTATCGAAGCAAGGTATTTTGCAAATGATAGCATGCAAAGAGGCAAGTGTATTTTATGATAAATACTCGAATTTCTTTTATTCGCCAAGATATGGAAATAATTGGTCTGCGCCAGTGAGAGGGTCGGCTGAACAGGACGCATAAATGTGCCAACAGTGTTTTAAGTTTTCTAAGCATAGAGTACGAGGGATTTTCAAGCAGCGCTACACTTAAGTCGCACAGCTTACTGGTTACGTGCTGGACTGACAATTTGTTGGCTCGGGTTCAATTCACAGTACTGCTATTGTTTATTTTTTTTTTCCTGCCCCCCCCCCCCCCCTTTCCTTGCATTGTTAAACAGCAATAATAAAATTTAAATATGTTTAAACAGTTCAGTTTATACATGTAAAATTAATATATTCATGTTAGTTAAGCTTACTACCCTTGCAAGTGAAAGGCTATAGGCCACCACATTGTAGCACACTGGTAAAATTTTGCACTGGTCCTTGGTCCTAAGATTGGGTTGATGCAGTATTCCACACTTGGTAACCTGTGCAAACATCTCTTAATATCTGCATAGCTATTATAGCCTAAGACCATATGAACTTGCTTCTGAAAGTGTTAAACCCTGTCTCCCCCCCCCCTCCCCCCCCCCCAACCTGCCCCCACTGGCACTTCCCTCCACTTTCAAATTTACTGTTTTTTATGGGTTAGGAAGCAATAAAAAAGGCACGTACGAACATGTCTTGGGAGTAGTGTGGGTTAGACAACAATATTGAATAAAAATTCTTGTAAATTTGCTGCTTAACCCATGTATATGATCAGATGCATTGCCCTGGATCACTAACATTTAACTGCATATTAACTGTGATCTTTTGTAGATAAAGTCTCTATCCACATGTTTCAAGAACACTTTTACCTTTCCCACATTATCACTGTTGACTAAGAGTCCAAAACGGTTATCATTTTCCCCACTGAAAAATGGTTTCAGTTTTTTTGGTGCCCTTCCAGCTTTGCTAGGCACGCAGGTTTGTTTTCATAGTTTGGAGGTGAATAAATGTCTTACTGCTGTCGCATAACAATCTCGGAAGTACAATTTTTCTTTAAGTTTTCTTTCTCGACTTTGAAAGTTCTGTGTACTATTACTGCATTTTGTTTTCTTTGAATAAATTTGTACATGTTATCATGTGTTCTGTGTCAAATACCCAATAGTCCATTTCTATAGAAATACATCAATTGTACAGCCATAAAATGTTGTAATTGTTTTCAGTTAAATTTACTCTCTCTGATGCAGATCATGTCAGTAATAAATATAGTAGTAGAAACAGAAAAAGAAAAATTGGGGAGGACTGTTACATAATTAACATTCCTTGTACAATCTTTGAACTGTTGCAGGAGAAAGTCTGGAAGAATTAAATGGTTATGGGACATACAAACCAAGAAACCTGATTTCCACCATTCTTGGTACTCCCAGCAAACCCAAGACTCATCTTGCCATCTCTAACCCGCATGATTTCAGGCAGGTGTGTAACAGTTGCAGAGATATCTAACTAAAAATAGATAAATAAATTATTGGAAATCAAAGTTAACAATATTTGAGAGATTTTAGCATGTGTACTTACTAAGAACTACTTTTGGAGATTCACTTCAGATTCCTTTTCTGCTTGTAATGTATCTCAGAATCTTTGAAATAACTGTCCCTTCCCTTAGTTGTTTGTACATATCCTTTTTCCTGTTTTTTTCCTAACTTTTTATCAAGAAGTCTTAATAGTATTCCAGGCACTGGAGATCAAGCTTTTTTTCTTTATGTTTTGAATCTTCCAGCACTAGTCTATTTATTATGGTTTTTCCAGAATGTTAAATGATAAAATGCAGTATAATGTAATGAACAAATCTTGATTGTGGATGTGTCAGTTACCATTCATGATATAACTTTTGTAACTACTAAGCATTTACTTGTGTCAAAAACAAAATTTAGAGTCATAGTCACATTATAACACTTGTACTACATGTTGAACATGTATTATATTTTAATACTCAATATAAAAATGACTGTGTAACGGGTAGAGCTCTAGACTCCACTCATGTAGGTCCTAGATTTTAACCTGGGCAGAGGTGAGAATTTAGAATTTTTCTTGCTCCATCTCTCCAGAACAGCTGCTGGTTCACTCAGTCTTCTACCAAATGAGTACCAGGGTGTTTTGCCTGGGGTAAAAGTTGGCTGGGGTGAGGGACATGCCACCCCTCCCCATCCTAGTGCCATGGAAAATAGGAAGGCTGGACTCTTCCTGCAGACAGGACAGTAGTCCAGTCATGGGCATTTACCAAGGACTTTACTTTTTACCTTTTGCTAGGTATAAAATATTTAACTATCAGTGATGCACGTCTCTCTCAATACTGAATTTGAAAGCTATATAAAATGCTATAACTCTAAGTTCAGTTTCAATTTTTTTGCCACTGATCTTACATTTTTGTTATATAATCTGCGTTTACATTTTTTGCTATACACACCTTCTGTAAAATTCCAAGATTTATGTAAATTTATATGTGGAGCTTTTAACTGCAGATAATAGTTATCTGAGATGACGAATTTATTTTGTGTATAAATAAGTTTATGGTTAAGGGTACTGGAAATATAAATTTTCAGTGAATCTATAACCTTTGTATGTACTGCAATTAGGCACAGAAGAACTGAATCATGAAAATACATAATGCCTTGCCAAAATAACACAGCATTACAATAAAACAAGATTTAGGCAATATATGTCAGAGTCTCACATCTATGTTTTAATGTTTTCTGAAAATGGTGACGAAATACGTTACAGGTGTCTGCAATCATTGATGTGGATGTAGTCCCAGCAACATATCGCAGAGTCCGGCTGCTGAAGCATGGCTCCGATAAGCCACTTGGTTTTTACATTCGTGATGGCACGTCTGTGCGAGTAACTCCCCAAGGGCTTGAGAAAGTACCTGGAATATTCATTTCACGCCTCGTACCAGGCGGCCTTGCTGAGAGTACAGGACTTCTTGCTGTCAATGATGAGGTGCTTGAGGTCAATGGTATTGAAGTCAATGGGAAGACTTTAGACCAGGTGTGTATACTTAAATTTTCTGATCATTAAGTTTCTTCAATGTTAATCCTTTCTAAGGCCATGAATTATAACAGTTTTGCCTCTTCGTCTGTGCTTTGTTTTATTTGGGAGTGATTCTTTGTGAAGTGGTGAAGCTGATTTAATATAACATTTCATGTGCTACTCTCTGTTGAGTCATGGCAAAGACTTGTTTCATTACAGCACAGTTTGTGTCCAGTACCTTATTTTGTCCATGTGATTATTTATTATTTGAGAAAAAGCTATTTTATCTGAGCAAAAATATGAGATAAAATGTCTGGCCAGTACATTCATGCAGGTATTAGTGTTTTGTTCTGTTGATAGCCACATATGTGCTAACAATAAATCTGTAAAACTGTCATGTCTGCTTGTCTGCACTCATGTTTCCAAAACTACTAGATAATTTTCATTGGGTTTTCACAGGTAACTAGAGCATAGGATGTGGCACCGTATGCATTTTGTTTCATCAAAATTGAACCAAGGAAAAAAAAAATATTTGAAAGTTTTATCCGTACTAATGTCATAAATCGTAAAATAGCTCTGTCGTGTTTTCGTGATTAATCTGCTGAACAGATTTTGATTGTATTTGGTAAGGACGTAGCTTCAACCCTGGGGAAGAGCATGGGATACTTTAGAAAGTGTAGTTCAATATCCTTATTGATTGAAGGTTCTTATATGAATTACTCTTTCAGGAAGCTATTTACTCTTTAACTTTTTATCTTTATCATATTTGTAAAAAAGCTTTTATTGGTTGACATATGCTACGTGATATGATTCAAAGTAATGAATACAATGCTTATACAATCTTCAGTGTGTTTAATCCATACCTGGACACTATTTGTCGCATACTGAACATGTTGTATAACGTATAACTACTTCAGTAGCATGATGTTTGGATGAGCACTTCTGCCCTTGCTCTTCTGTACATACTGCTTGTCACTAACACTGCATACACTGATGCATTGTGCACTGAGGGGGGAGAGTGGGGCACATATTTTGACCTACGCTTACGCAAACGGGCAGACAGGTGAGAACAGCTGATGTTATTGCACATACAGTAGCTTACTTAATGACTATCAGTCATCATAACAAAACTACCAATGTGAGTGCAGCTGCGGGTAACAGCTAGTATAAAAATAAGTGATGACACCATCCTAGCTTTCAGAATTGTTCAGTAGGTCCCTCCCATTCTGGAGACTGCATGATCAGTCCTCCTTTTTCACATTATCCAACCTATCCATTTCTCCTGCTCAAGGAAGGAACTGACATTCTGAAAAGCTAGGATAGTGTCGTCTTTACTTTTATATAACAGTTGAATTTTGCTTTGATACCTTATCTCTAAGGAAAGTATCCTGGAACCATTGTTAAAATGGTATATGAAAGTGGGGAAGTAATCTGTAATTATTTCCTCCCGCATAGATTCTCCAACTATAAGGGTTGTCAACAAATTAAAGACTGTTTTCATTTTAAAAACCAAGAAAATTTAATTTGTGCGAAATTTGTACCTCACATTGTTCATGCATGGCTACACTGTTTTTCTGTGTAGTCGCCAGCAAGTTCGATGCACCTCTCGAGTTCAGAAATGAGAGTCTTGACCCCTTTGTCAAAAAATCTCCCACCTTGGTCTGCAATCAACTTGACAACTCTACCTGGGCCTCCTCATTGGCCGAGAAGAGTTTTCTGGACTGTTTCATCACCTGTAATGATTCCCTTTCAAAACCGTCCAAAAATTTCTGAGCACTCTCCATATGATTATCCTTATGAACCATTTTCAGCACCCAACAAGTGCACACCTCCGTGTATCCCAGTTTTTTATTTAAAAGGTTTGGATCATTGATTTTCTGACTTCTGGAATCAAAATTGTGAGGTCCTGGACTGTCAGATGGTAGTGTTAATGAAGTTTAGCCTCATTTTTCTCAAACGACACACAATCAATTGAAGACCTCCTTCCCCTTTCATCCATGTCATGCACACTGGTTCTTCTGCTCGAGAACTCAGTACACTGCTTGCTAACATTACACAGTTTAATCATAGTACCACAAATGGCAGTCAGAGAATGATGAGTTTCTACTTCGCATTAACAAAGCAAATAACTACATGCATCTGACATTTTGTGCGAGACGGCAGCAGACTGTCCATCTCTAACAGCAGCCACAGCCAGACTGAATAGACTACCAAGCCACACGACCATCTGTTGTGGATAGGGAAGCCCGCGCTACAAGCTAGTGTTGCCAATTAGTGAAAAATTTCATCCATACCGCCGCAAATAACAAATGGCCTTCAGTTCTTGGACAACACTAGTAAACAGATAGTATACAACTCCTATGTCAAATCATCTCAGTGTTCTTCTCTAGCCTGCTGTATATATTTTTTATTCTCCCCCTTTCTTGTTCTTTCTGTGTCCCCATGAAGGTGTTATATCTTACTGCATGTAACTTAGTCTCATTAGTGCTGTTAAAGGTTTATGTAACAGAACTGTAATTCTTGTCTTTCAGGTCACAGATATGATGGTAGCGAACAGCTCAAATCTGATAATCACAGTAAAACCTGCAAATCAGCGTACGGTGGCAGCTCCTCGGCGTGGTTCTTTTTCGAGAAATTCTCAGTTATCATCAGGCAGCCAACAGTCAACAGCCACAACCGGGTCAGATGATGATCGATATGACCAGGATGAGATTGTGGATATGACGGGTGGCATGTCACTAGAAGGCGATGACATAGATGGAACCCATCACCAAACACATTCTCAGGGATTACGTCCAGATGATGGTGTTCTTCACCTTTGACTTTCTGCCTGTAAGGTAAGAATATGTTCAATTTTAGACTGAGCAATTACTCACTTTGTCCTTTTGATAGGAATGTATGTAATAGTTTTGCATCTGTGACACTGCTGAGCAGAATCACAAAAAGGTATTATTGTGTTACCAGAATAAATTTAGGGATATAAATCTTTGCCCTTATTTGAACAATTTTTAGGGTCTGGTTGTAAATGGAATTCTTCTACTTCAAAAAACAAGTAACAGATGTTGTGAGCAGTTGAAGTCATACAGTAGACCTTGTTCAGACATTTAAATGGTGATTTACAGTGGAGTACAGAAACAACATCGATCTTGATTATGACGGGGTTTTCTGAATCCAAGGAGCATCTTACTGCATTATTTTAGCACTGAAATTATTATCCATCTGTGACAGCCTGTCAATTCGGTGATGTGATGGCGTTATCACCAATCACCCTGAAGGTCAGAGAAAGAGACAGTTTCCCTTTGCATGTTGCAATTGAGGAAATTAAAATGATTATTGTATCATCAAAATAAATGATGCATTGAACAAATCCTACAAATGTAGATAATAGTGTTCATGTGACAACTCTTTATCCAGTGTCAGTGTTACCATGAAATTTTGTGGTACAACCTGAGCATATTGTACTAAGTAAGAAACCTGGCAGGATTCATTTGGAAACAAAGGCAGTGTGCTCAGTTTTAATCAGATAGCAGAAACCTGATACTGAAAAGAATAATGCTTGAGTGCAGATCCATCCAGCTGCTGTCAATTTATTTATGGAGTTCTTTGAACACTGGGTGCTAAAGGTGACCAGTAAAAGGCCAGCGAAGTGGCACCGCTATGTGGATGATATCTTTGTAATATGGACTTAACAGTGAAGAAGGGCTGAACATCTTCTTGGTACATCTCAATGGTATTAACCCAAAGATACAGTTTCTGATTGAGAAAGTGAGCAATCATCTACTTAATTTTTCTGATGTATGTGTAATTAAATGTGTGGTGGGATTCTGGGCCACAAGGTATACAGATAAGACACACACACACACCGGTCAATATCTCCACAAGGAATCAAACCATCGTCCTAGACAAAGAAAAGTGTCATTAAAACAGGCAACAAAATTTTGTGAGCCAGTGAATTTGCAGGATGAATTAAATTACTTAGCATCAGATTTCAAGAGAAATGGATATGCTAGTAATGAGATTGATTGAGCACTCCATCAAAGAAAAGAAGTCGAAAGTATTGAGCGACAATGGCTGCCATCTGGAAACAATTTTTCTCCCTTCCATTAATAAAATTATGGATGGCATCAGGAATGTTTTTGACCAAGTATGGAGACAAAATGATTTTACACCCACCAAGAAGATTAATGAATATTTAAGAACCGAAAAAGTTGCACAGCACCCCCCCCCCCCCCCCCTCCCACAACACATGGGCTGTATAAAACCCTGTGCAGTTGCAGTCAAGTATATATTGGAACCATAAAAAGAAGCATAAACACCTGCATAGTTGAACACAAAAGGAACTATTGTGTAGTACATACTGAAAAATAAGCTGTAGCAAAACACATTTTTTTGAGGTGGTAACCACAAAATAAAATTCAGTGAGACGAATGCTTTAGCAAGGACATCGCATTATCGTGCATGCATGTATAGAGAAGCAATAGAAATTCATAAACACCATAATTATTTTAGTAGTAAAGACGGTCTAAAGTTAGGTAAAATATTGATGTTGACTTTGTGCTGATAGAATGACATCAATTACTTTGAATCAAGACTGCATTGACCAGGGCCTCTCAGATGGTAAGTTTTACCTGAATCAGGCGCTAGCTGTGAAAGCCTACGTACTACCAGCGTGTGTCTGAATTCATCTACATCTACATGGTTACTCTGCAAATCGCACTTAAGTGCGTGACAAAGGGTTCATTGAACCATCTTCACAATAATTCTATTATATTTTTATGATGATCATTTTTCCCTATGTAGGTCAACATCAATAAAATATTTTTGCTTTCAGACCAGAAAGTTGGTGATGGAAATTTCAGGAGAGGATCCCACGGTAATGAGAAACGCCTTTGTTTTAATTATGTCCATCCCAGTTCGTGTATCATGTGCATGATACTCTCACCCTATTTCTTGATGATACAAAATGTGCTGCCCTTCCTCGAGCTTTCTCGGTGTACTCCATTAACCCTATCTGGTAAGAATCCCACATTACGCTGCAGTACTCCAAAAGAGGACGGACAAATGTCAGTGGCAGGATCTCGGACTGTCAGAACTGTGGTTTATTGTTTAATAATATTGCCACTTGTTTCATGACCCATACCTAAATGCAGATATGATATTGGTGGGTTCAGAAGGGCCATACTCAATGTCACACAGATCACAGTGGGTCTGTGCTGTTTGTCCAGGCAATTATTTGCTCTTTCAGCTGTGCACAATATACAGCCACATCACATTCCTTGAGCCAGGATGTGAGCTAGTTTGCAGCAAGATAAGTATTGACATAGACAGTGTGATGTCTGGAGCACCATAGACTGTCAGCGCAGTGGCCACGTTGGGGTTTCCCTTGATGTGCACAGACAGAGCTGCACCCAGTGGCAACACTGTACATAGGAGTGGCATGATGTCATCTTTTCGGGCAAGAAAATTTAGAATTATACAAAAATATTTGCTGCTTTTTGAAAATTGGTGCTGATCATTGCTGTGTTCGATAGAGCCAAAGTCAATATGGGTTTAAAAATTGGACTTCTAGTGTAATTTTTCAACATTTCTACTGGCTTCTTCTAAACCAAATGTGAATATCAAGTTTTTAGGGTACTTTTTACAATAATATATTTTGTACTTGATTATAGACTATCAAAAACCACCCGCACAATAGGCAAAGTCTGTTTTCTCAAAGGTATAGTTCCTCATTTAGTTACACTCCAGGAGTGCATATTTTCCCTATACCAAAGTCAGTGTTGCATTTGTGTCATTCTAATACTGAGAAACACAGTGGTGTGTAAGGCTCATTTAAGTCCTGCCACAGTCACAAGGAATACTTGCTTCGACTTGTCATTAACAAGCATCAGCTATCATCAAATATTGTAGACACTTGAATCATTATTGTACCTAATGGTGTGTTGTATGAAAGTCTGCAGTGCACTCATTGTAACCCCACCAACAGTTATGTCTTCTTTCATTTTGATTGCTGCTTTGCCAGTGATCACTGAGACAGTATACTATTAACATAATTTTCAATTAGAAAAAACATAAAGGATCACAGAATCATTTATTAAAATGACTGATTTTTGCACGTTTAAATGGCCATCTTTAGATTATGAGCACCACTTGGCTGGAGCTGGCTGCATGGCCAACAGCTGTGTGTGATCATAACTGTTACCGTTACTGTTGGAACCTCACACAGCTGTTTACAAAGCTGCCAGCTCCAGCTAAATGATACTCATAATCTGAATATGGCTGTTTAAATGTCCTGAAGCATGACATTTTAATAAATGATTCTGCGATCTTGACTGTTTTTTTCTAATTGAACATAAAGAACAGATTACTGTTACCTCACTACCATGTTAGTTAAAATAAAAACATAATGTCTTGCATGCGCGCATCCACTCACACTCACACGCGCGTGCACGTGCACACATGCGCGGGTGCACACACAATTGCAATAATAATAATAATCATCATCTACATAATATTTGTTAGTGTATAGCACTTGTATTTTTATCTTTGTAGGTGATTGCCAGAAAGGTGACTGCAGGTGACTGACTGCTTCTGATGGCTGTGCAATGTATAAGTGCTCGAAGTGAATTGAAATGAACATGTCACCAGCCTTTACAAGCATACCAGAAACAAGGTTTGCTCTCAGCGTGTACATAGCTGACCCACAGCCAAATATGGCTTTGGGCACAACTTTTTTACTGCTGTCCTTTATTTATCGCCTTGCATTCCGTTTTATCTAGTATTTTTAGATATCTATTGTGTATTTTATTTTTGTGTAACTTTATTAAGTAAAACAAAAGTAAGTACTCATGATGGTTATGTACATGACTGGCAGTCACTATCAAATATCCTGCAGGTGTTGTTTCTAAATACTTCATTTGTGTCCTGTTCCCTTCTGTGAAGTTGGAACATCTCAGCAACAATAACACCACCACGACACTCAGCATCTTCCTGGTTGTAGTAAGCTAGTGATTTTTTTTCTTTTTTTAAATCCCTGACCTCCATCATACCTAGGAAGATATAAATGGTTCATAAAATATTTCTTTGGCAATTTCCTGTTGCTTAAGAAAGAAACATAAAAAATTTGAAATATTGCTGGCAGCCTCTGATTGATTGATTAGGGCAAATCAGAGAGATGGATTCATTTTTGATGCTGGCATTTCTAAATCGATAAGTGCTGAGATTATCTGACATAATAGTCTTTTTGAAAAGGTATTTAGTGTCAATATTATCCTTCCAGGCACCTGACTGGTGCGCCTATTGAATAATTCCATCCTATGAAATTAAAATAGATTTTATAAAAAGACTTTTAATGAACTTGTGTGTGTAAGATGTTATTTTCTCATAGAAGATCATTTACTTGTTAAAAAATGAAACATTTCTAAAGTATATCTATAATATTTTTGTATGTAGTAGTCTATTGCAAGCAGTATGTTAATATTTCAGAGTATTATTGTTGCAATATGTAGTGTCTTTAAATATGATAAATTTAAACAGATGATGTTATTTATGAACTTAACAGTTCACTCATTGTAAGTACAGCAGTTTGTTTCAGTGTGTGTGCATTAATTGTTGATTTCTTGTGCAAAGTTCAGTAAGAACTGTTATTTTTTAATCTAAAGAGGTTTTATTCTAACCAAATTACTGAAAAATACAAATATAGAGGTTAATATTGGCTTTAGAATGTAGTGTTATTGAAACCACTTCGTCTTCAGCAAACAGTTAGTATTATTTGCTACAATGATATAAATTATTAAACTGGCAAAGCAAATCTGAACTAACCATTAAGAAATTTGTTGTTCTTGTACTTGCAAATTGAATCACAAGTTAGTACATCAACCCACTGCGGGTTACTGCCTTACTAGAGGCCTACAGTGCAGAATGCACACTGACTGATCTGTATCCATCCAGAATTACCAATAGTCATCCGTCCCATCGATTTTAAATAGTGTATGTAGTACATGCAGACTTAAAGGTGGCACTACTTATATTTGGCTTTACTGTACTATCATCATGAAATATTCTGATGCTTTAAATAAATGTGTATTGTGTGATAATAGTGAATATACATCTGAACAACTGCTGTTCCCTAAGCTCAAACAACAATGGACCTGTAGTGTGCATTTAAAGATTAAATTTACTGGAACAATACAGAATAAATGTAAAAGCAAATGCTGTGTAGCAAGTTTCCCTGCCTTTCTTCTTTGTTGTGAAACATTGTACCTTTGAAATAAGCCTGGAGGATGCTGCGGCAGAAGTTTTAGAAGTATGATGTTGTCTTCCTCAATTCTGATTGTTTGTACAGACATTTTGATCTTTGCCTTTTAAATGGTGTTTTTACATCACATCTAGTCCTGCTAGGAGCTGCAATACTGTATGTTCCAGCAGTCTTAAAGAAACTGCCTCATCTGTAATGTGAGTTGATGTAGTATTGGAGGTACTTGACACTGTTCTGTGGTTGTATTTGGCTGCACATATAAGGTTCACTAAGGGCACGAAGATTGTACATGTGCCATTCCAATGTTATCCCTGGTAAGACACACATTTTCATTTGTACAACAGCTTAAACAGCAATGGTTTATATCACTGGTTCTTATAGATATTCTGTGTGTGTTGAAGACATTATCACATCTTGTTTTAAAGCAATAATATTTACTGTGTTTACAGAAAACGGCAGTCTTTGCATCCATTATTTCAGCAGAATTTGTTGCTATCTCAAAAATAATTACATAATGTGTTAAGTTATTATGTATACAGATTCAGGCTTGAAAGAATTGCAGGTATTATCTTGTGTTGTAGGCATTTTTATTGCAGTATTAAGGAAGCTGTAAGAGATGAAAAGCAGCCTGGTGTTTGTGTAACCATCTGACACACTGTGGCAGTTGAATACATTTAATAATATTACACATTTATATGAGACAGGTGCAGATCCATTAAATAAAATAAAAGCAGGTGGTAGCTTCTCTGTTGTCAGTCATTGTACTGAATGTCACTGTTACCCATTGCCTTAAATCTTCTAGCAAAATTTTCTTAAAATGTATCAATAAACTATGACCATCAGTAGAGAAGCTTCATCTGAAACATTTGTTTTATTACTAATTTGTTTGAAATAATCAGTCTCATCAAACTATTGTCTCCTATCAAAGTTATAGACTATATTTAAGTACAGTTGTGATGAACTGATGCACCATTCAAAATAAATTGCTGACAGAATACTGAGTAGCGTTTGTTAGCATGTTGAAGACCTACTCTGCCAGCTTGCAGAATAAAAGTGTGACCAGTGTGATAACAGTGGCTGTTAATGGAGAAACATGCAGTTTGGGGAGCTATTTCTTTCTTTTTAGTGCAGAAAGGAAAATCCAAACAAAAAATAAAAGGCAATGTTTTAGCACTGTCAATCTGAAGCACTCCAAATTTGATGGTAAAGTAATTCTTACTTATGTTTGCATGTGTTGTTCATTGAAAATGCTGTCACCTCAGTGATTCAGCAACATTTATCTGAGAGCTTCAGATTAATTGTTTGTTTTGCAGAGTTGTTCCTTCACAACAAACAATACAGATGTACTTAAGTATTTTTGTGACATTCCAAAAGTAGTCAATAACTGTGGTGAATGTAATGTTTTTATTATTTTGGAATATAACATTTAAAAGGCAGCTGGCATTTGTGTACTGATGTACTTGTGTGTGTGTGTGTGTGTGTGTGTGTGTGTGTGTGTAAAGAAGCAACCAACCAACATTAAAAAAGTGTAAAATTTATAAGTTCATCTATGAACTGTTGAATGTGTCTATTTACAATGTATATGCCTTTGCTATTCCAAATCAAAATGAAGATACAGAAATGTACATTTTTACTTGTCAATAAAATTTACATGAATTTCTGTACTCTATGGACATGTTTATTTATTTAATGAACCAATTATAGATGCTATTTTACTTTCCATATTGAGAGATATTAATTTTGGAGTTGTAATTGCAGTTTTGAAGCTCAAAATGCATATGTGAATTAGGATGGGCATACTTTTATGTACATGCTGAGCGGAAAATAAATATGAGGTCATACTGGTTATGGACATTGAGCACAATTTGTTACACACTTTTTGAACCAGAAAAACCAGCTTCATTGTCAATATCTCTGTGTAGAAAATATTGCTTGTGTAGACTCGATTTTCACAGGATGAAATAGAGTGGCACTAAATGAGAATTACATGTTGGATGTATGTAAGACAGTTCTACCTATTTTGCAACAACACTGTTGATAATTAAACTGGTATAAGGAACAGTTTTCTGTAATCACATTTCTAGTAGTTCGTTTAGACAACCCTCATTCCTTGTCTTCCCTACTACTGCCTTTGCTTAGTCCACAGAGTAGGAAATTGTGGTATCAGATAGTTAAACATTATGCTTTAATCCATACATTCTTTGGGTAAGTATGGAAATACTAGCTGCCTTCTCACTCTTTGTAATATTCACATGAAGTCTGGCATTTGCATAATATGGCAAAGCTAAGATGATAAACTGTATAATCTGATGATGTGAAGAGATAAATGATTAAATCTTACTAAAGGGGGAAAAAAAGAAAAGAAAATTTGGATTTAATTATCAGAGTGTTATGTTTCACTTCATAGGAAGAGACAAAGCAGCATGTTGTAGGTCAAGGAGCAAAGAGTCCTTGCTTCATGTGGTATGACTTGAAATTCAGTGATACTAATATTCATATACTTAAAGTATTTTTAAATGAACAGTTTCAGAGAGAATTCCACCAAGCAGAAACAATGAATTATTGGGAACCAATAGGTAAATAACTGAAAAAATGCACTAGTTTCAGACCATAAGTTACTGTGTAGTTACAGCTTGGAACCAAGCAGTCAAGACTTAGAGTTGTATTAATGTCTCAATAATCTCCAGTTTATTTGACTGCATTGGAATGTAACTTAATTCAGAAGTTTTGACGAGAAATTTGGGTGATTTACAACTCGCCTGGTGAAATCAATAAAAATTCCAGCAGCATCGACATGGGAGGAATCTGCAGAAATTTATTGAAGAAGAGGCAAGATTCCATATTTGCCATTTTTTTTATATAGCTGATTAGTTCAATGTGCAAACATGTTGGCCCCAAGAAATAGTTATCCAGTCAATATTTCTTGATGGTAGGTTACTGTCGTGCCTTAAAGGTAAGCATATTTCATTACTATATCCAAAGTAAATCTTTTCATGTTATTAATATGGCTCAGTTCAGCCAAGTTGTAAAAGCTAAGGACTGAACCAAAAATGGTCCTCAACTTCCTGGTTTCACACAATATTGTGTAGCTGAACTACAGAACCTTTCTGTAGCACATTAAGGGCTATAAAACTTAGTGACAAAATAAACATGGGGTAGTCTTATTTAAGCAGTGCTCTATAAAATTTGACATCCACCAAGCTTTCAAACCAAAGCCAAAACTGCCACCACAACAACTAGAAATAAGTGAGAAGTCTGAAATTAGTAAAAAGTCTACCCCAGACTCCAGGAGATCCTGTGAGAATCAATGGTGCAGAATGTAATTTGGTTGCTTTTATTTTATTTTTATTTGGTCAAATCTCTCAAGCATTTCACAAGGCACTGTCTGAATTGGCCAACTCATACAAATACCTCAATGTAACACTTTGTAGGAATGTGAAAAGGAATGATCACATAGGTTCAGTTGGGGTAAAGCAAGTGCTAGAATTTAGTTTATCAGTAGAATACAGAGAAAATGCAATCAGTCTGCAAATGAGATTCCTTACAGATAACTAGTGCAACCCATTCTAGAATACTGCTCAGACAGACTCTGGTACATACATGTAAACTATCCCGAGAAAGCCTATGTGCAAAGGTCCAAGAACGGGCTTTAAATGATGGCATGATGAATATACTACAACCCTCTATGTATTGTTCTCATAGAAATTGTGGAGACAAGATGAGACTAATTACAGAATCACAGAGACATTTAAACAGTAATTCTTCCTGTGCTCCATAGGTGAATGGAACAGGAAGAAAGCCAATATCTGATACAAGGAGGCAAAGGAAAAATAAAGTGCAGTTGCGTGTTTTCCTTTCAAGAAAATTATTTAAAAGTAGGAATTACACAGGTTTTTAACACAATTTGAATTGTAACTTTTTAATGGCTACTTGCATGTCACCATTTGTCTTCCAAATATTAAAAATACTCCATACTCCCCCCTCCCTTACAGACTACTATACAGGTGCCCTTGCAATGAGACATTCTCTCTGCCATGCACTTCAGTGGTTTGCAGAGTGTAGATGTAGATGAGAGCTCTGTAGATACTTAAGTTTAATATATGAGTAATTCCCAAAGGTGAATAGAATAAACCAATCAAGGAAGTCATACACAAGGGGAGTATGTTGTTAAATAGACACTTCTCTACTGGAAAAAACCTATTGCTTCATGAACTGAGACATAATATGAAGTTTTAATTACATTTCAGCATAAGTAGCAAGTTACAGATCAGTTGCAAATAATCATAGACTTGTAAGATGCAAAGTTAGTAACAAACAAACAGGGGAGTCAGTCAGAAATGTTAGTTCTGAAAATTTATTTAAGAATACACATGTATATCATTTATGCCATAAACAGTGACAAACAACATCAATATATTTAAAAACTAGTGTTACTGAAATCCCAAAATCTGCTTTAATATACAGGGTTATTACAAATGATTGAAACGATTTCACAGCTCTACAATAACTTTATTATTTGAGATATTTTCACAATGCTTTGCACACACATACAAAAACTCAAAAAGTTTTTTTAGGCATTCACAAATGTTCGATACGTGCCACTTTAGTGATTCGGCAGACATCAAGCCGATAATCAAGTTCCTCCCACACTCAGCGCAGCATGTCCCCATCAATGAGTTCGAAAGCATTGTTGATGCGAGCTCGCAGTTCTGGCACGTTTCTTGGTAGAGGAGGTTTAAACACTGAATCTTTCACATAACCCCACAGAAAGAAATCGCATGGGATTAAGTCAGGAGAGCGTGGTGGCCATGACATGAATTGCTGATCATGATCTCCACCACGACCGATCCATCGGTTTTCCAATCTCCTGTTTAAGAAATGCCGAACGTCATGATGGAAGTGTGGTGGAGCACCATCCTGTGGTACGTTTAGCTCCCTGCTTGCTTTATTCGTCGACTTCCGTGGGCTACGCGTGAAACTTGCCCGCACGCGTTCAACTGTTTCTTCGCTCACTGCAGGCCGACCCGTTGATTTCCCCTTACAGAGGCATCCAGAAGCTTTAAACTGCACATACCATCGCCGAATGGAGTTAGCAGTTGGTGGATCTTTGTTGAACTTCGTCCTGAAGTGTCATTGCACTGTTATGACTGACTGATGTGAGTGCATTTCAAGCACGACATACGCTTTCTCGGCTCCTGTCGCCATTTTGTCTCACTGCGCTCTCGAGCGCTCTGGCGGCAGAAACCTGAAGTGCGGCTTCAGCCGAACAAAACTTTGAGTTTTTCTACGTATCTGTAGTGTGTCATGACCATATGTCAATGAATGGAGCTACAGTGAATTTATGAAATCGCTTCAATCATTTGTAATAGCCCTGTATACAGGATGGATAAAAGAGAACTGGCCGCAAAGTAAGCGGGTTGTATGATAAGTCTGGTAAATTTCTATGAAAGAATGCAACAAGTTTGATTATTCCAAGTGTTGTATAAAGAATTTCAGCTGTGTTCAACATGTAGGTCATATTTGACAGTCATTTGAGTTGGTCAGTGTCTTGGCTGCAATTGATTTGGAGAAAACAGTGTCTTGTGCTGCTATTAAATATTTCCATTTGAAGGGTCAGACTGCAGCACAGATCAAAACAGAATTGGATGAGATCACATGGACTCTATACCATCACGGAAGACCATTTAATTTTGAATTAATGAATTTAAACCTGGTCGGACAAGCATCGAAGACAAAGCATGCTCTGGCCATCCAACTGAGATCACCAATTATGAAATCGCTGACAATATCCACATTATGGCAATGTGAGAGCACCATATAAAAATGTGTGACCTTGCCCAGACTGTAGACATATCAAGCGAGTGAGTATAATGTCCTGCATGGAGAATTGGCTGTGAAGAAGCCATGTGCAAGTGGGTGCCGTGATTGCTTATACTTACTTGACCAAAAGCTCATCCGGAACAACATTCAAGCACAATGTCTGATGATGTTTTGTCGCAATACCCAAAACTTTTGGTGCTGATTTGTGACTGTTGGTAAAATCTGGATCCCGAGTCAAAACAGCAGCCAAAACAATGGATAAAGGCTGGTGAAAATGCACTGAAGAAGGTAAGAACCATTCTGTCAGCTTGTAATGGCATGGCCACTGTTGTTCAGGATTCCCAAGGAATAATCCTCATAGATTACCTGGAAAATTGCAGAACTATAACTGCACCCTATTATGCTTTACTGCTGAATCATTTTAAACTTGTGTTGACTGGGGTGGGATGTAAAAAAAAGTGCTCATTCACCAGGATAATGCACCATAACACATCAATGATAACAATGTCAAAAATGGGCTTTGAATTGGTTCCTCATCCACCCTGTTCACCAGATTTAAACCAGAATGCCCTCTTTGTTGTCCCTAAAGCAAAACTTTCGTTTGCTGGTAAGAAATTCTCACCAAAAAGAAAGTGATAATAGCAGCCAACAAGTATTTTTCAGAATTGGACAGAACCTATTTTTCTGATGGGATGAAAAAGCTGAAGGGTTGCTGGACCAAGTAGGTATCCTTCAAAGAAGACTGTTGAGGAGTAAGGTAAGTTGTTTATGAAGCAAACTTTTTTTTTCCTGTTTTTACCGATCTTATCAAACAATCTTTACATTTCACACATCTTAAAATAGACAAGCAAACTTATATCAACCTCCTCCTCAGGCAGATTATGAAAGATGGATTGTGTATCTTAAGATGCATGAAATATTGTCTGCGCCAGTTTTATTTTGTCCACACTATGTGTTTACTGACAGCTAGTTTTGGTCAGGTGGCCTCTTCAAGTCCCCTATATGTGAATAAAAATGTATAAGAAGATATTAAATGCCAGAGCAGTTTCACCATAACTATTTGGCCGGGTAGTCTCTCCTACATTTTTATTCTTATATAGCTTTGCTCTACATTTATTGTGCAATAGTTGTTGTTCCTTAATAAGTTTCTTTATAGAGACTGTATACCATGGAGGGTCTCTCCATCATGAACTGTTCTACAGGTAAATATCTGACCAGTGGTTGATCAGCTAATTTTCTATGTTTGCTTTCACACACTGTAACAGTTGGAGCGCACTCACACCAGTAGTTACCTCCACCAGACACCTGTCTAGTTGCTGAAAGTGAGTAGATAGAAGTGTATGTTGTGCTGAATTGGTTCAAATTAAAGTACTTAAAGCAAAATGCTATTGATCACTAGGTCTGAATAAATCACTGGAGTCAGTGCTATTGGGATCAAGTTCTATTACTGAAATGAACAACAGAGTAGGTGCTGCTGAACATTCGAATCTGAAAGTTATCAGTGACAGTATTACTAAAGAAGCGAAACAAATGGATGCTGACTTTCCTAAGCTGGTACCAGATCAGGCCCAAAAACAAACACTACCCCTACAAAACAACAATGGCATGTTCAACATACGAGGACCTATATGTTTACCCTGTTAATGTGGAACATTGTGAGTCAGTACAGACTTTTGGTTATCCTTCCACAATAACTGCAGACTTGGTAAGTGGGTGTGCTAGTACGGCCATGCGTTAACATGAGCACATGTGAGACCATAAATTTTGTCAAAAGCAAGAGCAAGAATGTGGGTCTGTGGCAAAAAATGCAGACTGTAAGCAGAAACATTATTAACATCTCTGGATCTGGTCATGGCAATGTCAAAGAGACTGCAACTGGATAACTTGCCAAGTCATTGATTAAAATTATTTGAAATGAAGGGTGTGAAGGTGCATATTTAAAATTTAATGATGATGGGCCAAGGTATCATTTGCAATGTAGATGCCAGTCTGACAGAAGAGCAAATATGGCTTGAACAGAATGTTCAGTTTCAGTAACTAGAGTGAGAGAGTTTTACGGAAACGCTGCTGAAAATGTTGGTGATGGAAGGCATCTGTATGAGTACTAATATTTAGGCATAACATTTAGGCAAAATAATGCTTTGCTTTTGTCTTGAGTTATGATGAGAGATTCACAGTAGAGCCATACACAGGTCCCGTGATACTTCCAGTGCCTCCCCTTTTGTTGCACAAAAAACCAGTACCGAAGTCAGCCAAAGTTGTGCCAACACTCTGGTGCCCATGTGAGTGTAATTCTGGCATAGACAGGTCTACTAAAATGTACATATTGCACATAGTGTCATTCACCAACAGACCACACTTGCCCAGTGTACATTAATCAAAAACATGTTAACTAAGTTATGGCATTTAATGACATGTCATTACAGGAAGCCTTTGTGTTAATAGATTATTTGCAGTCATTGCTCCCCCTCCGACCTCCCATTACTGTGCCCACACTGTAGTGGACCCTGCACATCAGAACTTCAGTAACATGACCACTGTTGCCCATTTCAACCAGCCTACACAAATGCTTCCTCATTTGCCACCATGAATATGTAGCGTAACACACCTGCTGGTGATAGACTTGGACAAGCTGTGGCTCTGTGTAGCTGACCACCATCATGGTCCATCCCAGATATTTGGCTCTATTAACTGTGCAAAATCTGAATCTGCCACAATACCACAGGCTAATAACAAAGACGGAAGCTAAAGTGGTACTGGTAAATGTATTTCGTGACATTATTACTGAAAATGTTACAGCTAAAAGAAAACAAATGATGAAATTTATTTTGTTGAACTGAGAATTTAAATACGGCAATAAATAACTTAGGCACCATGGACATGCAGACAACAACTGTGCACTGTGAAATTCCAATTCCAATTCCACTAGAGAAAACAATAAAATCATGTCAAGTTCAAGATTTTTTAGTAATAATTGGCTTAAGCAAGAGCAGTACTTCTATCTATTTCAACGTGTGCAGTATACTACAGGATTGGCCATTCCTCCTTAGCCAAAGCTAGAATGTGTTACACCATTATCAGTCTACATGGTGAGTGTGCTTAATGGAATAATGTTTTGGAATGCTCGCTCTGTAAACAACAAAAACAGTCTCTGTGCATTGTTGAGGGAATGCCATGTAGCTATGTATCTGACGGTCTATGCAATTCCTGAAGCCTGGCTGCAGCCTGGAACATATTTCAACGATTCTGATTACTGCATATATGGATGGGTTTAATGGATATGGAGGCACCAAAATACTTGTTAAGCATGACTTACAGCACACACAAATTGACCTCAGCCGGAAGAAGCAGTGAGTACCACAATACCCTCGAGAACCGTCACAGTGAATACACTTTTGTATACAGGGCTCCCACAGATGAAGTGTGAAAGCATGGGGTTAGGTCAGTTGCAGGAGAAATTTTTTTTTTTTTTAAGTCATCGGTCTTCTGACTGGTTTGCCACAGCCCAAAATGAATTTCTGACCTGTGCCAGCCTTTTCATCTGAGCATAGCAGTCGCAACCTATGTCCTCGCGTCATTTGTTAGATGTATTCCAGTCTCTGTTTTCCCCTAAGATTTTTACCATCTACAGCTCCCTTTAGTACCATGGAAGTTATCCCCTGTTGTCTTAACAGGTGTCCTGTCATTCTGTCCCTTCTTCTTGTCAGTGTATTCCAAATATTCCTTTCCTTGCCGATTCTGCGGAGATCCTCCTCATTGCTTACCTTATCAGTCCATCTTATTTTCAATATTCTTTTGTAGCACTGCATCTCAAATGCTTCAGTTCTCTTCTGTTCCCATTTTCCCACAGTCCATGTTTCACTATCATACAATGCTGTGCTCCAAACATACATTTTCAGAAGTTCATTCCTCAAATCAAAACCTACATTTGATACTAGCAGACTTTTCTTGGCCTGGAATCCCTTTTTGTCAATTTTGGTCTGCTTTTTATCTTCCTCACTCCATCCAACAAGGGTTATTTGCTGCCTATATAGCAGACTTCCTTAACTTTGCCTACTCTGTGATCACCAAATCCGATGATGTTAAGTTCCTCACTGCTCTCGTTTATGGTACTTCTCATTAGTTTCATATTTCTTCGATTTACTCTCAATCCATATTCTGTACCCATTAGACTGTTCATTCCATTCAACAGATTCTGTAATTCTTCTTTAGTTTCACTGACTATAGCAATATCATCAGTGAATCTTGTCACTGATATCCTTTCACTCAGAATTTTATTCCTGCACTAGAATGTTTCTTTTATTTCTGTCACTGCTTCTTTGATGTATAGATTGAATAGTAAGGCCGAAAGACTGCATTCCTGTTTTAAACCATTTGTAACCTGTGCACTTTGTTCTTGGTTCTCACTCTTATTGCTCCCTCTTGGTAGTTGTGCATATTGTGTATTACCTGTCTTTCCCTATAGCTTACCCGTACATTTCTCAGAATTTCTAATGTCATTCACGATTGTTGAATGCTTTTTCCAGGTCAACAAATCCTATGAATGTGTCTTAATTGTTCTTTGTCTTGCTTCCATTATCAACCTCAAGATCAGAATTGTCTCTCTGGTGCCTTTACCTTTCCTAAAACCGAACTGATTGTCATTTACTGCACCCTCAGTTTCATTTTCCATTCTTGTGTATATTATTCTTGTCAGCAACTTGGCTGCGAGATCTGTTAAGCTGATTCTGCAATAATTCTCACATTTGTCAGCTCTTGCTATCTTCGGAACTGTGTGGAAGATGATTTTCCTAAAGTCTCATGGTACATCACCAGTCTTGTACATAATACCCACCAACACGAATAATCATTTTGATGCCACTTCCCCCAGTGATTTTAGCAATTCTGATGAAATGTTATCTATTCCTTTTGCCTTATTCAATCTTTAAGTCTTTCGAAGCTCTTTTAAATTCTCCTCCTAATACTGGATCCCCTATCTCTTCTATGCTGATCCCTGTTTCTTCATCTATCATGTTGTTGCACATTTCTTCCCCATTGCAGAGGCCTTCGATGTACCCTTTTCACCAACCCACTCTCTCCTCTGAATTTAGCAGTGGAATTTCCAATGCACTCATAATGTTACTGCCCTTGCTTTTAATTTCACCAAAGGTTGTTTTGTCTTTTCCATATGCTGAGTCAATTCTTCTGACTTCCTTCTTTTGTTGATCAGCTGAAGTATTTCTTCTGTTACTCATGGTTTCTTCGAAGTTACCTTCTTTGTACCTATGTTTTTCTTCTCAATTTCTGTTATTGCCCATTTTAAAGGTATCATTTCCTTTTCAACTGAACTGCCTGCTGAGTTATTCTTTATTGCAGTGTCTATAGCCTCAGAGAACTCCACGCATACCCCTTCATTCCTTAGTACTTCCGTATCCCACTTCTTTGCATACTGATTCTATATATCTGCTGCTGGGTACCTCTTCCAATCCAGTATCTGATTTCAGAATCCCTACCTGACCATAATGTAATCTAAATGAAATCTTCCCATATCTGCCAGCCTTTTTCACTATTACTAGCATAAATTTATTACTGAACTCAATTAGTCTTTCTCCTCTCTCATTCCTAGTATCAAGCCCATTATTATATTTTTATCTCCCTTTACATACTGAATTATCCATTCAATATCCTTGTATACTTTCTCTATTTCTTCAGCTTCGGCTTGCGCTATATATATAAAAATAAAATCTGAACTATTGTTGTCAGTGTTGGTTTACTGTTGATTCTGATGAGAAAAACCCTATCACCAAACTGTTCACAGTTACTCACTTTCTGCCTTATCTTCCTATTCATAATGAATCCTACTCCTGTTATACCATTTCCTGCTGCTGATGATATTACCCTATACTCATCTGACCAGAAATCCTTGTCTCCTTTCCTTTTCACTTCACTGACCCCTTCTATATCTAGATTAAGCCTTAGAATTTTCCTTTTCAGATTTTCTAGCTACAAACTTCTGACACTCAATGCCCCAGCTCACAGGATGTTATCTTTCCACTGATTAATTAATCTTTTTCTCATGGTCACCTCCCCCTTGGCAGTCCCATCCCAGAGATCCAAATGGGGGAATAGTCTGGGATTTTTTGCCAATGGAGAGATCAGCATGGAATTGTATCAGTTACAGGCCCCATGACCTGTGGAGAAACATTGTAGCTTTAAAGCAGTGGTTTCCATTGCCTTCTGCATCCTCATGCTGTTGGTTTTTGTCAATTCTTCTACCTTCAGGGGCAAGGAGAGAGCCTGAACCTCTGTCTGCTTCTCTACCCTCTTTGACAAGGCTGTTGGCTGAATAAGTGTGACATTTTATGCTGAAAGTCTTTGACTGTCTTTGCTAATGATTTTATTAAAAATTTAAATGGTAATGGAGTTCGAACCAGGGTCTGAGGACATTTTGATTACTAATTAAAGATGCTACCCTAGACCATGGGTGCTCTGCAAGCAGTTTACCATCCAAAATTAATTATTGGGGACTTAAATGCTCAGCATCCAAGCTTGAATAATCTATGTGCTGATAGTCTAGGTAAAACAATAGCTGATGTAATAGACAATGAAAACCTAATAACAATTGGTGATAACTCACTGACTAAAATAAAGCAGCCACTAGATAGGAACAGTATGGTAGACAAATGTTTTGCCACTCCCAGTGTTGCATTGAATCTTACATGAGAGGTTGTTCATGACCCTACTGGGTCGAACCATCTACTTGCAATATCTTCATGTGAACAATGACATGCAAAGGCACAACTGAGTCAAATTATAAATTGAATACATATGAATGGCAAGCTGGATGAGATATATGGAAAAAGAGAGAGAGAAAAGAAATGAGAGTAATGGCTGTAATGGAGGACACCATACAAGACTACGCTAGTTTGTTGCATTTATAGAAGATGCAGCACATTCACTCATCTCTATATATAAACCATACATGCCGCATGAAAAGAAATCCCTTGTGTGATGGGATGACAACTGCAATACAACTGCAAAATCTCAAAGGAAAAAAAAGAGGGAAAGTTTGAAAAACCTAAATAGCTAAATACTATTATATGTTATTTGGGAAAAGATAAAAATGAGATCGGGAGAAAAATTTTATGTTTCGACATACATCATGGTACAAACAACACACAAAATATAGGTTTGTCTGGTTTATGCTGATAGCTCTGCAGTTATGTCCAAAGATGAGTGGCATCACTTAAATCGAGCACTTCCATTCTGGTCATACCCAATTCCTGGGCCTGACAATATCCATTATTAGATGTTACATTGTGTGTCGTCTGATGGGCTAAATCACTTATGTAACATCTTGAAAACATTTGGGTGAGCAGGCCAGTCTACCGCAAGAGGCATGCCTAGTCCTTACATTGAAAGTCACGGCTAAAGAATTACAACATATCAAACTTCTCCCTTTTGCGAACTCAGTTCTTTCAGAGGGATGCAGCAAACTGGATAGATACATAGGAACATTAAGTACAAAGTTGAATCACCGTGGATTAGAAACATCTTCGACCAGAATAAAATTTTCACTCTACAGAGGATATGAAACTTCCTGGCAGATTAAACTGTGTGCCGGACCGAGACCTGAGTTCGAGTCTCGGTCCGGCACACAGTTTTAATTTGCCAGGAAGTTTCATCACCAACCACATGCAAGACGTGTCCCGTACATCTTCTCACTACCACTTCTCCAGTCTGGTCACGAGCATCTCCAGCAGCCATGTGATATACCAACTATGTTGCAACCACTGTGCTGATTTCTATGTGGGCATGACAACTAACAAGCTGTCTGTCTGCAGGAATGGCCATCATCAGACTGTGGCCAAGAGGCAGTTGGACCACCCAGGTGCTGAACATGCTGCCCAACACGATGCACTTCACTTTAATGACTGCTTCACACATGTGCTTTCTGGAATTATTCTTACTAATACCAGCTTTACTGAACTGCACAGGCGGGAGCTGTCCCTACAGCACGACCTTCGTTTCTGTAACCCCATAATCTAAATCTTCCTCCATCTATACATCCCGTTCCATCTTGCCAATGCATCTAGTATTTTGATATTGTCTACTTCTGTCCTATCACCTCTCAACACAGCCCCCACCACCACCTTTCCCCAGCACAGCCTTCCTACACTGCACCCAACAGCCCTGTCCTGTTCCTCCCCTGTCCCTGTATGCTCCCACAGGCAGCCAGCGTTTTCCTCCAAACCACACCCCCTTCTTACCTCCACCACTCACCCTAGCAGATTGTTGCTCACATCAGACGCAAGTAGGCTCTTGCGCCGGAGACAGCAGCTAAGCGTGTGTGATTGGTGCTTGTGTGAATTTGGGCATATGCATGCATGTGCGTGTTTGTTTCTTTTCTACTTCAGAGGAAGTACTTTGTCCAAAATCTCACATAAATATAATTGCAATCTTTTTCATTGTGACTGTATGTGGCTCAATGCCTCCCCTGAGTAGAGAGTAGCAGTGAGTCCCTGCCATATTGTTGTTATTCCATCCTGGACTTTCCACTGTTTGATTTAGTTCTTGGGATGTTATACAGTTGGTTCAATGTGCATTCTTTTCTTTGTAACTTCCACTGTTACATGATGGAGAAAATTTAAGTGCTAAGCCTTTGAAGCTTTAATGTACGTTATGCAGAATTAAACGTTAAATACACTGCTAGCGATTGATATTGCAACACCAGGAAGGATAGCAACTAAAACTTTATTTAATAGCCATGTAAAGTAAAGTAGGTATAATACTCAGGAATAATACTCAATTTAATCCGTAGACTTTTTTTTACCCTTTTTGGGGGGGGGGGGGGGGGGGGGGAGTTGTATACAAGGTGGAAAATTTAACAAGCAGTTCTATGAACTCCGGCAGCAAAAATGGCCCTACCCAGCTGTGCACTACACAAACTGAGCTGGAATGGCAGATACACGTATGTAATACCATTATGCTTCAACTCTGTGCTAGGTTTCACCAACTGTAGTGGTTGGTGGATTATGGTGTGTCCAGCTCTCAACAAACCATGACCAGATGTTTTAAATGCGAGAAAGATCTGGATAACATAATGATCACAAAAACCACTGAACACCCTCTGTATCAAAGTAGATCAAGACAGCAGTGGCGACATGTTACCTTGTTGAAAGATAACATCACAAAGTCCTTGAAGATAGAGCACAGCCTTAACATGTCACAAATCCAATGCCTGCAGTCCAAGTTACTGGCTATGCAAACCAAAGGTAATCTTGTAATGAAACCAGTGATACCCCATAACATACCAGGCACTGGGCCCAAATGATGGTGACGAATGCAATCTGCAAAGGTTTATTCTCATCAGAGTCTCCCACATGGACACATTCATCATGTAGCTCTATACAACATCAGGACTTGTCTAAAAAGATGACATGGTGCTACTTTTGTGTCCAGAGATAATGTTGGGCACACCACTCTCCATCCTATTGTCTATATGGATACTTCTCTTGTTGCAAACAGGGTACATTTGGTACATGGCTGTACGATCCACATCAACACAGGCAGCAATACTAGGTTACAATCCTGTTGCTGTTGAATTCTGATACATACTGTACACACTTCTGCTTCTTACACTAGGTATAAATCAATCTTTCCTTATAAACATAGTGTACATGGAATTACTGCTACCTGCTGTATGTGGTAGCACTGAAATTGTAATCATTTTCATACACAAGCATGCCAATTTGATGTCTGCAGCCTCCATGGCACTGCAATTTTAATGCCTTGCAGTGTATAATTTCAATGTGTTGCACAAACATGAACATAAAAAGAAATACAACACACTTTTACTGGGTATTATTTTAATTTACTTAATAAAAATAAATATATTTTACAAAAAGAAACTTTTCACTTCCAGATGCTGTTCATATAAATACCGGCTACCATATACAACAAAATTATAATGATGTTTAATAGGCTGCCTCAGCATTGGTTTAGTTGGTGTACATAAGTACATATTGTAATGCAAAATTCAATTCAATCATGATTAGATAGTATAAACTTTCTACCTTCCTTCTGGGTTTAAAATTTTCAAAGTACAGCAAGTAGATGGTTCGTCAACACAAAAATTATTCAGAAACATTAGCTGCAGTTGTTGACCAGAATCAGTCTAAACAGGAAGAACTATACATGTCAATGCGTCTTTTTATAGCCCACAACTGAGGTGAACAATATACTGGAAGTAGAGACCCCATGTTATTACACTGGATAAATATTTTTGACAGAAAGTGTAAACTAATATTTCAACATAATTATATACAGAAATGCATTTTGTCTGGAACTTGTATAAATATTTAACTCATTAAGTGGAAGTTAACTTCCTATGTTGATATTGGTCATTTTTACAGTCTTTTTCAAGCAACATTCACAAAGGACATGGAAAAAAATTTGGAATACCGTTGTCAGAATCATAGGATGACTTGGCTTAATCTGCCTCAGCCGAGGTATGGAATCCTGACATTCATGTACAACCATATGGCTGTTGCACAGCTCCTGGACATTTCCTTCTCTTCAAGCACTGAATACAGACCAGCTCATGATTTGACAACAATTAGCAGTATAATCATCACAAGGGTTATTGCAGCCATAATAATTATACACACAAGTTTTCTGTTCTTCTGCTGATATCTGCTGGCCTTCTGCAGCTGTTGGTAACCCTGGTGTACTTCAGCCTGACACTGCTCAATGTTGTAGTCAATCCGGTCCAGAATTGTTCCCTGTTAAATTTACAAAAAAAAGTTTGTGCATAGATTTACTTATGATTGGGAGGTTCTATCTATGTCAGTACCTTAGAAGAAGGGGAGAATAATATTAAATGCAGCAGATCATCCATCCAAGTGCACACACATTCATGCACACACTATTTTTATTTTTGCCTTGGAGAATGTAAGAGGTGGGAACATTAATAGTGGCAACCATTTATTTACAATTTACACAAAACAGATACCCATTTCAAAGTTATACTGTCCGCCGTAGTAGTCACCAGCACTGTGTAAAACCCATTCCCAGTGATGTGCTATTTAGGGTATCCTGTGATTCCCACCAGTTGGGTTGATACTTCAAGTGGAGCAGTCTATTGCCCAACAAATCTCTGTAACAGATCTGAAGTGAATGCCATGAAGTGCTTCCTTCAATTTAGGAACCGAGTTGAATTCACAAGGGCTTAAATCCAGAGAGTTGATGGTTGTACAACATTTACCAGCCCCATCGAGAACATATCAGTCACAATTTGTGCCACAACACTGTACTAAAGGCATTGAAAATGGTTCAAACCTCCAAATTTTGACCGAGGTTTCCCTCAGTTGTCAGGCAAAGGAAGGACCTGGTAACCCCTCCCATTTATTTCCAGTCAGTTCACCTAATATTTGGCTGGAGGGGGGGGGGGGGGGGGAGGGGGGGGGAGGGAGGCTTCTATAATGGGCGGGATCTTCAACGGTCTGCTTTATTCCATGCAATAGACAATGGAGGGGGAAATTTTATCAAAATTAATATAATGACCATTTATTTTATTTCAAAGTATTATTTTAATGTATTGAACTGTCCATACCCAACACTTTTGTACACAAATGTTTGCCATACTAAACTATTACAAATAATGATTATAGACAGCATATGGTGCCATGATCTTTAGCAGTTACATGTTGAGGTGTAAGACAAGCACAAAGGTTCTTATAAATGCTATCAGTCATAATGTCAACAGAAGTTAATATTCAAGACTGGTTTTGTTTTATGCCCAGTTTGATACTGTAGGACATCCTTTTACAGTCCTTGAAATCTTAGAGTAACATTGGAATGTTTTTTATGCTTCATTAGGATGAGACATAGTTTATAAAGTACTGACTATATATTGAGTACAATTTGTTATAAACTGATGGCTGCATCGTGATCGGGAATGTCATGTCCATAATTAAATATCATATTCCATCATTCTGACATTCATCTAGAACAACACTATCTCTTCCTATTTCAAATAGGAACTTCCCAGCCATTTGGAAAACAAGCCTGTGACTGATATCTGAATGTGAAAACAAGGATAATTATTTGTATGTGATTCAAAGCTATACTGGGGATTTCAGGGTAGCAATATTGGCTATTCTTGGCACAACCGAAAGAGTGAAATGAATCGAAATCTTAATAATGAAGTCCATCCACTGTCCTTCTGAGTTGTACTTAATTTGCCATTGTGCAGTGTACAGTACTGTCATCATCACGCCTTCAAGCTCTGCACCGTGATGTCAATATGCTAGAAACATCGCTGGGAGCTTACAGTGCATTCTTAACTGAAATTTGCGGTTGTGGTAGGACATATAAAGAATAGATGTGAATTTCACCAAGTTCTGTAGTATATGATATGCTTCCATTAAAAACATGAAATCTTACATTGGAATCTGTTTGTTAATGTGTGTTAAGTAGCTACTGCTAAACTATTTACCTACGAGAGGACCATTAGACCTGTTGATCACGGATTTTGATAAGTCTTAGATTTGTAGGGGACCTGAATACCTGGCTGGCAGGCTTTTAATGCAATGGCCTTTAGTTACCAAGAAAACCAACATTGAAGTTTTCTCCACAACTCCTGTATCTATAATGTTAGTCATATTTCAGCCAAGTGAGCTGCTGCTAAGGTTCACGGCTACCATGTTAGTTAGCAGTATGTACCCAAATCCTGTCCACCTACTCTACCCTTCTTCTTCTTTTTTTCAATTTCGTCATACAGAATATCATTAAACACTGTATGTCAAGCAAAATTATTCAAAAACAGCCATTTTCATTGTTGTAATTTCATTAATAAATGGCTCAATACAGCAAACTTTCTGAAACGTGTATTCCGTTTGTTACAGAGTAGATTACAGAATCATCTTATTCCATATTGATTGCATCACTTGGTGTGCTAGAACAGAATTCTGGGTGGTATTTGTCACAGAACCAAACAAATCACTAATTCATAGAGCACCACGAATATTTAATGGAAGCTACTGCCTTACAAGCACACAGATTTTTCAGAAGCAATATTGGAAAACATAAATCATTTAAATCAAAAAGATTTTTCTTTCCTCAATCAACTTTGATGAAACAACGCATATTTGATCATTCCTGTGAAACAGGTACACTAAACTGATGCAGAATTAAAGAGTGTATTTTAGTGGAATCTTCACTCGAAGTGATTTCTCTATTAGTCTTTAGCACATCTGGAGCATTTTGAACATTTTATGTGAAAATTTTAACCACCCTACTGCTGGCAAAGTGGGAATACATTTCTGTGGGTTCATTTTTATGGTGCAGGTAAATGTTTCTCTTTCATCTGCAATTACCTGGTCAGTTTGCCCTCCCTACAAATCAATAAGGTAAAGGAATTTTTCCTTAGCCCACATATGGAAGAATGACAGATTTAAGGGGAGTTGAAGCACCCTATCTCAACAATGTTCAATTTAGTGACTTGGTTTTCCTGTATTTCAGGAACCACTGTAGCCATTGACATTAAACTTTTACAGGACATTAAACTGTATGTTTTGAGTCTACTGAGCAACAATAACTGCGTTTCAGCCATTGCTTTCAGAAATATAATGTTTTAATTATGTGGTTAAAATTTTGTGTACTTTTTTTGTATGTTATTCTAAATAATTTAAATTGTACACAACATTATGTTCTTATTTTATTTCTGTAGACTCAAGATATGTATGTTACTACTGCCTGAAAATTAGGTTACTCTACTTGAAGTGGTTTCTGAGATTTAGGGGAAAAATGCAACAGAAAATGCAAATTTTCAGGAATGGCTTCTAAAGTTTCTAAAGACTGTAACTCACTTAATAATTGCTTAAATTTTTTTTTTTTCATTTTTAGTCACTCAGAAGTATCCTGCACCATACTGTATATCATCTTCTTGATCTTTTCCCCAGTTTTTTCTTTCTGGGCTCCTTGGTGGCCAACTGTGCTGCATACTCTGCTTTATCAATGTGAACCTTGTCCATCTGTTCAAGTTCTCTGATGCAGTTTGCTCCATGTGCTGTAGCATTTTCACCCTACCAATGTTGCCATCATCAAAAGCAACAACAGCATCACTGACCCCCCCCCCCCCCCCCCCCCCACTTCAGTGTCTTCATTCCAACAAAAACATTTTTTGGTAAGAAGCGAGTCCCTGTAAGATTACTGAACGACTCATTGGGATTTTGAGTCTGACCATGCAGACACTTCTTCAGTAATTCAGGATTTGCCAGGTCTCTGTAAATAGGTTTTACGATATCCATGACTGCTGTTGGAATGGAATGTTTATGGCTGTATGAACTGTTTGAGTACTGGGCGTTGCAGTAATTGCACCATGAATCTGGCCCAGGAGCATAAAGGTGGTGTACTGGATTTTCATCAGTTGACAGTCTGTAGAAGAAGGTAGCCCATACTGTCTGTTTCATTTTCAACAAATCCTCAGTATTATTTCTAATGGTTAACCCATAATACTGCTGTAGTTCATCAATCATTTTGTCTGTCAGCCTGCTTCTTATGGTTTTACCATCAGAAATTTCTTATCTCTCAAACTTTGTTTCAACTTCCTCAACCTGGTGCCCATCCTCTTCTGGACAGGACCAACACTACACAGCAATCCTCAGTCTTCTATATAAAAAATTACCAATTTTATTAGATCTTGAAGTAATGCACATAAAAACTTTAACATTTTCAAGCGGTGTAGATTACATTTAAAAAAATAAAATAAAATACTTCCCATGTAAGTGTGCATGTGTGTGTGTGTGTGTGTGTGTGTGTGTGTGTGTGTGTGTGTGTGTGTGTATGTATGGATATGTGTGTGTGTGCGAGTGTATACCCGTCCTTTTTTCCCCCTAAGGTAAGTCTTTCCGCTCCCGGGATTGGAATGACTCCTTCCCCTCTCCCTTAAAACCCACATCCTTTCGTCTTTCCCTCTCCTTCCTTCTTTCCTGATGAGGCAACAGTTTGTTGCGAAAGCTTGAATTTTGTGTGTATGTTTGTGTGTCTGTCGACCTCCCAGCACTTTCATTTGGTAAGTCACATCATCTTTGTTTTTAGATATATATTTCCCACGTGGAATGTTTCCCTCTATTATAATATATATATATAAAAAACAAAGATTATGTGACTCACCAAACGAAAGCGCTGGCACATCGATAGACACACAAACATACACACAAAATTCTAGCTTTCGCAACCAACGGTTGCCTCGTCAGGAAAGAGGGAAGGAGAGGGAAAGACGAAAGGATTTGGGTTTTAAGGGAGAGGGTAAGGAGTCATTCCAATCCCAGGAGCGGAAAGACTTACCTTGGGGGGGAAAAGGATGGGTATACACTCGCACACACACACACACACATATCCATCCACACATATACAGACACAAGCAGACAAATACAGAGGCAAAGAGTTTGGGCAGAGATGTCAGTCGAGGCAGAAGTGCAGAGGCAAAGATGTTGTTGAATGACAGGTGAGGTATGAGTGGCGGCAACTTGAAATTAGCGGAGATTGAGGCCTGGTGGATAACGGGAAGAGAGGATATATTGAAGAGCAAGTTCGCATCTCCGGAGTTCGGATAGGTTGGTGTTAGTGGGAAGTATCCAGATAACCCAGACGGTGTAACACTGTGCCAAGATGTGCTGGCCATGCACCAAGGCATGTTTAGCCACAGGGTGATCCTCATTACCAACAAACACTGTCTGCCTGTGTCCATTCATGCGAATGGACAGTTTGTTGCTGGTCATTCCCACATAGAATGCATCACAGTGTAGGCAGGTCAGCTGGTAGATCACGTGGGTGCTTTCACACGTGGCTCTGCCTTTGATTATGTACACCTTCCGGGTTACAGGACTGGAATAGGTGGTGGTGGGAGGGTGCATGGGACAGGTTTTACACCGGGCGCGATTACAAGGGTAGGAGCCAGAGGGTAGGGAAGGTGTTTTGGGGATTTCATAGGGATGAACTAAGAGGTTACGAAGGTTAGGTGGATGGCGGAAAGACACTCTTGGTGGAGAGGGGAGGATTTCATAAAGGATGGATCTCATTTCAGGGCAGCATTTGAGGAAGTCGTATCCCTGCTGGAGAGCCACATTCAGAGTCTGATCCAGTCCTGGAAAGTATCCTGTCACAAGTGGGGCACTTTTGTGGTTCTTCTGTGGGAGGTTCTGGGTTTGAGAGGATGAGGAAGTGGCTCTGGTTATTTGCTTCTGTACCAGGTCGGGAGGGTAGTTGCGGGATGCGAAAGCTGTTGTCAGGTTGTTGGTGTAATGGTTCAGGGATTCCGGACTGGAGCAGATTCGTTTGCCACGAAGACCTAGGCTGTAGGGAAGGGACCGTTTGATGTGGAATGAGTGGCAGCTGTCATAATGGAGGTACTGTTGCTTGTTGGTGGGTTTGATGTGGACGGACGTGTGAAGCTGGCCATTGGACAGGTGGAGGTCAACATCAAGGAAAGTGGCATGGGATTTGGAGTAGGACCAGGTGAATCTGATGGAACCAAAGTAGTTGAGGTTGGAGAGGAAATTCTGGAGTTCTTCTTCACTGTGAGTCCAGATCATGAAGATGTCATCAATAAATCTGTACCAAACTTTGGGTTGGCAGGCCTGGGTAACCAAGAAGGCTTCCTCTAAGCGACCCATGAATAGGTTGGCGTACGAGGGGGCCATCCTGGTACCCATGGCTGTTCCCTTTAATTGTTGGTATGTCCGGTCTTGAAAAGTGAAGAAGTTGTGGGTCAGGATGAAGCTGGCTAAGGTAACGAGGAAAGAGGTTTTAGGTAGGGTGGCAGGTGAACGGTGTGAAAGGAAGTGCTCCATCGCAGCGAGGCCCTGGACGTGCGGGATATTTGTGTATAAGGAAGTGGCATCAATGGTTACAAGGATGGTTTCCGGGGGTAACGGATTGGGTAAGGATTCCAGGCGTTCGAGAAAGTGGTTGGTGTTTTTGATGAAGGATGGGAGACTGCATGTAATGGGTTGAAGGTGTTGATCTACGTAGGCAGAGATACATTCTGTGGGGGCTTGGCAACCAGCTACAATGGGGCGGCCGGGATGATTGGGTTTGTGAATTTTAGGAAGAAGGTAGAAGGTAGGGGTGCGGGGTGTCGGTGAGGTCAGGAGGTTGATGGAGTCAGGTGAAAGGTTTTGTAGGGGGCCTAAGGTTCTGAGGATTCCTTGAAGCTCCGCCTGGGCATCAGGAATGGGATTACCTTGGCAAACTTTGTATGTGGTGTTGTCTGAAAGCTGACGCAGTCCCTCAGCCACACACTCCCGACGATCAAGTACCATGGTCGTGGAACCCTTGTCCGCCGGAAGAACGACGATGGACCGGTCAGCCTTCAGATCACGGATAGCCTGGGCTTCAGCAGTGGTGATGTTGGGAGTAGGATTAAGGTTTTTTAAGAAGGATTGAGAGGCAAGGCTGGAAGTCAGAAATTCCTGAAAGGTTTGGAGAGGGTGATTTTGAGGAAGAGGAGGTGAGTCCCGCTGTGACGGAGGACGGAACTGTTCCAGGCAGGGTTCAATTTGGATAGTGTCTTGGGGAGTTGGATCATTAGAGGTAGGATTAGGATCATTTTTCTTCATGGCAAAGTGATACTTCCAGCAGAGAGTACGAGTATAGGACAGTAAATCTTTGACGAGGGCTGTTTGGTTGAATCTGGGAGTGGGGCTGAAGGTGAGGCCTTTGGATAGGACAGAGGTTTCGGATTGGGAGAGAGGTTTGGAGGAAAGGTTAACTACTGAATTAGGGTGTTGTGGTACCAGATTGTGTTGATTGGAATTTTGAGGTTTTGGAGGGAGTGAAGCTGGAAGTGGGAGGTTGAGTAGATGGGAGAGACTGGGTTTGTGTGCAATGAGAGGAAGTTGAGGTTTGCTGGAAAGGTTGTGAAGGGTGAGTGAGTTGCCTTTCCGGAGATAGGAAACCAGGAGATTGGATAGTTTTTTGAGGTGAAGGGTGGCATGCTGCTCTAATTTGCGGTTGGCCTGTAGGAGGATGCTCTGAACAGCCGGTGTGGATGTGGGAGAGGAAAGATTGAGGACTTTTATTAAGGATAGGAGTTGATGTGTGTGTTCATTGGCTGAGTTGATGTGTAGGTGAAGGATTAGGTGGGTGAGGGGCAATGGATTGTTCAGTTTGGAACTGGTATAGGGACTGATAGAAAGAAGGGTTGCAGCCAAAGATGGGAACTATAAGTGTGAGGCCTTTGGGGGTAATGTCAAATGTCAGACAAGCCTGAGAAAATAAAATATGCGAGCGTAATCTAAGGGTTCCACGGCCGTGGTACTTGATTGTCGGGAGTATGTGGCTGAGGGACAGCCTCAGCTTTCAGACAACACCACATACAAAGTTTGCCAAGGTAATCCCATTCCTGATGTCCAGGCGGAGCTTCAAAGAATCCTCAGAACCTTAGGCCCCCTACAAAACCTTTCTGCCTGGAACAGTTCCGTCCTCCGTCACAGCGGGACCCACCTCCTCTTCCTCAAAATCACCCTCTCCAAACCTTCCAGGAATTTCTGACTTCCAGCCATGCCTCTCAATCCTTCTTAAAAAACCTTAATCCTACTCCCAACATCCCCACTGCTGAAGCCTTGGCTGAGGGACTGCGTCAGCTTTCAGACAACACCACATACAAAGTTTGCCAAGGTAATGCCATTCCTGATGTCTAGGCGGAGCTTCAAGGAATCCTCAGAACCTTAGGGCCCCTACAAAACCTTTCACCTGACTCCATCAACCTCCTGACCCCACCGACACCCCGCACCCCTACCTTCTACCTTCTTCCTAAAATTCACAAACCCAATCATCCCGGCTGCCCCATTGTAGCTGGTTACCATGCCCCCACAGAACGTATCTCGGCCTACGCAGATCAACACCTTCAACCCATTACATGCAGTCTCCCATCTTTCATCAAAGACACCAACCACTTTCTCGAACGCCTGGAATCCTTACCCAATCTGTTACCCCCGGAAGCCATCCTTGTAACCATTGATGCCACTTCCTTATACACAAATATTCCGCACATGCAGGGCCTCACTGTGATGGAGGACTTCCTTTCACGCCGATCACCTGCCACCCTACCTAAAACCTCTTTCCGCATTACCTTAGCCAGCTTCAGCCTGACTCACAACTTCTTCACTTTCGAAGGCCAGACATACCAACAATTAAAGGGAACAGCCATGAGTACCAGGATGGCCCCCTCGTATGCCAACCTATTTATGGGTCGCTTAGAGAAAGCCGCCTTGGTTAACCAGGCCTGCCAACCCAAAGTTTGATACAGATTTATTGATGACATCTCCATGATCTGGACTCACAGTGAAGAAGAACCCCAGAATTTCCTCTCCAACCTCAACTACTTTGGTTCCATCAGATTCACCTGGTCCTACTCCAAATCCCATGCCACTTTCCTTGACGTTGACATCCATCTGTCCAATGGCCAACTTCACACATCCGTCCACATCAGACCCACCAACAAGCAACAGTACCTCCATTATGACAGCTGCCACCCATTCCATATCAAACGGTCCCTTCCCTACAGCCTAGGTCTTTGTGGCAAACGAATCTGCTCCAGTCCTGAATCCCTGAACCATTACACCAACAACCTGACAACAGCTTTCACATCCCGCAACTACCCTCCCGACCTGGTACAGAAGCAAATAACCAGAGCCATTTCCTCATCCCCTCAAACCCAGAACCTCCCACAGAAGAACCCCAAAAGTGCCCCACTTGTGACAGGATACTTTCTGGGACTGGATCAGACTCTGAATGTGGCTCTCCAGCAGGGATACGACTTCCTCAAATCCTGCCCTGAAATGAGATTCATCCTTAATGAAATCCTCCCCACTCCACCAAGAGTGTCTTTCCACCGTCCACCTAACCTTCCTAACCTCTTGGTTCATCCCTATGAAGTCCCCAAACCACCTTCCCTACCCTCTGGCTCCTACTCTTGTAACTGCCCCCGGTGCAAAACCTGTCCCATGCACCCTCCCACCACCATCTACTCCAGTCCTGTAACCCGGAAGGTGTACGTGATCAAAGGCAGAGCCACGTGTGAAAGCACGCACCTGATTTACCAACTGACCTGCCTACACTGTGACGCATCCTATGTCCATTCGCATGAATGGACACAGGCAGACAGTGTTTGTTGGTAATGAGGATCACCCTGTGGCTAAACATGCCCTGGTGCACGGCCAGCACATCTTGGCACAGTGTTACACCATCAGGTTTATCTGGATACTTCCCACTAACACCAACCTATGGGAACTTGCCCTTCAATAAATCCTCTCTTCCCGTTACCCACCAGGCCTCAACATTCACTAATTTCAAGTTGCTGCCGCTCATACCTCACCTGTCATTCAACAACATCTTTGCCTCTGTACTTCCGTCTCGACTGACATCTCTGCCCAAACTCTTTGCCTTTACAAATGTTTGCTTGCGTCTGTGTATGTGCGGATGGATGTGTGTGTGTGTGTGTGTGTGTGTGTGTGTGTGTGTGTGTGTGTGTGTGTGTGTGTGCGCGAGTGTATACTTGTCCTTTTTTCCCCCTAAGGTAAGTCTTACTGCTCCCGGGATTGGAATGACTCCTTACCCTCTCCCTTAAAACCCACATCCTTTCGTGTTTCCCTCTCCTTCCCTCTTTCCTGATGAAGCAACCATTGGTTGCGAAAGCTTGAATTTTGTGTGTGTTTGTTTGTGTGTCTATCAACATACCAACGCTTTCGTTTGGTAAGTTACATCATCTTTGTTTTTAGATATATTTTTCCCACGTGGAATGTTTCCCTTTCCACGTGGGAAAATATATATAAAAAACAAAGATGCTGTTAACTTACCAAACGAGAAAGTGATGGTATGATGATAGACACAATGAAAAACACACAAACACACACACAAATTTCAAGCTTCCGCAACCCAAGGTTGTTCATCAGGAAAGAGGGAAGGAGAGGGAAAGACAAAAGGATGTGGGTTTTAAAGGAGAGGGTAAGGAGTCATTCCAATCCCGGGAGTGGAAAGACTTACCTTAGGGGGAAAAAAGGACAGGTAAGTCTTTCCGCTCCCGGGATTAGAATAACTCCTTACCCTCTCCCTTAAAACCCAGATCCTTTCGTCTTTCCCTCTCCTTCCCTCTTTTCTGATGAACAACCTTGGGTTGCGAAAGCTTGAAATTTGTGTGTGTGTCTTTCATTGTGTCTATCAACATACCAACGCTTTAATATCTTTGTACAGCGCTTAAGTGAACTTCTCTGATTTCACGCATGTCGCAATTAAATTTTTTAATTCATAAGTCAACTTGTCAACTCTTTTTTTTTGAACAATCTGACCAAATTTCCCTTATGGTTCCTGTGTACGTAAGGAAACACAAGGGGTTATCTTTCCTGGGGCAGTTACAGTATACTCTGCTGTGAAGAAAATAATTGAGTTCAACATTAAGGATGAGTACTTTTGTCTGAGTCTGGAATTCTTCTACAGCTGCTAATGCAATGATTGATTTATTACAAAAATTACTATGACAGAAATGAATATTTTTGAATACTTTTGCTTGACATCACTATTTTATGATGGAGAAAATACAAACAAAATAGTATAAAAATGAAGTGCATGAGCAGTATTTGAACACATTGTTCCAACTCAGTAGTCATGAACTGCAGCCACTGCACTACAGTCGCTTGGTCAAAACATAGCTAATGTTTACAGGTATAGAAGATACGCAAAAATCTTCAACATCAATTTTCTTGGAAACTAGGAGCTATCACATGAAAAGTTGCTAGTCAGATACTCAGGACAGGTCTCTCTGCAACACACTTGAGAGACATTGAAATGCTTGATTAACAATTCTCATAGTTTCCTTGTTAGAAGCAAGGACAGAGAATACAAGTACACAGTTATCTAAAAGGCAAGGCCAAACATACTATGACGGCTTCCTGAAAACTACTACCTCTGATTTTTTACGTAAAAATTCTTCAAATTTTTTAAAGTAAAGCAAATATTATCAACATTCTACATATTTATTTATCAACACAGTCACCTAGGCGACGAACACATTTCTCCTAACAAAATATCAGTTTGTTGATACTATCACTGCAGAACATTTGACTTTGTTGACAGAGCCACAACTCACCTATGCTTGCACTGCTTTGTCACTAGCAAAGTGAAATCCTCGAACATGTTCTTTAAGTTTTGGAAACAGATGAAAATCAGATGGGGCCAGGTCGGGACTGTATGGAGAATGATCAATCACAGTGAATCAAAGTGATGGGTTGTTGCAGATGTCTTAGTGCTCATGTGAGGTTTGGAATCATTGTGCTGAAGGAGAGGGTGCTCTATGTGTGGATGAACTCATCACATTCGAAACTCGGTTACAGCACTCTGATGCACAGTCATATTTACTTAACCCACCGCCATGTTACACACTACTATTCAGAGTCCTGTAGTGGCAGAGGGCTGTAGATATGTAGACATAAGGAATAAAGATGTAGAATGTTAATAGTGTTTGTTTTATTTAAAAACTTTTACGAGTTTTAATACAAATTGTCAGTACAGTGACATAGTTTTTTCTAAAAACATTAGAAATGGAAAAGTGTTTGGAATTTTTAACAGGATCACATTAGGCAAAAAGAAAATTAGCAGAACAGAATAAGAGAAAAAAAAGGATCAGAAAAAATGGCAGATTGGCGAGGGGTGGGGAGGTGTATCTGAAGACCAAACTAAAAGAACACAATAGAGCATAACATCAAAAGTGTGTCATAGTGCACAACAGATGAAAAAAAGAGGGACAAGAATACAAAAGACAAAGGACTAGAAAGGGAAAAATAGAGCATATCATGACAGATACTGAGGGAAACATGAGAGAAGTTAACAGGGAGGGGGTGGGGGTGGGAGAATAAAAATGAACAGTGAATGATGTGTGATGAATGACAGTCAACACCACATATGTCCACATGAAAATCGCAGTTAATAGCTAATTCTTCTGACTTCTTATTATAAATATGTATATACATCTGAAGAACTCACCTGATCAGCAACCATATGGGCCAAATCCCTGAAGACATGATTCAGTTCTGCAATAGACTTCACAATTGCCTGCACTTCTTTCTCTCTCTGCTCCACCATTCTGGTGTTCTCTTCCTCCAGCAGTAACAGCTGTGTCTGTGAAGCTGCAGCAGACCCAGCCATAGCACCAGAAGACCCAAACTGTCTGTCAATGTGGTCAATGTCCGAGTCTACTTCCCAGTCATCTACACCTGCGTGTGTTGCAGACCCTGGTAGCGTCCATGGTTCATCTGGGATCTCAAGAGGAGAGGCCAGAAGCTGACGAGAACGCTCCTCACGAGAATCTAGTTCTGTAGGTAAGGACAAGTAGCATTACTATAGACGTTTTAAAATTCCTCTGAAGACTGTGTCTGTATAACAAAGAAAATTGCATGGCAAATGATCAGTCAGGTAACAAACACAAATGTGTAAAATCAGGTAACAAACACAAACATGTAAAAGTGGAAGATGATGACATATTTTGCTTATGAATTCTTCTATCCCTTCTTGGTAGAAAGAGTTCATTGTTTAATTTCAATCTTAACTAACAGTTTTTCTTTGTTCTACTAGCGTTTGTTTCTTTTGAACCATTTTTTTACTTGTGAGGTCATCATCATAAAACAACTGACAAGCATCTAGAAGTTACACAAGTGGATACTAATCAGTTGTTTCCTGACAATGGTCTATTAAGCTGAGAACTGGTTCAACATAAACAAATATTGGCAGAACAAAAATGCAGTTTATTTGTTTTCAATGTTACATATTCTGTTTGTTTCAGACCATGCTACAGTAAGTGCAAACATAGCTTAATCATCTAAAATCACACAAACAACTTGCAATAATTATGTGAAGCATTGTGAAATGAAAATGTAACATTACAGCCCAAATTACATAGTTTACATAAGACCATAAAACATTAGTCACCTATTAATTCTGGTACAGAAATTGTTACGATTTATGTAAAATTAACGACAAGTTTAAATTAAAAAAATATGATTGAAAAGTGCGCTGTATAACTCACTCTTCAGATAATTTGTCTGCGTTCGGCGGAATGCTACATAAACATCTTGCAGTGCAGACACAAGAGCGGACACCACATTGTGAGAAAGGCGGCCAGGACGGTCTGCCCTCCCCCCTACAGTCTTTCCTCCACCACTCTGTTGGCGGACCTGCTGCAGCAAGCGCTGGGCAGTGCCGAACATCTGTCGGGCACAACCGTACGTGTGGAGCACTGCAGCAGTACCAGATGGAAGAGTGTGTACGACTACAGCATGAGAGTCATTGCATTATGAAGTGACCTCCCAGCATAAATAGTGAAGTTGGAATTAATGTGCCATTTTCTTAACAGATGCTAAATTATTTTGAAATATCTTATGTTAACTTACAGGGCTATAAAATACCTAGTTCGGTTAGCACTGTACCATTGTTTATAATATAATCAAATCCACAATTTTGTCATAATTTTTCTCTAGTCTTTCACGTCCCTAAGTATAAATCATAACATACACAATAACAAATAACATGTAACTGCAAAGAAAAGTAATTTTTCTGTTTAAAAAGAAGGCATTATGTTACTGACTGTCATTCCTCCTCATTCCTTAACTAAGCATATACATGGGAAAGCAACATCTAAATGATCTGTACAAAGGTCACTATGAAAGTTTTTATGCCTGGATTAAATATTCACAGTGGCTTAAAACACTTTACACTGCACTGAATCCTTGGAAATCCGAAATGGAACTAACAATTTTATATTTCTTGAGGATACTGCTCGAACTTGTAATCATGTGTACATAAGCGATTCTCCTTTGTAGGAAACACCAGTCCTTTAATATTTTCTTTATGTCACACTATCATGCCATGACTGCTTACCAAAAAGTGATGGACATAGAAAGAGTATATCATGACAGAGAAATTCTGTGTCTATCCTTGACTGCAGAGTGCCTTTCCTCAGGACTGTGAAGGCTCCTGGGAAGTAGCCATAACTTGTCTTTTGTCTCTTCTATCTTGTGCTCCTCAACTCCTTACACATAAAATAAGTTCCAGCTGTTTGCTCCAGGGTCTATTAAATGTGCACAAAGGTATTTTTTACCTTTAAGCAAATAGGGTTTGTTCTGGTTATAGTAGGTACACCTTAACAACAGAGCCACTATTCATATCTTGACAATAGTTCTGATACAGAAAAATTTTTGAGTTCAGTAATTTCTGAACATCTTAGTGTTATGAGAAACATATCTGCTCAATAGCCAGTGAATGATACTCAAATGGAACACATTTTCCAAGCTTGAAGTGGTAGTCGTCGAAATTTGCATACGAGTAGCAAATCTTTCCACTGTGCCACATGAAACTGGCCATTATGACTGTGGAGCATATTTCCTTTTGAGGACTCACTGTGCCATCTGAGTATTTATTTACAATGTAGGAAAAGATAGATCACTACTTACTGTGAAGAAGACTTGTCAAGTAGCAGACAGGTGTGATTAAAAGACACTCACATGTAGCTTTTGGCCACAGCCTTTGTCAGTCAAGACGCGCACACGCACCCGCGCGCGCGCCCACCGACACCCACCCACCCACACACCCACCCACCCACACACACACACACACACACACACACACACACACACACACACATTCTGGCCCAAGGTGCTGGAATTGGTGGTCATGTGTGATGAGGTGTGCTTGCTTGTGTGTGTGTGTGTGTGTGTGTGTGTGTGTGTGTGTGTGAGAGAGAGAGAGAGAGAGAGAGAGAGAGAGAGAGAGAGAGACTCTCTTGACTGGCGAAGGCAGTGGCTAAAAGCTACATGTCTTTTAATTGTGCCTGTCTGCAACTTGATGTGTATTCTTTATGGTAAGTAGCAATTATCTTTTCCTACATTCTAGATATTCCTATCTGGAGTTTCCACTGTCTGAATATTTTTTTATTTTTATTTGTTTATCCTTTCATCTCAGGATTATCTCACAATGATACAGGAACTGACATGGTAATAAAGTGAAAATCAGTGGCTCAAAATATAAACAAACATACGGTACATATAACAATGGTTTGTGTGTATAACAAATACATGATTTGTATTAAATTCAAAAATTTATTCATCAATCCTTCACAAGACAATTATGGCAACAAAACATTTATTATCATCAATACGACTAATTTTACAGCATCACATGGTACCCAATGATGGGCACTGTGTCATCTGCTATTACATATTATAGTTTCATTACTTTTAACATGTTTTATGTAATATGATGGGCCTTTGAAAAGTCTGTGCAAGTCCGAGAGATGGCACCACCGGCACGTATCGAGGTCATGTTTAGTTAGTAGCATCTTTGGAATGAACACACACACCAAGTTTCAGCCATATTGGTCTATTTCTTTGTGTTTGGCATTCGTGTTAATCAAGGAAGCCGAGTGATTGTCAAAAAATGGCCAAAGAATAATTTCGTGTGGTGATTAAACATTACTTTATGAATGGCAAAATGCCTCCGGAGACTAAAGAAAAGCTTGATAAACAATACAGTGACTCTGCACCTTCGATTAGAACAGTTTATAAGTGGTTTCAAAATTTGTGGAGTGGCCATATGGGCACAAGTGATGCTGAATGTTCTGGATGCCCTGTGGAGGTTATGACTCCAGAAATCATTGATAAAATCCATGATGCGGTGATAGACGACAAAAGAGCTAAGGTTCATGAGATTGCTAGTGCTGTGGGCATCTCGAATGAAAAGGTACATAATACACTCCTGGAAATTGAAATAAGAACACCGTGAATTCATTGTCCCAGGAAGGGGAAACTTTATTGACACATTCCTGGGGTCAGATACGTCACATGATCACACTGACAGAACCACAGGCACATAGACACAGGCAACAGAGCATGCACAATGTCGGCACTAGTACAGTGTATATCCACCTTTCGCAGCAATGCAGGCTGCTATTCTCCCATGGAGACGATCGTAGAGATGCTGGATGTAGTCCTGTGGAACGGCTTGCCATGCCATTTCCACCTGGCGCCTCAGTTGGACCAGCGTTCGTGCTGGACGTGCAGACCGCGTGAGACGACGCTTCATCCAGTCCCAAACATGCTCAATGGGGGACAGATCCGGAGATCTTGCTGGCCAGGGTAGTTGACTTACACCTTCTAGAGCACGTTGGGTGGCACGGGATACATGCGGACGTGCATTGTCCTATTGGAACAGCAAGTTCCCTTGCCGGTCTAGGAATGGTAGAACGATGGGTTCGATGACGGTTTGGATGTACCGTGCACTATTCAGTGTCCCCTAGACGATCACCAGTGGTGTATGGCCAGTGTAGGAGATCGCTACCCACACCATGATGCCGGGTGTTGGCCCTGTGTGCCTCGGTCGTATGCAGTCCTGATTGTGGCGCTCACCTGCACGGCGCCAAACACGCATACGACCATCATTGGCACCAAGGCAGAAGCGACTCTCATCGCTGAAGACGACACGTCTCCATTCGTCCCTCCATTCACGCCTGTCGCGACACCACTGGAGGCGGGCTGCACGATGTTGGGGCGTGAGCAGAAGACGACCTAACGGTGTGCGGGACCATAGCCCAGCTTCATGGAGACGGTTGCGAATGGTCCTCGCCGATACCCCACGAGCAACAGTGTCCCTAATTTGCTGGGAAGTGGCGGTGCGGTCCCCTACGGCACTGCGTAGGATCCTACGGTCTTGGCGTGCATCCGTGCGTCGCTGCGGTCCGGTCCCAGGTCGACGGGCACGTGCACCTTCCGCCGACCACTGGAGACAACATCGATGTACTGTGGAGACCTCACGCCCCACGTGTTGAGCAATTCGGCGGTACGTCCACCCGGCCTCCCGCATGCCCACTATACGCCCTCGCTCCAAGTCCGTCAACTGCACCTACGGTTCACGTCCACGCTGTCGCGGCATGCTACCAGTGTTAAAGACTGTGATGGAGCTCCGTATGCCACGGCAAACTGGCTGACACTGACGGCGGTGGTGCACAAATGCTGCGCAGCTAGCGCCATTCGACGGCCAACACCGCGGTTCCTGGTGTGTCCGCTGTGCCGTGCGTGTGATCATTGCTTGTACAGCCCTCTCGCAGTGTCCGGAGCAAGTATGGTGGGTCTGACACACCGGTGTCAATGTGTTCTTTTTTCGATTTCCAGGAGTGTATTTTGCATAAGCATTTGGACATGAGACAGCTATCCACAAGATGGGTCACGCGATTGCTCACGCTTGACCAAAAACAGTGTCGTGTTAAATGTTGCAAGGATGGTTTGCAGCTGTTCAGGAAGAATCTGCAGGACTTTAAGTGTCGTTTCGTCTCTGTGGATGAAACATGGATACATTAGTATACTCCTGAGACAAATCAACAATCTAAACAATGAGTTACCAAGGGAGAATCTGCACCAAAAAAGGCAAAGACCAGTCCTTCGGCCGGAAAGGTTATGGTGACTGCCTTTTGGGATTTGCAAGGGATAATCCTCATCAATTATCTGGAAAAGGGCAAAACTATTACAGATGCATATTTTTCATCGTTACTGGACCGTTTGAAAACCAAGCTGCTGGAAAAACACCGGCGGTTGGACCACAAAAAAGTCCTTTTCCATCACTACAATGCACCGGCACACACCTCAGCAGCTGTGGCCGCAAAATTACTGGAAATAGGATTCCGACTAGTTGCACATCCCCTCTATTCTACAGACTTGACTCCCTCGGACTACTATTTGTTCCCTAATTTGAAGAAATGGCTGACGGGACAAAGATTTTATTCAAACGAGGATGTGATTGCAGCAATTAACAGCTCTAGTTTGCAGACTTGGACAATTCCTTTTCTTGGGAGGGGATCAACAAATTAGAACAGCATTGGACAAAGTGTATAAGTCTAAAAGGAGACTGTCGAAAAATAAAAAAGGTTTTCCCAAACACGTAAGTAGTTTTTATTTTTGCATGGACTTTTCAAACGCTCCTCGTAATTATTAGCCTTTGGGTTGTTTGGTGACAGTATTCATCTTTCTAATACCAGATAATGTGGCAATCAGAAAAAAATTGTATTATACACACTGTTACCTGGGCTGCAAAATCCATTTGAGACACTTGAATCCCAATGGCCAAATTTGCCTCATCTATCACCATTGATTCCGAAGGTCTCCATTGTGTTTTATTCTTTATTCTATAGGAAAAATAACCTACATTTACACACAATGTTTCCATTATTTCATTTTATAAGCAATATATTTCAAAGTAAACCCCCCTCCCCCTCCCCCCGCATCCCCCTGCCAGTAAAAAGTCCTTCATCTATCAACGTCTCCTCATTTGAAACTGATGTCGTAAATATTTTATCTTTACTGGCTGAAAGATGTGCACGTTGAATTCAGCTAAATCTAGGAAGGATCTGCTGATGGTATATTATTCACTGTTCCACAGCCATATTGTTCTACTACTACTATAGATAAAAAGAGAGAAGGATCATAGCACTAAACAGGAGACTGTATCCTGCAAACCCACCTTCACACATCTAGGAGTGATGACAATTTCCAATCAATATGTCTTCACTTGTCTCATGTATGGCAAAGAAGATCATGAATCATTTACCAACAGGAGTGATATCCACAATTATAATATGCGCAATAAGGAAAACATACACTTCTAAAGCTGTCAGTTCTCCACGACATGGGGCACTTTTCCAACAGTAACTCTAAAAATTTTCAACCATCTAAATACTAAAATGCCGTCCAAACTTGGCAAAATTTTGAGGAAAGATGTCATAAAATCTATGCCAAAAACCACTCTTTGACAATGAAGTAGCAAACTGGACTCCCTAAACAATGTACTGCCATATGAAATGAAGTGAACATGTAATTGTTAAAAAGTTCTCACTCTATATGTCATTAAATGTTATGCTACAAGTATGCAAATTTGTTCTGTATTATTACCCATATTTATGCTAATTTTTTTCTTGTATTATAATGCTTGGGTAATCTTAACCTTTTAACACTGACACAGTTTATCTAGTCTTGACTCACAAATGATGTAAGGTAATGTAAATGTGGCATAACCAGCCAAAGAAACTTTTACACTTTCATTTTTGATGGGTAAAACATGTAGTCTTGTATTATCATAGAATGTGATAAAGCAGTATTTAATATGACTGACAAATTCACTACTGATGATCTCTTAGCATCCTGAAATTAGCTTACATATGTCACTGTACAGTAGTCACGAAATATACCTTGTATGTATTGTGCTCTGTACCTGGTCTATGCAGTGTTAGGTACCTAAGACCTGCTGCCCTAAATATGTCCAGAACAAGTAAGCATATCAATGTATAGTTTTTGCAAAGTTACCGAGAACAAGGTGGCAAATATTCCAACAAATATGTAAGTAATTTTTAACATTTACAGCTACCTTTTTTTTGGAGCATATACTTTTTTGTAGCACTGGAAAGAGCTTTAAAAGAGGATTTCAATAACATAGTAGGTGTGTCATTTATTAGTCTGTGCTATGCTATTGTAGCTGTCAGATAACTTGCTCATGAATGGTACTCAGACTTTCACAATGTATATGACAGTTGAAAAAGTGGATACAGTGTTTGTTTTTTTTTTTTTTTTTTTTTTTTTTTTTTTTTTTTTTTTTTTAATGGAAAATACTTTGTATTGTGATTGTATGCTGAAGCATTATCTCACAATCAACATGTCACAGTGGAACAGCTTGCATGTGCAAGCTGTATACACCAAAGGAGTGTTCTGCGAATACTACATCCCATCACATTAATTCATTGCACATTTCTCTCCGTTAACAGAGGCTTTCAGAATCACAGTTTGCCAAATGATATCTACAAAAACTGCAAAGTGATGTGGTATTTCTATACAAGATTTTGTTCATGGATGATGCATTGTTAACAAATAAAGGGCAAATCAATCTTCAAATATGTACCACTGCTCCGGCTGAGAGTTACGGATAAATGAAGATATGGTGCATCAACAGGTGGTGCAAGCTTTTCAAAAATCGCAATATCTTCTTCTTCCTCTTTTTTTTATATAAAACTCTCAATAACTACAACTAGCATCTCACAGGAAATAAGGCAATGCATGTGGTGGCACAACATCGCAGATGTCCCTCCCATTCCACACAGATCAACTACAGTTCTTCATGGAACATTTGGAGGTCACTGGACTGACAGTTTGGGGAACACAAAATGACCTGCATACACACCAGTCTTAAAACCTTTGGACTTTTATCTGTGGGCAAAAATAAAACGAAATCTACAAGGAAAGAGAGACAACTTCTGAAGACATGAAATGCTGTATAACAAGGGCTTGTGCTGCAATATATCTGATAAAATTCAGTGTGTTTCACTTTATAGCATGTATCAGTGCTCCAGGTCAAGATTTTGAGTACTTGATATGACAGTCATATTAATAAACTCATGAACCAAGTTGTGTGTTTGCTTACTTGTGGGACATCAGGGCAGACATTTGTGAGCCCTGTTCTCCAGACAACAGCACGGTGGTTTGCACCACTTATCTAGTTACTGTTTGACCAAGTTCTACATGTTATGTCATTGTAGTCCTTTCCAAAGCCACAGAAAAAAGTAAATACTTCCACTAAGAAAGGCAATAAATGCCAGTCTCATTATCTGTCACAATTATTGATAAAAACTATCTCCAGTTGCCAGCTAATTTGTGTAAAATATTTGTGGCTTTTCATTTTCCTTAAGTTTTCGTAGATCTGGCTCACATTACCAGTGGGGGGATGAGGTAGGAGGGGGGGGGGGAAATCACCCATCTTCATCCAGTCATTAATAATGTCACCAACATATTGTAAATCGTCACGTGACACTGCACTTTGTAAGCAGCCACTCAAACTTGCATCAACTTATGATTTCCCAATCTGGTGAAATCAGACTGCGACTACCTAACTATATATGGTCAGTGAATTCCCATAATTTTTTTTTTTAACATTTATGTATTGAATGAGCGTTGAAACTATTGTAGCAATAAAATTTTTCACTGTTCACTCTTAACAATTTATCAAACTCAGCCATTGAGTCAGCACTACAGTGGTACCAACTACAAACTAACAGTCGACCACCAAAAAGCATATGAGAAGATTTAACCAATATTAAGTATCAAATCAGATTTCTACTTAGGTCTCATAAACTGACGTAGAGCCTGGAGAGCGATGTGCTGGCAACATGCCCCTCCATATCTGCATCCAGTACACATATGGGCTGAGGACGACACAGTGGTCGGTCAGTACCACTGGGCCATCATGACCCATTTGGGTGGATTTTTATAGAGGGAGGGTGGAAAAGCAGTCCCCCCCCAGGCACAAGTGGATGTTATCCTGCATCCACATTTACATATACACACATAACTTCGATACTACTGCACAATGTATGATGGAGGATAGTTTGTACTGTTACTAATCATTTCTTTTTCTGTTCTATTCGCCCATGAAGCAAGGAGAAAATGATTGTATAACTCTGTATAAGTCTAAATCTCTCAAATTTTGTGCATATGGGCCTTACATGAGATGAATGTTGGAGGCAGTAGAACTGTTCTTCAGTTGGTCACAAATGCTGGTTCTCTAAAATTTCTCAATAATGCTTCGCAAAAGAAAATATCCTTCTTTCCAAGCATTATCATCTAAGCCCACAGAGAATTTCCACAATACTCTTGTGCTGACCAAACTGACTGCTAACAAACTTTTGAATTGCTTTGATGCCTCTCTTCTATTTGATCTGATGGGGATCCAAACACTTGAGCAATACTCAAGAATAGGTAACAAAAGAGTTCTCCTTTATAGATGTGCTGCATTTCCCCAGAAATCTCTCAATAAACTGCAATTGGTGATTTACCTTCCCTACAACTAACCTTATACACTAATTCAATTTCATGTCATATCCCAACATTATGCCTAGATATTCAATTGATATAAATGAGTAAAGTAGCATACCATTATTACTGTACCTGAACATCCTCATTAAGTTCCAGTTATCCAAGTTTGAAGCAAGCTACGATTCGTCATACTAAATAACAATTATGTCCAGTTAGACTTGAATCCTCTTACAGAGAGAGGCTCAGTTATGACACTTTTCTATACACAACAGTGTCAGCAGTAAACAATCTTGTACTATGGACAATCCTATCCAACAGATCTTTTACGTACATGGTGAACACAAGCAATCCTATCAGACTTCTCTAGGCATCTATTACATTTTCTTTGTCTCTAATGAATACTTGCCATCCAGGAAAATCTAACGCATTCTATCAATTAAAAAGTCTTTGAGCCAGTTATATATCTGAGAACTTATTCTGCATTTTCAGACCTTTGTTAACAAAATCTGCCTGGTGGCCTTCACCCATGGTTTGCAGGATAATGTGTGTGGAAAGGGTGAATTACGGTTTCTAACTCACGCTAATATATGGGCCGAAGCCTTTTGATCTCTAAAACACTCAATATATTTGAATTTAGAATGTGATAAAGCATGCTGCAGCAAACTGATATTAAGGATACTGGTGTATAATTTTGCTCACCCATTCTTCTTCTGTCCTTCATATCTATTTTTTCCATTTGTTTGGAAACATTCAATGTGAGTGAGATTTACAGTAAATGTGAGCTATCAGGAAGACCATTGCCTCAGAGTACTTTCAATAAACTGAATTGGAATTCTGCCAGGGCCTTCCATCTTAGCTGCTTTTTAACATCAGGTCCGCTTATTTAAATATCCATTTGAGAGTTTGTAAAGCAGCTGAATGACGTCAGTTGTACAACCATCCTTTTAGAATTATTTTAAATTCAAGATTTAAGATTTCAGTTTGCCTATTGCTGCCTTTATTTCTGCACCAGGCTGATCAACGAACAATTGAATAAATTTTTTCAATCCAATCAGAAATTTTAACTGAAGCCAGAAGTTTATAAAATAATCTGTTAGGTGAGTACATTTTTTATCTATCGTATTACATTATGTTTTCATTAAATGTTTTGGAATTTTCTACTTTGAGTTTTTTCAGCTCTCAGTTCCGAGTGTAATTTGCAAGCAGTAGCTTTCTTGGAAAGTGAGGAAATTCTGGGAGTTTATTAGCAGTCCTTTGGTAATGTAAGTTAGAGCTTGGTATTCTCAGTTTCTATAATTTTTTGGTGATTTGACCTTGGTCCTTGTATATGGACTTCTGAGCATTCATCAGAGCACAACAAACAAGCGCACTCCCTACAGGGATTAGTGACCCAATGTCATTACACTAGTAGCCACCACAGTTACAAATCAATAAATCCTTAGAGATATCTAGGAGAGAGTTTTTGCTCCTTAGGGCAGGTAAGTGGTCACTGGCATACTACTTACAAAGCAACTGGGCATTTAATCACAGTGTAATGGATCTGGACAAGGTTTTAAGTTACTGTCCTCTGGGAAAGTATGCGCTGAGCAAGTCCGTTAAGGATGAGAAAAACCTGAGCTGTTTTAACAGTAAAATTTGAAAAATGCTGACAGACAAAAGTTGTATAAATCTGTGCGTCTTTAAAAAGAGATATACAATATGCATGTAACAATTTTCACTGTCATATATTAACGAAGAACTTTTGGTAATTCTATAAAATACTAGCCTCAGATAAGATCACTATATGGGTTGAAAAATTCTATACAGTCGTTCATTGATCAGTTTGATGTGGAAATAAAAAATAGTGAAAGGAAAACTGATGCCTTAAATCTTGCATTTAAAATTACTGAAACAGGGCAGTTGTGCAGTTATCATCATTCAACTGCTGCACAAATTCTGATACCCGAATAGGTGTTTACACTGTGTAGTGAACTCCTTACCAACCAAGCGGACTCTTATAGTTCTTCTCCCCATAGTAATCTGCAGCTAAAATTGTCTCCAATGGGAAGGGCGGAAAGAGGAAGAGAGAGACGCTGCTAAAATAACAGGGGGTAAAAGAACACTGGCTGTTGTATGGCATGCCAATGTCGGAAACAAATCGCATGATGAAGAATGGTAACTGAATACATGAACCACGAGTCAGTTGTGAATCACAATGCTCATTTATAATTTTCTACAGCTCATAAATAAAGATAGCTGGTATTTTTTTCTATCAGGTTAGAATTCAATTTTTGACAAAATCAGGGTTAGAATACAAGTAGATTATTGCAATGACAAACATATATCTCAGAAAACACTAAACATCTATAACAGCAACAGTATTTTTGTCTTGAAATTCATTGTTCCATCAATTCACAAGCAAATTGTCATATTCCACAAGTAACACTATATGCCAGATATCAGTCAATTTACTAAGCAACCAGGTCTCTTGACAAGCACTGCTTTACAGGCTGCTGGGTATCAACTTCCTCAGTTCACTATTTTACACTCTTCTCTATTGAATAACACTTATTATTGGAACGACAATTTTCTTTACAGGTTGGAGAAAACTCATGTCACAAAATTTTAACCCTGGATAGATGATGCCAGTAGGAACCAAAATTACTAATGTTGTGTAGGTCGACAATGCACCATTTTTAAACTACGGAAACTTGGCGCCACACGCTCCAATTGGCTGTGGGATTGCCCTGTTGCTGTTCGTCAGTTGATGGGCAGTGCTATAGTTGTAGGTTCATACATACATACAAACAAACATCCCTCGCCTCGTCACTGCCCCAACATGATACGCACATGGGTCGAATAGGTCTTGCTGTTTGTCTCCACCTCACATCAGAGGCATTCACACGTAAGCTTCACTTTGGAGCACACGCACATCACCTGCGATTTAGTCATACAGTAAGCATGGCAGCACAGTATTCGTTTGAAGAACAAGGAGATACGGTTTTTGTTTATGGACTAGCCGACGGTAATGTGCACGAAGCTTGACAGTTGGAGGAGGAACGGTACCCAACAAGATGCCACCCACACCCGCAAATGTTTATAGCAATTCACCAGAGACTTGGTGAAACATGGTGATGCTGGAAGACCTCAAACATGACAGGATGCTGCATTTGAAGAGACTGTTCTCGAGCACTTTGAGGAAGCACCTACGATAAGTACTCAAGTGGTTGGACACGACATGGGGGTCATGAATTGGTTAGCCTGGAAGGTTTTGAGGGATGACAGCCAGCATTCATTTAGTTTCCACCCTGTCCAAGACTATGAACACAAGCTAGGGTTTTTCCTATGGTTTCTGCGACGTTTTTCACGAGATCCCGACTTCCCCGCCATTGTGTTGTTTACTGACGAGTGCACTTTCCATTGGGATGGCCTCTTCAACACTCGGAACATTCATTACTGGGCAAGGGGAAATCCTCACATTAAGGTCCACGGGCACTATAAAAGATTTTCACTCAGCATTTGGGCACACGTTGTGGGTGACCATCTGATTGGGCCAGTCCATCTACCTCCTTGACTTACCGGGACAAATTACCTTCACTTTTTGCAAGAAACTCTACCCGGCCTGCTGGAAGATGTTCCCCTCAGCATACGGATACGCATGTGGTTGCAGCATGATGGGGTGCCTGTACATAACCGTCATGCTGTGCACAGATATTTAAAAGAACTCTTCAATGGGCGGGTAACTGGCTGAGGTACTCATAAGACACAGCCCCCATGATCACCAGACCTCATGCCATCGGACTTTTTTCTGAGGGGATTCTTCAAGGTTCTAATTCACCCACCCAGATGTGAACCACCTAGAAACGAAGAGGAATTAATGGATCACACTGAACATGCCGCCAATCACATCAGGGCAATGCCAGGAATCTTCAAAAGAGTTCGACAAAACACGGTTCGATGTTACCAAGCTTGTGTCACATCAGAGGGTCCCAGTTCAAGCACCTGCTTTAAATAAACTATGTCCTAGCTACAAAAAAGACCCTTTTCAGGGCCGACATAATTTATAAAAGACTTTCTGTATGAGAACTAACAGCTGTTGATGGGTTTTTGTCCGGTATGTCTTATCATAAAACTACAATGGATGCATTGGGAGCCTGGCAGATCCACCCCCAGGCCCCCACAGTGGAAAGCTGTCGTGCTACCACCGAGTGTGTGGGCCACCTTGGATACATCGTGATCTCCGGCAGGCAAAGCATTCATGGTCATGCATTGTCCCAGAGCATCTGGCAACAGGGCAATCCCACAGCTAATTGGAGGGCGTGGTGCCAAGTTTCCATAGTTTAAAAACTGTGCGTTGTCGACCTACACAACATTAGTAATTTTGATTCCTACTAGCATCAGCTATCCATGGTTACAATTTCATGACACAATTTTTCTCCACCAAGTATACTATTCATGTTACCTATATTTAATAGCATAGAAGTTGGTTTATTTTCTCCAAGTTACCACAGTTTGTTAGCATGTCACAATTACTACCATGTTTGAAAATACACAGTAATTGAAAAGTGATAAATTGTGAAGCAATTTAAATCATAACAGCATCCAGTCTAGTCTGATATCGGCCACAACTAGTAAAACAGCAATCTAGATTACTAAACTGATGAAATCCACAATTTGCAAAGTTACTCTTGGCGACGATGTTGAAGGGCATTTCATAACCTAACCTCGAACTCGGGCTGTGCTATAGGTCAGTTGCCAGCATATTAAGTTTTCTCCCATTCACATTAATTGGCTTTGCCAATTCTCAATCACATTGTCACATTCCAACCTAGTCTACACCTCGAGCTTCGCTACATGTCTGTCTGTTCTAGTTTTTTCCATCACATGGTAAATACGAAAATCAGTAACCAACCTTAAAATTCATGAATACCAGATCAGTAAAAGTATTCTGGTGCTCTCCATGTTGAACACAAATATAATCAAATTGTATGTTTTATATATATAAAAAAAAAGGTCATTAGATTCGGGCGATTCTCATTGGGTACCGGTGCTATCTAATATCACCAGACTGGCTATGAGCGACATCAATGAACAGCCATTAGCACAAACACAAGAGCAGCTGACATCACAAGTTTTAGTCTGGTGGAGTTCTCTGAAGAGATTTCAGCAATCTGAAACTGTGGTATGGGAACAAACAATTGTTAAATATTAACCACCCTCCTTGTCAATTCCTTTTACAATTCATGAAACAACCATGAAAATTTTAAGAGATATGCTGAACTGGCAATTGGAATGTTATTTACATATTGTCATTTCTGGATTTGGGGAATAAATAAAAAAATAGTGGAAATCTCTATCTTCTGGTGCATATTATGAAAGGTGCTCAATGATGCTCACACATTCACAGTACTCTAAAAGAAAGCTGTATGTCAATGACTGAACTAAAACGTTTAAGTAAACAATTTCATCATCTGGTGTGGCTTTATTTTCGAGCAGGCTAATATCTATCTATTTCATACTGTCAGAACACTAAACCACGTACAGCTCCTTTTAGGAACAGTTCAATGAACATGTTGATGAATTACAATGTCTTCTCAAGTCTACTCATTACTACAGCTTCAACATTATTGGGAATGTGTGGTATGATTAGAAAAATTAATCTGGTCTAAATTTATTAATCACATTATTACCAAAAATAAGTGCCATGTTGCACAACAAAGAACACAGAAAACAATACAGGCATTGTAAGCACCCATTTGGCATTGAGTGACACTTGAACAACTATCTAAAGCCAAATTTACACTTGTTCAGAAGCCATCCCATGACACCATGTTCAATGCATGGCACCACAGCGATTTCACATTTATTTAGTTCCTGTTGCCCACGGTATAGCACAACACAGTTTACTATAGGTTTCTTCATTCATCTTTTCCAATTCCTCACCAAAGTCCCAACATTCTGGATCATAAACATACAATGGATCAATACATTTAAATTAAAAAGTAACTAATGGGTGGCTTTTCAAGTCTTATTTAAAGTTCAACAGTGGCCCTACAAATGTCATCTAGTATTTTTGGATGAATATGTCTACAGTCAATGAACTATTGAGTGGCTGAAGGAAGTTAAACAAAAATACACATCAAAAAAAGTTTTGCATCACCCCATTTCCCAGAATTCCTGAGGATAGATGTTGACTTTGGATATTGTATCACAGACACAGTCCCTTTGACTGTTCAGAGATGCCACTAAACCCACCCAAAGATGTAAACAACCATGCATGAGCAGCGCCTATTATACAGAGCGGGTCCTACAGGCGATCAGTTCCAGTCATTCCACCAGGAAGGAGATACACGGCCCGTGTTGTCTGTAGTTCAACCATGCCTAGACGGGCAATACCGCGGTTCGATTGCGTCCGCATTGTTACTTTGTGCCAGGAAGGGCTCTCAATAAGGGACGTGTCCAGGCGTCTCGGAGTAAACCAAAGCGATGTTGTTCGGACATGGAGGAGATACGGAGAGACAAGAAATGTCGAATGACATGCCTCGCCCAGGCCACCCAAGGCTACTTCTGCACTGGATGATGGCTACCTATGGATTATGGCTCGAAGGAACCCTGATAGCAACGCCACTATGTTGCATAATGCTTTTCGTGCAGCCACAGGATATCGTGTTATGACTCAAACTGTTCACAATAGGCTGCATGATGCGGAGCTTTACTCCCGACGTCCATCTTTGCAACCACTACACCATGCAGTGCAGTACAGATGGGCCCATCAACATGCTGAATGGACCACTCAGGATTGGCATCACATTCTCTTCACCGATGAGTGTCACATATGCCTTCAACCAGAAAATCATCGAAGACATGTTAGAAGGCAACCTGGCCAGTCTGAACATCTTAGACACACTGTCCAGTGAGTGCAGCAAGGTGGAGGTTCCCTGAGGTTTTGGGGTGGGATTACACGGGGCTAATGTACGCCGCTGGTGGTCATGGAAGGCACTGTAATGGCTGTACGATACGTGAATGCCATCCTTCGACCAATAGTGCAACCATCGGCAGCATATTGGTGAGTCATTTGTCTTCACGGATGACAATGCGCACCACCATCATGCACATCTTGTGAATGATGTCTTTCAGGATAACGACATCACTCGACTAGAGTGGCCAGCATGTTCTCCAGACACGAACTCTATTGAACATGCCTGGGATAGATTATAAAGGGCTCTGTATGGAAGATGTGACCCACCAACTACTCCGAGTGATCCACACCGAATCGCCATTGAGATGTGGGACAATCTGGACAAACAGTGCCTTGATAAACTTGTGGATAGCATGCCAAGGCGAATACAGGCATGCATCAATGCAAGAGGACGTGCTACTGGGCATTTGAGGTACTGGTGTGTCCAACAATCTGGACCACTACATGTGAAGGTCTCGCTCTATGGTGGTACAACATGCAATGTGTGGTTTTCATCAGCGATAAAAAGGGTGGAAATGATGTTTATGTTGATCTCTATTAAAATTTTCTGTACAAGTTCTGGACCTCTCGAACCGAGGTGATGCAAAACGTTTTTTGATGTGTGTAATATTCCAATGTCATAATGTTTTCTTTCCCATCTCATGCGTAGGTCTATAACTACAATGTATGAAAATAAAATGAAACGCAAAGAAAAATGAAATGAATGAACTGAACCACATGCTGTAGTTACGATGGCAACTATCGCACCAAAGAGATGTACAGTCGCCAATGTTTAGTAAGCCCATACAACACTGCCCGGCAACATGTGCATGGTATGGCAGTCATCTACTACAGTGGAGGTGTCCACTAGCTCCAGGGCTGCTATGTGCCATCTGGATTGCATCACCCTGTGTCGTGTAGGTGTGAAAGCCACCATATGGCTTTCTATACCACAACATAGTACACAATACTTTATAGGAGGCTAGTGGACAAGTGTGAAAGGGGTTAAAGATGGTAAATCTCTATTTAATCATGTCTATTATTGTGCTTCCGTTATTCTGATAACCATCTGACACTCCCTTAACAGAAACAAAAAGTTAAAATTAATGTAACTACCCAATACCCATTTAGAGAATACTAAATGGAAGGTTCAAAATGAATATACTGCCAAGAGAATATGATAAAAGTATCTACTATATATATATTTAGTACACACTGTATTCACAAGTCTACTAACCCTGGATATATCCTGTGTCAATGCCTCGATACGTTGTTCCTCCTCTGAAGAGTCATCCAGTGTTGGACGATGTAGGTGACGTGAATGAAGAGCTTCCAGCTCTTTCACTTTGGATCGTAGTCTTGATAATGTGTACTGTGCCTCTTCCAGAGCATCCGCCCACATTGGCGGCTGATTACCACTACCACGGCTGTTCCCTGCATTTTGTCGCAATTCCAGACCACCTGATTCAGGATCGGAAACCCCACCAACCAACGTTGTCCGATCTGATACATGCTGTAAAAAGATAGACAGTATATATAAGGCTGCACCTTGATTTCTTGGAGAGAATGTAAATAAAAAGTGCACCATAAGTGGCAAACAAAACAAATATGTGGAATAGGCAGATTTTAATCACAGACATGCATCAACAACTAAAGAAGATTGTTGAAGGGTCAACAATGAATAAGTTGTTACAAACTGACGAGAGTTACTAAAATTCATAGTGCGTTATTACAATTGTAAGCATTAACTTTTAATGCTTTACTCGTTTTACAGTACATACAAATATTCATCACAGTTCAGGTCATTCCACACTGCGAAAATGTAAAATATTAGGCCAAAATCTTTCCTCCAACGTTGTGTGTCTCGATTTAATAACAATAATAAAACTTTGCTGGAAACCGCCTGGATAACGAGAATGTCTATTTCCGTTGGTCTCATGTGTTCAGTGTCCTCAAAAACAAAGCGATCGAAATAACAATTACCCTGACCAACAAAATAACTCTAGAGATCTTTCTTGTTATATCGTACTACTTATACAAAGTATACAGATGATATGACGTTACACAGTAGGTTTAACAAAACTTAAATCCGGCAGAATCTCGATTTAATAACAATAATAAAACTTTGCTGGAAACCGCCTGGATAACGAGAATGTCTATTTCCGTTGGTCTCATGTGTTCAGTGTCCTCAAAAACAAAGCGATCGAAATAACAATTACCCTGACCAACAAAATAATTCTAGAGATCTTTCTTGTTATATCGTACTACTTATACAAAGTATACAGATGATATGACGTTACACAGTAGGTTTAACAAAACTTAAATCCGGCAGAAAACTACACACATAACCTTTCTCGCCTTCTATTTACCTGTTCGGAATAAAAATGACGACTTTGCATAGCATTGTTGCGCATCAAAATAAAAACGTCTGTTAAACTTCTTGTCGTCATTTTGTTTAGTTACTTTCAGTTCGCGTCTCAACAGATTATTTACATTTTACGATTACAACCATACTGCTTACGCTTGACAGTTAACTTAGCATAATCGATTCTCGATTAGGAATCGATAGATTCTGAATTGATATGGGCGTGTATCGTTAAAGAAATGTCCTTCCTTTCTGCCATAACAAAAGAAACAAAAAGAATTCCTCACATTTAAACCGAAAACGTTTATCATATAGCAAACCAGGCTTATGGCTAAAAAGGTAAATTACACCTACTCGAGTGACTTACGAGTGGAATATCTTCCGACCAGCAATTTTGATTGTTCTACTGTGGCGCGTTCATTTAAAGGCAAATATTATACATGTCCCACTTGATTTTTTGCTTCATGTTAAATTGGACAGCTTTTGTGCTCACGCACTTCTACGAGAAATGGAATTAAAGCAGTCTGAATGACTGCGCTATAAAATAGTGTGCGACAAGCAGTGTTATCCTCCGTTAATCAATGCACAACGAAGAAAACATCAAAACATAAGTATCTTTCCAGATTCCCTGGAAAACAGGAGAAACATATCATTGTTAAATACGACGCTACACCCATAAAGGTTCATAGGTTAGTAATATTCTATTGGTTATCACTGCGATATTACAAATATAAGGAATAAATGAAACTTAGTGTAGATCAACGTTTCTTAATCTTATCGGTAAGTGGAAATCTTTTCAGTGTCCACTTTTGTCATGGATTCCCTAGTTTGTCTCTATACTGTGTTATTAATGCAATATTATTTAAAAAAATAAATCTAACGTTCTTAAACTAAGTTAAATATAAAATAAGGCAATTAAACCAGAGATATTTTGAATTTCAACTGCATGAGATGTATTGGGCCTTATTTTTGTAGATATACTTAATCTTAGGCTTTATAGATGAATGTTGGATTCTACTGACAGGTTTGGCGTCAAATCTGTAGCGGCATTTATTGTTGTCGACACGTAGCCTAAGCTGAGAACCCCTACTCGCACATGAATGTAATTGAAAATGGTAAAAGAGTTGGCACTGCCTTGAATATGTTCATTTTTTTAAAGTACACAAGAATTCACTTAATAGCATTAATTTAAGTTTCCCTTCAACTGCGAATGTGGTAGTAGAGATATGCACAAAGTATGATCCTCCAGTTTTCATTCTGATTTCTAACTATTACATCGCCACATTCGTCCGTTTCTAAAGAAAATTAGCAGTATTTTCTTCGTATTGGTTGCTCGATCTCTGATGCTTGGAACTGCCATGCCATTCGAAAGCGGTATTCTAATTCTTTCGTTTGCTGATTTTTCCCCTAATGTATTTTTTTACTATCTCCATAGAAGAAAGTTTAATCAGGCATTCAGCCAATGAGAACACTTCAGTACCGTTGAACTAACTATCTGATAGCTGACTAAGAAGCCTCAGTTACCTTTTGATTCTCTTTTTTGTCGTTTTTGTTTTAAAACTGTTTTCGATATTTTGTTACAGGATGAAGCGGTAGTTTTAGAAAAGGCACTCTACAGCCTTGTACAGTAGAATAACGGAATTATCACCGGTCCAATGGGCTAATACATTGGAGACCAAGCCCGAGTATAAATCGGGCGGCAAAGTTGTGTTCAAAACATCGCGCGCAAGTATAGATCGGGCAGCAATTTTCTCGACGCACGAGCCATCTATCGCTATGAAACTGGACTCAATTCACACGAGGACAATGTACGGACGTCTCGCTACCTGGCTGTTGAGAGGTTATGCCTCCTGATGTCAATTTCTAGAATTGCTTTGAAAGAAACAGCGGTGAACCTAAAAGCTCTTGTCGCGACTGACTGAGCCAATGTGTGCTCACGTTGTCATGAGTTTCGTGCGTATAGGCAGTTTACTTAATTCTGATACATAAATGTCACCTCTGTTGAGTGGACAAGAAATTTTTTTAGCTCAAGAAGAAGAAGTCAGTGATGCAGAACCTGAGCGAGTAATGACTCAGTGGGAACAGGATGAAGAAAGTTCATAGTCAGGTACGGTGCAGTCTGCTAAAATTTTCATCACTAATATTGTTGCTACAGATATTACTGTTGTAATTACGTTTCAGTTAAGTTTTATTTGTCTTAATCTCATCTCTCTTACAGATGAATCTCATAATAAAGCACCATACAAGACGGATTTCCAAGATTTGGTTGGTGAAGACGAGACAATTCACTGGCCAGACAAGCATGAAAGAAACAAATTGGAATTGCTGTGAATCCAACATACCTCTCTGCATGCCAGGATGCTTCAGACTTTTCCATTCAAAAGCCAGTTACATGTGAAACTGTTCAAGAACTCACCTCGCACTTAGTTTTGGGAGGATAATTACAATTTTTGTCCTCATTATTCTAGAGCTTGTAATCTATCAAAGAACTAAAATAAATATGAAAAGTAAACCTTGAACCTTGGTCTGTTTTAGTGTGTATTACCCTTTAAGATACATCAAACAAAAAGTGCCAGTAACGTTTCAAAAGACACCATAAATGGCTGGTTTTCTGAGGAATAATATTTCCAAGTGGATTGTCCTCAGGTTTTTAAAGTATGCGGATGCGACCGGAACATAGAATCAAAGCATTGCATGTGAATGGCTTTACGGCCAAAAATTTTTGTTTTCTTTTATTCATATTAGATTAGCAGATCCGCAGCCAATCACTTTTTTTCGTATATTTTGACCAGTATAGTCGATTTCAATCTAATTAAGCTTCATTAAGTGGCACCACTTTCGACTACTCTTGAAGTGTTCTGAGTTCACGTTGTATTCTGTTGTGGCAAATAATGACATTTAGAATGCATGGCACAACAAAACGCAACTTGGTCCCAAACAGCATGTAACAGTAACTAACAGTAGCAGGCGCCACCTATCGCTAAACACCCTTCAAACAATATCAAATAATCACACAGCAAACCACAACTCAAAAATAAAAGAAGTTGCGGTACTTTTCTTGTTGCTACACAACTTCATAGTGATAATTAGAGTATTCTTAGACATTTGTAAACAATCACCAATATGGATATCATAGTGTAGCAATTGACCCCTCCATGTAGAACAAGATGTGCAAGCCACATCAAGATGATGATGTGCATGTCATTGGCAGCTTAAGTCAAGTGGTTAGAAGAGAAAGCCAAATTAAAAACATTTCTACTCGAGAAATTTTCGGCAGTTTAAGTGAATCTATTGTCAAATCCTAAAACTTGGCCCATTTTTTTAGCATTTTTATGTACGGGGTGGTCAGAAACAGTATGAAAAGCTTTTAAGGGTGTTGCAGGGTAGATTGTACTGAGAAATGATTGTTAACAAAAAATTCGAAACATTGCGTCGTTTCCGAGTTAATTAGCATTGAAGTCAGTCAATCACGTCACTGCGCACGCAAATTCAGGCAGCCCACAGTTCTCATAACATAGAAGATAGCCCATGAGACTGCTCAGCCTTTTGTTAGTGCTCGATCCTGCTACTGTCCCAACGCCAATTTTTGTATAGCTCTCTTCTTCAGTCTTAGGAAACCAAACGAAGAACATGGCTACCGACCCTATCTGGCGGCCACTTGAATTTACGCGCAACGGCCTGATTTGGCTAACTTCAATACTAATTAGTTCCGAAACGACGCAAAGTATCGATTTTTTTGTTAACGATCATTTCTCAACACAATCTACTCAATAACACCCTTACAAGCTTTTCAGACTACTTCTGACCACCCTGTATACGAGTTATGATTGTTATTGCATGTTTTTACATGCGAACTGACAGCTGAAATAGTCAATATTTCACCAATGTCAAGTTGCTCTCTATTTAGCGGCCCCTAGATGCCGTAGGAACTTAAATGCTATTCCATGGGATTTCTTTTCCCAGACGATGTTCTTAGATGCATAACACCCATACGCTATCTTATAGTGTGTAGTGGAGCGTACGTTCACTTAGGTCCAGGTAAACCTACATATTTTGCTATAATTTCTCGTTGCTATCATAAAAAAATTAGACGGATTTTTCAAAGTCAGATATTTATTAAGGTATAGAGATATGAAGCCCTCCCTCTCATATTTAATGTTTGCTGCAAATCCCTATTACATCCTCTGTATAATGCTTTTCCTAATTTCCTCATGACTCTTGTGTGTGTGTGTGTGTGTGTGTGTGTGTTTGTGTGTGTTTGTGTATGTGTGTGTTTTTCTGTGTAGTCATGTGACTTTGAGGCAGGTATCATACAGATGGGTCAAAATATTATAACCACCTGCTTTACAGCGTGCTGGTCTATCTTTTGTATCCAATACAGCAGCGATTCTGCATGGCATGGTTTGGAGAAACCCTTGGAAATTTTCCAGTTCCCTTCATATCCCGGGTGGGAAATTGAGATTTTCCATCATTCCGACAGAATTCACTATAATTTAAATAACTGCAGAATCCCACTCAGTGATGTGTGTTTTTTGGAGAGCGACACTAATCCCACAACAGGAGGAAATTAGTGGTTGTAGTTTTGACAGGCGACAGTAATATCCACGAAATATACACTACTGGCCATTAAAATTGATATACCAAGAAGAAATGCAGATGATAAAGGGATATTCATTGGACAAATATATTATACTAGAACTGACATGCGATTACATTTTCACGCAATTTGGGTGCATAGATCCTGAGAAATCAGTACCCAGAACAACCACATCTGGCCGTAACAACGGCCTTGATACGCCTGGGCATTGAGTCAAACAGAGCTTGGATGGCGGGTACAGGTACAGCTGCCCACGCAGCTTCAACACGATACCACAGTTCATCAAGAGTGGTGACTGGCGTATTGTGACGAGCCAGTTGCTCGGCCACCATTGACCAGACGTTTTCAGTTGGTGAGAGATCTGGAGACTGTGCTGGCCAGGGCAGCAGTCGAACATTTTCTGTATCCAGAAAGGCCCGTACAGGACCTGAAACATGCGGTCGTACATTATCCTGCTCAAATGTAGGGTTTCACAGGGATCGAATGAAGGGTAGAGCCACGGGTCGTAACACATCTGAAATGTAACGTCCACTGTTCAAAGTGCCGTCAATGTGAACAAGAGGTGACCGAGACGTGTAACAAATAGCACCCCATACCATCACGCCGGGTGATATGCCAGTATGGCGATGACGAATACACGCTTCCAATGTGCGTTCACCACGATGACGCCAAACACGGATGCGACCATCATGATGCTGTAAACAGAACCTGGATTCATCCGAAAAAATGACGTTTTGACACTCGTGCACCCAGGTTCGTCGTTGAGTACACCATCGCAGGCGCTCCTGTCTGTGATGCAGCGTCAAGGGTAACCGCAAGCATGGTCTCCGAGCTGATAGTCCATGATGATGCAAACTGCGTCGAACTGTTCGTACAGATGGTTGTTGTCTTGCAAACGTCCCCATCTGTTGACTCAGGGATCGAGACGTGGCTGCACGATCCGTTACAGCCATGCGGATAAGACGTCTGTCATCTCGACTGCTAGTGATACGAGGCCGTTGAGATCCAGCACGGCGTTCCGTATTACCCTCCTCATTGGATCTCGACCAACGCGAGCAGCAATGTCGCGATACGAAAAACCGCAATCGCGATAGCCTACAATACGACCTTTATCAAAGTCGGAAACGTGATGGTACGCATTTCTCCTCCTTACACGAGGCATCACAACAACGTTTCACCAGGCAACTGCTGTTTGTGTATGAGAAATCGGTTGGAAACATTCCTCCTGTCAGCACGTTGTAGGTGTCACCACCGGCGCCAACCTTGTGTGAATGCTCTGAAAAGCTAATCATTTGCATATCACAGCATCTTCTTCCTGTCGTTTAAATTTCGCGTCTGTAGTACGTCATCTTCGTGGTGTAGCAATTTTAATGGCCAGTAGTGTAAATTGCACCATGCTTTACACCCGTCACAGAAAACGCTTTGGTGGCGTGGAGACAGAACTCGTGTTACCAGCCACAAGTACTTCCCCATATCACACACATCCCAATCATACACGTGCATGGAACTCCACGAATTACTTGCTGCATCCAGCTTTTATATTCAGAAATAGTTATAGTTTTTATGTTTTATGCATTTTAGATCGCACATTGCTGCATACGAAATTTAGCTGACTACATTGTCGACCATTAAAACTGCAGCACTAGAAAGGAATTTCAATTTTGTTCATACACACGTATGAAGAATCCATTATTTTATTTGTAGCTGATTCGATGGTGTACAGGGTGCAGTTACGCGGATAAACTCTTTCTGGAGAAGCAAGAAAGCATTTATCTGGACAGGTTTCGGGGAAAAACCATCGATTCAAGTTGCGGCTTGAACTTGACTGTTAACAATTTACACTACAACAGTTTCCATTTGTAGGAGTCTCGTCCTTGTCCATTTGCGGTTCTGGTTTTGCCCTTCTTATGTGACCCCCAGTGCTTTAGTTCAAATGGTTCAAATGGCTCTGAACACTATGGGACTTAACATCTGTGGTCATCAGTCCCCTAGAACTTAGAACTACTTAAACCTAAATAACCTAAGGACATGACACACATCCATGCCCGAGGCAGGATTCGAACCTGTGACCGTAGCAGTCTCGCGGTTCCGGACTGAGCGCCTAGAACCGCTAGACCACCACGGCCGGCAGTGCTTTAGTTAAGCGAGAGCTGGTGAAGAATGGTGTAAGGAGATAAGTTGATGTGAAAACAGGCTCTCTTGAGAGCGTCGTATGCATATGGATTGTAGTTTGGCCTTACTCACTGCAGAGTTAAGATTAATACTACAACAGTTAGCGTTTATATAGATACTCCCTGATGAACAGACGGAGAGAGAGAATTTTCAGTGGAAAATTCGCGTTTTTGACCGAACAAGGTTCTCAACAACAGATAATTTATAAGCCAGTGAAGTGGACTATAATTCATTATTTACTGATAAAGAAATTACAATGACATACACTCTCTAATCTTTAGTCATTTCTGACTCTCCGTAACCACATAAACTGTGGCACGCCAATTTCTTCTGTCCTGCACTTTCTCCCATAGGCTTTCGAGGTTGGAATCCATTATCTTAGCGATGCCATCGATTCATTTCATCCTATGCTGCCGTCTTCTCCTTGTGCCTTCGATCTTCCTGCATCAACTTTTTTTTCCAGCTAATTGTGTTTCCTCATAATGTGCCGAAAGTAGGTCAGGTTTTGTTTTAGTACGAGATCTTTGAAAGAGAAATCTGGTGTTATGTAACGTACGTACGGGGAAAATGTGATGAAAATTTTAACGGCAAATGGTACAAAGACAGATGATAAAATCAATTTTTTTTTTACTGACGATCTGTAATTACGTTGCATAAAGATGCAACGCTCAAGAGGTCAAAGGACTCTAGATTAAAACGGAACATTTTGAGCTTCTGTCATATGTTTTGTATTCTCGCCCTTTATTCTTTTTTCAGATGATACCTTCCAAAACGTGCTGTGTTCCAGAGGCATTCCCAGGGACTCTCAGGAAGCAACAACTTCCTCTCACTGCAACAGAACTCTTCATGTACTTCAAACGAAGGTCATGATAGACCCAAAACGATACTCAGATCCTTTCACTGTGGTGTTACGTTTCATCTGTAATCATGTTATCAAACGGATTGTTGACCAACGGCATCAAATAAATCAAAGAAAATAAAAACGAACCAAGAACTGAAACTAAGCAAAACATTATTTCTCTACCATAGCGCGTAGGTACTTTCTGATTCACTTATTATACTCTCCTGCACGCAAAGGGAATGGGGGTGGACTGTTTAAATTTATCTTTTTTTCACAAATTTAGCTGTGATTGCGAGACCGCTACTTCAACTTCGCTGGTCTATTATTTTCTGCCCACATAAGTGATTTCGTTCAGGCGGTACACAGATATCTCCTAGAGAGATTCTCCATTTCCGACTCGCAGTTTACCTTAGAATCACAACAAAAATTACGTGATTACGTCTGACTAATAATTTAAGGAGAGGGGGGACGGACATCCTTAAACCACGTGACCTTCCTCGGAAATCTAACTGAATCTTGCCAGTAATACAAGTTTGCAGCTCAGCTGACTTATCGCTGGGTTTTCATAAATACATATTTCAGCCCTGCACTCGACAAGAAAAAAAAAGGGAACAACAATTATACAATAAGTAAACCATATCACAAATCAGTTTCACCTATCAGATTTCTTGTTATTGACACCTAATGACTTACGAAAGTAGTGGGACAACCTGCGCGTCACCCCACTCTTCATTGTTGCCAAATGTATTCAAAATGGCGGATCCAAGACGGTGGCGATTGAGATGGCAACATCGCAATGACGTCATGGTGGGAAGTTCAAACTTTTAGGGGAAGATAGGTCAATTGGGCTACCTCCACTAACCTGACCCCCTCCCCTCCCCCCTCCCGTCCACCAGAAAATGGTGGGAAGTTCAAACTCCATCAGGACAATGCAACACACCATGGCTACCTCTACTAACCTACGAAAACGGCGGTAAAAATGGGTACTTGGGCTATCTCCACTAACCTAAGTCATACGACCGCCACCTCTTCCCAGGAATTGGCGGAAAAAGACACAGCCTGTGCTGGATAAGATGGACGTAAGTCTTTATTTAAACAATTTGAGGCAGTACTGCCATCAAGTGTGTTCACCCCGAAGGTCCGAAGTCCAACTGATCCAGTACACAGTACTGCCACCTCGTCCCTCCTGTGACATAATCCAAGATGGAAGTCTGGAGTGGGGGAAATGGCGGGAACCAATAGGGACCCTTACTTTAGTCACGTGTTAGACTTCAGCCAGTAGGACAGTCATATCCGGTCACGTCATTGAGGGGGTATAGGGCAGGCTCAGCAGCTCTGTGACCTCAGTCTTGCTCAGTAACATCAGAGGAAGAAGAACCATGAAGCGTCAACAGCAGTCGCAATCCAACACAGTCCTGCAGAACAGGAAGTAACGGAAAAGTAAGTATCCCATATCACACCTTTGTCTGTGGTTACATTACTATTATTATTATTGATTGTTTTCACATCTTGGTCCATGTGTAATGCTTCCTCATCTTTGTTCAGAAGTAGCCCTCGACGCGTCCAAGCTCACAGGATCGAACGCCAACATGCCGATCTCTACTGCGTCTGAACCTATAGTAACCTCGGCTGCCATCTTGTCGAGACCTGCACTGACCTCTGGATCTGCGGCAGCAACAACCCCCAGCATGTCTGAACCTGTAGCGACCATGTGGGATCCTGTAGCACACATAGCCCTCTTGCTGGAGCAGGACAAGGAGCTGTTGTTGACTGTCCCACTCATCGATTTATGGGATGAAGACACGCGGTCTGCTGCCAACACATCGAACGCTGCTGGTGGCCCTAAACAACACCAAGATGGAGGACGGTACTGTCACAAACATATGACCCATCCCAGCAGAACATCCCTGTGCTAGTGCAGCCACAGAGTGCAGATGCTGTGAATAAGAAGGCACTGAGTGTACCCATCCTTTTCAGTTCTACATACAATTTAACTCCCAGTGGAACGAAACGTGTAAACGTTGGTGTAGAAGCACATCATGTCTAGGGCTTGCATGCGAGAATAGAAATTGAAAATGCATTGAAGGGTGTTAAAGTGCCAATTTCCGAGTTCGACTGGGACGAAATATGTCGTGCAGAGCACTACATCAATCACCAGATGATTACAATTATCCAACGCGTTCTCCCCCAGATATTCGCCTTACTGTTGTGACACTATCTATCACAACAGTGTATGATGACTGTGCAATATGTGTGAAAGCAGGTGACAGCTGTGTTTATCTAAGGCACGAATCAGTTATGAAGTTATACGATAGAGCGCTACGTCTTGCTTTGGTGAGATAGAACCGCTGGTTGCTGAGCATAGACTCTGCATACAGTGATGTTGTAAACTTCTTCCATGTGCAAAGTGCACATGTTGATGATTTGAAGCAGTACCTTTGTTTGCACATGAACGCTGAATCGAGAGAGAAACAGATTAAAAGTGTGTGTGAAGAACCTACGTACTGTGTGGCATCTATTGGCTTGAGGGAGATACGCGCGGAATGTATTGCATGTCAAAAAGCTTTATTTGGGAAACACCGTACAGGTGCGAAGAAAGTGTCGTCGTTTAGTGACTGTAGGAGGATACAAGATGACTTGGACAGGATTTGTGATTTATGTACAAAAAAAATGGTTCAAATGGCTCTGAGCACTATGGGACTTAACATCTGAGGTCATCAGTCCCCTAGAACTTAGAACTACTTAAACCTAACTAACCTAAGGACATCACACACATCCATGCCCGAGCCAGGATTCGAAGCTGCGACTGTAGCGGTCGCGCGGTTCCAGACTGAAGCGCCTTTAACCGCGTGGCCACACTGGCCGGCGATTCATGTACAGAATGGCAGCTAACTCTAAATACAGATAAATGTAAATTAATGCAGATGAATAGAGAAAATAATCCTGTAATGTTTGAATACTCCATTAGTAGTGTAGCGCTTGACACAGTCACGTCGGTTAAATATTTTGGCGTAACATTGCAGAGCGATATGAAGTGGGACAAGCATGTAATGGCAGTTGTGGGGAAGTCGGATAGTCGTCTTCGGTTCACTGGCAGAATTTTGGGAAGATGTGGTTCATCTGTAAAGGAGACCGCTTATAAAACACTAATATGACCTATTCTTGAGTACTGCTCGAGCGTTTGGGATCCCTATCCAGTCGGATTGAGGGAGTACATAGAAGCAATTCAGAGGTGGGCTGCTAGATTTGTTACTGGTAGGTTTGATCATCACGCGAGTGTTACGGAAATGCTTCAGGAACTCGGGTGGGAGTCTCTGGAGGAAAGGAGGCGTTCTTTTCGTGAATCGCTACTGAGGAAATTTAGAGAACCAGCATTTGAGGCTGACTGCAGTACAATTTTACTGCCGCCAGCTTACATTTCGCGGAAAGACCACAAAGATAAGATAAGAGAGATAAGGGCTCGTACAGAGGCATATAGGCAGTCATTTTTCCCTCGGTATGTTTGGGAGTGGAACAGGGAGAGAAGATGCTAGTTGTGGTACGAGGTACCCTCCGCCACGCACCGTATGGTGGATTGGGGAGTATGTATGTAGATGTAGAAGAAGATAAAGAAAGAGTCTTATTATTTTCTTGAAATACTGCATCCTATGTATTATATTTAAATAAATAAATAAATAATGTATGTATATATAATCTCAAACTGTGTTTGTGTTTTGTTTCATACATCTCTCATTATAGTCAAAGTATTACGCTTATTAACATTTTTTCAACGCTACACTAGTTATTCGCAGAAATGAACGGTAAAGTTACTCTTCATAGATAAAATATATATAGCTGTTTTCTCTGTGTAGCCAATATACCTCAGTCGGTTAAGTGATGGAGCCATAGTGGCTACACATACTATTACCATCCCTTCAAGTGTATCTTTCTATGTATGTCAACTACCTGTCAGTACCTGGCGTAGTTAGTATCATTGCAGGTTGGGTGAAACATCCTCATCACAAGGACTTTGTTGTCGGTGACTGGTCTTGTGAAGATGCAAAAGAAGACTTGAGGAGGGAGAAGAATGGAATTCTCCTTCCTGATAATATACGAGCAATTATTGTAGGTCCATCCAGTCCTCATGACACTGCTAACACATGTAGATAGAGTCCGATTTGAACATGTTTGTGTGTTCTTAACAACACTGTTTCAACTCAAGTATCAGCTATTACAGGAGATACTGCGCGGTGTAGATGGTGTTACATGCACAACAATGGTCCCGGCGGAGGTTCGAGTCCTCGCTCGGGCATGGGTGTGCGTATTTGTCCTTAGGATAATTCAGGTTAAGTAGTGTGTAAGCTTAGGGACTGCTGACATTAGCAGCTAAGTCCCATAAGATTTCACACACATTTGAACATTTTTTGCACATGCACGACATTCAGTGAATATCCCTCCACCTCCAAAAGCAAAGCCAAACACTGTCTTCATATTTGACGATGTTGCTGTGGAAAACGAAGACCAAATTCGAAAATATTTCTGTTTCGGTGGCAATATGGGTGCTGATGTATTTTATCTAAGCCAAACATGTTCCAGAATCCCGAAACAGTTGGTTAAGGATAATGCAAACGTCATTATAGCCTTCAAACAAGACAATCTGAATTTAAAACACATTTATCACGCATATGTCGGAACTGAATTTGTAAAGATCTGTGCTGATTGCTGGAATCATTCGCAGTATGGGTTTTTCGTTATTGAAAATTGAGTGACGGTAGGTACAGGCGAAACTTTCAAAAGTTTCTCCATATATAGCACGGTAAGAGAGGTTAGTTCATCAGTATACGCTGCACCATGGACAAATTTGCGCGTATGTCTAGCTCTCAACCCGAGAGCATGGGTGTACACAGACAGAACATTCGCCTGTACATGGCTGCGAAAATTCAGACTATTGTGCATTAAGTTGGAGGTATGTGCAGGGAACTAGAGACGTATTAGCAGACTTTTTTGAGAATGGTGAATCCGTTAAATGAGTTAGTTAATCAAGTCGGTAAGAATGTAACCGACTTAACTGAAAAAGTCGAGGATATTTAGGAGAAAATAGATGTAGATTTCCTTGTTGTTGAGAAGGCGGAGCAGGTACATAGTAAGAGGAAGAAGAAGAGCGGATATACGAGGGTTGTCCAGAAAGTAAGTTCGGATCAGTCACTAAATGGAAACCACAGTGAAAATCAGAAACATTTTATTTGCAAGTGTTAGCTACACTTTCCAGATACTTTTCTACACAGTCGCCGCTCCGACTTAGGCATATGTCGGATAGAAGGCAGACACCTGTGCTTTCCGATAAGTCTCTACACTGGTCTCTAGTGCACAGCCTGCGCCCAAGTGTTTTCTTCATATCCAGCGTTTCATGTGAACAGAGATGATACTCCGGACGAGCCATTAGGGCTGTGTTGTGGGTGACCGAACACTTCCCATCGAAAAGGCTGCAGGAGCGTCTTCATTGCCCCTGCAGAGTGCAGCTGAGAATAGCCATGAAGAAGGAAGTGCGTGGCAGTTGTGTTAGGTGGGCTACATTCATTAAGGCGAAGCTTCTCAGTAGGCCCTCCTACTTGGTGGGAGACATTGTTGTTCTAGGCACCTTTACTCGCTCACAGTGTGCTCACGACTGAAAAGAGCGGCTTGATGCGATCGACGGTCGTACTTGAGACACTACCCAACACATCTGTGCAAAGCTTCATTGGGTTTTCACTGTAGTGTCCATTTCGTGACCGAACGGAACTTACTTTCTGGACAACTCTCGTATAAAGCCTCACGCTGTGGAGATGTCTGATTAGTATACACTGAGAAGTCAGTGAAGTAGAAAGTGATTCAAGCTTGGAAAGCAGTTCGTGAGAAATTACGGTTGCTGAAGTTAGGGCATATGGATCAACAGCAAACACTAAGAGAGACCTTTAAGCCAGTAACTGAATCTCTCAGATATCTCTCAGCAAAAACAAAAACAAGTGATAGCGATGTGTTACCATTGACGGATTCATTATCCATCACACCCCTGGTCAGATAGATAGAACATTCGGCGTTAGCAGAGGAAGACCGTACATGTTGGGTATATAACTGTAACTGATGACACAATACAAATTTGTGATAGGCGGTTTGAGAGAACACTGGCTTAATGAATCTTATTTTCCTAAGACGTACCAAAGACCCTATAAATTATTCAGTTAATGGTAGGGAAACATACCGTGAAATACTGCACATGACTGGTGTACATAAGATCACGAGAAACCTGATCAACAAGAAATATAAAACCATTATAAAACCAATACTTGAAAGGGAAAACAACAGCAGCAGTGGTGATGGTATTGATATTGAGCATAAAGCAGTGAACAATAGAATTCCTGAGTATATATATTATGACGACCCCAACGAACTAATAAATCGACTACGGCTGCTCATGGCAACAGCTGCTGCAGTTAATACAGCTCATTCGAATGAGGTTGTTTCAATAATCTCTGAGCTTAGAGAGAGGGGTATCACCGAGTAAGTATGGAGAAGTAGTTCGAGAACTACATAAACCAGCATGGAAAACATACCCTCGTAGGCATGTGATGATTAAAGGGTTGGATGACCTGTGGGAAGCTGATCTTGTAGATATATTTTAATGGTTATTGACACATACTCCAAATTTGCCTAGGCATTACTTGTCAGAACAAAAACGGATAGAAATGTCGCCGATGTTTTTGAGCGTTTGCTGCAGACAGGGATGAATCGATGTCCAGACAACCTCCAAACTGATCACGGTGGGGAGTTCTACAATAGGTATTTCAAGACCGTGATGTACGGAATACATCACTATTCAACATTCACTCAACTGAAGCCAAGTACCGTGGAGCGCCTGAACAGAACAATAAAAGGTCGAATGTGGATACGTTTTAACCTTCGCGGCTCATACAAATGGACAGATATCATCCCAGAAATAATTGCTCAGTATAATCGAACCAAACATACCACAATAAAAATGAGACCAATCGATGTTCGTGATAATGGGCTCATGGATACGGTCTACTATCACATTAAAATGCTAGAGCCACGCAGACGGAAATTTAATTTACATGATTTGGTATGTATCTCAAGACAACAGAGATATTTACAGTTTCAAAGGTGCAAAGAACGAATCCTAGAACTTATATATTGAAGGATACTAAAGATAAAGAAATTGCAGGTTGTTACTACACCAAGGAGTTGCAGAAAAGCTCAGTACCGGATGTTTTTCTGATGGAGAGAGTCATAACACGTCGTGGAAATAAAGCACTAATGAAATGGCTTGGTTTTCCTGCTACACAAAACAGGTGGCTTGATGCCGACGATTTGCTATATAATGGGAGGGGGGCACAGTCCACAACCACCGCAGTAGCATAATATGCGTGCTGGGAGACGCATTAGAGGAGGTGGTGGTATTCTAGACAAACTGCCAGTGGAATTACACATCCTTGGGTATAACTACTGTGGACTTGGGACAAAGCTCCAGAAACGCTTGGCACGAGGTGATAAGGGGGTTAATCTGCTCGACGAAGCGTGTATGAAACATGACATTGCATACTCTGCAAATAAAGATCTATCAAGTCACCATATCTCAGAGAGAACTTCAGCTGATAAGGCTAAGGCGATACGGAGAAGAAAGAATATTGGTATAAGTTAAAACATCGCAGCATTTGCAGTTGATAAAACCGTGTGAGGAAATATTAAGTTGGGTTTAGGAGTGTTGAATATTGAGCGAGTTACGAATGCTGTACGTTGTGAACTAAACAAGAAGGATAAGGGTGCGAAGCAGAGTTGTTTGAAGAACTGTATCCTGACAGCGATGTATGCAACTAAAACGCACTGAATCAGAATGGTGCGGGAAGAAGAAGAAGAGGATCTGTTAAAGCACCTCGGGTTCTACCAATAGCCAAAAAATCTGGCAGTTTTCTTCCATTTCTCATCCCGGCCCTCTCCGCGCTCTCGGCGGTAGGGTCCGTCGCTGGTGGTGCTGCAGCTATCGCTCGAACGGTCAAGAACGAGCAAAACTCCCAGGCGCAGTTAGAAGAGGCAAGAAGACATAACCGCATGATGGAAGCTGCAGCCATCAGAAAAGAACTACACTTGAAACCATACAGGAAAGGGCTTGGTCTATTCATTAAAAAAAGAAGCCCATTTAGCGGTCCCACCAGACCGACCACTCACAAATACCGATCTTCTTAAGTTTGTCAGAAACAAATTCATATTCAACATTCCAAGATTTCGTGGTGTGTTTATGCGGGATACATTACCGAAGACTGTGGAAAACTGGTGAATGTGGCATTGTGAATTTAGATGTTACTGTAGGCCCTGGCACCCACTGGGTATCATATGTTATGAAAAATGAGGATATCGTCTACTATTTCGACTCACTTGGTGACCTGCAACAGCCAGAAGAATTATAACGATACTTCACTCACAGAAGACGTGTGTTCTGCAATTATCAACACTATAAGGACTTTAATAGATACCTCTGTCGATATCTTTGCATCATGTTTCTCTTGAAGTTTACAAAGAAGAAGTAGCATGCCATATAAGGAGGAGCTTTAAACATTCCTATACTTGACGTTTAAAGAACGATCATCTGTATTGCGTGCAAATTACTTCCCGCCAATTGATTTGAGCATTGGTGAAAGGAATATTGCATTGATTGGACTGGAGACGTACAACAGCATCCCAAATATCACTGAGACTGACTTTAACCAGAAAGGTTTAATAGGGCGCTCGCTGGGTTTCACAAAAGTGTAGTTTTTGAAGAAGGATCCAAGTAAATTTTACAAGTCAGATCAGCACAATCCGAGTCGAGTGTAACATTGCAACGAGCTCCTATCTCAACAATAGTCTGATTCATACTATTTACAGATTCTTCCCCTTAGTTGCAACCGGCTATAAGATTGTTGAGACTCCTGCCAATGCAATGTACCTTCCAGTGACAGCTCACACGTTGGATTATTAGGAGCTGCGTATTGTGGACCAGAATAATCAACTTGTTGACTTTCGTGGTGAGGAAATCACTGTACGATTGCATCAAAGGCAGGATGGGCGTATGGTATAAAAACAAGTACACGCAATCCACAGTACGTCGCTTCACTACCGAACAGCAAAGTGATAACATGTGTGGACTGCAAGTTTCTTAAATCAGTTGGCTTGAAACCGCGCAATGACGTCCTCACTCAATATAACCAGTCCAGTAGAGTATGATGAGAGAATTATACGTCAGGAATACTTCTCTCATAAACCTAATGCTTCAACCACATTTAACAAGAACGATGAAATTAGGATTGTCATCCAGCACCAAACCGCACTGACGCTTCCTTGCAAGAGTTTCATATATATAGAGGGGTCATTCAAGAAAACCGACGGCAGCGATACAGTGGGATCCAAGCTTACACATAACGGTTTAGCATTCCTGTTTCAAGAGATACGCTATGAACTCAATGGATCTGAGAACGACCGTACATGCAGTGTCGGCATAACATCAGCCCTTAAAACATACGTCTCTGCATCACCCACAGATTTGCATGGTTTAGAAAATGCGGGATGATTCATAGGAGATCCAGAGGATTGAACAGTTGCAGAGTACAAGCGATTTACTGCAGGCATACCTCTAAAAATGTTTATGGGGTGCTTTGAGAACATGAGACAGATTATTATGAACGCTAAACTGGAACTCATTTTGGTGCGGAGTGCGATGGATAATAACTCATACATTCAAGGAGCTCAAGAAGAGAATATGATCACAATTAGCAAGATAATAAGGAAAATGCCTCACATCAATGTATCAGACGAGGAGCGTTTGAAGCTTTTAAAAGCCCTTAATTCTGGTACATTTCTATCACTGACATTTCGCTTGCGGGAGGTTTTCGAGTTACCAACTGCGAGCAGAGAAACATGGGCTATTAAAACCTCCTCGCAGCTAGACACCTAGATTCATCATACTTGCATTTCAGACTGATAGAAGAGGTAATATAGCAAATGGGTCCACCGTGTTTGACAACTGCAAGTTAACTAATGCCAAAGTCTACCTGAATTCAGAATTCTACCCATATGACAATTCATATCTGCAGTGAAATGAAAATGTACACAGTCAGCATATGACACGTAAGCAAGGTTTCGTGCTTCTTAGTATGAAATTGCTGAAGAGGAGGGTGGAGGGTGTCTACTCTGTCCACGGAAGTTCAAGGAGCTTCCACCAATCATCGTAATAGACTGCTCGAAACAGAACTAGATAATTAAGTCTGAACCTATAGATGTGCGAATTGAATTTGAATCTTCAACAAATTTCCCAGAACACACTGTCATGTATGCTCTAGTTCTACATGTCTGTGTTATTAACTACTGCCCGCTCACCAGTGTTGTGCAAAGAGCTGTGTAAATAAATAGGTGCTGCACCATACCTAGAGCATTTCACAATCGCATCTCAAGGTGCAGACACGCAGGGTTTCTATGATGGAGAACGTAGACAGTTCATATCTAAAGATGTTGCCTTTGTAGCGTACACAGAGACATTCTCAGCAAACATCGCATCACTGAGGTCTTTCAAGCATTTGATGTGTGCTAAGACACGGAAGAATGCAAAGTGGTTAACACATTTCTACCATGGAATACGCTGGGATGATCCTGGCATAACCTATAAGGATATGGTGATGGTGCTTAAATTATTCGATCACACGGATAGCGTCATCTACGTGAAGGGGAAGGAGAAGATCTCATGGATGTGTCGAATCTTTAAGTTTTCTGTTTTTCAAGACCTGGAATTCTACGGGTGTCCTCTCCATTGACTTAAGAAGAAGAAGAAGAAGATGTGCGAAAATAGTGTTGCTGTGCCTGCTTATGAAAATGTAAAATTAGTTTTAAGTAGGATAAGAAATGAACTAATTTTTACCTCACAACCTCTGTGTTCTTTTTTCAACCCTGTTCCTGCTTTGACAGTGCACAGTTTTTTTAACAACATGCTATGTTTATGGCTTTCTTCAAGCACAGGAGTTATAATTTTAGACATGTCTGCTATATATCATTGGAAGTGAAAACGTTCACGTGCATCCTGCTCCCATAACTCAATTCGTGCTGTACGATAGGCGTAATTCCATATAACCATTCTATATATTTTGTTATCTTCTATCTTAAACTTCATCTTCTTAATAGCACTCATCTTCAGCAACACTAATGTCTTTTGAGACATGCAAAGCTCTTATATCCATATACATACATAATGCAATAGGAGATAGGGTTTTTTTTTGTAAATAACAATAACAACAAAGATGAATGGTGACCAATTTTTTTCTTGGTTTATTCAGGTCACACAAATACAATATAGTTCTTGAGGTACAATACAATTCTTTAGGTACAACACAGTATTCTTGAGTTATAAACTGACTTTGCTATTCCAAAGCAGAAATACTTTTAACTTACATGCTACAACGGCAACACTGGTGGGATTTTTTTTTATAAATCTACGCTAAAAACTAATGTGGATAGACTTTCTTTACTACAAATAAATTCCACAGCCCCAGTAGCATAGATTTTACAATAATTCTGATGGACTGTGCAGCTTAGAATCTAATTTCAATAGCAAAGGATTTACAATAACAATTCTGATGGACTGTGAGCTATATATATATATATATATATATATATATATATATATATATATATATATATATATATATATATACACTCCTGGAAATTGAAATAAGAACACCATGAATTCATTGTCCCAGGAAGGGGAAACTTTATTGACACATTCCTGGGGTCAGATACATCACATGATCACACTGACAGAACCACAGGCACATAGACACAGGCAACAGAGCATGCACAATGTCGGCACTAGTACAGTGTATATCCACCTTTCGCAGCAATGCAGGCTGCTATTCTCCCATGGAGACGATCGTAGAGATGCTGGATGTAGTCCTGTGGAACGGCTTGCCATGCCATTTCCACCTGGCGCCTCAGTGGGACCAGCGTTCGTGCTGGACGTGCAGACCGCGTGAGACGACGCTTCATCCAGTCCCAAACATGCTCAATGGGGGACAGATCCGGAGATCTTGCTGGCCAGGGTAGTTGACTTACACCTTCTAGAGCACGTTGGGTGGCACGGGATACATGCGGACGTGCATTGTCCTGTTGGAACAGCAAGTTCCCTTGCCGGTCTAGGAGTGATAGAACGATGGGTTCGATGACGGTTTGGATGTACCGTGCACTATTCAGTGTCCCCTCGACCATCACCAGTGGTGTACGGCCAGTGTAGGAGATCGCTCCCCACACCATGATGCCGGGTGTTGGCCCTGTGTGCCTCGGTCGTATGCAGTCCTGATTGTGGCGCTCACCTGCACGGCGCCAAACACGCATACGACCATCATTGGCACCAAGGCAGAAGCGACTCTCATCGCTGAAGACGACACGTCTCCATTCGTCCCTCCATTCACGCCTGTCGCGACACCACTGGAGGCGGGCTGCACGATGTTGGGGCGTGAGCGGAAGACGGCCTAACGGTGTGCGGGACCGTAGCCCAGCTTCATGGAGACGGTTGCGAATGGTCCTCGCCGATACCCCAGGAGCAACAGTGTCCCTAATTTGCTGGGAAGTGGCGGTGCGGTCCCCTACGGCACTGCGTAGGATCCTACGGTCTTGGCGTGCATCCGTGCGTCGCTGCGGTCCGGTCCCAGGTCGACGGGCACGTGCACCTTCCGCCAACCACTGGCGACAACATCGATGTACTGTGGAGACCTCACGCCCCACGTGTTGAGCAATTCGGCGGTACGTCCACCCGGCCTCCCGCATGCCCACTATACGCCCTCGCTCAAAGTCCGTCAACTGCACATACGGTTCACGTCCACGCTGTCGCGGCATGGTACCAGTGTTAAAGACTGCGATGGAGCTCCGTATGCCATGGAAAACGGGCTGACACTGACGGCGGCGGTGCACAAATGCTGCGCAGATAGTGCCATTCGACGGCCAACACCGCGGTTCCTGGTGTGTCCGCTGTGCCGTGCGTGTGATCATTGCTTGTACAGCCCTCTCGCAGTGTCCGGAGTAAGTATGGTGGGTCTGACACACCGGTGTCAATGTGTTCTTTTTTCCATTTCCAGGAGTATATATATATATATATATATATATATATATACTTAAAAACTGTTCTGACTTGGATGATTTAGAAGACGCACATGGTGCATGTCTGTATATATATATCTACAAGTTACACATACGTTGCGTATGAACAAATATATCAATATATAAATTTTTTTCTATTTTTAGCTTTTTTTAATATTTTTCTGTTTATGTTTATTCTTTCTTTCACACACAATGGTGTGCATGTGTATATAAATTTTGCTTTTATACTTACTTTATCTCACATTCTGTCTCTATGTATGCATATACACATGTACATAGTACACAAAAATATTTACATGACACACACACACACACACACACAAAATTAATTATACTATGCTAAAGGGTCATACTACTACTCTGCAGACTCCCTCTCTCTCTCTCAGTCTCTTACACACTCATTCAATCACAGTCGCCCACCCCTTCTCACTAGAAGTGAGTAGTGTGAGTATGGGAGAGTTTCAATCCCATCATCACAAATGGCCCTTTTATCGTCATGAGGCGACAGACCGATTTTAGACTGCAGCACAGTGTACACCTCGTGTCCTCTTGATTGAATACTAGTCTGCCATACCGTATGCAGTGGCCATATGCTCCATTGTTTTATCGAAAATTTAATTATTCATTAAAACTCTTTCTCAAAGTCACACATCACGGAAGCTCTCTGTCTCGTATTCAAATCAATATACTCCTTCAACCAGGGGGACTTCTTGAAGGAGATAGCCCAGGTGATTCTAACCAGCTCCACACCCAAACTGAGACAATGCTGGAGATTATGCTTATCCCCCTGCGTTGTCATCAGTTTTGGCGTGGAGCCTCCTCGCAGAACTAGTTGCTCTGGACACAGCGGCAAATTGGCGTGCGCATCATGCAATCTAATAGGGCATGTGAGCTCTACCTCCACCACATACCCCACATCAGAATCAGCTGCCATACTCCTCATGATTTTTCCACCTAATCCCTTGCATTCGTCTTCGGGTACCAGTCGAAACTCACCAATCTGCAGTGATTGCTGCATGGCGTGCCCTTATAAGTACTTTACATCCAAGTACATTATGTAAGTTGAATCAAGGGATGCGTTGAAACTGTCACCCATCTGCAGGTTATTTGCCTTCGCGTGCCTATGGATACATTGGCACAATCCCCCACAGATACCTCGCTCAAAGAAAAGAATCATGTCAGCATTGGTCAATAATTCAATTCTGCACTTCGTTTTCTTGAGCATTGCTTCCCAAGACAACCCAGGTGCCACGTAATAAAAGGTGGGATCCAGAGAATATGTGGTCTTGCATAGACTCCGGAATTTCTCGAAAACTTCCGCAAACAAGTGCACATCCATGTCCATGTAAAGCCTTGCATACTCTTCTGTAGTTGAAATATTGAATTCCTGTCAGACATTCATGGTATGCGCATACTCTGCATCTGTTATGGCATCGCCTGTAAGGTTGCTGGAGAATGCATTATGTTGGGTAGCCCGGTTTCGTTGAGTTTCTCCATCACATACTCATATGGGAAAATCCTCTTGCTAGTCACAAGTTGAAACTTTTCCTCGTCGGGAAATGCATATCCTCCGGAGGTGGAGTTTCAATTAGTTTCTGGAGTGGCGCCTGCATAAAACGTAGCATATCAAGGAAGCGGAGTGTAATTCTTGGTGTCATTCGTTTGGAGAATGAAATGTATTTATCGACGCTCTCAGGTAGGACACTGACCTGATCTTTGTCCAAACCGAAATCAGCCAAGTGCTCAACTAGAAAGTGAGCGTCATACCCACTTAAATTGTGGAAGAAAACAGGTATGTGTCTAGGTAGCTGGTACTCCAAATTGTACGCGTTTTGAGCTGCACCACAGAACTTCCCCGTAAGATGGCAGTGGTCCCTACGAGGAATTCCCGCTTTTCTATCTAATGGAATCCCACAAATATGACAATCAACCACGTTATTATACAAATCATCATTCTCCTTCGATTTAGTCATGGGTATGTTGTTGCTGCAAAGCTTATCAATCTCCCATGAAAGTTATATGAGCTCAGTGAGCAGCCAAACTGCAGGATTATCCTCGACATAAGATTTCTAGTGGTTCAGACTGGAATCATATGACGATACAATTTGGTATGCTGCCGCATATGGTAGGTGTTTTTCTGTAAACGTGATATGTGAGGCTGTAGGGTGACCCTCACCGTGGCTCACACGGGTGAGGAGACAATCGAAGTCGGCCTACACTACAAACGGGCATCGCTCCTGGTGGTGAGCATTCTTAAACTTTATGAATTTGATTTCCTCAGTAGGTACAATAACATGTACAGGGCCCTTGGAAGCACAGTCTACTAGATGCGCCGCTAATAACTTGTCTGAGGAGAAATAATTGAGGCACATTAAGCAAATATGTTTTACAGGATGATCAGATGAAAGCTGTGTCGAAAGGAGTCGGGACATGTCTTTGATCCAAACATAGTGATAATTGTCACCTTCAGAGAAGAGCTGCACGTTTACATGCAGCTCACGGTCACTGGCAAATTTTGAGAAATGGAGGGGGCCGACGACAATATGCTTGTCTTGCTCATCTGACTTGCTTTTCTTCTCCAGGCCATAAACATTAACCGATATTCCTGTATTCTGCACTTCAAATTTAGGTATGTCCTGCATCTTGATGGGGAAATTGATACCATCAAAGTTATAACACCCACGAATATTATCACCTACATGGTATGTACTGGGACGCTCAGGATGATCTCTGTAATTGTAGTTTCTTTGGCAGTCCAGGACTGACCACGCAAAACAAGCCTGTTGGTTTCTATTTTCGACATTAATGCATGCCCTCTTGTCAGCCAAATCTTTAGGGACCTTTATATAGCTAGATACTCCATGTAATGGATCGTAGACGTGTGTATGGATGTCCAGGTGTAGTATTCGGCTGAGTGTATTAGCTGACCCTCTGACTTTCAACTCGGAAAACCGGGTCAGTATAGTACTCAAGGTGGATTTACGAAACCACTCAGCAATTGATGTGCTACGCATTATCACGCCATTTTTCCCCAAAGATAATGAAGAGTGGTCTCTTCAACACCAGACTCAACAAGGGGGGGGGGGGAGGGGGAGTGCGATAATTCAATGCACTGCTTTTAATGGCGGAATACCGCGGAGGATCATTGACTACCTTGAGGAGCTTCGTTTCCACGACAGGAAGGCATGCCCTTACAAAACCAACAGGGTCGCGGTACCCTCCTACAGGGTTCTCGATCCTCGTGAACGAGATTCGCTCCTCGAAAGTGTCTGCAATCACCGAGTATTCTAACTGCAGTTTGATATCACTGACCTGACGTCCTTCACTAAAAGGACGGGAGAGAGAACTGCCACTAGCCACAGGATCATCTATAGTACACTACCGGCCATTTAAACTGCTACTCCACGAAGATGACGTGCTACAGACGCGAAATTTAACCGACAGGAAGAAGATGCTGTGATATGCATATGATTAGCTTTTCAGAGCATTCACACAAGGTTGGCGCCGGTGGCGACACCTACAACGTGCTGACATGAGGAAAATTTCCAACCGATTTCTTATACACAAACAGCAGTTGACCGGTTTTGCCTGGTGAAACGTTGTTGTGATGCCTCGTGCAAGGAGGATAAATGCGTACCATCACGTTTCCGACTTTGATAAACGTCGGATTGTAGCCTATCGCGATTGCGGTTTATCGTATCGCGACATTGCTGCTCGCATTGGTCGAGATCCAATGACTGTTTGCAGAACATGGAGGGTAATACGGAACGCTGTGCTGGATCCCAACGGAATCGTATCACTAGCAGTCGATATGACAGGCATCTTATCCGCAAGGGTAGCGGAGTACGTGTGGAGTGCACATGTGGGTTTTTTAGGTTAGAGAATTCCCTCCCTAGGCCCGACAAGACGCCTCCTGAGACGCGGCAAGGTAGGAGTAGGCAAAATGCAACAGGGAATAATATTAATCTGCTAATAGTAAACTGCAGGAGCGTCTATAGGAAGGTCCCAGAACTGCTCTCATTAATAAACGGTCACAATGCCCACATAGTACTAGGGACAGAAAGTTGGCTGAAACCAGATGTAAACAGTAACGAAATTCTAAACTCAGATTGGAATGCATACAGCAGAGACAGGCTGGACAGTGAAAGGGGAGGCGTGTTTATAGCGATAAGAAGTGCAATAGTATCGAAGGAAATTGATGGAGATATGAAATGTGAAATAATTTGGGTGAAGGTCACGGTTAAAGCAGGCTCAGACATGGTAATTGGATGTCTCTATAGGCCCCCTGGCTCAGCAGCTGTTGTGGCTGAGCACCTGAAGGATAATTTGGAAAACATTTCGTGTAGATTTCCCCACCATGTTATAGTTCTGGGTGGAGATTTTAATTTGCCGGATATAGACTGGGAGACTCAAACGTTCATAACGGGTGGCAGGGACAAAGAATCCAGTGAAATTTTTTTAAGTGCTTTATCTGAAAACTACCTTGAGCAGTTAAACAGAGAAAACCGACTCGTGGCGATAACATATTAGACCTTCTGGTGACAAACAGACCCGAACTATTTGAAACAGTTAACGCAGAACAGGGAATCAGCGATCATAAAGCGGTTACTGCATCGATGATTTCAGCCGTAAACAGAAATATTAAAAAAGCTAGGAAGATTTTTCTGTTTAGCAAAAGTGACAAATCGCAGATTACAGAGTACCTGACGGCTCAACACAAAAGTTTTGTCTCAAGTGCAGATAGTGTTGAGGATCAGTGGACAGAGTTCAAAACCATTGTACAATATGCGTTAGATGAGTATGTGCCAAGCAAGATCGTAAGAGATGGAAAAGAGCCACCGTGGTACAACAGCCGCGTTAGAAAACTGCTGCGGAAGCAAAGGGAACTTCACAGCAAACATAAACATAGCCAAAGCCTTGCAGACAAACAAATATTACGCGAAGCGATATGTGGTGTGAGGAGGGCTATGCAGAGGCGTTCAATGAATTCGAAAGTAAAGTTCTATGTACTGACTTGGCAGAAAATCCTAAGAAATTTTGGTCTTACGTCAAAGCGGTAGGTGGATCAAAACGAAATGTCCAGACACTCTGTGACCAAAATGGTACTGAAACAGAGGATGACAGACTAAAGGCCGAAACACTAAATGTATTTTTCCAAAGCTGTTTCACAGAGGAAGACTGCACTGTAGTTCCTTCTCTAGATTGTCGCACAGATGACAAAATGGTAGATATAGAAATAGACGACAGAGGGATAGAGAAACAATTAAAATCGCTCAAAAGAGGTAAGGCCACTGGACCTGATGGGATACCAGTTCGATTTTACACAGAATACGCGAAGGAACTTGCCCCAATTCTTGCAGCGGTTTACCGTAGGTCTCTAGAAGAGCGTAGCGTTTCAAAGGATTGGAAAAGGGCACAGGTCATCCCCGTTTTCAAGAAGGGACGTCGAACAGATGTGCAGAACTATAGACCTGTATCTCTAACGTCGATCAGTTGTAGAATCTTGGAACATGTATTACGTTCGAGTATAATGACTTTCCTGGAGACTAGAAATCTACTCTGTAGGAATCAGCATGGGTTTAGAAAAAGACGGTCGTGTGAAACCCAGGTCGCGCTATTCGTCCACGAGACTCAGAGGGCCATAGACACGGGTTCACAGGTAGATGCCGTGTTTCTTGACTTCCGCAAGGCGTTCGATACAGTTCCCCACAGTCGTTTAATGAACAAAGTAAGAGCATATGGACTATCAGACCAATTGTGTGATTGGATTGAAGAGTTCCTAGAAAACAGAACGCAGCATGTCATTCTCAATGGAGAGAAGTCTTCCGAAGTAAGAGTGATTTCAGGTGTGCCGCAGGGGAGTGTCATAGGACCGTTGCTATTCACAATATACATAAATGACCATGTGGATGACATCGGAAGTTCACTGAGGCTTTTTGCAGATGATGCTGTGGTGTATCGAGAGGTTGCAACAATGGAAAATTGTACTGAAATGCAGGAGGATCTGCAGCGAATTGACGCATGGTGCAGGGAATGGCAATTGAATCTCAATGTAGACAAGTGTAATGTCCTTGCCCACATAATTAACACCCGGTTAACACACTTTGCAGAAAAACTGCTACCAGAGACCCAGTGTGGCTTTCGCCCAAACAGAGGCACAGTGGATGCCATATTTGTTGTCAAACAAATGCAAGAGAAAAGCTTAGAGCAACATCGGCCTTTGTTCATGTGCTTTGTAGACCTGGAAAAAGCTTTTGATCGTGTCCCACGGGAAGCTCTCTGGATCATACTAAAGAAAACTGGGTGCCCTGACAAAATTGTCAGTTTGATTCGGCAGTTTCATGAAAACATGATGGCAAAAATCCGCCATGAGGACAAGCTCTCAGAACAGTTTCCCGTGACATGTGGTGTAAAACAAGGCTGTGTTCTGGCTCCCACACTCTTCTCACTTTACTTCGCAGTTGTTATGAGAGACGCGACCAAAGCCTGTAGTAATCAAATTAATCTCGACACAAGGACAGACAAAAGTGTCTTCAACATCTCTCGCCTCAGAACAAAAAGTCGCGTAACCAAACTATCCATCTTAGAAATTCTCTACGCGGATGGTGTATGCATGATGGCTAATTCTTGCGAAACTCTTCAGACTTACATAAATCTGCTAAATGCCTCCTGCAGAAGATTTGGCTTAGCCACTAGCATCACTAAGACGCAAGTTCTCAAACAGCCACTTAGAAGTCTTAACGCAGATGACTCCAGTATTGAGATAAATAACAAACCCTTGCAAAATGTGTCAAATTTCAAATACCTGGGAAGCCAAATTAGAAGTGACAACAGCTTGACAACGGAAATCGCAGCGCGTATAGCCAGCGCAGCCTCAGCCTTCGGTAAGCTTAATGACCGAGTATGGAAATCACATGATCTCAAACTACAAACAAAAATTGCAGTCTACAAAGCAGTAGTATTATCCACCTTACTCTATGCCTCGGAAACCTGGTGCTGTTACAAAGCTGACATTAAGAAGCTAGATAAATTTCATCTTCGATGTCTGAGATCAATTCTGCGCATCAAATGGGAAGACCGTGTCCCAAACACGGAGATTTTGCGCCGCGTGAAACTGGCTGGTATTGAAGCTTTAATGATGAAACATCAACTGAGATGGAGTGGTCACATAGTACGCATGGATGACAGTAGGCTACCTAAAGCGGTGTTCTACTCGCAGCTCTCGTGCGGGAAGAGGAGGAAAGGTGGTCAACACCTGCGATATAAAGACATCATTAAACGCCACCTTGCAGCCTGTGGCATTCCAAGCAACCGTTGGGAGGAGCTAGCATTGCGCCGATCGGAGTGGCGATCAACTGTACATAAGAGCATCGAACAATTCGAGCAAAAGCGTCTAATGAACCTGGATGCTAAAAGAGAGCTCCGAAAATCTCAGCTCAAGCCTGTCTACACGTATACTTACAACTCTGCTGGTCAACTTCACTGTGCTTCATGCAACAGGATATTCAAAGCGAAATTCGGATTCGCGAGCCACATCCGAGCCTACCACAACAAGAACAGAGAAGACTGACGGAGTCGCTGTCGCCGGACACGGCGAGGACATCATCAATGTGCTGCGAATACATAGAAACATAGATCCCTTATCATTTAGCTACAAAATAGCAGTCAGCAACTGGAAGCATTTAATTCCATAAATTATCTGGGAGTACGCATTAGGAGTGATTTAAAATGGAATACTCATATAAAGTTGATCGTTGGTAAAGCAGATGCCAGACTGAGATTCATTGGAAGAATCCTAAGGAAATGCAATCCGAAAACAAAGGAAGAAGGTTACAGTACCCTTGTTCGCCCACTGCTCGATTACTGCTCAGCAGTGTGGGATCCGTACCAGATAGGGTTGATAGAAGAGATAGAGAAGATCCAACGGAGAGCAGCGCGCTTCGTTACAGGATCATTTAGTAATCGCGAAAGCGTTACGGAGATGATAGATAAACTCCAGTGGAAGACTGCAGGAGAGACACTTAGTAGCTCGGTATGGGCTTTTGTTGAAGTTTCGAGAAAATACCTTCATCGAGGAGTCAAGCAGTATATTGCTCCCTCCTACGTATATCTCGCGAAGAGACCATGAGGATAAAATCAGAGAGATTAGAGCCCACACAGAAGCATACCGACAATCCTTCTTTCCACGAACAATACGAGACTGGAATAGAAGGGAGAACCGATAGAGGTACTCAAGGTACCCTTCGCCACACACCGTCAGGTGGCTTGCGGAGTATGGATGTAGATGTAGATGTCTGCAACGGATCGTGCAGCCACGTCTCGATCACTGAGTCAGCAGATAGGGACGTTTGCAAGACAACAACCATCTGCACAAACAGTTCGACGACGTTTGCAGCATCATGGACTATCAGCTCGGAGACCATGGCTGCGGTTACCCTTGACGCTGCATCACAGACAGGAGCGCCTGCGATGGTGTACTCAACGACAAACCTGGGTGCACGAATGGCAAAACGTCATTTTTTCGGATGAATCCAGGTTCTGTTTACAGCATCAAGATGGTCGCATCCGTGTTTGGCGACATTGCGGTGAACGCACATTGGAAGCGTGTATTCGTCATCGCCGTACCGGCGTATCACCTGGCGTGATGGTATGGGGTGTCATTGGTTACACGTCTCGGTCACCTCTTGTTCGCATTGACGGAACTTCGAACATTGGACGTTACATTTCAGATGTGTTACGACCATGGCACTACCCTTCATTCGATCGCTACGAAACCCTACATTTCAGCAGGATAATGCACGACCGCATGTGCAGGTCCTGTACGGGCCTTTCTGGATACAGAAAATGTTCGACTGCTGCCCTGGCCAGCACATTCTCCAGATCTCTCACCAATTGAAAACGTCTGGTCAATGGTGGCCGAGCAACTGGCTCGTCACAATACGCCAGTCACTACCCTTGTAGAACTGTGGTATCGTGTTGAAGCTGCATGGGCAGCTGTATCTGTACACGTCATCCAAGCTCTGTTTTGACTCAATGCCCAGTCGTATCAAGGCTATTATTACGGCCAGAGGTGGTTGTTCTGGGTACTGATTTCTCAGGATCTATGCACCCAAACTGCGTGAAAATGTGATCACATGTCAGTTGTAGTATAATATATTTGTCCAATGAATACCCATTTATCATCTGCATTTCTTCTTGGTGTAGCAATTTTAATGGCCAGTAGTGTGGTATTAATACTATTTTGAGTCCACCCCTTGATGATGGTGTTGGGGAGGGCAAGTTTGTATGCGACGAGGTGCACATACCTTGCGTGTACGGCGATTCTGACACGCTCATACGATTATGATGATGATGATGATGATGATGATGACGGAGGAGGATGTTGGGTTGTTATTGGGTCAGTCCGATGGGAACAGTCAGGCTTCGGCGATGACTCCCGATGCTGTCATAGACCTGACCCGGTAACGTGAGGGGCGGTGGTTCGTTGCTCGGCATACGGCCGCCAGAGCCGGGGTGCCGGGGTGGCGGCAGTGGCTTCCCGCGCAGCGAGTAGCGGCAGCCTTATAGGCGAGGTGCGCCTTACCGGGTGCAGCTTTGGTGAGGAAAACGGTTTAGCCGCTACCGGTATGCACGCTACCGCGTGTTGAATGTTCAAATGTGTGTGTGTAAATTACTAAGGGACCAAACTGCTGAGGTCATCGGTCCCTAGACTTACACACTACTTAAACTAACTTATGCTAAGAACAACACATACACCCATGCCCGAGGGAGGACTCGAACCTCCGACGGGAAGGGACCCCGTGTTGAGATGAAATCGCCGTAGAAGAAGAGAGAAAATAAATAATAGTTAAGAACATTGTTTCAGTGGTTAGCACACTGGACTCGCATTCGGAAGGACGACGGTTCAATCCCGCGTCCGGCCATCCTGATTTAGGTTTTCCGTGATTTCCCTAAATCGCTCCAGGCAAATGCCGGGATGGTTCCTTTCAAAGGGCACGGCCGACTTCCTTCCCTAATCCGATGAGACCGATGACCTCGCTGTCTGGTCTCCTTCCCCCCAAAAACAACAACAGTTAAGAACATTGTTTACCGCTGCTGGGGCGCTGAAGGAAAGAATTCTGACGATCATATGGTTATAAGCAGAGCGAGTAATTGGGTTTTCGCTCTGGCTCCAGAGCATAAACACTTGATCGGGTGACTCCACTGCACCCTCAAAATAGTCATCATAATCATCATCTAGTAGAGCCAGATCAGAGCACCTTTGTCGGTCCTCGTCTGTCTCGCCTACAACAACAACAACAACAACAACAAACAAGATATATAAACCGATTTGTTACAAGAAAAAACCTTCCTATACTACTACCACTACCACTAGAGCCACGTAATCTTTTTTTTAAACCTACAAGTATGCTATTTGGGAATCTCATTATTTGCTGGAGACTGTTCCTGCATCTGCTGATGAACAGCAGATGCAGCTGTCTGTCCAACAAATCGAAGTCCTCTAGAAATGTTCCTGTAACAGGACGAGACGTAATTTTATTTATTTTGAGTATCGAGTTAGACAGAAAGATCAGACATGGATATTTTTTTGCATACTTACGTGAAATTTTTTGTTGATTATCCACAGCTGGAGGCTGTTCCACGTAGTGTTGCGCTGCTGCAGTAGATCATTGTTTTCAGCCCCCAGCTTTGCCTCCAGCTCAATTTGTCTAGAGCTGTTTCTGTAACAGGAAGATACATAATTTTATTTATTTTGAGTATCGAGTTAGACAGAAGTATCAGACATGGGTATTTTTTTCTATACTTACATGAGTTTTGTTGCCGGTTATCCACAGCTGGAGGCTGTTCCACGTAGTGTTGTTGCTGCTGCAGTAGATAATTGTTTTCTGCCCCCAGCTCTGCCTCCAGCTCAATTTGCATTTGCTTCAAGTGAGCTAGAGGAACAAAAAAAGTACGAAATAAGAAAATCTTGAATCGCTACTATATAAGAACAGATTACAATGAAAATTATACTCACAAGGCAATACCGGCTGTGAACCCAACATAGTAGGCTGGACTTCCAGAGTCTGTTGCAGTCCAGCCACCTCCTGTCTCTCCTCACACTCCAAGACAAAATCCTGGAGTTGTACTATAACAAGAAGACGGAATTAATAAGATGAATTTAACATAAAGAAGAAAATTTACACTCAAAATAGAAATTATTTACTCATTTGGTAATCCTGTCTCCAGGACTCTAATCTTCTTGCCGCTATACTCTGAAGTGTTGCTACAGCTGACTCTCTTCATATTGCAGAGAGCAAAGAACAGATAAACACACACAGACACAATGGAACACTCAGCAAGGCGGACAGCAGCGGACTGAGGACGATGGAGGTTGGTTGTGGGTTTATATACAGACCGAGGTGACCAACGAGAGAGCTTCATTTGAATGTACAGCCAATGAGAAGCTTTTATCGAAAGTCACTATTTCTGGAGGGGCTTGATTCGACCATTGTCTCTCTCTCTTTCTCTATCTCCAAGTAAAAAGAATGCATTTATGATTAACTGTGTTTTCGCAAACGTGCACATACACGATGAAGGCGTATAGCAGTGAGAAGTTTACTGTTTCTGTGACGTATGTTGAAAGCAGGATATTACAATTTCTGGGAAGGGTAACATGTGTTGCCTCGTTAGAACCACCAGAAAGAATGCAATCGGTGTTACTTTGGACTATTTTCGTGAACAGGTCCTGTTAGGATCGCGAGGGAGAGAATGCAGTCGATGTATTCTGGAACAGATGTCTATAGCGCGAACTGTGACGTCCGTATCCACTGGTAGAGAGAGGTTTCGCACAAACAATGTAAACACATGCGCCCGCAGCCCAGAGGATGACTTGGTGCTTATTTAGACAGACATGTGACATCAGTATAACACTTGAAGAACTTTAACTGTAGACGTGACTTTCACATGCCGTCGGCAGCGGCGTGACTCGTCATTTTTCCCCCTCCAGACCGCCATCTTGAATTACATCACTGGAGGGGCGACAGTGCCCTCTGGTGGCAGTACTGTGTACTAGATCAGTTAGACGCCGGACCCCACGGTGAACACAATTGATGGTGGTACTGCCTCAAATTGCTTAAATAAAAACTGTTTAAATAAAGACTTACATCCATCCCATGCAGCACAGGCTGAGTCCTTTCCCACTGATTCGTAGGAAGAGGTGTCAGTCAGATGACTTAGGTTAGTGGACGTAGTCCAAGTGCCCTTTTTCCCACCATTTTCTTAGGTTAGTAGAGGGAGCGAGGCATGGTATGTTGCATTGTCCTGATGGAATTTGAACTTCCCGCCATTTCCTGGGGGGGGGGGGAGGGGATGTCATTGTGATGTTGCCATATCTATCGCCACCATATTGGATGCGCCATTTTGAATACGTTTGGCAACAATGGAGAATCGGGTGATGTGCAGGTTGTCCCACTACTTATGGAATAAGGCATACCTTTACAATCTTACAGGAATTCTTTAGTATTACCAAGTAAATTTTTTTAAACTAGTAATGTAATGGAACCCCTTTTTCTCCCCAGTTACTGGCTCCATGAGTAGAGAGGTATGGTCACCTACTCAGCAACTCAGTGAGATCCGTCATACAGTAAACGAAACTTCGCGATTTTCTTTTATAACAAATCTGACTTGGAATGATGTCTAAACATATTGTTTCTTTCTTTTGCTGATCCCATCGTCTTTTGATTTTTTTCTTTTCATCTCTCTTCTTCTAAGCCTCTCATACTATGACAATCTTTTCTTGTCAGTTGATTGTGAGGGGGTGGGGTTAATTTTGCTGCTTCTGCTATTGGCGTCTGCATAGTGTTGTCAGACATCAGTTCTTTCGAGGGGGAGGAGTATCCAGTACAGGTATGAACTTCTCAAATTGCGGAAGGAATTCGGTCCATTTCGTGTGTTTATGGGAACAGTGTTTTCTGGCAAGTTTCCTCACCTCAGGAAAACACCGCTTCACGGGATTCCCAGCCGCATGGTAATAACTGGTCTTGGGTATTGTTATACCCATCTTGGTCATCTCACTAACCGAAGTTCGAGAAGTAAACTGTGACCCATTATCAGAGTACATGCCCCTGAACACCCGATCTTTTCTACATAACACTTCATTCATCGGACCAGCAGACAAGGTCAATGGCAGATGTGGTGCTCAAGGAGTAAAGCCTTGCGTACTTCATAAAGACATCAAGAACGATGAAGATATATTTCATCCCGTCCCAAGTCATCAACAGACTGCCTATTACATCCACTGAAACCAACTCTCTCGGTTTATTGGCTAAGTTATGCTGCACCTCTCCATATAGGGTATGTTTCGTGGTTTCGCCTTCTTCTCTAAAGACTCCACATCGCAGCTAAAAGCTCCTTTTCCGTGACACCATACCGCCACTCGTAAGCACTTAACTTGCGACTTGCAAAACATATAGGGTGAAGTTCCACGTTTTCTCCTTCAGCATGGTCCTGACAACTTCCTGTGGTCGCTGCTACGATGATTTCCGGTAAATAACATGTTGTTTTCCACCTTGTGGAAGAAGCGAATTACATCACTTCCTCAATCGTCGATGATTCTATTCTAAATCTCTGAGACTGTTTGATCGTCTGCTTGTAGCTGAGTTACAAGTCAAAGCCTTTTTTTCATCTCTGTATCGCCGGGCTCAGTCTTTATCAGCCTAATTTCTAACTTTCTGCACTCGCGGTGGTTCACATTTTTGTTAGGCATACCAACTGGCAATCGAGATGAAGTATCTGGTACCACATTTTTCTTGATCGGAACATATTCCACTGTATAGTCAAATTCTTGGAGACCTAAAGCCGATCGTAACATGTGGGTGTTTAGGTGCTGATAGTAGTTTAGGGACGTCAGAGCTTTGTGATGAGTCACTAACGTTAGCTAGTGTTCCAACGCTTACTGTCAGAACCTCTAAAGACTCCACATCGCAGCTAAAAGCTCGTTTTCCGTGACACCATACCGCCTCTCGTAAGCACTTAACTTGCGACTCACAAAACATATAGGGTAAAGTTCCACGTTTTCTCCTTCAGCATGGTCCTGATACAATATCGGCCACAATGGCACAAAACGAATATCAGTCGCCAGAAAGAATCGTTTCAAAAAGATAGGATGATAGAGAATAATGTTTTGTTGCTAGTTTTTGATGGCTTGGAACTGCCATGGTGCTGGGAGGGCCCAGCAGTAAGACCAGTGACGTGATTACTGTTTTCTGTATAGATCCTAACGTATTTGCAGAAAATCCCGTTAGATCTAATTATGCTCTTAACTGCCTTTTATGCCTTGGTGAAGAGAAGCTTTCGATGGCAACCAAATTATCTTTCCCAGCTCTGACTTCAGTAGGATTGACTATGTGTCCTCTAAAACGCACCTCTGGACCGGCAGACATTGATTTCCTTAATCTCAAGATCATTCCGTTTGTGACACTACTTTTAGGGCCTCCCGAATAGTTTTACGGCGCTCCTGAAACTTTTTGAAGCTGTTACTGCAGCTTCAACATAAATTATCACCGGCCGGCCGTAGTGGCCGAGCGGTTCTAGGCGCTTCAGTCTGGAACTGCGCGACCGCTACGGTCGCTGTTTCGAATCCTGCCTCGGGAATGGATGTGTGTATTGTCCTTAGGTTAGTTAGGTTTAAGTAGTTCTAAGTTCTAGGGGACTGATGACCTCAGATGTGAAGTCCCATAGTGCTCAGAGCCATCTGAACCATAAATTATCACCCAACTGGCATGTTCTGGATCAAGGACCCAATCCAGGACACTTATGAAAGTAGTGCCACTTAGATTGAGGCCAAAGGTGAGCACAGTGTACTCATAGGACTTCACCTGCTTTATATTTTCTGAACTTTTCGAGAGTGGAATCTGCTTCTACAATGCCACAATGTCCAGTATTGTAAAGTATCGGGCCAACAGGTCCTGTACAGTTTTGGGTCGAACTCTTTCCGTTGCTAACGTTTTGTTCAGCAAGCGGGAGTCTTAACACAAGATGCATTCATGCTACCGGTTTGTCTACAACCACGACAGCGTGGAGAACTAATAATTATTTTCAGCCCAGCCCAGTATATTATTAACGACTCAGCCTGATAAGCCATGGTTGAAAAATACTGACAAGAATTATTTACAGAATAACAGAATAGCCTTGGAGAAGATCAGTTTGTTTTCCGAAGAAATATCGGAACACACGAGCAATACTAAAATTACTTCCATTTCAGAAGATAATTTGAAGAAAGACAAATCCAGTTTTACAGCGTTTGTAGGTTTAGAGGAACTTCGAGAATGTTGGCTGGAATGCACTCTCTGAAATCCCGAATGAAGCGGGATTGAATTGCAAGGATTGATAGCTATTGTACAACTTGTACAGGAACGACACTGCAGTTATAAGAGCTGAAGAACATGAAAGGAAAGCAGTACTCATAGTTGAGAGGGAGTGAGACAGGGTTGCAGCCTATCCCCGATGTTATTGTCTAGAAATAAGCGAGCTTTGAAGGAAACCAAGGAGAAAATTGAAAAGGGAATTAAATTAATGGAGATGAAATAAAAACTTTGAGGTCTGCCGATTGCATTGTAAATCTGTCAAATGGGGGAAAGAACTTAGAAGTGAAACTGAATGGAATGGACAGCGTCTTTAAAAGAGGTCGTATGGTGAACAGGTAATGAAGTATACTGGTAGCAGAATTAAATCAGCCGACTCTGAGGGACATGGTCTATGAAGTTAGACACTAAAAATACGATATTAGATGAGTTTTGTTATTTGAACAGTAAACTAATAGGTGATGGCTGAAGTAGAGATGAAACGTGACGATGACCGAAGTAGATTGGATAAAAAATGCAGACTATCAATAGGAGGAAAAACTTTTCAGAAATGTTAGGAAGTCTTTTCTGATGGTGTTTGTATGGACTATAATCTCGTGCAGAGGTAAAACCTGGACAATAACCAGTTCAAACAAGAATACAATAGGAGCTTTTGAAATGTGGCGCAACTTTGAAGTATCTGCACACCCGTTAGTGGACATTAATATGTGGTGTGTCCACCCTGCTCCTTTATAATGGCTTGAACCTTGCTGGTAACATCTTCAGTGAGGTGTCTGAATGTCTGTAGAGGAACTGAAACCAATTTTTTACTAAGAGCCGAAACCAGAGTAGGTAGTGGTTATTTATGTTTTGTAGTGGAAACAACCATCTACAGTTTAGATGCACCCTAATAAATGAACGAAAACAGCACAGATTCTGCATTACTAGCAGGAAAATTAGTAGTTGGTTAATTCGTTAAGTGGTTTTACTGTGTTCTAGCATAGGCAGAAAGTGGTTGTAGTATTAGCGATTTCTTTAAGTACCAGGAATACATATTTAACATTTACAGCTTTGTAGGCTCCCTCGACCAGAGTCGAGAGCTTTCCGGGTATGGTACTATATTGGGTATGGTACTACTTCATACTATAAACAACTATTACTGATGAAACAGAAGTTTCGGTCACAGTTATACTAATAGCTTTTTACAGCACCATAGCCAGAAAACTTTTATGTTAATTAATATATACTTTCATTATTATACACGAAAATACTGGATTGTAAGGCGTAACCAGGAGCAGACGGAGACTCAGATCACAATATAGTAGTGATGAAGAGTGGCTGAAGTTTAAGAGATTAGTCAGGAAGCATCAATACAAAAAGAAGTGGGATACGGAAGTACTAAGGAATGACGAGATACGGTTGAAGTTCTCTAAGGCTATAGATAGCAATAAGAAATAGCTCAGTAGGCAGTACATTTGAAGAGGAATGGACATCTCTGAAAAGAAGTTGGGAAGGAAAACATAGGCACAAAGACGGTAACTGCGAAGAAACCGTGAGTAACAGAAGAAATACTTCAACTGATCGATGAAAGGAGGAAGTAAAAAAATGTTCCGGGAAACTCAGGAATACAGAAATACCGGTCGTTGAGGAATCAAATATGGGAAGCTAAGACGAAATGGCTGCTCGAAAAATGTGAAGACATCGAAAAGGAAATGACTGTCGGAAGAACAGACTCAGCATGCAAGAAAGTCAAAACAACCTTTGGTGACATTAAAAGCAACGGTGGTAACATTAAGAGTGCAACGGGAATTCCACTGTTAAATGCAGAGGAGAGAGCAGATAGGTGGAAAGAATACATTGAAAGCCTCTATGAGGGTGAAGATTTGTCTGATGTGATAGAAGAGGAAACAGGAGTCGATTTAGAAGAGATAGGGGATCCAGTATTAGAATCGGAACTTAAAAGAACTTTGGAGGACATACGGTCAAATAAGGCAGAAGGGATAGATAACATTCCATCAGAATTTCTAAAATGATTGGGGAAAGTGGCAACAAAACGACTATTCACGTTGGTGTGTAGAATATATGAGTCTGGCGACATACCATCTTTCGGAAAACCATCATCCACACAATTCCGAAGGCGGAAAGAGCTGACAAGTGCGAGAATTACCGCACAATCAGCTTAACAGGTCATGCATCCAAGTTTCTTACAAGAACAATTTACAGAAGAATGGAAAAGCCAATTGAGGATGCGCTAGATGACGATCAGTTTGGCTTGAACAAAGGTAAAGGCACCACAGAGGCGATTCTGACGTTACGTTTGGTAATGGAAGCAAGGCTAAAGAAAACTGACACGTACATAGGATTTGTCGACCTGAAAAAAGCGTTCGACAATGTAAAATGGTGCAAGATGTTCGAATTTCTGCGAAAAGTAGGGATAAGCTCTAGAGAGAGACGGGTCATATACAATACGTACAACAGCCAAGAGGGAACAATAAGTGTGGACGACCAAGAACGAAGTGCTCGTATTAAAAAGGGTGTAAGACAAGGATGTAGTCTTTCGCTCCTACTGTTCAATATGTACACCGAGGAAGCAAGGATGGAAATAAAAAAAAAGATTCAGGAGTGGAATTAAAATTCAAGGTGAAAGTATATCAATGATACAATTCGCTGATGGCATTGCTATCGTGAGTGAAAGTGAAGAGTAATTACATGATCTGCTGAACGGAATGAACAGTCTAATGAGTACAGAGTATGAATTGAGAGTAAATCGAAGAAGAAGGTAAAGAGAAGTATTAGAAATCAGCGAGAAACTTAACATCAGGATTGATGGTCACGAAGCAGATGAAGTTAAGGAATTCTGCTACCTAGGCAGCAAAATAACCAATGACGGACGGAGCAAGGAGGATATCAAAAGCAGACTAGCAATGGCAAGAAGGGCATTCCTCTAGAAGTCTACTAATATCGAATATCGGCCTTAATTTGAGGAAGAAACTTCTGAGAATGTACGTCTGGATTACAGCATTGTGTGGTAGTGAAACATGGACTGTTAGCAAACCGGAACAGAAGAGAATCGAAGAATTTGAGATGTGGTGCTACAAACGAATGTTGAAAATTAGGTGGACTGATAAGGTAAGGAATGAAGAGTTTCTGCGCAGAATAGGAGAGTAAAGGAATATGTGGAAAACACTGGTAAGGAGAAGGGACAGGATGATAGGACATCTATTAAGACATGAGGGAATGACTTACATGGTACTAGAGGGAGCTGTAGAGGGCAAAAATTGTAGAGGAAGACAGAGATTGGAATAAATCCAGCAAATAATTAAGGAAGTAGGTTGCAAGTGCTACTCTGAGATGAAGAGGTTGGCACAGGAGAGGAATTCGTGGCAGGCCGCATCAAACCAGTCAGAAGACTGATGGAAAAAAAAGAAAGAAGAAACACGAAAATGTGAACTGAAGAGGCTGTTTTAGCTTCTCAGGTAATAGGATGCAATTTTGAAGAATAAATAAATAAGTAGGTTGTGATACTATGAACTGGAGCAAAGTCGACGCTCCAACTCGTGTTCCATTGGGGTCAGGTCGGAAATCTGGAAAGGGTAGTTCATTTCAGGAATTTATTGCCCACGACCCATCGCCTCGTGGATATTTCTTTATGAGAGCGTGCATTGCCATGTTGATACAAACAACCATCGCCTCTGAATTGTTCCTCTACTGTACGCAGTACACAGCACTACAAAATGTGTTCAGATTCTTGTGCGTCTAGCGTTTTGTTAAGCGTAATTAGGGAACCACGCTCTAATCAAGAAAACAACCTTCTTTAGACTTCACTGTTGGCACTGCATATGCTGGCAAGTAACATTCTCCAGCCATTCACCAAACCCACACTCTTCCATTACATTGCCACAGGATAAAGCGTGACTCATCATTCCAAATGACTCGTTTTCAGTCATCCACTCTCCAGTGGCATCGTTCTTGACACTACCTCGAGCGTCGCTTAACATAAAATACAGAAATGTATGGCTTGCGAGGAGTTGCTCGACCTCTGTACCTCACTCTATTTAACTCACTACGCACACTCATTATGCTGGCTGGACTCCTGGTAGCACTCTGAAATTCACCAGTGATTTCTACCGCTAATTTCATGCGATTGTTTACAACAATTCTCCGCAATGCTGACGCTACCTGTCCCGTGCCTGGGGTCTTTCTGGTCTGGACTTAGCTCTGGATGTTCTTCCGGATTCCCACTCACGAAGAGTCGACTTCGGGAGCTTTAGAAGGGTTAAAATGTCGCTGATTGATTTGCTAATTAGATGGCATCCAAGGACTACTCCACGTTCCTGACCGACCCGTTCTCCTTTTACTCCTTCTCTACTGACGACAAAATACTACCCGTCTCTTTTTGCACTGACAGATCGGACTCCCGTGACATCCAGTAGTCAGTTCCATATTATATACGGGTGTCCAGATACGGGTGTCCAGATACTTTTGATTGTCTGTATGAGTCGGCTGAGTAAATAATGAGGAGCTACTGAACTGAATCAGAAAGAAAAAAATATGGCATAACTTGACTGAAAGAAGGGATCTACTAACACAACGCTCCCTGAGGCACAAACGCAATTAGATAACAGAGGGAAGTATGAGAGACAAAAATTGAAGAGCAAGACGAAGTTTTAACTATAGTTCGCAGGTTGAAATGGGTATAAGCTGTAACAACAACAACATGTAGCATACATTGTGGTTGCCTAATGCAAATTACACTCTAAGACAAAAGAAAAAGACAAAAAAAAAGTCCGTATCTCGTGGTCGTGCGGTAGCGTTCTCGCTTCCCGCGCCAGGGTTCCCGCGTTCGATTCCCGGCGGGGTCAGGGGTTTTCTCTGCTTCGTGATGACTGAGTGTTGTGTGATGCCCTTAGGTTAGTTAGGTTTGAGTGGTTCTAAGTTCTAGGGGACTGATGACCATAGATGATAAGTCCCATAGTGCTCAGAGACATTTTGTCAATCATGCTTAAATCATATATTCAAGTTCCACGCATCTATCTGAATTTGGCTTTTGATATTTTTTTGATATTTTTTATAAACAACAGAGTTAAAATCACCATCAAATACGTCGCTGGTCCATGTCGTTGTATAGGCCGTTGTGGAACAGAGTTAAAATCACCATCAAATACGACTCTGTTCGATATCGTTGGGTCGGCCGCTGTGGCCGAGTCGATCTAGGCGCTTCAGTCCAGAACCGTGCTGCTGCTACGGCCACAGGTTCGAATCCTGCCTCGAGCATGGATGTGTGTGTTCCACTTAGGATAGTTAGGTTGAAGTAGTTCTAAGTCTTGGGGACCAATGACCTCAGATGTTAAGTCCCATAGTGCTTAGAGATATTTGAACCATTTAAAGAATAGAAAAGTAGTACTAGCGAATGGGAGATAACGACATTTATAACATGCGTATTCTGTTCTTCAATTGCCCTATGTATGTCAATTGAAGAATAGAATACTAGTGCTAAGGAAGACGATAAATACAGCCATTCTTAACATTTGTATCCTGCTCTTCAGTTGACCGGTGGATAAAGATCAGAATTCGGTATTGTGATTAACAACATGATGCTGATAACCCCTATTCCCCAAATCCCTATATGAAGAAAAACCATCTGAAATCACTATGGAACCCTCTACAACATGATTTTCAATTAATGTAACCAAATGTAACCAATGGAAGATGAACATCAACCAAAGCTTTTTTATATGAATGAGACGGGAATCGGTAGATATGATGTAGATGTACAAACAAAAATTACAATTTCAGAAAAATTGCATGATTACTCAAGAGAAAGAGCTTCGCTAATTGAACAAGGCGATAATACATTAATCCTAGACTGCCCCTTACGCAAACAGCTTTTGGGCTTGGCACTGATTGACAGAGTTGTTGATGTCCTCCTGAGGGATTCTGTTCCAAGTTCTGTCCAATTGGTGTGTTCGATTTTTATAATTCTGAGACGGTTGTAGAGCCTTGCCCATGATGCTCCAGACGTTCTTAATTGGAGAGAGATCCGGCGACCTTGCTGGCCAAGGTAAGGTTCGGTAAGTGCGATGACAAGCAATAGAAACTCTCATCTTGTGTGGGCGGGCATCATCTTGCTGAAATGTAAGTCCAGGATGGCTTGCCATGAAGGGCAACAAAACGAAGCGTAGAATATCGTCGACATACTGCTGTGCCGTAAGAGTGCCGCGAATCGCAGCCAAAGGAGTCCTCCTATGAAAAGAAGTTGCACACCAATCCATCACTCCTAGTTGTCAGGCCATATCGTGGGCGATAGTCAATTTGGTCTCTCACTGTCTGTAGGGTCTCGAACACGTCTTCTACATCTACATCTACATCCATACTCCGCAAGCCACCTGACAGTGTGTGGCCGAGGGTTATTGGTGCTCAGTTGAAACCGTGTCTCATGACTGAAGACAATTCTACTTCAGTCTTGAGATTCAGGCCGAAGGCGTGCCTGGAGACGCCCTGGAGAGTGGTGTCTTACCAACCTGACTGTCGCTCGCCATACGACCCAGTAACTAGAAGCGATGTCTCTAGTAATCCATCGAGTACAGTGGGACAGCATACAGGCATGAAATCGAAACCAACAGCTGTATTGTAATTCAAACGCCGTTTATAAACATGCTGCCAGATTCGACGCGAAAAACCGTCATGTTCAGATTTCAAGCATAATCTGTATCAGTGTACGAAACACAATGACGAAGACCAATGGAGCCTAACCGTATTCCGTGACTTCCACTAACAAGATCACCAGTGGTCAGAGTGGTCAGACAACCATTGGTGGCCTTCTTACTGGAAGTTACGGAATCCAGTTGATTTCGGCCCCGCTGCACTCGACTTTGTTGGTTAAACATGGTGGCGTAACACGCTTAAAAAGTTGTACTGTTCCCATTTGAAGATTCATTTGATCTTCGTCATTGTGATTTGTACAGTGGTGGCAGGTTACGCTCAGGGCTTCGAAGATGGCGCTTTTTCAGGTCGAAACTGGTGGCATGTGTTGAATAAACGACTTTTGAAATACAATACAGTTGTTGGTTCCAATTTTCATTATTCAAGTACCAGGAGTGACGGTGTGGGGTGCCATTATTTTTCACAGCAGGATCCGTTTGGCTGTTATTCGCGGCATCCTTACAGCACAGAGACACTTCAATGATATTCTACGCCGTGTTTTGTTGCCCTTCATGGCAAGCCATCCTGGTTCGAATGGCTCTGAGCACTATGGGACTCAACTTCTGAGTTCATCAGTCCCCTAGAACTTAGAACTACTTAAACCTAACTAACCTAAAGACATCACACACATCCATGCCCGAGGCAGGATTCGAACCTGCGACCGTTGCGGTCTCGCGGCTCCAGACTGTAGCGCCTAGAACCGCACGGCCACTCCGGCCGGCCAAGCCATCCTGGACTCACATTTCAGCAAGACAATGCCCATCCACACACGGCGAAAGTTTCTATTGCTTATCATCGTGCTTGCCAGACCCTACCTCTGTCAGCAATGTCTCCGGATCTCGCCCCAACTGAGAATGCTTGGACCATTATGGACAAGGCCCTCCAACCAACTAGGGATCTCGGCGACCTAACGCGGCAGTTACAATTTGGCACGTTATCCCTCAGCAGGACATCCAACTACTCTGTCAAGCAATGCCAAGTCGAATATCTGCTTGCATAAGGGCCAGAGGCTGGCCAACGCATTATTGACTTCCTCAGGTTGTGAAGCTCTTTCTCTTGAATAAATCATCCAGTTTTTCTGAAACTGTGATCATTTGTTTGTCTGCACATGTACATCACAAATACTGATTACCGTGCCATTCGGAAAATTTTTTCGTGCTGTGTCTTTTTTTTTACTTTAGATTGTCTTTTGTAATGTTTTTAACTTGTGAGAGGACGGATGAATAAAAATAAAGTGATTCGTTGATATTCCAGTTATGTGGTACATACACTACGGGCCATTAAAATTGCTACACCAAGAAGAAATGCAGATGATAAACGGGTATTCATTGGACAAATATATTGTACAAGAACTCACATGTGATTACATTTTCACGCAATTTGGGTGCATAGATCCTGAGAAATTAGTACCCAGAACAACCACCTCTGGTTATAATAACGGCCTTGATACGCCTGGGCATTGAGTCAAACAGAGCTTGGATGGCGTGCACAGATACAGCTGCCCATGCAGCTTCCACACGATACCACAGATCATCAAGAGTAGTGACTGGCGTAGTGTGAAGAGCCAGTTGCTCGGCCACCATTGACCAGACGTTTTCAGTTGGTGAGAGATCTGGAGACTGTGCTGGCCAGGGCAGCAGTCGAACGTTTTCTGTATCCAGAAAACATACAACATGCGGTCGTGCATTATCCTGCTCAAATGTCGGGTTTCGCAGGGATCAAATGAAGGGTAGAGCCACGGGTCGTAACACATCTGAAATGTAACGTCCACTGTTCAAAGTGCCGTCAATGCGAACAAGAGGTGACCGAGACGTGTAACCAATGGCACGCCATACCATCACGCTGGGTGATACGCCAGTACGGTGATGACGAATACACTCTTCCAATGTGCGTTGACCGCGATGTCGCCAAACACGGACGCGACCGTCATGATGCTGTAAACAGATCCTGGATTCATCCAAAAAAATGACATTTTACCATTCGTGCACTCAGATTCGTCGTTGACTAACCATCGCAGGCGCTCCTGTCTGTGATGCAGTGTCAAGGGTAACCGCAGCCATGGTCTCCGACCCGATAGTCCATGTTGCTGCAAACGTCGTCGAACTGTTCGAGCAGATGATTGTTGTCTTGCAAACGTGCCTATCTGTTGAATCAGGGATCGAGACGCGTCTGCACGATCCGTTACAGCCATGCGGATAAGATGCCTGTCATCTCGACTGCTAGTGTTACGAGGCCGTTGGGATCCAGCATGGCGTTCCGTATTACCCTCCTGAACCCACCGATTCCATATGCTGCTAACAGCCAGTGGATCTCGACCAACGCGAGCAGCAATTTCGCGATACGATAAACCGCAATCGCGATAGGCTACAATCCGACCTTTATCAAAGTCGGAAACGTGATGGTACGCATTTCTCCTCCTTACACGAGGCATCACAACAACGTTTCACCAGGCAACACCGGTCAACTGCTGTTTGTGTATAAGAAATCGGTTGGAAACTTTCATCACATCAGCACGTCGTAGGTGTCGCCACCGGCGCCAACCTTGTGTGAATGCTCTGAAAAGCTAGTGATGTGCATGTCACAGCATCTTCTTCCTGTCGGTTAAATTTCTCGTCTGTAGCACGACATCTTCATGGTGTAGCAATATTAATGGCCAGTAGTGTATTTGAATTGTTTCCCCTGTCACATCAACTCCTGACGTTGTTTACAGGTGCACGCAGTCTGGAGGCAAGCAATTGACGCCAGTGATGGCTGCACATGGAAACCCAGTTGTGGGAGCGGGCTGCAGGCGTCATGGCGAGAGGTCGCCTGGGATAAGGAGACGGGAAGTCGGCGGGCGGCCACTCAAGTTGGCAGCCGTGGCTGCTCCCCCACCCCACCCCTTCTAACCGCGGAGCGGGCTGCTGCTCCGGGGCCCTGCTTCTGCGGCACCAGTGCTCTGCCGGCGGCGCGTCTGACGACCGCTGCTCATCCTTTTGGTGCCGGACTACACGCAGGTTAGTGGCGCCCTTCGCGTCTTCTTCTTACAATCTCGCAAATTTTCTGGTGCTCCACGTGCGCTCAGCGAAATCTACGGACACCGCCTTGTTGCATACCAAGCATTTTTTTTTATTCTGCAAGAATGCGTTCCTAAAAACCGGCCCCGAGTGCAGACTGCTCGCCAGTTACCCACGAATTTTTGCCCGCCACGAGCAGATACAAAAACAAAGATATAAACATGTAATGATTAGATACTACAGAAATACCAAGTACGCTAATGCAAAGGAATATATTTACTGAACTTATCTCATCTGTTACATTACATTAGATGCTGAAAATGACCTGCTTGTGCTTCACTGCACTTTAGCACGCGACCTAGTATGTTAACATACACTTTGCGCAACTCTGCCGCATCAATTCTCAGGCTTTCATTACGAGTAATTTCCTTCCAGTCTTGTAAGTTATACGGTCATTTGTGTACACTTTTCCCTTTAGTCTGCTCCACAGATAACAGTCACAAGTGGTTAGGTCTGACGAACGGGGCAGCCACGGTCCTTTGCTGCCAGCCCTTTCTTCTGTGAATCTTTCATGAATTCTTGAGATTGACTCGCCTGAAGTGTGTCAGGTCGCCCCGTCCTGTTGAAAGACTGCGCACGTACTTTCATGGAGAGTCAACTGTGCGTAAAATTCGTCAAATATTTGCTTATACACAGCGTTGTTTACTGTCATTTCAAAAAGAATGGGACCTACAATACGACTTGCCGACACGGCAAATCATACTCCGGTTTCTTCATCGTGAAGAGGTTCCTCAGTAATTCTATGGGGACTGCTTGTTCACCAGTATCTGGTGTTCTGGGGGGTTCACATATCCTGTAAGATGGAATCAGGCTTCATCACATACAATAACAGCAGCGGATCCAACATTCTATTTTCAGCTGTTTGACATCGCAATGTACAGCAATTCACGCGTTTTGCATTATCATTTTCCTTCAGTTCTTGGAAATGTGGCATTTTGTAGGGCTCCATTATATATTCGGCAAAACAGGTTAACAAGACCCACGCGAAACGTCCACTTGTTACAATGATTTATCAGTCGAGTTCTTTGGACTCTGTATCATTCGTGCTCGAATATCCGCGATCACAGCAGGTGTACGAACGGACGGGGATAGATTATATTTGCGTTTACAACTGACCCTGTAGGACGCCACTTTGTCACAAAATCCTGTATACTGGTCTTAGCTGGTATGAACGCGCCAGGAAATTTCTTTGTAAAAATGCCCCGCGTACCGTTAAATGAAGCGGTAGACACGAACGGCTCCACTAATTCGAATCCTTCTTGCAGAGGATACATCTCACTGAGACATTTACTTCACACGCCGTAACTAGGCCGCAACGGATTTCGTAGTGACAATAGAAACGTAATCGCAACAATTTCGAATCAAATCAATAAATGACAATCGGCGAGCGACAATGAGTAGTGCAGTACTCGGGGCCAGTTTTTCATCTGCGCCACCCTGTACAGTAACATCAGTTTCCGTCGTCCAGTATACGCCTATGCACGAAGGCTGCTACCGGCCTCCCATGTTTGAGACAGCAGTGACAAATTCAAGGGGACATACGTCACTTTACCCCCAAAGAAACTGTGCTCAGCTGTGACAGCATCAACCACCTCATTGTTAAATAAATGCAGTCCTCACTTTCAATATGTTTTTGTTACTGAACAATGCATACAGAAACCCAACGTCCATCCTCCGGCGCTGATTGCGATTAGATCCTAACGTCGATTTTTGACAGTTGTCTACCTTCTAGGAAAATATGGTTTCTATGTTGTTATAATCAATTGTGACTGATCTAGTGCAGTTCCCCATGCCAGTATATCGGGTGCAAGTTTTATCATATCTCCGGTAACTAGCACAATCTACACCCATTTGAACCTGCTCACAGACACTTCTCTCCATGACTAAATTAACTATTTCTTGATGCCTCAGAATGTATCCTATCAACTTGTCTCTTTTTTTAGTGAAATCGTTCCATAAAGCTCAGTTCTCTCCAATTCACTGCAATATTTCAGCATACATTACGTTACCTAACCATCTAATCTTGATCATTCTTCTGTTGCGCCACATCTCAACACTTCTTTCTCTTCGTGTCTGCAATGTTTATCAACAACATTTCTTTTCAATGGCTGGATATACTAAAAAAAATTACTTTCGGGAAAGACTTTTAAAAAGTTAGACTTTTATTTGGTACTATCTTTTCTTTGGCGGAGTGGGGGGGGGGGGGGGGAAGCATTTCTTGTTATTACCAGTGTGCATTTTATATACTGGTACTCTTTCCTTCTTTCAGCGTTAGCTGTCCCGCACAGCAAAAATCATACATTACTTTCAGCACCTCATTTCCTATTTTAACTCTCTCAGCCTTAGCAGACTTAACTTGACTACATCCCATTACTTTTTTGTTGTTTTTATTGATATTTATCTTAAAATTTCTTCTCAAGACGCCAGTCATTCGTTCAACTAATTTCCCGTGTGCTTTCTCTCTCTGGCAGAATCTTACCAGTCAATGACAAAAAAGTTCTGCTTGGTTTCCTCTGCTGCTTCATCGAATACAGATCGGATAACACGGAGGATACATTGTAAAGCTGTTTTCCTCCATTGTAACTGCTTTCCTTCAATGTCCATCGGCTCTTATAATTGTCGTCCCTTTGATGTCCAACGGCTCATAATTCCAGTGGGTGTATTCCAGTCAACCGTACCTAAACTAATTTGCATTTATTACGTAAATGTCGAAGACGCTTTAACGATATGTAAATTTAGACGTAATCCCTCCAACCACTGTCTGTTCGGCTTTTCCATAAATGTGAGTAAATAAAGGACCAACCTTTGCTGCTGATCTCGCGAATCACGTTGACGCACTGGCGTCGGAGGCGGCTATATTTTACTTGATTCCTAATGGCGGAAGGGATTTCAACCACGAGAAAGTAGCCGAGATGGGGAAAACAAGTGTTAAATTCTCGAGGATTCTACGATACAAGCATTCAACACTCCACTTTACAGTCTTAATTATGGTCACGATACAATCAGATAACTAAGACATATTACCATTACGTTCTTTAATAAAATATAGTGGAGATCGATTAGGTTACATTTTGAACAGGAACGCACGTCTACAAGTGCGCCATTTCCTTGCTGAAGGGCTAAACACTCAATGATAAAGCTGGTAGAAGCCGACCTCATATAAGATCAATTTGGGTTCCGGAGAAATGTAGTAACATATGAGTTAGAACTGATCTTACGACTTATCTTAGAAAATAGGTGAAAGAAAGGCGAACCTACGTTTACAGCATTTGTAGACTTAGAGAAAGCTTTTGACAAATTTAGCGAGAGCAGGCACTGCAGGGAAAACAGCAAGCGTTGAAATTAAGTTTGCAGGACAGCCACAAGCCGCATTCAAATCTTTTTTATCGACCTGTTTCTGTCATTTTAACAATAGCATCCTCAGAAAATGTGGAATTTGCAGTTCAAAGAAATGATGTGATCAGAGAACTACCTAGAACTGTAAATTCTACACTTTCTGATGATGCTTTTGTTAAAATGAGCGGAACAGGCCAATAAAAACATTATGACTTGTGACAGACCAACAAGCTTTAATTAGCTTTTGACATTGTTGTCTGGGATACAGTTCTTGACATTCTGAAGGCAGTTGCTGTAAAATAAATGGAACGAAAGGCTGTATACAACTGATACAGAAACCAGACGTCAGTTACAGGAGTCAAAGGGCATGAAAGGGAAGCAGTGGTTGATATGGTTGTGAGAAAGGTTTGTAGCATATCCCCGATGTTACCCAATCTGCGCTCTGAGTAAGCTGGGAAGGAAACCAAAGAAAAATTCGCAGAAGGGATTAAAGTACAAGGAGAATAAACAAAAACTTGTTGCCGATGACACTGTAATTCGGTCAGAGACAGCAAAGGACGTGGATGAGCAGATGTACGGAATGAACAGTGTCTTGAAAGGAGGACATAGCCGGCCGGAGTGGCCGAGCGGTTAAAGGTGCTACAGTCTGGAACCGCGCGACCGCTACGGTCGCAGGTTCGAATCCTGCCTCGGGCATGGATGTGTGTGATGTCCTTAGGTTAGTTAGGTTTAAGTAGTTCTAAGTTCTAGGGGACTTATGACCACAGCAGTTGAGTCCCATAGTGTTCAGAGCCATTTGAACCATTTTTTTTGGAGGACATAAGATGAACGTCAACAAAAATGCAAAACAAGGGTAATGGACTGCAGTCGAATTAAATCAGGCTAAGCTGATGGCACTAAATTAGCAAGTGAGGCGCTAAAAGTAGTAGATGAGTCTTGCTATTTGGACAGAAAAATAACTGGAGATGACCGAATAGGAGAGAAGATAAAATGCAGACTGGCTGTAACACGAAAAACATTACTTAAAATGATAAATTTGTTAACATTCAACAGATTTAAGTTATGGGAAGACTTTCCTAAATGTATTTGTCTGACTGTTAGCGTCGTATGGAACTAAAAAGTGGGCGGTGAGCAGTTCAGACAAGAGAATAGAAGCTTTTGAAATGTGGTGCTACAGAAGAGTAATGAAGATTAGATGGCTGGATCCTGTAACTAATGAGGAACTACTGAGTAGAACTAGGGAGAAAAGAAATCTGTGCCATTACTTGACTAGAAGAAGGGATAGGATGATAGGATGTCCTGTGAGACATCGAAGAATCATCAATTTAATACTGCAGGGAAGTGTGGTCGGTAAAAATCGTAGATGGAGACCAACTGACGAATGCAGTAAGTAAGTTGAAATGGGTGTAGGTTGCAGTAGTTATTCGGATATGAAGAGGCTTGCACAGGATAGAGTAGCGTGGAGAGCTGCATCAAACTACTTTAAGGCCTGAAGACCACAAGATCTGAGTCGTGGGGAGGGGAGTCGAAGGGGTCGGTAAAATGTTCGGTAAAAGTACGAGAGTGAAATGGTTGAAATGTGCAGTGTTCACTGAAATGAACTTGGAAAAAGTGGATGAAAAATCTTTCTGGTTGACTTCGATGTGAGTATCTGCTTCTCTGTAGTCGCCACATTCGAATAATTGACACTCATTCGCGATGTTATTACTACTTTTTAAAGTTTGGTTATTAATGACCGAGATTATCTTTTCCTTTATATCTGAAACTAGTCTGCTGGCTTTTGTATTGTGCATGGTGGAGGATACTTAATATCATTCTCAATCGTGTTTTTCCACACTTCTATTGTGTGAAGGAAGAAACAGTGGCCATTAGACCGTATGCGCTCCGATCTCTCTCATTAAACCCCTCTGCACATTAAGTCATATATAGGATTCAAGCAGTAAAATTGTTTTGTCGTCTATCTACAACATTAATTCTATGAATACATCCATATCTCTCCCGCACCCATATAATTTGTGGCAAGAACGTCCGCGTAGCCGCTAATTACTCCCGACAACACTAGTGACTGTAACAGCACTTCATCTTTCAGGCCAGCTAGAGGAAGGGACGTTAGAATTCAGCGTACCATCGACTCCCAAGTCATTATTGACAGAAAACAAGCTCGAAATGGGAATGGAGAAAAAATTCGAGGATGACCTTGTTTAATGTACCTCCGGGAATTCACCTGTAGTGTTTTAGGAGAACTAAGAAAAATCTGCATCAGGTTAGTCGAACAGGGATTTGAATCCCCACTTCCCAAAAATAAGAGTCCATTGTCTTAACCGCTATGTCACTTGACTCGATGTCGATCCCAAATACTGAAATGCTACCCTTTCCAGTAACAAGGAATCGCTTGAGAGTCTTGTTTACAGCTTTCTTTGCGGACTAATTGGATGTTCGCAGAATTCTCCAAACAACTCCATATCTTCATTTCGCCCACTCTACATTTGGACATTTTGTATTCGCTCCCTCCTCTTCAAACAGCTCTGCAATATTATCCCTAGATATTTAATTGGTGCGATACATTCCAGGGGTCTATCAGTGAAGTCTGGTGCTATAGGTGGTTTTAGTCCTGTGGACGAGTATAATGTAGCATCTGCACGTATTTAAGGCGAGTCGTGATGCACATATAGCTGAAATGATGCCATGCAATTCTGGATTTACTTGTAGATATTTGAGTTATACTTGGTTGCACGCAGTTATTACATGGAAAATGAATAGTTTGAGATTGCATTTCACTTCCGCTGTTAAACAGCTCTTCTTTCCTAGGAAAGGACAGTTAAGAGTAACGTTCACGCAGCTACGCTAACTTAACATTTCTCCATCATACCCTCATCTTTTCACTTTTTTTATTTATTGCTTCTTCAGCCCATTTCTTTTCTTGTGTTCTTCTAGTTGTCTGCTGGGAAACGTGCCCAATTCTTAACTTCGTCTCCATAGTTTGTCCAATATTTGATTTCCTGCTTATTTGTGGCAATCACTTAAAGATGTTTCCGTTTTTACCTAAGACTGTTAAATCTTCATTCTAACTTTTATAGTACAGTTTTTCTCTCCAGCTTGTTAGAATTCATTCCGTAAATTTGCATACGAACCATTAAACAGTTCCCGTATTTTCATCTGTTTTTTTTTTCTTTTTTTGTTTGTGATCTTCCGTTTTACATCTTAACTGAACTACGTATTTCTGCTATTTTATGTTGACTAACATCCTCCCTACGATCTTTCTTTCTGATTTCATTGTTTGATTTCCTTTTGTCTATTCTAAACTAGCGTTTATGGACGATTGCTGCCCTGGAATGCTGATTTCTGTATTTCTAGAGAACTATTTTTGTTATAAACTTGTTTTGTTCAGTCGTTCTTTGGAAATATTGCTTTAATGGATACTTTTATTCTTCATTGTTCGAGAAATGTTGCGACAAACTACGAAGAGTTGCAAAGGGTGTCTTGAGGAACAAATCGAGGATAGGAAACCGTGCCCAGAAACGTCATGCAACTACGCTACAGAGCGTCGAAGTTAAGGCGACGGCGCCTGCCGCTAGGCAACCCCTTCGGCAGCAAACGTGACTTTGTACGCTGACGGACAGTAGGCGGAAAGTTTCGCAATTTCGTTTGTTAATCAGTGACTGCGACTGATGGCCAAAATCGGCAGTGGAAAAGATGGAGTTAGCTGCTGTGTAGAACAGTGATACTCTGTTGCTTCCGTGAATGACGGTTTCGGACACGGGTTTCCATCTGCAGTTAGTTTTTCTCTTGTGTACCGCAAAACATTGGAGATTTTTTAGGGTTCCAGGAGAATAATAAAACTGCGGATGTAAATCCGTGTCGAAACAGTCATCCACCGAGGCAACAGAGCATCTCTTTTATAGGAGACAAGGCGTTCCTACACAGCTGCTAACTCCATCTTCTCCCCTGGCTATGGTGACAATCAGTCGCGATCACTGAATATCAAGCAGCATTCCGAGACGTTCCGCCTACAGTCCTTCATCGTACAATCTCACGTTTGCTGCCGAAAGGATGGCCTAGTAGCAGGAGCTGGCGACTATAACTTCGACGCTCTCTAGCGTCGTTGGATGACGTTTCCGGGCACGGTTTCCTATCCTCGATTTGTTGCTCAAGACACCTTCTATAACCTCTCGAAGTTTGTTGTAACATTTCTTGGGTATCCTGTGTATACTAATAGCAATTCGGTTACTGTTAAGCTACCGTGACGCACTACGAACGTCGCCTTTTTTTTCTAATGAGTACACTCGGTGTTTTTGAGCCACTAAGAATACTTCGAAGCAATCACACACGTGAGAGGAAACCCTTTTGTACTTAAGCGATCACACTTGTATCCATCTTATTTACCATATTTAGCACTCTGTGACTGACTACCACAATATGCACATCTAAAGACGTTTGTAACGGCAAACATTTTGAGTTCAATGAGGATTTTCTATCAGCTGTAGATTGTTATTTTGTGGTCGTGCCAGAAATAGATAACGAATCTACACACTGGTAAATATTTGTAAGACTTGCAATGGCGCCTAAGAATACACATCCATGCTTCTGCATTTACGTAGGACTGAATTCGCTTATCTGTAACTAACATTAATACTCTTCTCAGTAAACTAAATCAATAGCTGCACTGACTTTCATCTAGGGCGAAACAAGATGGGAATTTTAATTGCGGATTCCGAACTATCGTCCTCTCATGTGTAAGTGCTGCGCAGCGCATAATTCAGAGAATGTTGTACGATCTCAGTAAGGTTATTATATATCAAGCGCATGAGATATGCCGAGCAGTACAAGTTTAAGGCGACAGTAGGAAGAAAACGTAAAGGTCATTCGTCACTTACATTGCTACTTCAGCACTTTTCTGTCCCTGGAACACCGGGACTCCCCGGTTTTGTTACTTACAAGATGAGTACTTCTCTGCCCCGGAAACAGTGGGATTCCCCCATTTCATTACGCAGACGATGGTTGCTTGCAGTTATTTATACACAAATTTCGCAACCGCACACAAAGTGGGTGTTGCGGGTTATCAGTAATATTTTCCCTGCCGCGCAACTGTTCAATTGCAACATTTTTCGGTCGCCGAATGTAGGGTATTCCCGATCGTTCGAATTCAGAGTGATGTACTCGCGAGAAATTTTCAGCTCTGAAAATAAACCAATGAGGTCGGTGTTTATCTGGTGTTACGCAGAGCCACTGACCGTTGAAAGACACTCTCTTCGTTATCATAGTCGCTAATTTTAGTGCGCGCTTGTGTAAACAGCTACGTAACACTAATGAAATTACTGCTACATTCGTCGAAAAAACTTATCACTGGTAAAGAAATACTTACGAAAATCTATTAGAAAATGGGAGAGACTCGGGAATGATGGCTTTTATTGTTATATAGAAACACAAGTTCAGCACTTTCAAGCAAATTACACAGCATCCGAAATCAGTTTCGATGCTCTCGTACGAGGGCGTGCGGGAAAGTAATGCCTCCGAATATTTTATGTGAAAACTTTTCAAGCTTTGTAAGTAAAACAAACGTTATTAACATTCTACACCTTTATTCTTAATGTGCACATATTTTCAATGCTCTGCCGCTATCGGGCTCCGAATTGTAGCGTGTAACATGGCAGTGTACAACGTAACTATGCCGGTCCGTGAGAAACAGCGTGCTGTAATCGAATTTCGAATTTGAAGAGTTCATAGACACATGGAGCACCCTCTCTTCAGCATGACAATGCCAAACCACACATGATCGCTGCGACATCTGCAACAATCCGACGCCTTGGGTTCACTGTCATCGCCCCATCCGATTTTCATCTGTTCCCAAAGCTTGAAGAACGCCTGCGAGGACATCACTTTGATAGTGCTGAAGCTGTGCACACAGAGGTGAGGTTGTGCCTCCGTCAACGAAGTCAGAAACATTCTACAGCAAAGGTATCAACAGAAAAATGAGTTCATCAGCAGGGTGACTACCTTGAGAAATAAATATGTAGACATGAAGAACAAAGAAGTAGAATATTAATAAACTTTGTTTTATTTAAGAAACTATAAGAGTTTTCACATAAGAAATTCTGAGGCATTTGTTCTCAGCAGGGCATCGTAGTTTCTCCAAAGGACCTCCGTACTGAGAGTGAATATTAAAAACTGTAAACGATAGAGGAAGAGAAAAAAAATTTAAGAAGAACTGGTTGCTACTTGCACGCTGACTGTATGACTCGGTATGTTGGACGTATTCGTGAGACTACCAATCACAGATTATACAGCGAAGAAATTTAAATGTAAATTTTTGAGTCACAGCCCAAAATAAAATGCTGGCTGTATCTTTTCAAAGCGTAACATATATAGTTTGAGGCTCAGCAACTTGGTGAATGCTTGTGATTCCTGCAAGATACTTGTGTTATTCAGACGAGGAACAAAGATAGTCTTTATGGAACATGTTTGATTTCAGTTCAGCGTTGTTATGTCTTCGTCCAAAAAAAGAAAAAAAAACGACACGTCTATGTAAGTTTAATAATGCGTAGGATTAGCCACCCTAAATGAATGCGGTTTGGTCATGTAAGATGAAGTAGCATTGTTTCTGATCAGTTTCTTTTCTCGTCGCATTTACGACAGGATGCAGCAACACACTGATAAGCCAAAACGCTATGACCACGGCACGTGACGCTGTAATGGATGTACACAGCGTATTTGACAGTTAAAGGTACAAACGAAAGGAGCGAACAGAGGAAGCTGAAACAAGCAAACAGTCCTAGTAAACATAGGTCCGGAAACCAGTAGTATCCCCCCATGAGATGTATACGACTCAGTACATGAACGCTTTATAACAGAGTGAAATAATAATTAAATCAAGACCCTAAACTGTCGACAGGCGTTGATATACATCAACGGGGATAGTTGAAATGTGTACCCCGACCGGGACTCGAACCCAGGATCTCCTGCTTACATGGCAGACGCTCTGTCCACCTGAGCCACCGAGGGCACAGAGGATAGTGTGACTGCAGGAATTTTATTCCTTGCACTCTCCCCGTGAGACCCACATTCCCAACTTTATGCCCACACACTACATTCGTAGTGCCCCTGCCCATTACACTCATTACTCGCGGCAGACAATCTTATCGAGTCCCGTAAGAGTTCGGGCAATGCGTGTGCATCCAGCAGAGAAGAAGAAGGTCAATGGCCGATTAGCCTTAACTATATATGGAGAAGGTATCTGTTCTTTCGGACTTCTTGGAATGAAATGACAATTAAATCAAGACCCTGCAGTGCACTATCCTCTGTGCCCTCGGTGGCTCAGATTGACAGAGCGCCTGCCATGTAAGCAGGAGATCCCGGGTTCGAGTCGCGGTCGGGGCACACAGTTTCAGCTGTCCCCGTTGATGTATATCAACGCCTGTCGACAGCTTAGGGTCTTGATTTAATTATCATTTCATTCCAAAAGAGCTGCATGGTCACCGATGGTATATGTTCTTTCGGACATGTCCGAAATAACAGATACCTTCTTCATATGTAGTTAAGGCTAACCGGCCATTGACCTTCTTCTGTGCTGGATGCACACGCATTGCCCGAACTCTTACGGGACTCGGTAAGAAGAAATCCACTGACATAAGTGACTCTGAAAAAAACCATATAGTCATCGCCCAGCAACTGGGGACGAGTATAGCTGAAATGGCGAAACTGATTGGCTGTTCGCCTTCTTTTGTTGCGAGTATCTATGGAAAGTGGATAACTGCCCGAATCACAAGGTCATAATCGTGCTGCACAGTGTTTTCATAATCATGATAGTGGACTCACGTTGATGTCTCAGCCACCAGATTCGTCTGATCTGAACCTGATGAAACACATGTGGGACGCTCTTGTGCACAGCTCCTCTCCCACAAACCATCAGTTCTTATTCTACGGGAATGGCCAGACTGGTGCGTAAACATCTGGAGCTGCATATCTCACGCAACATACCAAGGAATTTTCGAATCCATACAGTGTGGAGTCACTGTTGGATCAACACACTATGAAGCAGGTGGTCATCTCTCTAAATTGTTACAGCGTACGCCAACATTCAGCATGACCAGGCTACACCATAGTGTAAAACATACGAATACAGTCATCAGAAGATGGCGCGAATATCAGGGAATAAGGTCACGTGACGACAGGGTCATTGGAGATGGAGGACAATCTCGGGTTATCCAATGGTAGGGAAAGAATTCAACCGTGCCCTTCCGAAGGAACTATCCTGACTGACATTTACCTTACGCGATTTAGGGAAACTGTGGAAATCGGAAATCTGGATGACAGGCCAGCGTTTTCAACATCACCATCCCTATCGCCATGTTGCGTCTTACCATCGCGCAGCGTCACTCGACCTAAAGGCTTCAGAATGTGAGAAAGAAAGGTTACAGATGAACTTTCCACCCATGTCTAGATCCTTACACCGCAATGCTGACTGCTGACTGAGAAAAACAGGAGAAAGAAATATATCGTTACGTGATTAAGGAATAATCCCGGCGCTCGCCTGAAGTGTGTTACAGAAGAGACGGAAAACGTAAATCTGGTTGACTGGGCGGGGAGTAAGAACCTCGTTTCTCAGAACTTCAAATGCATGTATAGCACCACTGCAGCAACGAACTCTACGCAGCCCCTTACGAGAACTCTTGAAGTGAAATCATTTATGACTTAAATTAGGATAATCAATTTCTAAGTCATACAACTGACAGTAAAACATACTTAATCAGAGCACTGTTCGAGTAACAGTATACAACGTAAAGTCACATTAAAGTAACCACCTGCCAAAAGCCTGAATAACCACCGTTAGCAGGAAAAATTTGGAAATTTGTTGTAAGTTTCTGTGGGAGCAAACTGTTGAGGTTCAAATGCTCTGAGCACTATGGGACTTCTGAGGTCATGAGTCCCCTAGAACTCAGAACTACTTAAACCTAACTAACCTAAGGACATCACACACATCCCTGCCCGAGGCAGGATTCGAACCTGCGACCGTAGCGGTCGCGTGGCTCCCGACTGTGGCGCCTAGAACCGCTCGGCCACCCCGGCCGGCAAACTACTGAGGTCATCGGTCCGTAGGCTTACACACTACGTAATCTAACTTAAACTAACGTACGCCAAGGACAATACACACATCCATGCCCGAGAGAGGACCTGAACCTCCGACGGAAGGGAGCCGCGCGAACCGTGGCAAGACGCCCCAAGACCGCGCGACTATCCCGCGCGGCCCGTTTGCACAACGGAGCGCTGCAAGACGTGGAGGGGCAGAGTAGACGAGATTCTGGAAGATACCGAAATGGAGTGAAGTCATGGCGACAGCTGCAAGACGTGCAGGAAGTTAGTCAGTGAGGTTCTGGAAGGTACGGTCAGGCATGTGCAACCATGCCGATTCCACTGCCGTGACCAGCTGCGCTAAGTTTTTTGATTGGCGACCCATGGCATGAACAGCGCAATGAACGTGGCCCGCACATTCTAGATCGGGTTTTTATCCGTGTAATTTGGTGGCCTGGGGAGTACAGTAACGTCATCCTGATTCTCTTCGAACCACTCACTCTGTGAGCTGTGTGACACGTTGCGTTGTCCTGCTGGTGGAGGCCATCGGGACGAGGAGAAACAAACTGGACAGATGGATACTTGCGTTGAGCCGTTGTGTCTTCCAGAATGACGAGATCACCTAAGGAACGCCACGAAAACTTCCCCAGACTATAACGCGCATTCCTCCGGCCCCGACACCGATTGTTGCAAAGTATCCGCTTCCGGACGTTTCAAGCCGTACACGCAACGGCCATCTCTCCGATGCAGCATAAAACGTGATCCAACTGAAAAGACCGCCTGTTGCCATTCAGCGTGCAAATTCCAAACTTGGCTGCTGATGAACAGCAGTCAGCATTGGCGGTCGTTGAGGGTACGCTTTTGGTAGCTCCATGATTTGGTTCGTCTTGGAGGTCAGTTGCTCAACAGTTGCTCATTTGTTCGCCCGTACTCATTTCCACATACGCCTTTCTACTCTGTCGTTTATGGCCCGTGGTGCACCATAGCAGCTTGGGCACCAGTTTTGAATAGCGCCGCTTTGCCATGCGCGGTGTGTTTTAACCACGGCAGCACGCGATGAGTTTATTAACTTAACCGGTTTGAAATCCATCCACCCTTGGCTTGGAAGCCAATGATCATTCCCTTCTGGACGTCAGATAAGTCGCTCCGCTTACGCATTACGTTGACGACTGCACGAATTTCCGAGTCCCCCCAGACAGGCTTCGTATACCCTCCACTGCTAGTGGTGCTACTTGCCGTCTGTGAGTGGTTATTACACGTTGATGTCGAACATAGGCGGTGGTCACATTAATGTGATTGGACCGTGTATTTCCATTAATATTCTCTCTCTTCTCAGCGATCACAGGCCCTGTAGGCCACGCGCTGCATCAACGATCTGCTTCCACCGCCTTCTATCCCTCGCAGCCTCTCTCCACCCTGTGGAAATTCCTAATGCTGCTATGTCCTTCTCTATGTCATCTTTCCACTTTGTACGGGGCGGCTCAATGGTCTTGTTCCTTCAAATGCTTTCTTGGTGATTCTGTTGTTTTCCATTCTAGCCACATGTCCAGCCCATTGCAGTCTCCTACTTTTTAATTTCTGGATCATAGTGGGTTGCTTTATTAACTGATAAATTTCATTGTTCATTCGAATTCTCCATACACCATTCTCCAACACAGGTCCCCAGATTTTTTACATTACTTTTCTCTCGAAAACATTCAGTTTTTCTATTTCATTCTTTGTAAGCGTCCAGCTTTCTGAACTGTACAGTACTATGGGGCAGATGATAGTGTTGTATCTCTTCATCTTTTTGGTGATTGACAAAGCTTTACTTTTGAGTGGGTGGAGTACATATATCTTGACCCTGAGGCTATTCTTTCATTTTTATCCATTGTTATGATATATTTACTGTTGAACGTGATGCAAGGTATTTAAACTGGAGAACTTCTCTGAATTTAGAATGCTGACAATTTCAAAGTAAGGATTTGGGTTTATGACTCGACCTATTTCCATATATTCGGTTTTCTCTTGGTTAATCAAAAGCCCCATTTTGCTGGCATTTCCATTAATACACACGGCACAATTATGTCATCTTGCAGTAGCCAGTCACCAGTTGTTTACCGTTTGGATCTGTGAAATACACTACTGGCGGCTAAAACTGGAATCCTATGAAGGCGTCAGATTGTCATGAAGCATACAGCATACTTGGATATACAAATGATTAGCGTATCAGCGAAACATCATATACACTGGTGTCCAAAATTAAAGTAATAAAGGGCTATTTCCCCTCCGGTGTCTAATTCATGATATAATCATACAAAATGTCAACCAGATGTCCGTACGATCGTATTTTGCATGGAAGATGGCATTCCGATCAGCGGACAACCACGTCAACGATGACGTCAGGGCACCTATGAAATGAGGTAGTGTTTGCCGGGTAGCCCCACATCACAATCGCTGTACACAGTCACAGATGATGCAGCGTGGCACAGAGAAGATGCATACTGGACTCTCTGCGGTGGAGGGCCACAGAAAGAAAGGAAGCAGGACAGTAGCAAAGTGATTTGTCCCGATGGCTTAGTGCGAATCGTTCTGTTGTTTCTCGGATGTGGCGACAGAAACAGGATCCCCATGACCAGGGACCGAGCGAGGTGGCGCAGTGGTTAGCACACTGGACTCGCATTCGGGAGGACGACGGTTCAATCCCGTCCCCAGCCATCCTGATGTAGGTTTTCCGTGATTTCCCTAAATCGCTTCAGGCAAATGCCGGGATGGTTCCTTTGAAAGGGCACGGCCGATTTCCTTCCCAATCCTTCCCTAACCCGAGCATGAGCTCCGTCTCTACTGACCTCGTTGTCGACGGGACGTTAAACACTAACCACCACCACCACCCATGACCAGGGCAGGGGCTACCACGTGTGACTTCAGAAGAGAGGGCCGTTATTTGGCTGTAAGGGCACGGCAGTGCCGGCTTCATACTGTGCGGCAACTGGCATGCGAGTTCTCTACATCAACTGGACGTTTTGTATGGAGGCAGGTGGCTTCGGCAGAGTGGCCTTTATTATCGGAGACCTGCCGCATGTCTACCTCTGACTCGTCTTCACAGAAGGGAACGTCTAGAGTGGAGTCATCAACATGTCACTTGGACACTCGAACAGTGGGTCAATGTTGTCTTCACAGATGAGTCCCGATTTAGTCTGGAGGGAACGTAAAACACAGTTTCGGGACCCAGACATTGCGGAAACAGACCGATGTCGAGGAGGATCGTTAATAGCATGGGCAGGGATTATGTTTACCACTAGAAGCGCTGTTCATGAAATTGAATCGGTGAATCGGCAAGGTTTAATTGCTCTCAGGCATCGCGACGAGATCTTGGGACCTGATTTGCGGTTATTGCGAGGTGCTGTGGACCCAGACTTCGTATCGATCGATGATATGGCTCGATCTCATAGAGCACGGGTAACTGATGTTTTCTTGAAAACGGAAGATACTGACCGCGTGGTCTGCTCGCTCTTCCGATTTGAATAAAATAGAGAAAGTCTGGGATCCACTAGGGAGGCTGCATCACATCAGCATCCACCAACCACTCCCCAAGACTTGCGAGCAGCTCTGCGGGAAGAGTGGGCGTTATTGCCTCAACGTGCGGCTGATGATGACGTTCACAGCATGTCCCGTCGTTGTCAGGCATGTAATGCTGCCAGAGGTGGTCACACCCAATACTCAGCACATTAACCAATTGTCGGAATGTGTGTGCAAATCCGTTATGTTGGAAAAAACGAAGAACATTTTTGTCTAGCGTTATGCATGTTGCAGTTGTTTACTTTTGTATTCTTTACATACTTTCTGCTTTACTGTCACCTGTTTAAACTGTGTTGTGGCAAAATAAACGCAACCTTGCAAAATTCCTTATTGTTGTTTTAATTTTGGACACTAATGTAATAGACAGAAATGAGACCATCGAATTCTGTATAAAGAGGAAGAATGCACAGCGGGTTTAACATTCACAAATCGGACTTGAATGCTGTTTGTTTGTGAGAAGATTTTCTTATATTTCGTGTATGAAGGTCGCCCAGCACGTACTAAAATTGAACAGCAGCAAGGTCGTGGCCTATCGACAAGCGGCCTATCGTTCTGTGATACTGCTGCTCGCTTTCGTCAGAATTGCACAACTGTCATGAGAACGCGGAATTCGACGGTTTCAGGAGGGCTGTACTCACCGCCACGCAGGATCTCAACGGCTCCACGTAGCTAGCGCCTGAAAGGACAGACATTGCTTACTCGTCTGTGCAGGACCGTATAGGCGCATCACCATATTGAATAAGGAAATTGGCTTGGTTAGTCCAACCTAACACTGTGGCGACGTCTGGAGCGCCACATACTACAAGGACGGCGACGATTGTTGCTCCTTCCCAAACGCGTCAGTAGAGAGAGGCACACCGACAGCAGTGCGCAGTGCGCCCACGACGACAATGAAAACGCGATCGGCACTAGGATTGTTTATATATATATATATATATATATATATATATATATATATATATATATATATATATATATATATATAGGGTGTAACAAAAAGGTACGGCCAAACTTTCAGGAAACATTCCTCACACACAAAGAAAGAAAATATGTTATGTGGACATGTGTTCGGAAACGCTTACTTTCCATGTTAGAGCTCATCTTATTACTTCTCTTCAAATCACATTAATCATGGAATGGAAACACACAGCAACAGAACGTACCAGCGTGACTTCAAACACTTTGTTACAGGAAATGTTCACAATGTCCTCCGTTAACGAGGATACATGCATGCACCCTCCGTCGCATGGAATCCCTGATGCGCTGATGGAGCCCTGGAGAATGGCGTATTGTATCACAGCCGTCCACAATACGAGCACGAAGAGTCTCTACATTTGGTACCGGGGTTGCGTAGGCAAGAGCTTTCAAATGCCCCCATAAATGAAAGTGAAGAGGGTTGAGGTCAGGAGAGCGTGGAGGTCATGGAATTGGTCCACCTCTACCAATCCATCGGTCACCGAATCTGTTGTTGAGAAGCGTACGAACACTTCGACTGAAATGTGCAGGAGCTCCATCGTGCATGAACCACATGTTTGTGTCGTACTTGTAAAGGCACATATTCTAGCAGCACAGGTAGAGTATCCCGTATGAAATCATGATAACGTGCTCCATTGAGCGTAGGTGGAAGAACATACTGACGAAACTAACATGAGCTCTAACATGGAAATTAAGCGTTTCCGGACACACGTCCACAGAACATCTTTTCTTTATTAGTGTGTGAAGAATGTTTCCTGAAAGCTTGGCCGTACCTTTTTGTAACACCATATATATATATATATATATATATATATATATATATATATATAGAGAGAGAGAGAGAGAGAGAGAGAGAGAGAGAGAATGTCGACGTATAGACCTATAGAAGTATCGGCTGCACATTGTAAATATACTACCGGTTTACAGCTGTATATTTAAGTATTGATTTATTATTAGATATCCTATACATCAACAAGCTAGCAGTCTGGTTACCTCCATTAGAGCAAGAATTGAAAGGAAAACGATGCATGTTCACGCTTGGCGATAACCACTTTGTTAACAATAGTAACTGCACGTAAGTGGCACAATAAAAGGAGTCCGATTGGTCTGTCGTTCGGTTTCGTTACATACGGGATTTGTCTGGAACACTTCATGCCGACTTCCTTGTATGTTTTTGTTTTCTTTTTTTCATTTCTGCAAACGCCAGCGACCTAGCAGCTTAGTGTCAAAATTTCGTGAATTTAAACGTTGCAGTTTCTGTTGGTAGCGCCGAGCGCCGATTGCGTCAGCATACCCCCTCACACGTCTCCATTCACCGCAAAAACCAATCGTGCCAGTTACATCTTTTTCAGCAACCATTTTTGAAGAATGCCGATGTGAATAAATGTGGCACACTAGCTGCGTTAAAAATTGTTGTTTAACACAACTGGTGTGCTATTTCTCCACATAGCAAATCTTGTTATTCGATTCACACACACCCTCCCCCTCTGCTGCCCTCCCCCAGTGCAATGGACTTCTTCTTCGTGCCACCTATACTTACTTCACACTGTCAAAGAGAAAGACTGGACGTGATGGGAGCTCAAAAAGTAGTAAGACTCCTTCACACAGTGAAAGTAAATTTATGTTCTACTACAATATCAAAAGAACAGTTTCATATATTAACAGAAAATTGCGGAAAAAATGTAATATAAAATAAAAATATCTGCACCTGACAGTACCTTCCCGATATCGATATGTAGGGAGAAAGTATCAACGATATACATAGATATTTCTTGGATAGTCACTGATATATCGGTATTTTATCAACAGCCCTAATTGGCACCACATATTCTTTTGAGACGAGTCCCGGTTCTGCGCACATCATCGCGTAATCGCTTCCATGTGTGTAAGTTTCGAGGAAAACGAACGTTGTCAGATGACATTCGTCATCGTCGTACGGGCGGTATAGGATGCCATTGAGTACGGAGCACGATCGCATACATGTGCCTTATTTCCCAAGCAGCAGAATTTCTCAGGGCAAAGATAATCGCAATTGTTTTGAGATAAAGAGCTAAAATCGACCCAAACTCAGTTTTGCCTAGCGACATATTTTTCCGGCCAAAGATACTCAATAGGAAGAATCATTTTGATGAACTAAACTATTTTATGACCTGCCTTAGTGGACTGACAGCCGACGCTATTCTGATTGTATACATTTTCAATACAAATGTAATCTTTTCTCGCCGGCCGAAGTGGCCGTGCGGTTAAAGGCGCTGCAGTCTGAAACCGCAAGACCGCTACGGTCGCAGGTTCGAATCCTGCCTCGGGCATGGATGTTTGTGATGTCCTTAGGTTAGTTAGGTTTAACTAGTTCTAAGTTCTAGGGGACTAATGACCTCAGCAGTTGAGTCCCATAGTGCTCAGAGCCATTTGAACCATTTAATCTTTTCTCTGAGATTCCTGGCTAACCACACACTCCGAAATCGCGACATATTGGGAAATAAACAGCCAAATATTTGTGACAAGCGAGCAACAAAATTACCATTGTTGTTTGTTTCTGTCGCAACAATTTAAGCTGTCCTCTTATACTCCCACCTAACCATACCGTTGGCAGTCGCGACATACGTAGTTATGACAAGCAACGAGAGTAATGCTACTGCTGTTCGTTTCACACACAGCAATTTTGCCCCACGTTTTCTAATCAGATAGAAGTCACAAAGTCGAAGATAAGTCATTACTGAGAGCGCGCTCATGATCAGAAGCAGTCAGAAAAGCTTGTAGTGGTGTTGCAGGGTAGGTTGTGCTGAGATATAATAATTAAGAAAAATTGGATATGCTGCGCCATTTTAGGGTTAACTGGGACTGAACCTAGGCAACCAGGTCACAGTACCCGCAAATTCATGCGGCTCGCCAGAGAAGGTGTCGCCAAACGTGTTCTTCTTTTGGTTTCCTAAAACCGAACTAGAAGGCATGCAAAAATTGGACGTGGGACGATAGTAGAGATGGAACCCGAGCCAAAGGCTGAGCAGTCTCGTGCGCTATCATCTACACTACGAGAACAACTGACAGTAATTGTATCTGACGGACCGCTTGAATTGGCTCGCGTTGCGGCCTGATTGAATAACTCCACAGCCAATTAACTCGGAAACTGCACAACATATTGAATATTTTTCTTAACAATTGTTTCTCAGCGCAGCCTACCCTACATCACCCTTAGAACCTTTTGAGACGTTTGTGACCACCGTTTATGTAAATAACATCAAATATTCGAGAACATACTTCTATTACATGAATAACAAGACCCACAATGTGTTACAAACGCTAATATTAAAAAATATTATAGCATATAATACGTTGCGAACCGTCTTCACTCCACTTCGTAATCAACATTCTTAAACACTACGTTACGCGACAGACTTGCAACTTGTGTCTCGAGTATCGTTAATCTTAGAGTCTATTGGGCATTTACCACTGATGCATCATTTAATAATGTGAATTTAAGAATAAGAAATCGAACCGAGCGAGACGTTTGTGTAATAAATGTTCAGCGCACCGTTGCCTTGAAACGGTATGCTGCAAGCTGTGATACCAAAGCTGCAAAACCAATATGGCGTCCATCGCTTGGATGCATTTAGTGACACGTCATTTCGATGTCACTTCCTAGTAAGCTGTAGAAGCCCTTGCTGCAAAAACTCATTGACTGAGAAGCTGCTCATTGGCTAATAGCACAGCGAGTTTCAGTGATGGGAGAGAATTGTATGCTCAGGATATAAGAACTCCTGGTTAGCATAGCCGGCGATTTGGATATCAGTCGTTTCATTTCTGGCATATTAAGGCAGGTGGCTGTGCCCTACATTCGAGCTCAACGTGACATTTCCTTTCAACAAGATACTGCAAGACCGCATGTTGGCTGTACTGTCCTGACCTACCTCAGTGTAGAGGGTATCGACTGTTGCTCTGGGGTCGGCCAGAGTGGCTGAGCGGTCCTAGGCCCTACAGTCTGGAACCGCGCGACCGCTATGGTCGCAGGTTCGAATCCTGCCTCGGGCATGGATGAGTGTGATGTCCTTAGGTTAGTTAGGTTTAAGTAGCTCTAAGTTCTAGAGGACTGATGACCTCAGAAGTTAAGTCCCATAGTGCTCAGAGCCATTTGAACCATTTGTTGCTCTGGACAACATGTCCTCCTCATCTAGAAAACATCTGATCACGGCTCGTCGCGACACTGGTACGTCACTACATCTGGTGAACTCTAAGCTCAGAACTCTAAGCCGGCCGAAGTGGCCTCGCGGTTCTGGAGCTGCAGTCTGGAACCGCGAGACCGCTACGGTCGAAGGTTCGAATCCTGCCTCGGGCATGGATGTGTGTGATGTCCTTAGGTTAGTTAGGTTTAACTAGTTCTAAGTTCTAGGGGACTAATGACCTCAGCAGTTGAGTCCCATAGTGCTCAGAGCCATTTGAACCATTTTGAACCAGAACTCTAAGCTCAGTTAGAATCAATGCCGAGCAACGTTACAATCCAGTATTGTTGCCAGAAGTGGCATGTCTGTGTGCTAAATTTCTCACTCCGTACACTCCCAGACCGTCTACAAATGTAATTACGTATTTCCTACTTCCCTACTACACTGTGTATGCACAACAAATAAAATTTTCCTATCCTCGCTGGCGCTACAATCTCAATCACCAGAAATGTACTCGTCTAGAGCTAGTCACTTTCTCTGTGACATAGGCCGAGTGGCATTACGACGTAATAAAATCATTCAGACGTAAAGCATTGATGTGGCTCTGCCATTATGGCTATTCTAGATATGGTATATGCAGGGTGTATCAAAAAGAATCATCCGATTTGGCACGTCTATATTTCTAAAACTAATAAATATATACAAGGAATTTTGTGTTTTGATGAACGGCAAACTCAAAAAGTTTTTTTTCATACCTTTTTGTAGGTGTTCAATATGCCCCCTTGAGATGCACGGCATGTGTCAATGCGGTATTCAAATTCTTTCCACACTGCAGTGAGCATGTCTTGAGTTACAGCTTCCACAGCTGCTCGTATGCGATGTCTTAGTTCATTCATTGTTTTTGGTAACGGAGGCATATAAACGGAGTCGTTTATAAACCCCCACAAGAAATAATCACATACAGTCAAGTCCTGTAACCTTGGAGGACCGTAATGTGAGGCTGAATCATTTGGTCCAGTGCGACTGATCCATCGTTCAGTAATCCTTTGATTTGAAATTGCCGCACTTCCAGATGCCAGTGTAGCGGTGCCCCATCCTATTGGTAAATGAAGTCGTTCGAATGAGTCTTCAACTGTAGGGAAAGAAAGTTCTCGAGCTTATCGAGATACGAGCTTCCTGCAACAGTGTTCTCGGCGAAGAAAAATGGACCACACACCTCTTCCCGTGAAAATGAACAAAACCATTAAATTTTTTTGAGTGTCTCTCATGTTGTACAACTTCGGTACCCCATATTCTCGCATTATGATGGTTCACCTTTCCATTTAAATTGAATGTTGCCTCGTCACTCAACAACAAGTGTGAAGGAAAAGTGTCATCTTCCATCTTGCCAAGAACGAAGTTACAGAACTCCACACGCTGTTGTTTGTCACGTCCACGACGAGCTTGCAGTAGCTGAAATTTTGTATGGTTCCATGTGTAAACGTCGACGCAACACACGCCAGACGGATATCGGAGGCGTGTTGAGCAGTCGAGCTGCACGGCGAACGGATTTCTGCGGCCTCCTTGTGAAACTATGGCGGACGCGTTCGACGTCTGTGTCAGACACTCGGGAACGGCCTGGCGGTTTGCCCTTACACAAACAACCCGTTTCTCAGAATTGTTCATGCCATCGTCTAACGCTCTGTGCTATAAGAGGATCCACATCATATCTAGTATGCAAGTCACGCAAAATGTAGGACACGAAACGCTTTCTGTTGTCCCGACACCATTTTTCCTATAACTGAAGTGGGCGCACACTGGTACTACCTAGCGGGAACCATATAAAACTCGAGAGTTTGCTCTTTCCAACAGTACGTTGTTCAAGGACACATCTCAAATAACATAATAGTTGTGTTTTTTTAAGTCGGATGATTCTTTTTGATACACCTTGTACAGTATATTACAGCAGAGAGTATTTGACTTTGAAGTCTCACGTCTTATTTTTTTTCTTTTCTTTATTGTTATTTCACTCCTCTCGCGCCATATGTGTAGGGGAGGCCCGACAGCGGTACAATATTCCATCCTCCAGGCAAGACCATTTTTAAAAATAACAAAAATGCGAAAAATAAGACATTAGGACGATTTTCTTTGTTAAGTTAAAAATCAGATATGGATAACTAAAAAGCGAAAATATATAGATTTGAAACACACATCGCTGGAATGTGAAATTCGACTAAGAAAAAGCACAGAAGCGCTACAGTTTCACTTACAATCTGAAGGACTTGAACAGGGAGAGAATTATTTCGAGAGGAGAGAGTATAGGATTGAAGAGTGTGGGTAGAAAAGATAGCGTTCTGTTAGGCAGGAGAACTGTGAAGATGAAAGTAGGTGTTGGAGTGGATAATGGGAAGACAGAGGATGGGAAAGACATGGGGTGAGGAGGAGTTTGGTGTGTGGATAGGCTAGTGGAAACAAGAGGAATGGGATGGGGATGGACAGAGAGGGAAAGGGAAAGAGGAGCACTGATGTGGAGTCAGGTAGATGAGGAAGCGTTAAAGTTGACAGGAGGGATAAATATCGGGTCAGACCTGATTGCCTGGGAGAGCGAGTTGGTTGAAGTTGGGTTGGAATAGGCTGTAAAGGGTACACAGGTGTAGGGACAGTGGCACGAGTTTGCAGAAGCACAGCAGCATACCACAATTGGTCATGAGAAGGGTGACAATGGGGTTATAGGAATCTAGTTTGGACAGTATGGGAAATACAGAGGTGTTCGATGTGGGTGAGGAGGGGTGGGAAGTTCGTGAAATGGTATAGGATCCATGTGGGGGCATGCAAACAGATGCGCAAATAGAAACGGAGTGTGTCGTGTTTGAGGATTTAGAGGGACTTATAGAACTTTGGTTGGGCTGCATCATTTGCATGGCAGAGTTTGGGTCGGATCAGTGATTTGTAGGTGTTGAGAATAGTGGAGGGATGTAATCCCCAAGATCGGCCTTTTACTAGTTTTAGCCTGTTGGTGGCTTTCTGTTCTATGGTTAGTAAGTGAGGGTTCCACGTTAGTTGCTGCTGGAGGGTTGTTCAAGATATTTTACTGTATTTGTTAATTTCATGTCACGTCACCTTATGCAACTGTCCTTTCTCCCGTGCTCCATTCCGCAACACACATACACCCACACACCCACACCCACACACACACACACACACACACACACACACACACACAACACACACACACACTGGGAACAGTGCAATCAGTCGGCGGACCCCCTGCACCGAGCAAAGACGCTGGAGCTAAATCTGGCGGTGCAGTCTTCGTGTTTGGAGTGTCGCGCTGCCGGGGTTTGGGTTTCTAGCAAGCCGGCGGTGCCCCCTGCCAGCGGCTGCAGTGTTAACTAGGGGCTCATTCCAGCGGGCGGTGTCGCAACCTTCGCTGAGGGAAACGTACGGCCCCCCAGCGCCCTGGCCACTCGCCAGCGATGCCACTTTATCATGCGTGCCTGAGCGACCGGCCGCTGCCCTGTCTTCCCGCACTCGCTCGCATTCCACCGCCCACTACTCCGAATCCCACTCCTGTCTCGAGAATCCTCTAATAGCGTTCTTGTACTTGCCTGGAGTGAGTGCGAGTTCGACGGAAGAGGCGTTCAGCGGATATAGTGCTGTACCGCCGACCGAGCTATCCAGGCACGACCTAAGACCACCCTCCCAGCTTCAATACTGCCGCTACCTCGCCCCCACTTTTCAAATTCCACAGAAGCCCTTCTTCTCACCCTGCTAAACCAGTTCGCCTCCAAGAAAGGATTTTACGGAGAAATGGCTTGGCAACAGGCTAGGGCATTCCAGAGTGAATCTTTCACACTGTATGCAACACATACGCGAAATTAATAAAGAATAGACTAAAGGTACTTTCAAAAACGTTTCTTACAGAAAGAAAAACAGAATGGGTTTCGGATAATACGATCTTTCTTAGGGTTTCTTCAGCCTGCCTCATTGGGTTCAAATGGCTCTGAGCACTATGCGACTTAACTTCTGAGGTCATCAGTCCCCTAGAACTTAGAATTACTGAAACCTAACTAACCTAAAGACATCACACATCCACGCCCGAGGCAGGATTCGAACCTGCGACCGTAGCGGTCGCGCGGTTGCAGACTGTAGCGCCTAGAACCTGCCTCATTATTGCAAAACACAGAGTGTACAATCACTCCACATACATAGCCCCTATCGACTATGAAAAAGTTTTTGAAAAAGGGGTTGGGTTGTTTGGGGAAGGAGACCAGACAGCGAGGTCATCGGTCTCATCGGATTAGGGAAGGACGGGAAAGGAAGTCGGCCGTGCCCTTTCAAAGGAACCATCCCGGCATTTGCCTGGATCGATTTAGGGAAATCACGGAAAACCTAAATCAGGATGGCCGGACGTGGGATTGAACCGTCGTCCTCCAGAATACGAGTCGTGTGCTAGCCACTGCGCCACCTCGCTCGGTTTTTGAAAAAGTTAACAGAGTTAAATTACGGCAAATTTTAGAAATGGATGATATTCGGTCGAATGTGGTAAATGTAATTTGAAATATGTTCATACAAACTAAACTGAAGTACAAAAAGCAAGTGCGTTTGTGAGAACCATCTCTCAAGAGCTGAGAGAAGGGTGTCCTTTATCACCCACATTATTTAATATAAGGGTGGTTAGAACAGTCTGGAAAGATTGTAAGAGTGTTGGAGGTTGGATTTTGCTGAGAAACAATTGTTAAGAAAACAATGCGAAATGTTGCGCCGTTTCCGAGTTAATTAGCACTGAAGGTAGCCTATCAGGCTGTTGGCGTGCGCAGTTTCAAGCGGTCCACCACATACAATTATCCTTTGGCTAGGGTTCCTTCCTTACTACCGTCCTTCGTCCCATTTTTGTATCGCTCTCTCGTTCGGTTTTGGGAAACGAAACGAAGACGTTTGACGACACCGTCTCTACCTAGCCGCTTGTATTTTCTCGCGCAACTGCCTGATTGCTTAACTTCAAAGCTAATTATCACGGAAAAGACACAACGTACCGATTTTTTCCGCCGGCCGGTGTGGCCGAGCGTTTCTAGGCGCGTCATTCTGGAACCGCGCGACCGCTACGGTCGCAGGTTCGAATCCTGCCTCGGGCATGGACGTGTGTTATATCCTTAGGTTAGTTAGGTTTAAGTAGTTCTAAGTTCTAGGGGACTGATGACTTCAGCTGTTAAGTCCCATAGTGCTCAGAGCCATTTTTGATTTTTTTCCTTAACGAGTATCTCTTAGTATAACCTGCACTACAGCACCATTTCAAGCTTTTCAGACTGTTTCTGACCACCCTGAGTATACATAGGCCACGTCTTGGCGGAATAAAGTGGAACACCATTTACTCGTAAGACGAATTACATAGAGAAATTTGGTCCTTGCAGAAGGTGGCAAACTTCTATAACATGTCAATATCTAAAGATAAAACTAAGAGAATGGCATTTCTTGGTAAGGAGCATTTAAGAGCAAAAATAATAATCAAGACTACAAACTCCAAAAATTTCAACAGTTGGTAGGTATTATCAGTCGTACTCTCCTCAAGAAAATTAGGGAAGAGACAGTACTAAAATTTTATAGAGTGGTAGCAGTAACTAGTTCTAATGGATGGGCTAGACACTTGGCCTCTAATTGCCACTCAACAGAGGGCGACTGAAGCATCAGAGATGTGACTCCTAAGAACTCTAGCTCATTACAAACTGATAGGTCGGATAAAGAATAATGAAATTAGAAATGAACTGGGCGACGAAAGGATACTTCAGAAAACAGATACGTACATAAAAAATGGGATTAACTCGTTCGAAGGATATGAGATGAACGAATACCTATATTAATATACAAATAGACACCTCAATGGAAAATAAATGTTGTGTGTTCTAAGAAGAGACGGAAAAATCAGTTGCAGTCTACTTGAATTTGAAACTGGCAATGACTCCTAAACCACAACATTATGTGATTATGACGACTATCATCTTTCGCTCTGCTGCAGAGTGTGTGCCGTTATGAAACTTTCTGGCCAGAGAGGGACTGGCAGAACAGCAGCTGGAAGGGCGTATAGTAACTACCACCCCGAGACCTCTGCCGGTAAGCGCACTGCCAGCGAAACACGAGGTGGCGGTTTCGAGTCCCGGTCCGGCACACAGTGTCTGTCAGTAAGTTTCAGATCACCGCACCCTTCGCTACAGATGCTTCAAATGGCTCTGAACACTATGGGACTTAACTGCTGTGGTCATCAGTCCCCTAGAACTTAGAACTACTTAAACCTAACTAACCTAAGGACATCACACACATGCATGCCCGAGGCAGGATTCGAACCTGCGACCGTAGCGGTCGCGCGGTTCCAGACTGTAGCGCCTAGAACCCCTCGGCCACTCTGGCCGGCTTCGCTGCATAGTGGAGCATCTGTTCTGGAACAAATATTAGCAGCGCGCAATTACTTTTACTGCTTTTCAATCAAAAGAAATCGGACGAATTCACGCAAATATGAGCAGAAAAGAAAATATGAGTTTATAAAATATCTGAAGCTGCACTCTAAGATAAAAAAGGCACGGAAATCTGTGCTGTACATGCATAGACAAACAAATTTCAGAGAAAACTGGATGATTTATTCAAGAGAAAAAGCTTGAAAAACTGAGCAAGATAATAACGCGTCGATTCGCCTGTGGCCCTAATGCAACCAGTCATTCGGCTTGGTATTTATTGATAGAGGTGTTGGATATCTTTCTGAGGTATATCGTGCCAAATGCCGTCCAATTGGAGCGTCAGCTCGTCAGAATCCCGAAATGGTTGGAGGGCAGCGCTCATAATGCTCCAAACATTCTCAGTTGGGTAGACATCCGGAGACCTTGCTGGCCAAGGTAGGGTTTGGCAAGCGCGATGACAAGCAGAGGAAACTCGCGGTGTTCGGGCGGGCGTTATTTTGCTGAAATGTGAGCCTAGGATGGCTTGTCATGAAGGGCAACCAAACGCGACGTAGAATATCGTTGACTTACCGCTTTGCTATAAGGGTTCTGCGTATGACAGCCAAAGACGCCCTGCTATGAAAATAAATGGTACCCTGGAACATCGCTCCTGGTTGTCGTTTTTTTTTTTTTTTTTTTTTTTTTTAAGGATGCCATACCCTCGCGGGTAGTGGCGGCTGTTGAGGACCCAAGTCCTTCTCATCCTGGGGTTGATTTATGCTGTTGGGGCACCACTTATTTATTTTATGGGGCAATCCTGTCTACTTGGTTGTTAATGCTATGTGCCGGCCGGGGTGGCCGTGCGGTTCGAGGCGTTACAGTCTGGAAGCGAGCGACCGTTACGGTCGCAGGTTCGAATCCTGCCTCGGGCATGTGTGTGATGTCCTTAGGTTAGTTAGGTTTAATTAGTTCTAAGTTCTAGGCGACTGATGACCTCAGAAGTTAAGTCGCATAGCGCTCAGAGCCATTTTGTTAATGTTGTGCTGGCTCATGCCATTTTATAGTCAGATTTTGCTAAATCTAAGTGGTGGAATTCCTCATCCCGGTAATCACCTTGCAACTGGGGGAAACCACCAAAATACCGGTCGGAATGGCGCTGGATCTGATCTCTGGTCTCTGTGAGTTTCTAATTTAGGTTTCTAGTCTAGTTGATATTCTAGTGATGGCTGGATTATGTCTGGTCTCTGTGAGTTTCTAATTTAGGTTTCTAGTCTAATCGATATTCTACTGATATATGGATTATATCTTCTAGATTGAGGATTGTGCCTACGCTATACGCGATATTGACTGAATATGTTTCTGACTTATAGTTTGTTTGGGATAACTCTATTCCTAGACTCTAGGGTGTGAGGAGGATGGTCAGGGAGAAGAAGCGTTCGATCGTTGCACTTCGTTTCACTGTTGAGATTGGAGAGGACAGGGGAAGTAGTGGGGTGTACTTCACTGGATTCTTCTTTCTCTGATTTTTTCGATAAGCTCCTTATTGTTGGGGAACATTTTTTGGATTGCATGTGCGATGAAATCTGGGGGGGTCAGGGTATCTGAAATGAGTGATTTTTAACTCATTGACTGGAGCAGCATTGTCTTCAGTGACGAGTCTCGCTTCGAAGTGAGCCCCGATGAGCAGCGAAGAGAAGCGAAAAGCCTTTGACACAAAACAATCAATCTTTCATCTAGCTGCATAGAGGAACTGCATGTCCAGGAATAAACCTGCACTTGTTTCACGTTTCAGTATTATGAGGTGCCTCGCGTGAAAAGCGTAATCCGAGGAAGGCTACGCAGACTTTAATGTTGTTGGTAGAGGAGTCCCGTGCGGAACTGGAATCAGCCGGCGTCGGCCAAGGCGTCGGCGTCGGCGTCTCTTGTTTCGGCGCCGAGTGCTGCTCCTATTCTGGTCGGCCAGACGCCACGCCCCGCTCCGCCCCACCCACAGACAGAAATACCGGCACTCCAACATCTCGCACACAGCTATAGCAACGCGACAGTTGGCGAGGAAAACGCATTCGCCACCCACATGCATCATGGCCAGAGAAATGGCACACAGTGTCCGTCGTATTTCCGATCCCCATAATAACGTGTTGCTGTAGAGTGTGGACGAATTGGCTGATGCAACAGTGTCTAGAAGTTGAGATTAATTTTTAAAAAAGCAGGTTTATTCTCTGAATGCAATGTCTGAAATAACAGCTCAATAAAAAGGCATTTGGCGTACAGCAGTGTCCAAATTATGTAAATCTTCTGAATATAAAGGTTGTTGTTGTTGTGGTCTTCAGTCCAGAGATGGTTTGATGCAGCTCTCCATGCTACTCTATCCTGTGCAAGCTTCTTCATCCCCCAGTACCTACTGCAACCTGCATCCTTCTGAATCTGTTTAGTGTATTCATCTCTTGGTCTCCCTTACGATTTTTACCCTCCACGCTGCCCTCCAATACTAAATTGGTGACCCCTTGATGCCTCAGAACATGTCCTACCAACCGATCCCTTCTTCTAGTCAAGTTGTGCCACAAACTCCTCTCCAATTCTATTCAATACTTCCTCATTAGTTATGTGATCTACCCATCTAATCTTCAGCATTCTCCTGTAGCACCACATTTCGAAAGCTTCTATTTATACGAAGACAGCAACTTGTTCTCGAAAGAACAGTTACTGTTGATGACTGTGCAGCTTTTCCCTGAAATAAATGATTACTAACTGAAAACCTCAGCTGCCGACAGGTGTTGTTGATATACAGGGTGTTTCAAAAATGACCGGTATATTTGAAACGGCAATAAAAACTAAACGAGCAGCGATAGAAATACACCGTTTGTTGCAATATGCTTGGGACAACAGTACATTTTCAGGCGGACAAACTTTCGAAATTACAGTAGTTACAATTTTCAACAACAGATGGCGCTGCAAGTGATGTGAAAGATATAGAAGACAACGCAGTCTGTGGGTGCGCCATTCTGTACGTCGTCTTTCTGCTGTAAGCGTGTGCTGTTCACAACGTGCAAGTGTGATGTAGACAACATGGTTTATTCCTTAGAACAGAGGATCTTTCTGGTGTTGGAATTCCACCGCCTAGAACACAGTGTTGTTGCAACAAGACGAAGTTTTCAACGGAGGTTTAATGTAACCAAAGGACCGAAAAGCGATACAATAAAGGATCTGTTTGAAAAATTTCAACGGACTGGGAACGTGACGGATGAACGTGCTGGAAAGGTAGGGCGACCGCTACGGCAACCACAGAGGGCAACGTACAGCTAGTGCAGCGGGTGATCCAACAGCGGCCTCGGGTTTCCGTTCGCCGTGTTGCAGCTGCGGTCCAAATGACGCCAACGTCCACGTATCGTCTCATGCGCCAGAGTTTACACCTCTATCCATACAAAATTCAAACGCGGCAACCCCTCAGCGCCGCTACCATTGCTGCACAAGAGACATTCGCTAACGATATAATGCACAGGATTGATGACGGCGATATGCATGTGGGCAGCATTTGGTTTACTGACGAAGCTTATTTTTACCTGGACGGCTTCGTCAATAAACATAACTGGCGCATATGGGGAACCGAAAAGCCCCACGTTGCAGTCCCATCGTCCCTGCATCCTCAAAAAGTACTGGTCTGGGCCGCCATTTCTTCCAAAGGAATCATTGGCCCATTTTTCAGATCCGAAACGATTACTGCATCACGCTATCTGGACATTCTTCGTGAATTTGTGGCGGTACAAACTGCCTTAGACGACACTGCGAACACCTCGTGGTTTATGCAAGATGGTGCGCGGACACATCGCACGGCCGACGTCTTTAATTTCCTGAATGAATATTTCGATGATCGTGTGATTCCTTTGGGCTATCCGAAACATACAGGAGGCGGCGTGGATTGGCCTCCCTATTCGCCAGACATGAATCCCTGTGACTTCTTTCTGTGAGGACACTTGAAAGACCAGGTGTACCGCCAGAATCCAGAAACAACTGAAGCAGTACATCTCATCTGCATGTGAAGCCATTCCGCCAGACACGTTGTCAAAGGTTTCGGGTAATTTCATTCAGAGACTACGCCATATTGCTACGCATGGTGGATATGTGGAAAATATCGTACTATAGAGTTTCCCAGACCGCAGTGCCATCTGTTGTTGAAAATTGTAACTACTGTAATTTCGAAAGTTTGTCTGCCTGAAAATGTACTGTTGTCCCAAGCATATTGCAACAAACGGTGTATTTCTATCACTGCTCGTTTAGTTTTTATTGGCGTTTCAAATATACCGATCATTTTTGAAACACCCTGTACCTCGATGTGGACAGCTGAAAATGTGTATCCGACCGGGATTCGAACCCGGGATCTCATGCTTACATGGCAGACGCTCTATCCATCTGAGCCACCGAGGACACAGATGAAGAGCGCGACTGCAGGGACTTATCCCTTGCACGCTTCCCGTGAGACTCACATTCCCAACTGTCCACAATTCTACGTATGTATTATACCTGTCCATCTGTGTCCTCGGTGGCTCAAATGGATAGAGCGTCTGCCATGTAAGCAGGAGATCCCGGGTTCGAATCCCGGTCGGGGCACACATTGTCAGCTGTCCACATCGAGGTATATCAACAACACCTGTCGGCAACTGAGGTTTTCAGTTAGTAATCAGTTATTCTATTCTCTTCTTGTCCAAACTATTTATCGTCCATGTTTCACTTCCATACATGGCTACACTCCATACAAATACTTTCAGAAACGACTTCCTGATACTTAAATCTAAACTCGATGTTAACAAATTTCTCTTCTTCAGAAACGCTTTTCTTGCCATTGCCAGTCTACATTTTATATCCTCTCTACTTCGACCATCATCAGTTATGTTGCTCCCCAAATAGCAAAATTCATTTACTACTTTAAGCTTCTCATTTCCTAATCTAATTCCCCCAGCATCATACGATTTCATTCGACTACATTCCATTATACTCGTTTTGCTGTTGTTGATGTTCATCTTATATCCTCCTTTCAAGACACTCTCCATTCCGTTCAGCTGCTCTCCCAAGTCCTTTGCTGTCTCTGACAGAATTACAATGTCATCGGCGAACCTCAAAGTTTTTATTTCTTCTCCATGGATTTTAATTTCTACTCCGAATTTTTCCTTTGTTTCCTTTACTTCTTGCTGAATATACAGATTGAATAACATCGGGGATAGACTACAACCCTGTCTCACTCCCTTCCCAACCACGGCCATCGTTTCATGCCCTTCGACTCTTATAACTGCCATCTGGTTTCTGTACAAATTGTAAATAGCCTTTCGCTCCCTGTATTTTACCCCTGCCACCTTCAGAATTTGAAAGACAGTATTCCAGTCAACATTGCCAAAAGCTTTCTCTAAGTCTACAAATGGTAGGAACGTAGGTTTGCCTCTCCTAAATCTATTTTCTTAAATAAGTAGTAGGGTCAGTAATGCCTCACTTGTTCCAACATTTCTACGGAATCCAAACTGATCTTCCCCGAGGTCGGCTTCTACCAGTTTTTCCATTCGTCTGTAAAGAATTCGTGTTAGTATTTTGCAGCCGTGGCATATTAAACTGATAGTTCGGTAATTTTCACATCTGTCAACACCTGCTTTCTTTGGGATTGGAATTATTGTAAGAAGAATCTAATGGCACACATTTAAAAAATGAAGAATGTGACAAAACAGTTAACAGATGAAATGTTTACATCCAGCTACACCCCCCCCCCCCCCCCACACACACACACACGAGTGACAGAAAAGTTTCATGCCTCCCTCTGTGAGTTGTTTTTGTGCGTGTCAAAACAGCAGATACACTTACGTCTCTTGTAACACGTAGCAAACAAGAGAAGCGAGACAAGTAAATGTGTACTAAACAGTAAATGTTAGTTAGGCTAGTTTAGATCTTGAAGAGGGCGATTTCAGTTGCGTTGGTAGATACTGACATGATTTCCTTGAGGCTGTCCTGGGTGGTGCTGTCAGGTCAAAAAGGATGTAATAAATGACAAAAAGGTTATCATAAATAACTGGAGCGATTTCACAAATTTTTGTAACTATATTACTTAACATATTGTCACATGGCGTTGCACACACACACACACACACACACACGCACACACACACACGCACACACACACACACACACACACAACACACACACACACACACAAATTGAAAACACAAAAACTTATTTTTGACCTATTACAAGTACTTCTGTATGCTAATTCTGAAGATATAGAGTCGATAATCAAATTCTCCCTGCGTCAGGGGCACAGCACGTCCCTGTCAATCTGTTCAAAAGCACTGTTGATTCGAGCTCACAGTTCTGGTGGACTGAAGCAGGCTTTTAAACTGGATTAATGGGAAAGTAAGCTATGAGTTACATTGTGAGAATAAAATTTCGCCTTGTACATGGATGGTTTGCCGGGCCTGTACTATTCTGCTTTCTTATAATGTTCCAGTCCACTAACAATACCGGAAGACAGACACAGACTGCGTGAGACCTGCGCGAAAGACGGTACGGAGGCGTATCAAAAGATTTTCTTGGAAATGCTCTTTTCTTGAGCAAAGAATTGGACGCTGTCAGCCAGATACATACTGTGAGTACTGTGGCCAGAACGTGAAATAGGCAATCATTACACATGTGAGAACGACAAGGGGCAAATACTTCCATCGTCGTAACCAGACCTGACACAGCGAGCAGCCACTGTTGCTACAATGGACGTAGGAGAGACAGCAACAGTCAACAGGGCAATTAACACAGAGCGCCTCGAAGGGACAGGTTACGTTAGAAATTTTCCTTGTCAACATACTGTGAAATAACAATTGCCCGTTTCCCGAGCGAAATTTTCGATGCGATGGAAAGTAAGCGATTCGCATTAAAAACGCTGAATCCCCATACTATTTGTAGAACTTTTACCCTTAAAATTTGCTACAAAACACTTCATTTGCGTAGCGTTACGCGTTAGCGCATATTTATTGCTTTGCGTATTATGATCTTGGGATTTCGGATCATTTTTCAGTCTCATTGAGAAACTGTTCTTGTGTTACAGTATATGGGCTAGAGCCAATAAGACAGATAATCAGTATCTTAGCCAGAATTTACCAGGTGTACAGGTGTGGGTGTCGGCCAAGTAGCCAAATGACCTTTGGAAGCTTGCCGGCCATTCTACCTGATTGTGCGGGGAGAAAAGAGAGGTAAACAATTACGTGGCCTTCATTAGGATCACAGGCACGACCATGATCTTGAAACGTATTTCTGATAGAGTTAAAAGCGAAGAGACAGGATATGCGTACTAATGACTGTCTTGTCATTTTGTTTATGCTTCTAATTCACTTTAACATTTTTAGGTTTACGTACTTCAATCGCGGAACCCTTATAAGAGTTCTTTGTTGTTCGTCTGTGTATCTGTCAGACTGTTAATAACTCCTTTCTCTCAGGAACGGGCAGAATTAGCAACTTGAAATTTATGCCACATACTAAAGCCTAAGGTCCCTCGGCACTGTAATATGTGTAAGCTTCTAAGTTAATTCAGTCAGAAGATCCGTAAGTTAATTCAGTCAGAAGATCCGACCATTTATGTCACAAATTTTGATCCTCGCAAACCGACTCATCAAAACCTATAAGATACTTCCCGTGACCTGGAATCATGAAATTTGGCAAGAAGCAAGGTTTCACAGTAGAAGTAAAGCAAAAGAATCCGAAAATTGTTAATTTTCATTTATACCACACAAAAAATATACCTTTTTTTCATTTGTTATCCGACTGCAACTTGAAATATTCTCGAAAGTTTTGGAATTCCCGGGACCGATATCTTGACAGTATCAGTATCGATAGCAGGCAAAAATCGTCAAGATTCTCGATTCCTGGAATCGATAACTGCCTTTATACACACACACACACAAAAAAAAAATGGAAATGAGCGTTTGGCGTCATTGGCCGGGAGGCCCCTTGCGGGGCAGGTGCGGCCGCCTTGCTAAAGGTCTTATTACATTCGACGCCACATTGGGCGACCTGCGCGCCGGATGGGGATGAAATGATGATGAAGACAAAACACCACCCAGTCCCTGAGTGGAGAAAATCTCCGACCGAACTGGAAATCAAACCCGGGCCCGTAGGACGACAATCCGTCAAGCTGACCACATTTTTTTATCGTTGGGTTTGGTCGTTGCGGACGTCACATGACTTTCGTTAATTCGTGAAAGTTCGTTTGTTGATCCTTCCACTTAGTTTTTTATAACAGAGGCCAACCACCTCTCTGACCGAACACGCTGAGCTACCGCGCCGGCACCACCCAGCTATCGGGGCGGACTCTTTATACACAGATAAGTTTATAGGGAACCTTCAAAGCGTGAGTCCTACTTGCACCTAGCCAGTTATTATTTCTATATGACCGACCACGTCGTTCTATTTGCATCATTTTCTGGATGTAAAATGACGAATTGTAGTACGAATTAGGATTCCACAATTGTGTCGATGCGCAGTTGATGTTCACTGATGCCGCCGGCTTAAGAGCATATTGGTTTAATTTCTTAAGAGCATATTGGTTCAATTTTGAAACGCACTATAGCAGCGATTCTGCGTGGCGTGGTTTCGACAAGTCATTGGTATGTTTCCGGAGGTATGTGACACCCGAGGTCTACGCGCAGGTCACGCAATTCCCGTAAATTACGGGCAGGTGGTTAGTGAGCGCTGAGATGGCACCCGATAGATTCCTAGATGTGTTCCACCGGATTCAGAATACGCGTTTTTGGTGGCCAAGAAATCAACGTGAGTTCACTGTCATGCTCCTCAAACAACTGCAGCACGATTCCGGCTTTGTGACGCGGGCAGTTATTCTGCTGGAGGATACCATCGCCGTCGGGGAAGCCATCAAGCATGCATCTCGTAGTATAACACTGCCCCTGCTGTCCTGCGTCCACATCTCTGTGCATTTTTCGAGCAGCTGTCCGCCTGGATGATGTCGCATCCGGACACGACCATCGATCTGGTGTAACAGGAAACGTGAGTCATCTGACCAGCAGGACATTTCCATTTATCCACGGACCAATTTCCATATGACGTGTCCACTGTTGCCGTTGGTCAAAATTGGAACCCATAAGATCGTTTGCTGCAGAACTTCACGTTCAACAGCGTGTGCTGAACGATGTGCTTCGAAACCCTAGGCCAAACACCACTTAAACTGCCGAACCCTGTCGAATCGGATTAATTTCCCGGACGCGTACAATCCGCTGGTGATAAGTTGGTTTTTTAACACACTGCGCAATTACACCACTGGCCATTAAAATTGCTACACCATAAAGATGACGTGCTACAGACGCGAAATTTAACCGACAATAAGAAGATGCTGTGATTTGCAAATGATTAGCTTTTCAGTGCATTCACACAAGGTTGGCGCCGGTGGCGACACCTACAACGTGCTGACATGAGGAAAGTTTCCAACCGATTTCTCATACACAAACAGCAGTTGACCGGCGTTGCCTGGTGAAACGTTGTTGTGATGCCTCTTGTAAGGAGGAGAAATGCGTACCATCACGTTTCCGACTTGGTTTATCGTATCGCGACATTGCTGCTCGCGTTGGTCGAGATCCAATGACTGTTAGCAGAACATGGATCCCAACGGCCTCATACCACTAGCAGCCGAGATGACAGGCATCTTAACCGCATGGCTGTAACGGATTGTGCAGCCACGTCTCGATCCCTGAGTCAACAGATGGGGACGTTTGCAAGACAACAACCATCTGCACGAACAGTTCGACAACGTTTGTAGCAGCATGGACTATCAGCTCGGAGACCATGGCTGCGGTTACCCTTGACGCTGCATCACAGACAGGAACACCTGCGATGGTGTACTCAACGACGCACCTGGGTGCACGAATGGCAAAACGTCATGTTTTCGGATGAATCCAGGTTCTGTTTACAGCATCATGATGGTCGCATCCGTGATTGGCGACATTGCGGTGAACGCACATTGGAAGCGTGTATTCGTCATCGCCATACCGGTGTATCACCCGGCGTGATGGTATAGGGTGCCATTGATTACACGTCTCGGTCACCTCTTGTTCGCATTGACGGCACTTTGAACAGTCGACGTTACATTTCAGATGTGTTACGATCCGTGGCTCTACCCCTCATTTGATCCCTGCGAAACCCTACATTTCAGCAGGATCTACATCTACATCTACATTTATACTCCGCAAGCCACCCAACGGTGTGTGGGGGAGGGCACTTTACGTGCCACTGTCATTACCTCCCTTTCCTGTTCCAGTCGCGTATGGTTCGCGGGAAGAACGACTGTCTGAAAGCCTCCGTGCGCGCTCTAATCTCTCTAATTTTACATTCGTGATCTCCTCGGGAGGTATAAGTAGATGGAAGCAATATATTCGATACCTCATCCAGAAACGCACCCTCTCGAAACCTGGCGAGCAAGCTACACCGCGATGCAGAGCGCCTCTCTTGCAGAGTCTGCCACTTGAGTTTATTAAACATCTCCGTAACGCTATCACGGTTACCAAATAACCCTGTGACGAAACGCGCCGCTCTTCTTTGGATCTTCTCTATCTCCTCCGTCAAACCGATCTGGTACGGATCCCACACTGATGAGCAATACTCAAGTATTGGTCGAACGAGTGTTTTGTAAGCCACCTCCTTTGTTGATGGACTACATTTTCTAAGCACTCTCCCAATGAATCTCAACCTGGTACCCGCCTTACCAACAATTAATTTTATATGATCATTCCACTTCAAATCGTTCCGCACGCATACTCCCAGATATTTTACAGAAGTAACTGCTACCAGTGTTTGTTCCGCTATCATATAATCATACAATAAAGGATCCTTCTTTCTATGTATTCGCAATACATTACATTTGTCTATGTTAAGGGACGACCGCACGACCGCATGTTGCAGGTTCTGTATGGGCCTTTCTGGATACAGAAAATGGTCGACTACTGCCCTAGCCAGCACATTCTCCAGATCTCTTACCAATTGAAAACGTCTGGTCAATGGTGGCCGAGCAACTGGCTCGTCACAATACGCCAGTCACTACTATTGATGAACTGTGGTATCGTGTTGAAGCTGCATGGGCAGCTGTACCTGTACACGCCATCCAAGCTCTGTTTGACTCAATCCCGAGGCGTATGAAGGCCGTTATTGCGGCCAGAGGTGGTTGTTCTGGGTAGTGATTTCTCAGGATCTATGCACCCAAATTGCGTGAAAATGTAATCACATGTCAGCTCTAGTATAATATATTTGTCCAATGAATACCCGTTTACCATCTGCATTTCTTCTTGGTGTAGCAATTTTAATGGCCAGTAGTGTACATTAATGAGACCAAAAGCCTGAATAACCACGTTTTGCAGGGCAGACCACGGAAAGACTGCTAGTCAGGTCCTGATAGGTACCGACAAGGATGTGGTGCCATGCCCACTCCAGTACCATGTCCAACTGCGCTAGGTTTCTCATTTGTGTGTCCATGGCACGAACAGTTCTTTCGAGATGGCCCCACAGATTTTCGATTGGGTTTAAATCTGGGGCACCGGCCGATGTGCCGACCGGTTCTAGGATCTTCAGTCCGGAAGTAAAAAAGAACTAAGTGCACTTAGCTTTCATTGGTCCTGAAACTTCGGTTACTGTGCATTTGGTCATCATTTTTGCTGCTTACATGAACTGGGATATTTTATACATACAGTAGCACCACTGGTTTCCTATGTGGCTATGTTTTGGATCACTTTACGTGATTCAGTGTTTCGATTCAGTTGGTCTGCCACAAACCCGATTGAAGATGGAATTGTATAGGTTCGAAATAGATCATGTAAATTAAATACTGTCAATAATACAGCTGAATTAATTATCTAATAAATCATAAAACTCTGTCCTTGTTTAACTTCTGGTAGCCGTGCCCCTTCCCTCTCGCAAAATTTGCGGGCTAAATTTAACTGAGGCCGCCGCCTTGCGGTAAGTCTTATTTAAATTAGGTTGCCGGTGATGGTGTTTTTATGGGGCAGTTAGAGAAGAAAGGAGCCGGTGTGTTTTGGCAGGACGCGAGTGACGTATTTGCGACCAGTGCGCCGGTGCTGGCTGAGTCAGGCGGCGCCGCCGCCGCTGCAGATGTCGTGTAAAAGCGTCGGCCCGTCTGGAGGCCAGCCAGGAAGCCGCAGGAGGCAACGCCCTCTCCCCCTAACCTCTGCCGCCATCACCGCCAGTATAGTGCCTGCCACCAGAGTCAAAATATTCTGCCACCAACCTGCTATTCTGCTATTAAATGAGGGTCGCTCTACGATGAAGTTTTACCTAACCACCTTCCAAACAAAGGGCTGTAGTGGTGATTTTCTTGAGCCCCGTGTCGGGAAGCTAATATACCTGAAGAGCCAAAGAAGCTGGTACACCTGTCTAATGTCGTGTAGGGCCTCAGCGAGCACGCGGAAGTGCCACAATACGACGGGGCATGGACTCGACTAATGGAAGGAACTGACACCGTGAATCCTGCAGGACTGCCCATAAATCCGCAAGAGTACGAAAGGGGGGGGGGGGGGGAGAGATCTTCTGAACACCGTGTTGTAAGGCATCCCAGATGTGCTCAATAATGTTCGTGTCTGGAGAGTTTGGTGGCCAGCAGAAGTGTTTAACCTCAGGAGAGTGTTCCTTGAGCCACTCTGTAGAAGCTCTGGACGTGTGGGGTGACGCACTGTCCTGACGGAATTGCTCAAGTCCTTCAGAATGCACAATGGACATGAATCGATTCAAGTGATCATACAGGACCCTTATGTACATGTCACCTGTTCAAAAATGGTTCAAATGGCTCTGAGCACTATGCGACTTAACTTCTGAGGTCATCAGTCGCCTAGAACTTAGAACTAATTAAACCTAACTAACCTAAGGACATCACACACATCCATGCCCGAGGCAGGATTCGAACCTGCGACCGTAGCGGTCGCTCGGCTCCAGACTGTAGCGCCTAGAACCGCACGGCCACTCCGGCCGGCTGTCACCTGTCAGAGTCGTTTCTAGACTTATTAGAGGTCCCATATCACTCCAACTGCACATGCCCCACACCTTTACAGAGTCCCCACCAGCTTGAACAGTCCCCTGCTGACATGCAGGATCTCCACACCCGTACACGTCCATCTACTCGACACAATTTGAATCGAGACTCGTCCGACCAGGCAACATGTTTCCCGTCATCAACAGTCCAATGTCGGTGTTGATGGGCCCAGGCGAGGCGTAACGCTTCGTGTCGTGCAGTCATCAAGGGTACACGAGTGGGCCTTCGGATTCGAATGCCCATTTCGATGTTATTTCGTTGAATGGTTCACACGCAGACACTTGTTGATGGCCCAGCATTGAAACCTACAACAATCTGCGGCAGGGCTGCACTTCTATCAAGTGAACGATTCTCTTCACTCGTTGTTGGTCCCTTTCGTGGAGGATCTTTTTCCGGCCGCAGCGATGTCGGAGATTTGATGTTTTAACGGGTTCCTGATATTCACGGTACACTCGTGAAATGATTGTACGGGAAAATCCCCACGTCATCGCAGCCTTGGAGATTCTGTGTCCCAACGCTCGTGCCTAGACTGTAACACAACGTTCAAACTGACCTAAATCCTGATAACCTGCCATTGTAGCAGCAGTAACCGATCTAACAACTGTGGCAGACACTTGTTGTCTTGTATAGGCATTGCCAGCCGCAGCGCCGTATTTGCCTGTGTACATATCTCTGTATTTGAATAAGCATGCCTATACCAGTTTCTTTGGCGCTTCAATGTAATTAATATCTCATAAGCTGCCAGGATTAAAACAGTGATCCACGACGAGTAGAATAATTTCTCTTATTGGCGTCAGAGAGCACAAAACGCTTGGTTCTTAGACTACTGTTTCCGGTCAGCAATGACTACCTCGCATTCGGGAGGACGACGGTTCAATCCCGCGTCCGGCCATCCTGATTTAGGTTTTCCGTGATTTCCCTAAATCGCTTCAGGCAAATGCCGGGATGGTTCCTTAGAAAGGGCACGGCCGATTTTCTTCCCCATCCTTCCCTAATCCGAGCTTGTGCTCCGTCTCTAATGACTTCGTTGTCGACGGGACGTTAAACAGTAATATCCTCCTCCTCCAATGACTATCTTCAGATCGATTTTATAACATGTGCTAATGGCTTTATTATGTTAGGACATGTTATAAGACAGATCTGAAAACGGGCAGGGAATAAAATAAATTTATTCTACAGTTAATATCTTTCCATGAGACACTACAACGAACGTCGACGGGACGTTAAACAGTAATATCCTCCTCCTCCAATGACTATCTTCAGATCGATTTTATAACATGTGCTAATGGCTTTATTATGTTAGGACATGTTATAAGACAGTTCTGAAAACGGGCAGGGAATAAAATAAATTTATTCTACAGTTAATATCTTTCCATGAGACACTACAACGAACAACAAGAAACTATCAGATGCTCATTGGCTTAGCATGCGGTCCAGTCACATTCATTTGATCATCGCCTATGTTCGACGGCAACGTGCCATAACCACTCACCGACGGCGGGTGGCAGCTCTAGCACTGGTGAGTATATAAAACGTGTCGGTGGGATGCGGAGAACAGTGCAGTCGTTGCCGTAATGTGGACGCGGAGAGATTTACCCGACGTCCAAAAGACCACAATTATGCGCTTTCGTGCAATGAGTGAAAGTATTTCCGAAACGGTTAAGTTCTTTCGCGTGCTGCTGTAGCTAAAGTACTCGTATACCGTTGTAACCTCCCCACCGTAATTTTAAAAGAATGAAAGACAATACTTAATAGAAATGGGAGCCAAGTGTAACCTCCCGACAAAAATTTTAAAGCAAAAGGACGATACTAATTAGAAATGCTGATGGACATGGCTCTATGCGTAACCTGCCCACAATGAAATGTACTGACAATGGCAACAAAAATGTGAAATTCGCAATCTGACTCAAATATAAATTCCTGATGAAAAATTAAAGTCCATTCAGTGACAAGAAAATTTAATTAAACCGAAATATCGGTCTTTGGCCCTGTGTAAAAACAATCAGAATTAAAGTCTTACCTCAGAATAAATGGATGTCACATATCTGCTCTTGTTGTTGCGCACCGCTTGGAGGAACTGCATTGCAAATGATAATATTCTCCCTTTTTTTTTTTTTTTGTAATTCTAGTGAAATTTTTCTTCAAAAAGAAGTGGAATGAAATGGGAAGTGCAACGAGATCTTTAGTTCAATAAAAAATTAAATTTTTGAGAAAATGCTTTTGAAATAAAAAAATTATTATTGGGAGACTTGTTGGAGAATAATTACAATAAATAAATTTTTTACATTATCTAATGATTATATTAATTAACAGTATACCTTATTCCTCATCTTGTCCAGTGTTGCCGACCGCCTACATCACACAACCGCACTGGGCTGCTACTACTGACCGACCGCTCTGGATGACGACTACAGACTGAGTACTGCTCTCAACTAGACAGAGCTACAGACTCGCAACGACTGACAAACTGCTACTGACTGAGAACCGCTCGCAACACTCGCGCGGTCAAGCGCATACTCTCTGGTCACAGATGCTACAATGCCTCGCCATCGCTGCTATGTTACATACGTGTTTCATAACCCTCCACTGGGGGGGCAAAAATTTGGCAGCGATGGTGAGTCATTTGGACTTGCCAAGCGCGGCAAAATTTTTCTTTAATTAACAAAATTCTACAACTTACAGAGTATTTAAATGTTGTGCACACGCACTAAGTACAAAATATATCAGACAAAGACAAAATGTGAGTACAAAACATAGTAGCAAATCAGAAAAGTATATACAAATTATTTGACAGATAAAGTGCACAGGCACTGAAAAAATTCTTTAGCATATTCAGAACAAATAAACAGACTGGCAAGAATAATTAGATGTAGTACATAAAGTATATGTTGTGCACACGCACTAAGTACAAAATATATCAGACAAAGACAAAATGTGAGTACAAAACATAGTAGCAAATCAGAAAAATGTATATACAAATTTGACAGATAACAAAGTGCACAGGCACTGAAAAAATTCTTTAGCATATTCAGAACAAATAAACAGACTGGCAAAAAATATTATGTTGACAAGTGACATAAGTGTACTCGCATTGGAGTTCAGCGAATCGAAAAATGTATAACCTATGAACATAAATGATGTTACCAAAAAAAAATTTTTTTTTTTTTTTATGTGACAAGAATCAGGATAGGAAAGGGAAGGATTGCATCATGGTTGTAGCACTTTAGATTGCACACAGCTGCTCTGAAAGTCCATATCTTTCCACAGAAGTACAACACCAAGTGACACAACTTGAAGTTCTTTTCCCATCAGAATTTATCAGTGTAGCCAAGACACTGAATTGTCGTAGTAATATTCCATGTTTTCATTTTGGCAGTACATTAGGTACACCAAACAGTGGGACCATAATAATGTCTTCATCGCTCATGGTGGTGGACAGCATGTCGTGTCAACACCACACTCTTACAAGGCACACCAACGTAGAATTAGTGCAAAAACCAAATATAGTGCTCCATGATCACTAGGATAAACAGGACAAATGGACATTGCAGTAATTCAGGGTAGTCAGCTTATGAGGTGAAGGACATCAAGTCACATAATATTGACAATTACAGTCTTCATGAGTAGTTTGTGGCATTCATAGCCTAGTTATTGAACATTTCTGTACCAAGTATGTAGTATTACAGAAAAATGTTCATTAATTGTTTTACATAGAATCAGTAGCCTTCTTTTCCTGGTTACAAAGCATTATGAAATAATCGCATTCTTTTTTGTCACAGAGTATAATTAAGAATCATTAACCTTCTCCTAATTACAGTTAATTAATCATTTGTCATTCCAATAATCATTAGCCTTTTCCTAATTACAGTTAATTAATCATTTGTCATTAATTAATCATTTGTCTAATTACAGTTAATTAATTATTTGTATAATTACAATTAATTAATCATTTGTCGTTAATTAATCATTTGTCTAATTACAGTTAATTAATTAATCATTTGTCATTTCAATATAGAAAGAATTATTAGCCTTAATTAATTACAAAGCATTAGTAAACAGTACCATAGTTAATTAATTATGTGTCATTCCAACGTAGTAAGAATTATTACCCTTCTCCTAATTACAAAGCATTATTAAACAGTCACATTCATTTCAAATTACAAAGTATCAACATTGGAAACAAGAGCTAATCAATGGCATAATTAATAACAATTCGTGGAGTGACATTAATTATTGGCACTCAGTGGCCAGCAAGTATTGAATAAAATCATCATTCAGTATTATTCAGATTATTACGAAGTCATTATTAAAAATCAGTTAATTACAGTCATAGCATTAATAATCATGGGCATTACAAGTACTCATTACAATAAACAGTGTTCCTCATTCAGTAGTATTCAGATCATTACAAAGGCATTATTAAAATCAGTTAATTACAGTCAAATCATTAGTAATCACAAGCATTATAAGTAGTATCATTACAACAAAAAGTGGCAGTTATTAGCTAGTGACAAAGCATTATTTTGAATATAGTCTCATTAAGAGGTCATTACTCAAGTGACATGCTATTCAGAGTTGATCAGTATTATTCAGAATTATCATAAACTAGTGACATTATGTGGGACTGGTAATACATGTTTTTTGTTAGCAATGCATTGCGTTGGGATCGATAATTAATTGCTGAGGCATAATACTTTTTGCTTTTGACCTATTGCTGCAAATGAGGATAGGTAACGTCATTCGTCATGAGTCAGCTGTAGCAAGATTATGTAACAAGGCAGTACATGTGATCACATTTATAAATGATAAACACAAATGGGTAAAAAATATAAAAATGCAAGTACTAGAACAGGTATAATAAGTAACAGGTTTAGTAAGTGTCATGAAAAACTTCTCCTGGAAAAAACACAAAAACGGATTATTGACCTGAAAGAAGAAACGCACACTATGCTGAAAAGTAGTGAACTTCGAATTAACAAGTAGTGAAATGTGTATAAAATGTGTTCCATAGCTGTCCTTTCCAAAACTTTCCGTCATCCTACTATGCAATGTAACACCTGCTGTCAAAGCAAACTGCAACAAATACTTAAATAACTACGTAGCATAAATACATAACTTCAACATTATCCTCATCTGTAAAGAAAAAAACTTCATTATCCATATCATCATAACTTCACCATTATCATCACCTGTAAAGAAATACTTCATTATTCATAGTACCATATCCTTCATCATTATTCATCAGTATTCATTATCATCTGCAAAAAAAATCACTTCATTACTCATTACATAACTATTCCTTATCTCTAGCATATTTCATCACTAAAACTAAGATGTGTAGTTCAGTCTGACAGCCTGCATCAATCACCTTGTATTCTGAAAGAAAAAATTAGTTAAGACTGCTATTCTGTGATGAGTATAGTATATTCTTGTTAATGTTTGTTAATCCTGATCCATTTACTCTTCCTCATAAAGTTATTGCATCTCCTTTCGTTTATTCCGTAGGTGAAATTCCCATTTCTGTTGAATTTATTTCTTACACGCACCATTTCTTTCTGAAATTGATGACAGAGATTAATGTCTTGCATTTAAATCATATACCCACTAAATAATGACTGGTTTATGGTGACATAATTAGCCATACAGCATAACATGACAGAAAACGTAATATGTCAAAAACATTGACAGTGTTCAAAAACAAAAATATATACAGAATAATACTATGCAGCAGCAAAAAAAAAAATGTGAAACAGTCACGATGTTGAGATGTCATAAGGCAAAAAAAAAATGTCAAAGTCGACTGGTGTGTGTTATATCTTAACTATTTCATAGTGCACACAAACAAAACAGGAGTACAATCATACACACAAAAAAAAGTGGAAAATGTGCACGGTCTGATGTGTAACGACAAGAAAAGCGACCTGCTAACCTTACCTTGCCGGGCACTTGCCAAGAAAAAATACGATAATCATCAATAAGTAGTCACATAAATATAATTGCAGAAATAGTCATAAATGTGTAAATTCATCTGGAAAAATATGCATGGTCTGATGTGTAACGACAAGAAAAGCGACCTGCTAACCTTACCTTGCCGGGCACTTGCCAAGAAAAAATACGATAATCATCAGTAATTAGTCAGGTGAATTAATTGCATTAGTAAATGGCATCATAGTGTTGAATCATACAGTGGTTTCACTCAATAAACGGTTTAATGTTTGAGATATGGTGATTGCCTTTCGATTTTCTGGTTCTCAAAGTTTCGACGTGTACACCATTGGGGTGAGGGATGCTGCGAATCCGATATGGACCTGTGTATAGAAGTTCAAATTTACTGCACTTACCTTTTAATTTGCTGGATAAATAGTGTGTACGTACTAGTATCTTCTGTCCAACGTGAAAGACGCGGCGTGTACAAACCTGTTTTTGCTGTCTTCTCCGGCGCTCTGCGGCACGTTTGATGTTGTTCAGCGCAATGTCAATTATTTCGTGGTGTCGTAGGCGACGACTTTTGGGAAATTCTATTAATTCTTTAATTTTGTTCGGTGGTTCAACGTTTTTCAGTATAACAGTCGGAGATAGCATAGTGGATTCATTTGGAATGGAATTAATTACATCTTGGAATGAGAGTATGTGTGTATCCCAATCAATATGTCTTTTGTGGCAGTATATTCTACACAGTTTACCAATTTCCTTCATTAATCTTTCACAGGGGTTCGAAGAAGCATGGTACTTGGATATATAAATCGGAGAAATGTTTCTGGCTCGTAACATGCGTGTCCATACGCTACTACGAAATTGAGATCCATTGTCAGAAATTACTTTCATCACATGCCCTACATGAGATAGAAAATGTTTTACAAATGCATTTGAAACAGTTTTAGCAGTAGCTTTGCGTAATGGAGTGAAAGTAACAAATTTTGAAGTGAGCTCAACAGCGACAAATATGTAGCAAAAACCTCTGTTAGTTCTGGGAATCGGACCAAAAATATCTACAGCGGCCATGTGTCTTAATTTAACAGGTATAATGGGATATAACGGAGGAATATGTGAAGTGGTGTCTGATTTAGCTTTCTGGCAAATTTTACAAGACGCTAAAACTCGTCGTATACGTTTTTCCATGTTAGTAAAATAACAGTTCTGTCTCAGTATAAGAAAACATTTTCGTGCTCCGTAATGTGCGTAGCTTAAATGAGTGTACCAGATTAATTTGTTAACCAGTTCGTCAGGTATGCATAATAACCAATTGTCGCTGTCAGGATGAGAGCGGCGAAACAGAATGTCATTGCGTACAGTGTAGTGGTTTCTAATCGTAACATTATTCCTATCTTCCCAAAGGTGCTTAATTTCTTTCCACACATTGTCTTTATTTTGTTCTTGCGCTATGTCCTGTAATGACGATGAAATAAAGTTTTCAAATGCAACTTGCTGAATGTACATGACACTGAAATTTGCTTTGCAGAAGTGGGTTGCTACGTCTTGCTGATTGTTGCTGAGAGAACGCGATAGTGCGTCTGCTATAACATTTTGTGTGCCGGGAATGTGAACAATCGTAAAATTAAATTCTTGCAAATAAAGTTTCCATCTGCTTAATCTATCGTGAGTAAATTTAGCTGAAAGCAAAAATTGTATCGCTCTGTGGTCTGTGTAGACGGTGGTGTGTCTGCCATAAAGAAAGTGCCTAAATCTCGTGAAAGCCCATACAACACATAATGTTTCTAATTCTGTAACGGAATAATTTCGTTCAGCGGGTGACAAAATGCGACTTGCAAATGCGATGTTTTTAATTACTATTGAACCATCTTCTTCAATTTCCTGGAAAATATGTACGCCTAAGGCGGTGTTGGAACTGTCGGTGGCAATGGAAAAATTTCTAGTAAGATCTGGGTGCGATAATAGTGGTGCATTCAACAAAGCATGTTTCAGGTTCATGAATTCAGATTGTGCTTGCTTATCCCAAGACCAAATACTGTTTTTACCTGTTAAATGGCATAATCTGGGTGTGTCCAAAGCAGAGTGATGAATAAATTTACGAAAAAAGTTAATTAAGCCCAAAAAACTGCGTAATTGCTTCTTCGTCGTAGGAACACTAATGTCACGTAGAGCCTGAAGTTTTTCTGGATCAGGCGCAATGCCTTCTGCTGAAATTACGTGTCCAAGAAATTTTATGGAAGTTTTGCCAAAATGCGATTTACTGAGGTTAACTGTAAGTCCTTGTGCATGAAAAGTTTGTAACAGTTGTTCAAGAATCAGATTGTGTTCGGACCAGTTAGCTTCTGCGATAAGACTGTCGTCTACATACGTCGTAATTCTGTCCTTAATGCAAACGTGTGTCGGATGGCGTCAAAATTAATAACATTTTTCGTGAACAAGAATCTGCGAGTCAAAATTATTGCTTATGTTACTGAAATATGCACTCTGTGCTGTATCTGGTTAAAATCTATCGTACGTGTTATTATTTACGGGAGAATGTTGTGGCATATCCACTATATGAACTGTTCTGTTATCTCTTACTGACGTGTTACGCTATGAATGACACCTATTGTCTGTTTCATTCATGATTATTCGTTGTTGCTGATGTTGTTGCTGCTGAAAAGATCGACTGTTATTAAATGTACGCTGAAAATTGTGCTCGTTATTTTTACGTCTGTCATGATAGTAATTTCTATACGGCGCATTGCGATGCGAGTTGAAATAGTGTGTTGTCTGTACGTAGTTATTTCTTTGCTGCCATGCGTCACTATTTGTTGGAGCTGGGACTATACGTGAACGCGGCGAAACTTTAAAGTTTGCTTTACCTTGTAGACTGCATTGTTGGTTAGGTATGCTAAGCGGCTTACTTTCATGCTGTTGTGGTGAAAAACATCTATTGTTACCAAAAAAATGCGTTTGCTGTTAATTTTACACATACTGATGATTACGATTTTATCCGTTATTAAAATTACGCTGGTTCTGGAGTGCCTACTGAAAATTGTCACATTCGGTAAAAGATTTGTCGTATCCGGTTTTCATTTCATACTTTTCTTAATTCTAGGTAGAGCAATAGTTAAAGAGCAGTTTTGATAGATATAAAGGATAGTAGAAGAGAAGGCAGCAGTGCAGAAAACTAAAGATGAAACAGCACTACTACAGCTCGGGGCCCTATGCTCGCTACGGCACATATTCATTAAAGCGTAATGAATCCCCTGAGGTCTTTTACGCACTGCAAATAAATTTTAGCCTTTGCGTTGCACGCAATAGCGGTAAAATTCCAAAAGCAAATCGCTGAATTCTTGCTAATTCTAATTTCTGCATTATAGGCAATGCTGATAAAAATGCAATACCAAATTGTCGCATCAGGTTCAAAGCTAGCTTCTGCATTACAGGCAATAGCGGTGAATGTACAAAGATAAATTGTCGTATACAGTGCAAAGCGTGTGCCTGTACGCTGTCATTATTACATTCTTTACATTTTCTTACAAATGCAAACTGCTTATTATCAACGTTCTCGCCACTGAATTTGAGAACACGTTCAGGTTTGTGTGTGAATCTGTTCGTCTGTGTCATTTCGAATTTCAAGTTGCGTAGCTTTTCAGATTTTAAGTCGCGTGGCCTTTCGGATCCCACGTCTCGTAGTCTCTGTAAACCGCCCACACCACACGCGCTGCGCAAGTCCGACAAATGTTCGCAAAGCAGTGGATTCTGTGACGTATTGGTGACTGAATTAGCCCTCAACTCTGTTACTGTAATACTTTCGTCAATTTGTTTGATCTGTCGTGCAAATTTCTCGTCAGCTTCCGTATTCGGAGTGTGTGAAACTTCCACTGACTCTAAATTAATTTCGTCGCGAATCTGTACTTCGTTTTTAGGGCATTCTTCAGTGACTGCATTAATTTCGTGTATCAGTGTTGCGTTTGCTGAACATTGTTCAGTGACTACATTAACTTCGTCTTTATGTGATTCTGTTGTGCCTACACGTGTACTATTTAATTCTTGTGCAACAGTGCCAACTTTTTCATTACTGTTATTAGCACAAGTCTTAGTATTCTCACGTAATTGTTCTTTAACGTCCTGGCATTGCACGGTAATAGCTGTATTCTCTTCACTAACTTGTCTGCTCCGTTCGTTAAGGTTGTCTTGTTTTTCGTTCGTCAGTTTGAAACTTTCATTTAGTTGTTTGAAATAATTATTCATCATTTCATTCCGCTGTTTGTACTGTTCCCTAAGTTGTTTGAGGTTTTCATTCTGTTGTTTGTTATCTTCCCTAAGTTGTCTGAGATTTTCGTCATTATTGTCAAGTTTTTTATCTAGTTGTTTGACATCTACACTATTTTCATTAAGTTGTTTACTCATTTTTCGCAACAAAGCCATAATTGGATTCGACTCAAGGTCAGCATTTCTATTCTCTGTGCTGTTCAATAGTGGATCTGGAATTGTTTCACTTTCTGTAACCCTTTGGTCATTTTGAAATTTACAAAAAGGTTTGTCAGTCAAATGCATACTATCAGTCATTGTTTCGGAATTAAATAAATCTGTCCTACTCTGTGTGATCTGTTCATTTTCATTAGACAAATTTGTCTGCTCGTCACGTGAATTTAGTAAATCGGTTGTGTTAAGCAGGGCAGCGCTCATTACAATAGAGCGTCCCGCGTCATCAATTGTCGTCAAATTAACAGACGAGACAATTGAGTTCGTTTGTTCATCATTAAGACAAAAATCATCATTAGTGGTTGTAATGCACTGATTGTTAGTGAACGCAGGATTGTCATCATTACACTGCGTGTCACAATTACTATCGGTCACGCTGTTTAAGTCGGTAATTTCATTCAAAATACCTCGCGATACACTATTCACAGTCTTTCGCGGCATTTTTGCAATAGTCACAATTATTCACAAAACAAATAAGCACAATGCAAAAGTAACACACAAATACAACAGAGCAAAGAATTGCCGTTGACCTGTAGAAAGAAAGTCACAAGTTAATAAAAGCGTAGCGCCAAATCCTAATTATATCTAAGCAAATAAGAGCAGATATCTGACTGTCGTTCAAAAGACTCTCAACGAAATTCGATCCTGGCAGGGTCGCCAAGTGTAACCTCCCCACCGTAATTTTAAAAGAATGAAAGACAATACTTAATAGAAATGGGAGCCAAGTGTAACCTCCCGACAAAAATTTTAAAGCAAAAGGACGATACTAATTAGAAATGCTGATGGACATGGCTCTATGCGTAACCTGCCCACAATGAAATGTACTGACAATGGCAACAAAAATGTGAAATTCGCAATCTGACTCAAATATAAATTCCTGATGAAAAATTAAAGTCCATTCAGTGACAAGAAAATTTAATTAAACCGAAATATCGGTCTTTGGCCCTGTGTAAAAACAATCAGAATTAAAGTCTTACCTCAGAATAAATGGATGTCACATATCTGCTCTTGTTGTTGCGCACCGCTTGGAGGAACTGCATTGCAAATGATAATATTCTCCCTTTTTTTTTTTTTTTTGTAATTCTAGTGAAATTTTTCTTCAAAAAGAAGTGGAATGAAATGGGAAGTGCAACGAGATCTTTAGTTCAATAAAAAATTAAATTTTTGAGAAAATGCTTTTGAAATAAAAAAATTATTATTGGGAGACTTGTTGGAGAATAATTACAATAAATAAATTTTTTACATTATCTAATGATTATATTAATTAACAGTATACCTTATTCCTCATCTTGTCCAGTGTTGCCGACCGCCTACATCACACAACCGCACTGGGCTGCTACTACTGACCGACCGCTCTGGATGACGACTACAGACTGAGTACTGCTCTCAACTAGACAGAGCTACAGACTCGCAACGACTGACAAACTGCTACTGACTGAGAACCGCTCGCAACACTCGCGCGGTCAAGCGCATACTCTCTGGTCACAGATGCTACAATGCCTCGCCATCGCTGCTATGTTACATACGTGTTTCACCGTGCATGGCAAAATGACACTGTCCGCCGGCCAAAGTGGCCGAGCGGTTCTAAGCGCTACAGTCTGGAACCGCACAACCGCTACGGTCGCAGGTTCGGTCCTGCCTCGGGCATGGATGTGTGTGATGTCCTTAGATTAGTTAGGTTTAAGTAGTTCTAGGGGACTGATGACCTCAGCAGTTAAGTCTCATAGTGCTCAGAGCCATTTGAACCATTTTTTGACGCTGTCCAAACCGCATCGTGTCAACTGCGATCCAGCACAAGCTATGGATGTCAGGGGTGAACGACGGCTGGTGGAGATGTGTATGGGCGAATAGACGTGCAACTGTTGAGCAAATTACAGCCCAGATGAATCCAGGGGCTACCAGCAGTGTCTTCTGAACTACCGTTCAGCGAACATTTCTGAGTATGGGACTCCGCAGCAGGTTCCTGGTTCATTAACCCATGCAGACTCTTGTTCATTGACGACGAGTGCAACTATGCGTCCACTGAGCGGCATTTTCAGATGAATCACGTTTTATGCACCGTTGCACAGATGGCCGTTAGCATATACAGTCTGTAAATGAACACCGTATAACCAGGAGGGATGGTTTGGAGAATGTTTTCGTGGCATTCCCTGGGTGATCTCGTCATTCTGGAAAGCATAACGAATAACACAAGTATGCATCTATCGTACGGGACCATGTACACCCTTACATGCAGTCTGTTTTTGATCGGCACGATAGCATCTACCAGCAAGACAATGCAACGTGCCACGCAGCCTGCAGTGTGCGTGACTGGTTCGAAAAGCACCAGGGTTAGTTTACCGGAGGAGAATCTGTGGGAAAACCTCGATCGGGCTGTTCGCGCCGTGGATCCTCGACCGAGAAACGTAGCACAGTTCGTCACTCCACTGGTGTCGACGTGGCTCTACATACCTTTCGGTACCTTCCAAAACTTCAATTACTCCCTTCCTGCACGACTCGCAGCGGTCCACACCGCAGTAGTTGGTTATTCAAGTTTCTGACGCCTTTCAAATCCCCATCTGCCCATCCAGACATAGAATTTCCGTGGTTTGCCTTAACTCCTACTGTAAATACAAGTGCTGGAATGGTTCCTTCAAAAGGAGGCGGCTGATTTCCTTTCCCATACTTCACCAGCCACAGTTTGCGGTTAGTTGCTTCCTTCCTTTAACTTAGCTCGAATTGTCCTCGTCGTCCTCTGACCAATAAATTGGCTCATCCAATCATATAAAGTGGGATATCATACTATTGTGCGATCCCAGCTATAGTGCTGCTTAGTGTTACTTAAATCAGTACATGATTCCAATGCTGAAAGTGACGGCAAGGACAATAAAGATCGTAGAAATAACATCATCGTACCACTAATCACCCAATGAGAGCAATTGTCCTGGCCTAAACCACATAAATTCTCCACAGTGTTTCATGAAATGAAGGTTCATGGCACTCTTTTGGTGCATCGTCCAAGAACTAAGTTCAGCTTCCCCCAAATTGTTATTTACAACGAGAACAATATGAGGTAGCGCTAGGTTTCACCCTCTCTTTTTCTTTCATTTCACTGAGAGAGGTGGCACTGAACCTACGTTAAGGAGGAGAGGGATTTAAATCTCTGTTCGATATAGATTCAGGTTTTCTGTAATTTGCCTGAAGTGGCTGAGGCTAATGCTGGGTTGTTTCCTTTCAAAATGATACAACGAACGTCCTCTGCCCTTTTACACGTATATACGTGTCATACAACCATTTTCAGACTGCTTCTCGACCGTTCCACTTTCAAATAGAACGTAGGAAAAATGAATTAAATCGTTCTCTGTGCACTTTGATTTCTTTTTATTGTATCGCGATGGTCATTTCTCCATGTGTAAACGAGACCCGACCAAATAATTTGGGATTCGGAGGAGAGAACTAGTGACTGTAATTTCGTCAAAACATCTGAAAAACGCATTTGTTTTAATGATTGCCACCCCAACTCTCTTATCATACCCGTCAAACTCTCTCCCCTACTTCCTGACAATACAAAACTAGCTACCCTCCTTTGAACTTTTTCGATGTACTTCGTCAGTGCTGTCTGGTAAGGATCCCATACCATACTCCGAAAGAGGACGGAGAAGCTTAGTGTCGGCACTGTCTTTAGTAGATCTGTCGAAACTTATAAGTTTTCTGTCAATGAAATGCAGTCTTTGATTCACCTACTCCTCTACGTTTTCTGTATGATAGTCCCGATTTAAACTGTACACAACTATATTCTCTAGGTATGTATTTGAGTCGACAACCTTTAAGTTTTTTGTTATTTATAATGTAACCGAAATTCGATGGAACATTTTACTACCCATGTGAAGGATCACACACACATTATTATTTAGACCAGTTGCCACTCCGTCACTAATGACCTCGCTGTCGACGGGATGTTAAGCTCTAATCTTCCCTCCTTCCTTCTTTCAATTGTCACTTTTCTTTCCATGTATATATCTTGTGTAAATCATTCTGTGATTCGTTTTTATCTGAATTTCTTCACGACCACCTAACCGATTTTCAAACTCCCAATGGATAGAGTTGCACTGTTCAAAGTGTGCTCTGGAAAGCATAGTGTTGAGCGTGGTAGAACATGCGTGATACCTGCGGCATTTCTCTTACCTTTGTCTTATCGTATTCACTGTTAGGATAAGAGGAAAACCAGTAACTGTGTGCCTCTGTAAGTATTTGCTCTTGTGTCTCTGATATCACCGTTGTGACTTCTGTGCCTTGTACTGTTTTTAGACCGCCCTCTGAAGACAGATACTCAGGAGCGTAAGAATAGTTTGTCTTGTTGTATGCTGCTCTTACCTTGCAGTGTCTCCACTCTGGCTCCAAAGCACTGAATAAATAAAATTATCTGTAACTGTGCTGTTTCTCGGCGAACTTACTGCCTCCGACCACGAACTGTTTCTACATTAACGAACAATACTCAAGAACAGACTGCAGTAGCAAATGATTTTTCTAGATAGATATGGTAGTCAATCACAGAAAAGATTGTTTCTTATTAACAAATGCAAAACGACTACTGCACAGATCAGTGCTTCCATACGTAGCTATCAAGTCCCCAGTTCAGACAAAAGACGGAAATGTATCACAATAGAGCATCACGGACAAAAATTTTTATGATGAGGCATGCTTCCTCTGCTTACTGCAAATGACTTAATGTTCGATCAAAGCGATTTCCACATGGGCTTTGATAAATCAGCACGACAGACCATATCATTAGACCAGAAGGTACCTGTTTCCAAATGTTCAACAGATTTTCAGCACCGCTTTCATTGTTTGCTCTGTCGGTACCTGTCTCTGATAAAACCGGTAAACTTCCGGTTCTTTAAATAATCTAACTCCCATGCATAAATCAGCTAAATGTCAGATTACTGTGTTAAATATTTCACGTTGAGGGCTGAATTTTCAAATACTGGATTGCATGTAACTCAGCATCTCCTGTTTTCTTTTTAATGCCTTCATACAATGAAAATCGCTTTTAAGCACATATTTTTAATCGGTACAAGTTGTTACTAACCATGAGATGTGATGTTTTCCTCATAAATATTTCTCCGCAACAATCCATCAAATGATTTGGTGCTAACGTCATGAATCATGTAAGAAACACAACAGAAATATAGGTAACTACTCAAAAGCTCATACAGAATATTGTCATGGAATGGTGTAGACGTTTTATATCAGACGGTAGCACGAAATGGCGGAGTCCACAAATTCGGTACATCCACGAGTGCGCTTTTATCTTCAGTGAATTATTATTTTAAAAAAGAAAGTTTTCTCTTTTTGTGTTGCGCTCTTTAGTGATGATTGAAAAATAAATTTTGATAAGAGGAAATTAACTGGGTGCCCTTAATTAAAAGAAACAACCCAGAAAAAAATGATAGGTTTAAACAATCACACGGCACAGATAAGTTTACCACTAAGAGAGAGAAAATTAATAATTCAAGATTTTGTCTAGCTTGTTTGATACCTCGAAGAGGACTGATTGCGCACATCGTTTGTTGGCCGTGTGCTCATTGATATTACGCGTTATGCACAGAAGAGCTATCCGGAAACTGTGTTTACAGATCAGCTTAACAGATGTCAGGGACGCACGAGTGGCTGCTACAAATTCGAACATCAGTTGTGTTCGGCAGCGACCAGCAAACGATATGTCGGCAGTTTTGCAGTTCTCCAAGCTGAAACATAGAAAAGTTGGCAGACGAGGTTAATGTTGTTGAACAGAAACATTGGTAAACAATAACAATTATTCATATACTGACGATACTTTTACATAGATAAATACTGTACACACCTTGAAAATATCTTTCAAGTACTGCCTGTTACAAAATCATTTGAAAGAGCGATCATTAAGAGAGAGCGATCGACAAGAGCGGAGGCATCAATAATCAATGGAGAGCGGGCCTCGGGAGAGAGAGAGAGAGAGAGATCGACAGAGAGGGAGAGCGACTCAGACGCCGCTCGTGTTTATATATAAGTACAAAACTGAAGGCAACTTTACTGTCATTTTACCACAGTCTCTTCCTGTTCTAGAAGCCTCTTACGTGGAAAAATATTTGAGAGACTTCGCATCGCTCCTTTACGGCGCGGCTGATCGCGTAAAATTTGATTGTTGACGCCGCTTGCACTGCATCTGATGCATTGTTTGCCAATTAAAAATACAATTGCTAATATTGACATCTGTATGTTCTCTCACATTTAAGAATTAATTACAGTTTTATATTATAAGACAATTTAAAGACAATACACGGAATTAATACAAAAATACAGCGTTTCTTACGTAGATTTACATAAATTATTTAGTTTTGGAGCTTTACATGTACATCTACATCTACATGAATACTCTGCAAATCATAGTTAAGTGCCTGGCGGAGGATTCATCGAACCACCTTCACATTTCAAATGGCTCTGAGCACTATGGGACTCAACTGCTGAGGTCATTAGTCCCCTAGAACTTAGAACTAGTTAAACCTAACTAACCTAAGAACATCACAAACATCCATGCCCGAGGCAGGATTCGAACCTGCGACCGTAGCGGTCACGCGATTCCAGACTGCAGCGCCATTAATCGCACGGCCACTTCGGCCGGCACCTTCACATTTCTCTACTATTCCAATCTCGTATAGCTCGCGGAAAGAACGAGCATCTATATCTTTCAGTACTAGCTCTTATTTCTCTTATTTTATCATGGTGTTCGTTTCTTGCTATGTAGGTCGGCGTTAACAAAATATTTTCGCATTCTGAGGAGAAAGCTGGTGATTGGAATTTCGTGCGATTTGTTTTAATGATGTCCAGCCCAAAGTTTGTAACATTTCAGTAACACTCTCTCCCTTATTCCACGATAATACAAAACGTGCTGCTCTTCTTTGAACTTGTACGCTGTACTCCGTCAGTGCTATCTGGTAAGGATCCCACACCGCGCATTAGTATTCTAAAAGGACGGACAAGCTTAGGGTAGGCAGTTTCCTTAGTAGATATGTTACATTTTCTAAGCGTCCTGTCAAAAAACACAGTCTTTGGTTAGCCTTCCCCACAACATCTTTTTTATGTTCCTTCCAAATTAAGTTGTTCTAAATTGTAATTCCTAGGTATTTGGTTGAATTTACGGCCTTTAGATTTGACTGATTTATCGTGTAACCGAAGTTTAACGGATTCCTTTTAGCACTCATGGGGATGACCTCACACTTTTCGTTATTTAGGGTCAATTGCCAATTTTCGTACCATACAGATATCTTTTCTAAATCGTTTTGCAATTTGTTTTGATCTTCTGATGACTTTACTAGTCGATAAACGACAGCGTCATCAGTAAAAAACCTAAGATGGCTGCACAGATTGTCTCCCAAATCATTTATATAGATAAGGAACAGCAAAGGGCCTGTAAAACTACATCTTGGGGAACGCCAGAAATCACTTCTGTTTTACTCGATGACTTCCCGTCAGTTACTACGGCCTGTGACAGGAAATCACGAATCCAGTCACATAACTGAGACGATATTCCATAAGTACGCAAATTCATTACAAGTCGCTTGTGAAGTACAGTGTCAAAAGCCTTCCGGAAATCCAGAAATACGGAATCAGTCTGAAATCCCCTGTCGATAGCACTCAACACTTCGTGCGAGTAAAGAGCTAGCTGAGTTTCACAAGAACGATGTTTTCTAAATCCAAGTTGACTGGGTGTCAATAGACCGTTTTCTTCGAGGTAATTCATAATGTTCGAACACAATATATGTTCCAAAGTCCTGCTGCATATCGACGTTAATGATATGGGCCTGTAATTTAGTGAATCACGCCTACTACCTTTCTTGAATATTGGTATGACCTGTGCAACTTTCCAGTCTTTGGGTACGGATCTTTCGTCGAGCGAAAGGTGTATATGATTTTAAGTACAGAGCTATTGCTTCAGCATACTCTGAAAGGAACCTAATTGGGATACAGTCTGAACCAGAAGACTCGCTTTTATTATTATTGAATTTATTTACACACAAAAAGAAACGTTTCGCCAGCCAGAAGCATCACCCTTGTATAGTCAAGGAGGCCAGGGTCTAACTTCAGAACAGTTGCTCAGGGAAGGTACACAGGTGGGACCATTTCACGCCAGACAGCCCCAAACAGACCTGACAACAGTTGGTTTCCAAGGCAGTAGCAAATGTTTGCTTGAGAGTCGGGCGCCCCCTATCTTGGTAATTTGGGGTGGCGACAATATTAGTAAACTCACGTCGTAGCCACGAATATAAGAGGTAAACAAAGCGGCACGCGGCCTCGTCACGCCCGTGTTCTCTCAGCGTTGCCTGGGACTGCTCACAGGCAAGTGTGCCCCGAATACCTTTCATGGGTGTGTCAAATGTTTACGACTGCAGACGAAAGACCCGATTGTGTCGGTTTTATTAGTTTCAGATTATTTATCCGTTGAGTCATGAAAAAGTCTAGAAGAGGTTTAAATTATGTTTAAAATGTGAAGGAATTCGCATAGTTGCACCTTTTATCAAACACTGGATGAGTACAACTGGACAATCTGCGATTTTCAGGCATCAAAGTGTTAACGACGCCATATCCTCTGAACTATGGGTCGAACAATGATGGAATTTTGCAAGCACATTCAATGATAAATGTGTATACTGTCTGCAAAATATGTTGCGAATAGTATTCATAGTAAAGGAGTAATAAAATAAAACGTTGTGCCTCATGCTGAAGTTTTACTGCATGAACAGCGATAATGAAGATCTTTTTTCCTTTCATTACACTACTAGGTATTAAAATTGCTACAGCACAAAGATGACGTGCTACAGACGCGAAATTTAACCGACAGGAAGAAGATGCTATGATATGCAAATGATTAGCTTTTCAGAGCATTCACACAAGGTTGGCTCCGGTGGCGACACCTACAACGTGCTGACATGAGGAAAGTTTCCAACCGATTTCTCGTACCCAAACAGCAGTTAACCGGCGTTGCCTGGCGAAACGTTGTTGTGATGCCTCGTGAAGGAGGAGAAATGCGTTTCCGACTTTGATAAAGGTCGGATTGTAGCCTATCGCGATTGCGGTGTATCGTATCGCGACATTGCTGCTCGCGTTGGTCGAGATCCAATGACTGTTAGCAGCATATGATATCGGTGGGTTCAGGAGGGTAATATGGAACGCCGTGCTGGATCCCAACGGCCTCGTATCACTAGCAGTCGAGATGACAGGCATCTTATCCGCATGGCTGTAACGGATCGTGCAGCCATGTCTCGATCCCTGAGTCAACAGGTAGGGACGTTTGCAAGACAACAACCATCTGCACGAACAGTTCGACGACGTTTGCAGCAACATGGACTATCAGCTCGGAGACGATGGCTGCGGTTACCCTTGACGCTGCATCACAGACAGGAGGGCTTGCGATGGTGTACTCAACGACGAACCTGGGTGCACGAATGACAAAACGTCATGTTTTCGGATGAATCCAGGTTCTGTTTACAGCATCATGACAGTCGTATCCGTGTTTGGCGACATCGCGGTGAACGCATATTGGAAGCGTGTATTCGTCATCGCCATACTGGCGTATCACCCGGCGTGATGGTATGGGGTGCCATTGGTTACACGTCTCGGTCACCTCTTGTTCGCATTGACGGCACTTCGAACAGTGGACGTTAAATTTCAGATGTGTTACGACCCGTGGCTCTACCCTTCATTCGATCCCTGCAAAACCCTACATTTCAGCAGGATAATGCACGATCGCATGTTGCAGGTCCTGCACGGGCCTTTCTGGATACAGAAAATGTTCGACTGCTGCCCTGGACAGCACATTCTCCAGATTTCTCACAATTGAAAAGGTCTGGTCAATGGTGGCCCTGCAACTGGCTCGTCACAATACGCCAGTCACTACTCTTGATGAACTGTGGTATCGTGTTGAAGCTGCATGGGCAGCTGTACCTGTACACGCCATCCAAGCTCTGTTTGACTCAATGCCCAGGCGTATCAAGGCCGTTATTACGGCCAGAGGTGGTTGTTCTGGGTACTGATTTCTCAGGATCTATGCACCCAAATTGCGTGAAAATTTAATCACGTGTCAGTTCTAGTATAATATATTTGTCCAATGAATACGCGTTTATCATCTGCATTCCTTTTTGGTGTAGCAATTTTAATGGCCAATAGTGTATTTTGTGAGGCATTTTTGCGAGCAATAGTTTTGAAAAGGTTTGAGTTTATGTGTAATGTTGGAAGCTGAAAGTCTCTGTGCGCTCTCATTCTCAAATACTGGGTAAATATAGTCCGGGGAATTTGCGGGCTTGGAGTCGCGCTGCCACAAGACATATACACAGTTTCGCACTTTAACACTTGTCGCATTATGTTAATCCGGTAACATGAGATTACTTCTCTTAGTGAGCAGATTACGACAGCATTTTTAATTTGGCCAATAATTACATGAAATATTAAAACTCATATTTTTTTTGCCACTGGAAATCATTCGATAGTCAATCTAAAACTGAGACCGTGTATCGTTTTAGCCGTTTAGTAATATGGGTGTTAATAGCTTTCTGATTTACCCAGTATCTTATTAATAAGTGATTGTATTGTGACCTTGAAAATATTACATTTGCAGTGATCGTGTCTGTTTACATGGGCAGGGGTGTCCCGCTAATTTCACTGTGTTTAATCAGTGTATTGGTTCGAGTGGTGTTTGTATTTTTGCGGGTGTTATGATCGATGTTTCGTTCGCCATGTTGGATACGCTAGAAATAACAGTTTTCGGCATGGTGATGATGTCATTGGTCAAAGCAGGCGGGTGGTATCCCAGTCTCCAGTAATCCCCATGGTATGGTTATGGTGCAGTAGAGACTAGTGACAACGCTCCAGCTTTGCACGGGTAGCATGAAGCTGTGGTAGTTATAACCTAGTAAATCTGATTAAAATAAAATAAAAAGTATTTTTGCTCATAAATCTGTCAGAATGTATAGTATTTGGAAGTCGAAAATACGAATTAAACTGGCAACCCTCTGTGCCCCGCATTCTGCATTGTAGTCACACTACCGTCCAGTGACACTGTTTCCAGCTAATGTATCACAGTATTAACATTTAGTCCAATAGACCGCTGCCAAACGGTTCATAATGCAGGTGGTATTCCTACCGCGCTTTTTAGGGCTTTTGGACTTCCCAGATAATAGTTAATGTAACGAATGGCTATACAAACCTTTAGCAAGGCTGAAAATTAGCGTTCCACTGCGACTGTTCGCATTAAAATTATCAAAACTGTTCAAATGTGTGTGAATTCCGGTTGCCGACTGATGCTGACAGTCGGCAACAGAAACCAAAACATTGCATCAAAACAAGTGTACAGTTCATAGTGCTGTGAAGTGTGGGAAAAAACCGCAAATTGGCATTTATAAGATGAAGAAGAACACAAAAAATGCAACATGAGCATAATATGTAGGAAATCGTCCACGCAACCTGCCACTGATGATGCCTTGCAGAAAATAAAGGCGAAACGCGTTTGGCACTAAAATTGTGTTTTAATCAGTTGCTGTCAGACGGTCCATAAGTAAAAATTATCAATACACCGTAATGTTACACGCAGCTGAGGAAGACAGGACTACAAAAGTTGTAGGGAATTTTTCTTCAAACATGCAACAGTTTTCAACATTTTTTTTTTCTTCTGAAACCTGTAGCCATTGTGGGACTGGCTTATAGTGCGCTAGGGCCAAATTTTTCGTTTCATTACCGCGAGGGAACAAATTGTAAATGGTTATAGTGTGACTCCGAATTCCAATGCCAGTTTAGTTCAGAGCCCATTGCTGTTGAGCGGATATGGGAGGATTTCTGCTGCGCGAGGGATTCCTGTCCTCCATGGGGACAATGGGCAGCTGGACACAAAGCAAAGTTTCGCTGGCGGCAGGAAGCGAACAGGTAGAAATAGGGGTATACAAAGCCAGGGGGCAGCCGGGGAGCGTGTTCACGCACGAAAGCGGCAGATTTTTTTTCCGAAGAAAACAGAATAGCATATGTGCTGGGAAGAATAAAGCCAATAATTGTTGGCATCATAGAAATTTTGACTGTCGACAGTGATCATTGGTGGGAAAACACAAAGTATGATCAGGCCACACAGCCGATGGGTGTCGTTAATGCAGTCAAGTTAGATCTAACACTCGACACGGAAATTACAGATGGTTGGGGGAAGGAGTTAGCCGTAGACTTGTTGGAGAATGACATCGAAATTCATTCCTCTGTGGCAAACTACGGACATTTTACGAGTAGTTCGGGATGGAACGGCGTCATATGTACTAAAAGTTCAGACATTGCGATCACATACGTTACAAGAATGCTGTTTATCACAATTACTACCTTCAGCGTTGTAAACTGAATGATAGAAATGAAAGAGAAGTTGAGAACGGGACTAACATAGCAAGTGGAGAAATGAGGCTTGGAGTTCGCTATTGATAATGCGTTGTAGTTGAGGGTAAGGAAAATATAGAATCATCATCATCATCATCATCATTTAAGACTGATTGTGCCTTTCAGCGTTCAGTCTGGAGCATAGCCCCCCTTATAAAATTCCTCCATGATCCCCTATTCAGTGCTAACATTGGTGCCTCTTCTGATGTTAAACCTATTACTTCGAAATCATTCTTAACCGAATCCAGGTACCTTCTCCTTGGTCTGCCCCGACTCCACCTAACCTCTACTGCTGAACCCATGAGTCTCTTGGGTAACCTTGCTTCTCCCATGCGTGTAACATGACCCCACCATCTAAGCCTGTTCGCCCTGACTGCTACATCTATAGAGTTCATTCCCAGTTTTTCTTTGATTTCCTCATTGTGGACACCCTCCTGCCATTGTTCCCATCTACTAGTACCTGCAATCATCCTAGCTACTTTCATATCCGTAACCTCAACCTTGTTGATAAGGTAACCTGAATTCACCCAGCTTTCGCTCCCATACAACAAAGTTGGTCGAAATATTGAACGGTGCACAGATAACTTAGTCTTGGTACTGACTTCCTTCTTGCAGAAGAGAGTAGATCGTTGCTGAGCGCTCACTGCATTAGCTTTGCTACACCTCGCTTCCAGTTCTTTCACTCTGAAAATATAGAACTATGAGTAAAATAAACGTTGTCTTACATGGAATGTATAGCGTGTCAAATTTCTGTTTCTGAGGTAAACATGAGGTTTGTCTCTTTCCCATTTACGGTTCACCCATATTTTCATTATCTAATTAGAAAATATGCGGGATTAGGACTTAAACGACAAGTGTATCAGAATAAGGAAGACGAGCTAATAGAAGAAGCCTAAGAGGACTGTATCTATCACAGTACAAGACGAATGAGCGCAAAGGTAGAAAATAACACAAAATGTGAGAAAAAGAAAACAGTTCTTGAAAGACGCACAGAGGAAGATTTTCACGAATGACACGGTAGTAGAACAGCGACGTGCAGAGTAATTCGCAGAACTACTAAACTGTGATGACCCCACTGAGGCTCTTGCATGTGTATCCATGTGTAGTATTAGATACCGTAGACTGCAAAGTGGAAACCCCCAATGATGAAAAAAAAAAAAAAAAACCATAAGGCTTTCGGCAAAGATCAAATTGCAGGGGAGCTAATAATCAAATTGCAGGGGAGCTAATAACGAATGGCGAACCGGTACCGTACTGGTTAAAATAATTACGAAATTGTTAAACTATTTTTGGGATTATGAGAGACTGCCTTAATTCACCGTATACTAAAGAAAGAAAGACCCCTGGTTTGTGATAAGTATAGAGCGACTGCACTCATTAATGTAAACTACAAAGACATATCTCGGTGTCTGCTCAAGAGAATGATCCAAACTACAGAAGCAATTATAGAGGACTATCAATGTGGTTTCAGAAGGTGTAGATCAAACTTCTACGCTTAGACCGGTAACCGAGAAAGGTTGGGAACATAACGATGACAATCACATTTTTTTTTCTTTCACTTGACAAAAAAAAAAAAAAAAAAGCTTGTAGCAGCATACATATGGGCACAAAAACTGACGATGTTGGATACTAACCCAGCTGCTGTAACCATAGGTTTGGAGCACAGAATTATCTGTAAACGAGATGTGGAAATAGAATTGTCTGAGGAGAGAAGACGTGGTATATTTCAAATGGAGCACTACTGTTTGAAGCTAAAATCAAGTGAATGAAACGCGCCGCATGTGAGTAATATTCTTGGGGAAATTTCACGGAACAAGGTTACCAGGGGACGCAATAACTGGTTGCTCGTGACCATCAAGACGGGTTAAACTGATAATGAACGTCTGTATGTTAAGAAACAATATGTTTGTGACAAGACCACAACTGGAATACTAAATATAGAAACGCAAAGCGACTGGTGTGAAGCTTTACCAGTTAATAGTGCTAGTCAGAGGCAACTAGGTAGCTGCTGGGAAATTTTCCAATGTTCAGCAGAAAGTAATTGCAGTGACAGATGGACAAAGGTTAGCTTCTGATTATAGCCACTGATGATGCAAAACAAAGGTATGTTTTATTTGTCACGTGTTTGTGTAACTTCATAATGGTCTGTGGGATAGTTATTAGAGAAATGTCAACGACCTGTCAACTTTTCTTTTCGAATTTATTAAGCGAAATCGTTTGCGAGCCAGATACCTTTCTTTTGTGGTTCAAACGTGCAAACTTGTATGTACGAACAGCTCTTCGAGGTGTGGATCGTGAAGTGAGACACTAGCATGAGATGACAGATTTTTTTGTGCCTGTCAGTGATGGACAGTGGAGCTTCGTCTACTCTGTGGCACACATCCACTGTCATTGCCTGGCCAGATAATTCTTGGGCGTCCACTGCACTGAGGCCTGAATAGAAGAGTTCACTCGCCCTGGATATCGCAGACCAATTCTCTTATCTGGCTGATTTTGGTTTCAATTTGGGTTTAAGTGACAGCGAGGCAACATGAGCTGCTAAGGAGCCATTATCATATAGGTTCAATCGCTGCCTCACGTTATGGTCGAGACGTCATAGAGTTTCGCGGGCATTCCCGCCGGCAAACATTTACTTTTTCTCTCATATGCCCACCGCTACGTCAGGGAAGTTGTAAATTTCATTATGGTGCCTTAACTTCAACTCATTTTTTCTAGGAGTATTCAAAGAGAGCAGTTCTCTTTTACATGTTACAAGCAATATTTGAAAGTCGTACCATGAACTACAAATTATTATGAACTCTGCCAATCATGCTGCAAGCTTTTCTTTGAGCATGTCAAAGTTTCCGGTACTCAATGACTAACGCGTGCTCAGAGCATTCTTCGGGAACAGGTACTTAGATTCCGGCTCCTTTATGCATATAGATGAAGCCTTCTGGCCTTGAAATCGATAGCATTTAAACGTAACCGTAACTAAATTGGCAAAGAAATAAAAATAAGCCAAAAAGTCGTATTTATTTTCCTCCCTGAACCTCATGAATTGTTCTCCTCGTGTCAAGAAAACAGAAAACTGAAGCATCTTATTCGGTGCGAACAAACAAAGAACAAATCTGAGGTTGAGTGGGGCAATGCCGCAGTGTTCTGTTCTTGGTGCTCTTATGTTTTTCATATATATATCAATAACACATTAAACATCTCAAATGATTTAAAAAATCCATATACAGAAGAGAATATAATGCAAGTGATTTCTGATTTATGGAACAGGGCAGATAAAATAATGCAAAGCTGTCACCAACTCGTAGGTTCATTTGAACACCACAGCACTTTACTGGGCATGGTCCTGTTGGAGGTGGTATGCTGCTACGTTCCCGTATGCTGTTGACGTATTCAGGCAGTTACAGAGTTTAATGTGAACTCCGAACTACGATCTAACCTGGTCTCTGTCAGATTAACAAATCGTTACCAGAGATAGAAGAAGCGAAAAGTAAGAGTAAAGAATCCTAAGCTTGACCGGGTATCGAACCATGGACCTTTGCATTGTATTATTATGTATCTTGTAGTATGCTACTTGCCCACTGAGCACGAGCATGGAGTTTATGGAAAAGAAATAGTGACTGCAATAAATTACACTGCTCATGAGACTTAGGAGAACATGACTTTGGGCGTCTGCCATACTCCATTTAGCAATAACTGAGGACTGGGTATGTCATCAAATTATGCCTTTATGTTTTACAAATTAAGTACACATCAAAACATCAGTACATCCTCGACCGATTACGTAATAAGAAGTGAAATTTCCGGTATAAGTGGAAACAGTCATTTATCCCGCCATCCTGGGTGCTTTTCATTGGACTTTGAGAGCTTCAGTAACATGTATGTCCTCTGTGAGCGTTCTTTACTGCCTGAAACCACGTGGTATGTCCAGTACGATGATGATGAAGTCCCAAACTCCTTGACAGAGCGTAGGGGACGATGCAGGAGACCCGCACCGCTGCCTTCCTCCGACCGTAATGCGGATGAATGATGATGATGAAGACGACATAACAACACCTAGTCATCTCGAGACAGATGAAAATCCCTGACCCCGCCGGGAATCGAACCCGGGACCCCGTGCTCGGGAAGCGAGAACGCTACTGCGAGACCAGGAGCTGCGGACATGTTCAGTATAAGCCTACAGAGGTCACCCTATCGTATCCGTTCCCATTCTTCAATGAGAGCACCTGAGGTCTTGGAGAATCTGGGTGGAACAGGAAGCCTACGAACAATCTGACAAGCATGACCCACATGTAGACGATACGGTTTAGGACGGGACTCACTGCCGGCCAATCCATTACTTCTATGTCAAGGCTTCGCAAGGCATTCCTGGTGAGGCCAGTCACACGGGACCTGGCGTTAGGAGGGATTCAGGGTCACCATCGCATGCAACATCCATCACATCGTCAAACAGGATCTGTTCGAAGAACCGCCTGGCGGTAAGGCGATCATGGACGATGACAAGATCCTACAGAGGTCACCCTATCGTATCCGTTCCCATTCTTCAATGAGAGCACATGAGGTCTTGGAGAAACTGGGTGGAGCAGGAAGCCTACGAACAATCTGACAAGCATGACCCACATGTAGACGATACGGTTTAGGATGGGACTCACTGCCGGCCAATCCATTACTTCAATGTCAAGGCTTCGCAAGGCATTCCTGCTGAGGCCAGTCACACGGGACCTGGTATTAGGAGGGATTCAGGGTCACCATCGCATGCAACATCCATCACATCGTCAAACAGGATCTGATCGATGAACCGCCTGGCGGTAAGGCGATCATGGACGATGATAAGATTCGTATGGCTGTCAACACTGAAGCCTTCGAACAAAATAGCAAACGGCACTTTGGAAATCTGATTTTCTGAGAGGTACCGCTCACCGCCGCGTGTCCAGACACGAACACGGCCATCACCCTACGCCAGAAGGTATCACGACTCATCTGTGAGTAACTCGTTTCGCCATTGACGAAGTTGCCTGTTGACATGGGAAAGGCAGTACCGAGGGCGAGCTGCAAGATGTTGCCGTTTTATGCGGTGTAATCGAACAGGACGTCTGGGCCGTGAGGTTCTTTCTCGTAACCTGTTCATTACAGTCTGATCGGACACAGCAACTGCAGTGGCCCTTCTGCGTTCATCTTGCAGTGATCTCGCGGGATCCGTGCCACGCTGCAAGGCAGAGATGGCTGGATATCGGTCTTCATGTGGGGTTGCAATGCGTCGGCTGCTTTGTCCAACTCGCCTTGTGTACTGACCTGTCTTCCTATAGCATGTCCGCAATTTATGGATGACAGACAGGCGTTAGCATCTGCAGCAATACGACAGAAAATCCATCCTTTTTGGATCAAACTGATCGCCCTAACAACTTGCATTGCGTTAAGATGTATTGCTTGAGCTTGGTTGAATACAAAGTCCACAATTAACAACTGGCATCTGTGTACCTCACGAGAAAACACTGGGACCTTGATACACATTTACTTCGGAGAGGCCACCTGATTCTGCTGTGCATGACACAACCAACAGAAGGCAAATGATTTTAATTGTTGGATACACTGGAAACGAAGATCTGAAGCCATGCAATAAGACCACAGGTACAGCACGTATCAAAATAGATGTAACATAGCAGACGGTGATCACGGTTCCGCTAATTCTTTTGAACTGTGTATAATAATGCACAGTGTTCCTGAAAGAGACTATTCTTGGGGCTCGGGGTAAATGAAAATCTCCGCCTTCTCCTCAAGAAGAATCTCCTTTGCCACTGACAAAGAAACAATGTCTACAGTGCATACTTTTGCTCGATAATCACATTTTGGGGTAACTTTGTGCATTCACACAGGAAATATAAACTCACAAAAGGAAGATGCGAATAATATGCGGCGTCAGGTTACTAACTTCGTCCAGGACGTTGAACAAGGTTCTCTGAATTCTAACTATGCTATCCCTATGTATAAGCTCCTTCGTAATAGCCGTGGTTGAAAATGTACACTTACTTCAAAAATCTGTATCACTCACTCTGTGGAAACCGGACAAAATAGTGATTTTCGCACTAAAAATTGGGCAAGTTCAAGTAGGACTCGCGATCTGAAGGTTTCGTACAAACTTAATTAAGTATATAGACAGTTCATCCAACAAGATATCGTTCCCGGGGATTCCGAGACTTTCGAGAACATTTTAATTTCAAGTTTGAATTCGGATAACAAATGACAACAGAAATATTTTTTCGTGTGATGTAACTACAGATTAACAATTTTGTCGCACTTGTACTGTGAAACCTTGCTTCTTGCCAAATTTCACGATTCTAGGTGAACGGCAAGTTCCCTATGAGTTTCAATGAGTGGGTCTCGGAGTGTCGAAATAGGTGACATAAATAGCAGTGTCTTTTACACTGTCAAGGGATCATAGACCTAAGTAGGTGACATAAATTTCAACTTCATACGCCTACGCGTTCCTGAAAAATGGTTTTAAACATTCAGACAGATAGACGGACGGAAACAAGGTGATCCTATAAGAGTTCCACTTTCACCGACTGAGGTATGAAACCCTAAAAACGGTTGATACAAGACGACAGTGGGACAGTTCTAGAACACTGATCCTGCACTTTGAGAAGTTATCGAGTTGGCATGACGGAAGGCAGTGAACGAATTGAGACACGTGGCTATAATCCTAAAACGTCGGTATGGCCCAGACGCAAGGCTAGGGATCATAAATAGCAATATTTGAAAGAAAGGCGACTGTATCTCACGATATCCTGTTTGATACTTTTGAAGAACAGATAATCAAGAAAGACGTTGACAGTTATGCCGTCACCATTGTTTATTTGCATGCGAACCATGAGACTTAGAGCACAAAAAGAGGCATACACAGAGCCGATTTTCTTTCATTCGATACGCTAATAGTATTGGACAGGAAATCGCTAGTGTTGGGGAGAAGCACCGTCTGCAACACCCTGCACAGTGACTTATGGAATATACGCATTATCTGATCAAAGGTATCCGGATATACACTGAAGAGCCAAAGAAACTGGTACATCTGCCAAATACCGTGTAGGGCCCCAGCGAGCACGCAGAAGTGCCGCAACACCACGTGGCTTGGACTCGACTAATGTCTGAAGTACTGCTGGAGGAAACTGACACCATGAATCCAGGGCTGTCCATAAATCCGTAGCAGTACGAAGGAGTGGAGATCTCTTCTGAACCGCGCGTTGCAAGGCATTCCAGATATGCTCAATAATGTTCATGTCTGGGGAGTCTGATGCTCATCAGAAGTGTTTAAACTCAGAAGAGTGTTTATGGAGCCACTCTGTACCAATTCTGGACGTGTGGGCTGTTTCATTGTATTGCTGGAATTCCCAAGTTCGTCGGAATACACAATGCACATGAAGGGATGCAGGTGATCAGACATAATGATTATGTAACTGTCACCTGTCAGAGTCGTATCTAAACATATCAGAGGCTCCATATCACTCCAACTGCACACGTCCCGCACTATTAAAGAGCTTCCACCAGCTTGAACAGTCCCCTGCTGACTTTTAGAGTCCATGGATTCATGAGGTTGTCTCAACATCTGCACACGTCCATCCGCTTGATACAGTTTGAAACGAGATCCGTCCGACCAGGCAACATGTTTCTAGTCATCAACAGCCCAATGTCGGTGTTGGCGGGCCCGGGCGAGGCGGAAAGCTTTGCGTCTTGCAGTCATCAAGGGTACACGGTGTGCTTTCGGCTCCGAAAGTCCGCGTCGATGATGTTTGGTTGAATGGTTCGCACGCTGACACTTGTGATGGCCCAGCATTGAAATATGCAGCAATTTGCGGAAGGGTTGCACTTCAGTCACATTGAACGGTCCTCTTCAGCCGTCGTTGGTTCCATTCTTGTAGTATCTTTCCCGGCCGCAGTGATGTCGGAGATTTGATGTTTTACCAGATTCCTGATACTCATGGTACACTCGTGAAATGGTCGTACGGAAAATTCCCCACTTCATCGCTACCTCGGAGACGCTGTGTCTCAACGCTCGTGCGCCGACTATAACACCACATTCAAACTCACTTAAATCTTGATAACCTGTCATTGTAGCAGCATTAACCGTTCTAACAACTGCGCCAGCCGTCCGCGGTGGTCTAGCGGTTCTAGGCGCTCAGTCCGGAACCGCGAGACTGCTACGGTCGCAGGTTCGAATCCTGCCTCGGGCATGGATGTGTGTGATGTCCTTAGGTTAGTTAGGTTTAAGTAGTTCTAAGTTTAGGCGACTGATGATCTCAGATGTTAAGTCCCATAGTACTTAGAGCCATTTGAACCGTTTTTTGAACCTCCGACAGGGGGAGCCGCGCGTGGCAAGGCCTCCTAGACCGCGCAAACCGTGGCAAGGCCCCTACACCGCGCAAACCGTGGCAAGGCCTCCTAGACCGCGCAAACCGTGGCAAGGCCCCTAGACCGCGCGGCTACCCCGCGCGGATAGAATATTAGTGTCAGTGGTGTTGAGAAACAGCTGAAATCGTTAAAACTGAATTTTGCTTCAGGGCGATCTATATTGAATTCGCGGCTAAATTAGCCGCTCTAAAACTGTCATGTATCGTAGATACCGTGAACAAAAACGATGCACACTGGCCAGTAGTTGGAAGAAAGAACGGGTCACACTCGTCCACAAGAAGGGCGGTCGAAGTAATCCACAAAATTACTGTCCAGCACCCTTGACATCGATTTGTTGTGGCATCTTAGCACACATCCTGAACTCAAACATAATGAGGTATCTCTAACAAAATGACCTCCACCATGCCAAGCAACGTGGATTCTGAAAACATGGATCACGTGAAATCCAGCTTGCACTTTTCTCACTTGACATACTGAAAGCTTTGGATCAACGCAGTCAGGTAGATTCAATATTTCTCGATTTCCGAAAAGCATTTGACTCAGTACCACATCTGCGCTTATTATCAAAAGTACGATTGTATGGTGTGTCAAGCGAAATTTGTGATTAGACTGAGGATCTATTGGTAGAGAAGACGCAGCAAGTTATCTTGGATGGGAGTCACCATCAGATATAGAAAAAGCTTCAGGTGTGCCCCAGGGAAGTGTGCTGGGAACCTGGCTTTTAATATTGTATATTAATGACCTTACAGACAATGTTAATAGTAACCTCAGACATTTCCCAGATAATGCAGTTATCTATAACGAAGTACTTTCTGAAATAACCTGCATAAATATTAATTAGATCTTGATAAGATTTCAAACTGGTGCAAAGACTGGCAACTTGCTTAAAATATTCAGAAATGTAAAACTGTATACTTCATAAAACGAAAAAAACAAAGTATCCTATGACTTTAGTTTCAATGAATCACAGTTGGAATCCAGCTAGATAGGGCGGAAATTGCGGTCATGTGTGCATAAGGTGTGCCTGCTTGTGCGGATCTTAGGGTATTTCCCTTTCTTTTCTGAAGAAAGCTTTTGCAGAAAGCGTAGTGCGTAACAGTCATTTCGTTGTCCCTGTCTGCAACTCAACGTGGCATCTTTATGGTGACCCTTTTCATAATTGTTAACAGTTCAATAAGTCATGGTTGCAAAATACTACACGAATGATTTACAGAAGAATGATAAAGCTGGTAGAAGCCGACCTCGTATAAGATCAATTTGGGTTCCGGAGAAATGTAGGAACATATGAGAAAGAACTGATCTTACGACTTATCGTAGAAAATAGATGAAAGAAAGGCGAACCTACGTTTACAGCATTTGTAGACTTAGAGAAAGCTTTTGACAAATTTAGCGAGAGCAGGCACTGCAGGGAAAACAGCAAGCGTTGAAAGATTCCTGATACTCATGGTACACTCGTGAAATGGTCGTACGGAAAATTCCCCACTTCATCGCTACCTCGGAGATGCTGTGTCTCAACGCTCGTGCGCCGACTATAACACCACATTCAAACTCACTTAAATCTTGATAACCTGTCATTGTAGCAGCATTAACCGTTCTAACAACTGCGCCAGCCGGCCGCGGTGGTCTAGCGGTTCTAGGCGCTCAGTCCGGAACCGCGAGACTGCTACGGTCGCAGGTTCGAATCCTGCCTCGGGCATGGATGTGTGTGATGTCCTTAGGTTAGTTAGGTTTAAGTACTTTGTAACCTTCCCACAAAATTTTGAAAATGACAATATTTTCCTGGCAAGTAATTTAAATGACTATATTTGAATGTTAATCGGAATAGAGGCAAATGTTGTTGAGCTCCCACAAAACATCGTTAAATTGAAATAAAAGTGACTGTAACTTCGCTACAAAAATATTGAAAAATAATCCCCCAATGTAAACTCGACACAAAAATTGAGAAATGAACATTAATCATTAAACCCACAATAATAGGGCAGCATCGCTGACCTTAGGCCCTGTGCAATAATTAATCTGATAAATTAAAGGGCAGCACCGCTAACCTTAGCCCCTGTGCAATAACTAATCTGATAATTTGATTCTGGGAGGAAAAGCATAGGAAATATTGTTTCAGTTGGAATGATTCTTTTCTTAAAAAAGATTGCTTTGAAAACAAAATTATTATTGCGGCATTTCTTGAACAAATTAATTACAATTAACATACATTACATTATCAGATGTGCGCAATGCTGCTTCATTACCTTACTTAACAATATGCCTCGTCCCGAACCTTGACTAGAGACCCATGTCGACGCCCGCCGACTCCTCACACACAACTCCGACTCGCAACTACATGCTCTCGCGACTCGCTACGTACAACAATATTCTCGCAACTGCACTCTCGCGCAGTCAAGCGCAGACTAGCAACGATAAACAACTCTCTGGTCAGAGATTCTGTCATGCCTCGCCATCGCTGGTTGAAACGTACGCGTTTCAACTTCTAAGTTCAAGGGGACTGATGACCACAGATGTTAAGTCCCATAGTGCTCAGAGCCATTTGAACCATTTTTTTGAACTGTGCCAGACACTTGTTATCTTATATAGGTGTTGCCGACCGCAGCGCCGTATTCTGCCTGTTTACATATATCTGTATTTGAGTACGCTTGCCTATACCAGTTTCTTTGGCGTTTCAGTGTACATTAGTGACATTAATGTAGAGTACGTCTGTCCTTCGGTTGCCTGAACTCTGCTGGGGACACTCAAGAGGTGTCTGAATGTCTATGGCCGAATGGTAGCCCATTCTTCCTCACGAGTCGAAGCTATGGCAGGATGTTGGACGCTGCTTTATGACAAGGTGCATTGTCATGCTGATACAGTCATCGTCTTCGTACTGTTCCTCTGCTGGATGAGGTACACAATGCTATAAAATGGGTTCATATGGCAAAAAAGGCATTTCTGGCCAAGAATCTAAACATTCTGCGTGGTGTCTGTTTGTTCTATATCGCGTCTCCCTACCACTTTCGCGCAACGACGCTCTGAGCGTGTTTTTTAGGGAATTGACTAGTTTGAACCTGGGACCTGTTGCTGGTAAGGAGACGCCAGACCACACATGACATGTAGAATTTAGAAGAGTACAGTGAGACTAGCGATGAATAACCAAATACTTAATGATTTCAGCGTCAGCTCCACTGCACTCCCTGTAAAAGAATCTTAATACTAACTAAATTTAGTGGAAGGGGTTCAAGGCTTTCCTATTTTTAGTGAGCTGGTAAAATAACGTCGAAAAAGCAGTTAAGTTTACCACTGGAAATTTTATTCTACTCACAAAACATTGTTTATAAATTGCACTGTTGATAAAAGGAAATGTTTTAATACAGGATGGTAAAAACCAACTGCGTTCACCAAACATGTGAACGAATATTCCCTGAATGGGTTTCCAAGTTCTCCAATGTATCGAAGGATGACCTGTGCCATATCACATCTATAATCTAGGTTTAAATTAAGTTTCACAAAAGAGAAAACTATCACAATGGTCTACAGTGACCCTCAATTATCTTTAATTACTTATCTAACTTGTCGTAAATTACAGTGGCCGATGTGGCTTCTCAATAACTATATAACAGAAAAATCATCGCGTTTCAGATTTTTACTTCAAGTGGCAAATGTGAACACCATGAGCTTTAATTGACGATCGACACTAGTATTACGCAAAAAGGGGATGTAAACAGATGAGACTTCTGAAGTTCTGAGTGAAGCCTTATGCGCTCAAAAATGCGGTATCGCGTGCGTTCATTACCTTCTCGGTGTTCGTCAGGAGGCGGCGGGCAGCACAGCTCCGTCCAGCTCGCCCTCTCGGAGGCAACTCCCCAGCAACTCTCCCCTAACTTCTCCTTACTATAATTTATCGAAGTTGGTTTAAAAAAAAACTATATGGCTGTGTTTTCATCTGACCAATCAGGGTCTCAATGTTAACCTTAAGCTCCGCCTACAGAAATTCTGTCTATCCAATGAGAAACGTTATACTTTTCGTGGTGGGGCAATGTTTTTAAAGTTTGCAACGTAACAGAGACGCGAAAAAGCCTCACGCTAAAACTTGCAGCTGGTGTGATCCTTTTAGCGTTATCGTAAGATCTATACTGTTCTTCTGGAGGGCTCTAGCTTTTAACATGGGCTGGGGGGTGGTCTTGACGTAACAGAGACGCGAAAAAGTCTCACGCTAAAAAACTTGCGGGTGGTGTGGTCCTAGCAGTTAGCTGGCGACGTGGGTGTCCGTCCGTCCCTTATCGTAGGGCCTTCTCGCTTAACACGGTTCTGCTCTCGGCTTCTGTTCTCGTTTCTCCCCTCGGAACTGCGTCTGTCTCACGGTGGGAAGGTATGACATGCATTTAGGCATTCTTGTGTTAGTCTGTGGTATTCCATTTGCTCACTCGTTACTCGTGTTACTTTGGTTAATTTAATGTCACGATTTATTCGGAGCTATGTGACATACTACTGGATTTGCTTATCATGTCAGGGTTTTCATGGAAGGTGTTGGATTTGCCTGACACCTTACAAGAGAAGTCTACTAATATCAAATACCGGCCTTAATTTGGGGAAGAAATTTCTGAGGATGTACGTCTGGAGTACAGCATTGTATGGTAGTGAAACATGGACTGTGGGAAAACCGGAACAGAAGAGAATCGAAGCATTTGAGATGTGGTGGTATAGACGAATGTTGAAAATTGGGTGGACTGATAAGGTAAGGAATGAGGAGGTTCTACGCAGAATGGGAGAGGAAGGGAATATTTGGAAAACACTGATAAGGAGGACAGGATGATAGGACATCTGCTAAGACGTGAGGGAATGACTTCCATGGTACTAGAGGGAGCTGTAGAGGGCAAGAACTGAAGAGGAAGACAGAGATTGGAATACGTCAAGCAAATAATTGAAGATGTAGGTTGCAAGTGCTACTCTGAGATGAAAAGGTTAGCAGAGGACAGGAATTCGTGGCGGGCCGCATCAAACCAGTCAGTAGACTGATGACCAAAAAAAATCATTCCACATTTGGCGTTTTCTTAAGCGCACTAAGGAGATCACATTCGGAGCATGAAAAACAGACCCATATCGTGACGCCGCCTGCCCTGTAGTTCACTTTTGGCCTGTTTGCAAGTGATTCGAGGGGTCGTGTGTAACGGCGGTCCAATGATGCGCTTAACCAGCAGTGTGTATAATGTGTAGTCCAGGCCGGAGGAGGTTCTGTGACAGTATGGTGATGTTTTTCGTACCATGACCTGGCCCCACTCATTCGGTTTATCCTGAACACGAACCAGGATGATTATTTGAACGCTCTCGGTGAGCTAGTCTCGCCCTTTCTTCTACACTTCATGAGAAGAATGCTGTGGATACATTGGTCTTCCAAGGTGACGATAGCTGTGTTTATAGAGCTACACGCATACGCTCCTGGTTTGGTGAACACTGCGACACTTACATTAGCCCGTTAAGTAATCCGATCTTAACCCCACAGAAAATGTTCGGGACTATTTCAAACCGCGGATGAGACATAGGAATCAACATCCCTGCAATATGGAGCTCTGTGGTATCAACTACCTTCTGTTGGGTATGGCACACATGGAGAATCTTGTGGTCTATCTTTGAATCTTTACTCCTGCATTATCCCAATTTATAACCCTGCGTTCACCTGACCAGCAGACCTGTTCCTCCTGCCACCGAACTTCCACTAATTCCCACTATATCTAACTTTAAACCATTATCGAAGATTGAGCCATTATCGAAATAGAGGTAGTGTTACTCGCTATTAACGTAGTGTCTCGTAGTGTCTCGTGGGGGTGAGGAAGTCTTTATCTCCCCGCCCGGTTAGCCGCTCGGTCTAACGCGCTGCTTCCCGAGCGAGGAGGCGTACCGGTCCCCGGCACGAATCCACCCGGCGGATTAGTGTCGAGGTCCGGTGTGCCGGCCAGTCTGTGGATGGTTTTTGGGCGGTTTTCTGTCTGCCTCGGCGAGTACGAGCTGGTTCCCCTTATTCCGCCTCAGTCACACTATGTCAGCGATTGTTGCGCAAAAGCTGCCTCCACGTACGCGTACACCATAATTACTCTACCATGCAAACATCTGGGAAACACTCGTCTGGTATGTGACGTTCCTGGGGGGCCGGGACAGGACGGGGGGGGGGGGGGGGGGGAAGCGGTCCACTGCGGGCCGAACCGCATAACAACCCTGGGTTCGGTGTGGGGCGGCTGTGGGGTGGGTGGACCGCTGTGGCCTGTTTGCGGTTGTGAACCACTGAGGGCTACGGCGGGACGAAGCCTCTCCGTCGTTTCTAGGTCCCCGGTTCAATACACACAATAGACATGTCTTTATCTGGTTTAGGTATGCACAGTGGTTTGCTCCATTACCTAATACCTTTGACTCAGATGTTCTCACAGGACTTTAAGGGAAAAGATAGCTACTCCGTTGTTTGGTGCATTCGACTCGCAAACGAGTATGTGTACTTATACGGTTTGGTGTAGCGTATTTGGCCGTACGCGCTCGCGGCCCAGTTATTGCTGCTTGTAGTTCCACGGCTGCGTGTTGTCTGTTTGCAGACGCAGACGCAGAGCATGAGGTGGCTGTGGGTGTGCGCGCTGAGCCTGGTGGGGGCGGCGTCTCTGGTGGGCGGCGTGCTCCGCGACCAGCTGCTCCCTCACGGCGAGGGCGTGGACACGCTGCTGCCCAGGCACCAGCAGGACGTCTCCAGCGCAGACATCCGCCTCCTCACGCCCATCGTCTTCTACGGCGAGGTCTACGACACCATCTTCGTGAGTACCCTGCTTTCCCACTAACCAGTATAAGATTCGTTCGAGTGAAGGTATCAAAAACGAGTGCAACCGTTATCAAACTGACTCTGATGCGCATGCGCAGCTTCGCGCTATTTTCTACCGTCAGAAACCTCTGCGTTACTCGAAAGTTTGACCACCTGTAGCGCTAGTTGACAGCTTTGCTATCTTCGCTGTCCTCAAACGTTTCTGATATAAATAATCAAACAGCGCATCTGATGTATTTTTTTCGTGCTTAGCACTACGCGCTCCGAGAATTTGTTCACATTCTCTCTCAGCGATCACAGGCCCTGTAGGGCACACACTGCACCAACGATTTGCTTCCACCACCTTCTATCTCTCGCCGCCTCTCTCTACCCTGCGGTAATTCCTAATGCTGCGATGTCCTTCTGTATGTCATCTTTCCACCTTGTACGAGGTCGGCCCAATGGTCTTGTTGCCTGGAGAGTTTCTTCAAATGCTTTCTTGGTGATTCTGTTGTTTTCCATTCTGGCCACATGTCCAGCCCATTGTAGTCTCCTGGATGATAGTGGGTTGCTTTATTAACTGATAAATTTCATTGTTCTTTCGAATTCTCCATACGCCGTTCTCCAACACAGGTCCCCAGCTTTTTCTCATTACTTTTCTTTCAAAAACATTCAGTTTTTGTCTTTCATTCTTTGCAAGCGTCCAGCTTTCAGACCAGTACAGTACTATGGGACAGATAATAGTGTTGTATATCTTCATCTTTGTGGTGATTGACAAAGCTTTACTTTTGAGTGGGTTGATTAGTGAGTACAGACATCTTGACCCTCAGGCTATTCTTTCATTTATATCCATTGTTATGATATTTTTACTGTTGAAACGTGATCCAAGGTATTTAAACTGGAGAACTTTTCTGAATTTAGAATGTTGGTCAATTTCAAAGTAAGGATTTGAGTTTACGACTCGACCTATTTCCATACATTCGGTTTTCTCTTTGTTAATCAAAAGCCCGATTTTGCTAGCTCTCTGCCTGAGAGATCTGTACATGTCTTTCAGTTCTTCTTCAGTTTCACTCAACAACACTATATCATTTGCATAAGCCAGGAGTTTTACTTCACTGTGTTCGAATCGGAGACCATTGTATAGATGTAAATTACTCTCCCGAGCCACTTTATCTACTGCAAGGTTGAAGAGGACACATGAAAGAGCGTCTCCCTGTCGTAAGCCTGTTTTAATTGGAAAGGTGAGGGATATGGATCCTCTGAACTTCACTGCTGCCTGGGAGCCATCCATGCACAGTTGTATCATCCTAATGATTTTACTGGGTATACTAAATTCACGTAAGGTGCTGTAGAGGCTACTTCTGTGGATGCTGTCGTATGGCTCTGAGCACTATGGGACTTAACATCTGTGGTCATCAGTCCCCTAGAACTTACAACTACTTAAACCTAGCTAACCTAAGGACATCACACACATCCATGCCCGAGGCAGGATTCGAACCTGCGACCGTAGCAGTCGCGCGGTTCCGGACTGCGCGCCTAGAACCGCTAGATCACCGCGGCCGGCTGCTGTCGTAGGCTCGCTGGAAGTCAATGAATAGACAGTGGATGTTTTTGTTAAATTCGCAGTATTTCTCAAAGATCTGTCGTATAGTAAACAAATTATCAGTTGTGGAGCGGTTTGTTCGAAATTCAGCCTGATAATGTTGAAATGTTGTCAAATGCAAATATTTACATAAGTGTTTTGTATATGTGTGTGGCCGGCCGCGGTGGCCATGGGGTTCTAGGCGCTCCAGTCCGGAGCCGCGCTGCTGCTACGGTCGCAGGTTCGAATCCTGCCTCGGGCATGGGTGTGTGTGATGTCCTTAGGTTAGTTAGGTTTAAGTAGTTCTAAGTTCTAGGGGGCTAATGACCACGGCAGTTGAGTCCCATAGTGCTCAGAGCCATTTGAACCATTTTTTTATGTGTGTGTTCTACCTTTCTTGCACTGTAATATATCGTCTTTGGAGTTGTGAGGTACTTGCCTCATCAATATGCACAAACCCACACACTCAGCCGGCCGCGCGGTTCTAGACGGTCCAGTCCGGAACCCCGCGATTGCTACGGTCGCAGGTTCGAATCCTGCCTCGGGCATGGATGTTTGTGATGTCCTTAGGCTAGTTAGGTTTAAGTAGTTCTAAGTTCTAGGGGACTGATGACCTCAGATGTTAAGTCACATAGTGCTCAGAGCCATTTGAACCATTTTTTTGATAAACTTGTCTCATCAATTTGGTAACATAAATTTCGTTGCTGGTTGACAATACATGGTAGCTGATTAGTACCAATTTTAATAAACTACAATTTAGTAATCAAAATATCCACGGGTGCACTGCCGGTCTACGGTCTACAGTGTCCAACGGGCACAATATTTCGGCGATCATACATGTCGCCATCATCAGGTGAACTGACGGACTGAGCTCCTGTGAACGTGCCGGTACGGAGATCTGTACGCTACGGCTGCTCAGGGGGAACTGGGTTCGGTCGCGGCGGCGGCCGATTTAAATACCCTCCGCCCGCGGCGCACTCCCTCCGCCGTCCGCGCCCCGCGCCACGGTCACGCGGTGGAACAGATTGCGATGGCGTCTGAGATGACGTCGGTGTGATGGCTCTGTCCGCCGTGGTCGTCACAACTATACGTTTGCTCGATTTACTCTTGATTAACCCGATCACTGGTTCCCAAGCCTTGCTAAGATTGTAGCCACAGTCACGGTTTATGAGGTCGTCATTGGTGCGAATTTCGATGGCCTCTCTAACAACACTGTCCCAGTGTCTCGAGGTCTGTACCAGAATCCTCGTGCGTTCATACTCGATAGCGTGATTTTCCGACAAGCAATGTTCAGCGACTGCCGACTTGCTCGGATACATCAGTCGAGTGTGCCTCTGGTGTTCACGGCATCGATCCTCGACGGTACGCATCTTCTGACCAAAATACGACTTGCCACATTGACACGGAATCTGGTACACGCCGGCCTTCCTCAGACCGAGGTCATCTTTGGCGCTCCCCACCAGTGCACGAGTTTTATTCGGAGGACAAAACACAGTTCCGACCCGGTGTTTCTTCAAAATGCGGGCGATTTTCCCCGAGAGTGCGCCTGTATATGGAATAAACGCAGTGACTACCTCCTCCCTCGTGATTTCATCCATCTCCACAGGTTGTGATGTAGTGGTTGGGCGGAGAGCACGTTGAATCTGCCACTCTGAGTACCCATTTTTTCGAAATACAGTTCTCAGGTGTTCCAATTCCTGGGGTAGACTCTCTGCGTCAGAGATAGTGCGCGCCCTATGTACTAGAGTTTTAAATACCCCATTCCTCTGTGAAGGGTGGTGGCAGCTGTCTGCGTGCAAATACAGATCAGTGTGCGTTGTCTTCCGATACACCCCACGACCTAGGGTGCCGTCAGCCCTTCTCTTGACCAAGACGTCAAGAAAAGGTAATTTACCATCCGTTTCAGTCTCCATAGTGAATTTGATGTTGGGGTGTATGGAGTTTAGATGTGTAAGGAAGTCAAGGAGTTTATCCATACCATGTGGCCAGATGACGAACGTGTCGTCCACGTAACGGAAAAAGCAAGTAGGTTTCCATTCGGATGACGACAGGACTTCCTCCTCGAAGTTCTCCATGTACAAATTCGCTATCGCCGGTGAGAGTGGGCTACCCATGGCGACTCCCTCCGTTTGTTCGTAGTATTCTCCATTAAAAGGAAAATACGTGGAGGTCAAGACGTGCCTAAAATTCAAATGGTTCAAATGGCTCTGAGCACTATGGGACTTAACATCTATGGTCATCAGTCCCCTAGAACTTAGAACTACTTAAACCTAACTAACCTAAAGACATCACATAACACCCAGCCATCACGAGGCAGAGAAAATCCCTGACCCCGCCGGGAATCGAACCCAGGAACCCGGGCGTGGGAAGCGAGAACGTGCCTAAAAGTTCAGTGGTCTTCTCGTAACAATTTCTTAGCGTCACCCTCCGGTAAATCTGCGTCCTTGGGAAGCGACCTCGTCTTGTTCTCCATCTTCTTTGTAGGGTCAACGCTGATCTTCCGGTAGGAATCGTCATTTAGCAGGCTCTGCATCTTATCAGTGTAGTCCTTATGGGAGACAACGTTTCCTTGTTTACGAGGGTTCCCCTGCGAGAGTCACTAGAATTGATTAGTCAGAAGTTTGACGAGAAGACCGACGCCGCGACCGAAGCCAGTTCCCCCTGAGCAGCCATAGCGTACAGATCTCCGTACCGGCGCGTTCACAGGAGCTCAGTCCGTCAGTTCACCTGATGATGGCGACATGTATGATCGCCGAAATATTGTGCCCGTTGGACACTGTAGACCGGCAGTACACACGTGGATATTTTGATTATCAAATATGCCGGGAGAAATTCAAGAATTACAATTTAGTAAATTGCCAAACGTTACAAATGCTGGAAATCACTTGATTTGAAGAAAAATTATCGCTGAGTTAGTTGGTAGGGAACGGCTGCAGTGCGTCCACAGGTCATTAACCTGGAATGCTACTTAATTTATCCAATATATTTGTAACAGTACAGCATGCATATTTCTACCTATGCCACCCCCCCCCCCCCTCCTCTAAAGTGAGCCAAGTTAATGTGTGAATGTCTTTATAACACTGAGCCACAATTTTCGGCTGTTGTTATCCGATCCTTGTATGGAAGAGGGAAAATTTATTCATTTTGATAGTGAAGTTAGCAGAGGATAGTGAGATTATTTTGCATTTATTACCTAGGATAGTTATATGCAACATTTGTGCAGAGAAATCGCTCAGGGGAATAAAACTACACCGAGATGTATTAAATTTTAACAAGGTTGAAATGTACTGTTCCTATAGTGCTACCAGGAACTTAACACTTATTTTCTTCAACGAGAAGGCTTAAGGGGATACGGAATCACCTATCCCCGCAATGTTAATATATGCCTACTATAGGGAACATTTTCTCACAAACTACTGGAGACAGAGAGGTAAAAATTTTACTGTATGTGCATTCATATGTTACAATAATACTGAAACAACAGTTTATTGTCAAAGTATTTTCTTACAGAGATATTGTACATTTATTTTTAAGTAAATTTTTTCCATCGCTTTTTACTAGACTATCACCCCTAAGTCTTTTGTAAATCAAGTAATTAAAAAATCGTTGTTTCAGTATGTAATAGGGACCTATGTCACTATGTCATAAAAATTTCAGACTTCTAGGTTGACCAGTACCTGAGATAATGTTCCTAGATGAAGTAAAAAGTAAACTTACGGGAAACGGAGAAAGAAGATTAAAACATTCCTGATCCGTAGCTAATACCCCCTTCACAGTCTTCATAATCATCTTCAAGTCTTCTTTTGGCACCCCTCTGCACCTGTCTTGCTTTTTTCACTAATGTCTTGATTATATTATCAGCATGCCTTAGTCTGTGCTGATCTAAAAAGAACATAGCACGTACCGTACGGGAACCAACACACATACCCAACTTTTGAAGGACCTGGCATTTAGTTATATTTCCAAGATTGAAGGTTGCCACAGCATCATACACACCAAAATGTAGTGTATTAATTCCGACAAACACTGTTTTTGGGAGACGATGCCATATCACACTATTCAAGCACTCGTTGGGGTTCTGCGTTTTTCCGTGAAGACATTTCATCAGAAGACTTCTGTCAGCCAGATCTCTGAAAATGGGCTTTATTTCTGCCATGATGGCTGATGGTAGACTGTGGTGGTGAATGTATTTCTCTCCTGTTGTTAGTCCCCTATTGTATTTACACCAGCTGTTTTCACCTTTGGGGCACAAACCATGTTGTGGATGCTCATCCGTGGATGCGGTGTGGAAATATAAAGCCCATATAGCTCTCCTCATTTCTTCAAGATTGCCTGTATTTTGCCTGATTGCAAGGCCATAGCAGTTCTGAATGTGGTCTATTATGGAATCAGTCAATCTTCCTCTGCCATCCAAGGTTTTCCCATCATCTAGTTTTTTCCCTTTCATAACTGATTTTAACCTTCTCAGCCTGGCACCCATTCTCTTCTGCACATGTCCTATACATTCAAGTTTGCTTATATTTACACTGTTCCCATATGGTTTGCTTTCCAAAACTTCTTTGAATGCTTTAGAGTCACCATCTCCCAGATATTTGACATAGCGAACATTATACCACTGTGAAGAGCGATGAAAAATTTTCTTCACCCCAGCAACCTCCATGCCACCACTACTACCATAATAATTAGCAATACAGTCATCACTGTGTTCATTTTTCAGCCTGCCTGTGCACCTACAGTATTTAGACATTATTGCAACATCAATAACCTTGCCAGTATCAACACTAGTTGCTGTTACAACACCATTGTTGGAGGTGTGGCCCCTTTTTTGCCACGTGCCATCAAACGCCACTGTGAGGTCACGACTGCCGTCATTTTCTTCCACTGCTTCTTCCACAGCAACCTGCATTGACTTCTGTGCTACATCTTCAACTGCAGATCCTAGTACATAATTGTAAGCTTCAAACTTTGAAGGTGCACTTGGAAGATTTAGAACACCACATAGCATATCACCAGCTGCTTTGCCCTTACCAATTGCTCGCAATCCATAAACTAACCTAATATTTACACTATAAAGTTCAGTTTTCTTGTATCCATTATTTACAGTTACTGAAACCGAACTTGGAAACTTACAGCTGTATTTACAAACACTGCATATTAAATTAAACTGGGCAGCCAGGCCAACATGGGATTCTACTTTCAGAGAAACGTTTCCATGACATTTTTGGCAGCACAAACTGTTTTCAAGAGCTTCACACAATATATTCGTATCAATGAGTTCAAAAACTTCATTCCCTCTATCAAGTAAATTATATTTCTCTTCCAAATCTCTTAGTTTTTTATGAGAAGCACTGTTTTCATTTGGTGTAAGTTCGTTCGGCAAATCAGTAATAAGTGGATTCACATTTTCCAACAGTGATAATGATGAACTGCTTTGCTTTGCTAATGAATCATTATTTCTTTTCTTTTGCCAGTTCACACGCTTTTTAAATACTTTTGCTTTAGCTCTAGGCATTTTCACTGCGAAAAATGAAGCACTAAATACGAAATAACTCAACAACAACTACTTTCTTATATCACACTGTTTACAAAACAGTCCCGCCACAAAGTCAAAGAGTAACTTGAGGAAACCAGAGAGAAACATTTTCGGGCAACTAGTGTATAAATAGTCGCTGGAAACCGGGATATTTGAATTCATGTCACTTTAAAGGTACTGCCAAAAAGTTCATGGTCAGCCACGAGAGACGTGTATAACTAAAGCGCAATACCCGATCTCACAAATATATAAAAATAAAATAGTTATAATTGTAGTAGAGCTATGTATGATACGTCATTTTAAAGAGGAAACATGGCAGAATATAATACGCCAATAAAAAAAAATTCGATTTTTTAACCCAAAATCCGATTCCGTATCCCCTTAACACAAAAAGCTACGCACGTGCACTAGATGATTGCTTTGGAGCAGCGTTATTAAACTGATTACAAAGTCAGTCAGAAGAACTTCCATTGATCAGTCGAAACTAGTTGCAACCGTCCATTGGCCGCCACTTGCACAACTTTCAGCCGGCCGCTGTGGCCGAGTGGTTCTAGGCGCTTCAGTCCGGAACCGCGCTGTAGCTACGGTCGCAGGTTCGAATGCTGCCTCGGGCAAGGATGTGTGTGTTGCCCTTAGGTTAGTTAGGTTTAAGTAGTTCTAAGTCTAGGGGACTGATGACCTCAGATCTTAAGTCCCATAATGCTTAGAGCCCTTTGAACCTTTGAACAGCTTCCGATCAACACAAACCACGGGAACTAGGCGAATGCCTGCATCGAACACGTTCGTGTGGTTCCAGCGATTATAACCGTATCTGAACGAACCTGTATCTGCCTGCAAACTTAAGAGCCACCATCCGAGCCCCCGTTCTCTCTTCCCTACTACCTCACAAGGTATACCTACAGGCTGTTATGACACGTTTTTTAAACGAGTGTGACGACGCAGTGTGCAGAGTTCATATTTTTTTCGAATTTTTCACCAATTACGTTAAACCTGTAACTGTACAGAAATTAGTAACTAACCAGTAAAGCCCACAACGACTCTTTAAGGAATCGAACATCCATGTTTAGAACGTCATACCTCCCGAAACATATGTCCTCATTCAATGGTATGCAGGGCCGGTTTAAGTCCCAAGCGACACAAGCCACCACTAGTGGCACCACGCTGAGAGAGGCGTCCAAGTGTAAGATTTGTGTACCGTGTGTATTACAATTATTGGCGAAGACTGGCACGGGAGAAAGTATTCGAGAAAAAAGGGAAAGAGGAGGGACGCCAGATTATAAGTCGCTTGTGTGAAAAAAGTTCTCGAACACACCCTGGTGGTGTTTGTGTGGATACCGTATGCATAATGTGTTCCCAATGTAGTTAGTAGCAACGAAGTAACAAACTAAAACGTTGAGTTTGATGCTCAAGTTTTACTACATGAGCTGCAAAAGTGTAGTAAACTTTGTTCTTTTTTTCATTCTGTTGGGGGTGTCAGCGAGAAAATGTTTCGTAAGGCTTTGAAATTATATGTGAAGATGGTCGGCAGTCGCTAGGTGCCCTCATTTTCAAATATTAAATGAATAAATTCTCGCTAATTTGTGAGCCATAGCCGGCCGCTGTGGCTGACCGGTTCTAGGTGCTTCCGTTCGGAACAGCGCTGCTGCTAGGGTCGCAGGTTCGAATCCTGCCTCGGGCATGGATGTGTGTGATGTCCTTAGGTTAGTTAGTGTAAGTAGGCTGTTTAGGTTTTTTATATTGGTAACGCCACGTAGCGCTCTGTATGAAAATCACTGGCTGTGCTGTCTGTGCACAGTCTGTGGTTGGTTTGCATTGTTGGAGTAATACTCGCCATTGTAGCGCTCAGCGCGTAGCGTTGCTCAGTTGGGAGGAGAGCCGCAAGCAGTGATGGATGTGGAGAGAGAGATGGCGGAGTTTTGAGAGAGGACGATCTGGACGTGTGTCCATCAGAGACAGTAAATTTGTAATATTGGATATCATGGACTGATATATATATATTATGACTTTTGAACACTATTAAGGTAAATACATTGTTTGTTCTCTATCAAAATCTTTGATATGTTAACTGTGCCTATCAGTAGTTAGTGCCTTCAGTAGTTAGAATCTTTTATTTAGCTGGCAGTATTGGTGCTCGCTGTATTGCAGTAGTTCGAATAACGAAGATTTTTGTGAGGTACGTGATTTGTGAAAGGTATGTGTTAATGTTAGTCAGGGCCATTCTTTTGTAGGGATTACTGAAAGTCAGATTGCGTTGCGCTAAAAGTATTGTGTCAGTTCTGTGTTGATCAGAATAAGTAAAGAGAGTAATGTCTGAGTACGTTCAATTTTGCTCATCTGTTTGAAAAGCAAATAATGTAAAGTTTTATCAGCACAGGGATTCATAAATTTTTCTAAGGGGACGTTACATTAGGTTTAAGTAGTTCTAAGTCTAGAGGACTGATGACCTCAGATGTTAAGTCCCATAGTGCTCATAGCCATTTTCTGAGCCGTAACACATGCTGGCTCAAGACATATACAGTTTGTAATTATAATACTTGACGTATTATGTTTTTCGCCTAAATGGATCGATACAGTCCACCACGTTAGGTAGGGTTTTCCGGCCATTAATGCCAGGCGATCATTTTAATGTTCTTTTTAAACTACACAGACTCAGGCTCATTGGCCCGTTCTTGTTTCGTGTAAGACGCCTTGAGTGCCTGCATGATGCGTTGTTTAACCTGGCACAAGTGTTGTTTCAAGTGACTCCAAGCAGAATTGCACTCTTTTGAACGGATTAAACATCTGTCGAGAGAAATCTGTCACAGTCATACCTGATAGTCACTCATAAGTACATCTACATCTACACAATTACTGTCCAATTGAAAATTGAGTGCCTGGCAGAGGGTTCGTCGAACGACCTGCAAGCTGTTTCTCTACCGTTCCTCTCGAACAGTGCACGGGAAAAAACGGACACTTAAAACTTTCCGTACGAGCTCTTGATTTCCCTTTTTATTACAATGATCATTTCTCCCTATGTAGGTGGACGCCAACAAAATATTTTCGCATTCGGAGGAGAATGTTGGTGATTGAAATTTCGTGAGAATATCTCGCGACAACTGAAAACGCCTTTGTTTTAATGATTACCGCCTCAACTGCGTATCATGTCCGTGGCACTCCCTACTCTACACCGCGATAATACAAAACGAGGTCCCATTCTTTGAACTTTTTCGATGTCCTCCTTCAATTCTATATCCCATATCGCGTAGCACACCCCAGAATAGGACGGAAATATAGGCACTCTTTAGTAGAGCTGTTGCATTTTCTAAGTATTCTCCCAATTAATAGTAGTCTTTGGTTTGCCTTCCCCTCAATATCTGATCGTTTCAGTTCAAGTTATTCGTCACATTATCACCAAAGTATTTAGTTGAATTTACAGTCTTTACTTTTGCATGTTTTGTCCTTAATCGAAGCTAGCGGATTCCTCTTAGTACTCATGTGCTTAACACTTTTAATTATTTAGAGTCAATTGCCACTTTTCGCACCATACAGATATATTGTCTAAGTCATTTTGCAGTTGGTTTTGATCATCTAATGACTTAACAAGATGGTAACTAAGAGCACAATTTGCAAAAAATCTTGGAGGGCTGCTTAGATTGTCACCTAAATCGTTTATATAGATCAGAACAACTGATGACCTATGACACTTCGTTGGGGAACGCCAAATATCACTTCTATTTTATTCGGTGAGTTTCCGTCAGTTACTGCGAGCTGTGACTTTTCTGACAGCGAATCCCTAATTCAGTCGCACAACTGAGACAATACTCCGTAGGCACACAACTTTATTAGAATTCACTTGTGAGGGATCATGTCAAAAGCCTTCTGGGAAACTAAAAACATGGAATCAATCTCAGATCCTCTGTCGATAGAACTCATTACACAGTATTAATAAAGAAGTAGTTGTATTTTACAAGAACGTTGTTTTCTGAATCCGTGCTAGCTTTTTGTCAATAAATTGTTTTCTTTGAGATAATACATAATCTTCGAATACATATATGTTCTAGAATCCTACTGCAAATCGACGTGTGTGATATGGGTCTGTAATTCAGCGGAGCCTTTCTTGAATATTGCCATGTCTTGTGCCACTTTCCAGTCTTCAGGTACGGATGTTTCGTCGAGGGGGCGCTTGTACCGGGTGATCAAAAAGTCAGTATAAATTTGAAAACTGAATAAATCACGGAATAATGTAGACAGAGAGGTACAAATTGACACACATGCTTGGAATGACATGGGGTTTTATTAGAACCAAAAAATACCAAAGTTCAAAAAATGTCTGACAGATGGCGCTTCATGTGATCAGAATAGCAATAATTACCATAACAAAGTAAAACAAAGCAAAGATGATGTTCTTTACAGGAAATGCTCAATATGTCCACCATCATTCCTCCACAATAGCTGTAGTCGAGGAATAATGTTGTGAACAGCACTGCAAAGCATGTCCAGAGTTACGGTGAGGCATTGGCGTCGAATGTTGGCTTTCAGCATCCCTAGAGATATCGGTCGATCACGATACACTTGCGACTTCAGGTAACCCCAAAGCCAATAATCGCACGGACTGAGGTCTGGGGACCTGGGAGGCCAAGCATGACGAAAGTGGCGGCTGAGCACACGATCATCACCAAACGACGCGCGCAAGAGATCTTTCACGCGTCTAACAATACTTTGTTGTTTTTTTTTTGTTCTAATAAAACCCCATGTCATTCCAAGTATGTGTGTCAATTTTTACCTCTCTATCTACATTATTCCGTGATTTATTCAGTTTTCAAATTTATACTGACTTTTTGATCACCTGGTATATGATTGCTAAGTATTGTATTGGAAGGAACGTAACTAGTATACAATCTTGCTTTTATTATACGATATTTTAAGGCACTTCGCTACACGGAGGATATCAGCTTCTAATTTACTTATGTTGACAAGTGTTGTTGATTCGAATTCTGGAGTATTTGCTTCTTCGGTGAAGGAATTTCGGAAAATAGTGTTTAGTAACTCCGCTGTAGTGGCACCATCATCACTAACATTACCATTGCATCGCACGGTGAAGGTGTTGACTATGTCTTGTCACTGGTGTACTTAACATATGACCAGATTCTCTTTGGATTTTTTGCCAGATTTCGAGACAGAGTTTCATTGTGGAAACGCGCGAAGTTTCTCAAAGTTTACAACTACCGTCAAGTTGAAACAATAATCCTGGGCCGTCATACTGACACACCATGCAAGCCTTCCTGACTTATCTCCTTAAATCGATTTATGGGAACGGAAAGCTGATACAGTCAGGTGGACGATCTCAATTTTTTTTTTCACGTTTTGGCAGTAGTGCCTGTTGCAAATTTCACGTCGCGTACTATTTCCCGGAATGAATCAGTTCTTTTCGAGAACCGCGTTAGTACTACGCTCTGTCAGTATTATCCGAAAGTATGCAGTTAAGGACTTTTTCTTTGACGTATAAATTACAAGGAATGTTTTACTAACGTTGGAATTAGAAACTAAGACTTTGTGTGTAAGCTACTTCGAAGTTGGCTTTATCGGACATCAGCATGTGTAGAGTTGCAAGAAACACTGTTAGGGAACGGCTCTTCTGGATAATCTATCCTGCGGTTTCCTGTTTTGCCGTTGACGTTAACGCGTGTATCCCGCCCAATGTCTGATTCATTGTAGCATTTCCCCCAGTGAAAGCTCGTTGAAAACCACGATCTACGACTACAAGGTGCAGAAGTGATAACGCTTAGTTACGTATTATACAGTGCTGGCCAATATAATAGCAGCAGCATGAAGGCAGTACGCAAGAAAGATGTGTATTGCATGCTTCGATATGTAAATTATTATCAAGGTGACAGAAATGTGAAGTGCTTAGCTGCTGTTAGTAGTTTGGTGCCCATAATATAATTAACGGAATTCCAAGTAATGTAGACACCGATTCATTTTAATGGGTCCGAAATATCTTACTAATGTGTTTGAACTACTTCATCTCAAGTCTTATTGTTCTTTCCAATTACTAAAAACTACGATGACATTCATGTATGAAATCATGTGACAGCTTTAAGAGCTTAATGCGCAGTGGGAAATATGAGAGTGTAGTGGGTCAGTTTGTAAATACGTCTACGAGCTTTGCGGTATGTCATACAAAAATCCTCGCATCCCGAAGAAAGTTGTAATTACTGCTGGCTGTGATGATTATAGAAGGCTTTTTCCTTCATATTTTACAGTTGAAGAAAGTGGTCTTGTTGTTAAATCGTTTGTTATTAAAATTCTCCTGTCCTTTGGCATCTCACTTCTTTATTTCCCGTAAGTTACAGCTGGAACACATGTGTGAATTGGTAGTATTGTGTCTCCTTGCTTGTTATGCTGTACAAAAGACAGTGAGGCTTTACAGTTCAGCATAAGGAAAAGGATGGGGGTCTCGCAATGTACAGTCCACCTTCCCATAGTGTTAACACTGAATCAGGTCTACATCTGACAGAGGGCTTAAGACCGCTTCATACTCGACGTCAACAGAAGGGCCACATCCCGTCAAAAGAAGCTATACTCACACTAGATGCAACGTCAACGTCACGTCACGGCAAATACTGAACGACCAAAGTGTGGTTATGAGAGACCGTTCCTCCACAGACAGGCGGAATATAGTCTCAGCGCTGTAAAACTTTCAATGATAGTAACTGGATTTAGTAGTTACGAAAGCAGAATGCATAGCTCATGGTGTATAAAACATTTTCGGACTTCATGCCACGCCATTTCAGGGCAAAACCTTGAGCTTTCAAACGATCACTTCCACCGTCTACGTCAGGAGCAACTGACTGTCGAAACTGCTGCTGTGGTGGTTTTATATAGACCATAGACGGCTTTTGATTGGTCAGTAATTACATAAAGCCGTCACAGATGGTGTAAACGTCTGTTCTGGTGGCACCACCGCTCCTGTAGTAGCGTAAACATTGCGACGGATATCTCTACCTCTTCTCCGCACCGAGAGCTCGCTTACACGCACCGCTAAAATTACACTACTGGCCATTAGAATTTCAACACCACGAAGACGACGTGCTACAGACGCGAAATTTAACCGACAGGAAGAAGATGCTGTGATATGCAAATGATTAGCTTTTCAGAGCATTCACACAAGGTTGGCGCCGGTGGCGACACCTACAACATGATGACATGAACAGTACATCTTGATGACAGTTTCCAACCGATTTTTCATACACAAACAGCAGTTGACCGGCGTTGCCTGGTGAAACGTTGTTGTGATGCCTCGTGTAAGGAGGAGAAATGCGTACCGTCACGTTTCCGACTTTGATAAAGGTTTATCGTATCGCGACATTGCTGCTCGTGTTGGTCGAGATCCAATGACTGTTAGCAGAATGTGGAATCGGTAGGTTCAGGAGGGTAATACGGAACGCCGTGCTGGATCCCAACGGCCTCGTATCACTAGCAGTCGAGATGACAAGCATCTTATCAGCATGGCTGTAACAGATCGTGCAGCCACGTCTCGATCCCTGAGTCAACAGATGGGGAAGTTTGCAAGACAACAACCATCTGCACGAACAGTTCGACTACGTTTGCAGCAGCATGGACTATCAGCTCGGAGACCATGGCTGCGGTCACCCTTGACGCTGCATCACAGACAGGAGCGCCTACGATGGTGTACTCAACGACGAACCTGGGTGCACGAGTGGCGAAACGTCATTTTTTCGGATGAATCCAGGTTCTGTTTACAGCATCATGATGGTCTCATCCGTGTTTGGCAGCATCGCGGTGAACGCACATTGGAAGCGTGTATTCGTCATCGCCATACTGGGCGTATCACCCGGCGTGATGGTATGGGGTGCCATTGGTTACACGTCTCGGTGACCTCTTGTTCGCATTGACGGCACTTCGAACAGTGGACGTTACATTTCAGATGTGTTACGACCCGTGGCTCTACCCTTCATTCTGTCCCTGCGAAACCCTACATTTCAGCAGGATAATGCACGACCGCACGTTGCAGGTCCTGTACGGCCCTTTCTGGATACAGAAAATGTTCGACTGATGCCCTGGCCAGCACATTCTCCGGATTTCTCACAATTGAAAACGTCTGGTCAATGGTGGCCAAGCAACTGGCTCGTCACAATACGCCAGTCACTACTCTTGACGAACTGTGGTATCGTGTTGAAGCTGCATGGGCAGCTGTACCTGTACACGCCATCCAAGCTTTGTTTGACTCAATGCCCAGGCGTATGAAGGCCGTTATTATGGCCAGAGGTGGTTGTTCTGGGTACTGATTTCTCAGGATCTATGCACCCAAATTGTGTGAAAATGTAATCACATGTCAGTTCTAGTATAACATATTTGTCCAGTGAATACCCGTTTCATCTGCATTTCTTCTTGGTGTAGCAATTTTAATGGCCAGTAGTGTATATCCGCTGTCTCGGTTGAAGTTCTTCTCGCACGTATCCCAGTGTACAGGAGCCAAACAATATTTTGTGTTTGTTTCTGAGGCTGGGCTCAGCGACTGCAGATTTCTTTAGTTCTCAATTTTTAATATGTCGTTGATTTTCTGCACATCTGTCGGAAACGGTACGGATGGACTGACCGATATAATTGCTACTACACTCACAACGGAAGTTGTAAATCTCACGAATCCTGAAGCTCAGACTGTCCTTAACAGCGTTTAGCATCTCTTTATCTTCTTAGGAGGTCGGGAGAGACGAATTTTCATAAAGAAATACCTTTCAGGGTGTTTATATATGCCCTTATTAATTCACAGTGTAGACATTTACCTTGTTCAGTTATTGCTAAGTCTAAACAATGTTACCCTTTCAGATGGCCAGTCTTTTTCAGGAGGGATCATTTAAAAAAAAGTTTCAAGGCCTCATGCAAGTTTTACAAATTCTCACCAACACAAAAAGGGATAAAGTAAATATTAATAACTACTATACCATCCGGCGCGGTGAAAGTAGGTTAACGTCGAGTATTTGCAGACGACAAGAGTTGTACTAGATCAGTCACATGAAGATACTATCCCGGCAACAGCAAAACTTTCTTCCAAAAAATCGTGACGAGGTATGGAAACACTAACAGACATGTTCGTAATTAAATGAGGGTGATTATTTCAGTGAACGAAATGGCAAACAGATTATAAAACATGGCATGAAATAAATGCAACTGTAAACTAAATCACTGTACTCACCAATCTATTAACTGCTACGCAACACCGAGAAACTGAACGCAGCAATGAAAAAATACGAAATAAATGCAGAATTGTTTATTTCATTCTTGATTTTTTTTGTCTTTCCTTGCGTAAGTCCGCAAATGATTGAGTGGAGCTCAGTCTCGGAACACATTTCATATGATACTCTGATACGAAACACTTCAGTCGTCCTTAACACACTTTCATGATGATGAAGAGCTGCTCACTATTACACGCTGGTACATTCATAGAAGGCGTGTGTTTAGTTGCTTCAGGGAACGTTTCTGTGGTTAATGTTTGAAAAAGCCATTTAGCCTTTTTGGTATGTTATCTGTCTTGTAACTCTGTACAACACTGTAGTTGATAATTTCCACGTGTAGTGCGTTATTTACAGAATCGTAATCAACAATGTACGGCGTGGTAAAAGTTTTTATGTCTACTACCAGGCGAGATGTATCGTGAAATTGGAAATTTGTGGCAAGGTCTCATGGGACCAAACTGCTTTCGTTATAGGTCCCCAATCTTGCGATCTACTTAATCTAACTTAAACTAACTTACGCTAAGGACAACACGAACACCCATGCCCAAGGGAGGACTCGAACCTCCGACGGGGGCAGCTACGCGGATCGTGACAAGGCGCCCCAAATGGTTCAAATGGCTCTGAGCACTATGGGACTTAACATCTAAGGTCATCAGTCCCCTAGAACTTAGAACTACTTAAACCTAACTAACCTAAGGACGTCACACACATCCATGCCCGAGGCAGGATTCGAACCTGCGACCGTAGCGGTCACGCGGTTCCAGACTGAAGAGCCTAGAACCGCTCGGCCACCAGCGGCCGGCTAAGGCGCACCAGACCGCGCGGCTACCCCGCGCAGAAACCTCTTTTTTAATTCTGTGTGTATTTATTTGGATCTCCTTTCGACCTTTGGATTTTTAACACATACATGTGGCACTTTAATTAGCGAAACACTCGATAACAGCATAAAAAGCTGAGATTAGTTGTCGAACGGAGAAGAGGGTCAAACAAATACAGCCTAAGTGGGAAAATGTCGCCTTCATTTAATAAATTTATGTTTGTGATGCTCGCTATGTAAAAGATGTACTCTTAGAACGTCCGTAGATCCTGCAAAATCTATGACAGAGACAATGTTAGTTAATACCGAAAATTTTTGGATGGCTTTCGCTGGCTATCTTTCAAAAAGTCATGGGATCATTTACGGGGCGGGGGTGCGTTACCAACATAAGATTATTTCAGCTGAAATGCTGGAGCTGTGCATGTTACATGCATTGTGTGCCGACTTATTATCAGTGCTGATAATTACACACTGCCCACCTTCAGCTGAGGCAGTTTCTTTTGACGAAGGAGCTCATGATGTCATTGTTACAACGCCAGTCGAGTTACACATCATAATAGCGACATGTATCATAATTCAGTTTATATGTTACGTACTCTTAATTTAAGATGGAGACCAGTTTTCTGCGTAGTTCAACACCTTATTGTTGATAGAACCGGACTGACATGAGGATACATGCTAAGATCAAGAAACATAAAACAGCCAAAATAAAACTGAACGGAACGTTATTGATTTGAAGAATGTGAATGTGGTCTCAGATTTTGTCAAGGGAATGCATTTGGAAAATAATCAGCATACTGTTATTGATGTTTTACTTGATTCATATAGCGCCTTGAATTAAAAGCTGGCTGTCTGAATCAAGGTATTTTGATCTCCTGCTTCGGCCGAGACACCTCAATTGCTTTAAAAAGCTATTTACTAAAGAAGTATAACAAAATAAGAAACAGCGGGGCATTGCTTTCATACTATGCATTGGGGGATTAGTTCATGGAAGGTATACCTCACCAAACCTGTTACCTTACTGCAAATAAAAGGCGATTGTGACCGTCAGTAAATGTTAGTAATGTTCGACGTAATCTTTTGAAAAGGAAACCAAATGCGGAAACTTCAGCAGCTCGACAATAACTAATAAACTAAATATATGTATAATGATTGGCATGAAAAGAGGTAGAGAATACGCAAAAATGTTTTGTTATAGACGATTTTGTATGTTGCGTCAAATGAAAATCAACTTTTAAAAGGTGACAATTGCTAAACGAATTAGGAGCTGTCGGGGAGAAAACCATTAGACGCTGACTGAATGTTTGCTATTGATCTTTCAGTGATTTAAAACGGTGTATTCAGTATCAATATATCACGACGTTCTCTAAACATTAGCATTATGGAGACACGTAGAAACATGTATTACAACGATGGCCGTATTGTCATCAACTTATTTAGCACGACACTTACGATCAAAATGGCAGATTGCCTCACACGCTTATTTAAAGGCTGTAGAATACGTAAACACGTTAAAGACTGTAACAAAAGCGAAGAAAATCTAAAAATAAAAAACGTTAAGATGCCGCCATTACGTCATCCCTCCCCCGTCACATAAACGTAACATAAATATAGCAAATGCTAACAATACTCCCTTCTGTCAGTACAAAGTCCATTCGCAACAACAGTATCAGTTCGCTTCCACTAGCTAACGGCCACAGCGTCTTTTGACAGTGCTCGCCACTGGTGCCAGAAAAATGTCAGCGATTGTAAACAACACACTTTCGTCTAAAAGCTCTGGAAATTTGAGCGTGGAAAACGTTTAACAGGCCGGAACCGTTCATGTTTTAAACTTTTTCTCGCAGGGAATTTTAAGCGTGCCAACAGCGGATGCATTGGAAATGTTTCTGTATTTCGTCTATATCTTACCTAAGTCATGGGTGTTCTGTGTCCTCTTCCGTGGTGTCATGGGGTAGAAACTTCTTGAAAAGATACTCCACCAAGTCACTCCATCTTTGGACATCGTCCCTTGTGCTCTTCGAAGAGCAGACAGAATAGAAGGGGCCTGGAATATCTGCATCAGTAGATGATAGGGGTAAATCAAAATATCATGTTTTCCTTTCTTTATGGCGCAGGTACTGTTCCCATTGGCCCCAATAGACACAGAAGAAGACTACTGTAACCGTGGCCGCCTATTATTTTAAGAAAAGCAGCAACCAGCCACTTTTAATGTATTTTTATTTATGTCAATACGCTTTTCGGGATTTCGCTCATCTTCACATGGCGTTACACATATTTCAATTTTCAGAATGTACATCGTTAAAACATCGACAGCAGTTTGGTTGCTGCAACTGGCTTTCCACTCTGCTTGTTGTTATTCGGATTTTCGTGGTTATGGATGTGACACAAACACTTTTTCACTTGTATCTTGCACAAAAGCAGTGCAATATCCACTGACAACGTGGCAGCAACATGGCAGCAACGTAGACGATGCTGCGCTGTTTTTGTGCAAGATACCAGTCAAAAAGTGCTTGTGTCATATCTATAAACGCAAAAATTGGAATAACAACAAGCAGAGCAGAAAGCTATCTGCAGCGTCCAAACTGCTATCGATGTTTTAACGACGTACTTATAAAAGATTCAAATATCTATTACGCCAACTGAAGGTAGTTTAAATAAAAATAAATAAAAAGCGACCGGTTGCTGTATTTCTTCAAAGAATAGCCAGAAAATTTTCACGATAACATTAATTCGGGGTGGAAGTTAGCAGCGTGAGGGAAGATAGTCCACAGAATTATGGTCATGCACGTCCCTCCTTCACAAGTCTGCAAACTGAAGAGCGATAAGGTGTTTCCCCACTGTACGTGCCTCACTACTTCACAAGAAGGAGCTACAGGGTGTTTCACAAACTTATACCGACCCTGCACAGTCTCATGGATCACTGGCGACACAGTGCGCAGATATACCCGGGGATATTTATTTTCCAGAAGGTGGCTTAACACTTCATGGACTGCAGATACGAATTACTAATAATAGTAATACAAGAAACGCATATGCACACAAACTACGTAAATCTCCACGCACTGTTCTACACTGCTACAGAGGAAACTGATTCTTAGTCATCCTGTATGGTAACTATAGTGTGCTACCCCCACAAATGGTTCAAATGGCTCTGAGCACTATGGGACTTAACATCTGAGGTCATCAGTCCCCTAGAACTTAGAACTACTTAAACCTAACTAACTAGCACACGCATCCATGCCCGAGGCAGGATTCGAACCTGCGACCGTAGCGGTCGCGCGGTTCCAGACTGAAGCGCCTAGAACCGCTCGGACACACCGGCCGGCGCTTCCCCCACAACATAGATTCTTTTCCTGCATAGTTCTCTTACGTCAATAGACAAAATAAGTTCACTGAGTACACGTTTATGTAGTGGAGTTATTTTCAATTTATTAAATGAGTACTTATTTGCAGTTGTTGGATGAGATTTTATGTAAAATAATTTCTATGAACAGAGGCTGAGTAGTGTTTAATTTGTGTGTTGTTGTCGGTGGGAGATGTAGTGTTGTTGGGAAAGCGATTGGATTGGTAACTGTGGCACCTTGCTGCTGTCTGTCATTGACATTATACTGTAAAGCCGCGTATTCGTGTTGCAGTCGCTTAGTAGAAATTTAATGAATGACCAGAGAGTTACTGCATTTCTGTCACCATTAGTTGTATTACTGGTAGACTGCATAAATCTCTTCCATTCAGGAACTGCTCTCACTTGTAGAGTGGGCTGCCCTTACGACACATCCACAACAAATCTTTCAAGATGGGTGTGAATACGTTTGATAGAATGCCTTTGATCATGTTCAAGTCTAGAATAGTAACCTGGTGTAATCCATAGCTTGACTTAGTTGAAATATATGAAGTTCCATAACATCTAGGTGACCTACCTCTGTTTCAGAGGAAAACAGTTTAAATCTCTGGGCCTCTGCAAGTGGTGGGAAAGGTGAGGATGGGGTCATGCATTTGATAACCCTCAAAAAGCTCTTAAAGGTGTTCCAGCCAGTGATAGCGGAAGCAATTGTAATCGACGTTGTCGGATACATATTGACTGCATGTACACTTGGGACAGGCTCTTCAGTGTGGTAGACAGTTGAAAACTCCAGCTCTTGAGCTTCTATTTTTTACATAATAGCTCACTTAACAATCGCAAACAAGTACTCATTTAATAAACTGAAAATAACTCTACCATTTGAATATGAGCTCTGTGAAGTTTTTTCTGTGCTCACACAAGAATATTGGACAGGAAATGTTGGGGAGGTATAGTCTGTGTGTAAAGAAAGGAGAGCAGCGCACGTGGTGGGGGAAGTTGCCTTTCCTGGAAGAACGCTACAATTGCGTAGAGGATAATTAGGAATCAGTTTCCCCTCTAACATTGTACAGCAGGGTGCAGAGTTTACGTAGATTCTTTCCAGATATGTTTATTGCGTTATTGTTATAAGCAGTTCATGTTTGTATTCTGTGTCGTGTTAACGCATGTCGCGGAAAATAAACACCCTCCCGAGCATTTTTGCACACTACATTGCCAGTGATTCGTAAGGCGCGTGTGGAGAGTCGTTATAGTTTTGTGAGGCAACCTGTACTTGCTTCTTGTGACTAGTGCGCTAGATACAGCGCGTAATCACCCGCTCGCTCTTCAGTTTGCAGACCTATGAAGAGGGAAGCGCATGACCACAATCTGACGAGCTATCTTCCCTCACGCTTCTAACCTCCATCCCCACCACTTCCACCCTGACACACCCTCAGAACACAATTTATCCTTTCATACGGCTGTACTGCGTGTAGATGTGGTACACTTATTTAATATTTATACTTAACCCATCCATTTAACAATAAAAATTGTGTTTGTGCCATTAAAACAATATTTTTAATAACTGCAATTTTTTCATCCCCTACAGTGCGGAAACTTTTAGGCCTACGAATAAAATGAATAGGATCTTTTTGCAGGAAATTTAATGTAGTTCAATTTTGTGATGGCAAACATTTTCATTGGATGCCGCGGTTTTCGAGTTATTCAAGAAAAACATAAAAAGTTACCTTTAGAGGCACCATCATCTTCAAGCTCATAATCCACTGATGGGGATTTTTAGTACTTTGTACATGACATTGCCCCCTGCCAATGGATAAAAATTTGTGACTACACGATTTGGTCTTCGATGATTGGCTAATTGGTATGAAATACTTTCTGGCTTGCACTATATGGTAGCTTGCGGTGTATATACGAATGTAAATGGAGAACAGTGCGACTTATAAGACACACACGTCCTTCGTCTGACAGTTTTTTTCTTATAGTTCATAGAAATATGCTGGTATTTCAGAAATTAATAAGCTTTACATGTCCTTATACGGTTTACGTCACATTGAATTTCTTTCCGGACTCTTCCCCTCTCCCCAATACGAACCAAAGGTAAACACCGTTGCCGATACCATGTCGGTTTCGGTCTCGCTGCACTGATAGCGCTCTCTATATTTATGGCGGAAAATACTCCGACGACTTCCCAGGACCACTAGATGCGTAGGGGGTCAACTGAGCGTCCTTTTGTGTCAGCAAGGAATGGAGAGGGTGTAGCTGACGCGACCTCCACCCACGAAACAAACGCACGTCAGCAAATGAAATAACTCTGCGTATCTGCCTGACCCGTGTAGACCTCTGAACAGATAACAAGAGCCATTTCTCCGTGGTTGATTTTAAGGCGTTTCCTGACTTCTGCGATCCCTCTTATCACATAAGGCTTCATGTGTCAGACTCTTTCTCAACGCTACTAAGAAATGCGAGTGACGCGTAACGCCCACTTCTGCCCTTTTTCCTTACTGGTTAAAAGCGTCTTTCAGATGTCTCCTTCCATCACAGTATTCTGCTTAGTGCGTACAGATTTGCTCTGCTGTCTCCATGTCACTTTCGTAAGAGTCACAATAACCTTATCAGTTCCTTTTCTTGCTTCCATAGTGAAGGGACGTCAGACGCTAAATCTCTTATTACGAAGAATAAAAGCTAGTTATTCTCTTTTAACATTATTTTAATTAAAACCAAATTTATTTATTGATTTTGGCTATTTGCAACATATTTTATAGCACAAAAGGCTTGATTTCCAGGCCCATTAGGTAGTAATCGAAGTGTTATACGACCGAAAGTGTAACAGTGTAACAGCGAGTGGTAAGATGCTACACCGAAATTAAATGAGTCATTTTGACGCAAATTTTATTACACTCAGTTTCTAAACACAATAAATAAATTATGAAAACCGATAAGATGATAGCTTTAAAAATTTGCATAAAATGATCAAAAACTCTATTCAAAGCCATTGACCTGAACATTCAACTTATTTTATTTACAAAGTAAAACTTTGATACTCTTTTCTGAAGTAAGTAAAGTTTTAAGAACGCAAATTAAAAAAAAAAAAATAATGTGACCAACTAAGAGTGGAACTTAAGGCAACACCACGGAACCACAGAAAGCTAATGAACATCAGTACAACCTGAATTTCACTTGAAACTTAAATTTGTAGTTACATAAAATTTCTAGATTTGTACAGTTTTTGATAAAAGCCTGAACTAGGAGTTATACAACAATGTGCTGTTCAACGGTGTCAAATTTAAATTTTCACACTTGACATAAAACTCAGTGATATATTATGAGAGTAGCTCCCAATAACTTATACAGCCCGTAACAAATGTCTGTTTCTCGAAGCCTAATCTTAATGCTTAGAGATAATGTCAAGAGTCAAGCCTGCAGCAAAGAGAAAATAGTTAATGATCAGGTTACGTAATTACAAGTGCGGCAACTCACAAGAGGTTAAACGAAGTTAACAACAAATTACTCACCTTATGCAGATGATGTCGTGTTCAGCCATCAATAGTACGAGTGGCCAAAGCAGCCACCGTCATACTGTCATGCGAGTCTACCATTTCGTACAGCTCAGGCTCAATGTGCAAAATTTTGAACAGAGCGAAACAAATGTATAACAAATTCCTGTAACGTAAAGCGATTACTACAAGCAGCTAAACGTATACAAAAACACACAAGGTACATCACTTACAAGTTTAGAACGGAATTTTTAGTTATCCGTACTTCTGGTCCCGGCGGAGGTTCGAGTCCTCCCTTGGGCATGGGTGTGTGTGTTTCTCCCTAGGATAATTTAGGTTAAGTAGTGTGTAAGCTTAGGGACTGATGACCTTAGCAGTTAAGTCCCATAAGATTTCACACATTTCAGTTTTCATTTTTCCGTACTTCTGTATTCACAACAGTTTACACTAGAACAACAAGTAACTTGACCGGCAGCCAGGTCACTGCAAGGTTACGCATTGCTTAGAGAACTGCAAGTTACTTATATATTTAATGAACATTTCTGAAGTTTCACATAAATAAACGCTCTTTAACTAGGGCCCTAGGACTAGTCTAACAATATGGAACAATTCACTTTTTGGCAGCATTTCCTTCAAATTTGCAGGAATCCTCCACGGTTTCGAAGTGAAAGTGATTTTCCGTCCACCATCGAAGATTTCCGACCTGCTGGGATCAGTGAAAGACGATCTGGTATTGCGGAAGGCGGGAATTTATAAAATATCTTGTCAGTGTGGCATGTCATATATAGGACAAACATTGAGAACAGTAGAAGAACGTTGCACTGAACATCAACGCTGTACTCCCTTTTTCATCCTAGCAAGTCTGCAATTGCTGAGCATTGCATTTTCACTGGACACTCAATGGAGTGTGACAAGACAACAGTTTTGGCCTCAGCGACATCCTTTTGGGAATCCGTCATAAAAGAATCAGTGGAAATTCCCATGACAGACAATCTTATGAACCGTGACATTGGCTACGAGCTAGATAATGCGTGGAACCCCATCATCTCTAAGATTTGCTCCAGACGAAGACGTCAGAGTACTCCGATGGCCGCGGCAATTGACAACGCCGAAAACAGCTGAGTTCTGCAGATCCACCAGCGAGGGCGCTGCTGGCAGGCGGTGTGGTTCGTCTGTCAATATGATTTTGACGCATGTGCGGAATACTCGCTGCACGCTATATATTGCTGAACAGAGGGCGTCTTCGTCGCCCGCTGCCACGTCTTCATAGTTGTGTCCCCCTACCCTCCATCTCTACACCCTTCATCTCCTTTCCCAAAGTGGCTTCCGTCAACTCCCCTTCCCAGATGATGCCCTCTCTCCCACCATTTATCCCTCCTATCAACTCTGATCCTCACCCCCCCCCCTCCTTTCCTCCGTCCTTTTCCTGGGCTCCGTCTCCCCCCCTTCCATCCTCTTTCTTTTCCCCACCTATCCTCTCCCTGTACCCCTTCTCTCCCCCGAGTCCTTTTGTGTTTCCCTCCTCTGCCTTTTCCCATTCCCTCTCGCGTTTGCCCCCCCTCCCCCCCTTATGAGTCCTCTCCCTTCTTTGGTTCCCCCCTTTCGTTTTTCCTCTCCTCCCTCCTTGTTTCCCCTCCCCCCCCCCCCCGATCTGCCCAGCCCCCCCCCCATCTGCTCTCGGCTATGGTGTGTTATCTTTGTGCCGACATTTTAGTACAGTGTTTACAGTGAGTGTTCAGCGTTGTGTGTCTTCTACGAAGTGTTGTGAATGGACATCATACTGTCGCTGGGTGTGATTTTTATATCTCTTGCGAACAGAAACCAGACTGTCACCATGTTTTTTTTTAATTGTCTGTCTACTACGTTCCCTGTCTGCTTCCTGTGTATTTTATTAGCTTTGCAAACCTTTTGCTTTATGTTTTAACTTCCACAATTTTCCGCCGTTTTCTATTTCAGTCACCGTTTTATCGTCTGCTTTTATTGTTTCTTATCTTCTTTCTTACGTTTTAAAAAGTCTGTAGGCTGCAGAGCAGCGTAATAAGCTGCTGCCAGCCCGCCCCCTTCGGGGGGAATCGAAATACTATATAAAAAAAACAAAAACAAAACAGGCGTCTTCGTGAGTCTTCGATGGGTCACCTGAGGATGGCTGGCAGTTGTCCAGTCGAAATATCGTGGATGGAAGCTAGCGACGACCGGCTGCAAACCCGAAATCTTTTTGAATATGTGCATATTGTTATCCCATGACTTTTTTTGTAGGCTGTCGCCCAGCACACCACGGCAGTGCCTTATGCTTCCTAGCTGACAGAGCACACGTGGTGTGGTGTGACAGGCTTCAGGTACGGCGGCCGAGGCTCGGCGCGGAGACAGGCGGGGACAGATGGAGGCGGCGCCGACCCATTCAGGCTGTTAGCGGCAATTGGCCGGCGGGCTGCGGCCGACGTGACGGCGTCTTCAGGGGAAGCGTGCCTGCTGGCCCACAGCTCGCTTCCGCCCCACCGCGTGCTACAAATAATACCGCTGGATAGACGCTAGCACAAGCAACATTCGCCACGAAACGGGACCAGTTCCCTATGCCTACACGCAACAGAACCGGTCATACCCGTTTTCAAGAAGGGACGTCGAACAGATGCGCAGAACTATAGACCTATATCTCTAACGTCGATCAGTTGTAGAATTTTGGAACATGTATTACGTTCGAGTATAATGACTTTTCTGGAGAGTAGAAATCTACTCTGTAGGAATCAGCATGGGTTTCGAGAAAGACGATCGTGTGAAACCCAGCTTGCGCTATATGACCATGAGACTCAGAGGGCCATAGACACGGGTTTCCAGGTAGATACCGTGTTTCTTGACTTCCGCAAGGCGTTCGATACAGTTCCCCACAGTCGTTTAATGAACAAAGTAAGAGCATATGGACTACAAGACCAATTGTGTGATTGGATTGAAGAGTTCCTAGATAACAGAACGCAGCATGTCATGCTCAACGGAGAGAAGTCTTCCGAAGTAAGAGTGATTGCAGATGTGCCACAGGGGAGTGTCGTAGAACTGTTGCTATTCACGATGTATATAAATGACCTTGTGGATAACATCGGAAGTTCACTGAGGCTTTTTGAGGACGATGCTGTAGCATATCGAGAGGTTGTAACAATGGAAAATTGTACTGAAATGCAGGAGGATATGCAACGAATTGACACATGGTGCAGGGAATGGGAATTGAATCTCAATGTAGACAAGTGTAATGTGCTGCGAATACATAGAAAGATACTTCCATTATCATTTAGCTACAAAATTGCAGGTCAGCAACTGGAAGCAGTTAATTCCATAAGTTATATGGGAGTAGGCATTAGGAGTGATCTAAAATGGAATGACCATATAAAATTAATCGTCGGTAAAGCAGATGCCAGACTGAGATTAATTGGAAGAATCCTAAGGAAATGCAGTCCGAAAACAAAGGAAGTAGGTTACAGTACACTTGTTCGTCCACAGCTCACCGGTGTGGGATCTGTACCAGATAGGGTTGATAGAAGAGAATGAGAAGATCCAACGGAGAGCAGCGCGCTTCGTTACAGGATCATTTAGTAACCGCGTAATCGTTACGGAGATGATACATAGACTCCAGTGAAAGACTCTGCAAGAGAGACGCTCAGTAGCTTTTATTGAAGTTTCGAGAACATACCTTCACCGAGGAGTCAAGCAGTATATTGCTCCCTCCTACGTATATCTCGCGAAGAGACCATGATGATAAAATCAGAGATATTAGAGCCCACACAGAGCATACCGACAATTTTTCTTTCCACGAACAATACGAGACTGGAATAGAAGGGAGAACCGATAGAGGTACTCAAGGTACCCTCTGGCACACACCGTTAGGTGGCTTGCGGAGTATAGATATAGATGTGACGAAATTCTCGCGCCGTTGGAAAGGTGAATAATTAGCTCACCGGACAAGAAATTAGTCACCCTAGTGCGCATGCGCAGATGAATACTTAAGCCGGCACATACGGTGCAGCGATGAGTCAGATGCTGAACCGCACGTACACTGCCTCTGCGGGAGCATAAGGCAGTAGTAATGAATGAGACATTTAGGTTTCAAATGCACATTGTACATAAATGTGGGTAAGTGTAAGGACGTGACAGAGTGGCAAAAAGGGTAATCGTGATGGCTCGACCGTGGCCATATGGCGTGTGAAGTTGCTAACACTGTTGTGATTCGCAACGAACTGATCAACGTATCTACAGGTAATGATGTAACACACGTGGTCACCAAACATGACGTCAGAATTGTGATAGGAAAAAGATCCTGACAGAGGAAGCGGAGACGCGTTTCACAGCACGTCTAAAATGGTTCAAATGGCTCTGAGCACTATGGGACTTAACATCTGAGGTCATCAGTCCCCTAGAACTTAGAACTATTTAAACCTAACTAACCTAAGGACAGCACACACATCCATGCCCGTGGCAGGATTCGAACCTGCGCCGTAGCGGTCGCACGGTTCCCGACTGAAGCGCCTAGAACCGCTCGGCCAAACAGGCCGGCACAGCATATCTATCTAAATTGCTTCCTAACCCGACAGGAACCGCTGCAGGCATAGAATGTAGGTCCATCCCAACCTGTTAACGAGAGAACATTGCGACGGAAACTGCAAGCAGTGAACATGTGGAGTCAGTCACCTCGCAAGAGGCCATCGCACACACAGACACATAAAGACGACAACAGCAATGTTCATTGGGCTGGAAGAATATGTGACTGGTTTTCTGAACACTACTCCATTCTATTGGCCTGCAAAACCGAAACTCATAGGAAATATGTGGCAACTGTCGGAACAGCGAGTAAAACGCCGAAATCGGCATCCCCGCAATTTCGTGGCATTGCGCGATGACATGTTGAACGAGTGCCTTAACCTGGATGCGATGTATGTGCACTATTTTGTAGACTCACTTCCTAACCGAATCCAGTCGTTTATCAGGTCCACGGGCGGAGTTACGCGGTATTAAATCATGCTTGTAATGATTTCTCTCTGGATGGCTAACTGTCTGGTGAGCTTATACCAGGACAGTCAAACGTTGAAATCATCTAAGTCCTCAAGAGGTGAATACCGTATTTAATGTGAACGTAAATAAGTGTTACGTATTACGCATACATAGGAAAAGAAATCGGCTACAGTACAACTCTATTGATGACAAACTGTTGGAAACAGTGTCCACCGTAAAATATTTAAGTGTAACTATCCAGAGCGACCTTGAGTGAAATGACCACTGAACCGTGATACTACCCAATTCTTTAGAAAATCAAAATTACGATCTCACCACAGTTATTTAAAGGAAATAGGAAGCCCGGGATCACTGGTGATGCACAAGCTTGTGATTGTTCTACAATTTTAATTTGACTCAAAACAGACTTTATTATAATCTTCAATTCGGACATTTGCCCTCTTGCTGATGCAATATACAAATCTTCACTTTGACTGAATTACATAAACACGAATAAGAATCATATTATTTTGCGTCCGCTACCAAAATCACTGATAGTAGGCATGGTGAATAATCAATCTCAAACAATCGTTCTTGTTTAATGATGTCTCAAGAGACTAATAACACTACACGCTTCCAACCAAAGTTACACTGCTACATAATACCACAACTTCATAAAGAACAAAGAGATCTTAAAGCTTAATAAAACTGAACTGCCCACATAAAGTTCCACAGTGAAACATGCTTATACTAAAAATACAAAGTGGGCCAACCAAGGTCGCAAAACTTGCACACTGCACAACTGCTGTGTTCGGATGCAGGCTGAGTTGGCATCCCTTCGCTCCCAGCTTCGGGCAGTGTTGGCTTCAGTCACACAGCTTGAGGCTGTTGCCAATGGGCATCACTGTGTGGATCCGGATGGGGGTTTGTCGGGGACGGCCAGCTCGTCCCACGCATCCCCCGATCGGACTACGACTGTGGCTGCCCGAAATACTGCCCACATTGAGGCTGATCCCTCACCTGTGGTAGAGTGGGAGGTCGTCTCAAGGTGTGGCAGGGGGCGAAAGACATTCCGGAGGGCTGAACGGAAGGCCTCTCCAGTTTGTCTGTCTCCGGCTGATACTGATCTTCGGCTGGACATGGGTGCTTGTCCTGTTCCCGAGGTTGCCCCTCAGTCTGCAAGATCCGCGCGGTCACAGAGGGTCGGCTTACTGGTAGTTGGGAGCTCCAACGTCAGGCGCGTAATGGGGCCCCTTAGGGATATGGCAGCAAGAGAGGGGAAGAAAACCAATGTGCACTCCGTGTGTATACCGGGGGGAGTCATTCCAGATGTGGAAAGGGTCCTTCCGGATGCCATGAAGGGTACAGGGTGCACCCATCTGCAGGTGGTCGCTCATGTCGGCACCAATGATGTGTGTCGCTATGGATCGGAGGAAATCCTCTCTGGCTTCCGGCGGCTATCTGATTTGGTGAAGACTGCCAGTCTCGCTAGCAGGATGAAAGCAGAGCTCACCATCTGCAGTATCGTCGACAGGACTGACTGCGGACCTTTGGTACAGAGCCGAGTGGAGGGTCTGAATCAGACGCTGAGACGGTTCTGCGACCGTGTGGGCTGCAGATTCCTCGACTTGCGCCATAGGGTGGTGGGATTTCGGGTTCCGCTGGATAGGTCAGGAGTCCACTACACGCAGCAAGCGGCTACACGGGTAGCAGGGGTTGTGTGGCGTGGACTGAGCAGTTTTTTAGGTTAGATGGCCTCGGAAAAGTACAGAAAGGGCAGCAGCCTCAAAGGGTGCGGGGCAAAGTCAGGACATGCGGGGGCCAAGCAGCAATCGGTATTGTAATTGTAAACTGTCGAAGCTGCATTGGTAAAGTACCGGAACTTCAAGCGCTGATAGAAAGCACCGAAGCTGAAACCGTTATAGGTACAGAAAGCTGGCTGAAGCCAGAGATAAATTCTGCCGAAATTTTTACAAAGGCACAGACGGTGTTTAGAAAGGATAGATTGCATGCAACCGGTGGTGGCGCGTTTGTCGCTGTTAGTAGTAGTTTATCCTGTAGTGAAGTGGATAGTTCCTGTGAATTATTATGGGTGGAGGTTACACTCAACAACCGAGCTAGGTTAATGATTGGCTCCTTTTACCGACCTCCCGACTCAGCAACATTAGTGGCAGAGCAACTGAGAGAAAATTTGGAATACATTTCATATAAATTTTCTCAGCATCTTATAGTCTTAGGTGGAGATTTCAATTTACCAGATATAGACTGGGACACTCAGATGTTTAGGACGGGTGGTAGGGACAGAGCATCGAGTGACATTATACTGAGTGCACATCCGAAAATTACCTCGAGCAATTAAACAGAGAACCGACTCGTGGAGATAACATCTTGGACCTACTGATAACAAATAGACCAGAACTTTTCGACTCTGTAAGTGCAGAACAGGGAATCAGTGATCATAAGGCCGTTGCAGCATCCCTGAATATGGAAGTTAATAGGAATATAAAAAAAGGGAGGAAGGTTTATCTGTTTAGCAAGAGTAATAGAAGGCAGATTTCAGACTACCTAACAGATCAAAACGAAAATTTCTGTTCCGACACTGAAGATGTTGAGTGTTTATGGAAAAAGTTCAAGGCAATCGCAAAATGCGTTTTAGACAGGTACGTGCCGAGTAAAACTGTGATGGGACGGGAAAAACCCACCGTGGTTCAACAACAAAGTTAGGAAACTACTGCGAAAGCAAAGAGAGCTTCACTCCAGGTGTAAACGCAGCCAAAACCTCTCAGACAAACGGAAGCTAAACGATGTCAAAGTTAGCGTAAGGAGGGCTATGCGTGAAGCGTTCAGTGAATTCGAAAGTAAAATTCTATGTACCGACTTGACAGAAAATCCTAGGAAGTTCTGGTCTTACGTTAAATCAGTAAGTGGCTCGAAACAGCATATCCAGACACTCCAGGATGATGATGGCATTGAAACAGAGGATGACACGCGTAAAACTGAAATACTAAACACCTTTTTCCAAAGCTGTTTCACTGAGGAAGACCGCACTGCAGTTCCTTCTCTAAATCCTCGCACAAACGAAAAAATGGCTGACATCGAAATAAGTGTCCAAGGAATAGAAAAGCAACTGGAATCACTCAACAGGGGAAAGTCCACTGGACCTGACGGGATACCAATTCGATTCTACACAGAGTACGCGAAAGAACTTGCCTCCCTTCTAACAGCCGTGTACCGCAAGTCTCTTGAGGAACGAAAGGTTCCAAATGATTGGAAAAGAGCACAGGTAGTCCCAGTCTTCAAGAAGGGTCGTCGAGCAGATGCGCAAAACTATAGACCTATATCTCGGACGTCGATCTGTTGTAGAATTTTAGAACATGTTTTTTGCTCGCGTATCATGTCGTTTTTGGAAACCCAGAATCTACTCTGTAGGAATCAACATGGATTCCGGAGACAGCGATCGTGTGAGACCCAACTCGCTTTATTTTTTCACGAGACCCAGAAAATATTAGATACAGGCTCCCAGGTAGATGCTATTTTCCTTGACTTCCGGAAGGCGTTCGATACAGTTCCGCACTGTCGCCTGATAAAGAAAGTAAGAGCCTACGGAATATCCGACCAGCTGTGTGGCTGTATTGAAGAGTTTTTAGCAAACAGAACACAACATGCTGTTATCAATGGAGAGACGTCTACTGACGTCCTCTGGCGTGCCACAGGGGAGTGTTATGGGACCATTGCTTCTCACAATATATATAAATGACCTAGTAGATAGTGTCGGAAGTTCCATGCGGCTTTTCGCGGATGATGCTGTAGTATACAGAGAAGTTGCAACATTAGAAAATTGTAGCGAAATGCGGGAAGATCTGCAGCGGATAGGCACTTGGTGCAGGGAGTGGCAACTGACCCTTAACATAGACAAATGTAATGTATTGCGAATACATAGAAAGAATGATCCTTTATTGTACGATTATATGATAGCGGAACAAACACTGGTAGCAGTTACTTCTGTAAAATATCTGGGAGTATGCGTGCGGAACGATTTGAAGTGGAATGATCATATAAAATTAATTGTTGGTAAGGCGGGTACCAGGTTGAGATTCATTGGGAGAGTCCTTAGAAAATGTAGTCCATCGACAAAGGAGGTGGCTTACAAAACACTCGTTCGACCTATACTTGAGTATTGCTCATCAGTGTGGGATCCGTACCAGATCGGGTTGATGGAGGAGATAGTGAAGATCCAAAGAAGAGCGGCGCGTTTCGTCACAGGGTTATTTGGTAACCGTGATAGCGTTACGGAGATGTTTAGCAAACTCAAGTGGCAGTCTCTGCAAGAGAGGCGCTCTGCATCGCGGTGTAGCTTGCTCGCCAGGTTTCGAGAGGGTGCGTTTCTGGATGAGGTATCGAATATATTGCTTCCCCCTACTTATACCTCCCGAGGAGATCACGAATGTAAAATTAGAGAGATTAGAGCGCGCACCGAGGCTTTCAGACAGTCGTTCTTCCCGCGAACCATACGCGACTGGAACAGAAAAGGCACGTAAAGTGCCCTCCGCCACACACCATTGGGTGGCTTGCGGAGTATAAATGTAGATGAATAACAAGTTGCACGTTCCTTAAAGATACACAAATGATTAACATAAGTGTTAAATAAGAAGGGCTGACTTACAGAAACGTCAATATTAACAAGGTGGCCTCACTTAACTAACGGAGATAATGACTCAGACTGATTCCCAAATTGCACTTAACTTGGAGAACAGCGTTAAGGCCCATAGCAGTGTTTGGAAGCAATAACGCTACGGCCGGCAGGCAATACGAGCGTTCACTCCCCACGGCTTGTGCACAGGGTCACATAGCAGGCGGTATATATTTATATATAATCCGACAGGTCCCACAATGTGCGGTCCTGACAAGAAACCATAACCGCGCCGACGCCAGGGAACGTGCAGTTATAACAAATGGCCTGCAGCACAAATAGATTGCAATGAAAACAAGGTCAAATCACAACCACGCCGGAACATATAATAAGCACGCCCCCAAATTCTTAAGGAGCAATATTCTAATATTACCCGTCTCCCAGTAAATTAGCAGGAAACTTTAGAGAACACTTCCAGTTGCCTTAAGGCACTTTCAACATTAAATAAACATACCAAATGCTGCCGTGACAAATGATTAAACCATTAACTCTACGGCTGCCGGGCACGTACACAACCCCAGCCAGTCCCAAAGCGGACAATATGTGCTAAAACAAGTTAAAATTTGCATGTAAACTACTTAAAAAACACAGTTCACGGATGATCAAAAACGGAATGAGGAACATCAGCCTCCTTAAAATAGCCACTGGGGAACAAAGTTCAGAACCATCTCCAGCTGCTACCCAAGCCACAATAAGTTTCAACAATCTTCTTAGTTAAACACAGAATGAAAGTCACACGTAACTTGGAGCTTGCAAATTACGAGCTGGGAAGCTGTTCATCCTGAGACGACGAACCCACCACAATTTTGCACGTCAAGGCGCCCAATGATCGGCACCGTACATCCGGTGCAACAAAAGACAAGGGCGGCGAGCACGGCGAGGCCCATGCACCACGGTTAGGAAGTGGGCTTGTTTTCAACACAAGTTGGCGCGTTGAACGCCGACTGGAGACTCACTTGTCACACGTTCACCCTGAAAACCCGCCGGGGGAGCAGTCAAAGATAGCAGGACAGCCGAATATCGATATCAGCGATGCAAGACCAACACCCTAGCGCCAGCTGCCATGGCTTAACCACGTGAAACAAATAGCAAATGGTTCAAATGGCTCTGAGCACTATGGGACTCAACTGCTGAGGTCATTAGTCCCCTAGAACTTAGAACTAGTTAAACCTAACTAACCTAAGGACATCACAAACATCCATGCCCGAGGCAGGATTCGAACCTGCGACCGTAGCGGTCTTGCGGTTCCAGACTGCAGCGCCTTTAACCGCACGGCCACTTCGGCCGGCAAAACAAATAGCAGAAAAATCAGATGCCAGCCTGAGATTCATAGAAATAACTTTAAGAAAAAGTAACTCATGCACGAAGGAAATGGCTTACAAAGCTCCTGTTCGACCGATTCTTGAATACTGTTCATCAACCTGGTATCCTTACCAGGTGGTACATAAAAGAGTCAGAGAAGATCCAACGAAGACCGGCGCGTTTCAGCACGGGATTATAGTTGGCGCGAGAGCGTTACAGAGATACGCTACAGGAGAGGCGTTGTGTATCACGAAGAGATTTACGGCGGAAAGTTCGAGAGAGCGCTTTCCGGGAAGAGGCAGACAACATACATCTCCGGTAAATGACCAAGATGAGAAAATTCGAGAAATTAGAGCTGACACAGAGGCTCGCAGTCATTCCTTCCGCGCGCCATTCGCGAGTGGAGCGGGGAAGGAGGCATCAGTTAGTGGTAACAGAAGGACCCTTCGTCACACACAGTTGGATTGCTTGAGGACTATGACGATGACGCAGATTGAATATTTTTTGTTTCCTGTCACCTGTTTATCATTCGCCTCAGGCAGTCTGGACGTACACTAGCGTACATTCTGAACCGACCCAATATTCAGTGTCACTGACGTTTTCCTCCTAGTCGCTCCCTAACAAAAGACTTGAAGTGGTCCGATCTGGGAAAAGCAGTACCACAGGAACCGACGTGACAGAGGATCGCAGCTTATCTTGTCATACGGATATACGGATTCAGGCTGTCTGGCGACTGTTTTCATCGGACGGTTGTTCTTTAGGTTGTCAACTACTGAAGCAGTCGGTGGAAGAAAGCGCTAACCCACAACAACGTATTTTGAGTTGTTAGATGTTATATGTATGGCTAAACTGAATGAAAAGAATATAAATACAATGAAACAAAATCATCTGTGTACCAGACAATGCTGCCTAATGATACATATGAAACTACTCGTTACCAACATGTGAGAGATATTAAAACACAATCAGTTTAATCACGCCAAGTAGAAGATTAAAACTTTCTTCTGCCGACGCCTACAATTATTCACGCCGACGCTTTCAGTTATTCGCGTCTCAGCGGGGAATGTGTGCAGGTCACGCTGCCTGCTGCGTGCTCTTTATCGGAATTACTGGCGTTCGTGGCAGTTTAAGAGTAGAGCGTTCGACAGTAAAGAAGCCGCGCGGATAAGGTATCAGCTCGAGTCCTTGCCCATTGACATCGTGAGTAATTGCGAACTGGCAGGCCAAAATTGGAATTGAGGGCGTCCGCTGTGTCTGGTGTGCATCCCGTGTTTGTTGCCACTCCTATCTTGACTTACGTCACCGCGAGGCTGTTCTATAAAGGCTGGATCGGTAAAACTTGCACACACCTCGCCAAGGGTTGTAATTTCTGGAGAGATATATTGACCGGAAAAAGGCGCAGGTTGTTCCAACCTACAATAAGGATCATAAGACCGGTTAGAGGAATAATGGGCCAACATCACTAACGTCAATTTCTTGCAAAATTGTGGAACGTATATTGGGTTCCTGTATGATGACTTTTCCGCACACCGAATAACTCCAGTGTAGGAATCATTATGGTTTCCACAACCACCGATCGTGTGATACTCAGCATTTGGTTCATCAGACGCAGAAGGTTGTAGAGGCTGGATCACAAATTGATCCCACGTTTCTTCGATATATCTACATATACCTATATACTCCGCAAGCCACCTCGCGTTTGTGTTGGAAGGTATTTTATACACCAGTGCCTCGTTCCCCTTTTCTCTTCCAGTCACGAATGATTCACGGGAAGTAAGCCTCCGTGTGGGCTCGGATCTCTCTAATTTTGTTTTCTTCATGGTCTTTTCGCGCGATATACGTAGGGGGAAGGAATATACATGGTGTACCAAAAAGAACGATCCAATATGGCACATCTGTATTTCTGAAACTAATAAACATACACAACGAATGTTGTTTTTGTTTTTTTTTTTCATATTTTTTTACAGGTGTTCACTTTTGAGATGCACGCCATATGTCAATGCTGTATTCAAACTGTTCCCACGCTGCAACTAGCATGTGTTGAGCATAGAGAGCAGGTCCTGACCACCATTTTGTAGGATAATGCTCAAGCACGTACAGTGCAAGCTGTTACTGATTTGTTTGACTGATGGGTCTGCTAAGTGCTATATCACCTACTGCACTCCACTGACTTAAGCCCTCGTAATTTCAACTGGATTTCTAAACTGAAGGAAACACTTTACTGAATTCCCTTCAGAAATGCTACCTAAGAGTATCCTACGACTGCCACATCGCTGGCAACGGACCATACACAATGCTGTTGACAACTTTGAACGTCAGTAAAACTTTGAAACACGTGTCTGTTTCGTACGAGCTGTAAATAAATAGTTGCCACTATTAAAGTTCCAACCCTCGTAGTTATTTTTTTATCGGGTGATTCTTTTTGGTTCATCCTGTCTTGGTTGTCCCTTCCAGGAACATACGCTCTCGGAACTTTGACAGTAAACCACACCGTGGTGCAGAACGCCTCTTTGCAGCGCGTCCACTGGAGTTGGTTGATCATCTCTGTGATACTTCCGCTCTTACTATAAATGAACCTGGTACGAAACGTGCTCCTCTTCTTCAATCTTCTCTATTTTCTCTGTGAATCGTATCTGGTACAGATGCCAGATTGACGAGCAATATTCAAGTACTGGTCGAACGAGAATTTTGTAAGCTACCTTTTTTTGTTGATGAACTGCATTTCCTCAGCATTTTTCCAATTAATCCGTCTAGTATCTGCCTTGGTGTCTCCACTTCAAATCGCTCCGTACACATAGCCCCAAATGTTTTATGGTAATATCTGCTTCCAACGATAGCTGTTCAAATGTGGAATGATACAATAATTGATCTATCTATGTGTACGCAGTACGTTACATCTACTTACGATGAGGATCAACTGCTATTCGCTGCACCAAGCGTCGACACTCTGCAGATCTTCCTGCATTTCGCTGTAAGTTTATAGAGTTGCGACTTTTCTGTATATAACAGTATCATCCGCAAAAAAACCTTATTGAACATCCTACGGTTATTCGCTAGAGGTCTGTTCAAAAATTCCGGAACTTTATCCACAAATTATTTCTACGCTTACCCTTTACTTATTGTGCATGGTCTCCTTTGAAATATTCCCCTCCACAACTAGCCGCGATGTCTAGGGGCCTTGCCACGGTTCGCGCGGCTCCCCCAGCCGGAGGTTCGAGTCCTCCCTCGGGCATGTTTGCTGTGTTTTGTCCTTAGCGTAAGTTAATTAGATTAAGTAGTGTGTAAGCCTAGGGACCGATGATATCAGCAGTTTGGTCCCATAGGAACTTACCACCAATCTATCGATGTACCTCGACAATTGATACATCGCTCCCAACGCCATTTCTGCTTCTGTAAGGAGTTTCGGTACACTTTTCTTGGACCGCGCGAAGCGCTGTCTGCGTATTCTCTTTCACCTCGTCTATCGTTGTAAATCTTCCTCCTTTCAACCTCCCAGCATCATAATCCTAGAACCAAGTCTCATCACCATTTATGACTCTCTTAAGGAATATCTCGTTATTATTTGCTTGATTCAAGATCTCTTCAAAGACTCCGAGGCGGCGGTATTTCTGGTCTTGACTCATGAGCTGTGGGACCAATTTGGCGACAACATGATGCATTCCAAGATGCTGTGTCAGGATTTCATGACATGATCCATGGAAATTTTACTTTATTCTGCAATATCTTGGACAGTCAGCCTTCGGTTGGCAGGCACAATTTCGTTGACGTTCCTAATATGAACGTCGTCGGTAGACATCGAAAGGCTTCGTAAACGAAGGTCATCTTTAACTTCCGTGTGGCCATTTTTAAACCATGTGAATCATTTGTAACACAGAGTACGGCTTAAACACTCATCTCCGTAGGGTTCCTGCATCATTTTGTGTGTCTCTCTAAAGATTTTCTTGGGTTTCACGCAAAATTTAATGTAGGCCCATTGCTCTCTCTCTCTCTCTCGAAATTCGCAAACTGTGCGACACAACGTTCTACTCAATACAGCATTGAACAATAATTAAGAGACATACAACAATGGCACTTCGGCTGTTACGCATTGAACACAGGAGTATGCAGGGATACCAACCGAATTTCGCTGCAACACACTACTGGCGCGGAATTTCGAATGTTCCGAAATTTTTTGAACAGGCCTCATATGTATAACAATGATCGTGTAAGTAACACTCCCTTGGGGTACAGTCAATGTTGCTTTTGCGTTTGACGACTTGTGTCCTTTCAGAATGACAAGAAAGATAAGCTACCCTGTTCTGTTTGCTAGGAACTCTTCAGTCTAATCACACAGCTGGTCTGACATACCGTGCGCTCGCATTTCGTTCTTTAGACGGCAGTGCGGGACTGTGTCTAACGCCCTCCGTAAATCAATGAACACGGCATCTACCGGTGCATCGGTATTTACTGCTTTTTGGGTCTCGTGAACAGAGAGGGTGAGCTGGGTTTCTCACGATCGTTGTTTTCGGAACTCATGTTGATTTCTACAGAGGAAATATTCGTTCTCCAGAAATGTTACAATACCCGAGTATAAAACACGTTCAAAAATTCAACAATAGGCCGACGTCAGAGCTATAGGCCTATAGTTTTGTGCGTGTTTGACGACTCTTCTTGAAACTGAACGCTAATGACCTGTTCTTTTTTCTAATCATTAGGAATGCTTCGCTACTCCAGAGACCAACGGTACGTACATTGCTGCTAGAAGAGGGGCAAGGTCTTTTTAATACTCTGTGCATCAGTCGCGGATACAGAAAAATCTCAAGGAGGGGGCGCTAAAGATAAGGGCGAGTTTCCAATGATGACGTCATCCGGCAATTTATGTGTGTGGAACTGTCGATTCCGTTCTTTTCCAGTGCATTCGATAGAGGGTCTATATAGTAGCAATGCGTTTTTAGGTGTCTTCTCGAAAGTCACTATGTTACCGGAGATATAAGCATCGTAATAGGAGTTAGGTATGGGAAACTATTGTTACGTTATTAGTAAAAATATTGTTACGAGTCTCGAAACAATATTCTTACTGAGAAATTACTATGAATTACTATTATTAATACTTCACAACCAACTGATCACTCTCACTCTTGACTGATCTTCACACCTGCACTTGCTACAACTAGGACTTTTTACTTATTCATTCTTCAGTCTTAATATTACTGCTTCTGAATGTAAACTAGCTTCCTATTCGGCGAATAATCCGTATTTATAACACTACGTATCGAAGGTTCCATGTACAAGAAAATAGTAGAATATTCGCGAGTTTCTTGAACAAATGCCAGACAGAAAAACGTATCGAGATCACTAGATGGCCGCGACTTTCCTCGTAGGTGTGTGTTAGCTATCTACCTGGCAGACAGAAACGTATAAAATACGAGGACGCCGACGCGCATGCTAAATAGGAAAGTACAACTACTCGATAACTCGATTCAGTCGAGTCGACTGACGAAAGAAACGAACGAATAGCGTGCGGGCTGACTGGCGGGGGAGGCGCGGGTGGCAATGCGGTTGGCCCCTCAAGGGAGGGGGGGGGGGGGGGCATGCCCCACAGGCCCCCGTGTGTTGCTGTTCATAGTCGGACTGGTACCTCGTCATGTCCAGTGGCCTTTCCTCTTTTGAGTGATTTTAGTTTCTTTTCTATCCCATGAGAATTTATTTCGACATACACTCATGTTTAGAAAAAACAGAACGCCTTGAACGACTGAAGATAGTACGTTCATATTCACAGCACGCGTATATTAGTATGTTCTGCAGAAATGATTAGCATATGAACCATATCGGTCTGCGGGTTCAAAGTCAATATTGATATCGCGGCACAACACAACCTACCGGAAAAATGTGCCTGCGGCTCTCGTTGTCGCCATAAACAGAAGGTAAAGAATCAGTGTGACTGGAGCAGACGTGCAGGATGCCTCGCAGTATGCGCGAACCGTACCGTCAGATCAGCTAGCTTGAAAGAAGGCACATTGTTGGCATGAGAGAATGTCATTCATCCATCCGGGAAATTACTGCTCGTGTGGGACGGAGTGTTTCGGCAGTGTAACGGATGTGTACAGAAAGGCTCACGGAAGGCCGTAGAACACGAGATGCGTCAGCTGGCACCAGCCAGACCACTCCCCGAGAAGATCGACACCTCATCCGAACGATATTGCAGGAAAGATATGCATTCTCCTCGGCTCTGCGCAACAGTGGAACGGTGTAACTCATCGTTCGCTATCGCGGGTGGCAGTCCATCGCGGTTTATTACGGTATGGGCTATGTGTGCGTCGTCTACTTCTCCGCCTATCTTTGACGAACGTGCAGAAACATGCTAGACGGCAATGATGTATGGAACAACGTCACTGGGGGTGTAAAGAATGGCAGCTAATTCTAAATAAATGTAAATTAATGCAGATGAATAGGAAAAAGAATCCCGTAATGTTTGAATACTCCATTAGTAGCGTAGCGCTTGACACAGTCACGTCGATTAAATATTTGGGCATAACATTGCAACCGATATGAAGTGGTACAAGCATGTAAGGCAGTTGTGGGGAAGGCGGATAGTCGTCTTCGGTCCATTGGTAGAATTTTGGGAAGATGTGGTTCATCTATAAAGGAGACCGCTTACAAAACACTAACGCGACCTATTCTTCAGTACTGCTCGAGCGTTAGGGATCCCTATCAGGTCGGATTGAGGGAGGATATAGAACCAGTTCAGAGGCGGTCTGCTAGATTTGTTACTGGTAAGTTTGATCATCACGCGAGTGTTACAGAGATGCTTCAGGAACTCTGGTGGGAGTCTCTGGAGGAAAGAATGCGTTCTTTCCGTGAGTCGCTACTAAGGAAATTTAGAGAACCAGCATTTGAGGCAGTACAATTTTACTGCCGCCAACCCCTATTTCGCAGAAAGACCACAAAGATAAGATAAGAGAGATTAGAGCTCGTACAGAGGCATATAGGCAGTCATTTTTCCCTCGTTCTGTTTGGGAGTGGAACAGGGAGAGAAGATACTAGTTGTGGTACGAGGTACCCTCCGCCACGCACCGTATGGTGGATTGCGGAGTATGTATGTAGATGTAGACATGAATGGGATCAGATAGTGTTTTCGGGTGAATCAAGGCTCTGTTTGTTTGAAAACGATGGCTGCACTTCGGTTCGCCGCAGACAAGGGGAGTGGCATCACAGTGACTGTATTCGCACAAGACATATGGCGCCCACTCAAGGCTTTACGGTGGGGGGTGCTACTGAGAACAAACACAAATCACAGTTGGTAGGTGTCCAGGGCACTGTCACCAGTGCGACCGACGTGCATGATATCCTGCGACCTGAAGGCATACCCTTCATGCACAACACCCCAGACGCAATTTTTCAGCAAGACAATGCACGACCACTTGTTGCTGCACGAACACGTGCCTTCTTGGTGTCACAGGATGTCGGCCTTTTGCTCTGGCCCGCCAGGTCATCAGATTTGTCGCCAATCGAAAATGTGTGGGATGTGGTGAAACGACAGGTTCAGCGCTGTGGCCGAATGCCAACCACCGTATGCGAACTTTGGTACCAAGTGATTGCAGCATAGATGGCTATACAAGAGGACGCTATTCGCACCTTATACGCATTGACACCATGACCCATGGAACAAGTTATAACGGCCCATGGCAGACCCTGTGCCTACTATGTAACATGACACATGCTGAACTGAGATGACTGAAATGCCAATCATTTTTGCAGAAAATAGTAATCTACATGTCCTGTGAATATGAACGTCCTGTCTCTGGTTGTTGTAAGGTGTTCTGTTTTTCTGAACATGCGTGTAAGTCATTTTGTCGTTCGTGCCAAGATTTAAAGGAGAAACTGTAGTTGTGCGATCTTCCTCCGTGAAACACTTTTAGAAGAAGACGTTTAGTATTTTGTCCTCTTCTAAATGTGTGTGTGTGTGTGTGAACTCCTAAGGGATCAAACAGCTGAGGTCATCGGTCCCTAGACTTACACACTACTTAAACTAAGCTAAACTAACTTATGCTAAGGACAACACACACACACACTCATGCCCGAGGCATGACTCAAACCTCGTGGCCACCTCCGCGCGTCTGTCCTCTTCTGTGTCATCTACTGTTTTAATGCCAATACGGTCACAGAGTGCTCGGACAGATAGCTGCGATCCGTTTACTGATTTAATATCAAAACTTCGTAGGATTTTCTGTCAAGATGGTAGATAGAATTTTACTTTCGAGTTTGTTCATCGCTTCACATATGGCCCTACTTAGGCTAATTTTTGATTAGTTTAGTTTTTGTTTGTCTGTGACGCTTTGGCTACGTTTAAATTTGCAGTGGAGCTCTCTTTGCTTTCGTATCAGTTTTGTAACACGGTTGTCGAACAACGACAAGTCTTTTTCATCCTTCACAATTTTTTCGTCTCATACCTGTATAAAGCGTACTGGACAATGCTCTTGAACTTTGTCCATTGATACTCAACATTTTCATTGGTAGAGATGAAATTATCATGCTGACCTGCCAGGTAATCTGAAATCTGTCTCTTGTCGTTCTTGCTAAAAAGAAAGGCCTTCTTATCTTTACTTATTACACACCGTAGTTCAGTCAACAAAATAAACGTGTAAGAAGTATCTCATCATAGCAGGATGAACATAACTTCACCTTAAAAATTCGCAGGTTGTTCAGGGATTTTGGCGAGGTAAAGCACCTGTGGTCTCAGGTGGCTAGCTGCAGAGCAATTGTAATTTTCATTTCTTGCCCCTTGTATCGGAATTGCTTTTAAAATATCTGCACAACAGTGCCAATGTCTACGGTTTACGCCGATTGTCTTGTTTAGATACAGAATAGTTCCATTCACTCACTGTACTTGCTGTGGCAGCAGCAAGGCCTACTTCGCTCTTGGTCCTGAAGCTTGTATTCAGTATTGTTCGGTCCTGTCCGGGTTTGTTTTACCGGCAGTGTTGGTTGTGTCAAGAGTGATACACAACGGTATAGATAATTTTAGTGATGAAGAATTAGCCGATACACGTCTCTTCCTTGGGTTCACTGGATCAATGGAAAAGCAGGTTCGAATCCTGCCTCGGGCATGGGTGTGCGTGATGTCCTTAGGTTAGTTAGGTTTAAGTAGTTCTAAGTTCTAGGGGACTTATGACCTAAGATGTTGAGTCCAATAGTGCTCAGAGCCATTTGAACCAATGGAAAAGCGGCACGATGACGCTATGATCAGCTGGTCCCGCTGCTAACGCAACCACATCACAGTAGTTTTGGATCTGTACATAGGAGCCCACGAATAACCGGATCCTTTCATGTTACTTATATTTTGGTGATTGCGTATTACACGCATTTTCATTGCTGTGAAAGCATTTTCACGGAAACGAAGACGGTTCTGGCTACAACGCCGAATAAATCATAATTACATCACAGGTCTTGTGTACAAAAAATTCTCAGAATCCCTGAACAAAACCCGAAATTTTGTCAGTGGAGTTCTGGTTCACACTTTATGCGACTGGACTGAAAGGCTTTCTAACGAAAGAAACTCCATATCAACTTTGATTCCTTAAGGGCCGGCAGTTGTGACTGAGCGGTTCTGGGCGCTTCAGTCCGGAGCCGCGCTGCTGCATCGGTCGCAGGTTCGAATCCTGCCTCGGGCATGGATGTGTGTGATGTACTTAGGTTAGTTAGGTTTAAGTAGTTCTAAGTCTAGGGGGCTGATGACCTCAGATCTTAAGTCCCATAGCGCTTAGAGCCATTTGAACCATTCCTTAAGGAAGCAATGTGCACAAGACTGTAGATTAATTAAGGAAGGATAGCAACACAGCAGTCAGTCGCAGTCCCAGTGGTTTCTTAGTCCCAGTGGTTTCTTATTATTCCTGCATATCCAGATTTCAGCTATAAATAGCCATCTTCAGTGCATTACAATGAGTTACCTTCCAACACACTCGCACCGTATACGATGACATGTTCGCTGTGAGTTTGTTAGATGCACTGAAGATAGCTAATTATAGCTGAAACCTGGACATACAAGAGTAATAAAAAGCCACTGGGATTGCGACTGACTGCAGTAAATCCCAACTTTCTTAACGGAGAGTCATCGTCAGAAGCGTCCGAGCCGAAGGACAATATCTATGACAGCGCCTCTTGGATACGCTGCCAGACTGGCCTCCAAAACGTTCCCTAGTAGGCGCTGGGTAGCAGACGGCGCTTTTTTTGGCCCTGTGTACTGGTTCCGCGAACTGAAACGTATCGACAGATTCAGAGGCTGGGTGTTGTGTGGGTGGGGAAGGGGGCGGCGTTGCGACAGAATACGGCCATAGAACCACACCACGACTGAGGAAGCCGGCAGCAGGGCCCACAAAGACGAGCCCTAGCGTAGTATTTATAGCGACCCTCCGTTCCCGCCTGGGCCGCATCTGTTCACTCCCCGGAACAGAATGGAAGGAGACATGGGGGACGGGAAGCGCCTTTGCTTGGCTCACAGTCGCCCTAAGCTCGCAAACAGTCGCACACAGGCTCGCCGCCTTTGTACAACCGTTTCCGCTGCTGCCGTCTGGCAAATACATTCGACAAGCGTTCCTCCACAGAATTGAGTTTCCAAAAGCGAGCACAGATTTTTGGAGGAATGTGCAACTATTAAACTGATGTAATAAGACATTTGTGAAATGATAACAGCAACAGATTACACAATCATTGTCAGTAGTGCGATATAGTTCATAATGTGACAAAGCATTATTTATTTACTTGTACTTATAAACCGTATGCCATTGGGTGCAATAACTGAAGCAGGCAACAAGCAGATCAACACAAAATTGCAGTACTCCATTATATGACCTCCAGATGACCAGAATTCTTTCATTCGCATAAGCTAAGAGCCTTTCAATATGTCCTGATATTTTGTTTCTGCAAATACTAACAGAGGACAACGTCTAACTTATTAAATTAAAATTGTGAAGGCGCCTTTACTGTGTATGTCCTGCGGGAAATTTACAACCATTTGGCACACTACTCTTTCGCGTTATACACGTCTCTGTTGACTAAATAGACACATGTAGTACCCAAAAGTGCATATTTTCTTCCAAAAACTCGACCTTTACTGCCCTGTTAATGATACTGAATGGTAGCATGAATGCTGTTAGTCAGTTCAGATACCATGTAAACATGCATTTCGCTTTGGACTGAGAAGTGCGTGCACTTTTACAAGTTAATATAAATTTCTGCTTAAGAAATACTCGCGTAGTTAATTTGTAATTTTTCTCATCAGCAGCAGCATATCTGAGCAAACAATGTCAACTGTGTTCGAGAGGTTTTTGCATGGTTTGGAACTTTACAATTTACTCATTACAAGTACGTAGATATTTAGCTAATACAGAGTTTAATTTAACGATCTCAACTGCATCCGAGACGTTGTCTTACAAGCCAATAGACTGACAGACTAAAGCGTAATTGAATATAAAGAAGAATCAACTGTTCTTTCACTCTCCGGATAACACTCAGCTTTTCAACTGATACAACAGAAAACTCACTGCCTTTTGCGTAAGTTTTGAAACATTTCATTTTTTCCTTCTCCAGAAATGTGGAATATCGATGTAATAGTGTCATGTGACTCAGACTCGAAGTGTATTTTCTTTTGCATTCTAGTGATATTTCGTGGCAATTATACACGTAGTCACGCGAGAATCGAAGTGAAAGGATCTTTGGCTGGCATGCCCAGACAACAGCAGTTCCAGAGCCAGTTTAGGTAGAAATTACGAGTATAAACTTTAAAATTCATCATATTCAGGTCAAGACAGAACAGCAACTAATCCGTCTCGTACAATAACTTTCAAATCGAAGAGACGGCCTAGATATTTTTTTACTGTATTGCCGATGCATTCACCACCCATGCTGTCGGTTGTCAGTAACAGCACCTCTTATGACCAAAGATGACTGTCCTTACTACCTTCGCGTTCTCGGTCGATAAACTTTGCACGTGAGCAAAGTGAGTTAGAGAGATTGGACAAAAGTATGGAAACATCGCGAAAAATGCATGCTTGAACATAGATGCAGATTCTGCATGGTTGCACTGTCGCATTTGACCACGAACGGGACCCGTGCAATGCCACCAATACGTTGCCAGCGTCAGAACAGTGTTCTGTGTAGTTGCGAGGGCATTACGTCGCAGCTAAGTGAACTCGTACGTGGGCGAATTGTTGGTGGTCGTACAGTTAACTGCGATAATAGCACAATGATTTGAAAGCAGAAATGTCTGACCTAGTAGTCCAGGTAACAGAACAAGTACACAAAGTGTCTTTGAAAAGATCTGGAAGTAAGTGCTGTCTATTTTCGAATAGTGTCAATTGCTACGAGATATTCTAACCAAATTGCGTGCCTGTGGAATACCGTGTCGGTTGTGCGATTGGATTCGTCATTTCCTGTCAGAAAGGTCACAATTCGTAGTAATAGGTGGAAAGTCATCGAGTAAAACATAAGTATTATCTGACGTTCCCTCAGGAACTGTTGCAGGCCCTCTGCTGTTCCGGGTCTAAATAAACGACAGAGTAGACAATCTAAGCAGCCTTCTCAGATTGTTTGCAGATGATGCTGTCATTTGCCGTTTTGTAAAGTCATCAGATGACGAAGAACAATTGCAAATTGATTTATAAAAGATATCTGTATGGTGCAAAACGTGGGAATTGACTCTAAATAATCAATAGTGTCAAGTTATCCACATGAATAGTAAAAGAAATCCGCTAAATTTCGGTTACACGAGAAATCACACAAATCTGAAGGCTGTAAATTCAACTAAATACTTAAGGATTACAATTACGATTAAGTTAAATTGGAACGATCACATAGATAATGATCTAGGTAAAGCGAACCAAAGACCACGATTTATTGGCAGAACACTTAGAAGATGGAACAGGTCCACTAAAGAAACTTGCTTGCACTACGTTTGCCTATCCTCTTCTGGAGAATTGCTGCGCTTTTTGTGTTAGAATTGACGGAGTACATCGAAAAAGTTCAAAGAAGGGCAGCTCGTTTTGTATTATTCCAAAATAGAGGAGAGGGTGTTACGAACATAATGCGTGAATTGGGGTGGCAATCATTAAAACGAAGGCGTTTGACGTTGCGGCACGATCTTCTAGTGAAATTTCAATCACCAACTTTCTCCCCCGGTTGCGAAAATATTCTTTTGCCCCCACCTACATAGGGAGGAATGATCATTACGATACAATAAGAGAAATCAGAGCTCGCATTGAAAGATTCCGTTTTTCTGCACGCTGTTCGAGTGTGGAACCGTTGAGAAATCGGTTGAAGGTAGCTCGATGAAACCTCTGCCAGGCACTCAGTTGTGAATTACAGAGTAGATGTAGATGAGGTGCTAGCAGTGCTCTGAAAACAAAGTGTAAAAAAGTACAGCTGGCTTTGATGCGAAGATTGGTTTGAACTCGACAGTGCTTAATGCCTGGATCTCTTGGAAGCCTCAAACGTTCAAACTGACTTTGTCAGTAATAGGCGGAGAACTGTAATCTATCGTGGACCTTGAGCGACGATGCAGTTTATCTTTTTCACATTAACAATTCGTTACCAGATGTGAAAAAAACGGCAAGTGTCAAAAAGCTTCCTAGGATCGACTGCAGATGGTAATGTTACTCTTACCCGCTCAGCCAACGAGGCAATATCGTAAGAAAAGAAAAAAGGAATCAGTTCTTTGGTTTGAAGTGAACCTTTTTCACAGGTGATAGCCAAGTCGTGGGTTGTATCGTAATTAACCTGCTTTGTGAAAGATAAAGCAAAAAGAAACAGGTCGTAGCCTTTATGCTTTAAGTGAGGTCATGTTTAGTGCATGTTATCACGGAGGCAAGCACTGAACATTTGCTTTTTTGGCTACCTTGAGAGACTGTTCTTCTCCAGGGACTGCCCCCACACGAAAAGCTACCGGCTGTCCTAGAGCAGTCAGTGATAGCATCTGCAGGTGCCCAACAATCGTCGACTGGCTTCTAGGGCCTCTGTGAAAGACACAGTCCGTTGCACAAGAACAAGAAGTGTGCGCTCAAACGTTCACCAGCCGCTATGAATTTGCATGTCTATTCCGGAAGGCCCTTGCAGTGGCAAATTACGCTGCGCAAAAGATTTCCTGACTTTTGAGGTCACTGTTTCCCACGGCGAAATGTACAGGGTGTTCCACAATGTTTTGACGATTTCAAATCTGAATAATGTGCTCTAGGAATAAAATGCAGCGACGGTGGCGCCGTCTACTAATAAATAGTACGGAGTGTCAAGTTTCATCTCGTATACAGAAAAGTAACCATGTAGTTACTTGTCGAAGCAACATAGTACGTTCGCGGTAAAGAGTAGATGTAGATGTAAATGAGTGCGCATGCAACGTGCCTTTCGTAAGCATTTCAAGATTCAGCCGCGATATCGAATTCCTACTTGTGGAACAATATCGAATTGGGTAAGAAACCTCCATGCAACTGCCAGTACATCAAATCGAATGTCAACCGGCCATCGAAAAACCGTCTGGACTCATGAGAACATCGAACGTGTGGGTAGCAATTTACGGGAAAACCTTCGTCACTCGTTACGAAAACATGCCCAAACGCTGAACATTTTGCTGGCGTCCATTCATCACACAATCCGAAGTGATCTGCATTATCATCCGTACAAATTAGCTGTGGCACAGCAGTTAGACCCCGGAGTATTGTGTAGCCGCGCAGGGTCGTCGGTTGTCCGCTGTGGTATTTCATGAGCAAAACTGAGTAATATCTTACCTTGTGTAAAATGGTCACCTTTGTTTTGCGATTAGTTTAAGTCTCTTCAGTCCGGAACCACGCTGCTGCTATCTGACTCTAAAAAAAGTTCTGTGTGAATGCGGGAAAATTTATACTGAACAAACAATTGCCACAATTGAAGACTGATGTACAGAACATGAGCACCACACAGGCTTAATGCAGCCCAACAGGTCTGCAGCAGCAAGTCAGTAAAAACTAAACTAAACTTTATCCAAACAGGCCTACTGCTGCTACGGTCGCAGGTTCGAATCCTGCCTCGGGCATGGATGTGTGTGATGTCCTTAGGTTAGTCAGGTTTAAGTTCTAAGTCTAGGGGACTGGTGACCTCAGATGTTAAGTCCCATAGTGCTTAGAGCCATTTGAACCATGTTTTAGTTTGTGTCTTGTTCAAATGTGAAATCGTCAAAACATTGTAACACCCTGTAGTTTGGTTAAGACCGGTCCACACAGTAAATTCGTGGCTGAAAGACAGTTGCAAAATCTCTGCAAATCAAACCCTGTACGTCTTCGTTTTGAGCTCTCTGCTACTAAATATCTGAGACTGCGGTACAAAGAATCTGCCCATCCATGTAATGCGTTCATATTTTCAAACGTTCAAAACCTCCAGAATGTTGATTTACAATTCAACTCAGAATTAATTTTGAAGTTACTTTGTATAGAGCAGTAAATTCATTGAATTCCATCTCATACGGGGTGCTACCCAAAAGGTCCATCAATCTAACATTAAATACAATTACATCATACCATTTTTTTTTCAACACCGTCACCTTCAAAGTACTCCCATTGGGAGCTCAGACACAGATCAAAGCGCTTCTGCCACGGACGGAACGCAGTCTTTTCTAGTCAGTGTGTTCAGCAGCATTTGCGATTCTGCTTGAAACTTCTTTATTGTGTCAAATGATCGTCCCTTCAACTTCATATCCAGCTTGGGAAAGAGAGAGAAACTATAAGGAGCCGAGTGGGAGAGTACAACGGATAAGGAAGAACCGTCGTGCTGTTCTTTGCCAAAAACTGCTGCACGACGGCAGCTGTATGTGGCGTCACATTGAGGTGGCGAAGGAACCAGTGATTCCTCCGCCGCTTCTCTGGACGTTTTCTTCTCACATCCCCGCGTGGCCGTCTTAGGACATCGCGATAGAATTCTACACTAATCGCCTGACCACAGGAACGATCTCCTTGTGGATAATCCCATAAACTTGAAAATAAATATCAGGATTTTCAAAGTGTTCCGTCAGAGGAACTCCTCGCCTAGTGGCTTTGATCTAATTGGACGTGTTTATTGTTGGCAGTTTTTCGTTGTGACGTTTATTTGTGTCTGCGATTATTCAACGACTGTCCTGGTTGAATAGCGTTGCTGTATTAGCTTCTGTTTTAAACTTGGAAAAACATCCGCAGAAACACACAAAATGTTAGTGTAAGCATTCGATAATGACGCTTTGGACCAGGCACAAACGTATGACTCGTTTTAAGAATTGGCGGACATCTGCTGATGATGCACATTCGGGATGACCATCAACCGGCATTACACCAGAAAATGTTAGTGCTGTTGGTAATGTCTTTGTGGGAAACCGCCTGCAGACCAGCAACAACACCTGTAGCATCGTCGGATTATCGTATCGCGAAGGTCAGGGGATTTTGTTTAAAAAATCGAACACGAGGATTGCTACAAATTTGTGCCACGAGTGCTGAGTGGCGATCGGAAAGAGCATCGCGTGAATGTCTACAGGGAACTGAAAGAACTGCTTCGAACTGGGTCGGATTTTCTTTCTAAGGTCGTTACAGGTGATGGAAGTTGGTTTTGTGGATATGACCATGCAACTAAAACAGCAATAATGGCAATGAAATAGCCCCATCACTTCGGCAAAAGAAAGGCCGTCAATTTCAGAGCAACATCAACCTGTAGAACTTCTGGGTAGCACTTTGTAGAGCGTGAATAGAGCTGCAGTTCCAGACAGCATGAGCGGCGTCGGTAAGAGCGGTCACTGGGTGAGAAATGGAGCGTTGGAACGTAAAACTGCAAGAAAAGAGAAGACACACCAAATATAATGCTAGCAATTATGATTGCAGTACAAGCAACAGTAACAAAAAACTGAAATTTAGTTATTGTGTGTGGACGGAATAGTAGGGAGAATACATTTTTAAAATTGTAGCAAATTCAGGGGTACAGAATGCGAATTTAATACACAGAGCTGGCACCTCTGGTAGCAATAATGGCGCTAAACCGGATGGGCACTGAGTCCAAAACCGAGCTTCGATGACAGATATGGTTACGTCATTCCATGCTGCTTGAGATCTATGCCAAAAATCAGTAAGGGCAGCGAAAAATAACGCGAAATTAGCGGTTTTTAACGAAGCAACGCGAAAGTGGCGATTTTTACAAGATATCGCTAAACTTGTAATTTTGTCGTACGAAAATTTTTTATACCTGAGGACAGCAGTTTACTAATATTGGTAAATCGTAGTCATCGATGCAGAAATTGCGTTTTGACTTCTAATCTCCTTAAATCTGCTGTTCGTGTATAATTTTAAACTAACAGTTCATTTCCGGCCTTACAAACGTTGATGTGACAACGACAGTAGCAGCAGATATGTCAGAAACTTACGTCGATTTTGGAAAAAAAGCACTGATTTTGCAAAAACATCGAATGTGGCAAAAACACAGAATTTGGCAAAATACAACGCCAAAAATGGAAAAAAATAGAACCGTATACGTAGCAAAGAATTTAGCGAAGACATCGCATTTTGAAAGAAACACAGAATCTGGCAAAAACAGTAAATTAGAAAGAGACACCGAGGTTTGCTAAAAAACCACAGGATTTGGCAAAAAACACCGAATTTAGCAGAAACACCGAATTTTGCAAAGAAACGCCGAATTTGACCAAGATAAACCGAATTTATTAGAAAACACTAAACTTGGCAAAAAAACACCAAATTTGATAAAGAAACATCACGAAATATTACAACAAAAAGGACGCTTAATTCAGCAATGAAAACAACACCGAATTTGACAATACAAAGGAAACTTAATTCGGCGATAAAAGCAACACCGAATTTGACGATACAACAACACAGAATATGGGAGAACACAGAAACTTGAAAAACACCAAATTTGAAGAAAAAAACATCGAATTTGGCAAAGGAAACTAGCAATGAATTTACAAAAGACGACACAGAATTTAGCAAAAATCAACACAGAATTTGTTAAAATAACCAACCTGAATTTCGCAACTGAATTTGGCAAAATATTACATTTTATGTGGAAAAAGATCACCGAAATTGACAAAAATAACAACGAATGTAGCGCAAATAACAAACTGACAAAATTGCAACAATTTGGCAAAAATAACAACGAATTTGGCAAAATATCAACGAATTTGACAAAATAACAACGAATCTGACAAACATAACTATGAATCTGGCAAAATATAAAAATGAATTAGTCAAAAACTGGCACCTAAATTGGCGAAAAGTAACCCGAATTTGGTTGTAAAATAGAACGTTTTATTCCTATTCCTACTCATCAGTACCGAGCGAGGTGGCTCAGTGGTTAGCACACTGGACTCTCATTCGGGAGGACGACGGTTCAATCCCGTCTCCAGCCATCCTGATTTAGGTTTTCCGTGATTTCCCTAAATCGTTTCAGGCAAATGCCGGGATGGTTCCTTTGAAAGGGCACGGCCGATTTCCTTCCCAATTCTTCCCCAACCCGAGCTTCCGCTCCGTCTCTAATGACCTCGTTGTCGACGGGACGTTAAACACTAACCACCACCACCACCTACTCATCAGTAGTAGCGGCTGGCGAGTGGTGGAGAAGTAGTCTTCTGCAACACATCTTGTTGTTAAATGACGTCACCGGGACACGTCACAAATGTCCAAATTACTGGCGATACGGAACAGAGGTGATCGAGGCCCACGAGAAAGACAGTCCGTGGCGTGTACGTAAGATCACGTGACACTGCAGGTCTTAAAACGGCCAGCAGCAGTCTCCGATGGGGAGCCATTAACTATTTCAGACGAGTTTAATAATTCTTGATGGCACGTTTAAATGGATGCAAGTTCTCGATAGCACACGACAAAATGAAGACCTTTAGTCGGTACCTTTTAAATTAAATATTGATTTCCCGTGGGCCGTGCAAGGAGCCGAGTGTTCGCGAAATGTAACGGACAAGACTACTAGTGTGACGTCACAAGTTCGTTGCAGGGCCGTATATCTCATTGACCCGGAGAGATGATAGTATTGCGTACCGAGTGGCATCCCTTACCCTAACGCGAGGGGTCGCTGGGAGCGTACGTGACGTGACGTGACGAACCCATAGATTTCGTGCTCGCTTTGCAGCAGTGGGATCCCCACCAACACGAGCAGTAATATTTCCGAACGATAAACACAGTTCCAGTGGGCCGAATTCCCGCACGTGCTTGTAGACGTTTCTTTTTATTACACGAGACAACACGATTTTCTCACAAACAACTAATTTTAAAATGCTTGTTCTGAATACACCGCTGTGTAATCTTTCCTTGGCGTTGGTCCTACCTACTTTGTGCCTTCCTGCTGACATAACAAACGTCTCTGTTCCATATTAATAATGCGTGAAGCATTAAACTGCCTCACTTATACAGGGTGTTACAAAAAGGTACGGCCAAGCTTTCAGGAAACATTCCTCATACACAAAGAAAGAAAAGATGTTATGTGGACATGTGTCCGGAAACGCTTACTTTCCATGTTAGAGCTCATTTTATTACTTCTCCTCAAATCACATTAATCATGCAATGGAAACACACAGCAACAGAACGTACCAGCGTGACTTCAAACACTTTGTTACAGGAAATGTTCAAAATGTCCTCCGTTAGCGAGGATACATGCATCCACCCCCCGTCGCATGGAATCCCTGATGCGCTGATGCAGCCCTGGAGAATGGCGTATTGTATCACAGCCGTCCACAATACGAGCACAAAGAGTCTCTACATTTGGTACCGGGGTTGCGTAGACAAGAGCTTTCAAATGCCCCCATAAATGAAAGTCAAGAGGGTTGAGGTCAGGAGAGCGTGGAGACCATGGAATTGGTCCGCCTCTACCAATCCATCGGTCACCGAATCTGTTGTTGAGAAGCGTACGAACACTTCGACTGAAATGTGCAGGAGCTCCATCGTGCATGAATCACGTGTTGTGTCGTACTTGTAAAGGCACATGTTCTAGCAACACAGGTAGAATATCCCGCATGAAATCATGATAACGTACTCCATTGAGCGTAGGTGGAAGAACATGGGGCCCAATCAAGACATCACCAACAATGCCTGCCCAAACGTTCACAGAAAATCTGTGTTGATGACGTGATTGCACAATTGCGTGCGGATTCTCGTCAGCCCACACATGTTGATTGTGAAAATTTACAATTTGATCACGTTGGAATGAAGCCTCATCCGTAAAGAGAACATTTGCACTGAAATGAGGATTGATACATTGTTGGATGAACCATTCGCAGAAGTGTACCCGTGGAGGCCAATAAGCTGCTGATAGCGCCTGCACACGCTGTACATGGTACGGAAACAACTGGTTCTCCCGTAGCACTCTCCATACAGTGACGTGCTCAACGTTACCTTGTACAGCAGCAACTTTTCTGACGCTGACATTAGGGTTATCGCCAACTGCACGAAGAATTGCCTCGTCCATTGCAGGTGTCCTCGTCGTTCTAGGTCTTCCCCAGTCGCGAGTCATAGGCTGGAATGTTTCGTGCTCCCTAAGACACCGATCAATTGCTTCGAACGTCTTCCTGTCGGGACACCTTCGTTCTGGAAATCTGTCTCGATAAAAACGTACCGCGCCACGGCTATTGCCCCGTGCTAATCCGTTCATCAAATGGGCATCTGCCAACTCCGCATTTGTAAACATTGCACTGACTACAAAACGACGTTCGTGATGAACACTAACCTGTTGATGCTACGTACTGATGTGCGCAATGAGTCGCATGTTAACACAAGCACCGAAGTCAACATTACCTTCCTTCAATTGGGCCAACTGGCGGTGAACCGAGGAAGTACAGTACATACTGACGAAACTGAAATGAGCTCTAACATGGAAATTAAGCGTTTCCGGACACATGTCCACATAACATCTTTTCTTTATTTGTGTGTGAGGAATGTTTCCTGAAAGTTTGGCCGTACCTTTTTGTAACACCCTGTATAAGACACATATGCTTGGTCCGCAAGATACGGGGAAAGCAAGTATAAAAGAGGTATTACTCCTAGAGATTGCAACTGAACCGACTTTAAAGGGTGTGGCAGAAATATTGCTTTACTCACGGAACAAGGAGAGATGGTATTCAAACATGCACCGGAACTAACACATGCATTTGGAAAAGTAACGAATAAGACATGGTAACACAAGATCCCCCGAAATGATTATCCACTCCCAAATCGCGAAAGAACAGAAATAACCAAAATAAGATTCATGAATATGACTTCAAGTAACATCTAACGTTATAGTGGCGTTCACACGGTGCCATGCTCTGTTAAATCCTTAAGGCATTTATTAATGTTTCTGCCAACAGTTGCAGTATTTCTTAGGCGACTACTTCCGAACTTTACAGGTTCATGTTCAAGCCTGGTCTACTGAGACTGCGTTGACAGTGCCTGATCTTAATAATAACCATTGAGTGACAACAAATGTTTTATAAATGTTTACAGGATGAATACCACAATTCATATATGCCTGTTACCAAGTCAAAATCAAAATCTGGCATTTATTTTGACTTGGTAACAGGAATGTGTGGATTGTGGCATTCATCCTGTAAACATTTATAGGGCATACGTTGCCACTCAATGTCTGTTATTATGAGCGGGGCCAAGCGGGGTAACCGCGCTGTCTAGGGCGTCTTGTCACGGTCAGCGCGGCATACCCCCGGCGGAGGTTCGAGTCTTCGCGCGGGCATGGGTGTGTGTGTGTGTGTGTGTGTGTTGTCCTTAGCGTAAGTTAGTTTAAGTTAGATTACGTAGTGTGTGCGCTTAGGGACCGATGGTCTAAGCAGTCTGGTCCCATAAGATCTTACCACAAATTTTAAGATCGGGCACTGTCTGTGCAGTCTCAGTAGATCAGGTTTGAAAATGAACCTGTAAGCTTCGAAATTAGTTGCCTAATTAATATTGCAACTGTTGACAGAACCACTGATAAACGTTTTAAGGAATGTAAATAAAGTTGTTGTTCCCTGTCAACGAAATGTTGAAGCTGAAGAAGTCTCAATGAAATTCAATCACAGAAGCGAGAAGACTTACCAGCCTTCACAGCCCCAGAGTCAGAACCCACTGCCATGAAAAATTCTGCTTCATTTAGCAGTCAGCATCTCGAAAAATATGGAGCCTCACCGGTGTGGCCGAGTGGTTCTAGGCGCTTCAGTATGTACCTGCACGACCGCTACGGTCACAGGTTCGAATCCTGCCTCGGGCATGGATGTGTGTGATGTCCTTAGGTTAGTTAGGTTTAAGTAGTTCTAAGTTCTAGGGGACTGATGACCTCAGATGTTGTCCCATAGCGCTTAGAGCCATTTCAACCATTTTTATCCGCCATGGGCCTTGATAACTTGTTCCATGCGTAATGGCATCAACGCGTATAAGGTGCCAATGGGGACCTGTGGTATACTCATCCATGCTGCATTCACTTGGTTCCAAAGTTCATTTGAGGCGGTTGGCACTAGGTCACAGCAATGCACTCGTCTTTTCACCATATCGCACACAATTGCGTTTGGTGACAAGTCTGGTGATCTGGACGGCCAGGGAAAAAGGCTCACATCCTGTGACACTAAGAACGAACGTGTTCGTGCAGCAACATGTGGTCGTGTATCGTCTTGCTGAGAAATGGTGTCCGGATTGTTGTGCAGAAAGGATGTGGCTATGGGTTTCAGGATGTCATTCACGTAGGTTTTAACTTTAAAAACCAACAGCCTCAGATTTACCTAGGTTTCAGTCGGGATAACCCAACCTTCTTCAGACTAAAAGTAACTACCGTTTGTCCGTAGTGGACATCGTCAAGCTAAAACTACAAATCCATTAATTATCGTCAGACTGTATTCTGATGAAGGTTGGGTTATCCCGACTGAAACCTAGGTAAATATAGGTAAACTTTGCAACTGAGGCTGTTGGTTTTTAAAATTAAAATTAATAATTATACAGTTGCTGACAAGGCCGCGAAATGTTGAAAATATTTAAATTCACATAGGTCACACTGGTCACAGTGCCTTTGACACGCGCCAACTGTGATTTATGATTGTACCCAGTAGCACCCCAAACCATAAGGCCTTGAGTTGGCGCCTTATGTCTTGTGCGAATGCAGCCACTATGTTGCCGCTCCCCCTGTCTGCGGCGAACCAAGATGCGGCCAACATATTGAAACAAACAAACCCTTGGTTCGTCCGAAAACACTGACGCCGACGCTGTCCCCAGTGATGTCGTTCCATACACCATTGCCATCTAGCATGTTTCTGTACATTCGTCAAAGGTAGGTGGAGAAGTGGACGACGCGCACATAATCCATGCCATAGTAAACGGCGATGGACTGTCACCCCTGATAGTGTACGATGTGTTCCACTGTTGCGCTAGAGCCGAGGAGGACGCAACGCCATTCGGATGAGGTGTCGATGTTCTCGGGTGTTAGGGTGGAGGTGGGGGTGGTTTGAGTGGTGTTTCACGTCACGTTCTGTGGCCTTCCGTGAACCATTCTGCACGCACGCGTTACACTGCCGAAACACTTCGTCCCACACTAGCAGCAGTTTTCCGGATGGATGGATCATTTTCTCTCATCCCAATAATGAGCGCTATCTACATACAGTCACGTACTTTCGAACTGTTGCTGAGTTATTTCTTTGCACCTGGCTACTACCTATGCGCAATTATGGATGAATTAGCGATTTATGATCGTTCAATGACGGGCTCATTAGTGTCGAGCACAAGCTCTAATTGGGGAAGGATGAGTAGGAAAATTCACCTTGTTCAAATGGTTCAGATGGCTCTGAGCACTATGGGACTTAACATCTGAGGCCATCAGTCCCCTAGAACTTAGAACTACTTAAATCTAACTAACCTAAGCACATCACACACATCCATGCCCGGGGGAGGATTCGAACTTGCGACCGTAGCGGTCGCGCGGTTCCAGACTGAAGTGCCTAGAACTGCTCGGCCACTCCGGCCGGCAATTCACCGTGTACTTTCGCAAGAATCATCTCGGCATTTTCCTGCAGTAGTTTTGGGAAACGACGCAGAATCTAAATTCACACGGTTGCACACGTGTTCTGACCACCGTTATCCCGAATGCGAGAGTCCAGAGCAGTACCACTGCATCACCTCTCCCACTTACCCTGAGTAGGCCCATGAACTGTGTTATGTTCGTATTAAGTAGCAAGTAATATTCAGCAGTGCACTTCTTCTTTTAGTAGAGCAGTGATATTTGATCAAAAGAGGCTTCTGCAGTTCAGATCATTTTTACACAATGAAAGTATCCGCAGATTGGATTCTCAGCGACAGTTTACCCGCCAGGAATCGGCGTGGTGTACGAACAGGAGTATTTGCTGCTTCCGGAAGCTGAGCATTGTTTGGTGTCGTATCCATCGCTCTGATGCAGATTCTAGCACAGTGGTATTGTATTTCGTCTGCTATGGAGATTACTCAGTTGATACCACTATGGTAGATGGAGCCGAAACTGTATTGAGGTCGCACCAGCGATATGGCAGATTGTGCGCTCCTCCAAGTTTGGGTCGACGCACGGAGAACGTTCATCACTTGTGCTGTTCTCCGAAGAAAATGCATGATGTGGACATAACACGTCAAATGTGAACCATAGATTAGTCCCAGCAATCGTACAGTCGAGGTTACTGATATTATATGGTCCCAGTTTCCTCTGCAGAGTATCTTGTTCTGTTTTTTGTTTGTTATTTTTTGATACGGTTGCACACTCTAGCCTACGCAGGTGTAGTGGAGAGACATGGCTGATAAGTATAGACATTTTGTATGCAGACTGCAACATGGGCTCTAAAATTCATCCCTTAAAAACTATGAGAACTTATTCGATACCATGAGAAACATTTTTTCTACTTCAAGCTCTTTGACTTCCACCCTTTGGGAGAAAGTTGTAGGGACCAAAAGAAGACAAAATGACAAAATGTCTAGTAAATATAGGCTCTAAAATGCATGCATTAAGAGGTATGACCAGTTTTTCAGTAGACGACATGTGTTTCACACTAGTCAACAGCCGGCCGTTCTGACCGAGCGGTTCTAGGCGCTTCAGGCTGGAACCGCGCGGCCGCTACGGTCGCAGGTTCGAATCCTGCCTCGGGAACGGATGTGTGTGATGTCCTTAGGTTAGTTAGGTTTAAGTAGTTCTAGGGGGACATAGTGCTCAGAGCCATTTGAACCATTTTTGAACTAGTCAACATGAATTAAATGCTCATAGTTCTTAAAGTATGCGTTTTACACTTCATGTTGATTGGACATTTTTTTCTTAATTTGGTCCATATTACCTCTTTTAAGAATATGGAAACACTATGCAGTAGAAGAGATCTGTTTGATAGTATCAACAACGAAAAAGTGCTCATAGCTCTTAAGATATGTGTTTTAGAGCCCATATTTACAACACTTTTTTTCTTGTTTTCGTGTAAGGATCCTGTCCATAAAGCTTGTCGGTGTTTTTTTGGGACACTGTATACGATATACGCAATAACATAGGGTGGAGAATCTGTCCTTGTGGGAGGCCTTATGAATTTCTGCGTGGGTCCATTTTTATCGCTCAACGGAATATAAGCCCAATGAATGTGAAGAAGCTCGTAGATAGCAGTGACGAAGGTGTCTGGTAGCTCAAGAGTGCGAAGCTTATGTATTTGTTGAGGGACTTGCAGACTACCGTATGCAACTACACTATCCAGACACATTAATTTGTCCACGTGTCAAAAGCCTGAGACGTGCACAGAGAGAGAGAGAGAGTCTGTGAGATTCTGGAAGGTTTCGAGAGAAATGTGAAGCCATGTAGACTCGTGATAGATTTCTCGGCTGAGGTAGCGAACAGCCCGATCGAGGTGGTCCCATAGATTCTAGATTGGGTTCATATTCGGGCAATGTGTTCAGGATAATATGGAGAGTTATCGTGGTGCTCTTCGAATCACGCGCGTACACTGCGAGCTGTGTGACACACTGCATTGCCCTGCTGATAGATGCCATCGTGCCCAGGAAAAACGAACTGCATGTAGGGGTGGACATAGACCCTTTTTTTTATATATAGGATGGGACCCCTCCACGCCCATACCGTCGTGGTGACCAAACCAAAAGTTCTACTGTCACCTCCGTATAACATGTTAGTTTTCGAATCAGGAGTCACAGGATGGGGTCTGCGATGTTGTCCATGCCTCTGGGTAGGATTACTCATTGACGCGGTCCATCAGGAGACAGAAAGTAGACGAAAGCGATCGATGGGTAGCGGTTTGTAAGGGCAGAGGGAAAAAAGTGCCAAGGCAAGCGCCAAGGGGAAAAAAACCTCTGCGACAGTAGGACGGGTAATAAGGGCAGTAGCGGCTTGCTAGCTGCGACAGTGCATGCAAGGTGAGGTTATGTTAGTGTGAGGTAATGTGCATCGTTATCTTTGTTGTTGCGGGTGCTCGTTGTAGATGTGTCAGTCCAGGCGCTGCGGGCTGGGCTCCTGTGAATTCTCCTGGGTCCACTGCAGCGGCTTCGTCCCTGTAACAGTCCGAGGTCGTCATACATTAGTGGGCGATCGGCCATACATCAGCTCACAGTGTAGGGTGTGTGTGTGGCTGGTTTGCGTGTTTTGTACAGTACGGCATCCCTGCGATTGCCTGTTTTCCGGCGGGTCGAGCATCTGGAGTTGCCAGTAGTAGCTGTGTTGCAGGGGCTCGCCAGTAATGTTGTGTAGTGTGTTATGGACCGTAGATGTTTAGTTCCTTGCTAAAAGTGTCTTTGGTCTCTTATGTTTCCGTCTATGGTTGTGGTCGTAGTTCCCCAGAGAAAGAATAAACGTTATGCGAGTGTCTCGTGTTTCTGTACAGTCGTGTGGAAAGTATCACTAAGGATAGATGCATACTTGTACTGATCCATTGTATCTGCTAGAATGACGAGATCACCCAGGGAATGGCACGAAAACATTCCCCAGATTATAATGCTCCCTCCTGGTTGCTGGATAGTTGCTTTCCGAAATTTTTCGCCGTACACGCCAATGGCCATCTGTCCGATGGAGCATATAACATGATTCAGCAGTTAGCATAAATGCATGAACCAGGCCCCTGGTACGGAGGCCCATCCACACCAGCGTCCACTGTACAGTCGTTGAGGAGACACTGTTGGTTGCCCCGTGGTTCATCCGGGCGGTCATTTGCTCATCAGTTCCGCCTCTATTTTCCCGTATAGATCTCCGCAGTCATCGTTCACCCTTGTCATCTGTGGCCAGTGGTGCATCTCAGTAGCCTCGGCGTCTGTTTTGGATAGAGCTATTTTGCCTTGTACAGTATACTTTAACCACAGTGTAACGCGATAGTTTTCGAACTTAGCCGTTTCGGAAAAACTTCCAGCCTTGGCTCAAAAGGCAGTGATCATGTCGTTTTGCACATTAGATACATCGCTCCGTTTCCGCATTACGACAGCGACTACACTGTTTTCCGCGACTCCCCTACACGCTGTATATACCTTACAATGCTGGTGCTGCCACCTACCGTCTGTGAGTGGTTATTGCACATTGACGTCAAACATAGGCGATAGTCACTTGAATGTGACTGGACCTTGTGATACCGAGGTAGCTTTGCCGAACGAAAGCGGCAAACATTTTTATTTCACGTGATTCTCGTATTTTTCCCTTCCTTTTCTGATGCTATTTTGATTACTTGGCCGTAAGTGTGTTCCAGCCACCATCCAGTCGTGTTTTAACAGTAGGTTCCAGAGTTTTGCTGACAAATGAGCTTCACCCAATTGACCGACTCAACGTGACAAGACTCGTTTCCTTGCTTCAGTACGGTCACAATGATTTGTACGACTACATTTAATCGAGGATTTTGTAGTAATTCGTAAGCGTTCGAACATCAAGTAAAAATGGTATCTGTTTCAGGTTACTTGAAATTTTCATATTATAAACGGAGGTGCATAAAAAGTGATAATTCAGCAGGTTCAAATGAAATTGCTTCAGCTTTAACTAATGATGGGAAGATAGTGCTCACAAAGTCTTCTGTAGTATAGCTTCGATGCAGTGAGCATACTTTATGCATCAAAACTTCCTAACTTTTCGTCTTGCGCAAGCAAGCAAGACCTAGAACGACGTTCAAAAGTCACTTTTGGATTTTTTCAAGAATGGTTTCACTCAGGCGTCGACGTGGTCTCCTCTGTGGCATGCTGTCTAAATTCCCTTAATACTGGATTTTTTTTTGTTTTTTTTTTGTTTTTTTTTTTTTTTTTTGCAGCAATAGCTTGAGATCATTCATTCCAGGTCATTCTGAAGTAGGTGAGCTGTTTTCTCAGGAATGGTTGTAGACGCTGCTTCCACCAATGCATCCAGTAACCAGTAATATGCCATACAACTGGGTGAAGTGTGATGGGACACTGGCCATTTCTCCTTTTACCCACGTCGAAGGATCTTCCAATTAGTCTTCGTCACAGTCTCATTTGCCTGGACCCAGCTATCTGGAATGGACGTAGCAAATTTGCTGTCAACGTAAGACTGGATGACGATTGGATCCCATGAGTTATTTCAAGACTCTTCTGTCACATGTGAGATCGAGAGGTGGAAAACACAGAGATATCAACAGCTGAACTTCCTCAAGTTGGTGAAGGATCCATCTTGGGCGGAACGTCGTTTAACAATAGTACTTTTTGACTTTCTGTTAAGGATGGAACAGCTGCATCGACTATGTCGACTGGCAGCCCTATCCTATAGAATTAATTAATATTACTAAATAATAAGTCTTGGAAAGGGGGCGATCTTATCTTTGTTACTAGAATGTTCCTGTTATTATTATTTTCATTATTGCAATTATTAATTTTATTTTTAACAGTTTGTTGTTTTTGTTTTATTACATTTACTAGTTTTATATTGTATGGGTATTAACGCAAGTGTGGAAAAGGTTTCTCATTTTGGGTATAAACCATAGCGAAACACAGTGGAATCGGAAGATCAGTTTCTTGGTAACTGTAGAGGAACAAGGAAAGTTGAGCAAGTAACATAGAAAAGACAGTTTTCGTTAAAACAAATTATGTATTTAGAAAAAAACGGCCTGCAATAGCTCATGGTGTGCAGAGCATTCAAAGCTACACCATTGTACCAGTATGCCAAACAGTTGTAAAGAAATAATATTAAAATATGTAAATAACGTTATAAACAGTGTTTGATATACCCAAGTGCAACCTGAAAGTATCGTTGTGTCGAGGGCTTCGTATCGCTTGTCCGTAAAAATGGGTTACGGTAGCATTCAAACAACTTCCCGAACCTCAGCCTTAAGGGACTCAATAATTAGAAAAGCGCCAGCAAGGTACTTGTATGATTTGGAGCTAAACAAATTGTGACATACACCAAGTCAAACCAGAGCCAAGTCAAATAACGGTTGGACTCGCCTGCAGTGTAGGCTACCCACCGAGACACTTTAAAGTGAGCAGTTCAGTCCTAACTCGCTTAAACTTCGGCGTGAAATTTCAATGAGTATTTCAAAAGATTCTGCTGCACCTGATAAAATTAATAATATTATTTGGACAAAGTGTGTACATTTTTGATGGCTTCAGCCAGTTTGAAACAAGAGAGGAACGTAAACGTGTCGTTGAACCGCACTGCGTTGTTGATTAGTTGACCTGTTGACACTGTAAATAGCAGAGTGATTCTACGGTCCTTTTTGGGGAAAAGAGTTGAGTAAACTACGCGATGGAATACTCCAATGATGACGGGAAGTTAGGAATTAACGCCCCCAAAAAGCAGCAGTTTAGTCTAAATACCCATCTGCTTCTTAGCTTTTAATTCGTACAGATGATGATAAAAATAATGGACAAGCATAAACCAACAATATGATACAAGAAGCTTCAATGTGTCATGCACTGCCTTTCGTCTCTTAAGAGTGCATATTCAGGAACAAATTTCATTCAACCGAAGATCTAATTTTGTTTCTTTCCCTCCGGTCTGTCGTCAGACTGTCAATTTAAGTCTGTAAAGACCATCTTCAGACCTGTTTAAAACATATCATAATATAATAAGCATCGTTTTTGTGTCAAAACTGCATCCCAGTTTTCTGTGAACAGCACCGTCGTTCAAGTATAACCTAGTTCGCAACATATCATTAGTTTTCTTCGACGATGCCCATGCTAATTTTGATTTATATCTGATGAATTCTTCTCGGGTTATCAGCCGAGTGGTGGCGTCGTCTTGTCGCAACGTTTCGACGAGTTTCGTACCCATCATCTTCTGGTGAAGTGTCCACATTTATATCTCTTGACGATGCCACTTTGGTTTAATTATATCAGGATACGTTTCAAACAGATCTGAAAATGGTCACTACAGACCGAAATCGTTAGACTGACAACAGTTTCCGTAGTCATAGACTGGAATTAGATAAACAAATTCTGTGCTTCCTGGATTACTGTTTTTATTCATCACCATGTCGCAGATTGTAGAATCGAAGACTGGCTTTAAGCTTTATTATATGAGACCTTTTTGAGGTGATGTGTCAGTGCTCCGTCTGAAATGTACCGGTTCAGCCACCTAATTATGGGGGACAGTTGCTTAAACAAAAATGTTGGCGTATGTAACGTAACGTTACTTCCCACTAAGATGCAAACATACAGTTCTGCCGACCGCAAGATGCTAATGCTTCATCCTCCGGTCGCGTCCAACGCGAGTTGCCGAATCGATGGACAGCGTGCTGTACCATAAGCCGACGAAACCCAAATGTACGTGTACTTGTGTCAGTGTTCTACTCTTCGGGACTCTGCCTGTCTTCCGCAACAAAAGGTGACACTTAAACGCAGACTCGTTTGAATCTTACCGCTTTAGCACCTGCGACAGTAATTGTCAAGAAACGTTAGTGCGTTGATGAAATTTTTGTGCAGGATGTCGAAAGATTTTACAGACTTATCTTATCGTTAAGAGTCCAGGAGGTGATAACTGCGGACTGTGTGACAGAGAAATAACTAAAACAGGTTTCCATATCAAAAAGAGCCCCTTCCAACGCCCCGTATGTCCAAGAACGCATGGACATATCCATTTCTCAACTCGTTATTTGTTGGATGTAATCCAATCTCTGTCTTCCGCTACAGTTTTTACCCTCTACAGCTACTGATGCCTTAACACGTACTGTCTTTTTGCCCCTTATTGTGTTTTGCATACGTTCCTTCCTTCTACAATTCTGAGGTGAACCTCCTCATTCCTTATTTTATTAGTCCACCAAATCTTCAACGTCCTTCTATAGCACTACATGACAAACGCTTCGATTCTGTTCTTATCGGCGTTCCCACTGACCACAATACATTCTTGTACTGAATTTTTTTTCTCAAATTAAAGCCACTATTTGACGATATAAAAAAACATGTTTGGAAAACTCGAGCGCAATCGTTGTTGCTATCATCCCATGGTCGAAGACTGGTACACATCTTATTCAGCACCAGAATCCAGTTACCATTTAGTTTCACACCTTCCCACCATGAAAGGTCGTACAGAGCGGCAGAGGAAAAAAGGAAACAGAATGTTCCACAGCTCCTCCTAAACCAACAAAGCTTCATACCACTGTGGACGGTAACAACCACCTTCCTCTCGAAGGTGTGGGGGTGAAAAAGAACGTAGCTCACGACACACAAAAAGACGGACCAATACATATTTGATGCATAAATAGTTCACCTCCTCGCTGTTATCTACTGCATGCACCAAACATTTTTCCTATTGAATTCCACAAGTATTTTATAGCTATTAAAAAGCCACAAGCACAAATTTTAAGCATTAACCACACGGTGTTAGGAATCTGTAGGGGGCTAGCAGAAATTATTTTATAATTTTTAGCCCTTTTTAAAAACCTGTTACACTAAAAAGTTTTTTACGTCAATATTTTTTAATGTACTGCGTTCTAATCTACAGTGTGGCCCAGTGTGTGATGCCTTTCGAAAATTTAGGAAGACATGATCTACCTATTTACATGCATCTTATATTTGTAAGATTCACTGAAGAACCAAAGAAACTGGTACACCTGCCTAATATCATGTAGGGCTCCCGCGAGCACGCAGAAGTGCCGCAACACGACGTGGCATGGAGTCGACTAATGTCTGAAGTAGTGTTGGAGGGAACTGATACCATGAAACCTGCAGGGCTGTCCACAAATCGGTGACAGTGCGAGGGCGTGGAGATCTTTTCTGCTCTTCTGAACAGCACATTGCAAGGCGTCCCACATATGTTCAGTAATGTTCACGCCTGGGGAGTTTGGTGGCCAGCGGAAGCGTTTAAACTCAAAAGAGTGTTTCTGGAGCCGCTATGTAGCAATTCTGGACGTGTGAGGTGTCGCATTGTCCTCCTGGAATTGTCCTAGTTCGTCGGAATGCACCCATGGACATGGATGGGTGCACGTGATCAAACAGGATGCTTACATACGTCTCACTTGTCAGAGTAGTATCTAGGCGTATCAGAGGTCCCACACCACCCAAACTGCACACGTCCCACACTGTTACAGAGCCTCCACTAGCTTGAACAGTCCCCTGCTGACATGCAGGGTCCATGGATTCATGAGGTTGTCTCGACACCCGCACACGTCCATTCGCTCGATACAATTTGAAACGGTACTCGACCTAGCAGACAACATGTCGTCAGTCATCAACAACACTCCAATGTCGGTTTGACGGGCCCAGGCAAGGCGTAAAGCTTTGTGTCGTGCAGTCATCAAAGGTACTTGAGTGGGCCTTTTGCTCCGAAAGCCCATATCGTTTCGTTGAATGGTTCGCACGCTGGCACGTGTTGATGGCCCAGCATTGAAATCTGCGGAAGGGTTGTATTTCTGTCACGATGAACGTTTCTCTTCAGTCGTCGTTGGTTCTGTTCTTGCAGGATCTTTTTCTGGCCGCAGTGATGTCGGAGATTTGATGTTTTACCGGATTTCTGATACTCACGGTACACTCATGAAAAGGTCGTACGGGAAAATATCCACGCCATCCCTATCTTGGAGATGCTTTGTCCATCGTTCGCGCGTCGACTGTAACACCACGTTCAGACTCACTTAAATATTGATAACGTGCCATTGTAGCAGCAGTAACCGCTCTAACAACTGCCCCAAAAGCTTGTCTTATATTTACGTTGCCGACCGCAGCGCCATATTCTACCTGTTTATATATCTCTGTATTTGAATAATCGTGCATATACCAGTTTCTTTGACACTTAAGTGTGTATCCAACTTTTGAGAATGAGAGTTCTTTGTGACTTCCAATAAACTTTTACGAAACTTCTTCTTGCTCACAGTCCCACAAAATAATGAAAGGAAAAAAAAAGTTTATCGCTTACTACATATCCGCTGTACATTCAGTAAAACTGCCGCATTGGGCATGACCTTTTAATTTACTCTCTCTTTAGTGAGTGATAACTCTATATGTAACATATTTTTCACTGTCCACATATACCACTGAATGTAGCTGCAAAATTATTTCAGTGTACGACATATACACTACCGGCCATTAAAATTGCTACACCACGAAGTGACGTGCTACAGTCGCGAAATTTAACCGACAGGAAGAAGATGCTGTGATATGCAAATGATTAGCTTTCCAAAGCATTCATACAAGGTTGGCGCCGGTGGCGACACCTACAACGTGCTGACACGAGGAAAGTTTCCAACCGATTTCTCATACACAAACAGCAGTTGACCGGCGTTGCCTGCTGAAACGTTGTTGTGATGACTCGTGTAAGGAGGAGAAATGCGTACGATCACGTTTCCGACTTTGATAAACGTCGGATTGTAGCCTATCGCGATTGCGGTTTATCGTATCGCGACATTACTGCTCGCGTTGGTCGAGATCCAATGACTGTTAGCAGAATATGGAATCGGTGAGTTCAGGAGGGTAATACGGAGCGCCGTGCTGGATCCCAGCGGCCTCGTATCGGCTAGCAGTCGAGATGTCAGGCATCTTATCCGCATTGCTGTAACGGATCGTGCAGCTACGTCTCGATACCTGAGTCAACAGATAGGGACGTTTGCAAGACAACCACCATCTGCACGAACAGTTCGACGACGTTTGCAGCAGCATGGACTTTTTTTATTTTTTTATTAGTCTACTGACTGGTTTGATGCGGCCCGTCACGAATTCCTTTCCTGTGCTAACCTCTTCATCTCAGAGTAGCACTTGCAACCTACGTCCTCAATTATTTGCTAGACGTATTCCAATCTCTGTCTTCCTCTACAGTTTTTGCCCTCTACAGCTCCCTCTAGTACCATGGAAGTCATTCCCTCATGTCTTAGCAGATGTCCTATCATCCTGTCCCTTCTCCTTATCAGTGTTTTCCACATATTCCTTTCCTCTCCGATTCTGCGTAGAACCTCCTCATTCCTTACCTTATCAGTCCACCTAATTTTCAACATTCGTCTATAGCACCACATCTCAAATGCTTCGATTCTCTTCTGTTCCGGTTTTCCCACAGTCCATGTTTCACTTCCATACAATGCTGTTCTCCAGACGTACATCCTCAGAAATTTCTTCCTCAAATTAAGGCCGGTATTTGATATTAGTAGACTTTTCTTGGCCAGAAATGCCTTTTTTGCCATAGCGAGTCTGCTTTTGATGTCCTCCTTGCTCCGTCCGTCATTGGTTATTTTACTGCCTAGGTAGCAGAATTCCTTAACTTCATTGACTTCGTGACCATCAATCATGGTGTTAAGTTTATCGCTGTTCTCATTTCTACTACTTCTCATTACCTTCGTCTTTCTCCGATTTACTCTCAAACCATACTGTGTACTCATTAGACTGTTCATTCCGTTCAGCAGATCATTTAATTCTTCTTCACTTTCACTCAGGATAGCAATGTCATCAGCGAATCGTATCATTGATATCCTTTCACCTTGTATTTTAATTCCACTCCTGAACCTTTCTTTTATTTCCATCATTGCTTCCTCGATGTACAGATTGAAGAGTAGGGGCGGTAGGCTACAGCTTTGTCTTACACCCTTCTTAATACGAGCACTTCGTTCTTGATCGTCCACTCTTATTATTCCCTCTTGGTTGTTGTACGTATTGTATATGACCCGTCTCTCCCTATAGCTTACCCCTACTTTTTTCAGAATCTCGAACAGCTTGCACCATTTTATATTGTCGAACGCTTTTTCCAGGTCGACAAATCCTATGAAAGTGTCTTGATTTTTCTTTAGCCTTGCTTCCATTATTAGCCGTAACGTCAGAATTGCCTCTCTCGTCCCTTTACTTTTCCTAAAGCCAAACTGATTGTCACCTAGCGCATTCTCAATTTTCTTTTCCATTCTTCTGTATATTATTCTTGTAAGCAGCTTCGATGAATGAGCTGTTAAGCTGATTGTGCGATAATTCTCTCACTTGTCAGCTCTTGCCGTCTTCGGAATTGTGTGGATGATGCTTTTCCGAAAGTCAGATGGTATATCGCCAGACTCATATATTCTACACACCAACGTGAACAGTCGTTTTGTTGCCACTTCCCCCAATGATTTTATAAATTCTGATGGAATGTTATCTATCCCTTCTGCCTTATTTGACCGTAAGTCCTCCAAAGCTCTTTTAAATTCCGATTCTAATACTGGATCCCCTCTCTCTTCTAAATCGATTCCTGTTTCTTCTTCTATCACATCAGACAAATCTTCACCCTCATAGAGGCTTTCAATGTATTATTTCCACCAATCTGCTCTCTCCTCTGCATTTAACAGTGGAATTCCCGTTGCACTCTTAATGTTACCACCGTCGCTTTTAATGTCACCAAAGGTTGTTTTGACTTTCCTGTATGCTGAGTCTGTCCTTCCGACAATCATATCTTTTTCGATGTCTTCACATTTTTCCTGCAGCCATTTCGTCTTAGCTTCCCTGCACTTTCTATTTATTTCATTCCTCAGCGTATTTCTGTATTCCCGATTTTCCCGGAACATGTTTGTACTTCCTCCTTTCATCAATCAACTGAAGTATTTCTTCTGTTACCCATGGTTTCGCAAATACCTTCTTTGTACCTATGTTTTCCTTCCCAACTTCTGTGATGTCCCTTTTTAGAGATGTCCATTCCTCTTCAATTGTACTGCCTACTGCGCTATTCCTTATTGCTGTATCTATAGCGTTAGAGAACTTCAAACGTATCTCGTCATTCCTTAGTACTTCTGTATCCCACTTCTTTGCGTATTGGACTATCAGCTCGTAGACCTTGGCTGCAGTTACCCTTGAGTCTGCATCACAGACAGGAGCGCCTGCGATCGTGTACTCAACGACGAACCTGGATGCACGAATGGGAAAACGTCATTTTTTCGGATGAATCCAGGTTCTGTTTACAGCATCATGATGGTCACATCCGTGGTAAAAATGTCGTGTGGCTAGGGCCTCCCGTCGGGTAGACCGTTCGCCTGGTGCAGGTCTTTTGATTTGACGCCACTTCGGCGACCTGCGCGTCGATGGGGATGAAATAATGATGATTAGGACAACACAACACCCAGTCCCTGAGCAGTGAAAATCTCCGACCCAGCCGGGAATCGAACCCGGGCCCTTAGGATTGACAGTCTGTCACGCTGACCACTCAGCTACCGGGGCGGACGACAGCGTGGTGAATGCATATTGGTAGCGTGTATTCGTCAACGCCATACTGGCGTATCACCCGACGTCATGGTATTGGTTACAATTCTCGATCATCTCTTGTTCGCATTGACGGCACTTTGAACAGTGGACGTTACATTTCAGATGTGTTACGACCCGTGGCTCTACTCTTCATTCGATCCCTGCGAAACTCTACATTTCAGCAGGCTCATGCACGACCGCATGTTGCAGATCCTGTAGTGGCTATTCTGGATACAGAAAATGTTTGACTGCTGCCCTGGCGAGTGCATTGTCCAGATATCTCACCAATTGAAAACGTCTGGTCAATGGTGGCAGAGCAAATGGCTCGTCACAATACGCCAGTCACTACTCTTGATGAACTGTGGTATCGTGTTGAAGCTGCATGGGCAGCTGTATCTGTACACGCCATCCTAGCTCTGTTTGACTCAATGCCCAGGCGTACCAAGGCTGTTATTACGGCCAGAGGTGGTTGTTCTGGGTACTGATTTCTCAAGATCTATGCACCCAAATTGCGTGAAAATGTAATCACTTGTCAGTTCTAGTATATCTGTCCAATGAATACCCGTTTATCATCTGCTTTTTTCCTTGGTGTAGCAATTTTAATGGGCAGTAGTATAGTTCAGAAGATATGACATAATAAACATTGAGCTGCGTGGAAACGAAACTGTGATACAGGTCAAATATGTGTACAAGTACGTGTCGGATATGTTAAATATACGTTACTTCTGCGTATGTGGGCTAAACCATGGATGAAAGCTCCTTTGAAACCCCTGGATCGAATTCAAGTAAAATTTGTGCGCATGTTACTTATTATCTGGAAAGAAATAGTGTGTGGGTAAGAACCAGCAACTTCGTATTGGGGTGGGGAGGTGGTGATAACGTGGAGAGAGTAGGAGGGAGGAGGATATGGTCAGACAGAGAGGAGGAAGGGGGAGGGGGAAAGAAATGGGGCAGGAGGAGATGGACCGAGAGAGGGGCAGAGGGAAATGGACAGAGAAAGGACAGAGAAGGAGATGGACAGAGGGGAAGAGGAGCTGGACACGGGGGCGGGGGGGGGGGGAGGAGTTGGACAGAGGGGGAGGAGGAGACGGACAAATAGAATTGGAATAAATACATACCCGGGCAATGCCGGGTACTCAGTTAGTATTTTAAAAGGCGAGACTTTCTGGCAGCGAAAGGTTTCATTTGATTTTAAACTAACTTCCCAATGAGCTAGAGCCTTGAATTTTAAACATAGTTGAGAATGGGATGACAACGGAATATTATCTCTCTTTTCTGTCCATCTGTTTGGTAGGAGTGGGGACGAAAATGATTGGAACGCCTGACGTCTCAGCGGTGTGTTATGCGGGTAATATTGGAATATGTGCCAGGTGGCAGTGGATGGACGCAGCAGTTCAGAGAGGGTGGGGGGGGGGGGGGGGGAAGAAGATGGGCAGATGGAGGGGGAGCAGGAGATCAGTGCATAGATGTGACATACGGCCGCGGGCAAAAAGCTTATATGTGCAAGGTGATTCGTCTGCCTCTATTGATCAGTCTTATGCAGCACATAATGCCTTCAAAAACCACACACAAGATTCTCGCATTCTCTCGCTCACTACTATTCAAACTATTAGCTCTACAGAAAAATGAACAGCATCTTTTGTAGCAAATTTAATGCAGCTAAATTTTGTACTGGGTTTTGACGGGAGGCCACAGTTTTCGAGTTGTTCAAGAAACATGTGTTTGAAAGTCACGTCTGTATAATTTTCTTGCTTTCGTATCCCAGTAAGAGATTTAACTACATTACATTTGCTATAAAAAGGTCATTTTTTATGTGGAACTAGTAATGTAGGTGTAGTGAATGAGAGAATATGAAAATCTTGCATGTGGTATTTGAAGGCGTTGTGGACTGCATTAAACCCACCGATAGGGGCAGCTGAATCACCCTCTGTGTGTGTGTGTGTGTGTGTGTGTGTGTGTGTGTGTGTGTGTGTGTGTGTGCGCAATTCAAAGAAAACATCTCATCGAAATGCTTAAAATCCCTTGAGAAATTTCTCGTGCACAAGACAAAAATGCAGAAAATAATTATTTAAATAAAATAAATGTTTAGTATAAGTTTTTAAATGTGACTAAAAAGTATATAATAATTTCTTGTAGCTGCACACAGATTGCTAGGCCTACACAGTGCTAAAAATTTGTGCTTGTGAGACTTTATGAGTTCATAACCTGGAAGGAATTATATAGTTTCATCTGTGTGCTTTGGTAGTTTAGTTTTTGAATTTCTGTGCGTTAATTTAATGTTTAGTAGACTCAGTTATCGCGTTTTGATTGCTGTCGGGAAGTAACCGATTTTGTAACATTTTACAAGTTCCTAACCAGGAGCAAATTATTTAGTCTCATCTGTGTGCTTTTGTAGTTTAATTTTTGAATCTCTGAATGTAAATCTATTTTATTAGAAACAGTTCTTCTGTTTTCGTCAGTGTCTACATTAAAGTTTCGTACCACGTGTCGACAGTCATTTGTTTGTCTGTGTAGTGTAGTTTTCCACCGTCTTTAGTGTGGATTGGGGCTGTGATTATCGTGTATGGATGTGAGATGAGTTGGTGACACTTTGCTCTCAGCTCCAGGCTGTGTTGGCTTTGGTTACACAGCTTGAGGCTGCAATGGATGGGCATCACCGTTGTGGACCGGCCATGAGTATGCAGTGGACTTCCAGCACAACCCACGAGTCCGCCGATCGGTCTGCACTGGTCACCAGCCCAGTTACTGCTCACATTGAGCTTGACTCCTCATCCATGGTCGAGTGGGATGTCACCTCGGGACGTGGCAGGCTGCAACAGACTTCCTTGGGGGCTGAACGTAAGGCCTCACTGATTAGTCTGACAAACAGCCTTGGGCGTTATCTGTGGCTGAATGTCCCTCAGCCAATGCAGTCGCTTTTTTTGTTTCAGAGAAAACATCTCAATCTGAAAGATCCGGTCAGTCACGGTGGGATTTTTTGTTGTCGAGAGCTCCAATGTTAGGCGCGTTATGGGGCCTTCTTAGGGACATGGCTGCCAAGAACGGGAAGAAAGCCAGTGTGCACTCCGTATGTATATCGGGTGGAGTCATTCCAGATGTGGAGTAGGTCCTTCCTTGAGGATGCCATGAAGAGCACAGAATGCAGACACGGCAGGTGGTGGCTCATGTCAGTACCAGTGATGTGTATCGCTTTGGATCGAAAGAGATGCTCTCTGGTTTCGAGCGGTTAACAGAAGTGGTAAGGGCTGCTAGTCTTGCTTGCAGAATGAAATCAGAGCTCACCTTTAGCAGCATAGTCGACAGGACCGATTCCACACCTCTGATACCGAGCTGAGTGGAGGGTCTGAGTCGGTGGCGCAGACAGTTCTGCGACTGTGCAGGCAGCAGATTCCTCGACAAGCGGCAAAGAGTGGTGGGGTTTCGGGTTATGCTAAATAGGTTAGGAGTCCACGCAGGAGGCGGCTACGCGGGTAGTATGGGCTGTGTGTCGTGGACTGGGCGGCTCTTTAGGTTTTAGGGTATCGCGAAAACAAAGAAAGGCTTCAGTCTCAATGAGCGCAGGTCGGACACAGAAAGAATGTAGATCTATAAACCATCGATATAACAGCTGTAAAATGTCGTAGCTGTTTTGGAAAAGTACCAGCGTTCTAAGCGCTAATAGAAAGCACTGTCGCTCAAATTGCTACAGGCACTGAAAGCTGGCTAAGGAAAGAGATAGGTTCAGCCGAAATTTTTGCGACGGCCCTGTTTGTTGGTGTTAGAAGTAGTTTATCTTGTAGCGAAATTGAAGTTGATAGTTCCTTTGAGTTAGCATAATCAGAGGTCATTCTCGGCGAGGAATACAACAATAATTGGACCGAATAGTAAACTGTTCTGAAAACAGACTTGACCTCTTAGCAACAAATAATCCTTGGCCAATAAAGAGCATCAAAACGAATACTGGGTTAGTGAACACAGGGTTGTCGTAGCGAGACTGAATATTGTAACCCTCAAATTCTCCAAGAAATGAACAAAAAATATAACTATTCAGAAAAAGAGAAAAAAGTCACTTTTCGCCTTCCTGAGAGACAATCTCCACTCCTTCCCAATTGACAATGTAAGTGTAGACCAGATGTGGCTTGAATTCAAAGAAATAGTTTCAACAACAATCGAGAATTTTTACCAAGTTAACAAACGACAGAGCTGATCCCCCTTGGTACACAAATGAGTCAGAACTCTTGCAGAAAGAACGAAGAAAGCATGCCAAATTTAAACGAAGGAAAAATCTCCAAGATTGGCGATCTTTTACAGACGCTCAAAATTTAGGGTGGGCGTCAATGCGAGATGCTTATAATAATTTCCACAACGAAAGTTTGTCTCGAAACCTGGTAGAAAATCCAAAGAGATTCTGGTCGTATGTAAAATATGCTAGCGGCAAGAACAGTCAATGTCTTCTCTGTGCGATAGCAATGGAAATACAGTTGACGACAGTGCTGCCGAAGCAGAATTACTAAACACAGCCTTTCGAAATTTCTTCATCAAAGAAGACGAAGTAAATATTCCAAAATTCGAATCAAGAACAGCTGTCAACATGAGTAACTTAGAAGTGAATATCCTCGGAGTAGTGTAGCAACTTAAATTACTTAATAAAAACAAGTGTTCCGGTTCAGACTGTACACCAATTAAGCTCCTTCCAGAGTATGCTGATGCAATAGCTCCATACTTAACAACCATATATAACCGCTCGCTCGACGAAAGATCCATACCCAAAGACTGGAAAGTTGCACAGCTCACACCAATATTCAAGAAAAGCAGTAGAAGTAATCAACTAAATTACAGGCCCATATCATTAACGACGATATTCTGCAGGATTTTGGAACATATATTGTGTTCGAGCATTATGAATTACCTCAAAGAGAACGGTTTATTGACACATAGGCAACGCAATCGTTCTTGCGAAACACAACTAGCTCTTTACACACACGACATGTTGAGTGCTATGGACAAGGGATTTCAAATTAATTCCGTATTTACAGATTTCCAAACAGATTTTTGACACTGTACCACACTAGCGGCTTGTAGTGAAATTGCGTGCTTATGGAAAATCGTCTCAGTTTTGTAAGTGGACTCGTGATTTCGTGTCAGAGAGGTCTCAGTTTATAGCAACTGAGGGAAAGTCATCGAGTAAAACAGAAGTGATTTATGGCGTTCCCCAAGGCAGTGTTACAGGCCCTCTGTTGTCCCTTAGCTATATAAATGATGTAGGAGACAATCTCAGCAGCCGTCTTAGGTTGTTTGCACATGATGCTGTCGTTTATCTTCTACTAAACTCATCAGATGATCAGAACAAATTGCAAAATGATTTACTTAAGATATCTGCATGGTGCAAAAATTGGCAAATGACCATCAGTAATGAAAATTGTGAGTTTATCCACATGAGTACTAAAAGGAATCCCTTAAACTTCGCCTACGTAATAAATCAGTCAAATCTAAAGGCTGTAAATTCAACTAAATACCTAGGAATTACGATTACGAAAAACTTAAATTGGAAATAACACTCAGAAAATGTTGTGAGGAAGGCAAACCAAAGATCGCGTTTTATTGTCGGAACACTTAAAAGGTGCAACAGGTTTACTGAAGAGACTACCTACACTACGGTTGTATGTCCTCTTTTGGAGTACTGCTTAGCGGTGTGGAAACATTAGCAGATAGGATTAACGAAGTACATCGAGAAAGTTCAAAGAAGATCAGCAGGTTTTGTATTATCGAGAAATATGCGAGAGAGTGTTGGACATGACACAGGATTTGGGATGTACATCTTTAAACCAAAGACCTTTCTCTTTGGAGCAGGATCTTCTCATGAAATTTCAAACACTAACTTTCTCCTCTGAATGCGAAAATATATTTTTGACGCTAATCTACATAGGGAGAAACGATCATTACAATAAAATAAGGGAGATCTGAGCTCGCACTGTTTGAGAGTTGAATAACAGAGAATTACTGTAAAGGTGGTTCGATGATCCCTCTGCCAGGGACTTAAGTGTGATTTGCACATTTATCACGCAGATGTAAATTTTTAATAGCTATGCCAAGATTTGTAAGATTTATAACGGAAAACGTTGGGCACTTGCAATAAATAACAGGATGTGAACTATTCATACGTCAGTTATGTATTGCACGTGCCCCACGTTATAAATCTTACAAGTGTTGTCATAGGTACTGAAAATTCATAAACATAAACTTTCAGGAATATCTGTGTGGAGCTAGGAGCCTGTATGGGGCTAGGAGAAATTATTTTATACTTTTTAATCGTATCTGAGAACTTGTTTCACTAAAAACTCATTTTTATTTAAATAGTTTTTCAGTTTTTCTTTCTCCCGGCACTGTTAAATTTAAATCGCTTTCTGCTTTCGGATATCTGGTCTGTTTTGTGAGAGAACGCAAGCAGAAGACAAATCAAAATTCTCACGAAAAATTTGCAGTGCGTAACGAAAACAAAGTAAACAATAATATAAAGGTTATGGAGACGCAAAATCCATTACTACAACACAGGTGAGCGTAGCAAGAATAGGTCAACTTTCGTTGTTAGCAGATGACGACACAAGCCTCAGTTTCTGGCCACGTTAGGATTTTAGAACTCTACACTTGGCACAGTCAATTGATCACTGATGTCACAGACCGACTGGCAGTGTGACTGGCGGCTCGTTTACATGTTGGCAAGTGAAGTGTACCCATCACAAGCAGTCGCATTTGACCGGACAGTCGACCGTGTGAAACGAGCTTTGCGTGAGTGGTGTTCGAGGTATTGCCTGTCTTCCGTTATTATGTCTGATTTCAGACTTGTTTGAATCTCATCGCTGTTGCACTTGCGGCTGACAAGAAGGTTTTCATGCAGTGTGTCGAAGTACTTCGGAAGAGACCAAGAGGGGCTCATTGTGGGATATATGGCGGAAAAATTACAACAGATTTCCATCTGCTCGCGAGTGCAGAGATGAGAAATACTGATTTTTAACAACGTCTGAAGAAACAGACGCCGGCCGGAGTGGCCGTGCGGTTCTAGGCGCTGCAGTCGGGAGCCGAGCGACCACAACGGTCGCAGGTTCGAATCCTGCCTCGGGCATGGATGTGTGTTATGTCCTTAGATTAGTTAGGTTTAATTAGTTCTAAGTTTTAGGGGATTGATGACCTCAGAAGTTAAGTCGCATAGTGCTCAGAGCCATTTGAACCATTTGAAGAAACAGACATTGGCACAATCTTGCAACTGCAGCTGAAGTGGTCAAGGCGGCCGCTCGCGATAAGTGAGAAATCCGGGTTCGAGTTCCGGTCTGACACAACTTCTCATATGTCACCAGCAGCCAATATCTTCATTTCTAATACAGATAATGGAAGAAAGATTTCGCTATTGCGAATAAATTTCATAAAAGAACGAACTACGGAACTTATGATTATCCCTTGTACATAAAAATGAGAACATATCGTATTGTAACATTCCTGCAACCACAGCAATTATAGTAAATGAGAACTTCTATATGTAAAGATAAGCTTGGTATTCCCTGTCTAGATACTATTTAAAAAGTTTGTGACAGTTGCGCGGTTTATCATTCCCCTTGTGAACCCTCAGTTTAAATTTCACTGACTATACGAGGTTCACTTCATCTAATCTATGTATAGCTCTTGTTTGCATCTAAATTACTTTGTAGTTGCAAAAGTATAGTTGTTTAATTAGTTCAAATGGCTCTGAGCACTATGGGACTTCTGAGGTCATCAGTTCCCTAGAACTTAGAACTACTTAAACCTAACTAACTTAAGGACATCACACATCCATGCCCGAAACAGGATTCGAACCTGCGACCGTAGTGGTCGCGCGGTTCCAGGCTGTAGCGCCTAGAACCGCTCGGCCACTCCGGCCGGCGTTTAATTAGTAAGAGGTTTAGTTTTCCTCCTAAGCTGGAGAAAATTAAATACCTGCATTTAATGAGAATGTATAATTCACTGCAAGTGGTTTATTCGGATTGTGATAATGATAACAATATCAGGTTGTACATGCACTTAAATGTATGGAAAATGGAGCCACAACAGAACACTCTGTAGGCTATAGGCTGAAGAAATTTGATTGAAGTTTCTGTTCTCCTCTTGTTGGGACGTGAACGTCTCAAAGCAAATGTTACCTGTTAGTAGGTACTTTCTGACAGAACGAATGGGTGAAGTTTCGTATCATTATTTGGCATAAATAATAATACCTAATAAAAATACCTCTTAATATGGTACAGTTAATCTTCCTGTTTATCAATGTACTTGATATTTACGTTACTGCTGCACGTCATCCGCACTCTACATTGAAAGCAGCGTTACAAAAAATTTTGCTTGGGTATGAGAAAACCTCGGGGAAGATCAGTTTGGATTCCGTAGAAACACTGGAACACGTGAGGCAATACTGACCTTACGACTTATCTTAGAAGAAAGATTAAGGAAAGGCAAACCTACGTTTCTAGCATTTCTAGACTTAGAGAAAGCTTTTGACAATGTTCACTGGAATACTCTCTTTCAAATTCTAAAGGTGGCAGGGGTAAAATACAGGGAGCGAAAGGCTATTTACAATTTGTACAGAAACCAGATGGCAGTTATAAGAGTCGAGGGACATGAAAGGGAAGCAGTGGGTGGGAAGGGAGTAAGACAGGGTTGTAGCCTCTCCCCGATGTTGTTCAATCTGTATATTGAGCAAGCAGTAAAGGAAACAAAAGAAAAATTCAGAGTAGGTATTAAAATTCATGGAGAAGAAATAAAAACTTTGAGGTTCGCCGATGACATTGTAATTCTGTCAGAGACAGCAAAGGACTTGGAAGAGCAGTTGAATGGAATGGACAGTGTCTTGAAAGGAGGATATAAGATGAACATCAACAAAAGCAAAACAAGGATAATGGAATGTAGTCTAATTAAGTCGGGTGATGCTGAGGGAATTAGATTAGGAAATGAGGCACTTAAAGTAGTAAAGGAGTTTTGCTATTTGGGGAGCAAAATAACTGATGATGGTCGAAGTAGAGAGGATATAACATGTAGGCTGGCAATAGCAAGGAAAGCGTTTCTGAAAAAGAGAAATTTGTTAACATCCAGTATTGATTTAAGTGTGAGGAAGGCATTTCTGAAAGTATTCGTATGGAGTGTAGCCATGTATGGAAGTGAAACATGGACGATAAATAGTTTGGACAAGAAGAGAATAGAAGCTTTCGAAATGTGGTGCTACAGAAGAATGCTGAAGATTAGATGGGTAGATCACATAACTAATGAGGAAGTATTGAATAGGATTGGGGAGAAGAGAAGTTTGTGGCACAACTTGACCAGAAGAAGGGATCGGTTGGTAGGACATATTCTGAGGCATCAAGGGATCACCAATTTAGTATTGGAGGGCAGCGTGGAGGGTAAAAATCGTAGAGGGAGACCAAGAGATGAATACACTAAGCAGATTCAGAAGGATGTAGGTTGCAGTAGGCACTGGGAGATGAAAAAGCTTGCACAGGATAGAGTAGCATGGAGAGCTGCATCAAACCAGTCTCAGGACTGAAGACCACTACATCAACAACATGAGAAAACAAGAGGCAGTGTGGGTGAGTATTTCTGCAGGGGACTTCTAAGGACTTGTTGAGTCGATGCCAAGTCGAGTTGCTGCTCTACGCTGCGCACAGTATTAGAAGGTATTCCACGACTTTTATCACTTCTGTGTACTTCGGCCTGTACGACTTCCCCTAACGACACGGAAGTTCTCTTCCAAAAAAATGGCTCTGAGCACTATGGGACTCAACTGCTGTGGTCATCAGTCCCCTAGAACTTAGAACTACTTAAACCTAACTAACCTAAGGACATCACACACATCCATGCCCGAGGCAGGATTCGAACCTGCGACAGTTCTCTTCCATACCTTGCATGACTAACAAACCCCTGTAAGAAAGTCGTGCCTGGTTAGCTCAGCAGTTACAAGCAAAAGGCAAGATTCCTGTCTACGAGTCTCGATCCGGCTAGGATGTTTCAAAATAGTGCACACTCCGCCGCAGAGTGAAAGATTCATTCTGGCAGGTCCTCAGTTGTCCCCAAGAAGCAGGTCCTAGCAAAATACTAATTACAGTACAGGAGATGCAACTTGGGTACTGCGTGTAGCACACACGGTCTGTCCTTCAGCTAAGGAGCCGTGCTGCCACTTAGCTTTGAAAATAAAATATCTTGGCTGATTAAAAGTTATGTGTATTCAGAGGTCACGAGGACTACCAGGAGTACAGGACTGATCCGTTTGGCTTGTTGCCAGGTTAGTCGACCTACGGATCGACGTCGGTATCAGCGATACTCAACGAGGTCGCTAGACAAAAATGACATCACGTATCATTCTGGAGACAGCAGTCATGATTCTACCAAGCATTAAATAACTGCATCTGTGGAATATTAATGGAATCGTCTCGGGTTATCAGCGGAGTGGCAGCGTCGTCTTGAACTAATGTTTCTACGAGTTTATTACTTTTCATCTTCACCCGTGAAGATAACGATTAGGAATCTCGTTGAAACTTTGCTCCAAGACAACGCTGCCACTTAGCTGGTAACACGAGCAGATTTCACCAATGAAAATTTCCCAGAAATCTTATATTCTCGTATATTAAATACCGGTGTAATTATTTAAATAAAAACTTTTTAATGCAAAGCGTTTTTAAAACGGACTAAAAATTTACAGTAATTTCTCCTAGCCCCATACACCATCCTAACCCCATTAAGCTAGTACTGAAAATTTACACTTGTGATGTTTTTGTTGCTATGAAAATACTCGTAGAACGAAAACATGGGGCGCATGCAACAGATGATAATAAGGAGGTGAACTGTTCGTACGTCATTATGTGGTGATCGTGCCTCACGTTTTTCGCTCTAAATTCTACAACTATTTTCATACCTGTTAAAAATTCACAAACACGCATTTTCAGGGCTATCTGTATTGGGTTAGCAATTCGTATACAGCTAGAAGATGTTATTTTATACTTTTGAGTCCTTTTTTATTTAAATAATTATTTTCTGATTTTTTTTTGTCTCGTGTGTACCAAATTTTTCAATAGATTTCAAACTTTTTGATGGGATTACAACAGAGACATGTGGTAAGTTTCAGGGTTACTTCAGTTTCTCTTCACCTGATTCAATCAATCCATTGCTTCCTCCTATAACTATCTCAAGGAAAGACCTCGAAGATAAAACTTAAAGAGAACCGAGTTCATACGAGGACTTACCAGCAATCGCTCTCACCATGAAACATTCGTGAGTAGAACAGGAAAAGGGGGAAATAACAGTGGTGTACAAAGTACCCTCCGCCACCTACCAGACACGAAAGCGGGTTAATATCGCATTGTGGTCGAGTTCTGAGCTGTATTGAAAGTTTCATGTCACTAACTCATCGGGAAATGATAGCGGTAAATGAAGTACTCTCCGCCACACACCAGACAAGAACGCGAGTTAACATTGCACTGTAATCCAGTTCTGTACCATGTTGAAAGTTTCAAATCTCTAACCAATCCTAAAATAATTCTTTGGTTGAATGACCGGCGTGTATTTTCCTTGTGTTTCCATTTGTTTATTATCAACTCCAGCTAGAGGACGAGCTACATTATACTGGTTCTTGCACTGTGTGCTAGCACATGAGAGTAAGAGTTAGTTTTGTGTTACTTTTTAATGACCTTCTTATGTGAGTGCTCCACTTTGACATGTTCTGGAGCAGGTCTTGAGGAGAGGAAGTATATATATATATATATATATATATATATATATATATATATATATATATATATATATGTATATATATATAACAGTATTGCCGTCCATATCCCACAAGGAAGGCAGTCACTCTGGTTAATGACACCCTGGTAACTAAATAACATATGTTTGATACACTTTTATTTAGTTTATTGTTTGGAGTGACCATGGTAAATGGGACACCCTGTATGCGAAGGTACCACAAAACAATATGTGAGTGTAATACCCCAATATCTCCGGTATAAATGCATAGTCATTCCTCTAAAGGGTTTTACAGTTGTTTGCATTAGGTTGGTGCATAAGTTCGTAGCGTTTTTGTTTTGCATGTTGGTATTCCGGTTGCTATGGGTTTATGTATCGATTCTCATTTTTTATTTGTAGTTCACTGTTGCTATTTGAGTTTACGCACTAAAATTTTCTCATATGAAGATAATGAGTAGAGTTGTGCACGCTAGAAAATTGAGTGCCAAGTGGAGAAATCGGAACTTTTCCGACGTATTCCTCTAGTTGAGTTCACTACGTGGGGTGACAGCAGCGGGGGCAGCCAGAAGCACTTGCGCCGTGTGTGGGGGAATAGTGTCACTGGACAAAGCACGGCAAAAAAAATAGTTTTCTAAGCATACTTTTGACTTTAGTGACTCTTCACGGTCAGGAAGACCTTCGGGGTTTGATGAAGATCGTTTAAACCCATTAATCGACAATGGTCCATGTCAGTATATTCGAGAACTGCCAAATGTGTGAACTGTGATCATTCCATCATCGAATGACATTTGCATGCAATGGGGAAGGTTCAGAAATAGGGTGTATGGGTACCACATGCTCTAAGTCAAAATCACAAAAAAACTGTGGGTACCAATACGTGTATCTCTGCTTGCTCGTCATCAATTGGCTCGTGAACAGCATTGACCATTCCTATACTGTATCGTTACTGGTGACAAGAAATGATGCCTTTATGGTAGCATAAGTAGCGGCTGAGCCCAAAGCAGCAACTTCCCATACAAAAACTGCGCAAAAAAAGGTTCAAATGGCTCTAACCACTGTGGGACTAACATCTGAGGTCATCAGTCCCCTAGACTTAGAACTACTTAAACCTAACTAACCTAAGGACATCACACACATCCATGCCCGAGCTGCAGCGCGGTTCCGGACTGAAGCGCCTAGAACCGCTCGGTCACAGCCGCCGGAAAAACTGCACACATCCACGAAAGATGATGTGATGCATCTGGTGGAACAGTGACAGTGTGACCTACTACGTATTGCATCCCCGAGGTGTAACAATCACTGCTGACATTTATTATCAACAACTGAGACGTCTTGCAGACTCAGTCCAAGAACAACGACCAAGAAGACTGAGTGGAGTGATGCTACTCCACTCCACAGGAGTTGCTTTGGGAGACCATTCCGCACTCACGTTATTCACCGGATCTTGCGCCCTCGCATTTTCGCCTTTTCCGATCTCTATCGAAAAGTCTTCAAGGAACTTCCTTTCCTGATGAAAATGCGCTCCCAACATGGCTAGACGAATTCTTCGCCTCAAAACCATGTGATTTTTAACAGTCGCGGAATCGAAAAGTTACCCCAGCGTTGGTAGATTGTTATAAATAGTGAAGGAGAATATATTATTGATGACTAAAGCCTCCCGCTGGAGTTTCGAGTCCTCCCTAGGGCATGGGAGTGTGTGTTGTCCTTAGCGTAAGTTAGTTTAAAGTAGTTTGTAAGTCTAGGGAGCGATGACCTCAGCAGTTTGATCCCTTAGGAATTCACACACATTTGAACATTTGATGACTAAAGACACTACTATGTGTATCTGTTGTGTTGATTAAAATTATGGAAACACGCTACGAACTTATGCACCAACCCAACAGGAGTGAGAGCAAGTACTCCGCTTGTAGCCGGCCGTTGTGGCCGAGCGGTTCTAGGCGCTTCAGTCTGGAACCGCGCGACCGCTACGGTCACAGATTCGAATCCTGCCTCGGGCATGGATGTGTGTGATGTCCTTAGGTTAGTTAGGTTTAAGTAGTTCTAAGTTCTGGGGGACTGATGACCACAGATGTTAAGTCCCATAGTGCTCAGAGCCATTTTTTGAACTCTGCTTGTGTTTGGATACTCACGGATATTTCGAAGAGGGCTGTTTTTATTTGTTGTTCTGTTTACAAATATTGCGAGACAACCTCTGTAGTCGGTTTTTTAACATGTGTAGTTTATTTATTTGATGTTCACAGTCGCACAGCAAAAGGCGTCATTAAAGACAGTGATTACCTCTGCTAGTAAGAAGATGTTAGTGGTACTGTTATTTCCTTGTCGAGTCAGATATCCCTGACGTTTCCTGCGATTCGACAAAATAGTAAAAAAACTATATTAGAACGGGCAGACAGAAATTTGCACCTGGTTCCTTTCGGGCGTGAGCACACTTTTGTTGGCCTAGCAGCTGGAGATGACCAACAGCTACGTTCTTCTTTCTGTTGAAACTGCGTAACGGAGCAGACGACAAATGAAAGCTGAACGCCGGAACGTCCAGCAGCGTATGACCTCGAGCCATAGTTGGGGCAGCGCGGCCGGTGGTATCAGTGGAGGATTGGCTGTATCTGCCGACCTCTGGCCTCCACAGATACCAGCCCACACTCACGCACTCGGACCTCAACAACAAAACACTGGTCGGAGAAGCCGTAAATGGAATAAATACTACACCTGTCTCGCGGCATACCGAAGAAAACACAAGTGAGAAGTGAAATCTGTCGCTTCTAAACATCTACTCTCTTATGCAACGTTCTTATGTCACAGGAACGCTCAAATGCCTGGTGCACAAAAGGCACCGGTGTTACTCAGAAGCCACTTTACCCGCTGAAAAGGAAAATGGCACAGGGACGCGACAGAATTTCTTCGTTTCGCATCGAGTAACACAGTGAGGGTGCTTTAAGGCACTAGACTCGCTTTCGAAAGGAGCTGTGTTCAAATCGCCATCCAGCCAACTAGACAGGTTTTCTAAGGTTTACTCGTAATCACTTAGATATAGGCTCCCAGGTAGATGCTATTTTTCTTGACTTCCGGAAGGCGTTCGATACAGTTCCGCACTGTCGCCTGATAAACAAAGTAAGAGCCTACGGAATATCAGACCAGCTGTGTGGCTGGATTGAAGAGTTTTTAGCAAACAGAACACAGCATGTTGTTATCAATGGAGAGACGTCTACAGACGTTAAAGTAACCTCTGGCGTGCCACAGGGGAGTGTTATGGGACCATTGCTTTTCACAATATATATAAATGACCTAGTAGATAGTGTCGGAAGTTCCATGCGGCTTTTCGCGGATGATGCTGTAGTATACAGAGAAGTTGCAGCATTAGAAAATTGTAGCGAAATGCAGGAAGATCTGCAGCGGATAGGCACTTGGTGCAGGGAGTGGCAACTGACCCTTAACATAGACAAATGTAATGTATTGCGAATACATAGAAAGAAGGATCCTTTATTGTATGATTATATGATAGCGGAACAGTTACTTCTGTAAAATATCTGGGAGTATGCGTGCGGAACGATTTGAAGTGGAATGATCATATAAAATTAATTGTTGGTAAGCGGGAACCAGGTTGAGATTCATTGGGAGAGTACTTAGAAAATGTAGTCCATCAACAAAGGAGGTGGCTTACAAAACACTCGTTCGACCTATACTTGAGTATTGCTCATCAGTGTGGGATCCGTACCAGATCGGTCTGACGGAGGAGATAGAGAAGATCCAAAGAAGAGCGGCGCGTTTTCGTCACAGGGTTATTTGGTAACCGTGATAGCGTTACGGAGATGTTTAATAAACTCAAGTGGCAGACTCTGCAAGAGAGGCGCTCTGCATCGCGGTGTAGCTTGCTCGCCAGGTTTCGAGAGGGTGCGTTTCTGGATGAGGTATCGAATATATTGCTTCCCCCTACTTATACCTCCCGAGGAGATCACGAATGTAAAATTAGAGAGATTAGAGCGCGCACGGAGGCTTTCAGACAGTCGTTCTTCCCGCGAACCATACGCGACTGGAACAGGAAAGGGAGGTAATGACAGTGGCACGTAAAGTGCCCTCCGCCACACACCGTTGGGTGGCTTGCGGAGTATCAATGTAGATGTAGATGTAGATGTAGATGCCGGATGCGCTACGATGCGTTTGAAAAGGACAGCTCATTTCCTGCCCCAGCGTTGAGTTGGCTAAATGGCTCTGAGCACTATGGGACTTAACATCTGTGGTCATCAGTCCCCTAGAACTTGGAACTACTTAAACCTAACTAACCTAAGGACATCACACACATCCATGCCCGAGGCAGGATTCGAACCGGCGACCGTAGCGGTCGCGCGGTTCCAGACTGAAGCGCCAGAACCTCACGGTCACACCGGCCGGCCAGCGTTTAGTGTTTCATCTCTTATGGCTATAGAGGTCCCCGCGTATAAGAAAAATTATACCCGCAAGTCCCTTATCTGCAACCGATTTAACTTGTTCGGCACGCAGGAGCTCCGACGGTAGGAATGTGTCTAGGCTGAATTATCTTCTGTTGACTCATATTCCATAGGCTAAGTATGTAAAGGCCGACCAGGGCTGAGTGTTAATATAAAACAGTCTGTCATATTCTTGATACCCTCCTAAAGTCATAACTTTTTGGCGTAATTACCGAAACTGATTTTGTGAAATTCTCTGCAGAATATTTCCACGACATCTGTAACTCAAATGAAGTCGTGTTACAAGTCATCACATCTTGCGTGCTACTAAATATTAGCATATACAGGGTGTCCCATTTATCATGACCACCCTCAAGAACTGTTTGTCAGGCTGCAAATTACAAAATGTTTCAAGCAAATGTTCTTTAGCCGTCAGGGGGACATCAATCAGCATGATTGCCTTCGTTGTAGCTTTGTTTTTTACAAAGATATGAACAGCGGTATGACTTTTTTTAAATGGCACCCTGTATTTTTTATTCGGTAATTCATTTCCTCTCCTAAAGACCTATTCAAAAATGTATCACAGTGTACCATTCACTGAAACACCACGTTACTAATTACATAATACAACATTGACTTTGAGCCTGGGATCACAAACTCGTCCACTTTCTGGAGTTGTCAGAAAACAAATGAAAACCAAGTAAAAACATAACACAAAACTCAATTAGACTCTCCTGTAGCATTGCCCAGGAGTCGAACATTCAAAGGTTCTCAAAGTGGTGACCCTGGACACCAATACACTGGTGCACTCGTTGAATGAAAGAATTATTTACTGCTTCTAGTGTTGCCTGCTGAACAGAGTTAAAGGAAGCACGATACGTTCCTGCGTGTCCTCTGGAGTTGTTGAAATATCGCGATAGACAACGTCTTTAATGCATCTCCAAAGAATGAAGTCCAGAGGATTTAAATCAGGAGACCTAGCAGGCCAAGTAACTGTTCCTCCTTGACCAATGCATCTGGCAGGATAACTTCGGTTCAGAACACGACGTGCACGCAAGGCATTATGTGCTGGACATCCATCGTGTTGATACCACATTAGTATTCTGATTCTTAGCGGCACTTCATCCAGAAGAGGAGGAAGAATTCGTCTGAGGAAGTTGGCATACGCTGTACCGTTTAGACTACCATTGATGAAATAAGGGCCAATAACTCTCCAGTGAAGCTGTTGCGTTCCACTCCTCATACATTGCTTTCCTTGGTTTCAGAACATGTCAGTGCAACTTAGAGCTACTCGTATATGTGATTCAATCACGGCAGCTTCCCTTTCATTTGTATCGCTTATAGTTAAGAAATTCAGACACGTGATGAGAACGCTAGTAGAAATGAGTAATCTACAGTCGTTACTGGTTTTTTGCTATAGAATGATGAGGCAATCAAATGCCTGATAAGATTTATTATAGTTAGCAATTTTAAAATCTGACGACGGACCTATAGAGAAGGTGGAATCACCATTTTAGAGATTAATTACCGACATTTTCCTGAGTGAAATAATTTGCAATGAGAATTTTGGAATTAACGTAATTGTTTGTATCTGAAAGACTTCTGAATGTACGAACCTGTTTGTAAAACTTTTTGTAAAGAAAAAATTAATTATTACTTACATTTTCAAAAATTAAAAGCTTTCCCTTTTTAGGGTTCCGTACCTCAAGCGGTAAAGCCGGAATACTCATACGATCACCTTGTTGGCCGTTTGTCTGTCTGTACGTCTGCTTGACGGTTAAGACCCCTATTTCTGAAGAACGGGTGAAGGTATCGACCTCAAATTTCTGTCACGTACTAACCTTTGCAGTCCTTTGGCGGTGTACAGAACTTAAGCTTCTAAGACCATACAATCAAAAGATACTGCCATTTATGTCACAAATTTCGATACAGTCATCGGAACCTATTGACAAGAAGCAAGATTTCACAGTACAACTAAAGGAAAAAACCCACAATTGTTAATTTATAATTAATTGTAACACACGAATTTTTATGCCATTTGTTGTCCTTCTGCCTGTCTGTCCGTCTGTTAAGAACCCTTTTTCTCAGGAACGTGGAGAAGTATCAAGTTTATGTCAGCTGCTAACGTCTACGGCTCCGTAGTAGTGTAAATAATTTAAACTACTAAGTCAATGCAGCCGAAAGGTTTTCCAGCCTAAATCCTGTATCATTCCTGTGACACTCTCTCCCATATTTCGCGATGATACAAAACGTGGTGCCTTTTTTTGAACTTTTTCGATGTACTCCGTCAGTCCTATCTGGCAAGGATCCCACACCACGCAGCAGTATTCTAAAAGAGGACGGACAGGCGCAGTGTAAGCAGTCTTCTTAATAGGTCTGTTACACTTTATAAGTGTCCTGCCAATAAAACGTACTCTTTGGTTAGCCTTCCCCACAACACTTCCTGTGTGTTCCTCCGAATTTAAGTTGTTCGTATTTGTAATACCTAGGTATTTAGTTGAATTTACGGCTTTTAGATTAGACTGATTTATCGTGTAACCGAAGTTTAACGCGTTCTTTTTAGCACTCCTGTGGATGACCTCACACTTTTCGTTATTTAAGGTTAATTGCCACTTTTCGCACCATTCCGATATTTCTTCTAAACCGTTTTGCAGTTTGGTTTGATCTTCTGACGACTTTATTAGTCGACAAACGACAGCTTAATCTGCAAACAATCGAAGACGGCTGCTCAGATTGACTCCCAAATCATTTATATAGTTAAGGAACAGCAAAGGGCCTATAACACTACCTTGGGGAACGCCAGAAATCACTTCTGTTTTACTCAATGACTTTCCGTCAATTACTACGAACTGTGACCTCTCTAACAGGAAATCACAGATCCAGTCACATAACTAAGACGATATTCCATAAGCACACAATTTCACTACGAGGCGCATGTGTGGTACGGTGTCAAAAGCCTTCCGGAAATCCAGAAATATGGAATCGATCTGAAATCCCTTGTCAATAGTACTCAACACTTCGTGTGAATGATTATTGATGGCGAAGTAGTGTATCCACGCTGAAGTAAAAAAGAAGTGATCATTGGAAAAAGGACATAGACTAGGAATACACAAGGGTATGGCAGTAAATCGACAGAAGAGCTAGGCAAAGCTACCATTGTCGCAGCTCGCCCATTTATCTACATATCTGTACGAGCTTATCTTTGGGTGAAGGCATCAGTGAGTGGCAAGAAGTAAAACTGCCTCTCTGGTCTCAACACCGGGACCCGCGCGAAGATTGTTTTAGTACAGCCGAGTGCCTGAGATCCCAGTACGTTGGCCTCTCAGCTGAAGCGAGCTGCGTTTCTTGCAGCACGTGACGTACCGCTCTGGCCTCCGTACACACGTGTGCGGAAGCATTAGCTACGGCGGGCGGAAGCGGCTGCAACACATTTACCAGTCCAATGTCTGCTCTCTGCTCCTCTCTCTCCTAGGCGCGATCTTGAATCAAGGGCAGCTTCTTGCGTTATCAAATCGCACTTTGTGACCACCATCGTCTTTACTCAGCATTAAACTGATGTCTTGCGCTGTTCAGTATGGGCTGCAATCCGGTATAATATTCAAGAAAGGGAATAGGAGTAACCCATTGAATTACAGACCCATATCACTGACCTCAATTTGCAGTAGGACTTTGGAGAATATACTGTGCTCGAACGTTATGAATCACCTTGTAGAAAATGACTTATTCATACATAACCAACACGGATTCAGAAAATATCGTTCTTGTGCAACACAGCTAGTTCTTTACTCTCAGGAAGTAATGAGTGCTGTCCACAAGGGATCTCAGATCGATTCCATATTCCTAGTTTTCCAGAAGCCTTTTGATACCGTTACTCACAAGCGACTATTAATCAGATTGCGTACATATGGACTATCGTCTAAGTTGTGTGACTGGATTCGTGATTTCCTCTCAAAATGGTGGTTCAAATGGCTCTGAGCACTATGGGACTCAACTGCTGAGGTCATTAGTCCCCTAGAACTTAGAACTAGTTAAACCTAACTAACCTAAGGACATCACAAACATCCATGCCCGAGGCAGGATTCGAACCTGCGACCGTAGCGGTCTTGCGGTTCCAGACTGCAGCGCCTTTAACCGCAAGGCCACTTCGGCCGGCTGATTTCCTCTCAGAGAGGTCACAGTTCGTAATGATGGACGGTAAATCATCGAGTAGAACAGAAGTGACATCTGGCCTGTTCCTGATTTACATAAATGATCTACGTGATAATCTGAGCAGACCCCTTAGATTGTTTGCAGATGACGATAAATTTACCGTCAAGTAAAATCATCAGACGATCAATTCCAATTACAAAATTATTTAGAGAAAATTTCTGTATGGTGCGAAAAGTGGCAATTGGCACTAAACAAAGAAAAGTGCGAGGTCATCCACGTGGGTACTAAAAGAAATCCGATAAATTTTGGGTATACGATTAATCGCACAAATCTAAGGGCTGTCAATTCGACTAAATACCTAGGAATTACAATTACGAGCCACTTAAATTGGAAAGACCACATAGATAATATTGTGGGGAAGGCGAATCAAAGACTGTGCTTTGTTGGCAGAACACTTAGAAGGTGCAACAAACCCACAAAAGAGACAGCCTACATTACACTTGTCCGTCCTCTGCTGGAATATTGCTGGGCGGTATGGGATCCTTACCAGATAGGATTGACGGAGGACATCTAAAAAGAGCAAGAAGGGCATCTCGTTTCGTGACATCACGCAATAGGGGTGTGAGTGTCACTGATATGACACGCGAGTTGGGGTGGCAGTCACTGAAACAAAGGCGATTTTCTTTGCGGCGAGATCTATCTACGAAATTTCAATCTCCAACTTTCTCTTCCGAATGCGAAAATATTTTGTTGACAGCCACCTACGTAGGGAGAAATGGTCATAATAAAATAAGAGAAATCAGAGCTCGAACGGAAACACTTAGGTGTTCCTTTTTACCACGCGCCATTCGAGAATGGAATGGTAGAGAAGTAGTATGAAAATGGTTCGTAGAACCCTCTGCCAAGAAATTAAGTGTGAATTGCTGATTAACCATGTAGATGTAGATATCACGGTATTACTAGGTAGCCCTGTTGGTCACAGTTACGTAATATCATTTTATTGCTGAATGGGTAAGCACGGTACCTCGAAGGGTCGTAGTTTGCTCAGTTTAGCAGTTTCTTCTTCTTCTTTCGTTTAATTAAATAAGTTAGCCTTACAATTTCTCAAATACTCCTTCATCTGCTCCCCTTTACCTTTCCTCTCTCCTATTGTCTGTTTCATCCTTGTCCTTTTGGAACTGCTTTGTCTTGAGAACCGTTCCAGCCCGTAACTTCTTTACACCATTTTTATCTGTCTTCAGTTTCTCGATTATTTAGGCCAGTTTCTTCTATGTGTTCTTGGATTTACAGTTTATATTTTTAAAATTCACTTGGCTCGCTGGCTAAGGGGCATCTGTAGACAAAAAATCCAAAAGTTGGAATTCAATACTCAGTCGGGCCACAGAAATTTTTTTCCAAACGTCTGAAAGCATCCCATTTGTGTCCATCGAGTTCAGCTCAGGCGAACTTGGTGGCCGAGATACAGGCATGTGTTCACTACCATGCTCCTCAAACTATTGTAGAACGATTCTGGCCTTGTGAAATATACTCCTATCCCGTTGGAAGACTCCATCGCCATCGGGGAGGACATAAAGCATGAAGGGACGCAGGTCCGCAATAATGTGCACGTGGTCGACAGCTGTCACGGTACCTTCGATTACCACCACAAGTCTCATGGAAGCCAAGGTGAATGTCCCCCATAGCATAATATTGCCCCTTGGCCTACATCCGCAGTGCAGAGAACATTCGGGCAACCATTCGTCTGGATAAAGGCGTATCCCGACACCACCGCCGATCTGGTGTAACAAGAAGCGTAATTCATCCTACCGTGCGACACGTTTCCATTCATCCGCGACTCTA